>NC_137158.1:13595023-16427523 GCF_951394435.1 Stenella coeruleoalba | reverse complement strand
TATATATATATATATATATATATACACACATACATACAATGGAATACTACTCAGCCATAAAAAAGAATGAAACTTTGCCATGTGCAGCAAAATGGATAGACTTGGAGGGCATTATGCAAAGTGAAATAAGTCAGAAAGAAAAAGACAAATACTGTAGAATATCACTTATATGTGGAATCTAAAAAATACAACAAACCAGTGAATAAAACAAAAAGGAAGGAGACTCACAGATACAGAGAACAAACTAGTGGTTATCAGTTGGGAAAGGGAAGGGAAGAGGGGCAATAAAAGGATGGGGGATAAATAAAGGAGGGGTTATAATGGGATTATATGAAATCATGTGTGTGAAAGTTTTGTAAACTGTAAAAGCACTACAGAATGTAAAGAATCTTCCATTCAGTAAAATAATAATAATGGCAAAAAAAAATAAGATGGTATGTCAAAAGCAGCAACAAGTAGTGAGGATACGTAATGTGTGCTTCAAAAGAACGTGTCCTTAATACGTTTTTGTAAACTCTCAACATATTTTTAATGGCTTCACCATATGCATGGAAATTTTAATACGACTGAAAAGGCATCTCAACTTCAGTCAGAAATCAGTACCAGATACAGATGTAGCATCAAACAAGACTTAAATTCAAGATATAAGGAAGACATTTTTTATGCTTCATAGAATCAGAATTAAAAATGAGGGCTTCCAAACACAAGATGGACATTACCAGTTGCTATAACGGTTACTGACCTGAGTGCCCCAGGCAACTAGAGTGACATCACTCCCTTCTTGGATGACTTCGGCCTGGGACAGCGGGATGTTGTATGGTTCTATGGGAACCTGTTCCACTGAATACAAAACAAGGAAAAAAATGCAAGGTTAATTATTTTTTCACATGTGACATTTGTGCATAAAAGAATATAAGAACCTCATTGTGGCAAAGCTTTATTGTGTTTATTCTTCCCCCAAATTCCATAAGTTATTTTTAAAAGAAATAGCATTTATTATATGACATTACTACACAGATGAAATACTACCATCAAATCAGCTATCTTGGAACAGAAAAAGGACTTCAGGGAAAAACTAAGAAAATCTTAATAATTAGACAATAATAATGTAACAACACTGGTTCATTAACTGTAACAAGTGTACCATACTAACATAAGATGTTAATAAAAGGGGTTCTTATAGTACCATAGTATTTACTATCGAAAAAAATTTGGGTAAAATGGACCTGTGCAGTTCAAACGTAGACATATGTAAATCTTGTTTTCTTTCCACAAATATAATCACGCTGCACATATTATTTAGAACCCTTCTATAATCTCCTTTTTCCACTTAGCAATATATCTTGGTCATGTTTTCATATCAAAAGTATAGTTTTTTAAATCATATTTGTAAGTAAAAACTATCACGTTTAATGCTGCTGTTATCAGTGATATGGTAGAAAATTTTATTCCTTGTATTTTTGTGTATTTCCAATCCAATGACCTTTCTATAACCAGTGCCAGAGAGAGATGAATAAGCTTTAAGTCATGTATATGTTTAAATAAAATAAAATTAAGTAACAAAATGGTAAAACCTATAAAACTACTTTTGTGGGTAAACCTAAACACAGATGACAATTAAGCCAAGAAACCTGACACACAGCTGTTAGAAAACACATAAGGGGCTTCCCTGGTGGTCCAGTGGAAACAACAACAAAAACAAAAATGTACAGTCTAACCTCAAGAAAACATATAAACATTAAAAGCATTTTTCTTAAGTTTTTTTGTGTAGCACATAAACTATGTTGGGTCAGATACTTCCAACTATCTAAACGAGGAGCGGGCAAGTCAACTTTTGTAAACAATGTTTTACTGGCATTCAACCTCATCCATTCATTTACACATTATCTGGGGCTATCTTTGCCCTTCAACAGCAGAGCTGAGTAGTTGTAAGAGACAGCATAGCCTATAAACCTAAAATATTTACTATCTGTCCCTTTACAGAAAATGTTTCCCAACCTCAATTCTAAACAGTGCATTCAGAGGTTAATTCCAGCCCGTTCACTGATGGCTGAAATCCAGTATTAGATGGATGGATGGATGGACCAATAGATATATGGATGGATGGACAAAGGAACTGACAAATAGGAAGACAGACATATTCAACTGGAATAACACATTTTACTTAGCAGTTCTCAGCTGCTAAACCAAAGTGATGGTCAAGAACAACGCTGATAACCTCTGGCGAGCATGCCAAAGGTAGCACGCATGCTCTTTGGCAAGTCTTTCTCCAATCAGCAAGATCTGCACACTAAAAGACAAGGCTTGAAGCCAGTACACACTCCGCCTTGCTTGTGAGTCAGTGGCCACCATTCAGGAGGCTTGCCGTTCCTGCCTTGTGTTATAAATCAGTTGCCAGCTGGTAATTAGCAAACCCCTGGAACACATCGCTGTAAGGGCTGGCGCACCAAAAGAAATGGCTTGGCATCTTGGCCCACATCCTTTGAAAAACTGTCAGTGAGTGAGTAACTGTTTCATCGTAGTCAATAAATTACCCAGAATAAGAAGACCTCATTACCTTAATAATTAATTAAGGGACAACATGGTCAACAAAGCTTAGTCCTCCACAAAAAAAAAAAAAAAAGCATGCCAAGAACGAGATTCAAGAAGAGTATTATATTTAAACGAACCCAAAAAATCACTCCGTAGCTTTGCATAAATTTAATCCTGAGAGGAGGAAAATAAAAGTACCATTTTATGGATTAACGACCTAAACGTAAGACTGGAAACCATAAAACTTCCAGAAGAGAACACAGGCCAAACACTCTTTGACATAAATCAGAATATTTTCTTGGATCTGTCTCCTCAGGCAAAAGAAATAAAAGCAAAAATAAACAGATGAGACCTAATTAAATTAAAAGCTTTTGCACAGCAGAGGAAACCACTGACAAAATGAAAAGAAATTTTACTAAATGGAAGAAAATATTTGCAAATAATATGACCAATAAGGGGTTAATATCCAAAATATATAAACAGCTCACACAACTCAATAACAAAAGATAACCAACTGATTAAAAAAAGGGCAGAAGACCTGAACAGACATGTTTCCAAAGAAGATATACAGATGGGCAACAGGCACATGAAAAGATGCCCAACATTGCTAATCATCAGGGATATGCAAGTCAAAACCACAATGAGATATCACCACACACCTGTCAGAATAGCTATCGTCAAAAAGAACACAAATAACAAATACTGGCAAGGATGTGGAGAGAAGGGAACCCTTCTACACTGTTGGTGGGAACGTAAACTGGTGCAGCCACTATGGAAAACAGTACAGAGGTTTTGCAAAAGACTAAAAATAGAACTACCATATGACCCAGCAATTCCACTCCTGGGTCTATATGCAAAAACATCCAAACAAACAAAAACACTAATTTGAAAAGACAGAAGAGATACATGCACCCCAATGTTCATAGCAGAATTATTTATAATTGCCAAGATATGGAAGCAACCTAAGACTTCATCAACAGATGAATGGATAAAAAATACTATGGTATATATATATATATATATATATATATATATATATAATGGAATACTAGTCAGCCATAAAAAATAATGAAATTTTGCCATTTGTAGCAACATGGATAGAATTGGAGGGCATTGTGCTAAGTGAAATAAGTCAGACAGAGAAAGGCAAATACTGTAGGATATTACTTATATATGGAATCTAAAAAATACAATAAACTAGTGGATAAAAAAAAAGAAGCAGACTCTCCAATAGAGGACAAACTAGTGGTTATCAGTGGGGAGAGGGGCAATACGGGGGAAGGGGAAAACGGGTTATTATGGGATTATATGAAATCGTGTGTGTGAAACTTTTGAAATGTGTAAAGCACTATAGAATTTAAAATAACTTCCATTCAGTTAAAAAAAGTTTAAATAAAAGTCTACAAATAACAAATGCTGGTGAGGGTGTGGAGAAAAGGGAACCCTCATGCACTGTTGGTGGGAATGTAAATTAGTGCAGCCACTATGGAAGACAGTACAGAGGTTCCTCAAAAAACTAAAAACAGAACTACCATATAATCCAGCAATTCCATTCCTGGGTATATATTCAAAGAAAATGAAAGACTAATTTGAAAAGATACATGCACCCCTATGTTCAGAGCAGCATTTTAATATATGCATTTATTTAAACTTGGCAAACAGGCCACCTAGGGAGCAAGCTCTAATTCCCAGGTACATTTTTGTTTTGTTAACTTATAAGATATTTATTCCAAGAGCAGCTTATTATCAAATAGTCATTCCTACATCATGTATAATGTTTTATGAAAGAGAGCAGGTAAAAGGAGTTACAGCATGAAACTTCAGGAGCTGAAGGGCCTCTGTGCAGTCATAGTACGGATTCCTGTTTGCACAGCAGTGGGGCTCACTGAGCCACTCCATTTTACCACATGCTGATTACATTCTAATCTTAGCACTAATGAGCATCCCATAGAGAAACCCTTCAGCATCAGAGACGCTGAAAAAAATGTGTGGCTTTAAAGAGAGAGAGCTTTCCAAGGCCAAAATAAAAAAGATGTAACTTTTTGCTCAAAAATCAGACAAGATAGATTTTTAAATATATATATTGTAAGTTCCACAGATATGCTTCCTTTGTAATTGCAAATGCACTTATATTCATATTACATAGACACTGACAGACTCATGGCATGGATTAGCTCATGCTTGGCCCCTTTTATTTCCCATTCTCTTCCTTTTTTTCCTTCCAATTCTCTTCTAATTTGTTGTACTGCTTACAAGTCATCTGAAACACATTTTGAAAATACAGCAGAGTGTATAAATTATATATATTTATAATATCAATATATATGTATAATATGTACTATGTATAATATATATTATTCATTTAATAGTCACTGTGTACCCGGTATATGCAGACATCATGCAAGAGGCTAGACTATGAAATGAAAAAGGCAGTTCCTGCCCTTAAGAAGCACACACTCAACTGGGAGTTAAAAGGATGGAAAGAGATGATCAGCAAACAAATAAAAACATGATGTAGCAGTGAGGACGAACCGTTCTAGGAAAGACAGAGGGAAGCAACAACCTGACTGTAAGATCGAGATGTCTTCACCACCAACAAGGGAACAACTGGTAGGGGTCTTAGAGATGAAGAAGTACTTAACACAAGAGAAAATAAAGGAGGTCTTTCATGTAGAAAGAAGAGGTGTGTACAAAGAAATGGGGGTGTGAAATTTGTGTGTGTGTGTGTGTGTGTATCTGTGTGTACACATCTATAAACATGTGTAAACACAGATCTATATGATGTTTCAGGTCAAGGTGAATACTGAAACCTTTGAATTATATTCCCAAGCCCCTTGAAAGAACTTTCCAATGTCTTCTGATTTAATATACTAGTAACTGGTGTAGAAAGAATCAGCTAGAGAATAACAACTCACTTTTGATGATGTAAGTTTCCCTGTAAGGCACGGTATTACCGTTACAGAGATAATAGGGTCATTTCTCTGCCCTGGCACTAATCCAAAGTCATGCTCGTTTCCTCATAGATGTCAAGCTCAGTAGGGCTTTATCATGTTTCATTATACATGATGCTGTGATAAAGCATAAATGTTCTTTTTAAAAAGAAAATGTATTTCTAAATTACTTCACGCTGCTTGATTACTAAGAGCAGATTCCACACCTGAGGAAGCCTCGTTCATTGGTCAGAATTTACAGTCTAATGGGGCAGGGTGGGCAAATTCACCCACGGAAGAGCCCAGTCCCAGCCCCGTCTCTGCATCTAATTTGCTGATCTCTGACATCATATTACTTCTGTGCCCCAGGCTCCCACTTGTAAACTGTGGAAAGCAGCCTGTGTCTACCTGCCAAATTACAGGAGCAGACGGAGGACACATTAAGTTCATTGCTATAGATGTTCTTTCAGTCCTTAGGAAGAAAACAGGTTTACAGTGTAAAATAATTCAATGGTACAGTCATTAAGACTATAAATGTTCACTTCAGGAACATTCTTATTCCTATTACCATTTCCTGTATTTAGCCATAAATTAATCTCTATGTTACAATGGTTATTTTACTGAATACCCTTTTCAACTTTGAAGGTACTAACTATGGTCATACTTTTGGGTAATTTTCACTTCTATTCTAACAGTTACTTTTAACACTTATGTTAGAGATAAGAATATATGAACAAGAAAACTTAAAGCAGTTTCTTCTGGCAATCACTTTAAAATTACTCGCCAAGGAGAGCTTCAAGATGGCGGAAGAGTAAGACGCGGAGATCACCCTCCTCCCCACAGATACACCAGAAATACATCTACACGTAGAACAACTCCTACAGGACACCTACTGAACGCTGGCAGAAGACCTCAGACCTCCCAAAAGGCAAGAAACTCCCCACATACCAGGAGAAGGCAAAAGAAAAAAGAATAAACAGAGACAAAAGAATACGGGCTGTACCTGCACCAGTGGGAGGGAGCCGTGAAGGAGGAAAGGTTTCCAAACACTAGGAGCCCCTTCGCGGGCGGAGACTGCGGGTGGCGGAGGCGGAAAGCTTCGGCACCGCGGGGGAGAGCGCAGCCACGGGGGTGAGCGCAGTCACAGGGTGCGGAGGGCAAAGCGGAGTGATTCCTGCACAGAGGATCCGTGCCGACCGGCACTCACCAGCAAGAGGCTTGTCTGCTCACCCGCGGGGAGGGCGGGGCTGGGAGCTGAGGCTCGGGCTTCGGTCGCAGGGAGAGGACTGGGGTTGGCGGCGTGAACACAGCCTGCAGGGGGTTAGTGCGCCACGGCTAGCCAGGAGGGACTCCAGGAAAAGGTCTGGACCTGCCGAAGAGGGAAGAGACGTTTTCTTCCCTCTTTGTTTCCTGGTGCGCGAGGAGCGGGGATTAAGAGCGCTGCTTAAAGGAGCTCCAGAGACGGGCGCTTGCTCGCGGCTAACAGTGTGGACCCCAGAGACGGGCATGAGACGCTAAGGCTGCTGCTGCCGCCACCAAGAAGCCTGTGTGCGAGCACAGGTCACTGTCCACACCCCCCTTCCCGGGAGCCTGTGCAGCCTGCCACTGACAGGGTCCCGGGATCCAGGGACAACTTCCCCGGGAGAACGCACGGCGGCGCGCCTCACGCTGGCGCAACGTCATGCTGGCCTCTGCCGCCGCAGGCTCCTTTAACCCCGTCCTGTCTGAACGGGGAACAGATGTCCTCAGGTGACCTACACTCAGAGGCGGGGCCAAATCCAAAGCTGAACCCAGGGAGCTGTGCAAACAATGAAGAGAAAGGGAAATCTCTCCCAGCAGCCTCAGGAGCAGCGGATTAAATCTCCACAATCAACTTGATGTACCCGCATCTGTGGAATACCTGAATAGACAACGAATCATCCCAAAATTGAGGAGTGGACTTTGGGAGCAAAGATATATATTTTTTTTCTCCCTTTTTCTCTTTTTGTGAGTGTGTATGTATATGCTTCTGTGTGTGATTTTGTCTGTATAGCTTTGCTTTTAATTTATCATAGGGTACTCTCTGTCCTTTTTTTAATTATTATTCAAAAACTATTTTTCTTAATAATTTTTTATTGTAATAACTTTATTTTCTTTTATTTTACTTTGTTTTATTTTATCTTATCTTTTGCTTTCTTTCTTTCTCTTTTTCTCCCTTTTATTCTGAGCTGTGTGGATGAAAGGCTCTTGGTGCTCCAGCCAGGCGTCAGGGCTGTGCCACTGAGGTGGGAAGGCAAGTTTAGGACACTGGTCCACAAGAGACCTCCCAGCTCCACGTAATATCAAACGGCAAAAATCTCCCAGAGATCTCAACACCAAGACCCAGCTTCACTCAACGACCAGCAAGCTACAGTGCTGGACACCCTATACCAAACAACTAGCAAGACAGGAACAAAACCCCATCCATTACCACAGAGGCTGCCTAAAATCATAATAAGTCCACAGACAACCCAAAACAGACTACCAGACATGGACCTGCCCACCAGAAAGACAAGATCCAGCCTCATCCACCAGAACACAGGCACAAGTCCCCTCCACCAGGAAGCCTACACAACCCACTGAACCAACCTTAGCCACTGGGGACAGACACTCAAAACAACGGGAACTACAAACCTGCAGCCTGTGAGAAGGAGACCCAAACACAGTAAGGTAAGCAAAATGAGAAGACGAACAAACACACAGCAGATGAAGGAGCAAGATGAAAACCCACCAGACCTAACAAATGAAGAGGAAATAGGCAGTCTACCTGAAAAAGAATTCAGAATAATGATAGTAAAGATGATCCAAAATCTTGGAAATAGAATGGAGAAAATACAAGAAACGTTTAAGAAGGACCTAGAAGAACTAAAGAGCAAACAAACAATGATGAACAACACAATAAATGAAATTAAAAATACTCTAGAAGGGATCAATAGCAGAATAACTGAGGCAGAAGAACGGATAAGTGACCTGGAAGATAAAATAGTGGAAATAACTACTGCAGAGCAGAATAAAGAAAAAAGAATGCAAAGAACTGAGGACAGTCTCAGAGACCTCTGGGACAATATTAATAGCACCAACATTCGAATTATAGGGATACCAGAAGAAGAGAAAAAGAAAGGGACTGAGAAAATATTTGAAGAGATTATAGTTGAAAACTTCCCTAATATGGGAAAGGAAATAGTTAATCAAGTCCAGGAAGCACAGACTTCCATACAGGATAAATCCAAGAAGAAATATGCCAAGACACATATTAATCAAACTATCAAAAATTAAATACAAAGAACAAATGTTAAAAGCAGCAAGGGAAACACAACAAATAACACATAAGGGAATCCCCAAAGGTTAACAGCTGATCTTTCAGCAGAAACTCTGCAAGGCAGAAGGAACGGGCAGGATATATTTAAAGTGATGAAGGAGAGAAAACTACAACCAAGCTTACACTACCCAGCAAGGATCTCATTCAGATTTGAGAGAGAAATTAAAATATTTACAGACAAGCAAAAGCTAAGAGAATTCAGCACCACCAAATCAGCTTTACAGCAAATGCTAAAGGAACTTCTCTAGGCAAGAAACACAAGAGAAGGAAAAGACCTACAATAATAAACCCAAAACAATTAAGAAAATGGTAATAGAACATACATATCGATAATTACCTTAAATGTAAATGGATTAAATGCTCCAACCAAAAGACATAGATTGGCTGAATGGATACAAAAACAAGACCCGTATATATGCTGTCTACAAGCGACCCACTTCAGACCTAGGGACACATACAGATTGAAAGTGAGGGGATGGAAAAAGATATTCCATGCAAATGGAAATCAAAAGAAAGGTGGAGTAGCAATTCTCATATCAGACAAAATAGACATTAAAACAAAGACTATTACAAGAGACAAAGAAGGACACTACATAATGATCAAGGGATCAATCCAAGAAGAAGATACAACAATTGTAAATATTTATGCACTCAACATAGGAGCACCTCAATACATAAGGCAAATACTAACAACCATAAAAGGGGAAATCGACAGTAACACAATCATAGTAGGGGGCTTTAACACCCTACTTTCACCAATGGACAGATCATCCAAAATGAAAATAAATAAGGAAACACAAGCTTTAAGTGATACATTAAACAACATGGACTTTATTTATAGGACATTCCATCCAAAAAGAACAGAATACACATTCTTCTCAAGTGCTCATGGAACATTCTCCAGGATAGATCATATCTTGGGTCACAAATCAAGCCTTGGTAAATTTAAGAAAATTGAAATCATATCAAGTATCAAGTATCTTTTCTGACCACAACACTATGAGACTAGATATCAATTACAGGAAAAAATCTGTAAGAAACAGAAACACATGGAGGCTAAACAACACACTACTTAATAACCAAGAGATCACTGAGGAAATCAAAGAGGATATCAAAAAATACCTAGAAACAAATGACAATGAAAACACGACAACCCAAAACCTATGGGATGCAGCAAAAGCAGTTCTAAGAGCGAAGTTTATAGAAATACAATCCTACCTTAAGAAACAAGAAACATCTCAAATAAACAACCTAACCTTACACCTAAAGCAATTAGAGAAAGAAGAACCAAAAAAATCCCAAAGTTAACAGAAGGAAAGAAATCATAAAGATCAGATCAGAAGTAAATGAAAAAGAAATGAAGGAAACGATAGCAAAGATCAATAAAACTAAAAGCTGGTTCTTTGAGAAGATACACAAAATTGATACACCATTAGCCAGAGTTATCGAGAAAAAAAGGGAGAAGACTCAAATCAATAGAAACAGAAATGAAAAAGGAAAAGTAACAACTGACACTGCAGAAATACAAAGGATCATGAGAGATTACTACAAGCAACTGTATGCCAATAAAATGGACAACCTGGAAGAAATGGACAAATTCTTAGAAATGCACAACCTTCTGTGACTGAACCAGGAAGAAGTAGAAAATATGAACAGACCAATCACAAGCACTGAAATTGAAAGTGTGATTAAAAATCTTCCAACAAACAAAAGCCCAGGACCAGATGGCTTCACAGGAGAATTCTATCAAACATTTAGAGAAGAGCTAACACCTATCCTTTTCAAACTCTTCCAAAATATAGCAGAGGGAGGAACACTCCCAAACTCATTCTACAAGGCCACCATCACTCTGATACCAAAACCAGACAAAGATGTCACAAAGAAGGAAAACTACAGGCCAATATCACTGATGAACATAGACGCAAAAATCCTCAACAAAATACTAGCAAACAGAATCCAACAGCACATTAAATGGATCATACACCATGATCAAGTGGGATTTATCCCAGGAATGCAAGGATTCTTCAATATACGCAAATCAATCAACGCGATATACCATATTAACAAATTGAAGGAGAAAAACCATATGATCATCTCAATAGATGCAGAGAAAGCTTTCGACAAAATTCAACACCCATTTATGATAAAAAAAAAAAAAACCCTGCAGAAAGTAGGCATAGAGGGAACTTTCCTCAACATAATAAAGGCCATATATGACAAACCCACAGCCAACATCGTCCTCAATGGTGAAAAACTGAAACTACTTCCACTAAGATCAGAAACAAGACAAGGTTGCCCACTCTCACCACTATTATTCAACATAGTTTTGGAAGTTTTAGCCACAGCAATCAGAGTAGAAAAAGAAATAAAAGGAATCCAAATTGGAAAAGAAGAAGTAAAGCTGTCACTGTTTGCAGACGACATGATACTATACATAGGGAATCCTAAAGATGCTACCAGAAAACTACTAGAGGTAATCAATGAATTTGGTAAAGTAGCAGGATACAAAATTAATGCACAGAAATCTCTTGCATTCCTATACACTAATGATGAAAAATCTGAAAGTGAAATTAAGAAAACACTCCCATTTACCACTACAACAAAAAGAATAAAATATATAGGAATAAACCTACCTGAGGAGACAAAAGACCTGTATGCAGAAAACTATAAGACACTGATGAAAGAAATTAAAGATGATACAAATAGATGGAGAGATATATCATGTTCTTGGATTGGAAGAATCAACATTGTGAAAATGACTCTACTACCCAAAGCAATCTACAGATTCAATGCAATCCCTATCAAACTACCAATGGCATTTTCCACAGAACTAGAACAAATAATTTCACAATTTGTATGGAAACACAAAAGACCCAGAATAGCCAAAGCAATCTTGAGAAAGAAAAACAAAGCTGGAGGAATCAGACTCCCTGACTTCAGACTGTACTACAAAGCCACAATAATCAAGACAGTATGGTAGTGGCACAGAAACAGAAATATAGATCAATGGAACAGGATAGAAAGCCCAGAGATAAACCCATGCACATATGCTCACCTTATCTTTGATAAAGGAGGCAAGAATATACAATGGAGAAAAGACAGCCTCTTCAATAAGTGGAGCTGGGAAAACTGGACAGCTACATGTAAAAGAATGAAATTAGAACACTCCCTAACACCATACACAAAAATAAACTCAAAATGGATTAAAGACCTAAATGTAAGGGCAGACACCATCAAACTCTTAGAGGAAAACATAGGCAGAACACTCTATGACATAAATCACAGCAAGATCCTTTTTGACCCACCTCCTAGAGAAACAGAAATAAAAACAAAAATAAATAAATGGGACCTAATGAAACTTAAAAGCTTTTTCACAGCAAAGGAAACCATAAACAAGGCAAAAAGACAACCCTCAGAATGGGAGAAAATATTTGCAAATGAAGCAACTGACAAAGGATTAATCTCCAAAATTTACAAGCAGCTCATGCAGCTCAACATTAAAAAAACAAACAACCCAATCCAAAAATGGGCAGAAGACCTAAATAAACATTTCTCCAAAGAAGATATACAGATTGCTAACAGACACATGAAAGAATGCTCAACATCATTTATCGTTAGAGAAATGCAAATCAAAACTACAATAAGATATCATCTCACACCGGTCAGAATGGCCATCATCAAAAAATCTACAAACAATAAATGCTGGAGAGGGTGTGGAGAAAAGGGAACCCTCTTGCACTGTTGGTGGGAATGTAAATTGATACAGCCACTATGGAGAACAGTATGGAGGTTCCTTAAAAAACTACAAAGAGAAATACCATACGACCCAGCCATCCCACTACTGGGCATATACCCTGAGAAAACCATAATTCAAAAAGAGTCATGTACCAAAATGCTTATTGCAGCTCTATTTACAATAGCCAGGACTTGGAAGCAACCAAAGTGTCCATCAACAGATGAATGGATAAAGAAGATGTGGCGCATATATACAATGGAATATTACTCAGCCATAAAAAGGAACGAAACTGAGTTATTTGTAGTGAGGTAGATGGACCTAGAGACTGTCATACAGAGTGAAGTAAGTCAGAAAGAGAAAAACAAATACCGTATGCTAACACATATATATGGAATCTAAAAAAAAAAAAATGGTCATGAAGAATCTAGGGGCAAGATGGGAATAAAGATGCAGACCTACTAGAGAATGGACTTGAGGATACAGGGAGGGGGAAGGGTAAGCTGGGACAAAGTGAGAGATTGCCATGGACATATATACACTACCAAACGTAAAATAGATAGCTAGTGGGAAGCAGCCGCATAGCACAGGAGATCAGCTCGGTGCTTTGTGACCACCTAGAGGGGTGGGATAGGGAGGATGGGAGGGAGGGATATGCAAGAGGGAAGAGATATGGGGACATATGTATATGTATAACTGATTCACTTTGTTATAAAGCAGAAACTAATACACCATTGTAAAACAATTATACTCCAATAAAGATGTTAAAAAAATAATAAAATTACTCGTTAAATACTGTTGTACCCAACCTTCCCCGGACCTCTGCCCCTCATATTACTGAAGATCTAAAGATTAACAGTCTACTTTAGAAAGTCAATATACTATTATAATATTGGTTTATAATATTTGTCTATATTTGTCAATATATTTGTTATAATATTAATAGAATATTTCTATCTAAGTAGAAGATAAAATTAACTTTCCATAAATAAAATTAGGTGCTAAACTTTGATATTACTGAAGCCATGGTTATTATTGGGAGCATGTGTGGACAGCATAAATGGGTATAATAAGTCCCAATACCACAAGGGAGTAATCAGAGAGGTGTCCTGGGAGCCACAGTGGTTGAAGGTCACAGCCAGATGATAACCTCGACCTTAAGGCAAAAAGGACTGCAGAAAAGTGAGAAAGGAGATGAACTGGAGCAAATAGAGAAAACCACAAGAAAAGGTAGGTCCTGAAAAATGAATATAATTAGATGCACAGAGGCAAAAAGTTGGCATTCTAAGCAGTGGTGTAGCACGTATGACTGATGGAAAAGTCAATACGAGTAAGCAAAGAGCACCATGTGTCATCCTACAGGATGCACTGAGAGGGCACAGCATCACTTGTATGGATTCCTGACAAAATACCGGCATAACCTGAATTTAATCATGAAGTAGACACTCTTCAAGAGAGTGAACTAAATATAGAGATCATGACAGACAAAAAAGAGAAAGTATCTGTTCCAAAATAAAGGAGACTAGGGAAAGGTAACAATAAGTGGAGATTCTGTATGGGTCCCTGATCCATAAAAGAACATAAGTGGGGACTTCCCTGGCGGTCCAGTGGTTAAGACTCTATGCTTCCACTGCAGGGGGCGCGGGTTCGATCCCTGGTCGGAGAACTAAGGTCCCGCATGCCATGTGGTGCGACCAGACCATTAAAAAAAAAAAAAAAAAAACCAATGTAAGTGGGACTATTAATGAAATTTGAATTATGTGTGTAGCAGAGTTAACAGTATTGTATCTGCTAATTTCGTAGTTTTCATCATTACTGCTGTGGTTACGCATGAGGTTAATAACCAGGGAAGCTGAGAGAGGGGTACATAGGAATTCTTTGTACAATTTCTGCAACCTTTCTACTTGTACATATTTCAAAATGAAACATTTAATGACATTTTTAATATTAAATTTTTTAAAAGGAGGTGGCCCACCTTAGCAAGCCTCACAGAGATTTGGGGAAATTAAAGCGTGATACGTTGGGCAGGTACACCAAATTAGAAACGTCCTTGAAAACCAACTATGGGAAACTGAGCTTATACAAGCCATAATAGAGGCACTGTAGATTGGCAGTGCCTTGTAAAACAAGCTGTGTGTGTGGAAATGTTAGTACAAATAGAGAAAATGAGGATATTAATAAAGCTATCCAGCTATAGAAGAAGTGCAGCTGCATTTGGTGTTGTTTTTGTGACCTCCTGATCTATCTGGATGAATTGAAGCGAGTTCTGACTATCCAATGACATGAAGATGTGAAGACACAAATTTAGTATCTGTGTTTGCATGCCCATCAGCTTTTTGCTAGAGACTCTTAACCACTGAACAAAAACCAATAACACATCAAACTGTCTAAATATAAATACACCATCAAGTTAGAATCAGCAAATATCTTACATGTGTCCTGGAGACTTCTCACACTAACTTTTACAGATAAGATATGATTTTAAGATTTCAAATGTTTTTATAAGTGTAATTGTTTCAGATCGTTTTGTCTTATCACTGAAAAGTAAAAAAAAAAAAAAATTTTAACCAATATTTTTAACTGAATAGCTATACTAGGGTGACACAAAAATTCCTGGACCCATTGCAACTCAAATGCATGCTAATTCTTTTTCTTTGATAATTAGTTATTTTGAAAATCCCACATTTCCAGTACTTGGAATGAGACACAATGAGGCACAATGAGACAAATTAGATTTCTTCTCAAAATCATTTGCAAACATATAGCACAAAAGCAAAGACATGATAAGGCAACCATCATATTCCTTACACCAGGGGTCCCCAACCTTAGCAAGAGCTGGCCCACCTTAGCAAGCCTCACATAGATTTGGGGAAATTAAAGCGTGATACGTTGGGCAGGTACACCAAAT
This sequence comes from Stenella coeruleoalba, assembly GCF_951394435.1. Lineage (NCBI taxonomy): Eukaryota > Metazoa > Chordata > Mammalia > Artiodactyla > Delphinidae > Stenella > Stenella coeruleoalba. The sequence goes on along the minus strand of NC_137158.1, from coordinate 16,412,083 downwards.
TAGAAACGTCCTTGAAAACCACGGATCAGTACCAGTCCACGGCCTGTTACGAACCAGGCTGCACAGCAGGAGGTAAGCGGCAGGCAAGTGAGCAAAGCATTGTTCGCATTACCTCCTGAACCATCTCCATCCTCCTCCACCCCCATGCCCCCCACCCCCGGTCCGTGGAAAAACTGTCTTCCACGAAACTGGTCCCTGGTACCAAAAAGGTTGGGGACCACTGCCTTACACAATTTCGATGTTAGCCTCATTACATTTTCCTGTCTCATTTAATGTAACAGAAAATCTTTTAGGAGATGGATATCATTTCACAATGTGCATCAGTATACTTAGTGTATATGCTAAAATTCAACCACACTTGTAACATACCTTGTGTAATCTCTGCAATTACTCTTCAGGGTTATTTTTCCTCATGTACTCTCTACTGTGCAGCATTGACTAACTTAGCAAAAGTTCTCCCATCAACCATTTCACTAGCAATTGTCCACTTTTCATGTTTAAGATACTAGAATTCCTTTAGTAAATAGTTTCCAATAGATTTTCTATATGGCAAGGAGACACGAATGAACTTCATTTATATAGAGTCTAACAAGATAAACTGGCAAAATGGCAAAGAAATAATGGGATGCTTAGTTAAGGGGCATTATTTTAAAGCCGTTCTTCATCAGCATGTCGAGAATTTAAAAGAGAAAAAAAGAATCACCCAACAAAACCAATTATGTGTAAGTAGAAAAAGAACATATTAATTTTCACAGTCAATTGTAAAATCACCATTATTTTATGAACCACTGAGAAAGAAAAAACTGCCAATTAAACTGACAGAACATTTAGAATTTTTATTTCATTCTTATTGAAAGGAAAATATTAGATTTAATCAGATGTGGATATTATATATCACCTTTATATATACATTATAACAAAATGTAAGCAAAATTAGTTAAGCAATTCCTCAAACTCTTTTACTTTCAGAATCTAATTCTGCCCACTCACTTTTTGACTTAAAATTGTCAGTGTACATGTTCTCTACAGAATATCATTTTCTGTGTCACCAAGCACATCGGTGATGCAGCACTTTTTAAATGAATCCATTAAGAAATTAAAAGATAGGTAAGGGCTTTCAAGCTACCTTGATATTGATTTAATAGCTCCTCACGGGTAATACTGTATTTATGGAAACTGAGGGACTAAAGATACAAAAATGTGATGTAGAAAATATCTATAATAATACTTTAATGTTTTAAAGTCATTGACTCAATATAAGGTACTGTATTTCATTGATTCTAATACGTCCTTTACCCCTCACATTTTAACATCTCTGAAACTGGAATGTGGCTTAAAAATCAATAGCATCTTGCAATCATCTTATCCAGTGGCCACTATTACCTACTCATGCACAAATCTCAAAATAGTCAACTAGTACCAGTACCTACAGAATGGGTATTCACAGCTTAGAATAAAATTTCAGAGATGCCAGAGAACTACTCTTTTAACAATTAGGTTCCAAGTGGTTGTGATTGGGTAGAAGGGTGGAGAAAGTGGAGAATCATAGTTCAGTGATCTTTTAGAAGGAGGAATCAAAAACAGGCTGTTTTAAATACTGAGTTAGCTCATTCACAGCAGCACTATTTATAATAGCCAAGATATGGAAGCAACCTAAATGTCCATCAACAGATGAATGGATAAAAAAACTATGGTATATATATACAATGGAATATTACTCAGTCACAAAAAAAGAATGAAATAATGTCATTTGCAGCAGCTTGGACAGACCTAGAGATTATCTAGGTGAAGTAAGCTAGACAGAGATAAATATCATATGATATTGCTTATATGAGGAATCTAATCCAAAAAAAAAAAGATACAAATAAACTTATTTCCAAAACAGAAAGAGACTCAGAGACATAGAAAACAGACTTATGGTTACCAAAGGGAAAAGCGGAGTGGGGGGAGGGATAAATTAGGAGTTTGGGATTAACATGTACACACTACTGTATATAAAATAGATAACCAAGAAGGACCTACTGTATAGCACAGGAAACTATACTCAATATTTTGTAATAACCTATAAGGGAAGCGAATCTGAAGAATATATATTTATATATACTTAATATAACGTAATATAACATATAAAACTGAATCACTGTGCTGTACACCTGAAACTAACATGATATTGTAAATTAACTATACGTCAATAAATAAATAAATAAATAAATATCAATACAATTCCCAAACATTAGCTCTTATCCACTGACTTCCTAAATGCAAAGAATGGACAGAAAAAAAATCACTGGAACACACCAGCAAAAAACAATACTTCTAAGAATAAGAAAGACACATTGGAACTATGTGATACACCTATCAGACTGCAAGATTCACCCTTGCGTATGTAACGCTGAAGAGTAGCTACTGACTTTGAACCACGATCCAATCAGGAAAACAAACTTCTCTAGAGGAATTTAATTCAGGGACTCTGTTAGGAAGATGTTGGAAATGCTGCTGTAGCAAATGGTGAAATAATGCAACTCAGAGATCAGGAAACAGATACCACCTCTGGGCTGGACCCAGTCACCCACAAGAGCCACTAACTGTGCTGGAACCACCCTGTGCTGCTGCTGAGCAGGACAGTCCCCACAAAAGGCCCGTCAAGGCTGCCGACATCAAGGCTGCAGAACGAGAACAGAGTCTCGTCAATGCCACGACTGGAGACGCCTCCAAAACTACAATGGCCTCCTTCCTCTCCACCTTCATCCCACCTTCTAAACAAGCGCACGTACTGTCCATTGACAGACTCTCGCTGAAACTCAGATCGCCAGGACGTCAAGAAAATGCAGTTTACTAATTTCCAACCCCTTTCCAAGTACTACAGAGGAGAACAGAGAACGACAAGTATGGAGATGAGAGCCATCTGATAAATATGCAACAGGCTTACCTTATAAATAGTATTAAGAGAAGAAAAAGTCACCTTTGATAAGAAATAAAGGAAACCACAATATAGTAATAACAACAAAAAAAGCTACTACTTATCAAGCCCTTTCTACAAACCAGACACTGTTTCAAGCAGCTTTTTTTTTTTTTGGCTGCGACATGCGACATGCGGAATCGAACCATGCCCCCTGCAGTGGAAGCACGGAGTCTTAACCACTGGACCAGGGAAGTCCCTGTTTCAAGCATCTTAAATGTATCATCTCCTTTCATCCTCACAATCAACATGATTGATATTAGATTTATCCCAATTCTACAGATAAGAAAACTCAGGCACAGAGATATTAAGCAACTTGGTAAAGTTATAAAATAATAAGTGGTAACTTTGGGATCCAAGCTGACAGCCACTATGTTACACTGTGCAGAAATCTGCCCAAAGTGGATTTCCATAGAAATATTAAATTTGAACACGTATCAAGCTTGACCTTCACCATAAGCCTCAAAAATCATAGCAAAAACTACATATTTTAAGAAAGAGGATGTTATGTTTGTCATATTTTTTAAAAATTGACAATGAAATCCTAAGAATAAATAAATGCTGTTTTTCCTGAGACCAATCAACTATTAAATCTAGAATTCTCTCACTCACCTGCAGCAAATCACTCCCATTTTCTCAAATTTATACACTAATTGGGCTTTTTATTCGATAAATCAAATATTCTTTAAAATCTCCACATACATATCAACCCAGTACCTGCCTCTGTGAATGACTGTATGTCACCTCTCTGTTAGAAATCTATATTTTTCTTTTACATAAATTCCTTTATAACAAATCATGGATTAAAACTACCAAATTACTAAGGATGCTGGGCATACTTATACGGGCGGAAACTATAATCTGCAGTCCAGCGATTTAAGAAAGACAAATATCATTTATTTAATAATCATTTCATACCCCAAGACATACTCAGTGCTTGACATAAAGATAAATTAGGTAGAATCCATAAATTCAAGGACAACATTGAAAGATGCTGAAAGAATAAAGAAAATATTAATGGATGTTTCAAATTGAGAAAAATTCCCCAACTGTAACTTTTACAAACCTGACAACTCTATTTCTATCTGTGAAAAGTGAATATATACAAAAATTCCTAAATAACCTAGTGGCCTTAAGAGTTTAACGTTTCCTACTTATCTAACCTATTAGCATGGGCAGACCTCAGTTTACACAGCTTCAACTTTTGCTCAACACACACTTATATATATTGAAAATGAAAAACCTGGGAATTCCCAGGTGGTCCAGTGGTTAGGACTCTGTACTTTCACTGCCGAGGGTCCGGGTTCAATCCCCTGGTCGGGGAACTAAGACCTCATAAGCCACGTGGCGTGGCCAAAAAAAAAAAAAAAAAAAAGAAAAACCCAGAAGGGCTTTTTGTGTGCCTTTTACTCCAAATTTGAAATTCTGTAGGTCAACTATGAAAACGTCAGCTCAAAACATCCCTATATGTTAGTCAATAGTTCAGTTTTGACAACGTTAATAATATCATTAATAATATCATGACAATGGATAGCAATGTTTCTATACTACTATTATATTTGCCCTCAATATTTTGTAAGTAAAAAACAGAAAAACAAACACACTTATGCCACCAAAGAAAATACTGTAAAACTGAGATCAACAAAGAAATCGTTTGGTACGCTGCACACAAATTTTTCACCTCACTTGGATGCTTGATGCATTTAAGTCACTTGAATTGTTCAATTCAGAAAGAAAAAAAAAATGAAAGAGACATATATATAATGCTGGTAACTATGTCACTGACAACTATATCTAAAAGGTGAGGTTCAAACTGGAATTTTTATATTTCCTCTCTTGATAAAGAACTCTATTAAATGTAAGTCAATCTTTGACTTTCAGACATCTGATTTGGTTCACATTTTGAGAAACACATTAGGAACCACCTGTAATTAAGAAGTAGAGGACTCTGGCTTGGTTTAACATGATACAATGTGCATCCAAATATGCTGGGATATGTTATAAATCCTAAATAATCTTCGTAAGAATCCCTGACAGGCTAAAAACATTCCACAGTGGCCCTCATGTTACCATGTACCTAGCAACTATTCCTTCTCACCTTCTTATAAAATCTGAATTGTCCAACCAACAGATACAAAAATCACAAGAATGATTCCTCTCCCTTCTGGAAACCATTTTGGACCAATTATTCCTGAAACTGGTTGCTCGTTGGCTGCCCTCTCTTGCTAAATCTCTAAGAAATCCTATACCCCGCTCTCTCTCCTGAATCAGAACACTCTTTCTGAGTGTGCTCATGGCTCAACATTCTAAATAAAGGCTTAGGCTTATGGTGTTCATATTAAGATAAATTACTGAAGCTTTGTAAATAATAACTATAGAAACATCTTTTAATATGCTACTATCATTTATTAAGCATTTGTTATGTGTCAGGCATTATTCTAAATATTTTATAGGTTTTAAAATATTTAATCAAATGATACTGTGAAGAAAAGTTTATGCTACTAAATTTGAAAATCCAGAGAGAATATATGATATTACAAAAAGATATAGATGACCAATATTTACTCAAGAATAGAATAGATAGTAGACCAACAACAGAAACGATACTGAAAAGGAAGTAAAAGATGTCCCGCACCAGAAACAGACAGTTTTATAAGTAAATTATCTTAAACCTTATAGAACAGATAATACCTAGTTATTCAATCCGGTCTGAAGCACAGAAAAAGAAAGCAGCCCAGTTCATTCTACAAGGAAGGATAAACTACAGACCAATATTACATATAAATATATATTCATGTTCACACATACAAGAAAGAAAACTATGGTCTAACTTTATTTATGAACATAAAGGTCTTTTTTAAAATCTTCTAATTGAATCCAGCAATAAGTTGAAAGAGTAATGCATCATGATCAAGTAGAATTTATCCCAGGAATACAAGAATTACTCAACATTAGGAAATATGTTAATGAAATTCACATCATCAAAACATGAAAGAAGAAAGACCACATAATCCTCTCATCAGACAGCTAAAAAGAATTTGATAAAATTCAACACCTTGTGAGAAATGGGAGGAAGGGGCCCGTGACTTAGAAATAAAGAGTACCGAATGGGTTCCAAGTTAAGAAAGGATGAGACATTTAAGAAGTACAAACTATTATGTATAAAATAAGCTGCAAGGATATATTGCACAGCACAGGGAATATAGTCAATATTTTATAACTTTGGACTGTGAATCACTATACTGTACATCTGTAACTTATATAATATTGTATATCAACTATACTTCAATAAAATTTTTTAAAAGGATGAGACAGTTCTAATAAAGAAAAAAGAAATGTCTCATCAATTATTGGGAAAAAAAAGAACTATAACTATCATTAGCTATAGAGGATAAGATTTTCTGCCTAGAACATCTAAGATAACTAACTGAAATATCATTAGAGAATTGAATAAGGTCTCCAAATGCCAATACTAACATACAAAATCAATAGCTTTCTATATACCAGTAATAAACAATTAGAAATATGTAATGGAAAAATATCCTACCTGTAATAGCAAAAAAAAAAAAAATATATATATATATATATATATATATGAAAAACCTAGTAATAACCCTAACAACAAAATGTGCCAAACCTAATGGAAATATCTACACAATTTATTCATGAACATAAAAAGTGTGAATAAATGGAGACAACCATGTTCTTGGAAAAGAAGAATCATTAGAGTTAAGATGTAAAGAATAGGGAAAAAAATGTTCTAATGTTTTCTGCCCACTTAAAAAAAAAAACTTTAGGGACTTCCCTGGTGGCACAGTGGTTAGGGATCCGCCTACCAATGCAGGGGACCTGGGTTCGAGCCCTGGTCTGGGAAGATCCCAGATGCCGCAGAGCAGCTAAGCCCATGCGCCACAACTACTGAGCCTGTGCACTAGAGCACTAGAGCCCATTCTCTGCAACAAGAGAAGCCACCTCAATGAGAAGCCTGTGCACCACAACTAAGAGTTGTCCCCACTCGCCACAACTACAAAAAGCCCACACAGCAATGAAGACCCAACACAGCCAAAAATAAATAAATTTATTAAAAAAATTTTTTTAAACTACGTATATTTTTCCAAATAATTTATCTTTGGAAACAAACATAAATATTTCCAAATAATAGGATAAATGCTGCTCTCAATGACAACCAGCCTATGGGTATAGATGTAATTGTGACATTTACCAAAAGGTAACATTAAACTGTTGAGATCCAGTTCTTTCAAGGAGGACTTCTAATAAACAGACTAATAAGACACTTTTTATAACAGAATACAGAAAAAAAAGTTTGAAAAATATAAGAATAGGCAAAATTCTGATACACAAGAGAATAAAAATGCAAGGGTTTTATTCTTAGTATCCCCAACTTAAATGTCTTACAAAAATTTCAGCTTTCAGGCTATAAATAGTTACCTATTGAGTCTTGTCTCCCCACAATATCTGTGTCAGTAATACGTGATCCTTCTAATTTTTCACTAGCTGCCATTTGGAGACTTGCAGTGTCTGCCTTAATCAATTATTTATTACTTGGAGCTTAATCAAAGAATATAAGAGGCTTACAGAAAATAAGAATAAAATTAAGAAATATAGGTTTTAAAGTTTATAATACAAAAAACAGAGGCTTATAATTTTCTCCTTCCACATGCCCAAATATATATATATAGGGATGTTTACCTCAGCGCTGTTTAGAATGGGCAGAAATTTAGAGACAACTTGACAATCCATAACAGGAGAAAAAATAAATTATGGTACACCCCAAGAAACTTTATAAGGTAAAAATCAGCTAAATTTTTGTGAACTGACACTGAAAATGTATCCAAAATAAATTGGTAAGAAAAGCAAGTTACAGAATGGTTATAACATGCTTATTTTTATTATTTGTGTATATATGTTTGATATATTCACATATTTGTATAAATGTAAATGCATGGAAAAAGATTTGCAAAGTTGCAGAACAATGTTTATAGTATGATCTTACATAACTGTTTATATGTAAGTGTGTTCTATACATTCACATATATATAAAGATAAATGCATAGAAAAAGGTCTGAGGAAGGGAGTTGGGTAGGAGCTGGGTAGTTGGGTAGGGAAAAAGGAACTTTCACCTTTTATGCTATACACATTCTATAGCTTTGTGATAACTGAACTTTTTACAAAGAGTGCCTGATTCATGATATTAAATTTTATTAAACACAACCAAAAAAATACATCACTCTTTATCATGTAGTATAAACTCAGGCATTAAGAATATATCCAGTTGGATTAAGCCAATGATGAAAAATAGACATCTGTTTAATGTCCAAAATTATCCTGAAAAGTGAATGAACAGGGCTTCCCTAGTGGCGCAGTCGTTAAGAATCTGCCTGTCAATGCAGGGGACACAGGTTCGAGCCCTGGTCCAGGAAGATTCCACATGCCACGGAGCAACTAAGCCCGTGCGCCGCAACTACTGAGCCTGTGTTCTAGAGCCCGTGAGCCACAACTACTGAACCCGTGTGCCACAACTACTGAAGCCCACGTGCCTAGAGCCCGTGCTCCGCAACAAGAGAAGCTACCGCAATGATAAGCCTGTGCACCTCAATGAAGAGTAGCCCCCGCTTGCTGCAATTAGACAAAGCCCATGCGCAGCAACGAAGACCCAACACAAACAAAAATAAATTAATTAAATAAATAAATTTTTAAAAAGAAGTGAATTAACAATATAAAGAATGTGCCAGAGTATAAGAAAATTCCATAGGGTTCTATTCCATGAATATTTCAAATTATCAGGTCAATCACAGAAGATATATAAAAAAATTCAAAGGTAATCTTGTACTTCAAGTTGCAAACCTGCTGATTCTTCCTGCTACTCAATACTAGATCAAGGCCTTCTCACCACAAAATAGAATAATAATCTATTCACTGCATTCCATGCTCATTTTAAATTTACAATAAGTGCTGCTCCAGAAGGTTAAGACTGAAGTCTATGTGAACAATTCATACAGTAGAAACAAATATGAAATTTAAAAACATGAAAGGTAAAATAATAAATGAAAACTGAAATAAATTGACAGTAATAAAATGTTTAAACTTGTAGATTAAAGTCTAGCAGTATGTACAACAAAAAGTCAACAGTAGTCAGGGGATGGATTTATGAGCTCCTTCTATCATCGCTTTTGTACTTTTCAGGAGTTTCAACAAACACATATGAAAGCTTGAAAAATAGCCATAATCCTTTAACCTGTATCCACACCCTTTGCACTGTGACTTTGCAGTTGTTCCCATGAAGAGATGGAATCTCTTTGCCCTCCTTCTGAACTTGGGCTGGTGTTGTGACTTGCTTCAGCCAACACACTGTAGCAGAAGAGACTGTGTGCCAGCTCCTAGCCTATGACTCGAGAGCCTTGCATGCTTGCGCTTGGTCCCTTGTGACATCTGCTTCTACCGTGTGAACAAGTCCAAGCTAACCTGCTGGAGGATGAGAGACAGGAAGACCAAAGATCACCCACCACAGCTCCAGATATATGAGATAGCCCAATTAAGATCAGCAAATCCAACACACACTTGACTTGCAACTCATGGCAGACCTATGATGGAGCCCAGGTGAAACCTGAACTATCCAGGTGAGTTCAGCCTGTATCACTGGCCTGTACATGAGCTGTAGAGAAAGTTGATTTAAGCCAGTAAGTGGCTCGTTAAGCATCAAAGCTTGCCAGTAGAGCGTGCAATACCTTTATAATGAGAAAAATTAATCTTTTTTAAGAAAGTAATGTGAGGCATTGCTAACCACTTAACTATAATGTTGTTTACACTGAAATATTAAAATACCTTATTTTCAATAGGTATATATCTTTTTAATTGAAAAAAAAAAGAAGAAAACTAAAGTACCTCAACAGGGTAATTAAATTCCTTTTTTTCAATAGGTGTATATCTTTTTAATTGAAAAAAAAAAAAGAAAACTAAAGTACCTCAACAGGGTAATTAAATTCCTTAGGAGTTCCAAGTTGCATTTAGCAAACCTTAATGCTGCCGTCATATATACAGTTAAATAGCTGATATAAAAATAGATATTTTCATCACATGTTAAAGAAATGATAGAACTAAGTTATCCTTGGAAGGCACATCCACCACCAGCAGCGCTGACTGAGAACTTTCACTGTGCCAGTATCGTTACATCTACTCATTTCATCTTTAAGTCAACTTGATAAGATAGGTATTATCATTCTCCTCATTGTACAGCTGAGCAAACTAAAACAGAGAGGTTAAGCAGCTTGCCAAAAGTCACCTAACTAGTAAGTAGTGGAGTCAGTACTTCAAACTCAGTCAGGCTGGTTCCAAAATCTACAATCTTAACCACTTTAATTGACGGCCCCAAGAATCGACAGTCTGGGAAAAAGAGAAACCAGACTGACCACCTAATGTGTCTGAACATAAAGAAAACACGAGATTATGTTGAGGAGATTAAGAACTATATTAGTAACGGAAACATGAGAAATCAAGCAAATGAAAAGAGAAGGAAGAGAAAAAAGCATTTCAGAGAAAACAGAGTTGTATACCAAAGTGGAAATAAAAGAATGCATTTTTTTTGGCTCAGTTGTGCATCACACCAATATAGTAATAGCAATGGAACCGCTAAGTAATGATCTGATCCAAAATTACACTATAACTCTATAGAGATGTTTTTTAAAGTTTGGATATTGTGAAGAGGAGGAATGGCACATGCTGGGGGAAAGGAGTTTAATTAAAAATAGCTAAATTCTAGTAAGAAGTTAAAATAATAATGCCTAAAATTGTAAAAAGCAGTGTAAGCAAATTAGTTATAAATATGATGATATATTACAAGAAACTACTAGAAATGATTGCCTGTGGGGAGAGAAGCATGGATTTGGTAAAGGCAGAGGTATGGAACTACTATTTTTGGTTACATTATTTGCTTTTTTAAGTTCTGTGTATCATTTTAATTTCAAAGCTAGCAAATGTAACAAATGAATTTTCTCTCCTTGCTGGATGGAACTTAATTCTTGTCAGTGAGCATGCCGTTCTAGCTTGCACAAAAATAATGTGTTAATGATGCCTACCAAAAAAAATTTAAAATAGAAAATACAAATTCGCTTTCTGTGTATACTGATACTTGGCAAAAATATTTTTAAAGTCTTCTACCATTCAAAAACTACTTAAAGCAATTTTCTTCTCTTCAGAATGTATGAATTCATATATAATTCATGTATTTGCTAAAAAAAATAAAACAGAATGAAAAAACCCTCAATATCCTTATGACCTATTTTTGCCTAAAAGAGTAGAGTAAATTCAGGAAATAAGGCAGCACAGGCTTTTAGTCTTACTTCTCACTAGAAGAACCACAGATGAAAGCCATATTTACTTCAGTATCACTGATGTCCTGAATCATTCAATTATAAAATCAAAAAGTTCAAAAGACATACAGGAACAGCTTCTCCACAAGACGCCTACATCTGATAATGTCACTGACTCATTCTTTTTGAATCATAGCTAGTTTGTACATTTTTGACACTGTCTAGATTGCTCTTCCTTATCTACCTTTTCTAAATATCCCTCTGCCACTTTTTAAAAGTTTAATTGCATTTACTTATTTATTTATTTTTATATTTTATTCATTTTTGGCTGCATTGGGTCTTCGCCGCTGTGCGGGCTTTCTCTAGTTGCAGCTAGCGGGGGCTACACTTCGCTGCTGTGCGCAGGCCTCTCACTGCGGTGGCCTCTCCCGTTGCGAAGCACGGGCTCTAGGCGCGCGGGCCTCAGTAGTTGTGGCACGTGGGCTCGGTAGTTGTGGCTCGCGGGTTCCAGAGCACAGGCTCAGCAGCTGTGGCACACGGGCCCAGTCGCTCCACAGCATGTGGGATCCTCCTGGACCAGGGCTCGAACCCGTGTCCTCTGCATTGGCAGGCGGATTCCCAACCACTGAGCCACCAGGGAAGTCCCTAATTGCATTTAAATGTCATCATTAGAATAAGCGATCCAGAAGTACTATTTAGTTACTTTTTCTTTCTAAATTTAGAAGGTACAAGTTTTATATCTATTGTATATTTGAGGTAAGCAGAAACGAAATTTGAGAAAATTGCTCTGTAAAGAATGGATGATTGACCTCTTTTTACTTTCATCTTTGTAGTTTGTAAAGTGAATGGCTGAACTGAAGAAATCCTTTCTAAATGTTGTAGACTAGACATAGAGGAGAGTGACCACAGCACAGATATTTGAACATAGAACAGTATATGGGGACCAGGTCCAAAAATGAGGGGTCAGATAGGTCGAGAAGAGCTGTGACAGGGACAAATGATTTCACCCCCTCTCTCTGAAATGCAGACAGACTACATTTCTCAGCTGCCCTTGCCTCTAGCTGGGGACATAAGACTAAGTCCCTTAATGATAGCACAGAGCAAAGGCTCCCAAACCACACCTGTGGCCACAATGTACTGTGTCATGTGGTTTTTATACCTTTCTAAGAAGAAAATTAATCCTATGCCAATGGAGAAGTTAATGCAGTCAGTACATGGTCAAACTTTGGACTATATACTACAGGAGGGATTCACCGCCTTAATGAATGGCTATTGATAGCATATATTTCCGTTCAATCACAAAATGGATCATTTTAATTCTGCAGGAATTTTTTTTTTTTAAGTAGCATATTTCTTGGCATGAAACTAAGACACTGGAGCAAATTGTTTCATTGATGCCCTCCACTCAACAGTGTTTAAATAGGATGTAAAATAGGGTAACCTTAGAAAGAAGGCTGCCTCTGGGGTCAGAACATCTTGGTTTAAAACCTAACTCTATCACTCATTCCTCTGTGAACAAGTTTCTTAAACTCTCTCAACTTCAGTTTCAGGATAATACCACCTGGCAGAGGTTTTGTGACAATTAAATGGAACCATCTGTGCCATACATACCCAATACCTGACTCTAGACTGTCTGGGTTTGAATCCTATTTGTGTGGATTTGGGCAAATTGTTTAACTTCTCTAATCCTCAGGTTCCTCATGGATAAAATGGTGATAGTAACAGAATTTCTGGCAAGGCTGTTGCATTAAATGAAATAGTCCATTAGCCTATACAATATAGTGCTGTGTCTAGTACAGAAGCGTTAAAAAAAAGTGCAGGGCTTCCCTGGTGGCTCAGTGGTTGAGAGTCCGCCTGCCAATGCAGGGGACATGGGTTCGTGCCCCGGTCCGGGAAGATCCCACATGAGCCATGGCCGCAGAGCCTGCGCGTCCAGAGTCTATGCTCCGAAACGGGAGAGGCCACAACAGTGAGAGGCCCGAGCTTACCGCAAAAAAAAAAAAAAAAAAGTGCATAAACACTAGGCAAATACGCAAATACACACATGGATTATCTCACTTAATCCTCTCAACTTTATGAAGTAATAAGTACTATTATAAACACATGGGCATCCTGCTTTAGCATTAGGACAAAAGTAGCATTTATATCAATCTACGAAAGGCTGCCATTTATTTTGCTAATCCAACGGGGTGGGGGGGGGGGACAAGATGACAGATTAGATTCGTCAAGGTTACCTGTTTTATCAGCGAAATCCACAGAAGACTGAAACACAAAGGAGGTTCAACTTATAATGAGATTAAAGAGAAGGACCTGGGGGCAACTCCTTAGTCAAATTAAGATTCAAGAAATAAGGAACCGGGCTTCCCTGGTGGCACAGTGGTTAAGAATCCACCTGCTAATGCAGGGGACACGGGTTTGAGACCTGGTCCGGGAAGATCCCACATGCCACGGAGCAACTAAGCCCATGCGCCACAACTACTGAGCCTGCGTGACACAACTACTGAAGCCCACGTGCCTAGAGCCTGTGCTCCGCAACAAGAGAAGCCACCGCAATGAGAAGCCTGCGCACCACAAGGAAGAGTAGCCCCTGCTGGCCGCAACTAGAGAAAGCCCGCACGCAACAACAAAGAGCCAACGCAGCCGAAAATAAATAAAAGAAATTAAAAAAAAAAAAAAAAAGAAAGAAAGAAGGAACCCAGAGAACCTTAGGAACTAACCTAAAGAATGGGAATGGCGAGGATTTCCACTTTGGGTGTCTATTTCTCTCCCTTCCTCTCATCCACAGCGAACATGCATGCTTGACCTTGCAGCTAGCGGGGGCTACTTCTCTTCTACTAGAGACCATCGTTTACCAAGTGGCAGGGGACGTGGCTGCAGTCCCATGTCACCCCAGACAAACCGCCCGCAGAAAGTGCAGCCTTGTCTCCACATAGAAAGTCCCAGAAGAGAAGTCAGAATAGCTGGGCTGGAGCCACATAGCCATTCCCCGAGATGATGGAGGTCAGATAAGACAGCTGGCAGCCCCTTCAGAACCAAATGGAGTGGACCCAGAACAGTGCCCATGGGAGGACTGTGCCCCACAAAGAAAATAAAGGACTTATAATAGATGCTGAAAAATTAACTACTGGGAGAGACCTGTGCACACAACCTCAAGCTAAAGCCTTGGGTAACTGTGACTCTCTATAACGGAACCAGTCTTGAACAGGATTTAGTGATATAAACGATATAGGTAAAAATTATACGTTAGGAGAAAATTCACCTTTGAGTTAGCAAGTTACCTTTTTTTGGATGCCTAATACTTTAGCTTCCTAAGGAACTCCTTACCTAGTATCCTTTAAATACTTTACTGCAGGAATCAAGGAGAGAATACAATTCCAGACTTGGGAAAATACCATCTTAATGAGGTTGCTGGAGGGGAAAATACGTAATAGCTGAGGCTTCCCTGAAATATTTCCAACTGCATCAATCTAGTTCTGATTGTAAAGAGTAAGAGTGGCAACTGCTAGGGAATTACTTTTCTGTCAGTAAAATTCTATTAATGAGCATTATTAGGAATCGCGCTCAACTCTGTTCCTTAGATATATTTACACTTTCTCACTGTCCCTTCATACTCAACATCTTTCCTATTTTCCTACTCTTCGTTTCTCTAGACTACATTCTGGTAAATTTTTTTGACCTTGTCTTCTAGTTTACCAGTTCTTCCTTTCTCTGTTTATAATTTCTGGTTAAACCAGAGATTTTTTTTCTTTCATTTATTATTTTTCTTTACTAAACACTCCATTCTGTTCTTCAGATTTGCTAGTCTACTGCTTATATTCTCAAGTGCCTCCTTTTTTGATGTGACGCCTACTTTTCTGCAGTGTCTATATGCTGGTTCTAATATCCGAAGTCTTGAGGGGCCTGTATGTATCTTCCTTTCCTTGTCCTTACTCAAGGGGACTCTATCTTCTTTGTGGAACTCTACCTGTAGGACTATTCTGAGGCCTGACTTGAAGTGACTCCAGAGAGGATTTTGTTACCTCCTGACAGCTCTCTTGGGCTCCAACAACCTGGAACCACTTAAATTAAATTACCTGCTTAAGAGTTTTCACACCACACTTATGGGCACATATTGAAATTGTAATCCTGCGTAAGGGTCATATTGTGATCGGAATTCTTAGAGATTTCTTCTTTTCTCTCCACCAGCATAAAGTCAAGCCAGGTAATGTTTCTTCCTGCCACTTCTGTACTTCACACCGTGGATGTGGCACGTGGATTCCCACCTTTAAGCAAGGGCTCCTGGTACATTCTCTACCTAAAGTAGGTCCTGGACTTTGTCTCCTGTCCCCACTGTTCCATGGAGTCATCAGAGCAAAAGCTCAATGTTTCCAGGACCAGGCAAATACCTTCTGGAAGATTTGGGCATTCGCTTCTATCCCAGGGTTCTGAGGTTCACTTATTTCAAGACTCCAGAGTCCTAACTTCCAAGCCAGCTCTGTACACATTTAAAATAAACAAACAAACAGGGGTGGGATGAATTAGGAGACGGGGATTGACATATATACACTACTATGTATAAAAGAGATAACTAATGAGAACCTACTGTATAGCACAGAGAACTCTACTCAATGCTCTGTGGTGACCTAAATGGGAAGGAAACACGAAAAAGAGGGGATATATGTATACGTAGAGCTGATTCACTTTGCTGTACAGCAGAAAGTAACACAACATTGTAAAGCAACTATACTCCAATAAAAATTAATAAACACACACACACACACACACACACACACACGTACACACCTTTTATTGCAGGGTATCTACCACTCCTCCATTACTACCAGACAAAGAAATCTTACTCTACACTTACTCTTGACCCCTCCCTCTTCTTTCCCCTTCTTAAATTTACTTAGACACAAATATTTCATACGATCTAACAAATTTCTAACCCATCTTTGTCTGCTAATTAAGCCCCCACCATTTCTTGGACAGGCTGTTCAAACAGCCTCCTAGCTGTTTAAAGCATCTCCTATCAAAGCAATCTTTTTCTCACACTAAGCCTTGGCGGTGGTGAGAGATGGACGGAAGTTCCAGACTGCCCCCTGGGCTCTATCCATCCAAGCAGGTTCTAGTTTGTCCTGGCTCTGCCTTGCTTCATGTCCATCTTCCCTTCCCAACAGTCTGTCCTGCAAACTTCAAGATATAGCACCAAACACAGAAACAACAACCTTTCATGGACTATTTAGCTTCTACAACTGCATATATTATATATAAATATAATACCTTCTAGTGTTTTGCTTCTGATCAAACCCTGACTGATAGAGCAGTATACAGAGATCTGTCTCACTTCTCTAAAGACCTGCAGCGCAATCCATCAAAAGAATGTAGTTTAATTTACTCAACCAAGCCCAAATCCCCTAGTGATGGACGAATGGGTTATTTCCAGTCCTTGTTCTTAAAAATGGTGCTATAATGAACAGTAACATTTTCTCAGACTTTTATCACTGTATCTCTGAAATAGATTCCTAAAAGTAGACTATGAGCCAAACCATATTACTCCTAAGAGTTCTATCCCCTCCTTAAAATGTGTAACTTCTGGGCTTCCCTGGTGGCGCAGTGGTTGAGAGTCCGCCTGCCGATGCAAAGAACGCAGGTTCGTGCCCCGGTCTGGGAAGATCCCACATGCCGCGGAGCGGCTGGGCCCGTGAGCCGTGGTTGCTGGCCTGCACGTCCGGAGCCTGTGCTCCACAACGGGAGAGGCCACAACAGTGAGAGGCCTGCGTACCTCAAAAAAAAAATAAAAATAATTTAAAAAATAAAAAATATATAAAAATTTTAAAATGTGTAACTTCTTTTGGAAACCACGCAAGCAACTGTGACAGAGATTGGTAGTTGTCAATATGTGTCTCCCATCACTGTGTAACAATAAAATTTTTAGTCTTTAGCCTAGTACCCAACTACTTTTTTTTTTTTTTTAAGATGTTGGGGGTAGGAGTTTTACTAATTATTTATTTTTGCTGTGTTGGGTCTTCATTTCTGTGCGAGGGCTTTCTCTAGTTGTGGCAAGTGGGGGCCACTCTTCATTGCGCTGCGCGGGCCTCTCACTATCGCGGCCTCTCTTGTTGCGGAGCACAGGCTCCAGACGCGCAGGCTCAGTAGCTGTGGCTCACGGGCCTAGTTGCTCCGCGGCATGTGGGATCCTCCCAGACCAGGGCTCAAACCCGTGTCCCCTGCATTAGCAGGCAGATTCTCAACCACTGCGCCACCAGGGAAGCCCCCAACTACTTTTTCAGCCTTCCTAGTGGTGAGGTGTGGCCCTGTAATTAAGTTCTGGCCAATGGGATGTAAGTAGATTTAATATGTGCAACTTCCAAGTCATTCTTTAAAGAGAAGATGACTCCCTTTCCCCTTCCACCTCCCTTTCCCCTTCCACCTCCCTCACCCCTTCCTGGTGGCTGGAATGTATATGTGATGTTGGGAGTGGAGCATCCATCTGGGACCATGTTGAAGACAATAGAGAAACCAGACAGAAGGTCCCTGGTACCTTGATGACTAAGGCACCACTGCACTGCCAACCAGGATGTTTATGTGAGAGAAAGATAAATTTCCATTGTACTTAAGGTCTTATAATGGGTTTTATTGTTAGCCTAGTTTTTTGAAATTGGATAACTCATAACTATATCTATCTATGTATTTAAGATACTATTCCATAAATAAAATGAGGACTTAAATGCATAGATTTTATAAACATTGCCTTAGGCTACTTAAAAGTTAGCTTTTATGGCCTTCCTTATACTTGACCATGTCGCATTTAGTTAAGATTACTGGATAATTAACGTAAATGAGCTATTATGCAATAAACACAACTCCCATTTTTACAAGGAATTATCAGCATCGTGTTTGTAATATAAGAATATACATCTATATTTATTACTCTGTGAATTTTCCCAACATGAACTTTAAAAAAAAATTTAAATGTAAAGGTTCACATCTTTAGTCTCCTCTGTTTTGACTATTCCCAAATGTATGCTAGAAATTCAAGACGAATGAATGTCAGAAAAAAAGTCAGTCTATTTGAATGGATAAAGAAAATGTGGTACATATACACAATGTAATATTACTCAGCCATAAAAAGGAACGAAATTGGGTCATTTGTAGAGACGTGGATGGACCTAGAGACTGTTACACAGAGTGAAGTAAGTCACAAAGAGAAAAAGCAAATAACATTCATTAACGCATATATGTGGAATCTAGAAAAATGATACAGATGAACCGGTTTGCAAGGCAGAAATAGAGACACAGATGTAGAGAACAAATGTACGGACACCAAGGGGGGAAGGGGGCATGGGATGAATTGGGAGATTGGGATTGACATATATACACTAATATGTATAAAATAGATAACTAATGAGAACCTGCTGTATAGCACAGGGAACTCCACTTCACTGTACAATAGAAACTAACACAACATTGTAAAACAACTATACCCCAATTAAAAAAAATAATAAAGTCAGTCTGTTAAGTTAGTGTTTGTGGATACTACAAGTCTTCCTATTATTAGCACTTAGAAATTATCAGGCTACTCCGATCTTTTAAATGAATCTAAAGCACCTTCTTTTATTTATTGGACTCTGTCAATACAGAAACGTCTTCCACAAAGCACAATAATCCAGATTATTGAATCAAAATACACCATTCCGTTCTACATCATTCCAAACAACTTTAATTTTGGAGTTTCCTCCACCAGTGCAAAGCAGATCTGAGAGATGAACAGACCGAGCTAGAGAAAAGGGGGCTGCACGCAGGCAGCAACTGCAGAATCAGCGTGAGAACGTTCAGAGCCCCTGTTCACATCCCCGTCCCCACAAAAGAGCAGAAACCAAAATATGGCCAGCTGCAAGATACGGATTTGAACCAGAGGCCAAGGCTAAGAAAACTATGGGTTAAAAGAAGATGTGGCACATATATACAATGGAATATTACTCAGCCATAAAAAGAAACGAAATTGAGCTATTTGTAATGAGGTGGATAGACCTAGAGTCTGTCATACAGAGTGAAGTAAGTCAGAAAGAGAAAGACAAATACCGTATGCTAACACATATATATGGAATTTAAGGAAAAAAATGTCATGAAGAACCTAGGGGTAAGACAGGAATAAAGACTCAGACCTACTAGAGAATGGACTTGAGGATATGGGGAGGGGGAAGGGGAAGCTGTGACAAAGTGAGTGGCATGGACATACATACACTACCAAACGTAAAATAGATAGCTAGTGGGAAGCAGCCACATAGCACAGGGAGATCAGCTCGGTGCTTTGTAACCACCTGGAGGGGTGGGATGGGAGGGTGAGAGGGAGGGAGATGCAAGAGGGAAGAGATATGGGAACATATGTATAACTGATTCACTTTGTTATAAAGCAGAAACTAACACACCATTGTAAAGCAATTATACTCCAATAAAAAAAAAAGCATCCTGAATTCTACATAAGAACCAAGAATTATAAAAAATAAATGGAGATAGTTATTGCTTTAGAACTGACGTTATGCACTGGTTCTCAAAAGTTAGTATGAGTCAGAAGCACCTGGAAGGCTGTGAAGACAGAATGAGCTGGGCCGTCCCCAGGGGTTCTGATTCAGTAGGTCTTGAACTGACTGAGGCCTGACAGCCTGCATTTCTCATTAGCTCCCACAGTGCTCCTGCTGCTGGCACAGGGATCAAGCTTGATAACCACCTGGAGAACACTCCTATAAGGATTTCAGTGGCTAACTCTTTTCCAAGCCTACTTTCTTCGGCAGAGAAATTCTCTAGCTATGAAATAAACTCTTTTTTAGTCTTTACTGGGACAAGAAAAGATTCAGTTAAGAATCCCTGAAATGACACATAAACAATCACAGGGAAAAAGCTGAAAAACTTCTGAGCCTCGATCCTCATCAGGGTCTTTCATAATCTCTCCCAGGGCCACACCTACAACAAATTTCTCAAGCTCATTCTCTTAGCTGGAATTCTATAACATTAAACATTTCCCTCACCAATCCTGATATCAAAATCCGGAGCAAAGTGAATAGTACTTTTCCAAATGTTACTTAGTCCCCATTTATTAAAAACTGGGAAAAAAAAAAAAAAACCTGTATTAATTGATTAGCTTGAATTGGTTGGCCTTACAAATATAGTACTTATAGGGTATTCATAGTAATTAGAAATCAAATAGCTACTCAGTATATAACATTGGTGTTTTCCTTTTCACCTCAAGCTTATAAATTCTTTTGTTATTTTTTATTGCATAATGGCATATAGATAACTATAGAGTTCCCCCAAAATGTAGAGATTCAATTTAAAGTATGCTTAAATGAAGAGCAACTGGAACTCTGATAAGTTTCCCACAGAAATGCAAAATGGCATAACCACTTAGAAAAAGTCTTCAGTGGATTCTTATAACATTCAATCTGCTCTGACACATCAATTCTATTCCTGGATGTTTATCGCCAAAAACAAAAAGAAAGAAAGAAAGAAACAGTATGTTCACAAAAACACTCGTGTAAGAATGTCTCTAGCAGCCTTGTACAAAATAGGCAAAAACTGAAAACAATGATCATTTGTCCATCAACAGGGGAAGGGATAAACTGTGATATATTCATACAGTGCAAATGCTACTCAGCAATGAAAAAGGAATAAACCACTGATACACGCAACAACATGAATGAATCTCAAAACCATTAGGCTGAGCAAAAGAAGGCAAACACAAAAGAATATACACAGCACAGTATGACTTATATGAGGGCCCAAAGCATACGCAACTAATCCATGCTGAAAGCGATCAGAAAGTGGCGATCAGAAAGTTTGGGGTAGGAAGAATGGATTGGCAGAGAAGAGGCAGGAAGGAGCTTCCTGGAGCAATGAAAGTTTTCCAGTCTTGTTTTACATAGTAGTTACATGGATGTAGAGGACTGTCAAATCTATCCAACTGAACACTTACAATCTCTGCATATGTATTTAAATGTACGTAATTCACATCACAATAAAACAAAATGTTTTAAGCCTAACTATTCGAGGAAAAGAGTGGTTTGCCAAAGCACCCTGAATTTGAAATAAAATACACTTTAGGCAGAATAAACAGTTTGATGTTTAAAAGTCCATTATGGCTGATAAAGAAGCAATGATAGATGAGTGTTTACAGAATTATGATTCTGAGCTAGAAAGAGGGTGATCAAACATTTCAGTTTGCCTTAGACACTCATCCCAGTGTAGACCTGATGTTACAAAACTAATAGTGCCCCCTTCACTATCAAAGGAATCCTAATTTAGATGAAGACCTACAAGGACACTTTAGCTAAAAGGACATTTGATATTATTTAGTACCTTTTCCACTCAACCCACATCTACTTAGCATCTACTATGTAGCCAAACATACTCCCTACTTTCTTGCTACCACTTCACATTGCTTCCCTGTTTCCAAAATTAAAATTTAAATAGCTAGATGGATTTTCTCTAAAGTTAACTTAAAATATACAGCTGAGGACAAACTAAATATAGAAGACAACAGAATTTTTTTTTCTACAGGGAAATATAAATCAAGCTTATGAAAGAAAAATTATAATGTTGAGCTACGCAAAACAAAATGTATAAAGATGTTCATAAATATAAAATAAAGGAAAAATTTACCTGCTGCCCTGTAAAGTATTTTAGGTTCAAAAAATATACAAGGATTTTTATCCTCTATGCATGACAAAAGAAGTCCCTTGGCCTGGAAAGGGCTTCTGGGTATAACCACCTGCAAAAACAGATTTTTTTTTAAGACAAGTTCAGTGAAAATGAATCCCAGTAAACTCACATACAAGGGTTGATATTTAAATAACCAATTGTTACTAATTAAATATAGAAATCTTGTATTTTTAGACTAATTACCATTTGTCATAAAATTCACATATTGTCCAAAATGATCCCATTTGTTCCACAAATATTTATCAGATGCCCACCATATTCTGGTAATTAAGATACTGCTATTCTCTCAAGGAGTTAAACTGGCATATACATAAAAAATAAAAGGAAACCACAAAGAGCACTCATCAAAACAAAAAAGTAAATTTGTCAATATCTTCCTGTATTTACTTATAAAGAAATCTTTTCTACTAATATCCAACTGGTACTTTTCAAAGGCATGCAACTCTCTTCTCCAATTTTAAGATGCCAAAATCTCCTCCTTTCCCATGAAAAATCTGGCCTTCATTTCCTAAGTGGAAAAATAATCCACTGAACTTTATGATCCAGGTAATATAATGTGCAGTTACTGCAAAGCTAAAAGAAAAGTGTGGACGTTGCACATTTCCAGTTGGGGAAAGGGCTCAGGACCTTCTTGAGAATGAGACTGATAATGAGGAAGATGATGGTAATAACAGCAGGTGGCATACGTGTTAACTGTTGATTAATCCACTATGTGGATTAATTCATGTTCATAGCAACCCCATGAAGTAGCAATTATTATTTTCCCCAATTTAGAAATAGAGACTGAGGCCTAAAGAGAGACAAGTAGTCTGCCCAAGGTTACCTCGATTGCTAAAGCAAGGATTCTTGCCTGTTCTGACTGACCAAGCTCTTAATTTCTACACCATTTTGCCTCAAATCACAAACTCTTGTCCAGTTTAATGATTGTTAAATAACTACATAAAGATGTTATTACACAGGAAGAGTTATCATTAAAATAAACCTGAATTTATCACAAAGACTCAAATAAGATTCCTTGAAGCAAACTATATTTGGCTTTCAAAATCATTTTTATACCATTTTATTGAAGAATTTTTATTTAAAAAGTAAAATAACACAAATCTCACTATTTTCCGAAAAGAGACTGTTAAATACATTGCTCATCATAGCACACAATGTCTTTATCTTATGTTCCTATTTTAGTTTTTATTCAGCTGCTTTCTTCATGTATTTATTTTTAGCCTTTTGTACTATATGTATATTCTCATTTGGGATAAAATAAAAGAGAAAGCATGGGGGGAGAGAGGTAGGGGTGAGAGAAAAGAACTGCTCTCAAAAATACTGGGTAACATCATAAACATTAAATGTGAATCAATCTTCAGCTCAAGCACAAAAATAACTGTTGCCTCAAATGTGGTTTTTGTCCCAACCTACCATTTCTAGCTTACATTGAAAAATTATGCAACCCCTACTTAACTACAAAATTTTACAACTTTGATCTGGTAGAAAAAACAATAAAACATAGACATACTTACAAATGACTCATGTTATCAAAAACCAGACATAAAGCTCTGGGTAGAAATATCTATGAGTTTTTATACTGATTCCCTGGAAAGCTCTTCAGAAAATAGAAAAGAAGATAATGTAAAAAATTAAGACATAAAATAAGCAAAATATATATATATTTTTAAACAAAAGACCCAAGCTGTTGTGGAAGACCTAAGATTATTGTGGAAGGCTGTAAAAGGCAGATGCTTCAAAATTAATTGCTTGAGCAAGTATTACGTTACCCTGGACTGGAAAACATACCTAGGTAACCAAGTCTTCTGTCGGTCTATTTAAAAGTAAGAAATAGACTAAAAGCAAAATTTTATTCCTGTGACTTTGAGGTAAATATGCACTAAGCAGTAGACTTATTAAAATTACTCCAGAATCAACTGTTAAGTGAGAAAGCCCCATTAGAAAGAAACCAAGCTTTCTGCTCAAATGGAATTTGCAAGTAAGGCCTTTTTGCTGAACAAATCTGTGAAACTTGCCAGAGACTGATAGGAATGTATAACTTGACAAATGTAGGAATGTATAACTTGATTGATAGGAATGTATAACTGTCAGTTTCATTTTTCATGTCTTGGTAATATATGTTATTTTGATAAATAAAGATGATTTCTATCACAAAAAAAAAAAAAAAAGAAAGAAAGAAGGAGAGCTTTGAAAGAGATGGAAGATAAACTATGTTCTCGGTTTTATTATTTGAAGTCTATGAAATTCACATCGGGGTAACGCCAGTGCTGCTTCAAGGAAAATATTCTATAAACCTGGATGGTGGCTGCTTAATCTAAATGAAATAAAAGCTCTCCTTCTTAAAAACAATTAAGTTCACATAAATTCCAAAAATCCTGATTGCTTTTCTCTAGATAACCATATTAGTTAATAGTAATCGAATGAACCAAAACAGAAACATCAAATGGAGAGCAAATAAAGTACATAAGTGAGAATACCTTGATTCCTGGGCAGTGGGCAAAAAAAGCTTCAGGACTCTGGGAATGGTAGAGAGCCCCATGGCCGACACAGCCCCAAGGGGACCGGATGGTGAGGCTTCCACAATTAAAAAGATCCCCAGAGCGATAGCGATACTTGGCGGCTTCATTAACAATCTGAGGGGGAAAGAGAGAAGGGACATGTCACAATGAGTCCCTTTTCCCATCCATTTTCATAAGCCATTTTATTTGATCTTTAAATATATGTCCATAACAAAATAGCTCAAAGGTAACAAAAAGTTCCTAAGATAGGGGTCGGCAGAGTGGAGGTAATTCTTTAATACTTCACGGACTTCCCTTAGAAAGGCTCGATTATGGTAAAATGCAATCTTCTTACCTGATCAAAAGCAGGGAAAATATAATCTGCAAACTGAATTTCCGCAATGGCGGTAGCACCAGTGACTGCAATTCCAATTCCAAATCCAACAATTCCTTGTTCACACAATGGGGTATTAAAAACTCTATCTTTACCTACAAAAGAAATGAAAGTCATCTTAATGTGACAAAAGGGAGTAATGTAATGCACAATACATCTGAAAATTCACTGAGTTAATAATGGTGAGATAGAAGAAAAAAGCATAGAATATGTGGATGAAACAGAAAAGAAATAGTACGATGGTTGGTTTCAATGCAAACATAGTAATTATATGAACTCTAAATAATCTAAATATCCTAATTAAAAGAAAGATTGTAACACTGGGATACAAGAAACCAAAACCTAACTACTGAAAAAAAAACACTCAAACGATAAAGATAAATGTAAAGAAAAGGAAGGAAAAAACGCACAATGGAAAACCTAACCAAAAGAAGTTGGTGTCACTACGTTAATTGCAGACAAAGTAGAGTTTAAGGGAAAAGGCATTACCAGAGATAAAGAGGGAAAATTCATACTGTTAAAGGGTTCAATTCATAAGGAGGACATAATTCCAAATTTATAGTCATCTAATAACACAAGCTCCAAATAAACAGAAAAAATTGACAGAATTAAGAGGATAAATAGATAAAATTCCCAATATAGTAGGAGATTTTCATGTACCAGTCTCACTGACAGAAAAAGCACACCAAAATAAAAAGTTAAGGGCTTCCCTGGTGGCGCAGTGGTTGAGAGTCCGCCTGCCGATGCAGGGGACATGGGTTCGTGCCCCGGTCCGGGAGGATCCCACGTGCCGTGGAGCGGCTGGGCCCGTGAGCCATGGCCGCTAAGCCTGCACATCCGGAGCCTGTGCTCCACAACGGAAGAGGCCACAGCAGTGAGAGGCCCGCGCACCGCAATAAATAAATAAATAAATAAAAAGTTTAAAACTATTGAACATTTGAACATGATTAACAAACATAACCTAATTGACATAGTACACCCGAGAACTAAGAATACAAATTCTTTTCAAGTAAACAGAGAACACTGACACTAACTGACCACAGAGTGGGCTATACATCCAATCAACAACTTCCAAAGGATTAAAATCCTACACAGTATATTCTCAGACCATGGTGGAATTAAGCTAGAAATCAATAGTAAAGTTTTAAAAAAAAATCTGCACCCCCACGTTCACTGCAGCATTATTTACAACAGCCAAGATATGGAGGAAGCAACTTGAGTGTCCATCAATGGATGAATGGATAAAGAAGATGTGATAGATAGATGGATAGATAGAGAGAGAGACAGACAGACACACACACACACACACACACACACAATGGAATATTACTCAGCCATAACAAAGAATGAAATCTTGCCATTTGCAACAACATGGATGGACCTAAAGGGTATTATGCTAAGTGAAATAAGTCAGACAGAGAAAGACAAATACTGTGTGATTTTACTCATATGTATAATCTGAAAAAAAAAAAAAAAGAAAGAAAGAAAACCAAAACACCAGGCTCATAGGTACAGAGAACAGGTTGCTGGTTGCCAGAAGTGGGTAGGAGGGTTGGGGAATGAGTGAAGGTGGTCAAAAGCTACAAACTTCCAGTTATAAAACAAATAAGTCATGTAATGTACAGCACGGTGGCTATGGTTAATAATACTGTATTGCATAGTTGAAAGTTTCTAAGAGAGTAGATCTTAAAAGTTCTCATCACAAGAAAAAATTTTTTAACTATGTGAGGTGACAGAGGTTGACTAGACTTATAGTGGTGATCATCTCACAAAGTATACAAATACCCACTTATGTTGTACACCTAAAACTAATATGTCAGTTATGCCTCAAAAAAAATTGTTTTAAGCCTTGCGTTAGGAAAGAAAACTTTAAATATACGTCTAAATAACCCATGTCTCAGAGAAGAAATTATAATGGAAATTAGAAAGTATCTTGAACTGAATGATAATGAAAAACTACGTGTCGCAACCTATTGCAGTTCCCATTTCAGTAATGGCAGACTAGCTTTCGTCACACCAGCCCTCCCACATCTAATGATTACAAATCTGGACAGAATATAACACCTACTTAAAGGTGTCAGAGAACCAAAAAGCAGGTCTGAACAGAAGGAGACTTGACCCTTGAAAGAAAGGAAGCACATGCAGGACGGGCCCCACCTTTATCAGGCTTGTTCCCAGTGGGGGACTCCCCAGGCTGACATGAGACAGCTAGAACTCAGACACACAGACTCAGTCCTGTTGACCTGAGGTGTCAGGGAATGGAGTCTGGGGCTGCCAGTGGCTGGAACCTGAGACACTAAGTCCCTCAAAACAGGGCACTCCATGGGGGCACCCCAAAATCTGTGCATGCACTCTGCTCAAACCCTCGGCTGACCCCGTGCCTGCCGCAGATGACAAGAGCTGGGACCCACCGGGCTGATCAGAGATGTCAGCCGTACCCACTGAAGACCTTTAGACACTCTTCCAATGAAAGCGTCTTGATAAACACCTTAGGTTTTCCGTTAATCCGCAGGATATGTTATCAGCATACAACTCAATTCTCACTTGAAATTTTATCACCTCTCAACCAGTATCAGTATTTCATGAAAAATTCTCATTTCAGGGAGCTGGATGGACACAAGCAGTGGCCACAGTCTGGCCAGGGGATGAAAAGTATGGGGACCAATCAGGATTCGTGTTTAGTTTGTCATCATGATCTGGGATTACCTTCTGAAATTGTGACCCCCATCCCTCATCAGTTTCCTATCTGACTGCAAGTAGCTTGATAACTGCTGAAGATCTGCACTTCCATTAGACCAAGAACAATTCACTGGTAGAAAATGAACACAGATTCCAGCTGCCACCTGTGGAATCCACATCCCTGAATACCGCAAGCACCGTAACCGGATGAGCAGGGTTCCTATCTATTCTTTGCTACATCAAGTGCCCGGATTCAGATATTTTTCATCTCAGTAAACATAACCCTTTTTGCTGCTAGAAGGCAAAAGTTGAGTCTCTCAGAAGTCTTACTCCAAAACAGTTTGAGGAAACTGTTTAACAGCTCTCGCCAACAAGTTTCTATGCTCTAACAGAAACTGCTTCAACATGAACTAAATAATAAAAATCTGTTTCTTAAAAAAAATTAAAAGATGAAAAGCAAGTATAAAATTTTTAAAAATCTGTTTCTATTTTCTCCCAAACAGGTCATGATTGAGGGTAAGAGTACAAATAAAATGCACAATACTGATAACTTCCTTTACTTTAGAATGCAATTAACCTAACATAAAGTTCATACACATAGTATCCCAATGGGTGATTAATACATACAGGGATTACACCATGAGTTAAGACAGATCTGGGTTTAAGTGCTATCACCACAAGTTACTAAACTCCCTATGGCTCAGTTTCATATCTGTAACAGACCAATCATGATACTGAAAAGACAAAAATAATTCATACATGTATTCAAATGTTTACAAAGTACCTAATATTGTCTAGATGCTATTCTAGATGCAGAGGATACAGCAGCAAAGAAAACCAAAAAAAATCCTATCCTCATGGAACTTAGATTCTGGTCAGGGAAAACAGACAATAAAAACAAAATAAATGAGTAAAATACATAGCGTATTAGATGATGACAAGAGCTGCAGAGAACAGTAACACAGGGAGTAAGTGGTCAGGGGAGAGGAAGTGGAACTCCTATGGTTTTAAACAGGGAGATAGGGGAGGCACCACTGAGAGATGACATTTAAAGGAAGAGTTGAAGGAAGTGAGGAAATGTACCGTGAGTACATCCCAGGGCATCAGTGTTCTGGACAGAGGGACCAGCAAGTGCAAAAGTCCTGGGGTATAAATATGTTTAGCACTTCAGAGGAAAGGTACGAAGACCAGAGTGCCTGGTATGGAGTAAGAGAAATAGTGGTAAGAGATGAAGCTAAAGAGTTAAAAGGATGGGCTGGGGCAGTGGCACAGGTCGGACGGGGCCTGGGGTGCAGGGAGGGGGGCACTGTAAACAGTCTGACTTTGACTGTGAGAATGAGTGAGTCAGTAAGTAGGTGAGTGAGACAGGAAGCCATGGAGCAAAGTCACGCCATCCTCCAAGTTGCATTTCAGCAGGATCCCTCTGGCTGGTATTTGGTGAACAGCCTGTAAATAGGCAAATGTGGACACAGCAAGACTGATGACAGGATGCTGCAATCATCCCAATAAGAGATGATAAGAGCCTCCAGATATAGTCTAAAGATAGCGTCAGAAGGATTTACCAAGGAAAGGGAAAGGGACGTGGAGCATGAGTCAGAGAAACGCTAAAGATGAGTCAGTGGCTTTTGGCTTGAGTAGCCTGAGGAGAGAGTTACCACTGCCCAAGGAAGGGAAAACTAGGAAGCAGCATGTTGGGATGAGAAACCAGGAGCCCAGTTGTGGAGATGTTACATTTGAGATGCCTTCAGACATTAAGGTAAAGCCACTCATTAGACTGTTGGATATATGAGTTGAAAGTCTTCAGCATGAAGATTGCATTAAAAAAACA
Organism: Stenella coeruleoalba; assembly: GCF_951394435.1. Taxonomy (NCBI): domain Eukaryota; kingdom Metazoa; phylum Chordata; class Mammalia; order Artiodactyla; family Delphinidae; genus Stenella; species Stenella coeruleoalba. The sequence continues at coordinate 16,382,700 of NC_137158.1, read as the reverse complement.
TGTGATTGGATGAGATTCCCAAGTACATTTAAATGGGTACCTAGAGAAAGGAGAGACCCAGTGTTAAAAAGACATGAAAAATAATCAGCAAAGTTGAGAACGAAAAAAAGCCAGAGTTTGGAGGAAAAATAGTAGAACGTGCTGGCCTAGAAGTCAAATGAAGCAAGTGATGCTAAGACCAACCTGTTCCAGTTGAAAGTGAGATGAGGGCTGAGGGTTTTCTAACTGGTGACCCAGACATAACAGTGTCTGCCAAGTGGGAGGGAGGGAGAAAACAAATGCCTAATTCAAGGGGGATGGGAGAAGAGAAATTGGAGACAAGAAATAATGACAATTACTTGGAGAAATTCAGCTGTAAAGGAAAGAAGAGAAAAGGAACAACAACTAGCGGGAGAGGAATATGGAATCAATAGAGGGATTATTTTAAGATGGAAGAAATAACAGGATATTTGAAGGCTGATAGAAATGATCAATAGAGAGGGGGACACTGATGATTGAGAAGATTAATGAAATGGAGAGAAGGAAGAACGATTGGAACCATGTGTTTGCGAAGGTGACAGAGGCAGGGGTCTGGTACGGAGAGGTGACAAGAACCCTGACGTTCATTCAGAGTGCAGGAGGAAAGCATTTGCGGGCACTGATGCTGGTACACAGAAAGATGCAGTGGAAAGAGCCTGCCAAAGTTCTATGTTCACTGCATCTATCGTCTTAGTAAAATGTGAAACTAGATTATTAGCTAAGAGTAAGGACAGGGGAGGCAGTGTTGAGAAAAGAGTGTATGAAATAGTCATCTGGGAAAATGGAAGAGTGAATGCAACAGGAACATGCAGCAGGAGTGGGCTGTGGAGATCACTAGTCTTGAACGGAAAGTGAGGTCAGTTGGCAAGATGACATGTTTTGTTCCAGCAATATTCAGCCCAGGATTTAGGATTTAGACAGAGATGGATTTAACTGGCATTGGATTTTGCCAAGCAAATCATGGCACGGAATTTAAACTGGGTGTAAAGAGAAGAAAAGTCGTCGGGGGAGTAAGAGTCAGTGACAGGGTGGTGGGATTCGTGGATTTTAAGAATCAATAAGGTCAAAGGACTGTTGGAGTCAAAGCACTAGAGGCAGTGAGCTGGGCAGGTTCAAGGTAGACATCAGAGCTGGGGAGGCTTCCAACTGAGATGATGGTGGGACTGCAGTTACTAAAAGTTCTTCAATGACCAACAGCGTTGACTGGGTCAGAAAAGAATAAATAATACCTGAATTACTTCTTTCTGAATTTAAGACAACTGAGTAAGATTAACATTTCAGATAAACTTATGGTTATTGATAATACAGATAATAAGAATAGGAGATATTCATTTGCAGCAACATGGATGGACCTAGAGATTATCATACTAAGTGAGGTAAGTCAGAAAGAGAAAGACAAATACTGTATGATATCACTTACATGTGGAATCTAAACTAAGACACAAATGAACTTAACTACAAAACAGAAACAGACTCACAGACATAAAGAACAGACTTGTGGTTGCCAAGTGGGAGGAGGGGGAGGGTTGGATTCAGAATTTGGGGTTAGCAGATACAAACTATTATGTAGAGAATGGATAAGCAACAAGGTCCTACTGTATAGCACAGGGAACTATATTCAATATCCTGTAATAAATCATAATGGAAAAGAATATATATATACATGTAACTGAATCACTTTGACCTACACTAGAAACCAACACAACTTTGTAAATCAACTAAACTTCAATTTAAAAAATAAAAAAGTTTTAATAATAAAAATAAAAGATATTCATACAAGATGCCACTTTCTTATATTTTGGTAACTCTCCTTAACTTTTGGGCTAATCTCTTTGTGTAACTCCATGATCCCCTGAGTCAATAAAAATATGTGTAGAATGCACAAGTGTAGATGGCTGATCATTTAAATAGCTGACTCCAACTTCTCATTTGTTGAAGGTTAAGTATAAAGTCATACCACCACTTTCTAGCAGCTTTTCTTTTGTAAAGGGAACGTGATAAGAAGTTTGACACCACTGGCAGTGTACTATCTGTTAAAGACATCATCCACTAAATGATGCCAAACATCACCAGCAGTTGACTTCTCTGGCCAAAGAATCACAGATGGGCAAACTGAATCCACCAGTGAACCCCGTTCCCTATGACAACATCTAGGCCACAACTGTGGACCAGAAACAGTAAAAAGAGTGCAAAGAAACAACACTTAGGAAAAAACGGCAGCATGGTTTAAGGTGACAACCAATTACCTCCTGGTAGGTTAAGAAAGTTGAAAATCTCAGTATCTTTAATGCCTAGACATTGTTTGGAATGCACAGCTAGTTTTAAATTAGAGTTTTTCTTGTGAATAAAGTGGTCCTGTAAGTTATTAAATCCACCTAGGGTAAAATTAAATTTTTCCCAATAAAAAATTCTGAAAAGGCAGCTCTAAAACTGGCCATCTCTATCTAAGGAACTAGGATTTCCTTAGGACACAAATCTGAATAGGTCAGAACATCCTTCCAGAAAAAAGATCAACTCCATCAGAGAAAGCGCTCAAGTCCCAGATTCCTTGAGCAGAAAGATAACAAGGACATAAACGTTTGTGACTAAGACACAAAACATGGGAAATAAACGTCATTATAGACACAATTTTAACAGGGCAGGTAATATATCCCAGTAATTTTAGTCACACACTTTCTGGAATATGTTGTGATATAAAGTTTGCTGGTGAAGAATTTAATAAAGATGAAAAGTATTTGTTTCAGGGTCAAATAAAGCAAAAATACAAAGTTAATCCAGATCACTTCTATTCTTAAAATAAGAGGTAGAAAAGAACAGAACATCGCATTCATTAGATAAACAGGCCAGACAGACATTTAGAAGATAAATATGCAAATAAATGTTTCTAAACATACTAGGTAAGACGAGCATACAAGTTATGTTCCAAACTGAAATATGTCTGGGAGTATTGGGGTACCAAAAATAATTAACAGATGTTAGTTGATCAACAGGCCTAAACTGAGCAGTCCCAGGAAAACAGGAAAACAGGACCTCAGTAAACCAAGACTTATTATTGGAGGTAAGGAATATTAATACTTAGGTGGAAAGTATATAAAGTAATAGGGGAAATAGAAACCACCTTGGCCATAACTAATCTGCCATATACTAGCATACTAAATTTGGCTACTCATGACCCATAACTAGAAAAACGAAAAAGTGCGTTGAATAGGCACTCCTACCATCAAGGTAGCGGTCATGGTCTACTGCCTGGGGTGGGCACTGATGCATGCAGCCCAGCTCCCCGGTCCATGAAGAACTTGCAGCCCCAGTTGCTGAGAGTGCCCTCAGCCTCAACTACACTGACCTCCAAGCTCGAGGTCATGCTCGGGGGCCAACATCCAATGATTAGTCAGCGTGAGAGTATAAAGGCCTGGTCATTTCAGCCCACCTACGGACAACTCAAAAGGGTCATTATGACTGCAGACATCCCACAGGTTGGCCAAGGCCATCCTTGGACCTGCATCACTCTGGACAGTCTGATTAATTAATCCTGTAAATTAACAGTAAAATGGGAATATAGATGATTAATAATCAGCCCCTATCTTCTGATTAACCCTGCTTTCCCTGGAAAGCAGCACTATATTTATGGTTCCAGAAGATGCCAGTTCCAAGGCCTCCAGATTGAGTAAGTTTACCTCTGCTTACAATGATCTTACAGTAACATTCTCCAAACTGTAGCCTCCAGGCAACAATAGCTAGAAAGTGCTGTTTGTGAATTTTGTTCTATAGATTCTACATTTATTATTCTGAACACTCCTAGGAAAGAGATCTGGGTTATTAAAATAGATAAGACAGAAAAATTAAAGAGGATAAAAATCAACCAGGAGCAAATGTGCTTAGTAAATGTTTATTGAATGAATGGATAGATGAAATGCAGAAGGTCCCACTGTAACCAATGAGCCTACAACTCTAGGTGCAGAACCAACAATGTCCAGATCCAGCAAAGCCCAAATCAGCTCCGAGGATTCAATGACCGGATTAGAATTTGTGAGCTCCTCTACTGAGAATACAGATTATTATCTCACTCATCTTTGAATACTCAATAGTACCTAGCACAATGTCTTGAATTTAGTGGTCATTCAATAGTTTTACCTGAATGAACAGGCTTAAAAGGCCCATCAGGCTTGGGCTGAAAAGGCACTTAGTCTATGACAGTCAGAATGTAGTAATGTCCCACCAAGTGCTCAAAACATATAGATATGACAGCAAGGCAGATAGTAGTTTACTTGAAAATGTAGTAATACATACATGACATTTTTCATTTAAAGAATGGGAAAATGTGACAGTGAAGAGAGGCCACAGACTCACCCAGGCATAAAGAGGAGAATTATCTTCAATCATCTCTAGTGGCTTAAATAGTCTTTGACATACAACATTTTTAAAATATCTGTTCAACAGATGAATGAATGAAAAAAACAAATGACCAAAATAACATTAAAATAAGAAATGATAGCCAAAATCAGGGGAAATTATAAAATCATCTAATAGAAACTGAAATAGGAAACATCTGGTTGGGGTTAGCCACTATAATTATGATACAATAATGTTCAATATCATAGACCAGGACTTCTCAAACCAAGTATTAGATGGACAACTTTTAAAGGAAAAATATACTCTGCATTCCTAATGTCAACTTAAATCAATTTTAATATATTTTAATTTATACAAAATTAAACTCAGCATTTATTACCCTGATAAGAAGATAAAGGCAATGCAAACTTTTAAATACGAAAAAAAATACTGCAGGACCAATTCAACTCAAGTTAACAGCAAAAATGAAGTATAACAAATAATGGTTGTCTGCTGTAGCAACGTAGCTTCAGACAGGATTCTATCTATAATCTTTCTGATTTTTTTTTTACTTAATCATTCTAATGAAAAAAAAATGCCTTTTCACTTAAATTCACTGCACAAAATAGTATACGTAACCTCATGGCTTTCTTTGACAATTGAGGATAATCAGACCTCATACTAAAAAAAATACCCACAGCATTCCTTGAATGCTAATTTTAAGGAAGTTACTTCCAGATAAAGCTGGTATCACAACCATGTTGAAATCCTCATTAAATGCGTATCTATTCAATTATCGCTGGAATCAGGTATAGGAAATTCTTCAGTGTGTACTTACGGATATACTGACTATGAATGAATGGTTGAAAGTTAAATGGAATCTATTAAATTCATCTGTCTGTAACTGGAACATGTTATTGCTATAATGCTGGTTCCTCTGGGTATGGCATGCAGGGATGCTGTTAGAACAGTTCGTTATCTGAAGTTCAGTGAATGCTTCATAGACTTCAGACACTGTGAAGTAGCTGGCCTTCACACAGCACAAACACCAATTTATCACATGGCAATATTTGATTACGTGGCAAGTGATCCAGATGATATGCCTATATTATTTTTTTAAGATTATCACTGATATTAAAACCCTCAAATTTTAAATCTCACTGAAAATGTGAAAACTCCCAGAATAGTTAGCTCACACAAGTTAGAGAAAAAATATCCTAGGAAGGGACTTCCCTGGTGGTCCGGTGGTAAAGAATCTACCTTACAGTGCAGGGGACGCGGGTTCAATCCCTGGTCAGGGAACTAAGATCCCACATGCTGTGGGGCGGCTGGGCCCATGTGCCACGACTACTGAGTTTGCACGCCTCAACTAGAGCCCGCCTGCCGCAAACTACACGCTCTGGAACCCACGCACCACAACTGCAGAGGCCATGTGCCCTGGAGCCAGTGCACCACAACTAGGGAGAGAAAACCCACATGCTGCAACTAGAGAGAAGCCCGCACACCACAACGAACAGCCTGCGTGCCTCAGCGAAGATCCCCCATGTGCCGCAACTAAGACCCGATGCAGCCAAAAATAAAAATAAAATAGATAAATAAATAATTTTAAACTCTTTAAAAAAAATCTTAGGAATATATCAAATAAAATAATTCCACTGTTCAATTTTAGAAGAAAAATTCTACTTAGGAATACATTGAAAAAAACAATGGCTTTAAAAATAAATTAACCAAGGAGAGTACGGCAATTGTTTAAAAGCACTATCATTAGAAAACAACTTATCATGGGGTAAATTAATCTTTAATTTAGAAATCTTCATTTAAATGGAAGGGCATATCGGAACACTCCTATTATCTACTGGAAGAAAAAAGTTCAAAGTTATACCTATAAGGGATTCCACAGGGGGAAAATATGTTCTTTAAATCAAAAGGGAAAACTAGGTAGAGAATCTGTGAAATAACTTAAGGATCATGTAACAATTATGGTTGGGTATGAAAGGACAGCAAGCAGAAAAACAAATTACAGAAGCACAAAATCCTAGTACTACTGAAGATCTTCCCACCAGCCCCACATCTTCAAATAAGGAAACTGAGCTTTGATTTGAGTGTGGCCTTGTTTCCTTTATCAAGACTTGCTCCATTCTATTGGAGAAGTTTCTTTCCTAAATTGGCTACTGCAAACTACTCAACTCATCAATGCTAAAATATATCTAATTAGACCTTATCTGGCAACACAGTCACGGATGCAAAATAATTCTGAACATTTAATCTGAATGTAAAAATTCTTTATGAACAGTGTCCTGAAATTCCCTCAGATATTTCTCCAAAAACTAAAGCAAATAAGATGTTGGTTTAAGCCTTCACAGTATATAATCTACTTACCAACAACGAAGTAAAATTAGAAGCATCTTTAAAACAGTGATTTTAAAAATGGTCAAGAAAACACTTGAGAATTTCCTTAAAAGAACTTTTAAAAGAGGTGCTTCAGGGACTTCCCTGGCAGTCCAGTGGTTAAGACTTAGCCTTCCAATGCAGGGGGCGAGGGTTCGATCCCTGGTCGGGGAGGTAAGATCCCACATGCCTCTCCGCCAAAAAACCAAAACATAAAACAGAAGCGATATTGTAACTAATTCAATAAAGACTTTAAAAATGGTTCACATCAAAAAAAAAATCTTAAAAAAAAAAGAAGTGCTTCAAACTTGGATTCAATAATTAATTCCATTGCAGTATAGTACTATTACTCTGCATAAATGTATACATGTTTCTATCCTGAAAAGGCAGTATAAAATCTCCAAACTTGTGCATAAAACTAAGATGTTACTAATAGTAAAGTGTCAAGGAGTCTTTACATCATCCATCTTATAGGAAAAGGGGTGGAGAGAAAGGGAAGCTATTAGATATAAGGGAAATTTCAAGTAAAGTCCTCACATCAGTTCAGATTCAACCGAGTATCTCCAAATGACTGTCTAGCCTTCACAGTTCACATGATCATAATTATGATATAGTTATTCAAAAAAATTCAATATTTCCTGCTTGCTACACTCTTAGAAGTTGGGCATAAATTTTAAAGAGTTTTTTTTTACTTTTAATGAATTATAAAGAAATCTTAAAGGGTGAAATAAAATTATCTGGGGACTTAGAAGTTGGATCTTCTTTTGTTTGCCAAGAAATGCAATTACTCTTAGCAATTATCAGATTGAAGGTTACTGAAAATATGAAACATTGGAATGAGATGTTAAGATAAACCATAATGGAAAAGAATATTTTAAAAAAGAATATATATGTGTGTGTGTGTGTGTGTGTGTGTGTGTGTGTGTGTAACAATCACTTTGCTGTACAGCAGTAATTAACACAACATTGTAAATCAACTATACTTCAATTAAAAAAATTTTTTTAAAGATGAATGAAGTGCTCAATTTGTTGCAACTTAGATAAGATCTTTAACAAATGAGTTGTCTCCTAACATGTTGGATAAACTGAGGATATATTAAGAGAGTGAGATATCTCAAGTATACCTTTCTTTTTTTTTTTCTTAACATCTTTGTTGGAGTATAATTGCTCTACAATGGTGTGTTAGTTTCTGCTGTGTAATAAAATGAATCAGCTATACGTATACATAAATCCCCGTATCTCCTCCCTCTTGCACCTCCCTGCCACCCTCCCTTTCTCACCCCTCTAAGCTTATTAGATGGATGTAGCAAGAAATAATATCAAGCCCTGCATCCTTTTGACACCATCAGAGCTTTAACTCTGACCCAGTGAAAAATATTGTTTGATATAATTTTTTTTACCCAGTGGAATAAATATTTACCCAATATGTACCTGACCACATACAAGGCACTGTAGTTGGATGCTACAAATGACAGAGATAATATACCATTTAAACAATGTTACACTTTTAAATATTCAAACAACTTACAATGTAATAAGGAGATAAGTCAAATATAAATAACTATGATACAAGAAAGCGATGTAAAAATAAAATGCTATTAGAGGAGGGGGAAGGAGAGATTCTTTCAGGCTTGGAGGAATCACGCAAAGTTTCATGAAGGAGAACACACTGGAACTGGACCCTGAAAAAATGGGCAGAATTTCCATAGGCACAGATAGAAGAAGGAATAGTGTGACCAAAAGCACAGAGGCAAGAAATAAAGTACAAATTCAGAGTTGGGAAGTGAATCAAGGCAGCTGAAGTACAAATGGATTAGAAAGAGTAGTGGGAGATAAAGATGGGAAGTCTGGGGTATATACACTAGTTAGCATGATGGTTAAAACTGTGGACTCCAAGTCAGAACTCATGGGTTCAGATGTGGTCCCACCACTTTCGAGCTGTATGATCTTGGATTGGGCTTCAGTTTCTTCATTCATAAAATTAGGATAAAAATAACTAACCTGGACTTCCCTGGTGGCGCAGTGGTGAAGAATCCACCTGCCAATGCAGGGGACCCGGGTTCGACCCCTGGTCCGGGAAGATCCCACATGCCACAAAGCAACTAAGCCCGTGCGCCACAACTACTGAGCCTGCAAGCCACAACTACTGAGCCTGCGTGCCACAACTACTGAAGCCCACGCATCCTAGAGACCGCACGCCGCAACTACTGAACCCATGCGCCGCAACTCCTGAAGCCCGTGTGCTCTAGGGCCCACATGCCGCAACTACTGAGCCCGTGTGCTGCAACTACTGAAGCCCGCACGCCTAGAGCCCATGCTCTGCAACAGGAGAAGCCACCAAAATGAGAAGCCCACACACCGCAATGAAGAGTAGCGCCTGCTCACCGCAACTAGAGAAAGCCCGCAGACAACAACGAAGACCCAACGCAGCCAAAAGAGCAAATAAAATTATTTTAAAAAATAATAATAACTAACCTGCCTACCAACCAGGATCAAGTAAGATAAGGCATATATAAGTGCTTTGCAAATCATAAGGTATTATAAGAATGTAAAGTATTATCAGGATAGTGGTAATGAAAATAAAATGAAGAAAGGGTTTGAGCGACACTACAGAATCAAAGGGATTTAAGTGTTGTTAGTTGAGAAGCCCTGAGGATTGGCACTGAGAGGTACTGGGGCCCATAAGCAGTCTTCAAGACCCCCGACCATCTGGAGGAGCCCACTCAGCGCAGCAGCCCAGCTAGCAGATGTCAAGGGCAGGTTGAGTCACTCCACAACGAGTACTCTCTCCACCCGGGGTGAAGGCTGGCGGGGGACAGGGAAGCAAGGTCAGTCATGGCGGCAGGGTCGTGACAAGCAATTCTCAACAATGAACCAAAATCTTGTTCCATTAGTAGGACCACGGACAGGCACAGCCGGAGGCTGGCACACACCTTTATCCAAAGATTGAGGTTTACCACTGGGTGGAGGAGGGCTACACATGCCCAGCCACTGCTAACCTTCCGCCAGAGACAGCCCAGGAGTACAGATGGTCCCTAGGCCTGTCGTGGTGATCGTTGCATAACGCACGCAAATGTCAAACCGATATGTAGTACAACTGAAACTAATGTAATATGGTATTATATCAACTACATTTCAATTAAAAAATAACAGCAACAACACAAAAGATATCCCAGGAGTGAGAATGAAGGGTTGACAATCAAGGGCAACTCCTGGATTGAGGAACAAATGCTCTACGGCTGCAGCTGTGTATGTGCAGAGGCCTGGAGATGGTGCAGGGCAGGGACTGAGCCCGAGACGCCCACAGCCTTCCAACGCACTGCTTGGGAACGAGGGCCAGCTGATTCTAACACACTGCAGTGCTATTTAAGCAGACCTCCACTTGGAAGCCGTGGCTCCACGCCACCCCACGGGCGGGATGGGAGCAAACCGATGTCTGGTCCTGAACTATGTGCTGTTCACCAGGCATCTGAGTAAGACCCTTACACACAATGATCCACAAAGGTAACCGTATGACCCTGGCAGAATGGGACCAACTCAGCACCGCAGGGCCCCGGGCATCGGCAGGAATCGCCCAGCACTGACTCTGATGGGGGCTACGGGCCCACAGGACACCAAGTATAACTAGTAACATATCAACCACTGGTATTTTAACACTTGTGCGTAAGCTGAAATTTTGTTTCTGAGCATTATCAATGCGAGTTAAGGAGGCAGAATTCCCACTTACAAAATCACCTTGTCTTATACAAAACTGAATCTAAACAAATGTAATCTGAATGCTTGGGTTTTAGGGGATATGTACTATACAACCATCCAAGCTTAAGTAAGACTGTCCTTTAAGTGACACTTGGAAAGAAAAACACAAAAACTCATTCCGGTCAAACTGATATTGTACTATGTCTCAAAAGAAGAACCACAGTTTCATCACGTAAGAAAGAAGATGACCTATTTGGTTCTACCTTTTATTATAATCAACTCGATACATTTACTGACGAAACTATACAAATTTATTAAGTGAAGCTACTTAAAATTTATTGAGAGTCTCGAGCGTTATTTAGAGAAATACACACTAAAAAGTGTATTAATTTTTTCAAATAAACATACACATAGCCGATGCTGGAATAAACAGATTCCAATAAATGAATACAATAAGTATTTCGGAATAAACCTGTGATGACTTCACTGTGCTTGAATACAACCAAAGCTGTTTTTCCAGATCGTCAAAAGAAATATTTTCATCATCTTTGTGGTACCAGCTGGAATTTCAGGGCAAGCCATCTAAAAAAATTTTTTTTAATCTTCCTTCATTTATATGGAAATGAGATGTTTCCTAAAACATATCCGTACCCAGCACCTACGTCAACACCAGAGCTCAAAGCACACAAGTTCCTCCAGCTGATTCCTGCCTAGAAGGGCACACAGCACGCGACATCATCCATGTGCGTCATTCACCGAGGAGGACGTTACCAAGCTTTCAATTTCAATTAACCTGCCTTGCTTTATAAATAGCCTAAAGGTCCCTATCTAAATAGGCTGGTGCCCTTTTCTCAGAAGCAAAGGGAACAGCATGACAAAGAAGCACAAAAAAATAAATGAACTTTCCCCTTTGTAAATAGGAGAAAGTCAACATTAAACCAATTCTAAGTCCGAACTGAAGAGCTATTAATAGAATAAAGCTCCAGAGAATGAAGGACCAGTTTTAACCAGAAAATAAACAACATTCACAAACTCTATCCGCTCTTTTTAAAGTATCCATGAGTCACAGGGCTAGAGAAATAATTCAAGGTCCACATACACGCAGAGCTAAACACAGATACCATAATTACAATCCTTAATATGGCCCCCAAAATAATCCAGTTTAAAAGCCCCAGATGATTGACGTTCAGCCAAAAAGAAGTTAGTTTTGAAGATTCAATGATATCATTCTCTTCTAAATCTGCAATGTTTAATAGTTTTGATAACCCATCGCGTTATCATTTCTTTTGCTAGCTCTAGATATTTCTTCCCCTAAAATCAATGATTATGAACAAAACCCGCATATCACTTCTACAGTCTAAGTACTTGTGTACAGCACTTTTCTATTTCATACTTCAACGATAATAAAGCAGAATCAGTAAACATCAATGGAATTTATCAAAAAGTAGAAAATAACTGGTATAGATCATTAAGCACCGTCGTGAGCCCATGAATCCATCTAATAACCACGGTGAGGGAAAACACAGATGCTCCCCATATTAATCTCAGGTAAGACAGACATTCATGTATATGTGCCACACATATACGTACACACGTGTCATCCGGGCAATACTTTATAAGCTTGCCACAGTGAGATCCCACATGCAATCAGAGTAGCGGCCGGCTCCCTGAAATATCTAGGACACAATCAAAAACTAAGACTTAAGTTAAATAAAAAAGATTTCTGATTGAAAAGAGGTCCGACGAAGTTGACAGACGATCCTTAAAGAGGTTCCCTAAGCCCTCACTCACAGCAGCTTTCAAAAAGAATCCCATCAGAAGTCTTTCCTGATATGTAATACTCTTGCTGTGGCAGTTAAGGGAATCATCACTTTATCTGCACTAAGACAACCGGCTGCCCACTCCTCCAGTCATTCGACCAATTTCCATGCTTGGCATTATTCTGGGCCTCGTGGGAGATAGGAAGATGAATTGCAAATATAAGTAAAACATGGGACAAAGTAACTCAAAGTATATGAGTTACCGATGCGGTGCTAGACGGAAACAGACAGAGAAATTACTTCTAGGTGGTAAAGGCTGAGCAAGAGGCGTTGTGGAGGATGGCACAGGTCAGATGGGAAGCAGAGGAGGAGCTTCTGAGGGGCAGAAACAGCATCACATAGGCAGAGAGGCAGTTGGGAGCAGTGTGGGACGCAACCAATAGTATTGGGGGAAAAACTAAAGTTGGGAAGAAAATTCAAAGCCAGACCATTTATGATCTTAAACACAAGCTAAGGAAACTGGATTTTACCATTCAACACGGGGAAGATTTTAAGCAAGAAAGTATTGTGATCAGAGCTGTATTCTGGAAAAGCTAATCTCACAGATGTATATAACACGAACTCGAGGAGGGAAGAGAGTTAGAACAGACTTGTGACAAAGATTATAATCACTCAGATCAGAAGTAAGGAGGGCATATAAAAAAGAAGGAAATCATGCCATCTGCAGCAGCATGGATGGATCTAGAGATTATCATACTAAGTGAAGTAAGTCAGACAGAGAAAGACAAATACCATATATCACTTACATGTGGAATCTAAAATATGACACAAATGAACTTATCTACAAAACAGAAACAGACTCACAGACATAGCGAACAGATTTATGATTGCCCAGGGGGAGGGGGGTGGGGAGGGATGGATTGGGAGTTTGGGATGAGCAGATGCAAACTTTTATATAGAGAATGGATAAACAATGAGGCCCTACTGTAGAGCACAGGGAACTACATTCAGTATCCTGTGATAAACCATAATGGAAAAGAATATAAAAAAGAATGTGTATTTTTATATAACTGAATCACCTTGTTGTACGCCAGAAACTAGCACATGATAAGTCAAATATGCTTCAATTTAAAATTTTTTTTTTAAAAGAGAAATAAGGAGGGAGTGAACTCTGCCAATCACAGTAGAAACAGTAGTGAGAGAAACCCCAAGATAGAACCATCAGAACTCGATAGCTCTGAAGTTTTCAATCTGGCTTCTTTCGAGAACCCACAGCAGGATCCAAGAGGCAGCTTGAAAGTCACCGAATGTAATGAAATGAAAGGGAAACAGTTGCTCCCTGATTTAAAACCAATGTGCATACATTCAGAAGGATGAGAAGGATTAATACTTTGTAAATGGCAGATCAATTTTTAAACAAAAGGTCAGGGGAAAGCCAGGAAGTATCACGATGTGTAACACGATGAAGCCTTTAGTTTGGTCCAAACCAGCTGGCCAGCTAAAACGAGCAACGGGACAGAGTACAATCCGATGTCTCAGAATTAAGGAAATCTATATTCTACACGCTCTTACCGGATAATCATACCTCCTCAAAGCTTTAGTCATCTAAGCTATTTCTTACCTCACTTTTCCATGAAAATCGCTTTTATTTTTTTAGGTCACAAGTCACCGATGGCCTTCTAGGTGCATACCCAATGGAAACTTTGCAGTCAATATTTCAATATTTAACCCCTGACAATTGCTCTAAATCCTTTACTCTCCATCTGCCTCTACCTGCAAAGAACCACAAGTCCTATCAACTGTCCCTGATTAATTCTTCACTGACCCCTTCCTGACTCCATCTCTCCTCCACTGCCACGGCTTAGACTCTCATTACCTCTCAGATAGACGCCGTGGTTCTCAAACTGTGGTCCTCGGACCAGCAGCAGCAGCAGCAGGAAACTCACTGAAGTGAAATTGCTTGGGCCCCACCTGAGAACTACTGAATCAGAAACTCTGGGGATAGCACCAGGTAACCTGTGATGGGGCAAGCCTTCCAAGTGACTCTGATGTGTACTGAAATTTAAGAACCTCTGTAATCAACAATCATCCCACTCCTGGTCTCCCTGCCCTTAGTCTCCCAGCTCCCCAAGGCTGTGGCCACAGTTAGGTCCTAAATGACCAATTTGATTACGTCATTTACCGGCTTCTATGACAGGATTCAAAACATGTGAACCCTTTTTAAACAAAACATAAACTTCAAATATTAACTTAAATTTGCATTCTAATGTTAGTTGAATTTGTATACACATGGAAGTTTCATAAAACGCAATATCCCTTCTACTTCTCAAGCATAGATATTAGAATAATTTCTTTCACAGAGAACCCAAAACCAGTACATTCAACAACATTAATTTGAAATCAAATTTTCCTGAAGCTTTATCACAATGTCAGCTTTCTTCACAGGAAGATGAGGTCTCAGGCCTGGTTCTTCAAGGTTCTGGAACCTTGAAGAAGTGACTTAATCTCTGCGGGCCTCAGTGTCTACATCTGCAAAATGGGATAATAGCAGAACGAATTTCACAGAATTGTGAGGACTAAGTGAACTAATATATGTAAAGTTCCTAGAACAGGGTTAGGCACATAGAAAACATGGTTAAGAGTTTGTAGCTACTGTTATCACCGTCATCATTATCATTACTAATAATATTAAACTTACGGAGCAAATACCTGTATGTATAGGCATAGTACTGACCACAAGTTATTCCCCAATATTCATTCTCTCTTTCTTCTACAGTAACAGAACCCCGGAGTTTTAGCCAAGCACATATCCACACACTTTAAAGACTACACTTTCCAGCCTCCCTACATCTAGCTGGTCAACATCTACCCTCTCCATGGATCATTAACCTCCAGGATTCTGCCAGGTGGTGAAGGGATGCTGGAGATCTGAGGGCTTCTTTAAAAGACTTTCAACCAATTCTCCTTATTCTGGAGCACCACCTCCCTTCATTCCTATTCCCAGAGGTGTTGGTGTTGCCAATTCCCGAGCCTTTGCGTAACTCTGTGACGTAAGTGAGGCTGGTTCTTAGCTGCCCCGCTGCCCATTCCAGATTCTGTTTTTCCAAGCTTATTACACCCTTGACCTTCCAGCTTCCAACATTTTGTTCATGTTGTCGTCTCCAATCCCATCCTTACGGATTTAGGCCTTTACAAAAGAAGATCCATAGACCTTTCAGTGGGAGTTCGAAAGGAAACAAATATCGCTACCTGCGTCCAATTGTCTCTTTTCCCAGAGGTCTTAGCCACCATTTTCCACCAAAATTCTCAGCACACAGTTTCATTCACCCTGTCATTTACATTCTGGACTAAATAGAAGAAAGTTGCTGGGCACGGCTTCCATCAGTTCACATTTTTGTTTCACTCTTAAACTGTTACTTTACTCCCCATGGGATGATGCTTTGGTCCACCACGTGTACTGGATGTTCTTAAAGGTAGGAACTATAGGTTAAAATTTTTACTATCTTCTAGAACAGTAGTTCTCAAACTCGACTGCACATTTGAATCACCTGGGGACCTTTGAAAACTCCAACACCCCGGCCACACCCCAGACCAGTAACCCAGAATCTCTGGGGTGAAACGGAAGCATCAGTATTGTAACCTACAGGCACGGCTGAGCAGCAGTGCGGGGCAGTGAATAGTGCTGGTGTCTGGAGACCTACGTCAGACATTTACCCCACATACATACACACACAACTGAAAGGCACCGGCCCTCCTATGGTGGCGTCTTCAACAAACTCTGGGGCCTAATACATTGGTCTCTGAACCCAGGAAAATAACCTGAGTAATCTGAGGAAATACTAAAGAAATGCCTCAGCCTAAGACAAAGTTGGGGGATGTTTTTTCTACTTGTCGGATGACACATTAATATTAACCATCTGCTTCCTGTGTCCATTAGTCAATGTGGCAATGGTAACAGTCAATGCCAGCCTTTCTCCACTGACTGTGATTCAGCCCATCACTGCCTTCGTTATTCGTTACTTGCGAACGGCTGGCCTAGCAATCGCACCACATGCTTGAACTGACCCGGGGCTATTTTGAGTGGCAACCTTCCCTTTCTGCAGAAATCATAAAACTGACCCAAAGAAACTGATGAAGTTGCCAGGCAACAGAGGCTCCAGAATATCTATATAGGGAGAGCAAAGGAGAAGCGTTCTAGTTAGAGACTAAAGGCAGATGACTCGTCTTGACCTTTCACTCTCATAGCTAGCCCATCATTTTTACTTAGACTGTATGTACGCATGAGGTGGTTGGGAGAATTGGTAAAGGTTAAAGTTGCCTCAAGCACCACTGATACCACCATGTTAGCAAAGTCAGGGACCACAGATCCATGTCACTGCACCATCAACAGAACCTCTTCATTTCCTTCCTTTGGCTGTTCTCCAGAGGCTGGACACCAGTCCACTTACGGCTGCACACAGAGAAGAGGACAGGCAAGGCAATACAGTTACTAACTGCTAAATAAAGCCTCCACCAGAGGGACCCACAAGAGGAAAAAAGAAAATAACACCAAAGCCTAACAGCTGGGCCTGATCCCTTAGCGGTCCTGCAGAAATTAGGGAGGAAAGCGTCCTGCTGTTGAACAAAGACCTCCCAACATGAGTCCACAAATAGACACAAATCATACCAGAAAGGGACCTGCACCAATAAAACTGGGCAGGGAGATCCTGGTATGTTAGACTCTTCTCCCACTGAAAGCCAAGTACCTATCTACAGCTCTTCCAAAGAACCATGTCTATTCTCTGATCCTATAATTCCCTGGACCACAGAGATTTTTCTGAGAGAAAGGGAAGTGGGGTGGAAATAAGTGACAGCAGTAGCACTCCATGGCCACTAGGAAATTTAAACCAGGAAAGAGTTTTCAGTAACTTGGCTATTGCTCCCTTGGTAAAATGAATCACCTAAGGATCGCCCAGCCTGGAAACATTGGGAACACATTTCACTGAAATTGTACTTGACCGAAATCCTTAAGTATAATGGGAGCTAAAGCTGAGTGGTGAGCCGCCTTCTGCCTGCAGAAAGAAATAGCAGGAACTAGGTAAGAAAGTGAATAAAGGTAATTTGGCAAGAACTGAGTGAGTGCCACGCTTCACTGAGTCTATATGGCTCAAATTCCGCTTCTAAGTATCTGAGAGAGATCAGGAGAGACTATGTAGGTTAGAGGTTCCTGGTTCCCCACCTGAGTCACTATCAACAGATTGTGGGATAAATGAAGGCATTTGAAAGAACACAACTAGTGCAATAATTGGATGCCACAATATCTAACTTTTTCCTCTTTTTGTATAAAGGTTAAATACTGCGAGCAGAGTTGTAACCTTGATATATATGTACAGAATAATTAAAAGCTAGAAGGTCCTTGGGCAGAAACTCTGTAGAATATTTAACAAAGGAAAAGTTGCCTTCTTCAGGCAAATGACTCAGCTGGACTTAGGAATCTGTTCAGAACGCTGTGGAACTTTTTAGTGTCTATCGGTGTTTAATTTAGATCTGAAGTGATATAACGGGTTTATGCCAGTTCATATGTTCCTTTCTCCATCTGATTAATGAACTAACACGTTCCTAAAGTAATATAAAAGGTTCCTTTTGAGTTTCGAGGAACCTTCCCTTTTTAAAGAACAAAATGCTCAAGTTCGGAGTCTACAGATTCTCGATTAATGAAGAATGTAATACTGTGTTCGCGTGTGTTCCCTTTTGGCTTAGAAACAAGTTTCTTTGTTTCTGCTGGACTCCAAGCTGGCAGCAACCAGAAGAGAAAAAGACGAGGATTAAAAGGAACAGCCTGCCCAGAAACAGAGATAAGGAGAAATCTCTTATTACCAACTTTGCTTAAGCGTCCAGAAGCCAAAACTACAGAAAAAGAATCTATTGGCTAATTTTAAGGCTGGCCCCATGCCACCACTTCTGGCTGGTGGCCAGAGGCCCTCAGGGGGAGAGGGCTGACAGGATGCCCCTAGAGAAGGTCAGGCATTGCATTGCTGAAGCTGCCTTTGGGTGTAGCTGCTCAGTCGGAAACCAAAAACTTTTTGTCCAACAGGTTTCCCAAGTGATTCCTTAGCACGTGACACTCACCAACATTTACCTAACTGATCCCCCATCCCCTCTGCCAATCTAAGCAACTGAGAACCTTCCACTCAACAGGAACAGAAAACAAAGCACTGGGCTCCCACCTCTATGGCTTGACATAGGAGGCCTCGCTCCACAAGGATCTCGCAAATGACAATGAATGCTGTCCTCCGCGCGGGGCTGTTTTTACTGGCTACTCCCAACTTGACTAGAAAATCATTGTTCCTCGTGAATTTAATTACTCTGTGACTTTATAACTGCATGCAAGGCACTAACCAGTGGAATTCCAAGTTAGAATTGAAGCACAGACTGCCTAGCTATGTAATAACCTACACATGTAGCCTCAAACCTCCTGAGACAGGTAAGCGACGACAACAGCTCGATATGCAAGCCTGTAGAAGTTAAGCTGCCATATAGCTGCCATGCCACCAGCCATGCTACTTTTAGAAGAAAGAGCAGTTCTTTCTCAGTTGTAATTTAATGCGTTTGTGATCTGTTTCCTTAAGATAAACAAAAGAGAGTGGGAGAATCCAGGGATTCCAGATATTGGGCAATCTGAACTGCCCATGTGAAAATGGTTATACTGGTCCGCTTCTGCCCCTGATCATTTCTGGGATCTAAAAAGAAAAGCCTTATAATTCAAAAATTAGACTTGAATCAAATGAGCAACAATTCTGAACCCATGAAAAGTAAAGTTTAAAAAAAAAATCGCTTGCTTCAATATGTAAATATTAGAAAGTGAGCTGTCCCAACTAAAACAATTAAAAATGTCCAGTGCACCCAAATCCAGGAAATGCTGAAGAAAAAAGTTTGTGTTTTTCCCTCTGTTAAAAGTACCGGTCTAGGGTTTCCCCGGTGGCGCAGTGGTTGAGAGTCTGCCTGCCGACGCAGGGGACACGGGTTCAAGCCCTGGTCCGGGAAGATCCCACATGCCACGGAGCAACTAAGCTCATGCGCCACAATTACTGAGCCTGCGCTCTAGAGTCCGCGAGCCACAACTACTGAGCCCACGTGCCACAACTACTGAAGGCTGTGTACCTAGAGCCCGTGCTCCGCAACAAGAGAAGCCACTGCAATGAGAAGCCCGTGCACCACGACAAAGAGTAGCCCCTGCTTGCCACAACTAGAGAAAGCCCGCACACAGCAGCGAAGACCCAACACAGCCAAAAATAAACAAAATAAATTTATAAATCATAAATTTTTTTTAAAAAATTAAAAAAGAAAAAAGTACCGGTTTAAAAGAGGATTTTTTTATGACCCAGCACCAGATTTTGGATGCTAACATAGAGATAACATCCCTAATATCAAATGGACAGATGAGATATGTCATACTTGACAGTGAAAATATAAACTAAGAGACCTTTTACTCTCTCTTAATCTATGTTGCTCTTGATATAGTTTCATTTTTCAAATTCTTAATGATGATGTTTAAAAAGATACATGAATCAATTTTATACTTTCTGACAAGAATGGTCTATATTCCCATTTCTCCTGGTCTACTTTAGCCCAAGCCCACCTCCTAAGCCCCTGCTGGTGCTCACATCTGATCATTTTAAATGCCTGCCATTGCAAATAAGGTTGAGAAAAACAGGCTTAAGGTCATTACACTCTGATGCTTAAAATGTCAAAGAGAACACCTGCTGGCAGCTCTGACATTTATTATTTAATCAACTAAGAAAAAAAAAAAGTCAAAGCACCAGCTGCCACCTCAGAACAACTTAATGCGCTAATCGAAAACCTTGTTCACAAGAGTCACGAAAAGAATTGTTAAAAACTTTTTAATATGGGTTATCGATGACTAGCTGCTTCTTACCTCATGAATAGTCAAAACCCCTGAGCTTTGTTTATTAAAATTCCTTATACATTCCTTACATTTCTCATGTTTTTATATCAATGAGTTGCTCATTGATAAAATAAGAAGGAAAAACAATGTAGTACCAAAAGCTCAGAACTGGCTTCTGGGTCTGGCTCACCTACTTGCCGCTGGGCAACTTGATAACATCTAACCTCTCAGAACTTCAGTTTCTACATTATGTGGAGAACTAGATCAAGGTTTCTCAACCTCAGAGCTATTGACATTTGGGGTCAGATCATTCTTTGTTTGGAGGGTTGCCCTCTGTACCAAAGGATAGTTATCAGCATCTCTGACCCCTACCCACTGCGTACCAGTGGCAACCCCCCGTTGTGACAACCAGAAATGGCTCTAGACGTGGCCAAATGCCCCCAGAAGAGCAAAACCACCCCCAGTTGAGAATTGCTGGACTAGATATATACTCAATTTCTCTCCAGCCCTGACAACCTACAAAATAAATACCTTACTCTCTTAAATGTAATTTGTTAAGCCACTGGTCAACATGCCTACTGTGAGGATACTCAGTTTGATTTTTAAAGAAATTGAAATACAGTGACTGTCTGTACCAATTCTAATTTTAGCAGATTCTAAAACAGTTTTTTTTTTTTTTGCAGTGAAAATTCACAAAAGGACATTAAAGCAACATATAAGGGAAACTAATATAAAGTATATGCCAATAATATCTCCATCCCATTTTTGAGGGTAACTCCTTCAACTGGATGAAAAGAAAGGCATTTTAACATGTTCTTTAACTAGTTTTCCCACGTGTGTACTTTCAGTAAACAAAGGGGCCTTATAATAACAGGAGCAATTTAAAGTGACTGACTTTTAAGAAGAAAGAAAAACACAGCTACTCTCAAGCCTTTTAAAATATTTTTTAAGCATATTAGAAAAAAAGTTTACACCATCTTATGAATTCCTGTTTTTACTCCAAATTTATGGAAGAGTTAGGTATCTTACAATCTATATCTGGTATTCAATTTGCCCTGAAGTCATAAATGTATATACTTCCATAGGGGAAATAAACCTATTCCTGAAGAACTATCATTAGTTTACCAAATTTTTTTTGTTGTTTTTTTTTTCACTAAAATTAGTTTCAACTGCCCAGAGGCCAAACCCCATCTCACAGGTTACCATTATTCAGTGGAACCTGACAGAAAATACAAGAGTGTGATTATTACTCAAGTAACCCTTTCTTTGTTGGAGGAACATATAATGCAAGGTCACTTTTTCTGTTGAAGATGTTCATTTCCTAATTCTGGTGAAAGTATGAGACTTGTCAAAAGATTTTGCCTTCAGCCTCCACATTTAAAACTTATCATACTGGAAAAGGGATTTCTTAAGAGAAAATTAAGAAACACACTACTATATATTAAAATAGATAGCCAATAAGGACCTACTGTATAGCACAGGGAACTCTACTCAATATTCTGTAATAACCTATATGGGAAAAGAATCTGAAAAACAATGAATATATGTATATGTATAACTGAATCACTGTACACCTGAAACTAACACAACATTGTAAATCAACTATACTCCAACAAAATTGAAAAAAAAAAGAGAGAGAAAATTAAGTGCCTAATGTAGCCCATGGTTCTAGGATGACATAACAATTGTTATATTCATAAAACCTCTAAATGTAAAGGAAATTAAAGCATAAAGAAAATGTGCTCCTCTTTTTTAAAAAGATAAAAGCATAAAGAATACCTAAACGTGTACTTTCACTTTACTGATGAGGATACTGGGGCCCAAAGTCAACTCCCAAATATTGGCACATTACAGACAAAAACCCGCCTTCTCCACATGCTTGTCCTAGTTTTCCTTCCTGAATTCAGTGTCTTAAAGTATCTGGTTTTACAATTTCTCTGATGTTTACATAAGAAAACAAGTAAGTGGTTATATTCGTTTTCCCAAGCTGCTACGACAGGCCACAGTCGTGGTGGACAGGAATGAAGAGAGTAATGGAAAAACACCAAATCCCATGAAAAGGCAGACGTTTAGGCCTGTAGATTAATTCAGCAAAGCCTCTGCTGTTCCTTTTCTCACCTGAGTTTCCTCCAATAAATGGAACAAAATACCGCCTTGGGGACCACAGTCCAGCCACATTCACTGCAGTACAGGATAGTGTTAAATAAAAATGTGCCCTGAACCTGACACACCAAAGTCTTATGTGAATAAGACATACACAAACACTGCCTCATACAGAGAATGACAATAATGAGGGCAGATTTTGTACATGACGTGCAGACTCCGTCTCAGTGACTTACATAAATGAAAGGATGTGTGGAATTCAACATAAAATCACACCCTACCCTCAAAATCAACTGCCGTTAATGGCCCTCCCCCATCCCCTGCTTCCCTAGAACTACCTCCAGTCCCCACCATTGCTCCTGCCCAAGGGATCCCCTCCCCTAAAAAGGTTAAAAATGCCATGTGTTTATGCGGTTACGCTCTTCTACTTTCAATTTCCGAGCACTCTCTTTATTTTGTTCTGTCAAAGGACAAGGAAGGAGAAACGCAGTTCGGTGACGCTAAACTCACACTCATCTGTATTACCTGGGGTACAAAAGGGGTCTACCTCCCCTACTTTTTTTTTAATAGCATTGTCCCTAATGAGTCAGTTCCTTCTTTTTAATATTAAGTAGTATTCAGCGTCACAATATTATGTCAGTAACCTGCAATCCTTCAAATTCTCCCTTCTGGTGGAATTTAAAACCCTTCTCTGCAGTTCCAGAGTACTGACACAAGGCCAACCGAGACAGTCTCATTTCAAAGTGTAGGCTGCCACCTACTGGCTGAGCGCTTCTCAACATCCAGCTCTCTCCAGAAAGTGAATCAATCCCTCACAAGAGGTTTGCTTGCTATGTCATCCAATGCAATGCATTCAACTATAGCAGCATAATCTTTTTCATTCTTTTCAATACAAAGTCTTTAAACAACAAGGATTTACTGTACAGCACAGGGAACTATACTGAATATCTTGTAATAAACTATAACGAAAAAGAATTAAAAAAATATAGATTTGTACATATAAATATGTACAACAGAACCACTCTGCTGTACACCTGAAACTAACACAATATTGTAAATCAGCTATACTTCAAAAATTTTTTAAGTTAAGTAAATACAAATTTTTTTAACTTCAAAAAGAGACTACCGGGCTTCCCTGGTGGCGCAGTGGTTGAGAGTCCGCCTGCTGATGCAGGGGACGCAGGTTCGTGCCCCGGTCCGGAAGGATCCCACATGCTGCAGAGCGGCTGGGCCCGTGAGCCATGGCCGCTGGGGCTGCGCGTCCGGAGCCTGTGCTCCGCAACGGGAGAGGCCACAACGGTGAGAGGCCCGCGTACCACAAAAAAAAAAGAGAGAGAGAGAGACTACCAAGACAAGCATGCTTGTGTATAGCTTAAAATTCTCAGCCTATACTCAAAAGAGCAGAGCATTATTTTTAAAAGATGTGCTATTTCTTAAATATACAAAAAGTTCTGTTTGGATAGATTTCTCTTCACCATTTCCTTTGTTCTTCACTCCTGAAAACGGAAGCTCATTTCCTCTTAGAGAAAGTGGTGGTGATTTCATTGTTCGTATTGATCAACCTGGAATTATTCAAAATTTGAATTCATAGTCCTAAAGCTAGTGTAAAAATTCACAACAGCTGCTGACAATAAAGCTAAGAATTAATTTAGCTGTTAATTAGCCCAACCCTTTGTCATGCAGACATAAATCTTCCAGCACCTTCTATGAGCAGTGGACTTTTTCCTAGTGAGAGCTAGTTTCTCCCTGTTTTAAGCTCTTTTTAAAGAAAATCAGACCAACTAAAAATCACTAAAGGGAGATAAGGAAACCCCCTTTCAGAGGCAGCAGCCACTGTCTTGGTGACAGAGTGAGGGGTAAATACACTCAACAACATTCACTCAATAAGTACTGCATGATGCTATATTAGGAGCTAGGGATGAACCCACAATTTAAATGTCTATTTCCTTTGAGAAGTTGTCTGGTACAGAGATCTCGTGGGAAGACAATTACAATAATTTGCAATATGTAAAAGATGTAAAATCTGGACAGTGATAAAGTAGTGACTGAAGGTGAAATAGGAGTTTCCCAGGGAATCAGATGGGGAAGAGAGATCCAAATAGCATGTGCAAAGGAAGAGAGATGAAAAACACAAGGGCTTAGGGAAAACGTCCCATAATTCAATATTAATGAATAAAGCGAATGAGGCCAGGTATGTAGGGAGGGAGCAGATCTCAAAGTCTTTTGCATATTCTGCCAAGAAATGTGCATTTCAGCATGATCACACTGGCAACAGGCAGTGACTGAAGGGAGGGCGATTACTAAGGAAAGCAGTGAAACTGTCCGAGCAGGGATGATTAGGGATCTGAAACGAAACTCCAGGGCAGTGAGAACGGAAAGGAGAGGCCATATTAAAGACAAACTCTACACAGGGAGCTATACTCAATATTTTATAATAACTTGTAAGGGAAAAGAATCTGAAAAGAATATATATATTTTTTACACATATATATATATGTGTAACTGAATCAGTTTGCTGTACACCTGAAACTAACGCAACATTGTAAGTCAACTATACTTCAATAAAAAAATAATAAAGTAAAAAATAAATTTTTAAAAGTAACACTCTAGGAACTTTGCTGGTAGTGCAGTGGTTAAGAATCCACCTGCCAATACAGGGGACACGGGTTCAAGCCCTGGTCCAGGAAGACCCCACATGCCTCAGAGCAACTAAGCTGTGCACCACAACTACTGAGCCTGCACTCTAGGGCCTGTGCTCTGCAACAATGAGAAACGACCACAATGAGAAGCCCACGCACCGCAACTAAGAGTAGCCTCTGCTCACCGCAACTAGAGAAAGCCCACACATAGCAATGAAGACCCAACACAGCCAAATAATAAATAAATAAATTCATTTTTTTTAAATGTAAAAGTAACATTCTAAATTGAAAAAGAAAAAAAGACAAACTCTGAAGATAAAATTGTAGGACCTGACTGGACATGGAGAATGAGAAAGAGAGAAGTGCATGGTGGTATACTCACCAAGATAGGAAATGTAGTAGGAGGCATGGATTTGCTGGAGGATATAATAAATTCAGCTGAGTTTGAAAAGTTTGGAAACACTGAGTCTGAAAGGACTCGAACACCGAGGAGAAGATTGTGGAGGGGTGGGGGACTGAATCCACAGAGATGAAGCTCAGGGCAGAGGTCTAGACCAGAGATAGAAACTCGGAAGTCGCTAGTGTGTGAGCACAGGTGACAGGAATGAAATGTCCTGGATGAGAACCTGGGCAGAAGCCAACAGAAGACCTGCCAGCTTTGTAAAGCACGTGGCATGCCACCACGCTGGCTCAGGCAGGGCAAAACAGTGAGGGCTAGAAACTGCTCAGCGTAGATACAGATAAGACTAGTTACAAAAGTGTAATCTGGGACTTCCCTGGTGGCTCAGTGGTTAAGACTGCGCCTGCCAATGCAGGGGACACAGGTTCAAGCCCTGCTCCGGGAAGATCCCACATGCTGTGCAGCAACTAAGCCCGTGTGCCACAACTACTGAGCTTGTGCTCTAGAGCCGGCTAGCCACAACTACTGAGCAGGCCCATGCACCTAGAGCCCATGTTCCACAACAAGAGAAGCCACCGCAATGAGAAGCCCGCGCAACGAAGAGTAGCCCCCGCTCGCTGCAAGTAGAGAAAGCCTGTGCGCAGCAACGAAGACCCAACGCAGACACAATTAATTAATTATTTTTTAAAAAGTGTAATCCAACTTTTGGTTTCCAGTCCCACATGTAAGGAGCTTGGCAGTCGCCACTCCATCCTAACAAGTAAAAAGCTCAACAGACTAAAATCGACAGCTCTTCTTGGATCCTTAGAGAGGTGAGGACATAGGGCAAACCACTGCCCCCAAGACTGGAGAGACGGATGGGTGAATACAGGGAATCTCAACTTTCCAGAGCTGGGGCAGGAAACCTGGGCTGTAACTGACGAATTGCTGGAGGTTCTGTGTGGACAAGCCTGAGAGTTAAAACCTCCAGGGACCAAGTTGCAGGGGCTCCCCACAATTTTGTGAGGCTTACCTCCAGGAGCTCAATCAGGTTTCCACAGTAAATGTCGGAGAAAATCCCCTCGTGCTTCCAGCAAGGGAAGTGAACAAGCAACCATTCTGAAATATGCCAGAGCACTTCCCTCCTTAAGTAATAGTCATATAAAACTAGTTAACCAGAGCCCAACCTACTGGGTATCATCAGAACCTAACTGACCTGGGGGAAGGGAAATACCCAGCTCCAGCTCACTCTAGCAACCCTGTCCTACCTGAGGCAGGGAGAAAAAACTGAGAAATGTTTGTGAAGTTCACAGTCCAGGGGCACAGGCTCACTAAAGACAAACCTCATCCTAGGATTATAGAACACTTGCCCTCTCCCCACACCTCACCACCACATCCCTGAAGGCCTATTTACAGCAGTTACCCAGTGCATCACGTCTGGCTAGCAAGAAAAAAATTACAAGGCACATCAAAAGGCAAAAGACACATTTGAAGAGATAGCGCAAGCATCGTTCCAGACGTGGCAGGGATGCTGGAATTATCAGACTGGGAATTTAAATGATTAATATGCTAAGGTCTCTAATGGATAAAGTAGACAGCATGCAAGAACAGATGGGCAATGTAAACAGAGATGAAAATCCTAAGAAAAAAAAAAGCATAGTTCTATGTTTTAAATACTAGTTAATATATATAAATATATTCAAATATGTCTAGAAGTGACAACAATACCAAGATACATACAGTGGTTTTCTCTAGGTTATCTCTGGTAGTTTGGGCAATTTTTATTTTCTTCTTTACACTTTTCTACATCTTCCAAATTTTCTACGATGCACATGCATTTTGAAATCGAATGTATAAAGGTTTTTTTATTTTGTTTTGTTTTTTTCTTGCGGTGCGCAGGACTCTCACTGTTGTGGCGTCTCCCGTTGCGGAGCACAGGCTCCGGACGCACAGGCTCAGCGGCCATGGCTCACGGGCCCAGCCGCTTCGCAGCATGTGGGATCCTCCCGGACCAGGGAACGAACCCGCGTCCCCTGCATCGGCAGGCAGACTCTCAACCACTGTGCCACCAGGGAAGCCCAAGGTTTTTAATTTCTTTTTTACGATCTAAAATCTCTAGGAGTCAGAATTAGCTGGAGAGAACTGAGACAGTTTGAGATAGCTGAGACTGGTCCAAGTATCTCAAACTCTAAAGAGCTGTTAAAATAGACAGCTAGGAGAAAGCAGAGGGACAGGACCCAGAAAAATGAAACTGCTGTAAAGGAAGGGAAAAGAACAACCTGAGAGTTCCTGCTAAGTGGGATGGGACACTTGATTTCCCAGATTCAACTATGGTTTCCTGGATGCAAGTATAACCTCAGAGAAGAGTGCAACAAGAAGGAACAACAGTTAGAAAAAAAAAATCTTAAGGCCCCTCACTCCTTACTGCACACAGGAGATTTACAGGACAGCGGCAAAGGTAAGACAGTAGGCAGATGTCGACTCCACCCCAAACTTAACTGCTTTGATTTCCACGGTAGATAAAGCTGAGGAAAAACAAGAAAGGTCAAAGCACCTCAAAGTCACCCGTCACAGAAAGAGGTTGAAACACATTCCTTACAGAGGAATATGCATTCTATGATGGTTTTAAGTCTGAGGCAAATGAAATGAGTGAAAGCAATAGGCGGAAATGGATCAATGCCAGGCAAAAGGCACAGATTGGTGGGGATGAAACATGTGGAAGGATAATGTGATGGTTAATGTCAGGTGTCCACTTGGCAAGGTGATGGTGCCTGGCTGTCAGATCCCAGTCTAAGATATTGCTGTGATGGTATTTTTAGATGTGATTAACATTTACATCAGTAGACTTTAAGTAAAGTAGATCATCCTTCTTAATGTGCATGGGCTTCATCCAATCACTTGAAGGCCTTAGAAGAAAAGACTAAGGTTTCCCAAACAAGAAAACATTTGTCCTGAAGCCTGCCCCGTTTTCCAGTCTGCTGGCTTGCCCTGCAGATTTCAGATTTGCAAGCCCCACAATGGTGTAAGCCAGCTCCTTAAAATATAAATCTCTCTTTCTCACTTTCTCTCTCACTTTCTCTCTCTCAATATAGATATAAGTATAGGTATAAATATAGATATAAGTATAAATATAGATAATACAGATATATAATACATATACACACACATATCTACACACACATAGATATATCCTAATGGTTCAATTTCTCTGGAGAATCCTATTGCAGATAATAGAAGATGAAATCTATTAACAGAGACCAATAGGGCAGAACCTTGAACTAGACGCAATGGGACTGAAATGGGCTAAGGTAGGGGACTTCCCTGGCGGTCCAGTGGTTAAGACTCTGTGCTCCCACTGCAGAGGGCGTGGGTTCAATCCCTGGTCGAGGAACTAAGGTCCTCCATGCCCCACAGCGTGGCCAAAACAAAAAACAGCAAAAAAGAGTAATCCATGTTCTTGGGGTTGGGGCTTTCCTGGTGGTCCAGTGGTTAAGAATCTGCTTTCCAACGCAGGGGACGTGGGTTTGATCCCCAATCGGGTAACTAAGATTCCACATGCCGCGGGGCAACTAAGCCCATGGGCCGCAACTACTGAGCCCACGCCACAACTAGGGAGAACCCCGCGTGCTGCAATGAAAGATCCCATGTGCCACAACTAAGACCTGATGCAGCCAACTAAATTTAATTAATTAGTTAATTTTAAAAAAACAAAAGAAATCGGCTAAGGTAGACGGCAATAAGAGGTCAAAGATTCCCAGAGCATGAAGGACATGACAAACAGTGTATTTAATGAAGACTATTTTGGCATCTATAATATGTATAATGAACTAGATCAGAGGGAAGCTACAGTTAGAACACGCTTGGAGAAATCTAAGCCAAAGGAGTCTGTGGGTGGCCGTGGAAACGAAAGGAACCCATCTGTACAATAAGGATACGGCAAACATTTCAACAGGCAAACTTTGTATTTTCAAGATCTTTAAGTAAAAGTTCTACAGGAATACTGTTCATATATAAAGATACTAACTTACCATACTTGTCTCGCAAGCCAACAGTACATCTAAAGACTCCACCAAAGGCAACATCTTCACCAAATATTACTGAAAAACAATGTTTAAAAAACACATTGTATTTAATAATCCCTAAATGATACTAACAATGAGAAATAAGTAATTTAAATGTTTACATTTTCAATTAGAATACAGGAATGGACCACAGATCTAAATCAAGGTTTCCCAATTTCGACATCAGGGACACTTTGGACTGGTTAATTCTTGTGTCATAGTGGCCTGTCCTGTGCATTGCAGACACAGAGCAGCACCCCGGGTCTCTATCCAGTGGATGACAGTGACCCCACACAGAGCTGTAACAGCCTCAAGTCTGTCTCCAGACATCATTAACTGTGAGGGGAGGAGGGGGGATTAAAATCCCCAGTTGAGAAAGAAACACAGATCTGGAATCTCATCTTGTTTTACCCATGAAGGAAACGAGGCCAGAAAAGTAGTAAAGTAACTTAACAAGTCAGAAAGCAAGAGGCAGACCTGTGACTCACACACCAGGCTCCTGAGTCCCAGAGCAGCGTTTTTGTTTTTGTTGTTGTTGTTGTTGTTGTTTTAAATACACGACATACAATGAGAGTCAGCAATCGAAGAGCTAAAGGAACAGCATTTCAAGCTGAGAGAACAGTCACAAATAGGAAAGTGGCAGATTGCGTGAAAGAGAAAGGAGGCAAGTATGACGGATGTAAGGAACGAGGCAAAGAATAGTATAGGTGAAAACTGAGGGGCACCTCGTAGTAAGGCAAAGAGAACCAAACAACGGGTGTTCACAAAGCTGAATTCTAGCCCCATTAAGGCACCTCATCGGCTTCGTGGACCTCAGGAAGATAAACCACCCTTCTCTACGGGGCTACATCAGTCATTCTCGGTCAAAACAAAGGAAGGTCTAACCATCCACCAGTCCAGCTCTCACTTCCTCCTAAAAATGAAGCTGTTTTTCACTTGACCTTAAAACCAGAGATTCCCAAGTGGAAACCCAAGGTACACTAAATATACATAGGAAGTCAAGTCAGTCAAATGTAGAAAATACACAGTGGGACAACTGGCTTTATAGCAATAATTTAATTGAATAAGATAAAGTTACTTATAAAGTTAATTATAAATATTACAGTTATTTCCCCAAAAATCTTACAAGTTGAATGACAACGTATCCCAAAGGAAAGCACAGAATCAAACCTTCATTTTATAAATAGATAGCTGAACGAAGGGGTATTTTCCATTTTTTTCTACATGCTAGAGAAACAGCAGTACTTATTCAAAAAACCCAGAAGGTATTAATGTAATATAAGGAGCGCACATACTGTGGGAGAAAGTTAACTTAATGATGCCAGATATACGTGCGAACTAATTCATAATAAGAGGATTAAAAAATGTGTTTAAATATCATAATTTGATTATTTAGCCTTAAGCATTTGTTCAGGTCTTTTAAAAATTTCAAGTAGATATAATGTTACCCATTGAGCTCCAGACAAATATTTCTAGCAAATCTTCAATTCTGAATTAACACAACTACCACAGTCAAGCACAAAGGAAGTTTACCTGCAGTAGGGTCTTTGGCCAGTGAGTTATCTAAGGCACTTGTTACTGCCTGGAAGAGATTCATTTTCTGAGTTTGCCCTGTGAAAATTAAAAAAAAAAAAAAGAAAATTCATGCATTGTAACATATGTAAAAAATAACCAGTTTAACTGTTGATTAAAATTTAATTAAAGTCAAGGTAGATGGGACTTCCCTAGTGGCACAGTGGTTAAGAATCCGCCTGCCAATGCAGGGGACACAGGTTCAAGCCCTGGTCCAGGAAGATCCCACCTGCCGTGGAGCAACTAAGCCCGTGTGCCACAACTACTGAGCCTGCACTCTAAGAGCCCTCAAGCCACAACTACTGAGACCATGTGCCACAACTACTGAAGCCCACGCGCTCTGGGACTCATGTGCCGCAACTACTGAGCCCGCATGCTGCAATTACTGAAGCCCACGCACCTAGAGCCCATGCTGTCCAACAAGAGAAGCCGCCGCAATGAGAAGCCCACGCACTGCAACGAAGAGTAGACCCCGCTCGCTGTAACTAGAGAAAGCCCACACGCAGCGAGACCCAGTGCAGCCAAAAAAATTAAATTTAACTTAATTTAATTTAACAAAATTAAAAAAAAATAAAGTCAAGGTAGAAAGAAAGGTATAGAATATATTACGCAAATTTACTGAATTATTTACAATGATGCAGGCTCTGTAGAGGATACAAAAGCAATACAAACTTTAAGACACTTGTTGAAGAGGCAAAATTTAAACATATTAAACAATTTTAAAACGAGTATAAAAAAAAGGAGGAAGGAACATGACAAAGTTGAACGAATGTGTGTAGACAATAAATAAAAGCTATGGAAAGTCAGAAAAGGGAAGCAGCCAGAGTGGCAGCGGTCTGGGAAGACGCCCTGGATGAATCTTAGGAACATAAGCCATAACAAATACACGTGACCAATGTCATGTGTTAAATGTGCCAATAAGAACAAATGGTCATGGGCCACAGAACAGTGAGGAAGGCTAAGAAAGCTGCAGTGCCCAGCGCTGCTGGTGTGTGGAGAACTCTACAACCCCACGCCTAAGCACACCAGCTTGGCCCTTCCTATTTCTTACTGCTCAAGCAGAATCTCTGTGAGCCAGTCTCTGTCTCCCTAAATGGGTTGCTGAGAGGATTAAATGGAACAATACATGTAAAGCACTTAGAACAGTACGTGAGACAGTGAGTGTTGAATCAATATTAGCATTAATTGTCAGACTCTGGTCTGTGAATGTGGCCTTCATCTGGACCTTGGCATTATTCTGAGCGGTATAAAGCTTTATGTGATAAAGTTCCAAACGTTGGAATTCAGAAATACCATGATTTTAGGGCTTTGCTTTAAGCCTCGGTGCTGCCAGTGCCCACAATTGTCCCAGAACTGTAGGGTCAGATCATCCACAAAAGCACTACTCAGAGCAGAAAAGGCGTCTGCCTGAACCTTCTCTGATACACAGGACCCGTCTTCATGTTACTGCCTGATCCATGCACCTTAACCCATAGCCATGCTGATATCAAATCCCTCCAACACCTGCTGCCTACCCTGACTACTGGCCCATCTAACCTCTGTGAACCCCAGTGGCCTGTGCATCCCAAAAGCCAAGGTCTAATTCCCAGGGTGGGTCACAACCATGACTGCTGTTGCCTTCAACCCTGCAGCCCAGAGACACTGACTGATCAGTCATCCTTTTCCTGGAGGCCCATCCCTGGAGTGCCCTGGCTCCACAGCAGGCTCTGACCTAGGACACCTGCAACCTTCCATCTTCCCCGCCTTCTGATTCTCTGTCCAGCTCTGGGCTCCCACCTGTCTCTGATCCCTTCCACACTGTTTAATACCCAGGCTACAGGTCTCGGTGATACCCAGTCAGATCTGCCCTGATGCCCTCTGAGCCCAGAATAAAGCCTGGTTCTACTCTTATTTCTGGTGTAGAGAATAGGAATTTATTCAAGAAATCACTGTCATATCACCATCACACCCCATGTCCATAATTACCTCATAATGTATTTTTCTTAAAGGCTAAGCCATTTAATAGATACTTTCCTTAAATCCTTCTCCATTCTATAAAAACTCTTAGAAGGGTTGACTGGTGCCCAGCATCAGATGATAATCGTTTAGGGTAAACTATTTTCCCAACCACCGTGACATTCCCACTCCTTCACCTCTTTCATACATTTCCTAAAGTAAGATTTTTATCTAGGAAAATCTAATGAGGATTTTCATAGCTAAGACTCTAGGGAGGATGAAACTGCCGAAACGTCTAAACTGGTTCTTATTTCAAGTCTGCTGACCGTTTGAATTAATACTGAATGCCTCTAAGACATCTCATCTCACTGCTGCTTGGCAAGTTTCCAGTAAGGAGAAAGCAAAGACTTTAATAATAAAAATCAAACAGAGTGAATCTGAAAAGTATTGCTTGATAACCACAAAGAATTTGTTCATCTTGTATGAAAATAATTTACAAGTAAGGGTATCTAAATGTTATATTTCCACGTGAACACATAATCTTTCCCTCCTGAATACTTTTTTTTTCCCAAACAAAGTCAGAATTTTGGGGTTTTGGATTAACTGCTATTCTACTAGATGCTTTTAAAAGCTTTAAGTGACAATTTTTAGTAGAACAACATCTACTTGTGATTCTTTTTTAATCTGCAGTGTGATTTATGGATGGGTCTGAAAGAAATCACAAGTTATTCAGAGGTAACATCATTTAAATATTTATTTTCCTTAGAATTACTTATTTTCCTGGGGGTTACACCAAAAACTATTGATAAAGTATGCCTAAAGTTCCCTCATGATAAGATAAGCACACCTGGAGCATGTCTAACCAAAGCTGTGCCACTGGTAAGACCTTAAAAAGGAGAAAAGAAAAAGGCCTATGAACACCACTACAAAATTATTAAACCCAGTTGCCAAATCACACAATTACCAGTATCAATAACTGGCTGCAAAATTTCAAAGCCAGACTGACGACTCTTCTTTTCCAGGATAAAAAGTTATAACAAAATGAACATAAATATACACAGCGTGCAATTTCCCAAGCCAAGGATGCAAGCTAAAGGGTACCCATTGGTAAAATGGGGTTTTATGGTTGGAACTGAGCTGCTTACTCAAAACTGTCCTAAGTAGAACACTGTGAAAAACCGGGTCACCATCTGGCCAGTAGGCACATGAAAAGATCTCAACTTCGCTAATTATTAGAGAAATGCAAATCAAAACTACAATGCGGTATCACCTCACACCGGTCAGAATGGCCATCATTAAAAAGTCTACAAATAATAAGTGCTAGAGAGGGTGTGGAGAAAAGGAAACCCTCCTACACTGTTGGTGGGAATGTAAATTGGTGCAGCCACTATGGAGAACAGTATGGTGGTTCCTTAAAAAAACTAAAAATAGAACTACCATGTAATCCTACAATCCCACTCCTGGGCATACATCCAGAGAAAACTCTAATCTGAAAAGATACAGGCACCCCAATGTTCATAGCAGCACTATTTACAACAGCCAAGACATGGAAGCAACCTGAATGCCCATCAACAGAGGAATGGATAAAGAAGATGTGGTACATATATACAATGGAAGAGTACTCAGCCATAAAAAAGAATGAAATAATGCCATTTTCAGCAACATGGATCGACCTAGAGATTATCATACTAAGTGAACTCAGTCAGAAAGAGAAAGACAAATATCACATGTTGTCAGTTATATGTGGAATCTAAAATATGCTATAAATGAACTTATTTACAAAACAGAAATAGACTCACAAAGAAAACAAACTTATGGTTACCAAAGTGGAGGGGGGGATAAATTAGGAGTAGACAGCAGATACAAACTACTATATATAGAATAGATAAACAACAAGGTCCTACTGTATAGCATAGGGAACAATATCCAATATCCTGTAATAAACCATAATGGAAAAGAATAAATTTTAATTTTAAATAAAAAATTTTAAAAACCAGGTCATCATCATTGCTGCAAAGACAAAGTGGCATGTTGCTGGGATGTAAGGGACACAATAGAACATAAGGGGGCAGAGGTTCTTAACTGCCTTTGATCAGAGCTATGTGCTCAGCCCTTACAACAGTATCTGACATGCAATAGGTGCTCAATAAATATTTGTTGAGTGAACAGCTGAACAAATAAACCTATGAGGCTGTTTCTTAAAAATTAATAAACAGGGCTTCCCTGGTGGCGCAGTGGTTGAGAGTCCGCCTGCCGATGCAGGGGACACGGGTTCGTGCCCCGGTCTGGGAAGATCCCACATGCCGCAGAACGGCTAGGCCCCTGAGCCATGGCCGCTGAGCCTGCGCGTCCAGAGCCTGTGCTCCGCAATGGGAGAGGCCACAGCAGTGAGAGGCCCACGTACCGCAAAAAAAAAAAAAAAAAATTAAAAAACAGACAAAGCAAATTGTTCATCAACCACTTAAAAACAAAGGAATGGGATAGGAAAAAATCTACCAGTGTCACAATTCAAAGACAAATTCCAGGCCAAGGGGAGTGGGGGAGAGGCAGTACTGCAGTACCAGTCTGATGAGTAGTACTCAGTTATTCTGAGTAACCATTCCATATGCAGCATGGGGTAGCACTGAAGGGAGAGAAAGGCCATCAGCAGAGCTAGAGCACCTG
The DNA here is from genome assembly GCF_951394435.1 of Stenella coeruleoalba. Lineage (NCBI taxonomy): Eukaryota > Metazoa > Chordata > Mammalia > Artiodactyla > Delphinidae > Stenella > Stenella coeruleoalba. The sequence continues at coordinate 16,347,271 of NC_137158.1, read as the reverse complement.
AGATTTAATGGGTCACACGGGTGCCCCAGGAGCAGTGTCCAGAAATAACCCAGGTCAACAGCAGCCCATGCTGACAGTAAGTGTATCTACACTTAGACCCCGAACAAATACAAATAAATACACAGCTAAGACGTGGATTGGGGTCTACTTCGGAAAACGAAGCTTCCACCAACACATCCAGCGCTGGTTCTGCTCTGGGCTGCCTGGTCCCTGGTGGAGACCTGTGTATCACAGCCCCTCCTCGTTGTGTGCCTCTTAGAAACCCCCGCGTTGAGCACACTGCCGGACACATACATGACAGGCAGTACATGCCTGTTGAAGCACGACGCGTGCGTGATTTCCATGGCATAATCTGGCATGAACCACACTGTAAAATGGGAGGATGCCTAAGAAGCTACCTGCTTTCCCCCAGCAAAACCTCTTCCACCCCTCCGGATACCCTACTCTCCAGGAATCTTTTGCTAGGAGCCACGTATATACCTCTACCCCATTCTAACCCCTATTAAAGGGTGTCCCGACCTCTACCCCATAAAGTAAGTTTCGGGGAGAATCCAAGTAACAGGGACAGAACATTTTATATTGAAATGTAAATGAAGGGTCTCCAAAGGCAAATGCCTTTTGAAGGTGCCCGTGTTACTGCATATCCACGAAAAGGAAGAAATTAACAGTTGGGGGTGAGGTGGGCTCATGCTAACATCTGCCAAGGCATGACGCCCATGGTCGGACAACCTGCGGCGCTTCCCTTACCTTTGCTGGCCCTAATCTACCCAGTCTCTATGATTCTTAAATCCATCTATATTGCTGGGTACTCACAAATGGGTCTCTCCAATCCAGACCTCTCCTCTGTGCTCTTGGCTTTTATATCCAACAGCTGTCAGTTCTCCACTTGGGTGTCTTGGGCTTTTCTAACTCAACCAGCACAGAACTGAACTCTTGATGTCCACTCCCAAAACCAGTCTTTCCACTTTAAAAACCGCACTAGATGGCACTCAGGTGCCCAAGCCAGAAACCAAGGAGGCATCCCTGAATGTCCTCCTTTCATCCATTCTACGTATCTAATCCCCTAAATCCTACTTCCATTGGGCTATTGTGAGAATTCAGTGAGATAACTACTATCAAATGTCCCAATATTTAGGGAGCATCTACTCTGCACCGGTTACCTTCCCTCTCCCCTAATTAAGGAGACCTTTCCAGCACAATGCGTGTCAGGCACCAGTAATTGTATGGATTATCTTATTGAGTGCCCCCAGCGACCCTCTGAGGCAGTGCAAATGAGGAAAACAAAGCTTATGAAGACTAACACACATGGCCAATGTCACAATGCTACGTTGTAAAGTGCGGCTCAAATTCTCTATCACAGCACTGTTACTTGAGGATTAAATGAATCGATACACGCAAGGCACCCAGAATAGCACCTGGCACACGGTGAGCACGGATCCAAGTGTCCGCTCTCATCGTTATCTTCATTCTGTGGGGTACCACGAGAGGTTTGGATGAGCAATGATAAAGTCAGTCAGCACAGGAAACACAGAGTAAGAGGAGAAAAGAGGAAGGACATTCACTGAGGGCAATTCTAAAAAAGATGAGGAAAAGAGACCTGGAGAGAATTCTCTGGCCCCAAGGGTTTCTACCTGTGACGTAGTTGTTTTGGTGCCAGATCAGAACTCACACCACCTTACCTCACTCAGAGTGTTCTATTCCGTCAACACTGCCAATGCTAGAGACTGAATGTTTGTGTCCCCCCAAAGGCAGATGTTGAAACTTAATTCCCAATGTGATGATATTTGGATGTGGGGCCTTTGGGAGGTGAGTATGTCATGAGGGTGGAGCCCTCATGAATAGGATTAGTGCACTTACAAAAGAGACCCCAGAAAGCTCTCTCACCCCTTCCACTATGTGAGGACACAGTGAGAAGATGGCTAAGAACCAAGAAGCAGACCCTCACCAGACACTGAATCATCTGCCAGTGCTGTGACCTTGGACTTCCAGAACTATAAGAAATAAATTTCTGTTGTTTATAAGCCACCCAGTCTATTGGCATTTTTTTAAATAAATTTATTTATTTATTTTTGGCCGTGTTGGATCTTCGTTTCTGTGCACAGGCCTTCTCTAGTTGCGGCAAGCGGGGGCTACTCTTCATCGCGGTGCGCGGGCTTCTCATTGTTGTGGCTTCTATTGTTGTGGAGCACAGGGTCTAGACGCGCAGGCTCAGTAGTTGTGGCTCACGGGCTTAGTTGCTCCGCAGCATGTGGGACCTTCCCAGACCAGGGCTCAAACCCGTGTCCCCTGCATTGGCAGGCAGATTCTTAACCACTGCGCCACCAGGGAAGCCCTATTGGCATTTTTGTTACAGCAGCCCAAAAGGACTAAGACATCTCAACACATCCAAAATTTAAGTCACCCTCTCCCTCTCTGAAAACGTGCTTCTCCTCTGCCATCCCTCATTTCTATCAGTGCGACCACCACTTGACCATCCTTTCAGCCTCCCAGGTTGAAAATGTCAAGTCACCTTCGATACACCTTCCCCTGACTGAGCCCCCGCAGGCAAAACGGTGCCAGAGCCTCCCAAACATGCCACCATTTCCACTGACACTCACCAAGTTCAAGCTTCTCATGTGGACAATTACAATATCTCTCTGACGCATCTCTCTGCCTCTTTACCTTCCCTTCACCAATCCATTCTATAAACTTGCCCAGTGATATAACACAAGGACATCTCAGGTCACCTTCTTGCCTAAAAACACTCAATGGCCCTCCACCGCCCACAGAACCACATTTGAATCTATACGTAATGCACCGGCGCAGTGAAAGGCACGTTAGAGATATTCAACCTTTTCTTCTCCCCAAACTTTATTCCAGCTTTAGAGGCCTCCATTTACTTTTCCTAACTTGTTTCCCACCCATTTTCGTTCTCCTCCAAATAAACTCACTACTTCCTGTTCCTCACATAAACTCCATGCTTTCTAACCTCTCTTTGCTCACACTGTTCCCAACCCTAAAAATTCTAATACCGGCAAGAAGGCCGTCATCCCATAGTACAAAGATTCTTCATTATGCCGTTGATCTTTGAAAGCTGTCTACTGTCCCCTACACAGGACATCCCCGACCACAGTGGCCTTCTCGACTCCTACAGCACATCTCACCCCACCTCAGGGCCTTCACCCTTGCTTGTCCTTGTTTCTTCCTGGAAAACAAGCTTCCACTCTGGTCCTTGCAGAGGTGATTCCTTTATCAATCCTCACCGTGCAGCTTAAATGTCACCTTCTCAGAGGTGACCATGACCACCACTCTATTTAAGGAGTCCCTTTCACATGTCAAAATAACCAAAATAAAAGAATAAAAGTTATCTGTAGCACGCATGAAAGGCAGAGAGACAGTAACATAGAAAGGCAGAGAGAGAATAGGTATCTTCATTAGTAGGTACAACAGTACATGTGGGAGACTTTGGCATTAGACACATCTGGGTTCAAATTCTTGTGCTGCTTATCAGACTCGGGCAGGCCACCAACATCTCTACGCCTCAATTTTCTCATCTGTAAAATGAGCATAATATTCTCCAGCTCACAAGGTTACTGTGAGAATTACAGACTGATGTCTACCACAACACCTGGAACAGAGCAGCTGCTCAAGAATGGCAGACAGTATTAGCACTGAGAGAAGAAATAACTCCGTGTACAATTTTTAAAATACACAAAATACCCAAGTGTGTGTGTGAGCGCGCGCTGCAGACACACTCACACGCATGAGCACATACGATTCTGACACCAATTCCAAAGGGCATGTGTCTTTTTAACACATCACCAAGCAAGTCTGCAACACCAGCTGGGTGTCCTATAATGCATCTCAACTCCTACAGATTAAGGGCTCAGCCCTACAAGACCGCCCCTCCCCCAATTCAGATGCCAACACCAAGTGAGGTTGTCACCTGTGCTTCTGACTGACCAGCTTAAGATGGGAGGTTCCCACAGCTCCTCCTTGGGTTTGATTAATTTGCTAGAGCAGTGCACAGAACCCAGAAACATTTTACTTACTAGATCGCTGGTTTATCATAACTATAATAAACTATATATAACTCAGGAGCAGCCAGATGGAAGAGCTGCACAGAGCAAGGTGTGTGGGAGAAGGTGAGGCGCTTCCCTGCTCTCTGAGAATGCCACTCTCTCAGAAGCTGTTTGGGGAGGGGGGAGGGTTAATTTTTAATTTTTATTGTTTTTGGCCACACTGCGCGGCTTGTGGGATCTTAGTTCCCCAACCAGGGATCAAACCCAGGCCCCTGGCCGTGAAAGCAAGAGTCCTAGCCATGGGACCACCAGGGATTTCCCTCTCCGAAGCCATCTGAACCCTGTCCTTTGAAGTTTTAGGGAGACTTCCCTAGGCATGATTGATTAAATCATTGGCCATTGGCAATCCACTGACCTGGAGGTCCCCCTACCCTCCCCAGAGGTCAGAAGGGTGGGACTGAAAGTTCCAAACCTCTAAGCACATGGGTCACCAGCCCCCGTCCTTAGGTGACTTAGGGGCTTTACCAAAAGTCAACAGTAACATAACTAAAGACACCTTTATTGCTCTCATCATGGGAATTTTCAAGAGTTCTGTGCCAGGAACAGAACAAAGACCAAATATGTATTTCTTACTACAAATCACAGTATCACAGTACACCTGTGATTTTAGCATGACACCCAGTACTCACACTCTCACACCTCAAATAGAAGTATGAACTGGTAATTTGAACTATGCATTAAAAATCCATTAAAGTGTTCATATCTTCGAATCAGAAATCTCATCCCTGGGACTTTATCCTAAAGAAATAATCTCAGATACAGTAAAAGATACCTGAAATGTTTCTATCTGCATTATTTACAACACAGCAAAACTGTAACAACAAAAGCATAAAGGTAATTATTAAAAGTTTCCATTTACTTACCGAGTGCTTCTTAGTAGTCAGAGACTGTGTTAAGTACATTATGCACATTATCCTTATTTAGTCCTCATAACAACCTTCCAAATTAGATATTATTAACTCCTTATAAAGAAATTGAGGTTCATGGAGGCTAAGTGATGAGTTTAAAGTTATAGGTAACAGTGTGAAGATGGAACCTAGCCTAATCTGATTTTAGAGCCAAGATTTTAACCACTGAATTATACAGTGTTTCTGCTCGACGGAACACGTCTTTTTTTTTTTTTTTTGGCCATGCCACATGGCTTGTGGGATCTTAGTCTCCCAACCAGGGATAGAACCTGGGCACTCGGCAGTGAAAACACGGAGTCCTAACCACTGGACCGCCCAGGGAATTCCCAGAACATGTCTTCTTCCAAAGAAGGTTATAAAAACTATACAACAATATGGGAAAATGCTTCTGATTAAATAATGCAAATTGTATCTGTATTAAAACTACAATTAGGGGAAACTTTTATTCCACTCATTTTATTAGTGGAATACATTAATTCCACTAAACTGAAAGGAAATACTTAAAGGATACACCCCAAAATATTAGCAATATTTACAGTGGTGGGTGGTGAGATTACTTTCTTTTTTTGCTCTTTTCTATTATCCAAAATATCTGTGATATGCTTTTATTATTGTTATAATAAGAACAAACATTTTATTATCATTTTACTCAAGTTTTAGTAATTTCGTAATTATGGAAGGAGGTTAAGAAGACCGATGCTCTATTTCTCAAGTATCGGGCTAAAGTTTCTTTGCTTTGAAGACAGAATTCGAGGTCCATCTTGTTGAATAGAAAAAGTCGCTATTCGCCTTTATGGCGTCTACTATTTCACAGAACCGGAACACCTCTTAGTAAATAGTTTCCACATGCAGTTTAGCACATCGTTTAGAATGGAAGCTCTGGAATCTGAACAATTAGATTCCAAAGCTGATGCTACCACTAACTTATCTGTGTAATCCAGGACAAACCATCTCAAGGCCTCATTTCACTTAACTGGGAATAACAACATTACCTACCTCTTAAGGTTGTCCTAAGCATCAAATGAGAGGATGAATGTAAACTTCTCAGCCCATGCCTGCCTGTGGTAAGTGCTCAATAAATGTTCATTTTTATTACTCACAAGCAAATACTGGCACACTTCCCAAAATGTCAACTCTAGCATGTGAGAAGTTATTAGCCAAGGAAAAGGTAGCTGTTTTCTCATTGTTTCCAATGTTCTGATGATAGACACTGGATCTGTTGGAGATTACAGAAAACTCGCAGAAGAAACCGTAAATGTTATGCAACTGTCATACCGTGAAGCGTGAGAGGTGCTACGTGTCTGCTGCCGTTGGAAGCACTTGAAGGCTTCCTCTGCCCATCACCTACATCGTCACCTACATCGCTTACCCCTCCTTGGCTAAGTGGCAGCCTAGCCCAGCACAAGCTTAGTACTAGGCTCAGATAGGAAGCTGGATGTTTTCTGTGACCTTGGGGAAATCAATTCAGTTACTTTAGTCCCTCCGTTTTCTCTTACCTACTAAAGCAAAAAAAAGGGGAGGGGCGCTTTATTTATTTATTTTTTTAACATACCGATGCCTGTACTTTGTGGCCCAGCAATGGGCAAGCTGGGGCAACTCTGGGGGTCGGGGGGCACTTGGGAAAGCAAGGATAGAGAACGGAGAAAGGGAGGCTGTCCCTGGCACCACCCCTCCACCCCCAGGCCCTTGCACACCTGGTGTGCCTTGTCACCCATCTCGAGGGTGCCGAGGGGCTGCCTCTCGAGGGTTGAGTAGTCACAAAAATGTAGCAAGGAGGAAATCACAGTCAGACCCTAAGGTAGAACAAGGCTCCGGAGGGCAGGGCAGGGATTATGCCGGGATGCAAGGAGGTCAGCCCGACGGACCCCGCCCAGAACAGGCAGGGCGGCACCCGTTATGACCTCCCGCGGGCCTGGGAGTCTGGGTTGCGCGGGAGCGGACAGGGCAGCCGCTAGCTCACCGTACTCCAGTGGCTCCGGGTCAGGCTGGAAAGTGAAGTGAGCCACCTGCCGCCTCTGGGCCGCATCCCCGTCGGCCGAGGCGGGCTGCAGGAAGCCCCGCGGCAGCCCCGCGCCACGCAGCCGACGCCAGTGTCCCTCGGCCCCGGCCGCGCGGAGCCGCAGCAGCCTGCCAACCGTCACCGCCGTCGCCGCCATCCCCACACGCCGCCGGGGTTTGCAGCCTGCGCCGCGGCCCGCTGCCGGCAGGGAGGGCGGAGCGCCGAGGCGGCCTCCACACTGGGTGGACCGAAGGGGCGGCCCCGTGAAGCGAACCAATCGGAGCTCGGAATTCGGGGGTGGGAAAGGCGACGAGAAGAGCCAGCAGTGTTTGCCCGTTGTGCGCATGCGGAAAAGGGGCAGGTGAGCTCCAATGAGATTGTTCCTGGAGGCGGAGTCCTCCCAGTGTCAGCTGCCAGGGTCCGGGAGCAGAACGCGGTTCTGCAAAGTTCCACGCTCTACCTGGGTTTGTTCTTTTCCAACGTAATCTGCGTTGTGAGGTTCCGATGGCTTTTCCATTTTAAGATTTATATTTTCTTTTGAAATGTAACCCTTTTTTATCCTCTCCTGCTCTTTACCTTTATTATCCTGTAAGTAAGGGATGGAAAGGGTTACCGATCGGCATTGGTTACTGGCTTTGAGTTTCAGAACACTGCGGGAATCGCTGCTCTTAACCTGCGCTCTTTAGTTAAACCCTCCCTGAGTATTTAATAATTTTGTATAGATTTTTATTTTGTTTTTCTGGATTTAAATGAGAGTGAAAGAGGTAAATTTAGATTTCATCCTGCAAATCCACTTAATACGAATTCGGATGCAGTTTTGCCCAGGTACAGTGAAAATAGCTGATTAGCTTAGAAACCTGGAGAATTTGAGAATTCATTAATTTACGTTTAAAATTATCAACTTTGTAAATTTTCCTTTTAAAAATTCAGATGTTTAAAAGGATACCTACTCTGTCCATGAATTTACAAATTATAGCAAAATACGATAGAAACAAGAGTGAAAGTGTTTCCATCAGATGAAGGTGGGAAAATACAGGCCCAAAGCAATATGAAGAAGGAAGAGGGGGAAAGATTGTCTCCCTTCTGCTATTCCTGGCCTCCCAATCCATACTTGGTTTTGCAAGGAGGCAAAGGACAAGAGAGAAGAAATGGGGTGAAAGGAGAGACAAAGAGATGCACCAGCTGCCTGTTTTCTGATTGGGATTAAGAGACAGGAATTTAAAACTGCCCAAAGGAGGATCAGAAGTCTGTCGCCATTATTCCTACTCCCATGTAAGCCCCAAAATTTAACATTTCAGGGATTTTTAATCTTGTCTTTTGTTTTGTTCACCTCTTCTGTTTCATGGTGTATGTGTGTGCATGTGTACACGTGCGTGTGCATGCGTGCTGTATTATGTCTTTTATTTTTATGTGAGTGAAGGATTTTTTATTTAATTTTAATGAAGGAGGGGGTAACAAAATTAAATTACATTTACATAGTCAAAATTTAATTTTTAAAAAAGAGGATAAAGGGCTTCCCTGGTGGCGCAGTGGTTAAGAATCCGCCTGCCAATGCAGGGGCACAGGTTCAAGCCCTGGTCCAGGAAGATCCCACATGCTGCGGAGCAACCAAGCCTGTGCACCACAACTACTGAACCTGACCTCTAGAACCCGGGAGCCACAACTACTGAACCCACGTGCCACAGCTACTGAAGCCTGTGCACCTAGAGCCTGTGCTCCGCAACAAGAGAAGCCACTGCAATGAGAAGCCTGTGCACCTCAACAAAGAGTAGCCCCCGCTCGCCACAACTAGAGAAAGCCCGTGCACAGCAACGAAGACCCAACACAGCCACAAATAAATTAATTAAATTAATTAATTTTTTTAAAAAAGAGGGTAAAAAGCAAGGATAAAAACCAATCAATCTGCATTTTCTCAGTTTGCTGATAGTCTAGGGAGCTGGGGTGCTGAGATGATTTAGGCCTGGGGGAAAAAAAGAAAAATAATAAAAGAACTGGTGAGAATTTATTGAACCTCTGCTATGTATACCAGCTGGAAACAAGCTACCATTGAGACAAATATGTTCAAGATATAGTCTTGCCTTTAAGAATGTCCCAGGTGGCAAAGAAAGGAGACAGATTACATGACAAGTATAATCCGATGTGATGGGGCCCTAGGACAATGTAAATAAAATGAAACATACAAAGAGCAATAAACTCTGCTTTTGTTAAGTCAAGAATGCTTCCAGAAGTAACACTGAGCTGCACCCAAAAGATGAGTAGAAGTTACCAGGCAAACTAGGGAGGAGAAGGCATTCCAAACCAAGAAAAAAATGTGAACAGGCAAAAAAAACATAGTGCCTTCCAGGAAGAGAAAACAACTTGGTACTATCAGACTCAGGGTATAGGGAAAGATACAGGAATTGACAGAAGTAGGGAAAAAAGATTAGAGGGAGATTTTGGAGGTCTTCATATGCTGGTCTAAGAAGTTTGCATTTCCAGCTGTATTCAGTCAGGAACAACAAAGAGCGCACCTAACAGATGTGTCCGCCAGCAAATCACTTTTTGGGGGGTGGGGGGTGGAATTTCTCCTACCCTTCACCACACTATCTACCCAGTAACCATGGAAATGTCTATGTTATTAAAGTGGACCCACCCTGGCCACATTTCATTGATACTAATTTGGGAAACTGACTGTTATTTTCTGGGAATTTTGGAAAAGTACTTGAGAAAGAAAGATAGGCTATCTTTCAATGCCACTGGGAGATGCAAAGACAGTTTTCAGCAATCTCGTGGACCAGAAAAGGTGAAGAATGTGACTGTATTTGAGTTCCTAACTCTGTTTGTTCTTGAAGCCTAAACACTTTCTGGTGCTGAAGTTCTGTGAGATGCCGTGATATTCTCAAAATAGATTCTTCTCTTTGCTTAAGCTACTTCCAGTTGCATTTCTGACACCGTAACCTCCCTGGACACATACAGAGCCCTGGGGAGCCAGAGTTCAAAGTTGCTGGCCGTTCTTCAGAATGACTCTTGACTTAATTTCTGTCCCTGAGCTGAACTACTTTGCAGCCTGTACCTGTTTGAATTCAGCGTGCTTTTGGACACCCATCATTTATAGCAACATAATATTTCATAGTGATACAGCCTTATATCCTGGCCCCTGCTCCCATTCAAACTCAACCAGAGGCATCAGGGAGGCAAGTAGCCAAGGACTCAAACTCTCGCTTTAGAATTTTAAAATAGATTGTAATGCTGATGGCCAAAATAATCATTTGAGAAAAGAGTGTGAGTTTTAAAGACTGGTTTCTCAGTATTAAACCTCAAGAACCTGAATGACTTAGGGAACAAAATTTATGACCTAAACAAAAGATTATAAGTAGCCTGCTAATTTAAGAGCCAGTCTTTCCCACCTTCCATGGAGGTAGAGCCATAGAACGCGAAGAACTGTAGATGGGCCTGGAGGAGCATCACACGGTCCTCAAACACCCCTCCAGGGCATGGCATTTGGAATAGCAGAATGTTTCTTCTATATGGCCAACCCAGATGCAGATATGGTCTAGGGAACTTGAAGAGGCCCAGCAGTCAGAATGATAAGGAACTTATATCCGGAATATACTTTTTAAAAACTCTTAACAATAAACTGATAAATTACCCAGCTAAAACATAGGCAAAGAATTCGCATTCATTGACAGTGGGAATGCAGAATGGTTTGGAAGACAATCGGGCAGTTTGGGGTTTTTTTAACTAGACATATTCTTACCATATAATCCAGTAATCACACTCTTTGGTATTTTCCCAAAGGAACTGGAAAATTATGCCCAACAAAAACCTGTCCACAAATTTTCATTGCAGCTTTATTCATAATTGCCAAAATTTGGATGCAACCAAGATGTCCTTCAGTAGCTTATTGGATAAATAAACTCTGGTACATCCACACAGTGGAATACTATTTAGCAAATAAATGAGCTATCAAGTCATGAAAAGATATGGAGGAAACTCAAATGCATATTACTAAGTGAAAGAAGCCAATCTGAAAAGGCTACGTACTGTATAATTCCAACCATATGACATTCTGGAAAAGGCAAAACTATGGAGGCAATAAAAAGATCTGTGGTTGCCAGGGGTTGGGAGTGGCGGAGGGATGAATAGGCAGAGCACAAAGGATTTTCAGGACAGTGAAACTGTTCTATGTGATACTATAACGGGGGTAAATGTCATTATACATTTGTCAAAACCCATTGTACATACCAAGAGTGAACCTTAATGCAAACTATGGACTTTGGGTGATGATGACGTGTGTAGGTTAATCAGTCATAACAAAAGCACTACTCTGGTGTGAAGTGTTGATAGTGGGGGCATCTGTGTTTGTGTGAGGGCCAGGGGTATATAGAAACTCTCTGTACTTTCCACTCAATATTGCTGTGAAGTTAAGCTGCTCTAAAAATAAAGTCTATTTTTTTTAAAAGAGGCAACGGTTTTGAATAGACATTTCTCCAAAGAAGATATACAGATGGCCAATAAACACATCAAAAGATGGTCAACATCATTATTCATTAGGGAAATGCAGACAAAACCATGAGGTTTCACTTCACATCCACTAGAATGGCTAAAATAAGACATCTATAGCAAGTATTGGTTAGGATACGGAGCAACTGGAACCCTTTTACATTGATGGAGAGAATGTAAAATGTGTAAAATGGTTCAGCTGCTATGGAAAATAGCTTAACCATCCCTCAAAATGTTAAACATGGTTTTATTATATGACCTAGCAATTCCACTCCTAAGAGAAATGAAAACATATGTACACACAAAAACCTGTACACAAATGTTCATAGCATCATTGTTCATAATAGCCAAACAGTGGAAACAATCCAAGTGTCCAGCAACTGATATGGGTAAACAAAGTATCATATACCTAGATGGCAGAATATTATTTGGCAATAAAAATAAATGAAGTACTGCTACATGGATGAACCTTGAAAACATTATGCTCAGTGAAAGAAGCCAGGCACAGAAGACCACATACTATACAATTTCATTTGTATGAAATGTCGAGAATAGACAAATCAATAGAAAGAGAAAGTTGTGGTTCCAGGGACTGGGGTAAAGGAGTAGTGGGGAAGGGCTGCTACTGAATATGGAGTTTCTTTTGGGGGAGATGAAAATGTTCTAAAAGTAAATAACAGTGATAGTTTTCAATTATATCTCAGCAAAGCTGTTGCTTAAAAATCGAGTCATAGAAAAATACATTTGTACACCAACATAAGTGGGTTAGGGGATCCATCCCCCTACAGTATGTGTTCCATAACATGTATGTTAGTTCACAGACTGTTTGAAATTTGTTTCAACTCAGGACTGGGCATGCTTAGATGGAAGAGCTCCATGATTTTTCTTGCTTTGCTGATTACCACAAGGAATGATCCTATTGGGATCAATCTGAAAAGAAAGTCCAAAATATAAAGTCAATGTATTATTTTCCTAAGGCTTCTGTAACAAAGTACCACTCACGGTACAGAATTTTTCTGTGCCACAGTTCTGAGGCCAGAAGTCCAAGATAAAAGTGTTGGCAGGGGCTTCCCTGGAGGCACGGTGGTTGAGAGTCCGCCTGCCGATGCAGGGGACACGGGTTCGTGCTCCGGTCCGGGAAGACCCCACATGCTGCGGAGAGCTGGGCCCGTGAGCCATGGCCACTGAGCCTGCGCGTCCGGAGCCTGTGCTCCGCAGCGGGAGAGGCCGCAACGGTGAGAGGCCCGCGTACCGCAAAAAAAAAAAAAAAAAAAAAGAAGCAGGTCAATAAGAACAAGCAAATGGGGCCATCCACCGTGACACTCTTCCTCATACCTATTTGGCTTCTGCCTAGACATAGCCGCCTCTGAAACAGTCATCTTAAAGGAAGAAAGGAGTGACATTCATTAGCCCCTTCCCAGCACTCATCTCTCTAGACTGATAGGAAACATTGGACACTCCTGACCAGCCATTTTCCCTCTTTTCGTCTGCCACTTCTCTTTCCCCTACCACTCTGTTACTTCCTTCAGAGGTTCCTCTTCCTCCTTTCACCCTTCTCAGTGTAAGTATCCTTCCGGGTAGAAGCTGACATCCACTTCTGACACATAGGTTGAAGCCTATTCTGTAATTTGGAGGATTAGTGTAAGTTTTTTTCGTGACTCAGAGTGAAACTCAGATTGGGGTAGCTTCTATAATCATTCATAGAGTTTGGGTTTAATTGGCATTCGTTCATGATTAAATTCAGGTTATGCATTTTCTGGGGCAAGGATGCCAAAGAAATTATATTGTGTCCTGCTCATGGGGGGGATATCAGAAGGCAAAAAGGGTATGCCCCAGTCAGCTCTCTATTTTCACCAGGAGAAGGAACAGAAGCACACCATTTGCTCAGGAGACATGGCTTCTAGACCAGGTTTTCTACTGGCTTTTGTGACCTTGGAATAGTAACTGAACACACTCCATGTTTCAGAGTCCTCATCTGTGAAATGCATAATAATTCACTTAGCCTCTCTTAGGAAAATCAAATGAAACTGTAAACACAGAAGTGCTTTGAATAATATTAAATGCCATACAAATGTAAGGTATTATTATGTCTAACAGAACGCTGAGAAAATTGCGATCTATTGGCAATGGGGCAAATTCCATGGCTCTCAGCACTCATCCCTGCCAGTAGGATACTCATGTTGACAGTCACATCATCTTACCAAGTAAATCAAACTCTAGCATCCCACAGGACTGTCATTAGCCTGGCTTTAGATGTCCCAATATCTGGGACATAGCAAGTCTGCCTCTTTATGGAAACGGCATTCAGAAACCTCTCTCAATCCTCCCACTATAGATAATCCCCTCTTTTGCTATTTATTTATGTATTTATTTGGACCCTCCAGTGTAGAGAGTTAATCCATACTCATATTCTTGTCCCATTTATGGCACAGGCTCATCGCTAATACGTGTAAATATCTTCTCTTGATTTTTGTGTAAGTTGATGTATTTTTCCTTTCTCCACTACCATTGCCTTTCCCCAAATATGCACCTATTTTAATTTTTGACATGTATCATTTTATTTGTACATTTCCTTATAAAATATGTATTGTTCTGTGTGCCCTTATTTTAATTAAATGCTTTTGTGCCCAAGAGTTCTTTCTGTTTCTCACTTTCTTCGCACTGTTTTCAAGGTCTGTGCATGGTGGCCCATGGACACCTAGTCTATTGCTGCTGGCATTTACCCCTTTGATTCCATTTCCCCTGTGACAGACACCCAGATTGCCTCCAATTCCTTGCCCATAAGTGTGCTGTCATGAACATCCTTGAATGCTTCTCTGTGAATATTTGTTTAGTCTCACAAGAAGGGGCAAAGTCAAGGAATAGATGCACTATCTAATCATCAGAATCACATGATGTGGGGCAAGAAGCTCATTTGTGTATATTAAAATGCACCCATGACGGGCTTCCCTGGCGGCACAGTGGTTGAGAGTCCGTCTGCCGACGCAGGGAACGCAGGTTCGTGCCCCGGTCCAGGAGGATCCCACATGCCACGGAGCGGCTGGGCCTGTGAGCCGTGGCCGCTGAGGCTGAGCGTCCGGAGCCTGTGCTCCACAACGGGAGAGGCCACAACAGTGAGGGGCCCGCGTACCGCAAAAAAAAAAATAATAATAAACATCAATTAAAAAAGAAATGCACCCACGAGCAGTAAGACTTTGGGTAAGTCTTAGAACAGTTTTGGGCCCGTTTCCTCATTTGTACAATGAGAATATCAGTGAGATTATATCTAAATAAATATCTAGTTCTCCACTTCTTCCACTGCCCACTGCTGACTGCCCTCTGTGCCTGAGCTGTCTTCTTCAGCAGTCACAAATAAATTATGGAAAAGTTGTGTATCTACAATTTTTTTTTTTTTTTGCAATATGCAGGCCTCTCACTGTTGTGGCCTCTCCCGCTGCGGAGCACAGGCTCCAGACGTGCAGGCTCAGCGGCCATGGCTCACGGGCCCAGCCGCTCCGCGGCATGTGGGATCTTCCCGGACCGGGGCACGAACCCGTGTCCCCTGCATCGGCAGGCGGACTCTCAACCACTGCGCCACCAGGGAAGCCCAAAATAACCCACATTTATTAAGCACTTGTTAAATGTCTGACATTGTGCTAAGTGCTTTGAAGCATCATGACATTTACTGCTCAATCACGCACGGTTTTATGAGTTTCATTTCGTAGGTGGAAAAACCAAGGCTTGCAGAGACTAAACAGCTAGGGGAAAATTACACAGTACATGACACAGCTGGGGTTCAAATTCAGATCTGAATAACTTCAAAGCCAGTGCCCTTAATGATGCAAACAAAGGATATGGAGAAACTTTCAGGTGAGGATCTGAATTATACTTCAAAGTTCAGAAGAACAGACCGGCATTAAAGGCCAAGCCTATGCTAGTCAGTGTGACAATTGCTTTTACATCATTATTTCAGTTCATCTCAGTTATTAAACATTTTTTAGAATTAGGTCTCACTTCTGAAAATTTGGGATCAAGTTAGGTATTAATTATTCTCACCTAGATAAAATAAAGATTCATATAATATAGACTCTTAAAAATTAGTAGTTATTATTTTTTAAAGCTGTAGAGATTTAAAGAAAAAATAAGAGGCCTAGGATGGTCGAGTCAGAAGATCTGGATTCTAGTTTCCACTGTGAAAATAAACAGCAGTGCATCACTGGGCAAGTTGTTAACTTTCAGGGCTCAGTTTCTTCATCTACAGAGTGACACAGAGTGGCCCGAATGATACCATTCTAAGAAGGTGAACTCAGGGAGGAAGCAATTCCCCGGCTCCTGGAGGTTCACGAATGCCAGAATCACTCAGCTTACAAAGTGAGGAGTGAAAAAATAGGAGGGAATCAGGAAAGAAATCGGCACGTGGTTGGGATAGGTATGGGAAAAGCAGGGAAAAAGGGAGACAAAACTGTTTAGACTTTCAATCTGTGGACTGAAATGGCAAGGAAAAACAACAAAAAAGGAGAATGTTGGACGTAGAGCTGTCCTGATTATCAGAAGATACAAAATCAGTCTTTGTTATAAGCAGTGGCTGCTTGAATTGATCCCTTCCTGCTTGTTCCGTTGCCCCCAGTCATAGAAGATTAAGCAGCACGGACCAGCTGATGAGGACAAAATAAACACAAAGATTTGCAAGAATGCAAGGAAAGTGGTCTGGGCAGTGACCCAGACAGATTGGGTAACCTGTGATTGCCAATGTCTTTCAACCTGACCTGACCCACTTAGCAAGCCAGTCCCTGGCTGAGCCCTACAGCATTGTTTCAAGTGAGTCATTTATGCAGACTCACACCCAAACCAGAAATTCTTGCCCAGGACCAGAACCACAACTGCTGTCGCTGCTATGCCACACTGGCCTGGGGGCTGTGAACTTCGCCGCACTAAGCGTGGCTTCCAAATTTCTGGGGTGAGCGGCATCTCCGCTCCTACCACAAGGGGGCCCTCTCCAGCCAGCCAAGCGCGTGGAGCAGAGCGAGCCTCAGCCTGGGGTGGGGAGAGCATCTGGGGGTGACAAGCAGTCAGTTCTGGGGAGTCTGCATGCGAGAGAGAGCCAGGGAGCCCCTCAGAGTCGGGGAACGATGGTCCCCGCCCTCACCTGCTTCCCAGAGCTGTGGGCACACACAGGCTCACTGCTTGCCCGTTGTTCCTGTCAAACTTCCAAGCGTTTGCTCTCCTGTGGCGTCAGCGCAGACTAGAAAGTCAATGCCAGGACATCTGGGCTACAGCAAAAAAAAAAAAAAAAAAAATTCCCTTCATATCTTAGGAAGAGGAGAAACACAGAAATAAGCACCCAGGGGCAGAGACTTCAGTGTACTTCATTTATTTGAACACAGAAATACTGTATCTGGGACCGTGTCCTGTAACGCCTCTGGAAAGGCAGATCCTGATTCTGTGTGCAATCCTATCAGTCAAGGGCACACCTGGAAGAAGGGTCTGCCCCTGTGAACATCCTTGGCTCCTTGAATACCAGTGTCGCAAACCAGGTCACGCTGAACAGGTGATCGCCATCAAGGACATCTCATCTTGTCTAGCGCTCTAGGGGTTATTACAGCCGTCTGCTGGGCTAGCCACGGTTTGCTAAAACGGCTCCTATTGTATATCCTCCGTAAGAAATGTCTTATAATTCTCCCTTTCCAGGAAGAAAAGCTTTTATTCATGTTTCCAACCAGGATGTATCAAGTGGCAACTACAGGCCAGACACTGTGTTCAGCGCTGGGGATACAGGAGTGAACAAAACCAATAAAAAGGTTTGCATTGAGACTGGTATTACAATGGAGGGAGATGAACAGTAAAAAATCAATTATAGAGAATGTTAGAAGGATAAATACTATTATAAGTAATAAAGAAAGTAAGGGGATTATGGAGTACAGGGAACAGGGGGATTATGATTTTAAATATGCTGTTTAAGGAGGGTCTCATTAGCAAACTGACATTTGAACAAAGATGGTGTCACGATGTTTATTTATTTGTGGATTTATATTATTAGTTATGTTTTTGGACAAACATTAACTTCCATTCTTTAAAAACAAAACAGCTTTGTTAAGGTTTATTCTGAATTATTTTACACAAAATAAAAAATAAGGAAATATGTTTGTATATTCACGTGATAGGACATTTCATAGGAATTAAAATTATATTTATGAAAGGTTTAAATGACTTAGGAAAATGCCTATGAGAAAGGTAGGTGAAAAAACAGGAGTATAAAGTTATTAACATATTATCTCAATTGTGCAGATATGCCAAATGTTATCAGTAACTAACTCAGGGTGATGGGATTAGGTGTAACTTATGCTTCTTTCTACTTACTTTTCAACTGGATTAAGATGAGACTATTTTCAAGGAAAAAAAAAAAAAAAAAGGAATTCCCTGGCGGTCCAGTGGTTAGGACTCCACGCCCTCAGTGCTGAGGGCCTGGGTTCAATCCCTGGTCGGGGAACTAAGATCCCACAAACTGTGATACACCCCCCCCCCAAAAAAAAGAGGAGACCTTTTTCCTTTTATAATAACATTAAAAAACACACTAAATGGGGCTTCCCTGGTGGCGCAGTGGTTGAGAGTCCACCTGCCGATGCAGGGGACACGGGTTCGTGCCCGGGTCCAGGAAGATCCCACATGCTGTGGAGCGGCTGGGCCCGTGAGCCATGGCCGCTGAGCCTGTGCGTCCGGAGCCTGTGCTCCGCAACGGGAGAGGCCACAACAGTGAGAGGCCCGCGTACCGCAAAAAAACAAAACAAAACAAAAAAACACACTAAATGAACAAACTAGATAGTCCACAAGGACCTACTGTAGAGCACAGGGAACTCTACTCAATACTCTATAATAACCTATATGAGAAAGGAATCTGAAAAAGAATAGATGCATGTACATGTATAACTGAATCACTGTGCTGTACACCTGAAACTAACACAGCATTTTAAATCAACTAGACTCCACTATAAAATAAAAATTAAAAAGAAAAACCAACCCACTAAATGACAGATGCACAAGGAAAAGCCTCCATCTATGACTGCTTTCCATTTATCAAAAGAAATGAACTGGAGGAGGCAACGTCCCAGGTTTATTTGGGATGATCGGTCCCACGGAAGAGAAGAGAGGCAGCATGCTCGAGCCTCCCCAGATATGGCTCCTAACCCTTCTCCAAAGAATCTCACTCCTCTCCCTGCTTTCAATACCCCCCACCCAGCCCCACCATCACCACAGACTCCACTAGACTTTTCTCCCGGCTAGAGTTAGCTAGCCCACCATTGCTCTGTGACTAGTTATCATTTTTCTTCACTGGCACATGCTTTGAAAAAAGCATATTGTACCTCCAACATATTAGATATCCTATAAGGACATAACATATAGTAGCCTTAAACTAAGTGGAGACTTTGTAACAGAGTTTGGGCTGGGCCCTCTGCTCCACTTGCTCCAGTGCCAAGGAGACTTTGTAACAGAGTGTGGGCTGGGCGCTGTGCTTCACTTGCTTGAGTGCCAACTGTGTCAGAATGTGAACGGCCATCCACAATCACCTCCTCCTTACCCTATCTGTGCCTATAGAGGCCTTTCTGACCTTATTCTCTCAAATGCACTAATTTTGTATATTTCTAATAACATAGCATACAGATTATGTATATATTATATGTATTCTATACATAATTTTTACATTATTATAGCTCTACAAACATTGTAACCCAATAAAGGTTATTTCTTACTTTAACTATTAGGCAACTAAGTAGTGTAATTACTCATACATTTTCCTCTTCGGTACAATACACTTTCTCCAAAGGTAAA
Source organism: Stenella coeruleoalba (assembly GCF_951394435.1). NCBI lineage: Eukaryota > Metazoa > Chordata > Mammalia > Artiodactyla > Delphinidae > Stenella > Stenella coeruleoalba. Next base: position 16,328,018 of record NC_137158.1, on the reverse strand, counting down.
AGTGGAGAAGTAGAGGAGAGAGGAAGGAAGGAAGAAAGAAAAGAAGGAAGAGAAAGGAGAAGATTCATGGAGAGCATCCCCAAGTTGTTTGTAACTACTTCGGGAAAGTAGCATAAAATAAAACCCCTCCAAAGTGACGTAAGAAAATAGAATACTTCTATTCTCTTTGTGCCACTCAATACCCAGTAGTCCTGGGAGGCCCTGAACTACAGGGTAGGAACCCTTGATTGAAGCAAAATAAAAGAGTATTGCTATATCTTCTGATAAATTTTAATTGGTGCTGTTCATCATATATTTCTAGCTCTTTTTTTCTTTTTCTTTTGAACACATGGTTATTACATTTAACCATGTAAATTCTTTAGCCAATGAATTGTGAGTGGAAGTAAAGGGTGTCACTTTCAAAGGGTAATTTTAAGAGAGAATGTATAAAAAAATGATAAACCACAACCAAGTGGGATTTATCCCAGATATGCAAGACTGGTTCAACATTCAAAAATCAATTAATGTAATTGCTAGAGGACGGAAGAAATGAAAAGTGCCCACTGAGCTGGAAAGGCATCTTGAGACGGACAAACTGATCCATACAATCAGCGGACCAGTTTATTTTATGGTAATTTAATCATAGGGTGGGATTGGGATTGGACAGATAATGACCCGGAAGCATTCACAGCTGCACTCGGCACGCCGAGGGGCCACTGGGACAATTTTATAGTTAACTTAGGGTATGGGGGGTAGGTGCTTGGAAACAAGACAGAGTGCAATCCTGCGCAGGGTCAGCAGCAGGACAGGAGAAACTAGAAGGGCCCAAGATGGTGTCAGTTATAATAACACACAATAACACATCACATCAACAGGCTAAGAAAAGATAAATCACATGACCATTATTGATCGATGCGGAAAAAGCATTTGACAAAATCCAACACCCATTCACGATAAAAACTTTCAGCAATCTAGAAACAGAGAACTTTCTTAATTTGATAAAGAATATCTATAAAAAACATACAGCAAACATCATACTTAATAAAAACTTGAGGTTTTCCCACTAAGACCAAAAACAAGGCAAAGACTTGGCGTCACTCCTTCCAACATCATACTGGAAGTATTACCTACTGCAATAAGAAGAAATAAAAGGTATACAGATTGGGAAGGAAGAAATAAAACTGTCCTGTTTGCAGATGACGTTATCATGTACGTAGAAAATCCAAAAGAATCCATAAAACCACTCCTGGAACAAATAAGCAACTATAGCAACACTGCAGGATACAAGGTTAATATATAAATGTCAATCATTTTCCTATATAACAGCAAAGAAGAAGTGGAATTTGAAATGAAAAACACAATGCCATTTACATTAGCAGGCCCCAAAATGAAATATTCATGTACAAATCTAACAATGTATGTACAAGGTCTATATGAGGAAAACTACAAAACTCTGAAGAATGAAATCAAGGAAGAACTAAATAAATGGAGAAATAGTCCATGTTCTTGGACAGGAAGACTCAATACTGTCAAGATGTCAGTTCTTCCCAATTTGATCTACAATTGGGATTCAATATAATCCCAATCAAAATTCCAGCAAGTTACTTGGGGATACTGACAAACAGATTTTAACTCTTTGTGAAATGGCAAAACCCCCCAGAACAGCCAACACACTACTGAAGGAGAAGAACAAAGTTGGAGGATTGACACCACCTGACTTCAAGACTTACTGTAAAGTGACAGTAATCAAGACAGCGTGGTATTGGTGAAGGAAAAGCTAAATTGATCAATGGAACAGAATGGACGGCCCAGAAATAGAACCCCATAAATATAGTTAATAGATCTTTGACAAAGAAGCAAAGATCTCACTAAAGAAGGTATCAGGTGGATGGCACGTAAGTATATGAAACAATGCTCCACACATCAGCTGTCATCAGGGAAATGCAAATTAAAACAACAATGAGGGGGCTTCCCTGGTGGCGCAGTGGTTGAGAGTCCGCCTGCCGATGCAGGGGACATGGGTTCGTGCCCTGGTCCGGGAAGATCCCACATGCCGCGGAGCGGCTGGGCCCGTGAGCCATGGCCGCTGAGCCTGCACCTCTGGAGCCTGTGCTCCGCAACGGAGGAGGCCACAACAGTGAGAGGCCCATGTACTGCAAAAAAAAACAAAAAAAAAAAACAATGAGATACCACAACACATCTACTAGAGTGACCCAGATCTGGAACACTGACAACACCAAATGCTGGCGAGGATGTGGAGCAACAGGAACGCTCACTCACTGCGGGAGACAATGCACAACGGCACAGCCACTGTGCAAGACCGTTTGGCACTTTGTTACAGAACTAGACATACTCTTACCATATAATCCATCAGTCATGCTCCTTGGTAGTCAACTCCTCTGAAGCTGAACACCACACAAAGCCCTGCACACAGATGTTTACAGCAGCTTTATTCATAATTGCCAAAAACTGGAAGCAACCAAGACGTCCTTCAGGAGGTGAATGGATAAACTGTGGTCCATCCAGACAATGGAATACTACTAGGCACTAAAAAGAAATGAGCTCTCAAGCCATGAAAAGACATGGAGGTGCATGTTACTAAGTGCACATTGCTAAGTGAAAGAAGCTAATCTGAAGGGCTATGTACTGTATAATTCCAGCTATATGACATTCTAGAAAGGGCAAAACTATGGAAACAGTAAAAAGATCAGTGGTTCCCAGGGGTTGGGGGTAGGGGAGGGATGAATAGGTGGAGCACAGTGAATTTTTCAGGCACTGAAAATATTTTTACAATAGTATAATGATAGATGCATGCTATTATACATTTGTCCGAATCCCTAGAACATGCACCACCAAGAGTGAACTAGGTATATGTATACTATAGACTTCGGGTGATTATTACAGGGCGTCAACGTAGGTTCCTTAAATGAAACAAAAGTACCACTCTGGTGGGGATGTTGGTAATGGGGGAGGCTGTGCATGTGTGGGGCAGGGGTTAAATGGGAAATCTCTGCACCTTCCCCTCAATTTTGCTGAGAATCTAAAACTGTTTTAAAAGCTAAAGAAAAATTTGGGGAAAAGAATACTACATGGTAATATCCTTAAGTAATCTGTTCGATTCAGACTCAGAAATTCTGGGACCACATTTGTAATTACTCATTACCAAGCAAGTCGTACAATTGAGGTCATGCCCTATACAGACTACATCTTAGAATCCAGCATGATACTCTGAACACCCAAAACAATAGATACTATGAAGAATGAAACGGAGAATTAAGAAAGCCAAGTGAAGCCCTAAAATGCTGGAGTATTATCAGTGCCATAAAACAACTGGAAATCTATTTTAGAATTTGAACACGCTGGAATTTTTTTTCCCCCAAAGTTAATTTACTAAGGTCTACTCTCATGTTTCCCCTTAATCCATTTTTATTAAGAATTCTGTTGCCTCACCAACAATATATTTGCTTGAAGAAAACAGTTCTACAACTTTGACATTTTAGTGTCATTTTATACTATACAAAGCCTATTTACATAGTTCTTCAGAAAATATTTCCACTTTTCACCCACTATTCCAAGTGTGAAAATGATATCAAATAGATTAGATTTACAGGGAAGCACAAAAGAGAAAACAATTCTACAATTTAGTACATACAGTGTCATTAGTGGTTTTTTACAGTTTTCTTTTGAGGATAATCCACTGAATTTTTCTGCCAATGACATTTCAGAGTGAAGTTGTCTTCAGGAGTAGATTTCCACACAGAATCAAGAGTATAACAGTCCAATATATTTTACAGGTGATACCTGACAGTTTATGAGTAGGTGCAAATCATTTTTTTCCCCATTTTTTTTCCAAAGTCTTGGATGATGAACAGGAATCATGGCTCTCACCACCACTATAGTGCTCATATAAAGTCTGAAATTAAAAACACACATCTGATTTATAACTTTTAAAATTCAATGTATTACCATATCAGATTAACAATGGTTTAACTCCACATCTTCTAATATGTAACAAATTTCTCCCTTGTTCTTATAATTAGGAAATTATTTTATACACTATTGGAGATAATGAAAAATTTTTAAACAGCTAGCTTGGCCTAAGAATCAGCGATCATGCAATGCAGATCAATCTTTCTGTAAGAAAAATGTAACATAGCTATTTATAAGCATATATATGCATCCTCAAGGCCTTCTTAATCTCCCTTACTTTTTCTTTTTCTTTTCTGTTTCAACAAACCTCTTTTTAAATTGTTTATTTTTATTGAAGTATAGTTGATGTACAATATTGCATAGCAAAACTTTTTTTAAAAATTGAAGTACAGCTGATTTATAATATTGTGTTAGTGTCTGGTGTACAGCTAAGTAATTCAGATTATATCTATATCTGTATCTATCTATCCCTCTCTCTATATATTGTTTTTCATATGCTTTTTCATTATAGGTTATTACAAGATACCTTACTTTTTCTTAAATAAAGCCAGTCTTAGATAAATTCCTATACTGTAAAATACGCTCATCAGGAAATATACTTTCAGCTGATATTTAAACTAAAGAATGGAAGACATTTAAAAAAAATACAACTGCTATACAAATAAGTATAATTAGCTATATTAAAATCTACATATTTAGTAAAGGACTTAAGGCTAAGCCAACATCTAATTTATGAAGATGAAAGGTATCTTTGCCATCAAGGAACACATAACCTTAGTGATAAAGGTAACCCACCTCACTTTTATTTATAAAAGACTTTAAACAATACACTGGTAGAAATTTAAAACATAGAGAAAAATTACAAAACAAATTTTGTCCAATTTCAATTCCTAAAGCCATTGATTTAGCTATCAGAACTTGAGAAAATTTAAGAAAAAATTTATCTTATATCATATGGATACAAATATAATGGTGAATATATAGTAAATTCCTCCAAAACTGTATCCAAGTTCTTAACATCTTAGATTGGTGTTATCCCTATCCATAGAGCTAACAGTGATTTTAGTTTAAGCTCCCATAATTTTACAATAATGTTATAACTGATATATATAACTAGTAACTAAAGTCAAGAAGCATACCTAGTGTTCTGGAAATGACTAGGTGTTTGATGTCAGTGAGATCCAAAAAATTATGGTATAGATATAAAGAGGCATTGGGAGACTAAAAGATTTGAGACATTTGCTTTGAGAAATGTACTGACTGCTATATACAGCCTCACAGAAGTCATTACATGTGACAAGTACTGTGATTTCTCTACGATGGTTTAAAAATAAAGTTGGCTAGAAAAAAATGAATTCAAAAGCTGTGTTAAAAATGGTGTTGATTTAAGCTTCCTTATTGAATTTATTCCAGTTGAGACCCAACAGCAGTCTTTTCAATGCACCCTGTATGACAATCCATTTTCAATTGTGCTGTCTGCACAGTAAGAATATAAATCTAATAAATCTATATTTGTCAAAAAGTACATGTTAAGTATCTAAATACAGAAACACACTTCATAGCTGATCTGATGATTGGGCCAACTTTCCTTTGCATTACCTGTTTAAGTGTCTAACTCACTAAATTATACAAAACGATTAAAATTAGTGTAGACAAAGAATAGACATACTTTAGCAGTTTTCAAAATGGAGTTAGGAGAATTCAGGCCAACAAGTTGGCCCAGAACATATTTCATTTCTTCAGTGGTTCCCTTAGCCATCTGGTTCCCTGTAAAATAATATATATAATCAATAGCACACTGGTATCAAATAAGAAAAATATAAGTTCATATATAAATATGTATTCTGTTTAAAAGCACAATAACTGGCATTCTTGTAACTTATCACTGATCATAGCCCCTTACCTAGGATAGGTAAAAATGAATGACAGCAGGTAGAGAAAGGTGATCTCATTTATTTTAGTATTTAGCATTAAGGAATATCCTTAAGGAAGGAGGCAGGCAGGAGGAGAGCAGCCAGAAGGCTGTTTATATTAGCAATCTGGTAATAAACTTATTTTTAAAGAAGTACCTGGATGAGTTTGAATCTGAACATATGGATGTGCCAGGAGCTCAGGAATGGAGATCCTCTGTTTAGGGTCCCTTATTAAGCAACACTATAAAAATAAAGATAAATTTTTTAAAAAAACGAAGCAAGTTTTCTTATGCAATATTGATACAGTATTTTCCCAGACTGCATCATATTACAGAAGTTGCTTTCTAGAGAACCTACTTAGAAATGACAAAATTATTTTACACGTCATTTTTGCAAAATCTCCAAGTATTCATAAGTTTTAAAAACCTTCAAAGTGAACTTAACACATCTTTAAAAACTAACTCAGTAAGCAATTCCTCTCAATAGACCTCTCAGTTATATCTAAGCCAGTTACATAATTCCAATCATTTCAACTATTTCTTTTTCTTTCTTTTTTCTTTTCTGGGTGTGCCATGCGGCTTGTGGGATCTTAGTTCCCTGACCGGGGATTGAATCCGGGCCATGGCAGTGAAAGTGCTGAGTCCTAACCACTGGACAGCCAGAGAACTCCCTCAGCTATTTCTTTAAGTAAACAATTAAGTACTACATGAAATATAGCTCTTCTATATGTATATACTATTAATGTTACCTTTAACACATCTTGAAGATCTTTCTCTGGAATATCAGGAAATTCAATTTCATGATTAGGGTCAATTATGGCATGTAATTTAGAAATCTGATTAATGATATGCTGAAACGGTGTTTTCCCGTAAGTCATATAGTACAAAATGCAACCTAAGGACCAAACATCACTTTTGGGGCTTATCTAAGTTAAAAAAAAAAAAAAAAAAAGAAGTTACTGTTATTTTAACATAAAATTAAAATATTATACACACACACACACACCCTAATATTTAAAATCATAACTAAATCTCAATAAATGTCCAACTATTAGACTATGTTCATGACAAAACATCCTCTTCTTGTTTTGATTACACTTGGTTATTTTATCAAAAGAAATGAACTTCAGTTTAAATCTTTCAACAAACTCATAATCAAAATATTTCAACTGAAACAAAATATGACATTCTTGTCAGCCTGTGAAAACACAAAACTAAAAACCCTAAGTGCACATTTTAAATTTACATGTTTTCCCCAAAATTACTGAATTAAAATAAGTTTTTATATAAATTCATAAGTATGTATGGATTTTAAAAAGGTTATTTAAGTTGAGCTATCCTAAACTTAAGAACACAAACTATAGAGCCAGACTGGGCTGGGCTGGGCTTGAATCCTGGTCTTATCACTAGCTAGTAATTCTACATGTCTCTGTTTCCTCATCTCTAAAACAGAAATAACAAAAGTACGTTGTCATGGGCCTTAAATGATGTAACCATGAGATATGGGTAAGCATAGAGAATAGTTTCTGGTATAGTAAGTACTCAATAAATATTACTTATTATTAAATGTTCTTTGTATTAAATAATCTCATTAGAAATAATGTGATATTATAACATAATTATGCTTTTGACTTTTAAAAGAACATGATTAAGACCAAACACAGAAGTGAGCATAATAAATGAGAATGGCTAAATTCCTCTTTTAAAAGATACTCAATATGCATTAAAACAAAATGTAACCACATGCTCTACACAAAGGATTAATCTAAACCAAATGACACAGAAAGGTACAAGGAAAAAAGAAATGGACATCTATAACCAAATGCAAGAAAGAAAAAAAAAAAGGAAATGAAAGCAGAGACAGCAATATTAATATTAGAAAAAGAGAACATGGCAAAATGCTTCTAACAGAAGAGAGAAAGCCATTTTACAGTGATAAAAGGTACAATCAACCAAGAAGAGATGACAGTTATGAACTTCTATGCACTGAAACCACATTTAATAGAACTATATAAAGCAAAAATTGTATTAAATTCTTTGAAGGAGGGCAGATTTAAACATGCCTTTCAGAACATGATAGAATAGATCCCGTTATCTGAACACAAAGAAAACTGAAAATTAATAAAAAAATAACCTGCTCTTCCTCCAATTTAACCACTTGGAAATATAAGTCCATTTCTAAATACTAAATCATGAATTAAAACTGGAAAAATGGCTGTGGCCGTGTGGTTTTCAAACTCTCCAAAGCCCCAGATAAGACAGACAGAGCAGCCTGGTAGCAAAACCATAAACATATGGAAAATATTTACAATAAAAGCGGAACGTGAATGGAGACAAACTACCCACAGCCACAGGTCGTGCGTGGTAGAGGCATTTGAAGCAGAGAGGAGAGAGGAGTAATGAATGGGCCCAACAGATCTCAGAACAGGAGCCCCAGATGGCCAAGCCTATTCACCGGAAAGCAATTCAAGAACAGAGGGAGACTGGGAGGGGCTTTGAGCTCTTCCATAACAAGGATTACCTCCCATGTTGGGATAAAAATTTATCTTCTATTCAGAATCACTAGTTGAGATTGACCAATACGACCTATTTAAGTACTGAGTTGATAACTGAAAAGAATCTGAACACTACATGCAGTTCAAAGTAAATTTTATTTTAAAGTAACAAAGAATGAAACAATTTTAAAACTGAAATTAGAAATTTTGGAAATTAATGAAAATAAGAAACACTACCATAAAACCTAGAAGTAGCAGCTAAAGTAAAACTCAAAGTAAAATTCAGTTTTAATGTTTTAATTATAAGGAAGAATACTAAAATTAAATTAGCAATTATTTAAATGCAGAAGCTGGGGGGAGAAACCTAAAGGGAATATAAATAACAAAGATAAAAGCAGAAACTAATTAGAAGACAAATGAAAATAGAATTAATAAATGAAATGAAGACCTGGATCTTTAAAATTAACAAAACCCTGGCAAGTCTAATCAAGAAAAAGAGAAAGACAAATCTAAGTATTAAAAGAAAAGGAGAAGCTAAAGAGGTATAAAAAGAATTTTTATAAGAGAGACTATTTGGCATAATTTTATGCCAGCTATTTGAAAAGATATTTAGAAGCCACAATTTCCTAGGAAGGAAAATATAATTTAGTAAATGAAAGCACATTTATTAAGCAATTGTTTCAAGCTGGACAATGTACTAAGTGCTCTGTATTCTTTCTCATTTAATCCTCAATTACTTTTAAAATAGGTACTGTGTGCAAGCCTAACTTGCAGATGAAGAAACTAGGCAAGTTCAGTCACAAAGACAGTTGATAAAGAGGCAGATCTATGACTTGAACGCAGGTACTGCACAGTGGTGTGTGCTTGCATCCATTTGAGGACACTGGTATAGAGAAAGAAGGATTAGCTTGGGAGCCAGAGGCACCATGGCAGGCGGAATGGACCCAGCAAGGGGCACCAACGAGGCTAACACAAAAGCTCACAGAGGTGGTGAAATAAGAAAAGTGGGAAGGCACCTGGGAATATTACCTACTAGAGTTGTTCTTGGAAACAGAAAATTAACAAATGAAGAAACGGTAAATAAAATTTAAGAATCAGAAAGGAAACAAAGGTTATCAGTTCACTGTTATTTAATTTAAGGTGCCCGTATCAGAGCTAATTTAGTCTTATTTTTTTTCTTTATTTTTAAAACTCAAAACACATCCTGTGTGCATTTCTTACAGGAGCACATTGTGAGGCATCACCATATTAAAAGCGCAATATTAAAAGAACAATCTCAAATCAATAAAGAAAAGTGAAACTGAATCCCATGACAGTTTGCTTAATAAAGCAAGGTCTCTGTAATGGCCTAAAAAGTTTTAGAACTTAAAGAAATAAATTTTCAGTTATCTGTTAAGTTCATTCAGAGACTAGCCCATTCCCTATTTGTGCCAGAGAAATGGTATGTAAATAACCTTACGGTACCTTCGATTTGGATTTCCCATTTTCTCTTGAGGAAGACATATCTTTGATTGCTTCTGGTGGCATATAATTAACTGTACCAACCTACTTGCCAAATCACAGAAAACACAGAAATCAATGAAAATACTTCATTCTGCTTTAGATTTTTTAAAACACGAATGCCAGATTTTTGGCAACTTGGAGAGTTACAGGTTTCAGTTAATATATTTGAGAAACTCTAATAACTGAGAAAAATATTAAGACATAAATTTCTTCACAATTCCAGCAAAATAAATTAGATTCATAATAAAAATAATTGACTCCTTACAGAATGCTGAGCTATTTCTTATGGTGGGCAGCAACCATAAATCTTTCCAGGATAAAATTATATTAATGGCCATAAACTTTGAAGGAATTGATCAATCGCTCATTTCTGTGCTGGAATAGACCCAGAACACTTTTTTATTTTTTTTATTTTTATTTATTTATTTATTTTTGCCGTAGGCGGGCCTCTCACTGTTGTGGCCTCTCCTGTTGCGGAGCACAGGCTCCGGACGCGCAGGCTCGGCGGCCATGGCTCACGGGCCCAGCCGCTCCGCGGCATGTGGGATCTTCCCGGACCGGGGCACGAACCCGCGTCCCCTGCATCGGCAGCCGGACTCTCAACCACTGCGCCACCAGGGAAGCCCCAGAACACATTTTTAAATAAACCAAACAACAACCAAAAATCTAGCTTTGTCTCCCTGGGCCCACGTCCAAATAGAGATGAGATGGGTGTCTGCATTATGCAAGATTTTCCACAGCAGGAGTATGCCAACCTTACACTGCATTCATTTTATTCTAAAATGATTCTGCTTTCAAACACAGAATACCTATACTTTAGAGCCTTACCATAGACGATATCGTCAAGCTGATTTACAACTAAATGTTCAGCCATATTTTTGATCTAGAAAGAAGTGATTGTCAAATAGAATTGTTTGAAGGGCATGCTGCCCATCTACTCCTGAAAGAATCCAGTTTTACTGCTAGGATTAAGGAAGATCCACGTCAGCAATCTGTATACATGAAACACACTGTCTTGGCTCCAAGCAGGATTATTTTTAGTCATTCTTTGGTTGTCATCACCTCAGTTTTTAGGGGGACACATTTATTAAGATTGCTATTGCATATCCTATTATAAAAATGCAGCTGAGTATATTTATTATGGTGTTTCCAATAGGAAGGCCCAATTAAGAATTTTTTTTCAAATGTAAGTGATAGGGAAAGCTTTACTTCTCTGGAAGAATGAAATAATTTTACCTTATGGACAATGAAAAACATGAAACTGCAATTCTCTCTTTGGTTGCTACCAGGAAACTGAGACAAAGTTTCAGGTGAATTTTAGATAATGACCAAGATGATTTCCAAGGCAGATATTACTGCTTCTCTACCTCAGCTATAGGAAAACCATTCAAAATTGCTGGATATATTTCTACCGGATCTTGACTTTCTATACTAAAATTGTCTTAATCATGTGATTAATTTGTTTTTTATAGTTATAATATCTGTTCTTGTAAAAAGGCTTCAAATCCTTTGAAAAATGAAGTAGGGAAAAATAAAATCCTCATTAGCAAAATAATACTTCAAAGGTGAAAAGGAATTGAACTCTACTGTGTGGTAACCAGCCATTCATTACCTGAGAGTCTTTAACAATACTTGTTGTATCTGGTTGCATTTGGTTTGCAATTCCAAAATCAATTAGCTTTAGCATTCCATCAACTATCAGAAAGTTAGCAGGTTTCAGATCACTGTGAACAATACCTTCAAAATAAAAATCCATTATAATATTAGACCATGATAAACATCCTAAGTACAAAAAAATTTCACAATCTGCTGAGTTGATTCCTTTAATTAGTCAATCAAATTAAATATTCACTTTTAATGTACACTACAAACATACAGCACTTGCTACGTGCCAGGCACTATTTGAAGTTTGTCGCTTGTATTGAATCATTGAACCCTCATACCAATGCTGAGGTTAAGTACTATTATTATCCCCACTTTTAGCTGAGGAAACTAAGGCAGAGTTTAAGCAATCTGTTCAAGGTCACACAGCCTAAGTAACAGTGTCATGAGTTGAACCCAGGCAGTCTGGCTTCAGAGTTTATGCTCTTAACAACCACTGTGATTCACTGCCCACGAGAGAGCACTGTAAATTACACTGCCAGGTGGTAGGAGCCTAATGCTCCTGACATATCCTTCCCTACAGCCTGATCTTCATCACTGGTGAATTATCTTTTAACTTATGGGACGGGAGACACAAGGAGACGATTTACAATTACCTACATTATCAGTTATTTAAAATAAGGAAAAGGTAAAGGCAAAGAAGCCATAAAAAGAACCAAGGCCAAGTAAGGTGAAAGCCAACCCAGAATGTAGGGCTAACAGTTAAAAAAAAAAAAAGTAAAACCAACTCCCATACAAGGTACACAATACAAAACAACTAGGAGAATAAGTGAAAAAAAATCTCAGATTTTTAGGATACCTGAACCCCAGTCTCATATCTGCTATAATCCAAGTATTTGGAGACCCAGGATTATGGACTATGTTAATACTGACAAAGATACATTTCGTATTATGCATGCTCTATGGATGTGGGGATTTGAGTTCATGCACTATATCCTCTCGTTAACAGCATTTTTTTTAAATTAATTTATTTATTTTTGGCTGTGTTGGGTCTTCGTTGCTACGCGCGGGCTTTCTCTAGTTGCCGCGAGAGGGGGCTACTCTTTGTTGAGGTGCGCGGGCTTCTCATTGCGGTGGCTTCTCTTGTTGCGGAGCACGGGCCCTAGAGCGCACGGGTTTTAGTAGTTGCGGCATGTGGACTCAGTAGTTGTGGCACACGGGCTCAGTTGTTCCGTAGCATGTGGGATCTTCCCGGACCAGGGATGGAACCCATGTCCCCTGCATTGGCAGGCGATTCTCAACCACTGCGCCCCAAGGGAAGTCCCTGTTAAGAGCATTTTAAAGAAATGGTTTTGTCCCTTCATCTTTATTAAACTTCCAAATATTTAGTTTATCTAGCCTAAAGGTGCCAATAACCAATACCTTAAAATTATAGGTGTATTTCTCTAAGATAGCACTACTAATGAATATTTTAATTTTACATACGAAGAGATTTTAAAATACCATGTTGATGAATCGTGTGAACTGCCTCCAACATATTTTTCCAGTAACTCTTGCGTTCCCATGGATTGATGGATTTTTTCTTTTTAAGCCAAGTATTAAGATCAATATTTCCACATTCCATTACCATGTAGATGTACTGATCTGTGATTTCACTGGCATTAAAAACAAACAAAAACAACAAAACAATAAATGGTTAGGTTATACTACTAAGATTTACAAAGTATTTATCTTAAGAATTAGAGAAAAAAAAGTCTCCTTTTTAAGTTAAAAAAAAAATTCTTACTAATCATAAAGTCGGATGATTTTATCACTGTGTTGTTGTAGTTTATTCAGATAAGCAATTTCATTCCGGTAACTATCAATTGTTTGGCTATCTGCTTCTTCTAAGTTCACATACTTTATAGCATGTATCTGTTTCTTTCCATTCAACACCTGAAATACCTATAGAGTAGAACAAATGAAAAAGGTTAGAATACACTATTTACATACTGCCACAATATTTCTACATTAATAGATAAAATCTTAGATAAAGGATTATTGATGTGAATAATTTAAAATGTCTGGGTTTATTTTGAGTATAGAAGGAAAAAAAGCATGTTAGGAGAGTAACAGTACATTCTCAACTACCTATGACAATGGGCATAGGTAGTTGCCCTATCTACGTATAAGAAAGGTAATTTAAATTTCATATACATTCATAACACTCTGTTAGATGTTGCAACCAGAAAAAGACATTAAAAAATGCTAAGGAAGACTAAGGGCTGTAATAAAGATAATTCATGGCACAGATGGTGTTTATTCCACTGTGCCTGGAGTTGACAATTTCATTCATGTGGTCGAGAATATTTTAAAATAGGTACTAATTGTAAGCTATTAGTATACTCGGCTGTAAAAAGTAGATCAGGTCCAATTTTCAAAATCAAGTTGACAGGAACAAGATGTTCCTGTCAGCATATTGAGGTCCAGGTCAAATTGCTCTGGCTATAATGACAGTCAACTTCTAAGCAATATTGATAAGGCAGATAGTACATTTCGAAAACACTGCTAATGTGTCTAACTTTCAGCAAACGTGCAACAGGGATGGGGCTTCTAAAATGCAAGAATTCAGATACAAAATGCTAGTGTAAGCAAGAAAAATTACATTCATTTATCTCCTTGCACCCACTGAAGTAAAACATCATTTATTTAAAAGCCATTAACCATGACTATCCAGCAGATGCTGGCAAGAAGTGAGAAAAGAGCCGAAGTGTAGATGCGGTTCATGCACTTCAAGTGCACTGTTAAGCAGAGTCTGTCAGGTACAGCTGAGTTACCTGCATTTTAAATACAAAACTCTAACAAAGTATTACTAGTTTTACTTGCACAGAAAGCAAATTAGAGGAGGAGGGGCATAAAACAGTGATAGGGCAAGAAGCGGCAGAAAGTAGCAAGGAAGAAAATTTTAAAACAGCAGAAAGCCATTTTGTGTGAGGTAAACAGCCTTATAGTGTCAGAGTTAGAATCTGTCAGTTTCATGGAAAGTTAATGAAAGAACTAGAAAGGTTAGTGTTTTGAACATTCCCACTAGCCCTATGAATTTTCTAAATTCTCTTAATAGGGTGTAAGTTGGTCACTGTCTATACTCTAGCATAGACAGCATAAACAATGTTAGTTTCATCAAGCATGTTACCCTCTTTTCCCTGAGGTGTGATGATTTTGTCAACGCCGTCATAATAATTAAATAATAATTCAATCGCACTAAGAAAATATGGGTCAGTCATAGCTTTATCACTTGGCCCTTGACTTAAGTAAGCTTACATTTTCATTATCCTCCAAGGAAAAAATGTTTAAAACACTGTTAAGATTATTGTACATCTTCTGAAAGCATGCTACTAAATAAATAAATATGTTGGTAAAAATCAATTCCATCATCCTTTTATTCCCATGCCTAAAATGTAAGGCAAGGAAGAGAACAAAGGAAATGTACACAGAAATTAATATTATTGAACAACTGCTAAACATGGTAATGTATACACCTTATTTATAGTAAGTTAACAAGACATCTTAAGCAAGTCTAGTTATTGTCAGCTGGCTTAAAAAATTATAATAAAACTTAAAATGAACCAAACAGGCTGTGTTTCATGTATCATCCTTAACAACTTAAGAGTAGCAAAAGAGCTGAGGAGGGCTTTTCATTCAACAAACACTTCAGTGTTTGCTATTTTTCCAGCCACTGTTCTAGATAACGGAGCAAACATTGGTGAGCAAATCAGACAAACACCCCTATGCTGATGGAACTCACATTCAAGTGCAAGGGGACACAAACAACAAAACCAAATAAGTCAATTACAGAGCATATTAGCAGATGAGCTACAGAGAAAAATAAAGCAGGAGAGGGGAACGGAGCTTGCTGGCAACTGGAAGGTAGGAGTTGGGGTTATAGAGCATGGTCAAGGAAGCACTGATTGAGAAGACACTAAAGCAAAGATGTGAGGGTATCGAGGAAAATCGACTCTTATGCTAAAATAGGCCAGGAGAGCAAGGACTGAGTCAGCGAGACTAGTTAGAGGGCGACTGTAACAGTTCAGGTGAAAAGATGAAGCTACTTTGGCCGAAGGGATAATAGTGGAGGTGGTGAGGAACAGTCAGATTGTGGACAGACTTTGAGGTAGAACCAGTAAGACTGATGATTGGCTGGGTGAATGTCGAGAGAAAGTGCAGTCAGTGACGACCCCAGGCTGCTTGGCCCAGCAACTGGAAGAATGAAGCTGCCATTTACTGAAATGGGAAAGACTATGAAGCAGCAGTTAGGCTTGGGACATATTAAGTTTTAAGTATCTATAGACACCCAAGAAGAGACGCTGAGCAGTCAAATTGGATACATAAGCCCGGAATTCAAAGAAGAAGTCTGAGCTGGAAATACAGATTTGGGAATTGTCAGCATGTACATGGTACATGAAACCACGAGACTGGATGAGAACACCAAGGGAGTAAGCGAGTTTAGAGAGAGAAGAAAAGAGAAGAAAAGCCAAGAACTGAGCTCGGGGGCCCTGCACCATTCAGACCAGGGATATGAGGAGGACAGAGAAGGAACGGTTGCTGGCCAGGAGGAACACTGAAAGAGGCGGAGTGGGAAAAAAAGCTTCAGTGAGGAAAGAAAAATCAACTGTGCCAATTGCTAGGTAACCCACAATCAAGGCTAACAATTAGTTTTGGCAAAAACATGGAGGTCATTAGTGATTTTGATAACAATTGTTTGGTGAATAATGAAGGTAAAAGTAAAAATCTGATTTAAGTGGATTTAAGTGAACAAAATGAGAAGAATTGAAGATGGGAGGTTTAGACAACTCTTTTGAGATCCCTTCCAGCCAGAGAATTAGAACCACATACATTTAGAACCCAGATAAATTTAGGAAATGATCTATTCCAAATCTAGAAATTCATGTGTTGCTAAATGTTTCTGAAAAGAAAAACTCAGAACAAAACAAAACCCATTAATCAAATACCTTGCTGAATCATCCTAGGCATAGCAGTTATTCACATCACAGTCTGACTCACTTTTAGAAAGACTCTGGTGATAATACGAAGCTGTCATTTGCCACCCCCAAGTCAATGTTAATGTTATTTAGAGAAGAAATATGGAATCATAGGACATTGGAGGGAAGAACAGGGAACTGAAATTAAGAGGTGGGTCTAAAGAAATATGCCATTTGTTGAGGGGAGGGGATGGGGGGAAGGGATGGGAGAAGGGGATGAGAAGGAGTTTTTGGCTCAAGGGAAATACAGGCCCCTAGAAGTTAAGAAAAAAGGCCTCAAAAGGTAAAAAGACAAAGAGAGGAAAGTTTAAAATATTTTTATCCATTCCTTAAATATTCAGGATACCTACCTTACTTGAACCTCCACTTCCTAGCTGCTTCAATATGGAATACATTTTTCCGTTAACTGAAATGCATTCATTTGCTGAAGAGGATGCTGAAATCTAAATCATTAAAATAGATAAGGATTCAAATGTTCAGAGAACATGCCTGAGAAACTAGCTTGCATTTAGTACAGTGAAATGCTTCCAATTCTGAAATTATCTGAACTCTTAATTAGATGTCACAATATTTCAATATTTTAAAGAAGCAATTTACATACTTTAGTCAAAAAAATAAACTTATTAAATTAATATATAGGCAAAGTTCCAAAGTCTCCGCTTCCAACTTGCCTTTACTTCTTAACATAATACATAAATAGAAAATTTAAGGGGGAAAAAACCCTCTTAATGTCCAACACACAAACTCACAAGCTATCGCTTTTCATCTTTCTTACCTGTTCTTTTTTCTTACACAAACCTTTTTACTTACATACGTACATATATAAACACACAACTTTAACTATATATTTTTTTCTCCTGGAGCATTACATTATAAAGGAAGCAGCATGCTAAGGTGCTAAGAGTTCCAGAGTCAATCAGACAGATGCAGATTTTAGTGATGCCCCCTTTATGCTGAGTGATATTCAACACGCTGCTTATTTTGAACTTGAGCATCTTCCTCAGCAAACTCTCAACCGATGTACTATATACAACACGCCTCCCCTCTCTTCCCTGATGCTAGACCATCTGTGGACCTATAAACGCTCTGAACAGATGGAGTGTGTGAGGACTTACTCTGAGCTGACAAGGAAGCTGGAGACACAGAGAGTGCCTGATTAGCTGATTAACCAAGTTGAAACAAGGTCTGAATAAACCTCAATTCAACTAAGTCCTGCTTTACAGCCCAAATGGTAGAATCTTTCTCACGTGCTCTCCTTCTACATAACATAAAAGATAAGCCTTCTCATAATTCAAAAACAGTAATGTATGTACCCCAATGTTCACTGCAGCACTATTCACAATAGCCAGGACATGGAAGCAACCTAAGTGCCCATCAGCAGATGAATGGATAAAGAAAATGTGGCACATATATACAATGGAATATTACTCAGCCATAAAAAGAAATGAAATTGAGTTATTTGTAGTGAGGTGGATGGTCCTAGAGTCTGTCATACAGAGTGAAGAAAATCAGAAAGAGAAAAACAAATACCGTATGCTAACAGATATATATGGAATCTAAAAAAAAAAAAAAAAGGTTCTGATGAACGATTTTAGGACAGGAATAAAGACGCAGACATAGAGAATGGACCTGAGGACACGGGGAGGGGGAAGGGTAAGCTGGGACGAAGTGAGAGAGTGGCATGGACATATATACACTACCGAACGTAAAATAGATAGCTAGTGGGAAGCAGCCGCAGAGCACAGGGAGATCAGCTTGGTGCTTTGTGACCACCTAGAGGGGTGGGATAGGGAGGGTGGGAGGGAGACACAATAGGGAGGGGATATGGGGATGTATGTATACATATAGCTGATTCACTGTGTTATACAGCAGAAACTAATACAACATTGTAAAGCAATTATATTCCAATAAAGGTGTTAAAAAAATAAAAGATACGGTTTCTAATTTCTTTAATCTAGGGCTGAACAACACTGTTGAGTCATGAAGTATGTTTTCTGTAAGAAAGTGTTAGGCTTTGAAACATGTACCCATTATTTGTCATTGAGTTGTAACTTCATCACAAGTCTTCACTGCTCCCTCCCCTCTCTTGCTTTTGGAGCTTCCTCTCCTACTTAAACTGAAAATTTCTGAGAGGAAAGGAAGCCCTTCAATAGTCTTTGCCCCTAGCTGCTGAAAGTTATTAGATAAAGTAATTCTGACCTATTTCGGATTCAATGCCGATGTGACATTCAGTCTCCTACACCGGACATACCGCAAGGCGCTTAGGCTAAGGTCACTTCACTTCCCTTCTCCAACCTGTGCCACAGCTTCCTATCTATCCCTCTTGGGGCAAAATTTAAAGGGCCCAGCAGAACCCTCAGGGTCACCCCTGCCCCTTGGGGAGCTCTAGCCACACTCTGGCCTCCTTTAGTTTCCTCCCGACACTGGCCTCTT
Organism: Stenella coeruleoalba; assembly: GCF_951394435.1. NCBI lineage: Eukaryota > Metazoa > Chordata > Mammalia > Artiodactyla > Delphinidae > Stenella > Stenella coeruleoalba. Next base: position 16,309,146 of record NC_137158.1, on the reverse strand, counting down.
CTGGAAGGCTCCTCGACCCTTCACTCGGTCATGTCTGCTTGGCTTTCAGAGTTCAGCTCAAACAGGCTGAACTACTACTACATAACTAGTAGCTCAATGAATGCTTTTTGAATGAACGTGTGGGCAAACCTGGTCAACCTGCTCTGTCTCCTTTATAGTTATTATACTGCTGAGTCAATCCTCAAAGCACTATTATCTCTTTCCACAGTGAGTATACTCTACTGTTGGCTAAATTTTTTATTCCATTATTTTTAAAATTATGGTAAAATTTACATAACACAAAATGTAACGTCTTAACCATTTTTAAGTGTACTCTTCAGTGGGGTTGAGTACATTCACACTGTTGTACAACCATTACCACCATCTACCTCCAGGACTTCTCATCACCTCATACTGAAAAAACCCTGCACCCCTCAAACAGTAATTCCCCATTCCTCTCTCCCTCTAGCCCCTGGTACCCATTGTTCTACTTTCTGTCATCTAGTTTTTTAATCTCTTGATTTGTTTAGTTAATCACTTGTGGTTTATTTGGGGTTTTTTTTGCTGTTTTATTTAAACAATTGCTGCTAATTCTATTATTTACTAAGCACCAGGCTCTGTTGTAAGAACTACGTATATATTAACTAATTTAATCTTCACAATCATCCTATGGGGTAGATAGGTTTATTACCCCCATTTTAAAGATGATGAAATGAGCACAAGAGTTTATTTAACTTGTAAAAGGTCACATAGCTGTTAAGTAGTGAGGCCGAGAGTCAGGGACAGGCAGTCTCCCTTCAAAGCCTATTCTTTCTACCAATATTAAGCTGCTTTTCAGATAGTTATTAGAAACAAATTTTAGTATTGATGTCGAGAGAGTCTCTAAATAATTTTTTTCCCAGATGGCAATACCTTACCAGCAAAAAATTTTTTACCTTATCAATACTTTATAATAACTACTTTATAATATATTCTAGTAGTATCTCATATTGCTATTCTGATATTCTTAAAAATTTACTTGTATATTAAACAACCAGTGAAATGAAGCTGCTCACTAACAGCTGGTTTACATTGTTAAACAGAATAAAAAAATAGCCTAGATTACAGAAGAAATTTTATCTAGCTACTCAAACTAGATACTTCGGGCTAGTTAGTGAAAAAAGCTTCATTAGCTTCTTCAATAACTAACCTCTCAAAGTCATAAGGCACCTTTACGAGAATAGCAGAAAAGAGTTTTGCCTAATGGGACTAAGAATGGACAAGTCTTTAACACCATTCTTAAAAACTAGATCCTGCAAAAATAAAACCTTTGAAAGTGATCATACCTTAACATGTACCATTATAAATAAAGCTTATCAAACCTGCAAATTTTGAAGTGGAGTAACGGGTACTTGCTGCTGTTGCTGCTGGAAATAGGGAAGGTGGCTATATGGTGTTGACAACTGACAAGCAGGTAGAAAGTCGTTCTTTACAACTGGAGTCCTGAAACTGGGAAAGGTATTTTTCAAAATTTAAAACATTAAAGCTTTGAAAACAAGATTCTGACTCAGACTTTGTATGGTGGATATACATCTACATGTGTTACATCAAACAGAATCCAAATGAGTTTTCCTAGTACATCTGAATTATTTATCCTTGAGACACCATCACCAGAAATTTCATTTTGGGGGAGTTCTTTCTGAAAGTAATTTTTTGTCCCCAGACAAGAAATCCTTTTTAAAATAAATAAGATGTCATTTAAAATATAGAGTTGGGGTTATTTTATAAAATTTAGCCAAGGCAAATCTCAGCCTGTGGCTGATCACAGATTTTATGAGTGCTTCTTAACGATAACGTTCTACACAGCCTCCTGGAAGTATGTGAAAGCCAATTACATCAGAGGAGTTTGGCCTTTGAGCATAAAGCAGCTCAGCTCCCGTTCGTGCTTTGCTTGTCTTGTCCACTGTTGTATTCTCAACACCAAGAATGGTGCTTGGCACAAAGGAATTCTACAAGTATTTGTTGACAGTAAATAGTTTTGCAAGAAATAACTATATACCTTGTTTAGTTAGCTATCATTCTTTAAAATATTCTAAGTATAATAAAATTAGGTAATATATAGCAAAATTGTATTAAGTAGGAAAGAGACTAGGTTATAAAACCCCAAGGCCAGTTCTAATTAAGATCAAAGATTACATTATGAAAATGAAAAGCAAAAGGCATCATGGATTTCCGTTATGCTCTAAGACATTAAAAATATAGCCCCTAGTTATAGGATATGCCACATCCCTTTCTTTCTTTTCTTAGAAATGCCATTGATTTGCTTTTCAATATCCCTTGTGTTTCCTGTCAATCAACACCGACCAACTTCTTCACTCATCCCTCACTGCCCGCCACTCCGGTCTTGAACACCACCAGAACTATATGAGCTGCACCACCAGCAGAGACCAGCACGCTCCAGTTAACACCTCCTTTGCCGTGTAATGTATCCACACTTTACCCGCTCTAAGAATGCTAACCTTTAAAATCTCTCTCTCAATTACAGAGAGTTATCCGTGTGGCAATGCATGATTATCAAGAAGTTTTGCATACTGAGAGTATTTAAAGGTACTGCCTATAGGTAAGTATAAAAAGTATAGAGTATATATAGTAGGTACAGATTACAATATGACAGAGACTTTCATTACAATCCTTAAAAATATATCGTAGCCACCTTCCCCTCCCCTTTTACAGATAAAAAAACTGATGCTGAGAAAAATAATATGAATTTGGAAAGTCTTTAAAGTAAAAGAGCGGGATCCACCTCCAGATCCATTTGGCCCCGAAGCCCATAGTATTTCTATTGTACCAAGCAAAGAAAAGTAGTTACCAGCTCATATAATCATCCAAGACACTGTTGCTGGGTGTCTTACAAATAGATTTTGGGTCAATCCATTTAGGTGTTGATATCGGTGGCGACTGCTTTGAAACCGAAAGGGCAGGTTGCTCAAAACTGGTTTGTTTCTGCTAGACCAAAATAAAAAACACCACGATTTTGGGTTTTTAAATTAGTCACCTGTTCAACAGTTTCACAAACATAACTTCTAAAAGAAAATTAACATATGAAATACAAAAGCATGCTCAAATAGGTAGACGTATGTGTTCCAGACTTTCACTAACTTTTTAGTACAGCTCTTTTACTCTAAATTTTGAAGCCTGTTATATTTTCCTCAAAGGGACTACAAGTAGAGGGAAGGTACACAGCATTGTTTAACAAAACAGGATCTAATATCTTCTCCCATTAGGGCTACTATCACTAGCATTGAACTTTTATAATCTAAGTAAGTACTCTGTGCTTCAGAAAACTAGTCTTTCTTTAATCAGTAAAATCATTCCCTACTTTTATGTTTGGAGGGAAAATGACCAAATACTAATTATTTAGCAAAATTTGAAATGGCAAATACCTATCTAGTGTTCTTCTTTCTCCCTTGTAAAAGACATAGAGCTTGTAGAATTTATCTCATACAAATCCCAAAGCAATAATGAACATCCTCTACAGTAGAGATTGGCTGAATCTGGCCTGCTGCTTATTTTTATAAATAAACTTTTATTGGAACACAGCAATGTCTATTTGCCTACATCTTGTCTGTGGCTGTTTTCATGAGATAATGACAGAGTTCAAGAGTTGCAGCAGTGACCATCTGGCCTGCAAAGCTTACTAGGCTTTTGCAGAAAAAGCTTGCCAACTCCTGCAAACCACATTTTGCTTGAACGCTATTAGTGAGCGCTCACTACCTCTACTTCAATTTGGGGACAGCTTTAGCTGTTAGCAAGTATTCACAGATATTTAGGTTAAATCAGCTTCTATATTATAATTTCAACCCACTGGGTCCACATTATGCTCTGGAGATCCACAGTGGATAAATCTATACTATTTTCTGCATTTCAATCCTTTGAGTTTTTGAAGATAGCTAGCATGGCCACTGTATCTCTTTTCCTGGGTAAATTTTCCACTTCCTTTAAGACTTCCTCATATATATATCTGGATTAGTGGTCAGGATGGTATTAAGAATCTGTGATAGTAAGATTATTAAGCAAGGTAAGTGGAATGGTTGTACTCATAGACTGGGATGTTTGCATTTGAGATTTTGGAGATCAGAATTGAGAATATAGGAATGGGTAGCTAAGGTGACATTAAGAAAATGGGCATGAGGGAGGAAGAAGTTATGAATCTGGAGGCCAGGTGTAGGACTAGCGATACACAGGGGTGAGAAGCTAACAAAACGTGATGATAGATGTTGGGTTGAAGCTGAAAGAAGTGGTCCAGAGCCTAATGTTTTCAAAGAATGATGGGGAGTCACTAGGATGTTCAGAGATGATGGCAACGAGCAAGACAGGAGAGCATGTCCAGAAGGCAGGCGCCTCAAAAGGACAGGGTTTTGGCAAGAGAAGAAATGGTCTGGACATAGCTTCGGGGAGCTTGTAGGTAAGTGAGATGGGAGACAAAAACAGCCTCCACTTGAGGGCTGCTGCAGAAGTAGCAACCTCAAGAAACTGCCTAGTTTTTTCTTCTTTACCTAAGTGTACTATTCAGTGGTTTTTAATATATTCACAAGAGTAGGCAATCATCACCACTATTTAATTACAGAACGTTTTCATCATCCTAAGAAGCAGCTCTGTATTAGCAGTCACTCTCATTCCCCACTCCTCCTGGGCTCTGGCAACCACTAATTTACTTTCTGTCTCTATGGATTTGCCTATTCTAGACATTTATTATAAAAGGGATCACAAAATATATGGCCTTTTGTGACAGGCTTCCATCATTTAGCATGTTTTCAAGGTTCATCCATGCTATAGCATTTATCAGTACTTCATTACTTTTATTATTGAATAAAAAAATGAAATAATAAAATCAGAGTAACACATTTGCTTATTGACTCACCAGGTGATAGATATTTGTGTTATTTCTACTTTTTTACAATTATGAATAATGTTGCCATGAACATTCATGTACAAGTTTTTGTGTGGATATATATTTTCAATTCCCTTGAGTATATACCTAGCAGTAGAATTGCTGGATCACATGGTAACTGTATGTAACCTTTTGAGGAACTACCATACCATTTTTTTTTTAAATTCAGGACATTCTAATTTCAAATTAAGCACAATTAGTAATTATGATAGGTGTTTTACTTTTTAATATCTTCCCCCCAAAATTCTTAGGAATTAAATGTTATAATGAGCACTATAATTGATACGATCATAAAAAAATGCATGAATAAACATAAAATAACTAAGCGTACAAAGCAATTTTTATGAATAGCGGAACAACGCAAGTTGGTGGTTGATGAAGCAGCATATAGATACAAACCTGGAGGGCAACTAGCAGGCAGAGGAAAACTAGACCTCACGTGCAACCAGGAGTAAAAGGCAGAAAATTACTAGTAGGAAATCTCTTTTAAGAAGGCACATTTAGATTTTTTTCTTAAGTGTAAATTTTCTCAACTAGCACCTCATAATAACTCTGGTAAGGTGGTCACCATTTATTTAGGTCTCAGAATGGTCCTCTTCTGCCTTGACCCAAGAAGAGGCAGTGGAGTAAGTTATACTGCTATACCATACCATTTCAAGTGACTGCACCATTCTACATTCTCACCAGCAGTGTATGAGGGTTCATTTATCCACATCTTCATCAACACTTATTACTGTCTCTTTTTAATGATAGCCACCTTGGTGTGTATGAAATGGTGTCTCATTGCAGTTTTGATTTGCATTTCCCTAATGACAGATAAATAGTTTTAAGTCCCTTTACCATTCTACCGGTTTACAAGTTTTAAAAAGAAAAAAAGAGAAAATGCTGTTTGTCCAAGGTTCAACCTGTCAGGATTCTTCTCATCTAACATTTGTTACCTACTCCATTACTTAGATCAACAGTTCTCAAAGAGTGATCTAGAAATAGCAGAAAGAGAGGGGTTCCCAAGATCTTTTCCTGGAGTCTGAGAGGTTAAAACTATTTTCATAATCATACTAGGACATTATTTGCCTTTTTCACTTTCATTCTTTCATGAATGTAAACTAGAGTTTTCCCAAGGCTAGAAGGCACGTGATAGTGAAATAGATTGAATGCAAAAGTAGATACAAGAAATCCAGTCTTCTGTTAAGCCAACCATTATAGAAATTGTAAAAATTGTAAAACAATATCACTCTCTTCACTGTAATTATTTTGTTTTGAAAAATACTTATTTTTCAGAAGGAACATAGCTCAACATAATAAATCCATGTATGACAAGCCCACAGCAGACATCATACTCAACGGTGAAAGCTTTCCTCTAAAATCAGGAACAAGACAAGGATGCCCACTCTTCACACTGTTACTTAACATGGTATTGGAAGTCCTAGCCACAGGAATTAGACAAGAAACAGAAATAAAAGGTATCCAAATTGAAAAGGAAGAGGTAAAACTGTTACTATTTGCAGACATGATATTATATACAGAAAGCCCTAAAGACTCCATCAAAAACACCTGTTAGAAACAATCCCATTAAAAACAATAAAATACCTAGGAACAAATTTAACCAAGTAAGTGAAACACTTGTATACTGAAAACTATAAGACACCAATGAAAGAAACTGAAGACACAAATAAATGGAAAGATATTCCGTGTTCATGGATTGGAAGAATATTGTTAAAATGACCATAACTACCCAAAGCAATCTACAGATTCAATGCAATCCCTATCAAAATTCCAATAGCATTTCTCACAGCAATAGAACAACCCTAAAATTCATATGGAACCGCAAAAGATCATGAATAGACAAAGCAACCTTGAGAAAGAAGAACAAAGCTGGAGGTATCACGCTCTCTTATTTCAAACCACATCACAAAGCTATAGTATTCAAGACAGTATGACACTGTCATAAAAACAGACACACAGATCAATGGTGTTGGGAAAACTGGACAGCCACATGCAAAAGAATGAAACTGGACTACTTTCTCATACCATACACAAAAATTAACTCAAAATGAATTAAAGACCTGAATATAAGACCTTAAAATATAAAAATTCTAGAAGAAAACATAGGTGGTAAGCTCCTTAACACAGGTCTTGGCAATGAATTTTTAGATCTGACACCTAAGGTAAAGACAAAAGCAAAAATAAATAAGTAGGACTACATCAAACTAAAAAGCTTCTGCACAGCAAAGGAAACCATCAACAGAATGAAAAGACAATCCATGGAATGGGAAAAAATATTTGCAAACCACATATCCAATAAGAGGTTAATATCCAAAATACACAAGGAGGGGCTTCCCTGGTAGCACAGTGGTTAAGAATCCACCTGCCAATGCAGGGCACATGGGTTCGACCCCTGGCCCAGGAAGATCCCACATGCCATGGAACAACTAAGCCCATGCGTCACAACTACTGAGCCGCACTCTAGAGCCTGTGTGCTACAACTACTGAGGCCCATGCGCCTAGAGCCCATGCTCCGCGACAAGAGAAGCCACCGCAATAAGAAGCCCACACACAGCAACAAAGAGTAGCCCCTGCTCGCTGCAAACTAGAGAAAAGCCTGTGCACAGCAACAAAGACCCAACACAGCCAAAAAAAAAAAAACCACAGGGAACTCATTACAACTCAATACCAAAAATCAAATAACCAACTTATAAATGGACAGTGGAGGTGATTAGATATTTTTCCATAGAAGACATACAGATAAATAGCCAACAGATATATGAAAAGATGCTCAACATCACTAATCATTAGGGAAATGCAAATCAAAATCACAATGAGATATCACCTCACACCTGTCAGAGTGCCTATTATCAAAAAGAGAAGAAATAAGAAGTGTTGACAAGGATGTGGAGAAAATGGAAGTCTTGTGCAGTGTTGGCGAAAATGTAAATAGAACTACCATATGACCTAGCAATTCTACTTCTGGGTATTTATCCAAAGAAAAGGAAAACACTAACTTGGAAAGATATCTGTACCCTCATGTTCATAGCACCATTATTTACAATAGCCAAGAAATGGAAACAACCTAAATATCCATTGATGGCCGAATGGATAAAGAAAATGCAATACATAAATACAACGGAATATTATTCAGCCATAAAAAGGTATGAAATCTTGCCATTTGTGACAACACCAATGGACCCTGAGGGCATTATACTAAGTGAAATAGCTAGAGAAAAATGAATACTGCATAGTATCACTTACATGTAAAATCTTACATGGGGAAAAAAAAACCCAACAACAAAACACCAAGCTCACAGATAGTTTGGTGCTTGCTGGGGGTGGGGATGGGTGGGTGGGAGCGGGGCTGGGTGAAGAGGATCAAAAGGTACAAACTTCTAGTTACAAGATAAATAAATCATGGGGATGTAATGAAAAACGTGGTGACAATAGTTTATAATACTGAATGGCATATTTGAAAGTTGCTAAGTGAGTAGACCTTAAAAACTCTCATCACAAGAAAAAAATTTGTAGCTATGTATGGTAAAGAATATTAACTAGACTTATTGTGGTGATCATTTTGCAATAGAGTTGATCTTTGAGCAACTGGGAGATTAGGGGCACCAACCTCCCATGAAGTCAAAAATCCACATATAAGTTTACAGTTGGCGCTATGTATCCACAGTTCCACATTCTCGGAATCAACCAACCAAATATCATGTAGTACTATAGTACATATTTATTGAAAAATATCCATGCATAAGTGGACCCACACAGTTCTAACCCATGTTGTACAAGGGTCAACTGTATATACAAATATACAAATATCGAATCATTATGTTGTACACCTAAAACTAATATAATGTTGTGTATCAATTATATCTCAATAAAACAAAATACTTATTTTTAAGTGTATCTACATTCACATGTAAAAAATTTATTCTTGTTATTTTTAATAAATTAGTAAATATTTAAAAAATGTATTGGCTTTACTTTCTAATATAGCAAATACAGATAAACATAGCCTACGTAAACCAAAGCTCTTTTTTTCCCCATTTTTGGCCACGTCATGCAGCTTGTGGGATCTTAGTTCCCCGACCAGGGATTGAACCTGGGCCCTTGGCAGTGAAAGTAAGGACTCCTAACAACTGGACTGCCAGGGAATTCCCCCAAAGCTCTTTAGGAACCTCGATAATTAAGAGTATAAAACAAGGCACCAAGACCAAAATATTTGAGAACTGCTGAGTTAGAATACAACCGAAAAGTAATAATGACAAGAGTATGGCCATGGACTACATACAGGTATGGCTCTCTACCAGATCCTTGCTTCTGAAATGGAGCCCAGCCAGTGGGAATGATCATTCAACCTATTATGAATTCACATTATCTAGTCTATATTTTTCTATTTTATCCATGAGGACGACAATAGGAAATTGTCAAATGCTTGGTACAGCATTGCACTGGTTCAGCCATCTGCATACTGTTTTCTGTAAAAGGTAAGATAGTAAACATTTTCAGCTTTGCAGGCCAGGTGGTCTCTGCTGCAGTTACTCAGCTCTGCTGTTACAGTTCAAAAGCAATCACAGACAGTAAGTAAATAAACGGGTATGGCTGTGTTTCAATAAAATGTTGTTTACAGACAGGCTGGGAACTAGATTTGGCTCCTAGGCTGTAGTTTGCTGACCCCTGCCCCAGTCTACCAGCATCCAAAAATACTATTGAAAACAGAAAAGAATTCAGCTTGACATATATTCTTACTAAACTAAACCTTTATTACTGATCATTGTTTTGTGAATTAAAAACAAAACACCACACACTTGAGCAAACTGCTCCACTAAATATGGTACACAAGAATTTAATAAAAGAAGAAAACATTTAACATGATCATCACATTATGAACAATAGCAATGCTACACTTGAAAAGGAAAGTTACCTCTGTATCAACTTTTGAGATTACCTCTGAAATTTGCCACTGATTTGAAGATGCAGCAGGATTCTGGTTTACACATTCTGACTTTCTCTTAGATGGCCATTGTTTCTGGTTACTTTCTGGAACCTTTGGTTCTTGATGTTCTCTAGTTTCTGAAATTGTATTTGTTGCTATTGTCATTAAAAGGCAAGACTATTTGATAATAACAAAATAAACCTAAATGATAGAACATGTTAAAAAACTGTATTAGCATTTTGCTCTTAAAAAACAAAGAAACTAAAAACTTTAAGCCAGCTGCTGACAATTTGCTTTTAGCAAGTTAATTTTTCAAAGCTGCAACAGCCATCTTCCTTGGTTGTTACCTAGAGCTTTACCAAAGACCATTCTGAATTTAAATGCTTCTGGTCTTTACCAGAAAACAAGGAAATAAATAAGTAAAAATTTAAAAACATGTATGTCTTACTAATAAAGAGAAGCTAGTTCACCACTTTTCATAGACCTCTAGCTTTTTAACAAAATTTTTACGTTAAACTAGCCTGTAATTTACTTCCTTAAGCGTCTGAACAAAAGAGCCTCAACAATAACATTGACTATTTTATGAATGTCAATATTCTGTCCTTATCATAACAGATGCAAAAATTCTAAACAAAATATTTGCAACTGATATACAAAATATATAATAAATTATGACCAAGTTGTGTTTATTCCTAAATGCAAAGTTGCTTAACACTTGAAAGTTAATTCAATTTGCCATAATAATAGAGGAGAATAGTCTGTGGTCAACTCCAAAAATGCGGAAAAGGCATTTCATAAAATTCAATACCCAGTCACAAAAAAACTTTTAGTCTAGCTATAAAGCAAAACTCACTCTGTTTTGATATTTGATAAAGAAGAGCTGTAAGACTCTAAGGCAATTATCATGTGAGGGTAAAATAATGAAAGTGGCTCTCTAAAATAAGGAGTGAACAAAAACGCCACCTATCATTCCTTCTATTCACCATTATGCTAGAGGTTATAAGTGCAATACAGCAAAGAAAAGAAAGTTAAAGGACTGGAAGGCAAAAAATGTTACATTATTTTCAAACAACATGAAAGAATTTATAGGAAAATATTAGAATTATTCAGTGACTTTAGCAATGTCACTGTAAATATGATAAATAGCTAAAAATCAGTTGTATTTTTACATATCAGCAACAAAGTAGAGGATAAGTATTTTTTTTTAAAAAGATCCCATTCATTATCATATCAAAAAAAAATCAGATCTTTAAGTACATCTCCAGCAAAAGATAAGCAAAATCTCTACACAGAAAAGTATTTCTTCAATAATCTTTTAAAGATTACTTAAATGAATGAAGGGATATGCCAGGTTAGTGGACTAGAAATTTCATCTGTTAAGATGTCAACCTGTCCCACTAGATCTCAATCAAAATCCCATTTAAAAAAAAAAAAAATGGGGCTTCCCTGGTGGTGCAGTGGTTGAGAGTCCGCCTGCCGATGCAGGGGACACGGGTTCGTGCCCCGGTCCGGGAAGATCCCACGTGCCGCGGAGCGGCTGGGCCCGTGAGCCATGGCCGCTGAGCCTGCGCGGCCGGAGCCTGTGCTCCGCAACGGGAGAGGCCACAACAGTGAGAGGCCCGCGTACCGGGAAAAAAAAAAAAAGGAAATCTGACAGATTCTAATATTTATATGGAAATCCAAAAGGCTTAGAATAACTAAAATAGCTTTGACAAAGAACAAAGGTGGAATTTACACTGACAGATATGAAGCCTTAACTGCAGTAATTATGTCAGTGTTAGCACAAGGACACAAAGGACTATGGAACAGAGAAGAATTCAAGACCAGACATCAAACACAGACTCACCTAATTTATAACAAATCACTGAGGGGAAAAAGGGTCTTTTCAATAAATGCTTCTGGATCTATTGGATCTCCACATGGGGAGAAAAGAATGAATCCAGACACTTGATCTTAGCTACACACAAATATTAAATTCAAGTAGAATATAACTCTAAATGTGAAACGTAAAATGATGTCTTCTGCAATATATGGAAAGGGCTTCTTCCCTGGTGGCTCAGTGGTTAGGAATCCGCCTAAAACCAACTAATAAAACCAACAATAAAAACTATTGGGAATGCAGGGGACATGGGTTCGAGCCCTGGTCCGGGAAGATCACACGTGCCACGGAGCAACTAAGCCCGTGTGCCTCAACTACTGAGCCTGTGCTCTAGAGCCCACGAGCCACAACTATGGAGCCCGTGCGCCACAATACTAAAGCCCGCACGCCTACAGCCCAAACTCTGCAACAAGAGAAGCCACCGCAATGAGAAGCCCGCGCACTGCAACGGAGAGCAGCCCCCACTCGCCGCAACTAGAGAAAGCCCGCCCGCAGCAACGAAGACGCAACGCAGTCAAAAATAAATAAATAAATTTATAAAAAAATAAATTAAATAAAATATATGAAAATATCTTTATGATCTTGGAGGAGGAAAAGATTTGTTTAAAGTCACAGAATACACTCACCACAAAGGAAAAGACTGATAAATTAAAATGCATGATAATTAACAATTTCATCAAGTCTTCACCACATAATAGGAGAAGTTACTTGTAAAATATATACCCAACAAAGGAGCTGTATCTAGATCATATTAATGTCTCCTAACATCAATGCGAGAAAGAAAGGAAACCCAATGGAAAAACTGGGGATGCTTGAACAAGTACTTCACAAGAGGATACCCATATGGCCAATGAACACAAAAAGGCCTTCAGCATCGTTAGACATCAGGGAAATGCGCATTAAAACCACAGCGAGATATCACTTAGCAGAATCAGAATGTTTAACATTAAAAACCAACAATAAAAACTATTGGGAAGAATGTGGAGCAAGAGTAACATAAGTGCTGGTGAAACACAACACTTTGGAAAACCGTCCAGCACTATCGATGAGACGAATATATACAACGTCCTGTGACCCCACAGCCCCACTCGGAATACACTTGACGGAAATGTGTGTGAAAGAAATGAAAGCATTAAATTAGGTGCCAGGTCAGTACTATAAACAAGAATTTTTGGTAAAGATGATTTTTCAATCATATCCGTTTGTAATAGGTGCCATGAAAATACAGAATATGAGTTTCCCCCAATTACTAGCAAGAGGAATCTACAGTTGGCCCTCCATACCCGCAGCTTCCACAGGGCTGACTATACCACATCAATTTACAGAAGGGACTTGAGCAACTGCGGATTTGGGCAGCCGAGGGGGATCCTGGAAACAATGCCCTGCTGATCCGAAGGGACGCTGATGTTCCCAATCAAAATAATGGCCGCCCAGTTTGCAGGGATGGAGGGCTCTCCTGTGACATGGGACTTTCCGGGCTAAAACCAGAAAAGTCCCAGTGTTCCTCTTCAGTCCAATCAAAAGAAAACATTACACCCAATCTGGCAAACTTTGTTTGGACAATGGTCATCCAATTCATGATCCCATTCAAAAACCTCTGATGGTGCTCTGACATCTAAACAAATAAAAAATTTAAGCCTGACATTCTAAGTCTAACTAGTCTCATCTCCCACTTCTATACTACCTGTGTTACAGTTTTCAGCATAATTGACCATCTTGGTTCCTAGAATATTTTATTGTTTTGCTTACGTTACTCCCTCCATCTGAAATACTCTATCACTGCCATTTCTTCCTATTTAAATGCTAACAATGCTTCACGTTTCTTCTCCTCCACAAACTATTTCCTTATTTCCCCTAAACCGAATTAGCTCCTCAGATTTCTCCTTGCACTGAATCCTCATAGCACTTTATTGATGTGGTTCTCATGATACTCTATATTCTACCCAGCATTATATTTATCAGCAGATGTCCCACACTGCTGGGCAATCTCCTTGGGACCCTGTCTCATTCATGTATATATCCTTAGAACATGCACCACAGTACTCATATATTGGAAAAGCAAATGTTTGACAAAAGAGGAAAGGGAGAATTATCATAGAAATACAGCCTCTGCGTCCTTTCCAGAAAGTATTTATCAGGCCAACTGAGAACAATAACTCCGTGTCATGGTATTTTCCCTCCAACCTTCCTTTAATGCACCTTTTAGGCAAATAAACTTTCTTTGCTATACAATTGAATACTTTTCATACAATCTATAAAATTTAACTGAAATACAAGATAAAGGGACACAGTCATAGTCTTACATGGCAATTGTTAGGTGGCCGGTCAACTTTCACAAGTACAAAGTGATTCTCTTAATTAAAGAAGTAGTCTGTTTTGTCACTCTTACCTTCTAATTTTGTTAGAAGGCTTGATTCACTTTTATTCTTCAGGGTTACTGAATCAGTAATAAGTTCAGAACTCTTCTCATCTGACATCTGAGGTTCCTTGGAACGAATATTTTTAACAGACTACATAAAAAGAATAAGATTTGATTGGATTTTATATAAAGTCTCATCAACGGAAGTAGTACTAATCTGTCTTAGTGTTCAGTATACTAAAGTCTCGCCTATATGAAAAGACTGCTAGGAAGATTATCTATTATACTTGCACGTGGACTCACGTGCAAGGAAGATAACTTCTTGAATTACTGAGTAGAGCAATGGGAATTGCCACAACCATAAAACTGGCCAATTTTCTTTCAATAGACATATTAATCAAATGGTAAAATTTAGTCACTTAAAACGAGAGGTTGGAAAATTTGAATCTAACATAAAACACACTTCATTATTTTGTTACTGTGATCATATTTTATCACCAAAAATAACAGCACTGGTCAAAATTAAGATTTGCATAAGTCTAAGACAGTATTATTCTAAATCCAGAAAATAAACTTTTGACACAACTATGCACTATTCTCTAAGATAGCTGTAAACTAGTTAAACTCATTATTTAAAAGCAAAGACCATGAAAGAGAGAGACAAATTACAGGGAATCGAAAATCAAAAAGACCTACATTGTGATGCCAGGGGTTTAACTCAACTATAGTAACAATAGTATAACCCCTAAAAATCAGTGCACCAGGGATTAAAGCTGTTTCCTGTCTTTGAAGTTCACACATCTGCCATATCAGGACGCCAGGATTATCTAAGCCCTCACCTCTGCCCCATCACAAAGCCACTCCCTCATTTTTGTCTAAGATGCCCTGCCAGGTCATATGATTAAACACACCAAGAAACAAAAGCTGGGGGGCATGGCTCGCCCCGCTATTCCCAAATCCAGGCCAACTAACCTGCTAAAACACTATATAATAATTGCTAATTCAGAGTTACCCCAGAAGATCGCTTATCATTGCCCTACCACCTCAACTGAGGAGAAACAGTTTAGGACTTATGTGCCACTTCCCGTCAGTGGTCCGGCATATCTTGGGGCTTCAGGAGCACTGCTGGAGATACATAAATCATGGACTCCTTTCCCGGAAAAAGCTCCATGGACCCTGGGTCAGGAACCCTTGCTTCATGGAAAGATTTAAAAATGGACATACCGTTAAATGTCTCAAGTCACTGGAATCATTTCCACTTGATTTAGATCCAGAAACGACTGTATCTCGGCATTCTGATCCAGAGATCTGTCTGTTACCCATGAAACAAAACAATCGTAATGTTTAACCTGAAATCAATCATTTCAACGAATTATTTTTTCAATTTTAAAGTTGACTTTTTAACAATATGTACACCTTTTAATTGGAAAAATCACTTGGAAAGATTTTTTTAAATAAATGTATGAATGTATGTATGTATTTATTTTGGGCCGTGTTGGGTCTTCGTTGCTGCGTGCAGACTTTCTCTAGTTGCGGCGAGCGGGGGCTACCCTTCACTGTGGTGCGTGGGCTTCTCATTGCGGTGGCTTCTCTTTGTTGCAGAGCACGGGCTCTAGGCATGCAGTCTTCAGTAGTTGTGGCACACAGGCTCAGTAGCTGTGGCACACGGGCTTAGTTGCTCTGCGGCATGTGGGATCTTCCCGGACCAGGGCTCAAACCCGTGTCCCCTGCACTGGCGGGAGGATTCTTAACCACTGCGCCATCAGGGAAGTCCCCTGGAAAGATATTTTTAAAAATAACAAGATTCCAGTATAAACGTGACTAAAGTGCTGGGCAGTGATAAAAGTGAGAGAGATGAGTAGTAAGTAGGTGATTGCCTACCCTGTTATGTAATAAGTAACAGCTGGAGTCAAGGTATGAATGTGGGAAAGGACAAGGGAAAAGCAGTATGTAGATCAAACTACACTTCAGGTTGCAAATAGCTTAAGGATAAGAACTAGGGTGTAGGCCCTCCTGTGGGAGGCTGCCTAGCTCACAATCTATCAAAACAAGCACCAAGAAAATGGCTGGCTTGTTTATTTTTTTGAGTGGGAGAAAATCTCCTAAGCTAGCACTTGAAATGGAGATGACAAGAAAATAGTCATAAGATTTTGGAGCTTAACCTTGACATCCAAAATGCTCTTTAATATCAATGTTCAGTCAAGCCCTAAGTATAATAAGAATTTAAGTATAGAAGACACCAGCTAAAAACAAACGGTTATATTTCTAAAGTTTACTTGTAAAATGATTTTCTAGCATCCAAGGAGCCTTTCCCATTAGAAATAATGTAATGAATAGTGGTTATAGTTAAAAATAGAGTAGAAAAATGAGGTCCCCTAGCTAAGCTGGAATACGAGATTCTCAGTTTTCAAGTTGAAGGAAGGAGAACACATTAGATGTAGTGAACAATACTTCATCTCTACCTACCCTGCCCCACTTCTTGAAGCCCTAGGCTCAGAAGCAAATGAGTGGGGACTTCCCTGGTGGGCCAGCGGTTAAGACTCCCTCCCAATGCAAGGGTTCAATCCCTGGTCAGGGAACTAAGATCCCACATACTGTAACTAAGCCTGCATGCCACAACTACTGAGCCCATGCACTGCCAACTAGGGAAGCCTGCATACCGCAACGAAGACCCAGCGCAGCCAAAATAAATAAATTAAAAAAAAAAAAAAGAAGAAGAAGGGCTATGCTGACTGTAAAGTGAGGTGCACATGTAAAAAAAGAAGGAGCAAGTGAGTGAATTAATCATCTCTCCCACTGATAGCTGCGCCTTTCCTTGAACTAGCTGCAAAAGAAATTGTTCCCAGACCTCCCTTCACCCCTATGGAGACTTCCATACCCACTAAAAAGAGTCTTACCAGAGAGGCTACCATAAGGGAGAAATGTTCAAACATCAGGAGTTTTTACCCCAGGGCTGTCTGCATAGTCTTTTTAAGCTTCGTGTTGACTTAATCTTTTTTCCTCTGTGTTTCCTAATTCTTTAATAGTTCTTTTAATGAATATTTTAATGAGTGCAAAAGCAAAATAAAGTCATATCTCCCACTCATACTAAATAAAAATGTAATCATAATTACTTTCACATAGTAAAAGACTTTAAGATCATTCTGCCATCAATCTTCAAGTTTTGAAACCAAATTAAAAAATTAAAACTCAAACATACCTTTTAGTAAAAGGTGGTGCAACTGAAGCATCTGTCTTCTCATGGTAATCCGGGCTACTTAGAAGGTTAACTGGGACTCTTCCGAACGGGCATGACTAAAAATGTTTTGAAAGATTAAGTAACTAACTAGGAAATAAGTATAGACCTCACCACTACCATTTTAATCAGAGTTAAAAATAACTTACTCGTTTAGCTTTGTTTGTTTGTTTCAAAGGATTTCGATGGCCTATCTCTGCATCTTGAGGGGGTATGTTCTCCCTAAACAGAAAGAAAATAGTCCTGATTTTTAAAAGAATAATACTGACACATGCATTTTCATCAACTGTTAAACACTGTTATTGTAACATGAAAATATATATGCAGATGTATAAATAATATAAATGTAGGACGAGCATTTAAAAAATGGATTCAGTTTCCTTACCCATACAAAAACCTGGCTTTAGTCTGTGCTCTGGAATCACAACTGATGTTCCTATTCGGTAAATGTCCAAGTGTACTGGGGAACGGTTCTTGCACATTTGATACTGTAGATGCTGTAAACATTTGAAATTGTAATTAAATTTATAAGGACATAAGAAATACACAAAAAAGTAATCTCATAAATAAGAATGTTTTAAAAGTCAATTCATAGTAAATATTTGTCCCCAAATAAGATATGCAGACATGAAGATGTTATGAAGATAATTCTCTACCTATACTTCAAAACTATTCCATAATTATATAACTGTTTTCTCAAGAGTAGACACATTCCTTATTTCTAATAGCAAAAAGTCATTCTCTCGCCTAGATCAAGTTTTTGTTTGTTTGTTTTTAACTGAAGTATAGTTGATTTACAATGCTGTAATAGTTTCTGGTGTACAGCAAAGTAATTTATATATATATATTCTTTTTCATATTCCTTTCCATTATTGTTTATTACAGGATATTGAATACAGTTCCCTGTACTATACAGTGGGACCTTATTGTTTTAGATCAAGCTGTTTTTAATGTGTTACCAATTAGAGTTTGATTAGGGAAAAAAAAATTCCAACAAGAAAGTAATGACTTTGTTACTTCTAAAAGTCTTACCTCCTTTACATCTAAAACGTAATCTTAGATTTTGATCATTCTAAATAAATGATATTTTTCTATAAAATATTATCCTGAATCCTTTTTTGCAGGACAAAACACCACAGAAAAGTATTAGCACACACTAACGTATTTACCTGATAAACTCTTCTTTTCTTCCTCTGAAAGCAGCTGCTTTTTTTGAAGGTTTAAATTCCGAATGGCAATTTCCAGCATTTCTAGGGGTACTGCTCCACATTCCACAGCTTTATGAAGAAGTTGCTTACTTTTTTTGAAATTACCTAACAAAGTAAAAAATAATCGTCATTTTAATGCAGCAACCTTTACTCCCCAGAGGCGTATTCATCAGGACCTAGGAAAAAAATTGAAAAGTCTTAGGCAAAAATGTTTACTCCAAGGCTCACGCACGTTATTCATAAAAAAATAAGCAATTTCTCACTTCTGATAACAAGTCATGTCAAACAGTTTACTTGTGTAAGATGTAACTGATGTGATTATGTATTGGTTTATTGCCACGGTCCATTTTCACAAGTAAAAGAAATGTTAGCAAAGCAGTTACAAAATGGGGGCAGCAAAGGTCAACTCAAACAGAAACTTGAGAGAATTTAGTAAAAGGGAAAACTAAGCCTTAGATGTTGCAACAGTCTCAAGAGCATCAATCTGTTACAACACAGCATAATAATTATCATTTATAATAACATTTAGTCATTAAGGTTGACACCTTTTGCTAAAGGGAATTCCCATCAAAAGGATTCATGTGAAAAAATGTAACAATAAAGATTAATCTTCAGCTACCAGACTTAGCTACACCACCCCCAAAATGCAAAATAACTGAGAAACTACCAAAATCACCTCTTGACTACAGATAAATTACCAAACAAATTTTCTTTCAACTGCAAACTTACCCAATACATTTAGTTTAGAATTTCATTTATAAATATTAAATGTATACGTCATGTATGTTATGAAATGTGTTAGCATTTTTGGGAGCCACTAGGCTATGCTATGCACTTGGCACTTGGGTGTAAAAATGGTTAAGAGTCAGCCTCTAGTTTCTCACAGTTTACAAATTTTAAGAACATAAACATATTTGATAGAGACTAAGACTACATTTATTCAGAGTACTGAGATTTCATATATTGAGCATTTCAGGATAGCAAAAGAAGAAAGAAAGGCTTGGACAGGAACTAGTAATTAGGGAGCCTACTAAGGTCATAGACCCCTTTGAGAATCTGATAAAAACTATGGAATGTCCTCCACTCCTACAAAAATACACATACACACCAAAAGCACATAGGACTTTGGGGATTTTGCATTTTTCCTGAAACCCTATTCATCAACCTTGTTCAAAATAATCACAATTTGGACCTTGAGGTTACTACTACATCCCAGTGGTAACAATGAGGTTTATTTCTTATTTACAGATAATATAATTTGAGATTTTCAAAATTTGTATTCTAAAGATATAAGTTTATAGCTGCTGTGGATAGGCCATAACACCTCAAAAATTTTAAAAAGTAGAATGAAGGAGAGATAGATGATCTTAAAGGCCTGGCCATACTCTAACGAGCAGTGAGTCAGTTCTCCTAGGCAGGAAAGGGATTTTTTTTTTTTTTTTTTAAGTCACCTGATAGTGCACAGGATAGACCAGAGAAGATGATTCAGATAACTAGGACTCAGAAATCATCTGCATAAGTAGAAGTTCAGGATTTGAGTTTATACAGTGCTTTTCTCCAACCTCGGTCTTGGCGAACACTCTCTAAGGAGTTAGCCCTGCTTTGGACACGACTACAAGGATTCCGGCTGAGCCAAAAAGAAAAAATGGTAATAATATGTGTATTACTGGTGGGAAATGGGATCAGGGTTGGAGCAGCAACAAGGCAAATGGAAAAACAGGAAAACATGGCCAGAGGGCCAGCAGGATAGATCCAAAGGCCCCAGAAAATGAAAGGAGTAAAGGCTAATGGCCAGGCTAAAAGTGTCTGAGGAAGAGACTGCCCTTGTTCTATCTAAAATGTCCAGACTAGGGAGAACCAAGTGAGCAAGAAATAAAAGCTTCTACAGCAGTTTACTTTTTTTTAATTGAACTACCAATTAATGCTACAATTATATTCTGATATATATTTCGGTGCTATGACACCATCGCACAAGATAAACTTATCTAAGCTCTGGTTTAAATATCTTATATCCTCATCCCAGAAATACTCAGTAAAGAAGCCACTTTCCTTTAGATGTTTCCTGAATCTAATAGCACACACGTGATGTTCATGCTTATCTTCCTGGGTTACTCCTCACAAGTGGAAGGGCCAGTATGACAAATATTCTCCACATGTACACTTAGGTAGCATTCTTCCCCCATATTCTCACCTGACGTTTTGCCTCATACTTCTATTTCATACACATGATTTAATATTCGAATGTACGTTACAGTAGGAAGTTATCTTCTACTTAAAATTCGGACTTGACATTTTCAGATTACCTTGTGATAGTTCAAATTGTGCAAAAGATATATGCACGAAAGCAAATTTCTTGCAGTTTGCTCTGGCCATCTGAAAGTAGTCGCGTGCGTCATCTGGCTCTTGAATACTGAAATAAAGATTTCAGAGTCAAGCTTTAAGAAAAAAGACACATTTGCCTAAGTTTGATAACTCCTCATTCTATTTTCCAGAGGACACAGGATATTGTTCTTTTTTCTGTATGTAAAATTAAATAAGTTAATTTTTACAATCTTTTTAGGCAGAGTCTAGAGTATGTAACTTTGTGGAAATATGTACATAGTAAAGATAAAGAAGGTTTACATTACTCACTTGTTAATTATAAACAAAAGGATTTCGTCAAAAAATATTAAATTTCTTACAAGTAATTCTGACAACATGTTTTCATTTTACCTTTTGGTGATGTAGTTATGTGTTATGTAATGTAGTTAGCTAAATGCAGTTAAAATGGTAATACTTACGCTTTTAATTCAGCAAATCTCACTTGAATTCTAGCAAAACTCTCATTTTGGCCATATTTATCTGGAGGAAGTGCTTCAATTGCTTGATTGTAACGACCAATCAATTTATTTAAAAGGGCATCATTTAAAGGGACACTGTTTTTCTCTAGTTTGAGCAACAAGTTCAACCAGTCCTCTGGGTTGTTTGCCATCATCATAATTTGGTTAACAGTTCCCGAGTTATCTGAACAGGGGACAAAACATACCACAACAGAGGAAAGACATAAAACAAATGCCAAATTGCACTTTTCTTTCAAATTACAGTTAATCACTGATACTCTCAGTATGAACATACACAAACTCCCTAAAATACTTTTTTAAAACTTTAACAACTCATGTAAATATAAGCAAACTTATTTACTGTATATATATTTTTATGATGGTATACTGTACTACAAAAAGCTATATATTTTGAAGGAAAAAAACCTTGGAAATAAATGTTTATGAGGAGCTTTAGAAAACCATATGCAGTCTAAGAATATTGTATGCTGCAGCAGCATAATTCTATCTTAGCGTCCTAACGATGCAAAGAAAACCTGAGCCTCTCTCACCACCACCAGTACCAACTTTCTTGGAAAATTCTTCATGCTTATTCATTCAAAATTTAGAAACTTACTGCCCTAGTCCTAACATAACCTTTACAACCTTATTGATCCAACATTATATCCATATTCCTCAAACTTAGTTTTAAACCGATCAAACAAAACCAATTTACAAAAGATAAGCAGCTAGTATGGTCATTTTCCTCTCCCTCCAGTTTACCCACATTTCTCCAAAATTTTCATGTTGTTAATCTATTTTTAACCTTCTTTAGTGTTACTAGTTGTCCTGTTCAGGATATTTTAGTCATTATTAAACATTATTAAATTTAGATTTCTCAGAGAAACTATCGTTCCTTCTATTAGTTTCAGTTACCTTCAACAAGGGTTAAATATTTGCTTTTACAAACAAAATTACTGTTTCTGCTTTTTACTAAAAAAAAAAAACCAAAAACCAAAAAAACAGATTCATAACTTTGTTTTTACCCTTAAATTTAATCTGGTCTGATCTTAACTTCATTTTCAGTTTTACCTCCCATCGCCTTCCTAACAAGTTAGGCTTCAAGGTGTCTAAAAAAAGGTCTTTGAAGATGTATTTCTCATACCCCATTCTCCCTCTGTTAAAACCTTAAAGCATCCTGTCTTATTGTGTTAGTATTCATTCGATGTCAAACATATGTTACAATGCAGCATAGTAGATACTAAATTCTTCTCATCTAGAAACCACGGTTTTAATCTTCCTCAGTATCATGTCTTACATCCCAATTATCAATATATGTTAAGTATTCACAGTTTTGAGCAACTAAAGATTTTAAATAAGGACTTATCTACCTTGGCGTACAAGCTTTGTTACCACTGTTTAAATACACAAAGTGTGGTGATAGAATATCACCATATTAAGAATTTGCTTAACACCAAAATGATCAGTTTCTAAGTGGTTTCAAGTGAATATGACCTGCCATCATGACTAGTTACAGGTTCTTCCATTTGCTTTCAATCCCTCATCCACTTAATGGTTAGTACAGATACAACAAACTTATCCAAAGGTCACTTTTCAAAAATCTCAACAATCTAAAATATAGTAAAAAATTCGGCTTCTGAACTAATACTTTTCATAAAACTAGGGCATTAAACTTTGGGCACTTTCACTCATTCATCATTCAATAAACATTTAAGTACCTACTACTTGCTAGGCACCATTCTTAGTTCTGCAGACACAACACAACAGATAAAAGCCACACCCTCAGAGAGCTCACTTTCTAGTGGAGGAGAGAGACAATAAACACATGAGTAAATGAGATATAAAGTGATTAGTGCTATAGAGAAAAATAATACAGGGAGAGGAAACAGGGGACACACACCCAACCCCACAGGTTGCTATTTTAAATAGGTGGGTTAGGGAAGGCCTCGATGAGATGACATTTGAACAAAGACTTGAAGGAGGTAAGAGTGGGCAGGTAGCTGGGGAGCGGTGTTCCAGGCAGAGAGCAAGGACGAAGGCACTGGGATAGGAGCTGGTCCAGCACACAGGAGGCATAGCAAGGAAGCTGCTGTGAGCAAGGGAGAATAGGAAAGGCCAGGAAAGTAAGAGGAAGATTCTTCAAATCAAATACTGAGTGTTTAACCTTAAACCTGTACATCCTTTTATTGAGATTGGTGAGGTTTTCTCAGTTTGCAGCAAAAAAAGGAATGGAAAAAAAATGGCATACCTATTGATGGCAAGCATATCAGCAGAAATGAGAGCTGCCAATAATGGAAGAGTTATGAAAATTACCTCTGAGCACACTGTAATATGTGATGTTAAGTATCCTTTCTTAAGAAAGTGGAAAATTGTGGGAATATTTCCACACAAAAGGGTTAAAACATAAAATGTTTGTGCTCTAACTGGTGAGCGTCAATTACTGAGAAAAGTACACCATGTGAACACCCAGTGGTTAACATTTCCTTCCTTTACCGCAGAGGTATTCAAAACAAGGGAACTCACCTGTAGTATCAGCAGAGGCTTTATTCAAGCTTAGCTCATCAGTAAGGTCTTCGTTTTTAAATTTATTTTTAATATCTCTCACTTTGTTCATTATGGAATCAATTGTCAATTCTCTGCCACTTAAATCCTCAGCCTCCATTTCTAAGGAAAAAAAAAATCGAACTATTCAGAATTCCTATTTTTACTAGCATTAAAGAAAAAAATGTTGCAACTAGCCGTTTAGAACCCAGGAGACTAAAGCATTATAAATATGAATATCTCAACACAGATATTATCAAGGTAGTATTTATGAAGCTATGTGCACAAAAACAACAGCATGTCTTTGTAATCTACCCAGCAAGGATTCCAACACGTAAGTCCACCTCTTCTTTCCACCAGAACATCAATGAAGCCATTGCACAACACAGAAGTTGCTGCCCCCTTTCAAACTTTCCATTTTTCTTCTCTGCCTTCCTTTCACTCTTTTTCCAGAATTATTTTCTCTGGGCCATCTGCAAATTCAGTCGTTTAAAAAAATGTGATGGTATGTTTGCTTGGATTCTGGTAGTGACATATAGGCATAAAAAAACCCTTTTGGTAGTGAGAATAACCATTCATTTATTTATCTGCTTTATGTCAGTAAACCTGCACATTGCAAGTGCTTTCAAAGCATGATACATACAACATCACTGTCCTTTACTGATAAATGGGGTATCAGCAGCTTGTTCTTGTGCATATCTGGCAGAAACATGATGTGCTACCTTAATCATTCTAATACCAAGAATCTACTGTATTAGTACAGTACTGAGCACTTGCTCATCTGCATGGTGTTGATGTTTAGTCCGCAAAGCGTCCGCAGTCTTTCTTCCTGTCAATCTCATCTTTGTGATTCTCAAATCCATCAATCCAGTAACCCAGGGCCACTGATATCAATGGTGCCCCAGACCTCGAGCGTAACAATGAAAAAGGGGGATAAAGCGGGCAGCTAGGTATCACCCCTTGAAGCCAGGTTCCAAAGGTAACTGTCAGAATCACGGCCACCATCTCCTCTCCCTGTTCTAAAACACCAGACAACAGAGGGAGTCTCCCCAGATGCCCTGCCAGGCCCTCTCTCCAGCCAAGTCCACATCTACCTCTCGTTTCCCGGGTTCTCAACAAAAAAAAATCTCCGGCACTACCGGGAGGATTGGAGGGGCAGAGAGCCCGCCCCTCCCCCTCCAGCCCGTTGAGCCGCACCCTACGTCTTCTGCCAGGCTGTGAGCCCTCCCCGCCTCGCCCCCACCGCTCACCGGCCAGCGCGGCGCGGCTAAAGAGCCCACACACCGGCCGCCGCCGTCCCTCCGTGCGCCGGCAAGGTCGGACTCTCCTCCGGAAAGCTGAGTTGAGAACAAAAGATGGAATCCCAGCCCCGCTCCGCAAACACGTTTGAATTTCCCCGCCGCGGCCGCCGCGGCCGCCTATTGGTCAGTGCTAGCTACGTAAACACGTCTGCCGTGATTGGTTCGTGTGCCCTGGCACCGCCCCTTCTACTGCGGCCCAAGAGCCCAGCCCCGCGGGGTCTTCCGGTCTGACTCTGACCCCTCGGCGCCGGGAGTCAAAGGGATGCTGGCCGTCGGGGGGTGTCCCCGGGGCGCCGGTAGACTGGCTTTCCTGCACCTTCCCGTTTAACCAGGCCATAGTTTTGCCCGAGAGGTAGCCACTCCCGGGCAGAGTGACCCGGTGAAAGGAAAATAGGAGTGCGGACGCTGCTCCCAGCATCAGGACCTAAAAGGGGCCGTGTCAGTCGGCCCTTGCCCGCCACCGCCCCCTCACTCCTCGGTTCTTCAGGCTCCTCACTGCCCGACTTAGGGAGGATGCGGCCAGGAAGGATCGTTCACAGCGCCAACTCAAGAATCTCAGTGCTTTTTGTCCTTGAGCTTCCACTAGGCTTAGTTCTTCCACTATACTTAAATGACTGTATGCCTCGTCTTCAAGCCAAGGCCCTCCCGTTTGTCAGAATTCTGCGCAAAACTCACATGCCCATCACTGTTGCTATTTCTGAACTCGCCTTGTTAGCCCCCCTCCCTCCGGGCCTGTCCCACTTTAGAGGTCAAGTGCCCTCGGGGGAAGGGCACCTCCCTGGTAATTACGCGAGGGCGAGGCTCTGCGGCTAAGTGGCTTTGTGGTCCAAGGCAGTGCTTCTCTTCATTTGCGAAACGAGATGCCTGTTGTACCGGCATTATGACATATGCTCTGTGGCAGGACAGGTTGGTTAGTTTTGTGTACGTGTAGGAAACTAACTGCAGCTGTCACTTGTTAACTCCAAAGCTGTCCTTAGAACCCTCGCATTCCCAGCTCTGACTAGCCACCCGGCCAGCCTGAAAGCCCTTCCTCACCAAATACATCTTTCCATATCTTCTGGCTCTGTATTTTTGCTTCAGCACAGCAAAATGATTTGCTATACCTGGTTGGCTAATCACTACCTTTGCATCATTGAGCCTAACACTGCTTTTAATTGGAGGAATATACTATTCCACCAATTCTTGTTGATCTCTTTGGGGCCTGATCTCAAAACTTGCATTTTGAAATGCATTTTGAAAATTGCATTTTCCTGAAAATTCTGCTACTAACTCTTCTTTCTGTACACTCACTCCTTTGGTAAGCTCCTCCAATCTTACTTTATTCTTTTTTTGGGGGGTGCCGCACTCTGTGGCATGCGGAACTTCCCTCACCAGAGATCGAACCTGTGCCCCCTGCATTGGAAGCAGGGGAGTCTTAACCACTAGACCACCAAGGAAGTCCTCAAATCTTACCTTTTAAAATACCACCGTTGGAGACTTCCCTGGTGGTCCAGAGGTTAAGAATCTGCCTTCCAATGCAGGGGATGTGGGTTCAATCCCTGGTCAAGAACTAAGATCCCACAGGCTGCGGGGCAACTAAGCCTGTGTGCCACAAGTGCGCTACAGCTGGAGAGCTGGGGGACCCCAACGAAAGGTCCCACGTGCCGCAACCAAGACCAACACCTGACGCAGCCAAAAATAAATAAATATTTTATAAAATAAAATACTATCTATGTGTTAATGATTCCCAAATGTATAACCCCAGCAGAACTCTCTCTCCTGAACCCCAGACTCAAATATCCACTGTCTACTTAACGTCTCCACTTAACTGTCTCATAGGTATTTTAAACTCAAAATGTTCAAAACAGCCCCTGATCTCCCCACCCCCAACATACTTCCTACAAAGTCTTCTCTGTAAAAGACAGTCCTTGTTCCATTTTTAAGCCCCAAATTTTGGTGTCATTCCTGACCCCACATCTAATCTGTAAGCAGATTGTGTCAGGTCCAACAAGGTAGTCCTGGAATCCTACCACCTTTCTCCACCTCTACTGCTACTGCCCTAGTACCGAGCACCTGCCTCACTCACCTGGGTTATTGCAGTAGCCTCCTGGCTGGTCTCTTTGCTTCTGCCCTCACCTCAATTTGTTCTCCAGCACAGCTGAGTAATCTTCAATGAGATCATGTCACTCCTTTGCTCAAAACCCTTCAGAGCTCAGAATAAAAGCAAAAGTCCTTACAGTGGTCTAGAATTGCACTGTTTAATATGGTAGCTGTTAGCCACATAGGGCAATCGTGCACTTGAACTGTGGCTACTGCAACTGAAGAACTGAATTTCTTAATTAGTTAATTTAAATTTAAAAACTGATAGTGCAATTATTGGAAGAATTTTAAGTATATTGGAACAACTGGAGAATGTGAATCTACTTTTTCAACTGTAAATTTTGTGAGCTCTAAATGCAGATGAAGTACTTCCAATGAAAGTGTCTGAGTTTAATTTGTGTTGTAAGTATACACACTAGATTTTGAAGATTTAGTATGAAAAATAATGTAAAATACATTATTGATAATTTTTAAAATATTGATCAGTTTTAAATGATGTTTTTATATATTATTATCATATAATATATTGTGTTAAAATATATTATTAAAATTAATATCCCCAGTCACAGACCAGAAGAGACTACGACTTGACAAATAAAAGCAAGGTAGTATCATGGATTGGATCCTGGAACAAAAAGTGAACGTTAATGGAAAAACTGATGAAATCCAAGTAATAGAGGTTTAGTTAATAGTGATGTACCAGCGTTAGTTTCTCAATTTTGACAAAGGTACCACAGTACATATGATCTTAATAATAGGGAAGTTGAGAGAAGAGTGCACATCAACTCCCTGCACTTTTGCAGCACTTGTGTAATTAAAAATTACTCCAAAATAAAAAATTTCTTAAAATTTGGAATTTTCAAAGGAAAGGTAGGAGAACTAAAGAATGTATTTGAAGGAAATATGGCCAAAAATTGTCCAAATATGGTAAAAGCTATAAGCCAACAGATTGAAGAATCTTAATGAACCCCAAGCACAAGAAACTTTACAAAAATTACATGTAGGCACATAATTAAATTGCTCAAAACTGGTGATACATATATACAATGGAATATTACTCAGCTATAAAAAGAAACGAAATTGAGTTATTTGTAGTGAGGTGGATGGACCTAGAGACTGTCATACACAGTGAAGTAAGTCAGAAAGAGAAAAACAAATACCATATGCTAACACATATATATGGAATCTAAGAAGAAAAAAAAAGGTCATGAAGAACCTAGGGGTAAGACGGGAATAAAGACACAGACCTACTAGAGAATGGACTTGAGGATATGGGGAGGGGGAAGGGTAAGCTGGGACAAAGTAAGAGAATGGCATGGACATATATACACTACCAAACGTAAAATAGATAGCTAGTGGGAAGCAGCCGCATAACACATGGAGATCAGCTCGGTGCTTTGTGACCACCTAGAGGGGTGGGATAGGGAGGGTGGGAGGGAGGGAAACGCAAGAGGGAAGAGATATGGGAACATATGTATATGTATAACTGATTCACTTTGTTATAAAGCAGAAACTAACACACCATTGTAAGGCAAATATACTCCAATAAAGATGTTAAAAAAAAAAAAAGGATATGTGTACCACAATGTTCGTTGCAGCACTATTTACAACTGCCAGGACGTGGAAGCAACCTAAGTGTCCATCGACAGATGAATGGATAAAGAAGATGTGGCACATATATACAACAGAATATTACTCAGCCATAAAAAGGAACGAAATTGAGTTATTTGTAGTGAAGTGGATGGACCTAGAGTCTGTCATACAGAGTGAAGTAAGTCAGAAAGAGAAGAACAAATACCGTATGCTAACACATATATACGGAATCTAAAAAAACGGTACTGATGAACCTAGTGGCATGGCAGGAATAAAGACGCAGATGTAGAAAATGGACTTGAGGACACAGGAGGGGAAAGAGAAGCTGGGACGAAGTGAGAGAGTAGCATTGACATATATACACTACCAAATGTAAAATGGATGGCTAGTGGGAAGCTGCTGCATAGCACAGGGAGACCAGCTCAGTGCTTTGTGATGACCTAGACGGGTGGGATAGGGAGGGTGGGAGGGAGGCTGAAGAGGGAGGGGATATGGGGATATATGTATACTTATAGCTGATTCACTTTGTTGTACAACAGAAACTAACACAACATTGTAAGGCAATTATACTCCAATAAAGATACAATAAATAAATAAATAAATAACTCAAAAAATAACAAAAAATAAAAATTGCTTTTATCATGAGTCATCATTTTTTAGCCCCTTTTAAAAAAAATCTTGGATGTGATAGACTACACTTTGGCTTTAACTTTACTCATTTATTTATCCTCACTCTCCACACTCCCTGGGCATTCAAACAATTTTAATACATATAATTATGTTCATATTTTAGAATACAGAATACAGCAACGTTTTGTTTATTACAAATATTTTAATTTACAGGTTTGTATAAGTTTATTAAGAATATTTTAATTTACAGGTTTGTTCCACGTAAGTAACTTAATTAACCTACAAGTGAGAGAGAAGGAGGCAGAAGAAACCTTTTGGTCTCTGCATTTATACATGCAGCTACAGTCTGCAAGTCCACAGGCTTGTGGCAGGGCTCACTTGGAGGCCGAGATGACTAGCTTCTCTTTACATGCGGTCTTTCATCTTAAAAGAAGCTAAATGGGCCCTTTCATGTGACCATAGTATCATTCTAAGAATGCTGAGTGGCAAGCCCAGGTCTAAGAGCATGAATGCCTGGGTATGGTTGGCCTACCACGGTGACTAGGAATGAACATAATCCATTAGGTTTTGCTAACCTTCTAATTTTCCTTAAGTAGCCAAATATCTAGATGCAGAGTCTCTTAGTGATTATTATTATGATTCTGACTTGGCAGTTAGAGATATCTGTGACATTTCAAGTAAATTGTACTATTTGGTGATCTAAAGCCTCAACATACAAACACTTACCAAGCATCTGTTTGTATCATGTCTGCTGATGTCCCCATGGGCCAATGCGGACACATGGCCAAATCCAGAGTCGATTCGGAAGGGGATCCACAAGGGCACAGGTACTGGGAAGAATGATTCATGGGGCATTAATGTGGCAATCACCACAAGATCATTGAAAATTGTAATGTATAATTTTCTTAATTATTAAAGTGGGAGCATATTTTGTCAATTAAAGATATCAACCTCAGTGCATGGATTTCATTTTCCATATTTAGTATTTGAATTTAATTATCTCCTTTAACTATTTCGTTTTATTATCAATATCATTTTGTGTTTCATTGAATTCATAGATTTTTTTTTTTAAACCGCATTGCTATTTCTTTTCTCACATTATTCTGCTCTGGATTTCATTGAATGTAATCAATTAACAATATAGTCATAACAATTATATGGAGAGTCAAATGTTTTCGTGTTTTTAAATTTTTTCTTTAGTAAAGAAAGTTTAGCATGTCAACAGATCAAAAGAAGGTTAATATTTCTAAAGTATTTTTATGGATGAGGTTCCAACTGTAAAATACTATGACAAATAAACAACAACAACAAACAAGAACTACATATGCCACAAAAAACACATCTATAGATCGACTTGGGCCCAAGAGCTATCAGTTTGCAAACCCTGCTCAAACTAAAAGTAAATGATAAAATTAATATTTTAGCATAACAAGCCCTTTTTTTTTTTTTTTTTTTTTGCGGTACGCGGGCCTCTCACTGTTGTGGCCTCTCCCGTTGCGGAGCAACGCGCAGGCTCAGTGGCCATGGCTCACGGGCCCAGCCGCTCACTCTCAACCACTGCGCCACCAGGGAAGCCCCAACAAGCCCAATTTTTGCTCCATGCTATGTGGTCCAGATAGGTCTTAAGAGAATTTAGAATGTTAATGTTTTCCACCATCCGCCATTTTCAGAATGAAATCCTCAATCTAATTTGGAGAAAAGATCTGCCATACAGCAGACTGTTACAGAGTTTTATATATATTCATTAGTGATAAGCATAAAATCAGTTTAATTTATAGTTAAAATGCTATTCAAGAAAACTTGAATGCAAGTTTTTCAGCCAGAACAATTTTAATTTCATGCCAATTGATAAAAGTTGGCTAAATTAGGCCTGTTTTACCAGTAATCACTGGTCATCACTTCGTTTGTGGGGACAGAAATGGGATGTGTAGGACCCTCAAAAGTGTGGTCTGCAGACCAACATCAGCATTACCTAGGAACTCCTTAGAAATGCAAAATCTTGGGTGCCACGCCCAACAAACTGAATTGGAATCTGCAATTTAACAAGATCCCCAGGGGCCTGTGTATGCCTTAAAGTTTGAGAGGCACTGGCCTGGGATACATTTCTTGATTAAGTGGTGTCTTGTTCAAAACCACCAGGACGGACCTCATCAGTGAGCTTTTGTTGGGAGATGAGAAGCATGATCACTTGGGGCAGGGCCCTGGCTCTGGGCCATCCTGAGACAGAAATATTTGAATTGGCTCCAGAGCCCCATGGACATTTTGCTATGCGCCCTGTGCAAAAATGTCGGTGTAGCATACTACCGCTTCTCCAGCAGCTGAGAACTGTTTCTATATGAATGCTGGTTTTCTGAGGGGACACACAGTCTCCCAGAAATACTTGCTGTCAGTACATTTTGCTCATACCCACTCCTAAAACTTTCACCCACACTTCATTTTATGACTCAACCTAATAGTTCCCCTGAGAGCCTAGTGAAAAGGAGCCATGGAACCACTCGCCCTTCTAGAGACACACTGCCATGTAGTATTACATATGCAGTGGCCTTTTCAGTGCCTCACTTCAGAAGGCATATGGCATCAGTCTGTCCCATTACTGGTCATAGTAACATGATCATTTTGTTAAGGTGCTATCTGTCAGTTTTCCACTGTAAAACTTCCTTTTCTCATAGAGGTTCGGGAGAAAAGGATTTGTTGTGGGGGGACAGATAAAAATTCTAAAGAAAACTTATATTGTCTTTTCCCAGTATAGCCCTCTGTGAGAGAGAAAATGTTAACAAATATCTAATCAAAGATTAGAGAATATAGTTCATGTTATTTTTTTAAGAACAATAAAAACAATTAACAATGCTAAGTTATCTAAATTACACTTGTGGTGGCCAAATCTATATAATTCTTTTAAATTACCTTGGTATTGGGGGTGGTTTTTTCAACATGAGAATACACTATAGAATATCCATATTTTTCCCCATGGGAAGAAATAGCGATGGTTATTTCCTTTTTGTACTTACAAAGTAAAATTCAGAACATTATATATGGTTACTTAATTCAATTATTAATGAAAAGATATATCACAATAGCTTTTTTTAAAATAAATTTTATGTACTTATTTATTTTTGGCAGTGTTGGGTCTTCGTTGCTGCATGTGGGCTTTCTCTAGTTGCGGCGAGCAGGGGCTACTCTTCACTGTGGTGCACGGGCTTCTCGTTGAGGTGTCTTCTCTTGTTGCGGAGCATGGGCTCTAGGCGTGCGGGCTTCAGTAGTTGTGGCACGCGGGCTCTAGAGCGCAGGCTCAGTAGCTGTGGCTCACGGCCTTAGTTGTTCTGCGGCATGTGGGATCTTCCCAGACAAGGGCTCGAACCCGTGTCCCCTGCATTGGCAGGAGGATTCTTAACCACTGCGTCACCAGGAAAGCCCCACAAAGTTTTTAAAAAATCTTTTCAATATCCACTAAAGAACTTACTCTCTTTACAGTAAAATTATGGGTAACAACCTCAGTGGTTAAAATGCCATGCTTTTTGTTTTTTGGCCAAGACAAGACACTCAGTTTTACTCTTCTTTCAGTGGCAAAAACATATAATCAACATGAATTATTACATAACATTTGGGCATGTAAAAATATTTTTCTAAATAAAGTTAAATCTAATACTGACTCCATCCTCCTGGACTTTGGAATTAAGTACAAATTTTCCTCCCTCCCTCTCTTCCTTCCTTCCTCCCTCCTTCCTTTTTTTTTTTTTTTTTTCCCTTTTTTAAGACTTCATTTTGTTTTAGAACAGTTTTGGGTTAAAGAGATTTCCCATATACCCCCTGGGCCCACATATGTATAGATTTCTCTATTATCAACTTCTCCCACTAGAGTGGTACGCTTGTTACAACTGATGAACCCATGTTAACACATCATAATCACCCAAAGTCCATAGACACCTTAGGGTTCATTCTTGGTATTATACATTCTATGGGTTTAGACATGCATAATGGCATATATCCATCATTATGGTGTTATACTATTTTCACTGGCCAAAAAATAAAAATGCCATGCTTTAACTATACTTTAATAGTCATTATCTCATTTGACCCACACGACAATTATATGAAGAAGATAGGGAATGCATTATCTTCATTTATCAGGTAAGGAGAACCTTAAAGAGACCAGTGATTTGCCCATGCCCACACATGTGAGGGCCAGAAATAAAAATAGAACTGAGGTCTCCTGATTCCTGGACCAGGATGTTTTCCATTATAACATAGTATTTATCTCCTTAGTTGCTCTTAAAATCTATGATCTGGGGCTTCCCTGGTGGCGCAGTGGTTGAGAGTCCGCCTGCTGATGTAGGGGACACGGGTTCATGCCCCAGTCCAGGAAGATGCCACATGCCGCGGAGCGGCTGGGCCCGTGAGCCATGGCCGCTGAGCCTGCGCGTCCGGAGCCTGTGCTCTGCAACGGGAGAGGCCTCAACAGTGAGAAGCCCGCGTACCGCAAAAAAAAATTAAATTAAATTAAATTAAATTAAATTAAATTAAATTTAAAAAAAAATCTATGATCTGTTGCAGACAAAGTGCCAAAGGAAAATTCTATCAGTAAAATAAGCAACCTACTAGTTAGGATCTAATAAAATGTGCTCAAACTATGTTGTTTTCCTTTGGTCTTATTCTTACTTATTCTAGATCAAAAAAGAACAAATGAATGCATACCACCACAGAGTTACCAAGAAACCAGTTATTTCACAGTCTTGAGGATTTTGTGCCAACACTAATTCATATATCATCCTTTATTTGCACATCTTTTGTATGATTCTGGACCAAAATCTTACTAGTGATATAAGAAACGTTGCCGAGGGCTTCCCTGCTGGCACAATGGTTAGGAATCTGCCTGGCAATGCAGGGAACACGGGTTCGATCCTGGTCCAGGAAGATCCCATGTGCTGCGGAACAACTAAGTCCGTGCGCCACAACTACTAAGCCCGTGCACCTAGAGCCCAAGCTCCACAACAAGAGAAGCCACCGCAATGAGAAGACCCTGCACCACAACGAAGAGTAGCTCCCACTTGCCACAATTAGAGAAAGCCTGGGTGCAGCAACAAAGACCCAGTGCAGACAAAAATAAATAAATAAAATTTTTAAAAAATGTTGCTGAATCTATTTTTAAAAAATGTTGCTGAATCTAATTCATCTTTGACTATTAAAATTTGTGAGTTTGCAGACCAGCTCTACCAGATAGACCTTATTACTTACAGACTTGATTTAGTTTCTTGGTAAAATGATCTTCTCAGTAGGGCATGAGAGCATAATATTCCTTTCACTTTCTAGCTTGACTTTAAAACTTGGGTTACTTTTATGACCGTTTAGGCCCTATTTACTGCCAACCCCCTGCAATTTAATTCTATATATGTTCTGGACAACAGTGTCCAATTTACAAAGACATTTTTCTTTAAAGAATGCCTGTTAGCTCCAGATATGAAATTGACTAATGTCAATTATTTAAAAGAAAAATAAAAATTATTAGAAGGCTGAAATGTGATGGGGAAATCACTCTTGATGTGTTTCTCAAAAAATGATGGGGGAGTGCCTGATAAACAAAGTAGAAACTCATTGAATGTTTGTTGAATGAATACATGAATTAGTTAACATGTATTCATGACATATATCTTAGCTATTACCTTTTCTAGTAAGCCACTGACATCCCCAGTCTAGGTTAGGAGATACTACTGTTTCCATGGCACCCCATCATACTTCTGTTGTAATTTGTCATCAATGGTATTGTTGAGATTAGTATCATTATTATTGCTATATTTATTGGGTGCCAGAGGCTGAGGCACTGAGATTAACTCAGATTACAAGGTCACATAGTTAGTAAGGGAGATTAACTCAGATTACAAGGTCACATAGTTAGTAAGGGAGATTAACTCAGATTACAAGGTCACATAGTTAGTAAAGGAAGACTCATTTGTCATCACTTATTACCCTTTATTACACTCATCTTCTTACTTGTCTCTCTACTGCACTGCTGATTCTTTGAGGATTGAACCTGAGTCAGAGTCAGCTTCCGTAATAACAAGAACAGTAGCAAACAACATTCACTGAGTAGTCATACTACTTTACATGGTTGACCTCATTTAAATTTCACAACATGCTTATGCGTAGGTACTATTCAACCTATTTTACCATAAGATACATTTGGTAGTTATTTCTTTAAGATATACCATATGGAGCTTCCCTGGGTGGCGCAGTGGTTGAGAGTCCACCTGCCGATGCAGGGGACACGGGTTCGTGCCCCGGTCTGGAAAGATCCCACATGCCATGGAGCGGCTGGGCCCGTGAGCCATGGCCGCTGAGCGTGCATGTCCGGAGCCTGTGCTCCGCAACGGGAGACGCCACAACAGTGAGAGGTCCGCATACTGCAAAAAAAAAAAAAAAAGATATACCATATGATTGAAATTATTGCAAAAGTCTATAATTATTTTTCACATTTTATTTATTTATGATTTTAAAAATAATCTTTATTCTTTA
Organism: Stenella coeruleoalba; assembly: GCF_951394435.1. Taxonomy (NCBI): domain Eukaryota; kingdom Metazoa; phylum Chordata; class Mammalia; order Artiodactyla; family Delphinidae; genus Stenella; species Stenella coeruleoalba. Next base: position 16,273,159 of record NC_137158.1, on the reverse strand, counting down.
GAACAGTTTGAATTTAAATGAAAATTGCAAAATACAGGGTTCCCATGTATTCCACACATTTTCCCTTATTATGAATATCTTACATTCATATGGCACATTTGTCATAATTATTAAACCAATATTGAGTCAGCAGTTTATTCAGACTTCCTTAGTTTTTACCTAGTGTTTTTTTCCATTCCAGGACCCCATCCAGGATACTACATTACTTTCAGTTTTCATGTGTCTTCAGGCTCCTCTTGGTTATGACAGTTTATCAGACTTTCCTTGCTTTTGATGAACTTAGTTTTGCGGAGAACTACTTAGATATTTTGTAGAATATTCCTCAATTGGAAACCATCTAATGTTTTTCACATGATTAGGCTGGGGTTATGGGTTTGGGGGAGAAAGACCACGGAGGTAAAATGCCACCTTTATCACATCAGAGCAAGGGTACATATTATCAATATTTCTTATCACCATTGCTGTTGACCTTGATCACCTGGCTGAGGTAGTGTTTGTCAGATTTATCCACCCTAAAGTTACTGTTTTCCTTCCCATTCCACATTGTACTCTTTGGAAAGAAGTCACTACATGCAGCCCTTACTTAGGGAGCAGGCTGTTATGCCCCACCCCCTTGAGCGTGGAGTAGCTACCTAATTATTTAGAATTCTTCTGCAAGAGATACTTATCTCTTCTTCCCCATGTATTCATTCATTCAATCACTTATTTCTATCCATATGGACTCATGGGTATTATTTTACACTTCGGGTTACAGTTCGATACCACTTTATTTTTTTGCTCAAAGTGTTCCAGCTCTGGGCACTGGAGCTTTTCCAGTTGTTTCCTGTGTCCCTTCTCCATAACCTACACCAATTTGCAGGTTTTTTCTTTGAGCACTTTTTTACTTCTTGGTACTAAAAGATGTTCTGGGATCCTCTTATACTTTCCTGCCCCAGTCCTAGAATCAGTCATTTTTCCAAGGATCCCTTGTTTACTTTGGTTGGAGAATAGTGTTAGAAACCAAAATCTGGGTACTAAGTGTGCTTGTTGCCAGTAGGGTGTCTATGCTTCTAAACCCTCTCAGCTGACAGATCGAAGACATATGTGTGCATATACTAACCTGTGTATATACACATATCTATACGGAACCATCTGTATCTAAATTAACCTAAACATGACATTATACTTGTGTCTCCAACTCTGATCTATTGCCACATGGATTACTCTAGCCTCCTTTTGTTGCTTACCTATAAACTTTCACTTCAACAGTGAGAAACCTGGTTCATACCATTTGCCAACCATCCAGTTACTTAATTGTTCAGTTCCAGCAGATTCATAGAACAATATCAGAATTGTTGACTTGTACGCCTGTGGGAAACAACCTTATAAACTAGAGTACATTGCCCATGTGCGGTCCCTTTTGCCTTTAGTCTTACAGACTCTACTCATTTCCAAATCTACTAGGTCAGCAAATTTCACCCTGACCTTCTTAAATACATTTTATAATACAATTGGATTCTTTTGTCACAGTGTGTATTCCATCCTGGTATTCCCCAACCTCCTAAATGGATAAAAAAATTTCATATGTTAAGGCTCACTCTGCAGAAAAGGTCTATGGATTGTGAAAAATGCTTAGTGCTGTTTATCTACTATTACAACTGTCATACAGAATAGTTACATCACCCTGCAAAATTTCCCGTACTAGACATATGCAACCTCTTCCCAGCTCCCTAAGCCCCTGGAAACCACAGATCTTTTTACTATCTCTATAGCTTTACCTTTTCAGAAATATCAAATAATTGGAATCATATAGTATGTAGCCTTTCACACTAGTTTCTTTCACTTAGCAATATACATTTCAGTTTCATTCATGTCTTTCATGGCTTGCTAGCTTATTTCTTTGTATTGCTGAATAATATTCCATTGTATGGATCACCACAATTTCTGTATCCATTCATCTATTGAAGAGCAGATTGGTTGCTTTCAATGTTTGGTGATTATGAAAAAGCTGCTATACATATCCATGTGCAGCTTTTTGTGTAGACATAAGTTTTCAGATTTGTTGAGCAAATATCCATGAGTACAATTTCTGGGTTGTATGGTAAGGCTATGTTTAGCATTGTAAGAAACTGCTGAACTGCTTTCCAAAGTGGCTGTACCATTTTGCATTTCTGCTATCAGTAAATGAGAGTTCCTGCTGACCTGTAACTTCACCAGCAACTGGTATTGTCAAGGTTTTTAAAATTTGTTTTTATTTTTAATTTAGCCATTCTAATAGGCATGTAGTGGTATCTTGTTGTTTTAATTTGTTGTTCTCTAATGATACATGACATTGAACCTCTTGCATGTTTATTTTTTATTTTTTTTAACTTTTTATTTTATATTGGAGTATAGTTGATCAACAGTGTTGTGATAGCTTCAGGTGTACAGCAAAGTGATTCATTTATACATATACATGTATCTATTCTTTTTCATATTATTTTCCCATTTAGGTTGTTACATAATATTGATCAGAGTTTCCTGTGCTATACAGTAGGTCCTTGTCGGTTATCCGTTTTACATATAGCAATGTGTAGATATCAATCCCAAACTCCCTAACTACCCCTTTCCCTCACCTTTCCCCCACCCCTGTGTAACCATAAGTTCATTCTTTAAGTCTGTGAGTCTGTTTCTGTTTATTTGCCATCTGTATATTTTCTTTGGTGAGGTGTCCAGATCTCTTGTTTATTTTTAAACTGAGTTTTTTTTTTTATCATTGTTGAATCCTAAGACTTCTTTGTATATTTTAGATACAAGTCTTTATCAGAAAAATGTTTTGCAAATATTTTCTCTAAGTCTGTGGCTTGTTTTTTTATTTTCTAAACAGTCTTTAACAGAGCAGAAGTTTTTAATTTTAATGACTTATCAATTCTTTTTTCATGAATCGTGACTTTGGTGTTGTATCTAAGAACTCATCACCAAAACCAAGATCACCTAGATTTTATCCTATGTTTTCATCTAGAAGTTCTATTATTTTGCATTTTACATTTAGGCCTGTGATCCAATTTGAGTTAATCATGGTGAAAGATACATGGTCTCTGTCTAGGTTTTTGTTTTGTTTTGTATATGGACATACAATTTTTTCCAGAACAATTTGTTGAAAAGACTACCCCTTTTCCATTGAATTGCCTGTGTACCTTTGTCAAAGATCAGTTGACTATATATGTGTGGGTCTATTTCTGGGCTCTATAATTTTTCTATTTTACTGTGTGTTCATCCTTTCCGCAACATCACACTGTCCTGATTACTGTAGCTTTACAGCAAGTCCTGAAATCAAGCAGTGTAAGTTCCCCAATTTAGTTCTTTTTCAGTATTGTGTTAACTATTCTAGGTCTTTTTAAAAAATTGAAGTATAATTGACCTACAATTATGCTGCACAACATAGTGATTCAATACATCTATACATTACAAAATGATCACCAGGATGTCTAGTTACCATCTGTCACCATACGAAGCTGTTACAATATTAATGACTGTATTCCCTATGCTGTATATTTCATCCTGTGACTCATGTTTTTTGTAACCAGAAATTTATCTCCCTCACCTGTTTCACTCATCCCCCCATGCCTCTCCCTTCTGGCAACCACCTGTTTGTTCTCTGTATGTATGACTTTGTTTCTGTTTTATTATGTTTGTTCATTTGTTTTGTTTTTTATATTCCACATATAAGTGAAATCATATGGAATTTGTCTTTCTCCATCTGACTTATTTCACTTAGCATAATACACTCTAGGTCCATCCATGTTGTCACAAATGTCAAGATTTCATTCTTTTTTATGGCTGAGTAATAAATCCATATATATATATATGTATATATATATATATATATATATATACACATATATATACACCACATCTTCTTTATCCATTCATCTATTGATGGTATTTAGGTTGCTTCAATATCTTGGCTATTGTAAATAATGCTGCAATAAAACTAGTGTTTTATTTTCTTCAGAAAAATACCCAGAAGTGGGACTGCTGGGTCACATGGCAGTTCTATTTTGAATTTTTTGAAGAACCTCCATTCTGTTTTCCACAGTGGTCGCACCAATTTACATGCCCATCAACAGTGCACAAATGTTCCCTTTTCTTCACATCCTCACCAACACTTGTTATTTCTTGTCTTTTTTATAATAGCCATTCTCACAGGTGTAAGGTGATATCTCATTGTGGTTTTCATTTGCATTTCCCTGATGATAGTATGTTGAGCATCTTTTCATGTGTTTGTTAGCCATTGGTATGTCTTCTTTGGAAAAAATGTCTATTCAGGTCCTCTGCTCATTTCTTAGTCAGGTTGGTGTTTTTTTTTTTTTTTTGATACTGAGTTCTTTGTATATTTTGGTTACCAACTCCTTATCAGATATATCATTTGCCATGACCTGATGGGCAATTTTAAAAGAGTACTTAAGCTGTGTGTGGAGGAAAGAAATGGGTGCAGAGAGACCAGTTAAGGGCTGGTTGAGGTGATTACGGTGAGAAGGTGATGCAGGCTTAAGTTAAAGTGTATGCAGTGGAGCTGAGAGAAGTGGAAGGCGTCAAGATATATTTTTTAAAATAAATTTATTTATGTATTTATTTATTTATTTTTGGCTGCGTTGGGTCTTCATTGCTGCCTGCGGGCTTTCTCTAGTTGCGGCGAGCGGGGGCTACTCTTCGTTGCGGTGCACGGGCCTCTCACTACGGTCGCTTCTCTTGTTTCGACCTCTAGGCATGTGGACTTCAGTAGTTGTGGCTCGTGGGCTCAGTAGTTGTGGTTCACAGGCTCTAGAGCGCAGGCTCAGTAGTTGTGGCACACGGGCTTACTTCCTCCCCAGCACGTGGGATCTTCCTGGACCAGGGCTTGAACCCATGTCTCCTGCATTGGTAGGCAGATTCTTAACCACTGTGCTACCAGGGAAACCCCCAAGATATGTTTTGCAGGAGAATTGATAGGAGTTGGTCATGGATTGGATGTGGGTGGTAAAGGAGGATAAAGTGTCAGTGATGGCTTGGGGCACATGTAGTAATGGAAGAATATGAAGGAAGAACAATTGTGGGGAGAATATGTTCTAAGATCTCAGATTCAGATGCCTGAGGCCCATCAAAGACAACATACCACACAAGCTGTGAGATATACGAGCTTGAAAGAAGGATGTAAGCTGGAGATACACACTTGGGAGTTACAAATAGATGGCAACCAATGGCATGAGGATGGATCACATAATTCAAGCAAGACGTATAATATAAGAAAAAGACTAGAAAGCAACCAGAAAGAATTCTGACATTCAAGGGTCAGAAATAAGAGGAGCTGGCGAAGAAGAATGAGAAAGGGGACCAGATATAAATGATGGTATAGAAGCCAAGACTTCGCTTAAGTTATTTCCTTTTAGTTTCATCCATGGATTCTTCAGGGTCAAGGCTGTTTCTCCAAGATCTGAGGGAGGTCATTCATTTTTGTGTAGTTGTTCATCTCACGTGAGTGTCCCACTCACAGCTGCTGGGCCCCAAACACTGCAGTTCATTACTAGCAACTTTCTTTAAATTTAATTACAAATGGCCATTTCCCTGAAGGCATCCCCAGAATATCAGGATGGCTGGTGAAAGACGGCTCTTGGAGTCAGCTAAATGCTGGCCTGGAACCAAGAGTCAGGCTTTTTACTAAGTCCTTGAAATACAGCCAGTTTCTTTCTTTGTCACGTGAATTAGTTTTCTCTCAGGGGTCCCTTTTGTCTTCTATGATGACAATGACATGAAATTAGAGTGACCTTCAGTAACGGGAGGATAAGAGCAGGGTGAAGAGTTGTTCTCCTTAACACTTTCCATTTATTATCAGATTTCTTGGTCAAGGTTGATATCACTGGTGAAGATGGAGATATTATAGGATGTAGTACATGAAGGAACTGGAAACCCAGAAATACTCAACTGAGCGTGATAGAACTTTTTTGTGTGTAACCAAGCCAGGAAGAACTGGGAGTGATACCATGGTTTGGCACTCATCACTACGCCATTGAATGCACAACTTGGCCTTGAAGTATGGCTATGTGAAGAGAGGTTGGACCAATGGCATGGATCTATAAAACAGAAAGAGTCTAGACTGGGTGTACATACTGGGGACCTCAAAATAATGAATACCCAATGCAAGATATTTGTAGTTGAGATTCTTGGGAATGGATAGCATATGCTCCTAGAAGTGTAGATCAGAACTGCCAGAGGTTACAGAGTTTGAAAAAGACCATTCTGACACATAATTCTGGCAGAGATGGTGATGAGTGAGGCTAACCTAACCCCAGCCTCCAATATGCCCAGTTAAAAATTATTATCATAAATCCAGTAAAACACAAATAAACTGGAAAAATACATTTGTAACATATATAGCAAACTGTTAATAACTTTATTATGTAAAATCCCTTATGAATCTGTAAGAAAAATAGATACAACTAATAGAATGTGTGCAACGAACACAGGCAGGCAATTCTCAAAAGAAAGAAGCTAAAATGCCAAAAAACATGATAAACTGTTAAGCAAAAATAAATATCGTTATCTGCCTATCTGATCCGTAATGATTATAAAGCATAATTAAATTCAGTAAGAAGAATGGGGTGTAAAGAAATGAGCACACTTTCATAGATTTTGTTGGAATTGTGAATTGATGTATTTCTGGATGATGTAACCAATCATGTACCAAAAATTTTAAGTTAAAGCTTCCTGACCCAGAAATTTCCCTTGTAGAAATTTATGCTAAGAATTTAATTAGACAAATTCACAAAATTGTGTATACCGGGGCACTAATAGTTAAATTGATATAATAGCTTAAATTGGAAACAAGCTAAATTGTAGTGGCTAAATAAATTATGGAATATCCATATAATGGAATATTAAGTAATCAGTATTTTTACATAGAAAAGTGCTCCTGATGTATTGTTAAGTTTTTAGAAAGGAGATTATAGAATAACATTAAAATAAATAAACATTTGTGTAAAGCAAAGAGAGCTTATATTGGCATATAAAAATCTGGAAAAATTAAGTGAGATGAGGTTATGGGGGATTTTCACTTCACTGTATTATTTGTTACTTTTTCAATACTCATGAATTATCAGGAGAATCTATATCCACTTAATATAATAAAAATAATTGTATATGAGATAACAAAAAAGTAAATATCTTAAAATTTTTAAATGAAATATGCATTAAGGCAAAGATTGTACTTCCAAACTAGTTAAGAACCTGTATTATGTCATGGGTACTACATATTTTATAACCTTTTTGGAGTAAGGGCAAAATGGTGAGTGGAATTAAACAGAAGACTGGAACTAATAGACAGCAATTACTATTACCATTGATTTTCTGCATTTTCTGTAAGTATTATCCACTTGGCAAAATTTACTTCTGTAAGATTTAAGGTCTCTCTATAGCTCTTCTTTATCAGACTACTTCCTTGTACCTATTTTTTTTAATAAATACATAAATATTTATTTTTGGCTGCATTGGGTCTTCGTTGCTGTGCACAAGCCTTCTCTACTTGTGGCAAATGGGGGCTACTCTTCGTTGTAGTGCGCAGGCTTCTCATAGTGGTGGCTTCTCTTGCTGCTGAGCACAGGCTCTAGGTGCGTGGGCTTCAGTAGTTGTAGCACGCGGGCTCAGTAGTTGTGGCTCATGGGCTCTAGGGCACAGGCTCAGTAGCTGTGCCGCACAGGTTTAGCTTCTCCGCGGCATGCGGGATCTTCCTGGACTAGGTCTCGAAACTGTGTCCCCTGCATTGACAGGCAGATTCTTAACCACTGTGCCACCAGGGAAGCCCTCCCTTTCACTTCTGATTCAACAGATTCCTAGGTTCACCTTGAAAGCACAGGTAGCTGATGATATTGACAACATGGAAAGGTTGAAACACTAGGAAAAAAACTGATAGCTTGATTTATGTTGTTAACTCTGTATGGGCTGTAAGACATTTGCAAGATGGCAGAATAGAAGGATGTGCGCTCACTCCCTCTTGCAAGAGCACAGGAATCACAACTAACTGCTGAACAATCATCAACAGGAAGATACTGGAACTCACCAAAAAGGATACCCCACATCCAAAGATAAAGGGGAAGCCATAGTGAGATGGTAGGAGGGGCGCAATCACAATAAAATCAAATCCCGTAACTGCTGGGTGGGTGACTCACAAACTGGAGAACAATTATACCACAAAAGACCACCCACGGGCATGAAGGTTCTGAGCCCCACGTCAGGCTTCCCAACCTGGGGGTCCAGCAAAGGGAGGAGGAATTCCCAGAGAATCAGACTTTGAAGGCTAGTAGGATTTGATTGCAGGACTTCGACAGGACTGGGGGAAACAGAGGCTCTACTCTTGGAGGGCACACACAAAGTAGTGTGTGCATCAGGACCCAGGGGAAGGAGCAGTGACCCCATAGGAGACTGAACCAGACCTACTGCTAGTGTTGGAGGGTCTCCTGCAGAGGCGGGGGGTGGCTGTGGCTCACCACAGGGACAAGGACACTGGCAGCAGAAGTACTGGGATGTACTCCTTGGCGTGAGCCCTCCCAGATTCCACCATTAGCCCCATCAAAGAGCCTGGGTAGGCTCCAGTGTTGGGTCATCTCAGGCCAAACAACCAACAGGGAGGGAACTCAGCCCCACACAGCATCAGACAAGCAGATTAAAGTTTTACTGAGCTCTGCCCACCAGAGCAACACCCAGCTCTACCCACCACCAGTCCCTCCCATCAGGAAACTTGCACAAGCCTCTTAGCCTCATCCACCAGAGGGCAGACGGCAGAAGCAAGACCTACAATCCTGCAGCCTGTGGAACAAAAACCACATTCACAGAAAGACAAGATGAAAAGGCAGAGGTCTATGTACCAGATGAAGGAACAAGATAAAACCCCAGAAAAACAATGAAATGAAGTGGAGATAGGAACCTTCCAGATAAAGCATTCAGACTAATGATAGTAAAGTTGATAAAGGACCTCAGAAAAAGAATGTTGGCAAATATCGAGAAGACACAACAAATGTTCAACAAAGACCTAGAAGAATTAAAGTACAAACAGAGATGCAATACAATAACTGAAATGAAAGATACACTAGAGGAAATCAATAGCAGAATAACTGAGGCAGAAGAACGGATAAGTGACCTGGAAGACAGAATGGTAGAAATCACTGTCGCAGGACAGAATAAAGAAAAAAGAATGAAAAGAAATGAAGACAGCTTAAGAGACCTCTGGGACAACATTAAATGCACAAACATTCGCATTGTAGGGTCCCATAAGGAGAGAAGAGAGAGAGAAATGACCCGAGAAAATGATTGAAGAGATAATAGTCTAAAACTTTCCTAATATGGGAAAGGAAATACCCACCCAAGTCCAGGAAGCACAGAGAGTCCAAGGCAGGATAAATCCAAGGATAAAAATGCCAAGAAACATAGTAATTGAATAGAGAGAAATTAAAGACAAAGAAAAATTATTAAAAGCAACAAGGGAAAAATGATAAAAAACATACAAGGGAACTCCCATAAGGTTAACAGCTGATTTCTCAGTGGAAACTCTACAAACCAGAAGGGAGTGGCACAATATATTTAAAGTGATGAAAGGGAAGAACCTACAACCAAGATTACTCTACCCTGCAAGGATCTCATTCAGATTTGATGGAGAAATCAAAAGCTTTACAGACAAGCAAAATCTAAGAGAATTCAGCACCACCAAACCAGCTCTATAGCAAATGCTAAAGGAACTTCTCTAAATGGGAAACACAAAAGAAGAAAAGGACCTACAAAAACAACCCAAAACAATTAAGAAAATGGTAATAGGAACATACGTATCGATAATTACCTTAAATGTGAATGGATTAAATGCTCCAACCAAAAGACACAGGCTTGCTGAATGGGTACAAAAACAAGACCGGTATATATGCTGCCTACAAGAGATCCACTTCAGACCTAGGGACACATACAGACTGAAAGTGAGGGGATGGAAAAAGATATTCCATGCAACTGGAAATCAAAAGAAAGCTGGAGTAGCAATACTCATATCAGATAAATAGACTTTAAAGTAAAGAATGTTACAAGAGACAAGGAAGGACACTACATAATGACCAAGGGATCAATCCAAGAAGAAGGTATAACAATTATAAATATATATGCACCCAACATAGGAGCATTTCAATACATAAGGCAAATGCTAACAGCTCTAAAAGAGGAAATTGACAGTAACATGATAATACTGGGGGATTTTAACACCTCACTTATACCAATGGACAGATCATCCAGACGGAAAATTAATAAGGAAACACAAGCTTTAAATGACACAATAGACCAGATAGATTTAATTGATATTTATAGGACATTCCATCTGAAAAGAGCAGATTACACTTTCTTCTGAAGTGCACATGGAACATTCTCCAGGATAGATCACATCTTGGGTCACAAATCAAGCCTCAGTAAATTTAAGAAAACTGAAATCATATCAAGCATCTTTTCTGACCACAATACCATGAGATTAGAAATCAATTACAGGGAAAAAAACTTATAAAACACAAACAGATGGAGGCTAAACAATACATTACTGAATAACCAAGAGATCACTGAAGAAATCAAGAGGAAATAAAAAACTACCTAGAGGGATTTCCCTGGTGGCACAGTGGTTAAGAATTTGCCTGCCAAGGCAGGGGACACGGGTTCGAGCCCTGGATCAGGAAGATTCCACATGCCGTGCAGCAGCTAAGCCCAGGCGCCACAACCACTGAGCCTGTGCTCTAGAGTCCGCGAGCCACAACTACTGAAGCCTGCGCGCCTACAGCCCATGCTCCACAACAAGAGAAGCCACTGCAATAAGAAGCTAGCGCACCACAACGAAGAGTAGCCCCCACTCGCTGCAACTAGAGAAAGCCTGCCCACAGCAACGAAGATCCAATGCCGCCAAAAATAAATAAATAAAATAAATTTATTTAAAAAAAAAACTACCTAGAGACAAATGACAATGAAAACACGATGATCCAAAACCTATGGAATGCAGCAAAAGGGGTTCTAAGAGGGAAGTTTATAGCAATACAATCCTACCTCAAGAAAGAAGAAAAATCTCAAATAAATAATCTAACCTTATGCCTAAAGGAACTGGAGAAAGAAGAACAAACAAAACCCAAAGTTAGTAGAAGAAAAGAAATTATAAAGATCAGAGCAGAAATAAATGAAATAGAAACAAAGAAAACAATAGCAAAGGTCAATAAAACTAAAAGCTGGTTCTTTGCGAAGGTAAACAAAATTGATAAACCTTTAGCCAGACTCATCAAGAAAAAGAGGGAGAGGACTCGAATAAAATTAGAAATGAAAAAGGAGAAGTGACAACAGACACTGCAGAAATACAAAGCATTGTAAGAGACTACTAGAAGCAACTCTGTGCCAATAAAATGGACAACCTGGAAGAAATGGACGAATTCTTAGAAAGGTATAACCTTCCAAGACTGAACGAGGAAGAAATAGAAAATATGAGCAGACCAATCATAAGTAATGCAATTGAAATTGTGATTAAAAATCTTCCAACAAACCAAAGTCCAGGACCAGATTGTTTCACAGGTGAATTCTACCAAACATTTAGAGAAGAGCTAACACCCATTCCTCTCAAACTCTTCCAAAAAATTGCAGAGGGAGGAACACTACCAAATTCATTCTACGACGCCACCATCACCCTGATACCCAAACCAGACAAAGATACTACAAAAAAGGAAAATTACCGACCAATATCACTGATGAATATAGATGCAAAAATCCTCAACAAAATAATAGCAAACAGAATCCAACAACACATTAAAAGGATCATACACCATGTCAGGTGGGATTTATCGCAGGAATGCAAGGATTCACCCATATATGCAAATCAATCAAGGTGATACACCATATTAACAAATTGAAGAATAAAAAACCATATGATCATCTCAATAGATGCAGAAAAAGCTTTTGACAAAAGTCAACACCCATTTATGATAAAAACTCTCCAGAAAGTGGGCAAAGAGGGAACCTACCTCAACATAATAAAGGCCATATATGACAAAGCCACAACAAACATCATTCTCAATGGTGAAAAACTGAAAGCATTTCCTCTAAGATCAGGAACAAGACAAGGATGTCCACTCTCGCCACTATTATTCAACATAGTTTTGGAAGTCCTAGCCATGGCAATCAGAGAAGAAAAAGAAATAAAAGGAATACAAATTGGAAAAGAAGAAGTAAAACTGTCACTGTTTACAGATGACAGGATACTATACATAGAGAATCCTAGAGATGCCACCAGAAAACTACTAGAGGCAATCAATGAATTTGGTAAAGTAGCAGGATACAAAATGAATGCACAGAAATGTCTTGCATTCCTATACACTGATAACGAAAGATCAAAAAGAGAAATTAAGGAAACAATCCCATTCACCACTGCAACAAAAAGAATAAAATAAAATAAAAAACCTACCTAAGGAGGTAAAAGACCTGTACTCAGAAAACTATAAGACATTGATGAAAGGAATTAAAGATGACACAAAGAGATGGAGAGATTTACCATGTTCTTGGATTGGAAGAATCAATATTGTGAAAATGACTATACTACCCAAAGCAATCTACAGACTCAATGCAATCCCTATCAAATTACCAATGGCATTTTTTTACAGAACTAGAACAAAAAATCTTAAAATTTGTATGGAGACGCAAAAGACCCCAAATAGCCAAAGCAATCTTGAGGGAAAAAAAACAGAGCTGGAGGAATTAGACTCCCTGACTTCAGACTATACTACAAAGCTACAGTCATCAAGACAATATGGTATGGGAACAAAACCAGAAATATAGATTAATGGAACAGGATAGAAAGCCCAGAGATAAACCTATGCACCTATGGTCAACTAATCTATGACAAAGGAGGCAAGGATATACAATGGAGAAAAGACAGTCTCTTCAATAAGTGGTGCTGTGAAAACTGGACAGCTACACGTAAAAGAATGAAATTAGAACACTCTCTAACACCATACACAAAACTAACTCAAAATGGATTAAAGACCTAAATGTAAGACTTGACACCATAGAATTCTTAGAGGAAAACATAGGAATAACACTGTTTGACATAAATCACAGCAAGGTCTTCTCTGACTCACTTCCTAGGGTAATGGAAATAAAAACAAAAATAAACAAATGGGACCTAATGAAGAAAAGCTTTTGCACAGCAAAGGAAACTATAAACAAGATGAAAAGACAACCCTCAGAATGGGAGAAAATATTTGCAAACAAATCAACGGACAAAGGATTAATCTCCAAAATATATAAACAGCTCATGCAGCTCAATATTAAAAAAACAACCCAATCCAAAAATGGGCAGAAGGCCTAAATAGACATTTCTCCAGAGAAGAGATACAGATGGCCAAGAGGCACATGAAAAGCTGCTCAACATCACTAATTATTAGAGAAATACAAATCAAAACTACAATGAGGTATCACCTCACACCAGTTAGAATGGGCATCACCAGAAAATCTACAAAAAACCAATGCTGGAGAGGGTGTGGAGAAAAGGGAACCCTCTTGCACTGTTGGTGGGAATGTAAATTGATACAGCCAGTATGGAGAACAGTATGGAGGTTCCTTAAAAAACTAAAAATAGAATTACCATATGACCCAGCAATCCCACTACTGGGCATATACCCAGAGAAAACCATAATTCAAAAAGACACATGCACCCCAGTGTTCACTGCAGCACTATTTACAATAGCCAGGTCATGGAAGCAATAAAGATAAAGAAGATGTGGTACATATATACAGTGGAATATTACTCATCCATAAAAAGGAATGAAATTGGGTCATTTTGTAGAGACGTGGATGAACCTAGAAATTATCATACAAAGTGCAGTAAGTCAGAAAGAGAAAAACAAATATCATATATTAATGCATATATGTGGAATCTAGAAAAATGGTACAGAAGAACCAGTTTTTAAGGCTAAATAGAGACACAGATGTAGAGAACAAACGTATGGACACCAAAGGAGGAAAGCAGGGAGGGAGGTGGTGGTGGTGGGATGAATTGGGAGATTGGGATTTACATATATACACTAATATGTGTAAAATAGGTAAGTAATAAGAACCTGCTATACAAAAAAATAAAATAAAATAAATTCAAAAAAAAAGAAATTTAGTTGAAGTTATCAGTGTAAAATAGGGTGTTATAATTTTAACCTATTTCATGTGAGCCTCATGGTGAAGACAAGGAAAAAACCTTTAGAGTTACACACACACACACAATTTTTTTTGCTGTTTTATGTAAAATCATTTTATTATAATCATATCCTCTTCTTTAGCTTTTGTAGGTAACTGTACTGCATTTTTATTCAGTCCTCAACAAAGAACTCTGTTCTTAAAATTTTGCAGATAACATGGATGCTTGTATTTGATTTTGTTCTGTCACAATGCCACCAAGATCTTTGTTAGATGGCTGTCACTCTAGCTGAGTGGACAGCAGGTCTCCTTCCCTTTGCACAATCCCATTAGGTAGGCTTTGGGTTTGGTCAGCCAGTGGTGTTTGTAAACCACTTGTGAATTGAGGACTGGCCTGTCAGTCTCAGTGCTGGGTGATAGGGCTCCAGAGCAGGTAAGTTCTAGGGTTCTGGTTCTTGGTGTATGTTTGGACAGCTCATAAACGCAAACAAGCATACTACTGCACCAAGTAGAGCATGAAGGAGTCAGAAGTGCCACTCCTGACATATTTGTCTTCACTTGTCTAGGATTTTCTTATACGTGACAGGCGCCCCCTAGTGAATAGAGGGACTTAAGTTGGCCTCACTATAAAAGGGAGACTGGAGAAATACTCTCTGAAATGGTTTTAAGAATTTCACACTGTATTAAACGAGATGTTGCGATTTCGTGCATGTGAATGGGAGAGAGGATGGGGATCTGTTCTCCATAGAAAGCATTCAGGATCTCACAATACAGAAGTAGTCATCAATTTTCTAGATGAAGTTCAAACTAATCTGAACCTTGCTAGACCACCAAAGTACATAAGTAGATTGTTGAACATTATTACTCTCCAAATATAGAGACTTGACTGGGTTTTTTTTTTTTTAAAATATAGCTAATAGCTTCTAGGATCAGACTGACACGCATAAATTGCAGTTGAGACTTGAGGAGCCATAATTTCAATCCAAAAAACTTTAATCTGATAAATATATTTGATAAATTACATTTTATTTTGTTAATTTCAAAAATAGAGCATTTAATGAAGGCTATGGTTGCTTGAGCGATACAATAAATCAGTTACTTTTAGTTATCTCTTCTTTCCCTAAAGTGTCTGCCACTTATAGTCCTTGTTATGTTCTGAAAAAATATGTTATCATTTTGACATCATCATAAATACTTATTAATATTATTTATAGCACTGGGTTGGATCCTCAAAAAGGAACCCCAAATAATTCTTATACTCTAGGATGCTTCCAATATAAAATAAAATCAAAGAACATATAACGGGTCAATTGGAAAAGAAATAAATCAAATAACTATGATAAAAGATAGTATTCAGATTATTTTAACAGTGTCAAAGAGCAGAAGCAATTAACACTGCATTCAATGGCCTTTAAATATAGCATCCTAAATCAACTGGAGAACAGGTTACACAAAAAGCAGGTGACATGCTTAAATACCAAGTAGGTGAAAAGGTTATTGGACTATTCTCAAAGGTCTTGTTCATTGTCAGAAACTATCAAATTACGAACTGTATGTAGTTTTGCTCCTTTTCAGGGGTAAGATTATCTTGTTACCTCCCATCATCTTCTTATTATCTAAACAACTTAAAAAAATACTTTTCCCTCTTTCACCTAGATTGTCTTTTGTCTCCTGAGCAATTACGCTTTTAGACTCACCACAACTCCGTCAGGTCTAAGCGGACTTTTCTAATTGTAAGGCCTCTCTCGGCCCTCTCTCTTTTCCTCAGGATCTCATTTAATTATTAGAACCTTATTTAACAATTAAATTGCTTTGACTAACCTCTGTATATTAAAAGGGCCTACGGAACACATACAAGCATTCATTCAAATTATTTGTTAACTTGCTAACGATTAGACCCCAAAGTCCACTCTCCATCACTGTAGCTGGGAAGACAAACATCCCTTTACTAATTTAGAGGGATAACTTCTGTATCTCCCTTGTCATGGTGACAAGTCTGTGCAGGTGGAGGTGAAGGAAACAGAACCCAAGGGAAATCGAAGTGAATGACAGGTAAGGACCAAAGCACGTCGCCTACCTCAGCCTTCCCCACAAAACGCCCATTCTTCCCTGTCCAGTTTCCTAAGGCGCATCCAGGGTGGATGCGAGGTCACGCGTGGGAAGGCGTCATACTCCTCCGCAGGGGCCCGATGGGAGAGGGAGGCGGGGAAGGGGAGCAGGGAGACCCGCGGGGGGAGGTGGCAAGGGGAGGCCGCGGTGCCCCGCAACCCAGACCATGCGTAGAGGGCGAGGACGAGTGATGCGCGACGGCCAGCGCCTGCGCGGCCCCGGCTCCCGCAGGCCCCTCCCCGCCGCAGTATCCCTGCGCAAAGTCCCCGCGCGCGGGCGGGAGGAGGGGCGCGCCGGCCCCTCCTCCCCGCACGCGGCCACGTGACGCCGGCCGAGGAGATTGGAGCGGCGGCGGCGCGTGGCGGCAGACGGGTGCAGCACCGGGCACTCACGGCAGGACCTCCACCACCTCCTCCTCCCCCCGGGAGCTTTGACGGTACCTTCTCCTTCGCCCGGCTCGTCGCCGCCGCGGCGCCCCGACGAAGGGGAGAAGACGCAGCTGGGCCGCCGCCGTTAGAGGGGTCGCCGGCTGCCGCTCGCTCGGTCCGCCGTCGCCTCGGAGGTCGATCCTCCCGCGGGGTCTCCGCTTCCTCCTCCCAACGCCAGCGCCCGCTCACCGCCGCGATGGGGCTCCTGGACTCGGAGCCGGGCAGCGTCCTGAACGTGGTGTCCACGGCGCTCAACGACACCGTGGAGCTCTACCGCTGGACCTTGTCCATCACAGGTAAAGCTCTCCATCCTCGCCTGGCCCCGCGGAAGACACCAGCCCCCGGCCTCGGAGCGCCCGGCCCGGCAGCGCCCCCGCCCCCTGTGGCTGTTGGGATGCTGCGGATCCGAGGAGGTGCCGGGCGCGGAGACCGCGCTAGGGCACTGGTTAATCTGATCCGAACGTTAATTCTTCCCCCTCCCCTCGACGCTTGCCCGGTTTTCCTCTGAGCTTCCACCATCTCTCGTCAGGTTCTCGGATGCAGGAGCTGGCATTTCAGATGGAGTCTGTGCTGCTGAGAGCTCGGCGCAGGCCCGCCCCACCCTGTGGTCCTACATCTTCCGAGCTCTGACACTTCTCTTTTGCACAGGGATCATTTTTAACATTTAGCAATATTCCGTCGGTGAGATGGCTCGGGAGGGCAGAGGGCCCAGTGGTCGCTGTCCTTTGCTTTTTTTGGCCTCCTGGTTGCTTTGACACACCTGCTAATAGTTTCTTGTCTAGCTCGTCCATCTAGAATATAATTTGGAATGAAAAGTCAAAAGCCATTGTTCGGCTCCTTGAACCTTGGAGGAGGTTAGTTTCCGAGGCTTTTTCAACAACAGATAGGCTTGAAGTGATTGTCTGTGATGGCTTTGCGCAGTGCAGTGCGGTCAGGGGGAGGGGGAAGGTTAAAACACCGGGAAAGAAGTAGGGAATCTTTAGGAAAGGGGGTCTCTACAGCAGCACCTAGAGGTGGTCCCAGAAGCCTACACGTATACAGTTGTCTTAAATTGGCAAACTTTTCCCTTTCAGTGTTGCAGTTCGACAGGGATGGTTAGTTGGCTGAGCTAGGCAGCTTTTCTAAGGGGAAGAGTTGTGCTAATATGTTATTTTTATATTTTACCATTTGTTTTCTTCATTTACTTAAGTTACTTTTGGGTTTAAAGCATTTACAAGTTTTTGAAATAAACAGTTAAGCTAACAGGATTTTAGAAATGATCTTATGTTTTGCCATTTCCAGTCCTTTTGCAGTATTGCCCTGCATCCCAGCGGCGGAGGAGGTTAACCTTACATGTTAGGACTGTGCCTGCCTTCCCAAGGAATGGAAATATATTCCTATAGTTTGGTGTTCGTTGTTAGAGTCAATGGGACAGTGGTTACAGTATGAACACAGTACAATACATGGGATATATGTCGTGGAAAAAAAGGTGTGCTGGAATTATTTATGTGTGAGACAAAATGATTCTTTGGCATTGATATGGCTTTAACTTCTTTAGCAAAGTGTATTCTTTTTCAGAAGATCTCAAGTTTGACCTTGAAAAATAAGCTACTTATTTAGCTGTTGCACTTGCAAATGGTTAAAAAGCACTTTTTAATGGAGTCGTTCCTTTTTAAGTCTCTCTTCTATGTAGTGTATGCTGAGGTTATGCTGCTATACCTACAAAAACTGGGAAAGATGTATCCTTCCCTTCATCTCTGTGATTTTGGTTATTTAAACATTGTATCAGGGTTTCCCACGACACAATTGTACAGAGCTGAACGTCAGGCAAGCTCTTTGGCAGATAATTGCACTTTGCATGCTTCAGAGTTGAGGCCTCGTCAAGGTCCTCAGATCTCCATATAGCCAGCCACACCCAGGAGTTCTCATTCCTGTCTGTCTTCCCTTCCTACCTCAGAGCTTTCCCACCTCTGGAGTCGCAGAGCAACTGACAGCAAAGGTAGAATATGCCTTTCTGTGATGGTTAATTCCTTCCTAATGATGCTTGTATAAAAAAAATCACAAATGAAACGGGAAGCTTTGTGCACTTGCCTCATGTGAAAGCTGTCCACGAGCCTGTGAAGGGCAAATAATATAATAGTGAGGGCCAAGCCGGAGTAGTGAGAGTAGCCACTAGAACGAAGTGACCTCTCACTAGCAGATCAGAGGGAAGGTATTCACCCATGCTCTGGCTATCCACTTACGAAACCTGAGACTGCTTCCTTGCTTCCTGTAATGAGCTACCTAGTGTAGGTAGATGGTATTTCTTAGCCAACTTAGAGGCTTAGTGGGTTCTACCTTGCTGCTGTGTAAGAGGGCTATTTCAGACTCAGGCAGAATAGGTCTGCCCCACTCTCCGGTCTTTGATTCATTTGCACTACTCTGATTCCAGGAGGATCTCCTTGCTATAGTTTCATGAAAATCTGGGTGAAGGAGTTTCAAAGTAGAAAAGTAGCTTATGAGATGAGGCTGAAGAAGAAGTCGATGAGTCAGAGGGGAAGATAAAAGTGGGCAGAGAGAAAGATGGTGTTGAGAAATAGCTGTGAGTATGGTTAAAGAATGCAGATCATTCAGGGAGAGAAAGAAATGAGCAAGGCTCTGTGCCCTTGAGTGCTTTCATCCTCACACTGTAGTTGTGTGCTTCTTTGTTTCTGTTTTTTCAGTTCATTAAATACTTCTCTCCACTGAGGTTTCTGCCTAAGTGTAAAGTTAAGTGTAAAGTTTTCTGCCTAACTCTTATCTACTTTGGACTTTCAGAACAGGAATAGTTACACATTTGTAGAGTACATTTGATGAGCCCAAAGGTTTTTGCCCTAGGGCAGTTTCTGCAAAAATACCATTTTGCGCTGTTATATCAAATGGTGGTTTTTTTAAAATAAATTTATTTATTTATCTTTTCTTTTTTTATTTTTGGCTGCATTGGGTCTTCGTTGCTGCACACAGGCTTTCTCTAGTTGTGGTAAATGGGGGCTGGTGGCTTCTCTTGTTGCCGGTCATGGGCTCTAGGCTCACGGGCTTCAGTAGTTGTGGCACATGGGCTCAGTAGTTGTGGCTCACAGGCTCTAGAGCGCAGGCTCAGTAGTTGTGGCACACAGACTTAGTTGCTCCGCGGCATGTGGGATCTTCCTGGACCAGGGCTCAAACCCATGTCCCCTGCATTGACAGGTGGATTCTTTACCACTGCAGCACCAGGGAAGTCTCCCAAATGGTGGTTATTTAATAAAACATGTCCAAAGCAATGTATAAAAATTGGGCTTGGGCTTCCCTGGTGGCGCAGTGGTTGAGAGTCCGCCTGCCGATGCAGGCGACACGGGTTTGTGCCCCGGTCCGGGAAGATCCCACATGTCGCGGAGCGGCTGGGCCCGTGAGCCGTGGCCGCTGAGCCTGCGCGTCTGGAGCCTGTGCTCTGCAATGGGAGAGGCCACAACAGTGAGAGGCCCACGTACCGCAAAAAAAAAAAAAAAATTGGGCTTTTCAGAGACACATATCTAGCAAATACAGACTATGTCCCACAGTGTATAAACACAAAGTATTACTTTTACTACATCATTAATACATTGGAGTCAAAACTTTGAAAGAGCTGTACTTTTAGAAAAACAGCAAAAATAAATTTTCCCTTCTCTATATTATATTTTTAGATATTTTGAACAAGCAAGTGAGTCTTGCTTTATAATATATAGGAAACTATAGACTGGTATAGGACATTTTTATACCCATTGGTGGCATGAGAGTAGGTACTCTGATGTCATTGTGTTTTTTTCTTCTATTTTTTCACTTTATGAGTACATTAAAATTATTAGGACTGGGGTCCTAGGCTCAAAGTGTACATCCATTCAAGAAGAATTGTATGTAAAATTTGAAAACCAATGAGTCTTAATACCCCCAACTTATTAATACCCACTTGTACCCGAATTGTACCTTATATTTTCCGTTGCATTTATTATTTTAATAAATACTTATTAGTACCATTTTGTGTAACTGACATTAACATAGAAACATCCTAGAAAGTTAGTAGCCAGCATGCCCACAATAAGGCCAGTTGACTCTTGAACTACCATATTTCTTTTTGACCACATGTTTTTTTTTAAATTATTTTAAACTTTTTATTTTATGTTGGAGTATAGTTGATTAACAACGTTGTGATAGTTTCAGGTGTACAGCAAAGTGATTCAGTTATACATATACATGTATTTATTCTTTTTCCAATTATTTTCCCATTTAGGTTACATAACGCTGAGCAGAGTTCCCTGTGCTATACAGTAGGTCGTTGTTGGTTATCTATTTTAAATACAGCACTGTGTACATTGACCACATGTTTTTAAACAGCCATTGTTCTTGGAGTATGTTTGTACATGCATGTGTGTTTGGTGGGGGACTTTGACACTGCTCTCTGTTCACACATATGGCCCCCTAGACTTGGGTGAAAAATGAGTGTCTACTTGGGAGTTGAAGTTAGAGCATGAAAGGCCAGTCTAGCTGGCCTTACCCTCACTTTGGAGCGGCAGAAGGGAGAAGGGGATGAGTGGTTCAGGAGGAGGGAGGACTCCTGTGGGATGATGATGAAATTCAGAAGCTAGGCTTGTATAATCTTTCCTTCTTACCTCATCACCTGCCACTGTGCAGGCACAGTTCTGGGCTCCGGGGAGAGAATGAGGACACTCGGTCACCGCCCCATGCAGCTTACGGCCATTCCACCTTCCTTGGCATCATGGTCTGAAGGCAGTGTGATCAGAGTCAGAGTCAGGCCTAGTTGGGGCCTAGGGAAGGTCAGGAGATTGCTTCTCTACCCTCCTCATCTCCACTTCTACTTGCACCGCAGTCTTGAGTCGTGAGAGGAATGTACGGGCTCTGCCTTTAGAGTATTTTAGCTGTTTCACCACGTGAAGTTCATGTGGGTACTGTTGGGGAGAGTATTTGAAAGGTCGACTAAGGAAAGGGGTGTCAAACCTAAAAACCCATGGAAACTGGGAATGAGTTTAAGGGCCAGTGAGTCAGCCTGGCGTGCGAGGGGATGTTTAACTCAGCTCAGATAGGTAGGGTCTGTCCCACAGATTGCCGGGCCCCAGAGGAGCACGGGTCTTTAATATCGTCTATTATAGTTACGTTGGTTTTGTTATTTGTCACAGTTAGAGTTTTTTATCTACGCTATTATCTAAAACAGATTTTTTGTTTGGCCTAGCCTGGAAACTCACTTACCATTCTCAATGTTTCTTTGAGAAAAGACATTCTAAGTTCTAGGCAGTTAATTAAAGACAAATATGTGGAACGTGTCCATCTTCTAATGTGGGATCTCCCTTAGGCAGCATTTTCAATGGGGTCCTGGTCTTATCCTTCCTTCATAACCTCCCTGAAGCCTCTAGGAGGTCCCTGCCATTTTAGGGTTGTTTGTTTGTTTGATTCTTGTTACTTTTTCCCTCACCAGTGGTTTTTGGTGGCAGACTCCTGGATTCTAATGTCTGATGCTCTTGTCCATTCCCCAGCAGCATGTAGCAAAGCATCCAATCACAGATGGAATTCCAGAAGGGGAAAACAGTGCAAATTCTACAACTAGTGTCAGGACACAGTTTTTTTTTTTTTTTTAGCGGTACACGGGCCTCTCACTGTTGTGGCCTCTCCCATTGTGGAGCACAGGCTCCGGACGCGCAGGCTCAGCGGCCATGGCTCACGGGCCCAGCCGCTCCGCGGCATGTGGGATCCTCCCGGACCGGGGTACGAACCCGTGTCCCCTGCATCGGCAGGCGGACTCTCAACCACTGCGCCACCAGGGAAGCCCCCAGGACACAGTTTTATACAGTTAGATTCTTTGGCTTAGGGAAACAAGGTTTTAAGAATTACGTAGATAGTTATATCAGGCAGTGCTTTTGTGATCTTAAGTGCCACAAAGAAGTTGATCATCCTTTTAAATTTCGATGTTTTATTTTTTTTGTCCTATGATAATGTCATTAGTGAATGATTTAATATTATTAACATAAGTATTATTTTACATTTATTGAGTCACTTATTATTTTGAATTAGACATATATTAGCACATACAGAAGAGTTGGGTAACAGAAGCATCTGTCTTTTCTCGTGCTACATGGCTCTTTTTTCTTTTTCATTATTAGGACGTTTTTCAATTAAGGTGCTGTTGTTTTATTTTACCTTAGAATGAGAATGTATTAGAATATATATTTAAAAAATCATATGGGTTTTGACTTTTAGAAAAGAGAAGGGAGGAAGAAATACATGGTCTTTCAAAACCAGTTTCCAGCTCTCCATTCTAACTTGGTCAGTCAGCACTTCCCTGCCCACAGACGTGCAGCTCTAGCCAACTTGGATAACTCACCCGTGAGTAAAACGTGTGCACGTCTGCTTGACGTCCCTTATCACACTGCCCTTGCCTTTACTGCCCTTTCCCCTGGCTCCTGCCACACGTGCCCGTCACCAAGACCCTCCCGGCTCAGTCTCCCTCCCACACGGAGCCTTTCTCCATCGTGGTACCCGGAGCAGCTCATTG
The DNA here is from genome assembly GCF_951394435.1 of Stenella coeruleoalba. Classification (NCBI taxonomy): domain Eukaryota; kingdom Metazoa; phylum Chordata; class Mammalia; order Artiodactyla; family Delphinidae; genus Stenella; species Stenella coeruleoalba. The sequence goes on along the minus strand of NC_137158.1, from coordinate 16,249,942 downwards.
CTGCATCTGATCCCATCATCCTAAACAATTGCTCATGTACATCCTTGTGCTGTTCCTTCTGGGACTCTGTTGTCTTGTACTGTTTTAACCTTCATTATTATTTATCTTTTCACTTTGTATTTTTCTCCCCAACACTAGGAAGTGCCCATACATTTGTTGATTTGATACAACCCTCTTAATCCAGTATAATTTCAAATAGTGATATATTCTGGTTGCTAAATACTAATAAGGTTTTGGGCTACACTAAATTACAGAGAGTTTTAAAAATGATCTTTATCATTTTTAAAGGTAGTCATAAATTCAGTTGATGTTGACTAAATTTAATGAAGGAATCAAACCATTAAATCACTTAGCACGAAATACTTTCAAGAGATATAAAATCAGATGTAATTCTTCCTCTCTCTTCATAGTCTGTGTGGAAGCCTTGTGATGTGTGTGGGAGTGAGGAGGGCAGCCTGGTGTAGGGGATGGAAAAGATCCTGGACTTGTGTTTAGATGACCGAGGCTTTAGCCCCAGATCTGCCGCTAATTAGCCGTGAGAGTTTGGGGCTGTCCCTTTGCTTTTCCAACTCAACTTTTTTCATCTCTTAATTGAGTTGAATTAGGTAATCTCTAAGGTCTCATCCGGCTCTTAAATTCTGCATATAGATGGAAGTTTAAAAAATTCTTTAAATAGGTAAAGCAATTTCAAACAAACATATATTGATAAGTAGTTGAAAAACCACATTCTGTGCAACAATGCCAATCTTTCCCAGCAAGACTGTTACTGGTGCTGCCCAAGTAGTGAAAATAACAGATTCACATTTAGTCCTCTTTTGGGCTTCCGTGGTGGCGCAGTGGTTGAGAGTCCGCCTGCCGATGCAGGGGACACGGGTTCGTGCCCCGGTCCAGGAAGATCCCACGTGCCGCGGAGCGGCTGGGCCCGTGAGCTGTGGCCGCTGAGCCTGCGCGTCCGGAGCCTGTGCTCTGCAACGGGAGAGGCCACAACGGTGAGAGGCCCGCGTACCGAAAACAACAAAACAAAAACAAAAACTATTTAGTCCTTTTCACTTTCTCTTATCTGCTCCATAGGAAATAGTTAAAGGAATAGAAAAACAAAGGGATACGGATATTTAAGCACCTGTTTTGACAGAGCACTGTGCTTGTTGCTATAATTCTGTACCCATTTAATGATATACACATTCCTTGAACAACCCAGAGTTAACTATTTTGTCAAAAATAATAACAGTAACATTAGAGAATAAGTTTATTATTCTGCAGGTGGTTTCATGGTCTTGGGCATGGCCAAGGGCAAATTATTACATTTTTACATGGTCTTGGGCAAATTATTCCTGATTCTTTGGGGCTCATATTTCTACCTGTACAATTAGAAGGTTTGAGACTACATGTTCTCTTAAGGCCATTTTATTGAATCCTTGTAATAACTCCTAAAACAATGGCTTAGGTAGTCTAAACTTAATCTTTATATTTTTTTTCTATAGAACATAAAAATTACTGATGGTAATTTTTCTTTAATTTGGTTTAACTCTTCTCTTGGGACAGAGGAGGATTTAGTGGTTTGATTATTGTCAGTAATAATGACAGTGCTGACACGTATTGAGCTCTTATTCTGTGTCAGACACTATACACGCAGTGTCTTATTCCTCCCAACAACCCTGTCATCACCCGTAAGGCCAGAGAGACTAGGTAACTTGCTGAGGCTTATTCAGCTGCTAAATGAGGAAGCTGGGGTTGTCAGGTTGCTAGTCTGACTTGAATGCCCATATCCAGAACCTAGGGAACTCCTCTAGGTCAGGAAGAAAAGGCCTGGAAGACATCGAAGGGCTTGACTCTTAGCAGGAGGGGCTCAGATGATCCCTGACGTAGGACACACCTGCGTGGAGGCATGGGTGCAGAGGGAACGGGATGCAGCGGAAGGAAGGGCTTTGCGGTGTCCACGTGTGCTGGGAACTCTCCCATTTAACCATCGCCCATCAACCCTGTGAGATGGTTATTATTTCCTCATTAAAAAGAAGAGGGGAGAACAGTTGACTCTCCATCCATAGCGTCTGTCGCCCACCCCATCGCTTTCGAAACACCTTACTTTCTTGGTCCTCACAACATCATTTTCTCTTTTCCTTCCTCTCTGGTTGCTTCGCAGCCACGGATCCCACTCTTCCCTTAAGTGTCCCCCAGGGTTCAATCTTTGTTCCTTTTATTCTCTCATTCTATGCGCTCTTTCCCTTGTGACCTGAACTTCTGCTGGGGTTCTCACTGCCGGTGACTCTCTTGTGCGTCTGCAGCCCTGGCAGTCATCTGCAGTTCCAGAGCCTACTGGATGCCTCCGCCTAGGTGTCCCATGAGTGCTTCAAACACAAGCTGTTTAAAAATGCACCTGATCGGACTTCCCTGGTGGCGCAGTGGTTAAGAATCCGCCTGCCAATGCAGGGGACATGGGTTCGAGCCCTGGTCCGGGAAGATCCCACATGCCACGGAGCAACTAAACCCATGCGCCGCAACTACTGAGCCTGCGCTCTACAGCCCGCGAGCCACAACTACTGAGCCCGCATGTCACAACTACTGAAGCCCACACGCCTAGAGCCCGTGCTCCACAACAAGAGAAGCCACTGCAATGAGAAATGAGAAGTCCGTGCACCGCAATGAAGAGTAGCCCCCGCTCGCTGCAACTAGAGAAAAGCCCGCGTGCAGCAACGAAAACCCAGTGCAGCCCAAAATAAATAAATAAATTTTAAAAAATGCACCTTATCATCTCCTTCCAGATCTGTTCCTCTTCCTTTATGCTCTGTCCTGGATCCATGACTTTACCATCTGTGCCACCAGGCAGGTCAGAAATCTGGGGGTAATCCTGAACTTTTCTTTCACTCTCACCTCTCACGTCCATGTCAGCCACCACGTCTGTAGATTGTGCCCCCGTGACTTTAATATCTGCCTATCTTTTCCATCACCAGCGCAGCCCCCGAATCCAGGTTTCCCTCATTTCTTGCATTATAGTGGTCTCCAAGGCTGGCTGCCCGTCAGCATCACCAGGGGAACAGTAGATACTGGGGTGGAGCCTAGGAATCTGTATTTTTAACAAGCAGATGATCCTTCTGCGGGCAGCCTAGCAACAGACAGATACCTGAGAACCACTGATCCAGCTGGTTTCCCTGCCTTTCCCCTTCAGTCCATCTCCCACTGCCTCCGTGATGATCTGCTAAAAGCCGAATGTGGTCTCCTGTTTCTAACCAATGAAGCATCTCCCCTTTATCTACAGGATAAGTTCCAGCGTCTTCAGCATAGTTTGTGAGACTCTCCCAGGTCTGATCTGACCTGTAAATCTCTAGTCATTTCCTGCCATCTTTGCTTGTACATATGCTGTACCTCAGGCCTGCTTAGTTTACAAAATAAGTGCCTTATCTCTTCATTTGGGGCTCTTTATACATACGGTTCTCTCTGCAAGAAAGCCTTCCGCCCTCCCTGTCTGCTTGGCAAGCCCCTCCTCTTTTCTTCAAGGAGCAGTTCAGATGTCAGCTCTGGAAGTTGCCCTCGTCGCCTCTCTCCTGCTCTGCCACTGTTCTCAGACTGGCCTCTGACATTGCTGTCATCGTCCTGCAAAGCAATTGATTTTTCATGTCTGTCTCCTCCAATAGCTGGCGAATTCTGAGAGGTCAGGGGCCAAATAACCTGTTGCAAATCACTTAGCTCAAAAAGGATGGAGGGTCTGACTTGAAAAGCTGTTCTGTATACCATGCTGGATGATTTTAAGATATAAATCAGGTAAGGAATAAAAGACTCTTGGTGGAGGGTGTTCAAGGGAAGCCCCACTTCAGATGGACCATTTTTCCTCCCATTTTTAAAATAAAGGTGTAAATTTATACATGATAAAATGAACTCTTTCCGAGGATCAGTTCGTGAGTTCTGACAAACGCATACGGCTGTGTAACCATTCCATGGCCTTTTAACATGGATAAAATTGTGTGATTGCTATCCAGGCTAATGTTTGTAAATAAATCAGTCCCACTGGGCGTGAGCTTTATGAAACAGTCAAAATGTTCTAAGTGGAAACTCTTTCCTGAGAAAGAAGTTAACTCTTAAGGGTCTGGAAGGTTAAGGTAATGTGTCTTAGTAATTCTTATTATTGAAATAAAGTTTCTTGTTCCTAAACTTGATTTGCTATAATATTTAGCTTTAGGGTTGCTTAACTTTAAAACTCAGAGAGGGAACTCATTACCAAGGGAGACAGCTTTCCTACTTACAGAAGAAGAGACCCCATGGTTAGAAATTTTCTGAACTTAGGCGTAATTTATTTCCCTAAAGCTCTTCTCACTGGCCCTCTGGCAATAGAGCACACGTCTGATAGCTCTTTAGTATTTGATGAGGCCTCCTTTGTTCAGGCCAGGCATCCTCGGTCCTTCCCCAGCATTTAGTGTCACGTCTCCCAAAGCATCACGATCCTGGACCAGGTCTGCCAGATGCACCACCCGTGAAGACGTGCGCCTTGGTTTGTTTATCTCTTGTCCTTCTTTCCGCTAAGAGGACTTTTGTAGGTCCCTCTTGTTTTCTTTCTCCTGAAGGAACATGATTGACAGGCACAATTCTATTGGAAAATTTTCTTTAAACCTGTAATTTAGGAAGAAATTGATGGGAGCATTTCTCCCTTAGAATGAGTGGGCATGGTGACTGAGTGGTCCTGGAGGAGCTGTTGGGCCACAGGAGGCTTTTTGCTCCACCTTCTCCAGCAAGTCTCTTGGCCTCTCTGCATCTCATTTTTGAGACAAAGGGATCATTTCTAAGTCTAAAATTCTACACATCTGATTTAGATCAAGGCTTCCGTGCAACATGAAAGGCTTAAAATTGTTACTAAATAGGCTCAAAAATAAGAGCAAAATCATCAAGATATGAAGGCACAGACCTGTTGATAAACATATTAATAATATGAAATATAGAGAGAAGACAGTTTGGCAAACAGATCGACTGGAGTCCAATTTGTATTTCTACCATATTGATTCCCCCACACCCCCACCAAAAAGAAGAGTTTTTCAAAGAGAGAATTCCCAAGAGTGTTACGTGAACCCCATTTGAATCTCGGTATTCCTTGATGACAGAATTTGACTTCGGTGGTGGCGGGAGGGATAGGGTTTCAACAGAAGTTTTCTTTTTTTTTTTTTCCTAATAAATTCATGGTATGGAATCCCACCCATAACTGTGTAGGATTAGGGTATTGACAGTGTACCAGAAATATATCTTCTTTTACTCTAATATGCCTAATCTACATTTGGATTCCGTGTAACTCAAATGAATAGAGGATTTAATTTACCTTCAAAAGGTTATTAAAAAAAATAAACACCAAACTCAGGAGGAGAGGTCAGACTTATGGTTACCAGAGGTGGAAGGTGATGGGACGGGGCATTGGAGGAAGGGTGGTCAAAAGGGACAGACTTCTGGTTATGAGATAAGCACTAGGGGTTCGGTGTACGACGTGAGGACTGTAGCTAACACGACCGCGTGGTGTATAGGAAGGTTGTTAGAGTAAATCCAAGAGTTCTCATCACGAGGAGGAAAAATGTTTTCCTTTTTCTCTTCTTTCTTTTCTTTTTATTTTCTCTATGTGAGAAGACGGATGTCAGCTGAACCTCTTGTGGTCATCATGTCACAGTCTGTGTGAATCAAACCAGCAGGCTCTATGCCTTAAGCTTATACAGTGATGTATGTCAGTTGTTTCTCAATAAAACTGGAAAAAAGCCAAAAGAAAAAAGTAAGCAAGTGCACACATCTTTCTTAGAAGAATGGCAACGTATAAAAAATGTCATTTAAACATTGGTGTTAATGAGAAGCTGGATAATTCATTATTTTATATAAAATAGTTCATTATTAATATAAAATAGGTAAAGCTTCGGTACTCGTGGTTTTTCTTTACTGTCCTAATCTGCCATCACTTGTTTTTGGTTCGAGGCTTGGGGGACTGTTTAGTAATGGTGAATTTTCATATCATCGTTTGATACTATTGTGACCTACTCAGTCCTTCTTTTTCGTGGAAAAGGGAACACGTAAAAGAAGTGTAGGCTATCTTGTCAGATAGAAATATTAATGCACACAAATTCAGAAAGACAGATAACTGCAAAGACATGGAGAAATTTCATGCAAATGTTATCACAGAGTGGAGGTTACTGTTGTACTGTGACTCACGTTGCTGACGATGACTACAACTTCTGTGATAATCATTGGGGGTAGAAGTTTTGAGAGTTCTCTGACCCTTGTGAACTGGAGGGCTAATGTGAGGTGGATATGGTGTGAAATGTCGCCTTTTATAGGCTGGACATAGGGCTCTGTTAAGTGTTTGTCAAGTGAAGGCATGACCTGCACTGTTGGGTGTTGTGTTTTTTCCCTGGAGAAGGCAATGTGGTAAAGACATTGAGCCCCGTGGAGCACACATGCTCTCAGTACTGGGAGGGGGTGGTGTTGACTGACTTCAGGTTAAAGCTGTGAGCTGGCGTGGAGGAGGTTTGGGAAGAGCTGTGGGAAAGGGCTGCTGGGCTCTGAAGAAACCTCGACTATCAGTAACTGTACTGTTGGGTTTCACTGAAGGGATAGACAATAAGGGAGCAATATGAAAAAAAAAAAGATCTACTCCTCATTTATTCATCAAATAAATGTTCAGGCGCCTCAGCAGGCCTGGTAATACAAGAGCGAGATACCCAGCCCTGCCTTGAGGGAGATGGCATTTTAAGGAAGTTTACAGGACCGTGTGATGCCCTGTAAGGGAACACACGTGCAGGGACTCTGGCCGTGAGAGGTGGGTCCCCTGGCCAGCGGAAACTGCCTATTTTCTTGATCCAGTTTTCCTTACCTTCAATTCCATTCTTCCTCCTAATTGTTATTTTAAAAAGTAACAATTTTCAAAAGTTTAAAAAAAAAATCCCAATGGATCCCCTAGTTTTCTGATTCTCAAGGACGGTCCATGACGCTCTTGGCGTAGAGTCAGTTGGAACTTCCTAGAAAATGCAAAATCTTCCTAAAAATGGGCTGTACCCTGAGCTGCTGAGTCAGAACCTGCACTGTAACTGTGCCGCCAGGTAATTCTTCTCCTCATTAAAGTTGGAGAAGCACTAATCTAGTTCCCCTTCATCTCTCCGTCAGGAGATGAGGACCGATTATGCCCTTAAGGTCCTACCCACAGCTGCGGAGCTGGCGTTGAAACTCAGCCCGGCTGTTTACTGATGGAGCCTCCTGTGCCTTTTCGGATACGTCTGCTGCTCCTTGTCTGCTGCCCTCCACCTCTGTACCCTTCTCTTGGCCTCTGTCAGTGCTTCATCTCATCAGACCTTCAGCTTCTTACTTGTGTCTCTTTAAATACCTCTGTTGAAAACGTAAGGTAGATAGCTAGTGGGAAGCAGCCCCGTAGCACAGGGAGATCAGCTCGGTGCTTTGTGACCGCCTGGAGGGGTGGGATAGGGAGGGTGGGAGGGAGGGAGACGCAAGAGGGAAGAGATATGGGGATATATGTATATGTATAGCTGATTCACTTTGTTATAAAGCAGAAACTAACACACCATTGTAAAGCAATTATACCCCAATAAAGATGTTAAAAAAAAAAGAAAAACATATTGAGAATATTAAAAAAAAAATACCTCTGTTGAGTGAGTTACTCATACTGTGCATCTGAAAGAAGAAGCTTATTTATTTATTCTTGATTTAGGGGAAAGTTTGGCCCCATTTCCCTAGTTTTTTCCTGCTTGCTGCTCAGAACTGCCTTTGAAGTCAAGAGGAATTCTGTGTGTATAAGAGTAAGACAGGGCTTCCCTGGTGGCGCAGTGGTTGAGAGTCCGCCTGCCGATGCAGGGGACACGGGTTCGTGCCCCGGTCCGGGAAGATCCCACATGCCGCGGAGTGGCTGGGCCTGTGAGCCGTGGCCGCTGAGGCTGAGCGTCCGGAGCCTGTGCTCCACGACGGGAGAGGCCACAGCAGTGAGGGGCCCGCGTACCGCAAAAAAAAATAGTAATAATAAAAAGAGTAAGACATAATCCGTGATGTCAGAAATTATAGTCTCCTTACAGGTGGATTTATCTTCCTGTCTCTGTTACATAGATTCTCTCATAACAGAGTCCTTTTGCTCTTTGTATCCATGGGAAAAGTAGCATCTGCCCTCTCTCTAGTTTGTGGATGGAGGTGGAGCTCCCTGGCAGCTCCTTCACTAGTCACCTGAAGTACAGCCAAGCTTTAGGATTTAGGGGGTTTGTATTCGTTTTTTTTTTTTCTATAATATAGAAAAATAAAGATCTAAGTCGATGAATACCCCATGTTTTAGGTTGGCTTTTGGCGTAGAAAGATATGGTCACAGAAGAATAATATGACAACAGTAAAGAAAAGGGAACAATCACTGGTAAGACCATAGCGGCACAGTGCCTTCAACAAAATCAGCCCCCCATCTTTTAAGTCACCCCCTCCTTGTAAGAGGATTACTCTCTCTCCTGTCTTTTAAGTACTTTAGTTTATTTTTAATTCTAGAATATGTTTTGATTTGAATGACAGAACCATAATTTCCATGAATAGACAGAGAGTAGGCCTTCTCTGTAAACGATAAAGTAAAATCAGTTTTTCTGGGTTTTTTTTGTTGTTGTTGTTGTTTTCTTTCAAGTCACTATCCCACCCTTCTAACAACTCTTATTTTATAGAAACCATGGTTATTGTGTCACGCCCCAACTTCAGAAGCTATGTGATTAAATATTTTTGTATTTGTGTTTCATGTCTTGTATCTTATTTTCTGTTGACAGCATATAGAAACAGACTAATTTATTTTTAGGTAAAGTATTTTGAAAGACAGTTAACTTACCCAGAGCTATTTTGCGTATATAGTTTTAGTAAAACTGACAGTTTAAATAGGGGGACATTGTAATGAGCAATTAAGTTAAATTCATTTAGTCTAGGTTTTACGAACTGGCTGAAAGATAAATTTTTTTTTTTACTTAAAAAAAAATATTATTTTCCTCAAAATAGAACATAGAAGTGTTTTGCATTACCAAGAATAAGCTAGACATTAGATTCACAACCTTTAAAATGCTGTTTAGCTTTTAGAAATATAAAAATTAACTTCAGTGTCCTTTTGTAATGTAAATTTTTGTCAACCTCATATTTCATCATCATGCTTCTCTTAGAAATGTTTTATTTGTGGCAAGATTCAATTATAAATTTGATGCAGGGTTGCATATTTGAATTTAAAAACAGTTGATTCATTTTAAATGAAATAATATGTTACATTATATATATATATATACACACACACACATATGCAAGGTAAATGATTTATAGCTTTAGAGAAAAGTACTTAAGTTGGTTATATTCATGGGAAAAAAGGCAGACTCATGTTCTCAAGGAAAAAAAAATGTCTTGAATATGTGGTTGCTGTTTAAGTTATAGAAATGTAATGATCTCTAACTTAATCCTCAACTTAATACACATATAACTGTACTTGTCTTCGATATCCAGAAATATTCCGGGGAACAGCTTCCATGCATGCTCCAGACCTCTTCATTTTACTAAGTTTTTCCTGCTTTCGGCATAGGATGGAGCAGCTTCCAAACTGTGCTAGTAAATTTCAGATGTTTAATATGAAAGTCAGATTTCTCCTTAAAGTATTTATTTTCTGTCTATGAAACCTTTGATTAACTTTTCATCCCAAGCCTCTTCTGAATTTTCAATGAGCTTTGTTTCTTCTCTCTGTTCTCAAGGTTCTCTGTAAAACATATAACGTGTGCCTTATGTAATGAAACTTCATTTTCAAAAGGTACTCCCAGGAATTGGTCGTTTCTTTGGTTTTTACGTCATGTATTTTTGTTGGGCCTCTAAGAATCTGTATTTGGTCAAATTAGGAAAACTAAGTTGAAACATTATGCTTCCTAATAAGTTCATTTTATAGAACATTTATTGTATAAGAAATTTTATGTTCTCTCTGTAGATAAACGCGTGGAAAATTGGCCTCTGATGCAGTCCCCGTTGCCTACGCTTTGTATAAGTACCCTTTACCTCCTGTTCGTGTGGCTGGGTCCAAAATGGATGAAGGACCGAGAACCTTTCCAGATGCGTTTAGCGCTCATTATCTATAATTTCGGGATGGTTTTGCTTAACCTTTTTATCTTTAGAGAGGTAGGTTTACTAAAGTTCACTTTATAATTCCCCAAGTCTATTGCAAATTAAAAAAGGAGAATGTGTAAAACTATCATTGTAATGTTGTGCCCTAAGATAAATGTTAGCTACTCTAAGAGTAAATTTTATGTTATTGACAGTTTTCATTTTTGGATGACAAAAATATGAAACATATGTAAAGTGTAAGACAGTTGTTTAAAGTGGGATTTTGAAGCAGACAGACTGGATTCTAAAATAACCCTTACTAGCTTTTCTGACACTGGAAGTTATTTAACTTTTTTGAGATTCATTTTCCCCATCTGTAAGATGGGCATAATACCTAACTTCTAGGGTATCAGAGATAAGTGAGATAATTTTTACATAGTGTTTGGAACATATTAAGCGCTCAGTAAATAGTTGTAGCTATATGTTTATAATTCTTATTCAGCAGTTTCAGGTTTGGTAACTGATGAAAATATGCAGATGTAGAATACCAATCTCAAGTTTAAATCCTATTACGTAGTGTAATTGTATTTTATGTTGGAACTGAAGTGAGTTAACTGTTATACAGCTGTTGCTACTAACCACTGCCCACCTTTCTGGGCAGCAGCAAATCCTTCATGGCATTTTGAAAGAAAATCCTAAAGGCTGGATTGGCACAGCCATTTCTTAAGTTGTAAGAGTGAAAGGAATTTGTTTTCCACGAGACTCCTCATTAATGTTCTGTATGAACCCAGAGTACTGGACTGGTGATGCTAGGGAAAAGAACAGTATGCTCCTTTTTTTTTTTTTGCGGTACGCGGGCCTGTCACTGTTGTGGCCTCTCCCGTTGCGGAGCACAGGCTCCGGACACGCAGTCCCAGCGGCCATGGCTCACGGGCCCAGCCGCTCCGCGGCATGCGGGATCCTCCCGGACCGGGGCACGAACCCGTGTCCCCTGCATCGGCAGGCGGACTCTCAACCTGCGCCACCAGGGAAGCCCAAGTATGCTCCTTTCAAAAAACCTTTCTTTAATTGACAACTTAGCCTACAGAAGCTCAACTTCATAAAAAACTTTAACTTCTTTGGATACTTTACCCAATTTGTTAGATGCAACCCACTCTGGTTCAAGACTAGAAATCCGTGCAACTCTTGCTGCATATGATGAATCACAGTTTCTCAATATTACGAGGTAGAGAGTCTCTGTCTCAGTCCAAATGTCACATGTCATTTTAAATTTAGATTTCAATTTTAAAATAAATTGACAGATAGTAAATTTTAGAAATTCCAACATATTAAATGTTTAATGCATTGAAAAATTTTAAGACCCTATTGCTTTTAAAAATATTTTGCAAGTTTGCATATTGTAGGTAGTGCTTATACATGCTGTATCTACTGAAACTTTACTCGAAATATTCTTGCCTTTTTCCAGCTATTCATGGGATCATATAACGCAGGATATAGCTATATTTGCCAGAGTGTGGATTATTCGGATAACGTTCACGAAGTCAGGGTAAGTACCTTAAAAACACTGTTAATCAGTAGAAGTTGGTTTAATATTGTAATCCCTAGTCTGTGAAAAACATTCCTCAGTATAGTGGTAAAAGTGTACTGGATTGTTTCGAGTCAACAAAGCTATGCTTTTTTTTTTTTTTTTAATGCTTTTTTTTTTTAAGTACATAATTGAAAATCTGTTTTCATCCCTCCAGTATCTTCTCTCATTTGGTGATGTGAGAGTGAAGGTGTGTTGGATTACTAAAACGCAGTACTCAAAAAAATAAAAAAAGAAGTTCCATGTATAGTATAAAGATGATGTTTTAGATTTTTGTTTTTCGGTCAAGAATAGAAACTCTTAAAGAAAGCTGAATTCATTTGTTAAGAAAGCCTGAGGAAAACGAACATCTTATAAACTATGTACTGTTTAGTAAATTAAGCACAGCACAACTTGTATAGGTATAAACTCAGTTTTTATCATCTTTGCAGAAAAGTAGACTAGTGATATAGTGTTATCATATTGTACTTTGCAGTCACCTGTATCAGTAAATTATCTTACTTTATTAACTATTTATTGAACTCCTCTTGTGTGCTATGGTTCATATTAAACATTACATATACATAAAACATTTATATAGCATATATAACATGTTATATGTATGTGTGTGTTTTATGTTACATGTAATATATGTATTAATATAATTTGTAGTAGCTGCCCTTGGAAAAAAGTAGCTCTTTAGCATTGGGGTTGGACAATATAAATAGCAGTATTCATCAAGACCCAGCACCAGATTGCTTTCATGTAGTTACCATTTTATGTCTCTGTCTTCATTTCTCTATTAGGAGATATAATGCGCCGATGAAAGAAAAATCACCCCTCTTGGTTGTCATGTTGGTTTTATTCATTGAACAAATGTGTATTGAACATGTGCTGTATGCAGATAGTGTGAGGGGGCCCTGGGGACCCAGGTGGAAAGGCAGATAGGATCCCTGCCTTTGTGGAGCTGACATTCTAGCAAAGGTGGGAGAGGCAGACACTAGTCATGTAAACAAATGGTTAACAAGAACCTAAGACCCGTGATGCAACTGAGAGGGAATGAGAGGAGCCCCTTTATACAGATTTGTTGGCTAAGGTAACCTCGCTAGAGAGCCTCTCCCTGGGTGGAGCGCTGACTCTGGTCTTGCTCAGGCCAGGGGAAGGAAAGGGAAAAGCGCTGGGCTTGCTTTCTCTGAGGAGTGAACCTAGGTAAACCCCTTGGACGAAACAACATGCTAACATTTTGGGGATAAAGTTTTAAAAATACCACTCTGGTCATTGTGAGCCTACCATCCTGGCATTCATAAATCGTCAGTTCTTTAAAAATTGAGAATGGACTTGAGGATATGGGGAGGGGGAAGGGGAAGCTGGGACAAAGCAAGAGAGAGGCATGGACATCTATACACTACCAAACGTAAGGTAGATAGCTAGTGGGAAGCAGCCGCATAGCACAGGGAGATCAGCTCAGTGCTTTGTGACCGCCTGGAGGGGTGGGATAGGGAGGGTGGGAGGGAGGGAGACGCAAGAGGGAAGAGATATGGGGACATATGTTTATGTATAACTGATTCACTTTGTTATAAAGCAGAAACTAGCACACCATTGTAAAGCAATTATACTCCAATAAAGATGTTAAAAAAAAAAAATTGAGCTATTGTGAGAACTGAAATCAAGTAGGAGAAAGAACCAGAGCGGCAGCAGATTGCATTTGAAAATTTCCTGGCTCTCTCCTCCTAATATGAGATGTGGCAGAATAAGTGTTTTACCCAAAGACTCATTTTTATATCCATTGTTATGTAGCCAAGAAGGATCTCTTCACTTTGATGTAGCTATTCAGTTTACAAACTAAAGAGAAGGATTATTTATTACTATTCATGAGTTGTGGCTAATTTAGAGGCCCAGGTGGGGGGAGAAATAAGACATTATCTCTTCCCTTCTAGATAAAGTTTGCTGCACCAAAATGTTATACTTTAAAGTACTAACATAATAGTGAATACTATAGTGTTGCCATGAGAAATTCCCTATTTCAAGCCTATTTTCAAACAACTTTATCATTTTCAACAATATTATTACTCAAGCAAATTCAGTAAATAATTCTCAGTTTGTAAATACAATACTAATTTTTCTTTGACCTTTCTCTTTCTTCTTTGCCTACACTTTAAAATTGTCATTTTGTTTTTCAAAAGCAAAAAGCCAAACCCAGACAGACAAAAACCCATGGCATCCAACAGGTGCAGGCATAAAATGAGGAAGGTCTCTATCAGCTGTGAAACACCTAAGCCTGGCTGTGAGTGAATCTGCCAAACCCCTGACCCGCAGAGGTGTACGAACAGATTTCAGTTACGTACCGCTGCCTTTGGTATTTGTACATAGGACACGTCATAGAAAATACTTGACATAAAAAAGATGAATTGAGGTTACTATTTTAGTAGGATCCTTGGAAAATATTTTAAAACATACATACAGAGGTCACCTCTCACTGGATCCTAGGATCTTGAATCTCAGCATGTAATGTAATCTTTCTGCACCATCTGGTGTCTTAATTAGAGCCCAGGAAAAGAAAAGACTTATTTATGTAAGCAGGATTATATTTATGACCTAAGAAATATTTGTTGTGTGTGTTTGTTTGTTGCAATTTATCATTTTAAAGATGTTACTGCCTAATAAAAACTGTGATTAAGTATTTTGTTGCATATTAACATATGTGAGAGAGAGAGAGACAAGACACTCACAGAGCCCAGTTGATACCCAAGCACACTTGCAAGCATCTCTGAGGTATATAGGCTAGGCATGAACAAGTGAAATACCTTTACCAAGTAAATATCTCAGTTTCTCTACCATGTTGAAAATCACAGCAATGTGAAAGTGTTTACAGCTCTGCATTCAGCAGTTGGGTACTGGTGACATCCAGCTATGGAACAGACTGAAAATTTTCTCTGAACTGTTGGCACTGTGTAGATATAGATTTGGACTCTTTCTTTCCCATTATTTTCCCTGTGAATAGATGCCTAGGTTTCACACCCACTTAGACAAAAATGATTCTGTGCCTCCTACATTTTGTGCAGTGAAGATTGTTTAGGACTTAGAATGTGTAGAAAACCATGTGATAGTGTCCTTCTGGTGTTTGTAAAATGCTTTTTTCCCTTTCTTTCTACAGATAGCTGCTGCTCTGTGGTGGTACTTTATTTCTAAAGGAATTGAGTATTTGGACACAGTGTTTTTTATCCTGAGGAAGAAAAACAACCAAGTCTCCTTCCTTCACGTATATCATCACTGTACAATGTTTACATTGTGGTGGATTGGAATTAAGTGGGTCGCAGGGGGACAGGGTGAGCATTTTCAGGAACATATCCCCAGATAGTAAATTATGTAAATGTGGAAGATGGAAAGTAGTGAGAATTTGACTTGGTCTATAATTTAATTTACTTTCATGGTTAATTATTTCTGTGTTAATTTCACTTTAAAGAAATTTGAAGACAGCAAAGCTTTAGCTTTTTATCTGTGACTACTTTCACACCTACAGATTTACCCCAGAGATAAGCATAAACGAATCCCAAACATAGCAAGTTATATTTTGATAGGGAACAGTTCTAGTGGTTCTGATCCAGAGGATACCAAGATACAGCTTCTCAGTCTGAAGGCTTTGTCTCCTCTCCAAGCCCAAAGCCCACTCCTGCTGTCAGACAGGCCCAAGTGCACCTGTTGGTTCTTACTCAAAGGAAATTGTGTGTAGCCTTCTCAGTGTTGCAGAGAATCTGAATTCACGGTTTGGCCAAGGTCTGCCTCCAGCTTTTCAGATGCCTGTACATTGGAGATGATTCACATCATTGAGCTGTAAACAGACCATTCCTCTGTTTATAGTATTATATACTGACTTGTACCTCAGGGTACAAGTCAGTATATAATAGTACAGTTCACCTTGCTACCTTCCATTTAAAACGATTTAGGAAACTAAGAAATAAGTACTATTTTGTTGTAGCTATGTATATCAGCACATGTAAAGGCAATAATGAAACATTTACAAATCTGCTTAAACAATTATATGTACCATGACTTTTTCTCCCCAAGTGTAATAGAATGCAAAGTAATACTGGCAGTAGTTCTGTATTGGGGCCTACTTAACCACTGGAGTACCCTCATTTGAAAACTTGCCACTTTGAAAGTCCTTTGCATTTGAAGGACACCCTTTTTTATTTATATGGTGAAAGCCTGAGTCTAAACTTTAAAAATACTTGGCATGATCTGAAGAGAAGGCTTTTCCATTAGAACTATTTTACAACTTTTATTCCTCATCTGTACTCAAGATTAAATGTTGGAAAATAATGTAGATTCATTTATTTTATGTCTAAATGGTTTATCACCTAATACAGGTTTCCGTATCTTGTAATTAATTACCTCTGTTTTTCTAAAGCATTTTTCGGAGCCCAGATGAATTCCTTCATCCATGTGATTATGTACTTATACTACGGGTTAACCGCCTTTGGCCCATGGATTCAGAAGTATCTTTGGTGGAAACGGTACCTGACCATGCTGCAGCTGGTGAGTTAAATGCTTCTAAAGTTTTTTCTGGTGAAACACTGAGAATGTTTGAGTCTAATTAATTCTAAAGTACTGAGTCGTTTTCAGCAATTTTCTGTTACCAAGCCGACTTTCTCTGTGCTCCAGCTATAGGAGTTGAGGCTGTTTGGTTCTGAGCTACCTGTTCATAGACCTAGTGGTCATGGCCACTCGTTTTTTAAATGTCCTTAAAAGACCAGACTCAGCTCTTGTCTAAGAGAACTATCCTTTAAACATATTTGTGAAATGGATGAGTAAAGACCTAAGCACACCACAAAGTACACAGACTCATTTATGATTAGAAAAATAATCTAACTTCTTTCTTAGGCTTTTTTTTTTTTCCACTTAAAATGTTACTACTGCCTCTCTTCATCCTGCCCTTATGTAAATTTTCTGTTGTCTATTCCATTTTTCCATCCTTGTGAACAGATCCCATACGTTTAGAATATGAAAGTTGTAGGAAAGGCACAGAGCCAAGGAAGGGGTGGGGTAAAGGAGGGGACGAAGGGGGACTTCCCTGGCGGTCCAGCAGCTTCCACCACAGGGGACATGAGTTCCATCCCTGGTTGGGGAACTAAGATCCTGCATGCCTCATGGCACGGCCAAAAAATTAAAAATTAATTAAATTTAAGAAAAGGAAGGGACCAAGGACCAGAGAACTCTTAATTCCCCGACACACACTCATTAGCGAGCAGAGCTCGGTATTCTCAAATGCTAGTCTTCAGAGCAGGCAGTTCTCAGCACCTACCCCCAGTAGGACTTCTTGTAGCATCTGGGTGCATCAGTGCAACCTTCCAAGCCAAGCACTAGCCCAGTAGCCAAACTGGAAATCCAAAACCAACCTGGTAGCTGTTCTTAAGCCTTGGCATTTATTATAATTTGCTTTAATCATAGCACGTACACAGTTCTATCAGTGTACAGTGGAATCACATTTGGAAAGATTATTCATCTCTGCTTTAAGTTTCTAAACAATAGGCTAACCAAACAGGAAGCACAACCTTTGGGAAATGCTGGGTGTGCAGGATTCATCTGTAAGTAAAGTGCTACAGGAAGCTTCCTCCAGTTTTTGTGTAAGCCATTTATATAGTTTGTGTAATTCGTTTCTCTCAGTAATTATTAGATGGTCCCAAGAAAATGAGGAGGTGACAAAACTCACGTGAACTCTCCATCTCTGCTTTGCTGGAGCCCGCACCTGACTGTCCTTTAGCGATTCCGCCCCTCACACTCACCCTTCTTCTGTGATGCACGTCCTAAAAACCATCGTGAAATCAAGTTCCTAAAATCTGGATTTTGCCATGGAAAACTTTTAAAGTTTTTTAGTCTGATAGAAATTTGGGGCTTAACATGGGATAAATTTTAAAACTAATATTTAATATAGTAATTAATATTAATAATGCTGTCCTTTAAAGAGAAACCACAATTGCCCTTTCCAAACAGGATGTTAATTTCATGAAAGGTAGTGTATTTCCAAGCGAGAAGTTCTCACAACAGTTAATCGTGTATGTTAATCTTGTAAAAAGCTAACCCTTGTTAATACCATGGAATTCATAACTCTTGAGAACCATTCACTCTTTTTACACTTATTTTCAAATATCTACAAAATTTTACCAAAAAATCTTAGTCTTTAAAGACTTGTGTCCCTTCAAATGCATATTTACCTGTCTGCTATTCTGTAAGAAACAAGTACTGAACCACTTTGATAAGCTCATTTTTAGAAGTATATGTACCGGCTTGCTGACAACTTTGTGGAAAGAAATCAGTCAAAAATATGGGAGGAGGGCTTCCCTGGTGGCGCAGTGGTTGAGAGTCCGCCTGCCGATGCAGGGGACACGGGTTCGTGCCCCGGTCGGGGAAGATCCCACATGCCGCGGAGCGGCTGGGCCCGTGCGCCATGGCCGCTGGGCCTGCGCGTCCGGAGCCTGTGCTCCGCAACGGGAGACGCCACAACAGTGAGAGGCCCGCGTACCGCAAAAAAAAAAAAAAAAAAAAAAAAAAATGGGAGGAAAACAAAAATTGAAGAGCCTATATAGTACCACTACTTTACTCTCTTAGGCCACTGATATTCCCTCTCATGAGGTAAAATTATTCAACATTATGCAAAAAATAATTCCTCGAGCCCAGACACCAGGCCAAGGGCTCGGGAATCATGGAGACCAACGCAGAGCCCCGCCCTCAGTTGTACACGGGTGGAGAGGTGGACAGTCCAGAAGTCAGCAGATGCAAAAGACACAATTCCTATGAAACGAAAAAACCCACACAAAACAGAACCCTTCGGTTAAAGGGATGGAGGTACCCTCTGGGTGGAGGTACTTGAGTCTTAGCAGGAAGCCCTAGCTGAGGACATGTCATTTGAGCAGCAGCCTGAGTAAGGAGGAACCAGAGAACTCTTAAGCCTTGGACCGTGGGGCGACGGCATGGGCCTGGCTCAGCCGCACAGAAGATGCTGAGGTCGTGACGAGCTGCTTGCTGCCCACAGTAAACGTACCTGCGCTGTTTTGTTTTTCAGATTCAGTTCCACGTGACCATTGGGCACACAGCGCTGTCCCTTTACACCGATTGCCCCTTCCCCAAATGGATGCACTGGGCTCTCATTGCCTATGCAGTCAGCTTCATATGTCTCTTCCTAAACTTCTATGTTCGGACGTACAAAGAGCCTAAGAAAGCCAAAACTGGAAGAACAGCTGCGAATGGTATTTCAGCAAACGGTGTGAACAAATCAGAAAACCACCTAGTGGTAGAAGATGGAAGAAAGCAGAAAAATGGAAAGGCAAAAGGAGAGTAAAGTGAACTGGGCCTTACCTGGTGTCGACAGCGAGGAAGCTCCCACTTCACATACGATTTCAGGGAAACCAGAAGCAAATGAGGGTTTGGGGATAGGGAGAAAAAGACAAACGTGCTCTATGTATTAGTGACCTTTAGATTGAGTAAAGTGTTAAATACAACACCCAGATGTTTTATTTATGAAGTTTTTATTTTAAACATTTTTTTTATTAGCCTTGATGTTGTCAGACCAAAGCAATCATCACGTGACTTTGGAGGCCCCTCTCCCTGTTCATATTCATGTGTACAATGTATGAGAGTTTTCATGTCTCTTCATTCTTCAGACTGATAATCACAGAAACATGGTCTTTATGCCTTTTTTTTTGGCTAAATTGCTACTTACCTACTGATGAAAATCAGTTACCTTCCCTCTTCTGGTCCCAAACTGGAAACGCAGCTACTTTAAAACGTGCACGTTTGAATTCATTTGCTGACTGGAGTGGTCAAATCTCTCCACCTCTAGTCTGAAGATACCCTCTTGGTTGGAATTAAATTTTAAAAATCTGATGATCTCTGTAGACTCTTAGAGGCTTGATGATGATGGTGTTGGGGAAAATAAGAATTACAGTAAAATCCTGCCCGGCGACTCAAAGGTCACCGTGACCTGCAGCACAGATCACTGTGGGAAACAATTTTTGTGATGAAAAGGCAGCCTTTCAATACTCCTGTTACTACCAGATATATATGATAAACATTAAGGTTATTGTCTGATTGGAACATGAAACAACTCATGTCTCTATTAGTAACATCATAGTTACATTTATGTGCTGTTAGAAGACAGTATGTTGATTTTTATCAGGCTTTCCTTGTTTTGATTTGTGGCTGTTACCGATTTTTCATATGTGGAAATATACCTACCTCTTCTGTTGGAAAGAACAGTTAAAATTAAATAAATTTTAATTAAAAAATCAAGGAGTCCTCTAATGTAGATTTTAATATTAACTTTCAAATTCACTAACACTGTTTTGTGTTTTTTTACAAGTAGTGTCCAGCAAGCTTCTCTGTGAAACTATCCTTCTCTTTTAACGTGTTTAATTTTGGAGTGATACTTTTCTTGTGACAAAGTTGCAAGATCTTATCTGTAACTAGATATGAAGTGTAAACCCATTTTGGTGCAATATTCTTGACTCCTTGGTGCTAAAGATCATTAAATTCAGTGCTTGATTGTTACAAAGTGTTAATTGCTAAGACATAAGATGAACACGAAAGTGAGAGTAGCCAGAATCAGAAAATGAAATTTGCTGTTTACAAAGGAAGTGTTTCATGTAATATAAAAAAACAACTGGAAATTCACTAGGAAAGAACTTGCACCCTGTCTTATTACATAGGTTAAATTGCTAGTGGGTATCGCAGAGGGATCGTTCGAGAAAATGTGACCAAAAAGAAAAAAAAAAAGGCATGAATATTTCTAAGTATAAGTATCTTTAACATGTCAAAACTGCATGTGCAGGATGTAATGCTGTTTGTGCAGAGTATTTCAGAATATTTTGTAAACCAGAAAATATTTATTGTGCATTAAAATTACACTCTTTCCCCCCAAGGCATGCAGACATGAGAATTACAGACAATTTGCCGCGTATATAATAGTTTGGTCTAAGAGGATTCAACACTTTTGTTTTTGCTGCTCAGTGTGTAATGACTAGAGATGTGTAAATCTTTGTGAGCTTTCTGTACTGGTTCCCCAGAGCTATTCCTTCCCTGCTACCTGATTTCAGCACAATAAATATACTACTGCTGTGGGAAAAATGATTTTTTTTTTTGGTTAATCAGTTGATTATAATGTAAATTACCTGCTAGATATTTATTTATTTGATTCAGTTGTTAATATTCTAAATTCTCCCCTGTTGCCAATTTCTAATGAAAAGAAATGAAACTAGAACTTGGGTGTCAACAATTTCTGGTAAAAAGCTTATTCCTTTATGGTAGCGTATTTTTACTTTAAAACTTAGCTGTCTTTGGAAGAACTTTTGGCTCCAGACATGAAACATATCATTTTCTTCTGAATTCGTACATTTGTCACTTTAAACTTTTTTTTTTTAACTTTTTATTTTATATCGGAGTAGAGTTGATTAACAATGTGTTAGTTTCAGGTGTACGGCACAGTGATTCAGTGATACGTAATACGTGTATCTATTCTTTTTCAGATTCTTTTCCCATTTAGGTTGTTACATAATATTGAGCAGAGTTCCCTGTGCTGTACAGTAGGTCTTTGTCGGTTGTCCATTTAAAATATAGCAGTGTGTACATGTTAACATTTTTGGTGCTGTGCTTTTTTTTGTTCCAAAACTAAATTGGGGAGCCCTCCTGTTCTGATATTTAAACCCTTCAATCCTTACTATACTTCAAGTTTCTTTACCAAAGATGATTTTAAGATGTGATAAATGTAGCCTTTTCTGGTAGCCTTCATAATTTCTCTATCACCCCACTAAATATGCATGCCTCATATGTAAAAATCAGTGAAGGAGGATTGCGTCCTCTTTTTGGTAAAACTTTGTCACTAACTAAAGAAACGTTTTCCTATTGTAGAAAATAGGGAATTTATGAAATACTCGCATCGACTAGAAATAGCTGAGGCACGTTAGCAGCGCGTTTTCCAATAGCATCGACAACTGTGGCTCTGCCTTTTTCCCTCTTCTGTGTTACTCTTGGCTCCATTTTGCTGTTGGATGCTGCCTGGTGACTAGTTTCAGTTTTAGCATTATTAATTTAGTCATTCTTTTTCTCTCTTTCCACACACACTCTGAGGCATTCAGAATTTTTTCCGTATGGATTATTATAGTCACATTTCAGAACATGGAATCTAGCAATGCTTTGTTATTTAGCAGGAATATTTTAATTTACAGACTTGCTCCATATAGGGATACACTGTAAATAAGAAAGAGAACCTAGAGATGGAGGTGACTTTTTGCTGTTGTATCCATTTGATAATATAATTCAAGCATTATCTATTGACCGTTGGGGCACTGCTTTTGAATCTCACCTTCATAAGAATGTGACAGCACGCTGAGCTGTTCACAGCCTCTCAGCTTTCCTTGTGATAGCCTTAATTTCAGCCAGCCCTATTCGTAGCACTGTCCTTACTGAGAAAAAGATGACTACAGATGTACAGGATGGAAGTGGCATGCTCCGTACAGTACTGGGTGACTCAGGCTTGGGATCCTGCTGGATGGTAAATAGGGTCAGAGCGCTGAGGGGCACCGAGATGCTGAGCTAGCTGCACAGGCGCCCAGCATCTGAGCAGTAAACGCAAAACCTGCTTAATGAGATTGGTCACCTGCCACTCAGCATGTAAGCAATTTTGACAGGTAACCTTGGAAAGCAAGTCCTTAATAGTGTATTTTAGAATCCATCCTTAATCTTAGGTATTTTAGACAGAGGACCGCTGAACCAGAAGAATCATTGTGAAAAGGGAGAGCTGTAGAAACATTTCTCTTGTTTCAAAACACTACAAGTCACACGAGTATTTTTCAAGTCGGTTTTCCTGATATAAATTACAGAGGGAAGGCACGGCCGTGAATTGAAAGGCACAGCTTTTTTTTTTTAAGTTTTTAAAATAGGAGGAGGTAACAACTATATTCCTGAAGGTGACTCAGAGGTCTAAATTAAAGGTTATAATTGATATACAGAACAAATACCAGATGAAGACTGAGGTTTTGGAATATGTCACTAAAAGAGCACTGTGACATATTAAGAGATGGTAATAGCTGTGTTTAAATGGTGATTAATTAGCAGGAATTTTAGGTGGGCAAGGGGTGATCTGAATTATCTCTTGGTGTTCTTTTAGACTTATAGGTCTAAGTTTTGCTGAATCCTTTGAGAAATTAAACATTTTTCTACCTGTTAAAAAAAAAAAGCCCAGAAGTTAGGTCTCCTTTTTTCTTTGTCTTTTTCATTTTACCACATAAAGACATGTTTACATGTCCACATGTGAACAAATTTTCCTCCCCACCTTTATGCCTGGTCTTAAATTGAAAATTCAACTAGAATTTTTTTATTTTCCCCATTCTCATAGGTGAGGTTTTCCCAGCGAAAGTGACGTTAAAGCAGTTATCTCCTTTAAGAATAAATGCATGCTGAAACAAATCACTTGATATCTGTCTACCTAATTATAATAATCTAATGCAGCTATCAGAAGGTCATGTTGTAATTGAACATCTGCACAAAGGATATGTCCCAGTTAAAAGCCACTGTAAGACTAAAAACTCTTGGAAGTTTTAAATAATACAGCCATCTCTAAAAAGATAGTGTCTTGAAATTCTTGGATATCCCACTTTAAATAGAAGACCGTGGGCTGTAAAGAGTGTCTGTCAGCCCACAGGAGTGTTCCGTGTGTGCTGTCAGGCTCCACGTATCCCTGAATCCCTTTTCTGCAATTTTAGAGAAGCCGGTTAGGTGGTTCCTTTCCTCAGTTTAAGTTTTTTTTCTTTGAATTTGCCACGAGGTGAAAGGCAAGCATCCAGTTGAGATTCCTTCTTTGTCATCCCTGATGCATCAAGTTTAAACTGAGTTTCTCCTCCCTGTGAGGAAGCTATCCTAAGAACCAGTCTGTCAAGAATAATGATTACCAAGCTGTTTGGTAATGAGAGGGTGGGCAGCGTATGAGTCTTGCACAGTATTATGTTCGTGACATTCACACCTCACCTTTGACTATGACTTGTGTTCTAATTTCACTAATAAATCTGGGAATCAATTACAACTTTAAATTTTTTCTAAGCAGATTATAACACACACACATACATATGGGGAGAGAGAGAGAGAGGGTTTATCAACTGTACACATAAGGTTGGATTTCAAATATTTTCCGAGTTCAGTTCTCATAGTGAAAATTTCATAAAGATGTTACATGGTCACATCAAAGCTATATTTATTCAACAACATTTACATGTTTTCATTGGGCTTGAATTATTACTGCCAGCCCTTGTAAAAGTGGTATCTGGTCTTTTTTGCCAGGAAAAAAAAAGGAGTATGGGAGCTTGTGAGGCAAAAGTGCAGCCAGGTGACTTGGGGGAACAAATTTCTAACTTAGAGGTGAGATTTGGAGTTTACATCCTAGAGTCTTCCCTACATACTGACTACTTCAGAAATCCAGCCCCATCTTTAGGTTAGTGAGCTAGATGTTTACTGGCTCTCTGAATCCATTCCTAACCCTTTGAAATGTTCTTCCTCCTTCCCTCTCCTGGTGTTACAGTCTGGAGGACTACAAATTACATTTCTCAGACTCACAAATTTAGGTTTTGTCAGTGTGAGGCACTCATGACATTTTTGGAAGGCAGAATTTGGAGGTGGATGCCATCCTTCTGTAATAATGCAATCATATAAATAGACTCCTTATAGACATAAATAAGTGTTGGCAACAGCTGAACTACGTGTTCTACTATCTTGGCACCAACTTTGTGAAGGCAGGACGTGGTAATGGTGATAGCAATCATGGCAGATGTGGTCATATGAATTTGAGGTCAAAGGCTCAGGGAGTGGCCTCCTGACTTTTATTCCTCCAAGTTACCAGTAATCGTATAAGCATCTAATCCTTTGAATTAAAGCTCTTTCTGCTTGAAATACCTTGAGTGGTATCAATTTCATGCAGTGAACCTTACCTAATTAAGTATTCAGCACCAGAATGTAATCAGGAAATGGACTGCCTAAGGTAAGAATATGGAATTGGTTATCTGACCTAGCTGAGTTAACAGGCAGTGACAACTTCATGACCAGCGGGAAACAAGATACTGTTTTCCATGAAGCAAATAGCTGACTTTTTCACCTACGGTCACCTAGAACGAAATAACTATTGAAAGCAAGGTCTTCGGCAGACTGAGTAGCCGCAGCATTGAACTATTATGATAGAAATGAGGAACATAAAGACTTGAGTGAGACGGCTACTTCTGATCGTCCTGCAGAGCTTACAGAAAGAAAAGTAGCTCATTCTTTGCTGCCCTAAGAGGCCCTCTCATATCTTGCAGCGACAGATCTGAAACATCTTAAAATGAGATCCAAAGTGTGATCCAAAGCGGGTTGCAGAATTACCACTGAAGTTCACAGCCGCAATAAGTGAAAGCTGTGGTATTAACTGGGAAAGAGTGGGACCCAAAGAACTGGAATGGGGACATTTGGATGGGTTTGGATGAATCCGAGAACCTGAATCTCTAAATCCCACTGAATATTTCTAGCCAAGAGAAGCGGCACTTTCTTCCTTGTCAGATATTAGTCCTTTGCTGCTTGAGATCCTGTAAGGACTTCAACCAAGGTAGTTGCCTTCCAAAGCAACGCTGATCTTCCTTGTGTCTGCTTTCTGGTCTTTCAGTGTCATCAGATCTATAAGGGGAATTAGATCACGGCGTGCCCCAGGGGGAAAAATACAGAATCTATCCTGGGAAGAGATAGCTTAGAATTATAGGATTTGGCTAATTTTCCCCTCCAGAAATGTGTAAGAATTGATTCTATGAGTGCAAAGCAAGCAGAAAGAAACATGTCTTTGGGTTGGACTGAAATTATTTTTAAAAAATTGTTTAGGGACTGAAATTATTAATATAGTTTCACTTACCAGAAATTCTTAATTTGAGGACATAGCTCAACAGTGAGGAGTAGCTTTAATGATCTGTCAACTGTTTAACGTGGAATCAGGAAAACCTGGAATCACTGATGGCCTACATCAAAGTGAG
The DNA here is from genome assembly GCF_951394435.1 of Stenella coeruleoalba. Taxonomy (NCBI): domain Eukaryota; kingdom Metazoa; phylum Chordata; class Mammalia; order Artiodactyla; family Delphinidae; genus Stenella; species Stenella coeruleoalba. Next base: position 16,224,304 of record NC_137158.1, on the reverse strand, counting down.
ACATATGTTAGAAATTCATTGCAGTAATGGAGGAGAGAAACCAAAGGCTTAGGGCATTAGGAATGCTGGAGATTATTTATCATGTGCAGCCCACTTGGTAACTCTCTCGCTGTATTTGAGAAATACATTGGTAGATGCGCATTGGTGATCTGTCCTTGAAAGCTGCTGTAGTGGCTATGTTCTGTAGGCTGTGTATTGTAAGGAGGGAAACTTTACCCTCTTAGGTTGGTGGCTGAGACCTGTGAATTAAACTGATAAAAGACAGATTAGCAGGAGAAAAGGTTTATAGCTTCTGTTGTTAATATTTTAAATTTTACATGCACAGGTGAAGAAGTGAAAAACCCAAAGAAGTGGTTATACTTGAGGGTTATATACCATGTTAACAAAAGGAAATAAATTGTGGAGAAGTGACTAGACAAAGGAAAGGGAGTCTGGGCTTCTAGGGCTGATACATTGTGGGAACGTAACTAGGAGACATACGGGGGAAACTCGTGGTGGATAAGGGTTATTTCATAAGGTTTTCTTATGCAGACTCATCTCTGTGCCTTCTCTGTTTTCAGGGATAAGAGTTGTTCTCCTTTTCCTGATACAGGAGAGGAGGGGGCAGCTTCACAAGGGAAATTGATGCCCTGCTGTTAGGCAGTCAGAGGGAGGGCAGAGAGCTCTCCCCTGTGTCTGCTGTTGCTCAGTTGCCTTCAGCTCAAAATAATCTTTATGTCAAAGTGGCGTATTTTGGGGTGACGTATTCTGATCCCCCTCAGGATGATGAAGGAGGGAAGGTGCTGTCCCTGAAATGCATTCCCTGACTTCAGTAGGAATGATGGTATTGCAGATTGCCAAAGGCCAAATGCCAGTACTTAAATGCCAGAAACAAAGTGGACATGGTTACGGTAATGGGCAGCTGAGTCTAAGCGCTTACTATTATCATCGGCCCCACCATGTGGCTTTCTGGATCTTAGTTCCCCGACCAGGGATCAAACGTGTGCCCCCCTGCAGTGGAAGCGCAGAGTCTTAACCCCTGGACCTCCAGGGAATTCCCCTCAGTGGTTATTAAAATGGCTTTATCCCTGAGTATCTATGGTGGCAGCTAATGTATTATGATGTCCCTAGGACTGAAATAGATAGGCAACCTACTTGATTTCTATTCTGCACTCTAAAGTTAGTGAACACAGGCATGGCTTGAGTCACCACAATAGAGTCCCCTCACCAATTTGCGTTCCTGATTCAGTTCATAGACCCCGAGCTTCCTAAATGAAGGGAATGTTGGATCCCCTTGAGAAAATTCCCTGTGACGTTGTCACAAGTATGCACTGTAAATTCTACTAGCTTTTGCCAAAAGGGAAGGGTAATAAGCAGACTTTGGGCGAATTACTGGGGCACTGAGTAGATGCTGATCACTGGGCAGCCAAATTGCTACTGTGACCGTCAGTCCAAACAGGGGCGTAAGGAGGCCAGGTGATAAGTGTAACTTTGGCCTGAGTCCATCTCACCAGTGGCCCTGAGGATCCCCAAACCTATCCTCTCTGGTTCCTGAACGTATAGCGGATTAGTCATTCTCAGTCTTTGGCTGAATCTCGACGTTGGTTCCCCGTCTCATGGAATGAGGGCTAATACGTATTAAAGGCCCAAGTCAAAGCCCCTAAAATATCCCCTCCTTCTTGAAACAGTGGACCAAAAGCAGTGCCACGTTTCTAGGTGAATGTTAGAGGTGCATGCCAGCATCACAGGCATGGAGGTTCAGGAGTGATGATTTTTATCATACACCCATTTAACTCTCCTCTTTGACCTGATCAGAAATCGGAGAGTCTTGGAGAATGACAGTGGATTATCTTCAACTACATCACGTAAGTCAGAGTTCAATGGCTGTTCTAGACGTAGTCAGTTAACTGAAGCAAATCAGTATAATTTTGGCATGTGATATTTAGCTCTTAATCTCTTAAATGTTTTTCTTCTCCTTTCCAATACAGAGATAACAAAAGTAGTTTCTTTCCCCTTTATTCCTTTGTGATCTTACTGCAGGAGAGTGTCAATTATCCAGTATCCTGTAGGAATCTAGGAATCCTGTTTGTCTCATCATGCCATAAGATATTGCTTTGGTCCATCATACTATTAGATATGGTGAGTAGGAGGTAGAGAGTACCATGATTCCTTGGTGAGGAACAGGTGTGCCCAAGGGTGGTGGGGGAGGGAGGCATGTAAGTTCAACGGCCATGACATCAATAGTTTGGGGCAGGCCAGTGGTCTGTAGCAGGTTGAGAGTTTTCCTCCTCAGTGAAAGACAATTGCTATACTTTGTTACCCATCACTGTTAAAGAGGTGAATTTCTTTGATTGGTAAATTTCACTGGACCTTTGAAACAACATACATACATTTGAGGGAGCTGCTTTGACCCACTCATCAAGCAACCCATCAGGCTGCCAGTTCTGAATGGATCCAGAGGAAGAGACGGCTTTGTTCCTACTATGGACTGCAGTGCAAGTTACTCTGCTGTTTCAGCCTGAAGATCCAACAGATCAAATGGTTCTTGAAAAATCTGACAGAAGGCAGTCCTATAGGGGCCTCTAGTCAGCCTTGATTTAGAATTACAGTGCAGTCCTCTTGGGTTTTAGAGCAAAGCCACAACCTAGTCTCCAAATAACTCCTCTTTTAAGAAACAGATCCTGGACCACTTTTGGACCATGGCAGAAATTTGTGTATCTGATCACAGACTATCACATGATCATGTAAGCAGAGCTGCCTGTCATGGACTGGGTATTATCTGATTCACCATGTCATTAAGGCATGCACAGAAGCATCCTTTCATCACGTGGAAGGTTATGAAGCCACAGGTAAGTGGCATAGGCAGTGCCTCAGACTACCACTGCATCATTCCTGCTGCACTGTCACTTTTCCGTCAACCCACACGTTTGACCTCTTGAAAGTTCCTTTGAAGTATAGGTCGATTGTGTTTGCACACCTCTGATCCCTTCTGCCTTGTTTTGTGTCCTAGGATACTGACCCATATGGACACTGCATCACTTTGTCTCCCTTGTCAGCTGGCTTCCAGTTGGTTCCAATCAATAGGAGATCAATACGTGGGTGGATGGATGGATGGAGTGGGTAGAACATTTGTTCCATGCTTCCTCCCTGCTTGGGTGTTACATCTCTGGCCCTAGCTACTCTCTCCACAGCCACAGCTACTGCTGGCAAGTCTCTTGCCATAGTTTTAATTCTCACGGAGCTCCAGGAGCACTGTTTTCTTCTCTTGTTTCTTCACGTCTAGGGGTGATAGTAACATCATACCCTTGCTAGTGTCTGGGTACCCCACCATCCTTTGTTCCTTTAACCTTGCCTACACCTCTATAAACAATCTCTTTATTAAAGGCTCTTCATTTAAACCATCTGGGATAAGTTTTAATTTATGCTGGAACCCTGATTGAGAAACTGAAAAAGAGAATAACTGAGCCTGGTTACAAACTATAGCACATAATATATGCAAACAAGCTGCAAGTGCACAGTGGCAGTGTTACAGCTTCATTTAGGACTGGCCCTGAAAGATGTGTGGCAGGAAAATCCTCCCCATGAAAGGACTCTGGGCAGTACATCTGGTTGTCCACTGTTCCTAGAAATTACCAAAGTTATGAATTTACATTGGCTTTTGGGTAGTTGATAAAGGTTTGGCCAGGTGTTCAGTAACTTGTAAGGAGTAAAATTGAGGAATGATGACAAGAAGTGCTGAGAAGCTCTGAGTGTGACATCATTTGTGTTCTCTGTAAATGCTTACCAAAGGCACCCACTGTAGAAGAGGTTCTCAAGAAACAGAGGGACAGGGTGACCTGGATGTTCTATGGATATTAGCCTCTTTTCCTAGCCACCCTATATTTGCTCACTGGGCTCGTAAACAAAACGAGCAAGGTGGAATGTAATGGGCTAAATGGTGGCCCCCGAAGATATCAGGGCCTAATTCCTGGAACACGTAAATGTTACCCTGTTTGATAAAAGAGTCCATGTAGATCTGGTTAAGTTGAGGATCTGAAGATGAGGAGATAACCCTGCATTATCTATGTGGGCCTTAAATGCCATCACAGGTGTTCTGATAACAGGGAGATGCGACACACACAAAGAGGAGAAGGTGATGTGAAGATGCAGGCAGAGATTGGAGCGATAGTGATGCTGGTCAGGAATGCTGGACGCCACAAGAAGCTGGAAGAGGCAAGGAACGTATTCTCCTCTAGAGCCTCCAGAAGGAATATGGCCCTGTTGACGCCTTGATTTCAGACTTCTGTCCCCCCAAACTGTGAGAAAATAAATTTCTGTTGTTTTAAGTCAAGAGTATTGTGGTCATTTGTTACAGCAGCCACAGGAAACCAATACCTACAAAAAGGAAGGTTGTACTGGGGCTTAAACGGTATGGACTTAGCAAGTCTGGTCTGGCTGGACCACTGCTGAGTGCCCAGCTTGCTGTCAGCAGAGGCCAGTGCTGACCTGGTGATACGGATCCGTACTTGGAACAGGAGCTGGCTCTTATGCTGGGGACCTCCCCATGCCACAATGAGAAGGGCTGTATTTTGAGGCACCAACACCTATATTATTTGCATTAGTTTTCACCGTAATTTTTTTCAAGAGGTAAGCTTTCCTTTTTTTCAGTGAGGGTATAAGAAGTGAAAGTTGGTGCTGTAATACTATGAATTTTATGGATGAGAGTGGTAGAAAGGAATGGGGGTTTTGATTGTTCCATATACAGGCTTTCCAAACCCCTTTTTTCAACTCAACTTTTCATCCCCAGCCTCCATCAGTGTGGCATTTTCTGGGGGTAATGGAGGGAAAGCCAGCTCCCTGCTTCACTAGGGCCACCTCTGCCTGTGGCTTGGTGACAGCTTCCTCTACTCTGCCTCAAGCTTCCGTAACTTAACTACCCAATTTCCATCTTCCAGAAAATTGCTGAAATCTCTCACCTGCTGTGGCCCCTTCATATTCCCCCCATTGTTGTGGGTTTGGACATGTTACCAATCTTTTAGTATCTTTGAAATAGAGCCTTGAGAAGGAATGAATATAAACAGGTGACCTTGATCTACCGTCTTGAATCAGAAAGCTTTTTAATATTTCTAAAAAAGAAAACATTCTTGAAACAAGGGGGGATTTCAAATCTGAGCTGTGTTACTGATATAACCTTCAACAGGTTACTCAATCTTTGTTTCCTCATCTATAAAATGGAAATAATAATATCTAACTCAAAGAGTTAATATATAAGAATTAAATAGAAGAATGTATACAAAATATTTAGTATAGCGTCTAGCTCATAGAAATTGCTTAATGTGAACTTGCATTTTTCTTGACTTCTCCTTAAAAGTTCATTCTTCCTCAGATCTGATAGAATTGTTTTATTTTTATTTCTTAATTTATTTTGTGGTAGTAATGGGGAGGGTTAGGTAGTTTGCAGGGTTGTTATTCTTTCCACAGCCATAAAAAGAAAGAGTATCACTGCCCTAGGCTTTTTTTCTAGTTGCAGATGATCCACAATCTGTTTTTATGTTCATCTCCAAAAAAAGATAATTTTTCCCTCCCAAAGAAACAAACTAGTTTTTTACTTATTTAAGACAATTCATGATTTTCTTCTTGTTTTCTCTTCATAGCTTAAAACCTACTTCTGAAGTGGTTTTGCTCTAGTTAGAAAATAGTAGAACCTCTCTTGTGAATTGATTGTATTATGCATCTTCATCTTTAAATTTAAAGATAATATAATACTCTGTATATATTAACTGCTTAGTAAAGCATTCAGTGTATTGGCACTTAGCTAGTGTATTATGATTCATCACAAATCACTTTTAGTGATGCTCTGAATTTGGGACCTCCTTAGAAAATAGTTATAAGGAGATGGAAATAAAATCTCCAGTGCAGAGGGAAACCTTCAAATTAAAGAGTTGTTGTGGTGTTAACTGTACCTTTTCTGTCCTGATACTACTGATTGTGGACTAACAGACTGTAATTTGAATTCAGGCAAAGAAAATCACGAAAGGGAAGAGCATGATTTCTTAACCAAGAACTGAAGCGCTTCAGAATTTATTTAATAGCACAATAAATTCAAAGAACTTTCTATATTAGCTTTTATTGTTTTATATTAGGAATTAATTTGCACTTGTTATAAGACAGTGCTGGAATAGATCTGGTTAGAATAGCAGGAGAGATAATCAGATTAGGGGCTCCTGGTCAGGCACTGTGACAATAATAGAAATTAATGACTTTTAATCCAGAGGGGCCTGCCATGGATGCCTGGATTAAGGAACATTACTAATACCATGCCGATCCCTCTATACATCTATAAATCTCCTGCAGTTTGAACATAAATAGGATTTATACGCGGTACGCAGGCCTCTCACTGCTGTGGCCTCTCCCATGGCGGAGCACAGGCTCTGGACGCGCAGGCTCAGCGGCCATGGCTCACTGGCCCAGCCGCTCCGCGGCATGCAGCTTGCACTGCATCCATGGACCAAAAGAAAAATAGGTGTCCCATTTTCAGAAAGCTTCAGATCTTGGAAATAAAATCAACAGTCTCTGAAATATAATGATTATTATTACTACTATTATTAACTACTATTAAATATTAACTATTATTACTTCTATTGAGTGAATACCTATTATGGCCTTCTCAGCACTGCCTCATTACTCTGTTTATGCCAGAAATTTGAAATTATCCACGTAAGTTATCAGCATTTTATTTTATAAATATTCTCAATTAAATGAAAATTTCTTTCAGATCAATAAACATTTATTGTGCATTCCCTCGGTATAAGATGGTATCCTAGGGGCTTCCCTGGTGGCACAGTGGTTGAGAGTCCGCCTGCCGATGCAGGGGACACGGGTTCGTACCCCGGTCCAGGAAGATCCCACATGCCGCGGAGCGGCTGGGCCCGTGAGCCATGGCCGCTGAGCCTGTGCGTCCGGAGCCTATGCTCCGCAACGGGAATCTTAAAGACAGATGAATTTGATTAAATGAATAGGGAAGAAGGTAACAGAAGACACTAGTGTCTCTGTCCACTTACTGATACTTACGGCTGCATTCCCAGCCCCTAGCTCAGTGGCTAGCATGTACAAAGGGCTTCAGAAATCTTCAGATCTTTTTTTTTAAATAAATTTATTTTATCTTTGGCTGCGTTGAGTCTTAGTTGCTGTGTGTGCGCTTACCCTAGTTGCAGCAAGCAGGGGCTACTCTTTGTTGTGGTGCACGGGCTTCTCATTGTGGTGGCTTTTCTTGTTGCAGAGCATGGGCTCTAGGTGCATGGGCTTCAGTAGTTGCGGTGCTTGGGCTCAGTAGTTGTGGCGCACAAGCTTAGTTGCTCCGAGGCATGTGGGATCTTCCCAGACCAGGGCTTGATCCCGTGTCCCCTGCATTGGCAGGAGGATTCTTAATCACTGCGCCACCAGAGAAGTCCCAAGAAATCTTTGTTGAACACAAATTGGATTAAATGACAGTGAAGAGTCTTGTAAGGCAAGTACGGAAACGATGGAACAAGCGAAGAAAAGCATCGAACAACCTAGTCTCTTCACTGCAAGCAGGAGATGAAAAATCACCTTGGAATTTCTGGAGTGATTGTGAGACCTGTTTCACCAGGTCATAATTTCTCTGTTGGCTTATGGAGTTAGAGAACCAGTCGCCACAGCTTGGGCTGGGCTGTCATCATCGCCATCCTTTGTTGCCCCTCTGTTATTACACAACGCCATTGCAGCAGGTGTGTCAGGCATACTTACACAATCTTGAGTTTCCTGAAGGAGAAGTGCCATTTTGTTATATATCAACTCCTCTCCTGCCCAACCAGTAGATTTAATCTTGGATATTTAAGCAGATGCCATGTCAGCAATATAGACAGAGCTTTTATAAGGAAAGAGAGAAAAAGAAGATGTAAGAATCACTTTCTAGGTAGCTTATTCAATTACAAGAGAGAAAAATTGCTAACGTGATGATACCATCTTCAGGGGGAAGTGTATCGGTGTATTAGATGAGTTTCTCACACCAAGATAAGATAATGAAGTACACGTATTGTGGGTGATGACCAAAGAAGGAAATAGTAATATTTAAAGAGTATGACGGTGCAAATAGCCAAGGAGGAATAGAATTGAAGGGCTCAAGAATTAAATAATGAGGAAAAGCAAAAGCTGGTAAGAGGAAAAGGAATATTTAGTCAAAGGACTTGAAACTATCCTTTTTTGGTTCTATTTTTTAATTTTTATTTTTTAATTGAAGCATAGTTTGATTTACAATGTTGTTAATTTCTGCTGTACAGCAAAGTGATTCAGTTATATATATTTATATATATATATATATATATATATACACTTATTTTATCCCAGGATATTGAATATAGTTTCTTGTGCTATACAGTAGGCCCTTGTTGTCTATCCATTCTATATATTTTGGTTCTAATAGTAAGTCTAACCAGGTGACTACGTGATTAAACAAAATGGGGTTCAAAGGCAGCCTCTTTATCTTCTTTCAAAAAATTCTGGACTCCTTGTAACTGATGATATTCAAAAAGAGTGTTGCTGACACCACTTCCACTCATGTGTCCATTAACGTAAACCCCAGTGTGCACAGTGATCATTTTCATAGTGGGAACATCTCTATAATCTGTTTAATTTTTACTTATTGACTTAATGTTACTCAGACCCTTTCTGGAAGAATTTGAGGAAGTGTGATACATGCTAAGGTTAATGAAATCAAGTGACTTTTTTTTTTTGTGTGTGTGTGTGTGGTACGCGGGCCTCTCACCGTTGTGGCCTCTCCCGTTGCGGAGCACAGGTTCCAGACGCGCAGGCTCAGCGGCCATGGCTCACGGGCCCAGCCGCTCCGCGGCATGTGGGATCTTCCCGGACTGGGGCACGAACCCGTGTCCCTTGCATCGGCAGTCGGACTCCCAACCACTGCGCCACCAGGGAAGTCCTCAAGTGACTCTCATTCATCCTATTCACAGCTCTCAGAATAGCCTGAAGCATGGTAAGCACTTAAAAGAAAATGCGTGTTTAAGGAATGAATATAGCATCTAAATGACTAAAGGGAAATCTGGTTAAAACAGTCATTACTATATTTTGGTTCCAAAGTCATTCTTTTCATGAGGTTAACTATTCCTTGGAAGGTATGCAGGTTCTACCCCTTTTATAATCTAGTATCAAGTGGAATTATTGGATTTAAGGGGTTTATATCTTCATCGGGGCTGTAAGTGGCCAAATGCCGGTGAAATGACATAGAAAATGCCATCAGAATGTCCACGTATCAGTCCTGCTCTCTAGAAATACACCAGTTCAATCACCAAGTGCCTTAACTTTTCCTTTCCTAACAAAGTTAGGAAAGTTCAGTGCTTCTGAACCTGCATACCTTCCCAGGAATAGTTAACCTCATGAAAAGAATGATTTGGGAACCAGAATATAGTAATGATTGTTTTAACCAGATTTCCCTTTTAGGGGATTTGTCTTGAAAATTCAAAGCAAGATGGTTGCTTTTGCTTGGATTCTGTGCTCTTTGGGGGGACTGAGGAAAACTGATGGAGACTAAAGGTCACCCTTGTCCCCAGTCACCCCTTAGTACTGCCACTGATGGTCGGGGCTCCTGACACGAGACTTCTGTCATTCTAGTCTATACCTGCCTTGCCGTGACCCCGCTAAAGCCAGTGAGCATGCTCCGTGACAGATAATCTTTGGTGTGGAGAAGGTTGTGGTAGATACAGTTTCATTCATTCATTCAACAAGCAATCATGGGGCATCTATACTGAAGAAATTGTCCTTCAAGGAGCTCAGGGTATAATCGGGGAGTCACCTCTGGATTCTAGAACCCAGGCTCTAGCTCAATTCCACTACCCTAGACATTACATGTGTTTCATGGAACATTACAAGCCATGTCCTGTAAAACCATCTCACATTTATCAATCCTTCAGTGCTGGCCCGACTCCAGCCATCAAGTCACTATGTGAAGAGTGGAACTGAAATTCTAAGGCCTAATTCCACCGTCATCGCTGAGGGTAAGAACTTCTGCCTTCTCTTCTCCTGATACAGCAGTCATTCTCTGAGGGTAAGAGTGGGTTTCTTCTTTATTTTTAATTCAAAGCTGCTAGTGGATTTCAACATCAGTTCATTTAAACATATTTATTGAGCGCTAGGCATATTACAGATAAGCGTCTCCCGGAGCTTTCTGTCTAAAAGAACACACCTTGACAAATCACTTGAGGTCAGTGGGGTGAAGGGCTTGGACTTCTCCACAGCAGGTGGTGACGACATCTATCCCACAGTCATCAGTGACGAAGTGAGTGCAGTCCAAGGTTAGATCATCACCGTTAGCTTAGGCTGTTCCAGATGGGTACTCTTCCAGGGTACTTTTAACCGAAAGAAGGGAATCTCCATTTCTGCTACTGGGAATAGGGCGACTTTCTTGTGCAAAGGCTCTTGGGGAAACAGAACTCAGTTTAGCCAGCTATGAGCTCAGCAGGCCCCTTCCCCAGCCCGCGAGGACCACCGTGAGGATGTGGGCTGAGCATCCTTCCCCAGACCCGCTCCCCTCTCGGCGGGTTTCATGTCCCTGTTGGCCACTAGAGGGCGATTAGCTCCCGGACAGCAGCAGCGTTTGAGGGACCCCTGTGGTCACCTGAGCCCAGGGCCCACTTACCCCGACCAGGCTCAGGAGTCACTCAGGTGTGTTTAGAATGCCCGGGAAACAGAAACCATGAAGACAGTTAAAGATAGGGTTGCCAGACAAAATACAGGACCCCAGTTAAATCTGAATTTTAGACAAACAACAAATACAAATATTAAATCATCCCTTGTTTATCTAAAATTCACATTTAACAGGGTGCCTTATACTTCTCTTTGCTAAATCTGGCAACACCCTCCAAAGGTCAAAGGGGCCTGGGAAGAATGAAAGCCTTTCTAGGGGATGCGGAAAAAAAGACAGTTTTTACTACCTTCCTGTTACTTGACTCTAGAACAAAGCTTTGCATCCTTTAGACTAGAAGGCCGTGTTCTCTCTGCTGTTGGCAGAAAAGCAGGGATGCAGCCTGTGGCCGTGGCTAGGAGAGGCATGAGGAACGGTTCTCTACCCCGGAACACCTTCATTATCTTCCCCAAGGCCAAATGCACCATTAAAGTCCTTCCTATGTTTAGCGTTTCTCCAAAAGATATAAATATCTTAGTAGGAGAATGTCTCAGCTCAAGCTGCCATAGCAAAATACCACAGACTGAGTGGCTTAAACAACAGACCTATATTTCTCACAGTTCTGGAGGTTGGAAGTCAGAGATCAGGGTGTCAGCGGGGTGGGTTCTTGGTGAGGGCTCTCTTCCCAGTTTGCAACGGCCACCTTCTTATTGTGTCCTCACATGGAGGAGAAAGAGCTCTGCTCTCTACGTCCCCTTATAAAGTTGCCAAGCCCATTACGGGGGCTCTCACCTCATGACCTTATCAAAACCTAATCACCTCCCAAAGACCCACTTCCAAATACCATCCTGTTGGGGTTAGGCCTTCAACGTATGGAGCTGGGGAGAACACAAACATTTAGTCCATAGCAGAGGAAAAGGATATAAGCTTTGTCAATGAACTTCCCGAAAGAGTGCTTGGCAACCCGTGGGAAATCAGTACCAGACCAGAAAAAGGTATAGATTTAAAAGCCCAGATTGAGAGGCGTCAAGACAAAAATGAGGACCCCAAGAAGAGGGGGGCCAGTGTTACAACTGCTACATTTTCAGCTGCTCATTTTGTCCAGGGCTGGAGCCCTTTTGGAGGATTTAGCATTTAGGATCTGAATCGGTGGCTCATGGCAAGTTAACAGTGACTTCTGAGGCCCCGAATGCACGGCCATGATTACTGGTCGTTGGCGGTAATTAGTCTTCTCAGACTGAATCATCTCAGTCGGTCTCAAGGAGCATTTTAATTTCTCTGGGTAGTTGGAACAGAGTTCTAATGTCCTTTGCGTCCTAATAAAGTTGAAAGTAAACACAAGGGCTTTGTGCTCACCATCAGCCAACACACGCTTTTCGTTTTGCGCATGTTTCCTCTTCAGAGTCGACAAAGGTACATGGAATGCCGAGGAGGTTCTTAGGACAAGTATCTTTATAAGAGTCACAAAAGGCAGCATTTCTTCTTTGCTTCCTTTTTCCCAAGGTCAGTATCAAGCAGAGTTCCTAATTGCTGAGAGAGGCTATGTCTGAGAGGATATTTAAATGACCTTGAATTCACAGCACCTTCCTGCAGTCTTAGACGTTGAGGATTTTTCCAAAAAATTTAAGGTGACGTTAATACCAAATTAAATCAGCAGGGGGCACAATTTCTTCACAATGTATTAGGCTTGGGGGGTTTTATTGTTGTTTTATTCGAAAGAAAAACACCTAAGCTGTTTCTTTGTGCTGTTTTGAATTGGCCCTACCCGATGATAAATAATCCAAATCTCAAAATGTCACGCACGTATTCATTTTCCACAGAAAAAGGTAAACTAAGCCCTCTAAAAGGGGTAGGTGAATGTACTGACAGTGCCCTGCTAATGATATTATTTCTGCCCCAGTAATTCTTTATTTTTAAAAAATAAACAATTGTTGAGTGGGCATGTTCAGGACTGTACATGCAAAGCCCTGCAGGGGAATCTGTTGCCCATATTTATTTCAAGTTCCTCCCTAGAAACTCCCAGCCTGATGGTGACCTCCCCTTGCCACTAGAAAATTAGGAGGAAGATTTCAAATGATTGATTTTGTCAAGATTTGGAGCAGTTACTTGCAGGGGCTGTGTTTTGCAGCTGTCTTGCACATTTCGAAACAGTTTGCAAATTTGTAATACCTCCAAATCAGGTTGACTATATTCTCTTTTTGATGTGCTAAAGAGGAATAGGAATCGATGCACTTGACTCTAGCTGTGCCCGTATGTGTGGCATGCAGTGCCCCGCTGTCAGCTCCTGCACTTGTACTGCACTCAGTGCTATCTTGAATTAATCACCTTGTTTCTCTTGGCGTTAATTTTATTTTCTTCGCAAACAGAAACAGCTTATTCCTATCACACAAGAATATTGAAAAGATTCCAAAAACCTCATCACTAAAGGGCTACTAAGAGCTCTTTAAAATTATTATTAGTAAATGCAGTACTAATAACAGCCCAGACTTGCAAAGAACTTACTCTGCTTCAGGCTTGGTTTATTTGCATATTTCAACTCATCAGATTCTTCTTCAGAGAGGTTAAGAAACTTGCCCAGATTCACTGATGTGGTAAAAGGTGCAGCAGAGATACAAAGACACACAATCTGGCTCTAAAACCTACGGGCAAGATGTAGGATTTTAAAATTTTAATTTTTGGAATAAGTAATAATTCACAGGTTTCAAAAGCAAAAATGGTACACAGTGAGAAGTGTTGCTTCCACTGCATCCGCCCTGTTCTGCCATCTGCTCTCTCCCTTGCAGTACACACATCCAGTATTTTCTGCAGTTACAAATAAAAACAAATGCAAAATCTTATCCTCCCCTTCATGAAACAAAGGCATAAAATTGTGGTCCCTACGCTGAACTTTGCTTTTCGACTGAACCATCTGTCCTGAGACCTTCCCCGAGCGCGACAGAGAAGGCAACCTCCTTCACGTTCAGCTGTATAGTGTTCCATTGTGAGAACCTACCCTAGTTTATTTAACCATTCTCCCTCCACCTACAGAAATGGCTTCTACACTATTAGTTCCACATACGTGCCTTATGTGTATCCTTTTGTAACTGTGCAGAGACTTCTGTAAGATGAATTTCCAGAATGAGGAGAATTGGTTTAAAGAGGGACAGTATTTGAGATATGTATTGCATAGATATCGCCACACAGTCCCCTCCCAAGATGGTACCATTTGCGCTGCCCCCAGAAACGCTGAGATTGCTCGTTTCCCAACAGTCTCACTCACAGGGTATGTTGTTGAACTTTTGCCAATATAAGTGAGAACAGCATCTCAGCATAATTTTAATTAACATTTTAAAAATTATGGGTAAGTTTGAGTATGTTTTCATTGGCTTAAGGGCCACTTACACTTCTTTTTATGTGATTTGTCTATGTCCTTGCCTGTTTATCTTTTGGCTTGTTGATCTTTTTTAATCTCAATTTCTAGAAGTTTATATACATAGAAAAATAAACCATTTTTACATGATAGGAGTTGCAAATATTTTTCTTGTTTTGCATTTGCTTTTTTTTTTGCGGTACGCGGGCCTCTCACTGCTGTGGCCTCTCCCGTCGCGGAGCACAGGCTCCGGATGCGCAGGCTCAGCAGCCATGGCTCACAGGCCCAGCCGCTCCGCGGCACGTGGGATCCTCCTGGGCCGGGGCACGAACCCGCGTCCCCTGCATCGGCAGGCGGGCTCTCAACCACTGCGCCACCAGGGAAGCCCCTGCTTTTTATTTTGATATTGTGAGTGCATTTTTAATTTTTCTGTTTTTGAATTAAGGTATAGGACTTTATCAGACAAAGATAAATACTGTATGATATCACATATGTGGAATCTAACATATACAACGGACTAATGAATATAACAAAAAGAAGCAGACTCACAGATATAGAGAAAAATCTTGTGGTTACCAGTGGGGAGAGGGAAGTGGGGCAACACAGGGGTAAGGGATTAAGAGGTACAAACTGTTATGTACAAAATAAGCTACAAGGATATATAGTACAACACCGGGAATATAGCCAGTATTTTATAATAACTATAAATGGAGTATAACCTTTAAAACTTGTGGATCACTATATCGTACACCTGTAACTTATATAATGTACAGCAGCTACACTTCAATTTAAAAAAAGTTAGGATTTTAATGTTATAAGTTAGTAATTATTCAAAGTTTAAATAGATTTATTCAATAAAAATATGTTGAGAGCTTACTACTGTGCTTCCCACCTTGTGCTAAATGTTTGGGACAAAACTGCTCCCCTGGGAATGTTCCTGATCTGGTGGGTGAGATGGTTGGATAAGTAAATTATTCCAGGGTGCCAGTGGTAAGAGTGACAAGAGAAATATGAAAAGGGGCTATAAGATTACAGATGGTTTGACCAACTTTGAGAAACTTGTGAAAGGAAGTTATTTTTAAGCAGGGTCTTGAGGGATGTGTAGGAGTTTGACAAATGAAAGGGAAGGTAAGGGTAGGTTAAGTTCTCATAGCTTATCTCCTGAGGGATTAGGTCCATTGGTAGCAAGATAGTTCGATTTTTCTTGTATCAATTTGCCAAAACACAGGTATTAATCCCAACTATCTCTTAACTAAATAAGAAGTGATATAGTACTCTTACCTGAAGGAAACTTACTATGGTTAGAATTCTGCAAAGGTGAGTAAGCTTGTGGTGGCTTCAGACTCTTGATGTCTACCTAATGTCACTCTCTTCTAACCATTTGATGTCAGCTCTGGTAGTTCAGCTCTAGAATTAAGAAAAGAAAAAAGGCCTGAAAAGGCATTTAGGGCTGATGTGTCTATAGTCTTTGATCATGGCAACTCTAATAGCTTTTTCTTTTAGGTGAGTCTCACAGTTTCTGCAGAACTGGAAATTGTCTTCACAAGGCCCCAAATCACCTCTTCACTGGCCAGTTCAAGTATGAGCTAAAGTTGAATCACAAGCAGGGAGAGAGAGTGGACTCAGATGCTGACTGGTCTTCGTGAGTGGGGAAAGCTGGGACTCACCACACTGGTTCAAGTGGCAACACGGTTGTTGCCTACCCAACCCATTCTCCCCTCTGTTTCACCAATGGAGCTCCTGTCTGGTTCAGAGAGGCAAGGAGACCCGCTCAGCAGTATACTCTGACTAGTCTGGTCTACTCTAGGCCAATCATGTCAATCGAGTTCCTCTCTTGCAAAACTGGATCTCTGGCCTCCATTGAAGTTCAGAGTGGTGTGACCCTGTTAGGGCCAATAATGCACAAGGGGAAGTCTGCCGGCAGGTTTCTGGGAAAGCTATTGCTTCCTAAAAAAAAAAAAAAAAAGACAAGATAGCTGGTGCCTGCCTTCACTGCTTCATCCTGCCCTGAATGCAGATGTGATGCCTGCCACTGCAGCAGCCATCTTGTGACCAAGCAGCTTGCAGAATTTTTGCAGGGACATCAGCCCTGACATCATGTTGCTAACTGAACATAGCAGTTGCCTATGTCTAGACTTCTTAGCATGTGAGGAAAATAAACATCCTCCCTCTCTTAAGCTACTGTTGATCAGGTTTTCTACCAAGTGGTCAAGCAGCAGTGTGGTGGCCACTTAGAACGTGATGAGGTTGGCTTGCCACACTTTGAAGGAGACATCGAGCCCAGGTGGATTTAGACAAGATCAGCGTGCGTCAGCTACCTGTGTCCCAGTCCCACAGGACTACACCAAACAGAAAGGGCCCAACGATGCTGGTGACACGAGCAGTGGGACACTCCATTCCTGAGGACCACAACCAAGCAGTTTTAGAGTCTGCATCTGTTTCTGAAGACAGGGGACAGGTGGAAAGTCCCGTGCCTCCTGGGAACCAGGGGAACAGGTGAGAAACTGCCTGTGGCATCTCCCACAGGTAGGGCAGTGGATGGAAAACAGCTTGGTGACATTTCCTGTCAAAACTGCCTCTCTTGCTGAGTTCCTAAGAGGATGACAGACATTCACCAAGACAAGTCAGGCTGCGGCTGGGCCTTGCCTCCGAGGCCTGTGGGAGGACCTGGCATGAGGGAACCACGGCAGAGCTGGCCTCCTACAAACTGCAGATAAAAGCCTTTCTGATCGAGAGAGTTCTCATCCCAAGGTAGCATGGGAAAAAGAACTTAAGCTTGTTAAAGGACACATGTTTTTCAGAGGAATAATATATTCTGTTTAGAGTTTTATCTTTTGCTGAAATATTTCGCAGTGTCTCATAAGACTAATTACAAGGACATTTCCCTGCATGCAAAGGTAGTGTCGAAGTACATCCCCAGGCATTGGCAAGGACTGATTCCAAGGTCTTGAGTGTGTGTGTGTGTGTGTGTGTGTGTGTGTGTGCAAACATGTGTGTGCAGACGAAACATTAGCAGCGCACATCACAGAACCCCAACACACTGTATCAACCTGCTTTCTGCATCTGATTTTCAGAAGTGATGTGTCGTATGACATGTTCAAATTCATCCTCAGCCATACAAACTGGCTCGTCTCACTCTTATTTCTTAAATAAATCATACAGATGTTGAAATGTGACATTCCAATCTTAACAAGTCTTAAAAGAAACATTTCTATAGCCATCGCCTCTTCATGCCTGAAAGAAAAGCTCAAATCACTGCCAAAACAAAGCACAGGTAACAAGCCTTGCTCATTTTTCACCCTAACTAGCACCGCTTATTCATCTGTCACACCTACGACATCGGGAGATGTTACTGTTACTCATGATTCAAAGTCTTCATAGCATATCACCTTAATGTCCTGAAGGAGAATTTATGATGTCTGTATATGACTCATCCTGGATATCCACAGGGAGATAAACAAGATGGGCTTTTTACTGCAGAGTGGAATAGATGCTCTTTGAGTTGGAAGGGAACTAAAGATCTGAACCTCACCACCCCCCGTGGTACTGGTGAAGGCAAAGTAATTAACCCAAACTGTTACTGAACCAAACTGGGGTCCCCTGGCCTACACACAGTAAAGCCAATCTACTGACACCGGATTGTGGTGAAGGAAAGCACAGCGTTTACTGCGGGCACAGGTGCCAGGCAAGGAGTCCAGGGCAGCTGGTGCCTAAAAGACCCGAACTCCCCGAAGGCTTTCAAGGAAAGAGTTTTAAAAAGGGTGAGGGAGGGGTTTTGAGGGGGGGATGTGATGAGCTCATGGGCATTCTTCTGATTGGCTGGTGGTGAGGTAACTGGGGGTCAACATCATCAACCAGTCTGGGGTCTACGTGCTGTCGGTCAGCATACAGTTAACTTCTTCCACCTGGTGGAGGTTTTAGTATCTGCAAAGCAGCTCAAAAGATATGACTCAGAATATTTCTCCATAGCCCTTGAGGAGGAACTAAAGGTCCTTGACTTTGTTTAATGACTAAACAATTATTATTTTGTCTTGTTTGACTGTTTTCCTTTCTTTCTGCATTTTCTCACTTCTCTGATTAAATTTACTCTTTCACTAAAGTTTTTCTACAGACAAAAGGCAGGTGGAGGGCTTCCCTGGTGGCGCAGTGGTTGAGAGTCCGCCTGCCGGTGCAGGGGACACGGGTTCGTGCCCCGGTCCGGGAAGATCCCACATGCCGCGGAGCGGCTGGGCCCTTGAGCCATGGCCGCTGAGCCTGCGCGTCCGGAGCCTGTGCTCCGCAACAGGAGAGGCCATAGCAGTGAGAGGCCCGCGTACCGCAAAAAAAAAAAAAAACATGCTGAGTAATGTCAACAAAAATAATCAATAAACAATCAATAATAAGAATAGAAAAGAGATTTGAGCCAAACCAAGGAGTAGTCCAGGAGTCCACTTCCCAGATGACTCTGAGAAACTGCTCCAGAGAAGCAGGGTTTTCAGCACTTTTTTTTTTTTTTTTTGTATACAGCAGTGTGTGTATGTCAATCCCAATCTCCCAATTTATCCCTCCCCCGCCCGCCTTCCCCCTGGTAACAGGAGAATCTTAAAGTTAAAATTAAAGTTATGGTGAAAGCCTTTCTTGGCTGTAGCCAGCTGAGGACAGCTGTGGCAGCCGGCAGCCCCAGGTAAACTTATCTCTTCACTGTGAAATGCCATAAATTTTCATTAGATGATCAATAGAAATGACATGATTGCTCAGGAGCTCAACCCTGATATTTAACTTTCCTCTCCTCGACCTTAACGAGGGCACATATCAGAGCCATGGAGTGGGGTGACATTTACGGCCCTACCACTCCGCTCTGTGATTAGACGCAGATCATTCAGAGGTTAGACTACGGGCTAGTGGTGAGGCTAACATGTTCTAAATGGCAATCGTGGTCATCACAAAACTTGCAATAAGAACAACAAACAATATCCTGTTTCTCAAGTTGCACTTCCCTGTGCCACAGTGGTGGTAGTTTGGAAGAAGCGTCTACTCTGTGCCAGGCCCGGAACCCAAGGGGGAAGGAGAGGAGGGACTTCTGGGACGATGAAGAAATAAAGACTATCAGAAGTTGGGGAAGGTAACGGGAAAAGATAAAAGTCACAGAACCTAAGTATGTTCGCCAGGGTTCTCCACAAAGGGTTAAATTAGGTCTTGTAAGAGAGCAATCTGTGAACTTCATCTTTTTTAAGTTTTTAGTCAATTTATAAAACTTGACTCTTAGCCTTTAGGTCAAGGTATATCCGTGTTTTTAATTTTTAAAAATTTTTAATTTTTAAACGTTTATTATTTTTATTCGAGTATGGTTGCTTTACAGTGTTGTATTAGTTTCTGCAATACAGCAAAGTGAATCAGCCACACGTATACATATATCCCCTGTATAAAATATATCCATGTTTCTTAATCCCAATTTCCAGACAAAGGAGAAACCAACTAATTCAGAATCTCAGGTGGGATGTGTGCTTTACTGTGTAGCTGTAAAGGTTTCTCAGAGCTGTAAGAAGAGTGATCTATCCACAGGATGTTTGTGATAGCTGAGAGTTCTAATACCGTTATATCACGCTGCTGAACATCTGGGTGCAGACAAACTTCGTCATCCTTGAGACCATCTTTAGCTTTAGCAAATGTAACAACTGGTGAACCATCAGGCAAAAGCCACAGCCAATCTTTTAACTGCCAGGAGGGACCCTGAACCCAAACTGGTACAACCTGGTCTCCTACTCTTAAGAAATGTACTTAGGGACTTCCCTGGCAGTCCAGTGGTTAGGACTCCGTGCTTTCACTGCCAGGGCCTGAGTTCAATCCCTGGTCAGGGAACTAAGATCCGCAAGATGTGCAGCATAGCCAAAACATTTTTTAAAAAACAATTTTTTTTAATTAAAAAAGAAATGCACCTAAGGGTCTGGTTACTACTCCATAAGGAACTGGGACAATAATTGTCCTGCCCTCTGGCAGCATCCTCTCTTTCCTTCTCTGAATTATAGTTTTTCTCATTGGCAGCCTTGCTTTTGCTTTTCATCTGATGGGACACATTTCAGATCCTGTAGAAAGTCTTTTGCATTAAGCATGGTTATCAATGTGGTATCGCTGCCTGACTTAGGATGGTAGATGCTCGAGATCCTTTCTTCTGGTTTGAGGGAAGCCTGGCTTGAGAAATTGGTCTCGGAGCTGACCACATTCAGGACCCTGAGTCTCATGGGCAGAGGCATCCTCCTCTGTTACTGGTTTCAGTGGCCTTCTGCGGGAGGTGGTGTAGCGTCAGTTTTGAAGCGTTGTGTTTCTTCTTTTCCTTGGACTCTTTCCTGGTCCTGTGTGTTTCGGGCAGCTGGGAAAGGGTACTTGGTAACACGGGATCCACAGGTGCTGTATTTGGGCCAGTCCACTGTTCAGGTACATTCCACCTCAGCATCCCCCAAACACCTCTGATTTAGGGCAGTTACATCATCATCTAGATCAGTCTTGATAGAGATCTTTTCTTAGCCTTAATTTTGACTTTGCAGCAATATTTTCCACAGACTTAGCTTCAGACAAAGACCTCATCTGTTCTGTTTGTACAGTCCATACTTTGGGCCAATCTCTCTTTTTTTTTTTAAGGATGAGAAAAATGAATGCTTGGATTAGGATTTTTTTTCTTTTTTTATAATTGAAGTATAGTTGATTTACAATGTTGTGTTAGTTTCAGGTGTACAGCAAAATGATTGTCATCTATCTATTCTTTTTCAGATTCTTTTCCCTTATAGGTTATTACAAAATATTGAGTATATTGCCCTGTGCTATACAATAGGTCCTTGTTGTTTATCTATTTTATATACCGTAGTGTGTATATGTTAATTTCAAACTCCTAATTTATCCCTTCCCATTTTCCCCTTTGGTAAACATAAGTTTGTTTTCTATGTCTGCGTGTCTATTTCTATTTCATAAATAAGTTCATTTGCATCTTTTTTTTTTTAGATTCATAAGTGATATCATATGATACTTGTCTTTCTCTGTCTGACTTACTTCACTTAGTATGATAATCTCTAGGTCCATCCGTGCTGCTGCTATTTCATTCTTTTTTATGTGGGCCGATCTCTATCAAGGTTACCCACTCTTCATCTTCAATTCACAGCTCCTCTGCTTCTGCTAAAACTTTATCTGCTGCTCGTTTAACTTGAGCAGATCCCCAAAGACCTATTTCTAGGGCGCATGTCTGTCTATATTTGTTGATGTCGCTGTTTCACCACGAGATATCCAAGTTCGTCTTTCCAGTCAGGTCTTCTAACCATGGGAATATTTTCGGTGGCTGCAGTAGGACATGAACAGCAGGATGAGGTAGGTGCACGTTATTAAGTAGGAATAAGATAGACTCCAATGTGTGGGATTCTCTGGGTTGGTTTCCTTTCCAGTCTCCCAGACCACATAGTTGGTCTCGGCATTCTCGGGCTGCTAGAATGCCTGGCAGTCACTGTGTCGGCCTTCAGCACCATCTCCTGGGTGTTGTACTATTGCAGGAGGCTGAGCACATGTGTCTTCCCCTGGCATCAGCACCTCAATGAACCAGCAGTACTAACAGCTGGCCATGCCTATGATAGCAGCTGGGCCTCCAAGCGTCCCACACTGTGAGGCCTCAGAAAGCCACATGAGAACATCTTACTAGGCCTTTTCCCTCTTGATGTCATTTTTTTATAAGAGCAGGGTCCAAAGTGCCTATCTACAGCAATCACCTTCACTAAGAGGGGTTCTCCAAAGGTTTCACACTTCACCTGTCTAAAACTGGCCTCTGGACAACCTGCTCATGTCCACCTAAACCTGCTTCTCTCACCTTTCCCGTCTTAATAAATACAGTCAGCCCTCTATACTTGTGAGTTTGCCTCTGTGGATTCAACCAACCGTGGATTGAAAATATTCAGAAAAAAAATTCCGGAAAGTTCCAAAAAGCAAAACTTGAATTTGCCACACTCTGGCAACTATTTGCATAGTATTTACATTATATTAGGTATTTTAAGTAACCTAGAGATGATTTAAAGAATACAGGAGGATGTGTGTAGATTATATGCAAATATCATGCCATTTTATATAAAGGATTTGAGCATCCTTGAATTTAGGTATCCGCAGGGCCACTGGGGGGTGCTGGAACAGATCCCCCCAAATAAGAGGGACCACTATAGTCCTACTCAGTTGATGAGGATCTTAACCAGAGTTATCCTTCATTTTTCTCTTGTTCCCACCCCGTATCCAACCCAGCCAGAAATCCTGTCTCTGGTCCAAACCCAGTCATCTCTGGGGAGGTTTTCTATAATAACCCCCTATGTGGTTTTCCCATTTCTATTTTTAGCGTTCCCCCCCAAAACACATGCACATAGTTTAGTCTTTAAACTATAGCCAGAGTTTTAAAAGGCAATTGGGATTGTGTCACTCTTTTGCCAATACGCTCTAAATGCACCGACCAACCCAAAGTCCTTCCTGGGGCCTCCATGCCCTGCACAACTGTGTCTCTAGGTGTCTTTCTGACATGATTCACATACTCAATCCCTTGCTCACTCTGCTTGCCACACTGGCTGGTTCTCACAACTCCCCTGCCTGTGTCTGCTCTTGTACAAGCCTGCCCCAGGTCCTTTGCACCTGCTGTTCCCACAGCCTGGAGCTGCTGCTTCTAGGCAGCCCAAAGCTGGATCCTCAATTCACCCACTTCCCTGCTCAGAGACACCTCTCTAGAGAACTCTATTTAAAATGTCACTCCCATCACCTCATCCTTCTTTATTTTTTATCATATCATTTATGGTGACCCAGTATCAGATGGGAAAATTGGAACTTCAAACTGTCCTTATTTCTCTGTTTTTTCCCAAGGACAATTCTGCCAAAGGTAAGGATAATCCAGTGTACAAATAATGGGAACATCCATGTTCAGAAATTGATTGTAATTTGAACTCAGGTCCTGTTGCATCCCTTTGTGGCTCCCTGTGGACTGCTGTAATAACATTTTATAACAGTCTGCCAGACACAATTTAAAACTAAACTCTATCTAAGTTCTTTTCCCCTAACGTTTCTGAGTAACAATCCCAGCCCTGACCATGCAGAGGGTCTGCAGGAGGTGATTTACTGGAATGGTGTATACACCAACCTGGGATTGGTACAGTGGCATCAGTATCGTATTTGCCAAATTATGTTGCTAATGAGGACATTTCCAGGGAGTTTCAATGACAGACTCTTCATTTACTTCCAGAGCTACACGTCCAACTCCAACAGCCCCAGAAACAAGCTTGGTGACATCAGGGCATAAATCACTCTGCAAGTGGGCAAAGAAAATATGTCATGACTTACATTTGCCCCGTGTAATAGAAATTGAAGGAGAACGTTTATTA
The DNA here is from genome assembly GCF_951394435.1 of Stenella coeruleoalba. NCBI lineage: Eukaryota > Metazoa > Chordata > Mammalia > Artiodactyla > Delphinidae > Stenella > Stenella coeruleoalba. Next base: position 16,200,981 of record NC_137158.1, on the reverse strand, counting down.
TTTACTTACTTTGTTTCCTTTAGTTTTTAAAATTGTTCTAGTTGAACTATAAAACTCTACCAAATGTTTGGGCTTCCCTGGTGGCACAGTAGTTAAGAATCCGCCTGCCAATGCAGGGGACATGGGTTCGAGCCCTGGTCTGGGAAGATCCCACGTGCCACGTAGCAACTAAGCCCATGCACCACAACGATTGAGCCTGCCCTCTAGAACCCATGAGCCACAACTACTGAGCCTGCATGCCACAACTACTGAAGCCCATGCGCTTAGAGTCCGTTTCCGCATAGGACAGGCGACTGCAATGAGAAGCCCGCGCACCACAACAAAGAGTAGCCCCCGCTCAACACAACTAGGGAAAGCCCGTGCGCAGCAATGAAGACCCAACACAGCCAAAAATAAATAAACAACAAAAAAATAAAAAAACAAAAAGTCTCTACCAAATGTCTTAGACTGACCTACATAGCAGAGTGGAGGAATTTGTAGTGGCAGTTAGAAAACTTAGATTTGTTTCCAGCAATGTGTAAACTTGTGGAAGCAGCTTGCCATCCGTCTGTCCCTTATTATAGTGGAGGATAATACAGTCAAAAACTGTATTCCCATTTTCAGGAAATAACAAGTCCCATAGGCTTCCTCCTTTATAGGAAAAGAAACAGACAACTTAAAATATAAATAGAAAATACATTTATGGAACAAGAATTGACTGTCTACAAATCCCTATGTAAAGAGGGAGTTTCTCTAAAATTCTCTTTTTCTAAGTTTCCTGCATTTCTTCACGCATTTAGCCCACAAATATTTATTGAGCATCTACTATGTTCCACACGCTATGCTAAATAGAGCTAGGGCTAGGCAATGCAGAGGACAGACAGGGATGTACCCGTGTATTACTTTTATAATTAAGTTAGAAGACTATATTCTCTCTGATCAAAATACTCTTGAGTTTCATAAAAGTCTGAGGGGAAAAAGTAGAAGGGATTGTCAACATTTCAAGAAAAATCTTGTAAACTAACAATTCAAACGAACTGAATAGTTGGGTTGCATCTACATGGCTATGGGAGAATCAGATGGCAGGAGTTCAGAAAATATTTGCAGCTTTTGAAACTGGTCTCTGATACCCCTATAATAGTATTTATTTTAGCTCTGTGGTTTTTTGTAAATCTCTTTCATGAGGTTCTATGAACCTAGTGACCTCCCCATTGCCAGCGCCAGAGCCTCTGTTGCCAAGAGCAAGGCCCAGCAGCCCAGGAATGGTGAGGCCCGAGGTCTCACGCCCTATGGACGAGCTGCTTACTGTGCATTTTTGGAAAGCAATTTGCAAGAATGCATTCTTCATCTCACATGACATTCGTGGAAAACTTTACTTCAGGTCTGGCCTTAAAAAAATTGAAGATATTATGGGAAAAGAATTTGAAAAAGAATAGGTACATGGATATGTATAACTGAATCACTTTGCTATACACCTGAAACTAATAAAACATTGCTAATCAACTATACTCCAATATAAAATTTAAAAAATAATAAAAAATTGAAGATACTGATCATGGAACCTCTGATTCCCCTTTCTGTACCTTTCTCCTTCTAAGAGATAACCTCCTCAATTTCCTGACGCTTAATGTGTTTTGTCCACAGGCAAACCTGCTTCTTGGGAATGATTTTGATAGAGTCATTCACACCAAAGGTCAAATGTCTAATTCGTCTTTCTCCTTTTCCATAGGCATTTACGCTAACAAGATTCTTCACTTCAGTCAAGGGGGGCTCACATCTGGGGGACTTCCCTGGTGGTGCAGTGTTTAAGAATCCACCTACCAATGCAGGGCACACGGGTTTGATCCCTGGTCCGGGAAGATCCTACATGCTGCGGAGTAACTAAGCCCGTGCACCACAACTACTGAGCCTGTGCTCTAGAGTCCACGAGCCACAACTACTGAGCCCGCATGCCACAACTACTGAAGCCTGCGCACCTACAGCCCGTGCTCTGCAACGAGAAGCCACCGCAATGAGAATCCCGTGCACTGCAACGAAGAGTAGCCCCCGCTCACCGCAACTAGAGAAAGCCCGCGTGCAGCAATGGAGACACAACGCAGCCAAAAGTAAATAAATAAATAAATATTTTAAAAAAAGAGGAACCACGTCTGAATTTCTTGACCATGTTCATTGGAGACATAGAGTGACTTTCAGCTCTGATGTTCTGTGGTTCTAAATGTATAGCAACATTAAGGGGACAAAGAAGAGGTAACATTGCTGGTAAAATTCTTTGGGGAAAACCCTATTCTCTGTTTGTGTGATTTTCCTTGCATGTAACGAAACACCTAGCAGTATTTTAACCAGTAAAGTCATTTAATTACTCATGTAACAGGAAGTCTAGAGGTGGGAGTTTCAAGAGTGTGTCAGCAGCTCAACATGGCTTGGCCACTGCCGCAGTCTCTCTGATTGCCTTGTCTTCCCATCGCGGCTCCCCAATGGTCTGCTGTAGCTCCAGGCATCAGATCTACACGAAAGTGTTCAAAGAAGGAAGGGGAAGGGGAGGACAGAGGGCTGGACTCATGGGCCTTTCGCCCTCTGTCTGAGAGGAAGCTCTTTCCCAGAGCCCCCAGCATATCCCCTGACATCACATTGGCCAGGACTGCGTCATTCCGCCCCCTCTAGTAGCAAAGAGTTGACAGACACCAATCCTGAGTTATAGCCTAGGATTAGTCATATTGAGACCTGAGCAAAACTGAGATTTTGCTAGCAAGGAAGCAAGGGACAGTGCTGCTGGAAGGCGGTGCAGCTGGAGGGTGTCTACCTCAACCTCACAACCACAGCACCAAGGGGCTGCCCTGAGCAGGTCTATGGCCAGCTTTGAAAATACCTGAGTCAGACACCTGGGCTCTTTCCAATCCCCACACTTTCCAGTTTCTTTCTTGCTAATGTTCAGGTTAAGAGGGGAGGAGGTTGTGACAGAGAACAGACGGTGATGTTCTAAATTAAAACAGAAACGAGATGTTGTAGCATTGTGTTCAACTTGCCTGTTCTTATATGGTCTCATACTTTTAATTCTTTAACTTGAATTTACCCTGCTAACCGTCTTCTTCATTCAGATCTGCAAACTTGCTAGAAAAAAGCAATAGATTTTTTTTTCTTCTGGTGGGTCTACTCTCTCACCAAAATGGTCCAGAGATGATTATATTCAGTTTTATTTTCAAAATCTCCACTTATCAAAGGCTAGCATGCTTAGAAAACAGATGGTTCGATCTAAGGCTTCTTTTGTTGTAGGCAGGCTAATGTTTTAAACATCATGCCAAGATTTGATTTGAAATTGTAAAATTGTTGTTTTCCCAGACTGAGCTTGGGGTACTATCAAAATTCTCAGACAGTCTTCCTGAGGGGAAGGCAGAATTTGTGCATGAGGGCTAATTGAAGAAAAACAAGAATGTTTAAAGGACATATTTTTTTCCCCAAAGTAAAAACAGTTTTATTGATTCCAATGGAGAAAAATATCGCTGTTTTTAGGACATATGGTACCTATTGCATTCAACAGAAGATATCAGTTTATAAGTTCTCACTTCTTTTTTAGCGATTAAAATACTGATATATTAGTATCACTGTAAAGAAGCAAACAGATTCATCTTTCTAATCTTTCATCTTTTATAATTGGATAGAGTTTGAGTTCATGAAATTTGTTTATACACATCATTTCATGTTATCTTTCAATTAACCTGCCAAAAATATTATTATTTTCCCATTTATAGATGAGAAAACTGAGATTCAAAAAAAATAAATAAACATATAACTTTCCTAAGGTCACAGAATGTTAGCCATGGGGTTAAGGCTAAAATGAGATTGTTGTAGCCACTGCAGCTAGTGTGGCTAGTGTTACTAGTGCCTATCCTATGTCATGCACCATATGACACTGGAAATAATAAAATAATATAATCAGATCTAACATTTATTGAGCACTAGATGCCAGGCCCTGTCCTAAATATTTACATGCATTACTTCATTTAATCCTCTCAAAAAATCTATGAAATAGGAATTATTAAAATTCCCATTTTGCAGATGTGGAAACTGAGGTCTAGAGGCTTGGATAAGCGCCAACTGCTAGAAATACGGAGTTGCTGCCTCCTAATCACGTAACGAGCACAGACCTCTCTGTGCATAGGCTGCAGGAGCTGGCCACGGGTGACCTGGGCAGGCTGGAGGCACGTCTGGATGCAGTGGCTGCCATGATATACGGCTGCTGTTTGCAGCCCTGCTGCATTTTTTCATGACTCTCAAGTTGCCATGTTGCAAACCCAAGTCAAAGAAGCTGAAGCAAAAAAGGATGTCTTTGACTCATGGAATCCGAGCGACAGCTGAACAGCCAAACCACCCACCACGAGGACAGGGATGCTACTGGTCTCAGGCACCGCTGGAACCAGGTGAGTGTTTGCCGTCCCTCGCCTTTGTTTCCTTGTGCATTGGCTTCATTCTTTTTCACTACCGATGGCTTTTTTCAAATGGCAGGAATCTCAGTCTCCAATAGCTCATGAAATTCATCTTTTGACTTTCACCAACAGAGAAGGTCCGACTCTCTTGGGTCTAGTTGGAAAAAATTCCACAGAAGAGCTCTGATTGGCCTGGCTTATATAAGAAGCCATCCCTGGACCAATCAAATGTAGCCAAGGAGACACATCCTGTAAGAACATGTAAGAACTGGCATGCACAGTTGTGCAGTTTGTGTATTTCACACAGGTGTCTACCCAAAGGACACGTGGGGCTTGAAATCAAGCCAATACTCTGCTCACCAAGCCATGCAGCCTGGAGTAGGAACCTTCCCAAAGGAAGGGATGCCCTTTGTTTCTCTCAGACACTGGGGCTTGTCAAGCAGGGCACCCACTGGGCTGGATCCTTTTTTTAAAAAAAAAAAAATGAGGTATAATTGACATATATCATTATGTTAGTTTCAGGTATACAGTGTAAGGATTTGATATTTACATATATTGTGAAATGATCACCACCGTAAGTCTAGTTAATAACTGTCATAGCTATAAATTTTTTTTCTTGTGATGAGAACTTTTAAGATCTACGCTCTTAGCAACTTTCAAATATGCAATACAGCATTAGTAGTATAGTCACCATGCTGTACATTGCATCCCCGGGACTTATTTATTTTATAACTAGAAGTTTGTACCTTAAACCCCCTTCATCCATTTCACCCATCCCCTGCCCCTCCTCTGGCAACAATCCATCTGTTCTTGTATCTAAGAATGAACCCTCATCCCTTTTTTTCACACAACAGCATTGATTAGGTTTATGGCAGCCTTGTGTAAAGTATGACAGCTTGTAAGGAAATACTGTATTTGTGGATGGAGGAAGAAAAGGGAAGTATTAATTTCAGAAAAAGAGAAGATAATCAAACGATGAGGGAGAATTTAAGCCATTGGTTGTGCTCTAAGATTTCTTGCTTAGAACAGTGACTGGAAATAGAAATAGGAAACTATTTCTATTTCATGTAAAATTTTAAAACACAATTCCACAATTAAGTCATGGAAAGGTGATAAATAGAGGTTTTGATGTGAGCAAAACCCAGCTACCATTTTTGAGGTCTAACAGCACCTTGGGGAGTGGCTTGTTACTTTTCCAGGCAAATACACATCCATTCAGAACTCCTCACAGAGTGGATTTCAATTAAACAGTTTCATGGTTTTTACATGAAAAGACAGTCTGACATCTCATAGAGATGCGTGATAGTCTGATAGTCTCTGCTAGCAAAGTGCTACAGAAAGCAGCTCTGGTTACATTAAAATGATATTTTTAGCACCAGGTTTGTGAGGCTGTAAAAGCTTTATTTTTTACACAAACTTAAGCTCTTTCTCATGGGTCAGGGCAAGGTTTTCTCTGGAATACGGTCATCCCACCTCTCCCCAGCAAGGCCAGCATGTTCTCTAAAGCCCTGGGCCATCTCGAGGTGATAAGACTGGGCACGTGTCTAACGATGGGCAGAGAGAGGCTGCGCTTGGGGGCATGACCAGCCCGCCTGGTTCAGGGCAGGCCAACCCCAAAAGCACCACGCCAAGGGTCCCTTGTATTTATTCTGGGATGACCAATTCCCAAGCAGTCATCTTCTTCCCAGATATGATCTCAAGAGTGTGAGCTTTGCCATCATCCCCAGGTAGAGAGCGGCAGGGGAAGAATCTGATATTTCGAGGCTGAAATAACAGACTGGCAGTTTCGTCCGCTGCAGTGTCTCCCTGTCTTAAGCAGATTCCGAATTTTAGACTCTCCGAGGCCGCTTCCGTTTTCCTTGGCCCCTTATCGTTCCTTGTTTTTTCTCCAGTTACCCTTCTTCGAGAGCCCAGACTTAGGCGTCTTTGATATCCCCACACCCTCTTCCGCTTCCCTTCTGCCTCTTGTCTAGGGGTCTGTATTTGTTTGATTAAGTAGTCAGGACCTACAGAAAGGAACATCCGGGAGCATCGGAGGAGGAGAAAGTTGTACCAAAGCCACCTGGAGCAAGGATGGGTGGTACCCACCGCCCTGATTCTCCTTCTTGCCTTCATTTCTCTTATATCTCTATTTGCTTCTTAAACTTCACTCATCCTCTCCTCTCCGCTTATTCTTTTACCTCTCCTCCTTTGTCTTCTCTACCTGCCACCAAGCCGTCCTTACAGAATTGCCTCTGTTAGGAAAGCTAACAGCCCCGCTCAGCACATCTCAAATTTGATTATCGTTTGCTCAGTTAAAACCATAGACCCTTCAGCGAGGAACTCAAGAGATTTCCTGGGGGATGTGCGGGGTCCATGGCAACCATCAGGCTGCACACACACACTTGTTCTGCTGCCTTTCCCCGTGTGTCGAATCCTTTGGACCAGCGGAAGTCACATACACCATGGCTGGTGGCGGAGAGCTTTAAGGGCCTGGAAAGAGGATGGCTTTAAGCAGAGGCCACCCAATGCATGCATTAAGCATGTAGATAAGAAATAAACATTTCCTGTTTTATGCCACTGAGGTTCTTGGTCTGTTTGTTACTGCGGCTAATGTTGCAGCCTAGCTGTTACAGAACAGGACCTGATGACAACCAGGCAGACAGAATGACATGTTTCCTACTGAGTAACCCTCGTGGAACATTCGCAGCATGAAATTGCGGCTTGCAACTCGCTGAGATCAGGAAGGGAGGCCAGCGACAGAGGCTTCTTCTGGTGCTTAGCATCTTTAGTTTTACTTATGCTTCAGACGGGAAAGAATGATACCAAATCAAGGACAGGCTGCTCTGGGATACCTTGTCCCCATTCCCTGTTCTCCGGCCTTCAGTAGAGGCTGGTGTTTGTTACTGGTGTCCCCCAGATGGGGCACTGCTCTCTCCTTTATTGGTTCTATGCCTGTTATGCTCCCCCAATACACTCATCCCAATATCAGAAAGGCTCCAGAAATTTCCCTGCCTTAGACCCTTAGCCCCAGAGAGAAAGAAAAATTTCTCTCCTAAGTTGCTTACAAAATCCTTCTTATCCCAGGCCTGTTTATTTCCCAAGATGACTGATTCTAGGAGCTGCTTCTCCTTTTGAGGAAACTCCATCCTCATCTTCATGTACCATGATCTGATCTATGGCTCCAACAAGACCATCACCCATTCTATCTATTGTACTAGATAGAATAAAACGGGCTTTGCTGTGGTAACAAACAACCCAAGACTTCAGAAGGATGGCTCAGGGTCTGAAAAGGTCTTCTGTGTGGTCTGTGTACTGGTATTCAGGAAAACTTTGGAGTGTGTTTCTATAGTGTTTATTTTTTAGAATTAATTGAAATTTATTAATTCCAGGCATTTCCTATTTCTTGCCTGGAAAAATCCATTCCTTTAAGTGTCAATTTCTCTGTGAAGTTTTCCCTGACTCTGGGCAGGATGAACGTCCTCATTCTGGTAATTCCACAGCACCGTCCTCCATATCAAAATTACTGCATTATATTGTGACTTGCTATTTTTTATGTCTCTCAGGAAGATACCTTCCTGAGGACAGGAATTAGGTATATTATTCCTGTGTCTCTCCTAGTGCCCAGCATGGTACTTGGGATGTAGGAATAATACCATGCACGTCAACCACGTGGACGAGGGGCACTGAAAGGCATCGTCATTTCTCCATTCATTCTTGGGCTGTGCATGTGTGTTTCTGTGTTGTGGGGGTATGGAATATAGCTATATCTGTGTAGCATCACGTAGGAAGGGATGTGTCCAAAATGGTCCACAGTGAATCTGTCAAAATACTTTATGGGCTGAAATATACAATAGGCTTGAGAACTATTTTTGCAGACAATCACATCCCGAAAAGGAAGTGTGAGGTGCTTATTCGGCAGACAAGGCTTCCATATCCTGTAGTAATAACCCCATGTTTACCTCTGCACCAGTGCCTTTATATTTATTTTTTTTAAGATTTTTTTTTAATGTGGACCATTTTTTTAAAGTCTTTATTGAATTTGTTACAACATTGCTTCTGTTTTATATTTTGGATTTTTAGCCACGAGTCATGTGGGATCCTAGCTCCCCGACTAGGGATCAAACCCTCAGCCCCGGCATTGGAAGGTGAAGTCTTAACCACTGGACTGCCTGGGAAGTCTCTGCCTTTATATTTAAAATCAGAACTTTTAAAAAAAATCTTTCTTTTTTCCTTAACGGCACATAATACACTGTTGTATCCTTAAACTGGCAGTTCGCGATAATTTTAGTAGAAAATAAAGGAAATGGTCATTTTTTTTTTCTTGGTAGGGATTTCTAAGCCCACATGATAAATCAACATTTTAAACAAAGTTCTTCTTCTGAGTTCTCCTTTTCTGGTTTCACCTCTTATTTTATTTTTATTTATTTATTTATTCTTTTGGGAGATGAGCATGGTAAACCTTGTTGAAAAACAACAAAAAAAAGAGGGAGTGGCAGATTATAACTGAGTTATTACAGAATTGCATTGCTACATCTTTTCCCCTATTATAGGCAATGATATTTTGTCATTTGTCAACTCCTTGCAAATATCCTTCTTTTCCCCCACAAGTCAAAAATGTCTTCTTTAGGGCATACAGGATAAGTTGTAATAACACATTTGATAGCTCTAAATAATTCTCTGCTATCAATGTACACAGTGAATGTTATTAATGGGAGACTCTTTGCATGGGCCCTGAAAATAGCCAATAACTCAACTTGTCAGCGTTTTGATAACTACAGCCTTCAATTTAACATGAAGAAATATCAGATTCAGTTTAGCAGTTTCAAAAGCAATGAATACAGATGATGAAATTTCTTCTTTCAGGCAAAGAGACTGCAAATTATTATACACAGACACTTATTTCTAATAATGTCATTTCAATTTACTTCTCGGTTGCCTGATATTAGAAGTATTTGCCCGGGAATTGGATGAAAATTTAATCATCATTTCAGAGCTCCAGGCCCATCTCAGGGGCCAACTGAACATCTTATCAGCAACTGAGCGGCAATGCTATTTATCCCTTTCCTATACTTTATTTCCTTTTTCTTCTTACCTTCCAAGTTTATTTCTTTTTTTCTCTTTAAATTTTTATTGGAGTATAGTATAGTTGATTTACAATGTTGTGTTAGTTTCTGCTGTACAGCAAAGCGAATCAGTTATACATATATCCACTCTTTTTAAGCTTCTTTTCCCACATAGGTCATTACAGAGTATTGAGTAGAGTTCCCTGTGCTCTACAGTAGCTCTTTATTAGTTATCTATTTTATGTATAGTAGCATGTCCAAGTTGATTTCTAAACATCCCAGAATTAGCTCCCTTTCAGATGGGAATTAACCATGATGTCAGGGTAGTTGTCACCTGGGTGTGGCTTGTCCTTCCTTCCATCCTTATTCCCTTCAAGACTCAGATGAGGCCTCCTTCTAAAAACACCCTTCTTCCCCTCCAGACACCCTCATTCTGGGTGAATGGGAAGAAGCAGATATCCTCAGGTAGCCTAGCATCGAGCTGCCGGCAGGAAGGGCTGCAAGGCTACCTGTCACCTGGAATGGGCAAACTTCCATGACCGGGATGCTCTTCTTACCAGCAAGGCCATTCCTCAGACTGGAAGGCCATCCAGTTCCCATTGTCAGGCCATTGGTAGGTGCCACCTGCTCCCTCCCAACACGATCCGCTGCAGAGGGTGTGAGGTCTTGCTTGCAGAGTACAACTCATGCTTCTCCAAGACGTGGTCAAAGCTAAGAGACCACATGCACATTAATGCTCCCTTCCTATAAGATTCCCCAGTCACCTGCTTGAGTGAGCACCAAGTACTGTTTTGTGTATGGGGTTCATCCCACACCTGCCTTGATACTCAGTTTCCCTCCTCTGTGCTCCCGTGTTCCCCCTACTTCCCTCCCATACCAGCCTCTAGTATCACTCTCCATGTGCTCCTCTGGTGATGCATTCGGTCATGGGCTCCCTGAGGGCAGGAACTTCATCTTCTATTTCATCGTATTCAGAGAGCTTAGCATGGTGGTAGAAAGTGCTCAATAAATAGCTCTAAATGAATGGTTCAATGGTCAAAAATGATGGACAACAAGATCAGAGAAATGTTGGCTTGGGTACTTCTTTTTTACACTTAACAGATTTCTTGCGTCTATTTTCTTCTTTTTTAAAAAAATTTGTGTTGGAGTATAGTTGATTTACAACGTTGTGTTAGTTTCTGCTGTACAGCAAAGTGAGTCAGTTACACATATACATATATCCCCTCTTTTTTTAGATTTTTTTTTTCCCATATAGGTCATTACGGAGTATTGAGTAGAGTTCCCTGTTCTCTACAGCAGGTCCTTATTAGTTATCTATTTTATGTGTAGTAGCGTGTATATGTCAATCCCAGTCTCCTAATTTATCCCTCCCCCCACCCCTACTGCCTTTTCCTCCCTGGTAAGCATAAGTTTTGTTTGTTTTCTACATCTGTGACTCTACTTTCTAATGGGATTTTATTTTGCCTCTAAAACCAGCTCTGATGTAAAAAGCAGGCTCCCTCTTGGGGATGGTGCATTGTAGCAAGGACCAGTGATGTGCCGGTAAATGTTTATCAATGTAGCTGATTTCAAGTTACCAGCGTGTTAGCGCTGAGGGCAGCCTTGGGGAGAGAGACCCAGGAGCACATCATTCTGTGGTACTTCCGTTATACAGCTACAATGTAAGAAAATGACCTCAAGAGCATAGATAACAGTAAAATGTAGTGGCTTTTAAAAAAATTACCTCTGTTTCTAATATAATCTATTTAATTGTATTTTAATATAATTTTTAGTAATGAGTGTAACAACTGGCTTGCAAAATCCCTGATCATTTAATAATTTTTTCCCATGATATTATAGGAGCTGACTTCAGACACCATTGGATAGGACGCTTTTCTCAACCTGCCTTCGGTACCCAAAGCTTCCCCATCCAGCCTTGAACCCACACAGGATCGCTTTGACCACTTCTTTGCTAGTTTCTTCAACCGGGAACATCTGTTGTTTGACTGGAATGACTAGCTGTTTTGGTTAGTGGCAGAGAAGTACAAAGGTCTGTAAGAAAGAGTGGATAGACCAGAAAGAAGATTGGGACATTCCTTAACTCCTCAGAACCTAGAAACGTTTACTAAGTATTGTATCTTGAGTTGCAGGTGAATAGCCTGCTTCAATTGAATATTCTCGTAGTTGGGCTCCATAGGCCATTTCTATGCCTCGCCACCTCCCAAGTCCAGCTTGATTTCAGTCACTCATTTTCTGGCCTATATGTCTCCTTCTCAGCCTTCCTGATTGTGCAAAAAACCTTTGAAATCCCAATTCATACCGGAATTGTCTCTTGACTTTTGGGTGAAAGGTGATGATTCCACCACCATTACTCCTCTGCTTCAGCCCCCACCAACCAAATCCAATTTGCTCTTTTGTTTAAAAAAAATAACATCAAAAAACATGTACGGGCCTTGATTTTGTGAATATTTTATGAATGTATTGGCTATTCGCATTGCCCTGTTCTTTTACAAGTCCCTTTTAGACCGCCTATTCTTGATGGGCAGCGCTCGGAAATCACACCCATTTAGTTTTCTTTGCATCTCACTTAGCAAAGAATCATGAACAGCTTTCTAAATGCCTTATCATAGCTTCAAGGATGGGGACGTTTATGATGAACTGATTGATAGGTGTAGAATCATGCTGGTGAGTGACAGTATATGAAACGATCAATCTATCTTAGAGCAGAATCCCTCATTGAAGAGTAAGATATGGTGATGATAGGAATGCTTTCAAATTTCTGGCAGTCTCCACATCTTAGCACACTATGCCTGCACCATAGCCTATGCAGAAACTGTGCCAAGCCACACTCTCAAAAAATCCACAATCATTGTGTCTTTCTTTAAATGTCTTCTAAGTTATGAATATATAACGCATAAACAAGTTCTAGCTATTTTGCGCATTAAGAGTAATGAAACAATATTTCAGTTGCCTTATCCTCGGAAACAGAAACAACAGTTAGCTTTTATTTCTAAATGTTTAATTCATCACCACAACCATCATCATCTGGACTACAGATGGCAGACATACTTTCTGGAACACTATTTCGAAGTAAACAGCGTTTCCTTGAACGGTTTTGTAAAGGGAATACACAGTATTTCTATTCCTCTCAGCTCTTCTCTGCATTTTGCCCAAGTTTACAAGCATATTTGGGATGAGAATGAACTCACTAAAGAACGAGTGTATTCTGTCAAATTGAGTTAAGGAGAAAACCTAAACTGAAGACTAGAGGAAAAATCCTTTTAAAGAGGTTCTTTTGGTTGGGTTGGGTTTTTTTGTTTGTTTAATTTACATATAGCTTACTCAGTCTTTTTGTGTCATTTCCATTCCTGTTTTCTTTGCTCATAAACACCTGACCAGACATAATTCACTTAATTAACAGCTCTCTAAGTAGATTGAGTTTGCTGCCTTAGGGGATAGACACCAAAGCCCAGAAACTCCTGAGTTGGCTGGAAAGGCTCCAGAAGTGTGTAATCACACACTTGGGCTGAAGAAATAGAACAGACCGATATGCAAATGACAGAAGCAGAGACTGAGGCCACTGGGGGCAGGAGAGGAGGGAGACAGGAGGTGAGTCTCCCTGTCTTCCACGTCTGAAAGACTGGCTTTAGATATGATATTTATGAACCCCGGTGATACGCACAGATCCAATGAGCTCAAAAATCAGAGCAGGCAGATGTTAGTAAAGCCAGCTTATTGGAATTTCTGGAACCAATAATCTCAACCATTTGACATGAGCCTTTAGTCATTGGAGTATGAAACATAAACCAAAATTGTATAGAAAAATAAAATAAATAAAATGAAATGGCTGGAAACCATCAAATTACGGAATTCACTGTGCTTCCAGTAATTTACACCTGCCTATAGCATGAGTACTGAAGTTCTATTTCTGAGGTTTGCTGCTAACAATGTTGGTTTCTGGGCTGCAACATAACTGGGGCAAAGGTTGCTGGGGACCCTACTGAATGAGCTGGCTGTGTCCTTTTAGAAAGCAATTCCATATTTTGTATGGCGGAGGTTAAAGTGGGACAGGTGCCTTGGGGGCCTGAAATGTTTATGACTGTTAATTACAGATTGTCATCAGCATTTTATGTCCTTCTCTATATTTCTTTGCTCCTAGGTCAATCTGATACTTGAACCAGAGGGAAAATTAATATATTTTTAAAGACAGATAGCACCACCTAAATTATCACCTGCCGCGAACGGTCAGATGTTGCTGTATGTTACCTTTTCTCATGTTGGCCCCCCAAAGCATCCCGATTAGATAGCTCAAGCTCTGCTTCTGACTCAGGGAATCTTACAAACCTGACTTCATTTATTTAAGCATCTGCTCTGGGAAAAGCACAATGCTAGGCAATGAAAGTAACAAGCTACAAAACTTTGAGTAGAAAAAGGAAAAAGATGTGTAGAAAAACAAATTATACTTTGCAATTTTGCAAAGAATTAAGCGTGGGTAAGTACTCCTGGCCTTGGAGGAGGGCTAGAACCACAGTCCTTTTGTTTGGCCCACTTGTTTTTCTTTTTTTAAATCGATTCAATATCTTACAATTAGGAGATTACACACACACACTCAAATTTTTGTATTTCTATATTCTCTTGAAAACATCAGAAAGTCTGGGCTAGTATTACCAGAGGGCCTCAATCCCCCAGGTCTGAATAGTGATCCTTAGATGGCCTTGAGCTCTCCAATTCAAGACAGTCTCCCCAGTCCCTAGGGAGTAAACGACCGGTCCCGTTCCAAGCATGGCTCCTCCTTTGTATCCTCCCTGCCTGGACAAGGAGACATTTGCATCTCTGTCTTTGAATTCTTCACAGAAGTTGTCCTAGAGCCTCTACTAAAACTGTGTGACATAAGCACATCATTTATCCTCTCTGTCTTGTTTCCTCACCTTCTAATAGAGGTAATAAATAGCATATTTGATTGTTTGCTAATCCAATTAATGGAAAAGAATGAATTATATGAACAATGAAGAAAGATTTATATGCTCTGCTGACTGGACAAGAGACACTAATAGCAGTGAAGGTAACCTACAATTCATAGCACAGTTCCATCACTACAGAAAGCTTCCTTGTCCCAGTTTTCAGACAACCTCCCCACCCCTGGCCCCATAACCAGGGGCAACCGTGTCCTGACTTTTGACTCATAGCTTAGTTTTACTGTTCTAGGGTTTAATATAAACAGAGCAATATACTGTTTACCTTTTGCGGATGCCTCCTTTCAGTCAAAGTATTATTTTTGAGATTACTCGATGTTGTTGTATGTGTGGAATGGGATAGTGGTGAAAACAGCCTCCTTATGACCCGCACTTTCCTGTACTTTGTCCCTTTATAATGTAAAATTGCTACCTCTCCCGTCAAATGACAGGATTTACATCCTACCGCATGACCCTGGGCTGCTTTTGTGACTTGACTGACCAACAGAATGGGACGGCAGTGATATTCTTTGACTTCTGAATCTAAGCCTTAAGAGATCTTATAGCTTCTACGTTATGTACCAACAGTCAAATAAAGAAGTCCAGGCTGTCCTGCTAAAGACACAGACTGCATGTAGAGAGACAGAAGCCCTAGAGGATGGGAAGACCACCTGGATAAGGGGGCCACATGGAGGCAGGTGCCTGGACCACCACCAGCATCAAGGCCCCAGGAGGTGTGTGAGGCTCTCTTGACTCTCCAGCCCTGGCCAGGCAACAGCTGAATACAGATGCAGGAGTCAGCCTAGGCAAGGCCAGCAGAATGCCACTCCCTCAACCCACGGAATTGTGATAAATAATACATTGTGGTTGTTTTAAGTCACTGTATTTTGAGGTGATTTGTTACATAGCACCATAGACGATGATACACAGTGGTTTGTTCCTTTTCTCTGTTGAGTAGAATTTCACTGAATGGATATGCCGCCATATAACTTAGCAATTTAGTTCCTTAACTGTTTTTCTCTTCTGGTTTTGACAGGTATGGAACCAGTTGCCATGAAAATTCTTGTACAGGTTTTTTTTTTAATGAATATATTTTCATTTCCCTGGAAGTTGAATTGCTTAGTTATATGGAAAGTATATGTTTAAACTACTGAATTGTTTCCCAAAGTACTTATCTTCATACATTGCCAGCAGCAATGTTTGAGAGTTACATTTGTAACCCTCCCCAATACTTAGTATTGTCAGTTTTTTCAATTTTAACTATTCCAGTTAGTGTAAATTATGCTTTTGATTTGTATTTCACTGATGTTTAGCATCTTTTCATGTGTGCATTGGCCAACTTTTATAATTATATAAACATAATAATTTACATTTATAATATAATTATAATTATATTGTGAAGTGTGTTTCAGTTTTTGCAGTTTTTAAAAAAATTCAGCTCGTTTTCTATTACTCACTATAGGAATTCTTATATACCTTGGGTATGACTCTTTTATGAGATATTTGTATTGCAAATATTTTCTCCCAGCTGTGGCTTGCCTTTTTATCATCTTAATGATAGCTTTTGATGCATGGAAATTTTGTGGGGTTTTTTAGGGGTTTTTTTGCGGTACGCGGGCCTCTCACTGTTGTAGCCTCTCCCGTTGCGGAGCACAGGCTCCGGACATGCAGGCTCAGCGGCCATGGCTCACGGGCCCAGCCACTCCGCGGCATGTGGGATCCTCCCAGAACGGGGCACGAACCCATGTCCCCTGCATCAGCAGGTGGACTCTCAACCACTGCGCCACCAGGGAAGCCCCAGAAATTTTGTATTTTGATGGACTATGTTTTATAATGATCATTTTTTTGTCTGTCTATGAAATGTGCCATCCCTAAGGTCACAAAGATCTTCTATGTTTTCTTCTAGAAGATTTTGAGTTTTAACTTTTAGCTATATATATTATTTATATTGAAAACATACATGTATGTACATGCCGAGTAGTCATCTGCTTCTCTGATTGAACCCTAACAGTTACACAGCTCAGGCACCAGGGAAGCTTATATAGCAGCTTAGACCTGGAGCATAACCTCCTCCTTTTCTCAATTCCACTTACAATTTCTAGAATTTTAGGTTAATTGGGTGATAGCGGTACACCTTTTGGCTTCAGCTAGAGGGAAGTTTCCCACGTGCATATGTTAGGTTGTTCTGTTCTCAGTGGACTCCTAGCCCCTCATCTCTCTTCATGTGCTTAGAAATGGAAACACTAATTTTCTCTACAGTTTCTTTGGAGTGTAGCTGTCTTAGTCTGTTCAGGCTGCTGTAACAAAACACCATAGACTGGGTAGCTTATAAACAACAGAAATGTATTTCTCACAGTTCTGGGGGCTGGAACTCCTAGATTAGGGTTCCATCATGGTTGAGGGAGGGACTTCTTCTGGGATACAGACTCTCCTTGTTTCCTCCCATGGTGGAAGGGAACCCCGTTTACAAGGGCAATAATCCCACTCTTGACGATAGAACTCTCATGACCTAATCACCTCCCAAAGCCTGCACCCCCTAATACCATCACCTTAGGGGTTAGGATTTCTATGTATGAATCTGGGGGGGACACACACATTCAGACCATAGCAGAGGCCCTTTACACATCAGTAACTATTTGAACAGCAATCAGGTGTTACGAACTCAAGAAACTGAGGGTTTTAAATTATGAATTTTATGTGTTTTAAACACAAAGCTTTGGAGAAATAAAGGAAACAGAAGATAATCCTTCTTTTCTCATCCCAATCACAAATCAACGCGTTCGCACCGTATATGGGAAATTATTATAGCATATTAGCCTTGGGGTTTAGTCTAATGGTTTAGTTTGATTAATGAATGGAATTAGTTTGGAAAAAATATATCAAGGTTGAAGGCATCTGTTTTATAAACAGAAATGCAAGTGAACTTCTTGTTCCACAGACCTGGGGTGCTGTGGAATCATTCATCATAGCTGTCTTCCCTACAGTTATGGGTTCCCAGCAAATGCTGGCATTCCAGGTCTGCATTGTCCAAAAGCCCATCCCTCAGATATTAAGAACACAGCTCACGCTGATTACAAAACCCAACATATTTTTATGTAGCTCGTCTCCTGGGAAAGAATTTTTTCTAATTGTTTAATACAATTTTCTTTATTGCTAGCCACTAGGCTTCTGTCTTAGCTTAACAAAAGACAGAAAGAGGAGTTAGAAGGTAAGTCATTTTTCACATAAAGAACAGCCTAGAAGCATTTATAAATGGGAGCAACTTAGACATATCCCTTCCCCTGATTTACAGCAAAAATCTGGAACACCTGGATTACTGCCTCTGCAGCTGTTCTATGCTTTTTGATTGTCTATTTCCCAGATGAAGGAATCAATAAACTCAAATGGAATTCAAATGGAATAAATATCATTGCCTGAATCACTCAATTCCGCACAGCTTCCTGAGGATTACGTGTTAAATGGTAGCCTTTTGTCCTAGAAAAGAAAGTTAATCAAACTGTCTTGCAGCTCCCCGGCAAACTATCTAGTTTGTTCCCAGAGCATGTCTTACACAGAAGTAAAAATGGTTTGCCAGTTCCCAAGCTCGTGGCATTCAGCAAATCTCTCCAGGGACTCCACATTTTAAAATATATGTCTTTCCTTGAGCAGTCTTTTAAAGCATTACTTCGTTCCTTCAAAAGTAACCAAAACTTTTCCCCTTTTCACTCTTCCTAGGCCTGGCATGATCAATGACTCTTCAAATATGAAGGGGTATTGTTTATCATCTCAACAGAGACTGCACGTCACTGTAGTGAATCTGTTGGTTCTTTGCCAGTTATGCTGTGAGGTTAAAATGCCCAAGACTTAATGAAGCAAGTGGCATTATTGTACTCGTATTTGAAGTCTGAACAGAGATATTTTCTTTCTAGGGTAATTCTAACAACTCATAATTAAATGTCAGAGTACTAATGAAACACCAGAAAATTTAAAAATAAAATGAAAAGAGAGGGAAAAACTTTAGAGGTCAACCTTTAGCTTACAAGAATCTTAGGTCCATGTAGACGTTTATAAAGGTTTACAAAAGTTTTTCCAAACAAAGCTGAACATTCAGCACATACGTTACCTTACTGAGCATTTGTCTTCTGCCTAGTTGAGATCTTAAGTACAATTACTCTCAGTTTCCCCAGGGAAATCACTTACCTTCGTTCCAGACTGTTCGGTTGCCGTAGGCTGGGTATAGGTGAGACAGGCTGGGACCTGGGACCTGGGACCCTTTGCTGCAATGCTTGCACCTGGACACACGTCTCCTTGAGCAACAAAATACAAAGAAGCTATAAGGGACTAAAAATAACTGCGTGCATGCACAGTTGGGGCAAATTATGGACAACAAGGTACAAAAAGACCAAAAAAAACCCAACTGTCACTTCTGAAGAGCTGGGAGCAAAAACAGGGTACTGCACTCAACACCACCAAACGGGTGGGCAAACCACTAAGCCACCCCTCTGGTCCGACCCCTGGACATACCCCTACCCTCACCCCATATAAGGAACAAGCTTGCCCCCCGATGCCACTTGGTGAGCGAGCAAGGGAACCTGTTACTTGTTCTCGTTCCCCCCTGCTACAGCAGGGGCCCCAGTAAAGCCTTGCCTGAATTTCTTGTCTGGCCGCTAATCAATTTCTATTCATTGGGGAAGGCCAAGAACCCTGGTGGGTATCACAGGGAGGAACTGGACCTGTTAATGAATCTGTAGTCTTCTCTCCTCCACGTAGCACCACAGAAGTCAGGACAGATGCTGACGTTTATCACCCAACCAACAGACACCCCAGGGTCAGCACAGATACTCCCAGTTGGGAGACTCATTTCTGCGGCTACACAGTCATGGGGAGGTCTCTGTGAGAGGGTTACCTTTTCCAAAAGCGTCGGAAAATGAATATGAGAGGAAAGAACTAATCCCGTCCAGCACAAACTACTCTTTCACCCTTGATCCTGGATCTCAGATAAAGCCTGGGATTGTGGAAGGAAGAAAGAGCAGTGTCAGGGATCTTTCGGGTCTCTGGTCACAGCCTGGAGCTGCGGGACCACTTCTGTGTTCTCTGGCTTAATGATTTCATTTCATGTTGGTGCTGTGTCCTGCCAAGTAGCACCTCAAAGCCTCACATAATATCCGTCCTCAAAAGCTGTCTGAGTAGCTTTCACTTACCTTCCGCAACCCCTTAAAATAGAAGAGGTCTGTTGAGTCAGAATTTTCTCTGGTGTGTCCTTCGAACGAAACCAGCCCTGGAGAGAAAAACAAATACAACACAAGGAGACCATCAGAGAGAACAAAAACAGAGAGCACATATAGGAACGAAAGGGAGCAGAGAAACAAAAGTCAATGGCCCAAAATTGATGGGCTTACAAAGTCTCAGATAAGCTGTTTATAAATAAAGAGAGAAAATTAGCCCATGCTTATTTTTAAAAATTCAAAATGAACCCAGAGCATCTCCAAGTATACAGTTTAAGGGATTAACACTAAAGATCCATTACAAATTGTGAGTTTATAATCAGTGTAAAAACAGAGGCTCAGTATTCACTATGAAATCTTTTATTGCTCCATAGGAGGCTCAACTCTGAGTTCCAAACAGGTGCCAAAATATGTACCATTTTGTCGTTAAAAATAACATTGTTCAGCCTATTTACACGATTCATGTAACTGCTGAATGCCATTTGCTGCTGGGTGTGCTGTGGGTACTGAGATATTACGTATTTGTCTTCATGCCACGTGGGTCTAGACCATTTTCTCTAGACAGATCTTCTTCTTTTTATGCCTTGCAATTTACACCATAAATTATGATTTAGGCTAAGAAGGTTATCTACCTTGCAAGTTACTGCCAGCATTCACCTGTCACCTGGAAGCTTGACAGCCTCCTGCTAGCGGGAGGGTACACCAGGAAGGCAGGCTCATTTTGACGTCCATCACTGGAAAGATATATTTTCTGCACGAAAACTGCATCACGCTTCCAAACCCAAAAGAGTTTTTGGACTGTTTGCATGGCCTTGTTCATGTTGTCATTCATTATCAGAAAACTGGAGACTTGACCATATAAATTGTTGCATTTCACTCAGATTTTGGAACGCTTAGAGAAATGTTAATTATTTGAGATCTTAGGTGACAAAAGTGTAGCTTTTTAATATGAAAACATACGTGAATACTTCTTAGGCTTGAATGATAAAAACAGTGTGAAAGTATAGAAATCGTAATTAATGATAGTTTTTTATTATACAAGGTAATATCCTTATTGGAGAAAATGTAGAAAATACAGAACAGTATAGAAAAAATAAAAATTACCTTTAACATCAGAGCTGAAGTTTACAACTTCAAACATTATTGTCTTCTCATTATATTTGTAGCATTAGGTAATTTTTTAAAATTGTGATCATAGTATGTGTACAACTTTGTAGGTTCATTCTAGATCCACATTGTCCCATATTAAGTATTCTTCTAAAACATGACCATGAATAGTTATATAATAATCTATCATGTGTTTGTATCATTATTAACAATCTCCAACTGATATTCCAAGGAAGAAACAGAAAATATAAACTTTTCTATATCTCAGTCTGAGAAAATGTTTCACCTAATTATGTGAGGTAGGAATGAAGTGATATATTAATATTTGGCATATGTTTAGTTGTAATTCTTAGTAATATTTAGTATCAAAATAACTATCTCTGTTTGTGCAATTTCCTTATTTGAACATATTGCACTAACATTTATATGATCTTCCAGGATTTGCTCCAAGTGCTTTCCTACATATCAGTTTTATTGTAGAGTTGATGTGTAGTTTTTTCATTTATGTATTTTTTTCTTTTTTGTATAGATATAGATATATATATAAGTACATATGTACACTGAGGGAGGCATGGGGACTGGCTAAGCAATGCTTTAAATGTTTTGTTTGATTTTTCTCTTGTTGTTTTGTTTTTGTCTTTTTAAATGAAGATCTGCCATTTAAAGGCTGCCTTGCACTTTTCCGCCTACAGAGACCTTGGTCACCTTGATGTAGTCTCTTCCTTTAGGAAAGTCAATTGAGTGGGGTCCCTTTGATGATGTAAATACAAATGGCTCTCATTATTCATGGCAGTTCTACAAAGTCACTGCAAACACTGTATTAGTGAAGATTCAACAATTGCTCCTAAGGGAAATACAGAGTTAGGTTCCTAAGAGCCTCTGGTCACAACATTTTCATTAACTGTTCAATACATATCTTTCTTTTATGTGTGTTTCTGTTCAAAGAAAAGTTATTTAATATACACATTGATTCATTAACGTTGAACTCACGGCTTACAGCACTTTAACTCATGCCTGAAGGAAGCTTGTCTAACACACGTATCTTCTCTGTAAGGCATAGCACAGCCTTCTACTAGCCAGCACTTTAGCATTACACTTGGGGGCATTTAAAATCGCCAACAAAAGGGGAAATCACCAATAAAATGCACAAAAATGCAAAAAATATGGAACCAAATAGACCACAAAAGGCGATTTGCTTACAGTAAAAGATCAAGAAACAAGAAAGGAAAACAGGTATTAGGAAAAATGTTTTCCACTAACGTAAGGGAAGTGTGCAATAAAACCCTCTGTGGCCAGACCAAATCTGGCCACAGGTCTGGTATTATTTCTATTGTTAGAAATAATACCTCTTAGGATATAAATCTAGTGTCTGGAGAAATTTTGCTATTTGAAAATTTCTTTCGTCAAAAGAACTTCCTGGGAACAAAATCATGGAGAAGTCCATTCTTTCCCTGTTGTAGTCCAACATTATTAAACTTTACCTTATGGATGGCCAATGACTCTAGCTGAGCTTTCTGCCAGGAAAGTTGGGAGGGACTCTTGAAGGGAAACTAACCATAGGGTCTCCTGGACTGGAAATTTGTCCTCAATATAGAAATTCTAGTTTGGCATGGAAGAGGAATTGATCTGAAAAGAGTAGCAGAGACTAGAACCTTCTAATCTTAGCCATCCTGGTACATTCTTTGGTAACAATGACCATGTAAGTATAAATAACAGGGCCATAGCTGTGGTGCCCAAGACTAGGGCATTTTTTTCCCCAAAGTGTGGCACTTAAGGAATGGCATTATTCTCCCTAAATTACTTATTGTAATCTTTGTAGGCTTTTTAAAAGCAGCAGAATTCATTGAATTCTCCCGATTTTCTTCTTGAATTTCTGGCCAAGATTTCCTCAACCGGGGATTTTGTAGTATTCCGTGGGCTTTGTCCTGGGAATATCCACTGCAATTGCTGCAGATTTCTTTTGCAGAAGAATCCATCACCTTTTCTATCTTGCCTTCCTTTCCTCTGCTGAATTTAATTCCTTGAGTTCCTGAAACATGGTCTTGGGTCCACTTCTTGGCGATCCCTTTTGCCCCAATGATTTGTACCATCCATGACTCTCAAAATTAGATCTTTAGAGCCTGACCTCTTCTCTGAGCTCCTGACTCCATAGAAAACTGCTGACTTGGCATCTCAGCCTGAATATTTAAGAGAGGTTTTAAATCAGAACTGTCCAAAACAAAACTTTATTTCTAGAGTCTTTACTCACACTTTTTTCTCCTCCTATCTTTCTATCTCAGGAAAAGGCATTACCATTCATCCAACTGCTCAAAACCAAAAGACTAGGAGTCATCCTTGAATCCTTTATTTCATCTATCATATCCAAACCACCAAAGTATTCTGTCAGCCTCTGAAATATGCCTCCAAATGTCCATTCTTCTCCATCTCCAGTGCTACTATCTTAACCCTTAACCACCATGATTTCTTGCTGGGACGATCCCAGTTGCTTCCCCATGACGCTTTTGCTTTTACTCTCTCTCCGTCTCCTTCTACCGAGCACACAAAATTGATCTTTTAAAAATTGGGTTATATCACACCTCTGTTTAAAACCTTCTAACGGCTCAGATACATCACCCAATATCACTGTTTCTGCAAGGCATTTCCTCACCTCCTTTTCTAATGATGCCTGCCCCCTCCAGCCACCCTCTATCACATGATTGCATTATTCTCTTTGTCATACTCCTATCAGTATTATTTTATTTATTCTCTTGTTTGTGTATTGTCTGTACCCTCCCACCCCCTCCCCCCTGAACGTAAACATAGGGTAGTTTGACTTTCTTGTTCCAGGAGTATCACAATGCCTCAGCATGATGCTTGGAAGATAGTTGGTTTTCAAGAGACAGTTGTTGAATGAATGAAAGAAAATCAAGGAAGCCCAATACATAAAAACAGAGGGAACATATGTATATGTATAACTGATTCACTTTGTTATACAGCAGAAACTAACACACCATTGTAAAGCAATTGTACTCCAATAAAGATGTAAAAAAAACCCCAAAAAACACCCCAGAGCTCGGAGCAAAGTTGCTCTGGTTGAACGGGGAGGAGCTGGGGGAGGGAACTGGTGGTGGTGGTGGTAGAGGGACCCTTACCTGGCCCTATTCCAGCTGTTCCTGAGGCTCTTTGAAGAACAGAGTGAAAATCAGGGGTGGTGTGGGGATGTGAGGAGCCAGCAGGCTGGAGCTGTCTTGGTCAACAATTTTTAAAAGAGTTTTAAAACACTGCTGAAATAAATCAGTAAAAATAGTAGCACTTAACTCCAGTGTTTATTCATGGCTCCAAACATTACTTGCAAAATGTCTTTCTATCATTGATATAGCAGCCTCAAATAATAAAAAGCAAAACCCCAAAACTCCCTTTGCTGCAGCCAAAATATTTCTGGTAGATTGCTCTATGATAAGTATTTGCATATTGCTTGGAGCAGCTGTCAGCCGGGTCACCTGTCCTTAACCAATCAGAAGACAGTCTCCAAAAGTTGGTAGTCAGTCAATAACATTGGGGAAGCAAATTCTGATCACGGTACTGTCTTCTAGGATCAAGTTATTTATTTTATCATTGACATTGTCAACAATTCACCACCCAAGAAATTCTCTGGTTTAGAAAATTGCATGTAACAAATTCCTTATCTGAACATTAACAAAGAGTATATAATACATTAAGAGTGAGATGTATAATTTCAAGCAGTTAGTTTCTCCTATCATCCAAAAATAAATAACATTTTGAAAAATACTGATTCATAGGGTTACCTGTCCCAAGGTATTTATGTGTATTGACCTTACCTTAAATAAAGGTATGATATTCTGATATTATCAAGGGAATATGTCTCCTTTGAGAAAGACCACTATACTCCTCTAAGCCACGATGACATGAATCCTGGAGAGATGGCTAGTCTCCCTCACAAACCCCAAAGCTCTTTTCAATTCCTGCCTCAGTGAAAGAACTAATTATTTTAGATGGTAGATTTCCTGGCTGCTCTTGAGAAGCTGATATTTAGGATGAGAAATAAAAGATTTTTAAAGTATTTTACATTTTCAAATTTATGTAAAAACTTCATTTAAAAATGATTTTTACAGAAACAGACTCACAGATATAGAGAACAAACTAGTGGTTACCTTGGGGTGAGGGAAGCAGGAAGGGGCAAGATAGGGGTAGGGGATTAAGAGGTACAAACTACGCTATAAAATAAATAAGCTACAAGGATATACTGTACAGCACAGGGAATATAGCGACTATTTTATAGCAACTTTAAATGGAGTAAAATCTATGAAAATTTTGAATCACTATGCGGTACATTTGAAAGTAACACAATTTGTAAACCAACTATACCTCAATTTTAAAAATTTTGTTTGTTTCCAAATGATGTTTTTACTTAAGCACTGTAACTGCAAGAATAGAATGACAGGTAGTGGCAAATGGAACCATGCCTTGTAAGCACAGGCACAATATAAATATTGATTTGTTGACAGCTGAAAGTAGGAAAAAAGAAGGAAGGCAGGAAGGGCAAACCATTGGTATTAGTCAGGACTTCTCAGCACTAGATTCAGGAGATCCATCTCAAACTGGCTTAATCCTTAAAGAGGCACTTATTGGCTCTCAGAACTGAAACACCAGGAGCAGAGCTGGTTTCAAACACAGCTGGAATTGGGGGCACAAGGGGTGTCACTGGTTCAGTTCCTTGATGTTTCTCAGCTTTTCCTGCACTGTAGTGACCTGACAACGCTCGGCTCCGCTTGCACTGTTTACACCACTAGCTGCGGGAGTGGAAAAGAACACGTTCCTCTCCCTCACCTGGGCTGGCAAACGTGTCACTGGGTTTTACTGGCTGTCCCCGAACTCATCACTGCAGCCCATGGAGAAGCACCAATCAGAGAGGATTGCGAAGAGCTGGGAGAACCCAGCCAGGCACAGGTCAGAGTTACAGGACCCAGACTCAGCCCGCGGAGTGAGGGGTGTACAGAAGCACGTGGTGCAGCTGCTGCTGGTAGGAGCAAGGCTGTGTGAACTTGTTTCTCCCAAGGGTAAGTTTCTTCACCTGAGCCTCGTTTCCTCATGGAGAAAAATGCCTAGTTCATAGTGTTGAAAGGATCGAATAAGATAACATAATTAAAGCACCTAAAAGGACAGTAGATGCAATGCTTTTTTTTTGGAGACGAACTGAATTCTTCCCTTCGTAAAGTCTTTTTATTTAAAATTTTTTTTAATTTTATACAATTTTAAATGTTACTTTCCATGTACAGTTATCACAAAATATTGGCTATATTCCCCGGGTTGTACAATACATCTTTGAGGCTTTTTTTTTTTTTTTTTTTGGCTGCATTGGGTCTTCGTTGCTGTGTGTGGGCTTTTCTCTAGTTGTGGTGAGCAGGGGCGGGCTCTAGAGCACAGGCTCAGTAGTTGTGGCACATGGGCTCAGCTGCGTTGCTCTGTGGCATGTGGGATCTTCCCGGACCAGGGCTTGAACCCATGTCCCCTACATTGGCAGGCGGATTCTTAGCCACTGTGCTACCAGGGAAGCCCCTCTTTGAGGTTATTTTTTTTTTGAGGTACGCGGGCAGCTCTCACTGCCGTGGCCTCTCCCGTTGAGGAGCACAGACTCCAGACACGCAGGCTCAGCGGCCATGGCTCACGGGCCCAGCCGCTCCGTGGCATGTGGGATCTTCCCGGACCGGGGCACGAACCCGCGTCCCCTGCATCGGCAGGCGGACTCCCAACCACCGCGCCACCAGAGAAGCCCGAGGCTATCTTAAACGCAATAGTTTGTACCTCCCACTCCCCCGCCCCTGTATTGCCTCTCCCCCTCTCCCCACTGGTATCCACGTTTGTTGTCTATATCTGTAAGTCTGATTCTTTTTTGTTATATTCACTAGTTTGCTGTATTTTTTAGATTCCACATACAAGTGATATCAGAAGACGAATTAGTTCTTATTCCGTTTCCTTTCTGGCAGTTAAGAGTTCAGGCTTTGCACAAGTAGCAATGACCATTGTCACCAGTAGGTGGCAGTCGTGTGCTGGACGGTAATGAGCTGGATTTTTGGTCAGTGAAAATTAAGAATTGGCTGAAATGGTGATTGGCAGTTGGAGGAAAGCAGTGGGGACTGTGGGTCCAATTGCTGCTGCCCTGACACCGGCTGTTGTGACCTTGATCAAGGTCTGAATTGATCTCTGGCCTGAATTTCCTCGAGTAAAACTTGGAGACCAATTCTCCATGCGGCTTTAAACATTTTTTTGTTTCTGTAAAAAGTGAATCTTGTATTTCATACTAACAATCTCAGAAGCCAAAAACTGCTCATTAGTGTTGGTTGTTAACATACATATATTGTCTAAAAATATGACTGTATGAAGCATAATCCCTTCATTTATTGCTAAGTGTCTGCTACCCTGGGAGGCCTGAAAGAGTTCATGTAATTCTGTAAGGTGACTAATGGGCCCGCAGAGATACTCTTGAGTTATACAACAGCTTGGAAAATCCTCCTCCGAGGCCTGCAATTCGGAAACCTCGCTATTAAAAAAGTCACACTGAGTGGGCTTCAAAAGTATTTTCCAGTCATGTCATTACGTTTTAATGGTAAGTTCTGAAAATGACTTGGAAAAGGAGTTCCGAAAATTTCAGGTCTGAAATATGTTGGAAGTATCTGTGGCAGCAGGAGAAACTGAAAATGGCGACATTTAATTGGGCTTAAGAACGAAAGTGATGACTCCACTTTTGCATGAAGCAAACCTTAGAACAAAGTTGAAATCAGATGATGTAACAAAAATGACCGTTTATCTGGTATAATATATTGCGGGAGGATACTGCTTTTTTTTTTAACACAGAATTCTTTACTACAGGAAGTTATGTGCTAGATCCATGTTAGTATAAAAATCTTTGCAAAAGGGAGACCCGATTGAAATTCTAAGGGTGTTCACACCTGTGTGCATTCCATGGCGATGTGGGACAGCCTCATCTGAACACTTGACCTTTATTTCTCAGCATGCTTCTTTGTCAGGATAAAGCCTCTTGAATTCTTAAACCTGGCAGTTGGGGGTGAGGATTTGTTGAGGTGTGGATCAGATGTGTCCTCAGGTTTCCTTCATTTTTTATAAATCCAGACTGCGCTTTGCACGGTGCCATATGAAAGGGGAAAGAGAATTAAGTAAGGTATCATTAAGCACATTTCAGAAACGGAGACCTGATTGAAATTAAGAGGTGTTTATTTGGGGTTTGTTAAGACTGTAGCCCGGGAGACACAGATTCAAGAAGCACTTGAATTGTGCTGTAGTCCACTGGACTACAAAATGGAGGGGAAAAACCCCAAATAAAGGCAAAAACCACAAGGTTACAATTAGTTACATGAGTTGTTTATCAAGAATTATCACTGGAGCTGGCAAGAAGTAAGGAAGGGTGCTTGTTAAGGAAGGATTTGTTGGGGTCCAAAATTGTTGCATATTTACAAGAGGAGACCTTGAGACCATAAGGTTGCAGCTGACAGGTTTTGTTCTGAATACGGCTGGTGGTGTCCTTGGGTCTGGTACAGTTGAAAGAAAGTTGAAGTTCTCAGTGGTGCAGAGACATGTCAGACCAGACCCTCAAGAGCCACCCAGCTCCATTTTTGTCTGCCTGAAGTGTGATCACCACGTTATCATTGCAGTTTGTCATCAGTATTTATTTTGTTGCTATTGAAGGATCTGAAAGAACGAGAGCTGTTTTGTGTTTACCTCTCCATTTTTCCTCCCCCATTTAAACGAGGGGGCTGGGACTTGAAGATCTCTTGCTTCTGCGTGGTGGTTGTGAGGTCGGAACAGAAAGCCCAAGTTACTTTCAGGCCCCAAGAGGGCTTAAGACACAGCATGCTGGGCTCCTTCCCAGGGTTTCTGATTCAGCAAGTCTGGGGTGGAGTCCAGGAATTGGCATTTTTACAATGTTCCTGTAAACCTCCAACAAGACAAATGTTATTCTCTGTTCTGCAATTTTTCATCTCCATATGAATGGAAAATTGTTATACCTTTCTATCATGTATGTATCAGGCTATAGGCAACATTCTTTTACAGAAGGTGCAGAGCCAGCATGACTAAGCACAGGCAACAGAGCACAAGGGTTAGAGCTAAAGAAATAGATTCAATATGGAGTCAGGTTTGTTCTTCTCTATTACAAATTCAGTGGCATAGGGAATGGCAGTCAGATTTGATTTGATTTGAAGAAAGCAATTAGATATTTCTTGCCTACCCAACTTTGAGTCCATACCACACCCACTACACAAGTTTCAGACTTATAACACATAATCCACATGCATTAGTATTTGAGGCCTCAAACTGAGTTCTGCCCCTGCAAAGCTCTGGGTCCCACTTGGGAGGGAGGAGCTGGGCTTCTTCCAACAGCTGTGCAAATCTTGCCCGGCCCAACACTGGGGGCTGAAATCCAGTCAGATTTCAGAAAAAAAGGTGACATTTTCTAATTTTCTAATGTGCACACACAATTCCTGCATAATATTACATCATGAATATATTACACTTTAGGCATTTTCCTGTTGACTTTCACATGAGTTCTACCTTTCACCGCCTTAACAAATATCCCTGTGCATTTCTCCTGCCCTTGTAGATACTTTCAAATTAGATACTTAGAAATGGAATTACTCAACTACTCGACATTTTCACTTGACTTTTCTCAGACATTCTGCCAGTTAGAGATGCATGTGATATCAGAAGCAGTTTGGTTTAAAAAAAACATGCAAAAACTTCTGAGAGTGTTCGGGCCATCACCCAAGGGTGTAAATTAACCCACGCAGGTTGCTTTCCTTTAACTTAGGGTTGAGATATACTGTCCTGAGCAAATGAAAGAAAAATTAGAGGAGAATGAGTGGAGAATTACTAAAATAGGTACATTTGGAGCAGGGATTAGGGTGCAATGCTTAGTGACTTAAATTACATAAAGGCACTGATTTCCTGAGGGTTGAACACAGGCATTAGAAGACAGAAAATTGTTGAAGATTAGCTTGTATCTCAAAATTATAGGTCAGTCCATTCCCATTTCCCCACCAAGTGGGAAAGAACACACACTTTCTTTTCCTTGGAACCCAGGGCTCGGGTGATGTGTGTTAAGCCTCATTATGGGTTAAACAGACTTTGGGGGATCACATGGAAATTTAGATATCATTACAGTTTTGTTTCTACGGGGGATGGATTTCTCTTTCCAAACAACCGATTTCAGTATATGCTTTTGGTGTCTGACCACTTATCAGGAGGATACGTTATGTGGTTATAAAGCTCAAACTGAAGGACCCTGGCTTTTGGACTTCAGTAAGTACAACTAGAGTGGCTGAACCAGGAAGTAACCATGCTCCAAAATCTCTAAGAGAGGTTTCAAATGTATTTACTACAATTCTTGTGCTGGGGTGGTTTGTGGTCATTTTAAAAGCTAGGCTTTTAATGAACTTATGTGCAAAACAGAAAGAGACTCACAGACATAGAAAACAAGCTAAAGGGGAACAGGGGGTGGGAGGGATAAATTAGGAGTTTGGGATTAACATGTACACACTGCTATGTATAAAACAGGTAAACAACAAGGACCTGCTGTCGCTGTCATAGTAACATAAAATGGGAAAGAATCTGAAATCATATATATATATATATATATACACACACACACACACGTAACTGAATCACTTTGCTGTGCACCTGAAACTAACAAAACATTGTAAATCAACTATACTTCAAAAAAATAAAATAAAATAAAATAAAAGCTAGGCTGTAACACCATGATGTATCCTGTCTTCTTTCCCCTGTAAAACAAGGTGAACCCCCAGGGCAGCTCTGTGGAAAATGGCTTCAGAAACACAGCCAGTCCGGGCCCCTCTGGACAGCGAGAGAGTGGCGGGCGGAGGCTTGCACCACCAGCTGCAGGAAACTGTTAAATTCCTGACCTGGTTTTTGAAAATATTCAAGGAGAAAGCAGGGACACTAATACCCACACTAGCCCAGCTACGTAAGACCGCCTTCCCTTTATTATTTCACGTTAGCCACGTTAGTTTGAGCAGCAGGTAAAGCATCTTTCAAAAGACTGTCCTCTGCAAGGGAAGTCATCTGTTTTACATTAATTGTCCATTAGTCTCCAAGGTTCCATCCATTAAAACCCTCAGACGCTCATTGCGTGTATTGTGCCAAAGTCCTGCTGTCAGCTTTCAATGCAGAGCTGTTTTTCCACATCTGACTTAATTGCTCTAAGTGCCACTTCCTTTGAGACAGCTTTGAGCTTGCCAATTAATGCTAACTTTGCTTCTTTGCTAGGCTGAACAGGTAAGCCTCCGTGAGGACAATTCGGCTGCTATTTACTCTCATTTATTAGATCCCTTTCTGCCTCAAGCTCACACAGGGAGTATTTTTACATCTCTACTGTTCTGTTTGCCTGATTACTTAGGAGTGCGTTCGGAATGGACTTCGTTTTCTAGAGTGAAAATGCTCCGTACGTATACAGTCCATCCGTGCTATTGTGATGAGGGGTTGAAATTCTGTTTTCTCCTGATTAGTTTAAACGTGTAATTTTTTAATGCACTCTGAAGAACAGCTTGGATGAAACTGACTTCGTTGATGGAAAAATTAAGCTTCCATCCTTTCAAATTACAGCTCAAGAGGCGGCAGCTTATGAGTTTAATTACTGTAGCTGCCTTATTATAACTGACTCACCTACCTTTAGCCCCATGGCTACTGTTTTGAAAACACATTTAAACGGAGGAAGAGCAGAAATCATTGAGATGACCAACCTTATAGCAGCTTTTAGAAATTTCTGATAGGCATGGAAACAAATGAAAGTATGTAAGACAGAGAGGAACAGATTAACAGATTATTTTTAACTCTACATAGGAGTACTAGAGGCTTCCCTGGTGGCGCAGTGGTTAAGAATCCGCCTGCCAATGCAGGGGACACGGGTTCAAGTGCCGGTCTGGGAAGATACCACATGCCGCGGAGCAACTAAGCCTGTGAGCCACAACTACTGAGCCCGCAAGCCACAACTACTGAAGCCCGCGTGCCTAGAGCCCGTGCTCCACAACAAGAGAAGCCACTGCAATGAGAAGCCCGCGCACTGCAACGAAGAGTAGCCCCTGCTCACCGCGACTAGAGAAAGCCCCTGCGCAGCAACGAAGACCCAACGCAGCCAAAAATAAATAAATTTAAAAAAAAAAGTACTAGAAAAACAACAGTTTTGATTCATTTTTAAAAAATTGTACTGGATTACCACTTATTGCAATTTATACATTTAATTAACATTTAAAATAGCCAATCAATTAACATAAATTTTTTTCGAGACATCATGTTACTATATCTATGAATTCAGATTTTAAATAATGATTGTTGTCATTAATTGATTTTATTACAGGTTTTTAAAAAAAATTTTACCAGGATTTAGTTTCATCTTATAACTGAGTTTGTTAGTGAATGGCCCTGTTAATATTTGGTAAGTACTCGGGTATTGATTTGCTTGATTGTATTTAAGCAATACCAGAAAGAAGAAAGAAGAGAAAGAGGAAGTAGGAGGAGGAAGCAATAAATGCATCCCAACTGATGTGAAGTACAGGATATAATGAAAATCAAAGATGGAATTTTGTGTTTTCTACTCCTTGAAGATTGTTGGGGCAAGATCCACTTTTGCTCTCAGCAAACTCTTTGGAACAAAAATGAGCAACCACCTGGGAAACATTTAAAATGAGTGAAGTCTGCCTCTGAGGCCCTCCACCTTCCTTGCAAGGGGCCCCTAACCTGGCAGAAACCTCTCCTACACGCTGTCCTCTCCCCTTACCCATCTAGGGGGGCCAAGCCTGTGTCACATCTCAAATGGCCTTGGTTGGTACCAAGGTATTAGCAGAGCCAGTTACTAAGGTTTAGAATTTTGATCCTTTCAGAGGGTTCTCATCATCATCATCATCTTCAGTCAACAATTTTGAGAGCAGACTGTGTACAGAGCCTGGTGGGCCTATCAGAGTTATATCTTCCTAAATTACGACCTCTGTCGTAATTTTCTTACTGGGTTACCTCCTCTGATTAATTCTACAGGTTCTGTTTCTGCATCGTGGGTACAAAGGGTAGCCACATCCCTCCATCTTTATAGAGGGAAATCTTTATCACCCCCAAATTACAGGCTAGTCTATTTCTAGAAAATTCCTTCAGTAGGTCATCTCCTCTGTAGGATATCCGTAGGATATTCCTTGAAAAATCCTGTCAGCTTTTCTCTCAACAGTTTTCAGGAATAAAGTTTAGGAAAATTCCAAAACACAGTCTAACAGATTCAAAGACATATATCAGGGATTAAAAAACCTCATACACATCCCCTTGCCCTTCAGAATAACGCTTCTTAACGCTAGTTAGCTTCTACAGTGTGATTTGTATTAGCCAGTGGTGATTAGACTAGAGCAGCCAAATCCACCACCCAACTAGGAATACTGTACATCCTATAATTCTGTGCCATCATCTTTTACATCATCTTCTTTGTTACTGTTTCATTTACCCAGGAGAGTGATGCTTCCATATGTCTGTGTTTCTGAACTTTCACCCTACTGTTTTGATTGAAAGTCTGCAATGTTGTTCACCCATGTGGGATCTTGCTGGAAAGGATATTCTCTCCAAGGTCTTTGCTTGGCGGTTCAGTCATGCTCTTGTGCTAACTCTCAGGTGTCTTTGTATCAAAACCCTTCTTATTATGGTTGAATCTGTTCCCCACCTATGGCAGACACATCATAGGGTGATCCCCTGAGTCACACCCTTAATTCCCTCACCATGAGTGTGGGTAAAACCCGTGATCTGCTTCTACCCAATAGAATATGGCAAAGATGCAGGATATCACTCTGTGATGGTATTATTTTATATATTAAAGGTGAAGGGATTTTACAGGCATAATTAAGGTTGATAATCAGCTGACTTTAAGTTAAACAAAAGGGAGTTTATCCAGGGTGGGCCTGACCTAATCAGGTGAGCCCCTTTATAAGAGGTTCCATGACTTCCTTGAAAATACAGACTTGAAGAAGCAGACACTGTCCTCTCTCCATTGCATGCTTTGAAGAAGCAAGTTGCCGTGAATTCTACAGCCACAAGGAAATGAATTCTGCCCATAGCCTGAAGGAACTTCGAAGCAGATCCTTCTCTAGGTGAGTCTCCAGATGAAAACGCAACCCAGCCAACAGCCTGATTCCACCCTTGGGAGGCCCTGAGCAGAAAACCCAGTTACACCATGTCCAGATTCCTAACCCAGAACATGTGAGATAATAAATGAGTGTTGTTTTAGGCTGCTAAGTGGGAGGTAATTTGTTGTGCAGCAACAGGAAGCTAATACCCACCCTTGCACTAAAGATGTTGTATTGTTTTTATTACCCAGCATCCCTTGGACCATGACTTACATAGATAAAACTTACATAGATAAACCCATTGACTACATACAAGGTCTTCTTGCACTTTGTACCCAAGTCACACCCCAGGTTCCAAAGATGACTTATATGTAACCCTCGTGTTTCCTATATGCTTTGGTACCAGATAACCGAAAAGCAGATTTGGTCCCCAGCACTGGGAATAGTTCCTTCAAGTACCTGGACACATCTGGTCCCTCTGTTCCCTTTATATCAGCAGTTCTCGAACATTTTGGTCTCAGGGCTCCTTTTTATCCAAAATTATTTAAGACCCCAAAGAGATTGTGCTTATGTGGTAATGTTTATCATCTACTGTATTTGAAAGTAAAATGGAGTGATTTTTAAACATGAGAACACACAAGCACACACTGTATTAGCCATCAGAACAATGGTACCATCACTCCCCATGAAACTTCTGGAAAACCCCACTGTTCTCTTGTGAGAGAACGAAAGTAAGAAGCTAAATAACATCACAATGTTATTATAAATGGACATGCAAACCTAAAAGGCTCTTGAGGACACCAGAGATCGCTAGACCACACTTTGAGAACCATTGCTTTATGTTTTCAGTTTTTACCTTTGTTCTGTTTCACAGAGTATTAATTTTTTTCCCAGCTTTATCGATATAGAGTTGACATATCACATCGAATTACATTGTACTAAGCAAACTCAAATAAGCTTATGAAATAGATGAGGTAAACATTATTAAAATTGAGAAACACAGGGCTTCCCTGGTGGTGCAGTGGTTGAGAGTCTGACTGCCGATGCAGGGGACACGGGTTCGTGCGCCGATCTGGGAAGATCCCACATGCCGCGGAGCGGCTGGGCCCGTGAGCCATGGCCGCTGAGCCTGCGCGTCCGGAGACTGTGCTCCGCAACGGGAGAGGCCACAGCAGTGAGAGGCCCGCAGTGAGAGGTACCGCAAAAAAAAAAAAAAAAAATTCCAACTAATATCATGTAAACGGAAGCTCCCGAGCTAGGATGCACTATTCTTCTCAGAGCCTATGAATGGGGCGTTGTTCACTTCTGCTTGTCGGATCCAATCAGTCTCCCAGTCCTGTCTTGTCTACCTTGGCACTGACACTCTTATATGATGGTGATTTTTGTTTCATTCTCTTGCCATATCCTGGTCCAGAGCCTCATTATTCACTCAACTATCACGTCTTCCTGCTGCTTGTCTCACCTTGTCCCCACTTCATGCAGCCTACCCTTACCTGCTCGGTTTTCAAAGAATGTTGCCTGTCGTATCAGTAAACAAAGGATGCTGCAGCCATCAGGCTATCAGCTTCTGCAGCCACCCACCACAGTGCACCCTGAGAGGATTCAGGATGGAGAAAAACAGGACACTGGGGGCTTCCCTGGTGACGCAGTGATTAAGAATCCTCCTGCCAAGGCAGGGGATAAGGTTCGATCCCTGGTCAGGGAAGATCCCACATGCTGTGGAGCAACTAAGCCCATGCGCCACAACTACTGAGCCTGCGTGCCTAGAGCCCATGCTCCACAAGGAGAGAAGCCACCGCAATGAGAAGCCCGCGCACCGCAACGAAGAGTAGCCCCTGCTCGCTGCACTAGAGAAAGCCGGTGTGTAGCAACGAGGACCCAATGCAGCCAAAAATAAACTAATAAATAAATTAAAAGAAAAAGAAAAACAGGATACTGGCCCTAGAGAGTTAAGGTGCATATCAAAGGAATGATTTCATTAAGCCCAGACTCGCATCTTCCCATACATAGGAAAGCACTAAATTCATTAACTTGAGATGTCTGTTTTTTCTTTAATTAGCAGTAATGTTTTGATGTTCAACTTCCTGGTTTCCCGTCCCCACCCCTCCCAAATTCCTATATATCCTGGTTCCTCCCTTACCTCTTCAGTCAGTGCAGTCCCTCAGAGTTATCTGAGAGCCTAGCTCCTGGGCTTAAGTCCTGGGTATATCTGCCGAATAAAACATAATTCTCAAATTTTAGGTTGTGCATTTTTTTTCAGTGGGCACTAACAATTTCAGTGGCTCCATACTGCCTTGTAAACCTTGCACCCTTGTATACATATATGTGAATGTAACATTGATATTGATATAATATTTGATATATGTCAAGTATGATGTATGAATATACTAATCTCTCCACAATAACTTTCAAGACCTCCGTAAGGAGACCTCATTCTATCCTGCTCTCAAGGCACCTGGCACACTTTTTTGCACTGATTTGTTTACATGTGTACTATCCCAACTGATCTGGAAGCTCACCCAGGGCTGCAGCCATGACCTACTCATTTTGGTCCGTATCTCCAAAGCCCGGCCAGTTTCTAGGATGTTGTGAGTTCTCACAAATATCTTTCAAATGAATGAATGAATAGAGGGTCCTGCCCTACCTGATGTAAGAAATTTAGGAAAGGACACGGCTTTCAGGCCCCGGCAGTCTAGGCCATCACCACTACATTAAAAATGGACTGGGTCAGGCAGTAAAATGACTACGGGAAAGAGGTTTCAGGGGAGTCCAGAAGATGGCTTCTGGACCAAATCAACTTGTAATCATAGAAGCTGCATGTCTGACATACAAGGGACAAAACAGGCTTCTGCTCAGAAGTCACCTCCTCTGACAGACATTCTCTGGGCTGTCTGAAACGTTCATTCCTCCCTGTCCCTCAAGCCTCCTACCTTGCTTTGTCATCATCATTCTCATCACAATCTTCCTGTTTATTAAGCACCCATCTATCTATTGTCTGGTCCCCATTATAATGTGAAACCCACAAGGGTGAGAACTTTGTTGAATTCACAAGACCTATGACACCACCAGCCACATGCCAGACCCTCAATCATTTTTTTCCCCAGGAAGTGATGAATCCTGTTGCTGCTTTTTCCAAGTATTATGATTAGTAACTTGACAAGCTTGGTTTCCTGGGAGCTTGAGATGAAAGTATTATGAGATGGAATCAAAAGCACCAGGCAAAGCTCAGGAGCCTGAGTGGTGAAGGGAAGAGGCCATCCTGAGGGCCGACCCACCTACGGCCGGTCAGTGTGGTTCGTAACACGACCTGAAATCGTGACGGTGTGTGTTCACTGTTCCTGGGTTTATCTTTCACTCACGGACTTACTGAACTATCCACCTAATATTCTCTTGCACCTACCCTGTGGCAGATGATGCCGGGCAATCTCTGGATACCTGGTGAAACGTAGGAAGTTATACAAAACTTAGGCTATCGTTAAGGCTTTCTTTTTTCCTTAGAAGTCTGTTAATTGTAAGTGTCATAACTCCTTGGACCATATTACATTTCATTTCTAGAGGTTGTTAACATTTACATGCCTACCTCTACTACACCCTGGAAAAGGAGAACAGTGGCCTGGTTAGTGCATCAGATGGCCCTGGGCCAGCCATGGACCTCTACAGGGAAACCTGAGTAGACGTTTCCATGCTGCTCACTGGGTAAGGGTAAATGCAACAGAGCTGCTGGTAGGTGCTTCCAGTACCAAGGGCTCCCGAGTGAAAGATGCTGCTCCGGATGAACATAAAGACGACCACAGGTATCATGAAGTGTCAGCTGGGAGCTGCTCTGAGAGGGCAAGCTGTGACACTCTGACCTCCTCCAAAACCTTAGGACACAAGGTCAAATGACCTAGAGCTTCCATTATCACTATGTGACAGGGCTATTTTTTTCTTCTAATTCAATGTTTTTCTCAGATCAAGTGACAATTAATTATTGATTTGACAACTGTTCTAGTCAAAACAGACTGTTCGTGTGTTAGTTTTCTTGTCCCATTAGACATTCAAATTTGCTATCCCTTTCAATTATATCTGGGACCAAAAATATGTTTTCTAGAACTCAGTTTAGTTATTAAAGAGGGGAAAATATGCTATTACATAAGTGAGATAATTTCATTCTTTTACAAAGTTTGGGGTTTACTATTAAAGATTAAGGGTGCTACTGGAATCATACTTTGGAGTTTTAAATGAGAGTGTGAGTCCTAATTGTTTTGTAGAAATACTTTATTTTTCCTTAAATACAGTTTAACCTACAATAAGATAAACCTTTCACTTCTCAAGTTAGCAAAGATCTAAAAGTACCATAACACATTCCATTGCTGAGGGCTAGGGGGACAGGCTCTCTTACATTAATGGTAGGATATGAACTGATGGAATCTCTCCGGGTATAAATTTGTCAAAACACTTCAAAATTTAAAAAAATTTGTATTGCATTAGGTGGGGCTGAGGAAAGTAAGTCTCAATGCACGGGGGTAAGGGTGAGGGAGCTGGGGCAGCCTTAGCAAGTTAAGGAGGAGGCCCATAAAAGAGGGTGACCAGACCCTGGGTGTCAGGGCACAGCAGCGTGAGAAGGGTGTCCAAGTGCCCAACGGCCCACTGTAGGGCATCAGAGCCCAAGAGGGATGAGGAAAACACCCTTATGGTGTGGGGCAGCTTGGTACAGGGTTTCAGAACCCAAGTAGGGTGAGGGGCCATATTGTGGGGGAGGGGTGGCCCAGAAAAAGTCATTAAAACCCAGTGGAGATCCAGTGCAGAGTGTCAGCATTCTTATGAATTGAGGAGGGAGTCAGTACATGGGGGGTTGGGAGAGGGTAATGGCAGGGTATCAAATTAGTAAATATACTGAGTATAACATGAGGCAGGATTCTCACTGTTGGAGAACAGGGTTACAGACGTGGGAAGGGAGAAGACTAGAGTAAACCCGGTGGTGCTGGGTTATAATGGAGGATATTGGTGTGAACTCATGGTTTGTAAAGATAGTTATAGAAATAAGTATGGCATAAATATACGTCAGTGTGTGTGTGTGTGTGTGTGTGTGTGTGTGTGTGTGTGTGTGTACACATGGATTCCAGCTCTGTCCACTGGGGAGGCCTGGGAGCTGCAACATCTCAATAGCAATGAACATACCTGGTGCCTAGACATTGGTTTCTAAACACCAGTCTGTACTCAAAGGAACCAAAGATTCTTGAACAAATGGCTGATACCAGGGCTGGGGCAGAGAAAGTAAAAGCTGATCCCGAACACCTTGTTATGCAAAAAAAACAAGGAAGTGCTCAAATAATGGTGGGGTTATGTATGAAATAGAAAGCCAGCTTAAATGGATTCCCACTGACCAAATCTGGATTATTTGAACATCAAAATAAGTATTGATACTAATGGATTGTAACCTATTGAATAAACTAGGAATCCATGAGTTCATAATGATATGAATGAATGAATGAATGCATTGAATTGAAAGTTTGAAGGAGAGTGGGATACATACAGGGTTTCAAAATACCTCCCACAAAATACTTATTTATTATAAGAGGAAAAAGAGTCACTTGCCTGGTCGACATCCCCTTAATCAAGCAAATAGGCACTAATACGCCAAATTGAAATCATGCACCATCTGACAGAATGAAAGAGAAAACTGCAGTGACGCCCCTGTGAAAGCTGGAAGGGTGCACACCTGAATCTAATCACAAGGAAACAGCAGACTGACCTCCACCAAGGGACATTCTGCTAAATAACTGAAATCTTCAAAAGCACCAAGGTTGTGAGGGTCAAGGAAAATCTGAGGAACTCTTCCAGAGTGAAGAAAACTAAAGAGAAAACTAAATGCAACATGTGATTCTGGACTTGATTCTTTTGCTATAAAGAACATTTGGAACAAGTGGTGAAATTTGAATGGAATCTAAGATGAATGGTGTATGCTAACTTCCTGAATTTTGAAGTTTACGGCTGTACAAGAGAATGTCCTTCTTTGTAGGAAATACATAGTAAATTATTTGGGGGAACTGGGGCATCCTGTCAGCAACTTACTTGTATATGGTTCAAGAAAAAAAAAAATCCTTTGCACTGTTCCTGCAACTTTTCTGTGAATTTAAGATTGTTTCCAAGTAAAAAGCTAAAGAATGCATATAGGAATCCCAGCTTTGTAAGTTACATATGTTGATTTTTGTCCTATAGATATATACTTTCACATGTGCAAAATGTGTGTATAATAATATTCATTGCAACAAAAGATAGTATATAATAAGAACCTCAGTAAATAGAACCTTGTTCTTATTACTGCCACTGTTCAACATTCCAGCCTCCTGCGAGATCACAGAGCCTGAGTGGGACGAGGAGGACATCCTCGTGGGGAGGGGACAGCTGGACCTGAGAAGAGTGTCAGTGTGGGGGATTGGGGCGGCCCAGAGCAAGGTGTCAAACTGAGCACGGTTCTCAAAATCAAGTGTACAGAAACTGAGTTCCCTCTTCACCTGGCCTATTAGCTAAGTGGTACGCTTGACTTAGAATGTACGTTTCAAAAGTTCATCTTGGAACTCATCGTGAAGAGAAGGCAGGAGATCTTGTATCAGTGGTTCCTAGCTCTGGCCACACATTGGAAAGGGATCTTTAAAAATATCCATCCCTGGGACTTCCCTGGTAGTCCAGTGGCTAAGACTCCATGCCCCCAATGCTGGGGGCCCAGGTTCGATCCCTGGTCAGAGAACTAGATCCCTGGTCAGGAGACTATATCCCGCATGCTGCAACTAAGAGCTGGCACAGCCAAATAAATAAATAAAATAAATAAATTTTTAAAAATATCCTTTCCTGAGTCCCACACTCAGAGATTCTGATTTAATTGGTCTGAAGTGGAGTCTAGGCATCACTGTTTTTTGGAAGTTCCCGGGTAGTCCTAATGTGCAGCCGTGGTTGAGAACCACCTTCTGTGAGTGGAATGTACACATCCAGCTCTGAGGACTCTAAAACTTGGCTCTTGGGGTGCTAAATCAGTGTTTCTCAACAGTGTTCATTCGAACTCCAACGTCATGAATTTTCACCACGTCTGTGTGTCATCTACACTATTAAGTAGTTTTCTTCCAATTGACCCTGTTTTTCTTAATTTTATTGTAAAAATAATTTTTAAAAGAATATATTACTTCTCTGTGTGGAAAATCAAGACTGCTTGCCATAAAGAGAAGGTAAGGGTAAAAAGAAATACTTAAATTCCCCTCAAATATTGTTACATTCTTAATATTTAATATGAATGAAACAAATAAAATAAAGTAAGAATGATAAATTGAATCCATTTGTACAAAAAATGAATATCTGCAATACAGTTTCCCTCACGGAATTAAAACTATTTGAGCAGTCATTCATAAAAGGTAGCATTTGGTTGGATTTTATCTAGGTTAAAGTGCAAATGAGTTTCTAGGCCAGTGAGATGATTGGATTTTAAGTTTTACTGTTAGCAAGTTCAGAGACAGCCTACCAACATGTCGTACAAAACTGAAAAGGATGGTAAAGGGTTATGTGAGCGTTGATTTCTAAACCAAATGTTTTAAGAAGCTTTCGGAATACTGCTTTAGGAAGCAACTGTAAATGAGTTCCAGGTGCCACTAACAGACTAGGGGTCAGAATCACTCGACCTTCTTTGTTGCCCTCCTACCGCGACCCCCAAGTCCCAGCCACCTCCACTTAAAATCAGCAGGGCAGGCCCCCAGTCTGGGAAATCCTCGCCAGACAGTTATCTGCTAACCTGTTTTTACATGAGAGTGCACATCTCAAACACACCTCTCTTTCTTTCCTCTTCCTCCTTGGCTTTGAAGGAAATACTATCTCCTGAAATTCAAGACATTCCCTGAACCCAATTTCTAAGGAGACAGCTGTGCCCAAATGGTATTTTTCAATAGGGTGGCCTTTCTTCTCCTGTTTCTATTGCTTTTTTCTTTCCTTTGATCTACGTCCCAACCCTGACTCTGTCCCTAGGGGCCGAGGGTCTCTCTCTGTCTCTCTCTCTGTCTCCCTCTCTCTCTCTCTAATCAAGGTGACTCTCACCTTTCGGACACACAGGGGACCTGAGGAACCCCGCTGGCCCAGGAAAAGCTGCAGTGCATTGTGGGATACACGCTGAACTAGGAGCCAGAAAACTGGGTTCAGACCTCAGCATTTATGGGAGTAGAGAGGAATCCCTTAACCACTCCGATTCTTAGTATTCGCAGGCCAAAGTGGTGTTAACTGAAGACTATTTTCTCTGGCCCACCTTCAAGGCTTTGGGAAGGAGAAAAATGAAATGTATGAAAGCCCTTTGGAAACTGTAAAGTATCATGAAAATGTTAAAAATTACTACTATGAGGAGGTAGAAAATATGTACGCACTACAAAGGCTTGTGTCGTTCATACAGGGACATGTTTGTAGTTTAAGACAAGGTTTCTCAACCTCAGGCATGCTGACATTTGGGGCTGGTAATTATTCATCACGCAGGACTGTCCCGTGCAAGGTAGGACGTTTAGCAGCGTCTCTGGCCTCTACTCGCTGGATGCCAGTAGCACCTATACTGCCCACCCCACTTCCCCAGTTGTGACAACCAAAGATGTTTCCATTCATTTCCAAATATCCCCCACGTGGGGTAGGGGGATGCAAAATCACCCCCCAATTGAGGATTACTACTGTCAAAGTCAGAAGGCCTCCTTTGGGGAAGGTAATTGTTTCTAACAAATTATCCTGAAACAAGCAGAAATGTGCATAAATTATTGGGGTTTTCCCTCTTGAACAGATTTATGATATGCAAAAATTGAAAATGACCATCA
This sequence comes from Stenella coeruleoalba, assembly GCF_951394435.1. Classification (NCBI taxonomy): domain Eukaryota; kingdom Metazoa; phylum Chordata; class Mammalia; order Artiodactyla; family Delphinidae; genus Stenella; species Stenella coeruleoalba. The sequence continues at coordinate 16,158,360 of NC_137158.1, read as the reverse complement.
TGTCCAACAATAACGAGTTAAAATATGATCTGGCACAGCCAGATGACTGAGTTCTGCACAGAAGCTACATTGCAGAGGCACATTCACTGTCAGAATATTCTGTACTGCCTGCCTGTGTTTCCCGTCTCTCTGACAGTCGGAGCTGGGGGATGGGGGCATTCGGGCCGCCAATGATGGAACGGGAGGGAGTGTGTTCTCCCTCCTCCATCTCCCTCATCCCCTTTGGCAGAAACCATGGAAGTCGCGTGTAGAAGTGACAGTGCACAGGATGGAAGCGTTACCAAACCAAACGTGGGTCCGCTCTCCCAGTGCACAGCAAAGCCAATCTACTGACATGGGGTATGGTGAAGGGAAGTACAGAGCTTATCAGAGGCACCAAGCAAGGAGTACAGGCAGCTCATGCTCAAAAGACCCTTTTAGGGAAGAGTGTTTAAAGGCAAAAGTAGGGGTGAGGGTTGTAGGATGCTTGATCAGATTTGGACATTCTTCTGATTGGTTGGTGGTGAGGTAACAGCGTGATGTTTTGGGAATCTCAACCATCAACCTTCTGATTCTAACTGTTCTGGGGTCTATGTGCTTGTGGTCAGCATGCAGTTAACTTCTTCCACCTGGCAGGGGTTTTGGGATCTGCAAAACAACTCAGGGATATGCCTCAGGATATTATCTATGGCTCTTGAGAGGAGCTAAAGGTCCTTGACTTTGTTTTATGGTTAAACTATTATTATTTTATCTTGCTTGACTGTTTTCTTTTGTTTCTGTATTCTTTTTACTTCTCTGATTAAATTTTTCTTTTTGGAACTCAGGGAAGGCCTAGGAGGCTAAAGCTTTTCTACAAACAAGAGGCACAGGACACAGGCTGGGGAGAGGGGGTCTGTCACCAGGAAGGGCCCAGAGGGTCCTGCTTGGTTTCCTAAGCATCCTGGGTCCCTGAATCACTGCTTGGAGGGTAGCTGCTCTGGAGAGCCACTGGGCCCACAGTGGCTTTTTTATCAAGAAACAAATTTTGAGCCACTAAGATGACAGGGTTGTTTACCCCTCTTGAATGGCCTCCCCCAAGTACAAATATTCATCCTTATAAAAGACTGGAAAGCTAGAAAGCAAAATGTAGACAGTAGCTACATTTCAGTGGTGGGCTCATCAGTGATTTATTCACTCATTCATTTCACCAAAGGTTTCCTGAGTCCACGTGCACCAGTGCTGTTACAGGTGCAGCAGTTCAGTGACAAGCATGGTGCTGTCTCCACCTTAGGGAGCTCACAGTCCTTTCATATGACAGAAGAAAGGGCAGGTAAGATAGTCTTCAAACGAAGTTGAAAACATTTGTAAAAAGAAGGTTCTAAACTCCTAAAGGAGAATATCCTACACCCATAACCTGACGAGACAGAAATAACCGGGCACACCCTCCATGTATCTTTGATGGAGCCTATTTTGTACAACTTAGCACAAACTAAGATTAAAAACCCAGAGCCCCAGGACGTTCTGTCACGCTTGAGCAGACTCAGTTGTGAACACGGTTTGTTGAAGGAGGTTTCATTAGATTGTATAAAAGTGACACCTCTGTTTAGGACTAGATGTTTGTAATCTTTCTGCTCTATTTGCTGCATGAACATTCATTATTTTAGATGAAAGAAAACAGAGGAAACCACTCACACTTCCCCAGTGTCTCTCTCATTAAAATTAATTATTTTCCCAGTTTGGCACTCTTTGTTCACAATCATGTCCAGGGAGAGAAACAGGTCTTAGGAAACCCAATTATGTCTGAGGCCGTTTCAGAATCAGATAAAAGAGATGGGGGCTGGGGCTTAAGAAAGGCCTGGCAGGGAATATCATCACATGTCCAACGAGCTGCCATATTAAGAATTCTCCTCCTTGGGATTAATTTTGAAAACACTTTGCCTTAAATACTGGCATTCTCCAGTTCTAATTTCTAAACCTGAAAAGAATGAATTTCATTCAGAAAGGAATAAAACAGCTTTCTGTATTGCTTTAGAGCGCATGAATTTAATTACTACATCAGCTAATAAAGGGATCACAATGCATTCTGTGAAGTATTTTGGTAATATTGTGCACCTATGGGTTTCACTTGTTTTATTTAATGAACCCATAACATACATATAAATGATTCCTTCAAACACAGGGATGTGATTCTCAGCTCCCTGAGGAATGAATATATTGATTATTGTCAATGCATAAACCATACCCAATTAAATGTTTCAGCAGAAACAACCTCATGGAAATGAGGTCCTAACAGCACAACTTAATGTAGTGTATTTTAATTCTCATTTGTTAATAGAACATAAGAGCTCTGCGTTCCCAAACAAAAATGTGTTTAAGATTTCAAAGGAATGGTAAAAATGAAAAATTACTACTCTTACTTGCAGACTCATCTTGACAGGACAGGAGAGTGTCAACACCGAATGAATATCTGAGGAGTCCAAGGAAGGCTCTGGAGAGCAGCATTCCACATGCCACTGCGGCCTTCCATGCATGCTAGTTACCTATAAGCTATTGGTCTATATCTAGAAAACAATGACAACCCCCTTCACTAGGATGTGCAGCTGGGGCAGGTTTGCTGTGATGAATACCCTGGAAGAGGCTTATGTAGAATCTTCTCCAGAGAGAGAAAGAATGGTTTGAGTCCGAGTCTGGTTCTTAAAGGATATTACAGTGTTCAGGTGGCTGGGGAAGACCTCAGGAAAATGGGGGCTGACAGTGAGAAGGGGGGACTCCCTAGTGTTGTTGAAAGCATAAGCAGTCTGCTGTGGACTGAACGCTTGCTTGTGTCCCCCTGAATTCATATGTTGGACCCTAATCCCCAACATGATGGTGTATGAAGGCGGGGCCTTTAGAAGGTGATTAGGTCATGAGGGTGAAGCCCACATGAATGAGATTAGTGCCCTTAGAGAACGGATCCCAGAGAGCCCCTTCAGTCTTCCACCATGTGAAGACATGGCAAAAAGACTATGAACCAGGGAGAAGGTTCTCACCAGACACTGAATCTGCCAGCACATTGGACTGCCCAGAGTCCAAAACTGTGAGAAATAAATGTCTGTTGTTTAAGCCACCAAGTCTATGGTGTTTTTGTTATAGCAGCCTGAGCTAAGACACAGTGCAAATGTACAGTACAAATATTAGCAAGGAAATTTCGTTTTCTTACTTTTCATTACAAGTATTGGCTTATATTTGCTGTAAAATATTATATCTCCACTGTAGAAAATGTAAGTCATATGAATTGGCCAGAATAAAAAATAATTTAGATCATGTATATTCCCATTGTTTCAAAGAAATAATCATTGTCAGTATTTTGGAGTCTGTCATTCCAGACTTTTTCCTGTGTATATATTTGACATTTTAAGGATTTTTTTAAATTTGATTTTTAATTCAGTCATATTTCAATAACATCTTCCTATATTACTATTTATGTATCCACATAAGTTTAATTGCTGCATCCTACTGTTATGAAGCTATAACCTAATTTATATAAACAAGACTACTGACATTTGGTTGTTCCCATTTTTATTCTATTATATGACATTCCATAAAGAACTTTCCTGCATTCCTTTCTCTGTGCATTTGTTCAATTATTTCCTTAATGAGAATTAGAACTGATGTGTCAATGAAATGTACATTGTTTTTACACTTTTGACCCATATTGCCAAACTGTCTCCTGGGGTGAGCAGCCTCCAAGATGGGCCCCAATAATCTTCACTTCTGGTTCTTATGTCCTCAAATGTGTGGACTTGAATGTGGCCTAGATTGACATCTCTGACTAACAACCAGAAAGAACGGATTACCAGCAGGGAGGTGGACACTCCCCCATGGAGCCTTGAGATGACTCCACCCTCAGCCAACCCTGTGATTGCAGCCTTGGGAGAGTCCCTCAAAATACAATCCTAATTGAGTCTCATCAGTGGTGGACATGAGTGTACATTTCTCACACGCTCTTCAATGCTGGTTTTTAGTCTTTGCTGGACTGTTTGTATTTCTTTCATTACTACCAAAGCTTAATATTTAAATGTATATGTATTGCTGATTTGTATTTCTTTTTATTGAACTCTATTCATGTCATTTGCCCATTTTTCTATAAAAAGTTTGTCCTTTTTCTTGAAGATATGAAGAGTACTTTACGTATTGGGGATAGTGCAAATTTCTGTTCCACCCCTCTGCACACAGACACATATGGACACAGACACACACACAGACACACACACACGTTTTGTACTTAAAACCTATTTGAATTCGATATTGTTGTTACAAAAATCTTTTGCAGTTTTATGCAGATTTTTGCATAGTAGATTTCGTTCTTTCTGTCTTTGATATTGTACTCTATATTTTCTTCCAGTAATCTTATAATTTCAATATTTGTAAAAAATCTTAAATCTTTCTAGAATTTAATTTGGTGTAAAATGTAATATTTTTATATTTTATAAATATAATGTAAAATTTTAGGCTTTCCCCACCATAATTAATCAGTTGACCTAATACCATTTATTTAATCATTGTTTTCCCAATTATTTTAAATACTGAGAAAGTATAATCTGCTTTAATATCATATAGGTCAAATCCGCTATTATCATTTTCTATAAAATTTTTCTTAGATATTTTACCTATTTATTCTTATTAACTTTTAAATTATAGTTAATTAGAATTAACATCTTTATAAGGTAACTATCCCCATCCAGGAATATAGCATATCTTCATTTATTCGGTCTTTCTTTGTGTACTTCAGCTAAATTTTAGCGTTTTCTTTAAAATGATCCTGCACATTTTATTCTACAACTATTCCTGAGAATTTTGTTCTGTTTTATTTTGTTATTATTGTGGTTGTGGTGTTGGTGGTTTTGTTGATGGAGTTTAAGCTCCATGAGGGGAGGATATAGTTGGTTGCGCTCATCATTACATTCTCAGCACCGAACACAGCCTCTGACTCACAGAAAGCACTTGATTTCTACTTCTTGAATAAATGAATGAATTAATAAACAAATAAGTGATAAATTGACCAGTTTTTCATTATATTTTCTTACATGTTATTGATAAACACATAGGAAGGCAAAAGGTATGGAAGTTTTACACATAATAATACACAAACGTTGGGGGCTTCCCTGGTGGCACAGTGGTTGAGAGTCCGCCTGCCGATGCAGGGGACGCGGGTTCGTGCCCCGGTCAGGGAGGATCCTGCATGCCGCGGAGCGGCTGGGCCCGTGGGTCATGGCCGCTGGGCCTGCGTGTCCGGAGCCTGTGCTCCGCAGCGGGAGAGGCCACACAGTGAGAGTCCCCCATAACGCAAAAAAAAAAAAAAAATATACAAATGCTATTCACATCTAGAATACCATTAAAAATCTGCAACATGAGAAAAAAGATACTTACAAAAGGGGGAAAAAATACAATCCCTTCTATACAAACAGCTCTTTCAAATGGGAATGATAACACCAGAAAAAGTGGGCGAAAGACATCAGCAGGTAATTCATAAAAGAAGAAAGGCAAATGGCCAATATCTGAATATTTGAAGAGAAAAAAACATGCAAGTGAAAACAATACGAGCTATTACTTGTAAAGTCATGTTGGAAAAATTTTTAAGTTTGATAATAAAATTCAGTTTTGTGACGAGCAGAGAAGCAGATTCTTGCATTCCTGGCAGACAGGGTTTTAAACTGGGACAACCCCTATGGAGGGCAAATGTATGTCAAATTTTAAAATGAGATTATTAGTAGATGCAGTAATTTAATCCTAATTTTATATTTATCTTAATTTACATCTTTAATTTCATCAAAATAATTACACAGGAGAGTACATTTAGAAGAGATTAATAAAACTAACCATCAGGGAACCAGGTGCTTGGATAAATCATCTTGTGTATTTACAACAATCCATGTCATTGTGAAGTTTTTCTTTTATCGTCTTTTCCTTTCTCCTCCTCCTTCCCTTTTCTTTTTTCTTTCGGGCACAAATAAAAAATAGTGTTAAATAAGAAGACTAATAAATAGTGATTGAGAACAGTGAAGGTTTAGTTACTGTTTATATGCCCAGAAGTTTGTTTCTTTAACCATGATACCATCATTAATAATTTATATTTATGTCTCCTCTTTCTGTAGGATATTGAGTCTGCAGTCCTGCTTCTCACCATGACTCATGCACAAATACAGTCTCTCCATTCAGAATGTCAGCTGGAACTCAAGCCAGGGCATTGCCTCAGTGAGCATGTCCAGTCTCACCCAGAGCAGACAGGAGGAAGTAAACCTCCTGTGATCCAAAACATATGTGAAACCTGTACACATTTATGACGATTTTCTGCCTTTGAAACTCCACCAGCTGATTTTCTTCTTCCACTGTGTTTTCCTGACACCTGAGGCTAGACACCCTGGGACTCCCAGACGCAGGAACACCCCCTCTACTCCATCATGGCTCTTCTGATTTGAACAGGTCCCAGAACAGATGCTGAACAGATGCCAGGGATTTTTTTCTCTTCTTAATCGGAGAGACAGATCTTGATTGTTGCTTCCATGTTTCCTCCTCTTCCTCTACAGTAGGGTTTCTCCATCTCAGGAACTACTGACATTTGGAGCCAGATCATTTTTGGTGGTGGGAGGGCTGTCCTGAGCATTGTAGGATGTACGATGTAGTGGGCTTTACCCACTAGATGTCAGTAGCATTCCCCACCCCTGCCAACTGTGACAATGAAAAATGTCTCCAGACATTGCCAAATGGCCTCTGGGGGCAAAAGCTTCCCTAGATAAGAACCATGACTGTACACCCAAAGCGACATGCTAAACACATTTATATGCAAAGCATATGCTAGGTTTTTGGTTTTTTTGGGGTTTTTTTGCTAGGCATTCTTAAAACAAGTAGAGTGAAGGAAGGAAAGGGGAGGAAGAAGACAGGAAGAAAGGAAGCAGAGAGGAAGAAAGAAAGAAGGAAGTTAAGGAAGGAGGGAGGGAGGAAGGATGGGAGGAAAGAAAGAAAAAGATCAACCTAGGCCAACATCTCAAGGCACTCACATTTCAAACGAGACACTACACAGACATAAAAATACACAAAATGCTTGATATTATGAAGCCTAATCCAGCCTCTGTATCCTGACACCGAATTAAATCTCAGAAACAGAGTTTTGGGTGAAGTAGAAAAGAATAGCTTTATTGCTTTGCCAGGCAAAGGTGGCCACAGTGGGCTGATGCCCTCAACACTGTGTGTCCTGACCTGGAGGGGGTAGTGAGGAGTTTTATAGTACTGGTTCACGGGGGGTGTGGTCAACTCGTGGACATTCTTCTGATTGGTGGGTGGTGAGGTAAGTGGGAGTCAGCATAGTCAACCTTCAGGTTCCAACCGGTCTGGGGTCTACATACTAGCGGGCAGGGTACTGTTAACTTCTCCCACCTGCTGGGGGTTTCAGTATCTGCAAAACAGCTCAAAGATATTGTTGTGTGTATCCCTTGATGGGGAACCAGGACCCTGCCCCAAGGCTGCACTATTGTTTCTCTTGACTGTTTGTTTCTCCCTGGTCTGGAATCCTTTCCCTAATTAACAACTGCTTGAACCTGTCCATTGTAACTCAGGAAAGGTCATGGAGGCTGAATGAAGCCTATTTCCTGTAATCAAGAAATGGGAGACACAGAAAGGCTTTTGTGCCCAGGAGCCCCACAGGGACCTGCTCAATATCAATTACGGAATTGTATTTCATATTCAAAAGAAAACTAAGGTCAACTGTCAACTCTTCTCTATCCAAAAGAAAGATAACTCTTAAATTAATACCTTTCACATGAACCCAAGCAGAGAGACGGAGATCATTTCCAGATTTTATTTGCCTTGCAAATTAGTTTAAAATGCAGGACCGGAAGCTGAGGTGACCAGGTGTCCAATTCTAGTAATCCCACCAACGGTGAAGTTTTAACTTTTGTTTCCTCTGAAATATCACTCATCTCTCAGGACTCTGGTTTTTGGAGCATTTTCAAACGCATCAGATACCATCCAAATGGTGGGGACTGTGTAACTGTCCATCCTGAGTACATGTAGATTTTCTTCTCAAGGAAATGATGGCCTCATTTCCTTACTTTTTTCTTTCTATCAGCTTAGCATATATATTTAGAAGGCTCTAATTTTATTCAAGACCATACAAAAAAGTAAGGCACTTCTTATGGTATTTATAGGAGCCAGAGAGCAAAGTCTCTGAGATACAACAGGACGGCGTGGTGGGCTGTGATTCTGGTGCATGATTAAATTGTGCCACCAACTCCACTTGGTTTGACTCAGTCCATAGGCACTGAGAGGCCTTTGGCTTTCCTTAGGGAAAAATAGAGTTGAGGCACTCTCTGATGAAAGGGGCTGGCTTCATGGGTGTGCAACTTGGCCTTGGCTGGTATAATGCTCTGTGGTCACCATCTTGAAATGCTTGCTTTTTTTAACAGGAAGCCCTGTATTTTCCATTTTATTTTTTTAAATTTAAGTATAGTTGATTTACAATGTTGTGTTAGTTTCAGGTGTACAGCACAGTTTTATATATATATATATATATATATATATATATATACTTTTTCAGATTCTTTTCCCTTATAGGTTATTATAAAATATTGAGTATAGTTCCCTGTGCTGTCTTTACTGGTTATTGATTAATATATATAGTGGTATATAAATGTTAATCCCAAATTCATAATTTATCCCTCCACCTTTTCCCCTTTGGTAACCATAAGTTTGTTTTCTATGCCTGTGGATCTAAATATTCATTTATATCATTTTTTTTAAGATTCCACATATAAGCGATGCCATATGATATTTGTCTTTGTCTGACTTACTTCACTTAGTATAATAATCTCTGGGTCCATTCATGTTGCTGGAAATGGCATTATTTCATTCTTCTTTATGGCTGAGGAATATTCCATTATATATATATATATGTGTGTATGTATGTATATATATATATATATATATATATAAAAACACATACCACATCTTTAGGTTGTTTCCATGTCTTGGCTATTGGAAATAGCACTGAAATGAACATTGGGACGCATGTATCTTTTCTTTTCTTTTTATAAATTTATTTATTTTTGGCTGCGTTGGGTCTCTGTTGCTGCGCACAGGCTTTCTGTAGGTGTGGTGAGCAGGGGCTACTCTTCGTTGCGGTGCGTGGGCCTCTCATTGCAGTGGCTTCTCTTGTTGCGGAGCACGGGCTCCAGGTGCACGGGCTTCAGTAGTTGTGGCGCACAGACCCAGCCGCTCCGAAGCATGTGAGAACTTCCCGAACCAGGGCTTGAACCTGTGTCCCCCGCACTGGCAAGTGGACTCTTAACCACTGCACCACCAGGGAAGCCCTGTATCTTTTCGAATTATGGTTTTGTCTGGATATATGCCCAGTAGTGGGATTGCTGGATCATGGTAGCTCTATTTTTAGTTTTTTAAGGAACCTCCATACTGTTCTCCATAGTGGTTGTACCAATTTACATTCCTACCAACAGTGCAAGAGGGTTCCCTTTTCTCCACACCGTCTCCAGCATTTATTATTTGTAGACTTTTTGATGATGACCATTCTGACTGGTGTAGGTGATACCTCATTGTAGTTTTGAGTTGCATTTCTCTAATAATTAATGAAGTTGATAATTTTTTCATGTGCCTTGTATTTTCACTTTGCACAGGACCCCACTGCAAATTCTGTAGCCCATCCTGCTAATGAAGGATGTCTTCTCAGGGGTACTTATAAGCCAAGCTAATGTCATTTATCTCACTTGAAACCTCCAGGGATACACATAACGACATCTGAGCTCTTCTGCTGAACTAAAACCCCCAACAAATGGACAATGTTAATTACTTGATGAAGCATTCTCATTCCAGAGAGAAGGTCACAGTTTGATAACCTCGAGAACCACAGAAGCTCATCAGAAGACCACCTGAGACCAGATTAAAGGAATGCAGGTCCTGCACACACCCTGATCCTCATCAGCAACCCTCCCTTGAACCATTGCTATAAAGCTGCTCACCAAATCTCCGTGGGTTGGGACACACAGTTTTGAAGGCATGAGCCCTTTGTGTCCCCCTCTGCCTGGCAAAGCAATAAAGCTATTCTTTTCTACTTCACCCAAAATTCTGTCTCCAAGATTCAATTCAGCATTGCTGCACAGAGGCCAAGTTTCAGCATCACTACCACCTTTATGTAATTTCTGTTTCTCCTTAAAGGAAGGTAATTCTCAAAGAGCTGGGCCTCTGTTGTGTTCACGAATGTGTCGCCCACACCTGCAACATCTCCACGTTCCTAGGAAACATTCAATATGTTTGTTGGGCTTCTCTGGTGGTGCAGTGGTTAAGAATCTCCTTGCCGATGCAGGGGACACAGGTTCGAGCCCTGGTCCAGGAAGATCCCACATGCCGCAGAGCAGCTAAGTCTGTGCGCCACAACTACTGAGCCTGTGCTTTGGAGCCTGCAAGCCACAACTACTGAGCTCACGTGCTACAACTACTGAAGCCCACGTGCCTAGAGCCCGTGCTCCACAGCAAAAGAAGCCACTACAATGAGAAGCCCGCGCACCGTGACGAGGAGTAGCCCCCTCTCGCCGCAACTAGAGAAAGCCGCGCACAGCAACAAAGACCCAACACAGCCAGAAATAAATATAAATAAAAGTTAAAATATACATATTTGTTTGTTGAAGTAGCCAACGAGTGACTGAGTCATCACTTCTCATTTCCCTTCCATCCAGTTGCCTGCATCACCACCTCCCAACAATGACTCCTCTTTCACAAGAGAGCAGAGGAGAGGCCAGCATTACGGTAGAGAAAGATAAGGAGACTTGCAATAGGGAAGCCACTCCCAGATGAAGGAAACTAGATTCACGTCTCCCTCCACAGAGGTCTTGGTTGAGATTTCCACCCTCCACTTTGCCACTTCCAGCAACGCTTCCTTCAAGTCAGGAGTTGGCGGGAGAGATGTGGAGGCTGCCAGCTCCCAACCTCCTGCACCACCTGTCTGTCTGTCTGTGGCTTCAAGCCCAACACCCCTACACTGCCGAGATTTACGTAAACACAGATTTACGTAAACACAGGCCTCGTCCTCTTAGAAGAGAACAAAATAGGCCAGCTCTTATAAGAGAAACGGGTGGATTGGTGGGGAATTTAAGGCTCCTACCATTTGTAAGTGCAAATTTGTTCATCCTATAAAATTTGCTAGCAGACATTCAGCTAGCAGGCATCCCTAACTTCTTCAGGGAGAACAAAGAATCCTATGGTGCAAAGTATAGAAAATATTCTATTGGCAAAAGTAGGAGAGAAATTTTCTACACTGCTCTGTATAATCCGGCCACCCTTTCAGAAGAGCACAGGGGTAACACGGTTGACCCGGGGATGCCCCAGATGTCTGCCCACACCAGGCCATCTTTAGTTCACTCCCAAAGCTCAAGTCTTGGTTTTGTCATCACTTTGATCTACTCTACCCGTGGCGTCTCAGATTCTAACCCAGATACCCGCTGCTTACCCACAGACTCTCCCTACCTCTCCCACTCCAACAACTCCCACTAAGTCTCCTTTCCTTTTCGACAAGACCTCCCAGTTCCTTCCACCCTCCTTGGGTATCTGGAACATAGGATCACTCCCTATCAGCGGTTTCCTGAACCACACTTTAATTCCTTCAATTTCCTCCCCCGTGATCCCTCTGCCTCACCTGCCCTGCACCATCTTGCCCAAACCATCTCCTTTTTGTCTCTTCTCCTGTTCCAGCGTCCCACGTATTCTAAGGGAGACATTATATGCCAGGCAGCTGACGCTGCTCTCTGTGTGGGATCGCTGGTCCTGACCCCTCCACCAACACCCGCCCCCAACAGCAATACGGACAACTCCGTCACTTCCTTCAAGTCTTCGAGGACCAAGAAGGCTTCTGACGTGAAGTCACAGCTCCCCACCCCACACGTCTGATATCCTTTATCCTGATCTATTTCCATAGCGCGCATCACCTTCTAGTGTTCCGTTCTTACCAATCAATTATGCTTACTCTTTATTTTTAGTTTCCCTCCCCAACTAGAATATTTCCCAAAGGCAGGGATTTTTTTTCTACTCGTTCACTGATATATCCTCATCTCTCTCTTTTTTTTCTTAACTCTTATAATACAAGGCCTCTCCCTCCGCATTCCCCCTTTTCTGCAAAAGCGCTTCACCCTCACTTACTGTTCTCCTCACTTTTGGACACGACATCTGTATGTTTCGTAATGAAACATGGAGGGACACTGGCCCAAGTTCTCCCTAGTTCCTTTCCCTCCTAAAGCATCTACCCACACAACCGCCTTCTCTCCTTTTGAAGTCTGACCCCCCTATGTTCTGCCCTCCCCATTTCTTAGGAGGGAGGGGCTTGCTTAATAAATGTTCTGGCAAATTGGTGGGGTCTGCACCCTGAATGAGGCACACTTCTTTCTGTGAGAAGAACTGACGGAGAGGGGCGTTCCTGCACCCTGGGGTCGGGAGGGAAGCTCTAAAGGAGAAGAGGGCAAAGCCATGCAGCTCAGAGTTTGTGCCACTGAAGCAGGATTCCCGGACCCAGCCAGGACGACTGTGAACGTGTGCTTGGGGAGGTTTGCTCAGGGAGACACCCCTGAGCACAGTGAGTCAGCAGAGGCTCCAGGGGAAGAGGCAGGATCTAGGTTTCCAAATATCTTTCCCTCCTAAGGGAGGGGAGCTTGGCAGCTGCGCAAGAGGTGTGGTGGTGGCAGTCAGGGAGGGGCGGAGGGAGAGGAGCCAGCCGGCAACCTCCCAGGACTCTGGTTCCAACTCGGTGCCACCTCCCCCGCACCCCACCCCACACCCACCCACCCCCACCCCCCCACCCCGCCTCCCCACGGCCACTGGAGAATCAGCACCACCTTCTGGCCACAACAACACAGGCTGCCCCTGCAGACAGAGCTGGCCTCCCCATTCTCTGTGCTTCCTACCACTGTCCAATGGACGCATAGAGGAGGCTTCATGGAGGGGTCAGTGCATGGGCTGATCTTAAACGAGATTCAGGGGCCTTCTTGAAGGATATTCATCACACTGTCAATGTGATGATTTCTTCAGGTCTGTGTATTCATTTCCTAGGGCTGTCTTAACAAAGTAACAACAAACTGGGTGTTTTAAAACGACCACCAAGGAGTGGCTTAAAATGTCTTATCTCCTAGTTCTGGAGGCTAGAAGTCTGAAATCCAGGAGTCAGCTGGGCCATGCTCTGTCTGAAGCCTCTAGTGGAGGATCCTTTCTTGTCTCTTCTGGCTTCTGGTGGTCGCTGCCAATCCTTGGCATTTCTTGGTTTACAGATCCATCATTCCAGTCTCTGCCTCTTTCTCCCCTGTGTGTGTCTGTGTCTTCAAATTTCTTTCTCTTTGTAAAGATACCAGTCATTGCATTTAGGGCCCTCCCTAATCCAGTATGACTGCGTCTTAACTGATTACATCTGCCAAGGCCCTGTTTCTAAATAAGGTCACATTCACGGGGTACAGCGGTTAGGGCTTCAACTATATTTGGGAGGGATAACACAATCAAGCTCATAACAGCCTGTGTGTTGGTGTTTTATTACAATGAGAATGCATGGCTTCTATAATCTGATTCCATTTATATAAATTTCTAGTGAACGCAAACTAATCTATAGCAACAGGAGGCAGATCAGTGGTTGCCTAGAGATGGAGGAAGTAAGAAGAGGTGAAGGGGAGGGATTACAAAGGGACATAAGGAAACTAAGGGGTGATAGAGATGTTCATTATCTTGACTGTGGTGATGATTTCATGAGTGTATATATATGCCAAAACTTATCAAATTATATACTCTTAAGTGCGGTTTATTGTATGCAATTCCATCTCAATAAAACTGTTTTTAAAAACTGTTAAAAAACACGAAAAATTCATTTTTATCCTATTGGACTAGCAAAGATTAAAAAGAATGATAATGGCAATTAAAGATAGGCTAGGAGGGAAGAGGGACTCTAACACTATGGAGGAAGGTGGGATTGGTTCAATGTTTGTTAAAGGCAGTGTGCAAATAAGTTTAAAATTCTTAAATGAGCACATGTACACTTTGACTGGAAATTCCACTGCTGAAAATTTAAATTAAGGAAATAGATGTCCATTGACAGACGAATGGATAAAGAAGATATGGTACATATATACAATGGAATACTACTCAGCCATAAAAAAGAGTGAAATAATGCCATTTGCAGCAACATGGATGGACCTAGAGATTATCATAGTAAGTGAAATAAGTCAGAAAGAGAAAAGACAAATATCGTATGATACCACTTATATGTGGAATCTAATTTTAAAAAATGATACAAATGAACTTATTTACAAAACAGAAATAGACTTACATATATAGAAAACAAATTTATGGTTATCAAAGAGGAAACGTGGCAGGGGGAGGGATAAATCAGGAGCTTGGGATTAACATATACACACTACTGTACATAAGATGGATAACCAACAATGACCTACTGTATAGCACAGGGAAGTCTACTCAATATTCTGTGGTAACCTATATGAAAAAAGAATCTGAAAAAGAATGAATATATGTATATGTATAACTGATTCACTTTGCTGTACACCTGAAACTAACACATTGTAAATCAACTATACTCCAATAAAGTTTTTAAAAAAGAAAGAAAATATTATATAAAGCAACATGCTTTACTTTGGCATTTAAAACTTATATCTGTTTTGATATAGAGAACAAACAAGTGGTTACCAGCTGGGGGGGAGGGGCAATACGGCACGGGGGAGTGGGAGGTACAAAGTATTGGGTGTAACATAGGCTCAAGGATGTACTGTACAACACAGGGAATATAGCCAATATTTTGTAATAGCTGTAAATGGAAAGTAACCTTTAAAAACTGTATGAAAAATTTTAAAATTTTTAATTAAAAAAAGGAAATAGACAAATGCTCAAAAGAATGTATGTGAAGATATTCACTACAGTGTAGTTTTACGAAACAAGTGAAAAATTGGAAACTACTTAAAAATTTTTTTTTAAAGCAGATTATCAAGCAGTATTTTGGTGAGAGGGTGTGTGTGTGTGCACTTACAGAGAAAAAGGTATTGAAGGATCAGAATATAAATACTCAACAAGTGTGCAGTGACAATGTTAAAAGTGGAGTAGGAGAAGGGAGAGTCCATAATACCTGATCCTTACATGAAATCATTCTCACCTCCTTCCCTAACGTCCCCTCATCCATGCAGGTCCTCTAGAAGGCTGGTTCCCAGGCCCTCTCCTGATGGTTCTACCCTAATGGCTTTGCTGAAAAGCTACGATGGGAGAATATGTTTACCCTCCCAATTCTAGGCTTATTTCTGGGTGGTGGGTTTTTAGGTAGTCTTTATTTCTTTACTCTACTTCTCTGTACTTTTTGACTTTTTTGCAACAAAAATGTGTTATTTTTATAATTTAAAAAGTATTTCTAGTCTTTTGATAAGGAGGTGGGTAGGTGTTTCCCAGGCAGATGGCTGGGGGTGGGTGGGGGAGGGCATTCCAGGCAAAGGGAGCAGCAGAAGGGCAGATGGGTTGGAGGAACAGTGGAGAATAGGGTAACATTTTAGGTAAAGTGCACTTGGATCAACATGATGAGAGTTTAGGGATTACAATGAGGAAAGAGGGATGGAGAAATCAGGCAGAGGTCAGCTCTGGGAGGCTTTGTTTGCCGTGCTGAGTTTGCCTTTTTATATGGGTCACAGGAGAGAAAGATTTTAGACGGGAGATAATTGATTGGAGATTGCTTTAGAAACAAGACTCGGATGTATGATTGTAGGAAATAGATGAAGAGGGAGAGGGAGATGAGAATGGATGAAAGTTGGGGGATGACCACAGTATCCCAGGCCACCCTGAGGGTCTGAGACAAGAATAAGGGGTCGGGAGAAGTAAATGGATATGAGAGATACTAAGAATGGGAATCAAGCTAGTCCATTGAGGGGAAAGGGGAAGAGGAGGTGTTTGGCTTGAGTGACCCAGTGGATGGTGGTGTCAATCACTGAATTAGAGAATTGAGGAGTAGAAAGTACAGGAGTTCATTTTGGGACATGTTGGGTTCTGGGTGTCTGGGAGTCCTCCAAGAAGAAGGGCAGTTAGGCAATTCCATGTGCAGATACAGAGCTCATGAGACAGCTCTGGGCTGAAGATAAAAGCGAGGAGTGGGCTGAAGCCATGGGAGTGGGTGGGATGCCCAGAAGGTCATGTGCAATGAGGAGAGAGGAGAACTCAAGGCCAAATCCTAGAGTATTACTTAGAATTCTCTAGTTACAAGGAGAGAAAACAAGCCCAATAAATGCAGGCAGTGGATAACAAAAGAACATATTGGTAGCCTGATGGGTAGGTCACAGAATAGCTGAGTAACCAGGCTGTAGGGAGGACGGGATTGAAGGGAGCTACAGGATCTCCAGGCAGAATTTGTGGCCTGCCGCCTTTGTTATTTCTGGTTGCTATAATAAGAATATCATAGATCGGGTGGCTTAGACAACAAACATTAGTTATTCACAGCTCTGGAGGCTGGAAGTCCAGATCGGAGTTCCAGCACGGTCAGGTTCTGGTGAGAGCACTTTTCCTGAGAAAGAGAAAGTAAGTACTCTTTTTCTCTTTCTGTCTCATCTAAGGGACGTGTCTCTTCTTACAAGGGCACTAATCCATAGGGCAGGCCATCAGGAAGGGCAGGCCATCAGGAAGGGCAGGCTGGGTCTCTCCTGCCCAGTCTGAAGCTGCTGTCTGTGGGCAGAATTTCTTCTTTTCAGGGAAACCTCAGCCTGGGTTTTAAGGTCTTTCAACTGATTGAATCAGAGCCACCCAGATGATCTAGGATAATCTCTCCTATTTAAAGTCAACTGATTATGGACTTTAATCACACCTACAAAACACCTTCACCATAACACCTAGATTTGTGTTTGGTTGAATCACTGGGGGCTAGAGCCTAACGAAGCTGACACAGCAAAACATCTTCACAAACATATTCTAAATATTTAACATACCCTAATCATTATTCCAAATATTTCAGCCAGAACATTCTTTTGAGGTTCTATGCTTACTCTTTTATTTATTTTTTTTTTGCAGAAGAAGACATTAAAACTCTGAATGAGTGAACAACTTGTCTAATATTTTGCAGCTAGTAAAAGGTGGAGCTGGAATTTGACTCAGATAATCACTCTACAGCCAACCAAATGAACCATTTGCCCAGCTGCCTCGTTGGAGCAGAAAAGGAGTAAATACCTAGAAAGCAGAGACCAGCTATACTCATTCTGTATTCTTAGCACCTAGCCTGGTAGATAATAGGGACCCACTTGTTGAGTCAACAGTTAAGGTATAACATTTAAAAGTCTGTGTACACCCAAGGGAAGACCAGTGAAATCCATGTAATGGATACTTTAAACTGCAAACTCCTAAAAACAATTTTCTTAATTTCTGTTTAATTGTTCTTTGGTTATCTAAAGGAATTAAGTGATATTTAGTTCAGAGCTGAAGTTTTAAGAAAAATACTTCATGAGAGTTTTTTTCTAAATTGGCCCTTTAATTTTCTATGACGTGGCTTTATCCCTTTATGCATGACATGAAGCCAGATTCCATATTTAATTAAAATTCAATATTTTTATGAGACTACAGGAGGTATTTTTATGAGTTCTTTTTTGGATAACTAAATAGAACATGTTTAAATATACTTAGTAACAAAAATCAAATTGGGATTTTCAGTATTTAACTCTTTTACTGACAGTAGAGTCAAACAATGAAATTGCAAAACAAATTCTATGTAGCTCACAAAATTTCTTTCAATCAAGAAAAGAAAAACACAATTATTCAGAATTCTGGAAAATCCTGGTGGAAAAACACTTCACAAAAGAAGTGAGAAACGGGGCACATAAATCCTATTGTACTCATGAGACGTCTTTTAAAACTCAATGATAGGCCACTCTCACCTTCTGAGATGGCCCACACTCTGTCTGTGGAGTGTGTCCACTTCTTACCTATCGCTTTGTCTCTCACTGAATTCTTTCTGCAATGAGACATCAAGGACCCGAGCTTCATTAAGTCCTGAGACCAGGGGTGAGATCTCAGTTAAAAGACCGTGGGTTCAAGTCCCAATCTGAGTTACACGGTTTCAGTTCCAGGTGGTTGGTTTCAGTTCCTGGTGGTTATTCTCAGATTACCTCTCATGGAAAATATCCACAGCAAGTATAAATCCTTTAAAAAGAGCCACCCATGACTCTTTAGAAAAAGGATAGGTACTTCCCTAGTGGCGCAGTGGTTAAGAATCCTCCTGCCAATGCAGCGGACACGGGTTCGAGCCCTGGTCCGGGAAGATCCCACATGCCGCGGAGCAACTAAGCCCGTACGCCACAACTACTGAGCCTGTGCTCTAGAGCCGGCGAGTGACAACTACTGAGCCCGTGAGCCACAACTACTGAAGCCCATGCGCCTAGAGCCCATGCACCGCAACGAGAAGCCACTGCAATGAGAAGCCCGTGCGCCGCAACGAAGAGTAGCCCCTGCTCACCGCAACTAGAGAAAGCCCGCGTGCAGCAATGAAGACCCAACACAGCCAAAAATAAATAATATTTTTAAACAACGAAAAATGATAAACAATTAAAATATTGGGTTTGTTTGAAATACACCAGGGAGAACAAAGAGTTGATAATGATGCTCTGAACTGAAGACGGAAAGTTGGCTGTGGGAATGAGGGAGGGATGTGGAAATTTAGGGATTTATTGGCAGTTTTAGGAAGGGCTAATCTGGAAATTAGTCTGTATTCTGGATTTGATACCCTGCTCTCCAAACATTTGGAAAACTCAGGAGAAAACGAGTGCCCCCTGGGGAGAAAGGAGGGACTGGGACCCCACAGACCACAGTTCCTCTCACGCACGAACCACGGAGACGGAATCACGATTGTCCCCTGATAACCCTCCCCATGGTCACCACACATTCTAGAGGAGTCGCGGGGCTGTGGGCGCAGAGCTGCCCAGAGAGGCTCCAGGCTTAAGTCACCGCCTGCAGTGACGGGACAGGACGCCCGGGGTCCCAGCTGCCGACCCAGCCCCGCCACTGCGACAGCCGGAGGGAATGAGGTCTGAACGGTGCCCCCTGCGATTTTGGGTCCGCAAACTCCTCAGTTTACCGCGCTGGGAGGCCCACGTCCCGCCACGGCCGGTTCAGACTGTCCCTCCTCCCTGTCCTGGGACACCTGGCCCAGCACACTCACCATTTCCCGGCTTTGGGCTCCTCCGGCGTCTTCCCATAGACTCCCGCGGCCCCTGCAGCACGTATTTACCCTGCGGCGGACACACCTGAGACACGTAAACGTTGACGAGATTCCAGTCAAAGCGAGGCCACGAGCGTCCACGCAGTTTGCAGAGCGTGGCCCACCCACTTTCCCCTGCTGCGCCCCTGATTGGACAATTCGCAAGCACCCGCCCCCCTTTATCCTGAGTGGCAACGGGTCAGGAGGTCATATGATTGACCAGAACCAGTTTCCACAGGCGGGCGGGAGGTTGTCCTTTCCAGCGACCTTTGCCTTTAAACCACACTTGTCACTGGCCCTAGAGGGACAGTGGCGTCTTCCTCAGATCTTTCAGAATGTGGGGACACAGGTGTGCTCAGGGAATTCCAGAGTAAGATTCTGGAACAACCGACGTCCTTATCCAAAGCAAGCGGGGCGCCCTGGTCAGGCCAACTGGGAAAAGAGGGTTTCCGGTCCTCCACGGGGCAATACTTGGCACAGGCTGTGAGGCCACACAGGATACTGTGACCCTTGTTTACAAACACACTGAAAAATGACCTCACCATGTGTAATAAAGAGTCTGGCTCCAAAAAAAAAAAAACTCAATGATAGCTGATATTCTAGAAGAATAAGAATCTGAAAGAAATTCGGCAGATGAGAGAATCCAAAAACTCTAGCACTTTAGAACTGGAAAGGGGTCTTGGAGATTATCCAAGCCCATCTAGGGCATATGACAGACAGCCAAGACCTAGAAGCCCAGGAGGATAAATTAAGTACAGTGCCCAAGGGCATGGCAGGACAGATCCAATCCTGCCTTGTTGTGAGTCACCCTGCCCACTTAGGACGGCTTCTGTGGGTGGGTAGACAGTGTTGTAGGCGGGTGTCCACAGCTTCTGCCCACTTGCTCGTTCTCCCTCCTGACATAATGCATGCAGTTTCTGCTCCTGTCCGGCACCCTGGAGCGCTCCCTGCCCCTCTCCTCTCCTCCTGCCGTTTTCTTTTTCCTGAATCACCCCTTTCTCCTCTCTACTGAAGCTATGAACATGCACTAGAATCTCCCACCTATAACATCCCCTCCCTTGGCCCTCCACCCTCAGATCAGACCCCTCCTTGTTTTTAGCTTCTCTCTCTCCCTAGGGGCTTTCATCCAGTCTCGTGGCCACTCATACAGTCTTTAGATCACATTCTAAATTTCCATCACCAGCACTGACTTTTACCCTAAATTCCAGACAAGCTACCTGCCAGCTTGACGTATCCATTTGGAGAGCCATCCAAATAGATGTCCCCAAATTAACAACTCTCCCTCATCTCTGCACCAGGTTCTTTAAGCCTATACTAGAAGAATTGGGAGACTCTGCCCCCATCTCTCCTCTCCCCTGAGGCCCCTACTTTAAGCCACCCTCATGTAGCTGGACTATTGCAATGAACTCCTAGCTCTTTCCCTTGCACCAAATCTCTTTCCTTTCCCCACACAGTACTTAGAGGGATCTTTTCTTAAGGAAGAACAGCTGCATAAATAAGACTCTGACATGTTTCAATATAAAGTACTTTGATTACTTTTCATTGCCCTTTGTTCACTGGAATGAAATCTGAACTCTTCACCATGGTCATATCACACTCTATGACATGATTTTCTTTCCTCCAACTTCTTTTTCACTCTTTCCTTCACACACTACACACCCTTTAGCCTCTGCTCTCTTCCCGGATCACCCTTCTCCTCTTTGGCTCTCGGTGTCTCTGACGCAAAAGCTTTTTCTCCTTGCTGGCTTGTCTCCATCTCTTACATGTCCGTGGGCCTGTCCCCAGTGCAGATAAGCCTTTCCCGGCCATCCTTTACATGAAATAGACACTCTCCTCTACCTCCGGACCCAGGTCTCATCACTCTGTTTACTTCAGCCACAGCGATGACCAGGTTCTAAATTTTTCTAACTTGGTTATATGTTTACATTCTAGATTAGAAGCTTCACGAGGGTAGGGCCCTTGTCCAGCTCATTCAGAAACCCTGGAACTGGGGATGGGTCTCGGCAAAGTGAAGTGAGCAGTAAATATTTCCCTGCAGGAATAAATCATTTGACTTAAGCTCATATTAGATTTGAGAGGCATTGTCCTCGTGTGTCCTCTAGAAATTCCTAATATTTTTTCACCAGCACAGCTAGTTCATTTATCTTTGTTTTCTTGCTAACTGAGTCAGAGCTGTTCTGCTTTCTAATCTAAATATAACATTGATGAAGAGGATCAGTTTGGAAGGCAAAATGGAGTCCATTCCCTAATGGCCTAATTTCTTTGAATACGTGAGAACAATATATGAGTATACATGCTCATATATGATATTCTGCTCACCAGTGAAGCTTCTGTTGTATGGTAGATACTGTGTTATGCATTGGGATGTGTAAGATATGCATTTCTATAACTTATATATATAATTATGCATATAGAGAAATATAGACATAGATCAATGTCTCCATTAAATATGAATACAGATACTCTCCCAAGACCCAACTGTTCATCAGAATCAACAAAACGGGTCAGAATCTCAACCAAGCTAAACAAGCTAACAGGATTTGGAACGAGAAGGAAAGATGTGCAAAACGCGTTCTAATCTTGATTGCTCATCTCTCAGTTCCATGTCACAGGGTTCTTGTAAGCATTGGGTGAGATGCCCACATAAGCCTCTTGCCACACAGCCTGGCACAGAATACGTGTTCAGTAAAAGCTTGCTCTTTCCAAGGACAGTTTCTACTCATTGTATAATGGCCTTGCCTTTGTGACTGCTGGGTGAAAGGGCTTGGCCTCTGGAGGTCAAGGAGCTCTTATGGGGGCCTGGATGGTGGGACTGGGGCTGGACAGCTCCCCTCCACCACTTCCAGAGCTGGCGCTGCAACCCCTGCAGCAGCCAGCAGTGCCTGAGGCTCCTGATTTCTCCACATCCTTGCCAACTCTTCCTTTCTTCCTCCCTCCCTCCCTCTCTCTCTCTCTCTCTCTTCCTCTCCTTCTTTCTCCTTTCTTTTCTTTCTTTCTTTCTTTCTTTCTTTCTTTCTTTCTTTCTTTCTTTCTTTCTTTCTTCTTCCTCTCTCTCTCTTTCTTTCTTTCTTTCTTGCCAGTCAAACTAGTGGATGTGAATGGTGTCTCACCGTGATTGTGATTTGCATTTCCCTAATGACTGATGAAGATGTTGGGCAGCCAACTACTGCCCTACCTGGATGCAAATCCTGAATCTTCATTTCGTCCTCAACGTCAGCTTGCCCTGTATAGGCCACATTTCCTTTTACCTCAAATTAATCTCCTAATTTCAACAGTTCTTAGCATCCTCTGTGCCTGTCCTTCATTGATGTTCTTGGACATGGCAAAATCCATGGTCTCTACCTGCCCGTGAGTCTATCTGAACTCCCCATTCTGGCCTTTGTGATCTGACCCATTTCACAATACCCCGTCTCTAGTTAGGACAAAAGTAGTGAAAGGTCTGGGAACAAAGGACAAAGCTGAGAAGGAAAGAAGCAGGCCACTGCCCAGAGTCCCAGAAGCAATTTCAGAGTTTAGGGGTGAAACTGATATGGACAGGATGATTCAGCCTCGGACCCCCTTCACATATTTCTTGTTAAATGTGAAAAGAAAATTACTGAAGAAAGAACTTCAGCCAAGCAGATCACAGGTCAGTGTTTCTCAGACCTGACTGAGCATTGGAATCACAGGCAACACTTTTCAAAATCCCAGATGCTGTACCTCACCTCAGAGAATATGATTCACATGATCTGCCATGAGGCCAGTGAATCAGCATTTGTAAAAATCCCCCCTCCCCACACCTCCAGTGATTTCCATGAGCAGCGTGGGTTAAGAACCACCAGACTAAGGGGAACCCTGATTACGGTCAGCAAACAATAGGAAACCTAGGTGAGCAGAAGTTGCTTAAGTATGATAGCTGCGGTTTGAGAAGAGACATACCCTCAACCTCACAGAAAAATACAAGGGAAAACATCTGGCTCAAAAAAGCCATCAGGGGCTTCCCTGGTGGCGCAGTGGTTGAGAGTCCGCCTGCCGATGCAGGGGACACGGGTTCGTGCCCCGGTCCGGGAGGATCCCACATGCTGCGGAGCGGCTGGGCCCGTGAGCCATGGCCGCTGAGCCTGCGCGTCCGGAGCCTGTGCTCCGCAACAGGAGAGGCCATAGCAGTGAGAGGCCCGCGTATGCAAAAAAACAAAACAAAACAAACAAAAGCCATCAGTTACAATAGAACGTCATGTCGACTCTAGCCATTTTTCCTAGAATATTTCCTCTTTAGAATAAGCCAGGAGAATTTTTCTCTGAATTTTTATCTACTGCCTCACACCATCAGCCCACCGAATTATCTCTATTTTCTTGGCTTATTACTTGTTAATGTTTGGCATCATTCAATACACAGGTGCTGCTGGTGACAGGAATGGGGCAGTTATTTACCTCAAGATGGAGTAATAAGTAATTCAAAATTACTAGATTGTTTTTTAAGTATCTGATCTATGCCATGTGTGGTTTTGAAATGACTGATAATTTCAGGAAAAACTGAGACAGAATCCTGAATTACTTAGCATCCATTTTCCCAGGGTTGCCAGAAATGACTATTTTGGGTCTTGGGTCAATGAGTGCAATACATTTATGAGCAGAGTAGAAACTTATTTATAGATCTCTGTTAGTCCACTTCCCAGTACATGAGCCAGCATCTCTCTTTGGAGTGATCCTGTCTGTATGTCAGCAGTGAAAAGCAAACCTCTGTGTGCAAACCCTTGAGGAAAGAAACGTCTTCCAGTGATTCCCACGCTTTACCACTAGGGGCGCCAAAGAGCCAGTCATCCAGGTACAAAGCCAAGAGTCAACCAAAGAAATTGATGGACGTATTTCACGTAGAATTTGCCGAGTAATTCTGCAAAAGGCCATAAAATGTAAGCAACTTCGTTTTTCCCGAATGGAGTGTTCTCTTTCCCCATGCTTTTTCCCCACAGAGCCCAAGCACATGAAGGCTTAATGCCTTTCTGACATTTTAACAGAATTTCCATACATTTATCTGTTTAAATCTCTAGACTGTTTTAAGTAGCAAAAGAAAGGAAAATTAGGTAGTCTGAAGGAAAGTTCAATTCATCGCAACTTATCTGGGAGCTGTATGCGCCATTCCAGGTATGGAGAATCAGTCCTTCTCAGGGAACTAACGAGCCCTAGCTTCTGCATTAAATTGGTGCCTGCCATTTAAAATTATACACGGATGTATACGTACCTGCATGCGGAGTGCGTTATTTATATGTAAATAGCACATATACCCAGTTTTCCTAAAAAGCAATTCATTTGCTCCAGACTTTAAAATCTGTCTTCTTTACTCGTACTTTAAAAAAATATTTTATCAGAGCCCAAATTTATAGCTCTTTCTTCAATCAACAAGAGAGAGTAGCATGAAAATCCTTGAAGAGATATGTGATGCGAAAATAACATGACTGTTCAATAATCATATCTGCGTGACTGATCCCAAGCTTATGTCTGCCTCCAAATAGCAAGGGAAGGTCAAGTGTCCCCCTTCCCCTCCCCGCCAAAGGGTATTAACGTGTTGGATTCTTTTTCCATTTTCCCTCTTCGTCAGCACTGACATCCAGCTTCCATCACGGCTGTTAGGGCTACTGAGCTGAGCCACATGACAGGGTGTGTAGACCCGCAATGGCTCAGATGAAAACAAAAGCATAAATAAAAGAAATAGCTGCAGTTTCTGTGGGGGAGGAAGGTGGGGTCTGGAGTGAAGGCAAGCTCCCTCCACGGGAAAACTTGGGCGAGTCAGCACACCGACAGGAAGCTCACGCTCCCCGGATGGGAGAGGTTTAGACATCCCAAGAAGAGTTGTTTGATTCGTTTGTCACTTGGTTTCTATTCCACTCTAAAGGATACATACCACTCCTTCTCACCATATTTTTAAAACAATGTCTGCAAATATAGTGGGAAATGCTGGTCAGTGTTTGCTCCAGGGCTGTGTGTATGTATGCATATATATGTATGTGTGTGTGTGTGTGTGTGTGTGTGTGTGTGTGTATACATATATATATGTATAGATATATATAGATATATATATAAAGAGAGAGAGAGAGAGAAATCTGTAAGTCGCAAAGTGAATCACCCTCTTCCTCTATGGGAGTTGTCATGTGGTTGGCCTCAGCAAATACAGTGCATCCATCCAAATTTCCAGGCAAATGTTTATTTGGGATGATTTTTCCCTGTCCACACGCCATGTGGCCCATGCGAAATGGGGCTGTCATGGATGTCATGCATTACAATGAAACGAGCAGGACTTTTCCAGAACTTATAGGTTCTAGGAAGGAGGTAGGAGGCCGAGAGATTTCACTGAGGAGGCCACTCAGCTCCCAGCTTGTTGAGTTTATGAAAACTGAAGGCAATCTGTCCTCTGCGAATGCACTGCGTATGAGCAGAGAAGGTGACTGAAAGGGCCACCAAAACATGTACACGTGTTTAATGGGAATATGGAATTCTCAAGTTAAATGAGA
This sequence comes from Stenella coeruleoalba, assembly GCF_951394435.1. NCBI lineage: Eukaryota > Metazoa > Chordata > Mammalia > Artiodactyla > Delphinidae > Stenella > Stenella coeruleoalba. The sequence continues at coordinate 16,132,683 of NC_137158.1, read as the reverse complement.
ATATGGAATTTATTCTACACCTTAAAGTTTAGACTTTTAGATTCCCTTAAAAATTTAAGTGTATGAACTTAAAAATGGCCGACCACATAAACTGTATAAGCAACTAGTGAGAACCTGCTGTATAGCACAGGGAACTCTACTCAGTGCTCTGTGGTGACCTACCTGGGAAGGAAACACGAAAAAGAGGGGATATATGTATACGTAGAGCTGATTCACTTCTCTGTACAGCAGAAACTAACGCAACACTGTAAAACAACTATACTTCAATAAAAATTAATTTAAAAAAATAAATAAAATGTAAAACAAAAACCAAAGATGGGTCATATAGGAGGTGGCGTCACTTATGGGGGGAATCTCCCTTTTCATATTGTAATTGCCTATACAGTGACTGCAGTGATGCCATGAGTCACGCAGAGGAGGTTTCTATGTGCTGGGGGCTGAGGAGTGTTCTAGGGCGTTGTCTAGGCTTCTCAGTGAAGAATTTGTCCGTGAGAAGTGCAGCCAAAGTTGTGGATGAGCAAAAAAGAAGCACTGCCTGCCTTGGGATTAAATTTTGAGGCCCATGATTTAAGAAAGTAAATTAGTATCTTGTAAAACGGGGTTAATAATACCTACTTCAGAGGATTGCCACGAGGAGGAATACATTTTAAGACGTGGACATATGGTGTAAACTATAAATGGCTTTACAGGCATGAGACTATTATTACTATTTTAGTAGGAGTTCTGGAAGATATAGGTAATGTATTTCCGGGAATTGTTTCATTCCCCGGACTCATGAGATGTGTCAAAAGCCCAGTCTATCTCAAGCCTTATCCTGTGGACAGCCATCTTATCTCTTATTTGTGAGGACTCTCATTCTTAGAGGGTAGATTATGTGACCTAGTTTAGCAGAGGTCTGAGGACACTTAGAGAAATATGATTTTGACAAAATCCAGGAGGAGAACTCAGATGGGCATCTAAATCAGGAAACACGAACACACCAGAACCTTAAAAGTCCTTATGGACTTTGGTTCATGATGGCAAATGAGGAATTGAATTACAGTCTCTGTCTTTCTTGGATCATTCTCAATTCTTCCTAATTATGGCCAATACACTGTCCTGAGAATCTGAAATCTAAAAAGACATTTTTCAAAGACTTCCAAGCTAATAACGGCAATGATAAAATTTGTCTTGCATCTTCTTTTCTTCATATCCTTACAGTTTTTGTCACAAAAGATACAGTGCTCAATACCTACACATTTAGAGAGAAATGAGCCCAAAGATAAAACACTTTTGAAATTGCCTGATTCTTTTTTCTGTAAACACAAGCAAGAAAAGCAATTGCTTAGCCCAGTACAGTCAATACCGTCAAAAGATTTTCCAGTGTTTCAATGATGAAATGCTTTCTGCATATAAAACTCAAATTTAACAATTTCTAGTCATCATTTAAATGAGAAACTTGAGTATGTTAACAATTTAGAAGACGTTTACATAAAAAGAGATCATTTCGACTTGATAATTATCCAGTCCACAAGAAAATCATGGGACACTCCTCTGGGAAATACAGAGCAGAACAAATGGAAAGAAAAAGAAATAGAATACAATGGAAACTTGGAAAATGAAAAGAGGAAATCATGTCCTTTGAAAAAGGATGAGTTGCCCTGATTCATGCAATAACTTTTGGCTAGTTGGTGAGAGAGAATTTTGTGCATGTTGGACCCAGGTACATATTTTTGGAAACAGTTTCAGAACTAAATATTTCTCCCTTGGGGTTCTTGAAACCTTAGGTGATGGTGATAAAGTCAAAGCCCAGAGGTTAATGTCAAAGGGAGCAATCCCTGAAAGTCATGGATCAGACCAGCACAAGCCTAGAAACAAAGGACAATTAGAACACAGACCAGACAGGCAAATGGGGTAGGTTTCCCGCAAACAGCAGTATGGAGACAGGAGTCCATCAACGCGTCTTGTACCAAATGGCCCATGAAGAATCTGAACTTATCCAAGTACAAAAATGAAAGTTTCTATTTTCTTCCAAAAACATCTACTAACTGGGCTCTGTTGACACCTCACTTGCATGCATTCTTCTGGAACGTTGGAAAACATTTATTCATTCATTCAGTTCCCATCTCATTGGTGGCAAACACCATCACCAATGAGAGGACTTCATTAGGAAGTCCTAATGAAAAGTTTTTTGACGAAGACATTTGAAAGCTGCCAGAATGGAGCCCAAAGAAACAATGACATGCTCAGTATTGCAATTTCTGGAATTTATTGTGAAATGGGACCTTTACGAATCTCTGCCAAACTTATCCTTCTGCTTAAGACTTTTCACTACTCTTTGTATATGTATTGCATCGTGTGAAAAAAACTTTTGAAATTAAAATGAATAAAAAGTAGTTCTTCGGGCTTCCCTGGTGGCGCAGTGGTTGAGAGTCCTCCTGCCGATGCAGGGGACACGGGTCCGTGCCCCGGTCCGGGAAGATCCCACATGCCGCGGAGCGGCTCGGCCCGTGAACCATGGCCGCTGAGCCTGCGCGTCCAGAGCCTGTGCTCCGCAACGGGAGAGGCCACAACAGTGAGAGGCCCGCGTACCGCAAAAAAAAAAAACCCAAAACAACAACAACAAAAACTGGACAGGGCTTACCTGGTGGCGCAGTGGTTGAGAGTCCACCTGCCGATGCAGGGGACACGGGTCCGTGCCCCGGTCCGGGAAGATCCCACATGCCGCGGAGCGGCTGGGCCCGTGGAGCCATGGCCGCTGAGCCTGCGCGTCCGGAGCCTGTGCTCCACAACGGGAGAGACCACAGCAGTGAGAGGCCCGTGTACCGCAAAAAAAAAAGAAAAAAATAGTTCTTCAACCAGCCATGAGGGAAGATAGATGGACAACGCTGGCAAAATGTGAATATGCGAAGAAAATTCATTTTGAAAAAAATTAAGGTTTGAAGACAAAAACTGTTGTGTACGGCCCCGGGCGACCCCGGGAGTCCCGACCAGCAGGACAAATCCTTGTGAGTCCGAGGAGGAACCTGTGGGGGTTGAAAAAAGGGGGAAGGGCAGGAGACGCGAAAGAATGGAGGCAAGACAGAATCCTGATCAAGCCTCAAACTTTTATTGCTGCGGTAGCTGTATTTATACACTGCAGAGAAAGGGGGGCGGGATTCAGAATGAGGGAAGTACTTGGCTAATCATCATTGGTGCTGCGTGCGCGGGCTTTCATTTTAGGCGCGAACTTCTATCTCATAAATCAGGAAGAGAAGCAGGGTGTCGGCCATCTTCTAATGGCGAAAACTTCTTGGCTCCCAACATTTCCTCCCTTTTTATTTCTTTTAAGGAGGTGGGCATTAACCGAGTGAGGGAGTAGTGACCTGAATCCTCCCGTGGACAAGGTATGTGTGTCCACACTCATCGGCTCTTGGTATCTTTTGGGGAGGAGAGGCAGAGCCAAAGATAATCTTAGCTACTAAAAGCCAAAAACAATGTTTAGATACCAACCTCTATCATAATTCAGGTATACTCACAGGGAATAACAGAGATTACCTTGTATATACATATATACACGTTTTCCCTTGTGCATGCTTTGCTGCCACACTCAACTCGGTACCCATACCCTCCATCAAAGAGGGGGGTAGGCATGTCTCTGTTTCATGCCGCTCCAGTGGAGGGGCAGCCAGAATCATCCTTTGGTTCTGCTTCTGTAATGGCGAGGCGATGGTAATGTATCAGGTTAAATTTTGAGGCAAGTGGGGAGTGCTTTCAGCCTGTCCAACAACCAGCAAAGATGACAGGATCAGGGTCACAACGGATAGCTCATGTCGTCTCTGCCGCTCTTTCAATATTAGGAGGGTCTCCATCTTTTTCTGAAAAAGAAAAAGAAATACAATCTCAGGGAAAAGGGCCCTGGATAAAATTTATTACTTTATAGAACTTATAGGTCTAATAAGGCGCTCAGGCAACCAGCGTGCTCCACCTTCTTTGGTATTATATACACATGCGGATCCCCTCCCCCAGATGAGGAGTGGATCGGGTCCATGCCATTTAAAGGTCAAAGGGTCTTTCCACATAACTTGTGCATATTGATTTTTAGTTTCTTGATGCCAAAGGCGATCGGTGGCAGATCTACCATTATTATCTAATTGTAAAAAATTAATTACAAACAGGGCATGACTAAGAATATTTTTGGGGGAATTTTTTGTAGCAGTTAAATCATTATTTTTAAGCTTGGAAATGGTATTTTTAAGGGTTTGATGGGCTCTTTCTACTATGCCTTGACCCTGGGGGTTATATGGAATTCCCGTAAGATGTTTTATTTGAAGCCGGGTGCAAAACTCTTGGAAAGCCTGGGAGGTATACCCAGGCCCATTATCTGTTTTAATTATTTGAGGCTTGCCTAAAACTGTAAAACATTGGAGCACATGTGAAATAATGTTTTTTGTGGCTTCTCCTCCCTGAAGGGAGGCATATATAAAGCCGCTAAAGGTATCAATGGACACATGAATAAATTTTAATTTTCCAAATTTAGCAAGATGGGTAACATCCATCTGCCAGATTTCATTAGGTAATAGACCTCTTGGGTTTACCCCAAGATGTGGAAGAGGTAAAAATGTAACGCACCCTGGACAATTTTTTACAATTTGTCTTGATTGTTCTCGAGTAAGCTTAAACATTAAGCGAAGAGTATGTGCATTAACATGATGTAGCTGATGAAATTGAGTAGCTTGAGAAACAGAATCAGAGGTTACGGTGCACATCAGGCGGGCATTTTTATCAGCTAAATCATTGCCCTGAGAGAAGGGTCGTGAAAAGTTTCCCTGTTTTTTGGGGAGCAATTGGCCATTTATATCCGTTTTTGAAAAACATTCTGAAGACCAATGTTTGCCTCTTTTACAACGAGGGCAAACGGTGGTGGGAGGAGCCCGGGATTGATATTGGGGTTGTTGTGGGTTAGCCTTTAATGACTGTCCTTGTCTATGTAATGAACAATTCCGGGCAAAATGTCCAGGTTGTTTGCAATTATAGCAAGTTTTTTGTTGTTTATCTAGGACGGATGTATCTTTAATAAAATCTTTTAGAGCAGCTCCAATCGCAAGACCAACAGAATGGGAGGGACCAATTCCGGAGCACAACTTAATGTAATCAGCCAGGCTACCACCACGATGAGCCCAAAGGGCAGCTTGGCAGGCCGGATTGGCATTTTCATAAGCTAAATGTTTAACGAAGGCATTATCAGTTTCACTATCACCCACTACACGCTCGGCGGCGTCCGTGAGGCGGCTAATAAACTCACAATAAGGCTCTTCTGGTCCCTGGCGAATTTTTGCCAAGGAAGTTGTGGGCGAACCCTTAGGCGGAAGACGGCGCCAGGCCTTAAGGCCAGCATGTTGTATTTGAGCCAACAAACCAGGGGGAAAAGCAGCCTGAGACTCATTGGATTCATAGGGGGGACGGCCAAGTAATTTATCTCGGGTCCATGATCGGGAAGTTCTGTTTTCAGCATTTCTTTGGGCAGTTTCTCTACAATTTTCTGAAAATTCAGTGCGCCATAAAACAAAATCTCCCCCAGAAAGGGTGGCCCGAGCCAGGGTAAGCCAATCATTTGGGGTCAGCCAGCGATCGCTTAATCCCTCCAAGATTGCCAATGTATAAGGGGCTGTGGGCCCATAATTATTGACAGCAGATTTTAAATCTTTTATATGTTTTAAATTGAGGCGGCGATATTTATGTTCAAAAGGGCCGCCCCCAGAAGAATTATGAATATCTGGTCCCTCATCAGGTTCAGGAGATTCTTCTCCCTCTTCCTCTTCCCCTTCCTCACTATCTTCAGCTTGAATTTCACCTTGAGTGGGTAAATTTTGACTGCGAGTAACAGGGAAGGCTAACTTAATGGATCCTGGTTTTTGTCGAAGCGGGGGTTTATTGGGACCGTTCGAGACATTAAAAGAAGTAAGCTCCACCTCAAGGGCCTTAAGCTCCTTTAGGAGATCCAAGCGTTCCCGTTTTTGTTGTAAAACATCTCTCAAAGAGGAAATTTCCTGGGTTAAGGCCATCTTAGCCTGTCGAAGGGGATCAATCAGGGGGGCAATGGGAGCAGGGGCGCTAAAGGCAGGCATCTGATGAGGAGTATTATAAGATGGTGGAGGCTTCAAAAGGGGGAATCCCCAGGGATCATCATTGCGATGATAACGAGCAGCCTGCTCATCGAGAGTTTCCTGATCTTGGGGGGAAAGCTGGTCATCATTGGGATCACCCTTAATAGCAGTAAGGGAAGGATAAATCTTTGGGATAACTTTATCATCTGTGGGATAATGATGACCGGTTTCTGGAATTTTTGGGAACTCTTCATTTGAACCCATATCAATGGTAACGGATGGACAAGCTGAATGGAGACGAGAGGCTGCTTTAAGAATTGTCTCCCCGGTCTCTACAACCTTTTGGACATCGGGGTCAAAAAAATGACCCATGAGAATCTCCCTAATTAAATTCCAATACGAAAATGCAGTCACAGGCACTTTAGAAGGCCCAAAGGTTTGATAATAATCATTTAAACAATTTCCTACACGATTCCAGCATTTTTTATCTATTGTCCCTTCCTGTGGGAACCATGGGCAAACATCAGACAAGAACATAAAAAATTCACGCAAATCTTTTTTTCTAGCCTTAATCTTCCGCATCTTGAGGGAATCCTCGATCCCCTGAAGAAAGAGTTCATGGGAACTCAATTCCTGTCCCATATTTATAGCTCCGCTTACCTTATCCTCAGGTCACGACTGCCGAAGGGCGGCCAGTCCTCCGGGGACCTAATCAAGCTGCACTTTCGAGTAAGTCTCGCGGCGGCTCAGTGGGTGCCTGGCCAGGCGTTCGTAAGCGTGCTACCTCCGTCAGGATCCGTTCCTCGAGCCCCACGTTGGGCGCCAATTGTGTACGGCCCCGGGCGTCCCCGGGAGTCCCGACCAGCAGGACAAATCCTTGTGAGTCCGAGGAGGAACCTGTGGGGGTTGAAAAAAGGGGGAAGGGCAGGAGACGCGAAAGAATGGAGGCAAGACAGAATCCTGATCAAGCCTCAAACTTTTATTGCTGCGGTAGCTGTATTTATACACTGCAGAGAAAGGGGGGCGGGATTCAGAATGAGGGAAGTACTTGGCTAATCATCATTGGTGCTGCGTGCGCGGGCTTTCATTTTAGGCGCGAACTTCTATCTCATAAATCAGGAAGAGAAGCAGGGTGTCGGCCATCTTCTAATGGCGAAAACTTCTTGGCTCCCAACAACTGTAATGTTATTCATTACTGTGCTAGACCAATGTGAAGGAATACATTTTTCCCTTTTTTCAAGAAATGTATTAATATATTTAAAATATATTAAGCCATTACTTTTTACCTTTTTCGGCAATATTTCGTTAATTTTGTATTGCTTTTTTACTAGCATGATTATAGTTACAGAGATGAATGAAGCACTCTTCACTGTTTACATTTCTTTTCTGTCCATTATTATGTACTTGTTTCAGTCTGTGATAATTACTGAAATAATCTTATGATGGGGGTATGAAGAAACTCTTAAAGACCCTAGGTGGGCCTCTAGAGGCACCACTGCTTGAGCCCCTTCCTCAGCCACCCCCTACAAACTTGCATCCCACCCAGCCTCTCCATATCAATCAGGGAGGCTGAGGAGGAAATGCAGGCTTTGCGCCGTTAAAGGTCGATCAACAACCACCGCCCCTCCCCGCCCACCACACACACCTCTAATCATTCCTGGAGCTAGAATGTGGGGTAGTTAGTATCATTTGTTCTCAGAATTTCTTTTATCTTCAATTCTGGAAAACAGGAAAGATTTTGATCAACCCCCCACACCACCACATATTTTTTTTTTAATATACTTTATTGGAGTACAACTGCGTCACAATACCTTGTCAGCCTCTGTCGCACAACAAAGTGAATCAGTCGTATGCATACATACATTCCCATATCCCCTCCCTCTTGAGCGTCCCTCCCACCCTCCCCATTCCACCCCTCTAGGTCGTCCCAAAGCCCCGAGCTGGTCTCCCTGTGCTATGCAGCTGCTTCCCACTAACTATCTATTTTACATTTGGTAATGTATATATGTCCATGCCACTCTCTCACTTCGTCCCAGCTTACCCTCCCCCCTCCCCGTGTCCTCAAGTCCATTCTCTATGTCTACGTCTTTATTCCTGCCACAGGAATAAATGTGGCCCTGCCACTAGGTTCATCAGTACCATTTTTTTTTTTTTTTTAGATTCCACATATATGCGTTAGCATACGGTATTTGTTTTTCTCTTTCTGACTTACTTCACTCTGTGTGACAGACATTTTAAAACAAGTAGGAGATCAGTTCTTGAATCACTTCTTCTATTGAACTTGATTGTACCAGATTGGCATTGCTTAATATGCATATAAAATAATTTTAGTTTAACGGGATCATTTTGAGCCTTTCCCGTAATAAAAATTTTTTTTAAAAATCCTCAACTTTAAGTATCTTATATCACTTAAACTCATAGCTTTAAAATAGAATGGTAGAGAAATTTAAAATATGTGATCATACCCCTTTAATGCACAGGAGAAAAATTCACATTGAATTATCATCTTTGCAGCTGCTGCAATACTGACAGTATTTGCCCGTAATGGAAACTTTGCTTCTATTCCCAGTTGAAAAAGACAAAAATGGTTCTGATATGCACAGCGTTCTTTTGTTTGCAAAGATGTATACTTATTAAATTAGGTTTAAAAACTTGAGACTGTGTGACATAAATCCTCTCTGCAGTTGTTCAGAGTTGCTCTCAGGCAAATCATTTTCCGATTTCTTCATCTGCTTTTGCTTCTCCAGGCTGCAAGTATGAGAGTTTGAGGGAGAATGAGTCTCTGTGTGGTTCCCTCCTGGGAAGAAGGCATCAATGCAGGACCACAAATGAGCAGCCCAGGCTGTGTTCCTTGGTTGATGAGCAAGAAGCCTGGGCAAATGGAAGCCAGCTTTTGTTTCCTTTTCCTCCTGATACTGGTTGGCGATTTAGGGTCTTGAGATCAGTGTGTGTTTGATTTTTCTCTGTGTAAGCTAAGCCCTTCAGGTACAGCCCTCGGAATAACACTGCAGAAGGGGAAAGAGAAAAACAAGATCGTGAAGCTTAGGTGTCTTTTGCTTTGGAAGGGGATTTGTACCTTGCTTAGTGATTTCTTTATAATATACACTGCATGTAATGAGAAATGAAGGCTTTTAAATGTCTGCTCTCCATTTAAAGAGAATACTGGTTCTAGTTCACTGACACAGAGGCAGGAAAATTAGTAAGCTGAGTTCAATCAACATAATTGACGGCTTCCTGAGAAAATCTGTAAAATCATGCATCTTTTATCTTTTAACAAGAGAGGCTATCTAGATCTGATTTTTTAAAAAAAAAATCCGAAATGTTTAAAGACTGAGACTTCAAAGGAATAAAGCTTAATCATAATGGTGACAGTACTGTCTTGATCTATACAGTAAGGCCTTTTAATTTGGGCTACACCACCGGCATTAGGCCATTTCCTTTTTAACATTCTTTGAAATACTGATACTTCAATGAAATGCACTGGGACCTGAAATAAACATTTTCCTGGTTAATTAAGAATGGCTTCCTGTCACAGAGCCCTTGGGTTGGGTGCCTCAAAACTTTTTTTTTAATGCCTGTAGAGTTTGCCCAGAGTAAGGAAACAATTGTGAAACTCTAGGTGCCGAGTAGGAAGAGAATACTGGTTGCGCAAATACTGGTTGTGCAAATTTATGGTTAATGAAGTTGACTGAGCCTGTGACTGGATTTTGTCCTCCCGAAAAGCTTGCCAATCTCATTCTTCTCAAAACTGACGCTGGTCCTTTGGCCACAGGGCTGGGATGAGCTAATCCTCGTGCATTTTCCATCTTGGCAACAGCATTGATCAGAGTGTGTGTCTCTGTCCACGCAGGGCAACTCCTTCCCCGGAATTGATAAACACTCAGAGGAAAAGAAGTTCTTTCTCTCTGCTAAATTAGGACTGCCGGGGGACAGGTTCCCTGCCACAAGATCAACAGGAGAGCATGACCACAAGTAGAAAACTTGAAAGCCAGATGTGGAGAAAGAATCTGGCCCCGGTGATCTCCAGGTCTGTCTCTGGTTCCCAAAGCCCTGCCTTTAGGTTTGGTATCTGCCACAGTAGCTCACCCAGCTACCTGAGCAGTGAATCAGCTAGCTCGCTCTCCCTCTCTCTCTTTTTTGCTTAAAAACCATTTGTTTCATTTATGGTTACCAGGGGGTAAGGGGCTGGAGGGACAAACTGGGAGATTAGGATTGACATAAACACACTACTATATATAAAATAGATAATCAACAAGCATCTACTATATAGCACAGGGAACTCTAGTCAATACTCCGTAATGGCCTACATGGGAAAAGAATCCAAAAAAGAGTGGATATATATAACTGATTCATTTTGCTGTACACCTGATACTAACACAATATTGTAAATCAACTGTACTCCAATAAAAGTTTGTTAAAAATCATTTGTTTCTGCAACTTGCAGCCTCAAAGCCCAGACTCATACATGTACCATTTTTCTGCATTCATTTTTCTTTTTTCAGTTTACATACAGGAAGACTCTTTTTTTGTTTTTCTGATGCGCAGTTATATCAGTTAAGTTAGCTTGAGGAAATGCATAGAGGCATGTAACAACCACTATAGCCAGATACAGAACGATTCCATCACTCCCCAAAATGCCCTTATGCTGACCCTTCATAGTCACTCCCTGCACCCAAGGCCAGCCCCTGGGAACCAACAATCTGTTCTCCATTCCAATAGTTTTGCCTTTTTCAGAACGTTATGTAAATGGAAGCATAGAATATGTAGTCTTTGGTGTATGGCTTCCTTCACTTAGCCCAGGGATTGGCAAACTTGTTCTATAAAGGGCCAGGTAGGAAATATTTAACTTCGTGAGCCTTATGGTCTCTGTTGCAACTACTTAACTCTGATATAGTAGCATGGAAGCAGCCACAGACAACACATAAATGACTAGGTGTGGCCAGAGTTGGCCTGCAGATCAAATAGTTTGCTGATTCCTGACTTAGCATAATGCTTTTGAGTTTCCTCCATCCTGTTGCTGGTTTGTTCCTTTCGATTGTTGAGTAATATTCCATTGTATGAATGTGCTACTGTGTATTTATTCATTCAACAATCAAAAGACATTTGGATGGCTTCCAGGTTTTGGTAATTATGAGTAAAACTGCTATCAGCCTTTTCATACAGGTTTTTGTATGAACTGCAGATTCATTTCTCTCGGGTAAAATACGCAGGTGTAAGATTTGGGGGCTGGATAGTTGTTGCATGTTTAGATTTTTTTTGTTTGGCTTCTTTGGGTTTTTTTTTTTTTTTTTTTTGCGGTACGCGGGCCTCTCACTGCTGTGGTCTCCCGTTGCAGAGCACAGGTTCCGGATGCGCAGGCTCAGCGGCCACGGCTCACGGGCCCGGCCGCTCTGCAGCATGTGGGATCATCCCGGACCGGGGCACGAACCCGCGTCCCCTGCATCGGCAGGCGGACTCTCAACCACCGCGCCACCAGGGAAGCCCAGCATGTTCAGTTTTATAAGGAACTGCCAAACCATTTTCTAGAGAGGCTGTACCATTTTGTATGCCCACCAGCGATACATGATGATTCCACTTGCTGCTTATCCTGGTTAACACTTGATATTGCTAGCTGCTTTTGTTTTTTTTCTTCAATTTTTGCCATTCTAATAGCAATATAATAGTATCTTATGTTTTTAATTTGAATTTCCCTATTGAATAATGATGTTGAGTATCGTTTTAGGTGCTATCCAGCTATCTTGTTTGGCAGAGTGTTTATCCAGACCTTCAGTCCATTTTTTATTGGGTTTTTTGCTTTTTTGTTATTGTTGAGGTTTAAGATTTTTTCATATATTTTGGATACAAGTTCTTCCTCGTGTGTGATTTGTAAATATTTTCTCTCTGTCCGTGGCTTGTCTCTTCAATCTCTTGAAAGTGTCTTTCGCAGAGCAAAATTTTAAAATTTTGATGAAATCTGATTCATCATTTTTTTGTAGTCATGCTTTTGAAGTCATATCTAAGATTTCTTTCCCCAATTCAAGGTCACAAAGCTTTTCTCCTACCTTTTCTTCTAAAAGTTTTACAGTTTCATACTTTACATTTAGGTTCATAACCTATTTGGGGTTAATTTTTATATAAAGTGTATAATGTCAAGGTTCATTTCTTTGTTTATGGCTGGATGACTATTCTTTCTCTGTTGAATTGCCTTGGCATCGTTGCTAAAAATCAACTGGCTATATTTGCGTGGGTCTGTTTCTGAACTTTCTATTCTGCTCCATGGATCCACATGTCTATCTTTTGGCCAATATGACACTATCTCGGTTACTGTAGCTTTACAGGAAATCTTGAAATCAGGTAGCATCCAACCTCCAACTTTGTTCTGCTTTGAAAGAACTGTTTTGGCTATTCCAGTTTCTTTGTCTTTATATTGATATATAAATTTTAGAATCAAATTTTTGCTATCTAAAAAAAATTCTGTTAGAGTTTTGATTAGGATTTTCTTGAATCTATAGATCAATTTGGCAAGAATCTACTTCTTAATGGTATTGAGCTTTCCATTAACACGGCACATCTCTCTATTTAAGTCTTCTTTGATTTTATTCATCAGTGTTTTATAATTTTCAGCATGGAGAAACGGCATATGTTTTGTTAAATTTATAATTATCTGTTTTTTTAAAGGATAATTTCCTATTATGACTAGTATATAGAAATACAATTGATTTTTACATATTAACTTTGTATCTTGTGAGGTTGCTAAACCTACTCATTAGTTCTAAGAGCACTGTTGTAGATTTCTTGGGATTTTTCAGAAAACAATCATGTTATCTTTGAATAATGACAGTTTTATTACTTCCTCACACTTGAAGTGAACTCACACGTCACAACAACCCTCTGAGGTAAGTATTGTTAATATTTTCGTGTTATAGATAAGGAAACCAGAGCACCTAGAGTGTGTCTTGGTATGTCTTGAAGTGTCTTGGTCAGAGTCTACAGCCAATTGGTGGTAGAGCTGGAACTGTGTACTGATCTCTCTCACGCTTAGTACTCTGAGTGTGCTTCGGGATTAGAAAATCGTGTCCTTCAACTCTGGAAAATTTTCAGCTCAAATCTCTTCAAACACTGCTTTCCCACTATTCCATTCTTACTCTCTTATCAAATTTCTATGTTGGCAAAGGTTGTGCAGGTAGCACACTGCACAATTCTAGTGGCACCATTCACACCAGAGGCTATGAGCCTTTAATTTTCAACTCATTTTCAGTCGATTCGTATAGAGTCGATTTTGTCAATTCTCAAAGGACTGATGTATAATTGAGAAATTTCTATCACATGTCTATAAAATAGCAACTACCTATCTGGTGCTCCAGAAAAGAAGATTGTTTCTGATGACAAATTGCTAAGTCATTCAGAATTACCTTGGCTTTTATGGTAATAAAAATAATAATGATGATGATGATTATAATGTTAATGATAATACCTTCCTCATGTGTCATGCTCCACGGTCTTAAAAATGATGCACATACATTATTTAACCAAACTATCTCATCACAATCCTGTGAGATAGTTTGCGAGTATGGTATCATTACCCCCATTTATTACATAAGGAGACCAGATCTTAGTGAAACCAAGTGACTTACACAAGCTCACAAGGTTACAAAGCTTTGAATGGCAATTGGACTCGAGTCTTCTGAATCTAAAACTGTGCTCACAGCACTCTCAAAGAAGTAGTAAAGTGCATAGTAAGGTCCAAGACCAAAGGAAGACCTGTGGAAATCAATGAGGTCTATGGTACCACCCTTGACTTGTCATTACTATTATTATTTACCATAAAATAAACCACATCCAGTAACGTAATTAACTCTGGTACAGGGTAAAAACTTTTGATGTGACATGCAATTGTTTACCATAAATATCACCAGTGGTTTCCCATGACTGAAGGACAGAGTCTAAGCATCATAGCCTTCCACATCTTGACTCCCCCTTAAATTTTTCTGGTCACTTTTCTTATTAACCCTGTTCTAGGCATTATAGTTTTTCAACATCCCTGAACACCTCAAGCCCTTTCAGAGCAGATTTTTCTCTTCTCTCTGGTTTCTGCTTCCTCTGCCCCTCTGCGGAGCCCATAGAGCAGGAAACCACTTACGAAGTTGCCACGGATGAGGTCACCTCATCTGTGATGTCTTTGCCCATTTTCTTCTTTTCTGTGCCTGTTTCTTTCCCACTAAACTATGAGCTCATAGAGAGTGGGGCTAGTTCTTAGTTGTCTGTGAATCCACAGTTCGCAGCACAGGGCTTGGGCCATACACAGGGAGGGCCTAGCATTTTGTGAATGAATGAACTAATTGAAATACAAAAAGTATTTCCAGGTATAATAGTTTTATGAAGTTTTACAGTTTGAAAACCCTTTCATATGTTAATACTTAACCTTTTATTTTCAAGGTCTCTGAAAAATACTAAATACTGCATTAATATATGTCAAAAGAATAATAAATTAACTAATGAATAAATTAGTGGATCATCTCGATACAATAATGCAATACCTCCATGTGTATTTAATAATAACTCTTCTCACATTAAAATTTAATGCAGTCAGTTTCATGTGCAATTAACTCTTAACCTTTACTGACATTTAAATCTATAAGCTCACACATTTAATCTTTAAAATGAATGCAATGTAAAATGCTTAGAGTTTGTCAGGGAATCTGAACAAAAAGGCACGAGCAAACACAGCTTGCCATGTTCGATATTGATTTCATCATTTCTGACCTGGGAATATAAAATCAATGTTTAATATGGCAGCCGATGATGAATGCTGAAGGCTAGATGAGCTTCCTGTGTGTATTCATTCTGACGATAAGCGAAACAAAAGGGATCCATCGTGAATTACGTCTGCGGCAAAGTTGATTAAACCTGCATGCGCAGTCACAGTGTGACTGAAATATCATCGGATCCATGATGGGTTGCCCTTGCAGAGGCTGTTTGCCTTGAGGGAGCAGCAGACAGGCAGATCCCTCGCAGTTCGGTGATTTGACTGCCTATATACAATTTCAGACAAGTGCAACAGAAAATACTCCGAGTAGGGGCAGCCCCGGAAAGACAGCCAAGCCGTAAATGACAGATGGGCTGTTCTCAGAGATGCAAGGCACAGGGCAGTTTGATAAGCCTTAAGAAAGGAGCAATGGACGCCTGGCATTTCATTCCATTGTCAAAGCCAGACTAAAGAAAATCATGTCTCTGCTGGGTTTGTAAGCAGGCTAGGAAGGAAAAATACAAGCAAATATTCAAGAAGAGAAAACTGTAAGAGCACTCTTTTCACAGCTGGCCCAAGTACCATACTAAATTAGACGAGGAATTTAAGAGCTATAGAGGGAGGAACGACCACAGGGAAAGAAAATTCCATCCCAAGGTCGTTTGTGCTGGCCCACTTCCCTTCTCATTCAGCAGATATTAATAAGAATCTTGCTAGGATATATAGAGAATGTAAAGGGAACAGGTCACACCTGTGCTCAGGCAGCCTTATTTGGTTAAAAATACCCTTTATCATTATGGATGTGATTGCAGTTGGAGGTTACAATGAAGAATGTCTGGTTCTTGCTTGAACACATTTTCCCACAGACTCCAGTGAATTCTATAGTACACTAGATTCCATTATTATTATGTCATCTTAGAGACATTTACTTTGGGAGGTGTTTAGCATCTTTGGGGCCGTCAGAATGTTGTTTGGGGAGTGATTTCTCCAAGTCCCTGAGCATTAGGATCTATTTCAGCAGAGGGTAAGAGTTAGGGTTGTTTTCTTTATTTATATGTTCAAATTCGGCAATTTATTCCTATCCTAAGGCTTTTTGTTAATCTGGTATTCTCCCAGGCCATTTTAGAAATCTCTATGAGGCATGCCCATTAAAAACTGAATTATATTTCCTCAGCAGCTAGATAAGGTATTAATTCTAGGTGTCAGTTACTTACAAAGTTTTTTCAGCTTTTATTCTAATATAATCATAAAATAAACATGGGTCCAGATGCTCATAGGCTAAAATACCTGCCAAAGAGAAACTGGGAGGGCAATTTTCCTTTTGTGGGACGCTCTGTGTTTGTGGGTCTTCAGAACAACTGGAGGTAAACATATGAACATAATCACTTCACAAGTTGAACTGAAGGAGGAAATGTCAGCAAATGAATACAATGCATTCTGGGGGTCTTTTGCTAATTTAAAATAATTCTCTGAAATATTATTCTAGGCTTCTTAATGACAAGTGGCCTTTATTGGTCTTGACTATATTTTCTCAATTATTTGGCATTTTGAACAAATACCTCACTTTCCATTATGTTACATGTGTTTAATTCAATTCAATAAACATTTAAAAGCTTCTACTTATACTCTTTTTACCTGAGAAATGTATATCCCAAGGGCCGTGTGCTGGAAAATCTAGCTAGGGCAGTTTCTGGAATCTAAATGTTACACAGGAGTCAATTTAAACATTTTTTCATGAAAATTACTAATACTATATGATAGATTCGAATGTAAAATTTACTTGAATTTTTAAGACAAAACACAAAGAAATTTCATCCTAAAGCAGTCTTGGAGGCATATACTCCTCTGCTATAAGTGGTACATGGGAGAAAATGTGAGAACATTCTATGCAAGATAAGTGATTAGTCACGTAGCACTGAGAAGTACAAACAGTCTAGTCATGTTCCTCTTACTCATCGAGCTTACAATTAGGAGGCAGAAAATACATTCGCAATGAACACAAACAGAAGCTGTGAAAAGACACAAGGGAAAGATCAATTCTGACTAATATAGGTGCCATGTGGGTGTGAAAGTTTGGAAAGGGCCTGGAAATCCTAGCAAAATTCCAACAGGTAGAATGGGGAGGAGGGCGTTCTAGGTGGCGTGATCAGCCTGTGCAAAGGCCCAGCGGCATGAACCAGGATGGAGGATTTAGGAACAAGAAACCATGTTGTGTGGCTAGAATATAAGTACAGGACGCAAGAAAGAAGATTTATCAAAAGTTGTGCTTAAGTATAAACCAATATCCAGTCTTTAAAGGACCCTTCCTGCGAAGAATTAACTTTGTAAAGTGAAAATTATGACCCCATTTATCTGCATAAAGATTGGATTTTTAAATTCGTTTAGATTGGGGCACAGCTGCATATTATCATCTTTTAGAATAGGTTAGGGGAACATGTTTTTCTTCATTTACCCACAGAGAGATTTTTTTTCTTAATTTCCACATACAGTTATGTAGTGCCTACCATTGTCAAGCACAGCGCTAGAGCCAACTGGCAAAGAATGCCTCTCCCCTCTAAAAAAAGGTAGAAAACCTTCTCTGAAAGAAGACTGAGCAGGTGTGCTGTCTTCCTTTTACCAACACATCCTAGCTGAGGCCTGAATTTAAGTGCATGAGAAAAACCAGTCACCATGAGGCCACCAATTACAGACAATAGTTCCCAATATTCTCACAAACTTGGAAGAAAACAAATAAATCACATCATTTAACTCAATACCTGTATTTCCTCCCCAAGAGTTGGAGGATTCCCATAGCGGCCTCCCCTTCCTTCCTCTTCCCCTCACTCAGAAGTGTAGCTTTGGTTTTCTATGAATAATACTGAGAAATTTTATACACTGTGAAAAGGCAGAAATAATGACCACATTTAAAACTTTTCATCAGAGTGAAAAGAACAGCTGTTGAGATGGAAAATTACTTCAGTGCCAAGAAGAATACTAACACTGACCCACTTTAAGATCATAGAATGACATAGAAAGCAAAATTAATTGGGACCTTGTCAGAAGAATTTCGTGCTGCCTGAGGCAGATCGAGAGGGATGAGGTAGAAAGACTGACCAAGCCAAAGCGCGGTGTGCCGTGTGGTGAGTCCTTGTTATGGCCACTACTGCCAGCGTCTGTGTACCAGCTCTCTGGCATCAGGAACTGAATTTTCCCAGTGCTCTCAATGCTATCAGGCTTGAGTGATACAAAAAACAAAAAGCAAAAAAAAAAAAAAACCTTTTATGTGTCAATGTCAATTTTTTAATCTTGAGATCAATGGTCAGCAAAATCCCTGGTCATACATTTCCGCCACAGGAGCATCCCCTCTGCCACCAGGATCCTGGGAAGGATCAGAAGGCTGCCTGGCGAGCGTGGAATTTGGGAGTCAGAAAGCTAAATCACACAGGTCTCAGCTCAGCGCCACAAAGGCAATGCCTGCCCCCTGTTGCATGAGACGAAGGGCCATAGTGATGGGAGGGTGGGTTTGGGAGTCAGTCAGATCTGGGTTTGAGCTCAGAGGGGCCATTTACCAACAATCACCCCTGGAGAGTTAGGCAGCCTCTCTTAAAGCTGCAGTTCCATCTGTGAAACGTTACGTAGTTAATAGCAAAAGCTATCCCTTAGTGAGCACCCCGTGGACCAGGCTGTGTGGCCAGCTCTCTGCAGACTTCTCTCAGCCGACAACAGCCCTCCAAGGTGACTGATGAGGAAACCAAGGCACCGCTGCTCCCTGCAGAAATAGTGACGGACCAGCCCCACTGTGATACCTTGTAACTGTTCCATTTCATGGTGAAGGGCTTGCTCCTTCTGCAGCTTTCTCCTGGCTCCCAGAGGAAAAGTGAGAAAACTGCCTTCTGCTCCCTTGACTCGTGGAGGCGGGGTGGCGGTTTGGGGTCTGGGAGGGAAGCGGGAACTCTAGTTCTGTGATGCAGAGGGAGGAGGGCCAGTGGCGTCTTCCAATCTAGCTTGGGGCTCCTTTTCTCCTAAAATATCTAAAATCAAACACACATCACACTGTGACATATCATTTGATTCCTGTCCCACCCTCCACATCTCCATCTGGCCCATGAGAGCGATTCATATTTCCTTTATTTAAATATTTTACCCTTAGTTTGTGTAATACTTCTGACTTCAGTTTGTTGAGTGCATTAGCACCTCCCACCTCTGTGGTGTATACTCAAGCATCCACTCACTGGCCAGCCCTGAAAGAGGTTGTGTCCAAAGCTACCTTCTCCTTGGCTTCCTCCCCTGGCTGTGGAAGAGCCTTGGGTACCATTATATTTCACCCACTTAACCCAACCACAGGAATTCTGCATTAGCCAGATCGTGTGTTTTTCTCCCATGGGCAGTATGGAAAGAACACTCTCAAGGTCCTTAGCAACATGTATCACACATCCAGAGAAGAATAAACCTGGCCAAGGTGGTATTTAGTCAAGAAAGTTTCTAACCTGGTCTTCCCACCCAGGTTATCAGAATCTTAAGGATAATTACCCATCATTGTAAAATATAGGTTTTATTATTATTCAGGCATGGCAAGGTCAACAGATCAAGAGACATCTGCCATAGAAGAGCTAGTCTGTTATATTTGCAGATCCCAAGAGGAGGGGGCGGGGCATGCCATGCCATGGGGGTCCACACGGGGAAGGACCAGGTTTAGTCAGGAGGCAGAGGGAGCGAGGGGAGAATGTGAGCAACGGCCTTTATTGTAGTTCCTGTGAGAAGAAACGGGAGTAAACTGGTTTAGGATTGACTAGTTTGAATAGTCTCAGCAGACCCTGGGACACAGCGGCTAACCCTGGTTGTCTGGTACCTGACCTTGGGGTGATCAGGGCAGGTGGATAGTGGCCCAAAGTGTGAGAACCTGACAAAGGAGGTGCTCGAGGGATGTGGGCTCTGGATTGGCTAGTCTCCTTAGGAGCGCTGCGCTCACAGGTGAGTCGTTTGCTATCTGCGGGCAGCCCCTCCGGTGTCAGCAAGGTCTCAAGGTGTCAAAGCATCAGAAGTAAGAGGCACGGTTAATACACCAATCGAGATCAATCAGATATAGACGTTAATACTAGAGAAGCTCATTAACTCAACCCTTAATAAAGATCACAAAAGGAGTAACTGGGAATAACTTCATGAAGACCATATGGAATGAGAATTATAAACACATTTACTCTAAATTAGCTCGGGCATAATCCTTCACTACAAACTACAAGCACTCTGCACCGTGGTATTTATAATCTCCAATGTCGTCTCACTACGAATTCCTAGACCCCTTAGCAGCATGGCTAAAGGAAGTTTTTAGTTTTTTGTCTTCTTCACCTCAGTCCTGATATTTCCTCATCTGCTGATCCCCTCTCTTATGATCTCATCAGTCTGTAGATGCTCTTTTTTTTTTTGAGGTACGCGGACCTCTCACTGCTGTGGCCTCTCCCATTGCGGAGCACAGGCTCCGGACGCGCAGGCTCAGCGGCCATGGCTCACGGGCCCAGCCGCTACGCGGCATGTGGGATCTTCCCAGACCGGGGCACGAACCCGTGTCCCCTGCATCTGCAGGCGGACTCTCAACCACTGCGCCACCAGGGAAGTCCCTTCCGTAAGAATTTTTTGTGTTCTGGGTTTGCATCACTTACAGTAGAGAACAATACCATTTCCTGCTGTTGTGCCCTTGTTTGGAGCAGTTGGTCAGAGCTAATTCTCACCTCTGTACTGTCTCACAATCCTTCCAGGTCACCTCTATTCCAGGGAGGAAGGTTGTCTGGTCACAGCGTCCCTGGGAGAGGGCAGCTTTCAATGTGGCACCTCCCTGGTGACTGAAATCTCAAAGGCCAGGTAGCAAAGTCGGGGAAAAGGGAATTAAGATTTGTCAGGTGATTATAATATGACAAGGTCCAAATTGGGTGTTTTATATGTAATCTTATCTTTTAATCTGGAAAGTAGTTATCAATATCTCACATCTTGACCCCTGCACTCCTACCACTTGCTAAGTGACTCAAACAACTAGGGAACACTAGAGATACCTGGTCTCCTGAATAAGCTGGCCCTCTAAAATGCCATCTTGTTTTGAGCCATAATTTTGGAGTGCTAATTTAGCCTCTAGGGTTGTCGATCCAAGCTTCTCCTAGATCCATGTGGATTTGGACACTACACTTTCTGGCAGAATGTTCAAAGTGGCTTGGTAACCATGATTCCAGCTTTGCTATAATACACAGGTTAATTACATCCTTGGGACTGTGCCAAAGTTTGGCTTCATTTCCAAAGGGACTGTGTTTATCTACAGTGATTAAATTAAGTATTCATTGACATTTTTGAAAAATGTCCCAGCACTATTTCCAAACCTTCCTAATCCAGATAGATCAATCCTCTTGTGTACAAACCATCAATATTTCCACAGGATAGTTTCCATATGGATCACCCCCATGTTAACATATTAAAACAGCATTTAAAATGAAATATTTAGCCTAAATGGAGAGGTGTTAAAAACAAAGACCAGCTGTTGTGTCTGTGAACTTGGTAAAGAAACAGCTGGAATCAATATAGCATTTGGACACATGGCTGAAGAAGTGCTTTGTGTGAGGAATATGCCCTTGGGGGAAAAGAACCTTTGCATTTGTGTGCAACTGAAGTGGAAAATAGAAGGGAACCTTGAAAGCCAGGGACTATCTTCAGTTACAGGACAGAAGTGAAGAGTGAAAGCTTTAAATATTATTGATTACAAGGCAGCCATGGTAAACCATGGCATTTTAATTAAATCCTGCACACTGGCAGTGAAAGCCCAGTCCCAACTTGGTGCTAAGTTTTAGGAACTGAGTATTAATAGAACCTCTAAGGGTATCTAAGTGGCCTGTACATAGTAGATTTGTGCTGTCCAGGGTGATAGCACTAGCCATGTATGGCTGTTTACGTTTAAATTAGTTTAAATGAGAAAAAGTTGAAAATTCACTCCCTTGGTCTTTCTAGGCACATTTCAAGTGCTCAGTAGTCACAGGTGGCCACTGCGTTGAATAGTACAGATATGGAATATTTCCCTCATGGCGGAGAGTTTCTTTAGACAGCACTGTATTAGGCATTCAGTAAATCAATAAAATTCAATAAATAAATTGAATGAACAAATGAATGCCCCAAATTTGAAAGGGGATAAAAGGTACCACTTTTGTAAAAAGTTGAACCAGTCCTCTTAAAGAAGACATAATATTTATTTGGGAGGAAAACAACCCAGTGGTGAAGCGATAGAACCACCTTTTAAGAGTATAATGTCATGATTCTATTAGATATGACTTAGACTTGTGACGAATGCCTCCTCTGAAATCTTCAGTAAAGTCTGTTTTATTCAAGAAGGCTTGTGTGGGTAGGGACTTCTCTGAGTTGCTCAGTGAAGGGGCTGTATTTCATAGGAGGGTGAGCAGGATATAGAACAGAAGCCAGACATACGGAAGGAGGAAGCAGGAAGTTGAGGGGGTCATATATCCACCCAGAGCAGACAGGAACGTTAGGGACAGTTTTGAAATTCCACAGGCCAGAAACTGGGCTCAAGCCAATTTTACCTCTAATTAAATTACCCTGGCTGATGTCTAAACTGGCCTTTAATATACTGCATCAGTGGTTGTCAGGCCAAATCTGGCCCACCATCTGTATCTGTGAAGCCTACCAGCTAAGAATCTGTTTTTACACACTTTTCAGTGATTGTAAAAATAAAAAGAATTTTTTCATGACATATGAGAATAATACGTAATTCAAATTTCAATGTTCATAAAAAGTTTTGTTGAAACACAGCCATGTCATTTGTTTACATATATATTGTCTATTGCTGGTTTCATGCTCCAATGGCAGAGTTGAGTGGTTGCAATAGAGACCGCAGGGCTCGCAACGCTTAAAATACTTATGCTCTGGCCCTTTATGGAAGAAGTTTGCCAACCCCTGTACTGTATGATCAATAGTGAGAAAAGGGATCTACCAGATATCACAAAACACTGAGTCCAGGAATGGGTTGCACTAAAACATGGCTGCCTCAAGAGAAACCAGAACAAGAGAAGTTTTTAAAGGATTAGAGACGGTGAGAGGGGTAGAGAATTACTTAACTGGAAAAGACCTCCCCATCAAATGTAAACTGCTAGAGTTTTATTTAGAATGATAGCAGGAAATTGGACAGATAAACAGAAGACTGTGTGACCAATTAATCAGCTAAGCTTTCTGAGTGTCCGTTCAACAGCAGGCAAATGTCCACCTGTGATACAGCAGAGTCCAGCACCAGACCTGTAGCTCATTCGGTCAACAAATGCCTATCTAGTGCCTCCCATGGGAAGGCCTTGTGCTAAAGTCAATGGGAGGGAAGGATGGGAAGTCTAAATGTTGGCCCTTATTCTCCAAAAAATATGTAATCTCCTTGGGGAGATAAAACATATTAGATTATTGGTGATAATCAAGTGGCAAATGGGAAATTCTGGGAACAAGTTATGAACCCATTCAGAAAGGAATGAGCTGCAAATTGGCAGAAGTAGTCAAGAAAGTCCTCCTAAAGAAGGAAGGAAGGAGTTGGGTTGGAGCTTGAAAGCTGTTTGGGCAGAGGGGAGGGGAAGAAAGGCATTCTGGATGGGGTAATGGACAAGCAATGGCTTGGCATTGAGTGGGAGAAAAGTACTCTCCAGAAAATGGGGAGATCTGCCAGGCTGAAGCAGGTGGGTCTGATGGGGAGAAGCTGCAGACAGAGAGGAAGAGGGCAGGGACAGGGGTTTGGGAAGGTTTTTGAAAGCCAGGATGAAGGGTTTGCCAGATTGACAATGGAGAAACATAGTGTGCCTATGTAAGGAGAAAGGATAAGAAATTGGTATTTTTCAAAGCTATAGCACAGAGAAGAGTTATAAGCACAAAGGAAACAGACAAGTCTGATGATATTCTAGTAGGAGAGAGATAAGCGGTAAGACTGCGCACCTTAGACTTTACAAGCTGGGAAAGAGTCCTAACAGACACATCATCTAGAGCTTCTGAAGACAAAATACAGGAGTCCAGGAATAAAGGTGGAAACTGTACAGCCAGCACTGTGAATTCAGGCACATCACGGCGTGGCCAACCGCTGGCCACGTAGCCAGTGGCTTTATTTGCAGAAGGATCTGATGAGCTTCTAAAAAAGATAATGAGTAGAAGCGTTGGCATAAACAACTGGCTCCTTAGAAGGTGTCCTAATCAACTGGGGAGACAGAGATGCCTCTTACCCTCTTGAACAAAGGATTAGAATAAAAAGGGAAAGTGGCTCAAGACGGGAGAGATTCAGAAGACATTTGGTAAAACCATCAACCCCGAATGGGGAAAGGAGAGACATTCTGAGTGGAGCCCTGAGTAATATTCGTATTATCTCCTGACACAGCTTTCACAGAGCTTCTCTCCAAATTCCTGGACAGAAAAGAGTGGAGAAAGTGTAATGCTCAAGAGTGAGTCAAAATAAAAAAAAAATCTCTACTATTAGGGAAGCTGTTGGAAGCACACAGCATAGTCACCATCTTTTTTTTTTCCCATCTTTTTTCTTGACCATTTTAGTGTGGCAACGATTAGAGTGAAATCATGGCTATGACACCGACCTCAGTGGCTGATAGGTGGCCACATTCTCACTGGTAATGTTGAGAAACAGTAATCAGAGCCATGAAACTTCGAGAAGACCATCATACCATCATAAGGGATGCTCAGTACACATATGAAGGTCCATGACCCCCGTCTATGAAAATGATAAACAGAGCCTGAGGACTTCCATTTCAGAGATGTCACTAAAATGGCTAGTAGCAGATGCTACTGTTCTTATACTGCCCTTAAGAACCAAGATTTTTACCATTTAGTTTGGTGACCAAACCTAAAAATCTTGGTTCATGCAATAAAACAAAATTATCTTATATAGATGGAAGACTAATAATTTTGTTAGTTTTATCAACAGATTTAGCATTTTATATGGTTTTTACTAGGAGTCATTGAGTCCCAGTGGTGCTGGGACTTTGGGTGTCCCAAAGTGAGCCCTGATTTGAGCAGATCAGACTGGCTTGGGATGAGTGACCCAAAGGCCAGGTTCATCTAATATGGAGGTTCTTGTCAACACTGACCATAAATGCACTTATTGTTTGCATGAGAACAAAATGACTGGAAAAATAAATAAATAAAAATTATTCCACAATTGAGATGGCTTCTTGTAGGTATGAAATAGAAGATAATCAATTATCAGATGGACCTGGCACACTTGAGGAAACAAGCTTGTTAAAAAATTAGCAAAAACTTTAAACCACTATTCTCTGATGACCAGAATTAATTGTCTCTATGTATAAGTAGATTTAGTGTGATGGTGAGAAAACATAGACTATATAGTTTTATATTTAAGAAGGTGTCCAAAACATCTAAACCTTCTGCTAATTAATCTACAACTACATGACTAACTAGAATCAACAGGAATTGACAGCACTGAAATTGAAACATGTTTCTAGACTAATTTCTGTAAAATAAGGTGATTATACTGCTAAATGAACGAAATTCTATGAAAAATAAAGGGATATAATGATCTAATTTCACATGATTTATTTCTAACCACAGAAAGGGAAGGTAAATGGTTAAACCTGAAAATAAAATGTAACTGGTTTATTGTAAAAGCTCTTACATTTTCTATTTAAAAAATAACTTCCAGAGTAAATTCTTCCTGTTACATTTTAATGTGATTCTTTAGGCAATTAGAATTGATTATAAAGCTCTAGGAAACTCTTCCAAAAGTAAAGGAAAAGCAAAACTTCAAAAGGAAAGACAAATTGCCAACTCATAAAAAATTGTTTGTGTACCTTTCAAATGAAAATAAAACATTTACATGTCTGGTTTCTTCAAAAGGTTATTTTAAAAATCATGAAGTGCAGGTCTGTTCCTGCAGTGAATACTAATGAATGGTGAATAGTTACTCTGGTGCTTTCTCCAACTCCATAAATTCAACAATGGTGCAATGTCAAATTAAAATAATATTTTACTCATCTACTGGGAGCACCACCTCCTGAGCCCTAATTAGAGGGTGATGCATAAGACATTTTTTGCTATCATATTTGGAGCCAAGATGCTGCCCAGGGCATACACATTCAAATGCAAAGGAGAATGTATTTTGGGTAATAATTAATCTTGATTATTAAATGTCTCTCTCTTCTCTGCTTAAAATTGAATCGCTCTGAGAGAAATTTTTATTTTTTATTTATATTGGAGTATAGTTGATTTACCATGTTGTGTTAGTTTCAGGTGTACAGCAAAATGATTCTGTTATACATGTTTATTTTAAAGAAGTGTTTATTTTAAAGCAGAAAATCAGGAAAATGAAGGTAAATACAACCAAGTTCACTGTTTATGGGGTAAAGATATACTTATAGATGGAATTTAAATGTAAAGCACAGATAATTTTTTAAATTTTTGGCTGCGTTGGGTCTTCTTTGCTGTGAGCAGGCTTTCTCTAGTTGCAGTGAGTGGGGGCTACTCTTCGTTGCGGTGCACGGGCTTATCATTGCAGTGGCTTCTCTTGTTGCAGAGCACAGGCTCTAGGCACACAGGCTTTAGTAGTTGTGGCGCATGGGCTTAGTTGCTCCGCGGCATGTGAGATCTTCCCAGACCAGGGCTCGAACCCATGTCCCCTGCATTGGCAGGTGGATTCTTAACCACTGTGCCACCAGGGAAGCCCTTAACATGTGTTTGAATTTAAATGACTACCAATTTAAAACAAGTAGATACAGTAACAGGTCAACATATATGAACCCCATGGTAATCATATATCAAAAACCTACAATATACACACAAAGACTAGAAAGAAAGGAACACAGGAATACTACTAAAGAAAATCATCAAACCATAAAGGAAGAAAACAAAAAGAAGAAAAATGAACAGAGAAGACTACAAAAACAACTGGAAAACAAGTAATAAAATGGCAATAAGTACTTACCTATCAATAATTACTTTAAATGTTAATGGACTAAATGCTCCAATCAAAAGACAAAGTGTGGCAGATTGGATTTAAAAAAAAAAGACTCTTCTATTTGCTGTCTACAAGAGACTCACTTCAGCGCTAAAGACACACACAGACTGAAAGTGAAGGGATGGAAAAAGATAGTTCATGCAAACGGAAGTGCCAAGAAAGCAGGGGTAGCAATACTCAGATCAGACAAAATCAACTTTAAAACAAAGGCTATAACAAAAGACAAAGTAGGGCATTATACAATGATGAAGAGATCAATACAAGAAGAGGATATCACACTCATTAACATATATGCACCCAATACAGGGTCACCTAAATATGTAAAGCAAATACTAACAGACATAAAGGGAGAAATTGACAGGAATACGATAATAGTAGGAGTCTTTAACACCCCACTTACATAAATGGACAGATCATCTGATCAGAAAATCAATAAAGCAACAGTAGTCTTAAATGACACAATAGACCAGTTAGAATTAATAGATACCTACAGGACATGACACCTAAAAACAGCAGAACACACATTCTTTTCCATGCATGTGGACTGTTCTCCTGGATGGATCACATGCTAGTTCACAAAGCAAGGGACAACAAATTCTAGAGAATAGAAATTACATCAAGCATTTTTTCCAACCACGATAGTATGAAACTAGAAATCGATTACAGAAAGAAAAATGGGAAAAGCATAAATATGTGGAGAATAAATAATATGCTACTAAAAAACCAATGGGTCAGTGAAGAAATCAAAGAGAAAGCAGAAAATACCTTGAGATGAATGAAAATGGAAGCACGACACTCCAAAATCCATGGGATGTAGCAAAAGCAATTCTAAGAGGGAAGTTTATAGCAATACAGGCCTTCCTCAAAAAACAAGAAAAATCTCAAATAAATAGACTAGCCTAACACCTACAGGAGTTAGAGAAAGAAGAACAAAGCCCAAGGTTGGCAGAAGGAAGGAAATAATAAAGATCAGAGAGGAACTAAAAAGAGACCAAAAAAAAAAAACAAAAACCCATCTCTCTGTAGCTCATGGACTGAGAAGCACTAAGAAAGTACAAGAACTTGATGGAGACCCACTCCTACTTCCACCCCCGGTTTCTAATGCACTAAAGAACTACACCCGGGAGTGAAATATGGAGAGGTAACAGGAGGCCTGGGGCACAGAGAGTTTCCAACACGCTGTGTGGCATGAATGGCCAACTGAGAAGCTATTAATTATGTAAGATAATGGGTAGGTTTAACTCCATATACTTGCTGTTAATGAGATAGCACTAAATTGAAGACACTCTTAATGACCACAGTTTGAAAAAGAGTCACCCTGTCTCCATCACTTATTTCCAACTTTCTTCTCTGCTTTCCTTCTGTAAAAATCTTCACAGAGCCTCTAATACCTCTGATCTCCATTTTCTCCAGTTTTCTTCTTATTCCTGGGTTCCCCATGCTTCTGTTGGCTCTTATAAGATTTTTGCTGAAGGATTCTTCTTTTCAAGTGGCTTACCTGCTTCCAGGAGAGTCCTTAAAATCACACCTGCTACTACAAGTCCACTTGCCCCAACTTAGATTTTTTTCTCTAGTGACTCCCTGTAAGCGTTCATGGGTCCTGTTCCATTTCTAGTGACTATCTCCCAAGTTCAGCAATTCTTTCTTATATTTTTTCAGCATATAAATAATTAAGGAGCTCACCCCAAATTTCCAAAATATCAAATCCATAGGATATACTTGAGTGTTTGTTTGATCTGACATTTCTTTTTTTTTTTTTTTTTTTTTTTGCGGTATGCTGGCCTCTCACTGTTGTGGCCTCTCCCGCTGCGGAGCACAGGCTCCGGACACCAAGGCTCAGCGGCCATGGTTCACGGGCCCAGCTGCTCAGCGGAATGTGGGATCTTCCCGGACCGAGGCACGAACCCGTGTCCCCTGCATCGGCAGGCGGACTCTCAACCACTGCGCCACCAGGGAAGCCCTGATCTGACATTTCTTTGAGACTCTTCTCTCTTGCAGCTTTCCATCCAATGCTTTCTCCTGGCTTTCCTACTTCTCCGGGTGGTCCTTCATTTTCTGTGCTCCAGGACTTCTTACACTATCTCATCACAGCCACTGTGCTGTCCGATGGTGAATTTAAGCACCTGGGTGTTTCACCTGCTCCTCAGACTCACAGTATCCAAAAGCAGCCTCATTATCTCCCCTGTTTTGTTAAACTGCATCCATCCACCAAGCCAGAAAATGTGGGTGTCACCCTCCCTCTCCCCAACTGCTAATGAGACATCTCCATGGCCATGAGCCTAGTCCAAGCCCTTATCATCCCAGAATTAACTTTCTAATTGGTCTCTCAGCCTCTATTCTTCCCAGCATCACCCTTCCCCACACCCACTCTTCTCCTTTTACTGCCAACTCTGTAATTTTCTGAAAATGCAAATATGATTCTTTGACACTCTCGCTTTCTTTCAACACTTCAGTGCCTTCTAGTCTCTACAGCAGTGCTTCTCAAACTTCAACGTGACCCTGAATCACCTGGGGGCTTGTTAAAATGTGATTTTGGGGCTTCTCTGGTGGCGCAGTGGTTGGCAGTCCGCCTGCCGATGCAGGGGACACGGGTTCGTGCCCTGGTCCGGGAAGATCCCACGTGCCGCCGAGCGGCTGGGCCCGCGAACCATGGCCGCTGAGCCTGCGCGTCCGGAGCCTGTGCTCCACAACGGGAGAGGCCACAACAGTGAGAGGCCCGCGTACCGCAAAAAAAAAAAAAAAAAAAAAGTGATTTTGATGGGGTCGGTGTATGGCTGGCTCCCCTTGCTGCTGCAGCCTTTTGGACCACACTTTGAGTAGCAAGAGTTCCAAGTTCATGTCCAAATCCCATAGCCCCTGACAGTCTGGTTTCTGCTTAACATTTCATCTGCAATTCCTGACATTGCCCAGGAATTACCTGTCAAACCTCTGGGGCTCCAAACCTTCATTCCACCTCAATCCAGGGACCCTCACGGTTTTCTAGCCACATTTCCCACTTCTTTTGCCAGCCAGTGAAATAAGCACCAGCTGAGGATTAGTCCATATTCAAAAGATAAAATCAAATTTCCATAATAGCAAGGCAATACGCGTTTTACAGGCTCTTTAGTGTGAAATGGTTCAATAATATCACATTTGTTTCCAATTTCTTAACCATTCACCTTTGGGTCTTTACCATGGTAATCTTTTTTTCTTAATGAAAATCTCACTAAAATTTTCATGAGGCCAGTGGTAAGAGGACAAAACTATATTGAGTCTTATGAAAAATATATTATATATCTTCCTCTAGATACTGTCTTTTAATATTTTCATGAGATTATCAACTGCTTATCTTCATTCTAGCTTTATAGCTTCTTTTTCTTTTATCGTTAGAAGTGGCTGATAAAAAGGTAGATTAAAATACATTCGGCTGTTTGACCAGAGTTGAACAAAATTTCCTAACACCCTGAATACTGGGAAGCAATGTTTGCTTTTTAAAATTTTTATTGGAATATAGTTGATTTACAATGTTGTGTTAGTTTTAATTGTACAACAAAATGATTCAGATATATATATATTTTTCAGATCCTTTTCCATTATAGATTATTACAAGATATTGAGTATAGTTCCCTGTGTTTTACAGTAGGTCTTTATTAGTTATCTATTTTATATATATACTAGTGTGTATATGTTAATCCCAATCTCCTAATTTGTGTGAGAGAAAATCAACCTCCTTGTTCCTTGAGCCAGTACAGAACCTACTGTAGAAGAAACACCTCTTACCACATACATAGTTGAGCTGTTAGGTTCAGCCTCCTCTCCCACCATGTCCAGCAACACAACCCAACATATTATTAGTCATGCAAACTGCTGAGCTATTTTTACACATTCCTGTACTTTTGCATATGCTATTTGCTCTGCTTAAAATTCCCTTTCTCACCTCTGTAGCTAACTCATCTGATCTTTCAGAACTAGGTCAAACGTCACCTGGATCAGGAAGCCTGAGCTGCTGATGGCCTCAGCTGAGACAGCTTCTTACTGAGTTACCTATGAGGACCGCCATTTGTAATGTGGAAAATCTGATTTATTTGCATGACCCCCGTTCCCACCCCATTAGAGGCAGAGACCTTATATCTCCTGTGCCCGGCCACAAGAGTGTTGAATTACATGGTGTTTGTGGTGGGCAGAAGAATGCCCTCTCCTCTCAAAGATGTACATGTCCTATTCCCCCGCACCTGCTTTCCATTGGTAAAAGGGACTTTGCAGATGGAACTCATGATCTTGGAATGGAGTTTATCCTAGATTGTTATCTGGGTGGGGCCAACGTAATCACAAGGATCCTTCTCAGAGGAAGGATGTAGGGTCAGAGTTGGGGAAGGAGAAGTGAAGTGAAAACAGGTTGAGTTATGCAGCCTGGAGCTAAGGCCTCTGGAGGTGGAAAAAGACAAGGAAATGGATTTTCTCCAAGAGCCAACAGAAAGGAATGCATCCCTGCCAACACCTTGATTTTGGCGGCTGAGACCCATTTAAGCACTTCTGACCTCCTGAACTCTTATATTTGTGTTGTTCTAAGCCGCTATGTTTGGGTGATTTGCTACAGCAGCAAAAGGAAACTAATACAGTGCTCAACCACTGCTCTTTTCAGAATACAGGAAGAGGAAAATGCCTCGGGGCTCACCTCCTGACCTGACCAAGATACATTTCACACCCATAGGTGTTCCGCCCCCACCCCACCCCCACCCCCGCATGGCGTTCTATTGGCCCAGCTGGGTCAGGGCTGGGAGGGGATATGGAAGGGGCTCCCTACGCTATCACTCCACCCAAACTCAAAGTCCTGCATCACGAAGTATTTTCTATCACCTACTGGTGCGAGGCCCAGCGGTTGGTGCCGTGGGGAATCTTATTAGGTCTGTAGTTTAAGATTCTCGAGAACTCCTTGAGAACGAGTACTGCAACAAGGTAAATTCAAGCAAAACACCTCTGGCGATCCTCCGCCCTCCACCGGGTCTCTCCACGCTCCCCTCCTCCCCCAAGAAGACGGGACCGCCTACCTCCTTGGAGAACCCAGGTTTCCCCACCCACTTCGGTAACCTTATGAGATACTGCAAAATTTTCCCCTCCCAAAGCCTTCATTTCCAACGTAACGTATGTAAATATATACTGAAAAAGACCTTTTTGGAAAGGTAGATTTCCTTTTCACAGTTATCTTCATAGGTCTTTGAATTGCTATGGCGACGTTATTAAGATGCAACACGAAGTCCACTCTGTAACTTGCAATCAGCCATCGGGCCTCTAGGTGTCGCCACCACCCAAGTCCTGTTATCAGAGGCGGGGGCCGGCCCTGCACCTACGTGCTAGACGTTCAGTATTTCAAATTATCCAGGAAAAAAAATATGCATATAATACACATTATATATAATATATATTATATATACAATGTATATATTTGTTCCTATATTATATATATAATATATATTTTCTTGGCCTAGATTTCATATATATGTAAAGAACATTGGCTTTTTCCTCCATTCCATTCCAGCTCTAGTTTTCTGTGCAAAATTCAAGCTAAGAGAGTAAATGATGTACCTGGCTACTTTTAAATTTTATTCTTTTATTCTGTTTTCCACATCAGCACTGGAAAATCCTGGACTTTCTTTGGCTACCAGAATATTCATTAAAGATGCACCGCGTTCCACAGACACACACACACAATTCTTCTCATACAACATGGTGTCAGTGTTTTCTCTCCCTCTGGATTCGCATGCAGTTTTGGAGACTATGGTGAGTTGGTTTTCAAAGAAAGTGGAAAGCAGCAAACATGGAAGTGAGGACGCATTTAGAGTTCCGGAAACACGCTGAAATTTCACTAGTTAATCACTAACATTTGGTTCTTCCCCATTCTGAACTCTTACAGCTTATAAATGTACATATGTGGTATTTGGAATCTGAAATAAGAATGCTGGGTGGGAGAATTCAGAAGGGTTCACAAGGGTCGAAAGTCTGCTCTCCAATTCTGCTCCTCTGTGATCTTACGAAGTTTTTCTCTAAGCTGCCTATTCAGAAGATGTGTCCGTCTTGATTTCAAAACATATGACAAACTTTTACAAAAATCATCACTTCAGTTGTTCAACTTTTTCTCTTTATGCTAGAACCGCCTCCTTTGTTCCTGTGTCCTTATATATGCCATAGCATGGCTACGGCTTCTGCAGCTCTACCTGTCACTCTCTCCCCATGATTCTCCTTGGTCCTGACTCTGTAGTTATTGCACTTTACTTCTTATGTCTGCTGTAGGTCACATTTCATAGGGTAGGACAAGTCTTAAATTGAATAACTGGAAAGAACATTCTGTTTAAAGATATTCCTTGCCTCTCTTTTTTTTTTTTTAACTAAGATTTGGTAGAGCTAAAAATTGAGACAAATCTCCACTAAGATATATATGTATGCATGTGTTTGCATATACACACATACACATACACATAAATAAACGGGAACTTTCTAAGTCTTACATTTCAAATTTAGATCGTCATTTTCTGGCAGCTTTGAATATAACCAAAGCTATTGTTAGGCAAAGAACTTTGACTGTAATCAAGGTTATTGTAAGACAAGAGAACATGCTGTTTTTATCATCCACCCCCTTGCTCTACCCAAGAAAAATACTGAACAGCAGTGAGCTCGTATTAAGGGCTGTATCTAGTTACTGCTAAACTGGCAGGTTTCTGTCAGGCTTCTAAAAACAATTCGCATTGATTTTTTGACTTTGGAGCTAAAATTAATAAGGAGCCCAGGAAGGCCATGGTTTTTCCTTGAACAGAGAAACAACCCAAAGGCTATGTTAGTGAATGAATTGGCTGTGCTAGTGAAGGGTTGTTGTTGTTTTTTTAAGTACGTATATAAAATAATAGCAATCAAATTGAAAAAGTAGGGCAAACTATTTTATATAGGATGGATAAATAACAAAGTCCCACTGTATAGCACAGGGAACTATGTTCCATATCCTGTGATAAACCATAATGGAAAAAAATATGAAAAAGAATGTGTATATATATATATATATATATATATGTATGTATGTATATATCTGAATAACACAGCATTGTAAGTCAACTATACTTCAATAAAACAAATTTTTTTAAAAATTGAGGGCTTCCCTTGGTGGCGCAGTGGTTGAGAGTCCGCCTGCCGATGCAGCGGACACGGGTTCGTGCCCCGGTCCGGGAAGATCCCACATGCCGCGCAGCGGCTGGGCCCGTGAGCCATGGCCGCTGAGCCTGCACGTCCGGAGCCTGTGCTCCGCAACGGGAGAAGCCACAACAGTGAGAGGCCCGCGCACTGAAAAAAAAAAAAAAAAAAAAAAAAAAAAAATTGAGAAAGTGGGTAGTTACACAATAAAAGTAAGTATCAAATTTTGGTCTGCTTCCATTGTAAGCCAGCAGTGACCCTTCCACTTGGCCACTGGGGAAATTAGAATGTTTCCTTAACTAATACTTTTGTAAAATAATAAAGTCCCCAACCTCCCTGGCGTACGTATTCACAGCTGACAAGTCTGGGCTTGTGGGTCAGGGTAATTAATTACCGGAACTAACACCGACGTTACCATTGATTTACAGACACCTGTGAAATCTAAACCATAGAAACTAAGAATTAAAAGGGTGCAGAGGCTGCCCGGGGCAGCTCCTCTGCGCCACAGAAACCTTTTCTACACGTGGGCTTGGTGGCACGACAGTGACATCCACACCATAAGCTCCTAAAGAGACAGAGCCACACTAGAAGTTACTTTTCTATTCCCAGCAAAGTCCAGAAGGGTGCTGGTACTCTGAACATCTATTTGTTACTCTTGATTTAGTAAACATGTGTTGATGGTACACAAACGCCTCCGATGCCGTTGAGAAATCAAAACAGAAAACAAGCATTCCAGCGGCACGCCGAGAAAGGCACTGGGAAGGAACAGAGAATCCTGTACTAGTCATCTTGTGAAGCCAATTGCTTTCTCAGTAAAATTAATTTTTCTTTCACTTCAAGCTCACTTAAAAGTTAATAAAGAAGCCTAGCTGGCGGGATCATCTGTCTCTTCATTTACCCATCCGTTTAATCACTAGCCACCATAGACTGAGTCTGGGAAAGCACCTAATCATTGGATTTAATTGGTTCTGGCGCCTACCGTTTCCTAATAACCTTTTCTGCCTTGTCTTCCATTAGAGGTAGATTTTTTAGGGTGAGTAAATAGGTCAGATTTCACAGGGTTTTTTTTTTTTTTTTTTCAATTTTCTGTTTGCCACAGGAGTAAATTAAAAACAAAAAGAGCTAATAGCTCTGTTCTTTATGGAAGTATTTGGTTCTTGGTATTTATTATTTGGGAATTCAAGAGAAATTCTAGTGCTAGGCTAAGATTCACAGGTTGGTGAATATCCTCTAAGGAACAGATTACATGAAGAGTCATTTCTAGAAGCTTTAGATATATTCCTCAGCATCATGCTTTTTCCTTTAAATTTCAACAGCTTTATAAAACTGGGAACCACAAAGTAAGGCTGACTGGAAGTCAAGGTTACATCCTGAGCGTTGCATCTTCCCCTAACGTTTATAGTTGTGACAAGACACTCACCAGCTTCGTTAGCAACTTAGTTGCTAGCTTCCCACAACGGATACCTGTTAGCCAGGCATCCCTACTGCTTGTAATGCAAATTTTCACTTCAACTACCTACACTTCACAAAACATGGCTCATCCTTTGCTCTTAATGAACATGGCTAATTCCAGATGAAAAGTCACTAAGAGAATCCTTTTATGATATGTGGCAGCTATCACTTTATTGTGTCTTAGCTCCAAATTCAGGCCCCAGCGCACGTTCTGTAATGATGGACAGAACTCCTTTAAGCATCTTTCCTTCACAGTGAGCCCGATGTTGCGTTCTCAGTAAAGAGTGCTGGAGGGACACTGTAGGACCAAGGGGATGCTCCTGTGGGGCTGCTGCGAGATGGGTCAGTGGTGTCGGTCTGATGGTGCTGCTTTAACTCGGGCCCCCAGAACACCTGGTGCCTCGGGGACCTTGTAGCTCTGACCTGGCCTGGTGATGACCAACCTCCCTGCAAGCGCCCTTGACATAGACACACATGCTTCAGGCCTCCTGCCAGCACTGGCACCTCATCTCCATCTGCAAGCACCTGCTGGCCAGGGCTCACCTGGCCCCGCCTACACTCTGGGGTGCCGGTCGGGAGGGTAGGTTGGGGTTCGCTTCCTGTTGCCAAGCAACCGTAGAGCACCACTGCCCTGGGGGAACTGTGAACCTCTCAGCCAGCCAGTAGGCTGTAACTACAGCAAACTCTGAAGCCCAGCCACCCTTCCTCCCAAGTTTGTCCTTCCTTGGGTATTCTTCAGCCCCAGGGTAAAATATAGTTTTCTTATACCTGGGAGTTACCCTTTCATCAAAGTTTAATAATTCTTGATATTTAACTTCCCCTGTTTAAATCACCATGGGGTGTGTATCTCCTGATTGGTCACAGCCTAATACAACACATTTCCCACTTAGCAACCAGTAGTTGTCAGCAGAAAAGACATAAGGCATCAAAGTTACCAGTGATACCATAAGAAAAAACTAGACTTTTCAGTACATGGCCATATAACTAATTATCAAATAGACTACTGAACACACACTGACAAACCATGTATTTCATTTGACTGTAGGGTCAGCTTTTATCTAACAAATTTACTGTATCGAAGTAAAAAGAGGACATATAAGTAATTCCTCTCTCTTAATACAAAACTGACCCAGACCAAATAGTATAAGATAAGAAACACCCAAAAAAAGCAGCTTCTGAGATACTAAACAGTACACACTTATGCTCACGGGTAAGGTACAAAGAATACTACATCACACAAACGTAAATATCAATACAGGTACCAACGTAATTATCAAAAAACTCCACACGATGGTCTTAATACAAGATAAGAGATAGGGATCTGGTTTTTATAACATATTTGGGTTTAACTGGTGATTGGTGATTATGCCATTTCTGAAATAGGAAAGGGTTTACTCTGTCCTTTCTCAGAGGTTTACAGGTAAAAGATACAAACCAAGGTACAAAGAACAAAACAACCAAAAAAACCCACGACTTATTAGCATAGAGTTCTTGGGCTTTGGCTGGACAGCTTATTCGGTGACTTATGTCACCACGCAAAGGATGCTGTTCCAACCAGCAGAAAATTAAAATGTAAATTATAACAATAGCATATTGAAAATACTACCCAGTAAAGGGCCATTTGCAATGAGAATGACTAATAAAGTTTTCAGTAACACTGGAGGAAACTTAAAATCCATTCTGTTAAAATGACCCAATTTTAGGAAGATAGCTGTCTCCCTGGGTAGGCACTACTGTCACCCACATTCCCCTTTCATCCACTTGTCATTTTGTCTGCACTACCTGATTCCAGTAATACCTGTCCATCCTCACTGCAGAGGTAACTGTTTACATTTTGGGGCTCGGGTAAAGCTGTCCCTAGAGAACTGGGTCACTCTGGAATGGTCTAAGAGGCAGCCTGGTCCCTAAAGGAGTCAACGATAGGGAACTGGTTTCCTGCTGTCGTCATTCAGAAACTGACCACAAGTCTGAATGCTGTGGTCATTTTACCTGCTAAATATGTAACCGCTAAAAGTTCTGTTTGCCCAGTCAACTTATGACTAGGATGGGAAACCTGTCAGTATTCGGTTTCTCATTTATGACTGGGATCCAGTAGAATAAATATTTCTTAGGCCTGTAAAACAGTACAGGAAGGGAAGAAGCAGCCGGAGTCCTTCCTTCTGGTTGCCAATCTGGAGAGTAAAAACATTGCTGTTGTCATCACTCTGTTCCCCCGTACATGTTGGTTAGGCTGTGGCTAGGAGCGGATTGTGTAAGAGTGGTTTATCCCCAAAGACAGGCAGGGAGAGAGAAAAGGACGCGTCTGGACTAGGGAAACGGTGTCGATGCTGAATTGGTGGTGTTTCTGTCCCGGCTCTCGACCTCAGAGTCATCTCTGAGCCTAACTGTGGACTGTCCTAGAGCCCATGTATTTTAACCTGGTGATAATATTAGCACACAACATGAAATGGATTGACAGGGAGAAAATTAAGAGAAAAGTATCATCCCAACTGAACAGATGGGAAAATAGTATCAATAAGCTAAATCAAATTAGCATGAAAAATGTGTCTATCATTTATCTCAAGTTGTTCCACCCATTCCCAAAGGCTAAATCCTTCCTAGGTGTGGTAGCTCATTAAAATGACAAATGAAGAGCCCCAAAGCAGCATGCAAAAGCAGCTACAGGAAACACAGATGGCTGGCATCTCTTGGTTGGCAAAGGCTGTACTACAATCACTCTTTTATTTCAGGCAAGGGTCCCAAACTAAATCATTCAAAGAAACATTCTACCACTTAATGAGTACTGTTACCACCAATTGTTTTCATGATCAGAACAATACAGGCCTTCCCCCCAAACTATTTGGCTAAGAGAGTAGCAAAAAGAAAATGGTTAAAAACCCTGGGCAGGGAAAGGAAGCTATTCTCCCTTAATATTCACATTCTGTTTTAATCTTTGGCAATGAGACCAGAATGAAACTTTTAAAAGCATATTATCCATATATTCTTTCGAGCTCAAATGAGTTTTACAGATACAGAGAACTAACATTTTAGGAAATCTAGGACAAAATCCTATTAATATTCATCACTGTTCTGCAGATTATAGATGGTATCTGTGTGATTCATTGAAGTCCCTCTTTTTTTAAAAAAAGAACAAACAGATAAAGGCCACCATGACTTAGTTGGACCAATTCAACAGGGGACATCAACTTTACGTGACAATACAGGAACGAGAGGCTGGACACAGAGAGATGTCTCATGTTACAAGGCACACACATTACTCTTCTTATTCCAGGAAAAAAACTCTCCCCCTTCACGACAAAAATGCTTCAAGCTAGGGGGACAAAAAGCAAAATGAGAAAAGCATTTATCCTTGGCATCAGTATTAGAAAATTATATTCCAGAAGAGGTTCACATTTCCTTTCATATAACAATTAAAAAAAGGAGATATTTTGCCAAAATGCAAAGAAGCATTTAAAGGTATTTCTTTCTCTACTGGAAATTCAGGTAAAGAGGCTGGAACAGAACTGTCCAAGAGAACTAGAACGCAAGCCATATACGTAATTGAAAATTTTCTAGTGGCCACATTAAAAAAAGACAAAATTAGTTTTTAATATTTAATTTAACCCAATATATCCAAAATATTATCACTTAAAACATAACCAATATAAAAATTAATAGATAGTTTACAGTTTTCATACTAAGTCTTCAAAATCTGGAACATATTTCACACTCACGGCACATCACAAAGTCAATGAGCCACGTTTCAAGTGTCCAATAATTCTATGTGGCTTGCTGGTACCACGCTGAGCAGCGCTGTTCTGTACTACAGAGCTTTCATTTCCATTACATTAATGATGATAGATATTTGCACTAGAGCTTTTTCAGTGGAAAGTTTGGTTACAGTGAGTTTTATCATTATAGAACCCAAAAGGATGTATATTGCAAGAGTATGGACCGCTGTTTTAATAAAAAGGTCTAAATCTTTGTGCCATTCATTACAAGCAGTACCAAGTTTTCAGTTAACATGCTTTCAAATGTCAGGGTCCTTGGTCTATTAAAAATGCTGTCCCCTGATTAGCAGGGGCCTCAGAAAAGAAGACTGCATTGTAGTGTCCTGTTCTTATACCTGCCAAACAGTTTACACACATGAAAACATGCTACTACCACAACATACTGGGTTATAGTCATATGATGGTCACATTTCATTCAGATTAAGAATTAGTTAATTATGAGTATAGGTTCAGTCCAGTCTCCTATAACTCAAATAAATCATTATGCGGGGGGTGGGTGGGGAAGTAGAAAAGAACAGCTTTATTGCTTTGCCAGGCAAAGGAGGCCACAGCAGGCTAATGCTCGCAAAACTGTGTGTTCTGCAAATTAATCATTTTTTAAATGTCCTTTTAAGTATAACATCATTTTGGCCTATCGTTGTAAGCCTGTTCTATGTTAACATAGTAAGGAAATGTGCATATATAAACATGCAGTCTGTATAAAGATTTCCTTCTGGTTTAATTCTGTAGCAGAAAACCAAATCATGACATTAATTTCCTACCAAATAACTGGAATTGATGAGCCTTGAAATCTCTTCAAAGAAGGAACCCTTTGAGAGCATAGAGAGGTTTCCAAGGTATATCTTCTCCTGGCTGATACGCTGACAAGGTGAAAATTAGCATACAATAAAAACACACAATATCTGTGTTTAATTTTATTTTCTCCAAATAGAATAAAGTTTCACATGCTTTTTTTCATAATTCTGGAAATAGTTTCAGAAGACTTCCACTCCAAATATGGTTTCTCTCTAATAGGTGAGCATTAACCAGGAAAAGGTTAAGTATAAAGAACTTTTAAAAATTAATAATTGAAAAAAAATAAAATATTCACTTATTTAAAAAAAAAAAATTGAAAACACACCACCATAGAAAAAATGGTAAAAGACACAAAGGGGGATTTCCAGGAAGAAACAGTAATTCCCATAGTAAAAACATGTTCACCTTATTAGTAATCAAATATATGCAAAATGAAACCACAACGAGATACACACCTCAGCTTGACAAAACTTTGAGTCTGATGATCTTAAATGTCGGTGAACATTGAGAGTACCGGAAATTCTAGTACACCAGTGGAGTGTCAGTTGGTACCATTACTTTGGAAAACAATTTGGCCTTATCTGTTCAGGTTGACGATGTGCTTTATTGCACGTGTGACACAGCAATTCTACTCAAGGTATACATCTACTTGTGTATGTGCACCAGAAATCACATAGAAGAATGTTTGTAGCAACATTTCCTTTCTCTATTTCAAAGAAAGATGTATTTCCATATTCAGCAATAGGAGAAGGGAAAAATTGTGATATACGACAAAATAATACTTAGCAGTGAAAATAAACAAGCTAGGGCACTTGTTTCAAAATGATTATGCCCAAATGCAATGACCATAAAAAGAAGGTGACAGAAGAACAGAGTTTAATTCCATTTATTAGTTTTTAAGGATATGTACACAAAGGTAAAATAATAAAGGACAGGAAGGCTATGATCAACATGGCGTTCTGGATGGGCTCCCGCTATCAAACAGGGACGAGACAGGGTCAGGGAGGGAGCACACAGAGCCCCAAAGGAAAGGCAGGCGGCTGGTGGCAGACACACGGGGGTGTGTTTATTTTTCTTTATATGTCAGTGTATATATTATATACGTGTGTGTGTACATATTTATTCTGTTGCTGTAGGAAATCATTTAAAAAATTGGACTGGTTGAAACATACAAAGAAAAAGACTATACAGCACGTTTCAGATGACGAACCATCGCTTGGAACACTGTGAACTTACCTGTTTCTCAAGTCACTGCCACTGTCACTGCTGCTAATCCTTCTCCGTTTCTCTCCTCTTTGAGGGTGGAGACTATTGTCCTGCTCAGACAGTCCCTGTCACATTCTAGGGGTTCAACACACGCTGATTAATGGGATGACCAAACTAACCTGGCCTGCATTTCTAGAAAACTAGGAAAACTTTGAAAATCTGGGTTACAAGTGGGTGGGGATTACTTGGCTTCTTTGGCTTCACAATTTAGTGCATTTCTGGAAACTGACAGCCTGTTCTCTTTATCTCCTCCTTCACCCTCCCTCATCTTGGTGTTTAAGTTAGAAATAGTTCAGCGATGGGCTTAACCTCAGACGCTGCCTTCAGAAACGTCTTCTGCCTTCAGGGGTGTTTGCAGCAAAGGCAGCCCTGCTATTAAGGGCTGTGGCTACACTGTACTTTTCTCCTGCACGAAATTAGGGAAGGGAATCCACAGCCCATCGCTTCATTGTACTCAAGAAACCACCTTCATCTATTTGAACCAACCAGGGAATGAGTGAGTTAACGCCATCCTTCGTCCTGGTCACTGTCTGAGATGATTCTGCAGTCACCTCCAACACACACACTTACACATACACACACACACACACACAAACACACAACCACAAGTGTGTCTCCTCAAGTACTCAAATGATCCGTCTGCATTTTTACAACGAATCTGCAGCTTTCAGGTACGGGGTTCATGATGGGAGCAGAAATACAGCATCCCAGCTAAACAAGAAGGTTTCAACCAAACACAGAAGCAAAATTAGAAAAGGTGTAAGAAATGGTCGGGAACAAGCACTCCATTTTCAGAATGTGTTTTCTGTAATTTATTCCTCTTTAATGCTGAATATAAAATCTGAGATTTCACCAATGCCTTTAGAGACAAATAAATGCATACAAATGGAAATCTAAACACAATAATTTTGCAGATCAAAGTGGGCTCTGACACTTTAGAAAAGATGTAAGCATTTCTAGAAAAAGCAAAACCCTATACAGCAAAATCAAATTAAAAAACAAAACAAAACAAACCAGAAAGAGGCTTTGGTACCTTTCAACAAGGAAGGACAAAAATAAGTTTAGTTCGTTATTAAATTCATGTAATATAAAAACATCTATGTGGGAGTGTTGAATAAATCTATAAAACAGAAACAAATCTAAAATATATTAGAGCCTGAGAGAAAAAAAAAATCCTCCTTTTCTCCTTTTTGATTTTAATAGAATACCAGAATGTGGAAAAACAAGTACTTCCCCAACTAAATTTTCTTCTGGTCTGCATATACCTAGCAGGATGGCACTCTCTGTATTTTATCTCATTTTAAAATGGGATAATTTGATTTTTAGCAGCACATTTTCTTTGCCCCAACAAGCCTACTACAGGAAATAAAAATTCTGTCTTAAAATGCTTTTGATATTACATCTATGTCTGCAATTCCCATCCACTTCTTTCCTAGATTTTTAAGACTATGATTATTCAGATCTAAAGGCAGCTAGTTAAAGAAGGGATAAAGGGCTTCCCTGGTGGCGCGCTGGTTGAGATTCCACCTGCCGATGCTGGGGACAGGGATTCGTGTCCCGGTCCGGGAGGATCCCACATGCCGCGGAGCAGCTAGGCCCGTGAGCCATGGACGCTGAGCCTGCGCGTCCGGAGCCTGCGCTCCGCAACGGGAGAGGCCACAACAATGAGAGGCCCGCGTACCGTAAAAAAACAAAACAAAACAAAACGAAAAAAGAAGGGATGAAGAAAACCATTACAGGTTTGGAATTCAGCTGGTAAAACACAAGTAAGGACACAGTGCAGTCCCAGAGGGCAATACCTTAGGACTC
Source organism: Stenella coeruleoalba (assembly GCF_951394435.1). Taxonomy (NCBI): domain Eukaryota; kingdom Metazoa; phylum Chordata; class Mammalia; order Artiodactyla; family Delphinidae; genus Stenella; species Stenella coeruleoalba. The sequence continues at coordinate 16,089,678 of NC_137158.1, read as the reverse complement.
TGCAGAGCCTGGGTACTGAGGGAAATGCCACACAATGTGTTTCTAGCTTGCTCATAACAAGCACAATACCAGGTGAAGCTGGTCTCTCCTATTTCTTTGCTGCTCCCAAAAAAAAAAGTGGGGTGCGGTAGATGATCTGTAACTGTGGTAAATAATTTAGCACTCCTATTCATCTAGTCTGTTTAGGACAACCATACTGGGCTTACCACAACCAGAGTAATTCAGAAGTTTTGAGACAAACAATTCTGAGTAGCTTTCTTGGTCTAGCAGGTATTGAATTGATCCTACAACCCCAAGACTCAATCTTACCAAGTTGCTTCTCGGTAGTCACTGGCAAGAGTAGACAAAATGTAAGTTAGACCATTGCAACGTTAACTTTTAAAAACTGCTGTATCTTAAAAAGAAATTCTAAGTCTTCTTAGACTTTAACACGATATCCAGTTCAAAAACATTTCCTGGTTAGTCCCTGGGATTTATCAAGTGGAATTTGACCTGGATCGTATTTAATGCCAACTAAGCAGTCATAGCCATGATTTTACAGCAGCTTTCCTTGCAGAGAAAATGGTGGATCATATATCTGTTCCAGTCATGTAGGAATCAGTGGCATGCTTTCCTTCTGGTTGTAGTCCTGGGATGCAAATCTCAGGCTGGGATGTCAGCTTTAGCATTCAACAAGTTCTTTAGAATAGGAGGGAGAGAGAACACAGGTGACAGGGACTAAATTCTTCTGTTCTTTCCATTTCTTACAAACTTCCTGCTCAGAATCAAAAGGGCAGGTCCACCATCAGGACACTGAGAATAGCAGAATATCTTAGGCAGCACTCTGAATTTATTCTATTCAAGACTATTCCCAGGTTTGGCAACTAAAAACTCTAAAAAAATGTGAGCAGGGACAAGGATGCAGAAAAGAAGCCTTTGCCCTAATGAAGTCGACGGGTTCAGTGTTTGTCAGTACCCACTCCAAAGGAAGGAGAGATTTCACATGCCAAGTACAATTCAGAGTGAGTCTCTGACAGCCCCTTTCTCGTATGTACTCTGTTCTGAAAAATCACTGGTGTTCATATATGGAATGAGAACATGTATCTATGTTACTCTGAAAATCCGGAACTGTGCATTGGCCAGAAATATGAACTGGCAGTGTCAGAGGACCGATGAAAAGTAACACAGGAAAAAAAATTAAAGTGTGCAGCAATATTAGTATCTTTTAATATGCCTCATCAATCAAGGGTTCACAAAATATATCTAACCGAGATCTTCCTTTCTCGAAAAATACAATCCCTTTGCAAAATATATAAGCAGCTATTAGTTGGGGGAGCTGCGTTTAAAAATATATGTGCACTTACGCATAATAAGTTGCTAGAGCTGAAATGCCTTCGGGTACGAGTCAGATAATGTCCCTATAAATTAACTATCAGTGCACCTTTTTAAAGATATCTTTTAAGTCATCTTACACATTAGGTGAAACTTTTCCTTTGTAAGAGATAAGCATTTTTTTTTCCAAATAGCAATTCTTTTCATCCCTGTCAACTGGTTCTGATGACACATTGTTGCAACAGTGATTTCTGGAAACATCTGTAGGGGTTTGGAGGATTTAGGGGGGGTAAGAATTTCCATTACCAAAAGGAGGCTAGAACATCTAAGTTTTTCCTACAGTTATGACAAAGCACTGGAATAGTGATGCCTGTGAATCTGCAGCAAAGATCTTTAGCCCTTTGTCAACCAACATTGCTTTTTTTCCTTTCTGATCAAAATATTCTAAGAGCCTGGCAGACTAATTTCAAGGACACCACCTAGGCGGCCTGAAGAGAAGCAGGTCTGAGCAATCCTGGCATCAACTACAACCCAGGGCAGATCCAGTACTTTCTCTCTGATGGTGCCACCTGCTTATCACTCAGTTATTCAGGAGGCACACCTGTAACAGGTGACAGTACCTCCGGGTGAGTGAGGCAACTGCAGGCAATTCTGAAAACAAGGAAAAAACCCACCACGGGCCTGATTTGGTTTAAAGCACTCATGCAATCCCATTAGACCCATGTCTTCCCAAAACACCTTTTCCGTGGCAAGCAAAGTTACTGATAATGCATGTGGCTTCTGTCACAGTGATGCATTAGGTAAGCAGGTGTGTGCTGAGTACCAGGGGCGCTCCAAAATGCATCTCCGTCCTCTTCCGCTTGTCTTCGCTAAGGTTCTGCCTATTTATTTAAAAAAAAAAAAAAAAAAAAGCCAGTTATTGCATTGTGCGGGCAAGAAATTTCACCCTGGCGGTGATATTTTAAATGTCAGGAACAGAGATGTTGGAAATCACAAGAAATCACCGCCATGTGATGGATAAGAGCAAATAAATCCTGGGTTCAGGGATCAGAGCCCAGAGTTAAGTCACACCCACCTGACCTGCCAAATATAAAAGTGGAAAGAAAGCCACGTGTTTTCAACAACTGAGGAAACTCCTCTGAGGTACTGTTCCACTCACACCTGCGTGAGTGGCGTGGCCGGGGGTTACCTTACTCAGGGGCCCTGCGGAGGGTGACCTGAGGGGACGAACGGCACTGGAATGGCCATACCTATTGGTAAATAGCTGATACCCCTCTCCCCCAAGTGCTACCATGATCCAGCCACTGGATGGCTGACCCCTGGCATCGGCTGGGAGTGGGCCTCTGAGACCTGCTCCCTGGCTGGTCAGTGCTCAAGGTTTACTGGTGGTTGCGTATTTTCAATATCACCCCTGAATGGCAGGGATCCGAAAGCAGAAACTTCCATTTCAGGCTCTGCTTTGAATCTGTTACGATAAGAAAACTGATGATTTTCTACCTGAAAAGTATTGGTGAAAAGGCCTTCTTTTCTTTTCGGTAGGTACCACGGTGGGCTCCAGCTGGCCACAGAAGGATGTGGGACCCCCTCCCCCCCCCACCAGGGCTGCAACAATTCAAATTCTGGAGAAAAGTGGGAAATCTGTATTTTAAGTATCAGCAACCCACCTGAAGTCTTTAAAAAAGAGTCCGTGCAGGACAAACACATCCAGAACCAATGTGGCCTGCAGGCCGCTATTCTGTGGCCTCCTACCCTCCTCTGCCCCATCCACTTTGCAGAACTGCCCAGGGTCTAGAGTTGGGTCTGTGAATGTTCTTTTCCTACGGACCTTCTCTCCCCTCACTGTGTGAGAGCAATTAGATGCTAATGGAGTCTTTATACGTCCCCTGGCAGGCCTGCTCGCCTGGTCTTTCGTGTGTGTACTGCAGAGAGGGTAGGAAAGGAGACAGGAAAGGGGGCTCCATCTTTTGGTACATCACACCCGTGAATGCTCCGTCTAGGCCTTAGAGGGTAGACTGTATAATGAATTACTACCAAGGTACAAAATGACTAACTAGAAAGGGGGAAAATGCTGACTCGCTCTTAAAGATATTTGCACTTCTTTCCTACCGAGGTGAAGTATGAGTTGCTATTAACCCTTAAGGCCCTGAATGGCTCACGAGAGGGGATGGCACACACACCGGCACCGTGGCCTTCCACTCTGGTTCCGTGGGCCCCTGCTCATGTCTGACTGACTCAGGTGCCTGAAAGCAGGGGGCTGAATGGGTGGAGGTGCCTAGCGCTCTCACTGACCGTGGAATGGTCTCCTGCAATCAAGCAAACCTCAATGCCATCAAGACCAACTCCAATCCCATGACCGTTAAGTCATGTGAGAAGGCATATCCTACAGGTCACAGGTTTCCTGAGAAATTTCTAAGAGAATAAGTATTTTCAAAGAGTAAAAAAGTCAGCCCGAAGCCTCTCAAAGGAACCTACATCTTCAGGGAAAATGAGAACAAAGATGGCAAGCACGCAGTATTTTTCAAAGGTTTTTGCACAGACGCTGGTGTCCGCTGGATTTATGCATCCGTTAGACTGCTCCCACCCCAGTTTTTTCTAGTTCTCTGAAGATAAATCTGGATGGTTTACATGTCTTTGCACGAAACATGTTACAAAAATACTTTCATTTTCCTAAGTATTGCAATGTTCCATCTTTATAAAGATAGTTTTAAGCGCCTTTAAGGGTTTTCTGTGTGGGTTTTGTCTCTTTAAAACATGTGCACAGAAACCACCCACAAGCATCTGTGGACTTACTGATGTATAACAAAGCATGATTTCACGTCGGCGAGGAACTACAGGTGCTGTTGTATAATTTTTATTATTGATAGTCTCTGTCTTCCTCCCACAAGTGTTCCAGAAACGGCACAAATCCTGGGGAGCCTCAAAAGACCTATTACTTACAGATGTCAAAGTTCCCAGCAATGTACTTTCATTTCAATTCAGTGTTACAAACAGAAGCTTTAGAATTCAGTCTCAATTTGAAATACAGTCAAAACCTCAATTGCTATGTATATAAAGATTGCAAGGAAATACACCAAAAATGTTTATGTGGTTTTCTCTGGTGACTTTTTATTTTCTCCTTTGTACTTTTTTGCATTTTCCCAATTTTTCTACATGAGCCTAGGCTACTTTCATAATCAGAAAAATATAGTATTTCTGAAGTGGAAATAACAATCAAAATACTGCCTTATTTAATAAAGAAATATTATTTTTTATTTTGAAAGCGAATCCACGTGCTTCACAAAGTTACCATAATACATATCATCTATAGCTCTAAATATTAGAAAAGTTTGAGCCTTTTACATTTGCTAAAAGACATATGACACAATAAAGTGGCTTCGAAAACACTCTGATTAGTTTAGGAATTGCCCTTTTTTTCAAGGTTGACCATTTGTTACTGCAAACCACGTCCCTTCCAATGTAAAAGGCTTAAATTGCAGACGACCTTAAACACATGGCTTTGATTCTATTTCAAAAAATGTAAAGTAATGTGAACTTGCACTTTAAAATAAAAAGCACCTACTGTTTTTTGCTACCTTAAATTTTTCTTGGAAGAAGGAGATATAAATTATAAATAAACTGAAGTTTAAATAAAGATAAAACTCTAATATACAGCAACAATTGAAAATGGGAAAGAAAAAAAACTGGCTTCCTTGTGTGTCTTTATTTACCCTGAGCAGTCCTAACTGTGTATTTGAGAAAGCAAAAACTGAAAATTTAGGAGACTAGATACGCACTCCTTCAACCTCAATCCCTAAGAAGAACTCAAGAAAGATACATTTTACAACAAGAAAAGATTGACCTACCTTTGATGCCAACTGTGATTTGAGGCCTAAGAATGAAAAGACTGTGTTGCTTTCCTTGGATTCAAAGAAACTGTCATAATCCTAGAAAAAAGAGAAGGAGAAAATAAACAAAAGCAAACGATTGTATTTGGTGCTGTTGACAAAGTCTCTATGTAAATAAAAAAGGTACCACTACTCCATCCAGGCCAGGGAAAAGGTACATAAATCTACCGGATTTGCTCTGTTTGAGCCTCAACATTTGAGCATGCTGATGAAGGTAACAACTTTTTAATCCAAAGTCTGTGGCAGGATTAAAATGTAAAACATTGAGGACAGAAACCAAATCAGAACATGCCCCCTCGAGTGTCAAACTAACATTTCTTTGTGTGGAATCACTCTGACAAGGTTTTACTTAAGCATTTCAATCTGAAAGGCTGCCTCCCAATTCCACTCTTGATGCTTTGTTACCTAGGGCTTAAAACAAGAAAAAAAAATCACTGTGTAAACAGAAAAGCCATAAAGGTCTCCGTGTGTCAAAGTTGAGCGCTTCTATTCTGCTTTTGAAGTTTTCCACATTCCTTGAGACTGTCTTCAGAGAGAATAAAAAGATCAAACAAAAACCAGAGGAAACTATATTCTCTATAACATTTATCTTTACCTCACAGAATCATTTTTCTCCTCCTTGTTTCAGGAGAGAAGCCATTAAGGAATTCTGGCCAATGTGTTCATCAGTTGTTTTCTTTTCAAAAGCTTGCATGTGTTAATACTATTGGACATAGTTGCTAAGGCGATGTGAAGCAGTCTTAAAATTGGAGAGAAATCCCTTGGATAATTTTAGGCAGAGAGTAAACAGCACAGGCAGACAATGATGAGAATCACCTGTAGGCAACTGCTTTGTGCTTAGCGCCAGAGCATCAGCACATCCTTTAATCCCAGCTACCGCCCACCAGGTTAGAGACTCGCGCAGAGCAAAGAAATACGGTACCCAAGTTTGACAGCCGACATGTAACAAAGCTGAGATTTGGGCCCAAGTTTCACTGGTGTTGAAATCAATGCTTTTTGTATGCTATGATGCTTCTTGCCCAAGAGGAAACCAGGTATGGGGTACCCTGTATATCAGAGTCACTGAGCCCTCACGAACCCACTGCTGAGCTGGGTCAATAGCATGACAAATACTGGTGAAACCTGTTTAGGAATCTGAACGAGAGTGGATGACTTAGAGTGGAGATCTGCTTCTTGCAAAGCAGGCCTCAGCTGAAGAAAAAGCTTTGAATTATTTGACTCTCTGTAGAGACTCTCTTGTCCAAGCGCTTTAGCAAGTTGAGCCTCGTGTGGTTTGAAGGCAGCTTGATTGCAGTTCCCGGTCATCTCAGCCTCAGGCCTTGCGGGCACTGCTCCTGATCCTGAAGCGGTCACTCCTGCTGTCATTTCGGGTCAGCCCTGAGGCCAGTCACCTGCAAAGGGAGGCCTTCCTTGACCATGCCGAGAAGGAGCAACACATCTGAAGGGGGAGGCTCAGCAAATACCTCCTTGGAAAATGGCATTTTAGCCTGAAACGTGAAGAATGAATAGAATTGGCCAAGTAAAGGGTTGGGATAGGAGCCTCTGAGACGGGAAACAGCACCGGGGAAGAGCAGAGCTGGCAGATGTGACCGGGATCAGCAATGTGCCAGACTCTGTAAACCCAAAAAACGATTTTGAATTTTATCTTAAGTACAAAAGGAAATCACGGACGGGTTCTGAGCAAGGGAGCAGAATGACCTATTTCCTTTAAGAAAATCTCTGCGTTGACTGCGTGGGGAATGGCTCAGAGAGAGGGCAGCAAGAAGAGAAGCAGGGACAAGGGTGAGGAGTGCACTGGGGGAATTCAGGTAAGAGACGGAGGCAGCCTGAACCAGAGCCACTGTCATAAATACAGGATAGGACAGACTGGAGATATATTTTGGAGGATTGATCATACTCAATAGTGTAATTGGTGTAGAGGGTTAGGGAGAATTAAGAATTAAAGCAGCTCTCGGGCTTCTCTCGGGCTTCCCTGGTGGCGCAGTGGTTGACAGTCCGCCTGCCGATGCAGGGGACACGGGTTCGTGCCCCGGTCCGGGAAGATCCCACATGCCGTGGAGCAGCTGGGCCCGTGAGCCATGGCCGCTGAGCCTGCACGTCCGGAGCCTGTGCTCCGCAGCGGGAGAGGCCACAACAGTGAGAGGCCCACGTACCGCCCCCCCCACCAAAAAGAATTAAAGCAGCTCTCGTACAACTCATCATCAAAAAACAAACAACCCAATTAAAAAGAGGTCAGAAGACCTGAATAAAACTTTTTCCAAAGAAGACATACAGACAGCCAACAGACACATGAAAAGATGGCCAACGTCGCTAATCGTCAGGGAAAGGCAAATGGAAACCACAATGAGAGATCACCTCACACCTGTCAGAATGGCCATCATCTAAAAGACCACAAATAACAAATGTGGTCGAGGGTGTGGAGAAAAGGAGCCCTCATGCACTGCTGTGGGAATGTGAATTAGTGCAGCCACTGTGCAGAACAGTGTGAAGAGTCCTCAGAAAACTAAAAACAGAACTACCGTATCACCCAGCAATCCCACTCCTGGGCACATATCCGAAGAAAACGAAAACATTAATTCAAAAAGATTTATGCACCCCAATGTTCACTGCAGCATTATTTACAACAGCCAAGATACGGCAGCAACTTAAGTGTCCATATCAACAGATGAATGGAGAAAGAAGATGTGGTATGTATACACAATGGAGTATTACTCAGCCATAAAAAAGAATGACATTTTTTCCATTGGACTTGCAGGGTATTATGCTTAATGAAATAAGAGAGAGAAAGACAAATACTGTATGATATCACTTATATGTGGAATCTAAAAAATAAAACAAACTAGAGATTATAGCAAAAAAGAAACAGACTCACAGACATAGAGAAAAAACTAGTTGTTACCAGTGGGGAGAGGGAAGGGGGAGGGTTAAGGTAGGGGTAGGGGATAAAGAGGTACAAACTACTATGTATTATAAAATAAATGAGCTACAAGGATATATTGTACAGCACAGGGAATATAGCCAATATTTTATAATAGCTATAAATGGAGCATAACCTTTAAAAACTGTGAATCACTACGTTGTACACCTGAAACATTGTAAAAACTATATCTCAATTAAAAATTTTTTGGAAAAAAAATTTAAAGCAGCTCTGAGCTTTGTGACTTGATGGGAAAGACCAGAGAAAAAGCAGGTTTGAGGGTAAGGTTGGAGTTGAGTTTTCAAATGTTAAGTTTGAGAAATTGTATGAGACACTGAGTGAAGACGATCTCAATGGGGCAGTTGGAGGTTCCGACTGACTCTAGGTATTACAGGTTTCATAGAAACTTATGGAAAATTGTATAACTTTTAATAAGAAAAACTATGTCTCAATTTGATGTAGAATTTTAGGCAAAATCCCATGAACTGAAAATGTTGTTACTACTATTCTTTGTAACAAAGACAGTTCCAAATAATTGAGTAGCATTTCATTGACCTGGGCTCAAGAAATAACCCTGTTTGACCCACACCTTCTCTATCTGATCGTTTGTTGTTTATATTCAATGTGGTAACAAGAGGAAGAGAGCTAAATTACAGCCAGCTTATCTCACCCTTTTAGATATCCACCATATGAAAACTGGTGTACCTGTTTCTCTCTACACCATATTCTGCCACTACTCGGGCTAAATTCTTTCCCTAGGGAATCTCAATCGCAGCCACGGCTCTAATTAAACTCAGATCCCCAGCTCTGATTCTCCTCTCAATTCTGGTTCCATGTAAGCAACTAACTGTTCATAATAGACTATTAAACATAATGGGTCTAAATCGCAATTCATGCTTTTCCTTCCACCCCACAAGCTGGACCTCTCAGAAGCCTGGCACCACCAGCTAACGGGCTCTACCAGGCAGAAATCAAGCATCATAGGACTCCTCTCTTCCCTCAACCAGTAACTACCTTACATATCCCTTCAACCTCTCTGTTTTTCTACATCAGTCTCATTGCCCTAATCCAAGCTAGATATCTGCAACGGCACCTCAACATACCAACCCCTCTACAGTCTACCCTATCTCCCCCCACCCCCCCGAATCATGCTCAAGTGAGGACAGACTGATCCTTTAAAAAGGCAAATTTGATCATATCATCCTCTGCTTAAGTCCTTTCCTTCAAGACTTCTCATTGCTCCTTGTGGGAGAAGAGGGGTCTTGACCTTCTACCTGCACCAACCACTGTCTGGGTCACAGCTTCAATTCTGGGAAACTGAGTGGTATATACACTCAGTCAACTATAGATGAGATGTCCAGCAATCTACTAGCTGAGTTATGACCTTGACCAACTCCTTTAACCTCCTCAGACTGCTTCTTCCTTTCTGTATCAGATACGACCAAAGTCCCTTGAAGTGCCAGAATTCTAAAAAATAATGGAGCATTCAGTGGAGTTGCTCTTAAATGGGCTGTTAGCTGTGTCCAGATGTGAAGTCCAGCCTATGTATTCCAGTTCCTAGTGATACCTGTTCGAAGAGCTTACCTCTCTCTGAACAGAAAACAGGTTTAACCAAATAGGAAAGGGAAAGGGCAAAAGTGAGAGAAAAAAAACTAAGGACTAGTCAACAAAATGTCATCCCTGTTCTTGAATTCTGAAAGGGCTTTACATGTTTCTACCTGATAAATAATCTCTGACGTCAGTGTGAAAACACAAGAATGAAAAAACTAATAATATAAGAAATAAAAAGTGAGAAACAGTGCCTGACTCAATGTCTATAAATGCAGTGTGAATTTTACTTTAAAGACGGAAGTGCTGGGACTTCCCTGATGGTCCAGTGGTTAAGACTCCACACTCCCAATGCAGGGGGCATGGGCTCGAACCCTGGTGCGGGAACTAAGATCCTGCATGCCGTGCGGCGAGGCCAAAAAACAAAAAAACAGAAACAAAAACAAAACAACAAAAAAGGAAGTGCTAACATGAAAATAGAGTGCATGCGAAAGATCAAAAGGCAAGTTACGAGACTTAATATGTATAATTCAGGTTGCAGTGTTTATATTAAAAACCTTAATCTTAAAATGATTACAATTCTCCAAATCACAAAGCTGGAAATAAGGTCAACTTTCACAAGCGAGCTTCATACATATAAAACAAAACAGAGAATACATACGTGTAGAGAAAATTTGTAAACCATCCATTTAACCACACTGAACCAAAACTGTTCTCATAAATGTTAGTCACCAACAAAGGTATTTAGAAATGTCAGATATTAAGAAATCTCAGAATGGCAACATTTCTTATTTATATAAAAAATTCTCTTGAACTGTATTTCTGTCATAAAAGTTATAACCATTGTTTTTAGTTTATGACCCTTTAACTCAGGGCCACATCACCATGGCTGGGGGACTTCTTACCGAATATTAAACTGGATGCTCCCAACAGTTTAGAAATTGTCACCCAAGGTAATTAACTCCCAAAGTGACAAACATAAAATTTGGTAATTAACTTTAAAAGCAATCATTTTGAAAAGTCAACGTGAGAATAGTACCTGACACACACCAGGCAAACTGGGGGATGAGTCGTGTCTGCTAATTGATGACCGACATGCCATGTTTTAGGTAATCTCATGCTAATAATGTAATCTGATTAAATCCTATTTCTACTCGATTACTTACTGATTTAAAGAATTATGTAAAAAATTTACTTTCTGACATACAAAAGCTTTTGAATGGCCTGATGAATCTCAAATTGTAAGAAGTTAAATCATCTTCTTTGTCATGTTGACGCAAAGAGTAGATGATTGATAATTCAAAATCTAGAAGTTCTGAACACCCTCTTTTAGAGGTAATAAACTAAATACTATGATGTGAAATAATATGAGTAAAATAGTATTAAGAATCTTAAAATCACTTTCTATTAAGATAGAAGTTCTCTTATATTCTGGCCTTAGACATTCCCCAAGAAAAGAGAAAGATCTGCTTCCTTATCAAATTCATTTCAGTTATCAGGCTTATATTTTAAAAGAAACAAACCACACTAGAGCTCATACTGCAAACGTTAAAAGCACTGTATTTTAAAAACTCACTATAAAGTTTCTAAATGGGCTTGTTGAATTCCTTATAGTCAAAGACACTCTCTCTGAAGTGTTTGCAAATACATGTCTGCAAATTGAACACTGTAAGACAATCAACCTCCTGTGACTATAAAATATAACGATCAGTTAATATCACCTTTGGAGGAGAGTACAAATACATAAAGCATATTCAAGAAAAAAAATCATTCAGTTTCAGAAGCTGGAACATTTTTAACTACATTTAAAACACAGGCTGAAAAATTCACTTTGTTTCTAGTGCCAAATGAAAAGAAAAAATTCTGGGTTACAAAGATATCAGCATAACTGAGCACTGTTACTAATGGAATATTTATCTAAATGCTACAATTTTAAGAAGAATAAAGCAAGCTAAATAGCTGTTAAAAAGAAAAAGGAAAAAAAAAAGGCTTCCATTACCTACACTTCTGTTTGCATTTAAGTGAAAACCAATGTTAGAGACATTTATAAGCTCATGATAAAATCTACAACAGGTAGAGCTCACAGTAGTCTCATTCTTCCACAGAGCTTACTTAAGGACATTACCCGTTCCTACGGTTAGACTATTATGGACTGGACAAGCATTTGAGACAAAGGCCTAAAGTTCTTTGCCCTTTTCGCGTTCCCTCAGAGAACAGCGAGGAAAACCCACAGTAGCCACTCTGAAAAGCTGCATCGCTTCCCACGCTAAGTCGATAACAAGTGACAGACCCATATTATTTCTACATGCCAAGGGCCTTTCCAAACAGAAGGTTGCAGGGAACAAAAACAACACGTGGCCCGCAAGGAAACGGTGGCAGCAAGCACTTCTAAATGAGCCAAAGCAAATGTGGTTTACCCCAAAGGAGAAATTAAAGAAAAAAATTCCTCCTAAGACTACAAGAGCTACCGTTGCTGCTGCAAATGGGCAGAGACTCCTTCCTCCTGAAATTTCTTTCAAGCCTGAGGGTAGCCTCTGAGCAGAATTTTTTGATTCCGTGGTTAAGGACCATTAATGCTATATTCCATTTTGTGAAATCTTGATAGAGGAGGAAAAAATATTTGACAGCTCCAATCCCGGTAGGATCTATAAGGTGTAGCTGTCTAAAACAGCTTCATTCAGCAATTTTTAGGCCAAATACCAAAAATACGAGTAAGTCCAAAGCTGAAGATTTAAAATTCCTAACACATTTAACATTTCTGACCATTCCGATACGAGATGGCAGAGCAAGCGAATACATCGACCCAAGCACCCACTGAAATCGGATGGGAAACAATTTTGTGCTAAACACAGGAAAAGCAACCAGCAATAAAAGTTTAAGAAATACTCAGAGGAGTAAGTGAAAAGGCTAAACTCAATTAAGAAAATCTCATAGGAATTTAGTAAAATAGGATTATACGCCTTCCTCTGTGACCACTCACAACTAAGCAGTTTTGTAGAGAATATTTATATGTTTATAACAATATAAATGTGGTATATTTACATAGTATACAATAGTTACTATAATTACAGATGAGTATGTGACTGTTATAAACTTTAGCAATGCAGTGTGTGCGTGCACATGTGTGCAAGTCAAAACGGGGGAGAAATGAGAGAAGCTATAAGAATGCAAGTTTCCCCTCTTCCAAAGAAAAAAGTAAATACTATCTAATTTAAAATCAAGGAATATAGGGCTTCCCTGGTGGCGCAGTGGTTGAGAGTCCGCCTGCCGATGCAGGGGACACGGGTCCGTGCCCCCGTCTGGGAGGATCCAACATGCTGCGGAGCGGCTGGGCCCATGAGCCATGGCCGCTGAGCCTGCGCGTCCGGAGCCTGCGCTCCGCAACGGGAGAGGCCACAACAGTGAGAGGCCCGCGAACCGCAAAAAAAAAAAAAAAAAAAAAAAAAAAAAAAAATCAAGGAATATAGCTATTAGTCTATGAAACACAGAGTGGTGGTAACTTAAAACCACAAAGCAGAAACTCATAAAAGAGGCTACATCTTGGAATCTGGGGGAGACTGACTTTTCACTTTGGACCCTCCCGTCAACAGACTTTATTGTCTTAACATTGATATTAACATGGCCTTAGTGTTTTAACAGTTTTGTTTTCTTTTCATTAACTTAAACTGTGTAAGGTTCAGAAAACAGGAAAATTTTAACAAAAGGGAAACCGCCAGTTTGGATATTAGTTAAGATACACTGCTAAACATGCAATTGGGGTGCCCTGAAATTATCTGGACGAATACTGAAATATTGAATATTTCAATATTCAGAGCACAAACCATAATTTTCATGAAAGACATGTCCTAGGGATTCATCACTGTAGAATACTGAGACAAACATCTCAGTACGGTGAAAATGGGAGATTAAACATTTATAGACAGAAGAATAAAAACTAGGGTTATATAGAAGAGATAAGACTGCAAAGAATATCTAATTAAATTGCTATGCTTCTGGGCATCCAGCAATTAGCGATAAAGAGAATTGAAATCTCCCTTCCCCACCACCCTTTCCTAGTATCTGTGAGGATGCCGCATGAGATCACGTATAGTAAAACATCTGAAGGAGAAGATTCTCCTTGATTAGATAACTGATCTTTTAGACGGAAAACCTTGGAATCCAGATTTTCAAATTCAGATCACAAGTTTCCTGAGAAAATTCTACCTGTGGGGTAGGCAAGCTTCTAATAGAGGTGATTTACCGAAAAGATTTCATTGTAAAATTTAGAAGAAGGTTCAGTAAGCTTGCTTTTGAGACATCTGGCTTTGAGTTTTATTAATAAACAGGAATGGAAATGTTCAGAACCTTGACAAGGCGAGACCCAACAGAATGGGTGAGCTACCTGCTTGGCTGAAAGTACGCGGAGCTATTCACCCACTTCTAGAACCAATTTTTGTTAAGGATGTTCTGTGTTCCCAGCTTCCTGATAGATACCAGATACTAAGATATATATGCCACGTAGCCTGCTGAGGGTCAGTACAAGGAACTCAGAGACCAGCGGAAGGCAAAGGCATAAAAAAACATTCTGTGAACTAAAGGTCATAATAGGAGTAACGACACGCAGGTTTGCTGGGCATGGGGGAGGGGGAGGAATAACCAGAGTCCTAGTTAATTAGAGAGAGTCAAGAGCAAGGCTCGTGTGAACTGAGCTTTGCAAGGGAAACAAAGACAGAATTATGTAGGAGGTAAAACTTACAGGATTTGGTGACCAAGGGAGTATCGAGATGAGGAAAATGGGTGTGGGGTGACTTTCAGGGCTTTGCCTTGAACCTACATAAATAACATCCCTACTTTAGAGACAGACCACATCTCCCGTGGATAATGAAAATTTTTGACTTTAACTTTCCTTTTTATTTTTCTTATGGACTCTAAACAAAGTTCTATTAATTACTGCAGACAGTTGGACTTCAACATAGGTGGGTGATGATTACGTTAGTTCTAATAATCCACCCAGGGAAATAAGAGGCAACCTCTAAAAAATTAGTTTACAATGACATGGAAGCTATTTTTGTTGGAAGAACAAAGCAGGGCACAAAATGGTATATACACTATGATCATTTGTGAATTTTGGTAGTCGTGGAGAGTCCTGGAGCCAAACCCCTAATCGCCTGCAGATACCAAGGGTATGTGTATGTGTGTGTGTTGTGTGTGTAATCTTTTTTTTTTTTTTTTGCGGTACGCGGGCCTCTCACTGCTGTGGCCTCTTCCGTCGCGGAGCACAGGCTCCGGACGCGCAGGCTCGGCGGCCATGGCTCACGGGCGCAGCCGCTCCGCGGCATGTGGGATCCTCCCAGACCGGGGTACGAACCCACGTCCCCTGCATTGGCAGGCGGACTCTCAACCACTGCGCCACCAGGGAAGCCCTGTGTGTGTAATGTTGTTAAAAATACAATTATATGTATGAGGCAGGAATTTGTAAAACTAATAATTAAGGGAGTTGGTTCTTCAGCTTCACAAAAGATCCCCAAACACACTTAAAATATATTATCCAGAGACAATCTTCTCAAGAGTCTTACATGAACACTGCACTTGGGAACAATACAACTGCATACATTTAGGTATTCTTGTGGTGTGCTTCTGAACCTCTACCAATGGTTAGAAAATGCTAACACATCTTGTTTCCTTTCATACCTAAGAAAGAAAAGGAGAGGATACTCCACAAAGAACCACTGCTGGTCATTTAGCTTTTCTGTGCCTCGTGAAGATTAGTCTTAACCTGTCTGTCGTCTACTTTCAGGCTCCATTAACCTACGTAATACGGGGAAAGGCTGCCATAGCTGGCCCCCAAATCATCACTTAAACAAAACTAGTCAGTAGCTTTAATGTAATCTTATTTGGCTATAGCAATACACCCAATGCTTGGGTACAAATTTAAGATTCTACAAGTACCATCTAAAAGTGCAAAAAAAAGGAATTCAATAGTTTTAAAATATAAATAATTTTATAAGTTGCCTCATGGAAAATAATCAAATGGTTATTTTTCTATAAAAGTCTGCCCCCTGTCTCTCAGCTGAACTGTCCTCTCTTCATTAGATAGGACTTTACATGAGTAGCTCCAGCCACACATTCTACCTCACTTCACCTCTCTCCCCACCTTCACCCAGAGCCCAGTTCTAAGTATTGGCCAAACACGCACCAGCTCATCTTGATTACCTGAATGGTCATTGGGTTCTTCCCCCTTGATGGCAAATCCACAAACTGGTTAATGTGACCCCAGGCAAATAAAATTTGGCTGCATTCCCATTTCTAACTACAAGTTTTTTTTTTTTAATAAAATGAAAGAGTTAATAAATTCATTCAGCAAAGTTGCAGGACAAAAAAACAACACATAAAAATCACTTGTGTCTCTATACACTAATAATACACGATTGGAAAAGGAAATTAGGAAAATAATTCTATTTACAATAGCACCAAAAACGCCCACCAATCTTAGGAGTAAACCTAACCAAGGAGGTAAAAGACTTGTACACTAAAAACTACAGAACATTGCTGAGAGAAATGAACGGAGACACAAAAAATGAAAAGACACCCACGTTCATAGACTGGAAGACTTAATATTGTTATGATGTCAATGCTACCCAAAGCAATCTAAAGATCCAACATATTCCCTATCAAAACCCTAATGGCATTTTTTGCAGAAATAGAAAAAAAAAAAACAAAACTCCTAAAATTCATACAGAATCTCAAGGGACCTCAAATAGCCAAAACAAGTTTGAAGAAGGACGAAGTTAAAGAAATCATACTTCCTAATTTCAAAACATATTACAAAGCGACAGTAATAAAAACTGTGGTACTGGCACAGACCAGTGCAACAGAATAGAGTCCAAAAAAATATAAACCCTCACATATATGGTCAAATGATCATGAACAAAGGTGCCAAGACCACTCAATGGGGAAAGCACCGTCTCATCAACAAATGGTAACAGGAAACCTAGATATCCACACTCAGAAGAATGAAGTTGGACCCTTATCTTATACCACACACAAAAATTAACTGAAAATGAATTAAAGACCTAAACCTAAGACCCCAAACTACAAAATTGCTATAGGAAAACCTAGGGGAAAAGCTTCATGACACTGTATTTGGCAAGTAATGATTTCCGGATATGACTTCAAAAGCACAGGCAACAAAAACAAAGACAGACAAATGGGACTACATTAAACTTAAAAACTCTTGTTCATCAAAAGATATAATCAACAGAGTGAAAGGCAACCTAAGAATGGGAGAAAATACCTGCAAAATACATATCTGATAAGAGGTTAGTATTCAGAATATACAAAGAACTCTTACAACTCAACAGCAAAAAGCCAAATAACCCAATTGAAAACTGGGCAAAGGACTTGAATAGACATTTCTCCAAAGATTATATACAAGCTCAACAACACTAATCATCAAAGAAATGCAAATCAAAGCCACAGTGAGATATCACCTCACGCCCATTAGCATGGCTACTCTCAAAACAAAACAAAAACAGAAAATAACAAGTGTTGGCAGGGATGTGGAGAAGTTAGAACTCTTGTACACTACTGATGGGTTTATAAAATGGTGTAACCACTATGGAAAACAGTACAGCAGTTCCTCAAAAAATTAACAGTAGAACTACGATATGATGCAGCAATCCCACTAATATGTACATATCCCCGAGAATTGAAAACAGGATCTTGAAGAGGTATTTGCAAACTCATGTTCATAGCAGCACTATTCATAATAGCCAAGGGGTAGAAGCAACCCAGAGTCCATCAATGCATGAGTGGAAAAACAAAATGTGATATATATATACGATGGAGATCTTAAAAAGGAAGGAAATCTTGTCACATGCTTCAATGCTATAGGCTAGGTGTTTGTATCCCCTCAAAATTCATACATTGAAATGCTGATGCCCAAAGACCTTTGGGAGGGGAGTAGGTCATGACAGCAGAGCCCTCATGGATGAGATTAATGCCTTTTATAAAACAGGTCTGGGACTCCCCTGGTGGCGCAGTGATTAAGAATCCACCTGCCAATGCAGGGGACATAGGTTCGATCCCTGGTCCAGGAAGATCCCACATGCTGTGAAGCAACTAAGCCAGTGCGCCACAACTACTGAGCCTGTGCTCTAGGGCCCGCAAGCCACAACTACTGAAGCCTGCGTGCCTAGAGCCCGTGCTCGGCAACAAGAGAAGCCCGCGCAAGAAGCCCGTGCACCACAACGAAGAGTAGCCCCTGCTCGCTGCAACTAGAGAAACCCCGCACACAGCAATGAAGACCCAACGCAGCCAAAAAGAAAAAGAGGACTGAGAGAGCTCCCCTGCCCCCTTTACCACGTGAAGATACTACAGGAAGTGGGCAATCTGCAACCTAGAAGAGAGCCTTCACCAGAACCCAACCCTAGTGTAACCCTGATCTTGGACTTAACTCTGAGAAATAAATTTCTATTGTTGGTAAGTTACCCGGTCTGTGGTATTTTGTTATAGCAGCCTGAACGGACTAAGACATACCAGATGGATGCACCTTGAGGGCATGATGCCAAGAGAAGTAAGACAGGCACAAAGGACAAATACTGGGACTTCCCTGGCGGTCCAGTGGTTAAGACTCTGCGCTTCCACTGCAGGGGGCATGGGTTCGATCCCTGGTTGGGGAACTGAGATCCCGAACGCCTCACAGTGTGGCCGAAAAACAAAAACAAAACAAAGAAAACAAAGGACAAATACTACGTGATTTCACTTTTATGAAGTCTCTAAAGTAGTCAAATTCATAGACATAGAAAGTAGAACGATGGTTATCGGGGGAGTGGGGTGGGGGGAGGGGACAAACAGGAGTTATTTAATGGGTATAGAGTCTCAGCTCTGCAAGGTGAAAAAGTTCTGGGGGCCTGTTTTACAGCAATGCGAACACACTTAACATTACTCAACCGTACACTTAATAGTGGTTAAGATGATATATTTTATGATGTATGTTTTTACCACAATAAAAAAATTTCAAGAAAAAATAAGAAAAAATATAAAGAAATCCATTTTTTTTTTCTTCTGAATGGGGAGGGAGAAAAGAAATGGGAGGAAATGTTTTCCTTTTGTGTAGATATGTGTGTTTTTATTTCTAGTGCATTCCACACATGCCAGTTCCACAGAGAGAGAGAACAGAGTTTCAACCTTGAACGTGAGGATCTGAGCTTTCTAAAATGAGAAAAGCCTGTAGGCGTTGGGATGTTGACCTTTAGGAACCCGTTTCCAGAGAAGAATCGTGCTTATGGTAGGACGCTTCAGGGAAACAGCAAGAACAACCAGTCTGCCCCAAGAAGGGTTCTTGCCTACAAACAACTGAAACAGACACTGGCAACTTAAAAGGAAAAGAATGTATAGCGGGGAGCTCACAGAATCCACGTTAAGCCTGGAGGACCAGTTCAGAAAATAGGAGGAACTTCCATGTCTGGGGAACCAAGAACACACCTAGGCCACACCCCAGGATCAGCCTGCTTAGGACACCAGCCATATGGTGTCCAGCCACCAGGCTCTGCCTGGCCCCATCACCCCTGGACACTCACTGAGCCACCTCCAACTGATGCTGTGTTTCGGCATCATTTCCTCAGTGTCCAAATCTGGGGTGGGAAGAACTGATTGGACACGCCAGGGAGCTTCCATTCGGTGGGGAATTCCTCCCAATAGGCAGGATTTTCATGTGCTAAAGGAGAGAGAGAAGGCAGTTGTCCACACTGGTTAGCAAGCAGCTTAGCAGCTGTGTATGTCTCACATGCCTAGCTCATCCAGTTTAAAACAAAGTAGTAAGTTTCCAGCCAATTCCAGGAAACAGGAGAATCTTCATGCTTACTGGATCCTGTCACTTGCAATATGGCAGGTTTCCACAGGTTATCCAACCAGATACGACCACTCATAAACCACTGCCGGGCAATGCAAGGTGCACAGAAGCAGGTGGGATGCACGAGGCCATGGTTCATTGCCCTCAAATGTTTTTGCTTTTGTCAAAATCGAATTTATTTGACCTTGATAAGAGCAGACACTGTCTTCAAAACTCCTGCCAGAACAGACTATAGAGACAGAATGAATACACCAGCACTGCTGTCACAACTGCCATGGGACCGACACTGCTCAAGCAGCCATTTATCTGGCACAGTTTGATCAATATGGACGCCTCTAGCCAGCTCCCGGTCTACCTGAAAAAACTTCCATAGACTCTATAAGGCAAAGATACACAGAGATTCAGAAAGTCACAAAGAGGTGGAAATAAAGGGAAGGAATTAACTTTATTTCACATCACGTTCTTTTTTATTCATTGAATACATTCTTCTACTCAAAGGGCTCTGAAGACTTCGGCTTTTATGGTGATAGAGCAAAGATGTCTCTGCGTCCTTCCTCTTAAGAGGTCTATCAAACAACAAGGACTAAAAAAAAAACAGCAACAACTCCACTTTTAAAATAAACTTAGGAGATGTCAACAGCCCTGAACCATGTATGCAGGAAGTGGGTAGAGCAATGGAGAGGGAAGTCAAGAGCAGAGGATGGTCAAACCTCAGTGTCTGCAGAGGCAGCAACAACAAGAAATAAGCTGCATTATTATATAATAAAGGTTATTATTTTTGTGGAATTATTTTACATCATGATCTCATATTAGGGAAAGTATATGGTTACCAAGAGTGTATTCCATTCATGATTACAGAGTCTAGAAAATGTACTTTTGTGCCTGCAGACCAAAATAAGATAATAGATGAAAATGTGTGTAAACTGTACAGTTCAAAATAAAGCTATCAGTCAAACAGTGCTAGAAAACTTAAAACAAAAATCCATTGGTTCCCTGTTCCTCCGACTTGGCGGCTGTGAAAATGCCTTTATTCTGGTCTTACAGTTGAATGGTAGTTTGGGTGGGTATAGAGTTTTAGGAGTACTTTAGAAACAGTGACAAACATCCTGGGAAGTGAGATGGATATGATCGTCCTTTGCTAAAGATGAGAACATTGAGATATAAAGAGATGCGTGACTTTCCAAAGGTGTCAAGCCAACATAAAGTAGTACCAGAACTCAAATCTGTGTCTAGTGCCAGGTTCGGTTTTCTCTTCATGACATGTGAAAACGCTGGGCACAATCTTTATGGCTTTATGTTTCAGCATTTCATTCTGCCTCACGTTCTTGGAGAACTGTTTCACTGTTATCCCTCTTCTCCACCCTAACGAGCACCCAGTTATTTATTTCACCTTGAGCATCTCTGCACTGTAGCCCCTTCCCCTGCTCCTGGCCATCCTTAAAGGACTGCAGTTCAGGTCTCAAAATAAACACGGACTTACATACTTAAAGCTACAGCAGAAAGCAAATCCTAACTACTCATTAGAGAGACATTTCTCAATGTTTTTTCTGAACCTAAGAAGTGAGAAGGAAAATAATTAGTCGAAAGTGGCTTCATCTTCTCAATGCCACCTGCAGCAGGAAGGCATCTGATGTATTTTAGTTGTTCATAACGATCCAGCTGGCTCATGATCATAAAAAAGTGAAACTCTGGTTTATAATCAGCCATTAGCAGTTTTTTTACACTACAGGGAGATAAAGATTCCAGAATAATTACCGCTTCCCCTCTGCCCCCCAAAATGTGTTAGTAAAAAAATATGCTTTAAAATGTAGAACACAGTAAACACACAGGTACGCAGCTTCCCTTCCCACTCCCTTTTCCCAAAGCAAACAGGAAGGCACAGTCTGTGACCTTGGACTCATACACCCTCTCGACTTCACCCTCTGTTAGACCTGTGGAACTGACTAGGTACTAGGTAAGGAGGTCAGTCTGCATTGAAAAAAACCCAATTGCACTCCAGATGACTCTGTTTTTTTTTTTTTTTTTTTTTTTTTTTTTTTTTTTTTTGCGGTACGCGGGCCTCTCACTGTTGTGGCCTCTCCCATTGTGGAGCACAGGCTCCGGACGCGCAGGCTCAGCAGCCATGGCTCATGGGCCCAGCCGCTCCGCGGCACGTGGGATCCTCCCGGACCTGGGCACCAACCCGTGTCCCCTGCATCGGCAGTCGGACTCTCAACCACTGCACCACCAGGGAAGCCCCAGATGACTCTGTTTTGAATCAGACAAAGAAATGATGTGATAACAATCATTTGATACTTACTCCACAGTATCGGTTACCATTAAATATCTGAGGTGGCAGAGGGTTGCCCTGGGCAGGCTTCTTCTCTAGGGGGATGTTCTTGTACATCCACTGCCTCTGCTCTTCTGACATCGTGATGTCCACCTCCTCAAACTCTATCTTGTTGGCTTCCAGAAATCTAACCACATCCTGCTGCTTCTTCTTTATCTGCAGAGAGAAGACAAACACATAAGGAGAAATGCCCCTCCAAAACCAAGTGGAAATATTTCCAATTTGAACTAGATTTGCGTGTTCATCGTCAGAGGCCACTGAGCTAAAAAAAAGAGGTGATTTTTGCAGACAGCACACACTGTCCACTCCCTGGTGATCCAGCAGACGTCTCAGCAAGTACTGACACAGTGATTTCTCCAAGAATTCTGGGGCACAACTCCGCCGGCCTGGGAGGGACAGACGAGGTCTGAGGTGGGAGATTCACTTAGTTCTCAGGGGGCCATAACTACCCACTCCCAGCCCCAGGAGTTGACATTTACAGTCACGAAAGCCCTGTCTGTCCCCAACCAACTGAAAACCACAGAAAGCCCATCTGAGATGTCGACACTTCATTGATTCCTGGGAGCGGCAACAGTTTTATTCCCCTCAGCAGCTTCTTTCAGATATGCCACAGGTGTAGCCACTGTCGTGAGAGCATCCTTTCATCAATTCACAAGAGTAAAACGTTCTCCACTTCCAAGGGGAGAGTAAACAACAAGCACCATCCCACTCTGAACTCTCTTTCTTAACCCTTCTTGTTCCCCTGATGTTTCATCTTTCCTTCTCCAGTCCCTAGGGGTCAGGTATGCTCTTGAAGAGCTGCAAACACATCTGCAGGTTTTCCAGATGTTACCAACCTTCTTAACTGAAGGTATGTATGAACTCATTGAGATGCGGTGACAAGATTCAGGTATCTTAACCACAGCATGTAAAACCTGAGAAAACAAGTGTGCTTTTTCTGAACGATCCTGGGAAATCTGCAAAAACAACAAACTTAAGTGGTGAAGTAAATGTTATAATGGCCAAAGAAAAGAATCATTTTGAGAAGTGAAGCAGCTAGAAAGACCTCTGGACAAAGAAAATAAAATGCTGAAGAACAAACTTACACAGACTGATTGTCCCAACCAATCTCCTCCACCCCACCTCAATCCGACTGCTCCCCAAAAGCCTCAGTGACATGTGTCTCTGATCACTGGGTTCAAGTCTATGAATGACTAATGATGCAATGTCATAGTTAGTATGGACAGAAATAAAAGGCTGGCAAGAAAGGACACCTTTTAAGCGCAATAATATTATAAAAGGAGAGAATTACTGTATGGTTGTAAATCCAAGTTGAAAATGATATTATCTCCATTTCTTGAACTAAGCCACTTCTCACGTCTGAAAAAGTTAACTTTTTCTCCTCACTCATACAATTTCAGAACATATATTATTTTGTAACTTCGGTATGCAAAAAAGTATCATCCATCCTACTTAACTTCCCCTTACAACTCTACCAGGTAGAGTTTATCGACCCTGAGGTTGAAAGCGTTCACCTATTTTGATCCAAGTCCTAGTGTGTGTTCTTATCAAGACAATCACGTCACTGTCCTAAAATCCTTCTTCTTCTTCTTTTTTTTTTTTTTGCGGTACGCGGGCCTCACTGTTGCGGCCTCTCCCGTTGTGGAGCACAGGCTCCGGACGCGCAGGCTCAGTGGCCATGGCTCACGGGCCCAGCCACTCCGCAGCGTGTGGGATCTTCCCGGACCGGGGCACGAACCCATGTCCCCTGCATCGGCAGGCGGACTCTCAACCACTGCGCCACCAGGGAAGCCCCCTAAAATCCTTCTTTAGTGGGTCCCCACTGGCCTTCGTAAAGCAAACAAAAAGTTACCTACAATCCTACTATCCAGATGGCCACTGCCAAAATTTAAATAGAGGAAAGGGTCTGGATTTAATGTCCATATTTGGAGCTCTACATACCCAGCACATTTCAACTGTTCGTGAGCATGATCAAAAATGAAACTTATCCACAGTCAAACCTTGGTTTTCCATATATAATGTACAGACATATAACGTCCACCACGACTCCAAAATGTGGATACTTAAAGGCTCGATGTGAGGATGAATCAAGACATGCACACAGCTTCTTCACTCCCCCCACCTCCTGGCCATAAACACACAGGGACACACACACACACACACAGGGTATTTATTGCTCGACTATAATCCCCTACAGCTCACCTGGTCTTTCCTTTCACACAATCACACCTGGTAAAAAACTGCACCTTGCCCCTTTCACTGAACACTAAATGTATCATGACCACTGCCCTCTGTCATTGAAAAGTTTTCAGAAGTATGAATTTTAATATCTTCCTGTCAATTCCATCATGTAGATGCGCAGTTAACTATTACTCTATTGTTGAATACTTGGCATGCTTGTAGGTTTCACCACTAGAAATAATATCATCTTTATATATCTTTGATGGTATCGCTCAAGACTACTTTAGGACAAAGCCCTGTGAATGAAACCCAGGTGAAAGGGCAGAGCTATTTCTCAAACTCCTGAAGGACTCAGGGTAAAACTGTCTTTCATCAAGGCCACCTCAATTTACATTACCATTAGTCTAAGAGTGTCCATGTCTCAACACCCCTCCTCCTTATAGCCAATATTTGAAAGTTACATCGTAGACTATTAAAATTCAAATGACATGAGGTGATGGATGTTAATAAACTCATTGTGATAATCAATTCACAATATATACATACATCAAATCATTATGCTGTACACCTTAAACTTATACAAGTGTTGTATGTCAACATTATATCTTAATAAAACTGGGAAAAAATGGTCGCTGTTTTAAGGAAAAAACTCAAATGCATCATTATACCCTAACAACGCTCAGGAAGCAAAGGACAGTTCCTCACCGATACTGGTGATGGCTGATGATAGCGTGAGGAGTGAAATGTGAGTAATTATATCTGTATTTTAAGAGGAAAGCAGGAGAGGCATGACCAGCTTTGTGTTTCAAAGAGATCACTTTAATATTATGCAGCTTAAAAAGAAAAAAGGAGAAATTCTGTAAGTACTGTTAACACTGCTATGGAAAGGTCTCCAAGATGTATACATGGGAAAAAAAAAAGCAGAACTGTGTGTAGGCTAGGCACATTAAAAAAAAAAAAAAGGAGAAAAATAGGAACACTTTTGTATTTACTTGTATTTTCATTTTTTAGAAAAATGCTTGAAGGTTTATATAAGAAATTAACAAAAGCGGTTGCCTGGGGAGTGAGTGGGAACTGGAGGATGGGGACAAAGTGACAGCAAGAGTTTTCACTCTATTTTTCACTTTGTAAACCTTTTGGAAAAGTGTGAATGTGTCAACATTCAAAAGATTGAAGAGAAGAAATTTAAGAGAGAAAGAAAGCCTCCCATAGAAAACAACCTGGAGGGGGGCAGTAGTCCATGGCCATAGAGACCAGGGGCATTTCGTATAAATCAGCAGGACATGAAGCTGGACTTGGAGCGTTTCGTCACTTGCTGGCCTCCCTGACTCCTTACACTTAGAAGAAAGGCCAGATGATTAAAAAGAAAAAAAAAAAAAAGAGCTACAAATCCTTGTTCCCCCACTTATTTACTGCGTGAGTTTGAGCAAGCTACTTAATCTCTCTATGCCTCAGTTTTTCCATCTTTAAAATGGGAATAATAGTATTACCTGCTTTATTGGATTATTGTGAGGGTTACAGATAAATTATGTGTAGCTTACAATATTTATTGCCTGGCACATAACAGTGCTGTATAACGTCTTAATTATTATTGTTGAATTTGTTATTTGACATCACATTAAAAAAATCTTTCAGAATGCAGTGTCAGGGAAAAGTTCACTTTTTTGAGACAAGGTGAATCAAATTATCGTATTTTGCTTTGCTTTTGTTGAAGTTTAGAAATAAATTTAGCACATGTTCAAAATTTTTAAAAATTAAAAAAAAAAAGAGCTAAGGCCACAGAAAATTAATACGATAGCAGGTCACCCAAATAAACAAAGGGGAGAAATTGTGCTCCAGAGAAGGAAGTTTCAAGGGGATGTTTGTGACATTAGCCTCAGGAAGGAAGATGAGTCATGGCAGCAGGGCTGTTTTGAGATTTCCCAGGTGACCGAGGCTGGAACTGTGGAAGCCCAGGGATGAGCGGCAGGGACAGACCAGCGCAGGAGGTAGGACCTGGGAGAAGCCAGGGTCGTAGGTAACGGAAGGGCTTCCCTCGTGGCAAGAGGAAGCCGTCAAGGGCACTGCACAGGCCGGCATAAACCCAGGGTTCAGATAACAATAACATATACCGTCACTTCCTTGACACAAAGAGTTTTATTTACGTTTCAACCCTTCTGAAACAAAACACACCTTGCAATCAATATCAAAAGAAGTTTGGGGAGAGAAATTTGTGGAAGAGAAGTAAATTGTGGGGTGACAGTCAAGGCCTTCACCCATGTCAATTTAGCCATGGGTGACGGTACCTGTAACTCACGTGACTGTTTTTTTTCTTCAAACACACTTAGAAGCCATAGCAGATAACGCTATTTATCCAGTAGCCCATCTCCCTTTCTTTCTTAATAACCGAAGCCTGATTTTGTTTTAGAAAGCAATGTGCTCAGCTATAAAAACTTGTTGAGCCAGCTCCTCTGCAGCTACGGGTGATCACAGAACACAGTGCTGGCCAGTGAGATGTGAGGCGTCTGCTCCTTGGGAAGGCTCCACCTAATGAATGAAAAGACAAAGCCCATTTTGCACTGGGTCACTCTTCTCCCTTCTCTCTTGCAGAAATGCACCCGTGGTGCCCGGAGGTGCAGAAAGCATTTGGCAATTGTGAAAACCAACACCATATGCAAGAATGGCAGTGGTCAAGCAGAATGACAGGAACCTGGGTTCTTGATGACATCTAACAGCTGCCACACGAGTCTTGTGCAGCCCACTCTAAACCTTATTAGACAAATAAAACCCTAATTAGTTAAGCCACTTTTTAGCAACTTTTCTAGAGCTTGCATCCCAATGCAATGCTACCTGGAAAACTCTTAATTGCTACATAAAATGTCTTCGGCAATACTGTAGTATGACGGATTGAAAATAAAAGCTATTATTGCACAGCAGAGCCTAAAAATAAAAGCTGTAAGACATAAATTTCATATAAGTGAAATGAGGATCTGTCACTGGATAAACAGATGAATTTTCATTCCTTTTCTTTGTGAAGCAACAGCAAAGCTGTTGGACCTAAAACAGGCAGATATCTGCAAAAGCATGAGTTGCATTCCATCTTATCTTTCAAACGTACACCATTACACGTCATCCAAAGCAATTAAGGGGAAAGGACACCGTTAAATCTCTTGGGCTCTATTGCAGGGAGGCCCACAGGCCAATTCTAGCCCAGTAACTGTGTTTTTATGGCCCACAGCCAAATATAGTCTTTATCTTTTTAAGTGGTTGGGGGGAAAAGAAATCAAAAGAATGATAGTATTTCATGACATAAAAATTCTATGAGATACAAATTTCCGTGTCCATAAGTAAAGTTGCATTGGAAGACAACTACATCCATTCATTTACATGTTCTCCCTGGATGCTTTCGTCCTAGAGAAATTAGCATAATTGAGCCATTGTAACAGAGGCTGTACCGTTCCCAAAGCCTAAAGTATTTAACAGCTGCCCTTTTCAGAAAAAGTTTGCCAACTCCACGCTAGATCACAGATCTTCATTTCCGGCTCAAAGCTCACTTTCTCAGTGAGGCCTTGCCTGACTATGCGATTTTACACTTTGACCAGCCTCCCTCCCCCAAAACTCCCGATTCCCTTTCAATGCTTTATTTTACCATAGCACAGAGCATCTGACATACTGTCGTTTTACACATTTGTTTGTCCACCTCGTCCTGCTAGGACACAAATTCCACAAGGGCAGGGGATTTTTTTTTTTTTGTGGTACGCGGGCCTCTCACGGTTGTAGCCTCTTCCGTTGCGGAGCACAGGCTCCGGACGCGCAGGCTCAGCGGCCATGGCTCACGGGCCCAGCCGCTCCGCAGCATGTGGGATCTTCCTGGACCGGGGCACGAACCCGTGTCCCCTGCATCGGCAGGCAGATTCCCAACCTGCGCCACCAGGGAAGCCCTCCTGTTGTTTTTGAGCCACCCAGTCTGTGGTATTTTCTTATAGCAGCCCAAATGGACTAAAACAATAAACCTTTACCCTTTCAACTCCGGGGCCCTGCAGGACCCAGATCCGCTGAAGCCCCAAGCCCTGACGAACCGGCCCCAGTGATAAGCTGTCTGGGCTGGTGCCACTCAATCTGCTGATGTAGCGTGAACACTCAACGACCCACGCAAATCTTAGTGAAGACACTGGTAGCTTTCCCTGGCAACCTCCTGGCTCCAGGCATCCCTAGGGACTGGATCAGAGGCCAGGCTAACTAAATTATACTGCACTTGACTTACACTTACCCCCTATTCTCAGGCACTGAGTGCAAGTAAACTTGCACTTCTCTACTCTCTCTCCGCGTAGGATTAGTTCTTTCCCAGAAGGCTGCCAGTTAACTTATGTAATTAAGCAGCCCCTGCCAGATTCTTCCAGACGCTTCCAGACGTGTCTAATCATGTTTGAATTCCGGGGTGAACACAGCGGAGGCTGTACCTTGGGACCTTGGGAGTCCCTAGTAAACAAAGACATTATCAATTTGAATAAGATAGGACTTGTTTTTTTTTCTAACTGAGATTTAACATGAGCAATTGTGGGAAAGCAAGTGTAAAGACAAAGCAGAAAAAAAGAATGAAATAATGCCATTTGCAGCAACATGGATGGATCTAGAGATTATCATACTAAGTGAAGTAAGTCAAACAGAGACAAATATCTTATGATATCACTTATATGTGGAATCTAAAAAAAATGATACAAATGAACTTAGGTACAAAACAGAAAGAGACTCAGACATAGAAAACTTATGGTTACCAAAGGGGAAAGGGAAAGGTGGCGGGGAGGGATAAATTATGAAGTAACATAACATACATCTATATATAAAATACATAAACAGCAAGGACCTACTGTATAGCACAGGGAACTCTACTCAATATTTTGTAATAACCTATATGGGGAAAGAATCTGAAAAAGAAAACATATATATTATATATATATACACATATACACACACACACACACACACACATATATGTGTATCTTGAGTCGCTTTGCTGTACACCTGAAACTAACACAACATTGTAAATCAGCTATATTTCAATTAAAAAAAAAAAAAAGACAAAGCACAGATGGCAGACAACAAGAAAAACTGGAAAAAAAAGAAAAGTATGTATTTTAGAGTTAGACTGTCCTGGTTTTAACCCTGGCCCTGTCAGTCGAGTAGCCTTGGAGATATTACTACGCTTCTCTTTTGGCCTTAGTTTCCAAATACGTGAAATGGACCCAGAATCTTCTTTCACAGATTTATTGGGAGGATTAAATAAGAAAAGAGCTAAACCGTAATAGGCACTGCTCAGTTGTTTCATTCATTCAAGCATGTTTTCTTTCTTTGCCCTAGACGTGGCCTTCTGCAAAAAATATAAAGTAACTTCATAGAACTTTCAAAGGCTTTAGGTATTGGATGTAACAGTTCTTCATTTCACCTCCTTTCACACTTCAAATACACAGTTTTCTTTCTTCTGACTTGAGGCAGATGTAAGGCTGATTTAGGGCCTTTTATGTCTGTCACAAGGAAAAAATCAAAGGCAGGCAGAGGAAAGAGGACAGAGAGCACAGATTTTCTTATAACTTTCTAAGACTTACAGAGGAGGCGCTGGACTAGACTAGGAGGGGTAGGGGGCCCGAAGACAACTCCTCCTTCCAAATAAAAAGGGAAGAAAGGTCTGATGATCTCTTCTGGGTCAAAGACACACGAACTTCCAAGCAATTGAGTAGGGTACCTCGAAGATCTATCATTCCATGGCAAATTCTTTAACTAATACCACACCGTTGGACTTACTAGGCATTACATTCTCATAAAGAGGATGTAAATGGCAGGCGATAGACTAGTTACCCCAAGCTATTCACTATGTCTCCTGTGAAGACTAGAAAGTGAAAGCCCTGTGTTCCCAGCCACCCTTGCAGCTGGGAAGTCACTGACCCAGAGCCCACTGCTAAGCTGGGGGCCAAAGTCCAATGGGTGGAGCTTCTGCACGAGGCTCTGCTCTCCTGCTGAAGCTAATGGATCAATACCAGGGCCCTTTGTCCCTGCCCTTCCTCCCTCTTCTTGCTTGGAACCTTGGTGTGAGGGCTGGAGGTGCAGGGGCCGCCTTTCCACCATGAGGCAACAAGCATCAGGAAAAGGCCAAGAGATCCCAGAAATACAGGCCCTGGACAAATCAGTCTCCAGACTTAACCTGGAGAGACCCAAACACCTCTGTTCATCTAAGTTCACGTTCCTCAGGTTCTCTCTTACCTGCAAACGGACACACGCCTCCCCTAAAACACCCACATATGTTTCCTTTCTGGGAAGCAGGACGGGGTGTAGAAGAAACCCCAACAAGCCATTGGCTCACTGGCAACATTCAAATGCTGTTTAACTCAACATGAGATTACACGTAAAGTGCTGTGTCTCTGGTGTCTATTTCAGTCTGTCTTACTAGAAAGCAAATACCAGGCTACCAAGCTGAAGATAACAGTGAGAGAAGCTGTCTTGCAAGAGATTGAAACTTGAGTTTTAGGGAATCAGAGTGTCAGAAAGAGCAACTGTGAACTACAGGGCAATTTTTGAAAGAATCATTATTATATGTGGTAAATTAAAGCAATACAATTTCAGTGATGGGAAACATTGTGCTTTTTTGTCTGTATATCATTAGCACAGCCCCTGGTAGTTACTAGGCACTCCATATGTTTGTAAACAAATAAACATTATTGAGCTTGAATAAATACTTTTAACATATTTTTTTTTAACCAGTAAATACTCTGGATCCTGTTTTCTTAACCAACTTGCATTGGCTTCTTTTTTCCATGTTTATAATGTTAAGTCGTCTTTTCAATTAAAAAATAATAATATCATCCCGAAGTAATTATTTTTTATATTACCTTCCAAGGATTCAACGTTCAGAAGCAGACTTTATATGGTTGTCATAATAACATACACATTTTGGGTAGAATGTTTCGGTTGTATTACAAATATTTTCTGCTTTTGTAATCTTCATAGTTATCTTATTGCATGCATGGATTCTATTAAGTATTTAACTCTAAGGTTTAGAACATTATCCAACCATTGGAAATTTAAGTATATTCTAGATATATTTTTCTTTTTTAAGAAAACAAAGCTGTTTCAAACGGGCTGACATTTTTCATGATGACAAATGGTATCAATAGTAGGCTACCTAACAGATACTAAAACACACAGAGATGCTCACACGTACACACACACCTTCTTTCTTGATTTGTCCCTTCAAAGTGAAGATGATACTTTATCAGGTAACTATGTCACAAAATGGATTTTAGGAAATGTTTGATATTATGATTTTGTTACTGAAAACAATGCTTGTTGCCTATAAAAGTTGTCACTACGAAAACCTAGAAACATAATTTTCTAATCTACTAAAAATCTTTCAAATGAAAAATTCCAGTGAGTTTTTTTAATGTAAAAATCTAACATCTTTCAATTCGTTTTCAGGAACTAATTGACATCAGGCAAGAGAGTAGGATTTTAACTACAGAATTTTTACCACTTTTGCGTTATTGATGGATGGGACCAGAAAAATGATTATCACTGTCCTTGAATTCTAATGATGCTTATCCTCCATGTGCATATCCTTCATAATCTGCTTTCTCTTGATACTAATACTTTGAAGACATCACATACTTCCACATCTTCCACTGTCGCCTCTATGGAGACACATCTAAAATGTGCATTTCAAAATCGGCCTCTTTCACAAGGGCCAATCCAGAGCGCCAAAGCCTTTCTGGAAATGTATGCTTAAACGTCCCACCATCACCTCCGACTTCACTGCTAAAACAAAACAACAAAACAAGGTTTTGTTGTCATAAGATCAACCTAGCAATCTACCTCCTTCTCCTAACTTCCCTGTTTCTGTTAACAATACATCACTGTGTTGCTGGCTCAGCATGACCACAGACCTGCCTGTGAGTCCAACACTTAACACTGTTCCAAAAATAACCTACCTAAGGAAAGCCTTCACACACACACACACTCACACACACACACACACACACACACACACACACACTCTCTCTCTCTCTCTCTCTCTCTCTCTCTCTCTCTCTCTCACTCTCTCTCCCTCTCTCTCCCCCTCTGTTTTAGATGAAGAGCCTCTCCTATCTCAGTTTGGTAGGTACTGGAATTGTGACTTTGATGTCCTCGGGGGGCCCTGGTTCATCTGTGACTTTTTCCACGACAGTTAGAACATCTGATGATGATGTCAAGGGCAGTGGCCTGATCCCTAGAGGGGCCACTTCATTTTGATTTGTGTTCTAGTTCTGGACAACCAGCAAGGGATGGATCTGTCACCTCGGGCAAGTTACTTCTTCTATCAAAGCCTCAGTCTCCTCATCGGTGAAAGGCAGATCAGAATTTAGGGCAGACGGTGGTGATGAAAATTAAACGACGTAATGTTCTTAGTACACGGCACATAGGGAAAGAGCTCAACACACATCAGTCACTATTATCATTACACTTTTAATTCGAAGGCCACAGACCTCATTGGCTATTCTGTTCTTTGGCAAGCTTACTCTCCTGCCAATCACTGAGGACACCTGGGCCCAGTACAACGCCATTCCCTCAGTGAGTCACTCATTTGTTCACTCTAGAAGGACATTCTGAGGGTCGAGCAGGTGTCCAGGCACTGTGCTAGGCTTAGTGGGTACACACCTGCCTCTGCCTTCCTTCCGCTCGCGCCCAAGAAAGCTGGGAGTTACAGGGAGTCAAAGTACTGACAGTGCCCAAACTATAAAACTAGGTAACGCAGAGAGGACTGATAAAAAGAAATGTTCACAGATTGAGATATGGGGAAGTCATTCTGGCTTTCCCATGAGTTACATTGAATTTTATGCTGACTAAAATAGACTGTGGCCTATCAAACATACATTGTACATCTGTTTTAATTACTAGAGGACACATTGATTAAAAGTAAAGAATGTCCGTGTTAAAAATAGAGATTAAGGGCTTCCCTGGTGGCGCAGTGGTTGAGAGTCCGCCTGCCGATGCAGGGGACGCGGGTTCGTGCCCCGGTCCGGGGAGGATGTAAAGGGAGGATAAGGCTCCCTTCCCAGGGGCCAAGGCCATGCTGACTTGCTAGGTACTGGCTGGAATGTTCTTTTTCTGAAATCTTGAAGAAATGTAACGCTGACTAGTTTCATGTTCTTTGTTCTGACAAGATATAAACTGTGCTGGAAACCCTGCTTCTGCAGAGCAATTTCTCAGTCACCTGGGAAGCTGGCTTCCGGCTAGTCCTCAGTTTGGCTCAAATAAAACTCTTTTCTGTTCTTACGATTGATTGTTGATTACTTCCATTGACAGGATCCACTCTCTGGGAACATACCCTTTGGTAAACATGGGCTTCCCTTTAGAGACGAGCAGGATTGCTACCATGCTAGCACGTATTCTGCCAGGCTATATCCTCACGCCAACCCTGTCGTCCTCCCATCCTGCGAGGCAGGCTAGGGCAGCCTACAAGTGATGAGGGCAGGACGGGGTCTCCTCAGGCACATGCTGCACAGAGCTCGTCACAGCAGAATGCGCCTCAACTGCCCAGGCCAGACTCACCAAACCCAGGAACAGACAGGCACTGTCCCTTGCTGTGTGTTCACAAGAGTAACCCTTTTGACTTTCCCGTCTCTGCTGCATACAGGGACTGAGAAAAAGAATGCTAGAGGTGGGCTCCCCTGGTGGCGCAGTGGTTGAGAGTCCACCTGCTGATGCAGGGGACGCGGGTTCGTGCCCCGGTCCGGGAGGATCCCACGTGCCGCGGAGCGGCTGGGCCCGTGAGCCATGGCCGCTGGGCCTGCGTGTCCGGAGCCTGTGCTCTGCAATGGGAGAGGCCACAACAGTGAGGCCCGCGTACCGCAAAAAAAAAAAAAAAAAAAAAAAAAGGAAAGAATGCTAGAGTTAAAACTAGAAAGTGCGGGTGGGGGGGAGGGAAGGACCAGGAGATTGGGGTTAGTAGATGCAAACTATTATATATGGAATGGATAAACAACAAGGTCTTACAGTAGCACAGGGAACTCTATTCAGTAACCTGTGATGAGCCATAATGGAAAAGAATATGAAAAAGAATGTATATATATATATATATGTGTGTGTGTAACTGAATCACTGTGCTGTACAGCAGAAATCAACACAACATTGTAAATCAAGTCTACTTCAATAAAATAAATTAGAAAAAAACAAACTAGAAAGTGGAACAGGGAGAACCACAGATGTCAGGCACGTAAAGAGGAATTAACAAGCGTCCCCATGGCTGTCCTCTGGGACTAAAAGACCTACTGTACAGCACAGGGAACTATATTCAATACCTTGTAATAACTTATAATGGAAAAGAATCTGAAAAAGAATATATATATGTATAACTGAATCATTTTGCGGTACACTTGACATATACACGATATTATAAATTAACTATACTCCAATATATAAATAAATAAGTAAACAAGTAAATAAAGAAAAAAGGAAAAAAGAAATTGACTGGGTCTTTACATAATGGCTTCTGTTAACTAAATCATCTCCATATGGTCCACACGTCCTGTCCAAGTTCTATTTATTCTTCAAGGTTCAGCCCCAAAGCCCACACTGCGATCAACTATGCCTACCCAGTGGTTCTCAGCGGGGACAATTTTGTTCCCCCCCCAGGAAACAGCTGTCAACGTCTGCAGGCATTTTTGGTTGTCACCGTTGGCAGGTACAACTGGCATCGAGTGGGCAGAGGCCAGGGATGCTGCTAAACACCCCGTGATGTACAGGACAGCCCCCCAGAATGTCAACAGTGCTGATGCTGAGAAACCCCTGACTTATACCAGCCTCAGCCCTCCCAGATCCTCTTTTCATCAAACTCCCATTATCCCCACGGGTCACCGCCATTTAGTGATATACAGCCTGGCGCTGTTGATAGCAGTTGCGAGTACCTGTGCCTCTTTCCCCAACTTAACTGTCAATTCCTCCGGCGGATGAAGACCATGTGTGTAGCACATCGGTGTTCCCCCGGGACTCAGCAGGGTGGCTCCGAAGAGCTGCTCGTCACATACCTGTTAGTTGACTTGTCTCCTTTCCCACCTGCTTGATGCAATATAAGCGGCTTTAACTAATTTCTCTATCAACTCATGCCATAAATTGCTTTTACTCTGCATTTTGAAAAAAACAAAAACGAAAACAAAACAACTTGTATTACTTGGCAACGCGAAGCCATAAAAAACATGAGCAAAAACCTGGAATGAAAGATGTGGGTGGTTTGATGTTTCTGTTTTTACAGTCCCTGTCAAGATTACATGTTTACTTCCTTAAAGGAAAAAGTCAGCCAAGTATAAAATATGAACTTAAAATGCCGCTCTTTTGCAAGACTATCTATGAAAATTACATACTACTGTTCACACACATGCTTCCTGTTAATTAGAGGATCGTTTGTAGAAAAACCTGCTCCAGCAAAACTTGCTGTAATAGTCCAAACCCTCTGCAGTAATGAGGATACCCTGCTGAGGGTGGTATTTTCCACCAAGAACGACAGGACTGCAGCCAAAAGCCATGCTTTTATCAATGGCCGGAGGTGCTGCCCTGCAACAGTGTGTTTGGAGTATGTTCTTCCCAATTCTACGCCAGTCCATTCTCAGATGTGCGAGAAGAGATCCTAAGAGGTGATCTAGAAACTATATCTATTTACATTTGACGAATAATATGGGGACGGCAGATTGTTCTCACAATTACATTTTTAGGGGGATCATATAATGAATTAGTATTTCCATAGTGGGTGCACACTGATGCCTCAGAGGAAGTCTGGGCCTTTTCACCCACATCCCATGGACCGGTCCCGTCAGCTTTCTCTTCCCTCCTCGGGCTACTGAGCCAGGCCGGTCAGTGCGCCTTGGGTGCTGAAAATTCCCATTCAGCTGGACACTCCATTCTGTTCAGATGCCACACAACCGCCCCCAGGAGCTTTCAAAGCTAGCTTGAATCTCTGCAAGCTCTCACCCTTCCTACAGAGGACCCTGATCCCTGCAGCCCAGATAAGACAGTCTGTCTTGAAGAGTGACTCCAAATTCTGGTGTCTCCACCTCAGATTCCTCGTTATCTTCAGCCATGTCATTTCTGCATTCCGTCTTGACTCCAAAGAGTCAGTAGAGAAGTTAACAAAGAATGAGAAATTAACACAACATTGTAAAGCAACTATACTTCAGTGAAAAAAATATTAAAACTGGAAAAAGAAAAAAAGGAATTAGAGAGAGAGCAGAGAGACGCAGCACAAAGAAAAACCAAAGTCTCTAAAAGGTCAAGGAGGCATGGTTCACTCAACAGGTTTTACAAGACCTTGTGGAGACCTCGCGAGGCTGTAAACGCCGCCCTAGTAACTAGGGGAACGTAAGTGACAAATCAAGGGCTCCAGTGTGATGCAGTGCATAGTCGTTGGGGAAGGGGGTGGAGACAGGGCTTGTCAACAAGTAACTTGCATAGAAAACTGGCAGTAACACAGGCGTGCCCACAGGGCCAGGGCAGCCCAAAGGCAGGTGCTCCGTGGGGAAGGTGCCCGGGATGGGCGATAAACGCTGCAGCTGATGTGGAAGCAAGGAAGAGAAGCACAGCATGAGAAATATAGAAAGAATATAAAATAAACGGCTCCTAAGATGATGAGGAAAAAGAATCTACAGCTGTAATATCGAAAGGTAGAGAGAAGGAAAAGTGGGAGGCCACATGGGCACAGAGTTAAGAGCAAGTAAGTCACTTTCTCCTGGGATCGGAGAGTGAGGTCTTCCATATAACTGAAACTTGGCCCTTTAAGCACAGACTTATTATTATCTTGTTTTAAACTACTTTTATTTTAGAAATCTTTCTGAAATGCACCACATGTGTTCCTGCATTGTTCAGCAGGGTACATCAAACCAAAATGTGCCAAAGCCGATCTGATCTGTTCTGGACAAGGCATCATCCTTCCGGCCCATTTTTGTCCTTTGATGGGGTGCACTGACATTCTCAGAGCCCACTTACAAGAGCCCGCTGTTTTATTTTATGCCAAGCAGAGCCCAAAGCTGTGCTTCTGGAATTCTCCACTTCTGCTTTCAGAAGGTGGCTGTCCCTTCTCAGAGCTTCCCCTGGTGATCCCTCAGCGGGGCCCAAGGCTGCAGGGGCCTACTGCATGCCCAGTCTTCTGGGTGAGGTCCTGAGGTCAGCTCCCTGACCCCTGCTCCACTGAAGGGAGAACAGCTGACTGCCTCTCAGAGGTCTCCCTGCTTCCTCCCAAATGAAGGTTCTAGAATTATGATATCTGGATAAGAGACGTAATACTGTAATAAAATTATCCCTAATAACGTAGATTCTCCATGCCACTTATTTACAAAGCAGCGAAATAAATCATGGCCCTCGCAGCCTTTCTGTTTTCCAATCAGACTTTCGTCCACTACATACTCCACTCCAGTCCCGCCTTGGCATGGTCACCAACTTTTATTAGCTTTTGTTTTTGATGTGGAAGCTACAGAAACAATATTTCTTCTCCACGTGTTCAATAAATACAACATGCCAAGCTCTCTAACAGCAAATGTGGGGCAGTGTGTGATAAGATGATGAATAGGACCTGACCGCAACGAGCTTAGAACTTGGCATGCAAACCACCTGGGTACAAAATAATTGTAACCAAGGGTGAAATGCGCTGGGTGCCAGGAAAACAGTTCCACATCCTGGAGGGCTGTGGAAACAGCATCCTCCCAGTTTGGAGGGCAAAGGACGGCTGTCTTCATTGGGAAATATTATTGGCATGGGCTTCAAAGAAGGGAGGGGACTCTGACCAGTTTCAATGCAAGGTTGGCACAATCAAGGCAAAGAAAGCAGCATGAGAAAACGCACAGAAGGCGTTTTAAACCAGGGGTTTAAAGAAGGCCTGGTGTGTGTATACAGTGGTCTAAAGAATAGTGAAAGAAAATGCTGTGAAGGTAGGTCAGATTCGGATCAGAGGGCCCAAGATGCAAGGCCAAAAGGTGAGGCCCCGAAGGCAGAAGCTCTCAGCAGCCAGTGAGGTCTTCCCACACTCTCTGAACCTAACATGCAGACTTAACCTTGTTAGAAGGAGGACGCTGTTTTCCCTCCTTTAATGGAAAAGGAATTTAAAAAGGTGAATAATTAATCATCTCATCTCGGTTAATTATCTCTTAGAGCCAAGCTCACTTTTAAAATGTCACTATGGAACTCACTATAGAGCATGCATGTGTCATGCTCTCACTCGACAGGAAATGCACGCCAGGGGAAAAGGAATCATCTAGTCTACAACAAAAGGCAGCATGGGTACACAAGTCAAATTCATTTCTTTGACAAAAAGAGAACAGGGGGGCTTCCCTGGTGGCGCAGTGGTTAAGCATCCACCTGCCAATGCAGGGGACATGGGTTTGAGCCCT
This sequence comes from Stenella coeruleoalba, assembly GCF_951394435.1. Lineage (NCBI taxonomy): Eukaryota > Metazoa > Chordata > Mammalia > Artiodactyla > Delphinidae > Stenella > Stenella coeruleoalba. The sequence goes on along the minus strand of NC_137158.1, from coordinate 16,051,301 downwards.
GGTCCGGGAAGATCCCACATGCCGTGGAGCAACTAAGCCCGTGTGCCACAACTACTGAGCCTGCGCTCTAGAGCCCGCGAGCTGCAACTACTGAGCCCATGTGCCACAGCTACTGAAGCCCGCGCACCTAGAGCCCATGCTCCGCAACGAGAAGCCACCGCAGTGGGAAGCCCGCGCACCGCAACGAAGAGTAGCCCCTGATCGCTGCAACTAGAGAAAGCCCGTGTGCAACAACGAAGACCCAATGCAGCCAAAAATAAATAAATAAATAAACTTATTAAAAAAATAAAACAGAACAGGAAAGATGACATCTGTTCTAGTTCACAAGCCAAGCTCAAACAAAATATTTTGGAAAAAAAAAGTCTCTCAATTTTCCACTGGAGGCTTTTATTTAAGTGACACTTTCTAGAATCTTGAAAACAGCCACCTTCCCCATTTAAGAGGTGCCATCTTTCTGTCTCGCTCAGAATATGCCTTCCTTTGCCCTTACCCAGATAAATATATCTGCCCTGGAGACTTACCTACAGGATAGATCATTCGTTCTAGCACTGTATTCCCTATGGCTCTGTTTTCTGTGCTCTTCTTCTCACTCAGATGATTAGCTACTAGGGGGGGAAGGATCATGCCATATATTCTGTCCTAAACATGGCTGAACACTGGGCAATAGAAGGTACTTATGAACATATGGGAATTGATTAACTCAATTAATTATAGACACACACACACACACACACACACACACACACACACACACATCCCCTAAAGACTCAATTCTGTCATACTGGTCTAAGTGTGGAAAAAAAGAAAAAAATTAAACAGTTAAAGCGAGCTCTTAAAAATAAAAAAGATCTAAACCAGTTCTTAAGAAACAACACCAACAGTACTAGGCAGTAGGGAAATGCAAATCAAAACCATAGCGAGATTCTACCACATACCCATGAAAATGGCCATAATCAAAAAGACAGACAATAACAAGTGTTGGTGAGGAAACTGGAACCTCATCCATTACTAGTGGGAATGTAAAACAGAGTAGCCGCTTTGCAAAACAGTCTGGCCGTTCTCACAAAGCTAACACAGTTATTACCATATGAAACCACCAATTCCTCGCCTAGGAATATACTCAAGAGAACCAAAAACACATTTACACAGAAACTCCAACACAAATGTTCACAGCAGCATTGTTCCTAGTAGCCAAAACATGGAAACAACCCCAAATATCCCTCGACCGATGAATGAATAAACAAAATGTGGTATATTCGTACATAGAATATTATTCAGCCATACCAAGAGACACAGTGCTGATACATTCTACAACAGGCCTGGACTCTGAGAACACGTGCTAAGTGAAAGAAGCCAGACACAAAAGGTCACGTATTGTATGATTCCATTTATATGAAATGCCCAGAACAGGCGAATCCAGAGATAGAAAGTAGATTAGTGGTTGCCAGGGACTCGGGGAGGAGGGGCTGGGGAGTGCGACTGCTCGTGGACACGGGTTTCTTTTTGGGGTTGATGAAAGGAGCTAGTGGTGATGGCTGCACAACCCAGTGAATCCGTGAAAAACCACTTAAACAACAATTTAAAGGGTTATGGTATGTGAATGATCTCAACTAGAAAACAACAATCACATGATGAGACGCCTAAGGCCCAGAAATGCAAAGTTTCTTGTCCAAAGACACAAAGCTGATTAAATGGCATCTCCAGAACCAGATTTCAAGTCTCCCGACGCCCAGGACACCGTTCCAGGAGAATCAGGACAAGTAGTGTAGACGCGAGGCAGCTAGTCCTTTACTAGCTCACGCCTCAGCAGAAGAGAAAGATGAACTGAATGATCTCTTCTGTTCCTTCCAGTTTTTGCGATCTAAGTCTTATATCACATCGTGAGCATCTCCTCTCCGCTACTGGTGACGAGAGCAGGGGTTCTCAGTCAGGGAGTTTACCCCTCAGGGGACATGGGAGAACGTCTAGAGACATTTCTGGTTGTCGCACCTGGGGGACGGGGTGGGTAGAGACTGGGCACGCTGCTCTCTGTCTGAAACGCACAGGGCAACCTCCCACGACAGAGAACTATGCAGCCCAAGATGCTGACGGCGGTGCTGCTGACCAACCTGGGCTTAGGGTATGACCAGCTTCATCTCCAACCTTTCCAAAGAAGCTCCAGAGCATGATGACCTCAAGCCGCAGTTCTGAGATTACAGACTGACTGGGAGGCTGGCAGAGCAGAGACAGGAAATAGACACTTTTCACCTCCCATAATAATTAGCTTCCACAGAGAGTCGACTATTCAAATGCCCACAGGAGTCCGGCAGTTAACAGAAAGGAATGCAGCCAACAAACACCTAATAACCATTTGGGACTATTCTGTCTTTTCCTCCACAGAAAAACTCTCACTGGCTCCCGTTCTTTCTGAAACATATAGAACCCTCTCAATACACTCTCAATCTAACCCACTTTGGATAGACACAGGCGCCCAAAAATACTTTCTAACATAAGAAAAAGAATAACACGAGCTCAAGAACAAATGGCTCAGAGTGGGGAAGGTGGTGGGAATGGTGGGGGGCTGTGGAGACCCCCGGGGTATACGCGCCCATGAAGGGGCCACCACTAGTCAGCTTCAGTGGATCCATGCCAGGATGGAGATCAAAAGGTCTCCAGATGTCTCAAGAAGAACGGGAAATCCAGATGATGGGTAGGGGTGAGAAAGACATCTCCCAGGATTTTAAAATCTTTGCTCAAAAAAATTTTAAACACTGTTAAGTCAAAAACAATGGGGTTCCAGCCTCTGCAACCAGACCGTGACCTCTTAGCTCACACTAATCCCAATAAACAATGTCAGTTTCACAGTTTCAGGTCTTCCTAGGGACATGTTCCATCGAAGGCAGGACCTATTGTCTGATTATAAGAACAATTCTTTTTCCTTCATTAAATCTTGATAGTTCATTTAAAGTTGAAAATTTACCAAAGACCAGAGAATTACTGCTGACTTAAACTCATAATATGATCGATGGCTGCCATTTCTTGAAGCTCCAACAGCTTTACAAATGGGGATGCTGAGAGCCAGAGGAATAAAAAGGCTTGCTAAGCTACCCTGCCAGTTAGGGAACCAGAGGCATCATTTGAACCCAGCTCTCTCTGCTAGAAAAATCTCTTCTCTCCACTTCCAATGGCTACCACGCCAAGTTACTGTAAGAAATACAAATACCAAACGCAAAGCCCTGAGTACTTCCTGCACATGCTGTGAACAGCAGTTGTTACTATTATTATGAAATATTAGCTTTCCATCTCAACGCATACTCCTCATAGCTTTTATCAGAGTCTCTGAAGAAGCAAAGCTATTGTTTTCACAAGCCCTGAGGACACTGTGCCTAAAAATTACCTGCTGAGTGGAGTTCAGCCCCTTCCCCCCTCCTTAGCATGAGTTCACACACTGTTATCCCAGCCAGCTTTCTGGGTCGGCATGACCGGGTCCTCACTGATCTCCGATCAGGGGCCCTTCTGGTGGGCAATGTGGTGTCACAAAACAAGTACCACACACAAAGTCAGAAGACAGGGGCTCGAATCTGGTTTCATGGAGCTGAATGATCCTGGGCATGTTACTTAACAACTCTGTGCCTCAATATTCTCATCTGTAAAATGGGTATAATAGACTGCAGTCTGTAGGATGATTGTAAGGATTAAATTACCTGCAGAAAAAATCCTCCCACATTGCTGGCCACAGGTAAACACTCATTGTTCACCTGACTTTTCAATGTCCAAGGCTCGGCACAGTGGGCAGGCTTATCCTCGAATCTACCTATTCCAGTGCTTTTCTCCCTCTCCTGTCTCGACCACCTTTTTCCACAAAGCCCCTTATCTCTTTTACCACCACCCCTGCCCATCTGCCAGATTTGAAAGAACCCTGCCTACGTTTCACAACAACAAACAAGGTTCGGTGTTCAGTTTCACAGTCAGGATAATCACTGTCTTTTCCGGGAAGTATCACTCATTTTCATTAACCACAGAAATCCTGCCCTTTCTCTGCTGCCACCTCCTCACCCCATATTCGAGGTGAGATGTTTGCAGAGGATATAATCCATCAATTCAACCCACTTCTCATATTTCTCTTCCCTCTTACAGATTGAAAATATTCTACATTCAGTTACATGAATTTGAAAGACAGAGTCCAACTACAGAGTCTAAGACAGGGCTGGCAAGTATGTGGATAAGCCCTGGTCTTCCCTCCTCCGGGGCCAGAGCAGACATCAACAATCAATCACACTGTGTGGGGGGCTTCCCTGGTGGTGCAGTGGTTAAGAATCCACCTGCCAGTGCAGGGGACACGGGTTCACGCCCTGGTCCGGGAAGATCCCACATGCCACGGAGCAGCTAAGCCCACGCACCACAACTACTGAGCCTGTGCTCTAGAGCCCGCGAGCCACAACTACTGAAGCCTGTGCGCCTAGAGCCCATGCTCCACAACAAGAGAAGCCACTGCAATGAGAAGCCCGCTCACTGCAGTGAAGAGCAGCCCCCGCTCGCCGCAACTAGAGAAAGCCTGCACGCAGCAATGAAGACCCAATGCAGTCATAAACAACAACAAACAAACAAACAAAAAAACCACACTGGGTGTTTTCCAGCTGATCCCAGACAAGGCTCCAAAACCCCTCTCCCAGCTCTGCAGGCAGCCACCATTCATCAGACAGGGCTGCCATTTGGGATGAAATCTACTTGCCAAGTTTAGGAAGCCTTACATCAGATGAGGACTCTGCAATCATGGACTGTGTACAGCAAAGGAAGAGTGCCCATTTGCATCATAGTAAGCACTTTGTGGGCTGTGGATAAATATGGTTTAGTGACTGTGCACAGCATGCTGTGTCCCTATAAAGTGTTCAAAAATTACAGAAGAACTCTAAGTGGTTTGTTGGGGAACGGCCTCAAATTGTCATGTTCTTATTCAAATTTTCAGTTGAAAACTCTTTACACTTGAATTTACTAAAAATTCTCCAAACATTATATCAGCATGCATCCTTGGTAAGCATTATGTACTGTATGCAATACTTTGATGATTAAAGATCTTGTACAGTTCAGGGTTATAATTTTTTTCATGTTTTTACTACTGCTATTACTACTGCTGCTGCTGTTAATAACGATATAATAGAACTAATAGATAAAATGCACCGCGTGCTTTCTATGTACCTGGCACTGTATGTGGAATACTTCAGGCCTTCGATGCTCACAGCGATCCTACACAGAAGGTACCACTGCTGTCCCACTTTTACAAATGAAGGGGCTGAGGCTCCTTGCCTAAGGTCGAGTCGCTCACCAATGGCAGACTAGGATTTGGACCAAGCCCCGCCCTAACCATGAGGCTACGCTAATGTAGCCAACGTGCTGCACTGGGTGACATCTCGCCAATGGTACATAATCCAAAGATGAGGCAGAAGTAGGTGCATGGGTTGAATGTAAACTGACTCCAGAATTAAATAAATCAGTAGGTATTCAATCCAAAGACCTACTTTGGCTAGTATGTAGTTTATCATAAAATGACAGTGTAACCCAAACCTCCTGTCAATTGGGGATCCAGGCTTATGGAAATGGCCAATTTCCAGTCAAAGGAACTATCCTGATGAACATGATTACTAAAGAAGAGAACCTGGAAGCTTCAATCCACACAGGAACGTCATGAATGGAGACCATACTCCCACTCCTTGCGCAACCCACAGAAGGAAAACTAACTCAAAAGCTATGTTGGCTGTGTTGCTTTGGGTTTTTTTGTTTTGCTTTGTTTTATTTTGTTTTGTTTTCACTTGAACTTATTTGAAATCGGATGGTGGTCATAAACTGATTTAAGTCAGATATTATAATCACAAACTCTTTTCCCAACTTAAGTTGCATACAGGTGGTGTATTTTTTTATTTACCTTTTTTTATATTGAAGTATAATTGATTTACAATGTTGTGTTAGTTTCAGGTGTACAGCAATGTGATTCAGATATACATATATCTATATCTATTCTTTTGCAGATTCTTTTCCCTTATAGGTTATTACAAGATATTGAGTACAGTTCCCTGCACTGTACAGTAGGTCCTTGTTGGTTGTTTTGTTTTTAATATCGGATTGGTGTGTAGCAATAGCTGCTGACTTTAACTACATATATTTGCATTTACCAAATGCCACTGAACTGACCTGTCCAGCAAGTCACCTCTTACTCTTAGTCCTCCACTCCCAAGCCACTAGAGCCAAGGTGACAAAAAGCCATTTCCAGATCTCGGCTATCCATCACCAGTAGGAAATGGAAAATGCATCCTGACGTAGTAGAACTCTCTGCCCGCAGTCACAGCCAGTGTTTCCTTTCCGGCTTTGGGAGCTCTGAGGTAATATTGGCAGGGAGCACACAAAGGTGCCACAAGAAGGCAGACACACCCTGATACACACCACTCCACTCTCAGGGGTCAGTTCCAGGAAACCCCCTTTCGGGTTTTGCCAGTTACGGAGCCAACCCAAAGGAGTCAGGTCCCCTCAGAAATACCAATCAAACTGTTCCAGAGTCTCCCAGGGGCCATACCAGCCTAAAAGTCCCTGGGATTGTAGGTCGGGGCCCCCTCTGCCAGCATCTAGCTCAGCTTTCAGTCCTACAGCAGAGTTGTCATGAGTCCAGAAGGGAAACATTCCATTAAGTACTTTTCCTCAGTCCATTAGCGTTTGGGAACAAAACAATCAAACATAAAAGAAGTAACAACTCTAACCTTAAATTACCACAGCCCAGTTCCTGGGGGACTAGCCTGTGCTGGCAGATAAACTCAGATAAGCCTTTTCAGAGGACAGAGGGAAACCACTGCTTTAAACTAGATGCTCAGTTGCAGCTGGTGTCCATTTCCAACCTCTGACTCCCCTGTCCCACTCTCCCAGCCACACCAACTGCCAATCAAAACTCTGGCAACGGTAAGTACTGATCCTATTGGTCTAAAAAAACACCAAACAGAAGGTTTCAGTGACTTGTTGTTAAGCTACAACAAGAAAGAGGGCCCAAAAAGAGAATTGTACATGATCAGGAGTAGAGGATTTCCCTCACATGTTAAAAAGCACTGGCCATTTCTGAGAAAAAATAACTTTTCACTACATTTCTCACCTGGAAAGCTAAGCTCCTTTTCGGCAAAATGGATAAACAGAGTAATATAAAATTGATCACAGAAAAATAGTGAATACAGGAATGTGATTTAAATGAGAACTTAAGTTTCTAAAGAACTCTGCAGCTAAACTAACACCCCTGAAAGCAGTACCTGCTGAAAACCTGATGAAACCTAAAAGGGTCTCCTTCTGAGTTTAGAGTTTGGAAGGCAAATTTTAAAAAGATTAACCGTTGGCAGCTAAACTAATAATTTCTTGATCCAGTTTTTTTCAAATCTGCATTTCAAAATTTCATATATAATGATCGCTAAGCCATACTAACTCTTATGTTAAAAATGAAACATTCACTAAGAATCTAGAACTTTTCTATTCTGTCACCCATTTCTAACTTTACTGAAAAAAAAAACCAATTCATTTCAGAACTTTTTACAAATTAAACATGAAAAACCTGAAGAAGAAACATTCTTTAGAGTTAGTATCTCACACTGCTGCCTGTAGAATTGTTGGGTTTTTTCACAATAGCTGTTTTCTGCTTTTGATCAAAAAATTGAAAAATACAGAAATAAACAAAGCTCAATTAGGCTTACACTCCTGCGATGTGGAAACCACCTCATACTTTTATAAATAGATGTCAAAATTTAGTTTCCTCAAATCAAATGAAATATTTATTTAAAATGTCCTAATGCACATGGATTTTAAAAAGTCCCTAATTTCGTAAAGGAGTCCATGCCCTTGATTATATTTACAAGTTTAAAGTATCACAGAATGGAAAAAAATATCAAATTTGGGAAATATTAAGATGAACTAGAAAAAGTGAGGTCAGGTCTTCACTTGGAATATCGATAAATCTCCCTTTCTAGCAATGGACCTTAGTATATACATTGACTATAATTCCATACCCATATCTGACTTTAAGATTCAGGAAATTCGCCCATAGTCTTTCCAATTAAAGGGGGGAAATGCCATCAATTAGTCCTTCTATTTCAACTGTCAACTTGCATGCTGTTATGGGAAGTGAACTGTGTCCCCCTAAAAGATGCTGATGTCCTAACCCCCGGTACCTGTGACTGTGACCTTATCTGGAAATAGAATCTTTGCAAATGATCAAGTTAAGATTAGGCCAATAGGGTAGGCTGAAGTTCAATATAAAAAGGGGAAATGTAGACACAGAGGACACACACACACACACAAGGGGAATGCCATGTGTACATAAAGACAGATATCAGGGTCATAATCTACACGCCAAGGGGGAGTGCCAAAGATTACCAGCAAACTGTCAAAAGTTAGGAGAGAGGCACAGAACACAGTCTCCCTCACAGCCCTCAGAAGGAACCAAGCCTGCCAACACCCTGATCTCGCCTTCTAGCTTCCAGAACTGTGAGACCAATTTCTGTTGTTTAAGCCCCACAGTTCTCGGTACTGTGTTAATGGCAGCCGTAGAAAACCAATACACAAGCCTTCCCAGCCTGACGTTCCCTTACAACTTTGTCCTTGCACTCCCAAGTTATTCCTGTCTCTCCTAGTTATTTCTTATAATGCTCCTGCCACTTCCCTAAACTCCCTCCCTCCCCTCCCCTGCCAATGCCCTTCGGCGCTGTTTCTTGTCAGGGGTACCACTGGCATTTTGCATCGGGCAGCTCTTACAGGGGACTGTCCAGCACACTGCAGGATGTGGAACACCCCTGGTACTTTCATTCCGCCAAGGGCCCATAGTGGAGAAATGTTGCTCTAGAAGCTTTGGAGCCACCTGCCTGCCAGACTTTGACTCAGGGTCCCACCATCTACTGTGTATCATCTCAATCAGGTCCGTTAACTTCAGTCTCTCCATCTGTAAAATGGGAATAAACCTTGCCATGTGACTCAGGACTGAGTTAAAGATCCTAGCAAGCCCAGGCTTACCCTCACTAGCTTTTTTTGGCATTAGAGTCACTGAGGAATTGATGCTCACTCTGTCTTATATGGTCACATCCTGACTTTAATCACCTCGGAGCTCCTTTCAGAAGCTCCCTTATACCAACGAAGCTTCACAATGCATTTTGATCATTATCACGGGTCTGACCATTGCATGTTTACAGCAGTCATACGTCACACAAGGCAAAGCATGGGCACGCCTTTCTACAGCTAAAAACGAGCGTGACAACTCTGAGCACAGTTTCTACATGTTTCTCCTCCACTCCCACACCCACCTGAAAACACAGTTGCAGCCGTGGACAAAGGTCCATGTCTTCCAACTCTGCTTCCAACTCTGCTTTCTTTGTACCTCTTCCTCCCGGTGATGGTCCCCTCCAACATCCAGGGATCTACTACTTCTGTCTAGCTCATTTCCCCTTGTCCCATGGAAACATCCCCCAAGCCAGCATCAGCCCTTCATTCTCCTTGATGAAATGGTTTGCAACCCAAGTCTTTGGGCTGTGGAGTGTCCGCACTGATTTACACCATGAAGGCAGAGTGTGTGTCTGTTCTGCTGACCATCATACACCTGACAGCACCTAATAGAGAGCCTGGTACTGCACAGGTTTTCAATGATTGATGAGAGCATGAGTCAATCGAGGCATGAATGAATGTAGGGCTGAATGAACGTACAAAGGGATACATTCAGTAGTCAGGAGACCTGGCCTCCACTTAACCCTCAGCTCTGCATTGACTGCCATTAATGACCTCAGGGGAAGTCATTTAATCTCTAGGCCCAAATTTCCTTCTCTGTGAAATGACGTGGTTGGACTTCACTAGAAAATCTCTTTCTGTATTCTTCCAGCTCTCACAAGTGAGCCCAAGAACTTTTCACAAAGAGTGACACACTTTACTTCCTTTTTGAGAAGTTTTAGTCAAGGCAAGCAGGATGGTAAAGATTCTCCTGAAATCACACACCAGGGGTCTCTCCCTGTCAGACAGCACCTTGTTCCCAGGGGACAAAAGGCTCCAGACAGCACGCCAGCTGCAGATCCTGAAGACACCTCTGAGATGTGGAGTACTCTGGAGTTTGTTAGCACCGGCTGCTTTCAAGGACTCAGGGTCTACTCCGTACTCAAAAGGTCCACAGGGACCCCAGGTGCCTGTCCCCTCCCACCTAAGGTTCCTCCCTTTCCAGCCTGAACAAGATGGGCTCAGGCACTCTCTCCCGGGCTCCAAATCCAACTCAGTCCCTCTCTCTGCCATCTGCCTGAGGCTCCCACATGCATATTTTATGATTTCTGGCACATTTCCTCCTTATCTGACATCCTGCAATGCATCCCTCCACCGCCTATATAATTTCTATCTCTGGTAAAGAATGTTCCTGAAAGAGGCATGTGTCCTTGGGTTGTACTTTATTACTGGTGGTTTCACCTTTCCTATCTTATCTCCCCACCTGATCCCTACCTGAATTCCTGGAGGACAGAAACCACACCCTCTGCTCTCCTCCAATTCCCACAAGACCAAGGACAGGGCTAGGCAAGGAGCAGACCCTTAGAAAATGCTTGTTGAGCAAATAAAATAATGAATGAATGAAATAATCGACTGATTTCAATGTTTTTACATTAAAAAGTCATATCAATACATTTCCTGGATAAAGTTACCAAGACCTCCCCTTCTGGGTATACAACCAGAATAAATTAGATTTTAAAACGGCACTCCTATGACTACACTATTTTCTTAGGACTGAAATAAAGTGCCCTTCTCTATGATATGAATGACAGCAGCACGATTAGTTGCATAAGAAATCTGATTTTCAAGTAGCCGTAGCATAATAATGCGGCATTGCTTTTATTTCCTATAAAAGCTGATTTTACTTGGAGCTGGGGAAGAGAAAAGGGCAATCACCCCTTCTGTTAATTATTCTAACTACCACTGTTAGGTGTTGAAGCTGGAGAGTTCAGGCAAATCAGAACAAGATATGAGAGTTTTCCCCAGATAGATTGTTTAAATCTATTGTTGACTGGGGCAGAGCATCTTTTTTGGAAATTCCTGGGACTTACTTGGCCACGTCTACTTCTAGTCACATTCCTTCCTTGTGGTTTAATCCACTCCAGCTAAAACCAAACTGACTTGGGAATCACATTATTCATTCTCCTGTGCACTTGCTGGTCATGGTTGGTCACCGAATGAAACAGAGCCAATGGTCAATGCAACACCGCTGGAGGGAAAACACAGCTGTGCCCTCACAGCTCAATACAGCATAATACCATAAGCCCTAGTGAGCCTCTTCTGCTCAACAGCTGACCTAAACAACTTCATTATCTCTTAGAAATCACCATTCTTGCATAGAAGCATAAACTTACCCTCACCCAAAGTATTGATGTTACCTAATTACAGAAAAACTCTGTACTGATATAGGAGATAAATTTACAATTGGAGGGACTCAATGACTGAGACCCAAAAAGATCAGGTACTTTAAAATACATAATTAGCATTTATGGGCTGTACATATGGTATGTGATAACAGAGTATGTCTTCCAGCTGAAACGGTATCTTGTTGGAACACAGACTACCGGGTGTGTTAGTGAGGGGACCTGAGCCATCCCAGTAAAACACCAGAGGAAAAGAATAAATTCACTTTGATACTAACATGTATATTGTCAATGGGAAAGAAGTCATTATAAGGATTTATCCACATTTACCCAACTAATTAATTCAAAGCACTTTAAAGCTAGAGTGCAATGCTGAGTTATTCATCACAACCCTTCATTCTATGGACAAGAAACTCCAGCAGAGGTGAGGTACTTCAACCAAACTCACACCACTCGTCAGAGCCTTCCTCAAAACTGGGGTCTCTCAGGTCTAGCTTCATGTGCAAAACACCCAACATTAAATTTAAAAGTTAAAAAGGCACATAGCAGGCAGGCAATAAATATTTGTTAATGGAATTGAGGAAACAGAGATGTGGGGTTCCAGAACTCTCTTGATATACGACCTTCTTACAGGATAAGCCAAGTCATTACCGTAAGTTTGACTTGTCCAACATCGCTAGCGTAGGCTTCTTAATACATAAAGCATCCCTTTTTCAATCAATAAAATGCTATTGCAACAATTATCGGAGCACGCAAGTTGATGGTGAAACCAAAAGCTTTGTAGCACTCTTAGGAAGAAGTGAATTGGAAAAAAATCTATCCATGAAACAGTATGGGTTTCCAAACACATGAAGTGCAGCTTCAGTGCAGACATCTATAAAAGGCAGGTATGACTAAGCAGCCCCAAATAATAAGAAACACCAAAACTATCAGGAATGTGGGGGACCAGGGCATGCCTGCATACAAAGATAAGTTGGAATTTCCCATCTATTGTAACTAATGCAAAAGGGGGCCTTTTTTTCTATTGTAGGGTAATTCCTTTTTAAATAAAAAACCTCAGTGTTGTGTTGCAAACAACATTTTCTTCCTTCCATCTCACCTGCTTCAGAAACAAATTTGGGGAAAACATGGTTGAGTTGCTGGGCCTGCAACCAACTGGCCAGACCAAATTTTAAGCTATCAGCATTGCACTTTCTGATGTATTTGAATCTGTATCTCACCAAAGAGCCTCTTAAATCTAGAGTTTTACTCTTAGCTAAGGTAACCAAATCTTAATAATCTAATCGTGTAGAACATATTGCTACCTGTCTTATTCAGTGGGCTATCAAGTATATTACTGAATTTTTCCCTAAAGTCTGACATCTAGCTATGTAACTTCTTCCTAAAAAAAAATTCAAGAATATCGACCAAACAAAACAGCTTAAAATAATGAAAGAGACCACAATTTATATATCCCCAAGATGAAACTGAGCACAGCATTACTGGAGAAAAGAAACCAAACGCACCACATTTTACATATAGATGTAAAAATATTTATAGTACCCGAGGCCAAAAAAAAAAAGGACAAAACAAAAACCCCTGGCACGACAGGACAAACCTGGTTTACTGTTCTCTCTGCGCAGGTATAAAACTGAAGAAACGTGCTTGGTGGCGGGGCACAGAGGGTGGAGAGCAAGTTCTACTTAAACTTGTTCCATTCAGGAGCTAGGTTAGCAAACCAAGCAGCCTGACAAGCTCCCGTACAACACAGAACCGGGCTGAGTGTCCCAAATCGGCAAGAACTGACACCAAGGGAAGCGGGACCCCCGAAGCTCTCGGACCACCCATCCCCAAATCCCCGAGCCACTCAACTGGAGCTGGGGGCTTCCCGCCGACTCCATTTTCCTGTCTCCGTCTCAGGCCGTGCAGGGTGGGCACGTGGGTGAGTCCGGGGTCCCCCACCAACCTTGGCTCCCCGCCCTATTCATTGTCCGAGGATGATGGATCACCTGCCGGGCGCCGGCTCCCGCCGCCGGACGCGAAGCGCGCCGAGACGCACCGGGGCGGGCGCCGCGCGCCTCCCGCAGGATCGGCGCCCTGCTGCCCCTACCACGCAGACCCGGCCCGCGGCCGGTCCCCTACGTGCTCACCGCCACGAAGCCCGAGGAGGAGGCGATGAACACGCGGATGACCATCCTCTCGCCGCGCCGGGACTGACCGTCGGCCCCCCGGAGGCTCCGGGCTGGCGCGGACGCAAAGGCAGAACTCGGCTGAGAGCCTCCGCCACCGCCACCGCCACCGCCGGGCACAGCGCTCCGGTCTGGGAAGATCGCAGGGATCCGGAACCCTCCCGCCCGGTCTGCAGATAAAAGCTGAGAGCTTCCCAACCGCCGGCCAAGGTAGAGAGGGGGGGCAGAGGGGAGGGGAGGGAGCCGGCTGCGGGGCGTGATGGGAGTTGTAGTCTCCGCAGCTCCCTGGGATGGCGGTGGACTGAGCTCTTACCAACCGCCTCCTTGCTGCGCGTCGATGCCGGTCGCGCGCAGGTGGCTGGAAGGCCACCCGAGGCCGGGAAGAAGCTATGACGGGGGTGCCGAGGATCCTGGCGAGACGAAGGGGCAAAAAGAAAACTAGGCAAGAAGAGCTTGGTTCAAAGTCCGAGCTGGGGTTTCAGTGTTGTGGTTTACTGGTGTGGAGCATCCCCTCCCAGAAACGTCCACAGACTTAGTGGTGACGCGGAGACCCATCGTCTCCGGGTCTCCTGCCCGCCCAGCAAGCCCCAGCGACTCGCGGCCGGCGGGGTGGGGCGGGCCGGGCGCTCGGGGAAGTGGGGACGGAAAGGGCGGTGGGGACGCGCGCTCCTCTCTTTTCCCAGCGGCTCTGGAGGTGCGGAAAGGTGATTCTTTGCGGGGTAAATGAGAGGTTTTCTTTTTCGGTAGACGCTGAACATTAGAAACCCAGGTGAGAGCACAGCCGATATTTTATTTTTCTAGCAAAACTGTAATTGTAGCAGAAAAAATAAATACCAAGCGAAATTAGAATCGTACTATCAGCATCGGGAATCAGGACCCCGCCCGCCCCACCCCCTCCCCTACACAATGGCTTCGCCTCTGTGCACCTGATATTTACAGTTGAGCCAAATCTGTGCCTTTTTCAGACCTGCTGCACATTCCAGCGCAGTCTCCCAGGAGGATGCTGTTAAAATAAAAAGCTTCTATGTAGTTGCTAAGAGTTTAGGAATAGTTCTTCAGCAAGTGTTTTCTGTTTCACGAAAGCGCAAGCCTCTCGCAGCTCCGTGAAAATGAACCCGTTTTCCCTGCAGTACTGTATTTACTTTCTTCCTTGCAGCAGGGGAGTTTTAGCAGAGTTCTGGGAGCAATGTTAATTAATAGTTCTAGAAACAAAGAAATTAGATGATGAGGTCTCCGGCTCTTTGGTAAAATTCTTGCACAAACACTAATCGTTTTGGAGCATTTGTTTTTTAGAGCGATTTTGAATATTTCAAGTGTATAACCGTCCCTATTTATCAGAAGTCATGTCTGTAGTATTCCATTTTTTATTTAGTACAGTGACAGAACATACAATGCTAATGGGACTTTATTTCTTCTTACTATTCAACAATTTTAACTATAAATTTTGCTGGCTGTAGATAATCTCTCTCTGCAGATTTAGTTTAATTTGGCCACCGTAAACGCGGAAATGAATGTTTATTACTTTTACAATAATTTTCTTAAAGGTAGATACCGTATTTCCTATATAAATGCAACTTTATAAAAGTCTCAATTTCTTTGGTTTGGAATTATTCAGCTTTGAGGATATGGTTAAACTCAACAAATGAGAACTCAGAGCCTGTGCTCTAACTGGTACCAGAGTGGGTGAAAAGCTGAATAAGTCATTTCCTCAGTCAGCAGAGCACCTGTTGTCTGCAAAACAAAAAGTCAGGTACAGAAATAGTGACAGAATGAGATACACTGTACCAGTAGAGTGTTGTATGGATATAAGGGAAAGCGAGGGAAAGGGTGGCCTTCTAGAAGAGACTTTAAAGGTGAGTAGAATTTCTGCTGGCAGATAGAAGGGATGCAGGATGGAAAATGCAGGGTCTATAGGAGCAGCAAGGGGTCCATTTTGCTTCAGGAAGGAAAATCAGGGTCCTAACAGGGGGCAATGCTGAAAATACAGCTTTGGTTGAATGCAGCAAGAGGCTCTCACCGGGTTGTCTGCCTAACTCCCTGCCTTTTTCTGGAATCTCTTCCTCAGCTTTGATCCAAGAGCTTGTAGGGGTGGTTTCCCAACACGCCCCTGGTTCATAGAGCAAGACCCAGAGCCCTGGCCACAGCTGATAGGTTGAGGGGTGAGCGTCTGAGCCAAGCAAGGCCAGGCAACATCTCTTCCCTAAGGATTTAAAATTAGGACTAGGGCTTCCCTGGTGGCACAGTGGTTGAGTATCTGCCTGCCAATGCAGGGGACAGGGGTTCAAGCCCTGGTCTGGGAAGATCCCACATGCCGCGGAGCAACTGGGCCCGTGCGCCACAACTACTGAGCCTGCGCGTCTGGAGCCTGTGCTCCGCAACATGAGAGGCCACGACAGTGAAAGGCCTGCGCACCGCGATGAAGAGTGGCCCCCGCTCGCCGCAACTAGAGAAAGCCCTCGCACAGAAACAAAGACCCAACACAGCCAAAAATAAATAAATAAATAAAGTTTTGAAAAAAAAATAAATAAAATAAAATTAGGACTGAGAGAGAGAGAGAACGCTTGAACTTCATCTTGTGACCTGGAAGCTCAGTGCTTTCAGAAGCCCTGTTCCAACGTGAGAACCACAGAAGCTGAGGAAGGTAGTCAACAGGAAGAGAACAACAAAGCAGGGGCGTGGAGGGCGATGGAGATGTTTCAGAGAATCCTCAATGCTTTAGCCCAGGGGCCCTAAAACTCTGGCCTGTGTGTCAAATCCAGTTGGTTGTCTGTTTTGTAAATAAAGTTTTATTAGAACACAATAGTTTTCCTATTCTCTCTGGCAGAATGCCAAAAAACATATGGCCTGCAAAGCCTAGTACATTTACTCTGTAGCCCTTTTACAGAAGAAGTTTGCCAGTCCCTGTTTATGGCTCAGCCTGTTCCTGTATCCCTGCTCTGGAGGCCTGTGTCATAGTCCTGTAGTCAAATCATAAATTCCTCATCTTAACCTAAGTCACCCCAAATAGGTTTCTGTTTTGTGCAACCCAAAGTGCCTTAAGAAGGTTGTACTTAATTTGTAAGCATTCTGAGGAAGAAAAAGATATGATCAGAACTATACTTTGAAGACTTCCCCAGTGCTGCAGTGGTTAAGAATCCACCTGCCAATGCAGGGGACACCGGTTCGAGCCCTGGTCTGGGAAGATCCCACATGCCACGGAGCAACTAAGCCTGTGCGCCACAACTACTGAAGCCCTCATGCCACAATTACTGAAGCCCGCGCACCTAGAGCCTGTGCTTGGCAACAAGAGAATCCACCACAATGAGAGGCCCGCGTACCGCCAGGAAGACCCAACACAGCCACAAAAAAAAACTATTTTAAACAAATTTGTTAAAACCAAGTCTTTAAAAAAAAAAAAAAAAAGAACTGTACTTTGAGAAGATTACTCTGGTCATAGTTAGCTCTGTTTTTTGGACCCTCAGTGAAGAGGTTTATCCTTAAAGCTTGTATTCAGGACAAAGTGTTAGCAGTGCAGGAACCCACAGTAGCCAGTATAGAGTTGGGACCCAGAGAGTGACAGAGAGTAGAAAGCAATCTGGAACATAAGCTAAGAGTCCAAGATCACCACCAGGGTATCATAGCACAGAGAGGATTCCGTGCTGATCTGACAAGTCAAGTCTGCAGATAGAGCAGGTGGCTGAAACTTAAGACAGAACTCAGAAAATGGAGTAGGTCATTAGGCATCATGGAGGCTGCTCCTGCAGAAATCGATCCCTTTTACAAGTCGTGATAGAACATCTGGCGAGAGTGGGTTTTTTCCTTAGTTTTATTGACATGTAATTGATATATAACATTGTGTAAATGTAAGGTGTATAACGTGTCTTTTCCTGGCAGCTACACAATCCCGGCCAGAATATCTATGTAAAGCGCAGATAGTAAATCCTCTCCCTATAGGGGTCAGGCAGGTGACATAAATGAGAGAGGTGGGGTAGGTCCAAGTGCACATGTCTTCACCGAGAGGACTGTAGCAAACTGGACAACACTGCTCAAAAAGACAGATTTTTGTCTAAAATATTCTCATCTTTCAATATTGACTCGCAAGTCCCATACAGCCCTAGGGTTCTCCAGGTTTCTCCCTCCAACGTAAATAAAGCTCTGAGCCTGGTGTTTGGCTCCAGTAAAGCCACAAGAAGCACCGGGTGTTATTATAATAATGGTTTGTTATCATTGCTGACCTTTATGAGAGCATTTCCAGCAGGAGGGCAGAGGCAGAAGCCACATCGCAGCGATAGCTAATGAGGCAGTAGGGGGAACGATCTAGTCTTTTCTAATTGGAAGTTGAGGAGTAATAAGAGAATGAACAAGGACAGAAGCTTGCAGGGGAGTCAGGGAACAGAAACATTCTTCTTTCAGGTTTATCTACAGATTAAATGAAGAGCTCTCTGAAACAGTCTGGAGTCCCCCAACTGTCCAGATTTTATTTTTAGAGTGGCATTGAATCTGATTGATAATTCTGTTTTGTCGGGGGTGCCTGTCCTTAACAGCACTTAATCCAAGACTGTCTAGCTCCCCAAGGATTTCACTTTAAAAAAAACCCCACACATTTATTTATTTATTTTGGCTGTGCCGGATCTTTAGTTGCGGCATGCATGCGGGATCTAGTTCCCTGACCAGGGATTGAACCTGCGTCCCCTGCATTGGGAGTGCGGAGCTTACCCACTGGACCACCAGGGAAGTCCCAGGAATTTCACTTTTTAAAGAATGTCAGTCACCACACCATGCGTGTAACATCCCTGCCCTACTCCAGGCAGTAGCTCCCCTGAAAGCTCAATGAGCACATTTGGCTGTTAGTAGGCGACAGATTTGTGGGAGTGGAGGTTATAAGCCAAAGGGCAGGGGTAGGGCAGGGATAGGTCAGAGTGGTTAAGGAACGGGCCTCTGAGTCAGACCTGGATTGATGTCCCAGCTCTATGAGCTTCCTTAGGCAGTTTAGGTAACTTTCCAATACCTCCCCTTCCGAGTTGTTGTTGGGGGCTTAGTGGAGAAGATGTAACTAAAGTGCTATTCACACAGTGCCTGGGACACAGTTGGGACTCACAAAGTATTAGCTGTTACGAATCACGCAAAGTAAATCAAGGAATGGCCTTCATTTGCATAAAGCATATAAATCCTGTAAATATTTCTGTCTCATGTCTGTGATTTGAACTTGCTAAATAACAGGGATCTGGTTTGTATGAGCCTCTTGTCCAGTGCCATGTCCTGTTAAAGTACTTAAAATCTTTTTGATGTTAATGAAGTTTAGAGACCATACTTAAGAGAAAAGGAGTATTAGTGAAATGAAGCAGCAATAAAGGCAAGTAAGGCGGCTTGAATTTTGTAAGAAAATTCATTCGCTGCTTTTATGTGGCTTCATCAGGCCATTCTGTCTATTCTTAATAAAATAAAATCTTAATTGACAGAACCATACTAAGCAATCCCTGAACCGGATGGAACTTTCAGCCGTCATGTTTAAGAACTGGAGGCAAATCGTAAAGCAAGGAATTAGGCTTGAAACCAACATTCAGGACATATTCTTTTTTTTTTTTTTAAAATTGAAGTATAGTTGATTTGCAGTGTTGTATTAGTTTCAGGTTACAGCACAGTGATTCAGATATATATATATGTGTGTGTGTGTGTATATATATATTATATATATATATGTATATTCTTTTTCAGATTTTCTTCCCTTATAGGTTACTACAAAATGTTGAGTAGATTTCCCTGTGCTATACAGTAGGTAATCTATTTTACATACAGTAGTGTGTATATGTTAATCCCAAACTCCTAATTTGTCCATCCCCCACCCCCTTTCCTCTTCGGTAACCATAAGTTTGTTTTCTATGCCTGTGAGTCTCTTTCTGTTTTGTAAGTAAGTTCATTTGTATCTTTTTTTTTTTTTAGATTCCACATATAAGTGATATCATGATATGATATTTGTCTTTCTCTTTCTGGCTTACTTCACTTAGTATGATAATCTCTGGGTCCATCCATGTTGCTGCAAATGGCATTATTTCATTCTTTTTTATGGCTGAGTAATATTCCATTGTATGTATATATACCACATCTTCTTTATCCATTTATCTGTTGATGGGCCCTTGGGTTGCTTCCATGTCTTGGCTATTGTAGATAGTGTTGCAGTGAACATTGGGGTGCATATATCTTTTCGAATTATAGTTTTCTCCAGATATATGCTCAGGAGTGGGATTGCTGGGTCGTATGGTAGTTCTATTTTTAATCTTTTAAGGAACCTCCACACTGTTCTCCATAGTGGCTGTACCAATTCACATTCCCACCAACAGTGTAGGAAGGTTCCTTTTTCTCCACACCAGGACATATTCTTGAATCAGTTCACATTCAATCCAATCAATAGGGTTCCCTATCCTCTCTGACAGGAGAAAACACTTTCATTTCCCCAATACCTTATTCCCACTAGAATCTGAAAAAAGTTAGGAGGAGAGAGGTGAATGCACAAGCCATCTTGGAGCACTATATATATATATTGGAACTATAACAAGGAAGCTTCGAGGTCTGCTGGTAACCACAGGAAGAGCTAAAAACCTTGCATGCAGTTAATTTCTTGCAGCTGTAGTCATTCAGTGTGTGTCACGTGCTATGCTAGATGCTGAGGACTCAGCACTGAATCAAACATAGTCCCTACTGTTGATCTCGGAGAGACAGCAGTCAGCGGTCCTGAAGAGAGATCTTAGTTCCTTGCCCAGGAGCTGAACCTGGGTAGCCTGGATGAAAACCAGGAATCCTAGCCACTAAACCATCAGGGGTTAGAGGCTAGAAGCAAGGTTCCCCTAGCTCTTACCCCCATTGAAAGCAAGAATGTTTCAAGGAGGCAAAAACTGTAAAAACAGGTACAAAGTTTATTATTAGAGACACAGCACATTGTATGGGAGAGCATACAGAAAAGCAGTTTATTTATTTAAGTTTATCTAAATCAGAAGCTAGGCATCCTCTCTAAGGAGGAGCCCAGTAAAGTGGTGATTTGAATCACTTACATAGGACAGTCCTTCTGAGTCTTTGTTTACCTTTGGCCAATTACCTTGTTTCTTTTTTCACACCTGACGAGTCCTAGGACCCTCCTTCCCTAAGATGGGTGAGCAACTTTTTGCCAAGATGGATCCCACCGCAGAGGCCTGTGGGTGCATGTCCACACTTATTATGGGGCAGTGCCCCCTCCCTTTTTAACCCCCAAGGAACCTTCCTGCGCATGTGCAGACAGGGAAGTGTTCCTTGGCCTCAGGAGTGGTCATCTTATCTCTTTACTTCAGCAGAGCTCAGCTTCTGCCACCAGCTTTGTCCTTGGAGTGTCTGGGTGAGAACAAAGCTTCAATTTTACTCTGCTTGACAAACACCAGCTGTCTGGCCCAGGGGCCCATCTATCTATTACCTCTCCCTCATGGAGCTTATGACTTCTCAGGAAGACGAAAACTCAACAAGAGTATGCTAGGTGCTTGAAGGAAAGGACTATTTTTATTGTTTTATTTTGTTTTTTAATCTTGTAGGACTCTCCTAATCAATTTTTTTGCAGATACATATATATATACACACACACGTGTGTGTGTGTGTGTGTGTACACATCTCCCCCTGCCCCCTCCAAGATTACATTCCAGATCAAGAGATGACGTCACCATAACAAGATAAAGGTTAAAAGTTGATATTGTTTAAATAGTTCTCGGCAAATTAGATGAACTCCCAATACTCTACAATATTTTGATTATTAGTTCAGTACTTTATAAATGAATGCCATATTATAATAAACAAAAATTTACATTTAGGTTGTTGAATTTTGAAATTATTTTGATTCCTCATGAATACATTGCTAATGAGTTTTCAGTTCATTATAATTTCTCATTATGCTAGGCATAAAGCCATTTAGAATAATTGCAACAGAGCAAGTATAAGAAAAAGTTTATATATAGCTTCAATTAGAGTAGATGGAAAAGTCAGGTTAAGCAAATATAAAGTGATGTTGTTGTAGCAGTTATTACTTTTTATTATTGCTTTTCCTATGATTTTGAAGGGCCTACTCAATGGAAATGATGAACATTTGCTTTTAGTACTTCTAAATACCTTGAGCTATAATGGTTTTGAGAAAAACAATGAGCTCTTCACCTTTAAATTTCTCCACTCTTTCCTAAAAAGTAAAATCAAAGGGCGACAAAAAATATAGAGCCCTTTATTAGGTTACCACTTCTTTTCCTCAGTTTTGCATCCATCTCTAGCCAGTTTATTCAGAGCAACTTAAATTGCAGCCATCACTCTATGTTGGTCTCCACTGCAATGAGAGCTGTCGGGTTTAAATAGCATCTTTTTAGAGGGAAGGCATTTTTGCATTAAGTGGAATTCCTTTTAACACCAAGGTCAGGGAATGAGACTTCTCTGTGAATGCACTCACTGTACTGGGAAGCTATGATCTGGCCCAGGTATCACTAAGTTTATGACAAAATGAAGGACTTAATAATGAAGCTCTAGTCCTTCTAGTGTTAATTGCTTTCTGGTTATAAACCAGACATATCTGAAAAACCCATTAAATTCTTCTTGCCCTGAAAACAATGTAGTGGGAATGCCTTATTTTACTTGAACCACAATTTACATTTCCCAGAACATGTAGCTTTTTATTTTTTTAAAGATTTTATTGGAGTATAGTTGATTTACAATGTTGTGTTAGTTTCAGATGTACAGCAGAATGATTCAGTTATACATATATTCGTTCTTTTTCAGATTCTTTTCCATTATAGGTTATTACAAGACATTGAGTACAGTTCCCTGTGCTATACAGTAGGCCCTGTTGGTTATCTATTTTATATATTGTGGTGTGTGTATGTTCATCCCAAGTTCCTGATTTATCCCCCTTCCACATTTCCCCTTTGGTGACCATAAGTTTGTTTTCAGTATCTGTGAGTCTGTTTCTGTTTTGTAGATAAGTTCATTTGTATCATTTTTTAAAATTAGATTCCACATATAAGTGAATCATATGATATTTGTCTTTGTCTGACTTACTTCACATAGTATGATAATCTCTAGGTCCATCCATGTTGCTGCAAATGGCATTATTCCATTCTTTTTTATGGCTGAGTAATATTCCATTGTATATATGTACTTCATCTTCTTTATCCATTCTTCTGTCGATGGACATTTAGGTTGCTTCCATGTCCTGGCTATTGTAAATAGTGCTGCAGTGAACATTGGGGTGCCTGTATCTTTTCTAATTTTGGTTTTCTCTGGATATATGCCCAGGAGTGGGATTGCTGGATCATATGGTGAACGTGTAGCTTTTAAAATCTTTTTTTTTAATTATTTATTTGATTTATTTATTTTTAATTTTTGGCTGAGTTGGGTCTTCGTTGCTGCACGCGGGCTTTCTCTAGTTGCGGTGAGCGGGGGCTACTCTTTGTTGTGGTGCGTGGGCTTCTCATTGTCGTGGCTTCTCTTGTTGAGGAGCACAGGCTCTAGGTGTGTGGGCTTCAGTAGTTGTGGCACGTGGGCTCAGTAGTTGTGGCTTGCGGGCTCTAGAGCTCAGGCTCCATAGTTGTGGCGCATGGGTTAGTTGCTCCGCGGCATGTGGGATCTTCCCAGGCCAGGGCTCGAACCCCTGTCCCTTGCATTGGCAGGCAGATTCTTAACCACTGTGCCACCAGGAAAGCCCCGAACGTGTAGCTTTTTAAAAGCCAATCTGTTCAGTTCGGTTTATTTGTTGAGCACCTGCTCTTTATTAGCAACTTATCAAACTTCCTCTCTTAAGCAATGTGCATTTCTTTAAATGTTTAATAATTATTAAGAAATCATCTCTCAGGACCATAAAATTATGAATATGTCTTTGTAGTTCCTGAGATGCATAAGCTGGATAGCTGTTCAGTAGAGGGGATATTATACGATTTTAATTCCATACCGCTGATATATATCAAATTCCTACTAGGTACCAGGCACTCTACTAGATGCTGGGTATATGAAGATTCATAAAAGAGTGTGTGCATTAGAGGTGGAATAAAACAGTTTTAGCACAAACTGAAGTCCTGGATAGAAGCACAAAGGCCAGTGAGTGGGTGGTTATGTGCGAACAGTGCAGAGACATGGAGTATGGGTCCTTGGAAAGGAATCTCTGTAGTATGATCTAAAGTTTACTTGCAATATGTATCATGTCTGTTCCGGTTTTAGTAGAATAAGTAATATTTTGGTACTTAAAAATCTCATCAGTGTCTATTTTCCTACAGTTTGCTACATTTTGCCTTTGTTCCTCAATCAAGTGTAACAACTGTGTATGTGGAGTCAAGGTTGAGGGTGGGAGGTGCTGAAGCAGACAGAATTCAGTGGTACTGAATAGCAGCCTATCAGCCCAAAACAGAAACAGGCTTCTTGTGTCCAAAATCCACTTCTGTTCCCATAACAGTTGACATACATGCAGCTGTAGGTTTGGCTAAATCTAACAAACTTGTCGCAGCAATCGGGACATTTGATGTGAAATATTACATAACAAGAAGAGGATAGGGAGGTGAATCCAGGTTTATCACCCCAATTCAGCAATGTCCTCAAAGCCCAGGACGCTTTCCACTTTCCAGTGCACCATCCTCAGCATAGTGATGTTCTTCCTTGGGCTTGTTGCCTCATGGTTGCAAAGTGGCTGCCTCAGCCACAAGGATGGCATTGTCATACTATCATCCCAAGTAGGAAGAAAGAAGAGGGCAGTCAGAAAATATGCTTTCCTCTTATCACAGAGGAAAAGCTTTCCCAGAAGCCCCCCAGTGGGTTTCTCCCTAAACCTCTTTGATCAGAACTGGGTCACATGGCCAAGGGAGGCTGGGAAAGTACATATCAGGAAGGAGAGTGCCAGAGGCAAGATGGGTTTAGGTCTTTATCCCCAAGGATTTTGGGGTGGAGGGTGGGCATATAGCCAACCCAAACTACTGGGGTTCTGCCAGGAAGGAAGACAGGGTGAGTGGCAAAAAACAGTAACTGTCATTTGCTCGGTGTGACCTTGGGTAAGTTAATTAGCATCCTTGCCTCAGTTTCCACAGCAGGAAAACTGAGTTAATTATAAAATCCAATTCCTAGGCTTGGGGTAAGAATTAAATGGCATAGCCCGTGCTAAGTGCTTGAATAAGGGCCTGGTACATGGTAAGCATGTGTAAATAATAGCTACTAATAAAAAGAGCCACTGTATTTCCCAAAGTTCTTGATTTACAACCCACCTCAGATTCTTTGGATAGCACCATGTGCAGAAGATACACAAGTGGAAAACATGGTTTCCAACCCTGAGAGGAGAGTTTTTTCCACCAGACGTACATCTGTAACATAGTTTAGACACGTTGTGCTCTTTTCCTGCAGTATCTTCCATTCCTCTCCTCTCTTCCCATTCTTTTCTTGCTTCTCTTCCTTACTTGCTCTCACGTCTACTCGTCTCTCTTCTTTGCCCACACATGCTCCTTTTCTCTCTCATGAGCCCCTTCCCTTCCTTTCAGGCCAGGAAATCATCATTGCTTTGCCACTGCTCCTGACTCCAAGGCTGAAAAGGATGTTGACCGTCACACAGGGCTCCAGATTCCTATGAGACAGTTATCCTCCAAAGACTAATAAGTGATCTATTCAGAGCTCGGTTAATTTATTCTGCGTGTGCTGAAGCTTAAGTAATTCACAAGCCAGGCGACAGGCATGCACCTAGCATGCGTGGATTAGATGATAAACACACGTCATTGCATTAGTTTCTTTTTGCCATATTACTCTCAAAGGTCAGAATAAAATTGTTGTAGGGAAAGGCAAAAAACTCTTAATTTAACCAAAATGGTTTATCCACCTTTTTTTTTAATGAATAGGGCAGAAGTAGGACAGATAACTTAAGAAATGAACTTTGAAAGAATATATTTTCAAAAGAATTACCCAGCAAGAAAGAAAGAACGTTTGTTTATCTCAAAAAAAAAAAAGGCAGAACCTGGCTCCTGTGAGACTGATGAATGGAACACAGCAGAAAAAGAAAAGGAGAGAATGTGTGTGTTAAGAGTTTTGGAGGGCTTCCCTGGTGGCACAGTGGTTGAGAGTCCGCCTGCCGATGCAGGGGACGCGGGTTCGTGCCCTGGTCCGGGAAGATCCCACATGCCACGGAGCGGCTGGGCCCGTGAGCCATGGCCGCTGAGCCTGCGCGTCCGGAGCCTGTGCTCCGCAACGGGGGAGGCCACAACAGTGAGAGGCCCGCGTACCGCAAAAAAAAAAAAAAAAAAAAAAGAGTTTTGGAGATGAGCACGGAAAAAAGTCAGCCTAAAGAAAACTCACGTACTAATAGTTAAAGCTCTTCTGAGAAATCTGAAACATTAAATTTGAAAATGGAAGTTCCAGCTTCAGTGTGCAGTAAAATCTTTCTTCAACCAAATGGTATGTCTTTGGAATAGTAGTAAAATCTTGTGTTTGGTTTTTCTTTCTTTTTTTAATTGCCTTTAAGTTAGCACAAGAGGGAAACGATTCCCATTTGTACCTACTAGAGAAGGGAAGGGAATAAACCAGACGTTAAAACCAAGCTGTGTTAAAGCTGCACCCTCCCCTTGTTCATCACACGTCAGCTCTCCATCTAAACAGGAAAAAGCCCAGGGTGCCTGGGGCTGGATCTGAGGGAAAACGGCTGAGCTCGGCTCCTCGTTATCCTCATCTCCACCAAAGGGAAGTGGGTTGATGTAATGACTCTGTTGGGAATCAACCGCACCTGGGTTCCCAGCCTCCGCCCCATTGGAAAACCTTAGCAGACGTCAGGACCTCAAGTGCCTACGAGGACCAGAAGGGCATGAACAAAGGCAAAAAGAGCCACCAATAAGATAATACGAGCAAAACCGCTTGTTTTGAGACTAAATAGCAACAAAAGTGTAGGACTGCTGAATCAAGGATGCAGTAACAAAAAAGAATGGGGAAGGTACTTAAGAACCAAATGGATTCTCAGGATATGTTGTTAATATCATTAGGGAGGAAGAAAACAAGGCACAGAGCAGTAAATACAGAGTGCTTTCTTTAGTGTAAAAAGGGAGAGGAAATCACATGTACAGTTAAAAAGTATCAAACCGGGCTTCCCTGGTGGCGCAGTGGTTGAGAGTCCGCCTGCCAATGCAGGGGACGCGGGTTCGTGCCCCGGTCTGGGAAGATCCCACGTGCCGCGAAGCAGCTGGGCCCGGGAGCCATGGCCGCTGAGCTTGCGCGTCCAGAGCCTGTGCTCCGCACCGGGAGAGGTCACAACAGTGAGAGGCCCCGTGTACCGCAAAAACAAAACAAAACAAAAATCAAACCAACAGATTGATAAAATCGTTGGTTACCTAGAGATAGAGAAGACGAGGGGTAGGTGGAAGGGGATATGGATAAGTATAGTTGAATTCTTTAACTCTATTTTTATGTAATTTTGAATTTGAGCTACATAAATGCTCAAACATGTTTTACCTGTTCAAAACTAAAATTTACTCACAAAGAAAATAAAAGCAAACCAAATTTGAAATCAAACCAAAACAAGTTACTCTAACTATAGATCATATGGATGACATAATATATACAGAAAAATAGTTCTTTGGAGTGACATTGGAACACAATATTCTTATTGCCCATCTTTAGTTGAATATATTCGAAGGACAAAAAGAAATACCTCTTCAAAAAAAAATCTAAAATTCACCAAGTAATTTTCTGCTATTTGCATTTTAAATCTACTTTATGTCTATTGTAAACTATAGCAAATTAGTAAATATGTAAATGTTATTAGAAACAGATATGTTTCTATGTAAGAGAAAAGAGGTACAATGTAAAATTTTAAAAGTTAAGAAAAGCCATGTAATATTAAATTTGAATTGAGAGTATCAGTATGAACTCATGATTTAAATACATTTCTTAGCTTTAGCCACTGAAAGAGCTTACAAGCAATGATAGTACAATGGCAATGAGTACAATAGCTCCCTGAGTACAGAGATCTTGGATTTCAAATACTGTTTTTCAATAAAAGATCCCAGCGTTCCTTGGAGAAATGGCTAATTCTGGATCTGGGGTGGGAAAGTACAAGGTGAGCCCAGGACCTTTTCTTGTGCCAAAAAGCAGGGAAGTGCTCAAAGAACGATGGGGACATCTCAAAGGATGCAGGAGCCAGCCAGCTTGAAGGAGCTTCCTCTGGCCAGATTTGGGGCAATTTGAGCACCAAAAATGAGTGCAATCGATCATAAAAGTAGAATTAATAAAAAAGCCACAAGTCTGTAGCACTGTTCAAAGAAAGACAGAAAAAAACCGATTTGCCACCATCAAAAGTGACCGTAGCAACTCCTTATTCTGAAAGTTAGCAAAGAGAAGGAGGCATTTACCTTTCCTTTTTAAAAGGAAATGTAATTCATCCCCAATAGGTAAGGAAAAGGTCTTGTTTATAGAGGTATGCCTGCAAAGAAACGAAGGAGAAAAGAAAACTTAGAAAATCACCAATTTGCAACTATCAATTGAACAATATATACAATTAAATATCAATGGATGTGTATATTATCAAGTACGGAACAGATGATCCACACCCTGCCAAGCAGATTTTCAAGAGAATCCCATCCTTACAATGGGAGAACCTGTGGGCTATCACTTTAGCCAAGAGATCATATTTAGCGTCATATTCAACCTAGCATTGAGTCTCCTGACTGAAATGATATGAAGTACAAATCACCTATGAAGTATCCCTGCCAAAGGTGTTTAACAGAATTCCAATCCAGTCTTTAGACCCAGCTTCCAGTTTACAGGAAAAATCAGGGGAGAGAGTTATGTAACACCACAAGGAAACAGAGAAATCCGGAATATGGGTTATTCTACCAGACTTTGGCCTGGACTCTTCTAAGAAAAGTCAATGTCATAAAACAAAACAAACATAGCAAAGTTTGAGGGGCTGTTCTTGTTTAACTTGCTTACCCAAATACAATGAGTGAAACTTGATTGGATCTGGGTTCAAAAACACAGGCAAAAGCTACAAACGCAATTGGGGACAAGGAAATTTTAATCTGGACTGGCTATTAAACTTGGATATAAATATGGAACTATTGTTAATTTTCTTAGGTGTGATAATGGTTTATGCTTATGTAAGAAAATATTGTTATTCTTAAGGAGATGCAGGATGAAATATTTAGGGGTGAAATCTTGAGATGTCCATTACTTCATTTCAAAACTTCATATAGATGATAGATAGCTTGGAAGAGAGATAGATAGGTATGGAAGAACCAAATATGTCAAAATTTTAATAATTGTTGAATCAAGGTTTTGATATTTCTCATAATCAAAAGTTGGGTGAAAATTCATATTTGAATTGAATAGAGTAAGAGACGATGTCTGACCCTTAGTAAATAGATACTCCATGCATTTTCTTTTTGCTTCCCTGGGTCACTGAACAGAGCTTCCCAAAGTGACAAAGGCAGCATGTGAGAGGTGGAAGGGATCGTGGAGATCATCTGTCCAACCCCCTAATGTGACCATCAGGAAGACGAGGTCTGGTCCCTGAGTGCCAGTGGCTGGTGAAGATTTAGGACCACCTCCTTGAAGCTTTGTCGTTCTTCCCAGTAAAAGAATGAGCTCTGGGGCTTCCCTGGTGGCGCGGTGGTTGAGAGTCCGCCTGCCGATGCAGGGGACGTGGGTTCGTGCCCTGGTCCGGGAAGATCCTACGTGCCGCGAAGCGGCTGGGCCCGTGAGCCATGGCCGCTGAGCCTGCGCGTCCGGAGCCTGTGCTCCGCAACGGGAGGGGCCACAACAGTGAGAGGCCCGCGTACCGCAAAAAAAAAAAAAAAAGAATGAGCTCTGGAATCAGGAAGTCGTGGATGCCAAGACCCCGTGTGATCTCAGGCAAGTCACTTGACATCCCTGAGGTGTATCTTCTAATCACATCCTCCTAACAGGATAATAGTCTAGTCTCACATAGTCATCACGAGGATGGAGTGAGAAAAATGTGTACGAAGAACCTTGGGTAGAACTGTCACAGAGCTGAGAATCCCAGCAAACGCTGGTTCTTATTATTCTTGCCTCTCACTCCTCAGCACCCTCCGTGTCTCTCCTTTCCCTGCCTTTTGCTACAGTCGCCCTTCAGCATACGTCTCACCTGGGCTTTCAAGGGCAAGGCCGGGTGCAGCATCACAGTTCCGGTGGGCTCCTGCGTCTCTCCGTGGCTGTATGTGCCCTGCCATCTGTCCTGAGCTGCACGGTGACATTGTGCCAAGGAAACGTCCTTAACAGCTCTTTGGGCCTCCTGCTTACCAGCACGGCCAAAGAAGGTGGCTTCAGCCCACATGCTTGTAAAATAAAACCGTGAAGAAATCATGGGTGGCTTAAAACAGATTTTGTAAAAAGAAATATAAGATGTGAAGAAAAATATAAATCCAGAAATCCTTTGATGGGTACAGTTTGTTGTGTGCTGTAGCTCACAAACGGGGAGACAGTGGCTCTTTTTTTTTTTAATATCTTGATCCTCATTAATTTATTTTCAGATATGTTTTAACAAAGATACTATTGTTCCTATATCATTCATAATTCTCCCAAAGAGCAGAACACAGAGCATAGAGCATCCAGTTCTCTATGTAAGAGAACATACATATATGTACAGTCAAAATTAAAATTGATATCTCTCTTAATAAATTTAAAAATATAATGCTAGAGCTTGCCAAACTTTTTGAAATGATTATGGCATTGACTTAATGATATCTTATGATATTTACATCCATATCAGTCCTAAGAAATGTTTTGCATATGCACATCCCTGTAAGTACGCACTTGGAAGAAACATGAGTGTAACACTCCTGTTTCTTATTTAGCAAGATAAGTACCATACTTGGAAGTATCAGCAATTGAATCCACGCAAGAGGAAGGCTATTGTCATTGAAGCTAAACTGTGCTACCACCGAGGTCTTAATTCTTCCCCTCAAGACAAAAAGAAAACAACAGACTTTACTTTGCAGACAAAGTAAAGTTACCTGCCACATGATACAATCACCCAACCCCTAAGTTTGTTGTTTTTTTTAAATTGAGACAATGGTTCTTGAAGTCTAAATAAATAACCACAACTTGTGGAGTGTTTAATAGGTATCAGTTACTGCACTGGGCATTTTGCAGGTGTGATCACGCTTAATCCTCATGGCAGCTCTTTTAAGAGAGATATTATTCCCCTTTTACAGACGTGGACATGCAAGCCCAGAGAGATGAAGTGATTTGTCCAGTAAGCTGAAGAGCCTCATTTGCATCTGGACCCCATGCCAAAGCCTGCACTTTTATTAACCAATAAACTCCACCAGCTGCAGAGTCATCCTGCCCAGAAGTGGCCTCACGGAGGTCACCGTAGCGATAAGGTCCACTCAGCTGGACTCTAACCTTTATTTTTTCTAAGCACATCAGCCAGGGAGGACAGTCCAGGTGTAAACTCATGACCTAGTTAGTCTAGGCCTTCTTGCGAATTGTCTGAAACCCAAGCCTCATTTGAGCCCCTTGCCCTCACCCCAGGAGGACGTGATCCCCTCTGTGGAGGTCCCGAAGTTAAAGCAACCATGGGCCTCATGGCCTCCCGCGCAGTGGGGCGGCACCCAAGCAACCCAAGAATGTCTGAGTGCTGGTACCGAGGCCACCGCGCCCGGTGGACATTAATAACGAGTCCTCCGGGCTGCCTCGGCCAGAGCCTGAGTCAGTCCCTTGTACAAGCAATCTTTAGGCTGAGCCCTGAGAGGGGACCAGGACTGGAACACCCTCCCAGGGAATGAACTTCCAGGCCACCTTGGGTCACTTCTAGGGCTCTTTGTGTTTCTGCTGCCCGAGTCCCACCAAATCAGAAAGTGGTTTTAGCCCTCCTCTGCTCCAGGGACCTGCCTGCTACCTCTCCTGGGTTACAATCCCAGCCCTTCCTAAAAACTGCCCTTTCCATCTCCTGGGGCCGCTGACCTCCATGACCCAGGAAACACATACTTCATTTCCATCAACAGACCTGACTCAGGGCTTATCTCAGTTTCAATCAGAGCTTTTTCTATACGGTGTGCCAGTTAGGTACTCAGAAGCTCCCCTGAATCCTTCCTGGAACTAGTTGGGTGAGGAAGTAAGTATCTACTATGTGCAAAGCTCTGCGGTAGGTTCAGGTCAGAGAGGGGGATGCTTACCACCCAGCAGAGGGTGAGACAAGGCAGAGAACATGACAGCGTGAGACCCAGTGCAAATGCTGTAGGAACAAGAGTTGGAAAACAATAGAAGACGAAAAACCTCTGGCTGTCAGGGCTGAAGAAAGATTTCAAGGAGGCTGTAGCATTTTACAGCATTTTGGAGCCCCAAACACTGTGTCGGGGAACAAAAACAAAATTCGTATCTCGCCCACCTTATCTCTCGCCTTACCCATGCATGCATCCTGCATTCCAGCCAGGCTGAACCGTTTGCTTGACCCATAATGTTGTCTATCAATTTTCACCTCCAACTCTTTGCTCTTTCTACCTGGATCACCTCCTTCCTATCCACAGTCTCCAACTGGCTAAATCTAATCACGTTTCAAGACTCATGTCAGGGGTCATCATTTTCAGAATGTTCTCCATGAGGTCCCCCCTAAGAGACTCCCACAGCAGCATGTGTCTCTCTTTATCATTGATGGTTATTAGCATGGCTTCTGGAGCCAGGGTGTCTGGCTGTGATTCCTGGCTCTGACACTTACCAGCTAAATTGCCTTTACCTGTTTAAGAGGGCTGAGTTCGTACCCACATAGCACGTAGAATAGTGCCTGGTCATAAGAAGCACCAAACAGATGTTAACTATTATTAACTACTATGATTCTGCCACCAGCAGCAGCATGGCGTATATCACCCTGGATTTTAGTTCTTTATTTGTCGGTCTGTCCCAAGATGAGGATCTTCTTGAGCACAGGATTGTGTATTATATACCTTGGTATCTTCCACTCCTCATGGATTCTCTTGCATGTTAGTAGCATTTAATTAATTCTTGCTGGGATTGGAGATGGGTGACTGGAGAAATGAGATGAATCTGGGCAATTCCATAGGATAAGACCTGGGAACAGTGTCGAGTGCTGGTACGGTCTAAGGCATGACCTTGTTTCAGGTGATGCAGTTACAATGGGGGTCATCAGAGTCCAGGGAGCATAGAACTGTGAATCCTGATGTTGGATCGTCCAGATGGGTTTTCTCATCACCAGGGCTGCTATCAGGAAGTGCAAGGATGTCCTAGGAAGACAGGAAGTCCAGGCATGGGATGCTTGCTTCAGATGGGAATGTGGCAAGGGTTGGAAAGATGCTGGTACAAGGGAGGAGAGAAGGTATGGCATTAAGAGGAGAGATTGCCTCTCCCCTGCTCTCCAGCCCCACTACATCCTCAGTGCCCTGGCCACCAGTAGTTGAAAACATAGACTTTGTTTGTTAGCTGCCTATTTGAAATGCTTCTTGGGCTCCCACAGCTTGTGGAGTTTGTGTGAGCACACACACAGCTTCATGCTGGCGCACTGGCTCACTCACCTCTATCCCCCCCACTCCCTTATCCTTACTGACCTCCCCTACATCCTCTTTCAGCCCTCTTTGCCTTTGAATTTGCTGTTCTCTCAATCTATTTGCTATGCGACCTTGGATAAGTTACTTCATTTTTCTGGGCTTTCTTTTTTTTCCTCCATATAACATGGAGAGGTCGAACTGTCATCTCTATAGCAGTATTTTTAAAACTTCAGGTCATGACCCATTAATGGATCAAGAAACCAAGTTAATAGGTCTAACAGATATTAAAATGTGAAATAGAATAAATACAAATAATAATGTGAAATAGAATAGAATATGTATTTGTGTGTGTGTGTGTGTGTGCGCGCGAGGGAGACCTGGGTCATATGTAAATGTATTTCTTACTTACGGTCCAAAAAGATTGAAAGCACAATTCATTAGATCCTCTCAGCTTTAAAATTCAGAATGTGTAGAGTATTTCCAAATTTTCTTTGCAACTCTGAGGATGGAAATGAACAGAAACATTTCATTTTTAAGGAAGAGATACTCATGACAATAGCCAGCCACTTCGGGTTGTGCTGACAAGACAGTTAGCCTCCGCTTCTTCAATTCAAGAAATTGTTCACAATAGTGTGATGGCAGGTACGGTACCAGATTTCTAGGGTAGCATAGTATTTAGCTCAGAATGTCATGCTGAGGGATTCGGAGGAAGCCCTCTGGCTGCCCTCTGGCTGCAGTTCCATACTGAACACAGAGCGTCGGACAGTAGGTAATACTTCCCTCCTTGACTGCGTAAAATTCCACCATTACCAATCTAGTGCTGTGTGGTGATCACCCCTTCTAAAGATCCTGAGAGGGTTACACGCTAATAACATAACATATGAGAGTGAGCTTTATCGTGAAGGGCTGGAGCCTGGCGTTTTGTTAAGGTTCTGAGTTTGACGCTCACAGGAAAGACAAACTCAAGTCCCAGCTCTGATGTGCAACATCTGGTCCCCTTTCAGTGAGCGTCTTTTGAGCATCTATTAATTTAACCATGTAAGTCTGTTTTTCCTTCTGTAATGCAAAGAGACTTAACTAGAACTTCTC
This sequence comes from Stenella coeruleoalba, assembly GCF_951394435.1. Lineage (NCBI taxonomy): Eukaryota > Metazoa > Chordata > Mammalia > Artiodactyla > Delphinidae > Stenella > Stenella coeruleoalba. The sequence goes on along the minus strand of NC_137158.1, from coordinate 16,017,227 downwards.
TGAGGTTCCTTCTGTATACACCACCCTCATGCACTGAGATCCCATGGTGCTAGGGCCTTTATACACTTTCTCCTTTTTTCGAATACTAACCCCATGACAGAGGTATTTTTATGCCTAGTTTTTGGATGTAGTATGGAGAGTCAAGTGTCAGGTCCCAGGTCACATGACTTGAAACCGACTCTGGTCTCTGCCTCCAAAGCCTGTGCTCTTCCTGTTATACTTGTGGTTTTTGAACACTGGTCCCCTCAGGCTTGCTTGGAGGGCGGCAGCCCTGGCCCTACCCAAGCTTACTGACTCAGAACCCAGCCCGGTGGACAGCTTCCCAGGCAGTTTCGGTGAGTCTCAGAGTTTGAGGACCATAGCATTAAACAAAATGTAAAAAAGCCTGTAACAAAAATAGTCTGACACACTTTAGTCCAGATGAGCTGATCAGGGGCCTTTCCTGAGAGACCACAGCATCTGACATGTACAGCACAGTTTCTAATGGACAGGCGCTATGCTGGGTTCTTTACGTGAGTCCATTTCATTGCAGTCACGTTAGGAAGTGAGTGACTCCACATTTCCACGTTTTAAAGGCGAGAACTCTGAGGCTGAGGAATTTGCTGAGGTCATGGAGCCAGTAAGTGGCAGAGCCATGAACCAGGCAATGTGACTCCACTGTCCCCGCCGGCAACAAGGCAACGACCTGTTCCTCAGGCAAGAAAAGAGGCCAGGCAGCACAAGGGAACAGGGAAGTAGGAAGACAGGACAGAGTAAGAAATGGGTCTGAGAAGGAAGCCCCGGGGCTACTGGCGATGAATACTCTTTATTTTAGTGTTTTCTATAAGAGCCTTCATGAGAGAATTAGAAGAACCAGATACATTATGTAGTGTTTATTACGAAGCAAAATGAGGAAAGCAGCATTTCCATTTCCAATTTCTGGTTAAAAGAGGTGGCTTTATCATCAAGGAAGAAATCAGAACTCAGAGTATGAATATGGGACCCAAAACAAGCTCTGCATCACCCCCCAAACTTCCCAAAGGGTTTCAGCAAAGCACTTTTAAACGCAAGGTAAGGGAGGGGCGGGGTTACTTGTTGCAGACTTCTTGGTGCCAGAATCCTTTGTTGTTGCAGCTGTCCACCCACGTCAGGTCACCATGTTCCTATAAACCTCCAACAAAAGAAATGTTTTTCTCCATTCTGCAACTTTTTATCTTTATAGGAATGGAAAAATGTTATACTCCTAAAGGTCAGAGACTTGAGAATAGGCTATTCTGTACATACCAGGCTATAGGCAACATTCTTTTACAAAAGGTGCAGAGCCAGCATGACTAAGCACAGGCTGCAAAGCACAAAGCTTAAAGAAAAAGAAACAGATCTAATAAGGAGTCAGATTTGTTCTTCCCTGTTACAGGAGTGCATAGCAATACCTACTTCATAGCGCTGCTAAAAGGATCAAACCACATTAAATATTTGGACCTGCCTTGGGAACAACAGAACACTTGACAAATGTTCAAGGACATTATTATCAGTAAGAAGTTTCTTCGTCATCACTTGTCTGTCAAGTACCCACTGTTCACTCAGCACTGACGAAACATGGGTAAAGAAACTATTTCATGGTGACACAGCCGTAGAGACCAGGAGTGACACAGCCAGAGACTATCAGTACCCCATTGGTGCATGGTTCTTGTCAGTTCAATAAGTGCCTTCTTAATACTGCAGATGAAAAACTACGGGGTTAGGGAGGTTAAATAAACTGCCCGACCTTGTATTTCTTTTTATTTTTTTAATTTATTTTTTAAAATATTTATTTAATTATTCTGGCTGCGCCAGGTCTTAGTTGCAGCACACAGGATCTTCACTGCGGCATGCAGAGCTTTTAGTTGCAGTGTGCAGACTCTTACTTGTGGCATGCATGTGGGATCTAGTGCCCTGACCAGGGATTGAACCTGAGCCCCCTGCATTGGGAGCACGGAGTCTTACCTACTGGACCACCAGGGAAGCCCCTTGTATGTCTTTTAAAAGGCAGAACAAAAAGCAGGAAAGCACTTATTCTGGTGCCGAGAGCACTGGCTCCAGATGAATGTGATATTTTTTTGGTAAAATACAAAGGATAGAGTAGAATCCCGTTTGTTATTACTTCTGATCAGTGTAAATCAAAATTAAAATTCAGGATGGTGTGAGACTAGAAAGCCACTTGTCTTAGTCTGTTTGGACTGCTGTAACAAAATACCATAGACTGGGTACCTTATAAACAACAGAAATTTATTTCTCACAGTTCTGGAGGCTGGGAGTCTGAGATCAGGTGCCAGCAGGGTCAGGTGAGGACCCACTTCTGGGTCACAGACTTCTCACTGTGTCCTCACATGGTGGAAGGGGCTAGGGAGTTCTGTGGCGTCTCTTTTATAGAAGAATTAATCCTGTCTATGAGAGTTTTATCCTCATGACCTAATTACCTCCCCAAGGCCCCACCTTCTAATACCATCATCAGTGGGGATTAGGGTTTCAACATGTGGATTTGGGGCAGGGGGGAAACAAACATTCAGACCATAGCACTATCTATGCTTGCTGAAACGATTCTGTCCACAAATGCATTTATATAAGAAATATTGGGGTTTTTTCTATAACCTTTTAAAAAATATTTATTTATTTACTTATTTGCCTGCACCGGGTCTTCGTTGTGGTACGTGGGATCTTCGTTGCACCCTGCAGGATCTTTAGTTGCAGCATGCAAACTCTTAGTTGCGGCATGTGGGATCTAGTTCCCTGACCAGGGATTGAACCCAGGCCCTCTGTGTTGGGAACACTGAGTCTTAGCCATTGGACCACCAGGGAGGTCCCTCTTTTTCTATAATCTATTCATCAACTTAATCTCTACTTCAGGCCTCTACCCAAACAGACCTGGGCTTCATTTAGTCAGTATTGGGGCCCTTCCTCTCCCACCATTGCCTTCGAGTCTGGGAGGGAGGCTCACAGAGTGCTAAAAATGATGAAAAGTTCTCCGAATAATGGTCTTTGAAGACCTCTCTGTCTGTCTTAGGCGACTTGGGCTGCTATAACAAAATACCATAGACTAGGTGGCTTAAACACCGGATGTTTATTTCTCAAAGTTCTACAGGCTGGGAAGTCCAAGATCAAAGTGCTGTCCGATTCGATTCTTGGTGAGGCCTCGCTTCTGCAGCCACAGACAGCCGCCTTCTTACTCACGTGGCCTGTCCTCGCTGCGTGCGCTGGAAGGAGAGATCACACTGGCCTCTCTTCCTCGTCTTAAAAGGGCATTAGTCCCATCATGAGAGTCCCATCTCATGCCTAATTTAAGCCTAATTACCTCCTTCCAAGGTCCTCCAGGGGTCGGCCTCTGCCTCAAAACCTGTCCTCTTCCATGGGTTTGGCTTTTGGAAAGCAAAAGCCAGCAGGGCCTGCAGACCCTTCTGCTTCCCATCTCGCCCTGTGTTGGGGAGAAGTGGGCAGGGGGAGAGAACAGAGAATGTCTATGGAGAAAAAACATAACTGAACAGCTCAGACTGTCACCCACCACAATCTACGTGCACAGAGTGTCCCCTGGAAACTGAGGTGGCAGATGTGGCCTCTCCCCTCTCACTGTCCCCTGGCTTGGGACTGGGGCCAGACACCCAGGTTCCAGCTGCCCTGTCTCACATCACCTAATGCTCCAAACCCATCTTCCTGAGGGAAAGCACAATAATGTCATGAAGAGAATCAAGTCAAAATAATTTGTTTTCCACGAGTAACTGAGGTAGAATGATCTGACAGGTGTGGGTTCCAAAGTTCATGCAAACATTGTTCCTAAAGTTTACACAAAAGCTTTATCTCTAGAGTACAAATACTGGACTTCCCTGGTGGTGCAGTGGTAAAGAATCTGCCTGCCAGTGTTGGGAACATGGGTTCGATCCCTGGTCCAGGAAGATCCCACGTGCCGAGGAGCAGCTAAGCCCGTGCGCCACAACTACCGAGCCTGCGCTCTAGAGCCCGCGAGCCACAACTGCTGAGCTTGTGCACCACAACTACTGAAGCCTGTGCGCCTACAGCCCGTGCTCTGCAGCAGGAGAAGCCACGCACCGCAAGGAAGAGTAGCCCCCGCTCGCCACAACTAGAGAAAGCCCATGTGCAGCAACGAAGACCCAATGCAGCCCAAAATAAATAAAATTAAAAAAAAAAAAAGAGTACAAATACTGTCAGGTGCTTAAAAAGAGTATGACTCTTTCTGTACATTATTGCCCCCAAATATTCTCAGAAATTATGGATTATAATTTAATATACTATAAACTAAAACATAATGTTTTTTAAAAGAGTCAGTTTCACTCACTTAAGGGAATGTGGCTCTTTCCTTCTCTAGGTCCTTGCTTAACTATTTCAGGCACTTTCAGGACCAAAGCTTTCTCCCAGCCCTTGAACAGCTGGGTTTTTTTTTTTTTTAACATCTTTATCAGAGATTAATTGCTTTACAATGGTGTGTTAGTTTCTGCTGTATAACAAAGTGAATCAGCTATACTTATATCCCCATATCCCACCCTCCCTATCCCACCGCTCTAGGTGGTCACAAGACACCTGATCTCCCTGTGCTATGCAGCTGCTTCCCACTAGCTGTCTGTTTTACATTTGGTAGTGTATATATGCCAATGCTACTCTCTCACTTTGTCCCAGTTTACCCTTCTCCCTCCCCCTGTCCTCAAGTCCATTCTCTATGTCTGCATCTTTATTCGAACAGCTGGGTTTTGATGTGGGTTTTGAGGCTGTCATAAGAACGAAGAGAGATGTACTTGATTCTTCTCATTTATGATTCTAAAAAAGGGCAGCCTGGTTGATCTTTTATTAGCTGCGGGCTAAACAGAGTGCTGCTTGCCTTTGGGTTAACCGCCCTGCAGAGGTATCCCCGCACCCGCCTCTTAGGTAAAGAGAGTCCCAGTAAATCTGGCCTTTCTCAGCAGAGAGCCTTAGGTCCCCTGGGCAAAGCCGCTCACAGCCGTCCCTGACGGCTGCCCCCAGGGCTCTAGATGGCCAGGAAGATCACATGCATGTGAGTGGGACTGGCCAGTGGCTGAATTCATAGAGTCAATTCTCCACGCATTTCCCACTTGATGAGTAAACAGTTTTGGTTCTGTGCATTTCGTGGATTGCTGGAGGATTTCTGTAGCAAATATTTAACACGGAGCAAGCTGGGCTTCTCTGAAACCAAGTAGGGTTTTGAACTGCTGCTTCCTTGTTTCAGTTGCTGTGAACTCAGGCAATGACAGTTGATTTTATACCCAGCAGAACTTGATGAGAGAGGAAGTTTGTCGCCATAACATCCAAGCTTCGTGTCAAAGTCAAATCAAAATGATTTTTTGTATTACTAACTGGTTTGGATTACTTAGGCGTTGTAACGGGGAGTAGGTTGCACTAACTATCCTTATTGTTGGAACTGGTTAAATTTTCTCACCTACTTATTGTCAGATCCTTGACAATAATCTGGAAGTTCCCAGATAAGGTGGTGTGAGAGGAATAAAACCATCATGTGGAATGCTGCTAGAAATCATTGCAGGCAGGCTGCAGTAAGACGAATGGAATTTAATAGACTACGCTTGTTTTCTCCCATGCGTGGTGAAGTTATTAAAACACCTGAGCCCAGCCTTGCCTAACACCATGGACTTGCAATTATAGCTGGTATTTTTGAGCCACTCCTATGCCAGATTCTTTACATACCATTAATCCTCACAGAAAACCAGCAGAAGCAGCATAATAATACATCATTTACAGATGAAGAGACTGAGGTTCTGAGTGGTTAACCGAGCTGTCTAAGGTTACACAGCTAGGAAGTGGCTGAGCTATTATTAGAATCTGGATTTGCCCAACATTGGAGTCCATGACTGAATATTTTTAGAGTAGAGACCGGAGCTATATACTCTAGTTAATTTAAGGCCAGTTGATTTAGCAAAGTTCTATTAGCTAAAAGAGCGGAGGAAAGACGGTTATTTAATCATTGGGCTTCCCTGGTGGCGCAGTGGTTGAGAGTCCGCCTGCCGATGCAGGGGACACAGGTACGTGTCCCGGTCCGGGAAGATCCCACATGCCGCAGAGTGGCTGGGCCCGTGAGCCATGGCCGCTAAGCCTGTGCGTCTGGAGCCTGCGCTCCGCAACGGGAGGGGCCACAACAGTGAGAGGCCCGCGTACCGCAAAATAAAATAAAATAAAATAAAAAAATAATGAAAACAGCAACAACGCTCATTTGTTGGGCACCTTCTATGTGTCACAAATGTTTCTAGGAACCTCATGTCCCTTATTTCATTCAAGCCACAAAACAGCCGAAGGATTGCTGTCCACCTTTGTACGCGACAATGATGAGACTCAGAGATGTTCCCTAGGACTCTCTCATGCAGCAGTTCACTGGCTATCAGCCTCCATACAGGAAGATCAGGCCATGAATCCAAGCTGTGGGTAGATAGATATAAAATCATAAAATGATAGAATCTTAGAGCCAAAAAATGTAGTCAAGGTGACCTTGTCTAAGTCCTCTATTTGACATGTGGGAAAACTTAGATTTAGAACCTTACACCCCAAATCACACAAGATCTAGTTAGTTACAAATCCAAGACTAGAATGCAGGCTCCATTCAGTGAATCCATTTTCATGTGCATGCCTATGTGCTATGCATGGCCAGGTCTCCCGTCTCCCAGACCCAGAACATTTTCTGTCAGACTGTGTGTAGAAGCAGGACATGGGGCCCAAGATCATGAAGCTCACCCCTCCTTCTGCAGGAGAGGATCCTGTGGCCTGAAGAAACAGGTGGTGACAGGGAATGGAGCAGGAATTGTGTCCATTCATGCACTCCTTCTTCATACTATCCAGCACTGTTGGGGGTCTACTTGTGTGCCAGACACCGGTCCTTTCTTGAACTGTGAAATACGACAGATACGCACACAATTCCTGGATACTATCAGGCCTTGTGTGGAAGACAGGACATGTCAGACATTGTATAAGAAGGCTGTATGTGGCCAAACCATGAGCTCTAAGTCATGGGACTGAGACATAATTAGTGAGAAACATTTTCGACCTGCTGTGAAGCCAGAGAGGAGCCGGAACATCAGATATCACTTGATCCTAAATGTGAATGTCAAAAATACCATTGTGAGTGACTTTTTGGAGTGACTTGTCCTGCACAAAATGAAGTCCGAGCCTTTTGACTGGAACCTCACTGGACGATTTATTTCAGTGCAATTAATAAGAATAAGGAAAAGCATCTGTTTCTATAACAAAGGGCCATATTCATCAAGTTCACAAGTCGTGAACTGCTGGGAACATTTCTGAAGATAAGAGTGACCTCACCAGGCACAAGGCAGGCCCAGGGTGCAGCCTCCACATTGGTCTCAAAGGCATGAGACCCTCTCTGTCCTTCCATGTCCTTCCACGTGAACCCCTGAACCACTTTATTTTTATTTATTTATTTATTTGGTTGCACTGGGTCTTAGTTGTGGCAGGTGGGCTCCTTAGTTGCAGCTCGCAGGCTGCTTAGTTGCAGCTCACTGCCTCCTTAGTTGTGGCTTGTGGGCTCCTTAGTTGTGTCATGCGAACTCTCAGTTGCGGCATGCATGTGGTATCTAGTTCCCTGACCAGGGATCAAACCCTGGCCCCCTGCATTGGGAGCGCAGAGTCTTAACCACTGCACCACGAGGGAAGTCCCTGAACCACTTTATTTATGAGATCTTTTGGCTCTAAATATTCACACATAATTTAAGAAATGTATATTGAATGAAAAAAATGCATGACTGAGAAAGGTGAGCACAATGAGTTAAGTAACCATCCAAAGTTAAATAACTAGTTAGCAGCAATCTTGTGTAATAGGGAAGAACCATTGTATTCTAAGTTAACCGCTAGAGGGATGTTGCCTATAAGCTTAAATATAGGTAATGGCCCATTGCTGGGAGCCCTGCCTCCCAGGTAATGAACATTAAGCTAAAATACCTTTTTTTTTTTTTTTTTTTGCGGCACGTGGGCCTCTTACTGCTGTGGCCTCTCCCGTTGCAGAGCACAGGCTCTGGACACGCAGGCTCAGAGGCCATGGCTCACAGGCCCAGCCGCTCCGCGGCACGTGGGATCTTCCCTGACCGGGGCACAAACCCGTGTCCCCTGCATCGGCAGGCAGACTCTCAACCACTGCGCCACCAGGGAAGCCCTAAAATACCTTTGCTTAGAGTGCAGGAAACATCCTGACCAGGCCCACCTGTGAATAACTGCAGGGAGGAAGAAATTAACACATCCCCTCCAGAGGCTGACCAGAACTAGGAAATGTTTGACTTTACTCCCCTCCTTTTAGTATAAAAGAAGCCTGAATTCTAACTCAGGTAAGATGGTTTTTTGGGACACTAGTTCTTCATCTTCTCAGTCTGCTGGCTTTCCAAATAAAATCACTATTCCTTGTCCCAACACATTGATTTATTGGCCTGTCGTACAGCAAGCAGTACGAGCTTGGACTTGGGAACACTTGGACTTTAGACTTCCATCCAATTTCTATTTCATTCTCCCAATTAGCTTCAGAATCTTTCAACAGCATAAAAAAGAGTAGTAATATTGTGCCCTCCTTTGCTCCAGAATAAGAATGTCAGCAAAATGTCTTGCAGTCTTTGCAGAAGCAAACATAAAGTTAGGATATGGAAAGGCAGACATTAACTCAGGCAGCATATCTCTAAAACCGTAGCAGGTTGCATAATGACATTTCTAAAATTCTCTAATTTGACATTGGAAATGTGGCTTCCATGTGCAGAAATGCAATAATCACTCCATTTGCTGGGCTACATGAGAAATGAGACTTAACTGGCCTGCCTTTCTTGGGTGGATAAATGGATGATAAGATTCTAGCCAGTCTCTTTTAACTTTGTGTCCACAAGTATATTTGCTGCATTAGTGGAATATAAGACTATATAATAAAGGCTGCCAGGCTGAGACATGACTGATTCAGTGTTTGGGAATCCTAACAGCTAATGGACATAGAGCTGTGTGACTGCTTAGATCAATACGGCTATTGGGTCAACAGTGTATGAACGAATCATTAATAATCACCATAGAAGAAGCATTGCGCCAACTCAGATGGCTCTCTTGACTTAACCGTGCTGTTGAGGGATGGATGAGGCTGGACAGAAATATGAGGAATGAAAAAAGAGACTCCTCTAATTGAGAGAGATGCCTGTCAGCAGGGAGAGGCCAGGGCCGGTTGCTGGTTAGGAGCCTGGGCCTGGAAAGGCAGGCACACTGTGGAATCAGAGCCAGTATGGCCATCGCTTGTCTTCTAGTCAGACTCAGCTGGATGTGTCTAAGTAGTTTGCCTTGGTGGGCAAACAGAGACTTTTCAAACAGTACATGCTTCCTGCCCTTCATAAACATTTTCTCCTCATAGAACTTTTATTTTGCAACCAACCTTAACTCATTCCTTTGACTCAGTCCACCAGCCTCAAATACACATCCTAACGTCCAATGCCATGAATTGGAAAGGCGCTTATCTCACGAGGGAAAATTCTCTTGCCTACCCGTGAGGAGGCACCAACAGTAAATGTATGTTTAGTGTAAATGATCTACCTGAATCTCCAGCCCTCCCTGTGCCAACCCTGATAGGAAGCTGATGGTTACGAGTGCTACACCCTCGGCCTCCCCAGCAGTTTTGCAGGCCGTGGGAGCTTTAGCACACGGCGCTGCATTTCAGCGTTCTCTGGGGCCGGTGGACCCAAACCTTGCCAGGCGTGAGACAATTACCTGGGCAGCTTAAAACAAATGCGTGTTTTCCAACTGCATCCCGTATCTAACGCCTCAAAATCGGGGGTGAGGGGAATGGGGATCGGGGCAGAGCAGCTGCGGTTCTGGCAAGCACCCCAGGTGGTTCTGACCTACAGCCAGGATGGGAAGCCAGATTCCTAGGTTGAATTCTGTGGGGAAGAAAAAGACGAAAGCTGTATAAAATAAATAATGAACAAGGGCCTGCTGTGTAGCACAGGGAACTGTATTCAATATTCTGTAATAACGTATAACGGAAAAGAATCTGAAAAAGAGTATAGATAAATCCCTTTGCTGTATACCTGAAACTAACACGACATTGTAAATCAACTATACTTCAATTTAAAAAAAATAGAGACAAAAAAAAGTAAAATCAAAAGAAAGATTTTGTAAGTTATAAGAGAATTTTCCCCCTGAGGAATGACGGCTGAGACAGTTTAGGAATCTTTATAAAAACCACTGTTGTGATGCTGCATGTGATTACGGTCCTACTCTCAATTTACACTGTGGTCTTTCTGGAGGAGTCTCTGGATCCTGTTAAGTTAGAATGCCTTGAACAGTTACCATATGCCAGGCCCTTTGGGCAACTCAGTGGGTTAGACAATTTTCCTGTTTACAGGAAGCTGACACTGAATCTAGACTATGGAAAATGAGACTCTTATACATGAATAATCAGCTGATGAACTACAGATTGAAAGAGCCAGAGGTACTGAAGAGCTGATCCTGGCACCTTGACCCAGGTGATGTTGCTGTCTTCCTAGGAGGCCAGGGAGGACCCTTTTCCAGTCTCTTGCTACTTTTCATGTCTCATAATGGATGGAATGCCCAAGGGTGCAGTACCTGGGTGCTAGGTGCAGCTGTCCCAGGAAGGTTAGGGTTGAGCTGTATGGAAGTGCCTCCCGGCCTCTGAGGGAAGAATTGAAGAAAGGCTGGAATAGCCATTCAGGCCATAGGTCCATGGAGGAAGTGCTCAACAGGATTGTGGGTTTAAAGAAGGGAGGAAGATGATGCTAAAGAAGAGAAAAAGAAATCGGGAGAGCCAGGAATTCTCCCTTCTGCCAGGTACACTGGGAACCCAGCATGTGCTGTTTGTCCAGCTGTGCATCTGAGCCTAAGGTTCCAGCCCTCTGCTTTCCAGCCCTGGATCTGTCCGTCAGGCTGCTGGCTTTTTGTTTATGCATGCTCTGTTGCAAGGCTAGAGGTCCACTGCTGTGGTTTTGAAACTACAGGGAATCAGCCAAGGGGAGGAAGCTCCAAACTGCAGAGAATTTTAAGACCAGCTGAACCAAACTGCATCAACAGAGATCAGAGTGAGTCAGGGAACTGCCCAGGCCTCTGTGCAGTAGGGCGTGTTGGGAAGCAAGGTTATTTACATTCTTATAAAACGAGTGCTGGGGAAAGATGGATGGGATTCTCATAGTAAAGTTAGCAGCTAAGTCTCTTTAAAAGGCCTGAAGGGGGCTTCCCTGGTGGCACAGTGGTTGGGGGTCCTCCTGCCGATGCAGGGGACACGGGTTCGTGCCCCGGTCCGGGAAGATCCCACATGCCGCGGAGCGGCTGGGCCTGTGAGCCATGGCCGCTGAGCCTGTGCGTCCGGAGCCTGTGTTCCGCAACGGGAGAGGCCACACCAGTGAGAGGCCTGCGTACCGCAAAAAAAAAAAAAAAAAAAAAGGCCTGAAGAATTCTAAAGATAGAGGGGTGCTTGTTTCTCTCTATTCCAATAAAGAAGCAATCTGTGTTTTCCTTTTAAACAATTAGAAAAAAAATTTATGTTTATCTCAAAACTGGAGCCCAAAGTTTAATTCTGAAAATAATAAACGTCTAAAACTGAAATAGTTTTCTTTTCTTTTTAAAAAAAATGTGGTAATAAGTAATGGCATTACTTAAGGTTTACTACTAGCAGAACTTCCCATCCAGATTTTGGTGTGTAAGTAAATGACAAAAGATGTTCATTTATATAAACTCATCTGAAAAAGGAACTTTCTCCTGACCAAAAAATATGGTACTTAGTGAAAAGAAGCGGGAATCTGGGTTTCTGATTTCAAAAAAGCCAAAGATCAAATTTCCTTGACACAGTAACTTGTGACATTTTAACCAAAAAGCAGATGACTTCTAAAGGGTCTGCCAGCCAGCCAGCCAGACACCGAAGGTCAGGTTGTTTTTCTGATGCACTAGCGTTCACCCCAGTTATAACTACTCAGCAGCTCTCAGCATGGCAAGGGAAATGCAGTGTAAGCCTTATCATGACAGCAGAAAGGTCTGAGTTCCTCCAGCAAGGGTATCTAATGCCCAACATGAAGAAAATAAGTTTTCAGAGACCCAAGAATAGGAAAGAAGGTAGCTACAGGTATGTATGTGTCTAAGAAGAGTTAAGAAAACAAAATACATGCCCCACCAACTAAAACCTAAAAATCTTGTGTAAGGATTGTCCTGAGGCTTCCGGGTTGGATACCCGGAGATCTAGGCAGGGCAGACTTGTCTTCTCCTATAGCAGAAAGGATTCTCTGCAGCCTCCACCCCAGATCAACAGGAATGCCCAGTGATCTGTGAGCGCTTCCTCAGTCAGCCTCTCTACCCGCCCATCTCCCACCTCTGAAAAGGCCTTTCAGCATCAGTTCCCCAACCTGCAAAGTCAGGTTTTGAAGACCAAGTCAACAGTACTCTCAAACATTTACTACATTATTATTTATTTTAAATGAGAAGCCTTTGGTTTCTTTCCACTGGGGATTAATATGATTAAGTCAGCAATTTTATGTCCAGGAGAAGAAGTACAAACTAAAATTTTCCACCAAGATTGCATCTCAAGGTGAAATGTGCTTCCTAGTGACCAACTCTGCCGTAATGTTTTCAGACACTTGTTTTCGTTTCCTGATTGGCTCAGCAGGAATCATCTCTCTTTTGAGTGTGTTTGATCAAACTGATATAATCAACGACACATGTTCAAAGTTTTCTTCACATTTTGACTCTCCTGGGTGCCCACAGTCAACGGGTGATAACCCTGCTTGTTCAGCTGTTTGAATTCCCACGCCACAGATTTCATCTTGGCACTTAACATCTGGGTATTCATTGTCTCCATTCCCCACATTTAAAAATTCGCTATGAATATTACGGCTTTACCAAAACATTGAAAATTCAAGGTGGTTTTGGATAATACTCTATGAAGAAACTTAAAATCTTAATATTTGTCTAAATAATTCCTTATGCAACGTCAAGGGCAAGGGGTAGGAAATTAAACTGTAAGAAGATGGGAACAAGATAATGGACGTATTCATTCACATGACTAATCATTCAACAGCTTATTTTTTTCCTCACGATTCTGTGGGTTGCCTGGGTGATTCCACCGATCTCTCCCGGCATCGTTCACGGGGCTGTGCCCATATGGCGGATGGGCTGGGGACTGGGCTCAGCGGAGGCTGTCGGCCACGGCACATTGATCTTCACCGCAGGTGGCCTCTCCACATTGCTTGCAGTATGGTGGGCTCAAGGCAACATTCTTGGAGGATTTCAGCTATAAAATCTTTTACGTGAAACTATAAGATTTATGTCACTTCTGTCACATTTTATTGGTCAAAGCAAGTCACGAAGCCAGCCCAGATTCAAGAGGAGAGAACATAGGCACTACCTCTTGAGGAGAGAAGTGGCAGAATCACATTGTGAAAAGCTCGTGGGATGGGGAATATTGATGCCGCCATTTTGGGAAACCATCTACTATACTCCACCTCCTAACACAGTTCACGTTCCAGCCCCATGCAGAATACACTAGTCGCCACTTTTCTCCATGGCTCATGACTCAGCCATAAAAAAGAGTGAAATAATGCCATTTGCAGCAACATGGTTGGACCTGGAGATGATCATACTAAGTGAAGTAAGTCAGAGAAAGACAAATAGCATATGCTATCACTTATAGGTGTAATCTAAAAAATGATACAAATGAACTTATTTACAAAACTGAAACAGAGTCACAGACATAGAAAACAAATTTATGGTTACCAAAGGGTGGGAGGGATAAATTAGGAGAGGAAAGGGAGTGGTGCTGCAGAGTGGGGAAAGGACCCCCCTGGCCTGGATCTCCCAGGGCTGCATGCCCAGTGGCCTCAGATGTCCCTGCCACCTGACTTGGGTTTGGGTAAGCAGGGCCTGGATGGCTCCACAGCAGGACACCTCTAGTACCTGGGGCTGTAGAGCAGCCCAGGGGCACCACTGTCTTTTTAGGAAACCACAGAGAAGCAGAAAGGGAAAAAAAAATCTCCCACAGTCTACCCCATGAGCAATTATCACTTTATATTTGGCATATATACTTTTCAGATTTTCTGTATGCATAAGTATGCTTATTTACAAACTTTTAAAAAATGGATTATACTATTTATACTGTCTTATAATGTACACTTTTCATTTAATATATTGTGTGTGGCAAAAAAAAAGCAGATGTACGCTACTATATATAAAATAGATAAACAACAAAGTCCTACTGTATAGCACAGGGAATTATATTTAATATCTTGTGATACACTATAATGGAAAAGAATCTGAAAAAGAATATATAGATATAGATATCTGAATCATTTTGCTGTACACCAGAAACTAACACAACATTGTAAATCAATTATACTTCAATAAAAAAAAATTGATTAAAAAAAATAGACAAGTTTTCTGCTCCCCACATACCCAACACACAGTGACAACACAAGGACAGGAAAACAACAATAGGTAAATGATTATATACTGTGCCCCCTCCCAGGCCCTAAATGGAGCAGAGAGTAAGCATGGAAAAAGTGGGAAAGTTCTGCCCTCAGGACGATGGATTAGAATCCCATGCAGTCATCCAGTGAGGAATACTCGTGAAACCACCACCATCTCCTGAGCATTTACTAGTGCCAGGCACTGTTTGAGCACTCTCCACACAATTTCTTATTTAACCTTCATCACTAACTTGAGAAGAAAGGTACCTTTTTGGCAACTGAGGGAAACTCAGGCTAAGTCATGACAGGTGAGATAACTCACCTAAGTTACATGGCTCACGTGTTGGGAGGTGGGAAAGCTGAAGGTAGCTTTGAACTTTCTGCTTGGATATTAACTGGGATAGGGAAAGTGGAACAAGTGATAGGAGATGGAAAAATTAATCCTTGGACATGCGAATTTTGAGGTCCCTGCAGGATATCTACTGGGAGAAGCTAAAGGCTGGACATACAGTCTTAGGAATGATTGGCCTTCATGGGACCCAAACACGAATTTTCCCAGGGAGACTGAGAAGCAGTTTGGGGATGAAACTCTGACAAAATCCGACAGCCACCCAATTCTCACTTGTCATGGTTGCAAGTTGCTCATTTGTGGCTGGCATTTCTATTATATCAATATCATGTTGTGGGCCCGTGGGTAGGTGGGCTGGGTTAGGGATGGTTTTTCTGCCAGTTGTGATACAACAATTTGGATCACAGTTCCTGTAAACTTGCACAAAAATGCTCCATTTCTAGTGAGAGATATGAATTTAGAATATTCTCTTCCCTGTGCCTGGGAGAGTATATTCTTTGGACACGCCCACATTTGAGGAAAATTGGATTTTGGGTCAATGGAGTCTCATTTCCTTGTAGAGAACAGTTCTTGTGTTTTAGTTTATTTGTTTATTTGTAAATCAACTGCAGTTGAAAACATATAAATATATCAACTGCTGAGACATCACCTAATTGTAAATTGAATAAGCACAATAGCCTCTCAAAGACTTTAAAATCAGGGCCACTGCAGTACTTCAGAGATTCCTTGATGCCCTCAAGGGGAATTGTTCTTGCCTCCTAGAGTATTTCGCGTGGAAGTAGACGTAAAAAGCATTTGTGCAGTGTTTCATTTTGATTTAGGACCACCCTTTTTAAAAATAACAAAAATAACGGGTTTCACTGTGAAGTCCATTTTCATATTTATCTAGTTTCAAGGTTATGTAACTCTTTGGCGTGGGGTAGGCAGGAACACAGATGGTACGGTAACTATAGCAACACCACTTAGGCGTGTTTTCTGCCTGTCAGCTTTTTTCAGCATCATATTCCTTCTAAAGCAGAGGCTCTCTCACACATATTCTTCCTACTCTTCCCGCTTTTGCCCCTTTTCTCCTCTCCCCTGCACTCTCCCTCTCTGCCCCTACTCTCTCAGCAGCCTAAAAAAGAATGAAGACATTTCATATAAATTCCTCTTGGTTTTTCAGTCTCTAAATTATTCAAACTTCAAATATGAATCTGAATTATAATGTTTCCATCGTAAAACTGCATTTCTTACTTATCTCTCTTTTACTTAAGGAGGAGATAGGGGAAGGAAAGCAATTATAAAGCAAGAAGTTACCAAAATGAAACCATTTTTCTTAACCTTTGAGTTCAGGCAAAATCACCTAAGTCTAAGTAAGCAGACATGTACCCTTAGGACTCTTGCAAACAGATTCTGCTCCTTTTTTAGGTAAATCTAACTTCCAGCCATCCTCACGTTAAAAGTCTCCCTTGACTCTCAATCCCATATTTAGGAATATTAATGAAAAATTAGGTATATTAATTAAAATATATTTAGGTATATTAATTTAAAATATTTAGGTATATTAATATTACAAATATACTTAGGTATATCTTTAGGTATATTAATTTAAAATATTTAGGTATGGGGACTTCCCTGGTGGCCCAGTCGTTAAGAATCCACCTTTCAGTGCAGGAGACCTGGGTTCTATCCCTGGTTGGGGAACTAACATCCCACATGCTGCAGGGCAACTAAGCCCATGCTCTCTGGGGCCCGCATGCCACAACTAGAGAGAAGCCTGCTCGCCACAACAAAGATCCCACCTGCTGCAACTAAGACCTGATGCCGCCAAATAAATAAACATTTTAAAAAATAAAAATAAAATAAATAGGTATGTTAATTAAAAATCTAGAGCCTGTCTTCCGATATGTCTAAGCAGGATATATCTGACAATCACACTCTGAGTTTCTGCCCCTTAAAAATCCTATCTTCTGTAAAAGTACTTTAGGGCCTTTCCTCTATGCAGAAATGACATTTTTCTTCTTACTTTTAAAAAAATTTTTACTGAAGTATAGTTGATCTACAACGTTGTATTTGATTTCTGCTGCACAGCAAAGTGACTCAGTTATAAATATATATATTCTTTTTCATGTTCTTTTCCATTATGGTTTATCACAAGGTATTGAATATAGTTCCTTGTGCTCTACAGTAGGACCTTGTTATTTATCCATCCTATATATAACAGTTTACATCTGCTAATCCCAAACTCCCAATCCATCCCTCCCCTACGCCCCTTCCCCGTTGGCAACCACAAGTCTGTTCTTACTTGTTTTTTAAATGTCACCCCTTCAGGGAGGACTTCCTGATTGAATCTTGGCTATTCTCAGTTCCCTGTACATGTCTTCAATTGTGATTTATTTTTACTTATTTGATTACTTGTTTATTGTCTGTCGCTCCCAAGAGACTCTAAATTCTATGAGAGAAGAGACCATTTGGAAATGTTTACAATTATATTCCCATTATCTTCTGCGGGGTTTGGCTTATTGTAAGCATTAAATAAATACTTTTCAAATAAGTTAATGAATGTTTCCTTTTGGATAAACTCCCTCTAGATTTGGTTGTAAAACGAAACCAAACCGGTCTTTCTAATTCAAGTGTTGGTATGGTTTCTGTTTCCCTTTTTACTTTAGCTGCTAGAAAGCTCAAGTTAGTGCTCAATCAGTGTAGCTGTATTTGCTTCCTTTTGTGTATATTTGTTTCCTTTCTTTTGCATGGCTTTTAATTTCTTTTACTATTGTAGTTGCATTATTTTTATGTTTCAAGCCACCTCAAAAATCTTCTTGAAAGCAAGTACCATATAATAAATAAATAAATAAATAAATAAATAAATAAATAAAGATAGGGTCCTTCATAGTAAAATGATGTTTCAGGAATCTCACAGAGAGAATGATGTGTAGTATGAATGGTTAGCTCTCAATACTGATGTGAACGGTGACCAAAGAAACTTTGAATGTATTTGTAGAAAATTGGAAAGGCCTTTCTACAGGCCTGTGACATAGCTGTCATAGAGTATTGAGTGAGAATAAGTAAATATTTCATAAACAACGGATGACATTTATCTGTGAAATAGTTGAATTTTTAAAGTGTAAAATCCACTTGAATTGCTGAAGCATGACTTTACTACAAGACATATATATATATATATACACACACACACACACACACACACACATATATATAATTTTTTTTCTTGCAGACCCACTTAAAACTCCTTCTCTCTGTGGCTTAGTGGGTTCCCTGCCACCTTTTTTTAAGGAAGAAAAACCTCCCTAAAAGTCACAATTTATGGGTTTTACCACCTTAGGTGAACAGTGTTGCCAGATGATCCAAGTTTGCAGATTCAGGGCGTGAAAACCTTCAACTGACACTGAGATCTGTTTACATCTGGTGGAGGGGAGGAGTGGGTGCTTTAGGGTGAACTCCTGAGATGCTTTCAGAGGAAGCTGGGATGATGGAGCAAATCAGTGACACCAGTGTCACCTGGGAAGATGGTGGGACAAGTTGAGGATCTATTAATAGAAAGGACAACTGGGAAGATGTCCCACTCAGAAAACAAATGATTAGTGGCCAGAGAAGCTGGGAACCCACTTCAGGTGAAAGAAGGAAGTACTTTTCTCAGCAGTAAGAAGACACACAGCATCTACTTCTGTACCAGAGGAGATAGGAATGGGTCAGTGTGGTTTTCTCCCTTGCCTGGGGGAGTGTGGTTAATGTGTGTAATGCAGGTTTTGAACCAGCTCAAGAGCGGAAGGACCAGTGGCTTCCTCTGTCCCTGTTCCTGATTCTCCGGGACAGGGTGGTGTAGCCAGAGGACAAGTAGAGAGAGAGCTGCCTTCTGCCTGCTTTTTCTTTTTCTCTATGCATAGCAAGAGAGAGGGGGGCCTTCACCCCACAGAGTCCCATCTTGAACCTTTGAAAACAGTCAACAAAGCCCCCATTTTCTCTACCCTCATTAATTCTTTCTGTGATTCCGGGCTCATGCTGGGCTAATAATAGGGTGCATTGCTTTTTAGGAATTTGAGGGAGTTAGGTAATCATACCCATATTACCTGTGGGTTCTGAACCAATTGAAAAAAAAGACACCCTGGTGTGTAGAGGGTATTTGTTTCATGGTGGTGGTGATGGTTGCTTTTGGCCATTCTCCTTTCCTAATAGCACCCAATTTCCATTTACAGAATGTCCCCTCTACTACTGTGGGCAGTTCCCATGGGACGATTGGTAAGGTGTCTGCCTTGTCCCAGCCAATTGAATCCATTCCCCAGTGGGTGTACGTTTGGGTCGTACCAGTTATTTGCTGTTGTGGTAGAAGCTGCTATAAACATTATTGCATAGGTCTCCTGGTGTTTATATGCAAGAGAGGGGATTTGCTAGGTCATAGGATATGTAACAAGTTACTGCCGAAGTTTTTTCCAAAGTGGTGCTTCTAATTTGCATCCCATAAGCCGTGGATGAGAGTCTCATTGTTCTGTGATCGTGCTAACACTTGGCACTTTCCAATATTTGAATTTTCCCAACTTGTTTGCAATAAAATATCATTGTGGTTTTAATTTGTATCTATCTGATATTGAATGAGGTTGAGCACTTTTAAATTTTTTATAACTACTTCCTTGGGATATAATTCACACAACTTACAATCCACTCATGTAAAGTGTACAATTCAATACTTTCTGATTTATTCACAGAGTTATGCAAACATTACCACAAGCAATTTTAGAATATTTTCATCACCCCTAAAAGAAACCCTGTACCCCTTAGCAGTCATTTTTCATTTCCTCCCAAGACCCTAAACCCTGGTAACTTTTTGTTTCTATAGATTTGCCTACATTGGACAGTTCCTATAAATGGAATCATATAAACCGGCTTCTTCCACTAGCGTAATGTTTTTAAGCTTCATCCATATTGTAGCATGTATCAGTATCAGCACTTGATTCCTTTTTATTGTCAAATAATATTCCATTGTATGGATGTACAACATTTTATTTATCCATTCATCAGTTAATGTTAAATGGAAATACACTATATGGGCTGTTTATACTTTTAAATATTCATGTACAAATTTTTGTGTGGATACATATTTCCATTTTTCTTGGGTATACACTTAGGAGTGGAGTTACTGGGTCATATGGTCACTCTATGTTTAACCTTTTGAGGAACTGCCAGACTGTTTTACCATGGGGGCTGCCATTACCATTTTACATTCTCACCAGTTTGTACATATCTTCATCAATTTATTATCTGTCTTTTGATTATATTCATCCTACTGGATGTGAAGTGGTATCTCAGTTTGATTTGATTTGCATTTCCTGATAGCTATTGATGTTGAGCATCTTTTCATGTGGTTATAGGACATTTGCATTATATATGCAATATATCTATATCTTCTTTAGAGAAATGTCTATTCAGAGCCTTTGCCTATTTTTAAAATGGGTTAACTGTCTTTTTATTATTGAGTAGTGAGAGTTTGTTATATATTCTCCACACAAGTCTCTTATCAAATATAGAATTAGCAAAACTTTTCTACCATTTAGTGGGTTGTCTTTTCACTGTCTTGAGGTGTCCTTTGAAGCACAAAGTTTTAAATTTTGATGACGTCCAATTTATCATTTTTTTTCTATTGTTGCTTGAGCTTTTAATATCATAGCTAAGAAACTACTGACTTGTTCAAGGTCCTAAAGATTTATGTTTATGCTTTCTTCTAAAAGTTTTATAGTTTTAGCATTCACATTTAGATTGATCCATTTTGAATTACATTTTGTGTATGGCATAAGGTAGGGCTCCAAATTCATTTTTTTGCTTGTGGATACCCAGTTGTCCCAGCACTGTTTCTTGAAAAGACTGCTCTTTCCCCATTGAATTGTCTTGGCACCTTGTTGAAAATCAATTGGCCCTGACTATGACAGTTTATTTCTGACTCTCAATTCTATTCAAGTGACCTGTATTTGAGTGCCGCATGTCTTGCGTACTGCAGGACTGTAGTAGGTTTTATAATTGGGAAGTGTGAGCCCTCCAACTCTGCTCTTTTTCAACATTGCTTTGGCTCTTCTGGGTTCCCTGCATTTCCATATGAATTCTAGGTTCAGCTTGTCAATTTCTGCAGAGAAACCAACCATGATTCTAATAGGGATTGCATTGGATCTGTAGACCAATTTGGAGAGTACTTCCATCACTACAGTATTAAGCCTTCCAATCTGTGAGCACATAATGTCTTTCCATTTATTTTAGGTCTTCTTTAATTTCTTCCAACAATGATTTTTAATTTTCAGAGTATATTTTTTGTACTTCTGTTAAATTTGTTCTTAAATATATTATGCTTTTTGATGCTATTGTAAAATGAATTGTTTTCTTAATTTCATTTATGGTTTGTACATTGCTACTATCTAGAAATTTTGTGGTATATAAATCTTTTTTTTGTTGTTGTTGTTGTTGTTTTTTTTTTTTTTTGCGTTACGCGGGCCTCTCACTGTTGTGGCTTCTCCCGTTGCGGAGCACAGGCTCCGGACGCGCAGGCCCAGCGGCCATGGCTCACGGGCCCAGCCGCTCCGCGGCATGTGGGATCTTCCCAGACCGGGGCACGAACCCGCGTCCCCTGCATCGGCAGGCGGACTCTCAACCACTGCGCCACCAGGGAAGCCCGTGGTATATAAATCTTGTGTCCTGCAACCTAGCTGAATTCATTTATTAGTTCTAATAGTTTTTAAATAGAATCCTTAGGATTTTCTGTATACAAGAAAGATCATACCATCTGCAAGTAGAGATAATTTTTCTTCTTTCCTATCAGGAGACCTTTTATTTTCTTTCTTGCCTAACTGCCCTGGCTAAAACAGCTGGTACAATGTTGAATAGAAGTGGCAAGAGCAGACATTCTTTTCTTGTTCCTGATCTTAAGGAGAAAGCATCTAGTCTTTCATCATTAAGTCTGATGGAAGCTTTTCGTAGATACCCTTAATCAAATTGAGGAATTTCCTTCTATTTCTAGTTTATTGAGTGTTTTTATCATGAAGGATAAAATTTTATCAAGTGCTTTTTCTGCATCTATTGAGATGATCATGTGGTTTTTGTCCTATATTGTTTGATGTATTACATTGATTGATTTCAGATGTTAAGTTTGAGTATTTGTTTACAGGCCATTTGTGTTCTTCTATTAAATACTGTTCATAGCATCTGCCTTTTTTTCTACTGGGTTGTTTGTCCTTTTCTTACTGACTTTAATACTTTTTTTATATAGCCTAAATATCTTTCTCAGTTATAAGTGTAGCAAAAATTTTCTCCACATTTGTCATTTGTCTTTTCTGTCTTTTTATGAAGTCTTTTGATGAACAGTAGATTCTTAACCATAAATGTTATATACAATTTTTAAATCTTTATGGTTTGTACTTTTGGAGACCTGTTAAAGAAATCTGTCTCCTCAGGAAATAAGTGTATTCTCCTGAATTGTCTTCTGTTGACAGTTAGATCTTGACTCCACCTAGAATTGTTTTTTTTTTTAGGTGTGAGGTAGGATCAGATGTCATATTGTCCCATTGTTTGGGGCCAATAAGTGGGGCTCCTCAGATTCACTCAGCCTCACCTTGCCCAGGGTCCTCCGCTGATGGTGCTTGGGGAGCTCCTCGTCTGCTGTTCCTAATGCCTCCTCTACCAGCACTGCAGCTGTCTTGACCTTACCCATGGAGAGTGGCAGCTCCAGCATTGCCCCCATCATGTCTGTTGCTGTGGGAACATCAGTAGATCTGGAACCCGGGCTGTATGGTCAGGCCACTCAAGATGGCTGTTCTCTTGCTCTCTGTACATCCCCTGCTGGACCAGTCCCTGCTTCACCTATATCCTGCTCACATGACTGACCTTCCCTCTCAATACATTGCCCCTGGCCCAGCTGGTGATTGTTCTGATCTTTGTTCAGAACATCTCCACCACGATAGCTTATCAAAGGGATGGTGAAGGGCAAGCTCCTCGGCCGGTTTCCTTGGTAATAGATGAGCCAACCTGATGTCAATTCCCCCTGTACACACCCCCGCCCCACCACCCCCATAGCAAAGACTACTGCCACGTCCTGCCTGCCGTCTGCTGCACACGGTGGGGTGTTGCTGCAGGACCTTGCTTTAGACATGTAAGATCTCCCATCCATTAAACCATTAATGTCTCTGTTGCTGACTCTGGGCTCTTTCTTGGTCTTGAGGCTGGGCAAGTACAGGGCTTGCAGGCCTGCAGGGTGCAGCCCAAGAC
Organism: Stenella coeruleoalba; assembly: GCF_951394435.1. Taxonomy (NCBI): domain Eukaryota; kingdom Metazoa; phylum Chordata; class Mammalia; order Artiodactyla; family Delphinidae; genus Stenella; species Stenella coeruleoalba. Next base: position 15,994,226 of record NC_137158.1, on the reverse strand, counting down.
GGGCCCAAACCAAATGGACCCATAGAGTCTCTGGCTCCTCCTGCCTCTGCCCACTCTGGACAAAATCCAACACTACAAGGTATGAGATCTTGGCGTGAGTGTTCTAGAGGTGGCCCAAAGAGGTCAAGTGATACTGCCTGCAATTGTGCTGGGGTTCATGGTTTCGGAGATAGACTTTGACCAGTGAGGAATAGAAGACGAGAGAGAACCAGCAGATCAATTCTCTCCCCAGTCTTCCCACTGATAGGCTACTGTGAACCATCCATGATGATCTGAATAACCTGCCTTAAAATGTCCAGCATCACTGAGCAGTGAGCAAACAACCATGTCTTTATGTGAAGCTGTGGATAGCTCAGAAATATATTCGTTTCCCCTCCTTCACAGCCTCACTGCTTCCCCCGCCCCCTGGCCAGCTTTTTTTTTTAAATCACTTTTTGCTGCCCTAGGATTAGATCTCCCAGTAAAGTAAAAGCCCTTAAGCTTTCCCCTAGGCTCTAGTTTCCAAGAATCCAGGCTAAGATAATTATCTTAGACTCTCTTTTACTCACTTAACCTGCAATGCCTATGATACCGTAAATCAAGTTTCTCTAAATGTGTGTGTTTCAAATTTGTATATTTGGTTCCATTGATCTATTTATGTACCTTTACCAATACCACTCACTTTAAATTTTGTCATATAGCCCCCAAACTTAATCATCTTCAGGTGATTTGGGGTCATAATATATTATAAATCTAATACTCACCTAGATTCAGTTCATCAGTACTTTGCCAAGACTTTACAGTTATGTTCATAAGCAGAAGGGTTTGTGTAAAGTTGGGATCATATGATAGAATTCACCTGTAAATTTTATGGGGCTTGGCATTTTTTTTCTGGGAAAAATTTTAAATGACCATTTCCATTTCCTTAATGTTTAGAGATTATTTCTTATACGGTTATATATGAGTCAGTTTTAGAAAATTATACTTTTCAGTTTCATGAGCTGTAGAGTATGTGTGTGTGAATATAAATATCTATAAATCAGTACCAAAAAATCAAATAGCAGTGGATATGACCAAGCATTTCACAAAATAGGAAACACAAGAAAAATACTCAGTCTCACCAGTAGTAAAGGAAATGTAAATTTAAATAAAAATGAGTACTATCTTATACCCATAAATTGTTAACAACGTAGGCTGAAGATACCAAACGTCAGAAAGAATTTGGAGCAGCGGGAACTTTCACTTCTTTGTGAGATATATGTTGGTGTAACTGCTTTGAAGAATACATGTTACATGTATGTGCACAAGGACATCATACATGTACACAAAGATATCATCAGGTATATTAATGAAAAAAATGGAAACAACTTATTTGTCTATAAATATAAGAATGGAGAAATAAATTTTAGTATAATCATGCAGTAGAAAAAGAAGATCCTAAATGCAATATGGTATCCCAGATTAGAATCTGGAACAGAAAAAGGATATTAGTGGAAAAACTGGTCATATCTAAATAAAGTCTCTAGTTTAGTTATTTGTAATGTATGAATGTTAATTTCTTCATTTGGACAAAGTACCATTGTTGTGTGAAATACCCACTGGGAAAAGTTGAGGAGGTGATGTGTGGGTAGGCTCTTTACCCTCTGACTTTTCTGTAAGTCTAAAATTATTTCAAAATAAAGAGTTGGGCTTCCCTGGTGGCACAGTGGTTGAGAGTCCGCCTGCCGATACAGGCAGGGGACACGGATTCGTGCCCCGGTCCGGGTAGATCCCACATGTCGCGGAGCGGCTGGGCCCGTGAGCCATGGCCGCTGAGCCTGCGCGTCCAGAGCCTGTGCTCAGCAACGAGAGAGGCCACAACAGTGAGAGGCCCGCGTACCGCAAAAAGTAAATTAATAAAGAGTTTATAAAAAAGAATGAATAGAGCTACTTATATCATTATGAATAAATTTCGCAAACGTAATGCTGAGAAAATAGCAAGTTGAAGATGACACATGCAATATGTCCAAATAGACAAATGTAAAAGCATTCAGCGTATTATGTGTTATTTCATGAGACGTACATATGTATGTGAATAATAAACACCAAATTCTGAATATTAATTACTTCTTGAAGGTGAGGGAGTGGCATATGATCAGAAAAGTTAATGACAGAATTTAAACTTTATTTTCAGTGTTTAATTTCTTAAGTTGGATGGTGTGTACACATACAGATTTTGTTATGAAATTCTCCCTTTAAATTATTTAGAATATTTGATAATTTTTTAAAAGCCAGTTTCTCTAAAAGGAAGGAAACAAGGAAGGGAAGGATGGAGGGAGAGAGAAAAGTGGAAAGGAAAGGAAGCAGTACTAAGTACAGAAAGTTTTAAAAATACTCTTTTCTAAATGGTTTGGAAGTCTTGATGACCTCTCGTAGTAACCTCTAAGGATTGGAATTTGAGGCACATTTAGGACAACAACCATCTGATTCAGAAACTCAAGGAAGCTCACAAAGAAGTTTGATTCTAGGCCCAAGACCCCAAGAGATTTGAGTTCAAGTAAGACCTAGAACTTGGACTTTTAGCATACTAAGTGTTCTTATACCATTTAGAGTATGTCTACGTAATTAAACTGATTTGGTTTATTTTAGCATGAATGATTTCAAAAAACTTCTTATTTATCTCTCTCTATGTCTCTCTCTCTCTCTCTTTCTTTATCTAGCTATCTGTATACTTTATGTGAGTATGAATGTATGTATATGTGAGTTATAGGTTACCTGAATTAATGAGTAGTCCCAGCTGAGAGATAACTTGACCAAGAGATTATTAGCCAGCTAGGTAGCTATCCTATAATGGGTTTTAAACTTTCTTGTACTTTGCATCCTTTGACAGTCTGGTAAAGTTGTGGATCCCTTTTCAGAATAGCGCATTTAAATGAATAAAATAATTACATAAGATTATAAAAGAAAATAATTATATTAAAATATAGTTATAAATTATTTAAAAATTTTTGTAGTATATTAATGTGTGTTTATTAAGGCATTGAATAACAAGATATACTGCAGATATAGCTATCATAATTTGAAAGTAGTGATGAACATAAATGATATTTGGTGATATTTGCAACAATCATAATGTCACATGAATCATCTATAATTTCTACTGGCCTCGAAGTCACAGATAATACTTATACTGTTATAGTTTGTTGCCTAAGTTCATAGTTAAAGACAATGCTAAAAAAAAAGAAAAGGAAAAGGAAATGCTAAGTTTCAATTAGAAGTTTTTGAAAATAATAATTGTCTGTAGGGCTTCCCTGGTGGCGCAGTGGTTGGGAGTCCGCCTGCCGATGCAGGGGACACGGGTTCGTGTCCCGGTCCGGGAAGATCCCGCATGCCGCGGAGCGGCTGGGCCCGTGAGCCATGGCTGCTGAGCCTGCGCGTCCGGAGCCTGTGCTCCGCAACGGGAGAGGCCACAACGGTGAGAGGCCCGCGTACCGAAAAAAAAAAAAATTGTCTGTAGATCAGGTCTAGCACCAGGATGAGGTGAGTAAAGCCATCACCTCAACTGCAAAATTTAAGGAGCACCCAAAAACTCGGTTATCAAGATATGTTTAAGAATTTTAATATGTTTAATAAATCAAAATTTTACAAAAATATTTACAATATTTAAAGTATTTTTAAAATTTAAGGCAAAACGAATCATGATGAGCAAAATATCAAGATTTTTAAATAAAGAGAGGATCAGTATGTATGTCCTGAATTCCAACTGCAGACCCAAAGAATTCTACCCAGAATGCAGAAATCCTGCATTTAGGCAGGCATTCTCACTTTACCACTTTTCCACCACTTATTTGTCATTGGCTGGCAAAATCTTCCAAATCTCACTTTTGCATGAATAATCTCTACATGTGATAACAAATACGTTTTTCTAAGTGCTGTATAGATTCCTCAGAATACAATAAGGTTTCAAAATCAAGTCTGTCTGGATTCTTTGGTGATGGTGACAAAGATTAAAAAAAAAAATACAGAAAAAGGTAATTTTTTTTTTTTTTTTTTTTTTTTCTGTACGCGGGCCTCTCACCGTTGTGGCCTCTCCCGTTGCGGAGCACAGGCTCCGGACATGGCTCACGGGCCCAGCCGCTCCGCGGCATGTGGGATCCTCCCGGACCGGCGCACGAACCCATGTCCCCTGCATTGGCAGGCGGACTCTCAACCACTGCGCCACCAGGGAAGCCCCCCAGAAAAAGGTAATTTTGACATCTTGCAGTTTCCGTTTGTAACCTATTAAAGTCGTTTAAAATAATTCTGATTATTTCTCTTATAATGTGAGATTTTTTACCCTAAAAATAAGTTAGTGGTGGTGTCCCTCTAAGGAGCAAGGAGAAATGGTGGGGAGACCATGCTAAGAGGTTAGGGACAGTCCCTCCCGCCCAAACACTGCCTCTTAGAAACCCCCTGAGACAGAATACCCACAGCGGCATGAATGTGCTTGTTTTTTTGTTATTTTTTTAAAATTGAAGTATAGTTGATTTACAGTGTTGTGTTAATTTCTGCTATACAGCGAAGTGATTCAATTACACATACATACACTCTTTTTCATATTCTTTTCCATTACGGTTTATCCCAAGATATTGAATATAGCTCCCTGTGCTCTACAGTAGGACCTTGTTTATCCATCCTATACATAATAGCTTACATCCGCTCACCCCAGAATAATGTGCTTTCATTCTTTATTAGGGAACACACTCTTTTGAGAGTTATTCTTAAGCAAAACATATATTTTTCTATATTCATCTTTTTCCTATACCGGAAGCACAATATCAACAACGCACAAGTCTGGGGATAAAATGCTGTCATTCTTTGCGGCATTTTTAGAGGACTTTGATGTATGTTCTTTCTCATTCGCTCTTGCATTTGTGGCGACCAGTACTGAGGCTCCACCTAGGGCCCTTTTCTGTAATTACATTCATACTCGTGAAAGCTAATCTTTGGGACGGCAATAGGAAAAACAGTTATGCAAATTAGAGAGAGTGGTTGAATCTTTGTTTTCTTCTGAGCATCCAGCACAGACAAATTAGGTTTGGTCCCTCCCGATGACAGGAACGGAAAGCTAAGGCTCTGATGGCCATGGGGGATGCTGACCAGGCGAGGATGTGGTTCACATCGTTCCTGTGGCCTTGGGACAGTGCCCTCCAGGAATGCAGCAGGCTAACCTCTCTAACAGGTGGTCCCAGCCCAGGCGGGGCAGTAACGGGGAGAAACAATAATCTCTTTGTGCCTCACAGGGAACACCAGCCAGCGAGGTGGGAGAGGCTTAAATCAGATGAAGGCAGAGAAAGATCAAAGGGCAGGACTGAAGAATTTGGTAAGAAGTTACAACGCTTAAAACCTTGGCTGTCTCCTTTACCTTTTGTATTTGTGTCTATTGGTTGGATTTTGAGCACTTTACTCCTCGTCCACTGGGCGATGGATTTTTTGCTTCTCCCTTTCTCCAGCAGTGAGTAATGCAGAATGCTTTGAGCTAGCGCCCCAGAGTGTTTTGACTCACACCTGCCATCTGTCTGCTTAGTCACCGTGCAACCATCCTTCCCCGAAGTGATGGTTTTTATTTGCTATAAGAGCTGGCAGGAGGCAGTGGTTGTGTGAGGAGATTGCTGGATTCCCAGTTTTCTTTATTCTTGTGATCATAGCAGCAGGGCGCATTAATGTCTCAGATATTCCCTTGGCTTTTTCTGGCAACTACCATATGTTCCTGAAGATACGGAGTGTGGGGAGAGTTGTAAAAAAGAAGGGGATTATTTTTGAAAATGTTATTTTGAAATTGTAGGCATGTAGACCGTTACCACTCAGCATAGAGCAAAGTGGAAATCTCCCAAATTATTGATATACAGAATGAATAGAAATAATCCCAGTCCCCAGTTTCATCACAACCACCCCGACTTTCTGCTTGTTCCCATGGATAGACTTACTCCGTAGAGTTTGGATGTGAATTCTCAAGGAAGTAAGACAGAGCCGTAAAGAGCGAGTCCTCTTTACATTCGGTTATTGGAACCATGCACACAAAGCAGAAATTGTGCTTAAAGTGACCACTGCAGGTACATATCCAGACAATTTAGGCAAACAAACCCACTTTAGAATCAGGTTGTAAACCAGGAACATAGTTAGTTCACTAAACGCCTATTACATATGGTAACAACAAATTCATTTAATTATTTATATATGTAAAGAATATATAATATACATATGCACAGTATAAATAAGAAAAATAAACACCTCTACGTACCACGCGGCTTAAGAATGAAAACCGTGACATATTTTTGATCCTAGCATTACCAAGCATCACCAGCCTTCCAACTTACTCCACTCCTGGCTTCCTGGGTAACCACTATCTGGAATTATGGGTGTTATTTCTTTATTTTTCTTCGTAGTTCCAAAAAACGTATGTATCACTAAATAATATGTTTGTGGGGTTTTGTATGTGTTTCTATATACATTTTTTATAAATGGAACTGCAGTCTATGTACTCTTCTGTCACTTTCTTTTTCATCAGCATTGTTTCATTCATCTGGCTGCATGAAACTCTAGTCCATTTGTTTTCACTGCTATAAATTAAGTATTCCACCTTATGTATCTACCACAACTTATTTATCCCGTCTCCTGTCAATGATCTTTTGAGTTGGTTCCGGTTTTCACTATTAAAACCAGTACTGCAATGAATATTTTAGCCCCTGTGTACTGTTGCATATATATGAGAGTTTCTGTAGTCTAGGGTATTTATCTAGAGTTGGAATTGCTAGCTGTTAGGTGGGTACATCTTCACCTTTACTAGATAATGTCAAATTATTCTCAGAGGAGGTTGGACGCATTTACTCTCTCATGAGCCGTATTTAAGAATTTCTGTTTTCCCTTATCCTCACCAGCACGTTGGTCTGTCAGGCTTTCAAATTGTGGCCAATATTTTGGGTGCAAAATGATATTTCAGGCTTTTCCTGATTACAAGTGAAGCTGGACATCTTTTTGTATGTTTACTTAATATTGGCTTTTCATCTTCTATGAAATGGGTACCCATGCTTTTTGTCCATTTTTCTATTGGTTTGCATGGCTTTTTTTTTTTTTTAACTGACGTTTTATAGACGTATATGATTCTAACACTTTGTTCTAACTAAAATGTGTTGGAAATATATTACCCTGGTTTATATCTTGTCTTTTTACATTTTAAAAATGGTGTCTTCCAATCAACAGAAGTTCTTATTTTAAGAGACTTGTATTTGCTGTTTTTCGGTCTTAAGAAGTCCCTTTTGTGACACAAGTTTGCAAAGATAATCTATATTTTCTTCAGAACGTTTAGACATTTATGTGTATTTAATCATCAGGAATTTATTTTTTGGTTATGACGCGGGTCCATATAGAAAGCAAACTCTCCATCCATTATTTATTAAGTCGTCCATTCCTTCCACATTGCTCTAAAACTGCAGCTCTGACTTCTTTCATATACATATGTGAAGGTCTGTCTCTGAGGTTTGGTTCCTATTTTTGTTGCTTTGGTATATTTGTGTATCTCTGCACCACTAAGACACTTGTGAAACTTTAAGTAAACCTCGAAGTCTAGTAGGTCAATTCTCTTCTCCATCTATGCACATTTTTTCTTCAGTAGTGTATTGGCTATTCTTTCTTCTCCTTGGCTATTCTCATTCTTTTGCTCTTTCGTGTAAAATTTCAATTCACTTATCACATTTCACAAAAGCAATTTAATAAACTTTTTCTGCAGGTGTACTCTCATTAATTATAATTTTTCTATAACATAGGAGGAAAATAAATGTTAAATACTTAAGTAAGTGTTAGACACTGCACAAAGAAGTGTTAAATCATTTTAAAGCAGTGCTGAGAGACTAAGGAATGAGTTAACACAGTAACATCCATCCTAAAAAATTTAATTAGCAAGACTTTATTTTGTTTAAAAACAAGAAACATCACAGCCTATAGGAAACCAGCCAAGATCAATGAATGGAGATTTTATATGTTCTATACCAGATAGCTCATTTTTGGGAGAATCTAAGCTTTCAATAAAAATTGTGAACAAGTATTTATTCATAATCAATTGTAATGTACCTAGCCCTGTTCCAGATAATATAAAAATATGTAAATGGAGTAAAATATGATGTATGTCTTCCAAGGATTTATAGTTTATTGTGAAAACAATTGATTATTAATAAAATTCCGAGCTTTGTACTTCTGACTATGAGCTATTGTGGAATACAAGTTCAGAGAAAAGAGTTCTGTGGATTAAAGGAATCAGGATAAATTTCATATTAAATAAGTAGGATTTTTTTTTAATAAGGAAAGCAAGAGCAAGGTCTGGTACATAATAGGTGTCCAATAAATATTTGTAAAATGAGTGACATCAAGGAATAGTTGACCAAGTAGGTACAGAGCTGTATATGGTCCGATGGAAAATTCACTTGATAGGGTAGAGGGCAGAATAAATCAAGGAGAAACTGAGTCACAGGTAGTTGATTAATCCAGTTCAAGGCAATAAAGTTCGGAAAAAAAGTGTCATGGCAACGTGGAAAGAATGTAATTGGAGAATTAAGAAAATATTAATAAAGAAGGGGGCTTCCCTGGAGGGACAGTGGTTGAGAATCTGCCTGCCAATGCAGGGGACATGGGTTCGAGCCCTGGTCTGGGAAGATCCCACATGCCGCGGAGCAACTAAGCCCGCGTGCTGCAACTACTGAGCCTGCGCTCTAGAGCCCATGAGCCACAACTACTGAGCCCACGTGCCACAACTACTGAAGCCCGTGCTCCTAGAGCCTGTACTCTGCAACAAGAGAAGCCACCCATTGAGAAGCCCACGTACTGCAACAGAGAGTAACTCCCGCACGCCGCAACTAGAGAAAGCCCACACGCAGCAACGAAGACCCAATGCAGCCAAAACTAAATAAATTAATTTAAAAAGTTTTTTTTTAATTTATAAAGGGATCGTTGAAATTAGTGACATATTAGGTCACTAAGAAGGAATTACTAACATGTAATAATTAGTATCTAATAAAAATAAGAAAGGGAAGAGTCAAAGATTACCTCAGCATTTTTCATGAAGTATGATTATACTACTGATTCCTGTCCCCTCCTCCACAAATTTAAGAAGTTGGAAAGACTTTCTAGCAGGTTTGATGGGAAAGATAATACTTCTGTTCTGGACATATTGAGTTTGGGACAACAGAAAAATACAAGCATTTGGAAGCATAAGATGAGCACACAGTTAAGATTTCAACTAAGTTTTTAAAAGCTAAAATTATAGAGGAGTGTCTCAGTCTGGGAATTTAAATAGGGTTTGGATGCGACACTTTTGAGTATATCTAGAGGTCTAGCAGAGGCTGCTGCTTAATTCAGGAACTTTAATACACGAGTTCAAGATAAATCCAAGCTCTAAATATTTGACACTGGCAATAAGCCAGGTATTGTTCCTCCACACTCCTTGCTCTCATGGAATCCAGAATCCGGTAGGGGCTGAGATGCTCTTGGGAAGTAACTCATTCTAAGGGAGGAGAGTGTTACATACAGGTTCTGGGATGAAAGGCTAGAGCTCTCAGCTCCAACCTCCTCCCCCCGAAACTTACCAAAGCGTACCGTTCATCTCACTTAATACTAGGTCGACTGAAAAATAATGCACAACGTAAAAGTTGAGAGTTATGTTTTATTCGGTGGGCACTCTGAGGACTTCAAGCCTGGGACATAGCATCTCAAATAACGCTGAGAAACTGTTCTGAAGAGGCAAGGGGGGAGCCAGGATACATCAGAGTTTTTGCAACAAAAGACCAGGTAGTTGGAACGTTAAAAGCTTACTATTAATAAAAGAAAACCAGACATCTCAAGTTAAGAAATTTAGCACTTTTCTATATATGGGAAGATGCAAGAGACTGGGCTCACTGAAATTATTCCTTTGATATGCACCTCAGCTGTCTGGGGCCAGTATCCTGTGTTTTCTCATCCTGAGTCCTCTCAGGGTGCAACGTAGGGGTGGCTGCAGCAGCTGACTGCTGGATGGGGGGGCATCCTGCTTCCACCCTGAGTTCCCTCAGGGTTCATCGTCAGGCTTGATGGCTGCAACATCCTTTGTTTACTGATATGGCAGGTGATATTTTCGTTCACAACTGTCAGAATGTGGAGGAAACAGGCAGGTTCTGAGAAGACAGTGGTACCAGTGTGTATCTGGAAAGAGCTGTCGCAGGAAAAAGCACCAGCAATGATGAGATGGATATCACTGCAGAAAGCTGAAGCAGGAGGAAGGAAGTTAGCTGCTGTCATGTAGGAGAGGACAGGTCTATTCCATGAGCACAAGTGAGATACCCCCTAGGGACTCCTATAATTCATTGGGAGAGATGTAGAGGGGAAAAAGAGTTTGGGATGTCTCAAATCTGCACTGTATCAATGAATATCCTCAGGGACAATATGACACCCCCAAAGGGTAATTGTAAATGTGTGTGGGCACTTTTGCTTCTCCCAATGACTCTGGGGTCCTGTAGCCATTTAGTGTGTTGGGACCAGACGTGATAAACTAATGCAATGCTCAGAACAATCTCACACAGGGAATTATCTTTCTGGCCAAAATGCTACTAAATAGTGCCTCTAGTGAGAAACCGTGCATTATAACGATACCAAATAATATGATAAACTATGAGTTATGTTCTAATTCTCTTTCTTCTACAATATTTAAGATATTTGATACATGACAAAAACAACTGCATTTGATGAGCATTAATTTTGAAATCTAACATCATGGCAAAAGTAGTAAAAGACGTAATTTGCAAACTCAAGGCAAATACAAACTAATGTTGAATTATAAAATTCTAAAAATTAAATAAAATACAGTGCAGTTTTATATTCTTGAAGTTTCTTCTGCCACACATAAAGGTCATTGTAGGAGGCTTAATTCTTATTGTATTCATGTTTTTAAAAGATGGAGAATTTTCTCATTTCCAAATCCCAGGAGAACGGAGATTGTGAGAAAATTCAAAGAATAAAAGACTTAAAGAAATTTATTATGTGTTCCCTGATTCCAGGGAAAATAACATATAAATTGTTCCAAGAATAGAGTTCTCTGTGTGGAGGGAAAAAAAAAGGGAACAATCATCTTAACTGAATGTATTCCTCCCTTTCTAAGTAGGTTTAATATTATATCCTCCTGCTGTTGAACATTCATTTCTTCCTTGTTCTCCTGCCAGGGAAAATTCCATTTCATTAATCTAAATGGGAATTTTCCAAATAAAAAAAAACAGAGAAAAAGCTTATCCAGAAAAAGAGGAAGAAGCTAAGCCAGAAACAGCAGAAGATATACCAGGGGAGCATTACGGGTCAGATATCAAAGAGAGTCCACCTTCAACAGCACAAGCTATCGGGACACCGTAGTAATTTCCTCTCTATTATAATTAAAAAAGCATATTACAGCCCTTCATACATAATGTATCATTCTATCACCCATCTTGAATATTAAAAAGATTCAGTTCTGTGAAACTCTTGTGTATATTTTGAGAATCATTATACATGAAAAAAATAGCATACATTTTATTTTAAGTTAAATAACTCATAAATTGGAAGGCTCTCTTGATTGATAGAATTAGGGAAACAGGGAAGAAGGAAAGAGTACTAATTTTGAATCCAGAGAGCTGGAGATCAAATCCTGGCTTTACTACATGCTGTGTAATTGGGTAAATAGCTTCCGTGACCTCATCTGTAACCTCAGAGATTCGCTTTTTCTAATAAAGCATCATGGCAGAATTAGTAAAAGAACTTGCAAACTCAAGGGAAGTACAAATTAATATTGAATAACAAATTTTAAAATTGAATAAAATATAATGCACTTCCACTTTCTTCAAGTTTCTCCTGCTGGGCATGAAGGTCATTGTCTTCTAAATTCTATTTACAAACTGAGCAGTTCCTTCTTTAGCTCATCTCTCTCTTAACAGTAGTTTTTTAAAAACTTAATTTTATATTGGAGTATATACATTGGATTTATAATGTGTTAGTTTCTGCTGTACAGCAAAGTGACTCAGCCATACATATACATATATCCACTCTCTTCCAGACTTACAATACCTTCTAATAGACAGCTAGCAGAAACCAGTTGGTACTGCCTGGAAATCTCCATAAGAGCTCCACAAGTTTGTTAGGTATATTTGCTATCTTCCAAAGTACCACAGGTGACAGCTGTGAATTGTTGGACTACTATACTAATGGGTCACCATGTTTTCAGCCTGCTGCAGCAGTTTACTTATTGTCGTTCCAGTCTTCACTAATAGTTGGTTCAGCATTCTTTCCAGCCTTTGCTAACGGCTTTCTTGCTACTATTCCAGTCTTTGCGAACAGCCTTGGTCCACAGCTTTTCCAGCTTCCGCTGGCTGCCTACCCCTAAAGCCGCTGTCACACCTTTTAGATATTTTTTATAGCAACACCTCACTTACAGAAACACATTTTTCTATCAGCTCATTTTTGCTTGTTATGAATCACTCCAAAACATAGTCCCTGAAAAGGATCATCGGTTACTAGCTCACAAATCTGTAGACCAGCGATTTTGGCCGGATGTATCTGCATGGTCTCACCTGGACTCACTCATGTGATTATGTTCAGCTGGTGTGTCACTGGGGTCTGGTAGTTTGTGAAGGGTCTCACTCACGTGTGTGGTGGATGGCAGGAGCCACAGGAACAATTGGGTTACATGTCTCCAACATGTAGCAGGGAAGCCGAGGCTTCTTGACACTGTTGCTGTGTACCCAAAAGAGCAAGAGAAAGTAAGTTTCAATTCATAATCCTTTTCAAGTCTTTGCTTGTGTCACACTTGTTATTCTCACTGGCCAAGCAAGTTAGTGTGGGAGGTGACCACCAGGTGTAAGGAGAGAAATGTTGTAAACGACCTGTGACAGATGGTGATGCCTGAGCTCGGTTTTGGATGCACAGGATTTTACAGATAGAGAGGCAGGAGGGAAATTCATTGCAAAAAGAGGGAGCAGTATGTTCAAAGCCATGGAGGACTAAACATCATAACCTGCTCTGAAAATACGTGATGTTGCCTTTTCTTCATAGTGCCACCGTTCAACCTTGCATGTGTCAAGCTTTGAAATAGAACTTAGATTATATTTTTAAATGTCAAATTTGAATTCCAACCCATTTGCCTATGCTAATAGAAGAAGTCTTAAAAATCATGAAGAGGACAGTAAGAAAATGCAATGTTTAGAGTTGACACACCTTGCCTTTCAGACTTCTATTGTCATCACTTTCTAAATATGATAAAATTTCAACTCACAGACACATAATAAATGAATGATTAATATTATTTCCATTCAAGACAAGTCAGATTGGGAGTGGCGATGGTGGTGGGCGGTATATGAAACCCGTGAAGCACACCAGTGGAAACCCTTGAAAAAATGGACTCTGTGGCCTATGATGGATTTTACGTAGCTGAGTAGAACGGGAACCAATGACTAAGTAAAGTTTATTGGTGATGGTCGGTTTTATGCAGAAAATGGTTTAGCCAGTGATAGTAGTTGACCTGTTTTGTTAGGTACTCTATTCTATGCTTAAGTGACATTCTGTAACTCTCCATATTCTGATGTTCTGAAATTGAAAGAAACATCTGTGTTTAGATGCATTTCACATTTAACTGCAGGGGCTAGAAGATTTTGCTACTAGATCTGTTTTATGCCACTGCCAAGGTGTGTGTTTTTCAGCATTTTACCTCTGTGATCTAGATGATGAAAATTGCTCAGAGCAGTTGTAACCCAACTTTATATCTTCGCTCCCTCACGACCTATCTGACATGACAGTTTTCAGAAGAAGAATGTCATACATTTGAAAATCAGTGAGTTACTAAGCTGTTACATCTAGAGTCTTGCAAAATTATTAATATTTTTTTGCCAAAGGTGCGGGGAGATTCATCTTAGTGTATTAGAGGTGAATTAGAGACTGGAAATATGGTTCACCCTTTCATTTTAGCACTGTCCAGAGAGCTGAAGTTACTTATCCAAAGCTATGAAGCCAGTTAATTGAAGACTTGAGTTCCTAACCTAGACCACCCATCTGGACTAGTGCTGTCTACCACATCATGCTGCCTCTGGTCAAAATAAAGTTTGTGGTACAAATCAATCACCATTTCATAGCGATTTCAAAGTGTTAATTAAATATTTGATATCAGCCCAAGTTCAAGGTGCCTAAGATAGGACAGTGAACAAAAGATAGTACTTGCCTTCATGTAGTACCAGCTTAGTTAAAATATCACATAACTAATGGTTTTGACATTTTATAACTGTTTGCCCCTACATTCATTTGTTCAGGAAATATTTCGTAAGCACTGAATATACGTCATTACTTTTATAGGCACTGGGAAAATGTCAGTGAATGAATCAAAAAAAAAAAAAAAACCCTGCTCTCAAGGAGCTTGTATTGATAGTATAGTATTCATTTTTAAATGTGTTTTTAAATAAATAAATATAATAGTGTAAATATAAAATATATAAACATAAAATAAAATATTAACTAAATAAAATAAATATCAATATTATAAATATAAACATACACACATAAATAATATGGCATAGTGCAAAGGCAACTTTCTTGTAATCAGATGTGGATTTTACTTTTGATTTTTGCCTCTGAACAACTTTATGACTTTTTAAAAGTTACATAACTTCCCTGGGTGCACATTTACGAGTCTGTGAAACAAGGGGAATAGACTACGCCTATATGATTCAGTATGATAGCACGCCAGCCCTGGAATCAGTCATTCCTCGTAGAAGCCCTGGTTCCTTCCTTTCTGTAGGGAATGACATTAGAGAACAAGGTCTTGGCACTCACTATACTTGTTGTTTTGCTTCCAGGGCCCTTTCACTTGACAGAGCTCTTCCTGTTTCTTTTCCTTAAAAGTATCCATCTTCTCCCATTTATCTGAGTCATCCCTACCTGCTTCTGATTCTTTCATCCTGTTTGCTTTCTTTTTGCAGTTGCAGTACACCATTACTGTACCAATCCCAACCCTCATTCCTGATTTGCCCTTCTTCTACAGATCCAGAATAGGTTGTCTGTTATTCTTAGGAAAGTTGATACATGTTAACTTATTTCTTTTCTTCTTTCCTTCTGGGCTCTGGAAAGCGGATCAGCCTACTTTTCTTTTTTTTTTTGGTGGGTATATGGTTGGATTGTGATTTACTCTATTTCACACTTTCATCTCTCCAGTTCTTATATCAAATCGGTCTGCTAGAGTGCAGTATTCTTCTAGTAGTGATTTAGCTCTTTTTTCCTGTTACAATTTTCTGAACTAAATACTTTTATTTTTTTAATTTTTTTTGGCCACACCACATGGCTTGAGGGATCTTAGTTCCCCAACCAGGGATTGAGCCCAGGCCCAGAGCAGTGAAAGCTCGAAGTCCTAACCACTGGCCTGGCAGGGAATTTCCCTTTTACTTTCTTTTCATTTGAAATTTGTTCATTAAGTCACTCATTTATATATGTGTCATGACTATGCTTGGTATTCCAGATAATAAGGTGAAAGAGACACACCCTGCAGTGGTAATTCTAATCAAAGTCCATGCCACCAAAATATTGATCATTGTTTTCACTTGGTGATAGATACATGGAGACTCATTATACTAGTCTCTCTATTTTTCTGTATGTTTGAACATTTTCATAATAAAAAGTTAAATTAAAAAAACACCCCAAGTGCCAAGAATGCATCTTATAAAGTCACCTCAGTTTGTTATCCAACTGTTGTGGTGCACGGGCTTCTCATTGCGGTGGCTTCTCTTGTTGCGAAGCACGGACTCTAGGCTCGCGGGCTCCAGTAGTTGCAGCATGTGGGCTCAGTAGTTCTGGCATGTGGGCCCTGGAGTGTGCAGGCTGCGGTAGTTGTGGTGCGTGGGCTCAGTAGCTGTGGCGTGTGGGCCCTAGGGCACCTGGGCTTCAGTAGTTGTGGTGTGCAGGCTTAGTTGCTCCACGGCATGTGGGATCTTCCCAGACCAGGGATTGAACCCGTGTCTGCTTGCATTGGCAGGCAGGTTCCTAACCACTGTGACACCAGGGAAGTCCTGATATCTCTATTCTTTTTTAGCTTCTTTTCCATTATAGGTTATTACAAGGTATTGAATATAGTTCCCAGTGCAATACAATAAGACCTTGTTGTTTATCTATTTTATATATGGTAGTGTGTATCTGTTAATCCCAAACTCCTAATTTATCCTTCCCCCCCAACCCTTTCCCCTTTGGTAACCATAAGTGTGTTTTCTATGTTTGTGAGTCATTTCTGTTTTGTAAATAAGTTCATTTGTATCTATTTTTAGATTCCACATATAACTGATATCATATGATATTTGTCTTTCTCTGTCTGACTTACTGCACTTAGTATGATAATCTCTAGGTCCATCCATGTTGCTGCAAATGGCATTACTTCATTCCTTTTTATGGCTAATATTCCATTGTGTATATATACCACATTCAATCGTCGATGGACATTTAGGTTTCTTCCATGTCTTGGCTATTGTAAATAGTGCTGCTATGAACATTGGGGTGCATGTATCTTTTTGAATTAGAGTTTTCTTCGGATATATGCCCAGAAGTGGGATTGCTGGATCTATGGTAACTCTATTTTTAGTTTTTTTAAGGAACCTCCCTCCATACCGTTCTCCATAGTGGCTGCATCGATTTACATTCTCACCAACAGGGTAGGAGAGTTCCTTTTTCATTTTTTAAAGTGAATATATGACTATATGTAGTTAACAGATTCTGTGATGTAAGTATCCTCAAATAAATTGCTTCCTCCCTTCAAAAAGGATTCTAAAATTCACATTTATATTATGCATTTATGCAACCGTGGAAGGCTGGTCTTGACACCAGGATATAGTTTTTATCCTTATATTTGCAACACCCTCAACCATTGCCTATTTGGCAGTGGTGGACCCTTCTGTGTGTAGATGACCTGTGTTCAAACCATGCTGGTTCTCCAGTCCACCCATCTCCAGAGCTGAGCTGTCTGCAGGAGTTAAAGCAGCAGACTCCACACACATCCTCTCATCTGCTGTTCATTCCTCAGGGCTATGCTGTCTCCTTCCTCGCAGGTGTGGCTCATTCGAGTGAAACTCATTTGACCCTCATAGCAAGTCAATTCGCTGATGTGTTTAAAATTAGTTTTCTTATTTAGGAGATTCTCATTTATGATACTCATTTGCCTTGTAAACATTTTCTCCCTTGATGATTCCAAGGAAAACAAGAGCCCAGTCAGACTTGAATGATCATGTCTTAAATCAGTGACGTTCAAAATAATAAACTGTAATATACATAATTGTTTGTCCATTCCAGCCTGATTAATTCCAAACTCCCCACAATCAGGGTAACTTTTCTCCTGGAAGCATTCTGGAAAAAGTTTTGCATGCCAAATGGGACACATAAATGAATAATTGTCTTGTAAAATATTAAAATTGACTTAAACATGGTATTTTCTGGATAGCTAATGTTTGCTGGCTGAAGCAAGTTGTGTCCTAGCAAGCTTATCCACTACTAATTACAATGCATTTTCCTTCAGTGCTCATTTAGTCCAAATGTAAATATTCCAAACATAATTACCCTCAGAAGGTTACTGTATGGTAATGTTTGCTACAATCTGGGAACATTCCCAGTGGGATAGCTCCAGTTCTCTTATTTCTCTATTAATAGCTCCCCACATTTTTTTTTTCCATTTTACAGATGTTCTTGAAAATCTTTGCTGGATGCTTTTTGTTGCTCAATAAGAATTTTAAACCTTTTATATTTTAATAATAATTTGGAAAACTCAACATCTTCTCCATAATCATCAATTTTAATTTTTTGTGTCACGAACCACTAAAATGATCATGAACTAAAAAGGAAAAAGAAATAAATAGGTATTAATTTTAATAAAAATTAAAATGTGACTCATATTATAATTCTGTGTATCTTCTTTTCCCAATCATCTTATTTATCATGATTTAATTTTGAAGTTATCTATAAAATATTATAAATATAAATTGCAGGTACTCTTTTATATCTGCTGATTAAACAAACAAATCATGTTTTTTTATTTATTTATTTTTTGCGGTACGCGGGCCTCTCACTGCCGTGGCCTCTCCCGCTGCGGAGCACAGGCTCCGGACGTGCAGGCCCAGCGGCCATGGCTCACGGGCCCAGCCGCTCCGCGGCATGTGGGATCCTCCCGGACCAGGGCATGAACCCGCGTCCCCTGCATCAGCAGGCGGGCTCTCAACCACTGCGCCACCAGGGAAGCCCCAAATCATGTTTTTTAATCAAAGTTTATTGCAATGTATATAATAGCATTCTACTTGGACACCTAGGAGTCTATAATTATGCATGTGGTCTGGGAAGAAATATAAATTGGCAATTGTTATTTTATATATTTCTCACATAGTCAGAAAAGCATGAATTGTTATAAAAACAAATATGTTACTTTCTGAGTTTTCAAAAGTACTTTATCTTTTTCTAATCATAAAAGTTAAACATGTTCATAATAGACAACTCAGAACATATATTTAAAAAAATACAGAAAATTCCAGTAGTTCCATCATCCAAAAACAGTTAATATTTTTGCACATTTATTATGCTTTTGTATTGAAGTTTGTTTCTTTTTAAAAATTATCATATTATTTCCTCTCCTCATTGTAAATTTTACATTTTTAGTGTTTCCAAAGTTTAATCATATACCATGATATTTAATCACATTACTATTTATGGTTATCTTCAATTTTCTTTTTAAAATATTTTTGTGACTATTGTACATTTGCACATTACAAGTTTTGTATATAGGAATTTCTTCAAGGAGAATAATTCTAAAAGTGGAATTATTGGGTTGAGAGATACAGTCATTTTAAGATTTTTGATGTACTACTAACAAAATGGTTTAAACCAGTTTATACTACCAGAGAGTCTGAGAGTGCCTGTTTTAATACCTCCTTACCAGCATTCAGTATTTTTATTCTTGAAATAAGAAATAAGTGGAGGGATGAAAATAGAATCTACTTGGATTTAATCATTTCATTCTGAAAAAATTTTAAAGCCTTCTAATGCCGTTAGACTTTTCTATATTTCTAACATGCATTAATTTCTCTTTGGGCAACTGTCTATTCATATCTTTTGTTTATATGTTTACTGGAGACTTGTTTCACTATTTTTAATTTTAGAAAGCTTCCTCCTTGCAGAAATCTGATAAATATTTCATTTTATGCTTGCTTTTTATATTTTGAATTTTACATTTAATTCGTAAATTCATTTGATATGCATTTAATGAAATAGTATAAGGTATGGGTTATAAATAATGATCTCTAAGCCCATAACTTTCCCTAGAGTCATTTAATGAATAATTCTTTTATTTTTTTGCGGTACACAGGCCTCTCACTGTTGTGGCCTCTCCTGCTGCGGAGCACAGGCTCTGGACGCACAGGCTCAGCGGCCATGGCTCACGGGCCCAGCCGCTCCGCGGCATGTGGGATCTTCCCAGACCGGGGCACGAACCCGTGTCCCCTGCATCAGCAGGCAGACTCTCAACCACTGCGCCACCAGGGAAGCCCCTCTTTCTTTTTTTTGATTTGAGAAGTTTTCCTTATCATATATTTTAATTTGTGTTAGTACTATTATAAAAATTGTGGTAGGACTCTAACATTTTAATGTTTGAACATGTTATATTTCTCCTCATAATTATTATTTTTCATTTTTAAACTTACTTTGCATGTTTATTCATCTAAATATGTTTTAAGATCCTTTTGAAAAAATTTTTTAAATGGTTTTGGACTATCAGTGAGCCTATAAATCAATTTGGGATGATTTGACACCTTTAAATTATTCAGTTTTCCTTTCCAGGGACATGGTATATTTTTAGCTTTTTCTTTATGTAGGTCATGAAATGTAACTATTGTGAATGAACTATCTTGTCTTCTACATTATCTAGCCAGATATTGGTAGATATCTGATAATAATATCTGTAACAACAATATTTATCTATATAATAATATCTATCTCTTTCATTGTCCAACTAGATATTGCCAGGTACCTAATAAAAATATAATAATACCTATGTTCACTGAGGTTTACTAAACAATTATGTTATTTAATTTTCAAAAAAGTCTGAGGAAGTGGACATTTTGGTTTCCATTTTACAAGTAAGGAAGCTAAAACTTAAGAGCATTTGGGTAACTTGCCCCAGTTTGCAGCTTCTGAGAGACAGAGCCAAGTTTCTCTGACCTCTGACCTCAAAGTCTGTGCTATTAACCACACCACACTGCAGTAGGAAAGTTATTCCATTTTATATTTTTGACTTATACTCTGATGGACTGAATTTTAGGATTGAGAGGAAAGTACATTTGACTTACAAATTTCAAGTCAGCATTCTTTATTCCCTGTTGCAGACTCCTCAATAAATCTCTATTGAATTTCAAAGAATACTCCAGAAACAAGAATTCTCAAATGACTGTCAGTAGAACTTGTCAAAAGAAGATTAGAAAGGCTCTATTAATATTTTTGCACGTATTATGTCCTTAGCACAAACTTTGTGATTTAAAAATTTTGTCTCTCTCTCCCACCCCTGGAATTTCTTATATACAAAAAGCTTCTAGACACTTCCAGAAACTCCTATTTAATTTTTTGTTATACATTAGACAGCTATCATAATGACACAGTATTAATATACCTACTATGGTCACAACAGGAGAAATAAGAGGGAAAGACAGGTCATTTGCCTCTTCAAAGGCCATTGAAAATTATACTCATGAGCTCAACACAGCTTAATTGACCACATAATTTAAAATGACCATTAAGAAGTGCATGATAAATAATAGCTTCTGAACAATAACTGTAGCATTTCTTCAGAATGAAGAAGAGTCCTTAAAAAATGGGACCAGACCTTATAATTTTCTCAGAAACCTGTTCATTATCAAAGATACTTAATGAAAGAGGAAGGAAAATGGCTCCGTGTTACAAGATTAAGTCATCCAGGATCTTTGGTATTCTGATGGCTTCTGTCCATCATGGCTGCAAAAGTCACCGTTCTTATTTTTGATATATCATGTTTGCATGCTTGTGCACGTGGTAAAAAAGAAACCGAACAAACCAAAACATACACTGAATTTTTGGGTCCCTTCTTTTCACTGGGCCACAAGTATGGATTAGCTTTTATTTTTTTTTGCGGTACGCGGGCCTCTCACTGTTGTGGCCTCTTCCGTTGCGGAGCACAGGCTCCGGACGCGCAGGCTCAGCAGCCCTGGCTCACGGGCCCAGCCGCTCCGCGGCATGTGGGATCTTCCCGGACCGGGGCACGAACCCGTGTCCCTTGCATCGGCAGGCGGACTCTCAACCACTGCGCCACCAGGGAAGCCCGGATTATCTTTCTTTAGATGGTCAACTTTTTCTTTTGCACTCGGTTCTTCTGAACATGTGTGTATCTTGTCTAAAACTGAGGTTTTGTTGTGATTTTGAACAGATTCTTTAGAATGCAGTCTTGCAAAATATTTCCACGTGTAAGAAAACATACAAACACTCTCTTCCTCAACATTCTGTAATTTTGATCAGAGAGACATTGGGACTGGCAGGTACGAACTCAGAGGCCATGGCAGATTAGACGGTAAAACTAGAACTTTGTTGCTTGACTTGCATCAGCTATGAACTCCATCTTTTCTTTCTTCACTTGGTTGTTTAGACTATAAATGCTTCTCAAAGGAAAATTCCAGCAGTGACTGAGAAGTGGCTTCCATACCCAAACTGAATCCTCTTTGGGAGATGGGAGTCTCTCTGGTCTACCGCAGCACAATTAAAAGAGTCTGAATCACCAAGGCAATGAGGGGTTGATTGCACGTCTTTTGGCGTAGCATCTCATGCTTAGAGTAACTGCAATCTGAAATACTGCAATCATTATGAGAATCATGTAACCTATTTTAAATATCAAATAACCATTAGAGCACGCTCAGAAGTTAGTCGTAAAATTCATAGATGTAGATCCTCTGTTTTGACAGCTGAGAACATTCCCAAAGCAGGCTTGGATTTTCCTAAACCAGTACTTTTCAAACTTTACTGTGCGTACAAATCACCTGGATGAAGGTTTTTATTCTGTAGGTCTGGGGTGGGACCTGAGATTCTAAGTGATGTGCAGAGATACTGACACTGCTTGTTTGTGGACTCCACTTTGAGAAGCAAGATCTTGGCCAAAAGAATCCCAGCTGACATTTAGATAAACCACTGAGAAGGTAGTCATGACTCCCTTAGTATTTCAATAACTTCTACTGCTCCATTATATAGCAAAGAATTTGAGGGGTGAGGCTTTGTAACTCCTAAGAACTTGCACATAATTTAAAATCTCTTTATAGCCTGCAATGAAAAAAGCACACCAGAGGATCAGTAAAAAAGTCCTTCAAAAAAGTAACAGTCCCCATTAGTTTATAAACTATAAATGGAGTAAAACCTTTAAAAATTGTGAATCACTATGTTGTACACCTGAAACTTACATAATGTTGTACATCAAGTATACCTTAATAAAAAATTAAAAATAAATAAAGTCTTGGCAATGGGGGAAAAACGTAACAGTCCTTCAGATTTTGAAACATTGCAAAAATATTCTTAATTGGCCTTCATCAGGGTGCCTTGAAATGATAGATATTTCTAAAGGGCCTCTTTGTGGTAGGCTGACATGCTTCCCTTTTGATGTTCAATTAACACTGCATCTTTGACTACTGACTTTTGTAGAAAATCTTTGCTGGATTTTGCATAAAAGAATATGCTCTTCTGGGACACTGGCAGAAAAAGTATTAAAAGAAAGGCTCAGAGATAGACGCCATGGTCATGACATTGAAGTCCCAGTAAGACAGGTTTGCTGGAGGCACTGATAGTTGTGCCAGCATGGAAACTGCTAGAAAAGGCACCCACTATGGTAATCAGTTACTTTCTGATAATATTCTGCATTAACCACACCATATGTGGTGACCATCCCATAGAAGACCTTAGCCTGCATGGTCTTGACTTGACCACTTGTAGGAACAGCCGTCAGGTGGTCGTGGAGCTAACTCTGTAAGATCATGTCCGGTTTGGGTGAGACAGGACCAGCCAGTGCAAAAGTAGGAAGCAGCAGCTCCAGGAAGAGTATGTCCTAATGGGGAAGGTCTCATTGGTGGTCTCTGCCGTGGTCAGGTTTTTCTCTTGGTTGTTTTAAATAAGGGGGGGGAAATGGTTATGCATGTCTCATCCTACAGAAAAATCTAGAGAAGCAGAGGATCTCAGTGGGGGAAAATCCAGGAGTGGCTCAGTAAACCCATGGCTGGTCACACCCTCCATTTTGTGTGCGTGCAGAAATCATTCCTTTCTGAAACCAGTGCCAGCCTCCTCTCTTCAGGTCCAGTGTTTGCCTCTTCCAGCTACCAGTAGTTGCAAAGTCCAGCCTTCCCTCTTGGCCTCCTCCCTTCAGATACATGTTATTTTAAATTCTTTATCTGAATGTATAATACTTTACAGCAAGCCCATGGTCATTACTTTGTGTGTGTGTGTTTTGAGAGCCTATTTTTTTCTTATCTTTAAAAATTTTTTAAATCTATTTTTAGTTAAAATTTTTATTTAAATTTTTTAAAATTTTATTTTTTATTGAAGTATAGTTGATTTACAATGTTGTATTAGTTTTAGGTGTGCAGCACAGTGATTCAGTTATACATAGATATATCTCTATTCTTTTTCAGATTCTTTTTCCTTGTAGGTTATTATAAAATATTGAGTATAGTTCCCTGTGCTATACGGTAGGCATGACATTTTCCTAATAATGATTTTTTTTTCTATGACAGAAGAAATAGAGATAGGAAGCTTGGGGAATGTAGAATTGTAGAAAATCCAAAATTGTCCATAATTCTTATCGTTCAAAAACAACCACTATTAACAATTTAGTGTATTTTTGCTGTTTTCCTCTTACTAAGCATTTAAACATTTGTTTTTATTAAAGCAATATAAAAACTTAGAAAACCTTTTAAATTATACAAACTTCTCTGAGACTCCTTGCCACTCCCCCCACCTCCTATGCCAAGTGTCACTTCCTGGATAATCATTTTCATCAGTAGTCCACTCACTGTTTGTAAGGGATTTTTGTTTGTTTGTGGTGGTTACTCCTTAACCTCAAATAATACATTTCACTTCGATTTCTTGTATTTTTTTTAATTTAAAATTTAAAAACAACTTTTTAAAATTGAAGTATAGTTGATTTACAATGTTGTGTTAGTTCCAGGTGTACAGCATCACTTGTATTTCTTGACTTATTAATTATAGGTAGTATTCATCAACTTGTCATGAAAGATGAGGAAATTGAACACCTACGGATACTCTGCCTTTGTCCTTCCTGAGTTTGTTAAATTTTTTAAATTGTTGACATTTATAATGTTGATATTGTCTCGTGGCTTTAAGGAGATCTTCCATGCTGTGTTTATAGGTTGAGTTTGGAAATATAAACCCAGGGGAAAGAGAGGGAAAAGGGAGTGGGGAGGACCCAACAGTCTCAGTGCTTCTTATTTATTTATTTTAAAATTTATTTATTTATTTTTATCTTTGGCTGCATTGGGTTTTCATTGCTGCGCGCGGGCTTTCTCTAATTGCAGTGAGCGGGGGCTACTCTTCGTTGCAGTGCATGGGCTTCTCATTGCGGTGGCTTCTCTTGTGGCAGAGCACAGGCTCTAGGGGTTCAGTAGTTGTGGCTCACGAGCTCTAGAGCGCAGGCTCAGTAGTTGTGGCGCACGGGCTTAGTTGCTCCGCGGCATGTGGGATCTTCCCGGACCAGGGATCGAACCCACGTCCCCTGCATTGGCAGGCGGATTCTTAACCACTGCGCCACCAGGGAAGTCCTCTCAGTACTTCTTTAATTAGTTACACTGATAATATCCCCATCCTGAACTGACTTTTGCCAGTGTTGCCTCTGAACTTGGAATTTCTTTGGGCCTCCTTTGGAAAGGACTCCTCTTACTTATGAACTTTTGGACTGTAGTTTTTCACTTTTTGCCCCTTCAGTCTGATCCTAATTAGTTTCTGTCTTCTAGGACTTCTGCAAACTTCTGGTCAGCTGCTAGCTATCTCCATCCCACGGAGATATATTATGTTTTTTGGGGTTTTTTTTTTTTTTTGCAGTATGCAGGCCTCTCACTGCTGTGGCCTCTCCCGTTGCGGAGCACAGGCTCCGGATGCGCAGGTTCAGCGGCCATGGCTCATGGGCCCAGCTGCTCCACGGCATGTGGGATCTTCCCGGACCAGGGCACGAACCCATGTCCCCTGCATCGGCAGGCGGACTCTCAACCACTGTGCCACCAGGAAAGCCCGATATATTATGTTTTTAATCTTCAAAAATATTTTTAAAAAATCTATGTGATGGCTCTTCTGTTATTTCCCTGGGACTTCAGGGAGCAGGGGGTTCAATGTGTATGTTCAGTGCACCACTTGGCAACACTAGGAATAACTTCCCCTGTATGGCAATGGGTGGTTTCAGCCATATTATGGTAAACCTAATATCTTACTAACTGAATTAACTTAATTTAGATCTTAATACAAACAAGATCACGTCACGTAGGATCATGTCGATATTTATTCAGATGCCAGGACCCAAAGCTCCCTCTTCCCCTTCGTCTCTGCTTCTGCAAGTGGCTCTGCCTCCTCTCATTTTCTTCTGTTAGATCCATTCTTATCCTAACCGCCTCCTATGTGGTTCCCATAAATGCACCCTGCAAAAACTGAAGGGAAATTGAGGAGTAATTATGTCCCATTCCTACTTAAAACTACATTAATTTATTTTTAAGTACTTATTCAGCGCCTTCCCTTATTGGGCCCTGTTCAAGGTACCAGGCATACGACAGAGGATGAAACAGTGACAAACACCCACCCTTGTGGTGCTTATATTCTAAAAGGCAGAGACATGTTATATCCTGTAGGACTGCAGCCATCAGCTCCACACAAATTGGCAAACACTAGAAGGATAAAATGTGTAATGCTGCCAGCTTAGTAAACACATCATCGAAACTCCTGGCTGGCTTACGGATATCCCAAACTGTTCTAATGAATTACTAGGTAGTCAGTGGATATTTAATAATGATAAAAATAATCACATTGGGCTTCCCTGGTGGCGCAGTGGTTGGGAGTCTGCCTGCCGATGCAGGGGACGCGGGTTCGTGCCCCGGTCCAGGAGGATCCCACGTGCCGCGGAGCGGCTGGGCCCGTGAGCCATGGTCGTTGGGACTGCGCGTCCGGAGCCTGTGCTCCACAGCGGGAGGGGCCACAGCAGTGAGAGTCCCGCGTACTGTAAAAAAAAATAATAATAATAATCACATTAAAAGAACAAAAAAATATTATAATTCAAATTTGAAAGCAACATCTATGTCCTACAACAGAGTAATGGTTAAAAACTTGTGACATATCTGTAAAATGGAAATATGCAGCTGTTATAAATAATATTTATAAAGTTTTTTGAGCATGTGAAGATTTTTTTAAGATGATGAGAAAATTGTTATAAGTAAAAAAAATCACGTATAAAATTGTGTACATAGTTTGATTCTGTACGTTAATTAAGCTGTCTCAATATTCAAAAATACAACAGTATCACTGCTTTCAACTGTGCTCTCTTCAATTCCAGATTAACATCTTGGACAGATTCCATAACACTGTGGTTACTTTCAGGTTTTGAAGTATAGTCTAGTTTTAAACCTTCAGTCTCATTTCTGATTCAATTTCTTTTCCTTCCCTCGTACAGTAGAAGCTGGAACTCTGAACACAACAGAAGTAGGGGAGGCCGTACAGCTGGTTCTGGACAATGGAGGCGGTCAGCATCCACCTCCTTTTGTGAATGGCCCATGGATCACAGGTGGGGAGACATCACTTGTCTCTCTCTGGTTCGTCGTGTTCTTGTCCGATGCCAATGCCTCAGAGGATGAGATGGTCTCCAGACAGGTGAAGGTGTGGGTCCCTTGGGGCAATGCTCAGCTTTCCCCAGGTCCCCTCTGTTGCTGTGGGGAAGAGAAGGGCAAACTAGACTTCCTTCAGGTCGCCCAGCTGTTTGCTCTCCCAGCTTCTATGGGTTGTGCATCTACCACACATCTGCCTCCATGCTCTTCTGCTTCTCCTCTAACTCTCCACTCCTTCCCTGGAATAATGAGACTTCGGGTGTCCCTGCCATGTCCTTTCAAATCATGGCCAACTGATTGGGGGCAGGAGCCTTCACCTTCTTCTAGGCATACTGTATCTTCAAGCCTTATTGGGAGTGGTTTTTCTACTCTCAGCTTCAGACATTTCTAGACTAGAAATGGACATTAGTCTCTAGGCATGCCCCATAAACAATGGAAGATGCTCCCAAAGCCATCTCAAATGCCTTATTCCAAAGGCAGCACAAAGTTACAAAGGGGCTGCAACTTAGCAGGCGTCAGTCAGGGAGCAAGATGCTAGTCTCCTCTTCTTCAAGTTACCTGTGAATTGTTCTCCTGGATTTCTTCCCCTCACCCCTTTGGTGAGGCCCAAAGGCCCAAAGGCCTTTCCTTTGGTGAGATGAAGACAAAGAAAGGAGTTTCCTAGGGTGGTGGTTGGTAGTGGTAAGATTGCTTCTATACTTTTTAAAAAGCACTGGTAGAAGGTTTTGAGTCCTAATTATTTATGGCTCTTTAGAGAATGATCTCAGCTTTGGGAAGTAGCCACAATTCTGGACCAACAGGAAAAAATCCCATGCAACATGTCACTAAGCAGGAAGTGGGTAAGGGGAAGACTAGAGACACTTTCAAGTTTAATAACTTTTACCCCACTATTTGTATTATTTAATTTTTATTATCTGAAAAGAAAAGTCTTCTCAATTCATCCAACTCTTGCAGTTTTCTTAAATGTCTTAGGTATTGTCCTAGTGTCAGAGTCTGCCTGGTGTCTGTTCCCAGTTACTAATGTTGGTGTTATAGACTGGACCAAAGCTTATGAAATGGCTACCCTGTTCTCCCTAACCTTCTACCTGGTCCAGATACCATGACCTTAATCCCACTCTTGTCCTGTCACTAGGAGCAGGCAACTGGCCACTATGCCTTTTTTTTTTTTTTTTTTTTTTTTTTTTGCGGTACGCGGGCCTCTCCCTGCTGTGGCCTCTCCCGTTGCGGAGCACAGGCTCTGGACGCGCAGGCTCAGCAGCCATGGCTCACGGGCCCAGCCGCTCCGCGGCATGTGGGATCTTCCCGGACTGGGTCACGAACCCGTGTCTCCTGCATCGGCAGGTGGACTCCCAACCACTGTGCCACCAGGGAAGCCCGCCACTATGCCTTTGACAAGATGTTGCTCCCTGCTGTCTGATTTCTTACCTGAGCTTTCACAGCCAGGTCCCTCGTTCTTATCTCAGGATCCGGTATGGTGAATTGCATTGTTACTGATGCTCATCCACAGCCTGGACTTGCCCTGGGTGTCCTGCTTTGCCTCTGAATTTTCAGGAAGGGCATCCTGTGCACGTCAGCTTCCCTAAACTCTAATGCTAGATTGTGATCTATCACTAGTTTCTGCCCATGCCAGTTCACTAAAACTTCTTTCACCAAGGATAAGAACAGCTATGAATTGCAATATTTTTAAAAATTGTAGCAAAATACACATAAACATATATAAAATTTACTTTTTTTTTTTTTTTTTGCGGTACGCGGGCCTCTCACTGTTGTGGCCTCTCCCGTTGCGGAGCACAGGCTCTGGACGTGCAGGCTCAGTGGCCATGGCTCACGGGCCCAGCCGCTCCGCGGCATGTGGGATCTTCCTGGACCGGGGCACGAACCCGTGTCCCCTGCATCGGCAGGCAGACTCTCAACCACTGCACCACCAGGGAAGCCCTAAAATTTACCATTTTAAGTGTACAGTTCAGTGGCAGTAAGTAAATTCAAATGTATAACCATCACCATTTTTTATTTCCAGAAGGTTTCATCATCTCAAACAAAAATGCTGTATCCATTAGACAGTAACTCCCATTCTCTCCCTGCCCTTTGGCTGCTGATTACCTCGGTTCCACTATCTGTCTCTCTGAGCTTGCCTATTCTGGATATTTCATATGATATTAATGTTTCCCCCAAGGCTTACTCACCTCTGGTTACACTGATCACTGAATGCCAGATTTTTATGGGTTTTTTTGTTTGTTTTCTGTTCTTTTTTTCTTTTTTTTAAATTGAAGTATAGTTGGTGTACAGGATTATATGTTACAGGTATACAATATAGTGACTTATGATTTTTAAAGGTTATACTCCATTTATAGTTGTTATAAAATATTGGCTATATTCCTTGTGTTGTACAATATATCCCTATAGCTTATTTTATACCTAATAGTTTGTACCCCTTAATCCCCTACCCCTATCTTGCCCCACCCCCTTTCCCTCTCCCAACTGGAAACCACTAGTTTGTCCTCTATATCTGTGAGTCTGTTTCCCTTTTCTTACAGTGTTACGTAGGCTCTCCAAACTTTACTTAACCTAGTATAAGTTCCTTATATACATGTAGTGAGAAGAAACTTTAAATATCTTTTATAATTCCTTTTCCTTTGGAATCATATTTTTGAAATTATCTTCCTATTGATTTAATTATCAAGAAAAAAGTGCAGTTGCTGAGATCAAAAAGATTCTTCGAATTTACCGAGGGAAAAAAGGTTAAAAAAAAAAAAAAGGAAAGAAAGAAAAGAGAAAGCATGTTAATTCTTCTTTAATAATTCAAGATTTCAGTGATCCAAAAGTATTGGGGAAAAAAAATCACCTGAGTAATAAAGCATGCATCATTTGAACGGATTAAAGTTCAAATCACTGCAAAGCAGCTTACTTTTCATCCATCACCATGGATACAAAAGGACAGCTCAAGTGCAGGCATCTGACATCACAAGCATGTCCAGACAAGCCAGGGAGGGGAGCGGAGCCACAAAGGACTGGAAGAAAAGCCACGAAGGGAGGGGAGGAAGAGGCAGAGGGAATGGGTTATTGTTAAAATGATAAATCAGAAGTTCGGTTGGGAGGATTGAATAGGTGGAGGCACGAGGCCAGCTGAGAAGCTTGGAGACCAGCGTTTGTTTACAATGACCTTTAAATACCTTCTTAGCCAGAAACAGAACCAGAGGAAGACTGAGAAGAGGTATATCAGATCATTTGCTACTCAAACGGCAATTTCGATAGTTTCATTTGTTCTCCTTATTTTATTTTTAGACTTTAATTTTAACTAATGTTCTAAAGGTTTCACTTGCCTGGCCAGTGGTTAAGACTCCGCAGAGGCTCAGTTTGATCCCTGGTCCGGGAAGTAAGATCCCGCATGCCGCGCGCGGCTCTGTCAAAACAAACAAACAAGAACAAAAACACCTCAATCCCCAAAGTAGCTGAAATCTCCAAATAACAGCTGAAAAGACTCAATGGGACCAGTGCCCACAGGACAATACAAAGTGGTAAATATTGAGACAAATTGCTAGGTATTGGGCTTCCCTGGTGGCGCAGTGGATGAGAGTTCGCCTGCCGATGCAGGGGACGCGGGTTCGTGCCCCGGTCCGGGAAGATCCCACATGCCGCGGAGCGGCTGGGCCCGTGAGCCATGGCTGCTGAGCCTGCGCGTCCGGAGCCTGTGCTGCGCAACGGGAGAGGCCACAGCAGGGAGAGGCCTGTGTACCGCAAAAAAAAAAAAAAAAAAAAAAAAATTGCTAGGTATTAAGTTCTTCTTCATGAACAGACACAATTTTTACTATTTAAAATTTTTTATTAACTTAAAATTTTGTTTCCTATAAAGCGACAACGAGTGCATCTTATTCTCAGGTTGCTGCCTAGCGTATAAAGACCTGGACTTGGAAACTCTGGATTGGGAGGTGTGCTGGTCAAGGTATAACAACCGGTTCTCTGGGGAAAGCCCTGATTTGTAGTGTTTGCTGATTTCTGTGGTTTAAATATTTTCGCCATGCCTGATTTCCGGCTACTGTCCTGATGTCAGCTGGCTTACAAACCTTCTGAAAATGTTAACAGTTGGCTCTTGGGAGCCAGTACCAACGAGCTCTCGCAGGTCATTGATTGGTTTCTGTGACAGCTCTGACACCAGCTTGTCCTGGGACTCCAAGCATCTCACAAGACCTCAGTTTCCTCATGGGATGAAGGGGTTGGAACTGGACTTAAACTTTGGTTGTTAAAATTCTGTGTTGGTTTGCCCTGGTGATTTGAGAGAGGATTCTTGGGCGCCTGCTTCTGGGAGGGGTTTGGGAGATCCTCATATGCACTTCCCCTTTGCACAGCTATCCTCCTGACTCTATCATAGAGTATATATATATATTTTTTCCTTTATTTAAAATTGAAGTATAGTTGATTTACAATATCATGTTAGTTTCAGGTATACAGCACACTGATTCAGTTATACATATATATATTCTTTTTCAGATTCTTTCCCCTTATAGATTATTACATAACGTTGAGTAGAGTTCCTTGTGCTATACAGTAGGTCCTTGTTGATTATCTATTTTATGTATAGTAGTGTATATTTGTAAATCCCATCCTCCTAATTTATCCACCCCCCCCCTTCCCTTTTGGTAACCATAAGTTTATTTTCTATGTTTGTGGGTCTCTTTCTGTTTTGTAAATAAGCTCATTTGTGTTTTTTTTTTTTAGATTCCACATATAAATGGTGTCATATGATATTTGTCTTTGTCTGGCTTACTTCATTTAGTATGATAATCTCTAGGTCCATCCATGTTGCTGCAAATGGCATTATTTCATTCTTTTTTACGGCTGAGTACTATTCCATTGTATATATGTACCATATCTTCTTTAATCATTCATCTGTCAATGGACACTCGGGTTGTTTCCATGTCTTGGCTATTGTAAATAGTACTGCCATGAACATTGGGGTGCATGTACCTTTTCAAATTATAGTTTTCTCTGGATATATGCCCAGGAATGGGATTGCTGGATCATATGATAACTCTATTTTTAGTTTTATAAGGAAGCTCCATACTGTTTTCCATAGTGGCTATACCAATTTACATTCCCGTCAACAGCGTAGAAGGGTTCCTTTTTCTCATAGAGTATATTTTAGATTTCTGTGTAACCTACTGTTTGAAAAGAAGCTTCTATTACTACGGGAAAATAATCAGAAAGCCACTTGACTAATTGATCTTAAAGACTCCCTTCCATTAATGAAAACTGACGATTCTATGAAACTAAAAATGTGAGTCAAACACAAATATAATGATGTCTGTGGATTGTACTGTACTCACAATAGTACTTTCTTTTTCTTGGTTAAATCTTAAACTAAACAGTGGCTGAAAGAGTCAACCATACCTGAGTGGAGTTGTACCCATGGAATCATAGACTTTAAAATGAGAAGAACTTAGAGGTGATTTCCTCCAAGGGTTTCAAATATGCCCAAGGGGTTCATCCAAGTCCTCTCAGAAGATGCTCTGTGTGTGTGTGCATGTGTATGCACAAACACGTGTGTATGCTAAACAGGTTGTGAGCCACTTGTACCCCTCCCTCCCCATTGGCATTCCTCCTTCAACAGAGAAGCACATCTTATGTTTTAAATATTGGCTTTCCATTCAAGATTTCCCTTGAGGAAAGGGTTCCGATGTGTGTATGGGGGAAAGAAGAAGACTGGGAACAGAGTAAAGACAAGTGATTAATGCCATTTGCTTTGTTTTAAAGAAGAAGAATTCCTTGTCCTCTATCCCACAACCAGTAAGAGGCTGAGTCATGTCTAAAATTCAGGTCTTTAAGTTTTCAGACTATTATTTCCCTTTTCAGAAGCTGACTACCTTCCTTATTACATGCCTTTGGGTAAATAGTCTAACCCTATATTGCCCAATAGGATAGCCACAACCCACTGTTGAGTACTTGAAGTGTGGCTGGTCTGAGATGTGTTGTAACTGTAAAATAGACACTTAAGTGTCAAAGTCTTAGTAGAAAAAAATGTGAAATATCTCATTGATAATTTTCAAATATCAATTGCATGTTGAAAATGATAATACTTTGGATATATTACGTTAAATGAATTGTCTAAAACTTATTTTAGCCTGAGTACTAGACAGTTTAAAATTAAACATGTGGCTCACATTATGGGTCTATTAGACAAATCTGACTTAACCTTGGGGTCAGTTTCCTCATCTGTTGAAAGGGGAAAGTATCTGCCCTTTCTATTTCTCAGGATTGTTTTAAAATCAAATGAGGTAATCTTTGTGAAAGTGCTATGCAAAATGCTACACAAATCTAAGATCCTACTCCAAGGCATTTTAATGCTTGTTGGGTCACCCATTGTGTTAGTTGCTCCTTGGAAAGTTTTGTGGAGTTTTTTCTTTGTTATTGTTTATATGTTTTTGGAGGGTGGGGCAGGGGGAGGTAAAGTAATAGTGTAGGCTACAAACATAATAATGAGCACATTCACTTAGTCTTCTCATTTATATTCTGTGTGTGCACTGAGTCTGTTAACTCAGCCTCAGTACTGAACCGTATAAATGGTAGATGCTATACTTACATGCTGTGAGGATCTCAGCTTGAGCCATAGACCTCAGAATCCTCCTGGGAAAGAACTTTTCC
The DNA here is from genome assembly GCF_951394435.1 of Stenella coeruleoalba. NCBI lineage: Eukaryota > Metazoa > Chordata > Mammalia > Artiodactyla > Delphinidae > Stenella > Stenella coeruleoalba. The sequence continues at coordinate 15,960,735 of NC_137158.1, read as the reverse complement.
AAGGGGAAAAGGGTAAAGTACAGCTACCTTGATCAAGAGCTGTCAGAGAAGGTAGTGTCTGACTACAGCACTCAAATCCATGCCAGTCCAGCTCCCTACTGTGTTTGTATGATAAGGCAAGAGAAATGAAAGCACTGTTTCATTAAATTATGTAAAACATCTGGGCATAATGAGTGTCTTAGTCAGTGTGGGCTGCTATAACAAAAATACTGTACCATAGACTGGGTGGCTTAAACAACATTAATTTATTTCTCACAGTTCTGGAAGCTAAGAAGTCAAGATCAAGATGGCAGCAGATCTGGTGTCTGGTGAGAACCCACTTCCTGGCTTGCAGGTAGCTGTCTCATTGTAGCCTCACATGGCAGAGTCCTAGCTTTCTGGCCTCTTCTTATAAGAGCACTAATCCCATTTGTGAGAGCTCCACCCTCATGACCTGATCACCTCCTAAAGGCCCCATTTCATAATACCATCACATTGGGGATTAGATTTCAACATATGAATTTTCAGGGAGACACAAACATTCAGTCTATAACAGCAAGAAACACTTAACTGGGATCCATGTAACAGAGAGTGACACATAGGGAAGGGGGCATATCACTTTTACCTCCAAACCTTGGCTCTAGAACACTAGGTCAGGATGCTGTTGGGAAAATAGAAACTGCACTAGGTTTAAATAGAGGGTATTTGGGAATTCCCTGGCAGTCCAGTGGTTAGGACTTCATGTTCTCACTGCCGAGGCCGTGGGTTCAATCCCTGGTCGGGGAACTAAGATCCCTCAAGCCGTGCTGTGTGGCAATAAATAAAATAAAATAAAATAAAATAAAATAAAATAAATGAGAGTATTTAATACAGGGAACTGGTACACAGGTGTTGAAAGGCTGAAAGATCACAAAGGATAACCCAGATATTTGTAACTGCAAAAAGCAATTACCTGTATGGATTAAAGGAATAAACACAGAGGTGGGGTCACTAGAACCTAGGGACTCAGAGAGAAGGCCCCACAGGTCTGGTATCTACACCCAGAGGAGAGAGCTCTAGGTATCTAGTCCTGGGAGCAGCAAAAGACATGTTAGACTAGAGCCAACTGCTTCTGCTGCTGGAGAAGGAATGTCTCTCTGCTCACCACCTGCCTTCTAAACTTTCCCCAATGCCTTCTGCTATCAGAACCTGGCAGGGAGCCAACTCACAAGGGAGTTTGGGAAATGCAGATAGCCAAGTCCTAGTACCAGCATCACATAATAGAATACAGAAAGGCAGGCTAGGAAGTGAGAAACAATAGGCATTTAACTGGCACTATTCCAGTTCAACTTTGGCACTGACATAGTGGTGGTACTTAGTGATTCAGTAACAGCCACCAGTGGAAACTGCCGGGTTCTGGAGAGAAAGGGGAGAGACTAACCATGATAGGGCAGTGGTCCTATTGTCTCTCCTAAGAAGGATTACCATTGAAGGTAATGGTGTTTGTAAGTATGAGACACTCTCTGGGAAGTCCCATAAATTACTGGTGGGGAAGTCTTTTGACAGTGGAGGGTCAACTATAAGTCAGAAGGGGTCAAAGGACAACAAAATTTGGCTGATCTGATCTGTATTTACAGACTGGGGATCTTAGAATTACATGTGCTTTTCTAAAAAGAACTTTAAAAAACAGCAGACCCTCCGAACCTATTTGAATAAAATTATTATCACTTTTGGGGACATCTGTTGGTTTTGTCCCGTATTCCTTCTTCTAGTAACGGCATTCCAGTTTTCCTTTGGAGAAGCACCTCTCTCAGCTCTTCTGGGTGAACATAAAAATACAGGTGACTTGATCATACCCTTTCCACCTCCCCACCCCAAGGAGCCACTTGGCCACAGTAATTAGTTCATGTTCAGGTATGAGCAGAGTTAATACCAGGATTTCTGCTGGACCAATCAGAAAAGAGGTGTTCTTTTTCCTACGGGGTTGCTAGATGAATAGAATGTAAGTTTGGCGCTTTGGTGGTCAAACTTGGCAGGGAAAGCCTGCCTGACATAAAACCTACACATAAAGAAGTACATGCAAGAGACAAAGAGAAAACAAAAATTTAATATCAATAACATTGAGCACTTGGATCCAACCATATTTGGAGCTGGGTTTACTTCTAGATTTTTCTATCATATAAAACAATCTATTCTTCTTTGTTTTTTACTAAGCCATTTTTAAAAATTGAGGTAAAGTTCACATACAGTGAAAAACACCTATCTTAATTATAAATTTTGATGAGTTTTGATAAAGGAAACACTCTTAACTACCTCCTCAGTCAAGATATAGTATATTCACATCACTCTTTCACTCCTTTCCAGTCCGTCCCTACCCCACCCCCATAGTCTACTGTTCTGATTTTCACCAGTTAAGATGAACTTCGCCTGTTTTTTAACTGATTGTTAGTGGAAATATACAGAATATATGCTTTTGTGTCTGACTTCTTCTGCTCAACATTATACCTTTGAAATTCATCCATGCTGACCAGTAGTTAATTCTGTTGATGACCAACATTACATTGTAAGGATAATACTGTATTTAAAAGTATTATTCTCATGTTAATGGATATTTGGGTTGTTTCCTGTTTTGCCTAATATGAATAACGCTGCTATAAATGCTATTGATTAAGTATTTTTTGAATTTTTTTTTATATCTCTAGTGTAAATACCTTGGCGAAATTACTGGGTCATGTTATAAATGTATGTTTACCTTCCTAAGAAATGCTGTCTGCATTTTCACCTGGATGTCCCAAAGATATCTCAAACATGGTCCCCAAACCATTTATTACTGTCCTTTATCTCACACTTGCCCTTCTGTACTCACCGTCTTTGGTGAAGGGTACCAGGCGTCTTCTCCAGGAATTTGGGGTCAACCTGGGATTCTTCTTCCCCATCACCCTCTCACATACAATCAGTCACCCAAACTTATAACATAGGTAATACACACCCATTTTCTTTCTCTCCCTACTACAATTGCAGTATAACATAGTACAGTCATTTTCAAACTTTCTTTTTTTTTACTTTGAGACATAGTAATACCACATAATAGATATATAAAAATCACTGAAACAGAAGTTTCATAAAATGATATTTATCCTTCCTGTACACAATATACTCTGGTATTTTCTGTTCTCCTCTATATCCATTAAAAAATGTGGTTACAAACCATAAATTGATTTGATAATTCATTAATAAACCACAAAAACAGGTGGTTGAAAGCCCGGGTCCTAGAGTCAGACAGGGATTTAAATCCCTACTCTGCTATTTCCTAACTGTAACCCTGGGCAAAACACTTAGCCTCTTTCAGCCCCAGGCTTCACTTGTAACAAACAAATAACAAAAATAATACTATATCAGAGTCGTAGTAAGGATTAAATTGGGTTGCGGCAAGGATTAAAGTGAGTATGTAAAACTGTATGTCTAGGGCCAGGAATAGAAGATGCTCACTTGATATTGGTCAATATTGCTCCCTCGATCAATATTAGTTGATTCAGGCCCTCCTCATTTCTTGCCTATGTTACTAGCCCCTTCCTGAAGTTTTAAAGGTCTTACCTGACCTTTCTGCTTCTAGTCTCACCCTGCTGGGATAATCTATCTAAAGTGCAGATCAAATCATATCAGTCCAAAAATTCATCAGTCACTACCTATGGTGTTTGGGATTAAATACAAGCTTAAAAAAGCATTTAAACATCTCTAGCCTTTGCCTCCTATCCAACCATACACTGGCGAGAGAAGGGGCTACTCCCTCTCTCAGTGTATGCTCTACCTTTCCCCATGCCCTCCCCCATGATGTTTACTAAACGATTTGCCCTGCCTCTGGGCATATACTGCCCTGCCTGGGGATATACTGATTTATTTCTACCTTATTTATCTTCCCATTTCTGGTTAGCTTTATGTGGCATAAGCTCTAATTCAAGAGTTATTTCCTCTGGGAATCATATCTGGGCCACCAGGCTGAGTTAAGAGTTCCTTCCCCAAGTCCCCTTAGCACCTTAGGTATATCTTTATAATTGCCCTTATTACATAGATGACCTGCAATCAGAAAAACTTATCTTTCTTGTTCATTAGACAGCAGGCAGCTGGAAGACAAGGACTTCATTTTTCATCTCTGTGTTCCCCAAGTACTCAATATGTATTTAATGAACGAAGGTTTCTACCTCAGAAATTTCCCATTGCAGCTCTGCTATGCCATTTTTCTGTTTTCACTGGAGAAATACCTGTCTATTATGCTAGAACTCCAAAGTAGTAAAAACACTTTTTTCTTTACCTAGGATATTTATTGTCAATTAAAAAGACAGTCACTGATTTTAATAGAATCTCCTGTGGATTATTTTCAGTTGAGAACAGGCAATCATCTACTAAGAAAACTATACTAACATTCTCCCTTTCAAATCTAACCATGTGAATACAAATAGAATTACATTTTCCTTCAGTGTTAGTCCTACTGTGTTGGAGACAGCATTTGACCTGTAGGTCAATTTACTTAAAGATGTAATTGTGGAGTAACAAAATATGAAAACATGTATTAAAAACTAGCTTAAAGCAGCTTTTGATTTAGTTCTTTCTATGCAAAACAAAAGCAAAAGCCCCCCAAATTCAAATAAACTCTAAGAAATTGAGAAACTATTAATGATTTACTCACCAATTATGAAAGAAAAATACTAGTAAACATCTCAATAGCCTTATTTCTTTCTCCACTAACAAAATAATTAACTTGTAAATTTCATCAAGTGATCAAATAAGATTTATCCTTTAAAGAAAGTAATAGTCAAAGAGTATCAGCTTTCTGTACTGCAAAGGCAAATAATAACAAAAATCAATTAGACTAAATTTGTTTTTATAAGAGCAGACTACTTTCTGTGTCCCCAGTTTTACTGTTCTTTATACCCTACTCAAGTTTTCCTAAGCCATTCCATTTTTTTAAACATCTGGTATATTAGATAATGTTTAAAAGTTAATATTATGTGTTGGCAACCCACTATTTACCTGGAATTTATAAATAAATTTAAAATTTTCTAGCAATATGGACACCAAAAAGTTAGATTTAGAATTTTCGAATTTTGTACTACTTATCACAAAAGGTAAAATATATAAGAATATATATATTCTTATATATATATTCTTTTTTTTAAGAATTGTATTAAATGGACAACTGAACTTTAGCTAAGAATAATTATATGCTGGTGTACTTTCTAAGTTGTGATTATTTCTAGTATGCCCATTTTAAATTATAGTCATTGTAATTCCTGGATTGTCTACAGTTGGAAAGTCTACTTACTAGTCTATTAATTTTATGAAGCTTCTAACAAATTGTTCAAACACTTAAGTTTCCCCATATGCAAAATGGGAATAAGTCTACTGGTAAGCATTTCTAGGAAGATTTTAATTGATATCATCTGTATCACTGTTGCCACATAGTATTAAACAAGGCAATCAGAGTCCTGCAAAAAGTTAACATTCAGTTAAATCTGGAGATATTGCAATAACAATATAAGCCCCAAAATAATAAAAATAAAACTCCAAAGTGCTTAATAATTATTAACATAATTTTTTTCATAAACATAATCTTTAAAAATAATAAGTCTGGTTCCTGTTGCTTATAATTTCAAGTGGCAGAAATGTAAAGATGTGATTTTGTTGGCTTTGTTTCCCTTTTTTTTTTTTTTGAAAAGCAGAATTCTATGTAGTATATAGTGAAATGAAATGGCAAATGGTATAATCTTAGGAAATTCCAGCCCTATCAAAATCATATCAAAACCATGTAAAATCACATAAAAACATTTGAAATTATCTCCTATTTTGGGATAACCTTTTAAAAAATTAGTTCAATAAACTGATTCTTAACTTATGTAGGTTTATAAATTCTTTTGGTCTTTTTCCTAGGTCCAACAAATTGATAGTCACTGTTATTCCAAATACGATAGAGTGAATAAAACTGTACATTGTAAAGATCTTGAAAATGTGTTACATACAATTAGACAATTTTGTGGAGACTCCTGAACTTTTAAATTCTTTCTTGCTCGCCAGCAACTCTATTAACCTGTAGGTGAAACACATTAAAGGCCTTAAATTTGAAACCTGGAACTTAGCTGACCTTGGCTTGAATCCTGACCCCACCACTTACTACTTTAGTATCTAGTGGTAGATCCTTTAACCTTTCAGAATCTGTTTCCTCAGGTAGAACGATGAATAACAATACCAGTCTAGAACCTGAATGAAGCCAGAATATTACACTGACTAGCACACTGTTAGTGCTAAATAAATACCGTTTCATTCTCAGCTCTCCTTGAGTGCTAGCAAACCCCAGTTTGACTATTTGGGGAGAGACTCTTTTTGTTTTTGTTTTTTAATCTAGTTACAGGATGTTTTTTGACTCTTTATAGCAACTTCCTTTAAAAGTAATCCATCAATGCGTTTACTGAGCTACATAGTATTAACTTTAACGGAGTAATAACCAGTGAACTAGTTTAATGAAGAGTATTAGCAGATTTAAACAAATTAATGAAAAGCTATTTCAGTGCAGTTTCTGGTATTACTCATCTTGATTTTTTTACTAACAGATGATTACTATCTTCTCCCGATTATTGCGCATAGAGACGATTGTATTTAATTATGGTATTGTTTAGGTGGGTTAATCTTTAACTTGAAGTAAAATATATTGACAGGGTAAAATGAAAGGTTTGAAACAGTGCAAGTCGAACACATGGTCAAGCAAGAAACGGAATTACCGTAATTCATGGTCAGAAGATTGATTAGAACGCCTTTGCCTTCAAGAATTAGATTCTCTGCAGAATGAAGGTGCTAGAGAAATTAACAAAGGCGAGAACAGCGGAGTATGGTGTTAAACCATCATAATAATCAGAAGGCTCAGAAAGGCTTGAAACTTCATCGCAGAGAGGATTTTCTTTTTACCTTCCCTGCCTCCCGCAATTAATGCCATTTAATATACACTGTCAATTATTTTTGAAGGGAAAATATGCCTTAAAGCAGCTCTCGATAGGTTACTGACATGCGCCACAAATGTCATTCCACCTCAAACCCCTTCCAAAACCTAACAATCACTTTTAAGCCTAATTCGGGGCACTTTCGTGCTTCACTAAAGCCAGGTCTTCGAGGCAGGCGCATCAGTACACTTATTCCACATCCTCCTGAAAATCAGCAATTTCAGTGCTAAGACAGAGAAGCGACTAGCTATTTGTTTCTAATTTAAAACCAAGCGATTTCCAAAAACGATTCGAGACAATTTTCAATGTTTTCAACTACGCAGTTGCTCATTTCTACAATTCACGTCAAGTAACCCCTCTCCTCTCCGCCCGCGCCTTTCACCTCCCACCACCCAGGGGCCTAGACCCTCTGCGGCCGCCCCTGGCTTCGCTCAGCTTAAAGGGCCGGGCGCGCTTCTACGAGCTTCGGTGCGCACGACTTCGCCACTCTCCGTAGCCTCTACAGCCAGAGCGGTCAACCAATGGCCGCCTAGTCTCGTACTCATCGTCCCGCCTTCCGGTTCCACTGAAGCCAATAGAAAGAACCCTCTAACAACAGAAGCCAATGGGAGGTCGGGGGCGGGCTTATCATTGGCTGCGGGCGTCCCGCAGTGCAGTCTGGGCCTCCCCCTCCGTTACCCTGGAGCCGAGGTCGCCGCGCCGTTGCAACCCAGGAGCTGACGTCCCTGCCCCTACCTTAGCCCCGTGTTCAAACTTTCCGCACCCCAGCCCCCTGAGCGCCCGCCCCGCAGCCGGGTCTGGCACCCCTTCTTTGGCGGCCGGACGCCGAGGCCCCGCGGACAGAAGGTAAGGAGGCGGGCGCCGCGTCCGCGTTGAGGAGGGGCGGGAGCGGTTTGGAGGTGGGCTTTGGGGTGGGCGTGGGGATAGGGGGGACTTGAGGGTGCGAGTTGAGGCCGGGCTGTGCGGGACCCGCCAAGCAGGTTGGGGGCGTGCGAGTGGAGTTGTTAAAGGATAAGGGATGGAGGAGGATTGGGGGACGCGGGGAGAAGGAAAGTCCTCGGAAAACAAATCTGGAGCCCGGCGGCTGGGAGGGGGTTGGGCGGAGGGGAGGTTGACCGAAAGATGGGGGATTGGGAAGTTAGGATGAGAACGAGTTCGGGAGGGGTTGCTTTGGGAGATCAGGGTAAGAAGAAAGGGAGCGCCTTGCAGGAGGATCTAGAGAAGGGGTTCGGAGTTATTAGAAAGCCCTAGGGGCCTGCAGACACTGAAGATGGGAAAGGAGGGATGGGGCAAGAAGGGGAAGGAGGCTGTGGGGCTCTTTGTAGCCCTGGAATTAATAAATGATAGGAAGTTAAGACTGATTAGAGTGGAACGGCTCTTTGGTGCAGGCTGTGAAATTTTTACACATCCTTCAGAGATGGGATGAGAGGAGGGGAGAGTTGGCAAAAATAAAAAAAAAAAGTGCCTTCTTGGCATCGGTGAATCGGAGTGGGTGCTCAGATACTTGGCGTTTTAAGTCGGCAGGACCACGGGGTAGCGTTTAACAGTAGTGAAGAGCACGGATCCAGTTCACCTGAGCTTAATCCCCCTCACTGACTTCCACCTGAGCTTAACTCCCTCTCACTGACTTCCACCTGAGCTTAAACCCCTCTCATTGATTTTCACCTGAGTTTAAACCTCTCATTCACTTTGTGGCCTCAGACAAACCACAACTATCAATTAGTAACAAATTGGGAATTAAGCAGGAGAGTCATGCTGTCTGATCTCTTTGTCAAGTTTCAATAGGTTTCTCTAACTGGGGCAACAAAAATGAAAGCAGGATATCAGTTAGGAGGCTGTTGTAGAAGTTCAAGTGAGAAAAGATGGTGGCTTGGACCAGGGCAGTTGCAGTGGGGATGGTAAGAAATCATCAAATGTGGAGTATATTTTGGAGATAAAACAGCCTGGTTTTACAGATGGTTTGGTTGTGGGATGTGAGAGTAAGAAGGAATCCGGGATGATCCTTAGATTTGTGAAATGGATAATTTAGTAGATGGAAATGCCATTTAATGTGATCAGAAAAATAGGAAAGAGTGGGTGGGAGTAGAAAGGGGATAGATCATGATTTTGTGCTGGCATGTAAGGTTGAAATGATGTTTAGATACCTAGCTGGGGTTGTCACATAGGAAGGTGAATATATGAATCCGAAAGGCAGGGTAAATGAAGTCTAGGTGAGATCACCTAAGGAGAGAGCGTAGATAAAAGAAAAGAGGGCCAAATATGTGGTGCCTTGTGTACTCCAACCTTTAGAGGTCAGGAAGAGGAGGCGGATTCAACAAAGAAGACTGGGAAGAGACAGCCAGTGAGGTAATGAGAAAACCAGGAAAGCAGGTGGCTATGGAAGTTAAGTAAGAAAAGAGAGTGTTGTAGGCAGGAGGGACTGGTCAGTCTCGTCCAATGCTGCTGGGGGGTCAGGGGTGAAGAGGACAGAAAATTGGTTCTTGGATTTCACCAGGCTGAATGTCACTGTCTCTTTTGACAAAAGCTATTTCAGCGGAATGGTCGGGATGAAAACCTGACTAGTGTGGATTCAGAAAAACATTGTTGGAAAGGAAGTAGAGATGACATTCTAGATTATAAATTACTCTTCGAAAACTTTTACTGGAAAATTGGAGTGGAGAAATTGGGTTGTAGATGCAATAGGCCATGGAGTCAAGCAGCAGCTTTACTAGAACCTCTTTGTTGATTGGAATGATCCTGTAGAGAGGGCAGAATTGCAGGAGCACAGTCCTTGAGATGGAGAGGAGTGGGAAGGAAGACAGGTGAAAAGTTTAGCTCTAAAAAGGAGCAGAAATGCTGCTTCAGTTTTAGTAGGGGGAGCGCCACACTATGGAATAGATGCACATGGAGGTGGCTTTAAAGATGAGGTAGTTCTCATCGATGGTTGGTATTGAAATATTGAATAGGTCCCTCAACCAAGAGTCAGAAAACTTGTAGTCCATTTCCAGTTTTACTAACTTAGGTCTATGACCTTAGATAAGTTGGGATCTTGGGTAAGTCACTTTGTTTTTCTGGGTCTTAGTTTCCTTAATCTATTCAAAGAAAGGAGTGATTTCCCAGGGTTCCTTCCAGTGCTAAATTGTTATGTAATCTTATTGAACTATAGTAGTTCATTTGTTTTTACTTCGTAAAAACATTATTAGTTATTATTCTAATAGTTGTCTTACCTCATCTTTATCCATTTCTTCCTTTCATATTTTGGTCTAATATTTCATGCATTTTCTTTTTTCTTTAACTTGTTAACTTTTGTTTTCCTGTTTGCTTGTTTGAACAGTTTTTCTGGCAGCCACTGACAGCCAGGCAACGGTGTTCTTACAAGGACTAAGGACTAATTTTATAAAGGAAAATTTTCACAAGTGTCTAAATTTCCATTTTCTAGGAAGGCTTAGATCTTTGGGTTGCTTTATTTTCTAAGGAATGCTTGTTTGTTGTCATGAAGGTTTGTAACATAATATGGGATTAGAAATACCTACCTTATTTCAGCATAGAGCCTAAGTAATCAGAAGTTTGGCAAAGGTAACAAAATGTTCTCTAGCATTCCTGGGACTATTCTTCTCCTTTTTTTTAAATTTAATTTTTTATTTTATATTGGAGTATAGTTGATTTACAATGTAGTGTTAGTTTCAGGTGTACAGCAAAGTGATTCAGTCATACATATATCCATTCTTTTTCGGGTTCTTTTCCCACATAGGTTATTACAGAATATTGAGTAGAGTTCCCTGTGCTGTATACTAGGTCCTTGTGGATTATCTGTTTTATATATGGTAGTGTGTATGTGTTAATCCCAAACTCCTAATTTATCCCTCGCCCACACAACGTTTCCCCTTTGGTAACCATAAGTTTATTTTCTATTTTCGAAGCCTATGAGTCTGTTTCTGTTTTGTAAATAAGTTCATTTGTATCATTTTTTTTTTAGAGTCCACATATAAGTGATGTCATATGATACTTGTCTTTCTCTGTCTGACTTATTTCACTTAATATGATAATCTCTAGGTCCATCCATGTTGCTGCAAATGGCATTATTTCCTTCTTTTTATGGCTGAGTAATATTCCATTGTATATATGTACCACATCTTCTTCATCCATTCCTCTGCTGATGGACATTTAGGTTGCTTCCATGTCCTGGCTGTTATAAATAGTGCTGCAGTGAACATTGGGGCGCCTGTATCTTTTTGAATTATGGTTTTCTCCACATATATGTCCTGGGGGCTGTTCTTGAATTTATCACTTTTAAAGTGTTCTCGTGTAATTAACATGTAATAGTTTCAGGGAATATATAAAGGATACATACATAATTTATTGTGACTGTTTTTTCTAATCTTCTCTCTTTGATGGAAGAGCCAGACGCTGCTCTAAAAGAACTCATAGTGTATTTTTGCTCATTTTAGTTTCCTCATTGTCTAAAATGGCGTCTGTATCATCAGTAATTTTTGTTGACTGAATAAGTGTATGAATTGAATAGTAGTTTCATGAACTTTGGAAAAGTGATTGCTTATATCAAGTTGTCTTGAAAGGTCGAGAATAATTGTTATGAATAATTAGCCTAAAGATGACTTATATTTGCTGTTAAAGATATAGATCTGACCATATGTATTTGTCTCTTCTACTTGGAGACATTAAAATCATATTAAAGAAAAAAAGAGAATAAACGTATAACATTGTAAGAATGATAGAATACTCTCAGTAGACGAGAGATAACAACACATTTCTGAAACATGAAAGAAATGACGGGTGGAATAGATTAGAACAGAACTATGTCCCAAGATATTCAAGAGGGAACTGCAGCAAAGAAATATTCTGATATATCCAACAGAGTCTCAGAGTATCTTGGGATTTAAAAAGTCAGAAAAGAAAATTGAAAATGGGGAGGAAGAATAATTAAAAAACTATAAATGGAATAGTTGTGCCTCCTTTTCCACCCAAGCTCATGCACAGCGACCGTCAGTGTAATACTCTCTGCCCTTCACCCCTCACTCTCTTTCCCATCAAAAAACATAGAAGTAATTTCTCCTGGAAATAAAAACAAAGATGACACTAAAGAAGAAGTAGAGTTGCCATGGTGGACATTTGTGTTTGGAGATAATCCCTTCTCATTGCTAACTTTTAGGGAGTCCCCAGCATAATGACTGATTCTTTGCTGTTCATCCTAAAGCAACATGTGCCTGTCAGGAGGCCCCGCTCACATGTACATGGTTTCTGTTCATTCTTTTTCTTCTTTCCTAAATATCAGTGGGTGACTAAAAATTATCTTCAAAGAAATAAAATCAGCAGTGTATAAAAAAACCTAAGATGAACAAACTGAAAAACTGTAACTGTGTGAAACGAAGATAATTTATGGATCAGAAGAGACCTTAAAACAAACAAAATCTCTATTTAGTGTTCTTGGGAAAGAGAATGTATTGCCTCATTAAAGTAAGAACAGAATAATTATTTTAAAAAATCAGAACAAGAAAGAGTTCTTGCAAATTAAGATGTTTGCACAAATTAAAAAAAAAAATTCCTGGATGATTTAGAAGATAGAGTGAGTAAATGTCTTTGAAAATAGTCCAAAAAGACAAAGAGAGCAAGTCTGTTATTTAACCAGTAGAAGTTTCAAAAAGAGTAAAGGAAGAGTCAGTTATCAAAAAAGAAACCTAAGAACATTTCTCGTGCTTAAAGACACAAGTTTCCACATTAAAAGGAAGAGGGAAAGAAAAGGGCAACACAATGAAAACAGAACCACACCTACGTACATCATTGTGACATTTCAATATAGCAAGAGGGAAGATCCTAAAAGTTCCTAGGGAGTTAAAAAAAAAAAAAAGATTACCTATGAAGAATGAGAATCAGATGAACATAACTAGAGTGTGAACTCCATAAGGGCAGGGATCTTTCGTTGTTGTTTTTTCATTACTGTTGCATAGTGAGAGCTCAAGAAAAGTATATGTTGAGTAAAAGAATGACTGTCACATCTCATAAGCAGCTCTGAGGGTTTAGAAGACAGTGGAGCAGTGTCTCCAAAGTTCTGAGAGAGTCACTTAGAATTTGGAACCTATGAAAACTATCAAGTATGAGGCAAAATAAAGACATTCTCAGGCATGCAAAGACTCAGAACTTTTACCTCGGATAACCCTTTCGGAAGAAGCTGCTTGAGGATATGGAGCAGTAAAATACAATGAAAACTAATAAAGACGATGACATGGGCCACTAGAAATGGTAGATTAACTCAGAAGTACGGTAAAAGTTATTCCAGAATGACAGTGGTGCAGCGGGTAGAAAGTTATTGGTTTACATTAGAATAGGAAATTACTGGTCTCCAAGAAAAATGTCTTTTAGGAGGAAGAATAATGGATTTCAGGCTATAGATAGAATGACTAAGAAACTGATAGATATCAGTGATGTGATAAGAAGGATGCTTTTTCCTCTCAAGAAAAAAGGACAATTAGGAATTCTAGAGAAAAACCTCTGCGTAACCAACATGTAGTTGCATGTTGCAGCCATTTAAAATGAGGTGTGAGTTAAATCCTCATCTTTCATAGTCTAAAATTGCTAATTCAAGAAATAGTATAAGCACAGTACTATATATAAAATAGATTAGCAACAAGGACCTACTGTATAGCACAGGAAACTATACTCAATTTTTGTAATAACCTATAAGGGAAAAGAATATGAAAAGGAATATATATAGATAGATACACATAAGTGAATCACTGTGCTGTTCATCTGAAACTAACACAATAATATAAATCAACTATACTTCAGTAAAAAAGATAGTATAAGCAAAAAGTATAAGCCATTAAAATAGTTGTCCCAGGAAACAGGATTTGGATAATGGGGCAATGGATATTTCCTTTTTTTTTTTTTTAAATATGTATATGTTTGGGGCAGGGGTTGGGGCGAGAGCTAGTGTTGGTGTATATGAGATGAATGGCAGGTAATGTTTTTGTGGATTCTTACCCTTCGCAAGAAAAAGTTAGGTGGGACCCCTGACTTGTATACATGGGATAGGTCATAGGGAGCTACTGCTGCTATGTGCATATAAACAAATAATCTTCATCCATATCATATAATCAACTTTTAATTATACTGTTAAAACTGAAAGTCTTTGACAAAGAGTATTAATCAGAATTTACTGAGCATCTTGTATGTTTGAATTGTAATATACAATTATTGATATTTACCAAGTGCTTATTGTGTGATAGTTATTGAATTATCCCATTTAATTGTCACAACAATTCTTTAAGGAAGTTACCATTATTATTTCCACTTTACAGATGAGAAATTTGAGATTTAGATTTAGATTGAGAAGTTAGGTGGCTTCTCCAGGTTTGCACAGCTAATAAGTGATAGAGCCACTTAATTGCTTTAATCCATCATCCTTTTTTCCTAGACAGTTTTTTAAATGTGTAAATATTTTCTGTCATGATTGCAAAGTGAAAGATTCAGACTGATTTATATATTTTTTAATATTAGTACTTGTTGCTGATTTCAGATCAGATAGCTAATTGTAACAGAGACTGAGATTGCCAGGCACTAATAATCTACCAGGAAGTAAAACAAAATTCTAAGTTTGTTTGCTTGATTTTGAAAAAATCTTTTTTGTTAAGGAAAATTTGAAACAATATGAAAGCAGAGGTAGAATAGTGAAGCTGCAAGTCTCCACAGTTTTTACATAGTTTTATTAACTCATGGCCAGTCTTATTTAATCTCTACTTTTACCTCCTTCCCCTTGGATTATTTTGAAGCAAACCCCAGACATTATTTAATTTTACCTATAAATATCTCAACATCTACCTCTGAAATATAAGGACTCTTTAAATAAAGTAATCACAATATCATGATCTCACCTAAAGCAATAGCAATTCCTTAATGTCATTAAATATCCAGTCAGTGTTTAAATTATCTTATAATTTTCTTTTATATAATTTGTTTGAATCAAGATTGAAGCAAGGCTCATAGATTGCAATTGTTTGTTTTCCTTAAGACTTTTAAAAAATATAGAAACCTTCTCGCCATCTCTTCTTTTCCTGCTTGCAATTTATGCGTTAAAGAAGCCAGTTTGTCCTACAGGCTTTGCCACAGTGTGGATTTTGCTAATTGCTTCCTTGTACCTCTGTCCCCTGTATTTTCTATAAATTGTCATTTCAGTTTAGAAGTTTGACCAGAATCAGATTTTATTTTTCTTGTAGGAGGAGCCGATTACTTCAGAGGTATCCTTGTCCTATCTGGAAGGCACACAGTGTCTGATTATTTCTTTTCTATGGTGTTAGCAGCCATTAGTGAGCACTGTCTACTTTCATTATTTCATTAGTGGCTACAAAGTGGCAGTATTCTAATTCTGTCATTCTGATATTCCCTTTTTAATTTATTAGCTAGAATAATTCTGTAAAGAAACAAACTTTTTGGCCAACCCAATACTTCCCCTTATCTACTGTTTTGTTATTTTAAGATACAGCTCTTAACAGTATAGGTAGGATACATGTTTGATTTTTTTCTCTTTATGTATCAATTTCATATGAATGAGTTGGTTGCCTAGTGTCTTTCAGAGGTAACTAATTAGTTTTTTTAAAATAACATATGACCTCATGAATTTAAACGTATTTGATGTGTCTTAATCCTTTGCTGATATAATTCTTATTGACGATGCAATTGTCCCACTGTTGGCTAGTCGGAGCTTCTTGGAGTGCGCTCCCGAGCCCTTCTGATGCTCCATCAGGAGTGCCTCACAGCTTTCTCGCTCTCTAGTATGAACAAATTTCTAGATTTTTAGATTCATCTTGTATGTTTCCTCTCTTAGATGTGGAGTAAGACGTTTTACAAGGAGTTCTAGTTTCTTCTAAGGGAAACGGTATTTAGACACTACATTTGAGTGCTGGGAATGTTTGTTGCTATTAATTCGTTTCTTGCTTCTAGGGTTTTTCAGTGGACAGAGCTGGGAAACAGTGTTTTTTTTTTTTTTAATGTAAAATCCGTTATAAATTCATACTGATACTCAAAATTCACCTTTTGGGCTCCAGAATTTTAAAACTCGTATTGGCTTATACTTGTTTGTTTTAGAAAATTCTAATACCTAACCGAACCAATGTAATTACTTGTTTGCTTTATCTCACAGTGCACATGTAGTAGCCTGAGAATAACAATGCCAACAATGTGATTATTGAAACTAGTTTTTAGAAAAATTTTGTACCTTTTTGTCAGTAGGATATATCTCACTAGGGATTGTGTTTTAAAGTCATTAGAATTGGTTAATCTGTGTGGTTTTGCCACCAACTGTATATATAGTTACATTTATTTGTTTCATTTTCTTTGGATTCATAGGAAATGCTTTTTAAAAATCTAATTTCTAAAAATTATTATTTCCAAAGTTGAGTCTACAAAAGTTATAAAGAAGTCTAACTCCTATCCCTATCCCTGAACTCTGCTTCCTGCTTTCCTCTACAGCTATACTGTCCAATCAGCTAACCACTAGTGCATGTGGCTTTTAACATTTAAATTAATTAAAATTCAGCATAATTAAAAATTAGTTCTTCATTCACACTTGCCACATTTTAGGTGTTCAGTAGCTACATGTGGCTAGCTATCATACTGAACAGATTTTAGAACATTTCCATTCTTGCTGAATGTTCTGTTGGACAGCCCTGCCCTAGAGAACCCATTGTTTGTTCATTATTTAATTTGTTCTTCTACTTTTTAAAAATATAAAAAGTTGTGTATATAAATTTATAACCCTCCTTCTTCATTCAATGGTAGCGTACTATACATGCTTTTCTCCCTCTTCCTTTTCTTAATCTAGAGATCACTTCAGACTGCAGAGAATATACAGAGGTAATCCGCATTCCTTTAATAGCTTCATAGTACTGTACTTCACTGTGTGGAGGTTTACAGTGTATGCAGCCAGTTCCCTATTGATGGTCATTTTGATTGTTTTAGTCCTTTGCCCCTACAAAAGTGCTACATGAATAGTAGTAGTGCTACCTTGTGCATGTGTCATTTTCATTTATTACTAGTATATACTTTTAACACTAATTTCATCAATGGGCTTTTCATTTCTTGTAAATATTAAGAACAATTATAATTATAAAAGTAATCCAATTCCAGACGTTATTTTGGTATATTATGTATACCTTGGTTTGCAATTTTTTTTCAGTTCCTGAGTTCAGTTAAAAAGAATACTCAGTGTTTTCAGTATTTTTCAATGACTGTGTGTAGTTGAGATCATATTTATACACCAGTTTGAATTTTTCTTTTTACTGTAATAGTATAAGCATCTTCGTTGTTAACACAAACTTTCTGTAAACATTTCTAACAGTTGCATGATACTAGGCTATATTGATTTTTTCAATACTTTCCTTAATTTTGTTAGTTATTTTGCAGTGGTTAGATTAGGTTGCTTCCTTTTTTGTTTTTTTTTTTAATTGTACTGCATTAAATATTTGTGCATAAACTTTCCCCCTATTTTTAGGGTAATTTTCTTGGTATCCGGCAATGGAATTATCAGATCAAAGGTTAAAAGCATAATTAAAGTTTTAATATATTTTGCCAACTTTTTTCCCAGTATTTTCTTGACAGCCATTCTGGAAGCATTGAGTGTTGAGAAATCTGTGACAATTTGATAGGTTTAAAAATGGTATCTGAGGTTGAATGTTATTATGTGCCTATAGTTTGTATTGCTTGCTGTGGGTCTTAATATGTATTTGCCCATTTATCTTTGGACTTCATATTTTTCTTATGGCATGATATGAGGTATTTATTGTTAAGGGTGGTAACCATTTTTCTGTCGTGCTGCAAACGTTTTTTCATCAAGTGCTTTAATTTGATTAATTTTTTTACATACTTTCAGTTTTACATTTTTATGCAATTTTAGATATTTTTCTTTGGTTTTGTTAGCAGTCTTGTCCTTTACCACCATCCCCCAACACCCCACCCCCCAAAAAAAGAAAGAAATTGGTGATTTGATCATAATTCACCTGTTAAAAATCAGCACTTGTGTTTATTTTAAATCTTAAGATTCAAGGGAGTCAAGTGCAGTTAACATTTATTCAGAAGCAAGTATATGTCAGGTACTTTACATGTTCTCTGTCTAGGCTATGACAGTTTGTCTTTTCTCCAAATACTGTAAACAACTGTGTGAAAATATAGATGAATTAAATTACAGCCTCTTTTAAAAATTATAAGCAGTATATTATTTTGCTTTTAGTATATTTCATTGTAATTAACTGTAGAAATCTATTTCATGAAATATGATGAGTTTCCTTCCCCCTTCCTTAATTGTAGGGGAAAAAGTGTATTTTCTGGTCCCTCCTGTGAATTGTGGACCACAGATACAGAGAGAAAACAAATTGCACATACATGAATATTATCCCCGGGATCTGAAGACTCTAAAAAATGCTCTTCAGGATTGCCATGGATTTTTCTGAAGAAAAGAATCTGTGAAATTATGTGAATAGAGGCCATTTTTCAAAGCCATGGGGGAAAGAGAAAGAAGTCCAGGTACTGGTAAAGAAAGTAAGGCAGGCAGACATTATTACTCTTACTGTTCATCTGATTTTGGAGCTACACCACAGTCTTCTGGCCGGTCATCGCTGGTCCATCCGTCCTCACCGGCAAGTATTAAGGGAAAAAATCCTAAAAAACAAATTTCAGACAGCCAAATGCGTCATCAAGGTAAGCATCCTTTAAAAAAGTCCAGTAGATCTAGAAAATTCATTTTGAATGCTTAAGGAAAACATGTATGAATGAAACTCTTCTATTAATATGTATATGGATATGTGCATGGAAATGGGATGATTTACATTTAGAATAGGATATATTTTTATAAATGTTGCTTATGGTACTGTGTATTATCCTTTGTTATATTCAAAGTCATACGGTATACCAAAGAAAGAACCATAACTGAGGCTTCTCATTTTGTTTTCTCTTGTTCCTAAATAAATGATTATCTTGGAGTTTGTGAGGTACTGTAAAGGCAAAAAAAACCACAAAAAGCCCCACAAAACACGTGGACCTTCCTTTATCTTCAATTTCAAAAAGTAGTGAGAAGCATTGATATAAAGTGGTTAAGGGGCATTTTTATAGATTGAGTAAAATTACTTTCCCTACTTATTACAAAAGTTCAAATTCAGCCTAGAATTAGAATTTGGGGCTTGGGTCCACCAGTCTGTTTTCTATTAAGCTGTGTTATAATGGAAACAACGTAAATCATTAGAAATAATTTTTCTTACTAAAATGTTACTAGTCTGGAACTAGTTATTAATATATATTTGACGAGATAATGTTCTAGAAATCTCTTCTTCATCTTAATAAATCCCTGGTCAAGAAAACCCTGATGTGTACTTAGTAACAAAATATGTAAGGAGTATATCATAGAAAAGTAAGCTAAGGTAAATGAGGTTTTATAATATATGTTAATAAATACAGCACAATATAACAGCAGTAGCTTAGAATGGTAAGATTGCAAGGCAGGGAGTGGTAAGTTTGGGAGATGAAAAGGAAAACAGGGGCAAGGCAATGAAACACCTGGAATCTTGTGTTAAGATATTGACTGTTTCTGTACAGGAGAATAGTTAGCTATTGAAAAGTTTTATTCAGGAGTTTGATTAAATTTGCCTTTACAGATTTTTACTTTGAAAAGTAACATTTGCTTTTTTAGAAGAGTGTATGTTCCTTTTGAAAGCAGCCCTCTCATGGATCCCTGATCTAGCTTCCCAGGGATGTTGATACTTTGAACAATTTGGGTGCATTTTCTTCTTCTGTTTGTCTGTTTGTCCTGCAAGTACAATGCTGCAGGTTTCTTAGTCTCTTCCTCCAAATCTGTCTCAGTGCAGTTTTCTTGCTTTGATTTTGTGACTGAGAGCATGATCTGATATTAAACTTTTGCTATATAATTAAGAACAAACAGACCTTAGGATTGAACCTTAGAAAATGACTGTTTATTCCCAAGAAATCATTTACATACCTTGGGAATTACTGGCAAGAATACTTTTTCACTTGTTACCCAGAAGCAGTTTAGGAGGCTACCCAATTAAGGAGTCAGAACTTCTTACGCCTTATCTTATTTAAGAAGATAATTGAGAAAAAGCTATGAGAAACAGTTCTAATATCACCCAGAAAAATTTCGGTTATTGTCTTCAATCTGACTTGTACTGTTTTCTGCTTTGCATTATCTTTTGAATTAAAATCTGTGGTAATTTGTCTACCTTAGATCAAACAACATAACCAAACTGATAACTTTCCTTAAACACTAAGTTAATTCCTTTTGGTTTAAGTCACAATCATCAGTGTAGACTAAATTAAGGAAAGAACAAATGTGATTAAAAAAGCATCTTTAACACTTGAATTTGTGGAATTTCATGTTTGATAACATATTCTTCCTCCTTTTAAATTTCAGCATGCTTTATTTGTGCTCTATCAGAAGTTATTTGTGCTCTATCAGAAGTAAAATTTGTGCTCTATCAGAAGTTATAATAAAATTTAATAATTTATACATCTTTGTGTATTACATATTACATACTTATTCTATTTCTTGTTTTATCAGTAATATAAACACTGAGTTTTTGGTAGATGCATAGTTTATCTTTGTTACATGTTTTTTAAATGAGTCATACCGTAATTTTAACACCTGATGGAAGGAAAAAAGCAGTTATTTGCCCACCCTCTTTTTGGTGGTGACTTAACAAGGGGGAGATGAAGAATGATATACACAACAATAAGTCATCTTTGTTCTGACTCCTATTGGCCCTGTATTTCATCTTGATAGTTTTAAAAATGAAAGAGGTAGATGAACGCTAAGAAATATTTTTGAGTTCTGGTTAAGTGTACTTTGTCTGTAGATGTACTAATAGAATATGCTAAAAATCAATGTTCAGATTTTTAGGATGTCAAAAGTTGGTTGTGGAAGCCCTTTCTGTCTGGCTAAATTGTTCAATAAAATATTAGTGGAAAATTTTTATCCTGATTCGTATAATATCTAGGCTCTAACTTTTCAAATTAAGTTTCCATTTGTATGAAGTCTTGTTTGCTGAGCAATATAATTTTATACATAAAAATCAGAGATTTGGAATGATTAACATTCTTCCTTATGTATAGTCATTTTTATGTATAAAGTTTCTGTCACTCCAAGAGCTGAATACATATTCTATAATAGCATATAGATACTAAAACTCTATTAATTCAGTATGTTGGGAAAGAAAGAGAATTGAAATGATGGGTGCTCCAATTTAAAACTGGAGCAATCTCTCCAATGGAAATATAATGCAAGTCACAAATGCAAGCCACATATACAATTTTTTACTGCCACATTTAAAAAGAAAAGCAGGTGGAATTAATTTTAATAATATATTTTATTTAACCCAACATATCCAGAATATTATCATTTCTAAATATAGTTAATATAAAACATAGTGTGTGGAATATTCTGCATTCCTTTTTTTTTTTTAAACTAAGTGTTTGAAATCTGGTATGTATTTCATAGTTACGGGGTATCTCAGTTTGGACCACCCACATTTCAAGTTTCTCAGTAGGCACATGTGGCTAGTGACTACTATATTGGATAGCATAGTTTCAGAGTTACAAGTAGGTTTTCCCTCATTTCTTTTTATTACCACTTCCTTTCATATATTCAAGCATTTATAGAGCTGCAATCCCGAATCAGTTACACATTCAAAATAGCTTCTATAAAACTTCCATCTCTTTAATGAAACTTTATAGTGTTAAATTGTAAATATTACTCTTACCCTTGTTTACATAATGAAATCAGGGTATCCATGGCTGGTAAAACGGGTAGGGAAACATTGGATTTTCTAGTTTTTCTTCATTTTTTTTTCCCTCTGGAATGCATTTCCTTCTTGAAAAAATGCAGTCACCTTGGAGATTAAAGTTCGTTATTCTCAACTGTGGCAGACTTCCAGATGCCTCTTTTAAAGGGCAGGTGCTTTGTATATTGAGGCTTAAGTTTAATGAACTTTTAGTAAAAAGAAAAAAAAACATTCCAAATTTTTGTGAAATATTGTGATTAATGTGTATTAGTTAACTTTAAAGATTTCACATGCTTGTACTTTTTAGGGTGGAGTTTTTTGTTTATCTTGTTCTTAAATTATGCCAGATGTTTTTGATTCGAACATCACACAAAAGAAAGCCTCTGAGAAAGCATTTAGAATCACACCTGTACTGCTGAAGTGTTTTCTGTTTCCAATCACTGATACCTGGGATTAAGTTTTTGTCGCTGACAGAGAATATTTGTGGAGAACTTTCTGTTTTACATGCAAACTTCAGTTAATCCTCACGACAACAAATGAGTTGTTATCCTTATTCTGTGGGTAGGGAAGATAGACCTGGAAAAGGTTTAAGTTGAATTGCTCAAGGATTTATTAAGTGGTAAATCTGAGTCGCAAATCTTCTTGCTGTCATGTCATCCTCTTTCCCCAAATAAAGATTTCTAACTAATTTAAAAAACCCATACATTTCCACATTTTAAATAATGATCCCAAATATCTTGGGACAAATGACTTGAGTATCACAATATTTTGTCCAGTATTTATTAGGCACCATGCTAGTGCTGACGGTGCCTGTGTTCAAATGCTGGCTGGCTATCTTATCTGTAAAGTTAAAAATGGTAAAATAATTCCCTGTAAACTATGGGGATATTATTTTGCTGGATCAGAATATAATTCTTGAACGTTCTTAAAAGATTTCAAACCTTTCTTATAAAACCATTATATTAAGAGCTCTAGGTAAAACCTGATATCTAATTAAATATTGTAAAATCATTTTTTAAGGAAACAAGATAACTAAAGAATGTTGTGGATCCACTTGTGTTAGGATGAGTAAATAATACTACATCTGGTACAGCTTTCACTTTACATTATTACTGTTTCTTTTTTAGTCCCTAGGAAACCAAGCCCTAAGGGTCCACCAAACAGAAGGGGAGTCCCAGCGGGATTTCACTCCCAGGGCCTCAATAGGGAGCCACTTCGGAAAGATACTGATCTTGTTACAAAACGGGTTCTTTCTGCAAGACTGCTAAAAATCAATGAATTGCAGAATGAAGTAACTGAACTCCAGGTCAAGTTAGCTGAGCTGCTAAAAGAAAATAAGGCTTTGAAAAGGCTTCAGTATCGGCAGGAGAAAGCCCTGAATAAGTTTGAAGATACAGAAAATGAAATCTCACAACTTATTGCTCGTCATAACAATGAGATTACAGCACTCAAAGAACGCTTAAGAAAATCTCGAGAGAAAGAACGGGCAACTGAGAAAAGGGTGAAAGATACAGAAGGTGAACTATTTAGGACAAAACTTTCCTTACAGAAACTGAAAAAGATCTCTGAAGCTAGACACCTACCTGAACGAGATGACTTAGCAAAGAAACTCGTTTCAGCAGAGTTAAAATTAGATGACACCGAGAGAAGAATTAAGGTAAAATTTCTACAGTTTCTAATTGTGCTGTTTTGTGTTATTCTTCATTGGGCATTTAATGTGCTCTTTTAAGACTGCTTATTGCAGTTCTGCATTGCTTGGAAATGAAAACTATTTTTTTGGTATTACCTTTCTGAGTAAGAGATTAGGAAAAACTTAAGATTTTATCTTTAAGAGCAAGATGTAAAGGATTGTGTACATTAATGGGCCACATGTTAATGGATATTTAATTCCATGGGTATTGGCCATTTGGGGGAAATATACTATTTGATTATGTGATTGTTTCTCTGAAATTGAAAATGATACTATAAGAGCTATAGTGTAGAAAACTGACATTTTGGGGCCATTGTGTAAGAAATGCCACATGAATAATACTTTCTGTTTTTATTTCTTTGAACATTTGTGAAAGATATATTTTGGGACAGGGTGTGCCTCTACTCCCCCAAATAAAAACTGATGTGAGAGGTGGGTGGAATGATGTTGAGTTAATGGTCTGAGAATACAGCAGATCTTATAAAAATATTTTTTTCTTATAATTAGGAAAAGAATACTACCCCATGACTGTTATATGGAAAACTTATATTAGATGCTACCTGTGAGATATATACACACACCCACCCACACCCACACCCACACCCACACACACACACACACATACATATATATCTCAAATCAAATATTATATTTTCCGCAAGTGACTAAGATTCACGGAGTTAAACATCCACTGGAATGTGGTGCTGTGTGTGTGTGTGTGTGTGTGTGTGTGTGTGTGTGTGTGTGTGTGTGTGTCTGTGTGTCTGTGTGTATCAAACAGAAGCCCTGAGTCAGGGCTTAGAATTACTTAGAATTGACAAAGTAGTTTAGAAAGCAAAGGTAGGGAAAAAGTATGAGAATAATGCCTGCTGTGAGAGCTCTCTGAGCAAGGGAAAGTCAGAACTATAAATAAACTAGCTTTCTGCAGTGTATTAATTAGATGTTTTTAGTACATGGTATGATAATAGTACTTCGTAGTCTGTATAGTATGCCAGGCTCAATCTACCAATGCCATGCCCAGAGACAGTGGCTTATTAAATGGAGTGTATATCAGTGACCAGAAAAAGTGCCTAGCTTATTCTCCAAAATTAGCAATCATTAACTTCTGTTTCAGTGCACAGAAGATATCTTATTGTATAGGTTCCACCAGTGATCAACTCGAACTTCAGAGCAACATACGAAAACTTTTTTTTAAGGACCACTTTCCTATGTAGTGGGGTGGGGGTAGGGATGGAAGCAACTATTGTCATAAACAAATAGCTGACATTTTAATTATTTTTAAAGGGAAGTATAAAATGTGCCACATAATGGATTTTAAAATTAGGAACCAAGAGCACAGAATGCTAATTAATAAGTATGGTTGAAAACAACCCACACCTCTGTGCATGTTTATATAAAACTAGAGAGAACACGGAGTTGCAGTACGCATGCACACACACACACACACACACACACACACACACATACACATATACACATACTGCAGTTCTCTCTTATAGCCAGTTAGGAAGGGGGTTGATGGAGTGGTAGAGGAGGGAAGAGAAAGAAGGAAGAGAGGAAAAATGGAATAAGTCTGTGGTTTCTGAGTTGTAGATGGAGTTGAATTATGTGGCTACCCACTTGAGAGCTGAAAGTCAGTCATCTGTGATGATAAGTCTTTGAAATACTTGTTAACTGTATAGTGTCCTCAATTCTTACTTTTTTTTCTTAGTGGAGTTAAGAAATTTAAAAAAACTTTATTTTTGGTTAATTTAGGTTGACATGAAGTTTTAACAACATTATGTAGAGAGATCGCATAGATCCTTCATCCAGTTTCTCCAGTGGTAACATATAGCATACTTACAATATAATATTGCAGTTAGGAAATTGGTGGTAATACATTGATACAACTCATCAACCTTATTCAGATTTCACCAGTTTTACCTGGACTTGTTTCTGTGTGTGTGTGTGTGTGTGTGTGTGTGTGTGTGTGTGTGTGTGTGTGTGTGTGTATTTAGTTCTATGCAATTTTATCACGTGTAGATTCACGTGACCATCACCGTGGTCAAGATGCAGAACAGTTCCATCACAGGGAACTTGTGTTACCAATTTATAGGCACAGTTACCTTCGTGGCTTCCCCAGCTCTCTGATCTGTGGCATCCACTGATCTGTTCACCGTTTCTATAATTTCATCATTTTAAGAATGTAATATAAATACTGGAATCATACAGTATTTAACCTTTTGCGGTTGGCAGATTTCATTTTTTCCCTTGAGCTCCATCCAAGTTGTTGCGTATATCAATAGCGTGTTCCTTTTTTTATTCCCAGGTAGTATTCCATGGCATGGATATACAACAGAGTGTTATGGTATATCCCGTTGAAGGGCATTTGGATTGTTTGCAGTTTTTAGCTATTACCTAATAAAGCTGTTATGACCATTCATGTACAGATTTTTGTGTGAACATAAATTTTCATTTCTCTGGAATATATGCATGAAAGTATACTTGATGGATTATACGATAAGCACACGTTTTGTAAGAAACCGCCTTTCTCTTTTGTAGAGCAGCAGTACCATTTTACATTTTTACCAGCAATGTATAAGTGATCCACTTTCTCCACATCCTTGCCAGCATTTGGTGTTATCACTTTTTAAAATTTTAGCCATTCTTACAGGTTTTTAGCACTATTTCTTGGTTTTAACTTGCATTATTCCTAATGGCTAATGATGTTGAACATCTTTCTATATGCTTATTTGCCATCAGAAAATCCTATTCATTTTGTTTGTTTTTTGCCTATATTTCTCATTGGATCGTTTGTGCTTTTACTGTTGAATTTTGATAGTTCTTTATATATATACTAAATGCAGGTTCTTTGTCAGATACGTGGTTTGCAAATATTTTCTCCCAGTTTGTAGCTTGTCTTTTCATCCTCTTCACAGGGTCTTTCAGAAGAAAGGTTTTAAATTTTGATGTGGTCCAGTTTATCAGATTTTTCTTTCATGGATTGTGCTTTTTAGTGTCAAGTTAAGAATTCTTTGCTATCCCTGGTACCCTTTGTCTGTAGCTCCAAAGATTTTCTACTGTGTTTTTATCCAAAAGCTTTATGGTTTTATGTTTTAAAGTCCATGATTCATTTTGAGTTAATTTTTGTATAAGTTGTGAGGTTTAGGTCGAGGTTCATTTTTTTTTTTCCCCACCTTTTAGTGCCCAGTTGCTCTAGTACCATTTGTTGAAAAGACTGTTCTTCCTCCACTGAATCTGGCACCTTTGTCAAAAATCAGTTGGGCTTATTTTTGTGGGTCTATTTCTGGATTCTTTATTCTATTGATATATGTGTCTGTCCCTCTGACGATACCACACTCTCCTCATTACAGGCTACATAGTAAACCGTATATATATGATTATGGTAGAGGGATTCATCTCATGTTATGCTTTGTTTTTAAAATTTTACCTATTTTAGCTACTCTAGGTCCTCTGCCTTTCCAAATGAACTTTAGAATAAACTTGTCTCTGTCTACCAACACCTTCCTGAGATTTTGATAAGAATTGCATTAAACATGGATCAATTTGTGGAGAATTGACATCCTTATTATGTTGAATCTTCCAATTTTTTTAGTATATTTATTTTTTATTTTTTTATTTTGGCTGCACTGGGTCTTAGTTGCGGCACATGGGATCTTTTAGCTGCAGCATATGGACTCTTAGGTGCGGCATGCGGACCCTTAGTTGTGGCACGCAAACTCTTAGCTGCATCATGCAAACTCTTAGTTGCGGCATGTGAACTCTTAGTTGCAGCATGTATGCGGGGTCTAGTTCCCTGACCAGGGATCGAACCTGGGCCCCCTGAATTGGGAGCATGGAGTCTTACCCACTGGTCCACCAGGGAAGCCCCGAATCTTCCAATTCTTGAACACAGTATATTTCTCCATTTTTGATTACTTTCATCATCATTTTTTAATTTTCTGGATTCAGATCGAAACAGGTTTTGTTAGATTTATACCTAAATATTTCATTTTGTTTGAAGCAACTGTAAATAGTCTCAGTTTTTTCTGGATGAGAAAATTATTTTTGAACTTTTATTTTCAAATTTCAAAGCTCATTTTTATTGCAAAAATCATTTTCACAAGGGATTATGACTATTTAATGCACATAAAGGAATGGCTTAGCTTTAGAAGTTTACTCGCAAGTTTCAGGAATGTTAAATTTATTAGCTCCAAGCCTCAAAGTTTGTTTGGGAGATCTAAACTGCTTCATTTCTGTTGTAAATTATATTGGAATCAACATTTAATACGTTATTATGAACCTACTCTCAAATCAATCTCAAGTCAGCTGTCATATCAAACTAGCTCTCTTATGAATGGAGGAGCCTCTGCAACCCACCTGAGGGTAATTCTCTGCTTTTTAGCTTACCTTTTCATACTTCCTAAAGTTTTCATTTTGAAAGAAAATTATCTTTCATAATCTCAGTAATCAATCCAGAATTCGAAATATTTACTATTGAGTGTCTTAATTTAGTGTGAAGTTTAGCTTTTGTTAGCTTTTGTTCTCATGCCTCATTCAGTTTTTCAAATTTTATTTAACACTAAGTTAATCTTTTTTCTTCAGACTCAGTACCATTGACTTTAAGGGTAAGGGAGGAATCTAGGAGCTCAATTGTGGTGTTTCATTTTGCAAATTAACTAAAACCTGAGAAAGTCCCGAGTGTCCCTTGAAATTGCAGTAAAATCCTAGTAGTGCTGTCTTTAAGTTTTGTGCTATTCTTTACTAAGGATGACTATCTGTACGGTGTTGTTTGTTTATTTTAGGAATATGTCCTTAAGCTGGAGTTTGTGACAGGCAACTTTGTTTATTTGTTTATAGATTGCCTTATCCCAGAAAGGATTTCAGGCCACAATTCTTATTCCCCTTGTGTTACATTTTCTTCCTGGGGGGGGGGGGGGGCGAGGGGCGGCGGGGAAGCATTCTTCAAGGTTACCTCTAAATAGTTGAGCTGTGAAAAACTTCCCTCTTCACCCTCGGTAAGTTGGATACAAGTTTATTTTGTTAGTTGATGGAAGTGACAGAATGCATAGTCTGAGTAATTTAAGAGTACTGTGGTTTAGAAGTGGACACATGGTTAGACAAACAACCTCTTAAAATACGAGTAGGGACAATCAATCACCCGTAGCAGTTGTTTTTCACCAGCCTTGTGCCCCGTGGTCTGCCGGATCCTGGGCCTTATACCAGGAATGAAGAGCTGCTTGATAGGGTTAAATTTGTTGAGCTCTGTACAAAGGTACAGACAGCTAAATCAGACTACATGTTTATTACTTTATTTAGGGTTGGCTTTATACCTTCATTTAGGCTTTTACTTCAATAAGTTTATTGAGTAGGGTCCTATCAAAGTAGCAGCCCCAGTTAAATATGTTTATTTTAATATTAATAGCTATATATATTAATATTTAAATAAAACTGCAACAAATTGTAAAAAAGCGGCAAAAAACTGTTAAAGTGCTAACATTTGCAGCAGTAAAATATTTTTAGTTATATAATGCAGTGATTCTCAAATTTTTTGTTCTGAAGGCCCTTTTATACTCTTAAAAATTATTGCAGATCCCCCCCCATCCATTACCACAGGAGCTTTTGTTTATATGGCTATACCTATTGATATTTACCATATTAGAAATTAAAATTGAGAACATTCAAAAATATTTCTTAATTTATTTAAAATAAACAATAACTCACTAAATGGTATCATGAAATCTTTTAATGCAAAATATCTATTTTCTAAACCCAAAATAAATTGGGACAAGAGTGGCATCATTTTATTGATATATATTTGCAAATTTCTTCAGTGTCATACTTAATAGAGGACAGCTGGGTCCTCATAGCTGCTTCTGCATTCAATCTGTTGCAATATGTTGTTACGCTTGATAAATAAAAGAAAATTCAGCCTCACACAGATGTCTATAGGAGTTAGAAAATGGAGGAATATTTAAAAGCTTTTCAGATAACTGGATATTCTTTGATACTACATCAAAACTTAGTAAGTGGTGTTCTCAAAGGTTTGTTGCAATGTGGAATCTAAAACCGTGTCAAAGAATTTTTTGTACTCTGTCGCCTTAAAATCCATCGGTCTTCTCCTTTGAATGAATGTTTTACCCATGAATGATTTTGTAATATCATGGATTAGTCATTTGGAAAATGTTCGTTATTTGGAAAATGTTCGTTCATTGCATTAGGCACACTTTCCAAATATTGACATGTTTCATTATATAATATCACGTTATATAGCCTTTGGAAAGCTCCATCGTACACTCATGACAGTGAGTGAAAATAGCAAATAATATTGTATTATAAAGTAGTTCTGACCTTGCAAACTCCCGAAAGTGTCTCAGAGACCTTTAGGGGTCCCTGTACCACTCTTCGAGAATCACTGATTGAGTATCAGTGGTTCTTTGTTAGCAACTTCATTAGCGATTCCCCCAGTTTGCAGTTTCTATTGATGACTGCCAAACTGCACCATTGTTTACCGGGCCTGGAACTGTCCTCCAGTAGGGGCTGAAGGTAAAGGCACCGATTCTGTCCTGTCCCTCATAAGAAAGCCTTACAGCTGGGGTTGCATTCCCGATCTCAGGATGCAGTAGCAGATTAGTCAGAGATATGATCAACAGTCTGTCATAAAGCAAATATCATGAATTGCTGACTATCATAAGAATCCTTAATCACTAAATGGGAAGTTATCTACTAAGTTTTATGAAAAGATCATAAATGTAATAGCATGCGCATAATTATTAAAATACTCCAGTAAGCTGTAGGGCACACATTTTAATGCATTAAAAAATCCAACTCTAGGGCTTCCCTGGTGGCGCAGTGGTTGAGAGTCCGCCTGCCGATGCAGGGGACACGGGTTTGTGCCCCGGTCCAGGAAGATCCCACACGCCGTGGAGCGGCTAGGCCCGTGAGCCATGGCCACTGAGCCTGCAAGTCCGGAGCCTGTGCTCCGCAACGGGAGAGGCCACAACAGTGAGAGGCCCGCGTACCCCAAAAAAAAAAAAAAAAAAAATCCAACTCTATTTTAACGTTAAATTGGCACAGAGTGAATTACCTTGTCAGAAAAATATAATCAAACTGTTAACAAGGCTTTCTCTCACTTTTTAGAAATTTCTGAAGATTTTGGGGAATGATTTGAGTAGCCTGAATATCATAGAGCTCTAAAATGAAGTTTGAATAGACTTCTTTTTCTTTTGATAGTTTTTCTTGTAACAGATTGGCATTCAAATTCCCTTGGCCCTAGAGCTGCCCTCAAGTAGGTATTTGTTTCTTGTCGATAAAAAAATAATATTGTCCTCCACTGTAAATCATTTTCAAAAGTAAGAATTGATTCAGCTTTGTCTTCCCTTACCCTTCCTAGTTGATTTAGAATGAGAATTGAGCTGTGTAGTGTTGGCTAGGTAGATTCCTTTTCCTGTATCTTTCCCTGCCATACCTTACTCCAGTGGCTAGGTCTCTGCTCTAAATGTTTTTTTTGCCGTTTCACCCTCCAGAAACCCAAATCCAGAAGGCCTGCCTTTGCCTCGCCTACCTGCTTTGTTTCTTAAAAAAAAAAAAAAAAAAAAATGCTAATTAGGACAGAGTAATGGAGGTCAGACCAGGAGCTCAGCTCAGTTTTTGCCCTATTCTGACGTTGTGCAGCCCTCTTAATGCCCAGATTTTGGTTGCTTTGTTTGCAGAATTAAATGATTCTGAGGCCCCTCTCAGTTCTGAAATCTGAATCAGAGTCTAAATCATGTTTTTAAACCTTTCATGTGTCAAAAGTATTTTTAGCATGGTAAACCGTATTTATTAAAAAAAATTAAGTCCTTATTAGGCTTATTATTGAAGTTGGAGAAATGAAAGATTTCTAATGTTGAAGAAAGGAACTGATTGTGAAATAAAATAGCATTCATTGAGATCCTTAATTGGCTAGATTTTATTATATTATTTACAAAATTTTTATCATTTTTGGTGGAAGAAGATTTACAATGAAATTATGAGATCTGTGATTGAAGGGTAAAGTTTAAAACCATTGCAGAGAATAAATTTGGTAGGGTGCTTAGAAACTAACCATTTAGGTAGAACAATTATTACAGCAATTTTGTGTTAATATTTACAGTAAAAACCTTCTATCGAAAAAGTAATAGAAGTACTAAAAAAAGGGCCTAAAAATTCAAATAATACAGAGGTATACAGTGAAACATCAGTATCCCTCTATGCTAGCCTTTGTAGGCCTCTTCTCAAGAAGTAATCACTGTTAAGAAATCGTCTTTACATGCACAAATTCATACATGTATATGTGTATGTCCCTTTTTTACTAACTACAAATGAAAGTGTACCATACACATTGCTTAATATGTGTTTTTTTCACATATTTTGGTGTTCTTTACATATCATTGTGGATGTATATGTAATATATATATGTGTGTACACTCATATACACATATATTAAATCGGCCTCATTTTTATTTTTCAGGTTTTATTGAGATATAATTGACATATATTACTGTATACGTTTAATGTGTACAGCAAAATAGTTTGACTTACATATATTGTGAAATGATTATTGCAACAAGTTTAGTTAGCCTCCATCATCTCATAGATACAATAAAAAGCAAAAAAGGTTTTTTTTTTGTTTTGCTTTTGGTAATGAGTACCCTTTGGATTTGCTCTCTTAAACAACTTTCATGTATATTCTACAGCAGTGTTACCTATAGTCATCATCCTATACATGCATCATATGCCTAGTACTTACTTTGTAACTGGAAGTTTGTACCTTTTGACTGCCTTCATCCAATTCCGCCACTGCCCCCTGCCCCACTTCCACTTCTGGTAACCACAAATCCGATCTCTTTTTCTGTGAGTTTGTTTGTTGTTGTTGTTGTTGTTTTAAGATCATTTATACACACACCCCACAACTTCTTTATCCATTGATGAATAATGGACATCAGTGGATTTTTTTGCATCTATTGAGATGAGCATATGATTTTTTTCTTTCCTTCTATTAATGTGGTATATCATTTATTGATTTGCATGTATTGAACCATCTTTGCATCCCAGCTATAAATCTCACCTAATCATGGTGAATGTTCCTTTTAATATGGGGCTGATTTTGGTCTGCTAGTATGTCATTGAGAATCGTTGCATCTGTGTTCACCAGGGATATTGATCTGTAGTTTTATTTTCTGGTACTCTTCTTTTCTGTCTTTAGTATTAGGGTGATGCTGGCTTTGTAAAATGAGCTTGGGAGTGTTCCCTCTGCTTTGATTTTTTGAAAGAGTTTGATGTTTGGCAAACTTCACTGGTGAAGCCATCTGGGTCGTGTGCTTTTCTTCATTGGAAGTTTGGTTACTGATTCAATCTCCTTACTAGTAATCGGTCTATTCAGACTTGTTTCTTCTTCAATCAGTCTTGGTAGTTTTGTTTTTGTTTTTTTGCGGTACGCGGGCCTCTCACTGCTGTGGCCTCTCCCGTTGCGGAGCACAGGCTCCGGACTTGCAGGCTTAGCGGCCATGGCTCACGGGCCCAGCCGCTCCGCGGCATGTGGGATCTTCCCAGACCGGAGCACGAACCCGTGTCCCCTGCATCGGCAGGCGGACTCTCAACCACTGCGCCATCAGGGAAGCCCCTTGTCTTTGTTTTTTATAATTGGAGTATAGTTGCTGTACAGTATAAGTTACAGGTGTACAATATAGTGATTCAAAATTTTTAAAGGTTAATTTCCATTTATAGTTATTATAAAATATTGGCTATATTCCCCATGTAGTACAGTATATCCTTGTAGCTTATTTTATTCCTAATAGGTTGTATCTCTTAGTCCCCTACCCTCATAATGCCCCTCTCCCTTCTCTCTTCCCACTGGTAACCGCTAGTTCTCTATATCTGTGAATCTGTGGTTTTTTTTTTTTTGTTATATTCACTAGTTTGTTGTATTTTTTAGATCCCACATATAAGTGATACCATATAGTATTTGTCTTTGTCTGACTTACTTCACTTATCATAATGCCCTCAAAGTCTATCCATGTTGCTTCAAATGGCAAAATTTCATTCTTTTTTATGTCTGAGTAGTATTCCATTGTGTGTGTGTGTGTGTGAAGAAGATGTGGTATATATATATTCATCTGTTGATGGACACTTAGGTTGCTTCCATATCTTGGCAGTTGTAAATACTGCTATGAACATTGGGGTGCATGTATCTTTTTGAATTAGTGTTTTTGTTTTTTTCGGATATATACCCAGGAGTGGAATTGCTGGGTCATATGGTAGTCATATAGTAGTTTAGACTTCAGACTATACTACGAAGCTACAGTAATCAAAACAGTATGGTACTGGCACAAAAACAGACACATAGATCAATGGGACAGAATAGAGAGCCCAGAAATAAACCTACAGACTATGGTCAATCTGTGACAAAGGAGGCAAAATATACAATGGAGAAAAGACAGTCTCTTCAGTAAGTGGTGCTTGGAAAACTGAACAGCTACATGTAAAAGTATGAAATCAGAACATTCTCTAGCACTATATATTGATTAAAAAAACTCAAAATGGATTAAAGACCTAAATGTAAGACTGGATACTGTAAAACTCCTAGAGGAAAACACAGGCAGAACATTCTTTGACATAACTTGTAGCAATATTGGATCTGTCTCCTAAAGCAAAGGAAATAAAAGCAAAAATAAGCAAATGGGACCTAAATAAAGTTAATTCTTTTGCACAGCAAAGGAAACCATCTACAAAATGAAAAGACAGCATACTGAATGGGAGAAAGTTTTTGCCAATGATATGACCAATAAGGGGTTAGTTAATATCCAATCTACGGAAACAGCTCACAGAACTCAACATGAAAAAAAAGCAACCTGATTAAAAAATGAGCAGAAGAACTGAATAGACATTTTTCCAAAGAAGAAATACAGATGGCCAACAGGCACATGAAAAGATGCTCACATCACTAATCATTAGAGAAATGCAAATTGAAACCACAATGAGATATCACCTCACACCTGTCAGAATGGCTGTCATCAAAAATAACACAAATTACAAATGTTGGCAAGGATGTGGAGAAAAAGGAATACTCATACACTGTTGGTGGCAATGTAAGTTGGGGTAGCCACTGTGGAAAACGGTATGGAGGTTTCTCTAGCAGGCTTGGTAGTTTGTATGTTTCTAAGAATTGGTACATTTTCTAGGTTGTCCAGTTTGTTGGTATATAGTTGTTCACAGTAGCCTCTTAGGAGTCTTTGTATGTCTGTGATATCAGTTGTAATGTCTCCTTTTTTTCATACAGTTTTGTTGATTTGGATCCTCTGTTTTCCTTGGTTAGTCTAGCTAAAGGTTTATCAATTTTATCTTTTCAAAGAACGAACTCTTAGTTTGGTTAATCTTTTCTATTGTTTTCCTGTTCTCTACTACATTTATTTCTGCTCTAATCTTTATTATTTCCTTTCTTCTGCTAACTTTGGGCTCAGTTTTTTCTTTTTCTAGTTATTTTAGCCATAGAGTTATATTGTTTATTGAGATCTTTCTTGCTTCTTAATGTCAGCATTTATTGCTCTGAACTTCTATTTTAGAACTGCTTTTGGGGCATCCTGTAAGTTTTGGTATGGTGTGTTTCCATTTTTGTTTGTCTTGATACACTTAAATTTCCTCTTTAGTTTTTCTTTGATCTGTTGTTCAGGAGAATGTTATTTAATTTTCATGTTTTGTGAATTTCCCAGTTTTCTTCTTGTTATTGATTTCTGATTTCATACCATTGTCAGAAAAGATACTTGGTATAATTTCAGTCTTCTTGAATGTGCTAAGACTTGTTTTGTGGCCTAGCATGTGGTCTGCCCTAGCATGTGGTCTTCCATGTCTGCTTGAGGAGAATGTGCATTCTGCTGTTGTCAGGTAGAATGTTCTGTGTGTGTCTGTTAGGTCCATTTGGTCTATAGTACTGTTCAAATCTGTGGTCTTCTTACTGATTTTCTGTCTGGATGAGCTATCTGTTGTTGGGAGTGCATTATTAAGGTCCCTAACTATTATTATATTGATGTTTATTTCTCCTTTTGCTTAGGTGCTCTGATGTTGGGTACATAAATATTTACAACTGATATATCTTTTTGGTGTATTGACCCTTTCTCATTATATTACGACCTTTGTCTTTTTTTTTTTTTTTTTTTTTACAATGAATGACCTTGAATTTATTTTTTAAAAGTTACAATAAGCTACAAGTATCAAAGAAGTGAAGTCATCTACAGTAGTCTGTATAGGAGCTCTTCGGACTTTCTTCTATTATGCTAAAATAGTGGTGCTTTTAGGATTTACATTATTGTACTGTACACCATTTTCATACATATCAACATTGGTGGATGAAAAATGTCTCTTAGCAGTAATACTGGATTGTAGCCTCTGGTTTTACCAGCTGCATACACTAGGACTATTATATAAGTAAAAATCTCCCTTTTGATACTGGAAAGTGATTAGAATGTGCAAACTGATGTAGTTTTTATTTATTTATTTTTACCATTTTTAGTTTAAAGACTATTTTGTCTGATGTAAGTATAGCTCTCCCTGCTTTTTTTTTTAATACATCTTTATTGGAGTATAATTGCTTTACAATGGTGTGTTAGTTTCTGCTTTATAACAAAGTGAATCAGTTATACATATACATATGTTCCCATATCTCTTCTCTCTTGCGTCTCCCTCCCTCCCACCCTCCCTATCCCACCCCTCTAGGTGGTCACAAAGCACCGAGCTGATCTCCCTGTGCTATGCGGCTGCTTCCCACTAGCTATCTATTTTACGATTGGTAGTGTATATATGTCCATGCCACTCTCTCACTTTGTCACAGCTTATCCCCATCCCCATATCCTCAAGTCCATTCTCTAGTAGGTCTGTGTCTATATTCCCGTCTTACCCCTAGGTTCTTCATGACATTTGTTTTTTTTCCTTAGACTGTATGTATATGTGTTAGCATATGGTATTTGTTTTTCTCTTTCTGACTTACTTCACTCTGTATGACAGACTCTAGGTCTATCCACCTCATTACAAATAGCTCAATTTCGTTTCTTTTTATGGCTGAGTAATAGTCCATTGTATATATGTGCCACATCTTCTTTATCCACTCATCCAATGATGGGCAGTTAGGTTGTTTCCATCTCCGGGCTATTGTAAATAGAGTTCCAATGAACATTTTGGTACATGACTCTTTTTTAATTATGGTTTTCTCAGGGTATATGCCCAGTAGTGGGATTGCTGGGTCATGTGGTAGTTCTATTTGTAGTTTTTTAAGGAACCTCCATACTGTTCTCCATAGTGGCTGAACCAATTCACATTCCCACCAGCAGTGCAAGAGTGTTCCCTTTTCTCCACACCCTCTCCAGCATTTATTTTTTCTAGATTTTTTGATGATGGCCATTCTGACTGGTGTGAGATGATATCTCATTGTAGTTTTGATTTGCATTTCTCTACTGATTAATGATGTTGAGCATTCTTTCATGTGTTTGTTGGCAGTCTGTATATCTTCTTTGGAGAAATGTCTATTTAGGTCTTCTGCCCATTTTTGGATTGGGTTGTTTGTTTTTTTGTTATTGAGCTGCATGAGCTGCTTGTAAGTGTTGGAGATTAATCCTTTGTCAGTTGCTTCATTTGCAGATATTTTCTCCCATTCTGAGGGTTGTCTTTTGGTCTTGTTTATGGTTTCCTTTGCTGTGCAAAAGCTTTGAAGTTTCATTAGGTCCCATTTGTTTATTTTTCTTTCCATTTCTCCAGGAGGTGGGTCAAAAAGGATCTTACTGTGATTTATGTCATAGAGTGTTCTGCCTATGTTTTCCTCTAAGAGTTTGATAGTTTCTGGCCTTACATTTAGGTCTTTAATCCATTTTGAGCTTATTTTTGTGTATGGTGTTAGGGAGTGTTCTAATCTCATACTTTTACAGGTACCTGTCCAGTTTTCCCAGCACCACTTATCGAAGAGGCTGTCCTTTCTCCACTGTACATTCCTGCCTCCTTTATCAAAGATAAGGTGACCATATGTGCATGGGTTTATCTCTGGGCTTTCTATCCTCTTCCATTGATCTATATTTCTGTTTCTGTGCCAGTACCATACTGTCTTGATTACTGTAGCTCTGTAGTATAGTCTGAAGTCAGGGAGCCTGATTCCTCCAGCTCCGTTTTTCTTTCTCAAGATTGCTTTGGCTATTCGGGGTCTTTTGTGTTTCCATACAAATTGTGAAATTTTTTGTTCTAGTTCTGTGAAAAATGCCAGTGGTAGTTTGATAGGGATTGCATTGAATCTGTAGATTGCTTTGGGTAGTAGAGTCATTTTCACAATGTTGATTCTTCCAATCCAAGAACATGGTATATCTCTCCATCTATTTGTATCATCTTTAATTTCTTTCATCAGTGTCTTATAATTTTCTGCATATGGGTCTTTTGTCTCCTTAGGTAGGTTTATTCCTAGATATTTTATTCTTTTTGTTGCAATGGTAAATGGGAGTGTTTTCTTGATTTCACTTTCAGATTTTTCATCATTAGTGTATAGAACTGCCAGAGATTTCTGTGCATTAATTTTATATCCTGCTACTTTACCAAATTCATTGATTAGCTCTAGTAGTTTTCTGGTAGCATCTTTAGGATTCTCTAGTATAGTATCATGTCATCTGCAAAAGTGACAGCTATACTTCTTCTTTTCCGATTTGGATTCCTTTTATTTCCTTTTCTTCTCTGATTGCTGTGGCTAAAACTTCCAAAACTATGGTGAATAATAGTGGTGAGAGTGGGCAACCTTGTCTTGTTCCTGATCTTAGTGGAAATGGTTTCAGTTTTTCACCATTGAGGACGATGTTGCCTGTGGGTTTGTCATATATGGCCTTTATTATGTTGAGGAAAGTTCCCTCTATGCCTACTTTCTGCAGGGTTTTTATCATAAATGGGTGTTGAATTTTGTCGAAAGCTTTTTCTGCATCTATTGAGATGATCATATGGTTTTTCTCCTTCAATTTGTTAATATGGTGTATCACACTGATTGATTTCCGTATATTGAAGAATCCTTGCATTCCTGCAGTAAACCCCACTTAATCATGGTGTATGATCCTTTTAATGTGCTGTTGGATTCTGTTTGCTAGTATTTTTTTGAGGATTTTTGCATCTGTATTCATCAGTGATATTGGCCTGTAGTTTTCTTTCTTTGTGACATCTTTGTCTGGTTTTGGTATCAGGGTGATGGTGGCCTTGTAGAATGACTTTGGGAGTGTTCCTCTCTCTGCTATATTTTGGAAGAGTTTGAGAAGGTTAGGTGTTAGCTCTTCTCTAAGTGTTTGATAGAAGTTTCCTGTGAAGCCATCTGGTCTTGGGCTTTTGTTTGTTGGAAGATTTTAATTTTTTGTGCGGTATGCAGGCCTCTCACTGTTGCAGCATCTCCCGTTGCGGACCACAGGCTCCAGACGTGCAGGCTCAGCAACCATGGCTCATGGGCCTAGCCACTCCGTGGCATGTGGGATCTTCCCGGACCGGGGCACGAACCCGTGTCCCTTGCATCGGCAGGTGGACTCTCAACCACTGCGCCACCAGGGAAGCCCAGGTTGTGCATTTCTAAGAATTTGTCCATTTCTTCCAGGTTGTCCATTTTATTGGCATAGAGTTGCTTGTAGTAATCTCTCATGATCTTTTGTATTTCTGCAGTGTAAATTGTTACTTCTTTTTCATTTTTAATTCTATTGATTTGAGTCATCTCCCTTTTTTTATTGATGAGTCTTGCTAATGGTTAATGAATTTTGTTTATCTTCTCAAAGAAACAGCTTTTAGTTTTATTGATCTTTGCTATCATTGCCTTCATTTCTGTTTCATTTATTTCTGATCTGATCTTTATGATTTCTTTCCTTCTGCTAACATTGGGTTTTTTTTGTTCTTCTTTCTCTAGTTGCTTTAGGTGCAAGTTTAGGTTGTTTATTCGAGATGTTTCCTGTTTCTTAAGTTGGGCTTGTATTGCTATAAACTTCCCTCTTAGAACTGCTTTTGCTGCATCCCATAGGTTTTGGGTCGTTGTGTCTCTCTTGTCATTTGTTTTTAGGTATTTTTTGATTTCCTCTTTGATTTCTCAGTGATCACTTGGTTATTAAGTAGTGTATTGTTTAGCCTCCATATGTTTGTATTTTTTACAGATTTTTTCCTGTAATTGGTATCTGGTCTCATAGCATTGTGGTCGGAAAAGATACTTGATACCATTTCAATTTTCTTAAATTTACCAAAGCTTGATTTGTGACCCAAGATATGATCTATCCTGGAGAATGTTCCATGAGCAGTTGAGAAAAATGTGTATTCTGTTGTATTGGGATGGAATGTCCTATAAATATCAATTAAGTCCATCTTGTTTAATGTATCATTTAAAGCTTGTGTTTCCTTATTTATTTTCATTTTGGATGATCTGTCCATTGGTGAAAGTGGGGTGTTAAAGTCCCCTACTATGAATGTGTTACTGTCGATTTCCCCTTTTATGGCTGTTAGTATTTGCCTTATGTATTGAGGTGCTTCTATGTTGGGTGCATAAATATTTACAATTGTTATATCTTCTTCTTGGATTGATCCCTTGATCGTTATGTAGTGCCCTTCTTTGTCTCTTGTATTAGTGGTTATTTTAAAGTCTATTTTGTCTGATATGAGAATTGCTACTCCAGCTTTCTTTTGATTTCCTTTTTCATGGAATATCTTTTTCCATCCATTCACTTTCAGTCTGTATGTGTCCCTAGGTCTGAAGTGGGTCTCTTGTAGACAGCATATATTTGGGTCTTCTTTTTGTATCCATTCAGTGAGTGTATGTCTTTTGGTGGGAGCATTTAATCCATTTACATTTAAGGTAATTATCGATATGTATGTTCCTATTCCCATTTTCTTAATTGTTTTGGGTTTGTTATTGTAGGTCTTTTCCTTCTCTTGTGTTTCTTGCCTAGAGAAGCTCCTTTAGCATTTGTTGTAAAGCTGGTTTGGTGGTGCTGAACTCTCTCAGCTTTTGCTTGTCTGTAAAGCTTTTAATTTCTCCATCAAATCTGAATGAGATCCTTGCTGGGTAGAGTAATCTTGGTTGCAGGTTTTTCTCCTTCATCACTTTAAATATATCCTACCAGTCCCTTCTGGCTTGCAGAGTTTCTGCTGAAAGATCAGCTCTTATCCTTATGGGGATTTCCTTGTGTGTTATTTGTTGTTTTTCCCTTGCTGCTTTTGTTTTGTTTTTTTTGCTGTACGCAGGCCTCTCACTGTTGTGGCCTCTCCTGTTGCGGAGCACAGGCTCCGGACGCGCAGGCTCAGTGGCCATGTCTCACGGCCCCAGCTGCTCCGCCTCATGTGGGATCTTCCCGGACAGAGGCATGAACCTGTGTCCCCTGCATCGGCAGGCAGACTCTCAGCCACTGCACCACCAGGGAAGCCCCCTTGCTGCTTTTAATATGTTTTCTTTGTATTTAATTTTTGACAGTTTGATTAATATGTGTCTTGGTGTGTTTCTCCTTGGATTTATCCTGTATGGGACTTTCTGTGCTTCCTGGACTTGATTAACTATTTCCTTTCCCATTTTAGGGAAGTTTTCAACTATCATCTCTTCAAATATTTTCTCAGTCCCTTTCTTTTTCTCTTCTTCTTCTGGGACCACTGTAATTCGAATGTTGGTGTGTCTGATGTTGTCCCAGAGGTCTCTGAGACTGTTCTCAGTTGTTTTCATTCTTTTTTCTTTATTCTGTTCTGCTGTAGTTATTTCCAGTATTTTATCTTCCAGGTCACTTATCCGTTATTTTGCCTCAGTTATTCTGCTGTTGATCCCTTCTACAGAATTTTTAGTTTCATTTATTGTGTTGTTCATCGTTGCTTGTTTCCTCTTTAATTCTTCTAGGTCCTTGTTAAATGTTTCTTGCATTTTCTCTATTCTGTTTCCAAGATTTTGGATAATCTTTACTATCATTATTCTGAATTCTTTTTCAGGTAGACTGCCTATTTCCTCTTCATTTGTTAGGTCTGGTGGGTTTTTATCCTGCTCCTTCATCTGCTGTGTGTTTCTCTGTCTTCTCATTTTGCTTATCTTACTGTGTTTGGGGTCTCCTTTTTGCAGGCTGCAGGTTCGTAGTTCCTGTTGTTTTTGGTGTCTGTCCCCAGTGGCTAAGGTTCGTTCAGTGGGTTGTGTAGGCTTCCTGGTGGAGGGGACTAGTGCCTGTGTTCTGGTGGATGAGGCTGGATCTTGTCTTTCTGGTGGGCAGGTCCATGTCTGGTGGTGTGTTTTGGGGTGTCTGGGGACTTATTATGATTTTAGGCAGCCTGTCTGCTAATGGGTGAGGTTGTGTTCCTGTCTTGCCAGTTGTTTGGCATAGGGTGTCCAGCACTGTAGCTTGCTGGTCATTGAGTGAAGCTGGGTGTCGGTGTTGAGATGGAGATCTCTGGGAGATTTTCGCCATTTGATATTATGTGGAGCTGGGAGGTCTCTTGTAGACCAGTGTTCTGAAGTTGGCTCTCCCACCTCAGAGGCACAGCACTGACTCCTGGCTGTAGCACCAAGAGCCCTTCATCCACATGGCTGAGAATAAAAGGGAGAAAAATTAGAAAGAAAGGAAGAGGATAAAATAAAATAAAGTAAGATAAAATAAAATAAAGTTATTAAAATAAAGAATAATTATTAAGAAAAAAATTTTTTAAAAAGTGAAAAAAACCAAAATGGACGGACAGAACCTTAGGACAATTGTTGAAAGCAAAGCTGTACAGACAAAATCTCACACAGAAGCATGCACATACACACTCACAAAAAGAGCAAAAAAATAATAAATCTTGCTCTCAAAGTCCCCCTCCTCAATTTGGGATGATTCGTTGTCTTTTCAGGTATTCCACCAATGCAGCGTACATCAAGTTGATTGTGGAGATTTAATCCGCTGTTCCTGAGGCTGCTGGGAGAAATTTCCCTTTCCCTTCTTTGTTTGCACAGCTCCCGGGGAAGTTGTCCGTGGATCCCGGGACCCTGTCAGTGGCAGGCTGCACAGGCCCCCAGGAGGGGAGGTGTGGATAGTGACCTGTGCTCGCTCACAGGCTTCTTGGTGGCGGCAGCAGCAGCCTTTGCGCCTCATGCCCGTCTCTTGGGTGTGCGCTGTTAGCCGCGGCTTGTGCCCATCTCTGGAGCTCCTTTAAGCAGCGCTCTGAATCCCCTCTCCTTTCGCACCAGGAAACAAAGAGGGAAGAAAAAGTCTCTTGCCTCTTTGGCAGGTCCAGACTTTTCCCTGGACTCCCTCCCGGCTAGCCATGGTGCGCTAACCCCTTCAGGCTGTGTTCACACCACCAGTC
Organism: Stenella coeruleoalba; assembly: GCF_951394435.1. Lineage (NCBI taxonomy): Eukaryota > Metazoa > Chordata > Mammalia > Artiodactyla > Delphinidae > Stenella > Stenella coeruleoalba. The sequence continues at coordinate 15,918,049 of NC_137158.1, read as the reverse complement.
ATCTCCCTGCGATCCCTGCGATCTGACCAAAGTCCGAGCCTCAGCTCCCAGCCCCGCCCGCCCCAGCGGGTGAGCAGACAAGCCTCTCGGGCTGGTGAGTGCCGGTCGGCACCGATCCTCTGTGCAGGAATCTCTCTGCTTTGCCCTCTGCACCCCTGTTGCTGCGCTCTCCTCCGCGGTTTCGAAGCTTCCGCAGTCTCTGCCCGCGAAGGGGCTTCTAGTGTGTGGAAACCTTTCCTCCTTCACAGCTTCCTCCCACTGGTGCAGGTCCTGTCCCTATTCATTTATCTCTGTTTATTCTTTTTTCTTTTGCCCTACCCAGGTACGTGGGGAGTTTCTTGCCTTTTGGGAGGTCTGAGGTCTTCTGCCAGCGTTCAGTAGGTGTCCTGTAGGAGTTGTTCTACGTGTAGATGTATTTCTGATGTATCTGTGGGGAGGAAGGTGATCTCCACGTCTTACTCTTCCGCCATCTTCCCCCTCTCCCCTGCTTTGTTTTTATTACCGTTTGCTTGAGATATTTTTTCCATCCCTTTATTTACTCTCAGTCTATGTGTGTCTTTTAAGGCTAATGGCTTCTTGTAGGTGGCATATTGTTGAATCTTGTTTTTAATTTTTCAGCCATTGTGTGTCTTTTGATTGGAGAATTTAATTTGTTTATGTTTAAAGTAATTGTTAGTAAGTTAGGACTTACTATTGCCATTTTGTTAACTGTTTCCTGGTTGTTTTGTAGATCCACTCTTCCTTGTTTCTTATCCTGCTGTCTTTTTTTGTGTGTGTGTTTTGATATCTTGAGGTATCATTATGCTTTGACTTTATCATGTTCTCTGAGGCAATAAATGTAGAGTTTTCTATTGTGGTTACCACTAGGCTTACATAAAATTTCTTAAAGTTATAACATTGTATTTTAAACTAGTAACAACTTGATTTGAGTAAAATTCCTAAACTTTACACTTTCACTTCTCTCTTACCTCCCATTTTAGGTTATTGATGTTACAGTTTACATGTTTTTTATAGTGTGTAACTAATAACAGATTATTGTAGTAATGATTATTTTTACTGAGTTTGTTTCCTTAACTTTAAACTAGAATTGTAAGTGAATTATGCACCACCATTACCATATTACAGAATCCAAATTTGACTATATATTTACCATTACCAGTGAGTTTTACTACCTTCTGTTTTTATGACATTAATTACCATCTTTTTACTTCTTCTCAAAGAACTTCCGTAGTCATTTCTTGTAAGGCAAGTCTATTGGTGATGAATTTCCTCAGTTGTTTTCAAAATTTATTTTACTGAAGTATAATTGTTTAACAATGTTGTGTTAATTTCTGCTGTACAGCAAAGTGATTCAGGTATACATATATTCCCTCAGCTTTCATTTGTTTGGGAAAGTGTTTTTCCCTCCTTCACTTCTGAAGGATAACTTTATAACCTATAACCAAGGTATAGTATCTTTGGTTGGGATTTTTTTCTTTTAATATTTTGAATATGTCATTCCATTCTCTTCCAGCCTGAATAGTTTCTGTTAAGAGATCTGCCAGAAGTCTTAGTGGGATTTCCCTTGTATTGTAACGTCTCTCTTTTTTTGTTGTTGTTGAGTTTATAAAATTCTTTGTTTTTGACTTTTGACAATATAATTACAATGTGTCTCTGTCTAGCCTTATTAGTGTTCAGCCTATCTGGGGTCTTTGGGGCCTCTTAGATGTAGAGGTCTGTTTCACGCCACAAGCTTGGGCAGTTTTCAGCCGTTATTGCTTTAAATGTACTTTCTGTCCCTTTCTCATTCTCTTCTCCTTCTGGAATTTCCGTAATTTGAATATTGTTTCTTTTCATTTTGTCCCATAAGTCCCATAGGCTTTCTTCACTATTTTCATTCCCTTTTCTTTTGACTCCTATGACTGGATAATTTCAAGTGTCCTAATTCCAGGTTGCTAATTTCTGCTTCTGTATGGTCGACTCTCCTTTTGAAGTTCTCTATTGAATTCTTCAGTTCAGTTATTGTATTGTTCAGCTCTAGAATTTCAGTTTGTTCATTTGTTTTTTATGGTTTCTATTTCTTTGATAAAGTTCTTGTCTTGTTCATGCATTGATTTCCTAATATTTTTAGTTGTCTGTGTGTTCTTGTAGTTCACTAAACTTCTTTAAGAAGATTATTCTGAATTCTTAGTCTGACAGTTCATAGCTCTCCGTTTGCTTAGGGTCAGGTATTAGAGCTTTAATAGTTCCCTTCAGTGGTGTCATATTTACCTGGTGTGTGTGTGTGTGTGTGTGTGTGTGTGTGTGTGTGTGTGTGTGTGTGTGTGTGTGTGTGTGTGTGTGTGTGTGTGTGTGTGTGTGTGTGTGTGTGTGTGTGATCCTTGATTCCTGCATTGGTTGTCTGTGCATTTGAGTAAGTGGTGCCTTCTTCCAGACTTTGCAGCTTTGCTTTGGCAGAGACCGTTCTTCACCCGTCAGCTCAGTTTGGGTTTCTGGATGTTTCTGCTGGTCACATCCTTGAGCAGGCAGGGCCTGCTTTTAGGGTCTACTTTTGGCTGAGACAACTACTTGAGTTCTGAGGGGTCAGGAGTGGCGGGGTGTGCCACTGGTGGAGAGCAGCTGGGTAGGCCTGCTGGCTTGGTTCCCTGACCACGTGAGGCTGTAGGATGGCCTCGCTATTGCCTGGATTCTCTGGAGAGGCTTACTAGACAGTACAGACTGGGAGATACACTCAGCAGTGGATGGGACTGTGAATTAGCGGCCCTGCCCTGGTGGGGTAACAGGATGCCTGGGTGCCTCATTGTTTGGGGACCCAGATCAGGCAAGAGTGTGCGCTGAATATCCTAATCAGGTGAGGCCATCAGCTTTGCTCTGCAGACAGGGGGAGCCACGGGCCGTGCTCTCTGTTCAAGTGCCACTGTCAGCAGGGATGTTGGCTGGGCTCTGCAGCCCCCCTGTGTGCTCTGGTGAGGTTCCCTGGTCAGGCGGGCTGAAGTCTGTCTTCAGCAATAAGTGGGGCTGTGAGTTAGTTTCCCAACCCGGGCTCATCAGGTAAGTATCTCCAAAGCCACTAATGCTCTTTGTCATCTTGACACAAGCCAACCTGTGCCCCAGTTTCACTGGCCGAACAGTGCTACTGACTTTGCTCTGGGGGCCACCAGTTCTGCTCACTCACCTGCTGGGTTGTGCAGCTTCTGGGTTTTCCTGTCAGCCCTTCCTCCAGGTGGGGCTGGGGGCCACACACTCTGGTGGGTGGGGCTGTGACCCAGACTTCTGCCTGGATGGGACTGGGAGAGCCCACTTCAGGCAACTCCCTAGTTTTTTCTGAACAGGATTTCTGGTAGGGAGGCTGGGGGAGGAGCTAAGACTCAGCTCTTCTGCTGGGCGTGGGCAGACCAGGCTCCAGGGCTGGCGGATCTCCTCATTGGAAGACCCGAATCAGGCAGACTTGCGCCCCACCAAGCTCCGTCGTCAGACTGTGCCACCAAATGGGCTGCAGAAGAGCAAAGCTGCTGGTTGGGTTGACTCTTTGGGCTCTGCAGGCAGGAGCTCAGTCTGCCAAGATCCGAGTGCTGCTTGTTGGAAGCCCCTCCTCCGTTTCTCCATCACAATGAGATTCCCAGTGGTTGAGCCCACAGATGCTCCTGTGAGCCCCATGGGGTGAAACCAGAGTAGGGGTTCCCATGAAGTGACCCCCGTGCTGGCGGTGCTGGGTGTCACCGCTGTGTTCTCTTTTGCCACTGGGGGAGCTGTAGGCGCGGTGCTGTGCCGGCCCAGGGAAAGGGCCATGCGGTCAGCATGTAGCTGTTTCTCTCACCCTTGAATTCAGTCTGTCTTGGTCTGTGTGGTGCAGGAGGTGCTTCAACCTCACTCCCGTGTTCTGAGATTCTCTAAGTAATGTCTTATTCTTGCATAGTTGTTAGTTGTTTTTCTTGTAAAGCAGAGCCAAGTCAGGAACAACTTACGTCATCATCTTGGTTATGTCATTCTAAACTTCTCATTCTTTTTAAAGGTTTTGTATTATTCAATTGTGTATATATATTATGTTGACCCTTTCCCTTATTAATATATATATTAGTTTCTTGTTTTGGGGGTAGTCTAATATACATGGCAGGGAACATAAGTCTTTGCATGCATATATAAGTATACTAATGCAAAATTTCTGCAAGTTAAAGTCTCTGGATCAGTAAGTCATTTAAAAATCATTTTTGCTACTTGTTAATATAAGGTCCTAAAGAATGTTGCTGGATAATTGTTTTTCTTGGAGTAATAAAGTAAATTATTCTATTTTTTGAAGGATCAAATTGGCCTTCCTTGTGATTAATATCACCTAAGATTTCAAAACATATGCATTTTTATGTAAGCATCTTTAATATGAAAACTGTTGAATTTTGTAACTTAGTTGTTAGAAAATATGGCCTTAGCATTCAAGGCCACATAACAATTATTTCTTTTAATTATTCTGTTAATTAATACCTACCTCTTAAGCTGTTATATCCTAATGAAACTTGGAAGTTTATGGACATACATTATATAAACCAGGTTCCAAGTCTTGTTCTATACCGGGCTAGCTTTATGATGTGCTTTACCACTTAGATTATCTGAACCTCTGTTTTCAGTCTGTAAAACCTTGCAGGTGGTGATGAACCATTTTACAGATAAAATTCATAATGAGTCTGGCTTAGTGCCTGGTATTTATCAGGCACCTAATATATGAATTGAAAAAGAAAAAATACACTGAGGGAAAAGTACACTATTTAAAAATAAGTACATTACAGTTAGTATCCTACAATTTGAAAGGACCATAGAAATGGTTTAGTGCATTGGTTTTCAAATTGAGCTCAGTGGACTTTAAGCGTTCTTTTTTTTTTTTTTTTAAGTTTACAACTACTGATTTGGTCCATCGGTTTTTCAAATTTTAGCAGTTCTTCATAGAAAACCAGACAAAGGGTGAACTTGAACTATTCTGTGTGGTGATTGGTGAGTTAGGCTGCAGACAGGGCTTTAGAAAGTCACTTGCCCAGCAATCTGAGGCAGCCCATGAAACCCCTTCATGGGGCACTCTCTAGTCCAACTCAAGCATTTTACAGTTGAGGAGGTTATGACAGACAGATGTTATTTACCATGTTCTAGGTTACATAGAGTCGCACAGGTCATTAGGACCACATGTCTGGAACTAGAGCTGCAGTCTTTTGTCTCCCATTCTGTTGCTCTATTATTTTATTATCATTTTAGTAAAAGCCTTAGGATTTTATCATGTATCTAAATGCTGAATAATATGTTCCTCTTATAGTGCATTTGTGTTTTTTTCATAATTTTTAACGATAGCATGAATTAAGATTAAAATTAACCTTGGCTGTTTTATCAGTATCCACATGCTGTTAAAGAAACAAATCATTTTTTCAGAATCTCTCATATTAATTTTCTATATGCAGTTTGTTGAGTAGGTAACACTTCGGAAATGTGTTTTATTTTTGGCGCTAACTGTGGAGTAAAATCTAACAATGTTGGAAGACAAAAACTCAGAGTAAGCAAAGGCTTGCAAACATTTTAAAAGAAAACAGTAGAAGTTTCATTAGAGTAATTCTACCAAAACTCAACACTTGAAATGCTCAAAGGAAACATAACTTTTGGATTCTATGTTTTGCTTCTTTCTTTTCCTGCTTGAGGCAGATGAAGAAATAATAAGTGATGGGTAACTCATTTAAAAATCTCAGTCTCCAGATTTAGATGAATTATACCTCAGAGGACTGAAGAACCCTGTGAATGTGATTTCAGAATCTTTGTCAGTATTCTTTGTGGAGTTAGGAAGAGTAAGAAAGGCAAGAAAAGTAACAAAAAACAAGTACCAGTGTTTTCAAAGGCAGGTGGAAGTAGATGTTAGAAATTATCAATCAGTATACTTAATGCCAGTCTCTACCAAATTTTTGAGTATGTTTTGGAAAATATTTCTCACTCAGAAGTATCCTCACTTTTTTCCCCATGAGGTTGGTAGATTGGTACAGTGAGGTATACTTTATTATATTCTACTATTTACATATAGTATATGTATACATCCATATTCTAAACTATATGCTCTATACTATACAATATATACTACAGATTATACTATACCATTTATATAGTATATAATGTATACTACATACATCTATATTCTGTAGGTATATACTATATCTACTGGATTCTAATAGGTATATCTTGATATATAATAAATAGAATATATCTTGATATACAGTAGATACAGTAAATCTTTCATATTTGTGATTTAGTGGAGAAATGTGGACTGGTTGAAAATAATGTTAGAAAGCATTACAGTTGGATCAGTAACTGAACCCAAAGAGTGCAAATAAACACACAGCTGTCAGCTTGGAGAGAACATTTCTAGGTGGGTGTTTGGGGTGCCATGTTAGGCCCTGCCCCTTTCAGCATGTTTATCAGTGTATTTGAGTGGGCTCCTTAAGGACAAGAACAAGTCTTATTTGATTTTGTATTTGCAACATTTGATACACTATCTGGCTAGAATTAGTGTCTCTTAAAGGAATGAATGGATGGATAGATCAATGAAATAAAGTGGCATTCGTGGACAGGTTCACAAATAGAAGGGACAGCTAATTTGATGGATGAGAAGATGAGATTGAATTGATCTCCTTAGGTTCAAAATCTGGCAGAAAACAAGCAGGATAAAATTTAATCAAGTTAACTGTTGAGTCCTCAATTTTTTTCCATTCGTTTTATGGATACCATATGGGGAGACCTGGCTTGAAAGTTATTCAGTTTTTTAAAAAGTCTAAGGTTTCAGTTGAGGAACCTATAATCATATAACTGTTTAAAAAGATAACTGAAAGAAAAAAGTTAATTGAGTATGGTGGTGCCTAGGCTCTCAAGGTAATAATAACTTATTTTACTGGCCAGATCACATCTGATAACAGGTACCCAATTTTAGGTAACAAACTGACCTGTAGAGAGCAAGCAGAAGAGCCAAGGGGTCAAAGAACTGGCATATAAGGAACAGTGGAAGAAGCATGAAATTATGGATAAGATTCAAATTAAGGGAAAATGTAACTTCAGTATTTAAAGAGCTGTTGTGTGAAAGAGGAGAAACAGATATGCTTTTGGATGTTCCTGAAGGCAACATGAACCTAATGGATATTTCTGGGAAGCAGGTTTCCACTCATTTATAAACAAGAGCTTCCTAATAGTTGGAATTGTCCAATGATAATGAAATCAGTACCCTTTATGTTATTGAGCTTTTCTGCCACCACAGGTATTTGTACAGAGGCTGCATGACCACCTACTAGGAATGTAAAAACTGTTCCTATAGGGCAGGAGTTCCCCGCCCCCTTAGAAACCGGGGCTGCACAGCAGGAGGTGAATGGCAGGCGAGTGAGTGAAGCTCACATTACTGCCTGAATCATCCCTATCCAGTACGTGGAAAAATTGTCTTCCATGAAACCGGTCCCTGGTACCAAAAAGGTTGGGGACCACAGCTATAGGTTCCTTGCTTATACAAGGGTCTAAGCCTTCAGAATTGAGTTACAGTAACACTGAGCAATGAATAAAACAACTGACATTTATAGACCTGTTTTAACAAATGGAGTGTTGTTATTTAAGTATATATTGCTCTATTAATTAATAAAAAATAAGTGAAGGTAAGTTCAGTTATCCTTTGGGTTTGCTTGCAAAAATTAAATTATGTAAACCTTTATTTCTCTCTTTTAAACAGTTAGAATTCTGTGCTCTTTCATTTTGGAAAAAAATAAGTTATTTAACTTTTTTTTATATTATAAAAATGTTTGTTAAAGACATTTTTAGACTTACAGTGAAGTAGGGGAAAAACACCCGTAGTCCTTCCAGCCAAAAATTTTTCTTCTTTTTCTATTCCATATCTTTAATTTCTTAAAGCACTTTTTTTCTTATGAAATATTTTGAACGTATAAAAAAGAGAATAATATTTAAAACATTCATCTACCTACTTGATATTTTGTTAATTTTGCTTTAGGTCATATTTAAAAAAATAAGATGTTAAAGTTCCCCTGTACACTTTCTCCAAAACATCTCTCTTCTACTCTCCCTCCTCAGAAGTAACTATTCTGAAGTTGATATATCTTCTTCCTATTCGACTTTTTACAGTTAAATGTATTTTTAGAAATTGTCCTTTTATTTTGTATAAGTAGCACATATACATTTTTAAAAACTTGAGAAAAATAAAAACATTCTTACACCCAGATATCATCAGTTTTAGCATTTTAGTGTATATCCTTTTTTTTTTTAAATTTATTTTTGGCTGCGTTGGGTCTTCGTTGCTGCGCTTGGGCTTTCTCTAGTTGCGGTGAGCGGAGGCTACTCTTCGTTGTGGTGCATGGGCTTCTCATTGCGGTGTCTTCTCTTGTTGCGGAGCATGGGCTCTAGGCGCGCGGGCTTCAGTAGTTGTGGCACACGGGCTCAGTAATTGTGGTTCGTGGGATCTAGAGCACAGGCTTAGTAGTTGTGGCGCACGGGCTTAGTTGCTCCGCGGCATGTGGGATCTTCCCGGACCAGGGCTCAAACCCGTGTCTCGTGCATTGGCAGGTGGATTCTTAACCACTGCGCCACGAGGGAAGCCCGTATATCCTTCTTGATCTTTTCTGTGTATGTGTATAATATGTATTATAGATGAAGAATTACTAGCTTTTCTATTACTAGCTTCCTAAGATTTTTGTTTTAAATCACAGATAGTGGAGAATTTTGTCAAATGTTCAAATGCCTTTTTTTGCGACTATTAAAGTGATCAAGTATTTTTTTCTCATTTAATTAACATGGAAAATTACATTTATATATTTTTACTGTTACATTACTCTTACGCTTTGCTTTTATGGGAGAAGTGCTTCTTGTGATGTAATTTTTGTACATTGCTGAATTCCTTTTGCTAATATTTGGGATTTTTGCAGCAATATGCATATGTAAGAATGGAAAATGTAAAAATGTAAAAATAATATGTAAAAATGATGTATTTTTTCAAGCTGTCCTGATCCAGTTTTGGCATCAAGGTTATATAAGTTCTCACAGGGAATGACTTGGAGAGCTTTTTCTTCTTTCTATTCTCTTTCGCAGATTATAAAAGATAGGAAATATCTCTGTCTTAAAATTTGTAGATTATCACTTCTGAAACCTGGATCTAGTTTGTTTTTGTTTTTTTAAATTTTTTCTACTTATTCACTTCATTTGTAGATTGACTCAGATCTTATATTTTTAGTTTTAATAATTTATATTTTTCTGGGAAATTATTCATTTTATCTCAGATTTTGTATTTGTTGGCATTAGGTTTTTCATAGTATTTATTATGTTTAAATTTCTGTCACTTCTATAGTTACATACCCCACTCTTATTCCTAATGTAGTTAATATGTACCTCTTCTTTTTCTTGATAAAGCTTGCCAAAAAACGTAGCATGTTTGGAAGCTGTGTTATTTATAGTTTCAGAATTGAAACTAAAACATATTCAGGGTTGTTTTGCCTTTCTGGTGATTTTTTTTTTTCAATGTTGAATAAAAATTCCTCTCTCTCCCTAATAATGCTTTTTGTCTTAAAGCCTATTTAATCTACACTACTTTTTTTTTTTTTGCCTAATATATTTTTTCTTTTACTTTCATCTTTTTTTTTTTTTTTTTTTTTTTGCGGTATGCGGGCCTCTCACTGTTGTGGCCTCTCCCGTTGCGGAGCACAGGCTCTGGACACGCAGGCTCAGCGGCCATGGCTCATGGGCCCAGCCACTCCGCGGCATGTGGGATCTTCCTGGACCGGGGCACGAACCCGTGTCTCCTGCATCGGCAGGCGGACTCTCAACCACTGCGCCACCAGGGAGGCCCCTTACTTTCATCTTTTTGTGTGTGAATGTTTTATCTCTGTGCTTGTACAATATTTGACTAAATTCATTTTTAAAAAGGATCCAACATAAGAATATCTCGTTCCACAAAACTATTTATTTACGTTTGTTGGGATTACTGAGATTGTTAGATCTACATGGGTTATCTTTAAAAACAAAATTATCATTTTTCTCTCTGCTTCTTTTTTTTACTTCCTGCTTCTTAACCCTTTACCCTGACTTTCCATTGATTTCAGAATGACAGATTCTACTATTCTTTTAGAGTTTAGCCTTGAATTTTTAAGATATGTGTACTTGAATTAAGGAAGACTGAAGCAATTAATATCTTTTTTTTTTTTTTCAAATTCTCTCAGGACAGTAGAACACTTTCTTTCTCCAGTCTCTTCTCATGTCATCTTCCACATTATTATTGTCTGTCTTAATTTACCTTATTTTGAAACTCCTCAATTTTTTAACCATGCTTATGAGGTTTACCATTAGTTTCTTTGCTCACCATTGTTACTTGCACATCACCGTTGCTCATTACTGCACCTTTCATTCACTGTTCATTGTCTTTCTTATCTTTTGGTGATTCTTTCAGTGAGGGCTTCTGAGTGGTAAAATTTTCTAGTCTTTGTATCACTCTTGAATGATAATTTTACTGGGTCTTGGAGTCTAGGTTGACAGTTATTATCACTTAGAACTTGATTTTTTTTTAACTCCAGTAGCTTTCAACATTTTTTCTTTATGTATAGTGATTTCCTGTTTTGCCTCCAAATATCGAAGGGTACACTTATTTAAATAAACTTTTTATATGGGATTAATTTTAAGGTTACAGAGAGTTGTAAATATATATGTAGTTCTAACAACACTCTCATACTCTTTACGCAGATTCACCTTTTGTTAACATGTTACCCCATTTGTCTTATGTACACATGCTCTCTCTCTGTCATGTGAACACAGACATACATGTACATGTGTAAATTTTTAAAAAACGATTTGAGGGCAAGTTCCACACAACATGCTTTTTACCCCTAAATACACTGGTTTTATTTCCTAATAATAGGGATATGCCCTTGTATAAACATAGTATAATTATGATATAAATTTACATTTGTAAAATAATTTTCTCGAATCTCTCCACAATATAGTTTTTTCAGTTGACTTAATATTGTCTTTTATGCCACTTTACTCCTTCAGTACAAGGTCCAGTCTGGAGTCAGGTAGTGTGTTGGTTGTCTAGATGTCTTTAGCCTTCATTAATCTGGAACATTTCCTCATACTTTTGTTGTCTTTTTTACAACATTCACATTTTTGAAGAATATGGTACCCCATCTCTTTTCATTTAATAGAATGTTCTTAATTTGCAGTTCTCTGATTTTTTTTTTTTTTTTTTTTTTTGCGGTACGCGGGCCTCTCACTGTTGCGACCTCTCCCTTTGCGGAGCACAGGCTCCGGATGCGCAGGCTCAGCAGCCATGGCTCACGGGCCCAGCCGCTCCGCGGCATGTGGGATCTTCCCGGACCGGGGCACGAACCCGTGTCCCCTGCATCGGCAGGCGGACTCTCAACCACTGCGCCACCAGGGAAGCCCTCTGATGTTTTATTGTTAGACTGAGGTTTTTGTATTCTTGGCTAGAATACTGAATAGGTGATGTAATTTCCTTCTTAAGATATCACAGCTGGAGGTACATGATCTTCACGTATCCTTTATTGTTGATGTTAATTTTGATCACTTTACCGATGTTTCTTGATTTGTACACCATATATACAATTACGATTTTTCCTCTTCAGTGAAACCAATAAGCAGTCTGTGGTGAGCCACTTGGAATTTATATATCTTATTTCCCATCAAAGTTTAACATCCATTGATGATTCTTTCCTGATCCAGTCTTAATTGTGATGGTTTTTCCAGCTCTCTCTTTTTATATCTTCTTTTTATATTTTTCTTTCTGGAAAATTCTTAGTCTTTTTGTTTTGTTTTTCAATATTGTTTTTTCCCCTATTGTGTCATTATCTTTTAAATTCCTATTACACTATATAAAAAGTTTATAAAGAATATGGATGGCCAATAAACATAAAAATTAACTTAAGTATTAATCCAAGAAATACAAATTAAAATATTAATATCCTTTTTTGCTAGTCCAATAGATTTAAAATTTTCAATATCCAGTTATTTCAAGAATATAGTAAAATAAAGGCTAGTAGACTTTTGAAGAGAATGTAAATTGTTGCAATCTTTCCAGCAGTCATTTGGTAATGCTTTTGAAAAGCGTTAAAATCGTATAAATGTCTGTCAACCCAGAAACTTAATTTCTTAGCATTTACCCTGAGGAAATAATAAAAAATAAGCTTAAATTTATGTGTAATAGGATGTTTACCATAGGAAAAATTGGAAGTAATCAAATGTTGAGCAGAATATGATTAAATAAATTTTGATAATCTATAATATAGAATGTTACCTCCTTAAAAATTTTTGTGATATTAGTGTTTTTATTGATATAGAAAGGCATTTATGATATTATTTACTGAGAAAAATGTATAAAAGTCTCAAATTATACACACCAAAATGGTGGCAGTGATTATCACAGAGTGATAGACTGTCACTTTTTAAAATTTTCTATTCTTTGTGATTTTTTAATATTTTAAAGTAAACACTTATTACATTTGTAGTAAAATTTTATAATTATATCAATAAAAGGCATTTTTTCATCCAGATGTTAGAAATGGTATCTTGACAAGTTATTTAAAAGAAAATTTTTTAATTGAATAAATTTGACATGTAACATTGTATAATAAATTTAAATAAATTTAAGGTGTATAGTGTGTTACTTTGATACACTTAAATATTGTAATATGACTCACTGTAGTGATGTTTATCAGTGTTACATAATTATAGTGCAGTATTATTGTCTACATTCATTATATGATGTATTAGATCTCTGTGGCTTATTTACTCCTCATTACGAGTTTGTACCCTTAAACACCATCAGTTATCCCCCCAGCCCTCATCCCCTGGTAACCACCATTTTACACTCTGTTTTTACAGGTTTGACTTTTTTAGATTCCACACATAAGTGATATTGTGCAGTACTTGTCTTTCTCTGTCTCAGTTATCTTGCTTACTATATTGTGTTCAAGGTCCATCCATGTTGTCACAAATGGCAGGATATCCTCCTTTTTCATGGCTAAAAAAATTTTGTTATGTGTATATATATTCACATCTTTTTATCCATTCATCCACTGATGGACATTTGGGTTGTTTCCACATCTTGGTTATTGTGAATAATGCAGTGATAAACATTGGAGTGCATGTATTTCATGAAAATCCTGTTTTTATTTCCTTTGGGTATATACCCAGAAGTGGAATTGCTGGTTTGTATGGTAGGTCTATTTTTAAATTCTTGAGGATCCTCCCTATCATTTTCCATAGTGGTTGGACCAGTTTACATTCCCACCCACAGTGTATAAGGGTTCTCTTTTCATCACATCCTTGCCAGCACCTATTGTCTCTTGCCTTCTTGAGAGCCATTCTAACAGGTGTGAGGTGATATCTCACTGTGGTTTTGATTTGTATTTCCCTTATTGATCATCTTTCCATGTGCCTGTTGGCCATTTTGATGCCTTCTTTAGAAAAATGTCTATTTAGTTCTTCTGCCCATTTTAAAAATTGGATTGTTTGTATTTTTGTTAGTGAGTTGACTGAGTTTTTTATATATTTTGGATATTGACCTCTTATCCTATATATGGTTTGCCAGAATTTTCTCTCATCCTGTATGTTGTCTATTCAATTTGTAAATTGTTCCTTTTGCTCTTCAGAAGCTTTTGAATTTAATGTAGTTCCATTTGTTGATTTCTTGCTTTAGTTGTTTGCGCTTTTGAGGTCATTTGCAAAAAATCATTGCCAAGATTAATAACAATGAGCTTCTTTGCATTTTCTTCTAGGAGTTTTATGGTATCAGGTCTTATATTTAAGTCTTTAGTCCGTTTCAGTTTAATTTTTGTGAGCAGTGTAAGATAAAGGTCCAGCTTCATTGTTCTGCATGTCTTTTTTCCAGTTTTCCCAGTACCATTTGTTCAAAACAGTATCCTTTCCCCATTGTGTGTTCTTGGCTGTCTTGTCAAATATTAGTTGACCGTATGTGCTGGGACTTAATTCTGGGCTCTCTGTTCCGTTCCATTGATCCTGGTATCTGTTTTTGTGCCAGTACCATACCGTTCATATTACTTTGGCTTTGTAGTATAGTTTGAAATCAGGAAGTGTGATATCTCTGGCTTTGTCCTTTTTTCTCAGCATTGCTTTGCCTTTTTGGATTCTTTTTTGGTTGTACATAAATTTTAGGATTGTTTCTTCTGCTTCTGTGAAGAATGTCTTTGGTGTTTTGATGGGGGTTGCATTGAATTTTTAGATGGCTTTGGGTAGTATAGCCATTTTAACAATATTCTTCTAATCTATGAATATGTTATGTCTTTGCATTTGTTTGTGTGTTTTTTGGTTTCAGCAAAATCTTGTAGTTTTCATTGTACAGATTTTTCACATCCTTTGTTAAATTTTTTCCTAAGTATTTTATTGTTTTTGATGCTATTATGAATGGAATAGTTTTATTTCTTTTTCAGTTGCTTCATTTTAAGTGTAAAGGAACACAATTGACTTCTGTATATTGATTTTATATCCTACCATTTTACTGAAGTCATTAATTAGATCCAGCAGTTTTTTGATTAACTCTTCAGGGTCTTCTATATAAATGATTATATTATCAGGAGATAGTGACAGTTTTATTTTTTCTTTTTTGATTTGGAAGCCTTTTATTTCTTTGTCTTGCCTAATTGCTCTAGCTAGGACTTCTGGTAGTATATTGAATAGTAGGGGTGAGAGTGTACAACCTTGTCTCTTGATCCTGATTTAAAGGAAATGCTTTCAGTTTTTCTACACTGAGTATATTGTTAGCTGTGGTTTTGTTGTATATGTCCTTTATTATGTTGAGATGCATTCATTCTCTCTATGCCCAATCTGTTAAGGGTTTTAGTCATAAAAGGATATTGTAGCCAAATACTTTATCTGCATCTTTTGAGATGATCACATGAATTTTAGTTTTCATTTTATTGATGTGATGTATTTGCATCTTTGTATTTGCATCTTTGCATCCCAGGGATAAATCTCACTAAGCCATGGTGTATAATCCTTTTAATGTGTTCTTGAATTCAGTTTGCTAATATTTCGTTGAGAATTTTTGCATCTATATTCATGAGGGATATTGGTCTATAGTTTTCTCTTTTTTTATATGGTATCCTTATCTAATTTTGGTATCAAGATATTTCTGGCTTCTTAGAATTTCCGAGTTCAGAAGTGTTCCATTCTCCTCGATATTTTGGAACAGTTTGAGGAGGATTGGTGTTAATTCTTTAAATGTTTGGTAGAATTCTCTGGTGAAATCGTGTGGTCATGGAGTTTTCCGTGTTGGGAGGTTTTTTGGGTTTTTTTGTTTTTTGTTTTTTGCCGTATGTGGACCTCTCACTGCCGTGGCCTCCCCCGCTGCGGAGCACAGGCTCCGGATGTGCAGGCCCAGTGGCCATGGCCCATGGGCCCAGCCGTTCCACGGCATGTGGGATCCTCCCGGACCGGGGCATGAACCCGTGTCCCCTGCATCGGCAGGTGGACTCTCAACCACTGCGCCACCAGGGAAGCCCTGGTTTGTTTTAATTAAAAATTTTAAAACTAAAGTATGGTTGATTTACAATATTAGTTTCAGGTGTACAGCATAGTAATTCAGTATTTCTACAGTTTACATTCCATTAAAAGTTGTTATAAGATAATGGCTATAATTCTCTATGCTATATAATATGTCCTTGTTGGTTGTCTATTTTACCCATGGTAGGTTATATCTCTTAATCCTGTACCCCTAATTTGCCCTCTCCCCTTCCATTTCCCCTTTGGTAACCACTAATTTGCTTTCTAGATCTGTGAGTTTGTTTCTGTTTTGCATATACATTCATTTGTATTGTTTTTTAGATTCCACATATAAGTGGTATCATACTGTATTTGTCTTTCTCTCTCTGACTTCTTTCACTGAGCATAATATCCTCTAGGTCCATTCACATGGCTGCAGTTGGAAGAATTTCATTCTTTTTTATGACAGGAATATTCCATTATGTGTGTGCATGTATACACACACACATACATACATACATATACACATACCACTTCTTCTTTATCTATTCATCTGTTGATGGGCACTTGGGTTGTTTCCATGTCTTGACTATTGTAAAAAGTGTTGCTATGAACATTGGGTGCATGTATCTTTTTAAATTAGTGTTTTTGTTTATGGACATACACCCAGGAGTGGAATTGCTGGATCATGTGGTAGTTCTGTTTTTAGTTTTTTGAGGAAACTCCATACTGGTTTCCATAGTGGCTGCACCAAGTTACATTCCCACCAAGGGTTCTCTTTTCTCCACATCCTTTTCAACATTTATTATTTGTATTCTTTTTGATGATAGCTATTCTGAGAAGTGTGAGGCAATATCTTATTTTGGTTTTGATTTGCATTTCTCCAGTAATTAGTGATGTTGAGCATCTCTTTATGTGCCTGTTGGCCATCTGTATGTCTTCTTTAGGAAAATGTCTGTTCAGGTATTCTGCCAATTTTTTGATCAGATTGTTTGGTTTTGGTGGTTTCATTTCTGTTGAAATGAAAAGACAACCTATGGAATGGGTTCTAAGTTTTAAACTTTTAAGTTTAATTACATCTCATTTGTTTACTCTTGCTTTTATTTTTTTTACCATAAGAGACAGATCCAAAAAAATATTGCTAGGATTTATGTCAAAGAGGCTTCCACCTATGTTCTCTTCTAGGAGTTTTGTGGTTTCAGGTCTTACATTTAGATCTTTAATCCATTTGAGTTTATTTTTGTATATGTTGTAAGGAAATGTTTTAATCTCATTATTTTACATGTAGTTTTCCCAGCACAGCTTATTGAAGAGACCGTCTTTTCTCCATTGTATATTCTTGCCTCCTTTCTCATAGATTAATTGACCAAAGGCGCATGGGTTTAATTCTGGGCTCTCTATTCTGTTCCATTGATTTATGTGTCTGTTTCTGTGCCAGTACCATGCTGTTTTGATTACTGTAGCTTTGTAATATAATCTGAAATCTCGTAGGGTAATACCTCCAGCTTTGTTCTTTTTTCTCAAGATTACTTTGACAATTTGGGGTCTTTTGTGGTTCCATATGAATTTTAGGATTACTTGTTCTAGTTCTGTGAAAAATGTCATGGATTGTATTAAATCTGTAGATTGCTTTGGGTAGTATGGTCATTTAACAATAATTAATTATTCCAGTCCAAGAGTATGGGATATCTTTCCATTTCTTTTTTTATCTTCAATTCGTGTTTTATAGTTTTCAGAGTGTAGGTCTTTCACCTTTTTGGTTAAGTTCATTACTAGGTACTTTATTATTTTTGATGCAATTTTAAGCAGGATTTTTTTTTTACTTTCTCTTTTTGATAGTTTAATATTAGTGTATAGAAACGCAATGTATTTTTGTATACGTATCTTGTATCCCACAACTTTGCTGAATTCATTAATTCTAATAGTTCTGGGTTGGAGACTTCAGGGTTTTCTATGTAATGTATCATGTCATCTGCAAATAGTGGCAGTTTTACTTCTTCTCTTCCAATCTGGATGCCTTTTATTTATTTTTCTTGTCTGATTGCTGTGGCTAGAACTTCCAATACTGTGTTAAATAGAAGTGGTATGAGTGGGCATCCTTGTCTTGTTCCTAAATTTAGTGGAAAGGCTTTCAGCTTTTCACTATTGAGTATGCTGGCTCTGGGTTTGTCATAAATGGCCATTATTATGTTGAGAGTTTTTATCATGAATGCATGTTGAATTTTATCTAATGCTTTTTGTGTGTGTCTTTTGAGATGATTATATGATTTTTATCTTTCCTTTTGTTAATGTGGTGTTCACATTGATTTCAAATATTGAACCATCCTTGTGACCCTGGAATAAATCCAGCTTGATCATGTTGTGTAGTCCTTTTTACATATTGCTGGATTCAGTTTGCGTGTACTTTGCCTGAGGATTTTTGCATCTATATTCATCAAAGATATTGGTCTGTAACTTTCTTTTATTGTAGTGTCTTCTTTTGGTTTTGGCATCAGGGTAATGGTGTCCTTGTGGAATAAATATGGCAGTGTTATCTCCTCTTCAGTTTTTTGGAATGGTTTGAGAAGGATAGGTATAAGTTCTTTAAATGCTTGGTAGAATTTCCCTGTAAAGCCATCTGGTCCTGGACTTTTGTTTGCTTTTTTTTTTTTTTTTTATTACAAAAAAACTGCTTGACTCAGTCTTGGCAGGCTTTATGTTTCTAGAAGTTTGTCCATTTCCTCTAGATTGTCCAGTTTGTTTGCATATAACTGTTCAGTGTTCTCTTAGGATTTTTTGTATCTCTGTGGTATTGGTTGTTATTTATCATCTTTCATTTCTTATTTTGTTCATTTGGGTCCTCTCCCTTTTCTTCTTGGTGAGCCTGGCTAAACATTTATCAATTTTGTTTATCTTTATAAAAAAGCAGCTCCTGGTTTCATTGATCTTTTTCTACGTTTTTTAAATCTTTATTTCCTCTGATTTTTATTATTTCCTTCTGCTGACTTTGGGCTTTGCTCTTTTTCTAATTCTTTAAGGTGGTAGGTTAGGTTGTTTGAGATTTTTCTTGCTCTTGAGGAAGTCCTGTATTGCTATGAACTTCCATCTTAGAATTGCTTTTGCTGCATCTCATAGATTTTGGAAAGTTGTGCTTTCATTTTCATTTGTCTTGAGGTATTTTCTTATTTCCTCTTTGATTTTGTCAGTGACCATTGTTTTTTTAGTAATATGTTGTTTAATCTCCACGTTTGTTCTTTATCCACTTTTCTTTCTGTAGTTGATTTTCTAGTTTTATATTGCTATGGTTGGAAAAGATGCTTGAAATAATTTCTGTCCTCTTAAATTTGTTGAGGCTTGTTTTGTGACTTTGTATGTGATCCCTACTGGAGAACGTTCCATGTGTGCTTGATATGAATGTGCATTCTTTTTTTGCATGTAGTCTCATATAGATATCAATTAAGTCTAACTGGTCTGTTGTGTCATTTAAGGCCTCTGTGCCTTATTGATTTTCTGTCTTGATGATCTGTCCATTGATGTTAGTGGAGTGTTAACATCTCATACTATTGTTGTATTGTTATCAACTTCTCTCTTTATGTCTGTATTTGCATTATATGTTTAGGTGCTCTTGTACTGGGTATGTTTATGTTAACAAGTGTAATACCCTCTTGTATTGATCCCTTTATCATTGTATAAGGCCTTCTTTGTCTTTCATTGTAGTCTTTATTTTAAAGTCTGATATGATTTTGTCTGATATGAGTATTGCTACCCACACTTTGTCATTTTTGTTTGCATGAAACATCTTTTTCCATCCTCTCACACTCTGTGTGTCTTCACCCCTGAAGTGAGTCTCTTGTAGGCAGCATATTCAAGAGTCTTGTTTTTTTTTTTAAATCCAGTCCGCCACCTTATGTCTTTTGATCAGAGCATTTAGTCCATTGACATTTAAAGTAATTATTAATAGGTACATACTTATTGCCACTTTATTACTTGTTTTCCAGTTGTGCTTACCATGGGGTTCATATATGTTGACTCATAATTATATCTACTTGTTTTAAACTGGTAATCATTTAAATTCAAACACATTCTAAAAGATCTACATGTTTTACCTTCGTAACCCACATTTTGTGTATTTGATATCATATTTTACATCTTCTTGATTATCCCTTAACTATTTAATTTTAGTTATAGTTGCTTTTATAGTTTTTTTGTCTTAATCTACATACTGGCTTATTTAAGTGATCTTCAATCCTTACTGTGTATTTGACTTTCCTACTGGGATTTTCCCTTTCCTACAGATTCTTACCTCTTTTCCATTTAGAGAAGACCCTTCAACATTTCTTTTAGGGTAGGTTTAGTATGCTGAATTCTTTTAGTTTTTGCTTGTCTCAGAAGTTCTTTATCTCTCCTATTCTAAATGATAATCTTGCTGGGCAGAGTATCATAGGTTGCAGGTTTTTCCCTTTCAGGATTTTGAATATATCATGCCTATCCCTTTTGGCCTGCAAAGTTTCTGCAGAGAAATCAGCTGATAGCCTTATGGGGATTCCTTTATATATGACACTTTGTTTTTCTCTTGATGCCTTTAGAATTCTCATTAACTTGTGCCATTTTAATTGTATGTCTTGGTGTGGGTCTGTTTGGGTTCATCTTGTTTGGAACCCTCTCTGCTTCCTGTATCTGGATATCTGTTTCCTCCTTCAGGTTTGGGAAGTATTCAGCCATAATTTCTTCAAATCCATTTTTGATCCCCTTCTCTCTCTCTCCTTCTGGAACCCCTATAATGCAAATGTTGGAACACCTAATGTTATTGGAGAGATCTCTTAGATTGCTTTCACTTTATAAAATGTGTTTTTCTCTCTGCTGTTCTGATTTGGTGATTTCCATGATTATATTTTCCAGGTCAATTATGCAATTATCCGTATTAACCTGCTATTCATTCCTTTCAGTGTGTTTTTTTTCAGCTGTTGAGTTCTTCACTTCTGATTGGTGGGTTTTTTTTTATGTTTCTAATTCCTTGTTAAAATGTTCAGTGTTTAGATCAATTGTTTTACCTAATTCAGTTAAGCTTTTTATTACCAATTGCTTTGAATTACTTATCTGTTGTTTATTTCCATTTCATTATTTTTTCAGGGTGTTTTTCTTGCTCTTTGAATTGAGAATAGTTCCTCTGCCTTTTAATTTTACTTTTCTTTTTTTTTTTTTTTTTTTTTTTTTTTTTTTTGCGATATGTGGGCCTCTCACTGTTGTGGCCTCTCCTGTTGCGGAGCACAGGCTCCGGACGCACAGGCTCAGCGGCCATGGCTCACGGGCCCATCCGCTCCTCGGCATGTGGGATCTTCCCGGACTGGGGCACAAACCCGTGTCCCCTGCATCGGCAGGCGGACTCTCAACCACTGCGCCACCAGGGAAGCCCTAATTTTACTTTTCTCTGCTTCTATGAACTAAGGTGAAGCAGTGACCTTTTGTGGACTTGAAGGGGTGTTCTTATTTGGGAGTGTCCCTATGCAGACTGCACATGCCCAGTGCCTTTGGTGGGAGGGCTGGATTTGATGTGGATGCCAGTCACATCTTTCCTGATGTTGTGCTGGCTGCTCTTACCTTGGTAGTGGGGTGTGACTGGGGATGGAGGGGCTAGAGCTGGCTCCTGGTGTGAGATGGGACTTTCTCTCTGTTCAGTGGCTGTCACCTCTCTGTCAGGGGCGGGGTCTGATCCCAAGTTGCTGAAGCAGAAGCCCTTTGTGTCAGGCTCAAGCTGCCTCTGTTCCCTTTATGTGTGTGTTTTTCTCTCTCCCAGCACCAAGACCTTTGCCCCAGAGTAGGGAGTGCTGAAGCAAGTGGGGCCTTTCACATACAAAGGTTCAACGCACTGCTTGTGTAGGTGTCTGTGGCTCCTTCAGATGCAACCCATGGTAGAGTCTTTTTCCTGGTCGTGGCTGTCCCACATCCAGTGCCGCACTGTGGCACAGACTGAGTAGAGCCAAAGCATTCACTGGTGCACGGTGAGGTGGCTGTGGGAAACCCAGCAACCACCCAGACCTCTCCTCAGAGGCAAGACCCCTTTTCCCCTCACAGCTGGTTGCTGTTCCCAGCCTCCACTGTGCTCTACAGGGGAGGGGAGCCTGAATGGTTTCTCTGCGTTTATGGGGTAGGGAGGTGTTGAGGTGTGGTACAGTGGGGCCCAGAGTGGCACGGTTGTGGGAAATCCGGCAGCTGCTAGAGCAGACCTCTCTTCACCCTGCTTCAGAGGCAGGCCAGTGCTCACACCTCATGAATAGAGTCCAGGCTTCTCCAGCCTTTCTATCTGTCCAAGCAGTCCAGGAGGCTTGTCTCCTCCACATAGGACCCCAGGACCGGGACACCCAGTCTGTGGCTTGACCCACTCACTCCTGGATACCCAGGGTGGGTATCCACCTTTGCAATTTCTTATTTCCTCTGAGTTCCCTCCCAGGAGCACAGGTCCCTACCTGATCGCTTTTCTTCCATTCCTGTGTGATTACCTCTTCCTTACAGCCTTATTCAGTCCTTTTTCCAGTTTCCAGTTAGTTTTCAGTGAGAATTGTTCCACCTGTAGGTGTATTTTTGATGTGTCCATGGGGGGAGGTGAGCACCACGTCCCCTTACCTCCACTGTGTTTCTCTTCCGTGTTGGGAGTTTTTTGATTACTGATTCAATCTCATTACTCATTAGTCTGTTCAGATTTTCTGTTTCTTTCTGATTCAGTCTTGGTAGGTTGTGTGTTTCTAAAAATGTATCCATTTCTTCTAGGTTACATAGCTTTTTGGCATATAATCTTTCATACTAGTTGCTTATGATTCAGTGCATTTCTGTAGTTCAGCTGTAATGTCTCCTCTTTCACTTCTAATTCTCTCTTTTTTCCTTAGTCCAAGTAAAGGTTTGTCAATTTTATCTTTTCAAAGAACCAGCTCTTAGTTTCGTTGATCCTTTCTATTGCTTTCCTGGTCTCTATTTCATTTATTTCCACTCTGATCTTTATTATTTCCTTCCTTCTGCTAACTTTGGGCTTAACTTGTTCGAGTTCTTGAAGTGTAAAGTTAGGTTGTTTATTTGAGATCTTTCTAATTTCTTAATATATGCATTAATGCTGTAAACTTCCAGCTTTTACTGCATCCCACAAGATTTGGTATGTTGTATTTCCATTTTCATTTGTTTTGAGATAATTTTTAAATTTCCCTTTTGATTTCTGTTTTGACCTAATGGTTGTTTAGAAGTGTGTTGTTTAATTTCCACATATTTATAAATCTTTTCACTTTCTTCTTGTTGTTGATTTCTATTTTCATACCATTGTGGTCAGAAAAGATAGTTGGTATGATTTTATTCTTCTTAAATTTGCTAAGATTTGTTTTGTGGTCAGTATGATCAATCTTGGAGACTGTTCCATGTGCACTTGCGAAGAACGTGTATTCTGCTGCTGTTGGATGTAGTGTTCTGTATATGTCTGTTAGTCCATTTGTTTTAAAGTGTGGTTCCAACATTTGCTTGCTGATTTTCCATCTGGACAGTCTTTCCATTGCTAATAGTGTGGTATTGAAGTTCCCTACTATTATTGTATTATTGTCTATTTCTCCCTTACGATCTATCAGTATTTGCTTAATATGTTTCAGTGCTTGGGTGTTGGGAGTGTATGTGTTTTTTAAAAAATATTTATTTATTTATTATTTTTGCTGTGCTGGGTCTTAGTTGCAGCATGTGCAATCTTTTACTTGTGGCATAAGGACTTCTTAGTTGTGGCATGCAAACTCTTGGTTGTGACATGTGGACTTCTTAGTTGCGACATGCAGACTTCAGTTGTGGCATGCATGCGGGGACCAAACCAGGGCCCCCTGCATTGGGAGCGCAGAGTCTTACCCACTGGACCACCAGGGAAGTCCCAGGAGTGTATGTGTTATGATTGTTGTCTTCTTTATGTGTTGACCACTTTATCATTAGATAATGACCTTCTTTTTCTTTTGTTACCCTTTTTGCCTTGAAGTCTATTTTATCTAAGTATGACTATGCCCACCTTCTTCTGGTTTCTATTTGCTTAAAATATCATCTTCCATCCTTTCACTTTGATCCTGTGTGTCTTTAGAGCTGAAATAAGTAAAAACTGGGATGATGGTCGCTGCACCTTGAATAGTGCTGTGTAATTTTACACGGCTGCCTCAGGTTCTGTTTGCCCAAACAATGATTCCCAAAAGCCAGTGCTTCTCATCACATCCTTTGGCTGTCTCTTGCTCCCAACTTAAATGACTATCCATGTGCTCTGGATGCAACTGCTTAAGAATTTATCTACAAATCATTGTGGAAAACAGAGAGGAATAATAGGTGAAGTATCTTACTAAATTGTTGGTAAATCTATATTCCGTTTTATTGTATGTTTATGAACACTAAGGCCAACCTGATTTGTATGTCTTGTTTAGTACCACTGAAAATGTCATTCTGACACTAAGTGCAGTATTTTACTGTTGAATTATTTTTTAAATACTATTTTTTAATGTATTTATACACATATCATAGGAACTATCAAGAAACCTTGAGCTAAGTACTAACAGTTTCCAGCGACAGTTGCTTGCTGAAAGGAAAAGGGCATATGAGGCTCATGATGAAAATAAAATTCTTCAAAATGAGCTACAACAACTACATCACAAATTAAAGGTAAGCACTTTATTTTAAATGGCATCATTTCTCCCTATGTTATATATTAGATGAAGACTCTATTTTAAAACATTGTTATCATTTATATTTGGAACTTTGGTACAATATCATTTACAAAATTCTAATATTTTCTTTGGCACTTATAAAGAAAATATTTGTTAAAATGAGACATTAGATACACTAATAGGAATGATATAACTGAAAAAAGTTATAAAATCCTGCAAGAAAGTTATGGGAACTAGAGTTTTTCTGTGTTGCATGGTTGAATAGTTCAGTGTTCTTCCTCAGATAACCCCATGATTGATTATTTTTAAAGTTGTTCCAAATAATGCCCTTCCTTTTCACAGTGTCTAGAAGAAGCATTAGAATTAATTAATTCTGTTAAAGTAGGTGTTTCTTAATTCTATCCAGAGGTCATTGATGGGTTGAAATTTTGTGCAACATTAAGTGTTTATGCATTATCTTGCATAGAATTTTCATTTTGTTAATCAAATTCTCAGAGAAAGCCATAGCCGCAAAATGGTGAAGAACACTTGTGCTTTAAAAAATGGTCTAATTTTTAACTCGCCATTAATTTGGAACCCACATTTGAGAGATGCTAATTAAATTCTTTGTGTGGCTAAGCCTGGAAGTCAGTTGAAGACATTACTATATCATGTAGGAGTGGGTAGAAAATGAATTTGGCCTTATTCTGATTTTCATGACTGCTAGTGCATATTGGACTTTCAATGGAGAATCATTGCTCTACCGTAACCTAAATGTCCTAAAGACATTCCTTTCTATAATTGGTAGTTACAAAGGGAAGCTGAACTTAGGTATATTCCAATTTGGTGAGGAAAATACCAGTTGAAAAGATGAGGATTTTTTTTTTATTTTAAACTGAGACTCTACATTCTTAATTGTGTTGCGTTTGTTTTCAGGAAAAGGAGAGAGAACTGGACTTAAAAAACATATATTCTAATCGTCTGCCAAAGTCTTCTCCAAAGAAAGAAAAAGAAATTACATCAAAAAAAAATGGTATAGTAGTTATTATTGTTGAAAAATATTGTAGTTATTAATAATAAAATAAATTAATTTTGAAGTAGAAGGAAGATGAAGGGAAAGAACTTTATTGAAATAGATTTCCTTATAGGTACTTTTCAGAAATCCTTTCACTTTCTCAGTTTTTTCCCTTGAGGTCATTACAGTTATGTTTTACATAATTGAAATGTTTTTTCTAATTATAACTTATTTTTCTAAACTTTTATGAAAAACTATAAGCATACCCTAAACAGGAGATGATAGTATGATAAACCTTTATTTAGGTGTCACCACCTTTAACAGTTATACATTTTACTAATTTTATTTCACCTATTTTTTCTACTTTTTTTCTGGAGTACTTTAAAGCAAATCCCAGCTGTCATTTCATTTCACTCATAAATACTTTGCTATTTTTATGCATATTCTTACTTTTTCAAAAAACAAAAGTATAATTTCCTTCTTCTCTGGTTTGCAAAAAGTTAAAAACATAAACTTTGTAAAAGTTTAATAGATTTATCCCTCAGAGTTGTCCTCAAATGACAAAATTGCCAGTAAATCCTAGAAATAAAAACAGTAATAGTGAGTAGTCATGGAGCTGAGAAACATGCATTTTCTCATTTAGAGGGTGAACATATACCAATTGAACTCCATATATCTTAGCACTGTTCAATACGATTAGAAAAATTCTTTTATAATTTTCATGGTAGCTGCATGCCAGAGTGATTTTACAAACCAGTGTACAAAAGAAGTACAAACCAGTGAAGACTTCGAGCTGGAGGAATATCCTATAACACCACAAACAGTTATGTGTTATGAAAACAAATGGAAAGAACCTGAACGTCTTTCTTTGGTGAGTTTAGCAATATGATTAGGTACGAAACTCTAGGTTTGAAGTTATTCCTAAATGCACAATATCAAACATTTTAAAATTTCAGCAATGAAGCTAGTGCCATAGCTGTATAAATACGCAACTAGCCTTTTACAGGGAGAGAGATAACATCTGTGCATTTTATTAAACTCCTTTGGATTGACTTAGTTAACACTGCATCTTTCAGATGCTTCAGAAATGTCAATTGTACTCTCTAGGTTGGAGGAAGAAGAAAAAATTATCTAAGTTTCTTACCTTTTATGTCTCTTACCAGATAGTCTCTAAAAATCCTTCTGGCTTTTATGTTTAATAGCAAGTTATAGTAGCTTTCAAATGATTTGTTAGAATTTGACTACATTTAATTTTTTTGGCTTCCTATGTAAGAGAATTTTATAGTTTAGCTGAATGTCGAGCAAAGTAATTGCAGTGGAATCTGACTTTATATCATTCAAATTAGAGTGGAATTCAGGAGGTCTGTGTTGCATCTTCATTTAAAAGGACTCATACTGAGTACTGGAAGGTCCTTTTCTCTAATAGGGTTTTATCTTTAGTGTTTACAGTTGAAACTCTAAAGAAAACAATATACGAGGGATCCTGCATATTTCATATAATGCTGTATTTTTGATACTACTTATAAGTATCCCAGGGATCCTGAGATCACCTGTGTGTAGACTGAATTGATTCCTGTGTGTACTCTAGTTTTGTTTTGTTTTTTTCCTTTATTTTGTTTTTGTTTTACAATTTAGATAAGTTAGCTGTATCTGCTAAGTGTGTTTCTTCCTATATTTACAAATCCTTGAGACTAGATCATGTTAATTTTTTTTTTTTTTTGAAAAGGCAAATTGTGGAATAGCAAAGTAATTCTTAATTTTAGAAGGGTTAAAAAATTTGCCCTTTATAAGATTCAGCAGAAGCAGCAACCTGATATAGTGAAAGGGGATATAGCCCTGGAGTTAGCACTGCGTTTTAATTAAATTACAGTTCTAACATTTTAGTGACTTGTGTGACTTGTTGGAGCCTCAGTTTCCTAATCTATAAAACAAGGGTGGCTTACCCTTCAGGGTTGTGGTAATAACTAATCACGAAGTTTATAAAGCCCTTAAGACTAATCCTGTCACTTTGAGGGGTCCCAGCAAATGGGAGCTCTGTTAGTAAAAGTATAGGCTGTTGCTATTGGAAAAGAGACCCAGAATACAGTGGCTCAAGTAAGAGATAAGATTCTTTCTCTTGTAATAAACTGAAGGTCAGTGGGTAGTCCCCAGGATAGGTAGACACCTTTGTTCCATGGTAGCCATTCTCTATCTCATTGTTTTTCTCATGAAGCGTGTAACCACATCTGTGTGGTTGCAGTTGTCTTATCATACCTGGGAGAAGGAGGAATGAGGAAGTGGAGGGCAAGCAGCTTTTGTTTTTATAAATGTGATCAGAAGTTGCATACATATGTCCACTCACATTCCATTGGTCCTGTCTAGCTGCAGGGGAGGCTAGCAAATGTGGTCTCCAGTTAGGCAACCCTGTGCTCTGCTAAAACTTAAGGGATGCTGTAACAAAAAGGAAGAAGGGGAAAATGGATACTAGGAGACAATTCTCTACAAATCCACTAGTAACAAATTTTACTTTTATTAAGAAAAATCACACACACACGTGAAAGGGACCATAAGAAACAATAAATTTTAAGTTTACATTTTTATTTGATTTAAATATTATAAGATTTATTAATTGGAGACCTTGGGCATAGTATAAACTTGAAAGATTCTATGCCATTGTCACTGTCGGTGTTACAGCTCAGCACCATAACACTTGGCCTTTAATAGTTGATGAATAGCCTTTATTGGTTAACTGAATTCATCAGATTTTGTTGTAAAATATGCAAAGTAAGGATACCTCTTTTTTTTTTTTAATAAACATTTATTTTATTTATTTTTGGCTGTGTTGGGTCTTCGTTGCTGCGTGCAGGCTTTCTCTACTTGCAGCGAGTGGGGGCTACTCTTTGTTGCGGTCGCAGGCTTCTCATTGCGGTGTCTTCTCTTGTTGCGGAGCATGGGCTCTAGGTGCGTGGGCTTCGGTAGTTGTGGCTCGTGGGCTCTAGAGTGCAGGCTCAGTAGCTGTGGCGCACAGGCCTAGTTGCTCTGTGGCATGTGAGATCCTCCCAGACCAGGGCTCGAACCTGTGTCCCCTGCATTAGCTGGTGGATTCTTAACCACTGTGACACCAAGGAAGCCCAGTAAGGATACTTCTGATACTTGTCTCTTAAGAATTTTATGTAGGGCATTGGCTTTGCTTCCATTATATTGGTTCTGATATGTTTTCCAAATGCCTCTTTAAAAATCTTAACTAAAGTAAGAAATAATCTTGTGTGCTTTTGAAAATCTTTCAAAGGTGGTAACTTGTAGCTTGCTGCTTTAGAAATGGAAAATTTGCTTTAATTTCTAACAGTTGGGATTGTGCTTAATGGGAGATAAATCTATGATATTTAAATTGCTTTTTCCCCCTTTTCCTGCATGTGAACTTGCATTTTAAAAAAAATGTATAATAGCATCTGGAATCTCAAGAGAGAGGTGATCATGAAGAAGCAGGGATTCTAAACCCAATTGTGGAAAGAGAAGACAAATTTGTTAAAGATCAAGGACTCCATGCTGTGAAACAGGAGGCTGAGAAGCTGGAGGATGGTAAGTCAGCATGCCTTGGAAAAGAAAGGGTTAATATCCCCTAATATCTTCCAGCTGAACAGTGACTTGGTTATACAGAACAAGAAAAGGTTGATACAGTGGTGGGGGGAGTCTATCAAGCAGTCACAAACCTTTGAATGAAGTTACTAAGGAAAGAAAAAGAATGAAGACTGTAAGTCAGTTGCTATTTGGGATTAGGGGATAGAAACAAGTTACCTTCAGAAAATTCAGATAAAGTAGAATTCATTTGAAAGGGGAAAAAATTCTTTATGTATAACTAAAGCCTGATGAAGAGATAACTGAAAGACAACCCTGTTTATTGGCTTGACCTTGAGCCTGTCTAGTCTGTAGACCAGCCCAAACATTAAAATCAATGAATTGTGAGGCCTTGAATATATTCCTATAATTTTTCTTCAGTTTTAATATATAAAATAAATCTTTAACATATTCAACCATTAATGTGGAAGTTTAGTGAACCAATTCACATAGTTTCAGATACTGGAAATGAAGTTCAGGAATAAATTCATTTCCATTTGGATAAAATGTCTTAAAGGTATAAGCGAGAAGGATCCCAGACTCTAATCCTTTGCATGTATTTTATTAATTATGTATTAGCTGCTTACAGAGAAATACTGTTTTTCCCTTAAAGTTAACAAAAAATCATGACCTAATTATTGCTTAGAGTATGTATATTTTTGTGTGTGTATTTAAAACAATCTAACAGTTGAAATAGAAGCCACATTTATATCAATGTTGGCTAAACCACAAAGGAAGACACGCTTGCAACATATTAAACTATAGAGTAGAAAATAGGTATTATGGTCAGTTCTGTCTAGGAACCAGGAAAAGGAATAAAGTAGCAGAAGACTGTCACTTCTTAGTCATTTTTGACTGATTTTTTTTTTCCTGGAGTCTGTGTGGAATGATCTGATTATCAGTGAGAATAGGTGCCATTTATAAAGTTACCAAATGCATAGTGTTCTTACATGTTTAATATTTTTAGTTTTTTCTTTTAGAAATCCTTTCAAAATTATAGTAAAGTGGCAATAATAGCCAGAGAACCACGTAAGAGTAAGTTGTATACTTCATGGCCATATCCTAAAATACTTTCATATGTATTTCTCCAAAATAAGGACATTCTCTTCTATCATTCCAGTATAGTTTAACTTCAGGAAATTTAACTTTGATACAACACATTTCTTCAATCTGCAGTCCACAGTACTGTTTTGTCAGTTGACACAGTATTGTCCTTTATAGCATTTTCTTCCCTTTTTTTTTTTAACATCTTTATTGGGGTATAATTGCTTTACAATGGTGTCTTAGTTTCTGCTTTATAACAAAGTGAATCAGTTATACATATACATATGTTCCCATATCTCTTCCCTCTTGCATCTCCCTCCCTATCCCACCCCTCCAGGCGGTCACAAAGCACTGAGCTGATCTCCCTGTGCTGTGCGGCTGCTTCCCACTAGCTATCTACCTTACGTTTGGTAGTATATATATGTCCATGCCTCTCTCTCGCTTTGTCACAGCTCACCCTTCCCCCTCCCCATATCCTCAAGTCCGTTCTCCAGTAGGTCTGTGTCTTTATTCCTGTCTTACCCCTAGGTTCTTCATGACATTTTTTTCCTCTTAAATTCCATATATATGTGTTAGCATACGGTATTTGTCTTTCTCTTTCTAACTTACTTCACTCTGTATGACAGACTCTAGGTCTATCCACCTCATTACAAATAGCTCAATTTCGTTTCTTTTTTTTTTTTTAAACATCTTTATTGGAGTATAATTGCTTTACAATGGTATGTTAGTTTCAGCTTCACAACAAAATGAATCAGTTATATATATACATATGTTCCCATATCTCTTCCCGCTTGCGTCTCCCTCCCTCCCACCCTGCCTATCCCACCCCTCCAGGCGGTCACAAAGCACCGAGCTGATCTCCCTGTGCTATGCGGCTGCTTCCCACTAGCTATCTACCTTACGTTTGGTAGTGTATATATGTCCATGCCTCTCTCTCGCTTTGTCACCGTTTACCCTTCCCCCTCCCCATAGCCTCAAGTCCATTCTCTAGTAAGTCTGTGTCTTTATTCCTGTTTCACCCCTAGGTTTTTCATGACATTTTTTTTTCTTAAATTCCATATATATGTGTTAGCATACGGTATTTGTCTCTCTCTTTCTGACTTACTTCACTCTGTATGACAGACTCTAGGTCTATCCACCTCATTACAAATAGCTCAATTTTGTTTCTTTTTATGGCTGAGTAATATTCCATTGTATGTATGTGCCACATCTTCTTTATCCACTCATCCGATGATGGGCACTTAGGTTGTCTCCATCTCTGGGCTATTGTAAATAGAGCTGCAATGAACATTTTGGTACATGACTCTTTTTGAATTATGGTTTTCTCAGGGTATATGCCCAGTAGTGGGATTGCTGGATCATATGGTAGTTCTATTTGTAGTTTTTTAAGGAACCTCCATACTGTTCTCCATAGTGGCTGAACCAATTCACATTCCCACCAGCAGTGCAAGAGTGTTCCCTTTTCTCCACACCCTCTCCAGCATTTATTGTTTCTAGATTTTTTGATGATGGCCATTCTGACCGGTGTGAGATGATATCTCATTGTAGTTTTGATTTGCATTTCTCTACTGATTAATGATGTTGAGCATTCTTTCATGTGTTTGTTGGCAGTCTGTATATCTTCTTTGGAGAAATGTCTATTTAGGTCTTCTGCCCATTTTTGGATTGGGTTGTTTGTTTTTTTGTTATTGAGCTGCTTGTAAATTTTGGAAATTAATCCTTTGTCAGTTACTTCATTTGCAAATATTTTCTCCCATTCTGAGGGTTGTCTTTTGGTCTTGTTTATGGTTTCCTTTGCTGTGCAAAAGCTTTGAAGTTTCATTAGGTCCCATTTGTTTATTTTTGTTTTTATTTCCATTTCTCTAGGAGGTGGGTCAAAAAGGACCTTGCTGTGATTTATGTCATAGAGTGTTCTGCCTATGTTTTCCTCTAAGAGTTTGATAGTTTCTGGCCTTACATTTAGGTCTTTAATCCATTTTGAGCTTATTTTTGTGTATGGTGTTAGGGAGTGATCTAATCTCATACTTTTATATGTACCTGTCCAGATTTCCCAGCACCACTTACTGAAGAGGCTGTCCTTTCTCCACTGTACATTCCTGCCTCCTTTATCAAAGATAAGGTGACCATATGTGCATGGGTTTATCTCTGGACTTTCTATCCTGTTCCATTGATCTATATTTCTGTTTCTGTGCCAGTACCATACTGTCTTGATTACTGTAGCTCTGTAGTATAGTCTGAAGTCAGGGAGCCTGATTCCTCCAGCTCTGTTTTTCGTTCTCAAGATTGCTTTGGCTATTCGGGGTCTTTTGTGTTTCCATACAAATTGTGAAATTTTTTGTTCTAGTTCTGTGAAAAATGCCAGTGGTAGTTTGATAGGGATTGCATTGAATCTGTAGATTGCTTTGGGTAGTAGAGTCGTTTTCACAATGTTGATTCTTCCAATCCAAGAACATGGTATATCTCTCCATCTATTTGTATCATCTTTAATTTCTTTCATCAGTGTGTCTTATAATTTTCTGCATACAGGTCTTTTGTCTCCTTAGGTAGGTTTATCCCTAGATATTTTATTCTTTTTGTTGCAGTGGTAAATGTGAGTGTTTTCTTGATTTCACTTTCAGATTTTTCATCATTAGTGTATAGGAATGCCAGAGATTTCTGTGCATTAATTTTGTATCCTGCTACTTTACCAAAATCGTTGATTAGCTCTAGTAGTTTTCTTGTAGCATCTTTAGGATTCTCTATGTATAGGATCATGTCATCTGTGAGCAGTGACAGCTTTACTTCTTCTTTTCCGATTTGGATTCCTTTTATTTCCTTTTCTTCTCTGATTGCTGTGGCTAAAACTTCCAAAACTATGTTGAATAAGAGTGGTGAGAGTGGGCAACCTTGTCTTGTTCCTGATCTTAGTGGAAATGGTTTCAGTTTTTCACCATTGAGGATGATGTTGGCTATGGGTTTGTCATATATGGCCTTTATTATGTTGAGGAAAGTTCCCTCTATGGCTACTTTCTGCAGGGTTTTTATCATAAATGGGTGTTGAATTTTGTCGAAAGCTTTCTCTGCATCTATTGAGATGATCATATGGTTTTTCTCCTTCAATTTGTTCATGTAGTGTATCACATTGATTGATTTGCATATATTGAAGAATCCTTGCATTTCTGGAATAAACCCCACTTGATCATGGTGTATGATCCTTTTAATGTGCTGTTGGATTCTGTTT
Source organism: Stenella coeruleoalba (assembly GCF_951394435.1). Classification (NCBI taxonomy): domain Eukaryota; kingdom Metazoa; phylum Chordata; class Mammalia; order Artiodactyla; family Delphinidae; genus Stenella; species Stenella coeruleoalba. Next base: position 15,885,072 of record NC_137158.1, on the reverse strand, counting down.
GCTAGTATTTTGTTGAGGGTTTTTGCATCTATGTTCATCAGTGATATTGGCCTGTAGTTTTCTCTCTTTGTGACATCCTTGTCTGGTTTTGGTATCAAGGTGATGGTGGCCTTGTAGAATGACTTTGGGAGTGTTCCTCCCTCTGCTATATTTTGGAAGAGTTTGAGAAGGATAGGTGTTAGCTCTTCTCTAAATGTTTGATAGAATTCTCCTGTGAAGCCATCTGGTCCTGGGCTTTTGTTTGTTGGAAGATTTTTAATCACAGTTTCAATTTCATTGCTTGTGATTGGTCTGTTCATATTTTCTATTTCTTTCTGATTCAGTCTTGGCAGGTTGTGCATTTCTAAGAATTTGTCCATTTCTTCCAGGTTGTCCATTTTATTGGCATAGAGTTACTTGTAGTAATCTCTCATGATCTTTTGTATTTCTGCAGTGTCAGTTGTTACTTCTCCTTTTTCATTTCTAATTCTACTGATTTGAGTCTTCTCCTTTTTTTTCTTGATGAGTCTGGCTAATGGTTTATCTATTTTATCTTCTCAAAGAACCAGCTTTTAGTTTTATTGATCTTTGCTATTGTTTCCTTCATTTCTTTTTCATTTATTTCTAATCTGATTTTTATGATTTCTTTCCTTCTGCTAACTTTGGGGGTTTTTTGTTCTTCTTTCTCTAATTGCTTTAGGTGCAAGGTTAGGTTGTTTATTCGAGATGTTTCCTGTTGCTTAAGTTGGGCTTGTATTGCTATAAACTTCCCTTTTAGAACTGCTTTTCCTGCATCCCATAGGTTTTGGGTCGTCGTGTCTCCATTGTCATTTGTTTCTAGGTATTTTTTTATTTCCTCTTTGATTTCTTCAGTGATCACTTGGTTATTAAGTAGTATATTGTTTAGCCTCCGTGTGTTTGTATTTTTTACAGATCTTTTCCTGTAATTGATATCTAGTCTCATAGCATTGTAGTCAGCAAAGATACTTGATACAATTTCAATTTTCTTAAATTTACCAAGGCTTGATTTGTGACCCAAGATATGATCTATCCTGGAGAATGTTCCATGGGCACTTGAGAAAAATGTGTATTCTGTTGTTTTTGGATGGAATGTCCTATAAATATCAATTAAGCCCATCTGGTTTAATGTATCATTTAAAGCTTGTGTTTCCTTATTTATTTTCATTTTGGATGATCTGTTCTTTGGTGAAAGTGGGGTGTTAAAGTCCCCTACTATGAATGTGTTACTGTCGATTTCCCCTTTTATGGCTGTTAGTATTTGCCTTATGTATTGAGGTGCTCCTATGTTGGGTGCATAAATATTTAGAATTGTTATATCTTCTTCTTGGATCGATCCCTTGATCATTATGTAGTGTCCTTCTTTGTCTCTTCTAATAGTCTTTATTTTAAAGTCTATTTTGTCTGATATTAGAACTGCTACTCCAGCTTTCTTTTGGTTTCCATTTGCATGGCATATCTTTTTCCATCTCCTCACTTTCAGTCTGTATGTGTCTCTAGGTCTGAAGTGGGTCTCTTGTAGACAGCATATATATGGGTCTTGTTTTTGTATCCATTCAGCCAATCTGTGTCTTTTGGTGGGAGCATTTAGGCCATTTACATTTAAGGTAATTATTAATATGTATGTTCCTATTCCCATTTTCCTAATTGTTTTGGGTTCATTATTGTAGGTCTTTTCCTTCTCTTGTGTTTCTTGTCTAGAGAAGTTCCTTTAGCAGTTGTTTTAAAGCTGGTTTGGTGGTGCTGAACTCTCTCAGCTTTTGCTTGTCTGTAAAGGTTTTAATTTCTCCATCAAATCTGAATGAGATCCTTGCTGGGTAGAGTAATCTTGGTTGCAGGTTTTTCTCCTTCATCACTTTAAATATGTCCTGCCAGTCCCTTCCGGTTTGCAGAGTTTCTGCTGAAAGATCAGCTGTTAACCTTATGGGGATTCCCTTGTGTGTTATTTGTTGTTTTTCCCTTGCTGCTTTTAAGATGCTTTCTTTGTATTTAATTTTTGACAGTTTGATTAATATGTGTCTTGGCATATTTCTCCTTGGATTTATCTTGTATGGGACTCTCTGTGCTTCATGGACTTGATTAACTATTTCCTTTCCCATATTAGGGAAGTTTTCAACTGTAATCTCTTCAAATATTTTCTCAGTCCCTTTCTTTTTCTCTTCTTCTTCTGGATCCCCTATAAATTATCGAATGTTGGTGCGTTTGATGTTGTCCCAGAGGTCTCTGAGACTGTCCTCAGTTCTTTGCATTCTTTTTTCTTTATTCTGCTCTGCAGTAGTTATTTCCACTATTTTATCTTCCAGGTCACTTATCCGTTCTTCTGCCTCAGTTATTCTGCTATTGATCCCATCTTGAGTATTTTTCATTTAATTTATTGTGTTGTTCATCGTTGTTTGTTTCATCTTTAGTTCTTCTAGGTCCTTGTTAAATGTTTCTTGCATTTTCTCTATTCTAGATTTTGGATCATCTTTACTATAATTATTCTGAATTCTTTTTCAGGTAAACTGCCTATTTCCTCTTCATTTGTTAGGTCTGGTGGGTTTTTATGTTGCTCCTTCATCTGCAGTGTGATTTTCTGTCTTCTCATTTTACTTATCTTACTGTGTTTGGGGTCTCCTTTCTGCAGGCTGCAGGTTCGTAGTTCCCGTTGTTTTTGGTGTCTGTCCCCAGTGGCTAAGGTTGGTTTAGTGTGTTGTGTAGGCTTCCTGGTGGAGGGGACTAGTGCCTGTGTTCTGGTGGATGAGGCTGGATCTTGTCTCTCTGTGGGCAGGTCCACGTCTGGTGGTGTGTTTTGGGGTGTCTGGGGACTTATTATGATTTTAGGCAGCCTCTCTGCTAATGGGTGGGGTTGTGTTCCTCTTCTGCTAGTTGTTTAGCATAGGGTGTCCAGCACTGTAGCTTGCTGGTCGTTGAGTGAAGCTGTGTGTTGGTGTTGAGATGGAGATCTCTGGGAGATTTTCGCTGTTTGATATTATGTGGAGCTGGGAGGTCTCTTGTGGACCAGTGTCCTGAAGTTGGCTCTCCCACCTCAGAGGCACAGCACTGATTCCTGGCTGCAGCACCAAGAGCCTTTCATCCACACGGCTGGAGATGGCATCAGATTCCACGGGTCCAGGGCTCGGTCCTTTGCGACTGCCCTCCCTCCTGCTTCAGACACCAATCACCAGTCGAGTCTTTTGGGAGGTCTGAGGTCTTCTGCCAGCGTTCAGTAGGTGTTCTGTAGGAGTTGTTCCACGTGTAGATGTATTTCTGATGTATTTGTGGGGAGGAAGGTGATTTCCGTGTCTTACTTGTCTGCCATCTTCCTCGCCGTCTCTGCATTTTCTTCCCTTTAGGATGTGATCATGAATTGCATTTAGTTCTCATATCTTTTCAGTCTCCTTTCATCTAAAACAGCTTCTCAGCCTTTTAAAAATATTTTGTGAGATTAACATTTTTCATGAACACCGACCCCTTTTTTTAATAAAATGTTTCTTGTTTGGGTTTTATCTGAAGTTTTCTATTAATTAAATTCAGGTTATTGCATCTTCTGTCAGAACACTACATAAGTGATGTTGTGTCCCTCTCAGGGTATGACATCCAAAGGTTCAATTTATTTTTAAATTTAAAAGTTTTTGCTCCACCCATTCCCACCATCCTCCATTCAGTGTACAGCACACTATTAGGTATAAAAAATAGGCAGAGAACCTTCTTTCTCACCCCTAACTTGAAGAACAAAATTTTTTCTATAATTGTGAATCTTAAATATATGTTAAGTATGTTAAGTATATATTATTTTTTGAAACCCTAAATATCAAGTATAAAAATGAAATTTATGGCGTCCACCCTCGATGTACTGATCATACACAAATTAGATAAAGCTATTGTTTTGTAAAAGATGAGAGTTTTCTTATTTGAAAATACTGACTACTGTAAAATCCCATTTTTAAAATTTGATTTTATACAGAGCGGGAAAGAGAAGAACTTGCTAAAAAGCAAAAGGAAAAGACATCTTTGTTGGAGAGAGAAGAAAAGCCAGTGTTGGAAACTGGAAGATACCGAATGGAAACGTACCAAATCCAAAATACTGATAAACTGGAAGAAGAGGAAGAAGAAAGGCTAAAGAGAGAAATGCTACTTGCTAAACTGAATGAAATCAGCAGAGAACTCCAAGGTTCTCGGAATCTAAAATATCCTTCTCTGCCATTGCTTCGTGATTTGGAATCAAAACTGCGCTCCCCAGAGAGAAACCCCAAAACACACACATTCTTTAAATCCTCGGAGAGATTATTTAATGGGCATCATTTGCAAGACATCAGTCTTTTCAGTACAAAAGGCGATGGTCAGAATCCGGGCAGTATCAGAAAACCAGCCTCTCCAGATGGGCTTGCATTTGGTAGCTATGTGCCTTCATTTGCGAAAACATTAGGCAAGTCAAGTCCAGTTAGCCACAAGAGTAGCCTTTTGGATTTCCAAAGAAACAATATAGAGAAATTTAGTAAAGACAGTGGCGATTTAATTACAAGAAAAGAGAAAAAAGCTAATCTGATGGAACAGCTATTTGGTGCCAGTGGTGGCAGCAGCATTTCCTCTAAAAGCAGTGACCCACATTCTCTGGCTGCCACCAATGGAGACTTTGACCCTCTAAATTTTCTCCCTGGGGATAAAAGCAGCAGGGGTAGGGAATATGATGATGACAATGACTTTTTCTTCAGCGAAGGAAGAAGTTTTAATCCAAATAGACACCAATTAAAACATGCAAACACTAAACCAGCAGTAAAAGGTGATTCTGTAGAAGATGAAATTGAAGAAGTAGCACTGAGATGACTGACTAGAGTATATATTTTTTCCAATTGTAAATATTAAAATGTTTTAATACAGTATTTATTATAAACAGAGTTTTTAATAAATATTAAGAAGTCCTTATTAAGCAATAGTTTTTAAAGTATAAATACAGCGGAAATAGAAAGTAGATCATATCACACCGCATAGCTAGTTTGCCAAGAATGAAGCATGCTCTTTTGACTGAAACCGAAAATAGAGATGCATCTTACTTTCTTTTTACAAATAGGTTTTACCTCTGAATCAGCTCAGTGGGGAGTTTTACTCCATTGGCGTACGTATTCATTTTCTATTTTATCCCTATTTATTTATTTATTTTATTTTTGGCCCTATCCTCTCTGAGCTAAATACAGTCTTCCTGCTGATTGTCGAATGGAAATGAAGAGTGAGAGACTCTGTTGGGAAGTGTGGCAAGGCTGAGGGTACTCTTAAGTGGAACAGTGACAACATGGGGACTTCCCATTCCTCTGGAAGCAACCACAGTTAAATGCTACTCATTTCCCAATTACAGAGTCTCGTTAAATCACTTACCTACAACTGTGCTAATACACTAGGTTGGATTCAGAAGATGTTTGTTTGGGTGGACAGTTCCCTGTCATGGCTCCCAGAGGCTTGGGTGCAGTGTAATCAGTAATTCGTCTTCTTGATCTCCTACGCTTTTTATATCTCAGTGACTAGATGTGAGAGTTCATACCAAATACACGGAATAGAAGAAATTTCATCCCAAAATAGCAAGATTTTCAACTCAATTATGTTTCCAGAGTAACATAACTAGGAAATTTTAATACGTACTTTTAAGATTTGAACTTACTGTCAAACCAAAGAGACAACGATAGTGTGATACTATTGGACTTACAGGGCTAATTTTAAAGCAACCTTGGTAAAAATTGTTTAAGAGATGGGGCTCCTGCCTCGCGGAGTAGGGTGGTTGATTTTCTGTTGAAAAGTGTTTGGCCTTTTGCTGTTTGTAGCTCACTTCAGCTGCAAAGGAGCTGATGACCTTGGGTTATGCTGATTGGGTTGGGCATGATTGGTCTTTAAGAAGCAGTAATACACCACCAAGCAAGGAGAAAACACAGTTCAGATGAAGAGTGGTGGAAATAGTGCATCAGGGGAAGAATAAATAATGTTGATGGGCACTAATTCTAAAGTGAACTGTTGTTTTCAAGAATTTACTACATATTTGCTCATAGTATGATTTCTCATGCCAAGCACACATACTGATGAGGGGACTAGAGTTACTGTTTTATCTTGAGTTCTTATAAATGCTTATTATTGAATATAATTTCATAATTCTTTGACAAGACTGACCTGGTTAGGTCTCTAATTAAAAGATGTTACCACCTAGCATCTTCTAAATTGTGTTCCTGTCTGGGAACTGAATCTCTCAAAAGTGCTAAAGTATATTAAAAATTTTTTAATAAAGAGTTTTCTATGACTGATATAAATAAGCATTTAGTATATTGTAAATCATTCTAATATATGTAAACCACAATATTGTAGTGCAGTTCTTGATAAAATATTATTATGTAATGTTAATTTTGTTCATAGCTGCTAATTTTTCAGCCAAAAGTATTCTAATTTTTAGGGGGTTTTTGGTTCTAAAGGCTTTTGTAAAAAGTCCTTTAGTAAAGTTTTATATTCAGGTCATTTTAGTTAGTCTCTTGCTTTTTTCTACCTGATATTTTCTAGTCTTTCTAACCAGATGCAATAAGGCAGAATTATTAAATTAAACCTAAAATTAAGTTATAGACTTAGCATTATAGTGTTAAGCATTAAAATTGGAGATTATACAGAACAAGTTTTTCTTTATGAACAAACCTTAGTGAATAACTTTTTTTTTCTAAATGTCAAGTTAAATTTATTTGCACTCAGAACTCTTATTAATAAAAATGTAAAACACACTGACTCTTTGTTTGAATGGTACCTTCCTTAAGGTCACTTGGGAAATATATAGTGGAAATAGGACCTGCAGGGTTTTTATTTCATTATTCACCTTTTTAAATTTTCCTATTCAGTATTTTTAGTTGAAGTAGATGAATCTGCCCTCAGTCGGGTTAGACAGTATGCTTAGCCTTATCAGATAATTATAGTCTTAATGAATTCTTTCACGCTTAATAGCTGTCATAATGGCATATGTTGCTTATAATATTAAAAGGCGGCGGTAAGGGGGACTAGATTGAATCAAAATAAACACTTCAGGGCTGACGCACTGGCTTTCTGATGCTCATCCCCACCTCACTTTCAGACACGCTGAAACTTCTGCTGTCCCTGGCTGGGTGTTAACCTGGGTAGAGCCTGCAAGTCGGCCTGGTGAAAAGGGGATGGGAAACTTGTATTACGGTGACAGTGTGGATTTTTTAGGATTAAAGAAGTTACCATAAATTGTCAAGAAAGGATCTGCTTTTAAAGCTTTTTCCTTTCTACACAGTAAATGCCCCTTTCACCTTCAAGTCCCCTTTCGTATCACTTGAAAGTGTTTTTCTGTTCTGGGTTTTGAGCAAAGAGCACATCATGTATTCATTCACCGACTGCTTGTTTGCGTGCTCCCCGCGGGGTGCGCGGCACTACCTTGCCGGGAGAGTAAGGCCCTGCCTCTCCCTCAGTGTGGACACGAGCCAGCCGGGCTGCATCCCTGCCCTTCCATCCACTCCCTGGGCGCCCTTGGGCTACTTAGCAATCACTAGTCTTTTATAATGCTTCCTAGGGTGGCTATGAGGAGTACCTTAAATACTTAGGTTAATGTTTGGCAGAGTGCATGATACATTATAAGCACTCAGTAAACATCAGCTGTTGTTATCACAGTTGTTATGAGTTTCCTTTAGGGACTACTTGGAAAAAATAGAGCATAGGTAATGTATACAAAATACATTGACATTATACTTTGAGTAAGATACAAGCAAAAAGAGCTTCTAAACCTCCAAATTAACATACAATATCTGTACTGAATATATTGTGCCTCTTAGGTCTGCACTTAGAATGTCCCTTTATTTGGCACTAACTGTGTATGACTGATGAGCTGGCTTCCTAATCTACAAAAGAGTAAGTAGAACAGCTAAGTTTTGGAAAGCTTTTCCGAAGACAGTTTTAGTGACGTAAGGAGAGGTAGAGAGTTAGCCTCATAGCAAAAAGACAATGAAATCCAGAAAACACTGGACTTGGATTGCAGAATGTGACCATTTGTAGCCCAGCTCCTTCCCCCCTCAATGTCTGCGTGTGTCCTTGGATATGTTCAAAGCCTCTCCACACCGCCCCTCCCCTCTACTAGGTGGGGCTAATGACAGTACCTACCTCATGGTAGTTGCATACAGTAAATGAGTTCCTACATGAAAAAACTTAGAACCATTTGATGCTCAAATTGTTGATGTTCTGGAAAGGTAACGGAGAAAAGTGGGGATGAAGTGGTATTGTTGAATTCTATATATAGAATTGGCGGTTGGTGTTTTTTTCCGCGTGGTCCTCCCAAAGCTTTCTCTAAAGAAGGCACTTACTACTGCTCCCATTTGACAGTTGAGACTAACGGGTTGTAATATATGATAGATTACACAGGTAACAGGCTGCATTCAATAGTCTCAATTTAAGAAGTCCAAAGAAATAAAGTATTTTAGGAAGAGTTTTGCAGTAGTGCTCTTTAAGTGGTAAGTGACAGAAACCCAAATAAGACTAGCTGAAGCAGAGCAAGGAAATTAATTTTGCCTTGAATCTGGAAAGCTCAAGAAAATGTGGTTTGCTCTGGAGGTTAAAACAGTAGTGCTTTCTCTGTCCACCTCTTAGCATATCATTTGCTGGGTATCATTTCCAGATAACTTCTGCATTTGCTGACAGTATTGCAATTGGCAGCCCCAAGCCCTAGCATCCCTTCAGCTGGCACCCACCTCAAAAAGAGAAAATCTTTCCTGTAGTTCTGGCAAAGGTCTGCTTGGCTAGTTTACATTACGTGCTCGCCTGTAGGGCTGGTGGCATGTGCATGGGAGGCGTGGACTCCCTACTCAGCCCTCTTCCTGGAATGATTGGTATTTCTGTGGGGTGGGGGAGGCATTTTTCCCTGATGAAGACACTTTGGGCATAAAAAAGAAAACCATATTTACTGTATTTCCCAATTAATTAAAAAAATGAATGGCTCTTAATGGAATAAGCTTTAGCTGCTTACTCCATACGCCTTATTCCTAGGAACAGGCCATTTCTGTGATAAGATAGGATTTCACCATGCTTGTGTTATGAAGTTCACTTTGTTGTTAAAGGTGAGCAATTTCAGCGGTAGGTGAGTCTGCAAGACATTTAAACTACGCTTTTCTACGTTCATAGAAAAGGCTTAGAGATCCAGATACATATTTTCCCATACTAAATGCTACATTTGCGAAATCTATATCTGTATATAAATGAAGACATTCTGTCTCAGTCCAGCACAAAACAAAAATTAGAAATAGGTAGCCAGGGTAGGGTAGAAAGAACACAGGCTTTGGGGTTTGTCACTTGCTAATTACAACCTTATAATTATTTGACTTAAGGTTCCTCGGATGGGGAGTAGGGCAGATCATATCTTACAAGGGTTATTGTGAGGATTAATAAAAGGATGTATTCTTGAGAGAAGAGAATAAGTAAAACAGTGGCATGTCAGCATAGGGAGAGCATCACCTCGTCAGTACTTTACTTCCATATCAACGCCCCAAACTTTTGTTTAATAGCAGATGCTTGTTAATATGGAATTTTAAAAACTAAACATGCTATTTCACCCTATAATCTGCCATCTTTGAAATGGCTCTTGTCTTTACAGAGCCACGCGGAGGTTACAGTTTTTCCACAGAAGGCACTTTGCTGCTTCTGGGAACAAGCCGCCTGTGGGAGAAGCAGTTTTACACACATAGTTTTGCTTCACTAGCCGTTTCCATGGAGGAGGAATAGATGGAAATCCGGAGCCCACATTGTGTTCTGAAGACAGGGCATTGAAATTCAGGGTGAAGCCTCCCTGCCACAGAGCGAGGATTGCCCTGAATAGCATGGCCGAAAGCAGCTGCCTTGCCTCTCTCTGTGTAACTGACCTAAATATCAAATTTCAGAACTCCTGTCCCAGTGGGTATTGATCCTGGCTAGGCATACTTTTCATACAATCTATATATATAACAGGACATCATAGATTTCACATCTTTTTTTTTTTTTATCCTGATAAAAAGAACCCAAGAGTTACCCTACCTAGGCAATCGTGGATACTGAAAATTTCTGGGTACACCTGGGAACAAAGGTTTATTGAAGTCCTTTTGTCCTTCTATAAGAACTTACCCCCAGATCTTAAATTCCACTTCAATATTTGCTTCTAATTTAAATGATATCTGTACTATTTACTCTCCTAAGCACTTACAGAGGACCTCCTTGACTTAATCAGCACGTATCTGTTCTTTATTTAAAATATTTTCAGTAAAAGCTAGAATCAGTAGAACCAAAGAACAGGGGCCAGGAACATCTGTCATGTTATCACCTCAAACATTATCACCGGGGTCCAGAAACAATGGCACGCGTAACTCTGAAGTCAAGCTTTATCATAAATACGCAGTCCTTGGTTCTAAGCAGGAAATAATGGCATCTCTCTGAACAATAACCATGGTTTTTCTCTTGAAGAACAGATTCAGCATCATTTAAATAGACTCATTTGCTTTAAACTTGAGGCAGTAGTTCTCAAAGTGTGTCCCCAAACCCACCCAGAGCTGCAGCAGTGTCCCCTGAGGAACTTGTTAGAAATGCTAGTTCCTGGGCTCCACTCCAGACCTCTGGAATTAGAAAGTCCAGGGGTGGGTCAGTCTGTATTTGAAGAGGCCCTCCAGGGGATCGCACTGCAGCTGAAGTTTGAGAACTATTGCTCTAAGCTAACAATAGGAGGTGGTGGTGAGGGGAAACGTTCCTACACAGACAGAAGTGGCTGCCTGCAAGTTTTTGCAAATTCGAATCTTAGCACTGAGGGCTTGGGGTTGCAGTGTGCAGGTGCTGGATCTGGACTCACCTTTGCCCCTCACACTGCGTGCCACCTAGACTAGAAATAAGACACTTCTTTACGGCTATAACCAGATATGGTCTAACTGTTAGCTCTCTGTGGCTAATACATCAGAAGATTTGAACTCGTCAGGAAAGAGAAACGCCTTTGGAACAACCAGCACCAAAAAGATTAGTTAGTTCATATGTCATTCCTCCATCACAGCCTATAACCCCCAAGCTTCCAGAAAAACTTTCCAAACATCCTCCAGCACTCCCTGAAGGAAAACTAATCAATGTGGTTTAAATTTGACATTACATCTAAAAGTTCAGCTTTCTCAGAGTTTGAGATGTGTGTGTGTGTGTGTGTGTGTGTGTGTGTGTGTGTGTGTGTGTGTGTACCTGATGATCCAGGCAAGTAGCTTTCTGTGCCTGAGGTTTAAGAAATATTAAAATTATCTAAATTAGCCTATATACAGGGAATATGTTAAATAAAAGAAAAATTAGAACTAAGTATTCAGATTTCTCATGTCCACTCCTTAGCATTGCTGAAGACATGTATATAAACAAGAATGCCTATATACATCCAGGGGAAGTTTTTATTTCTAGACAAAGTAGGCCATGTTTTCACAAGTTTGGATTTTGTTTGCTGTACAAAGTCTCCATCTGTCTTTCTCTGGCTTCCTTGATTTATGCATCTGTTACCCAAAAATCCCCTACCTCATCTCGGACAGACCTGTTTCTGTGTAATCTGTTATAAACATATATAGATATAAAGAGAGAAAGATGGGGCCGAATATCAGGCCATGTAGAATAACGGTGGTGATTATGGGGAGTTTGGACTGGTGGTTGAAGGACGTAGGACGTAGCGGTGATGAAATTAGCTCTGTTTCCAAATGTGTGCTCCAGAGAAACATGTTTCTCCAGGGCTTAGCTCCCTTAAAATGCATCACCACTAGAAAGTGTACATTTAGACAGTGCCTTGAAATGTAGTGGGGTTTCAAGTTTGAGAATATCTATAAAGCTATGATGATTCCAATGTAATTTTGACCCTGGAACTAGCAATCTCTTAGAGTAATAATACATTGGTTCTGACACCCCTACTGCAATCATAACTTTACCAATTTCATGGCTCCTCTGCTTCTTGATAAACATGTTCCAGGGTAAAAAGTTCTCTTTATAGTCAAGATAATTCTTCCCTTATGCCCTTTTACCAATAGTTCTCATTTTCAGCTGTGGCTTAATTTCTGTTTCTGTTTTTAAGTATCTTTTTGATTAACTGCGAAGTTTGATGGAGACCAGCAGAGTAATTAAATCTGTGTATATTGTCAGCTGGGTCTTTCCTTAGCTGCTGAGAGGTTGCTAGGATACTCTCTTAAAGGTACAATTCTCTTGATTAACTGCAAAACCCAGATTGCCCAAGTAAAATTTTTATTAATTCATAAAAATACAGGTCAGGATTACATTTAAATTGATAGCAAGATGAGCGCTCTATATCTCTGGAGGCTTTTAGCTTTACAGAAATGTGTGCAGGTACACTTATAAAGAATGTGTTTTTAAACAATTTAGTGGATGAGAATTAGTCACTTCTTTTGAGGGAGAGTGTTCCTTTGTGTTGCACAACATATATGGATTTGGAGCTGAAAGAATTCTGAATTTTAAATCACCACTAGGAAATACATCTCCATTGTGTCCATAGTACTGCAGAAATCCTATTGTGATTATTATGATTATTATTTACTGGTCTTTTCAATTCCAAAATTTCATAAAGTTGCCATCATTGTCTCTGGTTGATTTAATGAAATAAAATCAAGAAACTTACAAAGAAAAATAACTTCATCTGTAATAGTTTGATGTGATATGGACAGTTGTTTCAGAGGTTAAGTTCTAGCAAATGGGTTAACTAGCTGGCATTTCTTCTAACAATTGTTTTATGGCTAATAAGTCTGAAAATAACTGTGCCTAAATCTACTCACTGCCTATCATCCAGTTGTCCACTTCTTCATTCATTTAACAAGAGTTTATGGAGATTCTGTTATACAAAATGGAACTTAATAGAAGTCAAAAGAGGAGTTTTGATGACATAAGAGTTTCATTGTGGAGCAATAACTTCTATACTAATGTGGAAAATGGATTAAACTGTTTAGGAATTGCAGATCAGAAATAATGAGAGAATGACATCACCAAGATGGTGACATAGGTCATACCTGATTTGACTCCGTTTCACAAGAAGAACAACTAAGAACTATGCAAGAATAAAACATCACTCAGAGAATCTCAGAACACGGGAGTGAGGTTGGAGCACCTCCTGCACCACACAGACCAAGACAGACTGAATTCAAGGGTGAGAGAAACAGCTACATGCTGACCGCATGGCCCTTTCCCTGGGCCAGCACAGCACCGCGCCTACAGCTCCCCCAGTGGCAAAAGAGAACACAGCGGTGACACCCAGCACCGCCAGCACGGGGGTCACTTCATGGGAACCCCTACTCTGGTTTCACCCCATGGGGCTCACAGGAGCATCTGTGGGCTCAACCACTGGGAATCTCATTGTGATGGAGAAACGGAGGAGGGGCTTCCAACAAGCGGCACTCGGATCTTGGCAGACTGAGCTCCTGCCTGCAGAGCCCAAAGAGTCAACCCAACCAGCAGCTTTGCTCTTCTGCAGCCCATTTGGTGGCACAGTCTGACGACGGAGCTTGGTGGGGCGCAAGTCTGCCTGATTCGGGTCTTCCAATGAGGAGATCCGCCAGCCCTGGAGCCTGGTCTGCCCACGCCCAGCAGAAGAGCTGAGTCTTAGCTCCTCCCCCAGCCTCCCTACCAGAAATCCTGTTCAGAAAAAACTAGGGAGTTGCCTGAAGTGGGCTCTCCCAGTCCCACCCAGGCAGAAGTCTGGGTCACAGCCCCGCCCACCGTAGAGTGTGGTCTTTACCTACTCCTATCTTACGGGAAGGGCTGACAAGAACATCTGGAAGCTGCACAACCCAGCAACTCTTGAGCTGACAGGCAGGTGAGTGGGCAGAACCGGTGGCCCCCAGAGCAAAGTCAGTAGCAACTGTTCAGCCAGTGAAACTGGGGTGCAGGCTGACTTGAGTCAAGACCACAAAGATCATTAGTGGCCTTAGAGATACTTAGCTGATGAGCCTGGGTAGGGAAGCTAATTCCAGCAGGAGAAGAGAATGAGAAAGGGACAGAAAGTATATCTAAAGCAATAACGGCTGAAAACTTCCCAGGCTTGTGGTGAGAAATAGACCTCTGCATCCAAGAGGCCCAAAGGATGCAAATAGGTTGAACCCTAATACGCTCTACCGAGACACATTATAGCTAAATTGTCAAAAGTCAAAGACAAAGAATTTTAAAATCAGCAAAAGTGAGAAGTTACATACAAGGGAAACCCCGTAAGACAACGAGCAGATTTCTCAACAGATCAACAGACTGAAAAGACAACCTATGGAAAGGGAAAAAATATTTGCAAACCATATATCTGATAAGAGGTTGATATCTAAAATATATAAAGAACTCATACAACTCAATAGCAAAATTCAAATAATGCAATTTAAAAATGGGCAAAAGACTTGAATAGACATTTTTCCAGAGAAGATATATGTAAGGCCAACAGGTACATGAAGATGTTCAACCTCACTAGTCATTAGGGAAATACAAATCAACAGTACTACAATAAGAGATCACCTCACACCTGTTAGAATGGCCACCATCAAAAAGACAAGAGACGACAAATGCGGGCGAAGGTGTGGAGAAAAGGGAACCCTTGTGAACTGTTGGTGGGATTGCAAACTGGTACAGCCACTGTAGAAAACAGTATGGAAGGTCCTCAAAAAATTGAAAATAGAACTACCATATGACCTGGTAATTCCACTTCTGGGACTAGATCCCAAGGAAATGAGAACAGACTCAAAAAGATATCTGTACCCCCAGGTAATAGCAGCATTATTTACAACAGCCAAGACATGGAAACAACCTAAGTGTCCATTGATGGATGAATGGATAAAGAAGTTGTGAGACATAACTATAGACATATCTATATTTATATATTTATATAGATATATCTATAGCTGTATCTGTAGATACACAGATATAATAAAACAGCCATAAAAAGCAAGGAAATCCTGCCATTTGCAACAACATGGATGGATCTCAAGGGCATTGTGCTAGGTGAAATTAAGTGAAATAAGTCATTCTACAAATGACTATATAAATACTATACAATCTCATTTATATGTAGAATATAATAACAAACAAACAAACTCATAGAAAAAGGTGATGTATGCGGTTATCAAAGAAGGCAGGGTGAAGCGGGGGCGATTGGAGGAAGGTGGTCAAAAACACAAACTTCCAGTTATAAGAAACGTAAGTATGAGGGATATAACGTACAACATGATGACTGTAGCTATCACTGCTGTACGTTACATATGACAGTTCTCGGAAGATTAAATCCT
Source organism: Stenella coeruleoalba (assembly GCF_951394435.1). Classification (NCBI taxonomy): domain Eukaryota; kingdom Metazoa; phylum Chordata; class Mammalia; order Artiodactyla; family Delphinidae; genus Stenella; species Stenella coeruleoalba. The sequence continues at coordinate 15,869,836 of NC_137158.1, read as the reverse complement.
AACAGTTCTCATCACAAGGAAAAAAACATTTCCTTTTTTTGCTTTTTCTTCTTATTGAACTCTATCAGATGATGGATGTTAACTAAACCTATTGTGCTCATCATGTCACAACACATGTAAGTCAATCCATCATGCTGTACACCTTAAACTTATACAGTGTTGTATATCAATTATATCTCAATAAAACTGGAAAAATAGAAATAACAAGAGACAGAGTCAATAGGACTACACTATGGATGAATTGTAGAGTTATTTTTTAAGAGAGAATTGACAGCACTTGGTAATCCATTAGATACAGGAGGCCCCAAGTTACTGAGGAGGTGAGTGACACAGACTGAAATGGGGACTGAAAAGAGCAGGTGTGTGAGGTAGGAGGTGGGGTGGGTGACTGCAGTTTAAGTATGTTGAGTTTGTTGTCCATATGGACATGTCTGGCAAACTGAAGGAAGAGACACACCAGAAATACCGATCCGGGACTCAATCACACATGTCTGGAATTCGTAGCCATGGGTCTGCACAAGGTTACGAAATATGTAAAAGATGCAAATGCAAACGTCGGTAATAGCAGAGATGATTGTGTCAGTTTCCCTAAAGATCAGTTCTCACTTTTAATTCTGAGTTTCATAAATACATGAACTGTACAGATAATGAAGTTGCTGGACCTGTTTTCTTTCACCCTTCAAATCCTTCAAGGTAAGAAATGTATCTTTTAAAAAAAATAGGAGAGGCTATCAGTTTTTAAACATTTTTGTGAAGATTAATTCTCTGATTCTCAAAAGGCTTTGATCCATCATCGTCTCTGCTAAACTTTCCGAGAGGGATTAAGGACATTTAATTGTTTTTCTAGCGCCACAGAAGAAACAAGTTCACTGAGGAAATAAAAAATACGGATAGGAAAAAAAATTAAACGGGGTGTGTGTATGTGTCTATTTTTGGACTTTGTATCTTGTTATAATGATCTGCCTTTTCTTACATCAGTACCACAGATCTCACTGTTGCATCTTCTTTTTTTAAGTTAAACATTTGCCTAGGTAATGCATTCCATGGTTCAAAAATTAAAATAATATGAAAAGGTTTATAGTAAATTCTTGTTCCTTTCCTTGTCCCTAATCTAACCAGTTACACATGCACACAGATAACCACGAGAATCCTTCCGGAACTTATGCAAATACAAGCAATATGAATTCTTATTCTTACCCTTTTGTAAATAAAACGTAGCATATTTTACATACTACTGTGTATCTTGAATTATTTTTCACTTAATATATTTCTTGGTGATTGTGATGGTTAATTTTATGTGTCAGCTTGGCTAGCTGTAGTACCCAGTTGTTCAATCAAACACTAATCTAGAGGACAACACCATAAGAGGATGGAGGCAGATACTAAAGTGATGCCTACAAGTCAAGGAACGCCAAGGATTGCCTGCAACCAGTAGAAGCTAGGAGAACGACACGGAGCAGATCCTTCCTAGGGTCTTCAGAGGGAATGTGGCCCTGCCAATACCTTGATTTCAGACTTCTTATGTCCAGAACAGTAAGACGATAAATTTCTGTTGTTTTAAAGTGACCCGGTTTGTGGTGATTTGTTACAGCAGCCCTGAGAAACTAGTACGATGATCTTTTTACATTATTACATAGAAAGCATCCTTGCTTTTAAAAAATAGCTTCACGGTACTCCATTGTGAGGAATAACCAGAGTTAATTTACTGGTCCTCTATTGATGGGCATTTGTATTGTTCCAGTCTTTGCTCTTACAAACAATGCTTCATTGAATGACTTTGTACATCAGTTTTATGTATATCTAAGTATATCTTCATTTGGACAAAGTCCCAGAAGTGGAATTGATGGGCCAGAAGATATATAATTTGTTATTTTGATGGATACTACAGTATTACCCTCCATGGTTTTAACCAGTTTACACACTCAGCAATGTAAGTGCCTGTTTTGCCTTTCTGAAGATCTCTCAATATGGTTTTCATTTGCATTTCCCTTCGTAAGTGTGGGATTGTGTTTAAGAGCCATTTACATTTCTGAACTGTTCATAATCTTTCCATTTTTCTATTAGGTTATTGCTCTTTATTTCTAGGATTTATTTACATATTAGGGAGATTAGCTCTTTACCCGTGATATGACTTGGAAACTTTTCCCCCAGGTTATCCCTTGTCTTTTGATTTGCTTATGTGTTTTTTTCTTTTCACCATGCATGATTCATTTTTATGTAAAATTTATCAGTCTTTTGTTTTGAATCACAGAGTTATAATAGAATCCTCTATTTTCATCTAACAATTTTTTAGTCTCATTTTCGATAGAATTTGTATCAATACTTGTATATACTGTGAGACAGGGTTTCAACGTAATTTTTTTTTCAAGATGGCTATCCAATTGTCTTGACACTATTTGTTAAAAGTTTGTCTTTGAACTTTGATTTGAAATTCTACCTTTATCATATACTAAATTATTTTATGTATTTGAATGTATTTCTGGTATTTCTATGTTCCTTTGGTTGTCTGTCTATTCATTTGCCAATATTACATTGTTTTAACTTTTGAAACTATAAAATATATTTTAATATCTAGTGGTACTAGACCCTCCACCGCATTTCTCACCTCATGTTTTTCAGAGTTTTGCTTGATATATATTGCTTTTTGCCTTAAAAACTTTAGAATCATTTTTGTCTATTTTTTTAAAATTTTTGGTATTTTTATTAAAACTGTGTTAAATTGATGCTTTTAATATTTGGCTGACTTATCTAAGAATATAGTATGTGTTTCCATTTGTTCAATTTTTTTTGTATCTTTCAGTATGTTTTAAAGTTTTGTTGTTATTGTTTTTGTAAAGGTCTCACACATTTCTTGTTAAGTTCATTCCTAGGTTTTTAATCTTTTTGCTGCTACTGTAAATAGCAACTTTACTTTCATATCATATATTTTATCTGATTACTATTTGTATATGTCAAAGCGACTCTTTGAGTTTTCCAGGTTTGTGATCATGTTGATAACGGTAGCTTTATCTGTTTTCATTCCACATGTGTCTAATTTATTTTCCTTGTTGATTGCATTGGCTCCTTCCTCCAGCACAGTTTTATATAATAGTCAGGACAGTGGTCATACTCGTTTTGCACATAATTTTTGGTAGGAATGCTTCTATTGTTTTCCCTTTAAGCATGATGCTGACTTTTGGGCTGAAATAGATTTATCATGTTAAGCAAATAATCATATTTTCCCATTTTACTTGAGTATTTGTAATCAAGAATGATTGTTCAGTTGTTTTCCAAATGCTTTTTTCGTAACAATAGATAGGATTATATGAATGGTCTAATAATGTGGTGAACGATATTAGTAGACTGTGTTTCTAATTCTCCTTGTAGGTTCTGCAATTTTTGCTTTATAACATTTGCAGCAACATTATTTGGTACATGAAAGATTCTTAAGTATACACTCACTGTGGGTTGTGCCCGTTAGGTTTAAAAAAGTCCTTTTTTGTGTGTCTTGTTTACTGCTTTTTGGTATGAATTCCACCTTTTTTGATATTAAGATCCTGACCCTATTTTTATTTTGGGAAGTGTTTGCTTAGTATTTATTTTGAACCTTTCTAGATTGTTTTGTTTTAGATATGCCTCTTGTATAAAGCATAGAGTTGGGGATTATTCTGTGATCTAATCTGAAAATCTTTCTTTCAATATGTAAATTAAATTTACATTTATTGATATTCAGATGACCTTTGTTCCACTGTATTATTTTATGTACTCTATTTTAGCAGTTTTTAAAATGTCTTTCATTATGTGGCTTGTTTTCTTTGTACATGCATATGCCTCTGTGTGTGTGTGTTTTCTTTTTCTGATATTAAAGGTTTGTGAGTTTTTTCCCTACTACCTAATACTCTTACTTAGTCTTCTACTACTTTGGACAATATCTATTCATTTCCTACCCTGCAGTGTTAAAAAAAAAATAGCATATTTCTTCCCCCCATCCCCTTTTCTCTAAAAACAAATTTTAGCTGATAGTATCTTCTTTTTGTATTGTTAAATATTATTATATTTCTGATTCTTGAGCCATCAGCTTTAAATGATATCTTTTAACTCTAAACTATTACAGATGAAGAAATTAATGTTCTTACAATAGCTCCTATTTCTTTCTCCCTTCCTTTCCCAAGTTTAATAATTTCCGTAATATCAGGACATAAAACATTTACACTCTGTTCTGATACCCTATTCTTCGTTTGCTTTAGTCTTAATTCTATAGGTAAATATACTCAGTGCTCATAGGCAGCAATCCTTTCGTGGTGATATTCTCAGTCCTCCTGCAGTTACCTGAAGTTCATTTCACCACAGTGGGGTTCTTATTGCCATCTGCCTGGTGAATTGGGTTCCAGATACCATCCCAAGGGTGAGCTTTCTAGGACCATGCTTCCCCTACCTTGTGTTCTTGGGAAAGGGAAAAGCAAGCCTGAGACAAGAGCTTGTGTACAAGTAGTTTATTTGAGAAGTGATACCAGGAGTAGGAGTGAGAGACCAGGGAGAGTGAAACAGGGAAAAGAGGGACGTTTAAGGTGTGTATGTGTTATTGAGTTGATGAGCAGTATGTGAAAGTGGTCCTTGATCCCATAGGGACATTCTGAGGACTGTACTGAAAGTGTCGTAGAATTGTCTCCCCAAAGGACAAAAGGAAGAACTATTTCTCCACTGACTCCCATCCCCATTGGTTGAGGCCTTAACTTCCCCACACGTCCTGGTTGAGAATCCATGAGTACTAAGTATGACCCACCCTTGAGGGGCATGGTTATCTGCACATAACAGGCTGAAACCTGTGTGGAAATATTTGTCTCAGATACAGATGGAATCAGAGGTGAAACCAAGAAGGATGTAAGGTACACAGGCGGCATCTGATGTAATTTATTTCAACTTTCTGAAACTGTGATTTGAATTGTCTCTTTGACTGGAAGTTTAGGATTACTCAATATTTTTAATTCATTTAAAATTTTATTTTACTGTTGCCTGTATTGTTAATCTTCAGTTTTAGTTTTACAGTCAGAGAATATAGCAGGAAGAACTGTCATTTTTTGAATTTTATTGAGTTTCTATCTGGGGCTAGTATATGATCAAATTTTGTAAATTTTCCCATAAATATATGAAAAGAATGCATATCCTCTCTGTTCATAGAGCACAAATTTTGATGTATTCATATTCTTATTATTTGTTCAAATTCTCTATCTCCTGTCGTAATCTTTGTCCTTTTGTTCAGTTAAGGATTGAAACAGAGTGTTTTAAGTATCCCTTCTAGAATGTGGTTTTGTCAATTTCTTCTTATATATTGCTTTAATATATTTTCATTAAAGTTAATGGCCCCCATTTTGGAGGTTTGGAGGCTGTAAGTACCCACAGCTCTCTCCTTTTTAGTTTATAAACTAATTGGTAAAGATACTCAGAAATCAGATTGGGATAAAATATTAGCTTCATTGCATACTAAACTGAATTGGAGGATTTAGCTTGGAGTTCTAGCCAAAATAGACCTTCCTCTACTCACTGAATTCATTTAGTCATTAACGGAGTAGCCAGGACAGAAAAGGCAGTAGCCCAGGATTTCTATATAGTTGGGGTGGTTCTGTATAGTGAGGTTGGCAGACCATGCCAGGGAGCAGATCCTGAAGCCGTGTCTGCAGAGCAAGCACACTGTTTCACTCTTCATTCTAGTGCCTTCAGTGAGGAGGGGCTGGATTTCTCCAAAGCCACTCGCCAATGGAATCATTCTATATTCCAGGGAGATTTCCATGTGGAACTCATTGTGCTTTTAGGTAGGTGGCTCTAAGAAAGTGTGCCAAGAGTGGAGTCCCTGAGTACACATGATCCTTTTCTGATTTCACTGATCAAATGAGGCATCCCTTGGAAGGGACATAGGAGAGCAAAGGGGAAAGCACTTCTGAAGGCTTGGGCCTTAACACTTCTGAGAGCTGGGGAGCTCCTATTTCAGAGAGGGAGACAATGGCATCTCTCCCCTTTGTCATCACTGTGTAATTTTTAGCAACATTAAAATCTCCTTTTTTTCTCCAGTTAATTTTTTTTACCTTGAGTTTTATTTGGGCGTTGATACCAAGACCTCCTACTTCTTTTCGGTTTGCATTTCTCGTGATATCTTTGTTTATCCCTTGATTTATTTTCTGCTTTCTATATGATTTTGGTTTTGATAGATTGCTTATAAAGAACATATAGTCGGATTTCTTTAAAAGCCAGTGTAAGTGTTTTTGCTTTTTACACTTACAGGTGTCACTACTGGGTTTTATTTTATGTTTGTCATCTAATGCTAGAATTTCTTGATATTATTTCTCTATTAGGTTTTCTTTCTTTCTCTCTCTTTTTTAAAAAGCTATTAACCCAAATACTTTTCTGTTACTTAAAGCATTAAATATGTATGTATGTACGTATTTCCTAAATTTTCCTATCAGCATCGAGAACAAATCCAAATGTGCCCCCCCCCAGTGTAGAATATAAACATTAACATACTTTCTTCATTCTTCCTTTCCTACTGCTTAGTTTTTTGTTCAAATATTAGAGGATTTTAAATTTATAGTTATTATTAGCATTTTACTTTATCTTTCCTTTCAAGACTTTTGCTTAATACGCATTTTAAGTTTAGTAGCCACATTAACAATGAGTTCAACATTCACTATTTTATTGGTTTTACGGCTTGCTGACTTTTCTTCTATAGCCTGCCTTTGCTTTTTAAATCAGGATTTTTGGGTGTGTGTGCATCTCAAGTATTCCCTGAGTAAGTTACTACAAAGTACTAATCTGCTTTAAGAATAGTTATTAAGACTATATTTTTTACCTCAGATTGAAGTAAACTAGCATTTCCCCAATAATGACTGTCATTCTGAATGACTTTGGGAAATACAAGGGTAAACAAAATTAAGCGTGCTTCTTTGTTGCAAGCTTCTCCGAGTCTGTACCAGGCAATTACATATTATGAATCTGTAAGTGGAGTGTGCGTCATTTCCTAAATTTGATACCACTCCAATTCTCTTGCTATTTAGTATTATAGAGAACTATTACTCTAATTCAAATCTCCTCCCCTTAGTAACTTCTTTGTTTGCCTAGATTTTCTTTCCTTATTACTGAAATAAAAATGTCAATGGGCCATGTTTACTGAAGGCCTCTCCTATTTTTTCTGGTACCCTGCGTATCAGAACAAGTTTAGCATAAGACAGAAACCACTCGAGAGATCTTGAACAGAAAGGATTTAACACTGGGAATGAAGTGCTTATGAAAACAGAAGAACTGGAGGAGTGGGCTGTAGACTGGGCTCCTACAGCTGACTTCCAGAACACTGCCTGACTCATCCCCAAGGGCACCCCTTCCTCGCCACAGGCAGGGGCCCCCGACTTCAAGAATGCGTTATCCCTGCTTCAATTCAGGGAATTAAAAGCCGTTATTGGAAAGCAACATCACCACAATTGCTGGACACTGGAGCCTGGAGTCTAGTTCCTGCTGCCCCTACAGCATCTAGAGGGTATATATAGGGGTCTCCACAGTCTTGGCTGCCAGCAGAAAAAAAAAAGTGCCCCAAACTGAAAGAAGATAACCTTCACCTCATTGCGTCCAGAACCCTAGGTACGTACAAGTCTGGGGAATGTCATTTTTCGCTTTCCAGTTTGGGGAGGTCAGGAAAATGGTGGTTTCCTGATTGGTAGAATCTTAGACTACTGGGATGAGCCAGTTTAATGGAGGCCAGTGCCTCCAGTGATTGACCCTGTAACGGGTAAGACTTCAGAAATAGTCCTCAGGATTTATTTGCTTTCTCTAGCAGCAGACTGAGAAAGCAATTCTGTGGGCCATGCATATTCTGAACCACTCATTTAGGTAAAGGGTCCACTGACTCCTGCCTGCTCTTCTCTCCTCACCCTCTCACTGCACTTCAAAACCGTCCCCCAAACTATTCCTGCTCTTCCAGTCACCAAAGCAATGTTCAAATCCAGTAAAATAGAAATGAAATGTGCGATCATTGCCCCATTATCCACACGAAACATCCTGAATGACTCTATCATTGAACAACTACAGTGTTCTGGCAGAAGGTGTCCATACATACAGGTCCCAATCCTCTGTCTAACCGATGTAGCGCCCATGCCCTGTCACCTAGTCCCCCTGGCCCAAAGCAGAGCAGAATCCTAGTACCTGGGCCAGTTTTCTTGAACAGCCGAAAGACCTGTAGTGTGTTCCTGAACATCCTATACAAGAAAATTAAAGGTGTGCATTTGCTCACTGCTTTTCATCATCCCCAAAAGCCACAAGAAAATGCTATCCTTTCCAGCCTCAAATTCTTACCAAGACAGTGAACACTTAAAGATACTGTCTCCAGAAAGCTCTTAAAGAAGAGAGACCAAGGGAGAATCACTTTTGAGCTCATCCTATCCGTGTTAGTTCTTTTATCACATTGCCTCATGGACACATGGCCCAGGAGGGAAGGCGGGTGGGTAGATGATATAAAGCAAAGAGCACTGCTTACAGGGTGGGGCCAAGTGTCCTCAGCCAGCAGAGTGTCCTCAGGCCCAATCATTTCATTTCACCCTTGGTTTCCCAGCAGCGAGGTGGGGATAATAGTCCTTGCCCTCCTAACTTCCGGAGTTGCCGTCCATGCCATGTCCAAGTATGACAACCACACAGAACAGCATGATAATAATAATTCTCAGGACAAGGAGAAACTGGTCTGTGACAGTGAGAAGACCCAGTAGTTACGGAGTCAGTACGAACTGAACAGCACCCTTCTCAGAGCCATGGGCTCTGACCTCATACAGAGTTTAGTGCCTAAAATAGAAAGTACTGTTTCTGTTCAGTGGCCAAGGCACTGAAGGCAGACGGCTTCTGACCCTCGGTTGTACCTAGGCTGTTTCTGTGTGTCCCAGGCTAGAAGCTTTCTTGCTCACCCCGCCAGAGGCCCCCCCGTGAGCAGAAACTCCATCAAGAGCCACTGTTCCCAAAGTGGGGCCTTGGTTCCAGAAAAGAATTCCAAAAATGCTGGAAGAAGGCTGCCCACATCCCACTCCACACTGAGACGGGCAGTCAGACCCAGGGAGCTCTGTGATCCTGGCCCCGCCAGCCACTGTGCGGGGCTGTGGTGGTGATAAACCCTTAGAAGTACATCTTTGGCACCTACTTTAAAATAGCCTCTTAGCTGAAAAGGATAAGTCATAGGAGGAGGAATTTTGTGTAACCTCCTGCCCTGGAGATTTAAAGAAATCTGTAGTTTCCAGGATTTGTCTTTTCCAAGAGCTATTTGGAAGGGAAACCTAAATGAACACTTAAAACCCCTTTTAACTTCTAGCCTGTGAAGTTCAAATGCATCCTAGGAGGCTTGTGAGGAGACGTAGTGCTATAAGTGAGCCAGCATGTCCTGTCAGCTCTCGCACACCTGCTTGCTCTGACGATGCACCTTTTAGCTTGGCTCGTAGTTTGAGGAACCTGCTAAGAATGACTCTAATTGCCATAATTCTCAGATTCCTTTAGACGAATGGGTCACGTCTAATTAAGATGGTACTCACTCTACTAACCACAGCCATATCTGTGGAAATGTGTCCCTTCAACTGGACTGTCCCGAAAGGTAGGGGAAAGCTTTGCTGTGGCTGATGGATCATCTTAGCAGATTTTAAAATTCCCTTCATCTTTAACCTAATGTATCTTCAGGTGTTTTAATATTCTAATCAATAAGTAGAAAAAAGGATCTTGGGAAATTAAATGCTCATGAGATTTCGTTCCATCTCTGCTATGATAATAGTTGACCTGGGACATCCCTGGTGGCGCAGTGGTTAAGAATCTGCCTGCCAATGCAGGGGACACAGGTTCGAGCCCTGGTCCAGGAAGATCCCACATGCCATGGAGCAACTAAGCCCGTGCGCCACAGCTACTGAGCCCGTGTGCCGCAACTACTGAAGCCCATGTGCCTAGAGCCCATGCTCTGCAACAAGAGAAGCCACCGCAATGAGAAGCCCGCGCACCGCAACGAAGAGTAGCCCCCGCTCGCCGCAACTAGAGAAAGCCCACGCGCAGCAACGAAGACCCAATGCAGCCAAAAATAAATAATTAACTAATTAAAAATAAATAGTTGACCTGCTGACCTTACAAGGTCAATGTGAGGCTCAGGTGAAGTCTTACATTTGGAGGTGCCACGTAAGCTGTCAGGTACAGGTGTACGTGCCGAGTGACAACTTCACCGTGATATTTATTGTCTTACAAAACGGGACCTGAATGCTGAAGGAAAATCTTAAAAATATAACCAGTTCTCTATACATGTAGTTTCAGCAACAGAAGAAAGGAAATATTGTAAACTTCATTCTCAGCCATCTCATTATGACAATAATAACCTGCTTCAGCAATTTATATTTGGGATTAACATCTTCTGTACTTATTGACTTTTTATGCCTCTAAGGCAGATATTAATCTCCAAGGCTTCTCCTGCTACTAATCAATAGTAACAATATAAAATTTTGCCCAATATTTCTTGTAACATTATCAAGTCATCTGTGGCTATTTCTCTGTGTATCATGCAAGATGGATAGAAGAAAAAAATGTAAGATTAAACCACAAAATTAGATGGACAGACGCATATCCACAAATGTTTCCTATCACTTCTTCTTATTTCCATGCGTTTCAGCCAGACCACACTGTCTGTCCCCTTGGAATTCAGCTGGTCGGGCTCTCTTCCCGATATTCGGGGTTTCTGAGCTGGCCCAGGGCATAGAGCTGGCAAGGCTTCCTCGAAACTCTATCCTACACATTTTTCCTTACACGTAACACACTTGCCCAAGACACGTACCTGGATTCCCTTTAGAAACCATCACCTTTTCCCTTTCCAGGAACTTTCCCCCAGGGTGGTGACAAACAGTTCTCAGCACGAAGAAGCAACTAGGGCTGAAGAATGGTCTTTCTGCTCCAACAGTCCCAAAGTGGGGTGGGCAGCTACCTAGGGGACTTACGATGAGGGCTGGCCTGCATTCTTTTTATAATTTTGAATCCATTTTTGGATTTACAATTGAGTAACGTTTTGGCAGATTAACTGCTGAATTCAACCTGGATATGGGCTGCACCTCACGTGGATTTCCTTTAGAGGGCACTATTGATTCTCTGGAACCATGGAAACCTTCATGTTTCCTTGGTAAAGTTGGCCAATTTTGAAATCATATTGGGTTTCAGATCTACTCACATAGGAGCATATCAGTATGATACTCATTACCAAATACATACTTTCAAGAGATTGTCCATGTACAGAATAATTCAGAAGCTAAACCAGAAAGCTGGTTGTTAGGAGATGTCATCAATAGAACACACATAGCTCTATATTTGGAAACTTCAACTGGTTTATTTGTTTTTGAAAATCCTCCGAACGGGAATTTCCTTTTATAAGGTGATGCAAAACTTAAAACAACTCAATCTTTTATTTAGAAAGACAAATTAGCACCTCTTTAGAAACTAATGTCTCATTCTAGAAATGGATAATTATTAACATATTTTTGGAAGAAACCATATTTTTGGTATTTTCATTCAGACATTTATTAAAGTCTGGAGATATTCTACTCAGATTTGTTCTTCAAATTTCTCATGTTTCATAGCCTTTGCCAATTCATAGAATTTTGAGAAAGCCCACAGGAGAGAAATTTTCTTTTTTTTCATTCTACGAAGTTAGCAAAAATAGAAGTTTGGAAGCTAGCTCACTGCTAGCGTCCAAATTAGTCTTTATCTAATTTCAAAATAATGGGAAACCCAAAATATTTCAAAGCTCAGAAACATAATTTTTCAGATACAAACACATTCATGCCACCGTCTACCAGAGTTCATTTAACTTTCATATCATAAGATACTGTTTCAACACATGGGTCTTGTATAGCAATTTTTTACTAAATTACCAATATTCTGGGATAGGAGTGGGTAGTAATTCCACAAGTGTTCTATAAATAAGCAAATTAACAAATAAAAAGGTCATGTGTGTAATAAAAATAAGAGAAAAAATGATGGATTTTTATAATTTAAATATAAATTCATCAGACCAGCCTTTATGCTTCTTTACAGGATGGTCCTAGTCTGTCTTCCTAGCCTCAGCTTCCTCTATCAGTAACTGAAGCTCCCAGAAAATGGCACTCCCCACTATTACCTGGACACCCATGCCTTCCCACATTCCTTCCTTTACTCATCCAGTGTCTTCCCCTTGGAATGCATTTTCCTCCCCAGCTGCCACCCCAGACCCAATAAAAGTCCAATCTATCCTTTGAGTGGCATTTTGAATACCCCTAATTCAACTGAGCCCACTTCAGAAGTGATCTACCCATCCTGTGAATTTCCCTGGCTAGTTAGGTAGAATTTCCATGTGGAATTTTATCAATGTTTTGTATTTAAGTGGTTTAGGTGGTCATTTCATCACTTTTTCTAAATTGCAAAGTTTTTAGAGTTCATTTCGGGATCTGTAATGAGCCAAGCATCCAGCATGTAGTAAGGGTTCCCTACGTATTATTTCAAATGAATTGGATTAAACTGAGACACTATTACCATTTGTCTGAGGGACACTGAAGGCAGAACTTTGGTACAGTGTTGGAATAGAGGATGAAGATAAATGCAAAAGACATTAAAGTGAAAGGTCTCACCAACTTATTGAATGTCGCAAGCAAGCACTCTGTCACTCTTACCCTCTTGCACTCATCTAATACGATATGTATTCCCTTACTGGAATGAAGCTCTATATGGGCAGGAACTTTGTTTAGGTCATCACTATATCTACAGCACTTAGAAGCGTTCAAGAGATATCATAGGCACTCGGTAATATTTGATGAGTGAATGAATGAACTAATAAGGATGCAAAGGTGACAGTAAATTGTCCAGCTAAAAGGAGGGCAGCAGCATTAACAGATTAAGAAACAGGGGAGAAGGAATATGTTTGGAGAAAAGGCAATGATTTCAGTTTAGTTAGAATGCAGAGATGGACATCCAAGCAAAAGACACCGAGGAAGCACTGAAAACTGACACTGGAATTTGAGAAACAATTTGGACTCAGATGAGTAGAATCGGCGCTTAGGACACAGATGTGATGGTCGAAGCCATAAGATCAGATGGTGTTGTGAAGGGAAGAATGCAGATCTGCTCCGGCTTTTTCACTGGGAAGCACCCCTGCTCAGGGGCAGGGCTAAGAACCCAAGCATGAGTAAGAACTGGTCATAGAAGTAACGAGGAAACCAAGAATATTCTATGTTCTTTTCTTGACTAACCTCTCCACTATATTATTGCATTTCTCTTCCCACTTGGTTTCACCATTTTTTACTGGTCCTACCTTCCTATCCCATATTATATGCTGTATATTTTCATTTCCTCAATATCTTTTGAATTTGTTCTACCACCTTAACAGCCCCCCCACCATAGTTGTAGTTCAGAAACATCATCATTTTTATCCAAATTCTTTAGCATCCTCCTTACTTGTCCTCCAGCTTCTGGGCCTGCCTATTTTGTCCTCCACTGGAATGACCTTTGTAAAATATGAATTGGATCATGTCATTAAATGGCTTAGAATTCTTCAGCAGCTGCCCACGATCTATGTCACATTGTCCAAACCCTTGACCGACCTGGCTTCTACCTTCTTGAACAACTTTATCTCCCTCCCGCCCCAGAGTCTCTGCCATCCTTCACACCATACCAAGCCACTTGTAGTTTCCTGATTGTACCATGCTTCTCCCTGTGCCTTTGACATTTTCCAATCAACAGGCGCCTAGCTTTTTAAAAACAGTCCAAGAATTGCCTTTTTAGAAGCTTCTCCTATTCCTAGTAGATTTAGATGTTTTCTCCACTCAGGCTCTCACCTGTTGTTTCATTGGTTGCCCTTCCACTGCCTTATAACCTCTTTGAGAACCAGATTCTTTTAATCTTTGCATTCTCAGCATCTACCCCAGTGTCTAACACGTGGCAGGTGAACAATAAATATTGATCAAATAAATGGATAGGAAGGAGGAGAGAGTTTCACGAAGGAGGATGTGGTGATCAGAGAAGTTGGAACTGGCCTGACATTTCGATTCGTTTACAGAGAAATGATTCTGAGAGAGCAGATTCAGCTGAGAGGTTGAGGCAGAAGCAAGATGATTGACCTGGGGCAATGAATACAGACCGTGCTTTCAGGAACTGTGATAGGGAAGTTAAGGTAGCTTGGTGGAATAGCAGGTTTGGGGAAGCTTTGATTTTTTAATTTTAATTTAATTTTAATTTTTGTTTGGTTTTGGATGAAGAAGAATCAGCATAAGCAAGTGACCCAATAAAAAAGGGAGCTGATGCCAATTCAAGAAAAAGGATAAATTAACAGGAGAATGTTCCGTAGGAAAAGGAGGAGGAGATGGACTCAGGCACTAGTGGAATGACCTTTGTGATGAGCTAGCCAATATCTAGTACCTCTGTGGTAACTTCCTTGAACTTCAAGTACAGTAAGTCCCCTACATACGAACGAGTTCCATTCCAAGAGTACATTCGTAAGTCCAATTTATTCTTAAGTCCAACAAAGTTAGCCTAGGTACCCAACTAACACAATCGACTATATAGTACTGTACTGTGATAGGTGTATAATACTGTTTCACTCAAATAATACATAAAAAACAAACACAAAAATAAAGAAACATTTTTAATCTTACAGTACAGTACCTTGAATAGTACAGTAGTACAGTACAACAGCTGGCATCCAGGGGCTGGCATCGAGGGAACAGGCAAGAAGAGTTACTGACTGGAGGAGGGAGATGAGGTGGGAGATGGTAGAGCTGAAGGATCGTCAGCAACAGGAGACAGAAGGCTGCAGTTTCACTCACACCTCACGCTGACGGCACAGGTTCTGGTTCCTTGCTGGATTCAATCCTATCTACCCTCTTGAAATAATGATCCAGGGATGTCTGGGTAGCAGCTCTTTTTTTCTCACCATGGATGACACGGCAGCACTGGATTGCATTCTGAACGGCTGCTGCAACCTTCGTGTACCGTCTACGTTCAGGACCTGTGCCTCAAAAACTAACAGTGCCTCCTCAAATACAGAAAATCCCCTTGCCATTTCCCGCAACGTGAATCTCTTCAGTGCTTCAGTTACTTCTTCTTCCTCTTGTCTCTCTTCGTCCCTTCTCTGGGCCTCCAGTTCCATCAGGTCTTCATTAGTAAGCCCCTTGTGTTGCACAGCAAGGAGTTCAATGAAGTCATCCTCTTGCAGATCGATACAAAAGCACAACCACTTGTAGAGGATGCACGCACATGACAATATACACCAGACACATGAACTAACTTACGTGATTGGACATACGAACGCATATTCACATCTTTGAAAGTTCACAATTTGAAGGTTTGTAGGTAGGGGACTCATGTACCTCTTTCCAAGTCCAATGTTTCCAGCTGAGTAACTCCACAGAGCACTATTCCCATTGCATTTTATGTGGATAGCATAGAACACAGTTCCAGAAGAGAAATCCATAGGGATCAGGCCTCCTGAAACTATATAATTGGACAATGCTGCCTGGGTACCCCAAACCCTATATGCAATGGGGAAATTTGACTCCACCCTGTTTCTAGAAATAGAGTATGGGGTTCAAGCCTAAAATAGCATGAACTTGTCACCCGACTGATTTAGGGAAGGCATTTTTTTTTTTTTTTTTTTTTTGCGGTACCCGGGCCTCTCACTGTTGTGGCCTCTCCCATTGCGGAGCACAGGCTCCGGACGCACAGGCTCAGCGGCCATGGCTCACGGGCCCAGCCGCTCCGCGGCATGTGGGATCTTCCCGGACCGGGGCACGAACCCGTGTCCCCTGCATCGGCAGGCGGACTCTCAACCACTGCGCCACCAGGGAAGCCCAGGGAAGGCATTTCATCTCATTTAGACCAGTGAGATATGAGACGAGTTTTCTTTAGACTTTTGAAAAAGAAGCTGCTTTGCTCTTCTGAGTGAAGTTCTGGAAGCAACTCTCTTTCTCTGCTGAACGTGCAAAATGAAGGATGAGGTGCTGGAACTTCTGCAGCCATCTCATGACCCCGAGGGGCCCTCACCTTAACCTCAAGTTGCTGTCAGTATTCTGTCCTCTCTCTGGACCTCCGCTTACATAAACCTGTAATTCCTCTTTATTGTTTTAAGCCAGTAATCAGTACAAATGGAACTGTGATCACCTCAGAAAAAGAATATGTATCCTACTCTCAGACCAGATAGGGTGAAGATGCAGAGAAACGTGAAGTTGTTTTGGTTTTTTTGCTAACATCCATGTGTGTGTGTTCTATGTGCCAGACAATATATTTAACAGTTTACACTCTTTCTTTGACATAGCCTCACCATGGTCCTGTGAGAATTATCATCCCCATTTTATATAAGTAAACTGAGGCTGTAAGAAATTTAGTGGTGGGCTGGGTCCCTCGCAGGAAGGAGCAGAATTCACAGCTGAGGGGCGTGCAGTCCAGGCCTGAGAGGTCCAGGCCTGAGAGGCTGCCGTAGCTGCCCTTAGCCATCAGGCTAGAGCTCTGCGATTTTCTCAGGAAACAGGGAGGATGCAGGGGCGGAAAGCAGTGCCTGAGGGGCGTGGAAAAAGAAGGGAGCCTATTTGAGATATGTGAGAGAACTGCTGAGCAAGGGACAGGCTCTGGATATGTGTGTATAACTGAATCACTTTGCTGTACAGCAGAATTAACACAACATTGTAAATCGACTATACTTCAATAAAATAAAATTTTTTTAAAAGGAGAGAAGCTCTGGAAATATCAAATCTGTGTTCCACAGATAACCTTGAACAGCATAATGAGGAAAAACTGGAAATTGCCCCTTGACCATGCATCAAACTTATCTTCATATCAAAAGTATTGAACGGAGAAGACGTGAAGGTCACCGGGTCACGTTCAACTCCCTCACCTTGGACGTGTGGAACCAGAGCTCCATGGGGACGCTGCAGAATCAGTAAAGACAAAAGTCTGTGAAACTCACAGCTGACTTAATTCTCCCAGGAACTTGGTTCCCCCATCCAAGATTTTTCTGGAGACCACATTTCAAATAAATGGGCCAGATATGGGTGGCATTTACAGGGGAAACTAGGCAGGGGTCCAACCCATTACTCTGTTTATAGGGTCTTAGCTTGTCAGTGGCATGGAAGCGCTGATTGATACCAGGGACTCTGTTCTTTTACTACATTTCCTTTCTTTCAGGAAAATATCCTCTTTTTAGTTTTGTCTCCACTTTTGGCTTTCATATTCTTTTTCCTGTGCCTGGTGGTGGGAAAAGCACAAGACATTTTTACTGTGCCCAGTGGTAGGAAATTCAGGGCTGCGTTCCTCCCCAGCTGCTGCCCATGCTATCTCATCGGGGATGCTTGCTGGCTCACCCCAGAGTTGCAGGTCGTGAATAGAGGGGGACGTCCAATGAAATACTGTACCGTCGAGTGCTGTGTGAAAAGCAGATTTGGGATTTCAGAGACTTCTAGTCTTTGCCCTTAAAAATGATTTTCAGAGATGACTAAAGATAGAGATGGTTTACTTATCAATATAGGAAGTACAAAAGCCTGAAAAAGAGGTAACACATTGCTGGACAGAATCAAGATTTGAAATGAGTTTGACAGACTTGGATATAGAATAAAACAAATAAGATATGGCTTAGTAAGGATTACTAGAAAGGCTGGAAGCTGAATTGCAGCTTGTTATAGCTGTATAGATCCTGCTTTGGAGTCAAAGAATTAATAGAATAAATTCAAATTGGGGAACATGGCCCTTAACAGTCGCTCATATAGAAGATCTCTGGAAAAGTTTTCGTTGACTTCAAATTGATACAAACCGTGGCCTTTACTGGTTAGAGATCAAAGGAGCAAACAAGGTCCACTGGATTTGGGCTGGCTTGAGTGCACTTGAACATGGGGGTCTGTTCTGGATGACCCATCTTAAGAGGGATATGCCAACAATTCCCTGACCTCCAGAAAAATGAATCGGGGCCACAGGAGGAGTTGGGAAATCACAAAGAATGACTGAATAAATTAGGGATGTTACCCTGAAGAAAAGAAGATTTAGGAAGAAGGAGTAGCAGTCTTTAAATAGCTCAAGAGCAGTGATGTAGAAGGAACTGGATTCATTCCACACGTCTCCCGAGGGCAGAGAGGGCAGCAGCTAGTGGAACCTACAGGGAGGCAGGTAGGAATTCCATTTAAGAGAGAACTCCCGAATACTTGGATCAGTCTGTAAATGCAATGAGCTATCTGGTGAATTAATGAGAAACTGAATTAAGTGATCTCCAAGTCCCTTCAACTCTAAGATTTAGGGATTTATGATCGTTCGAATCATGTCACGTTCATGCAGAGACACCACTACTAACCTGGTGCAAATAGACTTTCAGGGTTTTCCATGCATATTTACACATATTATTCATATTCTGCATATTTTTTAATAAAATAAGGACTCTTCTGTGCATACTGATTATGATCTGATTTTTTCTCTTAACATACAGTAAACACGTGTGATTACGTGGTGTGGATGCTACCTAACCATGCAACTAGCCCCCTATTTTGGGACACCTATATTGTATCCAATTTTTAAATGATTACAAATAATCATATAATAAACCTTTATACTACCTTCTCTTCAGCAAAAAGGGACTCCTCTTTAAGGAGAAAAGGTTTCATGCCTATATCAAACAAACCAAAAATCAAACCAAATAAAAGAGCTAACTCTTGACATTTTGAAAGCACCTAATTCTCCTTATAATTTTACTTAGCCTGGAAACATTTTGAGGCAGGAATTCTGGCTCTTAAATGTTCTGTGCAGCAGGGAACACACCAATCATTTTGTAAGGTTTTATTTTTTTCCATTTATAAAATTGTCCCCTTCATGTTAAAATTGCCTCAGGGTTCAAGTACACAATATAAAACATTTAATTAAAATATATAAAGCAGAACACTAGAATGGGAGCATAATCAATGTTAATGACAATATGAAAATATAATAGTGACTTTTGAAAACGTCGGAGAAAACCCTCGGTTAGTTTTAAAATGTAGGATAGGAAGTATTTCAAATTACAGCTCCACATAATAAGTTAGAGTACCACACATGACCACATTAGATACAAATTGCATTATTTTAAAATAATGCTGTTTACTTTCCCTATTTATTTCATGTCACAATTCTGAGATAAGTGCACCCTAGGCAAAACACTTAAATCAAGAGGGTTTTTGGCCCCAAGATCAAAAACCAGATGTGGATAGGTATAAGGACATTTGAAAGAGTTTCCCTTGGCAAATAATGATCGTTTTTGTCAATTCAAGTCCTCTTATTTTTGTGCTCTGTGCTTTGGTTAGACAAGTGCTTGTGGAAAACATTTTATTTGCAAATAAAGCCCTTTAGCATTTATCATGCAGCCCTAAGCCCAAAGCTGAGACAAACCTGCTTTTTCCAAATAATTTTAAAAAAATGTTTAAGGCAGGCAACCCTCATAGAAATCTCTACAGATGATTAAGCAAGCCTGAAGATGAACTATGATTCACGATGGCAACATCTGCAGGAAGAAAAAGCTCCCCATTATCTGAGAAGGCTTTCTCTGGGCTAAGCATTCAATGAAGGGAACAAGTTGACCAAGAAAGAAATCGTAAGTAAAACAAAAAGCCACCTGGGAGAGCTCTAGAGGGAACTGTCCTAAGGCTTTGAGGCAGCCTGATCTAAATCACATTGTCGCTTTCTTTGGGGTAATTTTTTTTTCAAAGAAATCTCATTGTTTGAGGATATATGGCCCCAGAATAAGTCTTCTGGGGCCATATATTCTCCATCCCTAGCAGAGAGGTGCGATCTCTATGTTACCATGGAAATCAGACTTTTAGTCCTTGGCCTCGGAGGTAATTTCTATTTGTTGTGATTTCCCAAGTTAGTAGAAGTCATCCTTGCAGATAACATTCTCCAGGGACCTGGCACCACGAGGTCTACCCAGTGCCCTCCATGGAGTTTGTCAGGCTGAGGAGGAAGACACGCCACTGACTCTGCTCTCATTTCTTGGAGCTCAGTCACTATGACTGTAGCCTGACTTGACAGCAGCTGAGAAGAGGTCCTTAGGAACATGGATCATTTTGAACGTTAAAAGATTTAGGGAAAGGAAGAAGGAAGGGACAGAAATGTGAGGGAGAAGAAAAAAGGAGCAAAAGTGTGTTACCTCAGTGTGTAGTAAAGAATTAACTGCACCCGAAAGGGAGGTCTGGCTTTTTCCCTTGGTCCCTGGGAGGTGACCTCTGAACCCTTGGAATGTCATGTCTGATCAGAGTGTCTGAGGGCCATGGGCCACACCAGTACTCCAACAATGTGATTAAGGGTGGAGGCTTTGGGTCCCATGGCACCAGCTAGACCTCCAGAGGGGCTGGATACTGAGGTCAGCAATGCGGGTGGCCATTCAGGTCTATGTAACTGAGCTCCCATAAAAACTCCGGACACCAAGGCTTAGGTGAGCTTTGCTGATTGGCAATAATTTGTGCTCATTGTCTCACATTGTTACTGGAAATGTTAATGCTTTCCACACTCCATTTGGAAGTTCTTGAGTTTGGAACTCTCCTGGACTCTTCCCCATGCATCTCTTCCATGGGTTCACTTTCATCTGTATTGTTTTACTGTAATACGTCATAACCACGGTTTAACATGTATAACAACTTTCAGTAAGTTTTGTGAGTCTTACTAGCAAAATATTGAAACTGAAGTTGGCCTTGGGGCCCCCCAAACTTGAACTCGTCGTCTGCATGAGGGTGGTCTCGTGGACTGTTCCCTAGCTCCACACTCAGAAGCCACCCAGTTGCCCACATTGTTCCTCATAATGACCCGCCTAGGAGTTGTCATATTCTCCTCTGCCACATCCCCTCTTTGGCCCCCATCTCACTGCTCTATAACCCAGCATGTCCACTGCTATATAAGATCGCCCACCAAAATATTTCTCCTTAACCTTCCACTATTCCCCCTCCAGGAGGAATCATCTGTCCCAGCCTGGTTGCTCCCCCTCTGGTTTCCCTCCTACCTGAATATACTGTCTTTACTCAGGCTGCTTCCCTTGCCCTGAGTGTCCCTTTCCCCTCATCTCATCCAAATCCTACTTGTATGAACATTTGAAAAGAGAGGAGGAAAAACTACAATGTCTTGGAAAACTCATTTGAAATCAAGGTTCATCATAAACTGGTAGGACCCAAGGAGAGATAATATTCTATAGCAGAAGGTAATGGGATATAAACAATACTGGGTATTGCCAGAATCCAAGCTACAAAAGTCTTATGTCTGTTTCTCAGAGTGAGCATAATTTCCTGATGTTTTATTCTACCAAGGAGCCTCATTATCCCAATGATGAGTGCTGTGATTAGTCCTCTGTGCTCACACCAGTGTTTTCCTCACACCTGGACAACAGGATGGTCGTAGTAGATCGTTTGGGACTTCACCTGCTCCAGGTTAATGATATTTCTAGATTTGAGGTCTCTTTGATTGAAACGTTATTTGTGTCGCTCCCAATTTTCTGAATGTATTCCTTTCTTTCCTTTGTATAGATAAAAGGAATAAAATAAAAATACAGAGTTACACAGTGGTAACCCAATAACACGAAAACATAGACAGGCAAACTACTTAGAACCATCACAGCTTTTGAGTTTCTGACAAGACCATCATGATATTTCTTTGATCACCTACATAACATGCACAGCCATATCTCTAGAGGCTCCGGTGGGACTGGGTGACAACAGAGATTGGTCATTTATAGTCCAGAGGATACACCCTCGCTCAAAGCTGCACACTACTGCAAACTATCCAATAATGGTTTTATTGTATGATTTTCATTATAAATACAAGAGTAGAGTTACTAAATGGATAATCATTCAAAGGTCCTTTCGAAACAGTTCCATGTCAGGATTGCTTTCAGTTATGTAATAAATGATCTTGTACCATTTCTGTACTTGTTTGTTCACGAACAAAACATCTTTATCATATTCTTAAAAAATCCTTTTCACCTCTGTGGGGAAATAAAGTTCTTAAAATGTCATGTCCTGACTTTAGTGGGATGTTCACAGATTTTTCTCGCTGCCCTTTCATCTCAATATAGACAGAGGGGTGAGATACCTAAAAAGAGCAAATTACTTGGCCTTGGACCTACTGGGAGTTCTGATGGGTAGCCCTGCCCTGTGTTTAGGAAAACCCCAGTTCTTCAGCTCTACGGAGGAAGCTTTAACACAGCGTACAGTTTTCCCACCTCTTTTCATTTCAGAGCTGCTCCAAACTTCACGTGTCCTTAGGCAACTGTCAGGTTTCTCAGATAATGTATGAACAGCTGTCAGGTTTTGGCTAAGCTCACCACTGCCTCAAACACAGTTCAACTCATCCTCTCTCTCAAGGGGACTCTTTCTAGCATCTTTCTTTCTTCCTCCATCCTCATCAGCTGGCCTCTTCATTCCCCTGCCCCTGCCTAGCCTCTTCCACACCTCTGACACCCAGAATAACGCTTTTCCTTGCCTCACCTCCCCAACCTTGCAGTCCTTCAAAGCAAGCCCCAATAACCTCCTCCATCAGGAAGGCCCCTCTGCGAAAACGCCTCCTAATTTTAGTTTCTCACCTCTCTGACCTCCAAAGGAGCTCATATTCATACACTCATAAAATGTTTAGTTGTAAGGAACTTGGGAGGCTTTTCAATTCAGCCTCCCTCCAAATGCAGGAATTCATCCTGGCCTGTGTCTGAATTGGGAGGAAAGCACACTGCTCTCGCCGCCACCCAGTGTGCCTTTGGGCAGCTGTCTTGTTAGCAGTTCTCCCTTACCCCGAGCAATTGTCTGCTACCTGCAGCCTCGGTTCGTCCTCTATAGCAAAATCAAATACAATGAAGTCACAATTCATGGAGTATTTTCATTTTAAAGTAAGCAGACGATACTATATATGAAATAGATAACTAATAAGGACCTACTGTAGAGCACAGGGAACTCTACCCAATACTCTGTAATGGCTTATGCAGAGAAGAATCTAAAGAAGAGTGGATGTAGGCATATGTATAACTGATTCGCTTTGCTGTACACCTGAAACTAACACAACATTGTAAATCAACTCTACTCCAATAAAAAATTTAAAAAATAAAGTAAGCAGACGAGGTCAATATTACCCTTGAAAATCCCAGTCACCACCCAGAAGTTATAGTAAATACGGTTTTGTGTACATAATACCATCTTGGAGAAAATCTGTCGTGGCCAGTTTTCCCTCCATTTTTGGAACAGATTTCTACTTCTGTGGCTGAACAGTGGTGGTAGTTGTTGACAAGCAATTAAAGGCCATTTATATATAAAACACCTGTTTTTTAATACTACCATCACATTAATAGAGAGAGAGTCTCACAAGACGTCTGAGACTAGTCGAGATGATGTTCGTATACATTCCCTGCAGGACACACCTCTTCCCTGTCATGCATGATGGGCTTCACATATTTAATGGCAACTCTCCCCAATTATCTGTGTTGCTTTTGTCACTTTGATGATCCTGCTGTCTCCTGATGCTCCTCAGTGCTTTTGTTCTCTTAGCAGACAACTCTGATGTTGATGTTGTGAACTTTCTGGGTTTTCTGAGAAAGAGCATAGCTCCAGGTTTAGAAATTTTGAGTTCGGGTGAGAGTGGGACAGCCAAGCAGAGACTGTCCAGGAGGCAGACAGACAGGTAAAGTATTAGAGCTAAAATTCAGGCAAGAGATCAGAAATGAAAACCTGTAAATTTGGAACCACTCTCAGGACGGTGACCGTCTTGGCTTCCCAATTAGATTATATACTTTCTGGGGGCAGGGCTGCTCCATATATTTCTCTAAAACCTCACATCATGATAGCAGCTCAGCAAGAACTAAACAAGTATTTGCTCAGTTACAAGTCAATCTAAGTTCTAGGGAGCCCAGAATACAAAAGCAAGTAATCTAGAAAAGAAAAAAAGGAGGGGGGTATTGTTGAGCATGTTACATTTTTACGAACAATAGAATCTCTTTCCTCTCCAACCCACCTCTAGACAGGTCTGCAGGCCCACACACACACTCTGCCCACATGGCCCTTGAAAGCTGGTCTGTGCAGAATCCCTCGGGTGTGGGAAGGGGGAAGGGTAAGCGGGGATCTCCGCTTCACCTCTACCAAAGCAGCCCTGTGTTTAACCTACTGTTCACACCGAGCCTCCTGGCAAGAATTCCTTTAACAAAAGCATTTGCAAGAGGTAGTGTCTGGAAGGAAAAGGAGAAGGAGAAGGAGAAGACAAGCAAAAACTATGAGAATTCAGCACCACCAGACCAGCTTTGCAACAAATGCTAATGGAACTTCTCTAGGCAGCAAAAAAAGGCCACAACTAGAAACAAGAAAATTATGAATGGAAAAGTTCACCAGTAAAGGGAAACATACGGTAAAGGTAGAAAATCATCCACACGAAAATATGATATCAAAACCAGCAATCATGAGAAGAGGAGAGTACAAGTGCAGGATATTGGAAATATATTTGAAATTAAAAGACCAGCAACTTAAAACAATCTTGTTTATATACAGACTGCTATATCAAAACCTCATGGTAACTGCAAAGTTAAAATCTACAATAGATACACACACACTCAAGAATAAGGAATCCAAACACAACAGTAAAGTTAGTCATCAAATCACAAGAGACCAGAAAAGTACTAGAGCTCATTAATGAATCTGGTAAAGTTGCAGGAAACAAAATTAATACACAGAAATCCCTTTCATTTCTGTACACTAACAATGAAAGATCAGAAGGAGAAATTTAAAAAAATGATCCCATTTACCATCACACTAAAAAGAATAAAATACCTAGGTATAAACCTACCTAAGAGGCAAAAAACCTCTACTCTGAAAAACTATAAGGTGCTGATGAAAGAAATAGAAGATAATACAAACAGATGGAAAGATATACCATGTTCTTAGATTGGAAGAATCAATATTGTCAAAATGACTACACTACCCAAGGCAGGCTACAGATTCAAATTACCAATGACATTTTTCACAGAACTAGAACAAAAACTTTTAAAATTTGTATGGAGACACAAAAGACCCTGAATAGCAAAAGCGATCTTGAGAAAGAAAAATGGAGCTGGAGGAATCAGCCTAACTGACTTCAGACTATACTACAAAGCTACAGTAATCAAAACATTATGGTACTGACACAAAAACAGATATACAGATAAATGGAAAATAATAGAAAGCCCAGATATAAACCCATGCACCTACAGTCAATTAATCTATGACAAAGGAGGCAAGAATATACAATGGAGAAACGACGGTCTCTTCAATAAATAGGGCTGGGAAAACTGGACAGCTACATGTAAAAGAATGAAATTAAAACATTCTCTAACACCACATAAAAAAATAAACTCAAAATGGATTAAAGACCTAAATGTAAAACCAGATACTATAAAATCCTTAGAGGAAAATACAGGCAGAACACACTTCGACATAAATTGCATAATACTGTTTTCAATCCATCTCCTAAAAAAAAACAAAAGTAAACAAATGGGACCTAATTAAACTCAAAAGCTTTTTCACAGCAAAGGAAACCTTAAGTGAAAAAAAAAGACAACCCACAGAATGGAAGAAAATATTTGCAAACAAAACGACCAACAAGGGATTAATCTCCAAAATTTACAAACAGCTCATGCAGCTCAATATATTAAAAAAAAAAACCAACCCAATCAAAAATGAGCAGGGGCTTCCCTGGTGGCACAGTTGTTGAGAGTCTGCCTGCCGATGCAGGGAACACAGGTTCGTGCCCTGGTCTGGGAAGATCTCACATGCCGTGGAGCGGCTGGGCCCGTGAGCCATAGCCACTGAGCCTGTCCGGAGCCTGTGCTCTGCAACAGGAGAGGCCACAACAGTGAGCGGCCTGTGTACCACACACACACACTCACACACCAAAAAAAAAAAAGCAGAAGACCTAGCAGGGCAGAGTCAAGATGGCATACTAGGAGGATGTGGAATTCATGTCTCCTGACAACTACCTACCAGGCCCTGGAGGGGGACCACATACAACTAAGGGTATGGGAGGAACCCCCAGCAAACGGGTAGGATGTGGGGCATGGGGGGAGTGAAGGGGGAGGAGAAGTGGAGGTGGGACAGGAATGGCACCCCTGAGGGGCAGCTGGGGGAGGGAAAAAGGGGGAAACTGGGGAACCATTGGGAGGGCACATGATCACAAGGGAGAATGGCCAGGTTTCCCCTGCCCACATAGGCCTGCAGGAACCTGCTGAGATCCTGGGCCTGATCCTCTGCCCACCTAGGCCCCCTCCAGCCACGCGGGTCCTGAGGGAGTGGGAGGGAGGGAAGGGGGAGCAAAAGTAAAGGCTGGACCTCTGGGACCGGCACCCCTGAGGGGTGGCTGAGGGGAGGAGTTCCTACACCCAATAGGACGCACCCATGGTTAGGGGTCCAGTAGTGATGGGGGAGACCGTGGGAGAGATGGGGGAGGGGCACAGAGGAATGAAAGGGAATGCGGCCAGTGCTTTCCCTGTCCACTTAGGCACCAAGGAGCCTGTTGGGTTCCCGGGCCTAATCCTCTGCCCTCAGAGCCTCCCTCCTGCAGCACAGAACCCAAGCCCTGCCCCTACAGCCCCACCCAGGGCCCCACCTCTACACTGGGAGACCCCTTCCAACGAGCTGGGCCTAAACCCCACCCACACACCCTCACTCAGGGCCTTAGCTCCAAAGTCCTGAACTCCACACTCCAGAGGCCCTCCTTTTGACATGCTGCCTCTCCCCTTCCACTCAGGTCCTAAGCAGAGGCCCCGCCCCACACTTGAACGTCGCCCTGCCAATGCCTCGCCCCACGCTCAAACATCAGCCCCCCACCCACCTAGGTCCCGTCCCAACCTAAACTCTGCCTCTAAGTTCCACCCCCGCCTAAACTCCGTCCCCATAGCCAAGGCTTTTTTTTCTTTTCTCCACTTTTAGATTGGGGTTCTGTTTTACCTTGTTGATTCACTGTTGTTGATTCTTTTGTATTTTTATTTTTCTGTTGTGGTTTTATTTTACCTTGTTGCAGTTGTCTCAATTAGAGTTTTATTTTTCCTAATATAATTTTTATCTTTCTAATTCTATTTAGTTTTTTATTCTTTGATATTGTACTGCTCCTTTTCTTCTTTCTTTCTTCCTTTTTTTTTTTTTTTTTTTTTTTAACCATGCCACAAAGCTTGCGGGATCTTGGTTCCCCGGCCAGAGGTCAGGCCGAGCTCCTGTGGTGGGAGCTCCAAGTCCAAACCGCTGGACTAACAGAGAACCTCAGACCCAAGGGAATATCAACTGGAGTGAGGCCTCCCAGAGGTCTTCATTTCAGCACCAAGGCCCACCTCTATCCAACCTTCTGCAAACTCCAGTACTGGATGTCTCAGGCCAAACAACCAGTGAGACAGGAATAAAGCACCACACATCAAAAAAAAAAAATGAAACAACAAAAAAATATGTTACAGATGAAGGAGCAAGGTAAAAACCAACAAGAGCAAATAAATGAAGATGAAATAGGCAACCTACCTGAAAAAGAATTCAGAGTAATGATAGTAAAGATGACCCAAAATCTCGGAAAAAGAATGGAGAAAATACAAGAAACATTTAACAAGGATCTAGAAGAACTAAAGAGCAAACAAACAGTGATGAACAACACGATTACTGAAATTAAAAATATTCTAGAAGGAATCAATAAGAGAATAACTGAGGCAGAAGAACGGATAAGTGAGCTGGAAGATAAAATAGTGGATCTAACTGCCAGGGAACAGAATAAAGAAAAAAGAATTCAGGACAGTCTCAGAGACCTCTGGGACAACATTAAATGGACCAATGTTCAAATTAGAGTGGTCCCAGCAGAAGATAAAAAGAAAGGGTCTGAGAAAATATTTGCAGAGATTATAGTCAAAAACTTCCCTAACATGGGAAAGGAAATAGTCAACCAAGTCCAGGAAGCACAGACAGTACCATACAGGATAAACCCAAAGAGAAACATGCCGAGAAACATATTATCAAAAAATATCAAATTATCAAAAATAAATACAAAGAAAAAATATTAAAAGCAGCAAGGGAAAGCAACAAATAACATACAAGGGAATCCCCATAAAGTTAACAGCTGATGTTTCAGCAGAAACTCTTCAAGCCAGAAGGGAGTGGCAGGACATATTTAAAGTGATGAAGGGAAAAACCTACAACCAAGATTACTCTACCCAGCAAGGATCTCATTCAGATTTGATGGAGAAATTAAAACCTTTACGGATAAGCAAAAGTTAAGAGAATTCAGCACCACCAAACCAGCTCTAAAACAAATGCTAAAGGAACTTCTCTAGGCAGGAAACACAAGAGAAGGAAAAGACCTACAAAAACAAACCCAAAACAATTTAGAAAATGGTAATAGGAACAAACATATCGATAATTATCTTAAGTGTAAATGGATTAAATACTCCAACCAAAAGACAAAGACTGGCTGAATAATACAGAAACAAGACCCATATATATGCTGTCTACAAGAGACCTACTTCAGACCTAGGGACACATACAGACTGAAAGTGAGGGGATGGAGAAAGATATTCCATGAAAAAGGAAATCAAAAGAAATCTGGAGTAGCAATTCCCATATCAGACAAAATAGACTTTAAACTAAAGACTATTAGAAGAGACAAAGAAGGACACTACATAATGATCAAGGGATCGATCCAAGAAGAAGATATAACAATTGTAAATATTTATGCACCCAACATAGGAGCAACTCAATACATAAGGCAAATGCTAACAGCCATAAAAGGGGAAATTAACAGTAACACAATAATAGTAGGGGACTTGAACACCCCACTTTCACCAATGGACATATCATCCAAAATGAAAATAAATAAGGAAACACAAGCTTTAAATGACACATTAACAAGATGGACTTAATTGATATTTATAGGCTGTTCCATACAAAAACAAGAGAATGCACTTTCTTCTCAAGTGCTCATGGAACATTCTTCAGGATAGGCCATATCTTGGGTCACAAATCAAGCCTTGGTAAATTTAAGAAAATTCAAATTGTATCAAGTATTGTTTCTGACCCAAAGCAATGAGACTAGATATCAGTTACAGGCTGGACTTGTAAAAAATACAAACACATGGAGGTTAAACAAAATGCTACCAAGTAGGCAAGAGATCAGTGAAGAAATCAAAAAATACCTAGAAACAAATGACAATGAAAACACGACAACCCAAAACCTATGGGATGCAGCAAAAGCAGTTCTAAGAGGGAAGTTTATAGCAATACAATCCTACCTCAAGAAACAAGAAAAATCTCAAATAAACAACCTAACCTTACACCTAAAGCAATTAGAGAAAGAAGAACAAAAAAACCCAAGGTTAGCAGAAGGAAAGAAATTATTAAGATCAGATCAGAAATAAATGGAAAAGAAATGAAGGAAACAATAGCAAAGATCAATAAAACTAAAAGCTGGTTCTTTGACAAGATAAACAAAATTGCTAAGCCATTAGCCAGACTCATCAAGAAAAAAAGGGAGAAGACTCAAATCAACAGAATTAGAAATGAAAAAGGAGACGTAACAACTGACACTGCAGAAATACAAAGGATCATGAGAGATTACTACAAGCAACTATATGCCAATAAAATGGACAACCTGGAAGAAATGGACACATTCTTAGAAAAGCACTACCTTCCGAGACTGAACCAGGAAGAGATAGAAAATATAAACTGATCAATCACAGGCACTGAAATTGAAACTGTGATTAAAAATCTTCCAACAAACAAAAGCCCAGGACCAGATGGCTTCACAGGCGAATTCTATCAAACGTTTAGAGAAGAGCAAACACTTGTCCTTCTCAAACTCTTCCAAAATATGGCAGAGGGAGGAACACTCCCAAACTCATTCTACAAGGCCACCATCATCCTGATACCAAAATCAGACAAAGATGTCACAAAAAAGAAAACTGCAGACCAATATCTCTGATTAACATAGACGCAAAAATCGTCAACAAAATACTAGCAAACAGAATGCAACAGCATTAAAAGGATCATACACCATGATCAAGTGGAGTTTATCCCAGGAATGCAAGGATTCTTCAATATACAAAAATCAATCAACATGATTCACCATATTAACAAACTGAAGGATTAAACACAATATGATAATCTCAACAGATGCAGAAAAAGCTTCTGACAAAATTCAATACCCATTTATGATAAAAACTCTGCAGAAAGTAGGCATAGAGGGAACCTACCTCAACATAATAAAGGCCATATATGACAATCCCACAGCCAACATCATTGTCAATGGTGAAAAACTGAACCCACTTCCTCTAATCAGGAACAAGACAAGGTTGCCCTCTCTCACCACTATTATTCAACATAGTTTTGGAAGTTTTAGCCACAGCAATCAGAGAAGAAAAAGAAATAAAAGGAATCCAAACTGGAAAAGAAGTGAAGCTGTCACTGCTTGCAGATGACATGATACTATACATAGAGAATCCTAAAGAAAACTACTAGAGCTAATCAATGAATTTGGTAGAGTGGCAGGATACAAAATTAATGCACAGAAATCTCTTGCATTCTTATACACTAATGATGAAAAATCTGAAAAAGAAATTAAGGAAACACCCCCATTTACCACTGCAACAAAAAGAATAAAATACCTAGGAATAAACCTACATAAGGAGACAAAAGACCTGTATGCAGAAAACTGTAAGACACTGATGAAAGAAGTTAAAGATGACACAAACAGATGGAGAGATATAGCATGTTCTTGGATTGGAAGAATACACACTGTGAAAATGACTATACTACCCAAAGCAATCTACAGATTCAATGTAATCCCTGTCAAACTACCAACGGCATTTTTTTACAGAAGTAGAACAAAAAATTTCACTCTTTGTATAGAAACACAAAAATACCGAATAGCCAAAGTAAGCTTGAGAAAGAAAAAGGGAGCTGGAGGAATCAGTCTCCTGGACTTCAGACTATACTTCAAAGCTACAGTAATCAAGACAGTATGGTACTGGCACAAAAACAGAAATATAGATCAATGGAACAGGATAGAAAGCCCAGAGATAAACCCATGCACATATGGTCAGCTCATCTTTGATAAAGGAGGCAAGAGAATACAATGGAGAAAAGACAGCTTCCACAATAAGTGGTGCTGGGAAAACTGGACAGCTCCATGTAAAAGGATGAAATTAGAACACTTCCTAACACCATACACAAAAATAAACTCAAAATTGATTAAAGACCTAAATGTAAGCCCTGACACTATCAAACTGTTAGAAGAAAACATAAGCAGAACACTCTATGACATAAATCACAGCAAGATCCTTTTTGATCCACCTCCTAGAGAAATGGAAATAAAAACAAAAATAAACAAATGGGGCCTAATGAAACTTAATAAACTAATGAAACTTAAAAGCTTTTGCACAGCAAAGGAAACCATAAAAAAGATGTAAAGGCAACCCTCAGAATGGGAGAAAATATTTGCAAATGAAGCAACTGACAAAGGATTAATCTCCAAAATATACAAGCAGCTCAATATCAAAAAAACAAACAACCCAATCCAAAAATGGGCAGAAGACCTAAATAGTCATTTCTCCAAAGAAGATATACAGATTGCCAACAAACACATGAAAGGATGCTCAACATCACTAATCATTAGAGAAATGCAAATCAAAACTACAATGAGGTATCATCTCATGCCAGTCAGAATGGCCATCATCAAAAAAATCTAGAAACAATAAATGCTGGAGAGGGTGTGGAGAAAAGGGAATCCTCTTGCACTGCTGGTGGGAATGTAAATTGATACAGCCACTATGGAGAACACTATGGAGGTTCCTTAAAAACTAAAAATATACTACCATATGACCCAGCAATCCCACTGCTGGTCATATACCCTGAGAAAACCATAATTCAAAAAGAGTCATGTACCATAATGTTCATTGCAGCACTATTTACTATAGCCAGGACATGGAAGCAACCTAAGTGTCCATGGACAGATGAATGGATAAAGAAGATGTGGCACATATATACAATGGAATATTACTCAGCCATAAAAATAAACGAAACTGCATTATTTGCAGTGAGGTGGATCGACTTAGAGTCTGTCATACAGAGTGAAGTAAGTCAGAAAGAATAAAACAAATACCATATGCTAACACATATATATGGAATCTAAAAAAATAAAAAAATTGTTCTGATGAACCTAAGGGCAGGACAGTAATAAAGACATAGACATAGAGAATAGACTCTAGGACATAGGGAGGGGGAAGGGTAAACTGGGACGAAGTAAGAGAGTAGCACTGACATATATACACTACCAGATATAAAATAGATAGCTAGTGGGAAGCAGCTGCATAGTGCAGGGAGATCAGATCAATGCTTTGCGACCACCAAGAGGGGTGGGATAAGGAGGATAGGAGGGCGATGCCTGAGGGAGGGGATATGGAGATATACACATACATATAGCTGGTTCACTTTGTTATACAGCAGAAACTAACACAACACTGTAAAGCAATTATACTCCAATAAAGATGTTAAAAAAAAAAATAAATGAGCAGAAGACCTAAACAGACACTTCTTCAAAGAAGACATACAGATGGCCAACAGGCACATTAAAAGATCCTCAACATCACTTATTATTAGAGAAATGCAAATCAGAACTACAATGAGATATCAATCACCTCACAGCAGTCAGAATGGCCATCATCAAAGAAGTCTACACACAATACATGCTGGAGAGGGTGTGGAGAAAAGGGAACCCTCCTACACTGTTGGTATGAATGTAAATTGGTACAGCCACTATGGAAAACTGTATGGAGGTTCTTTAAAAAACTAAAAATAAAGCTACCATATGATCCTGCAATCCCACTCCTGGGCATATATGTGGAGAAAACTATGGTTCGAAAGGATACATGCCCCCCAGTGTTCATTGCCGCTCTGTTTACAGTTGTTGTTTACTCACCAGAAAACAGAAGAAGGTGAAATTAAAACTTCGTTGGCTTCTGATAATAAAACATGCAGGCCAAACGATGGACAGATCCATAATTTCCCCTGGAATCCTACTTCATCTGCTCAGGGGCAAGATTACTCTCTTAGCTAGCACATGTGATGTGTTTGCCAAATTATTTATCTTCAGTAGATGCTATGAAATTGCTCAGATAGTCCACAGACAGGTTTATCAAAAGAAGGAGAGAAAAAATTATTTTCAAAATGAATCTAGAATCCAAGGAAAATGATCTCTCTCCATTTTCTTTTATGTTGTCCAGGATTCATGTCATTTGTTTGCTGGAGACACGATAGAGACTCTTGCAAAGAATGGAATATACTGGTCTTTTGAATGAAGCATGAATTTGGTTCAAAATCAAGGAATTTTTTTCAGTTAACAATGTACTCTCTATTGAGATTCCAATAAAAATACAAGATATCAGAAAGACATATGCAACAAAAGAAAATTTAAAACTTAAGCAAAAAGTTACTTCAGAAAAGTTCTTAACTTCAGAGAAGGAGATTAAGATCTCCTCATGTTCCTGCTTTTTGCCATGAGAAGAACATGCTCTGTTTAGCTGAGGAGGATCAGAGACTCTTGGAGCAGACCTGGGCTCAACCTGAAGCCCGAGGCAACTCTAAGCAATCCACAAGTGCACAGTGAGAAATGAATGCTTATTGTTTTATGCCATTGAAATTTTATGTTTTTTTGTTACTCAGTGTTATTGTGGCAATGGTTGACTGATACAACACATATTTATACAGTACTGTCTAAAGCTCTTTATGTTCATCAGGTCATTTATTCCTCACAATAACCCTATGAGGTGAGTACTAGTATCATCACCATTTTATGGTTAGGAAGCTGAGGCACAGAAGTTAATGAACTTGCCTGAAGCTCCATAGCAAACAAGTGGTGGCACACTAGAATCGAGGCCACCCAGCCCAGAGTCTGAGCCCCCACCGGCTGCCTCTCATCACGGACTGCTGATGCTTCCATTCACCTCCTTTGAAAAGTCTCACTCACCTGAAGCTAATAATTATGATAATAAAACTCATCGTTGATTTAAGAATCTAAATACACAAAACATTTGCCAAGTCTAATTATATTTTTGTAAAATGTGAGATGAATGGAGCTTTCCCTTCCACTCAGTTTGTATACCTTTGGATGAATCACTTATTCCTCAAACTATACAGAGCTCAGATTGAGAAAATCTTACTTACATAAATAAGTAAATGAAATAGAAAGAGTCTAATTATAGCAATGTCACTCAATTCCTTGAATTCCATTAGAGTTGGATGCCAAAAACACATAATAATTTATAGCACAAAATTATTTTAATGTTTTTATGTATGGGGCATCTTCTACTTATCCTTCTACATCTATGTCATCCTCTTTAACCCCACTTTCTGTCCAGAGGCTGACCTGTACAGACTACACCAATGTACTTTCTTTCCTTCTTGCTTCCAGTTGGATTTGGCCAATGAAGATCTTTTGGCAGGAGGTGATAGGAAGAGAAGAGACGAATATTTGTTCTCCTAGCTCCTTCCCTGCAAGGGTCTCTCTCCTTTCAAGGTGACCCTCTCTACATTGCCTGTTTCCTTCTGGGTTCTGGTCAACTCTCCCTCCTCCTACCTCTTCTGGCCCAAAGATGGTAACAACTTTCCTGTTACTATCCCTAAGGTATTGCACTATTTTGGGAGTTTCCCTACATCCTGCTTACATTTATCAATAGTCCATGTATTAAATCTTCCTGGAATTATTCTAATGTGCATATGCCATACTTTTCTTGCCATGTGACCATGGGTGGTTGCCATGACTCATTCAGTCTATCACTGGACAACACAATTATGTTCTTCTTTAAGTCTGTTGAAAGAAAAGAATTATATACCTCTTAACTAGCAAAAGGACTTGTTAGACCTGAACCATCCAGTATAGTAGCCACTAGTCACATTTGGCTTGATTCAATTAAATACAATTTAAAATTTAATTCCTCGGTCACATAAACCATATTTCAAGTGCTCAATATTCAAATGTGCCTAATTGCTACAGCATTGGACAGTGCAGCTACAAAACATCTCTATCACTGCAGAAAGCAGTGTACTAGACAACTGTGGAATGGTGACTATGACATTAAAAATCTATACCGGGACATTTGCAGTTTTTAGAAAAATTCACTTATGAAACGAATAATTATTTTTCTTATATTTGTTGACCTATAAAATCATTCAATTCAAAAACCATTTTCAAAAAGAAAATTTTTCTAAAGAATAATAAATAAAAATATATATCAACACAGATCAAGAAATTCTGGGCATAGAACCTGATGTCAAATTAGATGAGACTTTGGGAGTCTTTGGAGGAGTTGATTATGGTTTACATGTGGAAGTGATGTAAACTTTTGTGGCCCGAGGGCAGACTATGGTAGATTTGTCTGCAACTAGAGCCAATAACAATTAATCTCATCCCCGTATGCCTGTGCAACTTCTCTGACCAAGAAGGTAGGTCCATCTCCCCGTACCTTGGATCTGAACTGGACTTGTGATTCATTTTGACAAACTGAATGCAGCAGAAATGATAGTTTGGGATTTCTGAGCCCAGGACTTCAGAGGTTGTATAGCTTCTGTTTTCAATCATGGAGGAAATCAGAGGACATCTAAAGAATCCTTGTAAAGAGAGGCATGTGGAAAGAAAGAGGCTCTGGAGTAGAAAAGCCTATTAGGAAGGAGGGAGGGAGGGGGGAAGTGAGAGAGAGAGAGAGAGAAAGAGAGAGAGAGAAAGAAAGAGAGAGAGAGACCCAGCCAACCCCCAGCCATTTCAGGCAATAGCTAAGAAACCAAACACGTGAGGAAGGCTATCAGGGATTCTCCAACCAACACCACAAACTGCAGAAATAAACGTTCCCTTCTGAGTACTCTTTGAATCCTTGAACGACAGAATTGTGAGTATTAAACAGTTATTTTAAGTCAATAAGTATTGTAGTGGTTTGTTATGCAGGACTGCTCAGTTTCTATTTTTTGCATTTATTTGGCATGCACTTAATTATCATTTCCCGTGTGTTATGGACTGAATATTTGCATCGCCCCCAAATTCATATGTTGAAGCCCTAACCCCCCAGTGTGACTGTATTTGGAGATGGGGCCTGTAAGGAAGTAATTAAGGTTAAATGAGGTCATATGGGTGGGCCTTTATCCAATAGCATTAGTGCCCTTATAAGAAGAGACACCACATGAGCACAGAAGAAAGGCCATGTGAGGATGCAGTGAGGAGGTGCAATCTGCAATCCTGGAAGAGAGCTCTCACCAGGAAGCAAATCAGCCAGCACCTTGATCTTGGACGTCCCAGCCTTCAGTATGGCGAGACATAAATTTCTGTCGTTCAAGCCACCCAGTTTATGGTATTTTGTTACGGCAGCCCAAGAAGACTAAGATACCATGTTTGTTTTATCAGGAAAGCTCTGCATGCTGTCTTTGATGGGTGATGAGTATTAGTTATGTCAGTCTGAAGAGGGTCAGTAAAAGAGAGAATGGACTGTCTTTCAGATCTAACCCATGTTTCAGATCTCAAGTGAGAGCTCTCTTCCCTGCACACGCCTGTCAGAAGTTGGAAGTACTGAGTGGAGGCCTACCAAACCCATTCCAGGTGAGTTTCATTCAACTACTGGTAATAATACTGGGATACAAAATATTAAAATATCCAAGACATCATCCAGTATTTTGCCAGACAAACTAAAAGGCTTTCAGTTTCTCAGTTTTTGGTAAATATACCTTCATGCTATATCAAGACTTAACCAATTGATGGTTAGTTACACCTGCTATACTCTCTTTAGAGGCATCTTGTTTGTGGAGCTGGGTTTGGACCAAACCTGGTAAAAAACAACCTCATGAAACTGGAGACTATAAGAATTTTTCTGTCGCTCACGAACAAAGCCCTATTTTATGCCAATTTCAATATTCTAGGTTGATTTGAAGGACCTTACAAAGGCATGACAGATGGCTTTAAAGACAGACAGTTGAGAATTATTACATATGGACTGCTTAAGAATTTCATTTCCTGGATGAAAATTATTAAGTTTACAATTACACACTTGACAGTATTAAAATATCAACATCTGAGTGGAAGGAACTAATCCTTATTAAATAAAGATGATTTTCTAAAGTTCAGGGTATTACACACTAGATTGCATTTTGAGAATATTTTGTCGTACACCCATACCTAAATAGATGTTTTACTTTAAAGAGTGCAGTTAACTCTTCTGGGAATTAACAGCAAAGAGAAGGTATTTAGTCCCTAATAATTGTAGAATTTACAAAAAGTGAATAAAATGATTGCTGTTAAGTGCACCATCTACAGCACAGCAATGTTAAGTACATAAATAAATGGAATGAATGAAGAGTGACAGGAGGAGATGTGTGCCTATATTAAAAAAAACACAAAGATTTCTATTATATTATAACCTTTAGAAATCTGATGCAAGTAAATATGGACATTTTTATCCTTCCTTGAAATCATGCAAAATAAGCAACTGAGACACAGACCAAGACACAGGTTAATAACATGAATCACCAAAGCTCATTCTCGCAGTGGAGAATCGTAAAAATGCAGACAGAACGCACTTCTTAGCTGACTGTAAATTCCCAGCATGTTTTTCACAGTTAAATATTCTAATTCTGTGATAGATAAAAACCTTTGAAGAAAAAAATCATTTCATACATTTGTCACCTGCATGAAATAAGGCATCGAGATCCTCATTTCTTACTGATGATTTTTTTTTCCTGTGGCAATATTTTATCTGTTTTTTTAAATTAATTTCTTTTCTCTATAAACGAGCTTCCTACTTAAAAAAAAACACATTTATTTATTTGCTTGTACCGGGTCTTAATTGCGGCTCGTGGGCTCCTTAGTTGTGGCATGCATGTGGGATTTAGTTACTTGACGAGGCATCGAACCAGGTCCCTTGCATTGGGAGCACGGAGTCTTTTCCACTGCACCACCGTTATAAGTCCCCGTTATATTTTATATGTTAAGTAGTCCCTTTGGTTAGATGAGAGGTTTTTCTACCCTGGGAGAATGCAGGATGGTTAGATTCAAGAAAAAAGAAGATAAGAGGTTTGTTCTTCTTTGGTGAAGTGGGAGAAAGAGGATAGTGGTGGCGGAGGAGATGGGTGTCCGTAGGCAGATGGGTTTAGGACAGAATTTGTGTGAAGAGTGAGGATCCAGATCCTTAGGGCTTTTAGGGCCAGTGTCCTGTACGCTAATATCCACATACATTTATATGAGAAGCACTGCTTTTCATTGTCTTATATTTGGTAATCAAGCCCTTTAATTGGTTTATCTGTAATGCATTAATACGTATTGCCATAGCCTGAAGTGTTGATGTGCTCATTTCTGCCCAGGAAGCCAAGAGTATTTCACGTGATTCTTATTGTTGTGACTTTCAATAGGATAAGAACTCAAATTTACACATTTTACTCTGTCTCTCTGTGCTTTCCTACATGCTTAAATGCTTCCATATTTATTGAATCCAGGTGTCTTATTTCTCAGTAATTACCAGAACTCACCTGATTTAATGATGCCAATCTGTTAGTTTCAAGAATTTTATTTTAAAAATCTTCTTTTCCCTGTGAATATTGTGTGTCTGTGGCTTTCTTAATCCAAAAATGGTTTCAGAGATTTTATAATCTTATGAGATATCACTTATAAGGGTTTACTGAGTTTTTTTCTTATGCTATAACAGAGCTTAATTACAAAGAATTGTGTTTACAGATTAATATTTGGGGCAAATTCTAAAATGCGTTTCTAGCAATGATCTCCACACTTTCCTCATGAGTACAAAGCAATCTGCTTCTGTTTTTCTGTAACTAGAAGTGGATAGTACAGTGATAAAACTCCTTATTCAAAACAACATTGCAGCTTCATTTTATAAACATTTTTGCTTAAATAATTAACATTTTGCTTATCCATTAAGAAGCCACGTGAGAAAGGAAAAAAATGTTTTCCCAGATGGTTCTTTTTGCATTAATATTACTAACCCAGACATCAAACACAAACAGTAAGGTGTTGAAATGTATAATTTGAGCCAAAATATCAAAGCCTTGAATGTTTAAGGGCTTTCCAATGTTAAGAGGAGAGCTGCATATGCACGTGAAGTCAGCCTGGCTACAGCTCTCACCTCTTTCGTGTTTCCCTTTTCTCTATAGTCTTTGTGTGAACAGTTTCCTTCTTGTGGAAATGGAGGAATGATTACTTAACTTGGGAAAGACATAGACATATTTACCTGTTGTAAAGGAAAAAAAAAAAAACAAAACGCAACCTGGAATCAGTTGTTTTTGTTTGCCTGGTATCCATGTATGTTTTTCTACTAAAATAACCCATACTGGGGGGAAGAACCACAACTTTTCCAATCTTATCCAAGTGACAGTAATAGCTCCAGGGCTGGGCCTATGATCTAGGTTGGCCAATAAGAGATTCAAATTCTTCAGCCACTGTGATTGGTTCAGGAAAGGCACATGCTCCAAATTGGTCCAATGAAATAAATCTGGGACTTTTATAGAACAGCTGAGAAAAAAATTATCTTTACCAGGAACTGCTGGAATTACTACATGGTGATAACATGCAAAAGGAAAGCTGAGCTGAGATATGGCAGAGGGAGATGGGGAGGGGAAGGGGAGGGGTAGGGGGCGAAAGACCTGGTTTGGGGTATTTTAATTACGTGAACCAAAAATTCATTCTTCGCTTAAGGCAGTATGAGTTGGGTTTTTCTGTCACTTGCACCTGAATGAGTTCTAACACAAAATCTATCCAGCTATGATCGTGTTCAGAATGGGACAGTTTACTATGAGGTATCACCTCACACCGGTCAGAATGGCCATCATCAAAAAGTCTACAGATAATCAATGCTAGAGAGGGTGTGGAGAAAAGGGAACCCTCTTGCGCTGTTGGTGGGAATATAAATTGGTGCAGCTACTATGGAGAACAGTATGGAGGTTCCTTAAAAAACTAAAAATAGAGCTACCATATGATCCTGCAATCCCACTCCTGGGCATATATCTGAAGATAACCATAATTCGAAAGGATACATGCACCCCAATGTTCATAGCAGCACTATTTACAATAGCCAGGACACAGAAGCAACCTAAATGTCCACTGACAGAGGAGTGGATAAAGAAGATGTGGTGCATATATACAATGGGATATGACTCAGCTACAGAAAAGAATGAAATAATGCCATTTGCAGCAACATGGATGGATCTAGAGATTATCATACTAAGTGGAGTAAGCCAGAGAAAGACAAATATCATATGATACTGTTTATATGTGGAATCTTTTAAAAATGATACAAATGAAGTTATATACAAAACAGAAATATACCCACAGACATTGAAAACAACTTATGATTACCAAAGGGGAAAGCAGGGGAGGGATAAATTAGGAGTTTGGGACTGATATATACACCCTACTGTATATAAAATAGATAACCAGCAAGGACCTACTGTATAACACAGGGAACTATACTCAATATTTTGCAACAGTGCATAAGCAAAAGAATCTGAAAAAAAATAGATATATATGTATGTGTAACTGAATCACTTTGCTGGCCACCCAAAATTAACACAACATTATAAATTAACTATACTTCAATTTAAAAAAATCAAAAAGGGGCAGTTTACCAGATGTGAGGATCTTCTATGTGCCATGTCCCCAGGACATGCAGGGATCAATAATGTAGGGCCAAAACAATTATACTCAAATAAAGATGTTAAAAATAATAATAATAAGGTAGGGCCTCTCTGTACAAGGAAGCTGCTCTGAAGCACTGGAAATTTTTCCAACTTCCCAGTGACAGTTATGGAATCTCTGTTTTTTTCTAAGTAAGATGTCCTTTTATAAAGATTTATGCAAGTAAGGGGCAAAGGCAGGGGGAGAGACTCCTGACTGTGTATTGTTACCATAAGGTAAACATATTTCTTAACTCCTAGAGAAATAGCTAGCACTGAAAAAAATTTGTTTTGGACATGAAGAAGAAGGGGCATTATTATCTAAATGCTAACCTTAGGTAGCAATCCTTGAAGAGGACCAAAAACTGTTAATAGAACTACCCAGCTGAAGTTGTCGTTACATATTCATTCTGATGAAATATCAGATGATCAGTAAAATATTAGATTACACTGCTAGGCACTCAACTAAACATAGATTTTACATATATAATTTATTGTGGAAGGGGCAAATATTTTAGATTGTTCCTGGCTTATACACGAAAAGTTTTATCTGCTTAAGATTTCTCTTTACTATTTCAGTAAGATCCCTGTGTCTACCAAACATCTATACATCCCATAGCAGTGGAAAAGAATTATGCCTCATACTCTATTTAGTATAAATTTTATATTTTAAAGTTCCTCCAAATGACTGTAGACTCATGACTCAAACATTTTCAAAGAGCAGATTATCCATTCTTTCTTTGGAAGGAAGGGAGCAGCAGAGATTTCCATTCATGAAGAGTCCTCAACGGGCCCAATAAATTCATGTACACAGAAGTATTCATAGTACAGTGAGGTGAGAAAATAACATCATTTAGAGAATAATAGTGAGTGGATCTTCTCATTACTCCAAGTCAGAAGTTAAGACCCTTGTCCATCTATAAGAAGACACCCCAACTCTGGACATCCCCCACCCCTTCACTCCCTGGTAGGAGGTCGGGTGGACAGGGCAGTCCACTGTTTGCACTCCCACTGTCCCTGCTCTGCACAGAGCTCCTTGGGGAGCAGTGAGGGATGCATCTTCCTCCGTAGACTCAGCCATGCGTGGCCCACAACAGATATGGCCTGGACTTCAAGGACTTTATGAAATCAGCTCTGCTGAATCCCACCGTCAGCTATTTCTACACAGGACGCACACACAGTACTGGGCTACTGGTCCAAAGAGGTTCTAGTATAGGATATGCACTGAATTCAGAGTTAGTGTTCCACTCAGCTGATTAAAGCCCTGACCTTGAAACAGGGTCACCAGTGCAAACTCTCCCGGCTTATGGCAAACTGTACCTCAGGACTTAATGACCCCTCCTGGCCATCTGGCCTCCACTGGGGCTTTTGAGTCCCATCAGGCCACTCTGACAGCTCTGACCCTGAAAGCAGAGGAACCAGTTGGACACTGACAGGCTATGAGACCCCATCTACCTACAGAGCCAGAGCCTGGGGCTCAACCCCATGAACACCTGGCTATCTCCTCCCTCAACACCTGGGTGGCTATTTCCTTTATATTTATATCACACAAGGGACTATTTGGGAATTTCCCTGTCCGCCCCCCAAAGGAAGCCAGTTCCAAAGGTAAGCCGCCATTTTCATCATTAGAGAAAACTGCCAATGCTTTTTAAGTGACCTGTTTCCAGTTAAAAAGAAAATAGCACACCATATGTATTGTACATTTTAAACAGAATCAGGAAGAGTCAAATACCTTTAATATTGAAACTATGATGAATGCAGGTTTTGAATGAAGAAGCACCCTCAACAATTCCTGAGATCACCACTCTATAAGCACAGGAATACCAATGAACTGAGCAATCTCAGTTAACGGAAGCCTGACGACGAGATCATTTGTTCTATTTATGATGTGGTCACATGCACACTGCAGGATCTTAAGAATTTTATAAAGTCGTCATAACCTTTGTCCTCTGGAAAGATTAATAATATTAAGTTAAAAGAACGCCACTGGGCTTCCCTGGTGGCGCGGTGGTTGAGAGTCTGCCTGCTAATGCAGGGGACACGGGTTCGAGCCCTGGTCTGGGAGGATCCCACATGCCGCGGAGCGACTGGCCCCGTGAGCCATGACTACTGAGCCTGCGCGTCCGGAGGCTGTGCTCCGCAACAAGAGAAGCCGCGATAGTGAGAGGCCCGCGCGCCGCGGTGAAGAGTGGCCCCCGCTGCCACAACTACAGAAAGCCCCCCTACAGAAACGAAGACCCAACACAGCAAAAATAAATTAATTAATTAATAAACTCCTATCCCCGACATCTTCTTAAAAAAAAAAAAAAAAGAACGCCACTGTCATGACCACCAGAGGGTAAACCTGACATTCCCCACCATTATCAACGTCGTCTCACATAACGTCTGAACTCCCCACCTCTTTCACTGTGGGCATTGGGAGGGCATTAAAGGAGAAAAGAACAACTTGGGGAACGTACAAGCGTGGAATTGGGATTTATGAGCCAAGTTCAGGAAGAGTGATGTTGGCTGGAGCCAAGGTTTCCACGGGGCTTTGTTCAGGTGTCTCAGACTCTCTGGTCTGCCCCCAGGCAGAAGGGGAATGGGCAGCACACGGATGAGCTGTGATCTTCTCAGGCACCACTGTTGCTATGTGCTAGGCTTCTTGCTGATCATCTTCTGACTTGGCACCTTTTTTAGTTATAGATACATATACCAGCGTCACCTACTAGGGAGCTATCAACTTAAGGTCTGCTTTTTTAAGATGACCTTGAAGATGTTTCTTCTTATATAGAAGGATCTCTAATAATGAGTTAAGACATATGGGTTTTGGAACCAGACTGATGGATTCTAAACCCTGTCCTGCCACTTACCTGCTCTATGACCTTGGGTAAGTTATATAACCTCTCATGCCTTAGTTTTCTCATGAGAAAATGAAGTCAATAATAGAATGTCCTTCCGAAGCTTGCTTTGAGGAATAAATGCATTAATACAGGTGTTGGCAAACTTTTTCTATGAAGAGCCAGATGATAAATAGGTTAGGTTTCGCAGGACATACAGTCTCTGTTGCAACAAATCAAATAGGCTGTTGAAGAGTGAATGCAGCCAGAGACAACAGGTACATGATTTGGCGTGACTGTGTTCCAATAAAACTTTATTTATAACAACAGGCAGTGGGCTGAATTTGGCTTTCAGGACATAGTTTGCCAGCCTCTGGGATACTGGTGCACGCATACTTTGGCCCATTGTAAGAACTCAATAAATACTGGCTTTTTTTATCATGATAATCGTCATATATACCCTCACTCATTCCACAAATGATTATAGACTAATATTCTATGCTAATTTTACAGTGTAATTTTACAGAGTGTTGCATGGGCTTTGCTGTCAGATCTAAGCATTTCCTAAACTCAGGGTCTCAAATCTTCCACTAAAGTCCCTCTACTGGCCGAGAACAGTGAACTCCCATCGCATGGTTCTGGGAGTGGCAATAGCTCTAAAAGAAAAACATGTCTAACAAGTGTCATATTTGGTCTTAAAAATTCACATGACTTTTGTATTTTATTTCATAGTA
Organism: Stenella coeruleoalba; assembly: GCF_951394435.1. Classification (NCBI taxonomy): domain Eukaryota; kingdom Metazoa; phylum Chordata; class Mammalia; order Artiodactyla; family Delphinidae; genus Stenella; species Stenella coeruleoalba. The sequence continues at coordinate 15,825,628 of NC_137158.1, read as the reverse complement.
TATTTATGTTTCTTTCAACACAAAGAAAACTGGTGATTTAAGTCATTCATCACTGGGTAGGACTGACTACAGTTTCCAAGCGTCTTCTGGTTTTGCATGACATACAATTTATACCAGTTTGAGAAACATGGCCTATGATGACAGGAATTTAAAATTTGAGGCAGGTAATCTCCTCAAGGATTAAGAGCCTTAGCATTCTGTGTGGCTGTTAGATCTCTCTCAAACACAAAGAGAGGGAATAAAGTTAGGGCACATGGACATTGAAGGGCCCACTGACAACTGCCGGGAACTCCAGTCCTTGCCTCCCACATGGCAGGTGACAAAGCACATTTCTTGGCCCCTGAAGCTCTGGCCTCACGGCTCAAGAATACTGATGACACCCAGGAAATCGACATGTGCCAATCAGGCCATGACTGATAGAAACGGCCTGGGGTTGACCTAAGAAAGTCCTGAAAAGTAAAATAACAAACAGAATAATTTGCGTGAAAGAGAGACCACTGTTAAGTTGAGCCATGTCAAATTTTCAAGATTCGTTCATCTTGAAGTGTAAAAATGTCAATTTCTATGGTTCAACCTAATATTTCCCCAAAGTTTATTAACTAATAGTGTGCATAGCACTGGTTTTTAGGTGAAATGCTACCACTGTAAATCATAATAAGAATAGCACTATCAGGCTCATTAAAAAGTACATTTGGGGCTTCCCTGGTGGCGCAGTGGTTGAGAGTCTGCCTGCCGATGCAGGGGACACGGGTTCGTGCTCCGGTTGGGGAAGATCCCACATGCCGCGGAGCAGCTGGGCCCGTGAGCCATGGGCACTGAGCCTGCGCGTCCGGAGCCTGTGCTCCACAATGGGAGAGGCCACAGCAGTGAGAGGCCCGCATACAGCAAAAAAAAAAAAAAAAAAAAAGAAGAAGAAAAAAAAAAAGTACATCTGGAATGACGACTGTGCAAGAAGAAAGTAAAATTTTGTGGATGATGCTGAAAATGATAGGACATTTTACTTTTAGTGGCCTAAGGGGTTGCACTGTGATCAACGGTTCATAGTCAGAATTCTTTCAGACAATTTGGAGCAATGATCCTGTGGGTTCTTGTTGATCCAGCAGGTGTTAAGAAAATAAAACATTAGGACCAGTTATGCATGAAATGCCAAGAATAAGCCTTGGGCATTGCATGAAAGCACTTGGAAAGATGAAGTCCCCTGTGCTTTTCAAGGCCATAAGCAAAGTGCATTTATTCAACCATTATACCATCGCCAGATGGAGAGAAAGCAGAGGTTATTTTACTCCTGCTTTCATCAGTTCCCAGACAATACAGTCGTCCCTTGGTATCGAGGAGGGATTGGTTCCAGGACCCTTGTGGATACCAAAATCCACTGACGGTCAAGTCCCGTATATAAAACGGCATAGTGTTTGCACAGAACCTATATACATCCTCCAGTATACTTTAAATAATCTATAGATTACTTATAATACCTAATACAATGTAAACCTATGTAAATTGTTTCCTGTGCACGGCAAATTCAAGTTTTGCCTGTCGGAACTTTTGGAATTCTTTTTCCCGAATATTTTTGATCCTTGGTCAGTTGGTTGAATCTGCAATGCAGAACTCGTGGATATGGAGGGGTGACTACAATGAAGCCGTATGATAAATTTCTCTTAAGATGACCATTTCCCTAAGTAAGCAGCTAGCTGAGTGCCCATGACAGATTTTTTCAGACTCATATTTAAACCAAGATGCATTCCTTCCTAATACACACTTAAATTCCAGTCTTTATCTCAAATCTTCACTCTCATACAGGAGTGGAAACACACAGAGACAGAGAAAGTAACCAAATTCAGTAACATGCATGACACAGGAAGAGCACAAGGTATGTTATGTGCTTTCAGCTTTGCAAGTTAGTGTAGCACTTTTGTCATGAATCAGCACTTCCTGCTTCTTTAGATTTAAATTCCCAGATCTGGATCTGGATTGGGTGGAGAGGAAAAAAAAAAGGCAGCTCAGAAGGGCATATTTGGGCAATCAAGGAGGAAAGCAGGATGTGTTTCTAAGCACATGGGAGGGTTTCTATGTTCAGTTTAGCACAACTTAAGTAGCCTTGGATTACGGACCTGCTGCCTTCATTCTGTCTTAGATTTTGACTTGAAGCGTCAACTGAGTAGGCAGAGAGGAAACCCAAACCAAACCAAACCACAACCAAACCAACAACCAAAGCCAGTTCAGAAGACTATATGAACAACGAATAAACAAAGCGTTTCCTGATGGAAATGTAACTGTTAAGTTCACAACGAGCCTGGCCTCCCACTATGTCAGAAACTTGATCCAAATGGAAAACATTTTCTAATTAAAAATTTTAAACATACACAGAAATTGAGGGAACGGTAAAGAAACTACTTAGATTCAACACTTTAAAAAAATTTTCCATCCTTGCTTTATCTACCCCTTTTACTGTTGTTGAAGTATTTTAAAGCAAATCACAGCCCCATATCATTTTACTCCCATGTATACTTTAGCGTGCATCTCTTAAAAATTAAGGATATTTCCTTCATGATGACAACGTCACTTGGACAAAGTTTTAAATGACAATTTATCACTTAAAAATAGAACTCGTATTTACTCTTCATTTATACTCTGCTATATTGCAAAAACGCCTATGAGAAAGAGAGATGAAACTAAAAGGAAAATGAGGTTAAGATAGCAAAATGAAGTCAGGAATAAAAGTAGTGAACAAGGTGTGTGGAACGTCCGATCCTAACCCTCAACCCAGTTCCTATGTCTTAGGGGTCAAAGCAGAAGGAAAACCCTGGCAGTCACCAGAGGCAGCGCCCGTAACGGGGAAACAGCACCATTCCTCTGGAGAACATAGCTTTTCCTGTCTCTAAGGTCTGTGAGGAATTTCTCTTGCATATCTTCGTGAAGAAAGCAGCGTGAGATTTATTGGACAATATACTTTACAAAATCCCCACAATAAATACGCAAGAGGTTCTGTGCTCCTTCTGTGCCCTCGTTGCAAACTAAGGCATAACACCCAAGTCCAGGTGAGAAAAGTCATCCCACAAAGACCCAGAGCAGTGTGTCATGCCCGCCTGGTGGCCGCTATCCCAAGGTACAACCCATTCATGTCAAATAATTTTTTATCTCCCTCTGACTCCCATCGATCCAATACCCCCCAATAATAATATGGCCTTCATTTAGAAAACTTGAATCCAGCTGTTATTACTCTTAAGTGCTGTTATCCAGAGCAAGCTATGTGACGCCACATGTGTCTTCACACACATTCATCATCGTGAATTTGGCCCAGTCCCTGGATTTCTCCCCCCCGTCGTTCAGGAGGGCTGCAAATGCCAAAAGCAATCAATCTGCAAAGCAAATCAATGTGTACAGTCATCAGGGGGAAGGGCTGGCCCTGCAGCGATCTGCTATTTTTTTTTATTTTTATTTTTTTTTAAAGAGCTGCTGAGCTCGTATTTGGATCTGATGACCAGAATGACATTGCACTCAAGGAGCTGTCTCGGTCCAGCTTAAAAAAAAAAAAAAATGCTCTCACTCAAGGCTAGCTTCACAGAGTTTCCAGGCTGCAGGACCAGCAGTTCTGACCCTGGTGTCCGGCGGCTCTGGCATCCTCAGCTCCCTCTCCCCTGCAGCCGAGGCTGCATTGATCCTCCGTAAGCACTCTGGCTCCCAACATTCTGTTACTTACCATCAATATCTCTAAGGAGGGTGCAGAATGCAGTTTCTTTGTGTCCTTAGTGTGTGTGACATGGCTCATCACACTTTTAAAGATTTCCTCCTGGCTTGTGCTAACAGCCTTTGCTTCCTTCCTGCAGTTCTGTGCATCACACAGCTAAACAAACCTGTTTGAGGTTGCCAGCTCTCAGGAATCCAACCAGAAAACATACTGAAATCAGATATTTTGGTGAGCTGACATCAAGGAACAATGAGTAAAAAACGATCTCAATAAATAGAAAGAAATTCTGAATGCACAAATAGTTTCTTGTGAAACTAAAAAAAAAAAAGGAAAGCAAGCAATAAAAATATTTGGGGAAATTTGAACCTACCTACAGTGGCAAAATACACCCTTATTTTCCTGGGTATAACATTTCTATTTTAAAACTGTAGCAACAGATCCAGGCAACAAATATCTTTGAAAATTCCGTCTCACGGAAGCATCATCGTATGCATTTAAGCTTTTTTCTCCTACTGAAAATCATTGCAAACAGCATGAAAAATGTCGACGCGGGAAACAGAATAAAAGTAATGGATGGTCTTAGAAAAGCAGAGGGGTAAAAATGTTTGTGAAATACTATGCTCAAATGACTAATGTTAATATTTAGGTAAAATTATTCCCTATAGGCAAGAAAATAAGCAAGGTGCTTACAGAATAACATACAAAATAATAGTAGCAGGGGAAATAAAGTTAGAAAAGTCAGTAATACTTCTAGAATCATTTTAGGAAGTTGGCAGAGGGAATATCTAATGGTAGAATAAAATTTTTTAATATTGCCCAGGAACTAAAAGATGAAATCTGTTTATTTTTCCAGTACATCAAAAACAATTGTTAGGTGTTTTGTTGGTGTTGGCCTAAAATATTCAGATTATTATTTCCATTTCCTGTGTCACTTTGCAGAAGTCTTAATTGTTATTCTTTTACACTCTCTCCCACATATACCCATCCAAACTTATTTTTAGATTTCTATTTATGATTAACAGTATTTTAAGTTTCCTAAATGCAGTCTTTTCTTTGGAGTCTTTATCGTTAGAAAGTCTACTTGAATCCTACTTTCCTTTTCCCTTCAGACATTTGTTCTCCTAAATTCCAGACCAGCAGGCATCTCACTTGTGCCTCACCATTACTGCATTTTAATTAAAGACCCCTGGTTAGTACTGTTTTCATGAACCCAGGCAGTTACACCACCATATAATCAAGGAATTCACAATAGAATTTTTTAAGAATGTGAGGCTAACCTTCTTCTTGCTGGAAGAGGTGAAGTTCAAGCTGTCTATCAAAGAACAGGAGAGACTTAGGTGTGGAAAACAGAGAAGGTTGTTCCAAACAGAAAGAATGATATGTAAACCACCCAGTGGCAGAGGGGAAACTTGGGTACTAGAGGCAGGCCTGGCAGAGAGAGGGGTAGAAACAATTCTTCTTTGCTTATGATGGATGATTATAGAAAGCATACGGCTGACAAAGTCACGGCTGACAAAGTCCAGTGCAAGCTCTGGAAGGTGTTGGATTCGACACGCCCTCTTTAGTTCCACTGGGGGAAAGCAGGGCCGTCCACCCACTGAATGGTCCCGAAAGCACACCAGAAGAAACAGGCCCCCAAGATCAGGACACACGAGGAGCCCCTCTGGGGAATCTCTGGGCATCATTACATTGTTTGCTAATGAAATGTTCCACTCTGCTTTACATGTAATATTGCATTGACTACCCAACTCTTCCAACGCACAGAGCCCTTCTGGAACTCATCAGCATCTTCATCTACCATCTCTGACTCTTTCATCCTAATTAAGGGCTTGCAATTTTTAATTGCCTAAATCTCTCTGGGGAAGTCTCGATACACAAATCACAGATGGGCTGATTTGTGGTGGGACAAAATTACTATGTTTTCTTTTTAGTTTGAAATTCTCTTCTAAATACCTATAAGAATCTAGGCTTGGGGTCATTCATTACATAAAGTAGTAGCGTATTACAGGAGGGGAGATTCTTAATGACCCAATCCACCCGTAGACTCACCATGGGTACAGGATGCCAAGCTTTACAATCAGCCTCCAAGATCGGAATACTTAAAAATTAAGCCCCACATCCTTCATATTCTTTTCCCCCCAGCTTATTGAGATATAATTGACATATAACATTGTGTCAATTTAAAGTGTATAATGTCACTCCTGGGCATATATCCAGAGAAAACTCTAATTTGAAAAGATACATGCACCTCAATGTTCACAGCAGCAATATTTACAATAGCTGAGATACGGAAGCAACCTAAATGTCCATCGACAGATAAATGGATAAAGAACACGTGGTATATATGTACAATGTTATATTACCCATCCATAAAAAGGAATGAAATAATACTATTTGCAGCAACATGGATGGACCTAGAGATTATCATACTAAGTGAAGTAAGCCAGACAGAGAAAGACAAATATTATATGATATTGCTTATATGTGGAATCTAAAAAAATGGTACAAAAGAACTTATCATCAAACAGAAATAAACTCACAGATACAGAAGACAAAATTATGGTTACCAAAGGGGGGGGGAGGGATAAATTAGGGGTTTGGAATTAACAAATACACATTACTATATATAAAATAGACAATCAACAAGGGGTTACTGTATAGCACAGGGAACTATTCTCAATGTCTTGTAATAACCTATAATGAAAAAGAATCTGAAAAAGAATATATATATATTTAACTGAGCCACTTTGCTGCACACCTGAAACTAACACAACACTGTAGATCAACTATACTTCAATAAAACTTTTTTAAACAGTATATAATGTAATGATTTGATCCACATATATATTGCAAAATGTTTACAATAAGGTTAGTTAACACATAATTTATCTACACAATTACCATTTTATTGTTGTTGTTGTTATGGTGAGAACATTAAAGCTCTACTCTTACAGTAACTTTCAAACACACAAGACAGTTTGTTACCTATAGTCACCATGCTGTATATTATATTTCCCAAACTTATTCATCTTAAAACTGAAAGTTCGTACCCTTTGACCAACATGTCTCTATTCCTCCCACTGCCCCTCGGCCCCTGGCAACTACCAATCTACTCTCTGTTTCTATGAGGCTGATGTTTTTAGATTCCACATATAAGTGAGATCATACAGTATTTGTCTTTGTCTGACTTCTTTCACATAGCATAGTGCTCTCAAGTTCTATCCATGTTGTTGCGGAATGGCAGAATTTTTTTCTTTTTTATGAATATTTCATTTATTTATATATGTGAATACATTTTGTACATATCTCACATTTTATATATGTATCTTATATTTTCTTTATCCATTCATCTGTTGAGGGACACTTATGTTGTTTCCATGTCTCAGCTATTGGGAATAATGCTGCTATGAACATGGGGGTGCAGGTATCTCTCTGAGATAGTGATTTCATTTTCTTCCAGTATACAACTATAACTGGAATTGCTGAATCATATGGTAGTTCTATTTTTAATTGTTTTTGAGGAAACTCCATACTGTTTTCCATAGTGGTTGTACCAATTTGCATTCCCAACAACAGTGCACCAATGTTCCCTTTTCTCCACATCCTCCCCAAGATTTGTTATTTCTTGTCTTTTTGATAACAGCCATTCTAACAGGCGTGAGGTGATATATCATGGTTTTGAGTTGCATTTCCCTAATTATGAGTGATGTTGAGAACTTTTTCATAAGCTTGTTGAACACTTTTTATGCCTTCTTTGGAAAAATGTCTATTTTTAAAAATGTCCGTTTTTAAATTGTTTTTATTTTTTGCTATTGTTATGAGTTCCTTATATATTTTTGATATTAACCCCTTATCAGATATGTGGTTTGCAAATATTTTCTTCTATTCTGCATATTGCCTTTTCATATTATTATTTCTTTTGCTGTGCAGAAATCTGTAGTTTGATAGTCTCACTTGTTGATTTTTTCTTTTGTTGCTTCTGCTTTTGGTGCCATATTAAAAAAATTATTGCCGTGACTGATGTCAAGGAGCTTTTCCCCTATGTTTTCTTCCAGGAGTTTTGTGGTTTTTAGGTCTTACAATTAAGTACTTAATCCATTTTGAGTTAATTTTTGTGAGTAATGTTAAGATTGGGAACCAACTTCAATCCTTACATGTGTATATCCTGTTTTCAAAACACCATTTAAAAATTCTTTTGGCTGTGCCACATGGCATGTGGGATCTTAGTTCCCCAACCAGGGATTGAACCTGCACCCCCTGCAGTGGAAGCTCAGAGTCCTAACCACTGAACCACCAGGGCGTTTCCCCAAATACCATTTTTGTAGAGACTATCCTTTCCCCATTGAGTATTCTTGGCTCTCTTGTCAAACATTGGGTGACCAAGTATGTGTGGATTTACTTCTGGGTTCTCTCTTCTGTTCCATTAGTCTATGTATCTGGTTTTATGTCAGTACCATACTGTTTTGATTACTACACCTTTGTAAAATAGTTTGCAATCAGGAAGTGTGAAGCCTCTGGCTTTGTTCTTTCTTAAGATTGCTTTGTCTATTTGAGACCTTCTGTTGTTCCATACAAATTTTACGATTTTTTTATATTTCTGTGAAAAATGCCATTGGAATTTGGATAGGGATTGCATTGAATCTATAGATGGTTTTGGGTAGTATGAATATTTTAACACTATTAACTCATGATCCATGAACATGGAATATCTTTCCATTTATTTGTGTGTTCAATTTCTTTCATCAATGTGTAATAGTGTATATATATTTCATTTCCTTGGTTAAATTTATTCCTAAGTATTTTATTCTTTTTCATGCTATTGTAAATGGGATCGTTTTATTTCTTTTTCAAATAGTTCATTGTTAGTGTATAGAAACGCAACTAATTTTTGTATGTTGATTTTGTATCCTGAAACTTTATCAAATTCATTCATTAGGTCTAACGGTTTTTCCATGGAGTCTTTAGGATTTTCTATGTACAAGATCATGTCATCAGCAAAAGATAATTTTACTTTTTCCTTTTTGATTTAGATGGAAATTCTTTATTTCTTTTTCTTTCTTTTATTTCCTTTTCTTGCCTTATTACCCTGGCTAGGACTTCCAGTACTATGTTGAATTGTAGTGAGAGTGGGAACCTCTGTCTTGTTCCTAACCATAGAGGGAAAGTTTTCAAACTTTCACCATTGAGTATGATGTTAGCTGTGGGCTTGTCATATATGGCCTTTATTATGTTGAGGTATGGTGTTCCTATATCCAATTTGCTGAGCATTTTATCATGAAGGATGTTGAATTGTTGTCAAATGCCTTTTCTGCATCTAGTGAGATGATCATATGATTGTTATCCTTTATTTTGTTAATGTGATATATGTTTATTGATTTACACATATTAAACTATTCTTGCATCCCAGAGATAAATCTCACTTGATCATGGTGTATGAGCATTTAAGTGTACTGTTGAATTTGGTTGCTAATATTTTTGTTGAGAATTTTCACCTCTATATTCATCAGGGATATTGGCCTGTAGTTTTCTTTTCTTTTTAACTTTTTATTTTATATTGGAGTACAGTTGATTAACAATGTTGTGATAGTTTCAGGGGTCCAATGAAGTGATTCAGTTACACATATACATGTTTTCTCTTAGTATACTTAACTGGCTTTTGTATCAGGGTAATGCTGACCTTGTAAAATAAATTTGAACTGTTTCCTCCTCTTTGATTTTTGGAAGAGTTTGAGATGAATTGGCATTAATTTTTCTTTAACTTTCTGGTAGAATTCACCTGTGAAGCCATCCAGTCCTGAGTTTTTCTTTGTTGGGAGGTTTTTAATTACTGATTCAATCTCATTACTTGTTATTGTTATGTTCAGGTTTTCTATTTCATTTCTATTTCTGATTCATACTTGGTAGGCTGTGATTCATACTTCCTAGGTCTTATGTTCCTAGGAATTTATCCATTTCTTCTAGGTTGTCCAATTTGTTGGCATATTATTTTTCATAGTAATATCTCATTATCCTTTGTTTTTCTGTGGTATCAGTTGTAATGTTTCTTCCTTCATTTATAATATTATTTATTTGAATCCTTTTTCTCTTGGTAAGTCTAAAGATTTATCAGTTTTATCTATCTTTTAAAAAATCAACTCAGTTTGTTGATCTTTTCTATTGTTTTTCTATTATGTTTCATTTATTTCTTCTCTGATCTTTGTTATCGCTTTCTTCTGCTAACTTTGGGCTTTGTTTTTGTTTTTCTAGTTCTTTGAGGTGTAAATTTAAGTTGTGTATTTAAGATCTTTCCTTTTTCTTAATGTAGGCATTTATCACTATAACTTCCCTTAGCATTGCTTTTGCTGCATCTCATAAGTTTTGGTATGTTATATTTCCGTTTTTGATGTTTTGATTTTCCTTTTGCTTTTACCTCTGACCCATTGGTTGCTCAGGAGTATGTTGTTTAATTTCCACATACAGTTGACCTTTGAACAATGTGGGAGGTTAGGGATGGTGACCTCCCCCACACAGTTGGAAATCCAGGTATAACTATTGACTTCCCCAAAACTACAGCCTACTGTAGACTGGAAGCCTTACTGATAACATAGTTGATTAACACATATTTTGTATGTTATATGTATTATATGCCGTATTCTTAAAATAAGGTAAGGTAGAGAAAAGAAAATGCTATTAAGATAATCACAAGGAAGAGAAAATACATTTACAGTACAGTACTGTGTTCATTGATGCTGTAAGTTTACATCGTCTGTTTACAAGATGAATCATCTGTCATTCATCTTGAAGTATCTGTATCCATATTGCCTTATATGATACAGAATACTGTAGACATTATACACATTACTAACACCAGACATGAAAAATGAAAAGATGATGTGAAAAAGAAATTCATATTTATTTACAGGTATAACAATTCATGCCTTGATAAAGAAGCATCAATATGACTGCTTTATGGTAGGCTAGTGTAATCAATATACTTGCTTCACAGTAGCCTAGTCTATTCATTAATGAATAAATCATTACCACATTTTTATGGCATACAGTATTACAGTCATATTCATAATACAGTATGGAAACATTGTTACATTTTTAAAAAAACCATTTACATGTGATGATAGGCTGATATGTAGTTTCTCCAATTACAAGAGAGAGAGGTATACTGTATGGTAATGTAATTCTCTGAAAGTTATAAAACAGTAAGAAAACTAACACATTATTAATTATATATTAAATATCACTCACTTTATGCCTATGCTGATGATGATGGTGACACAAAAACATCTCATACAGTTCTTGTCATGCAGTTATTAGACTTTCACACAAAGACACTCACACACATACGCAACAGATAAGCTTATTAACTGTAAGGCATGACGATTATTTACTATTCATTAAGTGCAAATGGGTCATCATAAAGGTCATCTTCACATTGAGTAGGCTGAGAATGAGGAAGAGGAGGGGTTGGTTTTGCTGTCTCAGGGGCGGCAGAGGTGGAAGAGTTGAAGGAGGTAAAAGGGGAGTTACACTTGTATTATGCAAAGACATCATAATTTTCTTTCTGACATTTTTGGTTTTTTATTTCTCTAAAACTATTTCTATATGGTATCAATCTTTCTTCCACCATTTGCTTTAGGTTCAGTGCCTGCATCATAGAAGTGTCCATGTTGTAAAAGAAGTCAAAAGCAGTTTCGAATAATCAGAACACTTTTGCCAGGTTGACTAATGTCAGTTCATTATCTGGCACTGCTCCTTATATGTCTTCTTCCTCATCATCTGGTACCAGTTCAGAAGCACTCAACTCCATCAAGTTGCCTTCTGTTAATTCATCTGGTGTTTATTAACTCTTAAATTTCTCCAAGGGCCATATCTTGAAACCCTTCAATCCCCACCTTCTAAAAAAATTTTCCATATCCACAATGTCTTTCATGATTTCCTTGATTGGCTCTCTGTTATAAATCCTGTGAAGTCATTCACAACATCTAGACACAGCAGGAATTTATTATTCTGGGCTTGATGGCTTTCATGGCTTTTTCTATAACAATAATAGCATTTTCAGTGGTGTAACTCTTCCAGACTTTCATGATATTCTCTCTATTGGGGCTCTCTTCCATAGTGTTGGCAATCCTTCCCATAGAGTACCACGTGTAATGAGCCTTAAAGGTCTTTATGGCCCCCTGATCTAGAGGCTGAACTCGAGATGCTGTGTTTGAGGGCAACTAGGCCACTTCAACATGTTTGGTGTTGAACTCATGGGGTTCTAGGTGCCCAGGGGCATTGTCCAATATCAAGAGAACTTGAAAAGGCAGTTTCTTACTCGTAAGGTATTTCTTGTCCTCAGGGACAAAGCATTGATGGACCCAATCCAGAAAAAGTGCTCTTATTGTCTAGGCCTTCTTGTTGTACAACCAAAAGACCAGCAGCTGGTGTTTATTTTCTCTTCATGACTCAAGGAATAGCACCTTTACAGATAAGGGCAGTCCTATCATAAACCCAAATACATTTGCACAGAACAGTAGACTTAGTCTCTCCCTTCCTGCCTTAAATCCTGGCGCTTGCTTCTCTTCCTTTGTGGCATTATTTTTCCAGAATAAGGCTCTTTCCTCTGCATTAAAAATATGTTCAGGCAGATATCCTAATGACCTTCTTTATCTCTTGCTGCAGGTTTTGACTGAAAGTCTATTTTGTCTTATACAAGTACAGCTACCCCTGCTCTCTTTAGGTTTTAATTTGCATGGAATATATTTTTCCATTCATTCACTTTGAGCCTGTGTGTGTTTTTGAAGCTGAAGTGAGTCTGTTGCAGGCAGCATATAGCTGGGTCTTTAAAAAAAAATCCATTCATTCACTCTATGCCATTTGATAGGAGAATTTTATCTATTTACATTTAAAGCAATTATTGCTAGGTAAGGACTTACTATTGCCATCTTGTCAATTTTTATTATTTTTTTTCGCTGTTTTTTAGTTTGGTTGCTCCTTTCTTCCACTCTTGCTGTCTTCCTTCATGAAATGATGATTTTCAATAGTGGTATGCTATGATTCATTTCTCCTTATCTTTTTTTTTTTTTTTTTTTTTTTTTTTGCGGTACGCTGGCCTCTCACTGTTGTGGCCTCTCCCTTTGCAGAGCACAGGCTCTGGACGTGCAGGCTCAGCGGCCATGGCTCACGGGCCCAGCCACTCCACGGCATGTGGGATCTTCCCGGACTGGGGCACGAACCCGTGTCCCCTGCATCGGCAGGCGGATTCTCAACCACTGTGCCACCAGGGAAGCCCCTCTCTTTATCTTATATGTATTTACTGGAGGTTTTCATTTTGGGTTTACGTTGTGGCTTACTTGAAACCTCTTACACATATAACAGTCTTTTTTAAACTGATAACAATTTAACTTTCATCACACACACAAACTCTTCTATTTTTCCTCCTCATATTTTATGTTTTTGATGTCAAACTTCACATCTTTTTATATTATGTATCCATTAACAAGTTATTGTAGCCATATCTACTCTGAATACTTTTGTACTTCAACCTTTATATTCAGATTACTGTGATAATATTATATGGTGGTTAACACATCCCGACCCAGCAGTTGGACCTCACCCAGAGATGTTCAAAGAAAAACATGCTGGGTCCAGGCCCCCATCACGGCCCCAAGTGGAGAAATGCACACCAGGAGTACTGGGACCAGGTCATGCACCTGGGGCTCTGGCAGTGAGTCCCTGCCACCCAGCGATCCTGATGTATCCTGCTCACTCAACTGCTGGATCAGCCAGTATTTCTTTAAATAAGATTTCTAGCCCTTTCTTCCTCTCTTCTTCTCAGACTCTAATAATATGTAGATTGTTTTTCTTAATGGTGTCCCATAAGACCTGTAGGTATTCTTCATTACTTTTTTTTTTCTTCTCTGAATGGACAATTTCAAATGATCTATCTTTGAACTTGGTGATTCCTTCTTCAGCTTGACCTAGTCTGCTGTTGAGGCTTTCTATTGAATACTTCAGTTCAGTCACTGCATTCTTCAGCTCCAGAATTTCTCTTTGGTTCTTTTTTATGTTTTCTATCTTTCTTTGCTGAACTTCCCATTTTGTGCTTATATTGTTTTCCTGATATCACTAAATTGTGTATCTAGGTTCTCTTGTAGCTCTCTAAGCATCTTTAGAACAATCACTTTGAATTCTTTGTTGGGAAGTTCCTGCATCTCCATTTCTTTGGGGCCAGTTACCGGAGGTTTACTATTGATTTATATTCCTTTGGTGGAGTCATGTTTCCCTGATAGTTCAGGATCCTTGTAGTCCTGCATAGGTGTCTACACATTTGAAGAATCAGTCAGCTCTTTCAGACTTTCTGGACTGACTTTGGTAGGAAATGACTTTTACCTGTGGTTGGGGCCATACTGGAGCATTCTGTAACTACAGGTCTAGTGACGTAGGACACCAAGTGCTGGGGTGTGTGGTGGCACCAGGTGTGGGGGGAGCAGGCTGACTCTTTGGCTCAGGGTTTAGAGGTCCACATCACAGACAACTTCATAGCCCTTATATGCAGCATATCTGCAGCATATCTACAGATCCTGCAAGGGATGTTGGGGTTCTCAGCGATGCCTTGAGCTCCAGTGGTTAGGGACCAGGGCAAGCAGCAGTACTGGCCAGAGCTGGTGGTGTGCACACACTTGGCTATAAGGGCCAGCCGCAGGTAGGTAGGGGCTGATTGCAAACAGACATTTAGTGATGGGTCCAGGGCCAGCAGCAAAGGCCAGGGCTAACTGTAAGCGCACTGGCAGCTGTGGGGACCCTGGCTGCTGGTGTTTCCTACTATGGCTTCACAGTCCTCCCCGGCTATGCACGGGGCAGTGGAGGCCCGTGGTGTGCAAATGCACAGCTGAAGGGGCTAGCCCTGAGTGCATACACAGCAGTGAGTGTCAGCTGTGGGGTCTAGGCTGGCATCTTGCACTTGCACAACTGCAGAGGCCTGGGCTGCCAGTGTGATTCCCTGGCTCTGCTGGGGGCAGGGAAGAGGAGAGAGCTGGGTGGGACTTAGGTGGCTGGTGTCACGCAACACAAATACCTGTGGGGTAAAAGCTGGTGAAATCTGCAGGGGGTCTGTGGCAGCGCTGCTGGCCATTGGTTTCTTCAGTGGCGGAAGCTACTGAGGTCACTTGCGGAGCAGATCACGGGAATCCTCAGTCTTTCTCTTGCTCTGTGGCTAATGCTTTTCCTCCTTGTTTCTAGCCATCTATGCATCTCAGCTTTGCCGGTCTTTGAGTGGGGTGAAACTGAAGTGGGACCTTTGTGCAGTGCCCCCAGAAGGCTGGGGGAAAGCTGGTCATCCACCCTGCTTTTCCTTTCCCTGCAAGGAAAACTCTTCCTGGTTGGGGAGTTTCCTCTTGGTGCTGAGCAACACCGGCTTGGGGGATGGGATAATGCAGACAAAATGAAGTTATTCTTCTTTCCCCTTATGTGCTTTTATTCTCCATTTTTTTTCTTCACTGTGTTACTAAAACATCTTTAGTGGACTTCAGAACTCTCCTGGAGCTGTTTTTACTCAGGGATCGCTGTCTAATTGTTGGTCTCAGTGGGGGATCAGAATCTGGGATCTCCATCGTGGTTGTTTGCTCCTCTCAGGAAGGACAGAGTCCTCTCCTGTGGAATCCGACACCTGGTAGACTTCACAGTGTTTTCAATGGCTGCAGACTTTGGTGAGTATCCTGGAAAACCAGTTGTTCCAAGGGGCACTCTCTAGGTCCTCAAGGCCAAAAATGTATCTTCCTTAAGCCCAGAACCACAGCTCCAACTGCTTCACCAACAGTAAATAATTATCTCCATTCTGGCCTAGCGGAAGGTCTGTAGGACTGTTTGTCTTCCAGAGAAATCTTTATCAGTTTTTCTGCCTTTTTCCCAGAAAGCCAATATCAAGGACATTTATGTCTTGGTTTAAAATGAATAGCAAGACTATTCATTATTATTTTAAATTCTGGGCACCATTCCAGAAATGTATGGAATGGGAATGATTCTCTTGAGGAGGGATTTCTAAGCATTGCAGGTGTCATTTGGATGTCAGCTATGTAGCCCAGTACATAGGTCTAGTTGAAATGGTAAGAAATTATATACCAACTCCTTTCAGAGTTGGCCTAGTAAGGGTTCCACTTTCAATATCTTACCATTTTGGGTAGCAATTCTTTAAAAAGAAATTGGTTCTAAGATGCTCTGTAATAAGAACTGATGTCAGCTATGCTAACTCGGTCAGAATAGCCCATCTTTCAGACGTGTTTGAGCTGTGCACAATTGTTACATGATTCAGTCATCCTGATAGTCCTTTATTCATTTTTCCTGCTCTGCCTCTCTTAATGGTCACTGATGAGAACGTAATAAACACAGAGCTCCTAGCAATGAATGTGTCCCAGGGACCTCAGCTCCAAGGCTCCTGCCTGAGCTTACCATCTAAAAATGCCTGTGACTCAGACTGGTCACCCACCAAGTTTGCTTTTCAGCTGCTTGTTTCTATCGTGTGATCAAGACATTGGATGTGCCTGGATCCCAAGGGCCTTCCTCTGTTCTAGACATTCCAATCTAATCACTCTGAAAAATACGCAATGGAGTAAATGCCACTTTAACTATAAGCTTGCTCCAACTGGATTAGAATCAAAATAAGCATGCTTAAGACAAAAATTCGATCTGAAAGTTAAAATTAGTGATTGAGCTTCTGAGACAGGAGTCCTTTTTTTTTTTTTTTTTTTTTTTTTGCGGTACGCGGGCCTCTCACTGTTGTGGCCTCTCCCACCGCAGAGCACAGGCTCCGGACGCGCAGGCTCAGCGGCCATGGCTCACGGGCCCAGCCGCTCCGCGGCATGTGGGATCCTCCCGGACCGGGGCACGAACCCGTGTCCCCTGCATCGGCAGGCGGACTCTCAACCACTGCGCCACCAGGGAAGCCCAGGAGTCCATTTTTATTTCATGAGTAAGTTATTTTCTTTTCTCATTCTTATTTTAATATTCTCATTTCCGCTATAAACCTACACCATCATCCAGTCCCATACATTGTTTCTCAAGTAGTTCTCCTTTTTACTGGCCTTTTATTTATCTTTCTGGTCTCACTTTGGGTTTACTGCCTCTCTCCCCTTCAGGGCACCCTGAGTTCCGGATGCAGATCTAAGCATTGCAGAGAAGCCCTAACAGCAGAGGTTAGTAAGCAATGACGAACACTGGCTTTAGAGTTAGACTGGGTTTCAAATTCTGTCTCTAACACTTCGTAGTTGTGTAAATTGCACATGGTGTTTACCTTTCTCTGTTTCAATTTCCCTGGTCATAAAATAGGAAAAAATCATATTTATTTCTATAGGGTGGTTTTCAGGATCAATGAATTTATGTAGGTAATGCCCTTGGCAAAGGTCCTGGCAAATGCAGGAATACCCCCCTGCCAGATGCTACTTCCTGATATAAGTAGGAGGATGCTCACCAGATCCCTGTGTAAATCGGGAATCAGGAAGAGTTCAAATCTCAGATCTGGCTCTGGAGGGTTGCAAGACCCCGGGCAAGTTGTTCAATTTGTCTGTACTCAGTTGGCTCTTTTGCGAAACGGGGATAAAAACATCTGTCTCATAGGTATCATTTCCATGTGGATTAATACTAGCTTTTTCTAAAAGATGACAGTCAGGTTACATTTGCCTATATAAAGCTACCGCTGTACATCTTTCTCTGAAATATCCTGATAATGAGAAAGAAATATGACATCATTTGTAAAGGTTCCCAGGGGCAGTTACTCTCGCTCCATCCTCATGGCCATAAGCAACACCTTTTATTCAAATCATATAGTAACACGGGACTTCCCTGGTGGTGCAGTGGTTAAGAATCCACCTCCCAATGCAGGGGACACGGGTTCCATCTCTGGTCAGGGAACTAGATCCCACATGCATGCTGCAGCTAAGAGTTTGCATACCACAACTAAGAAGACTGCGAGCCACAACTAAGGAGCCCACTGGCCGCAACTAAGGTGCCTGCCAGCCGCAACTAAGACCCAGCGTAACCAAAATAAATAAATAAAATTAAAACAAACAAACAAATCATATAGTAACGGATTTTTTACTTTAGATGAGGTCCTCTGCAATTGGAATGGGTAGTGTTATGAACAAGTTTTCTCTGCTTTGCATTCCTTCTACAGATTCAGATTACAGGAGGGGGGAGGCCTGTGCAGCTGACCAGACATTGAAGCTGATCAGACTCCAGAAACCACAGGGGCCTATGGTGGATCATGGTGAAGAACCAAAAACCTCAGCTGTTCTAAAAATGAGATTCCTTTTTCTAGTCAGAGATAATGGAACCCATTCCATTAGAAAAGGATACACAGAAGAGAATGAGTGAGCTGTTTATTTTACTAGTAGCCAAGGGCCTTATGGTCAGATGTATTCTTGTCCCCAGTTGTTTGCTACTGCTCTCTGTGCAGGGACTGTGCTTTCCACCCCACGGACATCAGGTTTCATGTGACTAGGTTTGACCAGGGAAGTGTGAGCAGTATGCCACTTCCCAACAGAAGCTTTAGGAGCCACTGGTAATTCTTTGCTCCTTGTAATTCCTTCTAAGAATCCTCTCCAGTGATTCCCTTATGGGGGCCAGAAGTACAGGGATGGTCACTGGACTCGACTGACCTCTTCCTGGCAGTGCTGCAAGATAAGCACAGTTTGTCTAGCTTTTCACTTTAGGAGGTAGCGACACGCTGTCCTCGAGCTTGGTTTCCAGTCAACACAAACATGCACACACATACACACACACAGACACGTCTCTCATAGATATTTATTTTTTCTAGATGGTTGAATAAATTCCCCTATCTTTTATCTTCTGGGAGATAATTGAACTTCTTACTGCAGTTGGAAAATGTGGTGCCAATGATACTGTAGTAAATGAAGGAACTTCATCAACTTCTAATTAGAAATCGAATCTCTGTGTGGAGAGCATAATAATATAGCCCGCTTCTCGTCATCTACCACAGAACTTGGTTCAAGGATGACTTTATTGAAAGTATATGATTAAAAGCTCTCATTGAACTTATTCAAAAAAAAAAAAACCTCCCTAACTTCTAGACCAGCGCTGTCCAGTAGAAGTTTCCATAATGACAGAAGATTTCTCTATCTGGGCGTCCAATATGGTACCCACTAGCCACATGTGGCTGTTGAGCAGTTGAGATACGCTAGCATGACTGAGGAGCTGAAGTTTGAATTTAATTAATTGAATTTATGTTTAAATTTAAAGGACCACATATGGCTGGCAGCTAATAAATTAGACAATGCCCCTTAGACCCGACAATGGAAGAGTATCTTTTCCTAATAATGGAAGCACTCTTTCATGTTACTATATCTGGCACTAAGGGACTTATACGCATGTATATATATCCGTGTGTGTGTTTATGTGTGTGTATGTATAAATACACACACATATGTATAAATATATATATATATATTTATAGTTATCTCTCTATCTATACAAGTACCAGGCAACCTCGCCCTTTTATGTTCAGGAAGCCATATCACGTTGATCCAAGAAAGTATTGCCTGTTCCGTTTTAGACTCATATGGGTCCTCTCAATAGAGGTATAATCTAGCTTTATGGAGAAAATGTTATAATAAAGCATTTCCCCAAGATAGTCCCAATATGCAAACGGCTAGTACCATATCCTAGAATCATAAGTCAAGGACATTCTTATTTAGTCCATTCATTGATCTAGAAAGAACCGCTCCCGAACTATCCTGACAACTGCCAATATTATAGTCTCAAATCTCTACACTTTAGCTTTTTATCTTTATACTGGACATTAGGCTCCCAAGTTCTTCTAACAACCAGATTTTCGTTGCCTCAGTCATTGAACTGAAACCGAACTGTATTTTCATCTCAACTGATAATTTTTAATAAATAAGTTTTTGTCCCCCTGTTTTCAAAGGACTCATCTCACTGCCAAGATGTAATATTCAGGGAACTACTGTAATTGTTAAGGCCATGGGATTTGGAAAATAATAATACCTGATTATGAGGATATAATTATTTGGGAGGCTGGAGGCTGATGTATTATTAGGGACACCTGGACACTGACTTTTTTTTTTTTTTTTCACTTCCTGTGGCTACAGCCTTCCAGGTGGACTTTCTCAGGGAGTAGAGGCCAGGGAATTCCTTGCCAAGACAGGCCACATTGGTCACTGCCTCAGAGAGTTTCTTTATCCCTGGCTAATTAACTAAGACGTTTAATCTATTCTTAATGAGGGTGTGGTGTGATCTCTTCTCCTTAATTATAGAGCACCAGAAAGGCCTGGCTCTGCTTCCTAGTGACAGTGTGAGAATTAATTCATCTGTAGGACTTAGCCTAGCAACTATTATTCTGGCCCCAATCAATGATTATTGATGTCATTTTGTTCTTACTGAGTTCTAAAATTGAAATGCAATTTTACTCAAAGAACAAACAAACTTCTAAGAACACCAAAAGTACACCCACATGCAAGGTTTTATAGTTTTCTATTAAAAAACGAAGTATGATGGGATGAATAAATTAAAGATCAGCCTCCCTTCTACAGACAAGCTAGGCATGACCAGCCCTGACCTTTATTCACCTGAGAACAGGAAGTTAATGAGAGGATATTAAGAAGGAAAGCTGGGGCACGCTGAGGTTTCCACAGGCTGTATGTGGCTGCTTCTGTGACAGACCCTGGGATTTCTCCCAGATTTTGTCTCCAGTTTCCCTCAGCCCAATATGGGTGTATTCCTAAAGCTCTAAGCCACCTGCCTATGAACAGTGGGCCCCCTAGGAAGCTCCCAGTGTGGTTTCAGGGATCCTCTTTGCAGACAGAGGCAGACGAGAGAGCTGGTCCTCAAGTCTTCCCATGATAGAGAAGAAATGCCACCAGCAGGAGTAGCCTCAAATCCACAGGGTGACACATTGAATCAGATTTTCTGAACTTGGAAACTAAGTTGGACAGTTTTGAAAATATATCCACTCTTTCAAACACTATCCTGAAAGAGATCACGCACTTTCCGAAATGGTTGACCTGCATCAGGACGCGACTTAAGCCATGAAGAATTCAAACTGAATTCAAAGAGAATATTAAATATGGGACCAGATATTTTACAATGTTTAATGTAAACCATCCACCAATCTTATAACTAATATTAAAGAGAACAAGTCATGGATATTTATTTCTCAAAATTTAAATACAGCAGGGATCAGAAAGAGTGGAATATTAGGAGTATGTTCCATATTGTTGTGTCTTTATCCTCCAGGGGAAAATGTAAAATTCTGCAGCTAAAGCATCAACTTGATCACTTAATGATGGTGAACATTTAAGAAATTGCTCTGAGGGAAATAAAGGGAAATTTAAATAGTATTTCAACTTGCCATTAGTGTGGGTTTTCACTGTCTGTTTCCAAATGAGGACACAAGTGAAAGATAACAGGGGAGCTGCTCGGACTATATTATGTTCAGACAGATCCTCTTCCTTTTACTGACTCTGTAGATAACATGCTGCTTTAATTGCAGAGATGGCTTTGTTTTTAAGCTGTTTGTCTTTAAAGAAACTTTAAAGTTTCCCTATTTGACACATATTCTTACAGTCCTTGGATGCAAAACGTCTCCATGTGCATATAGACACAGAAATACGTTTTATATTTACCAAATAGGACAGCAATGTATTCCAAGTTGCAGAGTCACCTCCTCTAAGAAAATATTCACTCTCCTCATTGCTAAGAACACGTACTCCTTCCTCCTTGCCAGACTATATACTGTCCATTCCCTTTATTTCTGAACCACAGCAAAGGGTCTACTATCCTGTCAGATGAGTCTAATTAAATTTTAGGACATATTCAAATACTAGAAATAAACAAAAATAAGACAAGAGCTCATGCATAATAACAGCAGTAATCATCAGAGCAGTCATTTAAATACACACTTTTAATCAAGCAACCTAAACATCACAATGCAAAAGTGGAATAGAATTTAAATTTAAATCAACATTCTACCCCATAAAAAAGCAGCTGGGCGGGAGCGAAATTGACAAAGATACTTTTACTTTACCCGTGTAAATATCAGACTGTTTTTTTTCTCCCTAGGCTTGCTTTTCTTTCTTTGGCATGACAGTTCTGATTCTTCAGCCTCCCCATGAAGAAGAGAAAAATTCCCTTGAAGCTGAACTAAATTCATCAGCAAATGAAATTACATTCATCTGATAAAATGCTAAATGGAAAAAGGCAGGTTTATTTTAAGCCGTCAACAGGCTGTTTTAGTTAATCATGCACAGTGCAAAAGACAGGAGTTTGGTTGCTAAGAAAATGGTTGGCATGTTTCCACAAGATACATGTGATGTGAAATGCATCTGCTCGTTTTAACAGGGAAATAGAAAAAAAAAATAAACAGTTCAGGGTATCTTTAGTGAGTCACTGTGAAACACAGAGCCAAAATAACTGGTGTTGTCAGTTTATTTTATACCACCTTATTGTTATGACGTTAGCCTTTTCTTATATTCAAAATTTTTCATTATAATAGTGGTATTTTGTTAGAAAACTGATATATATTCGTTGTAGATAAATTGGAAAAATAAAATAAGAAAATTAAAATCTGCCACGACACACAAACACAAATATCAATATCTACAATGCCTGTTGTATGCATAGTCGGGGCTCAGTATTTATTTGCTGAATGAATTCATATATATTTATAAAGATGGGATCATACTGTATATACTTTTATAACCTTTTTCTTCATTAAGATATTCAGCATAATGAATTTTTCTATATTATTAAATATTCATCTTTAGCATTTTTTAAAATAGTTTCATCATTATGAGACATGTAAGTTATTCTCTTGCAAGACTTTTATAATAGCCAGGAACTAAACACAAGCATCTCCCCCACTGAGGCTGACACTATGATGCTGATGAAATCTGAATATATTCAAGAGTTTCTGCTTGGATGTTACACTTATACCTCTGGTTATTGAGACAGTCATTGGAGTCTCAGCTATTCTGATCATGTGTAATTTCACCATTTCTGACATCAGATACAGACCTTCACTACTTAGGTATATGCCGTCAGCATCCAGGCATACTAACGTGAGAGAGACTAGCCAAAGACGGAAACCTGCTCACCACCCCCGTACATGCCACAGTGGTCCTCAGAGTGAGGTAACCATGGACACCCATGTCCACAGCATCTTCAAGGTGGCTGTTGTGG
Organism: Stenella coeruleoalba; assembly: GCF_951394435.1. Taxonomy (NCBI): domain Eukaryota; kingdom Metazoa; phylum Chordata; class Mammalia; order Artiodactyla; family Delphinidae; genus Stenella; species Stenella coeruleoalba. The sequence goes on along the minus strand of NC_137158.1, from coordinate 15,802,758 downwards.
ATGAAGAGGACGGGCCAAAAGAATGGTATTAGATCACAATGTAGAAGAATATATAGGTTAAGAAAGCTATGGATTATGTGACCCAGAAGGCTGAGAAGTTCAAAGCAGAGAAATGAGAAGCAGAGAAACATGGCTGGTAGTGAAACCAAGCAGGACCCTGGGGGGCTCCTGGGCACAAAAGCCTTTCTGTGTTCCCCATTTATTGATTACAGGAAATAGGCTTCATTCAGCCTTCATGACCTTCCCTGAGTTCCAACAGGCAAGTTCAAACAGATGCTAATTAGGGAAGGGAGGGGATGGTAAGACAAGGGAGGGACAGTTAAGAAACAATAGTGCAGCCTTGGGGCAGGGTCCTGGTTCCCCCTCAAGGGATATACATAACAATACCTTTGAGCTGTTTTGCAGATACTGAAACCCCCAGCAGGTGGGAGAAGTTAACAGTACACTGCCCACCAGCACATAGACCCCAGACTGGTTGGAACCTGAAGGTTGATGATGCTGACTCCCACTTACCTCACCACCCACCAATCAGAAGAATGTCCACGAGCTGACCACGCCCCCTGTGAACCAGTACTATAAAACTCCTCACTACCCCCTCCAGGTCAGGACACACAGTTTTGAGGGCATTAGCCTGCTGTGGTCCCCTTTGCCTGGCAAAGCAATAAGGCTATTCTTTTCTACTTCACCCAAAACTCGGTCTCCAAGATTTAATTCGGTGTCAGGGTACAGAGGCTGGATTTCACATCAGTATCTCCTGAGAACTCACTTGAATCCACAGTCTTCACTAAGGACAAAATGGAAAACAGGGAAATTCAAAGCAAAAACAATGATGGAAGGCAAACAGAAGATTCTTGAAGATTCAGTAAAGTCCTCAAGGCTGAACAAGAACTAGCCTGCTGAGAAGGAAGAACTTGAGTCTCAGCAGGATTATTGAAGAATTCCAATATTCTTCAAGTTCACAATCACAAGCTCTCCCAGGGGCAGAGCCCCCCTCTCAGAATATGGCTCATCTGAACCCACTGTCAAAGCAGGTGACCACACTGACCAGAAGGAAAGCTGTGTTCCCAGATCTGTCACAGAGTTTAAATACGAGCCAAGTCAGTTCAGTGGCAGTGGAAAACATTGTATTTAGACTGTGAATTAATCTGCAGAGATAAATAGATCCAAATATATAAAACAGCTCAAACAAAATAGACGTCAATTCTTGCGCACTTAATAGACCAAGGCAGATGTTCCTGGGTGGTGGATGGGCCGTCTCCACACAATGACTTAGGGACCCAGGCTCGTTTTATCTCCTCCAGGGCTTCATCCCCATCATCCGCTTCCAGGTAATGAAGAGCGGTGAGAGCACAGAGGGCCACAGCTGCTTCACTAGCGCCTCGTCCCAAAAATAGCATTCAGCAGAAACTAACACACCATTGTAAAGCAATTATACTCCAATAAAGATGTTAAAAAAATGGCATTCATCACCAAAACGCAGTCATGTGATCTACCTGCAGGGAGGCTGACACGGCACCTGTAGGCCAATTGCATGCCCCCAAAGAAGAGAAGATGGATTGGTGGGGAGGGGAGGGAAGAGCTCATACAGTTTGCAGTTGTTTAAATTTGCTCGTACTTTGTATACTTGAGTGATTCTTATTGCACTCGAGCAGTGTTGTGAGTCGAAAATAAAACGTATGTCTTGATGAATAAAAAGCCACTTTAAATTGATGCTGTAAAAACAAGTAGAAGTTCTGGGCTACGTGGGCTACAAAATTCTAAATTCCGGGCTACAAAATTCTAAACCTTTTTATTAAAGATCATCGATTGACCTTAAGAAATTTTTCAATTTATATTCTCAACTCCACGCCATTGTCTACATCAGTGCCAACACTATGTACAGTATTAACATTTTAAAGCTTTTATTGGATCTAAATACAATTAGATTGTAATATTATATATATATTTTTTCCTCTCACACACAAGATAAAGTATTCAAACAATAGAGAAAAGTTGAGTGAGAGATGTTAAAAAAAATATCACTAGAGGGAATCACCACTAATTTGTTGACCATCTTTTCATACAACACTCTATACAGTTACATTCCACAAAAAGATTACATTACACTTGCTTTTCTAAAAATTGTGGACATTCTTCTTGTTCTATTTTCCTTCTTTTTTTTTTTTTTTTGGTTTTTTTATTCCCTTCCTTCCTCCTTTCCTCCCTCTCACCACCCTCTCTCCCTCCCTCCCATTTCTCATGCTTTGCCTTTAATGGCTGTAACTGAGTCACTTTACTAAGTAGGTCCTGGATCAAGGAGGTACGATTACATGGCAACTGAGAGAATGGACCCTACAGCCACACTGCCCGGATCTGAATTCCATCTTGTCCGTGTACTTGCATTCATGACCTCTCTGTCTTCTTATCTATGAAGTGGATAATAATAGTACCTGCCTCATTAGGCATTGTTAATCTATGTGAGGATTGAATGAGTTAATATGTGTTATGTGTCTTGAACAGCACCTGGTGCATAGTAAGTGCTATATGTGTTTGCTATTATTAATCTATCTACATGTTACTAATATTTTCTCCTGTGTATGGTTTGTCTTTTGGCCTTATAGTATGATTTTTCCATAAAGACTAAAATGTTTTTATGCAGTAAAATATAGCTTTCTCTTATAGCTTTCCTATTTCCAAATGTGTCTTTTAAAGGTCTATCTCTTTATTTCCTTTTATGTCAACTATGTCACATATATGTTTTTCTAATTTATGCTTTCTTTCAATTAAAATTGAGAGTGGAGTTTTTGGTGACTGTTTTGGTAAAGTCAAAGCTATCATTCTATTTCCTTAAGGTTTCTACATTGGTGTCTGCTTATAGAAGCCATTGCCACCCACTTATAGGTTAACTAATGTATGGAAAGTTGATGTAGGCAGAGACATAACTTTTGTTTTTTCTAGATTGTTTGCTAATTATCCCGACACTAGTTATTATCCTCTGCTCTGATTGAGGGAGCAACTGAGGACTGGTCCCTTCCTTGCAGCATGACAGGACAGAAGCTGTCTCCTTTTGTTACAGAGTCGGTTGAGAGACAGGTCTGTGCCTACAGTCAACTGTTAATTACCATCCCCTAGATGACTCACTAGCAGATCAATGCATGTTTTTTAACTTGAAATGTTTTTTGTTTTTAAATTTTATTTATTTATTTATTTTTGGCTGTGTTGGGTCTTCATTTCTGTGCGAGGGCTTTCTCTAGTTGCGGCAAGCAGGGGCCACTCTTTCATCGCGCTGCGCGGGCCTCTCACTATCGTGGCCTCTCTTGTTGCGGAGCACAGGCTCCAGACGCGCAGGGTCAGTAGCTGTGGCTCACGGGCCTAGTTGTGGCTCCGTGGCATGTGGGATCTTCCCAGACCAGGGCTCGAACCCGTGTCCCCTGCATTGGCAGGTGGATTCTCAACCGCTGCGCCACCAGGGAAGCCCAGATCAATGAATTTTTTAAAAGACTCAAAAAAAAAAAAAAAGAAAAAAGAAAAAAAACCTCAGCCTGGGCTCCTCACACTACTTTCCACTGGGCTCTGCTCAGAGCTGTCAGCGAACATTAACTGTACATAAGTCAGCTTGGACGAACACTTTTTTAAAGGCATATAAATGTCTTACAAAGCTAAGTATAAGTGAGTCTTGAAATTTCCGTGTTGTAGCTCTCTATGCATTAGGCTCATTAATGATGACAAATCATGGAAAGGTGAAGAGTTTCTTTGAAAAAATGAAATCCACATGTTGGATTTCTCTGACTAGGGCCCTCTGGTATGATTTTATAGATCGCAATGAAGACAAAAGGGCTGAGAGGAAGTTTGGCAGAGGTAAGTCACCCCAAAATAGAGTTTTGACTTTGGAATATAGGATTAGTGAGTCAACAGCTCACAAAACGTTTTTTATAAGACTCTCTCTTGTCATGGAGGGCTGCAGCCTGAGATTCTATGAGGAAGGAGCTTAGACAACCTCAGATGTCACAAGTCTTTTTGTATCCAAAAATTCTTATTAACAGAGTTATGGACCTTGGACTGTAATACAGGTTTCTAAAAATCATTATGGTTCAGTTATGGTCTATGGCAATGCTCTTCTAAGTATGTGTGGTGAAGAACCAGTTATTTTTTCCAATCTGCAATGAATTACTAGAAAAATTAAACGACAGTGAAAACAAATATATGTAAAAATAGAAGCCCCATTTTTTATTACTAGATTTATTAGATACCAAATTACTCTGTCAAAAGTTCCTAAATGCTAACTTTTAATTTCTGGGCTGATTTCATTGCAGACCAGTCATAGTAACACACTTTTACACCATTTCTGGCTCCTAAACGAAGGCATTTTTCAAAGCCAAGGATTCTCCATCAGAGAAGGGTGAAAAAAGGATTAATGCACAACAGTGAACTGTGGTCTATGTAACTGCAGCAAATGTTAGGACCTCTTCACTCCTGTGACCTGGTTAGATAAATTGTCCTTTGGCCTAATATTTAGTTTTGAACTCATAAAGCCATGATACACGTGGAATCTGTCATTCTGTAAGTAACGTTCAAATCCTAAAGACGCTGACTGCATAACATATTCCCCTTTTCAACTGTAATTTATTCGATGTTTTCCATGCTTAAGATTTTTTTTTTTTTTTTTTTTTTTTTTTTGCAGTACACGGGCCTCTCACTGTTGTGGCCTCTCCCGTTGTGGAGCACAGGCTCCAGACGCGCAGGCTCAGCGGCCATGGCTCATGGGCCTAGTCGCTCCACGGCATGTGGGATCTTCCCAGACCGGGGCACGAACCTGCGTCCCCTGCATTGGCAGGCGGACTCTCAACCACTGCGCCACCAGGGAAGCCCAAGAATTTTTTTTTTTTTAATCAAAGCCTATACAGTGCTGTGTGGAATGGTACATAGCACAGAGCTTCACATTCTGGTTTTACTCCAAGTAAGGATTCTCTGAATCCCCTTGTTCTATGGTTCCCTAAACTGGGAGCTCTTGGCCTTTTAGGCAGTGGCTCTGCCTTTCTCTTCAACACTGCAAGGAATCCAAATAGGGGCATTCATGGAGATCATTTTACTGATTTCCTTTCCTCTACCTCTGTGACTCTTCTTTGTTTTGCTTATACTAGTATCCTGTGTTTGGCTTATGACATATACCACTGAGTGTGATTATACAGGAAGAGGGTACCAGTAACCACATATATGTTGTTGGACTATAGGGAAGTCCATTTCTTGACTGTCCTTTCTCTCTGAAAAAATGTGGATTTAATCTCCTGGAATAAAAAACATCAATTTTTATGCCATTTACTTAGAGGCATGATAGCTCCATTTCACTGTTTAGACGTCAAGTAGTAATTTTCTTCACCAGCATTATTGCTTCATGCAACAAAATACTGCTCTTTAGAATACCTTTAAATATTTGTAAAGATGAGAAAAAAATTAAACCATTTATTTACCTTCTAGGTTATAGTTCTTTCAGTTACCTTTGATTAGACTGTGTTTACAAAAGTCAGTTTATGGTTGATATAGTGGGCACAAGAAATAAGAAAAATTTTAACGTCAAGTTCCCAGTGAAAGGCCACTGCGCACTGTTAATTTTATCACAATCTATCTTAGCTCATTGACCTTACCGATAGCTCTATCTCAGCATTAACACAGTAGCTGATCTCATTTTTTGGTTAATCGCCATCCTCTTTCACTCCTAAAATTTGTTCTATTATCATTTTAAGAAAGAAAAATCTGCTAATGTAAAGATTCGCATTTACCAAACAGACATGACTCCTAAAGCAATTCTATGCCAATCAAAATATATGATACACGTGGTTATACATATCAATTAACAACAATTATAAACAGGGATAATTTCTAAGCTCTACTCTAGATAATGTTTCCGTCATTCACCAGAAAGATGAATTCATCAGTAGTCTTAAGAGTCTCTCTGAGTCTGCTTCAGGGGAGAGGCTGTACCAGTTAGAAGAAAGAGAAGGGTCTGAATACCTAGAACCAGCCACTTGCCCAGGGATGGGGAGAGAGGAGGGGAAATCCACGGCGAGGTCAGCCCCACAGCCTCAGAGCTACGTATTAGTAAAACCTGGAAAGGCTTCCGGCAAACTACAGACTTCAGGTCCAACCACCAGGCCTCCTCTTCCTGTCCAGAACTCGTGCAGCCACTTCCATTCTGGATCCCATCTCTGCCAGCTCCTGTCTCCTCGGGGACCTTATCCCATTCATTATCTTGGACACGTGGCTGCATAAAAATCAAGCTTAGGGAGCTTCACCATTATTTTATATCTTGTTCATACAAAGGTCAGAATGCCCCTGAAACTTTTCTAACTAATCTACACATCTCTAATACCTGGGATTTCACAAAGGAAAACCCAGTTCTGACAGTCATTACGCCGATTATCAAAACCTCCAGTATTAGGGATAAAAGATCGCTAAGGCACCTGTAGCTGCCTCTGAAGGCAGAGTTTTGATTAAATGCTACCAATAACCACCGCTGGAGTATGTATTTCCAATTAGAATCACTTCCTGCTTAAGGTCTGGATGAAAAAGAACTGAAACATGTATTTGCACCCATAATGTCTGCTAAAGTATTTTAAAGTAAATTACAGACCACAAAAGAAATACCTTCCCTTTAAAAAATCAAGCCCCTTGAAACAGGGGACTACACTTAGGGTGTCCTCTTGCCCATCTCCTATTAATTCTTAACCCACAGCTACCCTTACCATCATACTAAGACTGATCCTACCAAGGTCGTTTATGACCTAGATGCTAAATCCAGTGTGCCACTGGGACTTCCCTGGTGGCACAGTGGTTAAGACTCCGTGCTCCCAATGTAGGGGGCCCGGGTTCGATCCCTCGCCAGGGAACTAGATCCTACACGCATGCCGCAGCTACGAGTTCACATGCCACAACTAAGGAGGCAGGGAGACGCAACTAAGGAGCCAGGGAGACGCAACTAAGGAGCCCACCTGCCACAACTAAGACACAGCACAACCAAATAAACATGTTTTTTTAAAAAGAAAATATAAATCCAGTGTGCCACGTCCTAGCCCATACCTGAGATACAGTTTTAAAGCATCCATATTCATTTCTGTTATTTGAGGAGGAATTAAACATGTCTCAATCCTATTTTTCCCTTACCATATACTCTGAATGTTTTAATTATACTTCTGAAAAATCTTGATTCAGGCATGAGACAGGAGAGTCTGGAAAAATAATTAAGTGGAGTATGCCATGTTCATTATTCAGCAAATGAATTCTCATCTCCCATGAAATGATTTATCAAAAAATTAAAAGTCAGTTTATTTCATTAAGTCCTCAAGCTCTCCGAAAAACGCTCAGCCTGAGACAACTCAACTATGTAAATGCACCTGATATTAATGCTAACTAAATGCCTCTGGATAAAGCACAGGTAGTAAAGATTCTCTCATGGATAAATTAAGTCCCACATTTTTTTTTTTTCCCGGCAGAATTAGTAGTCTAAGAATTGCTGACAGCAAGATTTCTTCTTGTATTAAAGGTATACTATTTCCCTCTCCCTATCAGTTTTAACTTCTCTTCAAAGACTCCAGGCTAAATAAAGGAACTAGAAGTAGATGATAGGTTCACAGGGGCATTTTTAGGCAGGCAGTGGTTATGTGATACTACATCCTGTTCTGAAGCTGTCTGAATCTTAATTCAATACAAGGAAATGCACATTTTCCACTTCAATGTATTTGAAGGCTTCCCCTCCCCTAGAATGGAATGTTGGGTGTGCCTTTATTTTCATTCAACTGGGTAATACAGATGTGCACGAAATGTGGGAGATGCCGCTAGGAATAACTGAACATTTCGCTTGAGAAGAGATTCAGCTGCAGAGAAATAAGAACAGATTCAGAGTGGGCTTGAGGAACTGCCAAAGCATGAGTAGAAACGCGTTAAAAAATCCTTCTTCTATATTTTCTGACACTCAGAATTTTGAGAGTTCCTTTGATGATCTTTGAAACAGTCCCATCATTCCCAGAGAGAGTTGCAAGGAGCAGAAAGGACAGCTGTGTGAATAAAAGTCATCCTTTAGGAGGAAGACAGATCTAGGCTCTGACGCAATTGACATTAGGTGCATCTGATCAGTTTCGGACACAGTGCTCCAAGCTTTCCAAAACAGTGATATACTATCGCATATTACTGTGTACTTCACTTGTATTCAAAGATGTGAGCTCAGGAAGGGAAGAGAGAGAAAATGTGTTAAGAGCTTATACTTCTTCTTTTGTATTTTGTGTGTGTGTATATATATATATATATATATATTACAATTATGTATGTATCTTTATGTAAAAAAATATATTTTTAACATCTTTATTGGAGTATAATTGTTTTACAATGTTGTGTTAGTTTCTGCTGTATAACAAAGTGAATCAGCTATACATATACTTATATCCCCATATTCCCATCCTCTTGCATCTGCCTCCCACTCTCCCTATCCCACCTCTCTAGGGGGTCACAAAGCACCAAGCTGATCTCCCTGTGCTATGCAGCTGCTTCCCACTAGCTATCTATTTTACATTTGGTAGTGTATATATGTCCATGCCACTCTCTCACTTCGTCCCAGCTTCCCCTTCCCCCTCCCCGTGTCCTCAAGTCCATTCTCTACGTCTGCGTCTTTATTCCTGTCCTGCCCCTAGGTTCATCAGAACCATTTTTTTTTTTAGATTCCATATATATGTTAGCATACGGTATTTGTTTTTCTCTTTCTGACTTACTTCACACTGTATGACAGACTCTAAGTCCATCCACCTCACTACAAATAACTCAATTTCGTTTCTTTTTATGGCTGAGTAATATTCCATTGTATATATGTGCCACATCTTCTTTATCCGTTCATCTGTCCATGGACACTTAGGTTGCTTCCATGTCCTGGCTATTGTAAATAGAGCTGCAATGAACATTGTGGTACATGATTCTTTTTGAATTATGGTTTTCTCAGGGTATATGTCCAGTAGTAGGATTGCTGGGTCCTATGGTAGTTCTATTTTTAGTTTTTTAAGGAACCTCCATACTGCTCTCCATAGTGGCTGTATCAATCTACATTCCCTCCAACAGTGAAAGAGGGTTCCCTTTTCTCCACACCCTCTTCAGCATTTACTGTTTGTAGATTTTTTGATGATGGCCATTCTGTCTGGTGTGAGATGATATCTCATTGTAGTTTTGATTTGCATTTCTCATGATTAGTGATGTTGAGCATTCTTTCATGTGTTTGTTGGCAATCTGTATATCTTCTTTGGAGAAATGACTATTTAGGTCTTCTGCCCATTTTTGGACTGGGTTGTTTGTTTTTTTGATATTGGGCTGAATGAGCTGCTTGTAAATTTTGGAGATTAATCCTTTGTCAGTTGCTTCATTTACAAATATTTTCTTCCATTCTGAGGGTTGTCTTTTCATCTTTTTATAGTTTCCTTTGCTGTACAAAAGCTTTTAAGTTTCATTAGGTCCCATTTGTTTTTATTTCCATTTCTCTAGGAGGTGGGTCAAAAAGGATCTTGCTGTGATTTATGTCATAGAGTGTTCTGCCTATGTTTTCCTCTAAGAGTTTTATAGTGTCTGGCCAGACAATATATATATTTATTTTAAATATATATTCATTTAACAATCCCAATGATTCACCCATCTTTTTTTTTTTTAATTTTTTAAAGTTAATTTTTATTGGAGTATAGTTGCTTTACAATATTGTGTTAGTTTCTGCTGTACAGCAAAGTGAGTCAGCTATATGTATACACATATCCCCTCTTTTTTTGGGCTTCCTTCCCATTTAGGTCACCACAGAGCATTAGTAGAGTTCCCTGTGCTATACAGTATGTTCTCCTCAGTTATCTATTTTATGCATAGTATCAATAGTGCATACGTGTCAATCCCAATCTCCCAATTTCTCCCACCCAACCCCCTTCCCCCTTGGTATCTATACACTTGTTCCCTATGTCTGTGTCTCTTATTTCTGCTTTGCAAATAAGACCATCTATACCATTTTTCTAGATTTCACATATATATGTTAATACACAATATTTGTTTTTCTCTTTCTGACTTACTTCGCTCTGTATGACACTCTCTAGGTCCATCCACGTCTCTACAAATGACCCAAATTTGTTCCTTTTAATGGCTGAGTAATATTCCATTGTATATGTGTACCACATTTTCATTATCCATTCATCTGTTGATGGGCATTTAGATTGCTTCCATGTCCTGGCTATTGTAAATAGTGCTACAATGAACTTTGGGGTGCACGTGTCTTTCTGAATTATGGTTTTCTTAGAGTATATACCCAGTGATGGGATTGCTGGGTCGTATGGTAGTTCTATTTTTATTTTTTTAAGGAACCTCTATACTGTTCTCCATAGTGGCTGTATCAATTTATGTTCCTACCAACAGTGCATGAGGGTTCCCTTTTCCCCACACCCTCTGCAGCATTTATTGTTTCCCTTGTTTTAATGAACAAGTCAAAGCTCTTGCTGAGCTAATACCTGGAATAGGCTTAATAAAGCACAGAGGACTCCCTCTCCCCTGGCTGGTCTCAGTTCCCAAGTACCTCTCACACTGTGAGCATCTCACTAGGTACAAGGCATTCCTGGTGTTTAAAGAGAAGTAGTCTTTCATGTAACATGACTCCTAAACAGCAGTCAAATTTCTCCCTTTTTCTCTTCTGAAGAATCAGTCATTTATTCAGTGTTGGAATTAAAACTGGTCGCCCAGTAGGCTGGGCTCTAACTAAGAAGAGTTTTCCCCTAACATTCTGAGTTTGTAGCCTGATACAAAATGTGTCTCCACTGATCTTCCTTTAGTTGAATTCTCACAAGAAACTTGTAAGGATGAATAGGTTTATTGACAGTCTCCCCCTACCCCATCTGTAGTTAATAGTCTTCCCTGTCCTTTGGGGAAATGGGTCACCCTGACTCTAACCCCACAGATCAGGTGAGGGCTGATCATTATGGTTTCCTGTGTCCCGGGACATGAGGGAGGTCACATGATTCCAGATGAGCCAATCAGAGAAACCCATTAACCTGATCTCAGTAACTGGTTCAGGGATACACACCTGAGACCCAGACTAGGCCCCTCAGTATCTTTCCCTAGACATTTTCTCCTGGAATTAGGGAAAGAGCCTTTCTTATCTCTGTGATTAGGTTCTGTAAAAATATTACTTGCAAGTATCAGCAGACCATGTCCCCACCTCATAAAGACATCTGAAAATATAAAACCAACCCTCAGAGAGGAACAGAGACGTGAGGTAGAATCCTGCCAGCATCCCAGCCCCTGCATCTAGTCATCCTACAGGCCAGATCCTACCAGATCCTGCCCAAGGCCTATTTTATTCATTTTGTTTGTTTTTCATTATTTGATTATTTCAGAATCCTAATTCTTGCCTCTTTTGCCCTCAGCGAGTTAGAGTTAGTTTCTTCCATCGATGATGCTATGGTGTCCCTGTTTCATATGTGAGGACAGGTTAAATACTTGCTACATTCCCAAAGCTAGTGAATGAGAGAAGCAGTCAGCTACTTGAACCAAGCATGTCTGAGGCACAGCACCAAAGTCCATGGGACTGGGACTTCCTGGTTAGTAGTGGTTTCATGAAGTAGGATAGATTTTATTTTATTTTTTAAGTGACAGAAACTCCTTTTCTACATGTGCACTGGCAGAAAGTCATCTTAGATGAGACCTTTTTTGGGGGGAAAAGTCAGTAAAATGATGCTCCCTCCGTTATGTAAATAAACAGCAATAAACACTTTTCCTGGAGGAAAAATAAAACAGAAACTTTAGTCCAAAGTCCATGACTTTGGACTTTGTCGAATCCTGTGAACCAATTTACAAAAGGAGCCCAGTGCTTTCTGGGAAAGAAGAAACTGAGACCCAATACGGGGTCTCAGAGATTCAAATTTTAAAAAACTGGTTGGGGTAGACTGGAATGACCCCAACCAAGACCTTGGTCAGGAGAGAACAGCGGGGCCTTTATGCTGCTTAATAACCAGCAATTGCAGCTCTTCCAGATGAGACTAATTAGATGTGTTCACTCACTGAGACGAGAGGAAAACCCAGGACCAACTGTAGGTAGGAGATCAGCCCCTGAGGGGAGGGCCATTTGCGCTGCCTTAGGATCTGAAATGCCACCGGCTGAAATCATTCCTCCTGGACCTTCTGGTTGTAGGGAGCTGACCAAACACCCAGGTCAGTATAAGGGGCCTAATGATAACAAGAGACAACAGTTGTTGAGTCCTCCTGTGTGACAGATCCTAGGAGGTTGAGAATAATGTACAACCTTATCTGCAAGTGCAGCCCTGTCCCTCCTTCACTCTCCTCTCCTTAACCATGCTTTATGTTTCTTCATAGTGTGCACCACTGCTGAACTATATTGTATATTCATTTGTATTATTTTTTGCTTCCTGACTCCCTGTATTGGAAAAACCAGTCTTTCCCTCCTGTATGTCTCCTTCGCTTTTACACACAACACTTCACTTCTGGTCACCAGATGTTTGGGGGTTTTCCCCCCTCCAAGCAATTCCCCGTGGTACCAGCTTGGTGTCATACAATTTAACTCAATTCTGACACTGTCTACCTGGAGACAGTGTCAGATCCAACAGGTTAAGGGCTCACTTCCAAAGACTGCCCCTCACTTCAATTACCAATCGCAAGTAGTAGGTCCCCGAGTTACCCATAACTTCTGTCTGACTTGACTGCAAACCAGAGCGTCCCATGACCTCCACCTCTTTGGATTTGATTATTTGCTAGAGCAGCTCATAGGACTCAGGGAAACACTTACTTATGTTTACAAGTTTATTATAAAAGAATATGGTAAAAATATAGGTGAGCATGCAGATAAAAGAGATGAGTAAGACAAGGTATGTGGGAAGGGGCTTGCCATTCTCCCAGCACCCGGATGTGTTCACCAACCCAGAAGCTCTCTGAACCCTGGCCTTTTGGGTTTTTATGGAGGCTTCATTACATAGGTATTATTGGTTAAATCATTGGCCATTGACAGTTGAACTCAAATCTCCAGCCCCATTTCCATCCCCGGAAGTGTGCGGCGGGTAGGAGGGAATGGAAGTACGTGGTTGGTTTCAGTGGCCCCCATCTTTAGGTGTTTCCAAAACATAAAAAAAGACAACTTTACTGATCTCCTGGCTTAGGAAATTCTAAGAGTTTTAGAAGCTTTGCCAGAATGGGATATATTTCTTATTGTATATATGTATATAAAATATATATATTTATTATTCCTCGCTTAGGAAATGCTAAGGGTTTTAGGGGCTCTGCCAGAAAGGGGATATATTTATTATATATATTATATGTATAAATATATATTTATTATTTTAAGTACAAATAAGTATTTCTTATTGTAAATAACAATATCACACTCCCAAACTAAAACAAACAAGCAAAAAAACCTCTAAAAGCTGCATAAGGAAAGAACTCTGTGTCATTAACCTGAACCCAGATTGCTGGCAGACCTTGGGTTTCCAATTAAAATTCATGGAATGAATGACAGCACTGTGTGATTGCAGACCCTTATGGGACAAGAGTTTGACAGACTGAGTAAGTTGCATAAGACAACATCGCTAGCAAGTCACAGAATAAAGACCTGGATCCACTGTGCGTGACTCCAAAGGCTTCGCTTTGAGCCACCAAGTTATACAGGCTCCCAATACACAGCAGTGGTGGCCGGGGTGCCCTGAAACATTTACTGAGTAAACAGCAAGAATCGAAGAGAGAGGACTGCTCAGTTCACATCTCTGGCCAGGGCTTGGCCTTGGCATCATTATCTGCTAAAGCACAGGCTTGGAGGTTAAACCTGAGCTCCCTACTTACCACTCCCCACCTGGGTGACCTCAAGGCCACCCACCTTTGCACAATCTCAGTTTCTTCATTTGCTATCTCCCAAGTGTCATTGCGAGATTAAATGAAACAATGACAGCAAAGACTTTAGAACACTTGCTGACTCCTGATAAATTCTGAATAAATGGAGAGAGATTGGTGATAACACGGGGAACTACCTGGTCCTTCTCTGCCCGCCTCCTGCTCTAGGCTGGCTTCTAGCCAGCATTGTTGGTTGGTGCTTTGCTAAACAATGTGGTTCACCTACATTCACTCCTCTTTCAAAACCCTAGTTGTGCCATGAGAGTCGGGTTGGGAATGCTGAAAGGGCCTTGCTTGCAGTGAAGACAGGAGTCCAGTCACAGCTGCCCTGGAAGGACGCATCCCTTGCAATGGGGCCTTGGGTCCGTGTGCCTTACTCTTTGAGGGAGCACAAGCTCTCTGCTCTGCAAACATAAAGGGATCTAAAATCTATTTCCAAAAATTCTCTGGCCATATGTTGAAATAACTTTCTAGGCCCAAGATGGAGCTCCTTTTCTTTTTTTCGTTTTTAATCTTTTGGTCGTGCCACATGGCATGCAGGATCTTAGTTCCCTGACCAGGGATCGAATCCGTGCCCCCTGCAGTGGAAGCACAGAGTCTTAACCACTGGAGCACCAGGGAAGTCCCAAGATGGAGCCCCTCTTGCCCAGGGCGACACGTGAGCAAACTGAAACTATAACTTACGCGTTCTTGTAAATGCTCTGCTTGACCAGAAGCACGAAATATCCAGTTGGCCAAGGCTCAAACGCCAAGCCAACTCTGGGCCTTCTCGCCCCCAACAAGGATGACTATATAGCCACAGCCAATCTGATATTTCCTATTTTTCTCTCCCCTGTTCTTTATTCCTTATCCTATAAAAGCTTACTGCCTTCCACCCCATTTGGTGTTTCTCCAAAAGGAGACTGTCTGCTTCATGAAGTGTTAAATAAAGTTTGTCTGTATCACGTAAACTGTCTTTCAATCATTTTTTAAAAACAGATATTTGGGGCTTCCCTGGTGGCGCAGTGGTTGAGAGTCCGCCTGCCGATGCAGGGGACAAGGGTTCGTGCCCCAGTCCGGGAAGATCCCACATGCCGCGGAGTGGCTTGGCCCGTGCGCCATGGCCGCTGAGCCTGAGCGTCCGGAGCCTGTGCTCCGCAACGGGAGAGGCCACAACAGTGAGAGGCCCGCACACCGTAAAAAAAAAAAAAAAACAACAAAAAACAGATATTTGGGGTTATGTGCCCAGAGCTATCACTATGATACAGCACGTAGGCCTTCTGACAATGAGTTGGGTCAGTACTTACTGCTATCTTCATGTACTTTTATCAGAAGAAGTGACCACTGGCGTGGCTGTTTTATCTAGTTCTGTATCTGCTTTCATTTTTAATCATGAGGATCTATTTTCGATTTCAAGAAATGTGACATAATACCATCCCTCCCCCAAAGCATTTGTCCATTGACTCAGCAGATAGATTATGAAAAAGAGTGACTTAGCTAAGATTTTTAAATGAATTGGAGTTGTATGAATCACATTAACAACTACGTGCCTTTGGAGGATGGTGGTGCATTTGTGCATGTGACGTTTTAGCTATTCAGTGAACAGCCACCAGGAAGCTAAGAATTTCCCACATTAACATCCTGGCACCTCAGAGACCTTCACCCTACAGGCTGAGAACCCATGTCTACAGGTATTTAACTGAGAATTTGGAGAAGAAAATACCACAAAGTTAATTTGAACTCTCTCCCTCTGAGTGGTCTATAATTCTACTAATGACTAGCTGAATTTAAAAATTAAAATAATGATAGGGTGACTGTAAATAGAAGTTTGTTTTGAAACAGGAAAAACAAATTTCTAGCCGCTTTGGAGTCTAGTTTTTAACTACGGTAGACTCATCTAAGTCTTGGCAGGACACTAGACATAATGTGAAACCATGAAGGTATAAACCCAAGGGGAAAATGCTTAAATTATGCTCAAACTGACCAGGAGGATGGCTAGGGGGATTTCGTTGTTAAAATTATTGAACAGGAAAGTACCTTCAACTACAATGCGAAAGGCAATTTGCAATCGATGTTCTGCTTTTCCTCCACTTTCTGTTCTTATTTTAGGGCACAAGCAGTTTGTACAAAACCAGCTTTTGTATCTCCTGAGTTTCTTATATTTTCATAGAAAAAAAATGCCACCATATAACAAATTGCTCTAAATGTAAAAAAAAAAAAGTCTCCTTTCTGGTCCCCTTACATTCCCTAATATTAAAGGGGGTTTCAGATTTATAGAGAAAGAAGGAAAAGAATTCACTTCTCACTCATTAAATGGTCAGGCAGGTGACATTGTTGCTATTTAAAAGATCCTGTGGAAGAAATATATATTTACGCTACATTATAAAAGTGAAGAATTTGCCTTTTGTCAAGGTAAATCAGTATTTTAAAAGTGGAATCAAATGAAATTTATGTATTTTAATCATTTTAGATTAACTCTGGACTATCTAAAAATGAATTTCTTAATATAAGAAATATAGCTGCCTAAGAAAACCCCATAATTTTGGAACTTACATTACTTATGTATCCTAGAATATAGGAGCACTCAATACATGATCATCTTTCACAGATTTGGGGGATAAAAATGCTATTATTTGTTCTCTGAGTATGTAGTTTTTTAATTCTAGGCTTTTATGAATTAAAATGAAAAACTAAGGTCTAGAGAAAAAAGTTACACAAATGAACATGTGAACAAACAGTGCACAAAATCACTTTGTAAATTAAAAAGTAATATTGGACCCACACCCATGCATATTTTAACTGAAAACCCATTTCACAAATAGGTTTTGTCATCCACTTAACTTACTCATTCCACAAGCATTTTCTGGGTAATAGGGATTCTGCCGTGTGCTTAGAATGCAACTCTGCCCGAGGCAGTAAGGGAAGCCATGTGCTTCAGGCTTTGGAGTTTGGGTTTGAACCCCAGCTTTGTCCCTTGCTTATTGTGTGACCTTGGGTAAATTAAATGACTTTACCATGCTTTGCTTTCTTCTTCAGTGAAATGGGGATATTAGTGATACTTAATTCATAGAGATATTTTGAGGATTAAAATATGTAATGATCGTAAAACTCTTAATACAGAAAGCTCTTGGAATGGTGGTTCGTAACCGTGGCTGTGTGTTAAAATCACCCAGAGAGCTTTTAAAAAATATCAACGCACCCTTCGGCGACTACAGCTCTGGCAAAGTGAGAGCAGTGATTTGGGCTCTGATAGCAGACTGACAGCGTCAGAATGAGAACATTCAAGTCTGGCTTCTCCCAGTTCCCTCAGAAACAGCCCAGTATAGACTGGAACCTTGCGGGTGGATTTTGGTCAGTCATCACTTTCCCCATATCACTGTGGATGTGCACAGATATCCTGAAGGAATATGTAAGAACCATAATCTTCACGTTGGGCCCCATTTTATATGGAAGACCCAAAGAACCTGGTTTGCCCTTTATCTTGCCATGAAAGGCAGCTTGATCAAAGCATACGTGAGAACTACTGCATTGGACATTCCACCCTAGGAGAAGCTTACCATGGAGTCAGTGACAACTCGTGTGAATAATGTGGACTGCCACCAAGTTCAGATTGCCACCGTGGCACACTTCACCAACGCTGCCTCAAAACCCGTTCTTTGGCACCAAGGTCCTCCCTGACAGAGGAAACTGCACACAACATGCCGTATGCTGGGGGCACAGCAGCAGCAAATGTGAGGAAATGAGGAATGCACACTCCCCTGTGCAGAAGCAGAGGTGTCCCAGCATCCAAGGAACGAACTTTACTGCAGCTCGGGAGGAGACGGCTGTATCCCGGCTCCGAATGAAGCCGCAGTGGTCAGCACCTGATTCCCTAGCACCTTTAGATCGGGAACCTCCAGGCATCGACCACCAGAGGTGCTGAGAAGAGCTCTATATGACTGTGTTCCTCTGTTCACAGACACGTGATGAGGCATTGAATTAGTTTTCTATGGCTGCTCGGCTAAATTACTGCAAGCTTAATGGCTTAAAACAATACAGATTTATTTTCTTACAGTTCTAGAGGTCCGAAGTCAGAAAATGAGTCTTAAGGGTTAAAAGCAAGGTATCGGCATGACCTCATTCCTTCTAGAAGCTCTAGGGGAGAATCCATTCCCTTGCCTTTTCCAGCTTCTAGAAGCTGCCTGCATCCCTTGGCTTGCGGCCCCTCTTCCACCTTCCAAGCCAGTAATGGCACCACTCTGCCCTCTGTTTCCACTGTCACGTCTCTTTCTCTGACTCTCCTGCCTCTTTAACTTGATCACACCTGCCAAGTCCCTTTCTCCACATAAAGTAACATATCCACAGGTTCTGGGAATTAGGATCTGGACATCGCTGGGGAGCTATCATTCTGCCGACCGCAGCATCATGGGGGCAAAACCGTAGAGGTCAAAGACAAGGTAAATCGGCAACACGGAGGAGAGGGGCCAGAGTGACACGAGCCTCGCCCGCCTCTCCTTTGCCGCACGTTGACCTTGGTGCATCTAGAACACATAGCAGCTGAAAGAATCCTTCGCCTGTGAATACTGAGAGACATAGAGCGTGGTGATTTATGTAAGAAAATCTCCTAGCTTACAATATGTAATAGTTTTTTCTTTGTAATCATTGAGAAGGGGGTTAAATTCCTCTTCTTTTCTGGCTGCCACAGTCACTCAGTACCCTGGAAGCGAGGACAGAGTCCCGTGTGCCGCTTACGACCCCACCGCAGACCTTCTCTTATTCTTCTGATCACTTTTGCAGAACCTCTGATTGAAGAGAGCTCTCCCACACCTGTTTGGTCTGAACCCAAACTATATTTCAAAAATAATCCTCACCTGAGAGTAGATGCTCCCTTGCCTGCGCCTGCCAGCACTGGGGAAGTGGGCTAGACAAAGATTCCCTAACCCTTGCCGCACCTTTCAAATCTGCTGTTTTAGAAATCCTTGATAAAGCAGTGCTGGCTTGCTTGAACTCACAGCCTTCTCTATGAGTGAATTGTCTTTGGAACCAGGAGCCTCTTTTCGAGTATCAGGACTGAAACCCTTTTGTTTTGCTTTTGCAATGAATTTTTCTCTACTGAGCCAGAGCAGTTGAACCAGCTCTTTGAATCACCTTTGGACTCACGTGCTTTTTCAAGTGTCTTCAGGGAAGCAGCAATGTTTTACTCCCTGCGTGTGGTGTGCTGTTGTGCACTGTGAAGGCCTGGCTGAAGATGCCTGTTTCTCACAGTGTACAGTACTATTTGCACACAGGAATGCATCATACGTAGAGCACAAAATGGCCAATGACCTTGGAGAGATGCTGTCAAACTTGTGAAATAGGTAAAGAAAAAAATAGATTAAAAAAAAGTCTCAGCCTCCTTCTTGCCTGTTGCCCCGCCTCCTCCTCCATGGTGTAATTGATCCAGATAGAAGCAGTAGCTGTCCTCTCTGGACCTCAGTTGCCCCTCTTGGTATCTGTCCTTGACCTGGCAGTCTCGGCCTCCAGAATCATACTCTCACCTTCCCCGAACTTGACTCACACTCTGGCCCAGCGTCCTGGGGGCACCTTGAGTTTTTCGACTTAGAACTTACGTTGCATTTCCTTATTGAGGTTTAAAGTTGGGTTTTATCTGTTTTCTCAGAAAGGATATAACCCCATACTGGTTGAAAAATCCCTTGTCTGACTTAGAATAATGTATGCATTACAAACATTAATACTTGAAACCAATGGGACATCAAATGTATTGTGCTGTCACACATTCGTTCTTAGAAACCTTAGACCCTGGAGCTCGCAGCTACTGGCCCCCTGCTTCTCTAGCAACTTCCCAGCCCAGAGAAGTGAAGCACATGCACATGTGCCTGCCCCAGTGCCTGGCCTGGCTCAATGGAGGCGGTGCTTTATGGAGCAGTATTTCAACGAATGACTGAAACCTTGATGTTTGCCTCCCTGGGGTGCAATTCCCACACCAGACAGTGTGTCTGAGTGGAAGGAGAAAGGCTGGATTCAGGCCTCCGCGCAATGCTCCATGCGGTGGTTTTCCAGCTGCTGTGAAAGAGGAGGGTACCCGCTCAGGACATGTGGCCTCCGGGCTACAGAATCTCCAGGGCCTTTGCCAAATCACAGCTGCAGAAAGGGTCAGTGCCTGGGGAGCTGACTGCATTCCCTGATTTTAATAGACGTGTATATCTAATACCAGGAATTGAATGAGACAGAAATGCCAACCAATTAATTTGAGAACCTTTGTTTTTCAAAAGCGTCTTAAAGTCGTTTTTTGGGTCATGATTCTTTTAAAAGGCATTGAAGATAACCCCGCCTGCTTGGCTATCTTCGCAGGGCAAAAGGGAGTGGCTGGCCAGCTGCTAATGGCTGGAGAAAGACCAGAGTATAAATAGGTAGAACAAACTGACAGCCCAAATGCTGCCATAAAACTTCAAGGGCCACTGTTAAAACCACTCAACCTCAACTTGAACCGGTCTTTAATTTCTAACGTAACTATATAAAACATTTATCACCACAGTTTTGCTCTAATTATTTCTTTTTCCCTTTCTCTTGCCTTTCCTAACAAACCAATCAGTTCAGTTCTATGACCAAAATTTAAAATTGTGGGTAGTGAACAAAAGGTATACCTTTAAGATCCAGAAAACGTGCTCACACCACACTTTTAGGCCATCACCGCGTATGATCTCAAAACAAAATGCAGGCCCTTCAGGGCAACTGATACCATTATAAAACCATATCATTATAACTAGTAAATAAAATGCTCTTTAAAGAAATCAGTCATCTCTATTCATATGATTTTTATCCAATTTAAAGGTCACAGTTGATAGTAGGGAATAAAACTGGAACAAAAGAAAAACATTTCTGTAATACCGTTTGCATTCTGACCACGAGGAAGAAAGCTAGATTCAAAACAATGATTTCCCAGAAACTAAAATTAATTCAAAGTTCTCAGGAAAAACTGCTTAATGGTTATTCTGTATGGAAGCAATGATTACATCTTTAAATAAAAAGATAGTTTTTATTTGAGGCCGATTAGAAATAATTAAGAAAAGTGGGTAGAGGGAAAAAAGTGATACGGAGCAATCATATACCAGGTGACAGGATTCGTTTCCCAGTTATGAGCTGTGCTTTACGTTTACTAACCTCTACCTCTATGTTCCGCTGCTGTTTTATGTCACTCTGTTCCTAACTTCATTATTTTTCATGCTGCTAAAATGGATGACACTGTCTGGTTATTTAGTACCAAGCAGGGCTATTCATCTATTAGTCTGTAGGTGAATAGTCCTCTAAGGGCAGACCACTAAAAGATACCTTGTGTGCACACATACATTGGGGGTATGCATTGGGGTAATTCAAAAACAATTGTTTCTCTTAATTGGGAGTTGGGTGGGGGAAGAGGAAGGAAAATTATATGAACACTTGAATAATTCTCAAGGATTTAAATCATTCAAAAGAGAAATCGTATGGACTATTACTCAGCCATAAAAAGGAATGAAATAAAGCCATTTGCAACAACATAGGTGGAACTAGAGACGATCATGCTAAGTGAAGAAAGTCAGAAAGAGAAAGACAAATATCATATGATATCACTTATATGTGGAATCTAAAATATGACACAAATGAACTTATCTATGAAGCAGAAACAGACTCACCGACATAGAGAACAGACCTGTGGTTGCCAAGGGGGAGAGGGGATGGGGGAGGGATGGATTGAGAGTTTGGGATTAGCAGATGCAAACTATTATATATAGAATGGACAAACAAGGTCCTACTGTAGAGCACAGAGAACTATATTCAGTATCCTGTGACAAACCATAATGGAAAAGAATATTCTAAAAAAAGAATGTTTATACATGTATAACTGCATCACTTTGCTGTACAGCAGAAATTAACACAACATTGTAAATCAACTACACTTCAATAAAATAAATAAATTAAAGTAAAAAACAGAAACTGTGAGGTCCCTTAACTGTGGTGATAGCATTCTATGGTGCATGAAAGAACCCAGTAAAATTCTGGGTAGCTGTGACCCAGCACCAAGAATGCTACAATGAATAGTCCATAAAGTTCTTCAAAAACCAATGATGTTTTATGCTCCCTTCTTTTCTTTGAAGAGATTTTTTTTCTCAAATAAATGGTCGTGGCAGTAAAAAAAAAAATTCACGTTTCCATTTTACAAGGCTCAATAAGGTTGGCCACGTGTCACACGTCTTTTTCTGGCTTCAGAATAACTTGTGAAACGCCAGCAGTGTTTCTCAGGTGGTCTCAGCCATGGGGCAGACCAGTCATAGTCTAGGAGATCGGAACTTCGCCCTTGGGATGCAAGCACGGTATGGTTGTAAATATTAGGTCCTCAACCCAAATTGTGCTCCCCTGTCCATACTACACCCTCCTCAGTTCTCCTGTCACCCTTTTCCCTTCTTACAAGGTTGAGGATTACAGTGGCTACACCTGCTGTGAGCAGACCCCCACCACTCCCAGGACAGACTCCTCAATGGTTCTAAAAGTGGTGTCAGGAGAACAGCTGGGACTCTCAGACAGTGCTGGACCCTCCCTTCAGGCTAGATCAACGTGGTAGGAAAGCACACCGCCCATCTAGGTCACGTCGCCTTGAATTAAGACATCATTATTATTCTGGCAGCCTACCCCTTACCGAGCGGAAACAGGTGGGTGCAGTTGGCAGTAACTGATCCCTTTTTCTGACTCAGAGCCTGGCACACTCCCCATCATGGTTAGCAAATCCCAGAAGCCCCAATCATCAGGTAATTGCTTGATGGGGACCAGATCAGCCCTGGGGGCTAGCAGTCCCTGATAAGAAAAGGGATATAGAACTTGGAACTAATTATTTTCCTTTTACATGCGGCATTACAGTAGAAATAAAACCGGGCTCGCGTTAGAATTTTAAGGAAGACATTTTTCACCTGAGTCTTCATCAGAATATCGGTTCTCCTCTCCCATCACCTCTTTCTTTAGCCACCCAGCTCTTACCTAGAAACTGGTGTGTATTCACTGTGTGGTGAGGACAATACATGCTCAGAAAAGTAAACCTGAGAGTTAAACCTGCCAGATCAGGAAACCAAGCGATTCTCTGAAAAATTCTGACCCCTAATCTTTTGTGTCCTGCGCTGCTCAGATAATTCAGGTGAAAATGGGGCTACTCCTAAACTGTTTCAAAATTGCTTCAATTTCCTTTGTTTCTAGTAGAGATTTTGTTGCATGTGCTTTTCAGCCAAAAGGTATCTCAAACAAGAAGGAGGCTAGACATTGTCTCTGTGTCAACAGGGTGGGTGCGGGTTTTCTGAGCGATTAGTGTGATTGTATGTGTTTCTCTCCACTGATCAGAGCTCTCAAACACCCCTGAGCCCTCGGGCAAATGGTTACGGAGGAAGAGAGCCTGGTGAGCAGAGCAGACCCCGTGGTCAGCTCCATCTGGCTTCCTCTCCTGGCTCGCCCACTAGCTGCCTGTGCGCCCACTCTCTCTGGCTGTCATTCCTGCTCCAGGACAGGATAAGCCTGACAGGATAGCTGTGACAATCAGATGAGGTAGCCTAGATTTAAGCTGCTAACAGTGCCTGGGAAGTATGAGCAGTTAGTATCTCATTTCTCTTCTTGACCACATAGGAAGGACGGCCATACCTCCTGGTTTTGCTGCTGTGTCAGTCTAATTATGAACAGCACCCCGAGTGTCCTAGTTAAGAGGATAAAGTATACGGTTACTCTACATCCAGGTAACGCTGGGTTTTGATGAGTGTCTTTGTCAGAGAACTTTTGTGGCGAAGAATGAAACCCTTTTAAGCCAAGAAGGGGATTTATGGGCAAGATGCAGAGGTCGTCCACAAAACGGCCAGGCTTCGCGAGGGGTCAGCACTCCCAGAAGTCCCTGCTCTTCTCTCTCCGGAGCTGTGTGTTCTCTTGATTACTTCTCCCTGCACATCTGGTTTTGTCTTTCCCTTTGGGCAGACTGGCTTTAGCTGTTTTGGCGAGCACGAGACCACCGTCACCTCGAACTTTATACGATCTTCAATTCACATGGGCTAAGTCAGGTCTTGAACTCCAACTTCATACTCTTGGGGAAAAAAAAAAAAGGATTCCTGGCTTTTTGCGTGCACACATATACATTCCAAATGCATTGCTTTGGGTGTAGCATCCAACGATGGCTGAGTCAGCAGTGACTCCTGCTTCGTTGCCCCATTTAACAGGTCTCTGTGAACAGTCTCCCTGTGTTCCCAAGGGAGACTGGGAAGACTCTTTAAAAAGGGATGTAGGGTGGAGAACAAATTGTCGATGGAGGAAAAGATGACCTCTTTAGTAACTCCACCTCTGGCATATGGCATTCTGATGTCCCACTGAGACACTTCCCCACTGTCGCTCAACAGGCATGGTTTCCATGCTCCCAGAATTCAATCACACTTCTGCTTCCGGGGTCTCTTCAAGTACTTTTTTCTGTGCCGGGTGAACTGAAGCTAATAAATTCATCTGTCCTCAGGAACTCACATTTTGGCAGGGAATGTGAATGTTCCCTCCTCACAGCTAGTCAACATGCTTTTGTTTTCTCAGAAGCTTCCTAGGGGCAGGGGGCCTTCAACTAGCACTTCTCAAGCTTTTCCACCAAAGCCGCCCTGACCGTGGAAAGAAGTCCTGTGAGTGGGGTTCTGGGATTGTAACACAAAGCAAACAGAACATTTCTCACATTTTAGCTTTTAACGCAGTTCAGATTTGTACTTTATAAAACATTAATGTTGGTTATGACTTTTTTCTCGAATTCTGGCATGAAACCATGCTTCTCAAACAACATATTGTGACTCTCCTAGAACTGAGTATCTCCAGGCACACTGCCACATACAGACTCAGCCCAATGGAAGGGACAGATAACCATGGATATCGAGGCATCAGGATAAGTCATGGAGAATCCAGTTTGGAGTAGAAGGCTTTTGTTTGGTCTCTCAGATCATGAAACATATGAACATATGCGTGTAGGGTTGAATCTGAATCGTATGCATGTTTTCTTATGCATTCTTATGTCTCTTATGCAACAACCCAGAGGTTGATCTGGGCTCTATTCCTAGTTCTAGCTGGGTTCTCCTCCCCACGCTCACACTAACTATTGGCTATTACAGGGCTGAAAAAAAATGAAGTAACTTCACGTCTTCTCCAGACTAAATATCCTGTATTCTTTCCATTGTCGTGAGTGCACGCTCCCTGCCCCTCATCCTCTATTCTGACGCTGTTTGTCAGCTGTGCCCTCGTCCCCTCACTCTCAGCACAGCTGGCTTCTCGGTGCAGCCCAAGATGGTATCGGGCATTGTGCAGCCCTGGCATGTTCTCGCGAGAGCACGCCCCCTCCCACTCTTACTCAGCTGTTTCCAAATGGATTGCTATTAAGTAGTCTTCCTGATACTGTATTTCTACAGGAAACTTTTCTTAAAATTTAACGAGTGGTTTTACATGCATTCTGACTAAACGTTGCCTTTTACTTTGCTTACCATTTTAGGCTTTTCAGATCTTTCTGAATCTTGAGTTTGTTGTACTTTTCCCAGTTTTCTCTTTTTTTTAACCTCCCTAACTTTTTTTAGACCTATTGTAAACTCTAGGCACTATGTCATAGAGCAGATCTCCAGATCTTCATCTTGCATAACTGTAACTTTATATCCACTGAAAAATAACTCCCAATTTCTGCTTCCACCCTCACCCCAATCTCTTGGCGATTACCATTCGATTTTCTGTTTCTACAAGTTTGACTATTTTAGATACCTCACCTAAGTGTGATCATACAGTATTTGTCCTTCTGTGACCAACTTAATGTCTTCCAGATCCATCCACTTTGTTGCAAATGGTAGGATTTTCTTCTTTTTTCAGGCAGGATAATATTCCATTATATGTATCTACCATATTTTCTTTATCCATTCATCTGTGGTTGGACAACTGGGTTGTTTCCATATCTTGGCTATTGTGAATAATGCTGCAGTGAACATGGGAGTTCAGATATAGCTTCAAGGTCCTGATTGCAATTCTTTTGAATATATACTTCAGGAGTGGGATTGCTGGATTATATCGTAGTTCTATTTGTAATTTTTGGAGATTTTACCTCTGTAATTTTCATGAGTGTGTCTTTATGATTTCATCCAAGTCACTAATAACTATGTTGAACAGGTCAAAGAATCCTGCAGAAGTCCACTGAAGTCTGTTCTCTGGGTTCTTTCATTCAACTGTCAACAACATATTAAGTGTATATTAAATGCCAGGCTACTTGCAAGGCTAGGGATATGGTGGTGAGAAAAACCGCCATGTCCATACCCTCATGTGGCTTACAGTTTAGTGGGGGAAATAATACTGGTTGTACAATCTCACATAAAGATGTATAATGATGAGGTGATAATATATTTTGGAGGAAAAGTAGAGGGTGCCTAGAGGAGAATCTGACCTGGTCTAAGGATTCGAGTTCCCTGAGCAGGTACTATTTGAACTGGGAATTAACAAGGTAAAGAGGGGAGGGCACTGCAGACGGAGGGCACCACACAGGCAAAACTTAGTGATGGAGCCCGCATGGTCAGGAAACAAGGGAAGGCCAGTATTGCTGGAGCACAGATCCTGAGGGAGGTGGCATGAGATGTGGGCTAGTTTAGAAGTTGGCTCTTTACTGAGAGAAAAGTGGAACGCTTTGACAGTGTCAAAGCAGGGAAGTAGCGTAGTAAGATCTTCATTCTTAAAAGATCCCTCAGCGTGGAGAGTGGGTTAGAGAGGGGAAAGAGTGTTTCTGGGGAGAGACTTCCCTGGTGGTCCAGTGGCTGAGAATCTGCCTTCCAATACAGGGGATGTGGGTTCAATCCCTGGTTGGGGAGCTAAGATCCCACATGCCGCAGGGCAACTAAGCTCATGCGCTGCAACTACTGAGCCTGCGCACTGCAACTACTGAGCCCACGCACTCTGGAGCCTGCACGCCACAACTAGACAGAAGCCAGCACCCCGAAACGGAAAGATCCCGCATGTCGCAACTAAGACCGGACGCAGCCAAAAATAAATAAATAAATATATATATATTTTTAACAAAGAGTGTTGATGGGGAGACCACTGAGGAGGCTATTGTCAGAATTCAGGCAAGAGATGAAAGCAATTTGGACTAGGGTGCCAGCAGTAGGAATGGAGAGAAATGGATGGTTTCGAGAGGTACTTAGGAATACAGTAGACAGGACTTACTGATACTGATGAAGAGTAAGGAGAAGAGATATAAAGAATGGCCCTTAGTTTCTCATTTTTATAACTATATGAATAGTGGTACACTTGATTATGACAGGGAATATTGCAGGTAGAGCAGGTTCGGGGAGCAAATGGGATAAGTTTGACTTCAGACATGTAGTGTTTGAGTACCACTGAGATATCCAAATAGAGATGTTGAAAATAATAACAGCAAGCCCTTATATCATGTCAACATATTAGGTGATGTTTAAAGCACTTTGTACATATGAATTCATTTACTCTTTACAGTACCCCTGTGTGGTAGGTACTGTTATGAACTCCATTTTATAGAGGAGGAAACAGAAGTACAGAGAGGTGAAGTAATCTTCCCAGAGTCACACAGCTAGTCAGGAGAGAGTTTAATAAGTAAGTCTGGCACTGAGAAGAAAGGTCTGGACTAAAGTTATAAATTTAAGAATCATTGGTAAGTCACAGGTATGGAGGAAATTGTTCCAGGAAGATAGCACAGAGTAAAGAGAGCTGAACACTGGGATAGAAAAATTACCCACAATCTATGAATAAGGCCAAGGGGATGGCTGGCTGCATGTCCTCTCATTGCATCCTGAGTCAATGTTTATCACACCTACCCACGGATTACTTAATTTTCTAGGAAAATATACCACTGTTTAACTTTGCTTCTTTTTACTATTAATTAAGAGTTCACTCCTTGATGTTGCATTTACTTGTATATTTGTGCCCTGTAGAAATACAAATGATTTCTACCGGGCAGAAAAGAAAATTCCAAAGGTAAAAACTAATAAAAACAGTAACCAGTTTTGTATGCAAACAGCAATCTTATTCTAACTTTCTTGTCTTAAAAGGACTACAAAACCACCAATTCCTTAAATCTTCTTAGAATCAGCTTTACCATTTTGCTGGTTCCATCATTCATTACGGAGTTGAGTGAAACCCTTGACACATGTTCATTCTCTATTTGTAAGAGAGTCATGGTTTAACTTCTGAGAATTACCCTAAGAAAGAAATGGGTCTTGAGCATCTTCAACCGTCTTTGGGAGAACCATGACTAGCCACAAATCCACCAGCTGTTCCTGAGCCCACATCTCTCCTTCTTTTCATTTATTCATTTTTTAAAACGTATTACTGGAAAAGTACTTAGCACAAGGTATCGTAAAAAGCTCAGGGCATGGGAAAGAGAGAGTGAAACATGAAGACGATGCCTCTGAGGCACTTACGGTCCATGGTGGGAGGGGAGGGGAACACACAAATCAACAGGAAACCATAATATGTAACGTACCATCAAGGGAGGATGCTATGAAGCATATGAGAAGGCTTTGCAATGGACCTTAGATGATAAAGGGGGGACTTTGCCAGATGGGAATGAGAAGAAAGGATGGAAGCAATAACGTGAACAAAGGTGACACACAGCAAAAGAGGGCACCATGTTAACGTTTTGGTGACGTTCACATACCCCTTGCTTTGGCATTCTGCACATGCCAGTTTAGATCCCTTGGAAATGGCTGAACCTGGGAACCCAAGCAGGCTCTCAGTGCTCACTGACCCCCCCATCCTGAAGGCTCAGAAATGGTTCACGGTCACAGAATCTCCTAATAGGTGACTCCCCATCTGGAACGCAGATGGGCATTATGTTCATCCCGGTTGCTACATCTTTTCATTGCTCCAGGCATGACATTCATACGGGATTTTTGAGTCAAGAATAGTTTGTCCTTAACTACTGAAAAGAACCTAATAACTATAAAAACAGAGAAGTAAAACTTAGTCACCTGGGTTTCTGGCTTTATTTTTGAGGAGACGGCTTTGAAACATGTATAAAATGGGCAAAACACCTATCCAAAAGCAGTTCTTCAAGAACAATATTCCTGAGCAGGTCCTGTGTTCTCAGTGGAGGTGGGGATTTTCTGTGCCCTGGAAGGTAGGACTCGGGACCAGCTGGCTCTTCCCACGTAGCTGACATTGTACGAATTCCTTTCATCTGATCATCTATAATTCTCAAAATACCCATTAGGATTGTTCTTTCCATTTTACAGAAGAACAGAAGCATTTTCAAAAAGAGTAAATAGAGGACCAAAGATCACGGAATTGGGGTTTAGCGCAGACTTAACAAAGTGCACATATGTTGTACGTTCTTTAAAGCAATTAGGTGTTAGTTGCTATTTCCTGTTCTGGCTTCCTGTCTCAATTGGCAGGTTCCTGTGACCCGTGTCTTCTTGTCCACTTGGGACTGCTGGCTACGTTCTGATGGTGCCCGGGGAGACCCTACAGCTCAAGCCCTTTTTATTATTTATTCCCTGGCCCCAGTCCAGGGGACTTTATTCTCAGAGCTTCCTATTAACTCCTCAGAAAATCTTACCTAAGAACACATCTAGCTAGGCTGTGCATTGATAAGAACTGAGCGCTTAATCTACAGGGAACAGATCCGAGATCTCCCACAAACACCAGATAGCTCCTTCCTTGCACCAGGAGAAACCTGGTGTTTAACATCTATGAAGTTCACTTTGTTTCCATAAATATTTATTAGATCTGTATTATGTGTCAAGAACTGCTCTGTGTCACTGGTCACCAGGGATGCTAAGATGTAAACAACAGAGTCCCTGCCCCAAGAAAAATGACATTCTCATTGCCTAAGGTAGACAGTGTGTAAGAGGGTCTGGGGACCCTCTGTGGGAGTTTGAACTGGGAGAGCCTGTTTGAAGGACAACTTAGCAGCATCTACTGACATTTTAAATGTGTACAGTCTTTGATGGAGGACTTTCACAGCTGTAAATTATCCATAGTAGTGCTCATACATAGGCAGACATATATTTAAATATATCTAAATATTTAAATGTATCTAATATATTTAAATGTACGTGACATTTGTTTTTAACAGTGGTATGTCAGAAAAGCAGCATTCCATGGAAAAGAACAAATTCTATTTTTATGTTCTGACATGAACAATTGTCCACATATAATCTTCACACGTAATTCCAAAACAATACAGAATATGCTTTCATTTATGAAAATCATTAACCTCTGTTACGTGTGTGTCTGTGCACACATGTGCACACATGTATAAATGCCAAGAGAGAGCTCCGGGTGGATGTCCAACAAATTACCAATAGGTTCTCCTTCTGGAGACAGGAATGGGATAGAGAGTCAGGGTAAAGATAGTCTTCCACTTTTTATTATACAAGTCTCTCTATAATTTAAACGGTTTTTATTACCTTGGATGTTCACTTAAAATAACTTAAAAGTTGGGCTACGAGAAAAGCACAGTAAGCTGTAGGAATTCAAAAAGGTAATGGAGTCCTGCTGGCCTGGGGCAATCACGGCAGATAAAGAGGGACATTTAGAGCCAGATCAGGGGTATTTTAAAGCAAGAATGTATTCCAGATGAGGAAATGGAGTGAACGGCAAGAGTGCTGTGCATTCTGCAAGGAGGATTTGGGTGACAACCAGCAGAGGGCTTGGGTGCCCAGGAAGTCCCAAAGGACTGTACTGAAATGTTAGCCTCTCTGAGAAACTTTCTGAGATTCTCCTCTTTGATTTAGGTCTTTTGTGTGTTTGCCCATTACTTGCATCATCTCAGGTGTTTGATAAATATTTGTGGGCCAAGTAAATTAAATCACTGTTAATTATTGAATGCATTGTATCATGTGTATCCCTCTATCACAGCACTTATTAAACTCCACTAGGACTGTCTCCCCTACTTGACTATAAATCTTTTCAGGACAAGAAAAATGTCTTTTTCTTTTCTTTTCATATCTGCTGGGTCTATTACTCAAAACAAAACAGACAATCAAAAATTCTGTTGAGTACCTGTATATGCCAACCATGAATGAACTAATCAAGTGTGAGATAAAAATCAATAAATAATACGTAAATAAATGACAAAGTGGGCGGTGCTCAACAGTAGACTAAGGTACTTGGGCCTATTCTGAGGGCAGTGGGAAACCACTAAAATTTTTGTGCAATATTATCAGAGCTGGTTAGAGGGTGGAAAGGAAGAAGAAGAGTTAAGAAACCCTTCAGATAGTTAAGATGGGAGAAGGTGAACATATAAAACTCCCCAAAGCAGATCACACTTGATTCAGTTGGCAGAAAAAGCATCCCAGTGAAAACAAGCTGCAGAAACACAATTAACACGTTTTGATCAGCATCTGTACGTATTCCATGGAGAGTGGCCTGTGTTTTCTTTGGGGAAGGGTGAGAGAGAGGGGGTGGAGAGGCCCCTCGGAAGGGAAGAAGCAAGAATAAATAGGTGACTGTGTAGCTCGAGGCAAAGTTCACCCTGCCCCCTACTTTCCAGGACCGGGTCTTACTTTCCTTTGTGCATAAAATAGCGCTCATCTGCCTGCCTGCTCACACTGGCTGCTGATTCCAGAAAACTAAGAAATCATGCAAGACCTTTGCTCATTTATTTTAAGATAAGTAAGCAAGAAATGGTGGGGGAGAGGCTCTGTTATTCTAACAGACGATGCTGAGGATAGAAAGAGAAATGGAGCCTTTAGAAACCTAAGTAAAAGCCCAAGTGACTTAAGCACAAAGTCCCGAGGCCTCTTGCGCCACATGAGCCCCTCTGTGCTGTCGCAGCTTCTTGACTTCACGTGGCGCAAAGGAAATAAATAAAATGGCTGTCAAATGACATATTTACAGTTTTGACTGAAGAAGACATGAAAAACTGGAAGCTCTTTTTACGTATACACTCTAAGGACCACTTTCTGCTGTCAAGTTCAAGTGGCAGCATTTGGCCAAGTAATGCATGAAGCTCTGGGGGCCAACTGTGACATCAGTTGAGGGGAAACAGCGTCCAGGGGAGGAAGGAGAAGAGACAGCCCCTTGCTGGGACTGCTTCTGTGAGAGGCCTTTGACAGAACAACAAACAGGAAATTTTCTCCTCAACACAAGGAAATAAATGCCGAAAAATAAATCGTTTTTAACACATGTGACTTTAGAAGGAGTTGAATTCACATCTGATTTCTTCAAAGAGTCCAGGTATAAAACAGGGAAGTTTCCTCCACTTGTCCCCTGAAAAGACACATCATTTGTGTTCTATGGAGCTCAACATGGACAACTGGATACATCTACCTATAAAATATGAGAGAGACTTTTCAAGCAGACATTAGAATCTAAGCAACTGGTATGTAATTGAGTGGCCAGATGAGCTCTCCTCCTTTGGGACACACAGTCTCTGCCCGCACAGTAATTCTGGGGATGGGGCCACTGCCCAGGCCGGGATGGGAATCTCTCTCTGGGGGCTGACCCTGAAGTCAGGTCACCAGACACGCCGGACTGCAGCTTTACAATCACCCTGTGCGTGTTCTCCTGTGTGATGGCTGTTACTACGTTAACCCTCTGTGAGTTTCCATATGGTTTTCTCAGGAAAGCTCTGGTCCTGTTTCTGCCAGGCAAAAAGGGGAGGGGAAGGAAAGAAGGCAGCATTCATTTATTTATTCAACAAAATAGGTGCTGGATAAAGTGTGAAACTGACGGACAAAAATGGCAGGCAAAATGGTATGTTTGAAAGGACCCCATTGAGGTCTTTTATGTGTGATTCTTTATCATGTGATAAATTCAGAGGGGAAACAGCAGCCGCCCAGCCAGCCAGCCTCCCTCCACGGGGCAGGCGTCTGCTTTCGTAACTGTTCAGAAGACAGTTAACACAGCAGGTCTGAGACTGCTGTCCTTCGAAAGGCATGCTTGCAAGTTGGCTCTTGGCTGGCATGTGGGACTTTGGATTTGGGGAGTGTTGCCATCATTTCCTAACTGATAAGGGTGGTTTAAAGAAGCTAAACTGTTTGTACAAACAATGTCGTTCATGGTGAACACTGGTTTCCTTTCTGGGGGTCTGGATTTTGGTATGTGCTAAGCAGAGGGTGCCTACATGACCAGTGTCCAATAAATACGCTGGGCATTGAGTCTCTCACAAGCTTCTCTTGTTTATATACCTTTTTGCTGGAGTAATTAAGCATGTCCTGTGTGTCTCTGCTGGGAGAAGACTCTTGGAAGCTTGCAGCTGGTTTCTTCCAGACTTTGCCCCATGTGCCTTTTTCCCTTCGCTTAGTATCTTTTTGCTGTCATTAATCACAGCCATGAGACAACTATATGCTGAGTCCTGTGATTTATTCTAGCCAGTCACCAAACCTGGAGGTGGTCTTTGGGGACCCCCTGCTCCATCTTTACTGTGCCCTACACTTAATGATCAAGCCTCTCATATAAGTTCTTATTTAATTCCATTTTCAGGAGCTCATTCAATGGGACTTTCTGGAGGCAGAGAGCACCGGGGTGAATTCCAAAGCAGAGAAAAGATAATGAAGGGGAAAATGCAGTTTACCCAGAGCTCTGCTGGAGTTTAGTATAGGAGGTCTTCATTATCTTTGTATCGCATTTAGCCTTAGTTATTACTATAGAGTTTGTTGTGTGCTTTTTACAATGTCATATTTTATGTTTCTTATATTCTGGAGGCGACAAGTCAAGTTCATACATCTTAACAATTATTACAAAAACTGTATTTTTTCAAGTGTTGAGTCCTCTATTATTCCATAAATAAGGAGCTTGTAAAACAATAGAGAAAAATACTCCAGTTTGCTGAATTTATCACTTGAGCTCCTTTCCGAGTTATTTTCTTTCATTTTAAATGAACTTTGATTTGTCAATCTTTTTAACAACAAAGGCATCTACAATGCAATTATATGCTTCTTCTAGAAACTGAGTATATAAGCATGAACGCACGTATGCATGTATACCCATGGGTACAAAGGGCAGAACTCTTTGTTTTGATTGATATTTCTTCTTTCTTTTCTTTAGCTTACAGACACATCTTTCTTTCCTACATCTTATTGGTTCCACTAAGCCTACAAATTCAAATATAAACGCTTTCAGTAGGCCCTGAAAGTTTTGGAGAAGGTGGCAAGGACATAAGGGTCCTTATTTGTGTTTGTTATCTTCAGAGTGCTAAAGCCTTTTGATGGCTTTTTGCAGTGGACGTGGCAGACACTGGTGGTTTGCATACCCCCAAACCAGATATTTCCCTTTTCTTCCTTTGCTAACTGAACCTTGATTTTGGGGTGGTAGCCATGCATCAGTCTCCAGGAGGTGAATCATGATTGATCTAAGGCAATCAGGGCAACCGTGTTTCTCTTCTCCAGTGGTTCATCTAGCAATGCCCATGTGACCCAGTTCTGGCTGATGAACCATAAAGAAAGTCTGATGGGAGCTTCTGGGAAAGATTTTCTTTTCCCTCCATAGAGATTCATATGAAGAAAAATCTCTGTTGCTTCCTTTCTACCTTTTAGGTTTTAGACACAATTAGACAAGGACTTGATTTCTGGAGGTGGAGTGTCTATCCTAAGACCATGAGGTTACATATGTGAGCATGAAAGCTAACATCTCATGACAGTGGAATGGAAAGATGAAAAGCGCCTGGGCCTTGGGTGACTGTTGAACCACCAAACTAATTGTGGGGCTGCCCTTCTCTGGATTTCTTTTCACGTTAAGAATAAATGTTCTTATCCTTTAAGGCTGTAATTTTTCTCTTACTTGTAGGTGAATGTATCTTGATACAATCAGTAATGCAGTGCGACTCAAAATAATATAACATTGATAAGTGTAGGGGATACCAAGATGCTCTGCTCGTATCTACTCTTCACATCCTAAGCACCCATTCTCCAGCTGCTGGGAACATGGGCTGCTGATGGCTCACAGCTGTGATGAGAAATTGCCTCACCCAAGGCTACAGCCCCAACCAGGGGGAGCTGACGCTGAGATAAAATGACCTAGCCCTCTTCTCTCAATTTGGGACAACTCTGGAGGGTCATCTGCAGGAGACGGCTGTGACATGGCATTCTGGTGACCTGGCACATTCCATATACAGACCCTCTTTGACTTACAACGTGGGTACATCCTGAGAGCCCACTGCAAGTTGAAAATATCGTAAGTTGAAAATGCATTTAGTATATGCAACCTACCTAACATGGTAGCTTAGCCTTGCCTACCTGAAATGTGCTCAGAACACTTACATTAACCTAGAGTTGGGCAAAATCATCTAACACAAAGCCTATTTTATGAAGAAGTGTTGACTCTCTCATGTAATGTATTGAATACTGTACTGAACGCGAAAAACAGAAAGAATGGTTGTCAGCGTATCGGTTGTTTACCCTCCTGATCGCGTGGCTGACGGAGAGCCCCATCACGCTGCCCCCTCCCAGCATCACGAGAAATCATCTTACTAACCCAGGAAAAGATCAAAATGCAAAGTTTGAAGTATGGTTTCTACTGAATGCATATCGCTTTCACACCATCAGAAAGTCAAAAAAATGTGAGTTGAACCATCATAAGTTGGGGACAGTCTGTAGTTACTGTTTAAACTGCAGCTTATCTGAGTCTTGGAGAAATGCATTGCGGGTCCTCTCAGAACTCCAGAGCCTGGGAGGAACTCTAAGGGGCTGCTATGAGGCCATCTCCTACTTGATTCCCCATTTCCCCAGGAGACTGGCATGAGGTAGTTGCTTATTGCCTTGTAGTTTATCATGAGGTATGGGGTTCTCTGTCCCCTGCCCCTTAACAGAAGACATGCAGACACAACTGCTGTGCTGCAGGCTAGCACTGGCCCCTCAGCCACTGCGTGTCCCATGGCTCCTGTGTCAGTCATCTCTTTTCCTTTCAGTATCATCCTTTTTGGTGCGTGGGATGCAGACCATGCGGAATGGCACCTTTGACTTTCTCTTCCTTTTGCTGTCTAGATAAGTAGTAAATTGTCTAAATCTAAAAGTAGCTCATTGCATGTTTCCTGGCAGAATCTCAGGCTTTGGCCTTTGGCCTTGTGTTGTACGTGTGTACTTGACACCCATCCCAACTCCTAAGGTTTCTGCAGGAGTCACCGAGCCTCAATTGCAATCACATGGCAGGTCAGCTTTTCTCTATGCCTGGGGTCACCGTCCTCACTTCCCTACATGTGTACCTCCCAAGACATTTCCCAAAAAACCCTGCGTGCAATTCTGTCTTGGCATCTGTTTCCAAACCTAAGATAATGGGTCCTAGCAGTGGTCCTAGAAAGCGGACTCTAAAATGGGATTCTGGAGACGGATTATTCACCCACCAGCTGGCAAACAGGACCTCATCACTGGTGGTAGAATCCCTGAGATGCTTTAGGGGTGCAGCTATTAAAACTTTCATTGATGGTAAACTGGGATGGGTACCGGTAGGAAGGTATGTACTGGATGGAGGAATACATTTGCTGCTTGAGACGTCTGGAGGAAATGGTAACTAATAGACTGTGGCATTGGTGGCTGTTTCCAAGTGCCACTGATCTGTCAGAGTTACTGAAAGGCTCAGCAAGATTAAGCACCAATTCAAGGCAAACTATGAACGCTGCAGGCCTCACGTTTAATAAACCCTAATTTCCTACAGCCATAGGGCAGTCATAGAGGAGGACCAAACCCAGGACTTAATTGAAAGATTCAAAAAGTTTCGGAGAAAGTTGAATTCTTAGCTCCAGCAAATGCCCTATGCCAAGGCCAGGACCCTAGTAGGCAAGGACTGAGACCCTGAGATCTCCCCAGATCTGGGTAAATGAACTTGAGAACCTTGAAATCCCAGACTCCCCTGAACCCACTGGGCCTAAAGAAGTGACCCACTTCCCCTTTTTGGAAGACAATTACCCCCACCCCCTACCCCACCTTGAGAAATATACCTTCCAAAGACTCGAGAGCCTGTCACATCAGCAAAGTTTGGGGGGTACAGGGGTCTGGGTCATGCCAGAATATCTCCTCCAAAGTAAAGACTAATTCTTATTTGTCCTTCCCACTAGGAAAGAAGCAAAATTCCTGGTAGGCCTCAAAAGGTTTTGGAAGCAACATATTTAGTATTTGGGAATAAATACTGTCTTGACTCCTTTACCAGGCAGGGTGGAAGGCTGCTGGCTCTGAGCGGGGACTGGAGCAAGCATCTCCCCAACACAGCCCTGTTGCTTGGGGTGTGAGATCTGGCAGGCCCTCAAGTACTAGAAATGTCTGCAGTGGGAAACGATACCACATAGAATTGACAGTAAGCCTCAATAGGAGACTCAGTATCTGCCAAGTCATAGGATGGGCAGGTCGAGCAGCAATTTGCTGTTGGATGACAGTGGTACATCTGAGATTGGGCACTGGTGGGACCACAGGATCCAAACACAACATTTGTCACAGTGGGCTTGACACTTCTGCTGCAGCCCACACCTATGCCTATAGGAGGAATTTTGAAAAATACTTGAGTGTGAATAGCCAAAGCAATCATGAGAAAGAACAAAGCTGGAACCATTACACTCCCTGATTTCAAAATGTATTACAAAGCTATAGGAATCAAAACAGTGTGGCACTGGCATGAAAATAGACACATAGATCAATGGAACAGAATAGAGAGTCCAGAAATAAACCTATGCCTATATGGTCAATTAATTTATGACAAAGTAGCCAAGCATATACAATGGGGAAAAGACAGCCTCTTCAACAAATGGTATTGGGAAAACTGGACAGCCACATGTAATAGAATGAAACTGGACCACTACCTTACACAAAAAACTCAAAATGGATTAAAGATTTGAATGTAAGATCTGAAACCATAAAACTCCTAGATAAGTGATAGGTGATAAGTTCCTTGACATTGGTCTTGGTGATAAGTTTTTGGATTTGGCAACAAAAGCAAAGACAACAAAAGCAAAAATAAATAAGTGGGACTACATCAACTAAAAAGCTTCTGCACAGTGAAGGAAACAATTAACAAAACGAAAAGGCAATCTACAGAATGGGAGAAAATATTTGCAAATTATATATCTGATAAGAGGATAATATCCAAGATATATAAAGAACTCATACAGCTCAACAGCAAAACCCCAAACAATTCAATTAAAAAATGGGCAGAGTATCTGAGTAGACATTTTTCTGAAGAAAAGATTTTTCCAAAGATGGCCAATGGTTACACGAAAAGATGGTTGACCTCATCAATCAGGGAAATGCAAATAAAAACCACAATGAGATATCACCTCACACCTGTTAAAATGGTTATTACCGAAAAGACAAGAAATAACAAAGGTTGGCGAGGATGTAGAGAAAAGGGAACCCTAATACACTGTTGGTGGGGATGTAAATTGGTGCAGCCACTATGGCAAACAGTATGGAGGTTCCTCAAAAAATTAAAAGTAGAACCATCATATGATTCAGCAATTCTTCTGGAAATTTATCTGAAGAAAACAAAAAACACTAATTCAAAAAGATATATATGCACCCCCATGTTCACTGCACCATTAGTTACAATACCCAAGTCGTGGAAACAACTTAAATGTGCATCAGTGGATGAATGGATAAAGAAAATGTGCACAACAGAATATTATTCAGCCATAAAAAAGAACAAAATCTTGCCATTTGTGACCGTATGGATGGATCTAAAGGGCATTCTGCTAAATGAAATAAGTCAGAGAAAGACAAATACTATAATCTCACTTATATGTGGAATCTAAAAAAACGAAACTGAGCTTATTGAGAGAAGAGATTGGTGGTTGCCAGAGTCAGGGGACGAGAGGTGGGGGGGATAGGTGAAGGGGGTCCAGAAGTACAAGCTTCCAGTTATAACTTAAGTCATGAGGGTGTCGTGTGCAGCATGGTGACTACAGTTAATAATACTGTATTGCATATTTCAAAGTTGCTAAGAGAGTAGATCTTCAAAGTTCTCATCAGAGAAAAATAATTTTGTATCTATGGTTGATGATGGATGTTAACTAAACTTATTGTGATCATTTTACAAGATACACAAATATGGAATCATTATACTCTACACCTGAAACCAATATGTTACATGTCAAAACTTTTTTTTATAAAAGGAAGTATACAAAAAAAAAATACTTGAGTGTGTTATGGGCCAAATTGTGTCCCCCGCAAATTCATAAGTTGAAGTCCCAACCCTTAGTACCTCAGCAGTGACTATATTTGGAGACAGGCTTTCTAAATAGGTAATTAGGATTAAATGAGGTCATTGAGGAAGGCCCTAATCCAATATGACTGGTGTCCTTACAAGAGATTAGGACACAGACACACACACAGAGACAACCACGTAAAGACACAGCAAGTAGGCAGGCATCTGCAAGGCAAGAAGAGAGGCCTCACAAGAAACAAAACCTGTCAACATCTGGACCTTGACTTTCTGGTTTCCAGAACTGTGAGAAAATAAATGTCTGTTGTTGACACCACCCAGTCTGCAGTATTTCGTTATGGCAGCCCTAGCAAACGAACAAAGAATGAAAAAGAGAATGATACGGCAGTACCTAGAACAGGACACGACAGGAGTCAGAGCATTTTCTATATAGAAATTTGAAGCATATTCCTATGCTGAAAGAAGACATGGTAGAGTAGGCCAAGACCCCCCGTCCGGGGTGTTTTTTGTATTATCTCATGGCTTCATTGTTTCTGGTTCTCCACATGGCAAGAAATTCACCATATTAATCTGACTATGTCAGTGCTATAAGCATTTGTTTATCAGGGGAAAGCAGCATTTTTAATCTTAATAAATCAGTCCAATCAATGGACTGAACTACCCTTGAATTGGTAGATAGGACCTACTGGCCTAGTTCTTTAAAGAAATATTCAAATAACCAAACCAATTTTAATAAGAATTAGTTGCGGACTAAACATTTCACTACTTTTATAACGTATGACTTTTATTCAGATTTCCAGTTCATTTTCTGTTGAATAAGCAAAATTATGTTTGCTTTAGTATTTAACCATTACTATTTTAACTTTATTTTTCTTGGGTTAAGTAGATTCTATCTGTGTAGCAGCGTATGGCTAATTTTCACAGATGGGCCACAGCAGAATCCACCCTCAATAAAGTTTAGTTCAGATCCACAGACCAAAAAAAAAATCACTTTCAAACAAAGTAAGAATTCAAACATATGTAGGATATTAGGACTTCCCAGAAGTTCAATGATTTTCACTGTGGCTTCTATAAGATCTAAGATTCATATTATATGACTTTGTTTAATTTTGGCTTTGTTTTCCATTTGTTTTGCTTTTAAATTATGCAAAGTGTGACAAACGGTTTGAATACTTTCAGCATGAGAGTCCATACTTCCGGTACCCTATGTATATTCTGTTCATATGAAGAATTTTATTATTTATTTTTTATTTGCTAACATATATGTAATAGCCTTATAGTACACATTAAAATAATTTATATTAATTTAATACAAAATAAAATACCATATACTAAGAGCTGAGTGTTATGGTAACTTACAGAGCTAAAGCAAAACCAAATTTACTCAGCATAAACTTAGTTATACAACATCAATGTCAATTCAATTAGGTAATCTCTCCATATCAGGCCTAAGATATCATATAAATTAGAAAATTTTAAGCTGCCATATTTATTAGGTTCTTTATTGAGGCTGGCAGGAAGGGCTGGGAGAGAGAATGAAAAATAAATTGAAAAATGCTAAATCTTTTTATTAACATTTATTGCTCAGATATATTTTAAGTCATAAAGTATTTTAAATTTTATTAAACCAGCTGTAAAATGGAGGATAAGTGCTTTTTGCTTTATAGGGAAGTTTTTCCAATATAGGAATCCCCCGTATAACTGATGGGCACTTGAACATACTCAAGATTGGTTTTTATGACCTCTGTCAGGAATTCCCAATGCTTATCTTCAAGTTTCTTTTTCACCATATTCTGCTTTGAATGGGGCTTGAGTGGAGATCAGGAAGAAGTTCTTACAGAAAGGTGTCTCTGCACAAACAGATACTGTCCAAGGCCATGCAGACAAAATTGTGTTTCTTTGCTATTGTTATGTTAGGGAACCGTGGACTGAAACCGCCTGCCCTGGCCAGGCAGGATAATAACCGCTTGCAGTTATCTCACAGCAAGAGGTCCGGATAAGGAACATGGAACTGACAAGTTACTGCCAGCCAGGAAGAATTCGGGTGTGGCCAAAATGAGGGAGGAGATGCCAGCCCATAATATGTCCTGCCAACCTCTCAGAATCCTTCATGCTGGAATCCATCTTGGCTGAGAGATGCGTGCGCCACCAGGAAGGGCCCTGAGTCAGACCAAATACGGGCCAAGCAAGATGACTAGCCAGAGACAACCTGGAAAACTAACCTCACCACCATAACCCTGAGACTGTGAGCCACATGGCAGAGCAGTTCTCCTGGGTCCCCTTACCCCCCTGCTCTCTGCCCGGGCTCCCCTTCCCAATAAAGTCTTTTGCTTTGTCAGTACGTGTGTCTCCTCGGACAATCCATTTCCAAGTGTTAGACAAGAGCCCACTCTCGGGCCCTGGAAGGGATCCCCCTTCCTGCAACACTTACAATTTATCATTTTATCCCCTACCCCTTCCCCAGTCTCTCATGCACGCACAAGGGTCATTTAGTCTGAGGTGCAGGAGTCTGTGTGTCAGCCTCCAGACCACCGACCTCTTCCCCTAATGTTCTACTCCATGCTCCTCGACAATCCAGGAAACCACTCCCTCAGTGGTTTTGCTTTGTCCTTCAATTCCAAGGCCCACCTTTTGCTCTCCTGCTTTTCATTACAGGCATTCCCTCTATGAACATTCCAGCATTTTGCATCTCAAAGCTCTCTTGGATCTGAGCGAACCTCCAACCTGAATTTGCTCAAAGCGAAAAAGGAACAGTCCCCACACTTGATTAGCCCAAGGGAACAGAGCGAGGACTGTCCTACCGGAGAAAACGCCCAAGTTCCAGTCTCAGTTGTCTGTATTTTAATTCCAAGATCACAGGCAAGTCACCCAATTTCTGCCAAACTAACAGGATGGTTGTGAGGATTAAGAGGTCTATTTACAACTGCCCTTTCTAATATTTGTTCATGCATAACCCATTTTTGACAGTTTTCTTGAAAAATCTGACTTCCCTTGGCTATGATACTTTCCCCAATGGATTTTGTATCCTTGGAGTGTAAGAACTATGACTAATTTTCTTTGAATAGTTAACATCTACTGTCTGGCAATTGCTATATACGCCAAAGATATTTTCCACAGAAGAAAATGAACGAATTAAATACAAGTAAATAGTGTGTGTGCCAGTAATGTTCCAACGTTAAACAAACTACAAATACAAAGTGTTGGTTTTTTCATTCATTCATTAAACAAAATTTTGGAGTTTGCTCTGTGCCAGGCACCCCTGCTAGGCAAAGACAGTGGAAGACACCTCTTGTCAGAAGTAGCAATTCTTAATACTGGAGAGCTTGTTACTGTGTGCCTACTGTCACTGGAGAGTCAAACATGAAGGGACAGTAAAACATCTGAGTAGCAAGAAGGAATTTCACTTTGATTTTATGAAAGATCTGATGCTTAGAAATGCAAGAAACATTCTAACTTTAGGATTTAACGAATCAGTGCATTTTACCCAGATATACCATCTCTTTTCTTCCTTTTTCTTTTACTTCCTCATGGATAAATTCACATGTTTTAATGCTTTATCTTCTTTAAGGAATCAGATCAAATCGAGAGCACCAAATATGTACTGAGCCCTTAATGTGTGGATAGCATCATTTTTTTCAAATGAGAGACGTATTTAGTCTTTGGACCTTCTTCAGTGATAGTCAGTGAGCAAATAGGGCTCTTTCTCTAGAAAATGTTGGCTACACACTGAAATGGCACAGTTATACAATTTAACTTAATGTATTAAAATTCTATTGTATACTGGGCCAGGTTGCCAGGTTCTGATGTATATACCAAATTGATTTAAATATCACTGCCGCCCTCAAGGAGCTTAAATTCAGTGTAAGAGGTAAGACTTGTGTACAAATATCCAGTCATAATTGGGGGGGAAACATATCATAAGGAAGGAGTTAATTTATACATTGTCAAATATTCAGAGAGAAATTGCTGTCACTGTAAATGGATCATAATGACAGCCTCATAAGGTGCTTAAATTGCCTCTACAGCCTTATTTCAAGGCTGTTAATTATTTCAATTAACAAAATATCTCCAGTGGAAAAAATCAGTCATTTCCTAGTTATTACCTAAGCCTTTACCACTGAGATTCTGTGCATAATTTCAGAGGCTTTTGTGTAGTCACAATGATTCATCTTCTATTTTATGTAGTCTTTTCCAGGGAATCATTGTTAGTACCTCTACATACATTCCACACGGGCTCAGATTTTCAATGCAATATTAATGTTCCATGTGCATAGAAATGTTCTCATTTACCTGTCCTGGCTGTTCTTATTCTAATACTTTAAATGCAGTTTGCAGCTAACCCGTTTGTTCTCATCATGGGAGATGGGCTTATAGCTCACATAGAGTGGAGGCATAATAGCTAACCAGTTTTTATTTTAGCCTAGAGGATCGCAGATCTGCCCCCCTGGGATTTATGCCATCATTTTAAACCCCAAGCTAAGAAAAGTGTGTATTGTCAGACTTGCTTTACCATTCTTTCAAATGAAAGTTTAATCACCTTGACATTTACAGTAAGGAGTGTCTGAGTGACAGCATTTATGGAGCACACAGCCATCTCTATCCAGAAGTAACTGAAAATGTGGAGTGAAGAAGGATGGTTGAGTGTCAAATCCAGACGCCAAGTCTAAAAACAGCCTTTCAAGGGCTGAGGTATAACCGATGCTGCTCTCATGTTTTAGAGGCCAGGCTTCTTCCTTCATGGTGTTTATATAAG
Organism: Stenella coeruleoalba; assembly: GCF_951394435.1. Classification (NCBI taxonomy): domain Eukaryota; kingdom Metazoa; phylum Chordata; class Mammalia; order Artiodactyla; family Delphinidae; genus Stenella; species Stenella coeruleoalba. The sequence continues at coordinate 15,759,071 of NC_137158.1, read as the reverse complement.
TTTCATGGGGGAGAGAAAAGGATTCTTTAGTCAAATAAGTTTGGGAAACACCAGGGCCCAACACAAGAAACAATGCTCAGAACTTCTCAAAACTTTTAGTACATTAACGTGCTATTCAAAGTTCCATAAGAGATAAGTATCATGCAGCTTTCTAGACCTTTTATGGTTATAGAAGCTTATTTTTTCATGGGAGATGTTTTGGAACAAGTGTTCGGTGGAAGGTATTTTATTTTACTTTTTTTAGGTGATTTTTATTTTCACCTTTTGTTCATCTGTAGCTCCTGTTCTTAATTGCATTTTACTATGAGCATATATTATTTGTACAATAACAGCAAAAAGCAAGGGTAATACTCAATAGGATCAAAATTAGGTAAACCAAAACATATGTGTGAAATGAGAACCAACTATAAGCAAATAATTCACTATTCTTAGTGGTTGCCTTTGGGAGAGATTATAGGTTGTGGGTAACCTTTCCACTTCTTTCTACTCTGGGTATTTTTCAAACTTCCGAAAATGGGTATGGGAAAACAATACATATAGCGTGTAAAAAATAAAATTGCATACCTATATAATACATAAATTTTGCAGGGAAAATTTTTTTTAATTAAAAAAATTTTTAAATAAGCATTTTACTTTAATTAATTTTAAATAGAGAAAAGTTGCAAAGATAGAGTTTTGTTTCCCCAGTTTCCCCCAATGTCAACATATTATGTCATCATGATACATTTGTCAAAACTAAGAAATTAACATCGGGAAATCACCATTAACTGTGGAAGCTATTTGAGCGTCAAAGATGTTTGCCTTGTCTGGAGTTGTTTTACCTTGTCATTTTCACAATGAAAATTCTTTTTTTTTTTTCTCTTATTTTCCTCATTAGAGCTTCTTGAAGTTTCTTTAAAACTTCATTTCAAGACACCTCCATTTCAGAAGTTCATGGCAAAATCCAGGTAAATTTCTATTTTACGGAGTTTTCATGTACCAACTTAGCTAAACTAAATGAGTTTACATGAGTTTGGTTATACTGTGGTTATAGGATCTGGTTTATCATAAAACATTGTTTATAGTTTATGAATTTAACTACTTGAACTGTATGATTCCACTTATATGAGGTAGAAAGAATAGTCAAACCCATATAGACAGAAAGAAGAATGGTTACACCAGTCAGACTGGCCATTATGAAAAGTCTACAAATAATAAATGCTGGAGAGGGTGTGGAGAAAAGGGAAGCCTCCTACACTGTTGGTGGGGATGTAAGTTGGTGCATACTATGGAGAACAGTATGGAGGTTACTTAAAAAAACTAAAAATAGAGCTACCATATCATCCAGCGACCCTACTCCTGGGCATATACCCAGAGAAAACTATAATTTGAAAAGATACATGCCTGTCTTGCCCTTAGGTCCTTCAGACGCAGATGTAGAGGATGAGCTTGAGGACACGGGGAGGCAGAAGGGTAAGCTGGGATGAAGTGAGAGAGTGACATATATACACTACCAAATGTAAAATAGATAGCTAGTGGGAAGCAGCTGCATAGCACAGGGAGATCAGCTCGGTGCTTTGGGACCACCTAGAGGGGTGGGATAGGGAGGGTGGGAGGGAGACGCAAGAGGGAGGAGACATGGGGACATATGTATACGTATAGCTGATTCACTTTGTTATACAGCAGAAACTAACACAACATTGTAAAGCAATTATACTCCAATAAAGATGTTAAAAAAAAAAGAAAAAGAAAAGATATATGCACCCCAATGTTCACTGCAGCACTATTTACAATAGCCAAGACATGGAAGCAACCTAAGTTTCCATCGACAGATGAATGGATAAAGAAGATGTGGTGTGTATACTCACAATGAAATACTACTCAGCCATAAAAAGGAATGAAATAATACCATTTGCAGCAACATGAATGGACCTAGAGATTATCATACTAAGTGAAGTCAGTCAGACAGAGAAAGACAAATACCATATGATATCACTTATATGTGGAATCTAAAAAAATTATACAAATGAACTTATTTATAAAACAGAAATAGACTCACAGACATAGAAAAGAAACTTACGTTACCAAAGGGAAAAGGGGAGAGAGGGATAAATTAGGAGTTTGGGATTAAAATATACGTACTACAATATATAAAATAGATTACCAACAAGAACCTATTGTATAGCACAGTATACTGTATACTCAGTATCTTGTAATAACCTATAATGGAAAATAACCTAAAAAAGAATATATACATATATATATGAATATATATATATATATATCTGAATCACTTTGCTGTACACCAGAAACTAACACAAAACTGTAAATCAACTATATTTCAATAAAAATTTTTTTTACAAAATAGAAAGGTGGCAGCCAGGGCTTGGGGGGAAGGGGAGAAGGAGAGTTGTTTAATGGGTATGGAGTTTCGGTTTTACAAAATGAGAACGTTCTACAGATTGGTTGCATACCAATGTGAATATACCTAACACTACTGCCTGTACATTTAAAAATGGTTAAAAAGGTAATTTTTATGTTGTGTGTATTTTACCACAATTTAAAAAATTGTATGGTTTTTAATATAGCACTTTATTGTCTCACTAAATATAAAGATAAAAACCAGAACTGATTGAAGGTTTCAAATTATTTATCTATGAAAAAGAAGACTTACTGGTAGAGAAAAAAGTTCTCGTTCACTAGAATGGAAACCTGAAATAGCTGCTACCTTGATTAAGAAGATTAACAGTACAAATATCTGGTGTTCTGGTGAAACTTTTCAAAATAGTATGGATCTTAAAATAAAAGGCACGTTACATTTTCAAATTAGGTTATTCCTTCTAATATACATATACTACTATAAGTTCTTATTGATCACATTTTGAATCTATATTGATTGTATATTTCTAAATTAACTTCTATTATCATGAGTTGAGAAATTTATCCCTCAATTTTAACTTCTGGTGCTCCAAACTGCTAGTATCATTACTATTATAATTTCCTATTGATTTCTGGCTAGACTTACAGAAACATCTATCATCTTTTAGGAAGAGGATGTGCCTCGCAGAGAAAATATGTGTCTGTACATCTCTCTTCCCTAGCTCTGTTCTAGAGCACCATTCGACTTTTTTGTTCTCTATACGTAGTATTTACTAAGAGGATAATTCCTTCAGGAATTTGAGGGCATGTGTAAAGTAAATACAAACTGCACACAGTACTTAGTAATCATGCTCAGCGGAATTTTAAAAAAGCAAGATGTGGAGAGCAACAGAGAACATCTCACGTCTAGAGCGTTGGCTGCCCACTCCCCTGGGCAGGTGTGCTCTCGGGAAATAGATATGGGACTTGCAATGAATGAATGAGACCAGAAACATTAATATTCCGGCCACACAACCAGATGCATCCCTATGAAATGAGACTATGTTCATTGTGTAAAAATAGTGCTAAGTGCCCGCTGTGAGGTGGTAATTGAAGAGGGAGTTGCAGGAACTCTAGGTGAGGAACTTGCAGGCATACCTGCCCTTTGTCTTCCTTATCACCCGAAACAGAGTTTTTAGGAGCTATTTGTGTGATTGAAGGAGGAAGCCGGGAAACTGTTACCCACTCGGCATTTCTGGAACACAGAGAGACTCCAAGGCAGGGTGACGAGAGATGAGCTTTGGACCAGGGAAAGGAATTGAAATCCCTGGAGAGAACAAAAATGTCTTTCTTCATGATCAGAAAGATGTCTGTCATGAGCTCCCAGGTAATTAGACATTTCCATAGTGCTAAAAGGACAGATGATCACCTAATTCCCACTTTCTTATGTCAACCTGGAGCACGTGGAGACTGAAGGCTGGTGCAGAGGCTGCCTAAAGACATCAATAGGGAAACAAAACGCCCTCTGAGTTCCTGCCTGTTTTCTCATCCCTGAATCTCCAGGAAATCTACCTAGAAAGAGGGTCCCATGGGGTGAGAATTGTCCCTGTGAAGACATGGGGAGGGAGCGTTGGTGTCAGCCCTATGCCCCTTGGGTTTTAAAAATGCAGATGATACCACGCAGAGGCTTCATCAGGATAATGCAAAGAGGAGTCCATGAAGAAAGCAGGAAAAGGAGCCCCATTTTGCAGGCTGGGAAAGGACAAGAGTAACAATTATGAGAGCCGTTAGAGATTTCTTAGAGCTTTCAACACTCCCATGGCCATCGTTTTTGTTCCCTTCTCTGTTTCACACAGTATTTAGTAGCAAAACCCTAAAATAAAAAGGGGGTGTGGTCTTTTAATCCTGGGTCAGAGAGAAGCCAGAAAACTAAAGATTGTATCCTAATTACATATACAGTCTTGCAAGTGGGAGCAGCAAGAGAGAAGGAGAGATCAACGACGTCCCTGAGATCTGAGATGCATGAGAGGCCATGGCAAAGCCTGCTGGGAATGGAGCAGTGCACCCAGTCTTACCCAAAACAGATCCCTTATAGACTCTGGCTGTCAAAATGACGGATTCAACTGCCATGATGAGACTATTAACTGAATCATTTCTACCAGATGTCCAGATGTGATAGCACAACTTGGTAAGCTGAACTGTGAGATGAAAAAGAAGGGCACCTTTCAGAGATCCAATGCAAAACAGAAACGATGGGAAATCTCTAGACTAGTTATTCAATCACTTGTGGTTGTTTTTTTGTTTTGTTTTGTTTCTCTAACAGTGAATCATCCGAATTGAGAGTTATCCCTAGAGAAGTATAAAACGATAGCCTGTTTAATTCTAGGAAACACCATGAAATGTGTCATCTTGACTCAAAATTTCACAGAACCCAGGCTGCATTCTTTTCTCCCATGTACTCTTGTTTCCATATCGGTAGTGACATGAGGCTAAGTGTCATCATTATTTTCTTCTATTTATACAGTCAAACTTTTTTCTGCTTCATGGCTTCCTGCTGAGGCATCGTTTTATGTTAGTTCCCACACCGTGTTATTTGAAGGGTCTGCCTTTATGGACAGTTCTGGAACACAACATGCTCTTTCCCTCAGCGATAGGTTCAGACCATTTTCTACACAAACTCCCACGTCCCCAGCTGTGGCTCTCAAACCTTTCCAGCACAGAAATCACCTGGGGAATCATACTAAAATGCTGACTCCTGGTTTTACATTTTTGAACCAGTTTGCCCAATGGTTCAACTGCAGATGGCCCTCACCTTCTACTTTAACAAACCTGCTTTATTTTTCCCTTTCTTGCCTCCCTAACAGATCCTCCCCATACTGGTTTCTTCCTCAGACTCTAGAGTAATATACTGACCTCTGATTTACCCTGAATAGTTCATCTTCTTGCACTGTTGTTTATTTTATGTTGTTATATCTCAGTTCTGAGCTCTACTGAACACTCTTGGAAGAAACCTCATGTCTTAAAGTATGGTATAGCATCACGTAATAAGCATTAAATAATATTGGCATGAAACGCCCATGAAACAGAGAGTCTTTCATGGCAAAAAGATGCAATTATTTATAGCTTTTAAGATGACCGGAGAAAGAGGCCTGGCGAGAAAGCAAAGGCATTAAATGAAGGAAGCACTCGTACATAGGGAGGTGGGTGTGGGTGTGGAATGGAGCCTTCTCCTTTGGTGCCGCTACAAACATGGAGGCCACGCAGCACATGCAGCGTGTCTCAGGGGATGTGCCCCTCCTGGCTGTTATTTGGGTGTGTCCTTTCTCTAGGCTCTAGCATATGCCCAATTAGGAAAGGGAATTTTATCACGTGATCTCTCAATCTCTGCTGATGCTGCAGAGTCTGGGAATTTACTCGTATCTGGGAAGGAGACCAGAAAGACGGGTGTTGCACAAAGGAAGTATTTCTGGGCTGTGAAAGTTGTCGGTACCTTTGTTCTCAGCTTCCTTTTCCTAGCTTCAAATTATTTCCTCATTTAAAAAATCTTTTTATGTATATTTATCCACTGTTTTAAACCCCTTATGAAGGAGAGGCAATGCCATTGGATGCTATACGTAGTTTTTCTGAGACTTTTGAGCACACTGGTATTCCTTTCTGCCACTTCTTGTGAGAAGTGTCCTCTTTGAAGCTTTTTGCATCTGAGAATCTTCCTGAGATATTGTTTCATTATTGTCTTCTTTTTGCCAGTATCATCTACAAAACCATTTTCCACTTCATCTCACAATTTATTTTGCTTTTCCATTGCTCTGTAAAATGTGCATTTCATAAAACAGCTACATTATACAAGTCCCCAGATTCCTCCTAAAATAACTTATATGGTTTTGTAACTGAGGTTTTTGTAAGTTAATAACTATTATTAGTCTAGTTGATACATAGGTATCACGTAAGTATCTTTTACAATAGAAATAGGCAAGAAGATTACTTTTCAAATTTTTCTTGTAATTTCTGCTACAAGTATTTAAGAATTCTATCTCTTGTCTACCTTTTGTAACATAATACATTTAAAATGTTTAATTAATTTTGCTTGATGTTAAATATTATCACTTTTTATTATTAAGGCAAAATCACAAAAGTTAAAGAAAAATTTTAAAGGAAAAATACTCATCATCATTCCCTCCATTTACCACAGAAGCTTTCATTCGTGTATGCTGTCGACATGAATATTTTAACAAGATTACATTCATAGCATAGTGCCATTTTTCATCTTTTTTACTTGCTAATATAAATACTGTCTCATAATCATTATAATTTTTAATGGTTGAATAATGTTTCATTGAGTTTCTGTGATGTATTTCCTTCTTTTTTGCATATATAGGTTTGTTACACTTCTTATTCTTTTTTGATACTGCCACAATCATCTTCATGCAAATAGCATTTTATGACTTTAAGATTACATCCTTAGGAATGGGATAGCTGAGTCAAAAGATAGGAGTATGGGGGGGTTTCTGATAAAAATTATTATATTGCTTTCCAAAATGGGTTGTATAAATTTACCTTCCCACCCTCAGTATAAATGCACTAGTTAAACACAACCTTACCCTTAAGCAGTTATTCATGTTTCCAAAGATATTGGTCAAACATATATAACATTAAAAATGGTTAAAAGAGTAAATTTTAAGTGTACAATTTAGCCGTATTAAGTATGTTCATAATGTTGTGCAAACATCACCACTATCCACTTCAAGAACATTTTCATCATCCCACACGGAAACTCTGCAGCAATTAAACAACAATTTCTCATTCCTCCCTCCCCTCAGCCCCTTGTAACCTCTATTCTACCTTCTGTCTCTCTGAGACCTATTCTAGGTTCCTCATATAAGTGGAATCACACCATATTTGTTCTTTTGTGTTTGGCTAATTTCACTTGGCAAAATGTTTTCAAGGTTCTTCCATGTTGTAGCATGTGTCAGAGTTTCATTCATTCTCAAGGCTGAATAATATTCCAAGGTATTTATATACCACATTTTGTTAATCCACTCATCTGTGGATAGACATTTATGTTGCTTTCATCTTTTGGCCATTGTGACTAATGCTGCTGTGAACACTGGAGAACAAATATCTGAGTCCCTTCTTTCAATTCTTTTAATATATACTGAGAAGTAGAACTGCTGGATCATGTGGCCAGTTTTTGCTTAACTTTTGAGGAGTGCTATTCTTTTTTTTTTTTTTTTTTTTTTTTTTTGCGTTACGGGGGCCTCTCACTGCTGTGGCCTCTCCCATTGCGGAGCACAGGCTCCGGGCGCGCAGGCTCAGCGGCCATGGCTCACGGGCCCAGCCACTCCGCGGCACGTGGGATCTTCCCAGACCGGGGCACGAACCCGTGTCCCCTGCATCGGCAGGCGGACTCTCAACCAGTACGCCACCGGGGAAGCCTGAGGAGTGCTATTCTTTTAATGCTTAAAAAAAGTTCTTTGTTTGCTTTACTTGGTTTAAATTTCATTTTTTATGAGATTTGAACATTTTATTCACCTATATTGCTTTATACTGCATCTTCTGTGAATTATCAGTTCATGTCCTCTGACCATCTATTGATTGAATTTTTTCTCAATATTTTTCTGAAAATCTCCATACCTTTTGCCTGCTGAGAGTCCTTTCCCTTTTATATCTGGATTTTCCTTTGGGAACTACCCCTCTTCCGCTGCACGCTATACTGGGGGGATGGGGGGCAATCGAACATGTCCCCACGCCCTGGCCAATTAGATGCTCCCTGCAATTTGAATTCTGAGATGAAACAAGAAAAGAAAATGATGAAAGCTACATTATGATACACACAGCTTTCTGAAAGGATGGACCGACACTGGAGTTTCTGTTACCCAGATTTAGTTATATACTTCCCCTGGTCTCATTCATAATGAGACCTGATTTTTTTTTCCAGTGTTCAGTTTTGCAAGCTGCATCACATAATTGAATTCCAACAAATGTATTCTTTAAAATAAACGGTTAGCTAGAGTTGGTTTCTATTATTTATAATCAGACTTGATAGATTATTTATCTATATTATTTAATCCTTAGTCAGATTTTATGAAATATTTTTCCTCAGTTGACTCCTCTTAAATGCTAGTGTTATTATTTTTTCTCCTGTTTAGAAATTTTCAATTTTGTAGAATTTCATAGAATTAAATCTCTAACTCTTTCAATGTGACTTTCTAAAAATTCCTGCACAGCTAAAAAACTAGCTTCCCTCCAGTCAATAATTAATCTCTTCACTTTCTATTTTGATTGCATCTAAATGGTTCTAACTTATGCCCAATTTTCCATCATTCCTGAATATGTTATTTTTTCACATTTCCTAGTAGTAAGTGACTTTAGATTTATTAATATATTTTTAGATAGTTCCAACTTTGCAGGCTCTGAAAATGTTTCATTTAAGGGTGTAGTAGATACTTTCCACTTGTGGAGGAATCCATTCCAAAGCTCCTAAGGCTGATGGTGTTCTATAAATATTATATTATAGGAAGGAAGGAAGCATGTGCATAGCTATTCTTTGTTTCTCTTCTTAGTCTCATTTCTTCTTTCTTTCTTTCTAGTGAAGCAAGGATGAGAATCATACAGGAGGCAGGAGACAGGCTCTGGATTGTAATCTAGGAGGGAAGAAAATGCCTGTTCTGGAAGGGCGCCCAAATCAGGAGCAAGGGCTGTATGGGAGACTGCAGCATGTAAGAGCATTAACTTTCAGTAAATTGCTTAAAAGCATTGGAGGCTCAGTCCTGACCTCCTGCTAAGGGAGCCTAAAGCAGAGATGTAAAAATAGTAATAACAGTAATATAAAACTTTCTTATCACTTGAAATTTTACTCAGAAGCTGAATATCTACAGCAGGTAACAGCAGAGTTGCTCCGCTGAAACCCAGCCCATCTGATCTCTTCTTATCCTGCAAGGATCCCTACAACACCCTTGGGGCTCCAGGATTCTGCAGGACACGATTTGACAATGACCAGTTTAAAGGAAAAGAGGCATCATACATCATCACAATTTGTGCCCAGGAGAAAATGGCTGTCAGTAGCTTAAATAACACCTCTCTCTGAAAGGGTTTTCTTTGGAATAGGGTTCAAAGGAACTGAGCCTCAATAGAGGAATTTCATAAATCAGAGTGAGGGGAAGAACTGGCTGGGGAGGGAGGTGGTGGCAGCGTAGAACCAACTCAATTGCTCTAAAATCATGTTTTGTGTCCTGTCACCCACTTCCTGGATGAAGTGCTGACCACAGACAATTTGTCGTGAGTCACCGTCATCACAAGACACTTGACAGTTTTTTAGGAGCCCTCAGCGCACTATTCACACAAATTAATCCTAATCCTCCCAAATAGGCCACCTCATGTATATACCTGATAATGAATATACATTTGAAATGATTCCCAAGAAAGACTGGGAGACGAGAGTAACATTTGAACACAGTTACGGCAAAAGAGAAAGAAGAATTTGAGATTTTCTCCAAGTCAATCAAACCAGGCTGAACATATTTAAAGGCAAAAATGGCAAGTGGTGATTATTTAGTGTCTGAGAGCCTGACAGAGGGTTTTGTTTATACTCTCAGCCAAAGAACTGAACGTTCCAGAATGTCACCAGAGAACAAAATGTCAGCTGGTGGAATTAATGGCGGATAAATTTAGAGCCGAGTTGAAGAAATGATTACTTTGTAGCACATTGAGTCAAACTGTGAAACCCACTGCCACAGGAGGTTATGGAGTTGAGCACTTTGTTGGATTTAAAGCAGAATGAATAACTTTATGACTAATAAATACCAGTTCCAGCTCTTCATGCAAGATAGAAGAGGTGATCAAAGTACATATTTGAGAGCACAGGCCAATTGCTTTGGAGTCAGAAGCAAGGGCCTTTTCCTTGTAAACTCTGACATTTAAATTAGCTAGACGGAACATGGGAAGCATTTTTACCCCTCTGCCAGAGGTAGGGGTAGCCCCCCGCCGAGGCAGAGTTCTACGTGCTACCCAGAGGGGCTGCTATGGAATTAAGTATGGAAGATGGTCAGAGAGGTGACTGTGCTGAGTTTTCACAGCCTGGGAGCTACCCACAAACAACAAGCCAACACACACAAGTCCAGACTCTTCTCTTCCACCGCTAGTTCCCTACTCCACCAGCCTCAATGTTTTCATGCTGGAGTTCCATCCTGCTGGCTAAAATAAATGTTGAGCCTCCTCCTTCAAGATTATTCTCTATTTCTCAGCATCTTCCTACAGTTCCCATGCCTTCTCCCAACCTGCCGATCTGGGCTGGATCATGAAGAAATATGAAAGATCCCTGAACCCTTTCCTTCCACACGGGTGTTCAAAACTCAAGTCAAAAAAAAAAAAAAAAAAAAAATCCAGCTAAGTAATGTGTGTAGAGCACTCCAAGTACAAAGAATATTTAACCTCCAGAAATAGAATCGACATTCTTTATTTTTACTAAATTAGAAATGTATTGCAAAATCTAAACAGATAAGAGGATATTTTGGATTATAGGTTAAATTCAAACTAAAGAGATTAATTAAAAATTTTCTAATCCCAATTCTTCTGATTTGGAATTAGAAAACTAACATCTTTTTTTTTTTTTTTTCCTGCACAAGATGTAGTAGGTCTTGTATTTTTCTTTGAAATGGACAGTCTAGAATTTGGCCTTAAATCCCTTAACTGGAAACAATATTTAGTTTTATTCCATTTCATAATGGAGAACAGATGTACCCAAATGTAGTTACTTCCAGACATAGCTGGTTTTATATTTAGAGTAACTACTCTCAAGACATTTGAAGAAATCTATTTTTCTAACACCATCATTTTTAACTTTCAGTATCCCATTATACTGCTATATAATTTTACTTGATAATTCTTTATTCATTCTATCAACATTAATTGTAAAAGACAAGGTGAACAACTTTAGTTATTCTCAAAATGTTTGAAGTAGAAAACCATGTTTGGAACTGAATTTTCAACGCTTGTAATTAGGGAATTTCTGTAATTTCTAATTCTAAAAAGGGATTTTAGTTTCAAGTGTGGTAGATTATTTCTCACCAAAGAAACAATTCTCCTAAAAATAAGGTAATCAAAATATAGTCTTAAAATTATTTATAAGCTCCTTTACATTTGTATTAATAGATAACTACTTTCCATGGTTGCCTTTTTTTTTTTTTTTTTTTTGCGGTACGCGGGCCTTTCACTATTGTGGCCTCTCCTGTTGCGAAGCACAGGCTTCGGACGCGCAGGCTCAGCGGCCATGGCTCACGGGCCCAGCTGCTCCGCGGCATGTGGGATCCTCCCGGACCGGGGCACGAACCCGTGTCCCCTGCATCGGCAGGCAGACCCTCATCCACTGCGCCACCAGGGAAGCCTGCCTTACTTATTTTATTTGGTTTCAAGATAGAACTCCCTTGAAACTTCTATTGTTTTTCTCAGTTCATTAAAATGCCCATCACACATTGTCTTTCTATGGTTTGTTCATAATGGTGTCTTAAATTGCATCGTTTTGACAAAGACATACTTTGTATATCAGACATGTAAGTGTAGTCTCTAATTCAACAAAGAACTCTGCTCTCCTACTTTCTTGAATTATATCACCCTCTCCATCTCTCATTTTTCACTTTTGCTAGAGACATAGATACACAAAACATTTCTTACCTCCAGAAAAACAACAGTACAACCGTGATGAAAATGAGAACTGACACTTACCTTCAGTGTCAGACTCATAAAACAAGACGTGACTCCAATAAACTGGAGAGAGCATGCCAGCCTAAAGAGAACGGCCATGACAAAGCTCCAGCCAATTGCTGTGTTACAGCACTGAGACCTGGTGTTGCGAGAACATCTGGATATTTTCAGATAGGCCAGATGCCTAGAGTTTCTCCCAAGTTTTAAATGTAGCTGACTAATTAAACTTTTAAAAGTACAATGTACACTATCACACACCCATTAGAATGGCTATAATTCAAAAGATAAACAATAACACGTATTGGTGAGGGTGTGGAGAAACTGGAACCCTCTCAGCACTGCTGGTCACAGTATAAAATAGTATAGCTACTTTGGAAAACAATTTAGCAGTTTCTTAAAAAAAGTTCAACATAAACTTAACATACAGTCCAGTAACTCTACTCCTAAGAATTTATCCAAGAGAAAACATGTGTCCTCACAAAGTCATTTTTGAAAAAGTTTATATGAGCATTATTCATAGTAGCCCCAAACTGGAAACAACTCAAATGTCCATCAACTGGTAAATTAATAAGCAAAATGAAGTCTATTCATATAATGGAAAATTACTCATCCATAACAAGGAATGACCTACTAATATACACTATAGCATGTAGGAAATGCGAGTTATCATGTTAAATGAAAGTAGCCAAATGCAAAATACCCCATATTTTGAGTCTCCATTTATATGACATGTCCACAGTAGAAAAATCCATACATACAGAAACTAGAGCAGTAATTGCCTAAGACATCAGGGAGTAGGGGAGCTGGAGGAAAATGGGGAATGATTGATAATGGGCAGGGGATTTCTTTGGGGATAGTGAAAACATTCCTAAAATTGATTGTGGTGATCACTGAACTCTGAATATACTGAAAACCATTGAATTATATGCTCTAAATGGGGTGAACAGTATGGTAAGTGAGTCATATCTCAATAAAGTCTTTTTTTTTTTTTTTTTAATGAGAAAATGGGAAGCCAAGTTTTAAGACAGGAAAGAAGAGGAACCAGAAAAGAGTGGGAAAGAACAGGACTGAAACAGGAAGCTGGGCATTAGATGGCCTGGTGAGCAGAGGTATGGGACTGGGGGCAGTGAATGGCTAAGGGGTTTATCCCTAAGTCTACCTAGCGTTGAATGCTTGATGGATGTGGGGAGAGTGCTTGGTAGCAGTGGGGAACAGACGGTGCAGCATCAATACCGGCAGCCACCATGACTAACCAGCACCACTCCTGGTTTTCTGAATACGTGATTGCATAGAGAGATGGGGGAAACCCCAATGCTTATGGACATTGAATGTCCCATCACTGATACGGGTGGGATCTCAGTGCACATTAACTCTGATTTAGAGGAATACTGCAATAAAGCTGGCCGAAGAGGGCACTATGATTGTCTCACTGATATTCGTTCTCCACCCCCCTTTTGGGTAGTGGCCATGAGGTTGGTGGAAACTGATCCCCAAGACTGACTAGTTTTGGTCAATCAGAGAAAACCCATCTCCTTTGCCAGAGTACAGACCTATCCCATAAGTGTTCTGCTTTTTCTATAATAGTTCTTGAAAAGTCATACCATTTTTTCAGACAAGAATTTCTTTTTCCTATATGAGACTTTTCCTTTCTACCCTGAAACACACTAAACAATAGAAATAATAGTAGTAGTAATAAATAATAAAGGTAATGAATACAATAAGAAATGGTTTCAAGATTATGGTTTCAGGGAAAGACAAGCTCACCAATTTACTCAATGCCAACATTTTCTAGTCAGACAATATAATATGGATCTAATGTGAATTGCATGCAGTGTTTAGATAAACCCAAAACAACCAACTTTGCTTATGTATGCCAAATGAGAGGGATAACGGGTTAACATCTTCAACAACCCTTAGTCTGTGGTGAACATGTACTATTTCCATGTTTCAAAGCATTCTATTGCTTAGCTTTTACTTTAGCCTAAAAATGTTTTCCTATGATGTAACTTTTACTTTTAAGTGCAGTGGAGTACAAGATCAATGGTCCCAAAAGGTTGAACAATTGATGAAGAAAGCGGTACAGAAAGAAGAATAAGTAAACCCTTATTGCATCTTATTTTATGTATAAACTTATTTACTTTCAAATTATTGGATTTTTAAAAATTATGTAAACGTTTTACATAATTCAATTGCTATATAACATAATCAGATATCTTGATTTGGGATGAAATGCATCACAACTTTTTTTAACTAATGGAAACATTTTCCATTGAAGGACTCTTCACTTAGCAATGAGGGGTTTCAGGAATGAATTAGTCATGAAACCAGGGATAGGTGTAGGTGTTTCAGGTAACTAAGTCAATGAGGACCTGACATTTCTCTGGCTATAGGATTGGTTCAGTGTTTGCCCATTGGGAAAATTTCAGGAAACTCATTGGATGGTTAGGAAAGGGACTGGCTCTCTTCACCTGAGTGTGGATAATGAAGTATGTAGCTCTGTGAGTCGCTGGCAGCCATTCTGTGACCACATCAGGGAGGGTAGATAGCTTCGGATCAACATAAAAGGCAGAGTGAAGAGACAGAAATAATCTAGGGCTTTGGTGATACAATTTATCTGCTGAATCAAACTGAACAGAAAAAATCACCATATTTCTGGAGTTTCTAATTATGACTTTTTAAGGCAAACTGCTTTTCTATAAGTTACAACAGAAAGTGGCAGAAATTGGGTCTACAAAGTATATATGCAGAGAAATCCCTTCAGGAACAAGAAAAATAATACGAAGTAAAATATTTTTTAAAACCTTTCTCAGAGCATAGCTGAGCTGAGCTGGAAAGTGAAGAAATGGAAATAGAGCAGACAAACAATGAGAAAGTGTGATTCCACGAGGATTCGCTGAGCACCCCAGAGTCGGCATCACCCCTTAGGGTAAATGCCAATTATAAGAGCTTCATCTGTGTTTTAACCGGCTATGTGTTTGGGGAGCAGAAGCCAAAACCAGGGGCCAGAGCAGAGTAAACGGTCAGATCAGAAACCAGGACCACTTGAAGAGGGATACCCACAACGGGTGAACGAGAAAACACACGTGATCCTCAGAAGGAGAGATGCTCATCCCAACTGGCTCTCAGGACGGAGCAGAAATAAAGGAAAAGTCTCCCTTGTTCGTTCTTAACCACAAGCCATGTTCACATGGGTTTGCCACTGAAATTTATAGTGCCTAAAGAAAAAAAAACCCAAATGGAAAATTGAGTTTAAAGGGATCCTAGGTTGGTAATGCTTCGAGTACTACTGTTATGGAGAAATGCACTTTCAATGCAGGCCTCAAAGAATTCCCACAGATAGAAATCCAAGGATCATGAAATTGCAATAAAAAATGATTAACACAGGAGGAAACAAGTAACCATGAACAAAAGTCAGCAAAAATAACAACTGCAGAAACAGCTGTACTTTAATCAAAATACTACATGTCAAGACCTCTGGAATGTAGCCAAAAGTCTTTAAAGGGAAATTTAAAGCTAAAATGCTCTGTTAGAAAAAAAGCAAAACTCAAAGTCAATTGCCTAAGCATTTATTTTAAGATATTAGAAAAAGAAAAGAAAAACAAATCCTGAAACTATGGAAGGAATAAAATAATAAAGACAAGAGCAGAAAAGTATGAAGTAAAAAAAAAAAAGATAGGAGAGGATTAATAAAACCAAAAGCAACTTTTTGAAAAGACTAATAAAATTACAAACCTCAGGCAAGATTGGTTAAGGAAACAAGAAAGCACAAAATATTAGAAATGGAAAAAAGGACATAACTAAAAAGGCAGCAGAGATCAAGATGATAAAGAAATATAAATAACTAATATTAAGACATTGGAAAGATTAGGTGAAATGAACAAAATACTTTTAAAAGTTACCAAAATTGACTCAAAATTGGTCAAGAAATAAAAATCAGGATGGTTATCAGTAATTCAAAATTCTCCCTCAAAGAAAATAGCAGGACCTAATGATTTTACAGGAAGAGTTCAGTGAAATATTCAAAGAAGAAGTAACTACAACCTAAACTTCCAATTAATAAAATAAAAGGGAATACTTTCCAATTCAGCTTATATATATAATTTCTTTTGTTATCAAAAATAAAGAGTAAAAGGAGAGGAAGAAAACAGGCCAATCTTATTAATGTCGGAGCAAAAAACTTTCTAAAAAAGAAAAATTGTAAATTGAATTCAGCAATGCAAAAAAGATAATCTATCATCACTGAGTTGGATACATTCTGGGAATACAAGTTGATTTAACATTAGAAAATCTATTAAGTAATGTATCATATTAACATGTAAAAGGAGAAAATCGTATAATAATTTCAATAAATGTAGAATAAGCAGTTGTTAACATTTAATAACAATTTTTCATACAAATTCTCAGTGGACAAGGTATAAAAAGGAATTTCTTTAACCTAAACAAGAGTACATATAGAAATGTTACAGAAACCTTACAGTCAACGGTGAACCATTAGTTATTCCCAATGTAACTATTTCTATTCAACATTGGATTAGATATAATAATCTGTGCAATAAGAAAAAGAAAGAAAAGCTATAAGGATTGGAAGAAAAGTAAATTGCTATTATCCAGAGATAACACAGTTGTCCACAAAATGGAAGACCCAAAGGAATCTACCTAAATTATTATAATTAATCATAGATTTTAGAAAAGTTAGCAGATACAAGATCAATAACCAAAAGTCAGTGGCATTTTTGTATATCAGCAACAAAGAGCTAGAAAATGAAAATTTAAGAATATACTATTTATAACAGTAAAAAAAATTTAAAGTACCCAGGAAGATATTCTAAAGTATGTAAAAAACATATTTTTGTTTCTTGTTTTGATCATTTGAGGTTTATTCCTTAAACCAAACAAAAACCTAAGCTGTCATTTAAGTGGGGTTTCCGAAGGGCGTGGAGGTAAGTACTTCTTAAATAGACTGTCAACGATTCCTTGTTTAGACCCATCTGTATCTCACATCCAGAACCGTGAGGGTCATGAAGCCTTGAACCTTTGCTGATTCTGCAATGCAAATTAGTGTGCTTCTAGCCTTTCCCATTGATGGTTTATTATTCAGCTTTCTTGGATCTGCGAAATCAGTTGCCACACATCCAGCTACCATCCAGATTCCGCTAGCTTCTCCTGTTTTGTTCTTTGTCCTGGAGGGTTTATACTCCCTCCCCACCCAACCCCATCCCTAAATCCCTTTACTGTGGTTTGAGAGAAGTTCCAGAAGAACACTGAGGTGAGGGTGTGGGTATTCAATTCACCATTTTTTTTTTTTTTTTAACCAGAGGCCCACTCTAACTTTCTATAAGTGTATCCCTAGGGGAAATAGGTAGTCACTTGGAAATCAGATAAATCGAATACTCATTTGGTAACTGAGGAAAGAACATGCTCTGTTTTTGCAGCAGAGCAGATGTCCCTAGAAACTCTAACCAGTGGACAGCAATCCCAATTACTGGCTTGGTCAATAGGCCAAAGTTATTTAACATAGGTTGAAGGTATTACCAGTGACTGAGTGGGATCAGTTCTAACAAATGGGCTGTAGGGGGTACCACAGGGTTGCTCTTTGGGGCCTGGTTAAGTGTGACCTTCACTGTCTCAGGGGTACAGTGAAAGAAACCAAGGCACTCTACCAATAACCTCAAAAAGAAGGTTGACCAGTACCTCTCGATGCTTCTGTAAGGCACGTCAATAAGGGCTGACGCGGTGATTTGCCACTTCCTTTTTCCTCCTGAGTCTGAGAAGGTATAATGCAATGACATGCCTCGAGATTTCCCCCTTTGCAACTGATGTCTAATATGCACTGTTTGCTGTTCTTTTTCCTATTAACACATGTAACTAACGGTGACTGCTCACAATTAACACAGTTTTAGAAATACTTTTTAATGATGATTTTAAAAGATAATAGTTATAAGTGCTTTACTAATTTAGGTTGTGGTTGCTTATCTAGAGCTGCACAAAATTACACTCTAATTTCCTTCAAAACTTGTAATTCAGCACAGAATCAAATCTTTCCTTTCATCTTCAGATCCTCTGCCTACTTTCCAAATCCCCTGAGATCAATCTAATCCTTTAAGATTTTCTTCCCTTTAACTCCTTCCTTCTCAGGATCTCAAATCATGAACCTTTTTCTCGGAACCTGTCAGTGAAGGGCCCGCAACAAAACCTGGGCAACATTTTAACTGTTAAGCCATGGGTCTAATGACCACTGATCTGGGAGGTTAGGTGTTTGTTTCTAAATTTATCACAACGTGCCCTGTGTCCTTGGAAAATACCTTAACCCCAGTTTTTCTTCTCTTGTAAATGAAAAGAATAGTATTTATAACCAGTACCTTTTTCTTTGCAAATAAAGGTATATGTGGAAAAATATAAAGATACCAGTGTGTATTATTGGTCCCACTTCTTGATACCTGAGTACTGAAATATTATGAAAAAGAATAGGATAAACATGAAAGGGGAAAAAAGACAGATCAACGTGAATTATATAAAAGAATATAAATTTGACTCTTCTACAGGAAAATGGAGAGACTTTTTCAAGAAGTTTCTATCCAAATAAGTGCTGTAGGAAAAGTCGTCATGAACTACACAAAATAGGCTTAACAGAAAGACGAACAAAACAGAAAATAACAGTTGGAGGAAGGCATTCTTATCTCAGTGGGAGAAATAAGAGTTGGCAAGTTTTTTCATAAACAAAATTATTTTAAACATGCTTAATAAAAGATCTTTTTCAATGTTCAGGGGAAAAAAAGAAATGTCATGCTGCTGTATTGTACCTTTAGAAACCATCTGCTTGAAAATTTTTACTGAACTTGCACTTGTCTCAAACATCATACCCTCCTTGATGCCTTTCCCAGCTTCTAAAACAAAATTAATTATTCTCCCCTTAAGGTCTCAGAGGACTTGGAACTTAATTTTCTTGTAGCTTTTATAGTTAACATTTTTGGTGTTGTTCTTTCCGCCCTAGGCTGGGAGCTTCTCTGGGAAAAAGAAATTGTGACTTATTCTTTTAACCTTGGTGCCAAAATACATAATATGAATAAAAGAATATTTTCCTTTTTATCCTTTTCCATGAGTTATTGGCTTTTTAAGGTAAACATTTAGCTGGACATTTACTTGTGTAATTTATAATGTCTATTCACCTTCATTTAAAAGTGTATTTATCACTTCTTTCATTTAATTAAGATATAATCTCTTTCTAAAATTCTAGCTCTATTGCACCAAGGGCCATAAAATAACATGGTAATGATACCTATTTTCATTTAGTGAACTTCCTCATATACAGAGACTTTTTCATTAGTATATTGCTACAGCAAAGCCAAATGTCCCAGTGTAATAATTCAAAAGTCACCTCTACCTTACTACAAATTGCTTCCACATAGGACTTAGCCAATGACAATGGCCTGTTTCATTGTCAGTTTTCTAAATTTGAGATGTATCTGGTCAGAAAGCATCAGAGAAAAATCTATGCCAAACTTTCAAGACACAGTTGACTCTTATACCTCAAAAATTGTCTAAATGGGGGAGTAAGAATAGTAATAGTTTTTCTTTTTTTAAACTGCATTCTATTCAAGAGAAAGAAGAAAGTGGGTAACATATAACTCCATTAACACAGTGTTAGACTATTGATCTAAAAGTTTCCAGTCTGGTTCCAGTTTCAACACCACTGTCATTAACTGTATGTTTTTATTCATGACATTTTAATCTCTCTTAGACCAAAAAAAAAAAGATGTAGGACTAGATGACTGCCAACTTAGATTTCCAATACTTCTGCAGGGCTGTTACCTTGAAACAAAGCCTTTTCCTATTTCTGTAAACGAAGTGCTTTGGATGGGGTTCAGTCCTTCCCCACCCCATGTAGAATTCCAGTCTATACCACGTATAGGTGTAGTATTATAGGGAAGGTTGATCGAGCCGGCATACATAATCACACTCCATGCCCACGGGGTTGCAAACGCAGTTATATCTGATGCTATAAAGCCACTTCCAGCTGGTGATAGGTTAACATTAAAAGGATTAAGGCTTGCTTTGACATGGGCTGACATCCAAAAGTTAGATTTAACGTTAACAGCTGGAATGCTCAAGAAAATAGAGAGTAAGTTAAGGGAGACACAAATGGAGTTAAATTAAAGCAAGTGGGTGTTAAAGGTATGTTGGAGTTATTTTCATCTCAGTTTAGAAATGTTTCATTCAATGGCTAAAAAAAGGCACAGTTGGCATAAATTCTCCTCTATGATTACAAAACATAGAAAAAATGCTTTAGGTGGAAATGTTCATCTTTCAAGGTAAGTATTGTGCCACTGGAAACTTTTTTTTAGAGAAATGACTAATCCTGGAGGTTTTTTTCCCCCCCTCTCTTCAGCACATTTCAGCTTCTCAGCACTTGAAAAACATGCTAATACTTAAAAATCAAGAAGACCTGTTAAGTCTCAGGAGGCAGGTTTATTTTTCTCTCAGCATATTTGCCAGAAAATTAACTTACAGGTCTGAGCAGCACAGGTTAAGGCTGATTAAATAGCTTTTTGATGGCTGACAGGGGGTGCACCTCAAGGTATATTCCGTGAGCTGCAGGTAGTTGATAAGGACCCGGATAGAAGTACCCACCGAGTATGCATGAATTTCTTTCCACACTCATCTCTGTGCTCTGAGGACCACCTATGTTGGAGTCCTGATGGGGTTGGGAGTTGGGGGTAGGGCTTATTGAAAATGCAAATTTCTGGCCCCCCACTCCAGACCTCCTGAAGCAGGAAGGTGGTGAGGCTGGTGCCCACGAACAAGCACCCAGTGATTCTTATGCTTACCGCCATTTGAGAAGGGCTGACCCAATTCTCATTATTCTCTAGACGAGCTCACTTGTTGTTACTGAAAAACTGTGTGCTAAACACTATCCTACACTCATTTGGGTGGTAGGTATTACCAGAGCTTGAGGCCTTCACTCTGGAAGAGCTCATAGGTAAAACAAACATGAAAACAAATGCAGGTGTGCTCGTGTTCACTCTGCTTGAAATGCCTCTGTTACCCCCTCACTGCGTAGCCCTGCTAAATTCCTTTCTTTTCATTCTCAAGACCAACTTGCCACATCTTCTCCTCCTAAGCCCCCTTTGAGTTAACTGTATCCTCCTTTGGGCCAGTATTTGGACCCATTATTAAATATAGAACCTGTAGAAGTGTTGTTACAGCACGACTGAAACTGTCTCCCCTCTAAGACTGCTCACTTGAGATGGCCAGGAGAATTCCTTATCATTTTATCCCCTCTTCCTAGTAGGGTGCCTGGCACGGAGTAAATGCTCAATAATTCCTGTGTGCTCATAGAGGTTTGGTGAGGTGGCGAAATTTTGAAAACAACATGAACTGCGAAGAAATAATGAAATTAAAACACAAATATGATATCATTCGAAAGTTAGAAAGACCCACATTGCCTAGAGCAGTCACAGCACTAGATGCACTGGTAAATCTGTCCCTTCTATGACACATTAAAGGGTGAACCTAGGAAACTCAAGAACTATAACAGATAGAGGCTTGATCTCCTTCTTTTTAGTGGTTCTGAGGGCTTAGTAAAGGCAGCTAAATATCTGCTAGTTAACTCAATGCCTTTAAGAATGTTTACTTTCATTTTTAGCCATTATCATCTTGAAACCTCGATAATTATAAGTATAAAGATTGTGAATTTCCTTAATAATCCTCTGATGCACATTAGCTATGTGCAAACATAAACCTATTTCCTGTTGTCCAGATTTGAAAGACTCTACTATCTTTAATTCTGGAATCTAAATCCCTAGTTTTACATATAGGGAGGCTTTACAATCTATAGCTTATATCTTACAGTAGTAATTGTCATTCAAAATTCTGCTAAATTATACTTGAATGGTTCTAAGATGCACATTTCCCACCTCCATTTTCACATGGCAGAAATTCGGGATTATCTTAAAACTGATGTCTTATTTTTAATGAAATATAGTACCTTTATTCTTATCAGTAGTAACCCCTAAACAATTACAAAGGATCTCAAAAACTCTAAAGCTTACCAAATATATATCAAAATATATATTTAGCACACAAAGCATTTGCTTGTAAGAGAGATGGAGAAAAAATTCAACAGATTTCTGTATTTGAATCTTCCAGGGACACTATAGGAAATACAGTTTATTTCATAAGTGATTCTATGAAACAGATCACAAAGTTTAATGTATATCTTTATCTTTTCCCCTCATACCTGAAGCTATGACTTTGTGAATTGTATATTTTCAGAAATTAAAGAATTACTGGAAGTTTTTATCCAAATTACATACAGAGGCAACGTCTCTTTGGGCCAAGGAATGTGGCCCATGTTAGAAGTACTTGAAAGAGACAGGGGTCACCAAGAACTAGGAAATGAGATGAGCCTTGTTAGTTAAACTAGTTTAAATTAACACATAATGAATGAAAGTCATCTGTTGAAGTCACCCATACTAAGAGATGGTTGAACTCATCCTGGCTGGAAAACTCTGGCAATAAACAAATTCAATCAAGGTGACTATGGAATAATCACACAGAGGTAGGACCAGAGTAGAGATGGTCAAAACCAAAGGTTTCCATAACTGGAGGTGAGATGAGAGGATTCTAGAATAGGGAGGCCCCAAAGGCAAAAATTTGGAGAGTTTATTTCTCATGAAATTGACACTCTGAGTCTAGCAGACCCAAATATTTCAATCCTGAAAATGTTATTCCCTTTTTGGGGGCAGGAATAATTCACAAGGCTTTACCATATTCTACAAAACTCACTGTGCTCTGATTTTATTCTCACCAAGAAAATTGATATCATTACCATGTTTTTTAAAAAAAATCAATAAGACATTCTATCAGTTTAATCATGGGTTTTCAGGAAAAAATAATGTACACATCAATATTCGTACAATGCATCTGATTTAAGAAGCATTGAAATGTGAAAGAGACAACTAGAGTGAGAGAGAAATGGTGAGCAGAGATTGCTACCTGCTTTCTGCAACATCCATTTTCCCCCTTCTGCTTAGTAGCAAAATACTGATATAATTCAGGACAGTAATGCATGCATGTATTTAAAGATTAAAATGTTAAGACTCTTGCACCAGTTATGATCATAAATTTTAGTAAGTGTGATATAAGTGAAATCCAGTGAAGATTTGTTTCTCTTTTGCTCTCCTTCCTCTCCCTTTTGTGTGCCCTGGAATATGGAAGTAACGGCTAGAGTTTTAGCATCTTGGGATTTCAAACGATTTTGAGGTTGGGAGCTACATACAAAAGAGGAGGTCCCTGATGACCGTCCAGGCCATACCAGTGCTGGACTATGTTCTCAGATTTCTTTACTGTGAGAGAAATATAAATTCCTATCTTGTGAAAGCCACTGTTAACTGCTATATGCCCCCAAACCCATCCTAACTGGTAATGGTTTTACTTCCCTCGTACCAGGAAGGGGTATCTAAGAAAGTGGACATATGTATTACAGTTACTAGAAGGGAGTATCTCTCACAGTAGAAAAAGAAATTGTTTTCTGGTTTGTGCATTAGTTTCTTCTGAGTCCGTTATTGTGTATCAGTTCCTAAGAGACTCATCGATTCTTAGGTGCCCTGAAAAAATAGATTTGGGAGTTCTGCAAAACTGAGGGGACCTACGACGTCTTGCCTAATCGGTTAACTGGCCTCTCTTTCTCTTTCATCTTTGTATTACCAAACTCTCTAAACTTGCATAGCTGCTATTATATTCATATGTAGAATTCTATATATGTTCAATATGTAAATTCTTATTCTTAAAGACTGAAACAGCTTATAACTTATTTTTTACCATACGAAGCCCAGAACCTACAGAATTCTAAAATAAGAAGTCATCCACTTATTAAAAGAGTGCTTGGCACATAGGTTGAATCAGCTTATGCTGTGTAACAATCCATACTAAAACTCAGTGGCTTTCAAAAACAAGCGTTTATTTCTTCATGCATTGGTGGGTTGGCTGGGTGTCAGTTGATTTCAGCTGTGCTTGGCTCAAAGCTGCAGGTTTGGTCTAGGTCTGCTCTGAGTGCCTTTCATCCTTGGATCAAACACTAATACTGAACTGTTTTTACTCACACTTCTGACACCAAATGTGTGGGATTTTTCTACATCAACTACCAGTTCTCCAACTCTCCAACTGGGCATCCTACAATTCAGTTCAATTCTGACAGTAACCACCTACAGTTAGCACAGAACCCACAAGTTAAGGGCTCAGTCCCATAAGACTGTCCCCACCTCAGACATCAGTCTCAAGTCTAAGGTGGCCACATGTATGACTGAGCAACAGGCAATAAATGGGAGGTTCCCACAACTCCATCTTCAGGTTTACTAATTTTCTAGAATAGCTCACAAAACTCAGGGAACCATTTTACTTACTTGGTTTATTATAAAGGATACAACTCAAGAAGAACCAAATGGAAGAGTTGAATAGGGTATAGGACAAGGTATGGGGGGCAGCGTGGAGCTTCCATGTCCTCTCCAAGTGTGACACCTTTCCAGCACCTCAGTGTATTCATCAACTCAAAAGCTCACTGAACCCCATCATTTAGGGGTTTCATGGAGGTTTCATTAGTCATTGATTAAATCATTGGTCACTGATGATTAACTCAATCTCTAGCCCCTCTTCCCTCCCTAGTAGTCAAGGGGTAAGGCTGAAAGTTTCAACTTTCTAATCATGCCTTGCTTTGTTCTTTAGCCCCCATTCTAGAGATATCTGACTCTTAGACTCAGCTAAGCATCACCTTATTAGTGTAAACTCGTGATGGTGGAAAGGAGATTGTTATGAACAATAAAATATGTTCCTATCACTCAGGAAATTCCAAGGATTTAGAAGCTCTGTGTCAGGAAATGGGGACAAAGACCAAATGGATATTTATGACACCACCCAAAGCAGTTTTCTCCTAACAAAGTCAGGAATAGAAGCCCATATCAGGTGTTTGTTTATGTCACATCTACCATTGGTTAAAGCAAGTCATATGGCCAAGCCCACAATCACGAAGCAGGAAGTACAGCACACTCTGCCCACCCCAGCCCACCCCAAGCATGTGGATGTGCAATACTAGTACAGGAGGTGAAGAACTGAGCACAATTATTCAATCCACCACAGTTCTCAATAAAAATGTGTTAGACAAATGAATGAATATGGTGGCAATTATAGTTGAAGTGTGCAGTAGCAGTCCAACTGAATCAGGCATTGTAAATGCCAGAGAAATCCCAGGCAATGGGTATGAACATTCTGAGAACTGTAAATGTGGAGTTTATCCAAACAGCCATCCATGTTCAGGTATTTATGGGGTATAAACCAGGACCCAGCAGGAATGATGAGGTGAGCAACTGGAGACAAAGACATCCTAGAATCAACAGGGTACTACAAAGAAAAAGTATATCACCACCTCAAGACAGTAACTAAGGAATGATGTGTTGGTCCCAAATGAACCTGGGACCACCTCCCTCTTATCAAAACTTTATCATTACTTCTTGAGAAATATTTTTCCTTAGGTAAGCACATCTCTGATTTTTATGATACTCAAAAACTTGATTCACTTTATGGAAATTCACTTTGACAGAAAGCATCTACTTCCCTTTGAAACAGTTAAAAATGAACCAGACAGAAAACTGAGTCTCCCCAAGTGGCTTAAGTAACATCCAGGGAATGATTTAAGCACAAGGAAGAATAGAGCTCTAAGAATAATCACCACTTGCAGACAGGAAATATAGCATTGTGATGGAGAACACAGACCCTGGACCATTTATCTTGGGTTCAAGTCCCAGCCCAATCATTTTACAAATAAGAGCGTGATAATACCTACTTCATAAGCCGTTAATGAGAACTTGATAAATTACAGGGAAGGGGATTAGAAATAATAAGCACTTAATGAACATTAGCTATTATGATAAGCAGGCGGGTCTATCTTCTTAGCCTTTGGTAGACCAGAGGAGCAGGTAACACTTAAGAATCAATGTCTCATACAGAGAAAGACAAATACCCGATGTTATCACTTACATGTGGAACCTAAAAAATAACCCAAACAAATGTATATAACAAAATAGCAACAGACTCACAGATATAGAGAACAAACTAGTGGTTACAGTGGGGAAGGGGTAAGGAAGATAGGGGTAGGGGATTAAGAGATACTAACTATTATGTAGAAAATAAAAAAGCAACAAGGATATATTGTACAGCACAGGGAAATATAGCCATTATTTTGTAATAACTTAAATGATGTATAATCTATAAAAATATTGAATCACTGTGCTGTACACTTGAAACTAAGATTGTAAATCAACTATATTTCAATTAAAAAAAATTAATGCCTCATATTGGTTGAAATGCTTCTCTAGTGGAGAGGTCAGCTTTGGCAAAGACGCATGTGTATACACACACACACACAATATACATATAATACAACTATACACACATGTCTATCTGTATAACTGTCTAGAAATATTTTCAGAATGAACAAAAATATACATCTTAAAATACTTCTGGTTTTCTCTTTTGGGAAGGAACATTCCAAAGGTAATCAACTTGGCAGTTTTACAAAGTAACTTAGAAAGTAATTCTTTGTTTCTCTTGATTGGGTACATTTAAAAACTGATATTGATGAAGTGGTATGAAAGCAAGTAAATGGGAAAAAAAAAACACTGAGAGTATCAGCATACCTTTTTACTGTGATTTCTATAAAATAGACTGTATTTTACCTCTAAGAAGCCCTTCCAAATTTTTCTAAATACATTAACTTTGTTCTCCCTCATAATTCCTGTAAAATTTGGCTGTACACTCATTCTAGCCTTCTCAGTATTAATTTTTTAGAAACCTATACCCCCCATTAGATTATGAGTTGTGGGACATAGGACATCTGTTTAATAATATTATAACTGACGTTTAAATATTCTTGTATTGTTTACAAACAGCCCCTACATACATTTTCTCATTTTTTCTTTTTTCTCTCACAAAATCCCTGTTATAGCTTTGCGGTTTTGTCAGCACCACAGAGTATAATACTTTGCATATAATAGGCTTTCAAAAATATTTGGGGGTTTTGTTAAAATTAAAACTGGATTGCATGGGTTAAATTAAAATATTGCCATTTCCCAGAATGTTTACTTCCTCTAAAGCAATTAAGAGAGGGAAAGATTTTGAATGCTTTCACTTTTTCACTTTTGTACAACCGATACATTCCTAAGACAAAAAACTAAGAAAGTATTGATGCGACCATTAAAATTGTATACAATGACAACATCTAAACGAAGCAGGATTGATTGATTCATTCATTGATTCATTGATTCATTGATTTCGTCAGAACATCTCTCCTTTTCCCTGCTTCTTTCTGATTGCTTACTCGAGTCCTGGTCAGCACTGCATAAGCTCCACATCCCATGGGTACATTAGGAAAGAAATGAAGAATTAACCAGGCTTCAAGAAAATAATTCTGCAGTAACCCAGGACCAGGTCAGTTTTCCCCATTCAATACTTTTTCCCTTAGAAGACACAGCCTCCTACAGCCCTTTGGGGCCCGTTTGAATTCAGACATTTCTCTATTGGAAAGTGAACTGAAGCTATTAACCCGCATTTCACTACACAGATATTCTTCAATCACTAGTAACGACAGCTGAATTATAATCTCATAAGACAACTATCCCACACGACAAACATTCTCACACCCATTATCCCCTTGCTCGAAGTCATCTGGTCTCCCTGCCAAGACTCTTCTATTTTCATGAGCAATTTAAAAATCACAACTCAGAAAATAGCATACCTCTTATTTAGTTCTTGAAGTCAGCTGTAAGCGGATTCCATGCTATGTCAAAAACCATTTCTTACTTTCACTGGACTCGAATTACCAGTGTCTCTCTGGACATGAAAACCGTTCAAAATGGGATGGAATGACAGGGAGGCTAATATACAGAGTTCAATTTTTTTTTTCTTATTAAAAACAAAATTTGAGAAGAAGAGCCCTAGAAGCTAAGTGTTAGAAGGAGAGGCGAGAGTTCTGGAAACAGAATATAGAGTTGAGTAGCAGAAAGGGAAGCAATGAATTAAGAAATGAGGCACGGTGTTTGCATGTAGAGTACACGCAAGAAGAAAAAGAAAAGAAGTGGTCTTGGAATTCCATTTGCAGCTCAGACTTCTTTCCTGTGGGCTCTGAGGATATATTAAAGAAAAGAAAAGTCAAACTCTGCCAAGAGTAGTGGCTGTGTTCCCAGAGGCCCCCGATGGGCCAGACCCCGGGTTCAAGGATGAAGATATAACGATGAAAGGACACAGTCGTGCTCGCAGCCTATGGTGGGGACAAGTGCATACATGACACAGTGTTATAGAAACCAGAATGACAGAAATGCTCACATTGAGGAAATAGAAACATTTGCTAAACGTTGAAGTGCCACGGGAACACAGAAGTGGGAACGATTCCTTGAAATTAGAGGGGATTTGGAAAACCATCACATAAGAGGTAAAATTACATTTGGGCCTTGGAATGAGTAGGAATTCATTTGGTAGAAACAGGAGGGAAAGTGCATCCCAGTCTGAGGGAACGGTAAGGAGGCATGAAAATGAGAGCACATTCAGGAAGCAGGTGGCCGCACATGGCTGGGAAGGGTGGCCAGGAGAAGGGCGGGCGATGATAACCGAAGAGGCGGTCGGGTTGAACCAGCAAAGGTTTCTGTGCAGACAGGGACACGATCATATCTGTGCTCTAGAAATGTCTAGTCCAGCAGCGTTGTTGAGGAGAGGAAGACACTGAGGCAGAGATTGAGGCCACTGCTATATTCCGGAGTCTAACAGTGACACTGGGATACAAGGAGGCATACACACTACTATATACAAAATAGATAATTAACAAGGACCTATGGTACAGCACAGGGAACTCTACTCAGTACTCTGTAATAACCTAAATGGGAAAAGAACTTGCAAAAGAATAGGTATATGTACATGTAGAATTGAATCACTTTGCTGTACACCTGAAACGAACACAACATTGTAAATCAACTATACTCCAATATAAAATAAAAATGTTTTTTAAAAAAAAGGAAAAAAGAAAAGACGTTAGCAGATAAATTCAGCGGGGGCTTAATAACTCCTGGGCTGTGGGAGGTAAAGAGGAAGGAGAAAGTGGAGCTAGGAAGATAGTTTAGACTTTTCCAGAGCCCTTGGATGGACAGTAGAGTCGCTATTACAGTCATTCATTGGGAAATGGGAAAATAGGAAGAAAGGAACACCTTGAAAAGAAGAGCACAGTAGATAGGGCTGACTCCCATGCACTCACTGGAAAATGTCACATCATTAGCACAAAGGCAACAGGTGAAATCACAAGAGTGACCCTAACATATTAGAAAGGGTAGCATTTTAAAACTGGGCGGAGGCGCATTTATACTAATAGACAGATTACTGTTACAATAGTTTAAGTGATTTCCATTATTCATGAAGTACCTCGTTTACTGCAGAGGACTGAGAGGGAAGATATCATGCACAGGTGTGTCCTGCTTTACCAGTTTAGAGCACAGGAAACTTCTAATATTCAAAATAATATGAGTGAGCACGTCCCACCCTCCTTGGGACACCAGCTCCAGCATTTTCTCATCCAGAAGGTTTTTTCAGAGTCCCCGCAGTTCCTACTGCCAACTGGCCTTAGACTCTAGTGCCCAGTAATCAGATATGTCATGGTGACATTGAGGCTCAAAGCGTCAGGGTCTCCTTCCCACTGCTCTCAAAAGGCTCCTTGGCCGCTATGCAAATTTGACCAACTCCTTTTTCCTCAGAAACCTCCAAGCATAATATTTTTATTTTATTTTATTTTATTTATTTATTTATGGCTGCGTTGGGTCTTCCTGGCTGTGCACAGGCTTTCTCTAGTTGCGGTGAGCGGGGGCTACTTTTGGTTGCGGTGCACGGGCTTCTCCTTGCAGTGGCTTCTCTTGTTGCAGAGCAGGGGCTCCAGGCGTGCGGGCTTCAGTAGTCGCAGCACATAGGCTCAGTAGTTGTGGCACACGGGCTTAGTTGCTCTGCAGCATGTGGGATCTTCCCAGACCAGGGCTCGGACCCGTGTCCCCTGCACTGGCAGGTGGATTCTTACCCACTATGCCACCAGGGAAGTCAGCCTAACAGTTTTGAAGGGCAGACAGCCAGAAGCTCTCTGCCTTCAGAGCTAAAGTTCCATGCCTTACACGCCTAAGGAGGAGAATCATCTGCTTATGCCTCTCCTTCATAAAAATCGATGGCTGTTTATCTTACAACAATATGATGAAATGGGCCATTAAAATGTCTTTTCTTCCCCCTGAACAAAGACAGGGAGCTTTAATAATATATCTTCCTAGGAACAAGTACATATGTTACAACCTTTCAATAGCCTGATCTCATTCCTTCTTCCTATTTCCCTCTTACACACACTCACACCTTGCACCATTAAAATTCTTCACTGGAGGGACCTTCCTGGTGGTCCAGTGATTAAGACTCCGCACTTGCAATGCAGGGGGCGTGGTTCGATCCCTGGTCGGGGAACTAAGATCCCGAGTGGCGTGGCCATAATTCTTCACTGGATTCCTTTCAAAATGATTACAGGGACGTTAGTAAATTTAACAGAAACTTCATCTGATACAAACTAGGGCTACCCACTACCAAGGGCAAGCCTAGATGGTGCTGGGGCCTGCAAGATCCCTCTGAACTTCCCAGATACTGCCCTGATTTTACCAGAGTGGAAACCAATTGTGACTACCCTGGACAGAGCCCTTTTGTCGCTGCCATGCACCTCATTCAACCTTAACTTGAACCTGAACCGGAAGTGACCACCTGGATTCAAACTTCAGGAGAAACGTGAGGCATTAAGGATTTTCCTTTATTTCAGAAGGATAAAGATCTCACATGTTAACTTGTCTTCAAATTCAATGAACACAAATGATGTAAGAGGTCATATTTCAGTGAAATATGATTTTTTCACTCTTTTGATTTTTCTGGAAAAAATCCAAAATCTTACAACAGTTGATTTTTAAAAAAATGTTTCCAGGAGCAATTTTGCCTTCTCTTTTTCACTTAAAAAGCCAAGTTGGGGCTTCCCTGGTGGCACAGTGGTTAAGAATCCACCTGCCAATGCAGGGGACACGGGTTCAAGCCCTGGTCCGAGAAGATCCCCCATGCCACGGAGCAACTAAGCCCGTGCACCACAACTACTGAGCCCACGCTCTAGAGCCCGCGAGCCACTACTGAGCCTGCGCTCTAGAGCCTGCGAGCCACAACTACTGAGCCCATGTGCCACAACTACTGAAGCCCACATACCTAGAGCCCGTGCTCCGCAACAAGAGAAGCCACCACAATGAGAAGCCCGCGCACTGCAACGAAGAGTAGCCCCCGCTCACAACTAGAGAAAGCCCGCGTGCAGCAACAAAGACCCAATGCAGCCGAAGATAAATAAATAAAATAAATTTTTTAAAAAAAGCCAAGTTGGAATTGACTTTATGCACTATTTTTAAAAGTGGGGGGATAAGGAAACTCTTAAATAAGGTATGGAAATGACAAAGAGCAAAAATCTCTAAGAAAGTTTTAAAAATGAGTAGTGAGGGGGAGACTAACTCCACAAACCATTAAGCATGTTATAAGGTTAAAGTAAACAAATCAGTGTGGCACTGATAAAAAATATCATCAATTAAATACTTTTAGCTACTATGGCCAATGATAATGTTATGTCAGGGACTCTCCACACCCACCCTTCTGCCGCGACGCAGCCGTTAGTAACTTGAGGTTTCTGAGTCCCCTAAATCAGCACCTGTGCTTTTAGCCAAGAGCAGAAGTTGAACGGCTGGTCCTGAGTCAGGTCTGCAGCTCACTCTTCATAGGCTGCTCATCCTGCCAGTCTACTGCCGCTGGTAGAGATTATCCTGTTTTCCGGGGGAAATTCTCTTTTTGGAGGACCCCCCTTTGGCCTCTCTAGCAGTCCCTCAGCTCTATGGTCTCATGACGGATCTGTTTGCCTCTGCCTTACGTGTCCTAGAGACTCTTGCTGCCCTGACCTTCTGATGAGGTTCTCCTGGATTTCCAGAGTTGCTATGTATTTTCTTTTTAAAATATAGACTGTCATTTCAGTGGGATCTAGGATGAAGGAGAGGCTTTAAAATGTGGATTCAGTCCACTATTTTTTTTTAAGAGCTCTCTTATATTATGGAGTCAAATCAAACTGTTAATTGGAGAGTGGAAATGGGAGGAAATCAGAGGGGAGAGAAGAATTTCCCTGGAGAATAATCTCAAGCCCAGAGGCAACGTGAACTAAGGGATGCCGCAGCCTATAGAGATGGTTGGCAGAAGAAGGGCTGGGATCAGCTGACTCCAGCATTTGCTCAAACATAAAACCGTAAGCACACATGTTCACAAATTGAATATTACTACAAAACAATAGCTAACATGCATTGAAATCTTACTATACGTCAGGAACCATTTTAAGAGCTTTAAATGTACTGACATTTAATCCTCATAACAACTCTAGAAGGTAGGTACCACTCTTTTCACAATGTTAGAAAGAGGGAACCTAAGGCACAGAGCAGTTAGGTAAATTTTCCAAAGTCACACAGCTGTCCATGGCAGAGCCAGGATTTGACCCCAGATGGTCTGGTATTAGAGCCCAGCCTTAACACCGTGCTCTACTGCACAGCCTAGAAGACCATCTCCCCAGCCTGCAGCCTCTCTTCCACCTTTCTTACAACCACCGGCACTCTTGAAAGCAGAACTTCTATTCTAATAGTAAAAATGAAAAGTCTTGTTTCGAGGCGAAGAACCCACCCAAAACGTTTAGGTACTATTTTATCTAAACATTCATCTAAAAGTATAATCTGGAAATGACTCATCAGATATATGAGAAAAACCTACAGCAGAGAAAGCATAAACTCCAACTAAAAGAAGGAAAGAGTTAATATAGAAAATAAAATAAAATATTAAAATACAGTATTATTAACTATCCTCTTTATTGCCCTAGTGCTCTGTCTGGTTCTTGGTATTTGTTCTTTCTATTTTTGGACTTTCAGTGGCTCTTGTCTCTGTGTTTTTTTCCATGTATATATTTTGGATTTCCTCAGTCTAATCCATTCAAGCCCATTGATTTCTTTCTTCTGGGTGTGTCTTGCAATTTCAGGTCTGGTGGTGACTTTTCTTGCTTGCCAGTGCTGATACGACTATACTTACATTCTGTAAATTTAAGGGTTTTGGGGTGGGTGTTTAGATAGACACTGAGTTCAGTCTCCCAGTTTATCTTCCTTGAGGCCATTTAAACTAATCAATGGCTGGGATAGTTTTAATCTCTTGCTTCAAGCCACAGTGTTATTAGCCTGCTCTGAAAATGACCTTTTTAATATATTTTAAACTGTATTTACATTTTAATTAACCAGTTAACATATGAATTTCTTGTTGTAAAAATCCAGCTAATACTAGCAATACAAAGTCCTCCTTGACCTCCCACTCCAATCTTGGAGATAATCACTATTATCGGCTCTCAGTGTTTGCTTGCAGAACTTTTTCTATATATTTGTAAAGCTATATAAGATCACATAGAAACACTCAGTTTTAAAACATAAGTGGCATCATAATGTTAATTTTGTTTTGCAATTGCTTTTTAAAAAAAATAATATGTCTTAGAGCTTTACCTATGATAAGTATATATATCTACCTTATTCCTTTTAATTGCTACATAGTTTGGACTATATTTAACCTTAAGTATTAGTTTTACTATTGTAACAGTGCTGCAACAAATATTCTTGGACACTTCTACTTGAACATATATGTGAGTATTTAACTGGTCAGGAATGGACATCGTGGGCTTCCCTGGTGGCGCAGTGGTTGAGAGTCCGCCTGCCGATGCAGGGGACACGGGTTCGTGCCCCGGTCCGGGAAGATCCCACGTGCCGCGGAGCGGCTGGGCCCGTGAGCCATGGCTGCTGAGCCTGCGCGTCCGGAGCCTGTGCTCCGCAGCGGGAGGGGCCGCAACAGTGAGAGGCCCGCGTACCGGAAAAAAAAAAAAAAAAAAAAAAAAAAATGAACATCGCTGGTTATAAGGGCACGCATATTGGGTAAAATGGGTGAGGTTTTTTTTAGTTTAACTGAATAATTTAGGAAAAAATAAAGAAATGTAAACTATAAAAGCTAGAAAATATTAAATGATAGATGAAGCGGGAATGACAAGTGGTTGAACTAAGTGGTGCTGAGCTATAAAGACTAAATTTATTCTGAGCATCCAAGCATTTCATTACTTTCTCTATATTTAGTAAAAAATGATTTGGGATGTTAAAAAAAAACATCCCCACAAAGATTTTTAGATCTACAGGAGAAGTTTATCTTTGAAGGAGAAATAATTATAGTCTCATAGATGTAAAAGTCTTTCAGGAGGATACATCAATATGATACCATTTTAATTTAGTATAAAAATATATAAAATACTATGTATGTTTGGGGGGACCATATATAATATCGCATTCAAAAATAAGAACAATGGTCATCTCTGAGGGGGGAAAGAAGGGGATGGAATAAGGAGGGATTTATAGGAGCTATGATCTATGTTTAATTTCTCAAGGTGGTGGGTAGGTTTGTGGGTTTTCTCTATACTTTTTGTCATCAAAATAAAACTAAACACAAGTAGGTTGATTAGATTTGTTCTACTTCATTCCAGTGTGGAAAGATTGGGGATCCCCGTCAGCCTAGAAAATACCCAATGAGGGCGGAAGACTCAGGAGGAGAGAAAAAGTTTGACAAAAACTGGAAACTTGTTACAGTATAGGCACCTTCATAAGTCACATAAGAAGTCAGTAGATGATCCCTATTGAGGGAGCTATGATATTTCCCAGAGAACACGGCATTGCTCTACGTTCTATTTGCCACGTGTAATTAATAACCCGCTGATGTCAAAGTCCATGATGTCCAACTTGTTACACTCTAAGAACAAAGGTGTCCTTACCACGAGACTGAATATTTTAACTTTTCTTGGTAGCACTTTGGGTCCACAGACTCGAGTCAGCAATTGCTGTTTCTTCAACGTTATAGCCTTCAACCTACTAAACGAACACCTACCACCCGCTGACCGCATTTCTTTTTTTTAACTTTTGGAAAGACCCATCCTGGTAGAAAAGGGTCTTTTGCTTAACAGACAAAAGCTCCACTTTCTGCCCAGTGGAGCTTATTCTACTAGTCAGTTCTTAAAAGAGGAACTGACTGGAACAGTAGTAGCACAAATGCCCCAGAGCTCAGAGGCCTCCCCAGCAGAGAAAAGGCTGACATCACTTCGGGATTGCCCTCTGGTATCAATTTCACAGCCATGGGATATTTTAGAGAGTTTTACAGGATGCACAGGAGAACTGCATCCCTCAACATTTGACCTCAGAGGCTCGTACTGTGACATATTCTATACATTTTTCTAATATGTGTACTAGAAGTAAAAAAAAATCTCAAAAAGGAAATTTGGGAATTTGCTGGTCTTACCCAAACAGAAAAACTGTGGTAGGTCCTGGTATGGAATTGAGTAATAAAGAAATTGCCTCTTCCAAGTTTCAAAGAAGAGATGGCATTTTTACGTGGGTGATTTTTAAGGAAATCACTAACTTAGAAGACTGGACACCCAAATGCCCAATCTTAAGAATATATTAGGAGTACAATTTTAAGATTAAAATGTAAGTCCACAGATAGGTAGCTAAGAACACAAGCTTCTAAGGTGAGACAAGAGAAAAAAATGACTGATGTTTGACTCAGCTAGCTATTCTTTCTGACAGGAGATTAAAGCCGCCTGCGAGATTTCTTTGACTGCGGCTCGCTTAATTCATTTCGACACTGCCAGCAGGGCAAGCTACAACAAAGCAAATCCATCTTAACAAGCTCAGTCCCGGCTGCTCTAATAAAGAAAAATAATTGAATTGCTGATTTTGATTTTTTTTAATGCACTCAGCATTTGAGTATTTGGCTTCACACACCAAATAAACATAGAAATATTTATTACGTCATCTGCTTCCCCATAGTGAACGGGGGGGGGGAACCCCCACAGAATCAGTGCTAGGTACCTTTTAGGGCAGGGTAACACTGGGGGATCTTCCCTGTGTTTAGTTTAGTAGAATTGCCTTTTTAAAAGAACATCTTCGTGTCTTATGTGGAGCCAGCCCCGGTTCAGAGCACACAGATCTACACGAATATGTGAATACGCTGATGTTCTCACATATGCAGTCCAAGGATTTCTCAAGAGGCGACTGCCGCAGCCAAGAGTGAGTCCCCATCAAAGTGGGCGGCGTGGGGAGATGAGGCAGCAAACTGGCAGCCACAGACATGTTTTATTCAACCCAAACACTGGTTTTTTTTTGTTGTTGTTGTTTTGTTTTTTAAATGAACCAACATTTTAAAAACAAGAGATTCCACATAAAAAAATCAGACTTGCAATTCCCTTGAAAATGTCTAAGAACTAGCGACAGGGAGCCGCATCCCAGGTCTGCGGGAGCTGAGTGGCTGCTGCCTCCTCCATCTGTCTCCATGCGTGGATTCACCAAGAGAGCCTCCTTTCAATTCCCTGCCCGATCCCTGTAACACTTGAGTAGGGGACCACGAATGCAGAGAGTGAAGCAGAAAATTTAGGATTAGAAGACATATGCTCATTCCACAGTTGGCACCAAGACGATCTTTGTTTAGATAAACCGATTAGCTAGATCACATCCAAATCTACTGATAGGACAGGCTGTGTATCCTCCATTAAATGGCAGCTCTACACAGCTAGGTCCAAGGCTTAGTAAACTTGTTTAGGTGATGAATTATCCTTGACTACAGAGCGGATGGTCCCTGTATCTTGACCAGGCTGGAGTGGAGGGAGAAGGTTATCATTAAAGCTGTACCTATGACTTGGAACTTTAAATAGTATCTAATTTGAACCTCATAGTAAGGTCCGGAGGTAGATATTTTACAGATTAGGAAAGAAAAGTTGAGGGAACTAAAGCAACTGAATGTTAAACAATCGCTAAGTGGTAGTAATTCAAAGCCAAGTCTTTGTGACCAAAAAAGAGCTCTATTTTATCAATGTCATCACAGTTTCTTAAAGACATATCCCCCCCTCTACAAAATGAGAAAAAGATTATTACTCATTTGGCTCTCAGAGGTATGCACTAAACTAATGATATTTTTATAATCTTCGTGATTCTATGGGAGAATATTGGCTCATCGTACAAATATTTCAGGCTTTAAAATGCAGAACTTTAAACAGAACATTTTTTTTTTAACCAACCTCCCAGTGAGCAGTCATCCTGCCTGGTATTAGCTTGGCGACAGCTGTAGCACAGACCCAAATTAACAGTGGTTCAAACACATTAGAAATGTATTTCTCTTCACATAATAGTCTAGGAATAAGTCTACAGCTGGTGTTGTGGTCCAAGTGGTCAGGTCCCGGGCTCTTTTTATCTCGTCCCCCTGCCCTCGAGTAATGCTTTCATCCCCATAGTGTAAGATGGTTTGCAGCCACTGCTACAATCCAGGCAGAGGAGGGGAAGGGAGGAAGGAAAACTTACGCTTCCCTTGAAGGCTATGATCCTAAAGTAGCACTCATGATTTTTCACTCATATCTCATTAAAAAGCACTTAACCAAACAGGCACGCCTAGGTGTAAGGGAGTCTAGGGGGCCATGTGGCCAGCTAGATTGTTTTCAGGGAAGGAGGAGGAAACCTATACTGTGAGACGAATATGCGTCTCAGGCACCTCCGTTGAAACCTACATAAGGTACCACCACACTTCATTTCTCCCTTCTGAGGTGGACATACCTCGGCTTCTTAGACGCTGACTTTGCCTGTCCTTCCATTTTTGTTTCACTGTCAATGTCCTGGACCTATTGAAAAGTCCCCCCTAGGTTAGATCTTATGTCCACACTTACCCACAGGAAATTTCTTACCATTCTCTTTTTCAGTGTTTCCCTCTCCCAACTCTGTATATTTTCCTATATTGCTCTCACTTGGGAATTACTATTCCCCTATGGTCAACAAGTGTCAATCTTCCTCCAGATGAATCCAAAGTACAAATTTCTAATACACTCGTGTGGAGGTAGGCTAATAATCTTAGGTGCATTTTTTTAATATTCAATGGTGTATACTTTTGACTGCAAAAAGGCAAGACAGTATAGGTTTACATTTCTTGGTTAGCATCAGATATATGGATACATTCAAGCACTCAGTGAGAGCAGTGATCTTCACATTTTAATAGAATCATTGGGCATCCGTTAGGCAGGCATCACCAACAATTAATACTCATTTTGCAGATTCATCTGTAGAATCAATGCAGCCCTGATCAAAACCTCAGCTGCCTTTTTGTAGACAGGGACAAGCTGATTCTAAAATTCCTGTGGAAATGCAAAGGACCCATAATAGACAAGACAAAATGAAAAAGAAGGGCCAAGTCGAAGGACAACAACTCCCTGATGTCAAGTCTCATTATCAAGCTACAGTAATCAAGACAGCATGGTGTCAAAAGAGACAAATACAACACTGGAACTGAATAGAGAATCCAAACATAGACCCACACATATATGGACAACTGATTTTTGACAAAGGTGTAAAGGCAATTGAGTGGAGAAAGGATAGTCTTTTAATAAGTGGTGCTAAAACCTATTCAGGAAAGTGAATTTTGATCAATCCCTCACAGCATATAAAAAATTAACTCAAAATGGATTATAGACCTAAATGATCAAAAGCACCATTCATAAAAGGACAAATTGCCTAACTGAACTTCATCAAAATTAAAAATTTTCTGCTCTTCGAAAGACACTGTTAAAAGAATGAAGAGACAAGGCAGATTTGAGAGAAAATATTTGCAAATTGTATATCTGGTAAAGCACTTATATCCAGAATGTACAAAGAATCCTCAAAACTCAATAACAACCCAATTTAAAAGGGCGGGGGGGGGGGAGGTTTAAAAAAGATTTGAACAGACGCATCATCAACCAAGATGGTAAACTAGCAAGTGAAAAATTACTCAACACCATTAGATATTAGGGGCATGCAAATTAAAAACATGATGTGATATCATCATAAACTGATGAGAATGGTGAGAATTTGAAAGACTGGCCATGCTAAGTCTTAGTGACGGTGTGGAGTAAACACATTTTATGAAGGCATGTCAAATGGTACAGCCACTTTGGCAACAGCTGATCAATTTCTTTAAAAGTTAAGCATACACCTCCCATATGATCCAGCCTTTCCGCTCTTCTTTTCCGAAAGAAGTGAAAGCATATATCCATAGGAAGTCTTATACATCAGTGTTCATAGCAGCTTTATTCATAATAACCCCAAACTGCAAACAACTCAAATGTCCTTCCACAGAGGAGTAAACAAGTCGTAGTATATCCATACAATGGAAAACTGCTCAGCAATAAAAAGAGAATGAGCTGTTGATACAGGCAACCACTTTGATGAATTTCAAAATAATTACGCTGAGTCAAGGCAGCCAGACCCAAAGAGCACATATTATGAACCCATTTATATAAAACCCTAGAAAATGCAAACTCATTCATAGTGATAGAAATCAGGTCAGTGGCTGCCTGGGGTGGAGTCTTGGGGAGGGGCTTCAGGCAGAAAAGACAGGGCCATGCCCAAGGATAGCGTCCTCATGCATAGGCATTAGGGAGAGGGCAAAGCCACCTCCTTGTTTTGCACTTAATGAGGCCATGACGCACAGAGGAATGGCACGTAAAGCAGAAACTTTGTAGCATGGAAGCAGGAAACTCTGACCATGAAAACCGTGGAGCATGCGCTTTGAGGTAGGAGATAAGACAGGCTTTGGGTTGACTCGCTGCAACGGGTTTCATGCTGACCCTTTGAAATAAACTACTATCAGGATGATGAGCCCTAATTGGGTGAAAGATGAAGCAACCCACCACAGTCCCCTCGTTTTTGTGGTCCAGAGGGTTTCCCACACATGCGCAGAAGGGGTCTCAACTTGTCCTCTGACACATGCACAGAACGGGTCTCAACTTGTCCTCTAGTAACCTTGGCCGCATTGTAATATCATTATAATATCATTTGTATTGTGGTTTTGATTCTCCCCACCCCCTGTGGGTTTTGCTTAGGTGCTCACGGAAAAGATTCAAAATGGTGCCTGGTGGAAGCCCAAATAAGGAATTGCAGGTGACATGATCATAGGGGAGGGAAAGGGGAGTCACCCTCATCTAAACTATGTAAGGTTAACCCCATAGTAACAACCTAAGCTGCCCCTGTTGTGCCCAACTCACTCTGCAAGGTTGCCCATGTGCTCTCCCACCTGTACTATGCTTCTAATAAACGCTGTGCCTGTCTTAGTCTTGGTTTCTTTGTGGAATTCTTTTTTCAAAAAAGACAAGAACTGAGGTTCTGTCACTTGCTGAAAACAGGCTGACTACACAGGGACAATAAGACGAAACTTTTTGGAGTGGTGGAACCGTTCCATATCTTGATCATTGTGGGGATATCACATACTGTATTTGTCAAAACTCACAGAACTGGATTGCCTCTATGATAGTACGGCTTACAATAAGTTTTCAATAAATGAATTGATAGCCCCTCTGTATATACCAGAAATAAAAATCAATTTTTAATGAAACAGATCTAAAATATCAATTTTCCTCACTTTTTTTCATTGCTGGCCTATAACATGATACCAAAGTATAATTCAGGAGAGGTGAAATTCAGGAGTTAAAAAAGATGAGATTCAAGGAGAATGATAAGCCTACTTGTTCTAAAGAGAATTTCTAACACCTAAAATAATGAGGAGACTCCTTATCCCTAGACAATTCCTCAACAAATACTATTTCTTACAACAATGCGTGTGATAAGCATTAAACAGCTGAGAGTTAAATGCAAGCATCTAGAATGCAGATTGTATATATGACCTTATGCAAGGTAAGAAGCCTAACCAGGACACATCCAATCTCCAACAGAGCTTCCTCAGAACATAATGGTCTACACCAAAAAACAAATGGACGAGCAAGTTCTATCTTATAGAATAGTAGTTTTGAAACTCTTAGCAAATTCTTCTCATGATGGGGCTTCCCTGGTGGCGCAGTGGTTGAGAGTCCGCCTTCCGATGCAGGGGACGCGGGTTCGTGCCCCGGTCCGGGAGGATCCCACATGCCGCGGAGCGGCTAGGCCGGTGAGCCATGGCCGCTGAGCCTGCGCGTCTGGAGCCTGTGCTCCGCAACGGGAGAGGCCACAGCAGTGAGAGGCCCGCGTACCGCAAAAAAAAAAAATTATCCTCATGATGAAATATCAATAAACAAACAGATAAAAATGATGGATAGGTGCTTTGGTTAAGTTTAAATTGTCACATTTTAGTAGAATATGTATATTATTGCTTATATTTGAGTTACCATCTGGGCTCTAGGATTCAGAAAAAGCTGGAGAAAACATTCACTGAAAACAGCTTGTGTCAAGCATTATGATAAATTATAAAGTTACATCAGTGAGCAAGAGAGTTTCACACCTTCATGTGGTTTACCCATAGTGTAGAGTTTCTGTCAAAAAGCAAGGCCCCAGTGATTTTAGCCTTGAAAATTTTCAAGGCAAGAATAACCAATTAGCAGTCTTCATCTCTCTCTCACACACAATCTCTATTTACATATATATGTATAATACTTTGGGGTTAACAGATAAAATATAGGACTTCTACTGCAATTTAAATTTTAGATAAACGATGAATAAAATTTCAGTATAAGTATGTTTACTGCCTGGGACATACCGATACGAAAATTTTAATTTATTGTTTATCTGAAATTCAATTTTAACTGAATGTCTTGGTTGTTTTTGCTGCTTTGGGCTAACTCTGGCAATCCCAATGTATATATTAGGGTTACCAGATATATCTACATCTATAGCTAAGATGTATGTCATGTCTTTTTTTGAGCAATTTAACTTCTTGGAGAAATTTCCAAAATGAACCGTGTGTAAACTATTACCCTAGGTAATTAAACATAATGATCATCGATTTCAAGTTATTTTACTACTCACCTTTTTTTTTTTTTTTTTTTTTTCGGTACGCGGGCCTCTCACTGTTGTGGCCCCTCCCATTGCGGAGCACAGGTTCCAGACGCACAGGCCCAGCGGCCATGGCTCACGGGCCCAGCCGCTCTGCGGCATGTGGGATCTTCCCGGACTGGGGCACGAACCTGTGTCCCCTGCATCGGCAGGCGGACTCTCAACCAC
The DNA here is from genome assembly GCF_951394435.1 of Stenella coeruleoalba. Lineage (NCBI taxonomy): Eukaryota > Metazoa > Chordata > Mammalia > Artiodactyla > Delphinidae > Stenella > Stenella coeruleoalba. The sequence continues at coordinate 15,716,862 of NC_137158.1, read as the reverse complement.
TGTGCCACCAGGGAAGCCCCTCAAGTTATTTTATATAAACCAATTAAGTGCTGTAGGCCAACTACCAAAAATGAGGAATTTCATTTCAAGTAGTTAAATTAAACCATTATGATTGGAAATGGTGGGCTATCAGATTGGTTTTCTCTGGGGCCACTGATAGTTCCAGAAAATAGAATGTCATTTGCCTTTGTCACAGAGGGGTTCATACAAAAGTGGATAAAATCACTAAGCTACTGGGTAAAAAAAAGGAGGGATTAGCAGAGAAACATTTCTGTTTACCCTGCTATAATATATGTCTTTTATACCAAGAGAAGATTCTAGGAAATGATTACTGCTGCCACTTCTCTACTCCCAAATCCAGCCTAGATGCCTATTTTGACCATGGGCTTAGACCAATGCAGAGCTGGATGTTAGCATGGCTTTGGGCCCTGAGGGCATCCAGGTGAGAGACCCTTCGTGAGGCGCTCCCTGGGTCTGGGCGACAGCGTCAGACCTGCATCAGACTGCCCTGGACTAGAATCAGAGCAGAAATTTTGGAAAGCTCTCATTTCCCCAAATATGCCCCACATTAAGGTGTCAGATCCTGTCCCCTAAGTAAGCCAAGCAAGTGCTGAATGGGTGTGTTATGTTCTCCCACTCCCGAGGGTGCAGGTGAGGAAAGACTGGGAGCCAACCTGGAGACTGGCAACCCACTGGCTGCTGCATCGCCAGCCTACGCAGGATGGCCGCCACCCATCATCCACCACGCTGCCATAACGCGGGCTGTCTGATCAACCAGCCCGGAAAAAGCCAGTGACGTAAAAACCCAGCTGAGGACCTGGTAGCCAGAAAGAGGAAGATCAGTCAGGACAAATACACATTATTCCTTGTGAAACAGAACAGCTGTGAGAGAAAGACGACGGAAAGACATTCAAAAGAGTCAAAGGAAGCACACACTCATCTGCACACACAGATTTTTCTGGAGCGAAAGCAAGCCACAATTTCCCTATGAAACAAGTCAGCACATGAACTGAAGAGGATGATCATTAAAGAGGCCAAAAAGAACGGACCAGGAGGCAAAGAAACTAAGAAGGATTCAGTCAAAGAAAAGCTAAAATTAATAAGCTAGAAAGCAAAACCAAAAACCCCAATAAAGCAGAAAGGATAAATAAATCCAAAAGTTAAAAATATTTACGATCAACAAAGCAGATTAACACTCTGTGGATTTGATTAGAGCAGAGCGTGCACGTGGCAAAGTACACACATAAGCGGAATTTGAGAAAAATGCACAGGATTAAAGACGAGGCAAACCACAGATACAGGAGTGATTAAAAGAATTGTAAGACATGACTGCTCGCAATCCTAGGGCTACAAATTTGAAAACGCGGAGGAAGTGAATGATTTCCTAACAAAATATAAATTACTTTAATTGCCAATCACTGTAGAAGATGTTGGGCTGGTGATTAAGAATCTATCATGAAAAAAGGCACAAAGACCAGATGGGTTTAATCTTTAAATACCAGATGACTCCAATGTTGTTTAAACATTTCCAGGCCAGGGAAAAAAGGAAAAAAAATTCTAATACTTTTTATGAAGCCAGATTAATTTTAATTCTGAAGCCTGATACTATATATATTTTTTAATGCCAGACTCATCTTACTTAAAATTGCAGATGCAAACATTTTTAACGAACATATTAGCAAATAAAATGCAACTTGCTTCTGCCGTAGGTCAGGTTCCCTGGGTAGACTCTGAGGTGGAAATATGCATGCCAAAGGTTTTGGGGGGAGAACACTCAGGAACAACATCTTTAAGAACGTGAGAGGCGGGGATTGGGGCAGGGAGAGAGACTGAGCTGCAATTCAGTTACAACAGAGAGGTGAACCATTCATGGGAGGCGGGCTGCTCTCTGAGAAACTCAGCTGTAAGCCATCAGCCTCCACAACACGCAGTACAAGTGGGGGAATAAGTACCACCTGCCGATGGCGGCATCAGAGAAGCACACCACCGCATCCATTAGACCCAAAGGCGTTCAAAGTGTACAATATGAACACATAGAATTTATTCCTGATTGCAAGTGAGAGACCAAGATATCTATCATTATAATTCTTTGCATCAACGAACTTTTAAAAAGTAAGAACGCATAGTTGTTGGATGCTGAAGAGGCATTCGAAAAAGTTAATTTATCAGCCATTTCTGACACATCTTTAGTTTTACATATTGCGGGCGTATGAATATATCATTCTGATTTGTGTGTGTGTGTAGTCTTTTTTTTCCTGTCTTGGCTTTCCCTCTACCTCTCCGCCCGTATCGACCCCAGTACAGTACACAGAAAAGAAATAACTATATAGGCTCTGATGGATAGAGATTGAAATGTGTCCCAGATTTGTTTCAGGAACAAGCATTCTGCACTACCAGGTTCCATAGACATGTGTTGGAGAATTTTTAGTTTAATTAAATACATCTATCTCCAGAGCCATTCTCTAGCTCTCCATCGAGCACACCACAAATATTCCCTGGAGATAATTAACTCTGCCAGGATATAAATAAAAATAAGTAAAAGCTAGAAAAATCTTCAAACTGTGGCCATATGTCCAAACAGAAAGCACACATCTTAGTAGGAGAACTATAGGTGTAGAGATAAAGCATCACCTATTTGTCAGGGAATTGAATCACATCCATTTAGAAATTGCCAGCCAGTCCACCTTCATTAACGGCAAACATTCCTCCAGCGAACATCCCCTCCCCTGCCATTAATAAGACACAAAAGTGTAAAATCTGAAATCTGAAAAAAAGGCATAGAATCTAGGTCTCTTGCAGATATACAACACACATCAGGAATTAACGGGGATCCTTACCTTTGCAGATGCAATCTGGTGGCTTCAGGGGTGGAGAATCTCAGTCACTGGGAGGGGGGCTTCTAAGACTGAAAAGCTTCCAAGGTTGCTGAAAACATGGCTCCTCATCCGTAGGATTCACCAACAACTCCGGTGACGCACCCACTCCAGGGGCATCTCAGCGGCACGGCCTCCAAAAGAGACTGAACGGCCAGGGTCGAGCTCGGTATCTGGCTTCCTGAAACCTGTTTGCGCATGCCTGGCCCAGGTGTGGCTCTTTAGGACCACTGCTTGCAGGTAGAGAGTGGAATTGACTTCACCTTTTTTCCTACGTACAAGCCACGGCCAACCTCAAACCGAAAGAATTTCTAGAGGCTGCTCTCTCCCAGAGTAAGGTTTTAGATAGGACCCCGATTATAAGCGTTTTATGGTCTGTCCAAGGCAAAGTTACTTTCTCTTTGTAGGCAGAGCTTCATGAAAATCCAAATGATAATAGAAGTTTTCTGATAAGTGTTGAATCAGGAACCAATTGAACTTCAAGTTTAGTGTCTGCAGGCTAAGTCATCCTGATACATTGATCTCAAAATAGATACGCGATGCTCAATGTGAACTGAATACTTTAGGTCTGGTGAACTAACGCTGCCTTTCCACCGGATGGTAGCTGAATGAGCACCGCTAAGATTATCTTTCACAATTTTCCTTTTTCAGTGCTTTTAATTCTAACTAATCCCCCTTTAAATCGGCCATTCTTTTTTCATACATGTAAAGCTAAATTAATACCTATTGGGAAAATGTTAGTGCATTGCTGATTACTCGATCCTTTTCTTAGTATTGTTATTACATGAAATAAGGAAAAAAAAAAAAAAAACAGACTTAAAGCCGAGTCTGAAATATGTAACATTTGGGATAAACTTTTCTTCGAAGAAATTTTAAGAATCAAGATGAAAAACAGATCTTCCTTTTTTGTTTCGTTGTCTGCTTTTACATAAAAGAAAGACCTAGCAAAAGTAGATGGTAACCACTGATTTCAAGCAGTTGGAGTAGCCATCTGATTGGACACAGAGGACTGGACCGGATGAGCTCTTTGGACACTTTCCCAGCTCTATACTACAAGGCTGATGTGACAAGATTCTTCTTTACATTGTTCTTCCACTGACAGTGAGAATATTTCTGAAAAAAAAAGTAAATAACTCTGAAGTTCAACAGATCTCCAGTTCTTTATAAGAAACAGATTTTTTTGGCACTGAGATAATTAATTTCACATTTTCTATCCATTTGGTGCTACTTTCCAAAGCCTTTATTTCTTCTCATTTTCATTCTCCACAAATTCTTCTGCTGGAAACTGCAATTACATTTAACTACAGAGAAGTAGTTAGCCCGTGCGTGCATAAATTTTATGTTTTAATGATTCTTTCATTCCTTTGTTAAATTAGAGTAATACATCTCTATTCAACTGGTCTAATAACCAAGGTCAATTTAGTTAAGTTGTAATGTTAAAACAACCCAAAGTACATTATATTTAGTACTTCTTGCTAGCAACATGACTGCCTTTTGTCTTTATTCCTTTAAAAAAAAGGCCTCACATTGCCAATTAGAATCATGTTAAGTGGCACTGAATTAAGGGAGAAGGATCTACAGGGAGGTTTAGCAATAGGGATCTGCAAGCTTCTCAAATGCAATTTAGCACTAAAGAGAAGCATTAGTATCTGTACTGGCTTCACCTGCAGTCCTGCCCTGGAAGGGATTCTGCGGCTCTACCTGCAAAACCACAGTGAACCAGGGATTGGGACCATTTTACCAGTCCTGGTCACTCCAAACTCACCACTGGTTGAGCCTTATTTCTTTGCCCCAATTGACTACTTTTCTTTCCACTTGTGCAGATGTTTCACCTTTGTTCTTTTCATTGAACACACTGCTTTCACTTACCCTGTAAGTGTTGAGGATTTCTTCTCCTCGGCAGCACTAGAATTTGCAAATAGGAGGAATTTACAGAAGTCTGCTTGGAACTGGGAGTGGGGCAAGGCAAGCACTCTGTTTGACTTAGTTGTATGTTAACTGGGGGTGGTTTTGTGGGAGTGCTTGAGATTATAGCGGAGGTGCTGAAATAAGAGAGGCCTTGCCCAGACTAATAGATGAGCCAGAAGTCAAGATTCTTAGAAAGGAATCATGTCACACCTTGAAGTGAGACTACCAGGGTAGAATAGAACTAAAGTCCAGGGTCATAACCAAGTAAAGGAAAAAGGAGCACATGGAGTGTTGTTGATGGGAACCACAGGTTTCCATTAAATACCTCTGAGAAAGGTGCATCCCTTTGGCAGATACTGATCACCACTAATGCTACAGCTGAGTACCACACAGGGGCCCTGTCATAAATAAGGAGTCCTACCCACACACCTACGGTCACCTAATCTATGACAAAGAAGGCAGGGATATACAGTGGAGAAAAGACAGTCTATTCAATAAGTGGTGCTGGGAAAACTGGACAGCTACATACATGTAAAAGAATGAAATTAGAACACTCCCTAACACCATACACAAAAATAAACTCAAAGTGGATTAACAACCTAAATGTAAGGCCGGATACTATAAAACTCTTAGAGGAAAACATAGGCAGATCACTCTATGACATAAATCACAGCAAGATCTTTTCTGACCCACCTAGAGCAATGAAAATAAAAACAAAAATAAACAAATGGGGCCTAATTAAATTCAAAAGCTTTTGCACAGCAAAGGAAACCATAAACAAAACGAAAAGACAACACACAGAATGGGAGAAAATATTTGCAAACAATGTGACCGACAAGGGATTAATCTCCAAAATATACAAACAGCTCGTGCAGCTCAATGACAAAAAACCAAACAACCCAATGAAAAAACGGGTGGTAGGTCTAAATAGACATTTCTCCAAAGAAGACATTCAGATGGCCAGGAGGCACATGAAAAGATGCTCAACATCACTAATTATTAGAGAAACGCACATCAAAACTAAAATGAGCTATCACCTCACACTAGTCAGAATGGCCATCATTAAAAAATCTACAAACAATAAATGCTAGAGAGGGTGTGGAGAAAAGGGAACCTTCCTGCACTGTTGGTGGGAATGTAAACTGGTACAGGAACTATGGAGAACAATATGGAGGTTCCTTTAAAAATACAGCTACCATATGACTCTGCAATCCCACTCCTGGGCATATATCCAGAGGAAAACATGGTCCAAAAGGATACATGCACCCCAGTGTTCATCGCAGCACTGTTTACAATAGCCAAGACATGGAAGCAACCTAAATGTCCATACATATATACACACACACACATATTTTATATATATATATATATATATATATATATATATATAAAATGGACTATTACTCAGCCATAAAAAAATGAAATAATGTCATTTGCAGCAACATGGATGGGCCTAGAGATTGTCATACTGAGTGAAGTAAATCAGACAGAGAAGGACAAATATTGTATGACATCACTTACGTATAGAATCTAAAAAAATGTTACAAATGAACTAATTTACAAAACAGAAATAGAGTTACAGATGTAGAAAACAATCTTACAGTTACCAGAGGGGAAGGGCGGGGAGGGATAAATTGGGAGATTGGGATTGACATGTACACACTACTATATATAAAATAGATAAATAATAAGGACCTACAGTAGAGCACAGGGAACTCTACTCAATACTCTGTAATGACCTATATGGGGAAAGAATCTAAAAAAGAGTGGATATATGTATATGTATAACGGATTCACTTTTCCGTACAGCAGAAAGTAATACAACATTGTAAATCAAGTGTACTCCAATAAAAATTTTTTAAAATATTCATAAATAAATAAATAAATGAGTCCTAAGTCTCAATAGTGAGAAATATACCCACCTTAGTTTCTCTGTAACATAATCCAGAGGATCTGTTAGGAAACTAATGTTTTATAGGGTCCTTCCCCCATTTCTAGTTATGACATACTTTGTATGGTTTCTAACGTGCCTTCTCCCAGGTCAAGTCACTTAACTGGCAATAAAATAGAAAGCTTCCAGTGGAAGAGAGAAATGAAGCTAAAACATGCCCTTCTGTGTCCCTTTTTTATATGGTTTTCCTTCAAGATGATGACTCCACTATTAAGATGTTTCCCTTTACTTTGCTGGAAGATTTCTCTTGCAATGTGTTCACAGCCATGTCCTGGAAAGTGTGTTATGTTTTCCTACCTGCCTTTCCCTACCTTTTATGGGGCAACATAATATAGGGGACCATGTCCATGGACTGAAAATCAGAACTAATTACTAGTCCTAGTTCTATTATTTTTTTAAATGTGTAACTTCAAACAAGTTTACCACTCTAAATTCCATGTATAAAATGGAAGTGTTACTAATTCTCTGGTTTTCCACTTTTTTAGTACTAGAATCCTTATTTGCAAGTAGAATTTTATTCAAAAACCCCAACATATAAAACAGATAAAAGCAGTATCCTTTAATTTGAAGTGGGGAAACAGAGGGTGGAGGTGGAGCCTCATCCATTTGATTTCACCTGAGTTACTTCACTCAGGAGACTGAGAAGTCATCTTAAAAAGCCCAAATCTAGATGAGCCTTTCCAGATGTAAATCTATGATTTAATAAATTACCTCATTCTTCTCCACTCGGATGCAGGATGTTGGCTGAATTTCAATGTGTGTGTAGAATGTCAGAGAAAGGGAAAGTCAAGAAGTGAAAACCTTGCAAAATACAAAAAAAGAAAGACTTCTTTTCCTAACAGACAGCAGAAAATAGACTTCAAATCTCCATAGGAAGTCTTGTTAAATAGCCTTCATTTCCACTGTGACGTCTGCTGGTTTCACTTTACAGGTCTGGCTTCCCGAGGCTAGCTTTATGGACTGTTGGATCTCCCTCAATGCTGATGACAAGGATGACCTCAATCCCCAAGCCCTCCTCAATGGAGGAGGCACCCAGACCCATAAACATAGCCTCACCCCGACCTGTCATGCAGCACCAGGAACTGTCACCCAAGAATCCAGTGACCCAGCCAACTCTGCAGCGCCCCTACATCTCCGGAGGTCCTCTTGATGGCCAAATAAAGGGCCAGGAGCAGTATAAGAAAGATCTGGTGCAAAGACTATAATTTAAAAAATAATAATTCACAGGGAGCTCTACCTGACGCACTGTGGTAACCTAAATGGGAGGGAGGTCCAAAAGGGAGGGGATACCCGTATGTGTATGGCTGATTCATCTCGTTGTGCAGTGGAGGCTAACACAACATTGTAAAGCAGCCGTACTCCAATAAAAATGAACAATCAAAGAAAAATTATGAACTGACTCCAAAAAATAATAATTATAATTACTCTCATTCTGTGAGTATTAACTATACGCCAGGTATTATGCTAAGAGCTATTACTAGGCATATAGAGGCAACAATCCTGCAAGGCAGATTTTACTATTCCCTCCTCACAGGGGAAGAAACTGAGACTCAGAGTTTTTCAAGACATAAAGACAATACCTGGCACACCAGCCATGAGCCCAAGTACCTGCAGAGTCTCCTTTCCCGGCTTCCAATGGAGTTATACTTAGCTAGGACCCAGAGATCCTGACAGACCCTTGCAGCCCTGGATGACTGGTCTTCTGATCGCTTCCTTTGGTGCAGCTGACGAATTGGTCACAGGGAGACCATCAACCAAATACAAGCCATTTAAAATACCGCTAGATGTTTAGAAAATATTTTAAATCACTGACTATGGTGGAAAGTAATTTACATTATGGAAGCAATCATTTAATCACTGCAATTAGCCAAATTATTACCTATTTAGCTAATTATCTTTTAATTACATAATTAAAAAATTAAACATTACATTATTCTGGCCAATGCCAAATTCTTTTTCCATAATTTCCCCATGAAAAGTGTAATTTACTATACAGTGCAACATAATTTTCTACAGAAATTAAGTTTCATTTTATTCCTAATTACAGGATAACTCTTCCCACAACTACCGTGACCTGTACATAACCAATGAGAGAACTTGGTCTTTTAGGAAAATGTAGATGTAGAAGCTAGAACAAAGGCAGTCAGTTAGGCTTTTTTCAGAAATGTTAAGTGCTGATTTTCCATACAAAAAGATGATGCCATCAACACAGCAGCGGTTCTCAACTAGCTGCATATTAGAATTCCTGTGGAGCTTAAAAAAGAAAAACCTCATGTGGAGTGGTCACCCCCTAGGGATTCTGATTTAATTGGTTTGAGGTGGGAACCATCATGCTTTTACAATCTCTCCAGGTGACTATATTTCCTATGCTGTACAATATATCCTTGTAACTTATTTATTTTATACCTAATAGTTTGTACCTCTTCATCCTCTACCTCTATCTTGCCCCTCCCCCCTTCCCTCTTCCTTCTGGTAAACACTAGTTTGCTCTCTATATCCGTGAGTCTGTTTCTTTTTTGTTATAGTCACTAGTTTGTTGTCTTTTTTAGGTTCCACATATAAGTGCTCTCACACTCTAAAAGGAGTATAATTTTTAAAACTTGTGAATCACTATGTTGTACACCTGAAACATACAGTATTGTACATCAATTATACCTGAATAAAAAAAATTTTTTTAAAGTAGGAGAGGGTGGGGTAGGAGGAATCTTCAAATTTGTCAATTAAAGGGAATACCCTGGTGGTCCAATGGTTAGGACTCCACGCCTTCACTGCTGGGGGGGCCTGGGTTCGATCCCTTGTTGGGAAACTAAGATCCCACAAGCCCGCATGGCATGGTCCAAAAATAATAATAATGAAATAAAATAAAATAGAGGTGATACAAAGATCATGCCTCATTAAAAAAATTTCATCCATTTAAGGTATCTCTCTCTCTTAAAAAAGTCTCTTCAGATGATCCTGATGGGCAACCAGAGTTAAGAACCACTGAGAAGGTAATTTTAGTCTGTTCTGCCTTTAGTCGTGCTTTGTTTGTTTTGGTAGGAGTTACTGGTGGACAGCGTCAAAAACCATCACGCTGGGCCTGTGGGAGCAGCGAGGCAGGGTTACAAAGATTGATGCGAAAGATCCAGACAACCAACCCAACTGTAGGTTCATAACCTAGGGAGTGAGGAGTTTGCAGTTATAGGAAGATGGGACGGACTGTAGACCAAGATTCTAGATTGTCATGATCAGTTACCAAATACTCCAGTATCATTGTCAAGGACTTGCAAAAAGTCAGGAATTGGAGTAGATAATTTATCTGCTACAGGACTGTGCACCTCGGATCCAAAAGCAAAAGTTACCTGAGTTAACAAGCTTCTTATAAAATTCTGGGCCAAAGTACACCTAGGAGTAGATGCAGTAACCATAGTTAAGAACACCGTGATTCCACACAGTTCCTTTCAGTTTTCAAATACATACTTGACACCAGGCCCAGGGTAAGATGCTTCGATGATGCCAAACTTGAATGACAGGTGGTTTCTGCCCCAGAATTTATTCCCTGACATTGCCATGAGGAAGGATGTAGCAGCCTTGGCTGTACTGGCTCCTGAGTGAGAGAGCAAGCATGGTTGGGAGGCTGTCTTCAGCCCCTGAAGATGTTTCCGTGAGGGGTGCTCACTGATCACGGTTTTCCACATGCTGATCAGAGAACGAGCCCCAGCAGCCCCCAAAGCATGTGTGTATAAAACCTGGGCGTGGAGATCAAAGGAGGCATACATGAGTTTGTTCTTTTTTTAAAACAATTTTACTGAGGCGTGATTTGGTTGACTCACATATCTGAAGTGTACAATTTGATAAGTTTGATACTCTTGTGAAACCATCACCACATTCAAGGTAATGAACATATCCATCATCCCCCCCAATTTTTTCCTGTGCCTTTGTAATCCCTCCCCCTCCCCCTTTCCATTCTGAAACAATCACTTATCTGCTTTTTATCACTATAGATTAGTTTGTACTTTTTAAATTTCATGTAAATGGAATCATACAGTATATACACTTTTTTGTCCGGGTTTTTCAATTAGCATAATTATTTTGAGATTTGCCAACCTTGATGGGTGGATCAGTAGTTCCTTTTTATTGCTGAATAGTAGTTCATTGTCTACATAGACCATGATTTGTTTATCCATTCATCTACTGATGGATACTTTGGATATTATAAATAAATTTAGTATGAACATTCATGTACACATTCTTTGTACGGACATATGCTTTCTTTTATCTTGGATAAGTAAGAGAAAAATGACTAGATCAGTGGGAGGTATGAGTTTAACTTTTCAAGGACCTGCCAAACTGTTTTCTGAAGTGGTTATACGTTTTGCATTCCCATCTGTAGTCTATGAGAGTTCCAGTTTCTCTACACTGGATATGATCAGTCTTTTTAGGTTTAGCCATCTTAATAGGTGTGTAGTGGTATTTCACTGTGGTTTTAACGTGCATTTCCCTAATGACTAATGATGTTGAGTATTTTTTCAAGCCCTTAGTAGCCATCACCTATCTTCTTCGATGGAATGTCTATTCAAATCTTTCACCCATTTTTTATTACGTTGTTGTTTTCTTATTATTGAGTTTTGAGAGTTCTACATATATAATCTGGACACAAGTCCTTTATCAGGAATATGATTTACAAAGATTTTCTCCCAGCTTGTGGATTAGCTTCTCATTTTCTTCATGGTGTATTTTGAAGAGCAAGAGTTTTTTACTTTGATGAAGCCTAATTTAACAATTTTTTATTTCAATGGATCATTATTTTGGTGTCCCATCACAGTTTTGATTATGTAGCTTTAGAATAAGTCTTGTAATCAGGTAGTATTAATCCTCCACCTTTGTTCTTTTTAAAAAAAAAAACTGGTTTGGCAATTCTAGATCCTTAACATTGATTTGAGACCTTTCTTCTTTTTTTTTTTTTGCTGTACTCGGGCCTCTCACTGTTGTGGCCTTTCCCGTTGCGGAGCACAGGCTCCGGACGCGCAGGCTCAGCGGCCATGGCTCACGGGCACAGCCGCTCCACGGTATGTGGGATCTTCCCGGACCGGGGCACGAACCCGTGTCCCCTACATCGGCAGGCAGACTCTCAACCATTGCGCCACCAGGGAAGCCCGAGACCTTTCTTCTTTTTAACATAGATGTTTAGTTCTATAAATTTCCCCCTTACATATTGCTTTAAAGGCATCCCACAGATTTTGACGTGTTGTGTTTTCATTTTCAATCAGTTCAAAATAGTTTCTCCTGTCCCTTTTGATTTCTTCAACCGATGGATGATTGACGTCAGGCAAATGTCTACAGATATTTCACACATCTTCCTGTTGATTTCTAACTTAATTCCATTGTGGTCAGACAGCATACTTTATGTCAGGGGTTCCCAACGGCCTGTACCGGACCGCGGCCTGTTAGGAACCGGGCCGCACAGCAGGCGGTGAGCTGCGGGCGAGCGAGCGAAGCTTCACCTGCCGCTGCCCATCGCTCGCGTCACCGCCTGAGCCATCTGCCCTCCCCCCACTCCCCAGTCCATGGAAAAACTGTCTTCCATGAAACCGGTCCCCGCTGCTTTCTGTGACCTGAATACTTCAAAATTTGAGACATTTTTATTACCCAGAATATGGTCTACCATGGTAAATGTTCTGTGTGTAACTTAAAAACAATATATATTCTGCTTTTGTTGGAGGCAGTGATCTAAAAATTTCCGTGCATAAGTTTTTGTTGTTTTTTTTTTTTTTTTTTTTTTGCGGTACGCGGGCCTCTCACTGTTGTGGCCTCTCCCACTGCGGAGCACAGGCTCCGAACGCGCAGGCTCAGCGGCCACGGCTCACGGGCCCAGCCGCTCCGCGGCATGTGGGATCTTCCCAGATCGGGGCACGAACGCGTGTCCCCTGTATCGGCAGGTGGACTCACAACCACTGCGCCACCAGGGAAGCCCAATCTATGGCGTTTTTAAAGAGAGGCAGCCAGAACAAACTCAGGACATTAGGTGTGGTCCGAGCAGGACAGAGTAGAGTTAGTCTAGACCCATGTTCTCAACCCAGGTGGAGCTGGGTGGTACATTAGAACTCCAACCCCAAAGGCTTATCAGAACCTTAGGAAGAAGAGGGTCTGTTACATGTATTTTGAAAAACACCATCCCCAGGTGATTCTAATGTCTCCTGCTCCCAGGTAAAAACCATTATTCTATTTTCTGTTCTCAAGTCTATCCACTTGTTCTCAAATTTGGCTTGCCTTTGGAATCCCCTGGGGAGTTTAAAAAAAAAATACTGCCGCCTACACCCCGCCCCCTCCCAGAGATTCTGATTTAATTGGTACGTAGTGTAGCTTGAGCTCAAGGCTTTGTAAAGGTTCCCCAGCTGACTCTCATGGGTACTAAAGTTTGAGAACCACTGTTTTAGATGCTATGCTCCAGTTCCATTGGTCGGACTCATCTTACCTCTTCTTGACAGTTACTTCATGCTCTTGATTCATACTGAGTTAATTATCAACTAGTTCCTGTAAGTTTTTTCTTTCTACAATCAATTGGTAAGTCACATTTTCCCATCCTGTACTTTGCTACTGAACCTTTAATCCTTCTTAAATTTTATTTTATTAGATGGGGCCTGTGGCTCTAGTCAGTCAAGATTTTCTCACATCCTAATGCTTTTATCGAATATATTTTTTATTCCTCTCGGCTTACCATAGTCTAGACATTTAAGGAGGTGTCTTCTGTCTAAGACGTTGATTGATATGCTGACTATAGTAGTCTCGCTTCTCTGTACTAGGGTCCTCTATCTAGGCTGACATTGGGCATGAATCAGTGCATTGAGACATAGTTTCAATTTGCCCGATTTTACTGTTATACAGAGCATATTTATCCATTTTTCGTAAGTTATTCATGGAAAATGAGCCCCCTTCCTGACTTTCAACAGTTCCTTCTTGGTCTCTTGTATAGGTTACTCCTGCTCTGCTCGTCACTCAGAAACAGATTTCTTGATGATTCCACTTGGATCCATGCTTTTCTAATCTACCTGCTCTTCTACTATATCTTAAGCCACTACGTGAACACTGATGGCTGCTGGCCCCATCTTCCCTCTAAGTTTTAGGATCACATATACAACTGCTTGCTGCAAATCTCCAAATAGATAACTTTCAAGTTCATCATATCAATGTGTTCAGAGCCAAACTCATCATCTCTCACATGCCCAGACCTGATTCTCCATCTGATTCCCCATATCAGCTAGCATCATTTATCTAGGCACCATGCTGGAAATCTATGCGTTAGTCCTGATTTATCACACTCTTCCTTTACCAAATCAAATGCCACTACATTATGCCTGTCTTACATCCTATATTTCTCAAATCTGTTATAGATTTATAGATAGTTATAGATTTATCATACTCTTCCTTTACCAAATTTATAGATAATTATAGATTTATAGATAGTTATAGATTTAGCATACTCTTCCTTTACCAAATTTATAGATAGTTATAGATTTATAGATATAGATTTATCATACTCTTCCTTTACCAAATCAAATGCCACTACATTATGCCTGCCTTACATCCTATATTTCTCAGATCTGTTCCTCCTTTCAACCCACACCATCACTACCCTAGTCCAGTCACTAACCTCTTCTTGATTTGTTTCTACCAATAACACCTAAGCCAGGCTCCGGGATTCCTGCTTTGACTCACATCATTGCCAAAGGGGCTCATGTAATTTGCAAATCCGACAGTTTTCCTCCAGCAATGAAAACACTTCAGTCGTGTTTTGTTTGCTGCTATAATAAAGTTGAAGTTCGTCAACTTGGCAAAACATTTCTTCTCTGAACCTGGCCTCATCCTGCATCTCCTGCCATTTGCCACTTTGCACTTTCTAACAATATCACACCGAGTTTTATTCTCCCACTAAACATGCTACCCCATGCCCTGCACAACTGCTGAAGCAGATATCTGTTTGGAATACCCTGCTTCATCAAGGGCCCAATTCCAGCTCATTCTTCCATACTCAACTTTCACCTTATCTTCTTCAGGTGGGTAAACTCCCCCTCAGAGCTCTCTCACCATTCTGGACATATTCCTCTCATAGCAGGTACTACTGTATTTGAAATTGTCCCTTTCTGTACGTGTCTCCTCTACCAGACAATTATTCATCTTCACATTCCTAGTGATTGGTTGGCATATAGTAAATACTTTAGAAATGATGGTCAAATTTTTAGTGAAGACCATGGGCTCAGTGTGAATAACATTTCCCTGACCTATGTATCTATTAAACCTGACATATACATACATAAAATATATGTATCTATATAATATATATATGTATCTATATACATAGGTGTATGTGTGTGTGTGTGTGTGTGTGTGTATGTGTGTGTGTGTGTATTGTTTCATTGGACGTAACTGTTCTTAGCAAACTCAAGTCCTAGTTCCCAATGCTTCTTCCTTAGAACAGGGGTCAGCATAGTAAATACGGTAAATTTTACACTTAGTAAAAGTAGGCTTTTGCAGGCCATATGGTCTCTGTTGCAACTTCTCCAAAATGCTGCCATATCACAAAAGCAGTCATAAACAAATGGGCCTGGCTTCATTGCAATAAAACTTTATTTACAAAAATAAGCAACAGGCCAGCTTTGACCCATGGATCACAGCTTGTCTGCTCCTGACCTAGAGGCTTCCAAACGAACTCTTTAAAAATACAACATCTGTCTTCCAGAGGAGGCCTACATACCACCACCATATCTCTAGTGATCCCTGAGAAGTTCCAGCTCGCTCTGTGAGTTCTCAACACCAACACTCTTAGGCTGCAGAAAACAGCCTTTGCCATCACTGCCGGGAAGGGGGTGGGGCCACAATATACTCACTTGGTGCTGAGGAAAATAAACATTGACTCCCAAAGAGAGGTCCCTGAGGATGAAGTGGAACTTGTGATCACCATCACGCAAAATCCAAGCCAACACAAGAACACAGACTGGTTCTGGAACAGACAGAAGGACGTGAGGGTGGGAATCACATCCAGGTTCTGGCCAGTGATCTGGACGACAAGCTCCATAAAGAGGAGGAAAACCCAAGAAGGATTCAGGGGCTACTTCTGGTGCCTTTATTCCAAGGCCAGCACCCCAAAATCACTGGGGCAGTGGCTACACCGTGGGTGTGACCAAGAAGAAACAGGTCTACAGGCCTGTTTATACATCTAAATAGTTTATACACCTGAAACGAATCTAACCTCAAGCCACTGGTCTTTATTATGTAAAATTTCCCTTCTTACACTTTGTGAAACTAGGGGCAGTACTTACCCATCTCTGGCAAACTGGCACGTCCGCCATTCTGTATAATTCTACTTCTTTATAAACTGGATCCGCCATATGAGTTGCACCTTTTACGTAGCACGTTGGGATGCCATTTATTAGAGCTGGGAGACTGTTTACAGTAACTGGGTCCTCCCACCTTGGGCTTCTCTTTCTCTTGCTGGCGTGCCTCTCCTCCCCTCCCCTCCTTACTCTCCTCCGGAATAAGACAGAAGTAAACTTGAGCTTCAATCGCATCCTCTTTCCTAACTAGATCACAGCCAACTCGACTCTACCCAATGGGCCTGCTGCTTCTTTGTTCCTCTTTTTAAGTCACACTTTAGAAGTTGTGTTTATTGTCCCCTGTGTATTGGCCAACCTAACTCCTTTTGACCTCCGGATTTATGCTGCTTCTATGTACTTGCTCGTGGACAGGTGCCCTTTCTTCGTATAACACTGTTTTATCTTATAAGAGGAGGGTTCACTGCAGTGGGACAGCAGACTGTAGAGAACTGGGGGCTGGAAAAGGATGTTCAGGTATAGGGAAAGTATTCAGCTGCGGCAGATGAGGCAGGAACCCAGTTGAGCAGGCTTTGATATCTATTAGAATACTCCATGAAGACAGGGTTTGTTGTTTTGTTTTGTTTTCTACTTTGTTCACTATTATATTTCCAGGTCTTAGAACAGTGCCTGGCACTCAATAAATATTTGTTGAATGGATGAACATGGTTATCAATGGACAGAGCAGCATTCAGGTGAAAGATCGGCCAAGCAGAGTATTCAGAACCATACAACCAGGGATCCTAATCGGTAGGCAGACCCTGATCACAGATGATCCAGGACAGGTGACTTGAGCAAAAAGCACCAGGCAAGTCTGCTGGCCGGTAGCAGAGCTTCAGCACTGCCAAGGCATTAGGAAGAGAAACGCAGACTGGGAAAGAAACATCCTACAAAGTAAGGGAGGGCTCTTGTCTAACAAGCACACTGCACCCGGCATTTTATTCACCATGGGCTTCAGGCCCATGGGCAGTGGCAAACTTAAGTTTTATATATGAGCCACATCACTGGGAATAGCAGCAAAGCTGTCTTGATGCTGATTTCCAGTTAGGGCTCCTTAAATTCCCCCTGTCTAACCTAGCTCCTGATTCTAACATAAAAATTTGAAATAGGATCTCCTAAAAATCTATTAGTCAGATATTTTCTTTAGAATCAAAAGCAGAAGTAAAGGCTCTTTGAGAATGTGCCCTGTAATCCCCCTGGCACCCAAAGAGAGCACCCATAATGTAGGGTGCCAAACTGGATTCAGAGATGGAACTAGCAGCTATGGTATCTATCCCTGTGGAGTGACCCACAGCCAGTGATATTTTAGAAACTTGGGGAGCAGGCAAGGTGGGACTTGATGATTCTTGAGAGTGAAATTCTAACTTATTTATATTTCTTAAGTTTTACATTTGCTAACTGAATTTCTTTTAAGTGAGGATGTATAAAATATAAATATAAAAAACAAAGACGGAGTTTTACAGGTAAAATAACTAGGCAGGTGTCATTTTTTTGTTTTTTTTTTTTTTTTTGCAATTGTCCAGGACCGTGTCTAGGCTATGTCTCTAGTTCCTAACTCAATGTCTGCTGGGAGCCAATAAAAATTTGTTGAATAAACGAATATGTGAATAAAGGAATGAAAATAGGCAACTGATTAAAATCATTTCACCTTATTTTGTTTATTTCAATGTATTTGTGTCAGGATTGACAATTTTGATGTAATTCCGGTCTTCATTGAGAAGTGTCTCAGTGCTCATTCGAGTCAAGGGGACATAAATTAGGGCTCCCTGCCCAAGGCACAGCAGGATGTGTTAAAAGAGCAGGTAGAAGTGTGATGCACTACCAACTTACAAAGGCATTTTTCTCTATTTATTTTTTAAAGGCTTTGAGCAAGATTCTTGAAAAAAGCTCTTAAAAAATACTGTATCATGTACCAAGCACATGATACTTGAGGCAGTTTCAGTGTAGAAAAATAATGAAAAGACAAAAATAACACAAATCTACTATAAATTATAAAATACTTTGAAGTCTAACTTTTCAATAAAAACACATATAGATATTTGTAAAAAAGTAATTACACATATGTAAGAGACATACTTACATCATGATTAAGACCATACATAAACTTTGAGATTAAATGGCCTGGATTTGAGTATATTTATCCACTTGCTAGCTTTGTGATCTTGAGCAATTTTTTTCCTCTCTCTGAGGCTGAGTTTCCTCACCTGTAACATGGGGGTGATCATTAAACCTACCTCATAGCATTTTTGTGAGAATTAAATGAGATACTGTATGCAATGGGCACACTGCAAGATATATAGCACAATAACAATTAATATTATTTATTCAGCTTACAGACATACTTGATGTAGATATTGAGTCACACATTCTCGCAGTAATTCAATGGCTTCTCAGAAATATGAAGGCAACAAGTTGGAGACTGAGAGTAAGCAGGAACTTCCCACCAAGAAAGCTAAAGGCCAGAAACTTGATGAGGATTCAAGTCAATTTAGAGGTTTGATCTAGAATCTGGTCCTTTCATCATTCATCTACGGTGGATACCAGAGTTTCCTTTCCAAATGCTCAGTAAAAATAATAATGTTGCTGTTGCTCATTTTTATGCATTTATTTGCATCCATGGCATCCCTTTTATTATAATTGCACCTTAGCAATAACTAATGAGAACATACTAAGTGATGTTAAATAATATAAAGTTTTTTCCCAAGACTGGGAACAAGATTTCCCAATTCAAACCCCACTTCTGCCACCATATAGCTTTTCTCTGAGGCTCAGTTTTGTCATCTGAAAACGAGGCAGTAGAGCAGAGGTTTTCAAGGCCACTTCTAGCTCTAACACTCTGACTACACCATGCTATGACAAGATCACAGGTGTGGAAGCCAGGGCTAGCCCTCCCTGTTTTTCCTTTTATGACTTTGGAATCTCTTCTTTTTCATCTCAAAGTATGTCATCTCCATGACATACTTTAACTAACAGTGCTCATCACCAGAGGTCTGATTAAAGTGCCTTGGGCAGTTCACAATTCATGATAGTTTCTTATTTTAAAAACTACGCTGTAGGGCTTCCCTGGTGGCGCAGTGGTTGAGAGTCCACCTGCCGATGCAATGGACACGGGTTCGTGCCCCGGTCCGGGAAGATCCCACATGCCGCGGAGCGGCTGGGCCTGTGAGCCATGGCCACTGAGCCTGCGCGTCCAGAGCCTGTGCTCCGCAATGGGAGAGGCCACAACAGTGAGAGGCCCGCGTACCGCAAAAAAAAAAAACTGCGCTGTAAAAATAAAATTAAATTAAATTAATATTAAATAAAATAAAAATAAAAACTGTGCTATAAAATCTCAGCTTCTTAGATATGTCCCCTCTAAATGATAAAAAAAAAAGCTTTAAACAGGTTACTCAGTTAATCTATACCATTAAAATTAGTGTGTCTCCTAGACATTAAAATAGTAGACTGACCTTCCTAATATGTAAATAACATAAAATTTGAAATAGAACTAAAATATACAAAACTGTACAAACATTAAATTAAAGCACCAAGAGTCAATATTCCCATCAATTCCTCCATGAAGCACAAGGATCACCAAAAGCCTATGTGGAATTTTTGACAGTTAATTTTTCCGACCTCCAAACATGGCAGTTTCACATGGTCCAACCTGATACAAAATGGAAATATGAGCAGCAGGTGAATGATTTCAACGAGCTGCTCAGAGTACATTTTTCCAGTTGGAAGAGAATCATCATAGGGTTGAACACAGCTTCTAGATGCATGAGTTTTTCAGTTTATGACCAAAAGGGAAAAAAAATAGAGTTTGAAAGAAATGATGGTTTGAGGATGCCCTGGGATGGGCAGAAGAAGGATCAGCTAAGTGATGAGAGCTGAGCCGGGACAGCTGGCCACTCTGATGTGGACAGTAATCCTAGGATACAGTTTTCAGGAGAAGGAGGGATAGACCCTAAAAGCAGTGTTCAGGTAAATCATGACGGCCAATGGTCAAAAGCTTTTCAAAATTATAAGCAAGAGAAATGAAAGGTCTTCCTAAGGCTACAAAATCAAAGCAAAGTGATAACAGTTGAGATTAGTAAAATTGCTACTTAACTTACACCTCCCTTTTGTCATTACTTCAAATCTTAAGCCCAAATAATAATTTATTAAAGGATTTTTGTAGGAATTAAATGAAATCGTGTGTATAAAGGACTTGCACCTGAAAACTGCTGGAGAGTGTCAGTTCACTTGGCCTCTCTCCTGGCTTCTCAGGGTTTGATCACAGATCTTGCTAATGAGGAGCAAGTCTTGAAATAGAGCCTAGAATGATTACCCGAATAGCCGCTGGCGAGTGTGTGTCAGATGGCGCTATGTCAACGCAAAGGTTGCTACATTTTTCTTTACAATACCAGGAAAACACTTATGTTTGCTCTCCCTCCTTCCTCAGCCTGAATGGCTTCTCAGCGATGGCAACTTGGCTTCCTCGGGCACTGCTCTAAGCTGATTTGATGAATGCCAACAATGACCCCCTTGGTTCCAGTTCAACACAGACTCTGAGTGCCGTGCTGCACTGGATACTTATTGATGCTTTCTCTTCCCTCCCTGCCTATGGCTTCTCTTTCCTGGTTTACCTCTACTTCCTTGCATCTATTCTTCTCTGGTTCCCTTTTTAAGTGTCAGTGCTCTATACAGCTCTTCACTCATTTTCAAGTGTTTCTCCACGACTTTCTCCAAACCCACGACTTCCTCTACCACCTATATAGGCTCCTATACCTGTATCACCATTCACATTGTCTGCTCCAGTCTCTGGACTGTAAATCCAACTACCAAATGCATAGATCCACTTGACTGTCCCCAGAACATCTCAGATTAAACACAACTCTAAACTCCCCAAGCCTCTGATCTCTCATGTTTTTTTGCTGATGATTTATACTAGCATTTATCACACTATACAGCTGGGGGTTTAAAAATATATTATCTTTTTTTTTGAAGACAGGGATTGTTTCCTATTCAACTTAGAATTGGACAATTCTGGCAAAGCACTGGCACACAGTAGGCATCCACTAAATATGCGTGAGAAAGTAAGTACAAGTCTTGTGACGCTGCTGACTTGAATATGACACAGAGCATCTCTGCTCTGCCTAAGGGTTTCCTTCTTCCCTTACTATGTCTGG
This sequence comes from Stenella coeruleoalba, assembly GCF_951394435.1. Lineage (NCBI taxonomy): Eukaryota > Metazoa > Chordata > Mammalia > Artiodactyla > Delphinidae > Stenella > Stenella coeruleoalba. Next base: position 15,695,633 of record NC_137158.1, on the reverse strand, counting down.
GTTATGTTTTGGTTACTGGGTTGCTTTGTTTTCAACTTTCTGATTGTTACTGGGTGATTCCCTTGCAACTCTCTCCTGCTTGCTATGCTTCAAAGACTCTGAGATTTCCATTTGTAGTTAAATGGTCACATTTTTATCAGCCTCTGGAATGGAACAGGGTCTCGGAGAAGTTCAATTGCAACCACATTCATATTTGTGGACTGTAGCAGGCAGGGAAGGAATTTGGCAGGAGTCTCCTTATCTCTTCCCAGAGTCATCCCTCGTGTCTTATTCATCGTCTGCTTCCTCCAAAAGGACCTCGCTTTCTCACTATTCCACACTCCAGTTTGAATGTTTATTCTATTGGTAATGGATCTACAAACCTTAAAAATGAGGGGGTTTATTACCCTTGAAATAAAAATGTTAGGGTTGAAGATTTTTTTTCTTTTAGCTCTTGTGGGATGTCTTTTTGTTATTGTTTTCCTTTCAAACTTTAAAACAGATACTCTAAATGCAGTAAGAGAATGATAATGTATTTGCAATTCCCATGCTATGTTATTAGGTCAAAATTTGGCCTTTCTTTTCTTTATTCCATGTCTGTGTCTGCCTAAATGTAGAATGACCAAATAAAAATTAAAAAGTAAAAATATAAAATAAGAAAATAAATTATAAATACTAAAAAAAATTCCAGATACTCTATAACTGTTTTTTATTAATGGAAGACTTCTACTAAAAATCAGGATTTGGGAGAGAAATACAAATTATTTGCCTTTTACAACCACGTTATAATAAACTTCCTTTACCTAGAAATGTTGGGAACTGAGACATTCTGATTAATTGAACATTCTAGTTAATCAATCCAAAAATATTTCTTAAATGCTTTCTGAACACTGTCCTTGACATTGAGAAGAAATCAGAATAATTTTACTGTACAACTGAGGGTAAGGAGAAGTTTAAGACACATGCAAAAATGTATGAACAACTTAAGACCATAGTAGCAAACCGGATAAATCCTTAAATAGGCCCCTGAAACTGACAAAAATCCTCCTATAGCCCTCTGGTCAATTTATTCTCCCATCCTCCAAAATGAGTAGTCAAGCCTTCTCCACTCTCCTCAAGCTTCTGATTCAATATGGTGGCTGCCACGGCCACAACCACTGACTTCAGGTATACTCCTGGCACCTCTCCCACTCTGTGTGACCTTGACTCCTACCTCATAAGACAGAAGAACACATAGAAGCCCTCAGGAACTTCCTCATCCTCCTGATGCCGAATGTATTAACCCACCCCCATCCCTTTCACTCCACTCTGATATAATAAAAGATCTACCCCTTCTCCTATGTAAGACCAATCCTTCCATGGTGTGATGGGCTCCTCCCACACCCTTCCTTCTCAGAATTCTTAAATAGAGATGCTTATTCTTTGTCACTTCTTTCACCTTTTCATCACTCCCCATTCAGAATCTCCCATCAGAATAAAAAGAGAAGATGTTTTTAAACAATTCAAAGTTTTAAACGGGCTTCCCTGGTGGCGCATTGGTTGGGAGTCCGCCTGCCGATGCGGGGGACGTGGGTTTGTGCCCCAGTCCGGGAAGATCCCACATGCCGCGGAGCGGCTGAGCCCGTGAGCCATGGCCGCTGAGCCTGCGCGTCCGGAGCCTGTGCTCCGCAACGGGAGAGGCCACAACAGTGAGAGGCCTGCGTACCGAAAAAAAAAAGAAGTTTTAAACATTTAAAAACTTCTCTCAATGCAAATCAAAACTACAATGAGGTATCACCACACACCAGTCAGAATGATCATAGAACGTCTACAAATTACAAGTGCTGGAAAGGGTGTGGAGAAAAGGGAACCCTCCTGCACTGCTGGTGGGAATGCAAACTGGTGCAGCCACTATGGAGAACAGCATGGAGGTTCCTTAACAAACTAAAAATAGACTTGCCATACGATCCTGCAATCCCACTCCTGGGCATATATCCAGACAAAACTATAATTCAAAAAGATTCATGTACCCCTATGTTCCTAGCAGCACTATATACAATAGGCAAGACATGGAAGCAGCCTACGTGTCCGTCGACAGATGAATGGATAGAGAAGATGTGGTATGTATTTCAATGGAATATTATTCAGCCATAAAATAGAATGAAATAATGCCATCTGCAGAAACATGGATGGACCTAGAGATTATCATTCTAAGTGAAGTAAGTCAGAAAGAGAAAGATGAATACCATATGGTATCACTTATATGTGGAACCTACAAAACAGGAACAGACTCACAGACATACAGAACAGACTTGTGGTTGCCAAGGGGGAGGGGGGTGGGGGAGGGATGAAGTGGAAGTTTGGGGTTAGCAGGTGCAAACTATTATGTACAGAATGGATAAACAGCAAGGTCCTACTGTACAGCACAGGGAGGATTCAATGTCCCTTGATAAACTATAATGGAAAAGAATATGAAAAAGAACATATGTATATGTATAACTGAATCACTGTACTGTATAGCAGAAACTAACACAACATTGTAAATCAACTATACTTCAATAAAATAAATGTTTTTGAAAAACTACTTCTCTCAACTCCCACTGCCCCCCCGCAGAGACCGTGCTGTCCTCACCCCCTTCACCGGCACGTTTTGTAAAAGAGTAGTCTACACCTGCAGTCTCTACCTCCTCGACTCTCATTCACTCATCAACCCAATTTGGCTTCTGCTCCATCATTCCTCCAGAAGAGCTCTTGCTAATGTGACCAATGTGCTCCGTGTTGATAAATTCGATGGGTGTTTTCAGAGAGCTTCAATGATCACTTACACGATACTAATTCATAGATCTCTCTGTGAGAGGTGACCCCAACCCTGAGGCCAAATCATAGCTCTGCCTTTTAATGCTTCTATACCTCAGAGAAGTTACTGAACCTCTTGATGCCATGATTTCCTCATATAAAAAATGTAGCTAAGTAATAACTAAACTCAAAGGCCCGTAGGAATTAAATGCATTCTCTCACACACATATATAAACTAGTCAGATTAGAGCCTAGCAATCATCTTTCTTCTGAACCCTGGACTCACATATTGAACTGCATCCTGGACATTTCCACTTGGATGTCTCAAAGGTACTACATCAGTCTTCTATTTTTGCTGTAATAAAGTACCACAAACAGTGGTTTAAAACAAATTTATTATCCTATAATTCTGAAGGTTAGAAGTTTGACATGGGTCTCTATAGGCTAAAATCAAGGTGAAGGTAGGGCTTCCTTTCTGGAAGCTCAAGAGGGGATTCTGTCTCCCTGTCTTTTCCAGCTTCTAGAGGCCACCTGCATTTCTCGGGTCATGGTCGCCTCTCCATCTGCAAAGCCAGCAACATTGCATCTCTTTCTCTGACTCTCTTCTGCCGCCCTCTTCACTTTAAAAAAAAATTGAGATGTTACTCACATACCATAAAATTCACTATTTTAAAGTATAAAATTCAGTGGTTGTTAGTATATTTACAAAGTTGTATAAGTATCACCACTAATTCCAGAATTTCTCCATCACCCCAAAAAGACATCCTACACCTCTTAGCAGTGACTCCACATTCCTCTCCTCCCCAACCGCTGACAACCACAAATCTACTTTGTGTCTCTATGGGTTGCCTATTATAAATGCTTTGTATGCATGGAAACGTATCGATACAATCCATGGCTTTTTGTTTCTGGCTTCCTTGTCTTAGTTCATCCATGCGGTGGCACGTTATCAGTACTTTATCTTTTTATGGCTGAAAATACTCCATTGTAGAGGTATACCACATATTGTTTACCCATTCATTCGCTGATGGATATTTGGGTCGTTTCTACCTTTTGGCTTCATGAATAATGCTGTTATGAACACGCATGTACAAGTTTTTGTGTGAACATGTGTTTTCAATTGTCTTGGGTATAGATCTAGGAGTAGAATCATATTGTAACACTATATTTAACCTTTACGGGAACTGCCAAACCATTTTCCAAAGTGGCCGAGCCACTTCACATTCCCATCAGCAGTGTACAAGGAGTCCGATTTCTCCAAATCCTCACTAACGCTTGTTATTTTTTTTCCTTTTCTTTTTTTATAAAAAAATGTCTATAGCCATCCTATTGACTATGAAATGGTATCTCATTGTGGTTTTGATTTGCATTTTCCTAATGACTAATGATGTTGAGTATCTTTGTATATGCTTATTGGCCATTTAGGTATCTTCTTTGGAGAAATGTCTAATGAAATCTTTTGCCTCTTTCTAACTGAGTTTTCATCTTTCTATCGTTGAGTTGTAAAAGTTCTTTCTATAATCTGGATAGCAGACTCTTCTTCTCAGATATATGATATGAAACAACTTTCTCCCATGCTGTGGGTTGTCTCCTCACTTTTTTGATACTGTGCTCTGATGCACGGAAGTTTTTAATTTTGATGAAGTCCAATATATTTATTTTTTCTTTGGTTGCGTGAGCTTTTGGTATTATATCTAAGAAGCCATCGCCTAGTCAAATGTAATGAAGATTTACACCTATGTTTTCTTCTGTTTTACAGTTTTAGCTCTTACATTTAGGTCTTTGATCCATTTTGTTAATTTTTGTATATCGTGTGAGGAAAAGATCCAAATTCTTTCTTTTGCATGTGTATATCAAATTGTCCTGGCACTGTATGTTGAAAAGACTATTTTCCCCCCCATTGAATGGTCTTGGCACGCTTTCAAAAATCGACTGACCATAAATATATGAGTTAATTTCTGGACTCCGATTTGGATTCCACTAATTTATATATTTATGCTTATGCCAGTGCCACATATCTTTGATTACTGTTTCTTTGAAGTAGGGTAATTTAAGAACAGAAAGTGTGAGTCCTCTAACTTTGTTCTTTTTCCAGATTGTTTTGACTATTTGGGGTTCCTTGTAATTCTAAATGAATTTTAGGATCAGCTTGTCCATTTCTGTTAAAAAGGCATTTGGAATTTCGATAGGGATTACATTGTATCTGTAGATTAATTTGGGTGTTATTGACATCTTAATAGTAAGTCTTAGTAAGTCTTCCAATTCAAGAACACAGAATGTCTCTCCATTTATGCAGGCATTCTTTAATTTCTTTCAGCAATGTCTTGTATTTTTCAGTGTATAAGTTATATGCCTCCTTGGTTAAATTTATTCCTATTTTGCATATTAATCTTGTATCCTGCAAATTTGCTGAACTAATTAATCATAATAGCTTTTTCATGGACTTTTTAGGGGTTTCTCTATATAAGATCATGTCATCTGGAAATAGAGATAGTTTTACTTTTTCCTCTTCAATCTGGATCCCCCCCCCCCCCGCCCCCGCCGTTGAATAGAAGTGGTAAAAACTGACATCATTTGCTTGTTCTTGATCTTAGGGGAAAATCTTTAAGTCTTTTACGATTAAGTATAATATTAGCTGTGGCTTTTTCATAGATGCCTTTTACTAGTTTGAGGAAATTCCTTTCTGCCCCTAGTTTGTTTTGTATTTTTTCCATGAAAAAGTATTTTGGTCAAATGGGGTTCTTTTTGGCTTCTATTGAAATGATAATGTGGAAGTTTTGTTCTTTTCTTCTATGTACATTTCATTGATTCATTTTTGTACATTGAAACAACCTTGGCTTCCTGGAATAAATCCCCCTTGGTCATGGTATATATTCCTTTGTATATGTTGTTGGCTTGGTTTACTAGTATTTTGTTGAAGATTCATAAGGGATATTGGTCTGTAATTTTCTTATGATGTTCTTATTTGGCTTTGGTATCAAGGTAATATTGGTCTCATAGAATGAGTTAGAAAGTGTTCCTCTCTCTTCTGTTTTTGGGAAAGATTTGTGAAGGATTGGTGCTAATTATTCTTAAATACTTGGTAGAATTCACTAGTGAAGCCATCTGGTCCTGGGTTTTTCTTTGATGGAAGCTTTACTGATTCAATCTCCTTACTTGTTATAAATCAATACATATTTTCTATTTCTTATTGAGTCATTTTTGGTAATTTGTGTCTTCATTTGTGTCTTCATTTCACACAATGAAATGTATCCATTTCATCTAGGTAATCAAATTTGTGGCATATTGTTATTTATAGTATTTCATCATAAGTCTTTTTATCTCTATAAGGTTGGTAGTAATATAAGGTTGGTAGTAATGTCCCCTTTTTCATTCCTGATGTTAGTAATTGAATCTTCTTTCTTTTTATCATGGTCAATCTATACTTAAAAGTCTGTCAATTTTTTTTTAACGTCTTTATTGGAGTGTAATTGCTTTACAATGGTGTGTTAGTTTCTGCTTTATAACAAAGTGAGTCAGCTATACATATACATATATCCCCATATCTCCTCCCTCTTGCGTCTCCCTCCCATCCTCCCTAGGTGGTCACAAAGCACCGAGCTGAATCTCCCTGTGATATGCCGCTGCTTGCCATCCCACTAGCTATCTATTTTACATTCGGTAGTATCTATAAGTCCATGCCACTCTCTCAAAAATTCTGTCAATTTTGTTGATCTCTTCAAAGAACCAATTTTTGGTCTGTTTCATTTCCTGTATTATTTTTCTATTCTCTATTTTGTTTATTTCAGCTGTAAGCTTTATTACTTCCACCCTTCTGATTGCTTTGGGTTTAGTTTGCTCTTTTTTAAATTTTCTTTTATATCTTAAAGTAGAAGTTTAGGTTATTGATTTGAGATATTCCTTCTTTTGTAAATGTAGATACTTACAGCTATAAATTTCCCTCTGATCACTACGTTTTTCTGTATCCCGTAAGTTTTGGTATGCTGTGTTTTCACTTTCATTCATCTCAAAGTATTTTCTAATTTCCTTTGTGCTTTCTTCTTTGAATCATTGGTTCTTCAGATGTGTGTTGTTTAATTCCCTGATATGTGTGAATTTTCAAAATTTCCTTTTGTTTTTTATTTCCTTCCATTGTGGTGGAAAGGACATATTTTATATGACTTCAGTCCTTTTAAATTTATTGAGACTTGTCTAATGGCTTAACATATGGTCTATCCTGGTGAACATTTCATGAGTACTTGAGAAGAATGTGTATTCTGCTGTTTTTGGGTGGAGTGCTCCACAATTGTCTCTTAGGTCTAATTGTTTTATAGTGTCATTCAAATCTATTTCCTTGCTGACCTTCTGCCTACTTACCTATTCATTACAGCAAGTAGGACACTAAAGTCTTATTATTAAAGTGATATTAAATTATGAACGTATTACTGTGTTGACTATTTCTCTGTTAAATCTTGTCAGCTTTTGCTTCATAGGTACTGGGTTTCTGTTAGGTACATATATGTCTATATTTACTGTATCTTCCTGGTTGATTGACTTCTTATCACTGTAAGATATCCATCTTTGTATCTAGTAACAATTTTTGTCTTTGAGTCTATTTTGTCTAGTATTAGTCTCTGTTGGTTACTGTTTGCAGGTATCTCTTGTCTACCCTTTTACTTTCGACCTATTTGAGTCTTTGGATCTAAACATTGTTGCATCATGTCTTTTAAAAATTTATCTGCCAACCTCTGTCTTTTAACTAAAGTATTTAATTCATTTATATTAATGTAATTATTGATAAGATAGAATTTATCTGTAGATATCTATTATTCTATACATAGTAAAATCTATTCTCTTCTGCTATTTTGCTATTTGTTTTCTATATGTCTTATGTCTTTTGTGTTCCTCAGTTCCTCCATTACTGCCTTCTTTTGTATTAAATAGATATTTCCTAGTGTAGCATTTCAACTCCCTTGTAGTATTTATCTTTTACTATACATTTCTGAGTTATTTGCTTAGTGGTTTCCCTGGGGATTACCATTAATATCTCAAGGTCAACTAATTAACAACCTTAATTCTATCTGTAACCTTAATTCCTCTTTGCCATGTAATATAATTTACTCACAGGTTCCAGAGATTTGGATGTGGAAATTTTGAGAGGACCATTATTCTGTCTACCACAAGTACCTAAAAGTCAGTATGTCCAAGACCTTTTCATTAAATGTGTGCCCACAAACACACACATTAATAGACTCCACAAAATAAACAAGCAGATGACAAATTCCTGGTGCTCTGCCAGTGCTTCCCAGTCTCAGCAGCTAGCTGAATCATCTATGCTGTTGTGTATACTAGACCTAGGAGTAATCTCTAAAACCTTCTCCCCCTCTCTCTCTCCAAATCCCATTTATCATTAAATGCTAGTGATTTACCTCCCCCCAAATTTCTGTATTTCTACTTCCATCACCCTAATCTAAACCACTTTTATTAACCTTTTTTTTTCATTATTATGCCCCAGGAAGACCTTTTAGACATTTTTTTCCTAATTGCCCCCCCCATGAAATATAAATACCACAAATATACTGGAGAGCTGTGATTTACATATAAAAAGAGTAATTCTAAAGCTTACTCTTTTTGTTCAATAGAGGATTAAGAATGGCTAAGTAGGGCTTCCCTGGTGGCACAGTGGTTGAGAGTCCGCCTGCCGATGCAGGGGACGCGGGTTCGTGCCCCGGTCTGGGAAGATCCCACATGCCGCAGAGCAGCTGAAAAAAAAAAAAAAAAAGAATGGCTAAGTAAAATTTCCAAGTTAAAAGGTCAGAATGGCAACCATCAAAAAGTCAATAAATCAAAAATCTACAAATAATAAATGCTGAAGAGAGTGTGAAGAAAAGGGAACCCTCCTATGCTACTGGTGGGAATGTAAACTAGTACAGCTATTATGGAGAAAAGTATAAGGTTCCTTAAAAAACTAAAAATAGGGTTACCATATGATCCTGCAACCCCACTCTTGGGCATATATCTGGAAAAGATGAAAACTTTAATTTGAAAAGATACATGCACCCCAGTGTTCATAGCAGCACTATTTACAATAGCCAAGACATGGAAGCAACCTAAACATCCATCAACAGATGAATGGATAAAGAAGATGTGGTATATGTATATACACAATGGAATATTACTCAGCCATAAAAAAGAATGAAATAATGCCATTTGCAGCAACATGGACAGACCTAGAGATTATCATACTACGTGAAGTCAGACAGAGAAAGACAAAATATCCTATGATATCACTTATATGTGGAATCTAAAAAAGTGAGACAAAATGAACTTATTTACAAAACAGAAATAAACTCACAGACACAGAAAACAAACTTATGGTTGCCAAAGGGGAAAGGGATAAATTGGGAATTTTGGATTAACAGATACACACTACTATATATAAAACAGGTAAACAACAGGACCTATTGCATAGCACAGGGAACTATAGTCAATATCTTGTAATAACCTATAATGTAATAAACTATATATATATATATATATATATAAAACAGAATCACTTGGCTGTACACTTGAAACATTGTAAATCAACTATACTTCAATAAAATAAAAAACAAAAAAGATTTTTAAAACGCTAAGTTAGAAGGCTATCAAACTCTGTATGCTGAATAACTTTTAATGTAATTTATGGGCTTATATAAATTGTAATGCATCAAAAATATGCATATAAGCAAATGAACAATTTATATAAATACATAATAATAGCCATGGAATCAAGTTCTTAAAGTCATTAAATTGTAATTTCCAGCAAAAGTAAAATTATTAAAAAATTGAATTAATTTCTTAAAAATTATTTTTAGTGAACTTAACTTTTGACTTTTGCTTGATACGAGAAAATAATTTTTTTTTTTTTTGCAGTACGCGGGCCTCTCACTGTCATGGCCTCTCCCATTGTGGAGCACAGGCTCCAGACACGCAGGCCCAGCGGCCACGGCTCACGGGCCCAGCTGCTCTGCGGCATGTGGGATCCTCCCGGACCGGGGCACGAACCCGTGTCCCCTGCATCGGCAGGTGGACTCTCAACCACTGTGCCACCAGGGAAGCCCGAGAAAATAAATTTTAACTTAATTAGCTGCTAGATAGCCATTCAGATATTGCTGCCATTTTTTCTCTTTAGCATTTGATAAATGAATGATCAGTCCATTAACTTGTCAAATTAAATATCAGTAAATATAAACTATATTCATTTAATTCTCAAAGCTCAACTCACACACAAAAGCATGAAGATCAAACATAGACAACATCTACAAGGTGGCCAATAGCAGCCCATATCCATGCTCAGGCCATCTCTTGCAATATGAATTGAAGATTGAATAATCATGCAAGAGAATGTCCTTTGTCACAGCTACAGATTTCTCATAGTTGTGGAGCACTGATCTCGTGTACATTTTGTGTATCTTCCATGAATTCAACGTCAGTGCTGCTCATGCGATACCTCAACCTAACACCAAAACTCAATAAGAGAAATTAAATACTAAGGAATAAGATTTTATCTGCTAGGCTTGGGCTTTGGAAGGTAACAAACCATTGTAATAGCTAAGAATTTGTGCTCCCAATGTACCAATTTTGTCCTGTCCTGGTCTAAACAATCATCACACAATATTTGTATTCCTAAAATAATCTCCTGTAGACCTCAATTCAGTAGTCCCTTATCTGGGATTTCACTTTCCGTGTTTTTAGTTACCCACAGTCTGAAAATTTTAAATGGAAAATTCCAGAAATAAACAATTCGTAAGTTTTAAATTGCTCATCGTTCTGAGTAGCATGATGAAATCTCACGCCATCCTGCTCTGTCCAGTCCAGGCCATGAATCATCCCACCGTATCTCTCCCATTAGTCCCTTAGTAATCCTCTCGGGTATTGGCTGTCCCTGGTATGGCAGTGCTTGTGTTCAAGTCAAACTTATTTTACTTAATACCAAAGCACAAGAGTAGTGATGCTGACAATTCAGATACACCAAAGAGAAGCAATAAACTGCTTCCTCTAAGTGAAAAGGTGAAAGTTCTCAACGTATTAAGAAAAAAATTGTATGCTGAGGTTGCTAAGATCTACCATAATAAGAATGAATCTTCTACCCATGCAATTGTGAAGAAAAAGAAATTCGTGCTAGTTTTGCTGTGGTACCTCCAACTGCAAAAGTTATAGCCACAGTGTGTGGTAAGTGCTTAGCTAAGATAGAAAAGGCATCAAATTTGTACAGTAAGACATTTTGAGAGAGACAGACCACATTCACATAACTTTTATTACAGTATATTGTTATAATTGTTCTATTTTAATATTAGTTATTGATCATCTCTTACTGTGCCTAATTTATAAATTAAACTTTATCATAGGTATGTATGTATAGGGAAAAACTTAGTATATATAGGGCTCAGTACTATCTGAGATTTCAGGCATCCACTGGGGGTCTTGGAAGGTAGTCCCCATTCATAAGGGGGGGGTGTCTACCTCCTTCTTGCCTCTCTGATCTGTTCCTCACAATGCTGTCAGAATGATTTTCTAAAACATAAATCTTGATCACCCCACCTCGTTCAATGCTTTCAACAGCCCTCAGAATAAAGCCCAAATGCCTAACACTGTCTACAAATCATTCATGACCTGGTCCTAGTTGCCATCACCTCACATAACAACTTTCAACTCTGTCTGCACTTCAGCAATACTGGCCTTCATGTCACTGAACCACCCTCTCACCACAGGGACTTTGCACATGCCGTTCTGCCTGGAAGCCTCTTCTCTGCCTCTTTGCTTGTTTAAATGCTATTTCTTCAGACTTTTGTTTAGTCATTCCTTCCTCAAAGAATCCTTTTCTGTTATCCCCAATTTCATCACATCTGCCTTTCATAAACTGTGATCTCACCATACCCTCCCTTCAATGGCACTCATCACAGTGGTAATTTTATATTTATTTGTGCTATAAGTTCTATAGTCTCTAAGTTTTATGTCTATTTTTTTCACCAGTGTCTCCCAAGTATCTAGTGTAAATCTGGCCCATAGTAAGTGCTCAATGAACATATTAAATGAATGCATAATTGATGAATTAATTATTTTAAAGAACTCAAAAGATAGAGTAGTTCAAAGAAGTAAAAAAAAAAAAAAATCAGTGAGAGCCATACCATAATAGTGGGCAAAGCCTTGATGAGGCAAAATTAGAAGACTCCTATAACAAGTATAAACTATAAAAACAAGCATTATGACTCAAGAACTTGAGTTTTCTATTAAATTGTATTCCAGTGATCTTATTATAAAGTCCAATTAAACAACTGTGTTTGCTTCAGAGTTGCCATATTGTGGCTTTAGAGTGCTATCACGTGTAGTAAGTGCTACAACTGTTCCAACTATAATAACTCTTCGGTACTACGCATCGCATCCTAGGGACCTGCAGTGCCTTGGGGACATCATTGCGAACCACAAATCACAGCACAACTCAGCGGTCACGGACAACATGAGCTTGCTTTCAGGGATCTGTGAAAAATGTTGCAGCAGTATTTTGCCTCCCAGCCTTCTGCTGTGTCTGGGCTGACGACAGAGCCCTGTCGTACAAGCAGGCATGCAGAAGTAGCTCTCACAAGCCTTAGGGGGTGAAGGCAGCCACTAACCTCCACCCACATAAAACGGCCTTCGCGGCACTTACACCACAAGCGTTTAACGCTGTCCACTCTGAGGTCAGCACTAATGTCATGAAAAGCATGACAGGTTTTAGTCAGAAGTTTGAGACTTCATCGTGTCTCTGTCATTAACCAGTTGCATGACCTTGGAAAATGAATTTGACCTCTTTAGACCTCTGTAGAATGTTAAACGAGACAAGTAGTTGAACAATTTTCACTACTAAGCTCTCCTGCTAATAATTTTTAACCATGGACCTTGTGCTCCAAAATATTCTGTCTAGAAAAATCACTTAGTGAGCAATAATTAAGCATTTCATTGTTTTGTTTTTTTAAACATTCCGACTAACCTCTAAAGGGGATTAAAAACTGTGGTAACACAAATGCGTGAAGGAGTGGAAGGCAGAGGGCAAGGTAGGTGATTGGGCTAGAAGGACACGTCAATTTCATCAGGCAGTTAAGCGACAATTTGATGCCCTGTTTTCATGGAACAAAGACCTATACTGTGTACATTAGCAGGAAAAAAGCCCAGCAAGAGTATGATTTCGTCCAGGTAGTTTGAAATCTTGAAAATAGCTCATGACACCCATAACTACTTTTCTAATTATTTAAAAATCCCAGGCTGGACCTCACTGCACAGGGTGATCTCTGAAGTCCCTAGGAAAAGTGTGCTCCAAAATGAATTTTTACTAAATGAGATTTGGGATTGCTGACTTCTGTAATCAACTTAGGGAAATTTTTTTTAGAGGGGGACATTTATCCCTTGTACATATACTATTACATGTAAGAAGTCAAAATATTTTAAATTATACAGTTCAAGGGGAAATATGTCTTTCTTGCAAATATTCATTTTATAAATATTTTCTATCAGTGGTGTAAATTCGATTACATTATGCATTCTCAGTGGGAGCACTATTGCACCAAACAGGACAAAACTCGTTCCTTGGGGAATATTAAAAAAAAAAATCTTAATATTAAAATGGATGTGGCCCTCCAAAGCTCAGCCCTACCTAACAAAACCTTATTCTTAGTATTTAATTCCTCTTGTTGCGTTTTTGGTTTTTAGGAGAATCACATAAGCAGCATTGACATTGAACTCATGGAAGGTATACAAAATGTATGATGGATCAGTGCTACAAAACTATGGCTAACGGAAGGCTGTGAACTGAGGACATTCTCTTGTTCCACTGTTCAGTCTCACATTATGAGAGGTGGTCTCTGCATGACCATGGGCTGCTGATGGCATGGTGAATGTCATTTATGTTTGTTCCTCATGGTTTTGTATGCGAGTTGGACTTTGAGAATTAAATAAAAATAGTCTCTCTTTTATTATTTACCTTGACAAAAATTATATGATACACTTTTAGTTATGTCAAGTGCTAGAAAGAAAAATATGAACAATATTGGATGAATATCTAACAGCTAAAATTAAAAGTTATATTCTCTTATCAATCAAGAGTCTGAAGTTAATTTTACACAGCACAGAGAAAGATAGCCATTATTTTATAATAACTTTGAATGGAGTATAATCTATAAAAATGTTGGATCACTATGTTGTACACCTGAAATTAATACAATATTGTAAATTAACTATACTTCAATTAAAAAAATCTTAAATATAAAAAATATAAAGTTTATTAGATAAGAAATTAATTTTTTCAATAGTTTTACTTCTGCTGGAAAATAACACTTTTGAGTGATTTTTTAAAATATTCAGCTACATTGTTATTATTATATATATAATATATTATGTATATATATTTATTTATATACTTAAGTAAAATTTTTATATTTTATATTTATTTATCTATTTATATATATATGTAGGATTTGCCCCCTCTCTGGAATTTAGTTCCTTTAGACTTCTTTGCACTCAGCAACCATTTGTCTTTTTAAAATGATTTTCTTGGCTTATCTAATTTTTTTCTATTTAAAGATGGAAGTGATTGACACAACTTTCTACATCCTATCTGGAGCAGAATGTCGTTTATTTTAATTTTGCCATTTTGATAAAGGGAAAAAACCAATAGTATCCAGGGATTTTATGTTCGCTTTAAACATTTAAGGCAGGAGGGGCATGCCAGCATCTGACATGAGGATGACTTCTCCAGCCTAAAGATGGAGACACACTAGTCAGGTTACTCTGAAGGGGGTCTCAGGACAGGGAAGTAGCCAAAAGAAATACTTAGAAATGGGTCACAACACTGGGGACAATGCTAGTGCTCAGACTGTGGACCAAAAGCTCTTCAAATCCTTCTTATGTAAAGTCACTTGATCCTCACCTTCTAACTAAAATTTCTCATGGTTTCCTTTAAGGGTCAAAAGCAGATGTGAAGCCTCTTTAGAGCCTTTTCTCTTTGGTCTAGCAAGAGATGTTAATCAAAATAGTATAAAATGCCACACTAGATTAAAGATCTAGAAAGGGGTTTCTAATGTCCTTGTAGGGAGGCCCCGTGTGGAGCACAGGTAATAAAGGCCCAGACTTAGAGGAGGTATCTTTCTGAAGTTGTGGGTTCTGATATGTGATCATTTACCTGAAGTGAGGAGTTCTTGTACAACAGGTAAAGAAAGTGACAAGTTAGCCAAAAACTGAGTTAAAAAAAATCTGAATAGAAAAAAATATATAATAATTTTGCCATATAAATAGATTTGATTTATTTATAACCTCATTCATCCTAACTCTTTAAAATACTTCTTTGGAAACCACTGATCATTGCTCAAAGCTTCCCTTCAAGTACAAAAGCATAAGTAAATCTCTCTAAGCTCCTTTCCCTTGTCTTTTGGGAAACAGAAGCCAAATGAAACACAATTTGTTCAGGGTCTGAAATACAAAAAGTGTTTCTGAGCTTAACCAAAATGTTCAAGGCTTTCCCCATCATTAAGAGAAGCCTAAAAGCTTGTTTTACTGTATCTAGTATTATATGGTTGGACCTGAGATTAAGGAACTGTCCTGGCATCTTGTCCCCCTGACAGCCAGAGTGATGTATTGTGTGTGACAGCTGGCCATGGTGAAGGTCACTCTGGCTCTGGTACCTCAGTTTTGCAGAACTTTGTAAATTAGGATGCACACTATTCAGTTTTCATGAGGTAGACAGTTAAAGCAAAACCCATTGGGGTCTCTGGGAAGCTTCCAGGCATAGCCCAACACCTCTATGTTTCAATTTCCCCATTAATTAATAATCTCAAGGCTTAACGAATAATCTTAAGCCTTAATAATTATATCTAGACAACATCTGGCTATTGTTAATTGCCAATGGAATTAACTGAAAGTAAATAAATGGGAAGCCTACCAAGCATTTGGGAGAAGTATGTTGTCAAAGAAACTGCAAACTGTTTAATCCCCAAAGCAAGCCTTGGGCCCTCCAACCCATACCAGGAAGAAGCGGGATACCAAAGTTTAGCAGCTTCCAAACAGTATGAACTCTTCAGTGCCACTTCATACTGGCCCTGGAGGACGTAGCACAAGGAAGACCTTTCCAGAGGGCAGAGTAGGGGAGTAGCTCGGGAAAGTGGGCATGGGAGATCGTCCTGGAGGAGACCCTGCCATCCAGGCTGCCAGATGAGCCCATCAAGGGACTGAGTGCTAGAGAATGAGTCTTGTCTACACAATCTCAGTGTATCAGGTGTTCGGGGAGCAGGTAACTTGGCTACATCAGGACCTGATGGAGAGGACTGAATAGCTCCTGGAGGTCCTGGACTTTCAGCTGGACAATGTAAATGGAAGAGATGGATGGGATTTGAGAAGTTTCTCCCTTGGCCAGAAGGTGAATCTGTTCTATGTATGAAAAAAAAGATTGGGCACGGATATTTGGGTGGCCGAAGGAGGGCACTGTGGCTGAGAAGCCAGTGTATTCGTTTCCTTTTTTTATTAATTTTTATTGGAATATAGTTGCTTTACAATATTGTGTTAGTTTCTGCTGTACAGCAAAGTGAATCAGTTACATGTATACATATATCTACTCTTTTTAGATTTCCTTCCCATTTGGGTCACCACAGATCATTGAGTAGAGTTCTCTGTGTTATACAGTAGTTTCTCATTATTTATCATTTATTATTATTTATTATTTATTTTATACATAGTAGTGTATATATGTCAATCCCAATCTACCAATTTGTCCCACCCTGCCCCCCTCCCCCCCATTCTGCCCTTGGTAACCATACGTTTGTTTTCTACATCTGTGACTCAATTTCTAGTTTGCAGATAAGTTCATCTGTACCATTTTTCTAGATTCCATGTATAAACAGTATTATATGATATTTGTTTTTCTCTTTCTGACTTACTTCACTCTGTATGACAATCTCTAGGTCCATCTGCATCTCTACAAATGGTACTATTTCGTTCCTTTTTATGGCTGCTGTAACAAATTACCATAAATTCAGTGGCTTAAGACAACAGGAAATTACGATCTTATATTTCTACAGGTCAGAAGTTGAACATGTCTTGCTACTGGGCTAAGGTGTTCCCTTCTGGAGGCTCTGGGGGAGAATCTGTTCCCTCGCCTTTTCCAGTTTCTAGAAGCCAACTGCATTCCTTGGTTCATGGTACCCTTCTTCTTCAAAGCCAGAAGTGGTGGGTGGACTCTTTTTTTATATGGAATCTCTCTGACCTGCCTTCTGACCACAGCCAGGAAAAGTCCTCTGCTTTTAAGAGTCAATGTGATTAGATTGGGCCCACTTGGATACTCCAGGAGAATCTCCCCAACTCAAGGTTCTTACTGCAAAGTCTTTTTTCCATGAAAAATAACATATGCACAGGAATACTCTGAGAATTAGGATGTGGATATGTCTGGGGGACAGTTATTCTGCCTGCCATAGGCATACCCCTCAATATCTGCTTTCCACTTCTTCAGAAGTAGGACCTCCATGTTATTTATTGAAAGCAGGGGACATCACTGCCCAGAATGAAGACCACGCTGCCCAGTTTCCTCTGATATGTTGGATGTCACTGAATCTACCATGGGATGGAGGCAGAAGTGGTATATGCTGCTTCCTGAAGTTGCCTTAAAGAAAGAGGGCATGTATTTCCCTTTCTCTTTTTCCTTCTTGCTGGACAAAATACACACATGAGGAGTGAAGCTGGATCAGGTATCTTGAAATGTGACAGAGAAGCTGCATAATGAGGATGACAGAGTCATGGGGTAGGAGACTGGGTCCCCAGGGGTCATGAGCTACCATATCAACCCTGTGTTATTAATGCAAGGGGGAAATTAACTTCTATCTTCTTAGCTTCTGTTATCAGGGGGTTTGGATGCTGGGTCAAGCCTGCTCCTATCAAATAAACAGTGTGTAAAGACATTGCCAATCCAAAGTATAGAAAACAAGATAAACGGATAGGAAATGAGAAGAAGGGATTTGAAAGTTCTCCAGGTTCTGGCCAGCTAAAGAAGAAGTCATGAGTATGACAAAAACAAAGCAAAACAAAACCTCAAGAAAAAAGTGTAACTAAAGGAACACAACAGAAGTACAGGGCTCAAATGCAGCTACACTGTGGGAGCCTCTGATCAGTGTCTTTCTCTGCAAACTTTGAAAGAGTTAAATTTTAGCTTTAAAAGTTAAAACCTTACCAGTTTTCACTGGGGGATAAAAGGACCCCCAAATCCCAATGGTTTAAAACAACAAAGGCTTATTTCTCACTCACTGTACATGTTCAGTGTGGGACAGCAGGAAGCACCACTCATTTTAATAATTCAGGGACTCAGGCTGAGAGAGACTCATCTTAACATGTGCCTCTTTGCTTGTGGCAGCAGGAAAAAGGGAGTATGGTGAACCATATACTGGTTCTTAAAAATGGTGCTCAGCAAAGCAGCACTATTCACAGTAGCCAGGAGGTGGAAGCAACCTGAATGTCCATTGATGGATGAATGAATAAACAAAATGTAGGATGCTCAGATGGTGGAATACTCTTCAGCCTTTTAAAGGAAGGCTATCCTATCACATGCTACAACGTGGATGAACCTTGAGGACATTATGCTAAGTAAAAGAGGCAGTCACAAAAGACAGATACTGTAGGGTTGATTCCACTTACATGAGTTAGCTAGAGAAGTCAAATTTATAGAGACAGAAAGTAGAATGGTGGTTGCCAGGGGCTGGGGGGAGGGGAGGATGAGGGGTTGCTGTTTAATGTGTAGAGTTTCAGTTCTGCAAGATGAAAAAGTTCTGGAGATCTGTTTCACAGACACATTCATGTGAATATGCTTAACGCTACAGAATTAATTGTACACTTAAAAATGGCTACAATGGGGCTTCCCTGGTGGCGCAGTGGTTGAGAGTCCGCCTGCCGATGCAGGGGACGCGGGTTCGTGTCCCGGCCCAGGAAGATCCCACAGGCCGCGGAGCGGCTGGGCCCATGAACCATGGCCACTGAGCCTGCGCGTCCGGAGCCTGTGCTCCGCAACGGGAGAGGCCATAACGGTGAGAGGGCCGCGTACAGCAAAAAAAAAAAAAAAAAAAAAAGGCTACAGTGGTAAATTGTATGCTATGTGGGTTTTACCACAATTAAAACAATGGTGCTTAGGAAAGATAAATGTCACTTCTGTTCACATTTAATTAGCAAAGTAAGTTACAGTAGCTCAGCCTGACTTTAAAAGTGTGGGGAGGGGAGGTATAATCCTTGCATGGGCCCATTAGCAGTAAAGCAAATCTGTTTGGTGAACAGTATTAAGTATTATCACAATCTCTTCCCCCTGGCCATGAAATATTTCTATCACCCTCCTTCCTGCATATAAAATGCATTCATTCATTCCCGTTCCAGGAAAGACAACTCAGAAGTCCCAGTGATAGCATCAAGCTCAAAGCCCAGGATCCCTGGGGGCTGCACGGTAGTCTTTCTATCAGGAGGGAACGTGCAAGCGGCCTCTCCCACAGGTCCAAGTGCACTTCCTCTTGATCCAGAGACCCACCCCTCCTCCAACACACACACACACACACACACACACGCACGCACGCACGCACGCACACTCTCCAGTGGTAGAACAGCATCAGGATAAATTAAATAAATGCTCACATTAAAAATAAGAAGAATGGGAAACACAAGGTAGTCACTGGCCTATTACAATTCTGT
This sequence comes from Stenella coeruleoalba, assembly GCF_951394435.1. NCBI lineage: Eukaryota > Metazoa > Chordata > Mammalia > Artiodactyla > Delphinidae > Stenella > Stenella coeruleoalba. The sequence continues at coordinate 15,676,181 of NC_137158.1, read as the reverse complement.
TATTAGCCTAGGCTGAAGGTTTAGGTCCCCTGACCCGAAGGGTGAGGAATTTTCCCTGAAGAGGCTCCATCTGGGTTTCCTAGGAGCGGGGTCTCCATGGGCCTTGGATTTTCCCTTTAGGAGACTCCTCCTTTTCCATTATTATCCTTCTTGGCCTTGTCTGAAGTAGGCACTGAAAAATACAGAGTCAGCCCTCCGTATCTGCGGGTTCCACATCCGTGGATATGGACAGCCATAGGTCCACACCATTTAATACAAGGGACTTGAGCAGTGGAGTGGAGCAGTGGAGTTCGATACCTGTGGACGTCCTGGAACCAATCACCCAGTGGATACCCAGGAAAGACCTTACCTGCCTTAGAGGTTGAGCCACCTTCTCAGCTTATTTCTTGCTCATCTCTGGTAGGGAATCCAAGGGTCATTTTAAGTCTCAAATAGCCAGGATCACATTTAATCCAAGTTGGTGCCTCTTTGAACCGTAAAACAGTTTTTGAACTTAAACTTGTTTGACTTCTTACCTACACCCATGTTTCCTTTCTAGACATATTTCTCTGCCATATTTCTCTGCTCTGTTGCCCCAGTGCCTGTCTCTCTCTCTCTCTCTTTCCCTGCACCCCTCCCTAATTGTAGTTTCCTTGGTCCTAGCAGTGAGAGCAACGTCTCTTCACCTGAACGGTGTTTAAGTCATTTTGAGCCATTTGGTCCAATTGAAGGGAATTTCAGGCCACCACACCCTAATCCATGTGCAGTGATCTGATCTTCACTGCAAAGCTGGGTTTTAATAGGCTTCGTTGCTCAAGGTATCGATTTTATCTTTTTTTTATTTTTTAAATTTTTGGCTGCATTGGGTCTTCGTTGCTGTGCGCAGGCTTTCTCTAGTTGTGGCGGGCGGGGGCTACTCTTCATTGTGGAGCACAGGCTCTAGGCACACAGGCGTCAGTAGTTGTGGCTCACGGACTCTAGAGCTGCCAGGCTCAGTAGTTGTGGCACATGTGCTTAGCTGCTCCACGGCATGTGGGATCTTCCTGGACCAGGGCTCAAACCCATGTCCCCTGCACTGGCAGGCGGATTCTTAACCACTGCGCCACCAGGGAAGTCCCCAAAGTATCAGTTTTATCTTTTATTGTTTGGGTTGAGAAGCAATTGCCTTTCCAACCTTGTAAGTCCCTGAATTTGTAAACTTTCTCATCTCTTTTACTCATCCTTACCAACTGAGCAATCTTCTCCCAACATATCTCTTTCTTGTAATATCTTGCCAAATAGCACCCAAGTAAACAGTAACAATAATAATTTGTTTTCAATCTCTTCCCTAAAGTTAGGTGTGCCTCTTACCTTCCCGCTTACTGTCGGCAACACTTTCAAATGTTTCCCCACTAGAAAACATGGATTTCCAGTCCTCCTATTTCAGGAATAGTTTCCTTGACTCCCTCTGACCAGCTGTAAGCCAGTGCCACATATTTTGGGGTTTATTTTATTATTAAAGCAGCGGCTCACGCTTAGGGTCCAAGTTCTGTGTCATTTCAGGATAAGATAGATAATCTTGTGGTGACAAAATTTCCCCCAAATATCAACAGCTTGAATAAGAGGTTTCTTTTCTCTTGTACCCCGTGTCCATTGGAAGGGTCTTCAGATGACTTTGTTCACAGTGCTAACTCAGGGACACACATGGCCAGTCTCTGTCTCAACATCTGTTGCCATAAGCAGAGATCCAGGGGGAAGAGAAGGCGCCTCTCAGAGCTGGAAATATTTGGCTAGAAGCAAGAATAGAAGCTCTATAGCTCTGAGTTCAAATGCAAGGCACAGAACCCACTGTATCTAATTTAAGGAGAAAGAGAGAGATTCAAAGATTCAATGGCTCATGGATCGTTGGGAGGACTAAAGAACTAGACTGTAGGTTGAACTTCCAGAAAACCCTCCCAAAGTCTCACCCCAGAACCGGCTCATCAAAGGAGCTGTGCTTCTCCTGCAATCAGGAATCCACTAGCGTTAGGACCCCTGGAGAATGAAAACTGTCTCTCAATCAGGAAGCCACCATTGCCACCAGTTCCAGACCAGGCTACACCTGCCACAGTCTGTGTCCACAGGATGGATGCAGGGAAGCCTGCCCCTCAAAACCCACAAAGCTGGTGCCTGGCATCTCTGCTGATATTGTCACAGGAAAACGAAAAGCAGCAGACATGACAGACAGAGCTAAGTGTGGCCTTCTCCTAGTCTCCACTTTCTAAATCTCTTGCTAGTGCATCTGATTGGCCAAATCCAAGTCCCACCCGGAACCCCGGCCGCAGTGGGCTCTAGGTATGGTTTTTAGACTCTAGCATCTTCCGTCCAGGGAGGCACACCACAGCAAAGACGAAGTTGAGCAACAAGACAACACATCCATCCCTTAACACACGGCAGCAAGCCACAGTGTAGGGTGGCACATGCCACACCAACAATAAAACTTGTTTATAATTTTTACCCCTGCCTACTTTAAAGTTATGTTAAGAGGTTTACACTAAACATCCAAAGTCAGGCCCCTAGGGATTCAGGAAAAGTTAATTTTTTTCTGTGCTCTCCCCTACAATCCATGGGGGAAGATATATACTTTCGTCAAACAAAATATGTTAAGGACTGTGCTTCAGGATTTTGTGCATCCCCATAGTTTATCGTCTCCAGTTCTCACACCAATTCTTTCAGGTCGTGTACCGGTGAGGGACTGTATTCAGCTTCATGTCACAGACACCCAGCTCCAGTGGCTTGAACAAGCAAGGTGCTTATTTTCCATATGTAATAGGCAGTCTGGGAGGGAGCAATCCAGGGCCAGGACAGGGACCCGGATGTCTGTCTCTCTGCTCTTCTGTCCTAAACTTGTGGCCTTCAACCTCACAGACATAAGACAGCTGTCTTACTTCCAGACATTACCAGCAACTTCCAGAATGGAAAGGGGAGGAACAAGGGCAGAAGGCAGCTGCGGGGCTGGGTCCGCCCTGTTATAGGTGATGTTTACACTACAACCTCATGACTCCCGCACACATCTCGTTTCCAAAACAGTGTCACGTGGCTACCTCTCCCTCTGCCAGGGAACTGGAGGATGAAAGGTTCTGTTTTGTTTTGGCCAGAACTATTACCAAAATCAGAATTCTGTTAATAAGGAAGAAAACCAGAGTGAATATTAGGGCAGGTAACTAGCAGCGTCTGCCTCAGATAAACATTATTCTCTTCGTTGTACAACAAGGAAACCAGGGTTCAAAGAGGCTGAGTAATGTGATCATAGCTTGGGATTTGAATTCAGGCCTTATGATTGCAAAATCAGGGCTTTTTGATAAGAATTTATTTATTGGGGGCAGGAATTTTTTATGAGAGCACAGTTGATTTACAATATTGTGTTAGTTTCAAGTGTACAGCAAAGTGATTCAGTTATACACACACACACACACACACACATATATATATATATATGTACACACACACTTTTTCAGGTTCTTTTCCATTATAGGTTATTACAAGATATTGAGTATAGTTCCCTGTGCTATTCAGTAGGTCCTTGTTGGTTTTCTATTCTATATATAATAGTATGTATCTATTAATACCAAACTCCTGACTTATCTCTCCCCTCCCCCATCTCCCCTTTTGTAACCATAAGTTTGTTTTCTGTGTCTGTGAAAGAATTTATTTTTAAACTAGTTAAAACAACAAAAAATTTTGACCTCTTACCTTTATTCAAAAAACAAACAAACAGAAAGAAGCCATTTGCTAAAGATTCTGGACAGCAGAAGTGGGAGTAGGAATTAGAAGGGGGGAAAGGATGAGATTTTCTGTGGGAACAGCACAATCTCATGCTTAAACAATGACAACAAAAACCCTCCAAGCTTGAAAGCAGCCTTAAAGATTATGGAACATTTTCAGGCTAGTTTCCCACTGCTGGGTAAAAATTCATCGCCTTGTGGTTAGAATTCATTCTGACCTGGCAAAGTCATTTTATTGCTTCTATTAACTCTTACCTAGTGCTTGAGAATTAAAGCAGCTCTTAACAAACCTAACCTGAAAATCATCTCCAATTGCTCTATGGTGTTTTCCAGAATGATTCATTTGATTCTCATTTCCCAAAACCTGGCTAGTTTTGCTGTTGTTGTTGTTTGGTGTTTTTTTGCTATCATTGAGAAAAGGAAATGGTTTGATCTGCCCTGAAAGGCAGGTCCCCTGTGAATAGTGACAGGGATGGGGCTATTGGATATTTCCGACCAGCTCCCAGGGATTCTGAGGTTTGAAGGAAATGCAGAAGACATCAGAAATGGGTGCCGAGATCCCAGCTGAGAGGGGAGGGGTGGGCCTGCTTGACAGTGCATCGCCCTGGCCGTAGTGTGCAAGAACGTACAACCCCAACTGGTCTTGGGAACCTGACAGCCTGTGGCTTTTCACTTAAGGGGATGGGGTGTGTCCTTACTTTGCTGTGTCCTTGCCTTGAACCTTGGGGATTCCCCTCCCTTAGCTTTCACCACCTTGAACCTGGTTGGCTCTTGGCGCTGGACATGCGGACAATCTGGCCAAAAAGGATGGCCGAACAAATGTAGCCCAATCCCTGGTTCTAGCTACTGAGCATGGCTAATTCCTGCCCAAATAGTCATTTGGCAACTACAAAGAGCAAATTAATTACACTCCTGTGAGTTTAAGCGGCAGCAACAAGAAGAAGGTGAAGTAAATAACACAGAGATTGGATCTGAAAAGGACCAGGGGTGGGAAAACTGTGTAAAACACACTTGGGGTAAAGAATCTGCACACAGATTAAATGTGATTGAAGGCTGGGAAAAACAAAAAGGGGGTTCCTGTTGGAAGATCACAGAACGCCCTGGCCCTCCTTGCTAATGAAGTTACCAGGTGTGCTTGTCCAATCACTGAAATAATAGAGCCTTCAAAGGATGTGGCTTGTGGGGTTTTGCTCAGCTTGGGTTCCCTTTGAGGATGGGGGGGCCAGGGAATTTAATCTTGCCAAGGGCTGAGGAGCTGCCTAGCGCTGCCTGGGAAGCTGGGAGGAGGTGCTCTTCTAAGGATCTTGGGGCGGGACGTTTTTAATCTTGCAACTAGCGAAGAAGGTGGGTAGTACCTGGCAAAACTGGAATTGGGGAAGGAAGGAGCCCAAGCAAATTCTAGTATAAAAATCACATGAGAAGCTTGTTTGAAACGCAGATTCCCAAGGCCAGCCATAAGAAATTCTGATTCAGTAAGTTGGGGTTAGGGTCTGGGAATCACAGGCAGTGTCTATGATTTGGGACCAGTGGCTCTCTGTCCCAGTTACTTTGCAAAAACTAAATGTGGTCTCTTCAAAAGTTAGCACTCAATCCAAGTAGAGACTTGACTGATAAAAATACAAAAAAAAAGACTATTCTTTTGCCACTTCTCGTTCATTCACCTTTGGAGTTCTTTGGCCTATTCACTGAAGAATAGTAACTTACCCAGGAATTACAGAACTATCAGAGGCAACAAAATATAATTCTAGTATCGATTTCTCCACAACTGCCATTACTTAGAGCAAAAGCCTGTCTTTGCCTGCCTGAAAGAGGGAAGGAGGGACAGATCAAGAAGGAGGTGATCCCTTCCTTTCAAGATTTCCTTTCGAGATCTGAAGACTAAACACCTTTCTTCCAGAGGAAGAAAGTGCTGGGAGCCCCAGAGATCCACAAGATTCATTAGGACTGTGCAGTAGCTTTAAGGTTTTTTCACCAAGACCCATCCTAAAAATACATTTCAAGACACAACCTACGACACACACACACACTCCACATACATGTACCTATGTGTGGTATGTGTTTACGTGGAAACGTATGGAAAATGGAAACGCTTTATAAAACACGACTTGCCTTTACTGTGTGAAATGCACTTATATTTTCTATGCTCTGCCCTTTTTTCTTTTCCCTTCTCCCTCCCCAATCTTCCTTAATGATAGTCATGGTACCATAAAATGGTTTCATCTTGCTGTTTGAAAAGTGCTGGGGTCAGTGTAAGATTCCAACTGTTCTGAGTAGGAAAGAAGGGGAGAGGAGTTGGAATTGGAAAAGAGGTTTGTTTACTCACTTTTTCCTTCTTCCTTCTTCAGGAAGTAACTCTCTTCATTTATCCATTGTCTAAATTGGCTAAGACAGCATCCACATCCTGCAGAGAAGACTTTACAGTTTTAGAGGTTGATACATCAAAACAAGAGAAACACTCCTCGGAATTTACTGATAAACAAAGAAGTCTTTTGGGGCAATATGAGTATCAAAAAAAAGTAATAATGGCAATAGATTGAAGCATGCCAAATATATAAAAATCCGTGAGTTCCTAAAGATATTACAAAAAAGAAAGTCATTGACCACTTCTGGAGTTTTCTAGGATACTAATTCATTACTTTGAAAATTAATAAAGAAAAATGTCAAGCATTAAAATTAATTACCTGATCATGTTATTTAATACCTATTTGTAGCCTCTGCGTGACCAAAGTGGATTTGGCCATATTTGTAGCATAAGGTTTCATTAGTGTTTTCCTATAATGTGAACTTTTGCCTTCTAATATGATTATAAAACTAACCATGCCTAATTTTGCTTTTTTAAAAAAATAATTTCATATGAGTGGAATTATTCAGTATGGTCTTTGGTATTTGCCTTCTTTCACATAGCATTTTGTTTTTGACATTCATCCATTCAGGAATATTTTATTCCTCTTTATGAAGCTGAGTAGTATTCTACTGTATGTAGTTACCATAATTTGCTTAACCATTCACTAGTGCTTTTCCTGTATCTATTGAACTGATGGGGTTTTTTTCCCCTTTATTCCAGCAATACGGTGAGTTACATTGACAGATTTTCAGGTTAAACCAATTTTGCATTCCCAGGATAAACTTAACTGGTCATTCTCTTAAATGTTGTTGGATTTGATTTACTAAAAAGAACTTTTTTAATTGACGTATACCTGATGTACAATATTATATAGATTCCAGGTATACAACATAGAGGTGATTCACAATTTTTAAAAGTTATATTTCATTTATAGCTACTTGATTTACTAAAATTTTGTTCAAGGTTTTTGTGTCTATTTTATGAGGGATATTGGTCTGTAGCTCTCTTTACTTTTGTGGTTTTTCACTGGTTTTGGCATCAGGGTAAGCATGATTTCATAAATTCAGAAGTGTTTGCAATGCCTGTTAAATGCCTTGCAGAACTTTGAGAAACATTAAATTATGCATATTTAAATTGTCATTTAAATATGTTTCAAAAATAAAATAATCTGTTCTGACCTTCTTCAGTCTTCTCTAATTTCCATAACAAATATGGAAGGTGAACTCTGTTCACCTTCAAGCCTGGTTTGAAGGTGGCTGAATTAGTGAGTGATTTGTAATCAGATTTCAGGAAACTATTCCTAAGCAATTTTAGGGATTATTGTCACTAGAAACCTAGAAGGGGAAACCGAGACCCTTAAAGGTTGCCAGACTCTTCCAGATAAGAGTACCTTCCCACTTTCACAGCGCTCCATCACACAGCATTCATTACAAGCTTTTACAGGAAACTATATAAAGTGCCTGCTGTGTATACATTTACCTTATAAAATTAATGTGTCCATCCTTACTCTTTTTCTTCCTTATGAAGGCCTACACTTCCAACTGACACAATCCAAAAAGGGAGCGGCAAAACAACGAAACTACAGGATCCTGTGGCTTGGGGGTTACTAGTTGAACTGGGCATGCTCAGTCGCCAGGCAGATTTTTTTTTTTTTTTTTTTTCGGTGAAGTGGAAACTACAACAGAGCGTACCGTGCGCACGGAGGTGGGCGTGCCCTCGTGGAGTTTAGAACGTTGCCGCAGCCAATGGGGCCTCGCGGCCGGCTGCCGGGGCTCCTCATTGGAGGAGCGGGGAGGCAAGCGAGTAGAGGGCCCCTGGAGGGAGCCGCGGAGGTTCAGGTCCCGGAGGCCGGGCTACGCCGAGCCTTGCGCGTGAACAACTGCGGCGGGGGCAGCCTCCAGCGGCGGTGGCAGCAGTTCCAGCCCGTTGCTTTACTTTTTAGCTTCACCAACGTCATTATGCCGAAGAGAAAGGTAAGTCTTACCAAAAAACATTTCAAAGGCCTTCAAATTGCGCTAACAGCAAATCTTGTCATTGCAATGGATGGCGTGCAGTGCACTCGGTAGTAACTCGGGGGTTGCGAGTCTCTTTGCTTCTTCAGTGCTTGTTTTCAGTTGCCTGTTGCAGACATTGCGCCCTCCCTCTGTCCCCATCGATCTCTGAATGTTACTTTCTTTCCGGCGACCCGGCTTCCCTTCTTTTTGAACTCATTCTAGCCGGAATGGTTTCCACCTCGAACAAGAAGCAAAAGCGCTTTTCACCCCCGCTTCCAGGAGGGGAGTTTCCTCTTTACAAACTGCTAGGTTGCGGTTAGTGTGGAGGAAAAGCAGCGCGGGGTGGGGAACAAGTCCACGCATAGGGAGATCGAAAATGAATCCAATAAGTCGGGCAGATGTCGGGGTTATTCCCATGTGGGCCGTGCCCACGCCGGTGCGCAGCGATGGCTCTGAGGCTACAGGAGAGGGAAAGCCATGTTTAAAATAGCGCTCACTCCCCTGCTCGCCTGCGCTGCAGACCCGTATGTACCAACTCCAGTGTCAGGCAGGGCTGGGGACGGCGCAGGCGGGGCCGGGGTGGCTGGACTTGCCCGCAGTTGGCGGCGGCAGCCGCGGAGTTGGCCACACGCAGGACGGGACGCCGCCGGGGGCGCGCGCTCCGTGGCTGCAAAGGGCAGGGGCCACCGGGTACGATGCGGGGACCCAAACTCACACTCGGTCCCGGAAGGCGGGGTCTGCGTGCTCCCGCGCCCCTGGGTGTGTAGGGGGCACTGGGGTCACTCCTGGCGGACTATTATGTCCCCTTCCGCACAGGCCCCGGACACGAAGTAACTCGCATGGGGACGCACGTTTCCCTCGGAGTCCGGCTGCGACTTGTCATTGTCCCAGGGAGGAAGGGAAGGCTTTCCTCCCACCCCGAGGCAAAACCGCTGTGTAGCGGCTGTGTCTAAGAAAATGCCTTGCCCTCGTGTTTCCAACGCTGTTAACCAGTGAGGGTGTTAAATCTGAAGCAAAAGGGCAAATAATATTCTGCTTTATCCGTTAAAGATGGTGGAATGATTTGTGTGTGTGTAAATGACTGAATTATTTTTTAAATATTGAAGCTTTAAAAATACAGAAGCTTTTGCCATTTTATCTGTCTTTACTAAGAATTTGGTGGAAACTTGTCGCCTCCATTTTTAAAAAAACATTATTATTAAAAGTTTAAAAAAAATCTTAGAGTTTATTGTGCGCATACTATGTGCCTCATAGTGTGGGCAGAGTTTGATTTAACATCTAGTTTAATCCTCTCGTTTAACCTTGACAGGGATATTCCATGGAACTGGGGCTTAGAGACAGGAATTACCCAAGGGTCTCAACAACCAATGGCTAGTACCAGAGATTTAATGAGATGCTGCAGGTCTAGAGGCTTTATTTTCAGACATTATTTACTCATTCTCTTCATTTAGTGGTGGGTGTGTCAAGAGGAGTTTGAAATGCAAAGAGACTCCCAGCCTAAGAAGATGGATGGCATATTGAGTACTAATAATTTAGGTTCATTATTGAAACTTAATTTTTATGAAAGTATTGTTTTTGCATTACTAGAACGAGGATATTAGAATGAGACCACAATTTTCAGCATTTTATCTTTGGTTTAATGACGAAGCTGGGAATTCTAGTAGAGCCACCAAGAAATGGGTTGCTGAGTGCGTTGATGCCATCTCCTTTCTTGGGAATTATAACAAATTTAGACAAATAGTAGGTTAGAGGTGCACAAATTCTTTATTATAATGGACCCTGATGTGCCGGAATCCTTGTTGTCCAAGGGTCAGAGTTGGTGAAACCATTACTCTTACTCTTCCTCATTGCCCACCTCTCTTAGGGAAATAGAAGGGAAGAAAAGAAGAGCAGTAGAGGAACTGGCGTTTAACTATTGTTTTATTTCCCTAGAAGGCAGGGAAGAAGCTAGCCATAAAGAAGCTAGCCAGGCATCCTGGGACTAGGGGAAGACCTGTATGCAGGCACCTGTGTGGCATCCTAGGGACATCAGAGTGTTTTCAGAGGTGGGAAAGCTCTCCTTGATGAATAGAAATGCTCTTCATTTATACCTGGCCAAAAGACCTGGACGGGTACCTGGCCAGGAGCAGCCACAAATTAAACATGGCTTCCATGGCCATCCCATGTACAAGGCAAACCGTGGAGCTGCCTCATGGAACCCTGGAGGTCACGGAAACTTACATAGGAACCAATAGTCATTAGGTAAAGGCTGCCTAGACGCAAAGAAGAGAACTGGAGCCAGTCTGTTTGTTGCTCTGCAGGATCTGTGAAGCTGGGGTATCATGTACATATTGCTCCACGATCTTTTTCTTGGCTGTAGCACTGCCTGTTGTACATTATAAGTTTTGAAAGTGTCCCCACAATGTTTTTTTCTTTTTTTAACCATCTTGGCCCCTTTTTTTTCAACTTCTCCCAGAAATCAAGAAAGGTTATTTAATGAGCACTGTTGAGGCTGCAGAGTAAGAAACAGCACTAATAAAGTCAGTAGAAACATCTGGAATCCTAGCACTGCTTGCATGCCATAGGGATATGAAGTTTACCCTCATGGAGCTTCTGTTTAATTCAATGAGGTGGTAAGGGTAGTGGCCGCAAAACAATTGAATGATATTAAGCCTGTATATATGTCCCAGAATACATAGTATAGATTCTAAAAGCTGTAGGATAGATAAAGAAAGAAGGTTGAACTGGGGCCAGTCTTGAAAGTGTGTGTTGGCGGGGGGTGGTTTCAAATATACAAAGAGAAAAGCAGGCATTTTCTGTTTTCAGGCATTTGGCTGCCTCTTCTGATTGTATCTCAACATGACTAGGCCTCAGGTATATACTGTACCTCGAAGGCCACAGTATCCACATTAATAGAAAACAGTCTTATGACATTTCTTTTCTTTAAATATATTTATTTATTTATTTATTTATTTATTTTTGCGGTACGCAGACCTCTCACTGTTGTGGCCTCCCCCGTTGCGGAGCACAGGCTCCAGACACGCAGTCTCAGTGGCCATGGCTCACGGACCCAGCCGCTCCGTGGCACGTGGAATCTTCCCGGACCAGGGCACGAACCCGTGTCCCTTGCATAGGCAGGCAGACTCTCAACCGCTGCGCCACCAGGGAAGCCCTATACAATTTTTAAAGGTTACTTTCCGTTTACAGTTATTACCAAAAAAATTGGCTATATTCTCCGTGTTGTACAATACATCCTTGAGTCTGTCTTACCTTTGTGAGTTTTATCTATATCTTCGTGTGTGATAGTCATAACTACACGAAACCAAATGGTTTTTATAACTGCGGGAGTATTTTTTGAAGCAGTATAGCCCTCAGTGGTGACGAGTTCTTCAGTTAGCGTTCCATCCCTTCCCAAGTTGGTGAGATTTAAATAAAGTTGAGTTTCCTCTATTCATTACCTAATGGGTGGTGGGTCACCACCCACTAATTCCTAGACTCAGGTGGTGGTGGGACAGTGAATGACTGAGTTCTAGACTGTTCTGGTCAGACATCCACGAATGCTTACAGAGATCACGCTGTTATGTGATGACCTGATGGTCTACACAGAGACCTCAGCCAGCAAGTCCTAGAGCCATGGTCCTGGCATGAGTAGCAAACACATTTTCACATCCTTCTTTTTATTTTTCCAGTTCTTCATCACTGGAACTATTGGAAATGTCTAGTGGATCACATCAGAAATTTTCTCTAATGAGGCAGTTTTCCAGGAATTTGCGATGTAAACCCTAGTCTCTTTTTACAGTTAAAGGTTTAAGGAAGAAAAGTCTGTCTGCCTCTAGCTTTGAGATTTGAAATTACGTTTTATCTCTTTTCATAAAGTAGAAAGGCCCTGGGCTTGGCACGTGGGATGCTTAACTAACAATACTCAAGGTTTCTGATCAATCTTTCAAAGGAGTATCACATATTATAACACCAGAGACAGATTCTGTAAATGAAAATAGAGATAACTTTGACTACATAAAAATGAATATGTCAGTATGGCAAAGAAAAGAAAACTCTGTTAACAAAATTTTAAAATTTATGAACAACTGGGGAAAAAGTAATTTGTACCACGTATCACTGAAAATAGTGTGCTATTTTAGAAAGATAAGGAGGCTCACATGTCCTTATGGAAAAGATGTACATCCTTGTAAGAAAATAACAGACTCAATAGATGAAAATGTTTAATTTTACTAAAAGTCAGAGAATAGTATATTATTAAGAATAATGAGATGTGAGTTTTTAAAACCCGTCTGGTTTAAAGAAAAGATTGGAAGTGTTACTGCCCAGTGCTTAGTGACACTGACACTTCAGCAACTCTCAAGCAATGTGGATGGGGGTATAATTTCGTTTAAAAAAAAAAAAAGCTTTATTGAGGTATGATGTACTTACCATAAAATCTGTTCATCTATTCAAAGTATACAAATCAGTGATTTTTAATAAATTTATAGAGTTGTGTATCATTACTATAATCCAGTTTTAAACTACTTCTATCACTCCAGAAAGGTCTCTCCCATTGTTGGCAGACAGTCCCTACTCCCACCCCAGTCCTAGACAACCACTAACCTACTGTCTCCATAGATTTGCTTTTTCTGGAAATTTTATATAAAAGGAATCACACAGTATGTAGTCCGTTACGTCTGGTTTCTTTCACTCAGCGTAGTGTTTTTGAGGTCCACCCATGGGTTAGCATGTATCTGTAACCTCATTCCTTTTTAGTGCCCAATAATAGTCTACTGTGTGGGTATTCGACTTTTTGTTTATCCTTTCACAAGTTGGTGGACATTTGGATTGTTTCAATTTGGGGTTATTATAAATAACGCTGTTGTGAATATTTGTATGTAAGTCTTTGCACGGACATATTTTCATTCCTCTTGGGAAGTTTCCTAAGGGTGGAACTGGTGGGTGGTATGAAAGTCTATCTTTAAGAAACTTCCAAACTGTTTTCCAAAGTAATTGTATCATCAGTGAATGAGGGTTCCAGTTTTTCCACATCTGTGCTCATAGCTGGTATTGTCAGGGTTTTTTGCTTATAGCCTTCTAATTAGTCTAATTTACCACAATAATTAATGATGATGAGCACCTTTTCATGTGTTTACTAGCATAATGGATATCCTAGGTGAAACATCTATTCAAATATTTTGCCCATTTTGAAATTGGATTGTTCATCTTATTATTGAGTTGTAAGTGTTCTTTATATATTCTGGACACAAGTCCTTTATCAGATATACGATTTATAGATCTTTTCCTTCAGTCTATGGCTTTTAAAGAAATTTTGTCTTGATGTCTTGCAAAGAACAGAAGCCTTTTAATTTTGATGGAATCCATTTGGTGTCCTGTCTAATACATCTTTGCCTAATCTAAGGCCACAGATATTTACTTCTAGAAGTTTTATAATTTTAGCTCTTATGTTTAGGCTTATGATCCATTTTGAATTACATTTGTGTATAGTATGAGATAAGGGTTTCAATTCTTTTGTGTGTGTGTGTGCGCGCACGTGCGCAATGTGGATACCTACCTGTCTCAGCACCACCTGTTAAAAAGACCATCTTTTTTCCACTGAATTGCCTAGGGACCTTCGTTGAAAATCATTCATCATAATGTAAAGGTTCGATTTCTATCCTCTGAGTTGTGTTGCATTATCTATAGGTTTGTCCATACGTCAATACCACATTATCTTGATTACTGTGGTTTTATAGTAAGATTTGGTACTGGTAATGTCAGTTCCTCACTTTGTTCTTCCTTTTCAAAATTGTTTTGGCTATTACATCCTTTGCACTTCCATATAAATTTTCAAATCAACTTGTAAATTTCTACAATATGCCTGCCATGATTTTGATAGGGATCGAATTGAATCTGTAAGTCAGTTTGGAGAGAACTGCCTTCTTAGCCGTATTGAGTTACCCAGTCTGAATGTGAAAGGGCCTGCTATGTAGTATGCCATCCATAAATACTTGCTGAATTTAATTGCGCCAATATTGATATGAAACCTGTATTTGAGTAAAGGCTCCAAAATGCCAGGGTTATACATTTTATTCATTCCTTCACTCACTTCATGTTAAATAAACATTTATCAAGCATCACCTTTATGCAAAGTACCATCACCTTGGGAAAGTAAGCGCATTATTGTTTTTTCCAACCCTTTTTGAAGTGAATGAGTAAAGGCCCTTATTTTTAAGGATCTTTCAGTCTGACGGGGTACGTAATATACAGTCAGTGTTCATAATTCACGGCAAGAAGTGATAATGAGCCACAAGAAAAACTATGAGCTCTGAGCATTCAAGTTTGGTCAGACTCTGTGTCCAAAGAAAAAACACTGGCAGAAGGTTGTTTGGTTAAAAGGGTTGGGGAGGGCTTCCCTGGCGGCGCAGTGGTTGAGAGTCCGCCTGTCGATGCAGGGGACACGGGTTCATGCCCCGGTCCGGGAAGATTCCATATGCCGCAGAGCGGCTGGGCCCGTGAGCCATGGCCGCTGAGCCTGCGCGTCCGGAGTCTGTGCTCCGCAACGGGAGAGGCCACAACAGTGAGAGGCCCGTGTACCGCAAAAAAAAGGGTTGGGGATTATAGTTTCTTTTTTTTAAATCACAAGAGGATCAGTGCTAGTTTGTTAATAAAGGTGATCTCTGAAGTCTTGCTTTCTTTGAAGTAGAAGGAAGTTAAATTCAAGGCCGGTTCCAACATTTGGGGTTAGATTGTGTATGGTAGCTACCCTCACTCATTAGTAAAGATTCAGTGATTTCTTGGCCCCTATGCTTTTCTGTAACCACCCTCTTGTGTTTAAAAGGTGGTTGTCTGGGACCATGTTTCTAAGTTGACACATGTTATTTGATTGATTACCTAATTTTGAATTAACTTTGTAATCCTTCTAATTCCACTTGACCATGAAGTCTTGGGTGGCTCTGGTCTTTTTTTAATCCCCCTACCTCTCCTCGCACAGGTACTGTAACTGTTTGCTGAACGAGTGCATGAATGAATTGTTTTCAAGGGAAGAAGGTAGTAACTTTAATTATTTCATATCCTCGTTGGGGAGATAGTCCAATATAGCCTGGCTTTACTGTTTACTAGCTGTGTAATTTAGGGCAGGTTACTTAACTCCTCCCTAAGCTTCTGAGTTCCTAATTCTCTGAGACTCGGTTTCCTCATCTGCAAAACTGGGCTGAAAATATGTTCTACCTCGTTGGGTCGTTGGAGGCATTAAATGAGATGGTGAACGCACAGTTCTTAGCACAGGGCCTGGCGTGTGTGAGACGGTCAATGGATACTCATTATTGTAGTGCTGATATTTTTAATTATTAAGAGAACTACAGTGAAATAACAGGCTTCTGATAAGCCAAGCTTCCATTTTGTAGGACCAATGGTGCACAGATCTCACCCTGTACGGCCAGTTAACTGCAGTTATAGGAGTAGGTAGTGTTTTTGAAAGAACATAAGCTTTCATCTGGTGCATTTTTACATGGTTGATTTTTCTCAGAGAAAAAATTATGCTTAAAAATATTGCCACATAACATTAGAATTCCCTTGGCAAGTCAGTTACCAAGTGATCCTCTTTTCCTATATTTTTTCCCCTAAAGCACTGCCTTTGTTTACACCAAAGTTAAATAGATTCCACTTTCCTGCGGGGTACAATTTGGAAATGGCGACTGAAGTAAACACCGTTTAATCTGTCCGCTTTCACAGTACCTGGTATGTTGAAATACGATGTTAGTCTCCTGAGTAATTTAAAAATCAGTGTTGAAGATAACGAACCGAATCAAAATGTTGAATATTTTCTCCCACTGGCTGCTTATTTATTGTACATTTAACTGCGTTCTTGGAAGAGTTCAGCGGAATCATGTGTGGGTTCCTGGTCAAGGTATTTATTGAGTCCAGTCTTTTTACATCTTGTGAGCATGTCCAGAAACAGGGCCATTTATATACGCCCAAGGCAAATGCATGTTCAGTCCCAGAAAGTAAATGATATGCATAATCAGAAGTAGGGAGATACAGAAAAAGGTTTTAAATCTCAAAATTGGTTCCAAAATTTAATATTTTAAGAAGAACTTATATCTGTAACAATATATACACATATTTATTCCCATTAAAATTTAAATAGCTACCACTTATTGAATACCTGGCTGTACCGGACCTGAGCTTTGTGCTTTATAGTCGTTAGAATAAAATAAAAATTAAATAAAAATATGTGAAGTTGTTAGAAATAAACCTGTGTGGCAAGTATTACGGTGCAATTTCATATTATTTCATTTTATTCTCCCCGCCGTCCTGCGAGGCTGTCCTCATCTCACAGTAAATAACATGTAGGTGGCTTTCTGTGACTCAGTCACTGTTCCCAGCACTTTGCGTTAATGAGCTGAATCGTCCAACCACCCGGTCAGGTGTGTGCTCTCCACACTGACATCTTCAGAGGTAGCGTGTGGCCGAGCCGGGAGTGCAGTCCTGGCTGTCTGGCTTCAGAGCCTGTGCTCTGAACCACCGCGCCCTGCGGCCGGTCCCATCCACATCCACAGTGAGAAGACTGGGATTTAGTGCAATGAAGGCATTTCCCCTGGGTCACACAGCTGGGAAGGGACAGAGCCAGGAATTCTACCCCAGCCCTCTTTTACTCAAGCTTTTTCTCCTAACCATGACACCACAGTACTTCCCGTAAATATTTATTTCTATTGGCCTCGTGTATTTTTATTTAAATCGAGGTGCCCAACAAATGAAACAGGGAAGATTCAGGAGTTATGTAAATGTGTGCGTGTCCATCTGTTTAAAATGTTGTCTTTATTAAGATATAGGCTGATGTCGTTGTTTCTAGGTACCAGTCATAGGAAGGTACCCCACAAGTCATTATTATCTGTGATCATGCCCTAAGGCTGCCCTCAGGGTCCAGGCCTCTGGCTTCTGAAAGATGTACGTTCTCATGAAGCCTTCTGGGTGTTTCAGGATCTAATGGACTGTAGGGTCATATACAAGGTATATATATGACGTTTCCTCATCCAAGCCTTGGTATCTGAGTATTGAGGGTCTAAAACTTCATATTTTCTCAAATTCCACCATGAAACTGCTGGATTTACTATTTCTAAGGTGTATTGTCTTCGTTAATTTGTTATATTTCAAATAATAGGGATATTCCCCTGTGACCAGAAACATGTAAACACACTTGCATATTATACAATATATTGAGAGGTTATAATGTAAATGTTAAGCCACCATTGCTTACACATTGGATTTTAAAAATGAGCAGGTGTTTTGTTTTAGCAGGTGCTAAAAACCTCATAGTTTAGCAAAGCTGTTGGACCTAGAACTGGATGGAGTTTCATTTCACAGTCCTGGATTACCAAATGATTCATGTTTAATTACAAAAGTTATTTTTAAAAGATGTAAAGGGATATTATTTTAAAATTATATCTTTATTATTCTGACCCCATACAAAGGTAAATACAAAGTTTACCCCAAGAGATTTTTTTTTTTTCTTTCTTTCTCTCTCTTTGTTTTTTCTTTATTGGGTACAAGCTGTGGCTTTTTACAGTACAGTACTGGACAGAATTTGTTAAATCCTACTTCGCAGGAAGTTGTGAGTCTTGGGCCTGGTGTATGTAGGAGGTAAACATACCAAAGGCTTGAGGTGATCAACGTGTGAAGCTTTGAAGACTTCTTCTGAAGTTTCATATATATGCCACATAATACAGTTTTTAACTGTATCTTTTCTATCCACTTCTCATTGCTTTCCTTTATCGCTTCTCTTAATTAAAATTTTTAATTTTACTGTTCCCCCTTTGAGTGGTCACATGTCCATCACATCAGAGCTAGCTGAATCATTTTGCAAAAATATAAGAAACATCATAACTGTGTTTATCATTTAGTAGAAATAAACTCATGTCTGAGCAAATAGGAAAATAAAGTCACTATCTGATAACGTCCCTTTAAAATCCCTGGTGTAAAAGTTGGAAGACTGGGGTCTAGTGTGGTCTCCACAACTCTTTATTGGGGGAAAGTCACTTGACCTCTTCGAGTCTCTATTCTTCATCTGTAAAATGGGAATATTAAGACAGTCCCTGTGTATCTCAGTGCTACTGAGAGGATCAAATACAGCAACAAGGTGAAAGTATACAGAGAAATGTAAAGTACTGTTAAAAATGATAGAACTGATTTGGTGTGTTGCCTTTACTTTTTTTTTTTTCTGTGGTACGCGGGCCTCTCACTGTTGCAGCCTCTCCCATTGCGCCGCTCCGCGGCATGTGGGATCTTCCCGGACCGGGGCACGAACCCGTGTCCCCCGCATCAGCAGGTGGACTCTCCACCACTGCGCCACCAGGGAAGCCCCTGCCTTTACTTTTAATAGTGAGATAAAAATACTTGTGTCTGTGTGTGTGACCATTTAAAAACCCAGAATAGTACATTTATGTGCATCTCAACATGTAATTTTTTTCCTTTTTTGTCAACATGCAATATTATTTATTTTAATTTTAATTTTTAACTTTTTTTAGAATTATCTGACAAAAATTTATTTTTGTAAGTTTAATCTTTTTTTATTTTTATTTTATATTGGAGTATAGCTGATTTACAATGTGTGTTAGTTTCAGGTGTGTACAGCAAGGTGATTCAGTTATACATATATCTGTTCTGTTTCAGATTCTTTTCCCATATAGGTTATTACAGAATATTGAGTAGAGTTCCCTATGCTGTACAGTAGGTCCTTGTGGATTATATATTTTATACATAGTAATGTGTGTATGGTAATCCCAAGCTCCTAATTTATCTACCCCCTCACCTTCCCCCTTTGGTAACCGTAAGTTTGTTTTCTAAGTTTATGAGTCTGTTTCTGTTTTGTAAATAAGTTCATTTGTATCATTTTTTTAGATTCCACATTATAAGTGATATCACATGATATTTGTCTTTCTCTGACTTACTTCACTTAGTATGATAATCTCTAGGTCCATCCATGTTGCTGCAAGTAGCATTATTTCATTCTTTTTTATAGCTGAGTAATATTCCATTGTACATATGTACCACATCTTCTTTATCCATTCATCTGTCGATGGACATTTAGTTCCTTAAAAAACTAAAAGTAGACCTACCATATGATCCAGCAGTCCCACTCCTGGGCATATACCCAGAGAAAATCATAATTCGAAAAGATACATGCACCCCACTGTTCATTGCAGCGCTATTTACAATAGCCAGGACATGGAAGCAATCAACATGTAATATTTGTAATGGGAAATTGTGTCTTGCTATTCCAAGAGGCTCACAAATGAGGGGGAGTAGGAAACACTCCATTACATATTATGTGTTGCTTGCCTGGGTCTACAGGTTAAGATGTTTCCCACCCTGGAAGCGCTTTGCTCTCCTAGCATCCCAGATCTGCACACAGTTTTGAAATTGGGAAAGCCAGCAGAAACGACTTAGAGTGGTGTAGTGGATGAGTCGTGAACCTGAGCCAGCCTCCCTGGCTCTGAATCACAGCTCTTCCACTGACCAGCAAGATTACCAGCTGGGTCATCTTGGGCAAGATGCTAGGTTATCTTGCAAGATGCAAGATTACCTAACCTCTCTGGCTTCAATTCCGCATTTAGACAATAGACATGATACTGTTTACCAACCTCACAGGATTGTAATGAGGAGATGAACTCATTCAGATCATTGTCTTGCACATGAATGCAGTACAGAATCCATGTTTACTGAGATTATGGTCGTTCCTTTGGGTCTGTTCTCGTGTCCTTTTCTAGGACTCCCATACCTGGCATCTCTGTCCTAGACACTTACATAATGTGGTTAGTATGTACACGAGCATCTCACAAAGTCAGGCAAGTGAGAGCTTCGGGTCCATCCTCTTCGTTTTCCTCATGAAGAAACTCAGGCCCAGGGACATAAGATACAAGCCAGACTGGGGTCAGGCTTCGGACCTCAGCTGGGACCTTCGCCCACGATCCCATTCACACAACAGGGAGGAAGAGATAGCTGTCATGAAAGAGGCAGCTCAGACCAAAGAGATGTGTGAAATATTTTAAATTATTTCCTATTAATGATATACTTCCATTATTAAATTATGTGTATTAAATTATGTGTATTTATGTGTATTAAATTATGTGTATTTATATAAGAAAAGTTCACTGAACATACTTGAAGAGGGCTTTTTCTTTGCCTCCAGTTATCTTTTGTAATGGAGTACAGTGTGAGATAGTTTCCCTAAAAGTATCTCTCAGAAAAGAAGAGTTGCTGTTTACATCGTTTCAGCCAAAGCCTTCTAAAGCAGAGTTCTTACTCAATTACTTTTATCTTGAACAACAGAATTTTATGTGGGGAAGACATACTAGCCTCATGGCCTTAATAAGCTCTTTAGGTTTATAGAAGTTGATGAAATTAATAGGCACAAGCAAGGAAGGAGGTAAGAATGAAATTTGATATCAGTTTGATTATTAATCCTTTGCATGTGATCTCTCAATCCTAAATGCTGGATTTTTAAGGGTTATTTTAAAGAAAGCAAGGCAGTATTGGAGGATCCCAAACATATACTTACAGCACGAATGAAAAGCAGCCATGCTGATGTTAAACAATGGTCCTTGTGGCTTTGAATAAAATTTTCAGTGTCTGTTTCATATGTCAAATTCAAATATGTGAATATTTGAGTTTAAGGGAAGTACCTGGTATTTGGAAAACTTCATAAGAATTTCCTGGACAGTGCCTCCATTTGTGGAGGGGAATTAATCAAGTAGTTGTGTTTATGTGTTAACTTTAGCAGAAAAGTAAACAGTTAGTTATGGACACATTTCAGTCTTTCTCGGGGTAGGTTGTTTGGATTTTTGTCCTAGAATGGTTTCTCCTCCTCTAACCAGCTTACTAGTGGACTGCCTTCTTTTCTCCAGCCTTAGGTTTATAACAGAAAATGTAAATTGATTTTAAAAGAAAATGTAAAGAAAAATAATCATAATTTAAACATATTGACCAGCAAGTTAGAGAAAAGTCCCCTCAAAGTAATACATTCCCCAGGTGAAAAGAAGTGGTTGTTGGTTTGTTTGCAGGGTTACGTCTGCTCCCAGCTTTCGTGCATCAGCACGGATAACCCAGGAGCTGAGACTGGATTTGTTCTATAGCTGCTGGTAGATGGTTACTTGAATTTCATAGGTACTCTAGGCTCTCAACAAATTCACTTAAGTTATAAGCAGTAGCCCTTGTCACTTAAAATCTTAGAAGGAAAACTCTGAGAGCCTACACTTCAGTAAAGACTATTTGGAACTTTAATACAAGGTCCAGAACTCTTTGCTGAGAACCCTGAGCCCTGCTCTTTCTCCTGTGGCTGAGAAATATGGCACCAGGAGGTACTAGCCTTTTGTTCCTAGCTTCCTGCCACACCCTCAATGTTTTTCTCTGTAGTGACAAACTTGGAGGCTAAGGCCATGTAGTGCTTGCTGTTCCCAAGCAACTGTTGAAGGCTATAAGGATTTTCTCATCTTCTCTGATACCTTCCTGAGTTTGGAGCGAGAAAACTGGGTTCACGACCCCCACAAGAGCCCCTGTGTAAGGTGGTAACCACTGTTACCAGGGGAAGGAGAAGCAGGAGAAGCTCAACAGTTGGTAATTTGTCCTGTTGATTCCTGTGGATGGTCTACAGAATGAAAATTCCAATTTTCTTTTCTTGGTTCCCTGAGAAGGGCTGCTGCTACAGTTATCTTAAGGAAACACTGTTGTGTCCCCTTCAGTGCATTTCCGTGTCTTCAGAGGCAGGACCCAGGCATCTTTGTGAGATGGGAGAATGGAGACAGTGCAGTTGGTCGGCTGCTGAAGGAAGCCGGGCTCCCTCTGCCCGTCTCTCATCCTACACTCACCCAAGAGGGACAGTTCTGAATTCACGTTTGTAATGCTCTTGGCTTCCTGTTTTACCCAGCTCCAGATTCCTTCATATCAGCACAATGAAATGACTATGAATTGTATGTCTTGAACAGAAAAGGAAGAGGCAGTGTGTGGGCCAGACTTATAAGCCATTTAAGAAATACAGAAAACACTGGGACTTCCCTGGCGGTCCAGTGGTTAAGACTCCACACTTCCATTGCAGAGGGCATGGATTTGATCCCTGGTTGGGGAACTAAGATCCTGCACGCCGCATGGCTTAGCCAAAAAAAATAATAAAAATAAAAATAAATAAAGAAAATAACTCTTTTAAAAAAAGGAGTACAGAAAGCACTAATAGTCATGGAATTTGTGTTGGGAGTAGATGTGGCACTGCCAAATGGGCTTTGCTTCCACTCCCCTACCCCCTTAATATTGGTAATCTTTTTAGGGGGTTTCAAGTACAGAAAAATTCAGGAAATAATATAACATACCTATTCACCCATCACTCAGAATTCACACATTTGAACTTTTTTTATCCTATTTGCTTCAGATCTTTCTAAAAATAAAATGTTACAGATAAAGTTCAACTTCGGAACGCCCCCTTGGTTCCCTTCCCTTGTCAGCCTCCCTGGAGAGAAGCATGATCATGAATTTGGTGTGTATCCTTCCAGTCCGTGATTTTATATGTTTATGATGTATATGTCACATATAAATCCATAATATTGATTTGTTTTAAAATTCGTAAAAGTGGAATCATATACCTGTATTGTTCTATGTCTTCTGTTACTTGACATTATAATGAATTAATATAATTTCTTTAGGTATATTATGATAACTAATATATTTGGACTTTTTTAATGACTTATTTTGTGGTTTCTATTTATTATGTGTTTCCCTTTGGTTTGCTTTTTTCTCCCCTGCCTTTGATTGTAAAATTTGCCTTATTCCATTTCTCCTGATTTTTAAGTTTATAGATCTTACTTATTTTCTTAAAATTTTTAATGCCTGTCTTTAAATTTTGTTTTAACAGAGTCTAAAATGACTCTGTGTCAGTATCATTCTCCAGAACAAAACCAGGACCCTCCCATGCTGGGGGTGAGGATGATCTGTTCCCCCTCCTCTCATCTTTTGCGGTTGTTATTGTCTAGAATTGTGCCATCCAATATGGCAGCCATTAACTGCATGAGTCTATTAGCCAACGAGAAAGAATGAGCTGAATTTTTAAAATTTTAGTTTTAATCAATTTAAGAACTGGTATTAGATTCCATTATGGAAAATTTTAAATATGTTTGCAACAACCTGGATATGTGAAACTACTATAAACTTTATGATCTCTAACATATTTAGAGGGTCAGGTACTCCTGGTGAAAACTTAACATTTGAATGGAGGTGTGCTGTAAGTGTAAAATACACGCCAGGTTTTGAAGATTTAGTACCAAGAAAATTTGTGAAATATCTCATTAATAATTTGGATATTGATAACATGTTGAAATGATAAAACTTTAGATATGTTCAGTTAAATAAAATCTGTTATTACAATTAATTTCACTTTCTTCATGTGGCTGTTAGAAAATCTAAAATTACGTGTTATAATTCTATAGGGCAGCACTAATCTAGGATTTCTACTGAAATATTTTTAAACACACAAAAAATACATATTAGTATCTACAGGTAATAATTAGATTTGCCAATATAGTTTATACATTCTTTCTTACATATTTTCCTTCCATCTTAATTCACTTTTCTTATCGCTGAATTTGATTATTTAGTACTGGATCCTTGTTGAAAGAAAGGCTGTGTTGGTAGTAAACTCTCTTAGTATTTGTATTCTGACATGTCTTGATTTTGCCTTCACTCTAGAATGATAGCTGGGTACAGGATTCTAGGCTGACAGTTTTCCTCAACTCCTTGAACATTGCTTTGTAGTTTCTTATAATTTATAGATGCTTGAGAAGTAATTCTTTGAAAATTATTCATCTTTTAATTCTCATAACTTTTAAAGATTTTTCTCATTTTCCTTGACCTTCTGGAGTTTTATTATGTCTCATTGTATTTGTTTGCTTTGTTTTGTTTCCAGTTTGTTCCTTGGTGTGAGTTTTCCATCTGGAGATTCATGACTTCAGTTTAGGAAAGTTCTCACCCATTATGCCTTTGTTAGTATCTCTGTTCTCTGCTTCTGAATGTCTATGAGATACAGGTGGAACCTCGCAGTTAGCCACCATGTCTCCTAACCTCTCTTTCATATTATCTCTTTATCGCTCTTTCCTACATTCTGGGCTAATTCCTCAGCAGTCCGTGACAATTCATTATTTCTTCTACTGTCCCTGGTCTAGAGTTTATGTTTTGAGGTTTTTTATTTCAATGAGCCTACTTTAATTTTCAGAACTTGTAATTTCAAAAAGGTCAACTACCTGTTGATTTTTGCCAAATTTCATGCTCTTGGCTGACTTTGGGTCTCCATTGGGTCACCAGGTGTTCAGTGATCCATCTGCCTGCCAACTTGCCCTCAGATCATCTCTCAGTGGTGCTTCTGACTCCCCCAGAATCCCTGCTCTGCCTTCCATCAGGCCACCACGTGTGTCCCCCACCCCTTGCTGGCTCTCAGCTCGGTCCCCATCTACTTGGGTGCTGAAGGAGCCTCAGATATGTGAATGAGATCTTTTGGTTAGACCATGGTTCTCTGCCCTTTTGACCATTGTGGGTTCCAACTGGATTAGCATAAGCCTGCCCTGTCTGGGGGAGTGGGGCAAGACCCCTCTGCCTTGGAATTCCCCACATCCCGTCTAACTCACTTACCTTCCCGTCAGCCCACAAGGTGGTTGAAGTACATCTGAGATCATCTATGTACACCCCCAAGCCTCATTTCTCCCTTTTCTTTGTTTTTATTCCTCAAGATCCCTGGGGACAAAATCTTCGGGCTTCTCTTTTAATCCCTTCATACCATGATCTCCTGCTCTCTCCAGCCTCATGGCTAAGTGTTAACGGTGGACAGAGTGTGTGATAAGACAGCCGGAAACGGTAGGTCTTTCCGAAATCGTGTACCTGTTACTCTGTGTAACAAAAACAGATGACAAGGTTGCAGGGACTCTGGTTATAAGGAAATGTGCTCAACCTCAAGGCCCTGTTCAATATGATATATCATATTTGATAATTCAGGAGACTTATATATTTTGTTGTACAACATCTGTATAGCGATTCAGTCTGAAATACTCTCCCCAACATCTGGCTTGAACACAAACATGACCCTCTGAGTTAGATGTCATTATCATCTATCAGATGAAGAGACTGACCACAGTGATGAACTCACTGCCCCAGATCACACGTCTCCTAGGTAGAGAGCCACGACTGAAGCCAGTGTCTTGACCTGCATGTGTGCCACCGTACCCCACTGATCCCAGGGTGAAGGTCACTTGGGTCGTTCCTGACTTGCAGTTTTCTATGTGCTTGTTCATAGAATGCTCTTATGGAGAGGTTGAGCTTTGCTGGAGTTGTATCTCTCCCCCTCTCCAGTCTTAGGTTCATTCGTTCATGCATCTGAAAGTATTAACATTTTCAGTTACACCTGCTTTTTTGGTGGGGTCTTTCCAAGTTTCTCTTTTTCAATAATTTGCATCCAATACAAACATTGTTAGGTCAGTGTTTAGAGAGTGATCTTTCCGTCATAGTGCTGTCACAAATCCACTGCCTAGAAGAATATTGAACGTAATGTCACTAGCATCAGTTTAAGCAAATCTTTTAATGTCAGGTAACATCAGTAGTAGCTGTGTGGTGCTTCTTTCAAAGCCTATCAGTTACAGCTGGAGGGTACCCCAGATTGGATCTACTGAGTGGCCTGATAAGTGAGAATGAGAGCCCAGCACTTTAGACAACAGAGGATCTGGTTTGTGGCCAGAAGGGTCAAGTTTGTAACCGTGGAAATGAGCAAAGCCAAATGGCTCACCTAGGGATTCGATTTTCTAAGATTTTTCTGTCTCTAACTCAGCTGGCTGATATAGCATGAGATCTGTGAGCCAGACATTCTTTGCAAGAGAGTGGGGACAGAAAAGAGAAGTTCTGGGACTCCACCCCGTCCCCCGCCACCAGTCCAGTGGTTAAGACTCTGAGCTTCCACTGCAGGGGGCACGGGTTTGATCTCTGGTTAGGGAACTAGGATCCTGCATGCCATGCAGCATGGCCAAAAAATAATAAATAAATAAATAGAAATTTGCACCAAGAAATTAACACAATTTAAAAAAAAAAAAAGAAAGAAAAGAGAAGCTTTGTTTTCCTTGATGATAGAGAAGATTCCATGGATGAGGGAAAAATAATTGGTTGATTTGGGAAACAGGAGAGAGCTCCATGGATCTGGGAGGTTCTGAAGAGAGGTGAATCGGTAGACGGTGGGTAACAGTGGGTAACAGGCAGCCCCAGGGAAGAAGAGAAGGTTTACTGTGTCTTGAAGAAAAGCTTTTGTCTTTCTCAAAGTCTTTATCTACTTCTGACCTATGTTTTACATATTACTTTATAATCTAAGTGTTTATTTTCTTTGGCTGTGCTGTGCGACTTGTGGGATCTTAGTTCCCTGACCGGGGATCGAACCCGGGCCCTTGGCAGTGAAAGCACAGAGTCCTAACCACTGGACCACCAGGGATTTCCCTATAATCTAAGTGTTTAAATTTAGCCTTAACTTCATGTGGACTTTCCATGTATTCACATAGCCTAACTATTTTTAATCGCATTGCGTTAGTAATTATATCGTTTATTTAACTATTTCTCTGTTATTTACTGATCATGTGAGTTGTTTCTAGTTATTTCATATTAGAAACAGTACAAACAAAACGTATTTTTACAAAGTCTCTTTCTTTGAGTGTTCGTGCCAAAATTGGAATTACTGGGTCATTATATGATTTGTCCTAAGTGTCTTTTTCATATTGCCAGGATGTTCTCTGAAAATATTATATTAATTTACAGTGTCACCAACCCCAGCAAACAGTGGGGTTTGAATGTTTTTCTCATTTTATCAGATGAGGTGTTACCGCATAGCTGCTTTATTTTCCCAAGCCAAACATTTGTGCCAAATGTCATTTGCTCTTTGTATGTTTTCACCCTGGGAACTCCGTTCCTATCTTGTGTTAAATAGTTTTAATTTTCTAATTAGTTGAATAGTTTTTATCTTATTTATTGTCTTTAGCCAATAAAAACATATTGGGATAATTGATGTGTCTCATAAATGTAAGTGTATTTCCCCCGTTGGGAGTCAGGTTTGAGCTGTCGTGAGAGTGGGAGGGTGCCTCCCCCCCGGGGGGCGGGGGATGGATCAAAATCAGGAAAGAAATCGGCTGGCGTGGCCGGGCGCTGGGCCATCCTACCGAGGCTGGGAGTGTGGGAGAGAACCTGGAGCTGACGATGGAAAAATAGGAACTCCCGATAAATGTATCAAGTCGTATCAAGAAATGGGCTAGAAATCAAAGCTAGGCGAGTATGGGGTGAAAGAACGCTTTTGCGCTGGGCTTAGGTTTTCCCTGCTCTCACCTTAGGGAAACAAAGTGACTGGAACGTGTGTTGGGTCTCAGGCACCCCTGCTGCTGACTGCTGGGTCGCTGTTCTTTACCCGGCAGCAAGAGGTCAATGAAAATTCCTTGAGTGAATGTGCATTGGGAACAGGGGCTCAGATCAGTTCTTGCAGTACTTCCTGGTATAATCTTAGAGCAGTTATGCAGATAAATGCAGTGTGTGTGTGTGTGTGTGTGTGTGTGTGTGTGTGTGTGTGTGAGAAACATATCCTCTTACAAACTTACTTTTCCCTGCAGAATATCATTGGCTTATGTGGTCTTTTAATATGCATTTTCCAATTTAAATACAATTCACCGAAATTCTTTCTTTCTAGTCTCCAGAAAACCCAGAGGGCAAGGATGGCTCCAAAGTAACTAAACAGGAGGTAAGTGTACCTTTGAAATCCTGTATTATTAACTGGAATTTTTAATATCATTATGATGGTCTACATCTGAATGAATACTCTTCGAAACCAGATTGTTGAGACGACATAAACCAGAGATAAAAGTGTGGCTGCGTAGCCTCCCTTAGCCTGGATAGATTTCAGTTAGGGGCACTCATGAGGCATTTTCCACTTGCTATGTTGTTTATGTTTCTACCTGTTGGTGCTGCTGTCTGTTAAAAGGGATACTGAGAATTCCTTCTGGGCAAGGAGCGAGATAATAGGTAAATTCATCAAGGAGAACAAAGTCGGCCTTTCACAGCAAGGAAATGAAAGACTTGATTTAATAAATTCTCTGCTCCGGTGAGTGAACTATAGATTACTTTTTGGGTTCCGAATATTTGCCTAAAAGGAGTCATCTCTAAAGTCAAAAACTATGAAGGATACATAAAATGTCAAAATATTAAAGTTTTTTTTTAATCAGGAAAATTCTTAGGGTTTGGGATAGTTAGACAATAAGTCAAAGAAGCTCTGTATAAAATACAGAAATCTCCAGAAAGCTAGGAAGAGATGCTTGCATTTGACCTTCCGTGGTCCTATCATGAACTTCTAAAAGGAGATGAGCTAAAAAAGCAGCCAGTGAGATGGTAATTGTGATGACAGCCATTCCCTTGTGCACAGAGCTTTACAGTGTGTGGAATCCTTGAACTTACAACCTAAAAGGGGTCATGGGAGAGACAAAAACAATATCTAGTTACGGATTCTTTGATTGGGTGACTCATACTGTGTTAATAATTCAGAGGTTGTCATGATAGCAAAACCCCTACACACGATTTGTACAAGGAAGTTCGTTCTGCTGAATGGAAAATCTTTAACGGAATCTGTAAAGAAATCATTTAAAAGCAAAACAAACAGAACTGCCGATAGCCAAGTCCCCACCATCCATTTACCCAGTATTCAGTGTCTAACATAGAGTTTGGGAGGTGAAGTTGGTGATCCAGAGTCAGGTCACTAAACAAATGCTTAGAACCAACCGAAAAATGTTATCATACCAAAGTTCAAGTGCTTGAATTTTCTTGAAAATGGCAAAATACAATTTGTAGGACAGTTGGCTAAATGTAATACCCCCTTAATGTTTTTAGATTTGGGCACAAAATGCCTTTGGGTTTCTCCTCAGGGACTGCTATTTAAGTTGATTTGACAGTCAGAAAACCTAGAAACCATTACACACAGCAGGTCTTGGGTAGTGAAAACAGCCTTTCCCTCCCTTCCACACTGAAAACCATCAAGCTGGCTGGAATATATGTAAAAGATTTTTGCTTACACACCTGTCTTATGCATATTCTTTTATACCCCAGAATTTTTATTACTTATATTTTTACATTATTACTTCTAATATGTTATCTGATTGCATGTATTACCTTATTGCTAACAAAAGTCATTCCTAGAAAAGACTCTTTTCCTGTCCGTTAAGCCAACACCAGATTAAAACTTGTGATTTGCCTTCAGGACACCAACATAGTTGTTTGAAAAGGGACAAGGTCAGTTAGTTGGTGGTGCTTTGGGGTAAGAACTGTCTGACCGTATATTGATTGATTTTTTTTCCCCCAGTGAATTGACTGAATTTTCTAGTCATGAGTGTGCACAGCCTAGGCTACAGCCAATAGATATCAGTTACAAAGGGGGATCCCCTTTTGAAAACCATCTTCCACGCCATGATATTTGAAGGGCATAGTGCAGAGTATAGTATCCGGACGATAAATGACCGAAACAATATGCTACAGTCATTACACTGGGCAGCTTTCAAAGCCCTTTCACCTCCATTGTTTGATCTGATCCTTAAAATCACCCTGGAATGAGGGCAGAGAGCCTTTCAGCATTTTCAGAGAGACGTTCCAACCAAAGCAAACAAAAAATGTAGGGAGCGCTTGAACGCACCTGGCTGCACAGATTCCACAGTGAGCAAAAGGAGCAAAAGTCTCTGCCTTCATGGAGCTTCCATTGTAGTAGGGGGAAAGAGACAGTAAATAAAAAGTGACTGAAAATTTGCTATGAAGAAAAAGAAAGCAATGAGAGAGAGTAATTTATGTCAGAGAAGCGCTGTTTTGGTCAACACGTGGGAGTTATTATCCCCATCTGAAGAGAGCAAACAAGGTACGCAGAGAAATACGTGATTTTCCCCAGGTGTCACAACTTGTAAATTGCAGAATCAGGAAAGACGTCTGCGTCTTCTGACTCAAAATCCCCTATCCTCAAGCCCCTTTGGGGGTCATCATAAAAATCTGGTCATGGGACTTCCCTGGCGTTCCAGTAGTTAAGACTCCGCACTCCCGATGCAGGGGGCATGGGTTCGATGCCTGGTCAGGGAAGTAAGATCCCGCGTGCCGCAGGACACAGCCAAAAAAAAAAAAAAAAAAATCTGATCACCCAGTGCCTTTTCTCTGTCTTCATTCTCCAGCCAAAGCCCTGATACACATCTTGCCCCACTTCCCAGTTTTGCAAAGAAGGGAAATTCTAATTAGCTCTTCATTTGGTTTTGAAAGTTAAAAGCAACTTGACTTGTGGGCTTTGCTTGGTACATGGTGCAGATCAGAAGCATTAAGAAATCTCATAAAAATAAATATGCTTCTGAATTCCAATGGAATGGCCCATATGTTTCAAGCAGTATTCAGCAAAGTCCAGTGATTCTACTTGCATCTAGCCCCCCCCAGGGAATTTTGTCATATTGAGATTAGACTTCTGTGTTGCTTTTGCAACCAGGACATTAAAGTGAAAGACTTCACGTCTTTCATAGTAGCCTTCACTGTAATTTTCTCCAGCCCGGGGAATTACCAGGTAATCAATAAATGCTTACTGAATAATACCATAGTGCCCAGCACCTGTGTACCACAGTAACAAACCCTCACATTGTTTCTGTAACTTCTAGCGATCTGTCATTCTAAAAACCTTCCTCTTTTCCCTTAGAACTGCTCTTTTGGCCACTTTTCCTGAGGACTCACAGTCAACAGATGGAGAGAAATTCTCTCTTTTTTTTTTTTAAATTGAAGTATAGTTGATTTACAGTATTGTGTTAGTTTCAGGTGCATACAAAGTGATTCGGTTATACACATATATGTATATATCTGTATTCTTTTCTTTAAATTCATTTCCATTGTAGTTTATTACAGGATATTGAATATAGTTCCCTGTGCGCTACAGTAAATCCTTGTTGTTTCTCAGGAGAAATTCTTATCTTTTTTTTCATAGTAGTTCTGCCCCACAGCCTGAGTCTTAAATGAATACTTTGAATTCTAGTGTTTGAAAGAGGGAAAGAGAGCAGTCTGGTCTATTTTATATCTGGCATATATGGTCCAATCATTTATAGATTGGAAGGCTTGTGAAAGCTGATGAAACGTTCCAGGAAGGTGTATACACTGGGTGCATAATCAGTACTGTTGACTGTGAGTGGAGGATCATTTCAGCCTCCTGTGTCTGCAGTGAAAAAGAAAATCTCTTAGGATGGTTACCGAAAAGGAACGTTTAAGAGAAGTCTCTTTTTTTTTAGCATAGAAAGAAGAGCTGGTAAATATTAGCAGGAAGTCATAAAATCATTTTACAGTAAAACGTGGTTTTTAGAGACGGCTTGGTTTAGACAGCCTAGAAAGGCAAACTCTGTTTTTGCATTAATTTCCTAGGCTTTTTATTTTGGAACTCTTGTACTCGACCTGAATTATGAAAAGGTAGCGAGTCTTTTGGATCGGAACAGCTTGCAGGCCCTGCAGAGCGGGGCTTGGTTGGAAGTCTCTCTGGAAATCCCGCGGATGTGGGGGGGGGGCGGATGGGGAATGGGGACCGGGGTTGGGGGCGGGGGATTTTTCAGAGGATTTGGCTTCGCTTCAATGAGATCTTATTCAGGACAGCTCGTTGGTGGACAGGGAAGCCCTTGTAAGTAACGGTTAACCTGTTGGCCGCTTTTCAGGCTCCAAACTGGATGGTTAGTGAGGAGTGGCCTTGGCATTGCACCCTGCAGGCTCACACTTGCATGTCTGGCGTGTCTGACCACTCCATTCACCTCCACGTTTTACTGAGGGCTCCCGCTACAGAAGTGCAAGAGAAGGGGGTCCTGTGCAGATGGGGTACGGATAGGAGACAGGGGAGGGAAGGCCAACCGGGCACACGCAGGGCGACACCAAGTGGGGGCGGGGGGATTCAGACAAGACCTGTTCAACCCCCTTTAGCAGAGAGGCCGCCGATTTTCCTCTCAGAGGGCGTCTTTCTGAGCACTCCTCTGCCGGCTACACTTTCCTCTTGAGGCGGTGTGGGCGGTTCTTGAAGCCACACAGAAGCGTTAAGCTGAGCTCTGGTTGGTAATCGGAGGATGCTCTCCAGCATGCCCAGAAAGCATACTGAAGAAGCACAGGTTACCCACTTGCTGCCCGGTTTAAGTGATAATGCTGCCTCTTCTTCGGGGATACCCAGCACCTGCAGTGAACCAGCCTGGGAAAGGCACTACAGGATTCGGGTTCTGGTTCCCAGCATGGTTATTGCTTCCAATTATCCCATGATATTCCAGTAGACGCCGTGGTGATTCCCATGGAGCATCTGGTCCAGGCCCCGCCTCCCATACTGTGCACCCCTTACCCCTGCAGTGACGCGTCACAGCCGACACGTAGCCTGCACAGTCTCCCCGAGTCGGCACGTTCTGCCTACCAGCCTGAAGTCCAGCTCAGCTTTGCACACGACCCCAAGGTTAAAATTATTCCAGAAGGCTCTGGCCCTTCATTTCCTTCTGTAGTTTAAAGAAAGATGACTTTAGCTTCCTCTAGCTATTTTCAGCGAGAAAGGTCTTCGATGTGGAGATGGCAAGAAACATTTCTTTGACTTTGGCCTTGACCAGCTGACCTAGACTGACAAGAGAATTCCATGATTCCTTGCAATCCTGAGCCAGGCTCCTGCTGACCCCCTTAAAAGATTATTTGAGACATTTCAGCTCTTGTAATGAGGCGAAGTCTGCCTAAGGCAGCAAATTAGGGAAAAGCTTGAGTTTATTTTTTTCAGCCAGTATTCTTGCATATCCACTGTATGTTAGGTGGTACACTATTCTACTGGAGATAGAGCAGTGAACAAAACAGGCAGAAAGTGTGGAGTATTTGCTTCCGGAACACTTTTAAAGAAAGGCAGTTGTACTTTTAGAAAGTGAAATCCCTCGGGGAGCCATCTTTTGCTGGTGGGAAGTAGAATATCAATTCTATACGCGTGTTTCTGAAATGCCTAGAACGGTTCTGCTCCTAGAAATTTTCTTTGCCATGTCGTTTGCTGTTAACTTGCACCATCCTTGAAGAAAAGATTTCCTTGAAAAATACCAACCTCAACCCAGTTTCTCTAAATTTGTAAACTTCTAAATGAAAAGATGAGATTATTAAAATGATTATTTACATCTTTCAACGTGTGCGTTTCGTAGATAAATAAATGTGTTTATTTTGTTACAGGTAAAAGGAAGTCTTGCTTGTTAACTGCCTAAGATTTGGAGTCATTCTCTTTTCTAATGTAGTAACCAGGGAGGGGACTCCTGCTATTTCGGTTCCTGCACAATTATATAAGTCTCGTTTAGTATTAATTTATAAGCTTTAGTTCCATTTGTAAGGAGCAAGAGTCAGACTGGACTGGTTCTTAAATAGCACCTCCGTGCTCCTGTTGCCAGTTTTATCACAAAAGTTTGGGTCGGAGCCTAAATGTGTCTTCTTTGCCTTTTCCTTGTCCACCCCACCCTCTACTGCAAAAGGCCATTTCTTTGAACCGTGAGCCTACACCTCTTTAGGAACACGTCCTCTGGAATATTCCAGTGCCCAGGGCACTTGGGGGTATGTTTCACTGTGCTTACCTGGGGAGGGTAATGGGACTCCTGCATTCTATTCTTTCAACAAAGTAAGACAGTAAGAATGAATTTTTAAAACTCAACTTGGTTGTGTATAATCACCAAAACATATGTTTCTTTTTGTTTCCATTTCCTTTGTAGCCCACCAGACGGTCTGCCAGGTTGTCAGCGGTGAGTACTTTGGACCCCGTTGTTGTTAGCTCTTATGAATACACGTTCCCTCGGTCCAGAGCAAAGCAGCAAAAGGAAGATGAAGGTGGTGTTTCCCTTGAGCTTTTTTTATTTCCTTTTTAGAAATAACCTGGGTCAGAATTTCTAGCAACTTTGACCGGTGTTGCCAGCAGCTCACTTGATCAGACACGTTGGTGAAAAACAGTGGCCAGCCCGTTTAGCAAGCATTCAAAGCCCAGGAAGCTGTTTGATATCACTGGATCCCTGAGATGGAGAATTAGGTTAGCAAAGTCCTAGCCTCCCATTCTACACCTGATCTGCTAAAGGAGTCAAGAATTCCAGTTCTCCCTCCGTGACTCATACCTGAGTCAGGACGTTCTGAAGGTTGTCTGAATCCATAGGCTCTAGCCTCACTTCAGAACTAGAGAATCTGAAACAGTAACGATTTCCACTCTGCCACCTGGGGTCTCCCTCTGTGGGCCAGGCCCAGGGAAAGGACAAGGGTTAAGATCGTTAAAGCTGGGACCGGCTGGTGTGAGCGAGCCTTGGCCAGGAGTGTGCCTCAGCCCTTGTCACCACGCTGTGCTCCCGGCTGGCTCCCGTACTCATCCCTGCCGCCCTGCTCATGCACCAGTACTCCTTCTGCCAAGACAGGGCAGCCTGCCTCTCTGGTGGAGGACTTGGGTTACTTTATGTGCACTGCCCACTGACACGCAGAGGGAAAGGCATTGACCTCTTGGCTGACGGCACGTATCCCGATACTAGATAGCCCGGGAGCTGCAAGCTACTGTGACCTTCCGGGAAGCATGGATTCCCTCCTCAGCCCACACCTGTGCCTGGCACAGTGTAGGGAATCCAAGCTGAAATGGATATTGGAAACTTGTTTCTGAATTTAAAAAAAAATACTAGTTTCTGGCTTTTCTTCTCAATATATTTTTGCTAAACTTGTTTCACAAATTAAAAAGTATATATAGCAGTTACTGGCTTTTCTTCTCAATATATTTTTGCTAAACTTGTTTCACACATTGAAATAAAAAAAAAAAAAGAAGCAGGTACTGGGACCATTCACAAGTTCAGAAGTATAGCCAGGTTTGGGTTGGCTGAGCCAGTGTTTCACATGAGTCCCAACGTAGGAAGCAATGTCAGAGTTACCGGGAAGGTTAAGACCTGGGAGGTGTGGTCGTGTGTGTACCCAGTTAATCCAGATTCTGCCAGAACCCCTCAAAGGTGGTGTGCTTGTCCAGTGGTATAATTTTCACTGTGGTTGAGAAGTTAAGTTTTAACTCTTTCGTAGATTTCACTGTAGATTATACTGAAAGCCATTGTATTCCATGGATATCTAGCCTTTCAAGGGGGTAGATCATGGAAGTCAAAAGCCAAATTTTAAAATAAGGCGTTTCCTGAACACCAGGGACCAGCAATATAATACCTTCCACTGACATCGTTGCCCATGGTGCTGACGCAGAGCCTCCTTGGAAGCCAGTGGGATTACAGACTACAAAACCTCATCATTTCCTGTCCCATCAAAACACGAATGCTGAGTTTGGGGGAAAGGTCTGTCTTAACAGAAAATAATATGAAAGGACATCATTTGCTGTAAATTGAGAAAACAAGGGCATGTTAATACACTATATCAAAGCCCAAAATAAAATTTTTTTAATCCTGAAAATTTAGGAGCCATGCAAGCTGATAGATGTGGGGAGCAAGGTACAAATATACAGTGGTCAGAATGTTAAGGAAAATAGTCCCTACTTTTCAAGCTCCACTTTCTTTTTTTTTTTTTGCGGTACGCGGGCCTCTCACTGTTGTGGCCTCTCCCGTTGCGGAGCAGATGCGCAGGCTCAGCGGCCATGGCTCACGGGCCCAGCCGCTCTGCGGCATGTGGGATCTTCCCGGACCGGGACACGAACCCGTGTCCTCTGCATCGGCAGGCGGACTCTCAACCACTGCGCCACCAGGGGAGCCCTCCACTTTCTTTTTTTATTTGAGAGGTCGTGTCCAATGGTCAATCTTCCAGAACTGAACTGACTACAATTTCAGTTTATGCCCTTGATGGAAAGGGCCAGGTTCTGTATGATCCTGAACATCTGGAGGTATTGGGGAGGAACATGTGTTTTTTCTCCACGTGGGGGCAGAGAGGGACTCTGGGCAGTGTTCTCTATTTAAAAACCATTCTCCCTGGTGCCAGGAAAGAAGTGTAATTTTTTCCTAACTCAACGAGAGAAATATTTGCCCTAAGGTAGCTATAGAAAACCAGAGGTTTACACTTCCGTGGTATCCCCATGTGCCCATCTCAGACCCCTAGGAAGCAGCCGGGCTGAAGCCCTGCGTGAAGGGGCCTGGGGCCACGGGACAGGTGGGCACTGCTCCCAGGAGTGGGGAGAGCCACACGAGGCAAGAGAAAAAGAGTTGCCCGCTGGGCTCGTTGGCTAATAGGGTCTGTGAAAGATCTTGAACTTCGGGAGCTAACAGTGGACATTGTATCGTTGTAATTGTGTTCTTAATAACGAGCTCTAGGGACAAATGAGCCCAGGGTCTGGATGGGCAGGAGAGTCTCCTCACCTTGAGCTGGCCTTGGAAGAGGAAAGTAGGAAGAAGCTCAACCTTCAACAAGCGCTTGAAACCTGCATCGGAGGTGGGAGGATTTGGAACTGGCTTTGGAACACTTCACGGGCAGCTCTCTTATTCCCAATGGGCTTTTGCCTGTGATGGTGCTAGGATTTCTAGACTGTTCGGGAGGCCGGTGTCCCTGAATTCACCGAGTCATTTGGCCAAGGGCCTGAGTCGTTCCTCTTGCTGCTGTGTTGTGATAAAAGGAAGTACAGAGACATGGGACACAGAAGCTTAAATCTGTTCCCAGAGAGCTGTTCTGGCCCGGGGAATAGTGAGTTGGCTTTCAGATCTCACCTGCCATTCACTTGAGAACCCAGGATGAAAATAGTTATGAAATGCAGAGGTCTTTTTGCTGCTACCTGATGCTGAAAATAGGACGACATATTTTTTTTGAAATGAACATCATAGTCAAGATGGACTGTCTTTAGCAGTCTTGTCGCTGTTCCTTTTGGTGCCGAGGGTGGTCTTTTTTCAGTATTTGTATAACTTAATTTGTCTTTGCAGAAACCAGCTCCACCAAAACCTGAACCTAAACCAAGAAAAACATCTGCTAAGGTAAGAGGTGGTCCCCCGCCCCACTTTGGCTTTTTCAGCAGTGAATAAATTATAATCCCATATCCCAGAGTCATCCGAGGCACGAGGACATTTTATGATCCAGGCTCAACGTACAGACTGGAAAACTTCCGCCAGCTACAGACAGGCTTTCTCCGAAGGCAGAGAGCACAACTTTATGTTTCACTGGGAGTGTGTTTTCCGTTTGGTCCGTAAAGCGAAGGAGGTCAGAGCGTGTTGGCGTGAAGGAGGTCAGAGCGTGTTGTTGTCCAAGGCGGGGTTTGGTAGCTGCCTCGAGAACACGCCGTTCAGATGGGGCTCAGAAGGGGTGAGCCCGGGCCCGGGCGACACTGCTGCCAACAGCTGGAGGCGTGGGGAGGGGCTTCTGACTTCACGTAACTGATCTGAGGAGGTCAGTCTGAGGACTGATAATAATTCCTATAATAGTCAATACCAGCAGATAATTAATACCGGCAAACAGTTACGTGGTGCTTATCCTATGCATAGATCCTCCCATCAGCCCCACTGAGGTAGATACACGTATCCCGTTTGGCAGATGAGGAAACTGCGGCACAGGACTGTTAAGAAATTTACCCCCAAATGGCTTTTCTGTACCCTGCCCTCCAGAGCGTCGTCCCTTGCTGTGAATTTTTTGAAACGATGTGTATGTATCATGGTATGAGTAGGCAGTTCGGAAGCGGAACTCATTTCTGTGGCTTGGTTGTTTTTATTTTTTTTACTTTTTGGCCGCGCCGCACAGCTTGTGGGATCTTAGTTCCCCGACCAGGGATCGAACCCGTGCCCCCTGCAGTGGAAGCGCAGAGTCTTAACCACTGGACCGCCAGGGAAGTCCCAGCCTGGTCTTAAAATCAGGAATTTTTCTTCCTCTGGGCCTTCCTTTTAAGCGCTTTCTCAGCTTTCTTGTCACTTAAGCCCCAGGTCCCCACGCGCAGTGTTCCTCTTGCTGGGTCTGCCCCAGCTTCACCACGTCCCCCTGCTGCTACTTCCCCATGGCAGAGCCACTTCTCACTTTAGCAAGAGACGGTGCTCTCCAAAGACACACACGAGGGGAAATCAAAGTCCAGTGGATTTTCTAAGCTGCCTGTTACATGTTCATGGAGCCTCAGTGGAACTCACTCGAAGCTCAGGGGAACCGGGTTTCCATTTTCCCCTGAAAGCCGCCACATTGGCCTTGCTCGTGTTTCCCCCTGTGCTTGGACGGAGGCTCACACCGTGTCTAACACACTCTGTTTCCCTGTGCTTTGATCCCCTGTTAGAAAGAACTGGCAACAAAGGTTAACAAAGGTGCGAAAGGGGAGAAGGAGGAAAAGCAAGAAGCTGGAAAGGAAGGTACTGCACCATCTGAAAACGGTGACACTAAAGCAGAAGAGGTACTTTCCCGAAATACCTCCCGCTGATTGAATCAGTGTCTTGAAAGCAATTGCTCGATCCTTCAGCCGGCGACCGCATGTTCATAACGTCTCTCTTTATTGCCTGTAATGTTATTGCAGATCCACATCTCTCGCTCAACTGTTAATGTCTCAGCCTCCAGAGGTACCCCACCCAGCACACTGTCAGTAAAGGGGCAGATTGAAACAGTGAGAGTTAAGGGTACAGTAGAAAATTCCGCACGTTTGCAGTGACTAGCATCAGATAGTAGTGTGGTGTTCTTTTTATCGTGAACCGAGGGAGCTCACAGGTAAAGCTTCCGTGGTCGTTTGCAAAGCAGAAAGCAATAAAGGCAGCCAAGCGTTTGTGTCCTTATTTTCCTGCCTTGTCTGTATTACACCCAGAGTTGAAGTCGGTTTTGCAGTAGAGCTGCTAAAAAACAGATGTTCCGAAGTGTGTGTGTCGGTGGGGTAGAATCTTCTTTGGCTTATAGTTGTTTTAATAGTAACTCTATCTTTTTTGTCTTCCGTTCTTTCTCCACAGGCACAGAAAACTGAATCTGTAAACGAGGGAGAATGAATTGTCATGAAAATTGGGGTTGATTTTATGTACCTCTTGGGACAACTTTTAAAAGCTATTTTTACCGAGTATTTTGTAAATGCTAATTTTTTAGGACTCTACTAGTTGGCATACAAAAATATATAAGGATGGACATTTTACCTTCTTGTAGTCATGCTTTTTGGAAATTTCCATCATCCTTGAGTAAAATAAATACCAGTTGAATATTGGAAGCTGTCTGTAAAATTGATTCAGCATTCCATGCACTTGCTTTAAAAATTTAGTCCTGTGCATACTGTGGTGTTTTTACTGTGTGTATTTGAATTTTTTCATGCAGTTTTTCTAGAGCAATAATCAGTGGTGCTTTTGTACCTAGGTTTTATGTGATTTTAATGAAACGTGGATAGTTGTGGCCACCTGCTGACTATTTGTGGTTTAAAATAAAAGGTTTTCCTGCCTGCAAAATACCTGCCTCTTAGTAGTGTCTTTGCTAAATTTAGGCAGTGTTTCATTTTTTTGTTGCAGAAGATGTAAAGAATTTCTACAGTCTGTTCTGTGATGGTCTCTCGAATAAGTCAAATAGGACTGTTTCTTAATTTTCTGCCCTTTAAAAATGTTATTTTAATAAAATCATCTATGAGTGCCAGCGTAGAAGAATTACGTCTAATATCCTTTATACCAGAAGGGACCTGCAGTGGTCACCATATAATAAAACTTAATACAACACTATTTTATTGAAGTCCTTATCAATAGGATAGCATTCTGCTAAACCGGAACAGTGAAAAACCATAAACTTGGACTCATCCTTGAAGATGTTCCCACCTTCAAAATAATACGAAGTTACACATTCGTATTAAAATATTTTCCCATTGGTTGAGGACTTCACAGTTTTGAAAGCACTTTATACCCATGTGACCACATTTCAGCCTTGTGTCAACATAGGAAAGGACTTGGCCTAGGTATTGTCAGAAAGAAATAGGAGAGTATGTGACTTACTTCAGGCCCACAGGAAAGAGAAAAATGGGGACTTGAACCTGGTCTCGTGAATAGTGTTCCTTAAGTCTGTTTGGGCTGCTATAACACCAGGCTGGGCATCTTATAAACAGCAGAAATTTCTTGCTCAC
Source organism: Stenella coeruleoalba (assembly GCF_951394435.1). Classification (NCBI taxonomy): domain Eukaryota; kingdom Metazoa; phylum Chordata; class Mammalia; order Artiodactyla; family Delphinidae; genus Stenella; species Stenella coeruleoalba. Next base: position 15,636,119 of record NC_137158.1, on the reverse strand, counting down.
GGTTCTGGAGGCTGGGAGTCTTGAGATCAGGCGTCAACATAGTCAGGTGAGGACCCTCTTCAGGTCTCAGACTTCTCCCTGTGTCCTCATATCGGGGAAGGGGCTGGGGATCTCTGTCTTTTATAAGAGCACTAATGCCATTCATGAGGTTCCAGCCTCATGACTTAAGCTCTTCCCAGAGGCCTCACCTCCTACTACCATCATCACAGTGTCCTTCTGTTTCTGGAAGGACAGTGGAGCATAGGAGCTGTTTTTTAAATGTAATTTTGTTTGTCTGTTTGCATTCCTGAAGAAGTTGGGTAACTGCATGAACACCCCAGAAAAGCTGAAATCTGCAGATTCCTCTTAGATGAAGATTTGAATCTTTTAAAATGGAGACTAGTAACTGCCTGTGCTGCTCAGGGACTCTTGCAAAAAGGCTGTTGTTTCTCGGGGCTTCCATGCATTTCTCTTGTTATCAACAAAAACAAGTTCCCTCCTCCAGTGTATATTTTGGGGCTCAGAACTGAAACCTGTGTCAGTGTCCCAAGTTTGTCGTTAATCTACTGCAGATATCAACCATGTTATATACAGAATAATCTCGTTTATAGTTTCTTTGGCTTCTGATTATGAAATGTACCTTAACTCACGGGTGTTAGATATGCCAAAAACCACTTTTGCCCCAAAGAAAAATAGCTGGTATCCTGTGAACACTTTACAAAAATATTTTCAATGTGCAGTAAGTACACAGTTGAAGTACATTGCTGGCTAGCTTCCAGTTCAGAAGTGGAATATAAACTTAATAGGTTTACTTTTTAAAAAGTTACAAAAGTGCTACAGGTGATTCTTGGTTTTTTTTTGTTTGTTTGTTTTTTTTGCAGTACGCAGACCTCTCACTGCTGTGGCCTCCCCCGTTGCGGAGCACAGGCTCCGGACGCGCAGGCTCAGCGGCCATGGCTTACGGGCCCAGCCGCTCCGCGGCATGTGGGATCTTCCCGGACAGGGGCACGAACCCGTGTCCCCTGCATCGGCAGGCGGACTCTCAACCACTGCGCCACCAGGGAAGCCCGAGGTGATTTTTTTTTTTAAAACATCAGACATTACAATGGTATATAAAGTGAAAGTCAGAATCCTTCTTTCCCCCATTCCTATCTCCCAGAAGTAATCACTGCCCACCATTTTCTCTACTTTACTATGTATATATGCGTGTATATGTGCATACACATGCACTTGTATGCACACGTGTATATATGCGCGTATCATTTTTAAATACTATACATTCAATTTTGAATTTAATTCAACCAATAAATTGTATTTGGAGATAATAAAGATTATCTCTAATATTGCAATGCTGCCAACGGTACTGCAGTAAACATTCTTATACATAAAGCTTTGTCTACTTACATCTTTCTACTCAATTAAATAATTTCCTAAAAGTGGTATGTCTGAATCAAAGGGAACGTACATTTGATGTTTTAAGTATTGCCCAAACAAGTGATGCCCCTCCACTTCCATCAACAGCATATGGATGCCAACTCTTCCTGCCTTTGTCAGCACCCTTATTTTGGTCAGTCTCATAAATGAAAAATAATGCCTTACTGTTTTAATTTTCAATTTATTTTATTACTAGTAAAATTGAGCTTTTCATAGTTTAATGTCATTTGAATTTCGTCTGTAAATTGTGATATTTTTCTATTGGGGAATCAGTGTGTTTTAAATCATTATTATTTACAGTGACCGCTGATGCCATTACTTTTAATTCAGACACACAAAGATCAGTAGGCCATTGGTATATGTCTCTTAAAGCTTATGGGTATTATCACTGCCACATTGACAGAGCAAGGGAATACTATAGAGCAGACAGCTACCGAAATAGCCAGAAGGCCCACATTGGTTCCCGAGAACTTGAAGACCTGAAGGGTACACTGCCAAGGGTATAGATACACTGCCTGCAAATACGTAGAAGGTCTGGGAATCCCATCCACTGCCACACTGCCTACCCCTTTGGTGGATGTATTCAAGTTAGAAAAATATGTGTTCTCCAAAATACCTGTCTGCTAACCTGCTATGAATCTACAGTGACTTTGAGTCAAATGCCCGGTAGCTGAGCAATGCACTGCTTGTCCAGTCATAAGTGGTAGTCCTAAAATTCTCCCTGAGGCTGGCCCATGGATCGTGGTGGAAGAAGAGTGGGCTTTGACGACCTTAGGGTTACCAGGGGGAAAGGGGTGAGTGGGGGACGGATAGATTGGGAGTTTGGGATTGACATGTACACACTATTTAAAATAGATAACCAGGGCTCCCTGGTGGTGCAATGGTTAAGAATCCACCTGCCAATGCAGGGGACACGGTTCGAGCCCGAGTCCAGGAAGATCCCACATGCCGCGGAGCAACTAAGCCCGTGCACTACAACTACTGAGCCTGCGCTCTAGAGCCCGCGAGCCACAACTTCTGAGCCCACATGCCACAACTACTGAGGCCCACACGCCTAGAGCCTGTGCTCCTCAATAAGAGAAGCCACCGCAATGAGAAGCCCACGCACCTCAACAAAGAGTTAGCCCCCGCTCGCCACAAGTAAAGAAAGCCTGCACGCAGCAACGAAGACCCAATGCAGCCAAATATAAAGTAAATAAATTAAAAAAAAAAAATCTCAACAAAAAAATAAATAATAAAAAAAAAAAAATGATGACCAACAAGGACCTACTGTATAACACAGGGAGCTTGGCTCAATATTCTGTAATAACCTAAATGGGAAAAGAATTGGCAAAAGAATGGATACTTGTATGGTATCCAATACTGAATCACTTTGCTGTATACCTGTAACTAACACATCATTGTTAATCAACTCTACTCCAATATAAAATAAAGATTAAAAAAAAGAAAAGAGTGGGCTTTGAGAAGTAAGTGATTCTGAAATTCTCACTTTTACGTTCTGTGAAAAGATACCGTGAAATAAAGTCAAGATACATTGGCCCAACGGTAGGTGAACTGTTTCATAAAGTCTTGAATGTACATTTACATAATTAAGGAGTTTGAAACAAGGTTATGAAACCATTTTTTTCCCTGTCCCCAAATTTTAGGAGACGTTACTCTTAGCTAGAGGTACAAGTATTGTCCCTCAGGTTGCCAATCCCAGCAGTCACAGGGAGGCCATCTCAACATTTAACTGTCACCTATGCTAACGTCTCTCTTCTTTGAACGCTTCTCTCTTAATCATGAGTTCTAAACTTCCATTATTATTTTCTATTGTTTTTTTCAGAACATTGATATAAATACCTTGCAATAATTATAATGATTAAGATAATAATAAATAGGCACAATTTATTTAATGTCACTTTTCATAAATTAATTTGGGAGAAAATTTGTGAATTCTGTAATTATTTTAATCTAATGTTCCTATGCCTCGGTAAAAATAAGCCTGTTTTTCCAATGCCAAATAGAGGGTCAGGCTCTTTTAAAACTGCAAAGGGAACTTGTGATTATATATCTCTCCCTTGCGAGAGAGAAGAAAGTGAAAGCCCAGTTTTAGAACTTCATGACCTTGAATTAGGCAGTGGTTTCTTAGGTGTGACACCAAAAACGCAAGCAACCAAATAAAAAATAGATAAATTGGACATCAGATTAAAAACTTCAAGAAAGTAAAGGGACAGTCCGCAGAATGGGGGAAAATACTTGCAAAATCTGATAAGGGCCTACTATCCAGAACATATAAGGAACTCTTACAATCCGACAATAAACAATTAAAAATTTTAAATGGGCAAAAGATTTGAATAGACTTTTCTCCAGAAACATATAGCAATAGTCAACATACAAATGAAAGGATGCTGAAAATTATTAGTCATTAGGGAAATGCAAATCCAACCCATAAAGAGACAACACTTTACACTCATTACGATGACTATTTTAAAAAAATGGAAAATAAGTGTTGGAGAGGACATGGAGAAATGGAAGCCTTCACTTATTGCTGGTGAGAAAATGGTGCAGCATCTTTGGAGAACAGTTTGGAAACTCCTCAAAAAGTTAAACAGAGTTACCAAATGAACCAGCAATTCTACTCCTAGGTATATACCCAAGAGAATTGAAAACGTATTCACTCAAAAACTTGTGCGTGAATGTTTACAGCAGTATTTTTTATTTTCCCAAAAGTGGAAACAGTCCAGATGTCCATTCACTGATGAATGGATAAACAAAATGTAGTACATCACAGTGGAATACTATTCAGACATAGAAAAGAATGAAGTACTGACACATAGAATGAACATGCCTATGTATATTCATACCACAAGGATGAACCTTGAGAACATGCTAAGTAAAAGAAGACAGTCACAAAAACCACTTATTATATGATTACATGCATAGATAATGTCCAAAATTGGCAGATTCATCATGGCAGAAAGTAGATTCATGGTGGCCAGTAGGTAGGGGGAGGGGAGAGTGGGAAGTGACTGTTACTGGGAACTGAGTTTCTTCTGGGGGGATAATGAAAAGGTTCTGGAATTATTGGTGTTGGTTGTACATCCTTGTAACTATACTAAAAACCACTGACTTGTACACTTTTAAAAATGACATTTACAAAGCTACTGAAAGCACAGGACTTAGAATCAGGAGGCCTGGGTTTACATCTCAGCCCCATTTGTCACTAACTGTGTGAACCCAGTAAGGTCATTTAACTTCTGCCTCTGTTTCTCATCATTAAAATAGAGATAATATCTGTTTGACAAAGCTGTTAGGGTTGAATGAGATAGTCACTGTGGGATCACGTAGTGTCGTGCCTCAAGTGCAGTAGGTTTTCCATAAATGCCAGGTGAATTGAAATTGGATGAATACAAACAGGCCTTGTAGGCCTTGCGTATAGATCATGTATGTCTGTCATAGGCAGTCAGTCTTGGGTCAGTGAGTCTCCTTTGTGCAAAAGAAAGATTGTGCTTCATGTCAAAGGCAATATAATATAATGGTTAAGCTTGTAAACTGAAACCATGCTGCCTAGGTTCAAATCCTTTCTTTGTTTCTTACTGGCTATATGACCATGGACAGATTACTTAGCCTATACTCTGCATATCTTAGAGTTCCCATCTATAAATGAGAATAAAAGCAGTACTTACTTTATGAGGTGTTAAAAGTGTTAAACGGTGCAAAATGAGTGTTCAGGAAGTATTGAGTCAAACCATGGAGCAGGTGAGATGTTAGCCCCTAGAGGGCAGTGAGCATTGTCGCATTCACCTCTGTGATACATAGTAGAGACACAATAAATATTTGTTGAACTGAGTATGGTCTTCAATAAACAGGGAAGAACCAAGCTCAGGGCTATACCATTGCTCTATTTGTCTCCACATTAAGCTAATTGGACAGTGTAACCCAAACAAATCGCAATTCATGCTCGTATTCCTTGGAATTAATGCAAAAATTAAACCATCTTTATTTCGTTTAGTTTGTGTTTAAAGCTAAAGCCTTTTAAAACACCAATACCATCATTTTAAGAACATCTTTCTGTTGGTTGTGGTACTATTCTTAGGACAATACTAGTTCGACCTGTGTACGCAAGTATTTACTTTTAATTTAGACCCAACTTCACTTTTCTAGAAAAATTACACCTTGTTCTATAATACCTTTCTTTCTAGATCACAAATTACTTAATAATTGAACAGGGAATATTCATTTAGAGATAAATACACCTGGACCTAGGTTGACGGGTCTCACTGAGTTCCCTGAAGCCAAGTCATCAACTCTGAAGATGGAAGAACCCCTGAGGTCATCTTGTTGCCCTCAGAGGGAGTTTAGATTCCCCTTTACAACAGCACAAACAGTTTCTCAGACTTATTGAATTCCTCCAGTCATGAAGTTATCACCCAAACAACCCTGAGAGTTACAAAGTACTTTCTTATTTTTGAGCTGAGAACTGTATCCTTGTAGCTGCCAACTGTTGACGCCAGGTCTCCTGGGATCGGGCACATATAGAAGTGATTCTTCATCTAGTGATCCTTCAAACGTTTGAAGACATCTGTCACATCCCCTTGGAAACACCTTGGTTTCTCAAACTCATCTATAAAGATAAGACATAGATCTCTTTTAAAAATGTAATGTATTTAAATTAGTCTCATAAATTCAGACTGTTGAGAAATGAGAGAAGAGTTTCAAAACACATTACGCTGAACTATGTGAAATGCCTATCTTATTTTCTCTTTGGACCTTCAAAAACAGCAGTTTCACATGGTTCAACCAATCCTTATCCTTAGTTTTTCCCCCTTGTGAAAATTTGATTAGTGTATCTTCTGTGTGTTCATCCTGACCCGTAATAACTATGTTTGCAGGGCAAAGAACACTTCAGGATTGCACCAAAGTCTGTCTTCCACATTCATGTATTCATCAAAAATACTCTGAACATCTAAATGCTGGGCATTTTGCAAGGCATTGGGGATGCAGTGGTGAGAAGGTCAGTGTCCTGCTCTTACGGAGCTTAGAGTCTAGCGGGGAAGCCAACATTATTAGTTACTTAGTAACACAAATAAATGTGTATTTATAAGAGCCATTACCAAACCCTAACATTTTCCACAGTAAAACCTGCATATAATTACTCTAATGGATTTCATGTTGAGAACAGATTTTAGCCACAAACACATAAAACTAAGTAAGTTAACTTATTGAATAGCATTTTTTAAATATTATTTACCTGGTTGCTATAGAGTGCCTGTGAAAAGTGACTCTTTGGACTTGGCATAAATGTTTAGTTGTACTTCCAGGAAATAATTGGTCTTGAGTACTTCCTGTGGCTCTTCCACTGATGTCTTTTAGGACTAGAAGACTCCAGTCTGTCACACAAATGACCTGTGGAATTGGAGTGACTTGAAAGGTAAAACAGAATTTGGGGAGAGTGGAGGATGGGAGGAAGGAAGCCTCAGAGACGGGACTGACCTTTATAGGTATCTTATGTAGTTTTGTTCTTAGAGCCAAGTCTCCTTTGAATTCCAGAAGAATTGCTTTTTTTTTCCTGTGAAATTTTTAAGGTCTTCTCATAGTAGGATCTAAATCAGGATAAGATAGAATTTTACAATGTGCATTCATTCTTTTTGTTTTGTTTTGTTTGTTTTTTAAATTTTTTCTTTGTTGCTGCTATTAAGTACATTGATTTTTTTAATTTAATTTTTTTTTTTTTTAAATTTTGGCTGCATTGGGTCTTCGTTGCTCATATGGGCTTTCTCTAGTTGCAGTGAGCAGGGGCTATTCTTCGTTGTGGTGTGCGGGCTTCTCATTGTGGTGGCTTCTCTTGTTGCAGAGCACGGGCTCTAGGCACACGGGCTTCAGTAGTTGTGGCACTCGGGCTTAGTAGTTGTGGCTCGTGGGCTCTAGAGTGCAGGCTCAGTAGTTGTGGCACACAGGCTTAGTTGCTCCGCGGCATGTGGGATCTTCCCGGACCAGGGATCGAACCCATGTCCCCTGCATTGGAAGGCAGATTCTTAACCACTGCATCACCAAGGAAGTCCCTGCATTCATTCTTTCTGGTGGAACTCAACTTGAGTAATTGATAATGAACGATACTCTTAAAAACTGGTTTACTTAGCACATACAAAGCCCCCATGGACTGCATTTAAGCAGTGACTGTTGAGCAGCTCCTGTGTTCTAGTACTTTGCTAAAGAATTGATAACAATCCCAAGAAGAGATGTAATTTGGGCCTTCATTCTTATGGTTCCAGACAGGCCTTTGGCCATATGAACTTCTAGGTTGTTTTTTTGGTTTTTGGTTTTTTTTTTTTTTTTTTTACAGTGAATTGAATACTGATTCATCAAATTGTATAAAATCCTCAGTTAATCCATAGCTAGTGAGTGGCTATACTGTACCCATGATGGAGAGAAACAAATGGACATTTGACTGATCTTTTCTGTCACAATGAGTTGCTTTGCCTCTTGCATTCTTAGAGCACCTTCCTGACCTGTATTTTATACTGATTCCATTCTGTCTGGTACTGTAATATCATGTTCCCTTGTCTGTTTCTTCAAGTAGAATTTGAGCCTCTAGAGGCAAGTCCTTCATCTATTCTCCAAAGTATTCTTACATTCTTGTGCCTGGTGCATAGGAGTTACTCGATGAATGTTTATTACATGTTTAGGTGAACTAAATGAAAAGTCCAAGTTGTTTAGCCAACTCTGTGAAAGTACTACTGACTTTGAAGGGAAGCAAAACTAAAATGCATAAAAGAAAAGACTCCAGAGTAAAAAATCAAGTATTAAACGTGTGCAGTTCAGTCTAAAAAGGCTCTAGGAGACCAGAGCAGGGAACCATTTTGAGCATCTGTGGAAGGATTATAGTGGAGAAAGCACATATGCTCCCAATCTTTGAAGGAGGTCTGGATGAGTCCAAGAGTAGCAGGAGGACTTGTCAGACAGGGAACAACCTTTTTAAAGGCTAGAGGGAAGTATGTGTGGTCAGATATACCTGGAGTAGATTCATCTCCCAAAACCATGTTTTGGATACCTGAGCAAATAGATTCACTGTCTCCTGCTTCCATTTCTTCTGTAAAATGATAGGTCAGATTTGATTAATGGCTTTTTAAACCATTTTTCAAAGCAATAGGATACCAATAATTCTTTTTTTGATGGTGGTGGAGGCAACTGCAAGAGAGGTATGACCCACCCTCGTGGCCATCACCTCGCCTCTTTGGGCAGCTCCTAAGGTTCGTTGGCTGAACCCATGGGACACAATTTGAAGACTAGTGCACCAAGGGACTTCTCAAGGCCTCGGTGAGAGGTTGGCTCCTCTCAGCTATCAATGTGCGCAGTATGTGTGGGAAGATGGGAAGACACCATGACTGGAGAGGAGGGTTGCTGGTGGGAAGCAGCGGGAACTGGGCAGGGCCTGGTACACAGTAGGCACTCGGGAAACGTTATGTCAGTGTTTGTGGGAATGTGCTATTGTAGGCTGGGAATGTGACGTCTACACCGTCAGAGAGGCCTTGCATGGTGGTCACCAGTGCTTAGCCTTGAAACATAGAGCCACCAGAGAGGCTTCCACAGGGGCAAGACAGAATGAGAGTGCAGTTCAGGGAAGAAGCGCCTGACGACTAACTGGATTCCTCACCTCACTCATATTTTCCCTTTAAGTAGAATGTAGGCTGGATGTTGCAGAGGGAACTGTAGTTAGTTTTCTAAGGTGAAATACGGTATTGCAGTTACTCTTAGAAAATGTGTACTAAAGTTTTTCTTTAGGGATGAAGTTTTGTAAGAGCTACAACTTATTTTCAAACAATTCAGATCTAGAAATATATCTAGATCTAGATCTGAATTGTTTAAAAATAAGTATTATATATAGTGTATCTATTATACATATAATGTATATGTATACATAATAATGTATATTTAACATATATAATGTATATATAATACATGTATATACATCCATTTGTACACATATATTTACCTACACAGATACTACAAATATGGCAAAATGTTAATTATTGGATCTAGTGGTGGGAATACAGGTGTCCCTTATATTGTAATAGTAATCATGCATATTCAGAGAGTACTTACTCTCTGCCAGACTGTGCAGTAAAGAATTTGGCCTTTGTCTCCAGCTCCTGAGGGGGAACCTTTAAACCCTTGAAATTTCCCAAGTGGTAGGAGTATCTTTGTTATTCAGGGTGGGCCCCTGGGCCACGTGGTTTCAGTCCAAACTGGGGGTGGGGAGACTGGAGACCAAGTCCCAGCACATGGGCAATCAATCCATCAAACATGCCTATATAATGAAGCCCCAATAAGAACTCTGTACACCAAAGCCCTGGTGAACACCTCAAGCTAGTAATACTCCCTGTGTATTGTCAGACATCAGTACCGGGACTTCAGTGCTTCCTGAGAACAATGAAAGCTTTGCCTTTGGAACCCTCCTAGACTCTTCCATATGTGGCTCTTCCTTTAGCAGGTTCTGATTTGTAACCCTTTCCTGTCATAAACTGTAACCATGAGTATAATTGACTTAAGTGAAGTCTGTCCCATTACCAAACCTGGGGTTGGCTTTGAGAACCCCCTGAACCCGCAGTTGTTCGGAGGTGAGGTTGGTGTCAGAAGTGAAGATAGTCCTGGGGACCGTGCCCTTAGACCTTGCCGTTTGGCTGCCTAGGGCACAGGCATCCTCCTTTGTATTTTTGTGTGAATATTTATTACTCCTAACATGAGCATTAATGAGTTGTGATAGGCACAACCATTTGCCTATTTTATAGATTAGAAAAACTTAGGAACAGATAACTCTCTTGCCCAAGGTTACACAGTGAGTAAATGGTGAAACTAAGCATTTAATCCTTGCCAGGCTGCACCAGAGTTTGTGCATCTTGCTGATAAGGAAACAAGCTTATTATCTCAGGGATATAATTCCAGAATTCTGAAAAGGATTCCCAAGTCGGTAGGTCCAAGTTGGGTCCTGTCTCCTCCATTCTCTAACTGCAGTTCTGTACAATAATAATGGACCTTCAGAATGAAGACCCTGAGGCAAAACAAGACACCAACTCCTGAAAGATTCAGTGGTGTTTGATACTACACACTTTGTTTTCTAAGGTCATTAAGTGGACTAATTAATTTTGTAAAGAGTTCTAAAGAGAATGGGCTTTCTCATAAACTTTTCCGTTGTCCAAGTAACAAGACCTCCACATTCTCTAACCATTCCAGTTAATAGGAGGCTTGCTATAAAATGTCAGTGGCATGGAAAAAATGCTTTAAAAGGGAGAGCAGTCCCGCACCTCCCTCTACTAATTGCTGGTTGACAATAATCCAAATCAAAATGGCATGTGCTTCAGAATTCAAAAATCAGGATGGTAAAAATTTCAATAACCTAAAGAAATTATGTGAGGGAAGAAGATCTATCCAACAAGCTCTGAATACTCTTCTTTTGCAGAATTCAAAACACTTCAATAGGAAAGGTTTAATTTTAACAGGCCACAAATGTCAAGACTTTGCAAGCATGTTGGTAATCTTGTAAACCAACTAGCTGAACGTGCATTCATTTTAATCAAATCATCACAAAAGCTTCCAGATAGATGGTACTATATAGATGCAAGCAAAAAGTGTGAAGGACCCTCTGCAGTAGTCATGAAGCTGGGCATTTGCTCTTTGAATATGTGCGTTGATGTGTGAGCAATGCCCTGACACAGGTTGTGACGGTGCTATTCTTCCCTGGCCATCCCCCCAAAAAGCCTGGAGGTAAGTGATTCACTAGCGGGAGGAAAATTGGGCAATGCCAAGAGCACATAAAAACAAGAGAAATCCAAGAGATTAAACCTCTGGTGCTGCTTTATTCTGCTAACGTGAGCCTAGTGGCCGAAAGAATCTCTAAGACGTTTTAGTTTGGGCTCTTCTGTGGAATTCCTTACGTGGCTTATAGTTCACCTAAAAAAAACAGAAAAAAACCAAAAAAAACACCCCCACAACTTCAAACATTGTGTTTTGAGATAATGCTTTGCTCTGATCTGTACTATCCTCATTTTCCAATTTTTTTCAATGATTAAAAACAATTCGTTCCAGAACATAATTAGGCATAGTCCTAAAACCTTATGCAGGATAAAGAAGAAACCACCCCCCCCACCACCACAAAAAGAAAGAAAGAAAGAAAACACAACCACCAAAGGAAAATAGGAAATGGTGTATACAGGTTTCCTCATCTATATAATAAGAATAATAAAAGTGTCAATCTCATTGGGCTGTTATGAGGATTAAATTAATTAATATCTTTCAAGTGCTCAGAACAGTGCCAGGCACGTAGTAAGCTATATAACGTCATTTAATAAAAAATTTTAAACACAAGAAACTTTGCAGGCGCGAGTGGAATAAAGTGAGTGACCATCAGAAAAGCTGCCTTTGTCTTTCTTATAAGTAATTAGGTGCCATGAGGCAGTTCTGTAGGCAGAGAGAATTGAGGTACAGTGAGAGAAATGTGTTTCCAGCAAGTCTTAGCTAAGTGTGTTATCCCTGGGTTTATTTTCATTATATGAGTTTTTGATTCCTGCATACTTTGAAGTTCGCCTCAAGGGAAAAAGTTGAATTGGGACTCTTTGTGACTAGAATCTTTGGCCTGGAAGGTTGGCGCCTTCAACTGTTTCTCATGCCAAGCCTGTGAGATTCTGTTCCCGTTCCAAAAGCTGACAGGAGCTTCCTTGCAAATTTTTCTGAAAGAAATGAATGAGACTAAACTCCACCAGATTTCTGCCTTTATGGACCCTTAACTAGCCTAATTAGCTTGGTGAATTAGCAGTGCGAAGGGCAGAATGCACAGTGCAGCCGGCCCAGCTCTGGGGATGGAGACTCAGGAGGCCCCCCAGATCACGAAGCAGGAACCCTCCCGCAGCTGGTCAGGGACACTCAAGACAGGCTGCAGTGAAAAGACCGAAGAAAAACTGCTGCCATCTTTTGGCTGATTCCACAGGAATGTGGATTTTGAACTTTGAGCCATGTGAAATTATATTTATACCCAAAAAGGCTTTGTAATGCCGAACCTAGTGAGCATAAGATATTACATCATTTACACTTTGGGACATAAAAAAAGAAAGAAAATTTTAAGGTCGTTTTCAGGAGTTCTTTTCCAGCTCCAAAGGGAGAGGAAAGAAGACTGAAAATGGAAAATGGCATTAAGCCGTGGCAGGAGGGACCCAGGTCTAACGCAAAGAACTTTCAGGCCTTCAGTTGAATAGTTGTATTCAACTCTATCAGACCCACGCACTTTGTATAACAAATATTTTTTAACATTCCTTTTACCAAACTAAAGCTCCTAGACAATATAACATGCCTACAGGCATTCAAAGCTTAACATCGTTGGTGGGAATGTAAATTGGTGCAGCCACTATGGAGAACAGTATGGAGGTTCCTCAAAAAATTAAAAATTGAGGGCTTCCCTGGTGACGCAGTCGTTGGGAGTCCGCCTGCCGATGCAGGGGAAGCGGGTTCGTGCCCCGGTCCGGGAGGATCCCGCGTGCCGCGGAGCGGCTGGGCCCGTGGGCCATGGCCCCTGGGACTGCGCGTCCGGAGCCTGTGCTCCGCGACGGGAGAGGCCACAACAGTGAGAGGCCCGCGTACCGCAAAAAAAAAAAAAAAAAATTAAAAATTGAACTACCATGTGTTCCCGCATTTCTACTTCTAGGTACTTATCTGAAGGAAACAAAAACAATATCTTGAAAAGATACATGCATCATTATCATGTTCATTGCAGCATTATTTACAATAGCTAAGATAAGTGTCCATTGATGGCTGAATGGATAAAGAAGATGTGGTATATTGGAATGGAATACTAGTCAGCCATAAAAAGAATGAAATCTTGCCATTTGTGACAGCGTGGATGGACTTGGAGGGTATTATGCTAAGTGAAATAAGTCAGACAGAGAAAGACGGATACCATATGATCTCATTTATATGTGGAATCTAAAAAACAAGCAACAACAAGAAGAAAAACCAAGGTCATAGATACAGAGAACAGAACAGATTGGTGGTTGCAGTGTGTGTGTGTGTGTGTGTGTGTGTGTGTGTGTGTGTGTGTGTATGGGCCAAGGGGTCAAAATGTACAGTCTTCCAGCCAGCTATTAAAAAGTAAATCATGGGAATATTGTGTACAGTATTGTGACTATAGTTAATTATAGTATATTGCATATTTGAAAGTTTCTAAGAGGGTAGATCTTAAAAGTCCTCATCACAAGGAAAAAAAAAAAAACACGTCCGTGACTGTGTATATGGTGAAGGACATTAACTAGACTTATTGTGGTGACCATGTCGCAGTGAATACAAACATAGAATTGTTATGTTGTGCACCTGAAACTAATACTGTATGTCAGTTATACCTCAGTTTTAAAAAACCTCAATAGACTGCTCTAACCATAAAATAAAGAATTTAAATCAAAGCAATTTATAATAAACTATGTATTTCAGTATGTAAATGTTTGGGAGTGACTTCACAAGAAGACAGGTAGATGCATAAAATAAGTTCAGGTCTAAGAAACGTAAGACATATTCAGTGAGTTAACATACTTCCTTTACATTTGAGACTTTAAAATGGGAGATAAAAATGTTTAAATGGGAGCATGGAACCACAGTGAGGCAACAGCTGCATTTGCATTGGAGACTCAGACACTATAAATGGCGTTGCTGTTGGCCATGTGATTTCCTGAAATGGCGCACAATGCTTGTTAAAGTTTCAAGCTAAGGACAGTGTTTAAAATCGTGCAAAAAGTATTCAGAATACTCATTGTGCATATGTTAAAACAGTTAGGTTCTAGGCTTAGAACTTATAAACAGGATTTTTTTTTTTTAATCTACATGAATGTCCAGGCGGACATGTGCACATCGTGAGAGATGCAGGACGATGCTATGTTGTGCGGGACTGTCACACATTGCAGGATGTCTGTCATCCCTGGTTCCTGCCCAGGAAATGCCAGTCATCCCTCTGGACCGCCCCCCCTGCCCCCCCCCTCCCCACTCTGGTCATTGTGACAACTAATAATGACTCCATACCCTCTGAGAGCAGAGTACAGCCAACACTGAGAAATACCACGCTAGGGCCTCGGTCACCGCCCCTGTGAAGTCAGGGTGGGAGTCTGGGTGTGAGGTCAGGCCCCAAGGGGTGGAGTCTGTGTTCTTCTTTGGGGTTAGGATGGAATGGCAGGCTTGAGATCACAGATAAACTTCCTTCTCTATGTTTCTCCACTCTAACTTTTAAATTTTAATTTACTTTATTGTTTTTAATCAAATGTTTTAAAAGTCAAACAGTCGCTTTTTTTAAAAAATAGATTTTTTTATTGAAGTATAATTTACAATGTTGTGTTAGTTTCAGGTGTACAGCGGAGTGATTCAGCTCTACATATATATGTATATATATATATATATATATATATATAAACATATACATATTCTTTTTCAGATTCTTTTCCGTTATAAGTTACTACAAGATAGTGAGTAGAGTTCCCTGTGCTCTACAGCAGGTCCTTGTTGTTTATCTATTATATATACAGTAGTGTGTATGTTAAGTCCAGACTCCTAATTTATCCCTCCCCATCCCCCCAACCCCCTAACACCGATGTCCCCTTTGGTAAACACAAGTTTGTTTTCTACATCTATGAGTCTATTTCTGTTTTGGAAATAAGTCCGTTTGTATCATTTTTTTAGATTCCATATAAAAGTGATATCATATATTTGTCTTTCTCTGTCTGAAAAGACGAGTGGTCTTAACAGTTCCCTGCTACACATTACCCAAAGCCCTCTCCCCAAAGGCATATAGTCTCAGGTATTTCCTCTCATATTTGCTTCCATAATTCTAAATAATGTGCTTTTCTCCCCCTGCAGTTTGATTTTTTAAATCATGATCATCTTAATTACATACGGTATATAATAATATACATTGTAAATTATTAAAATCATTTGTAACCATAACTATTATCTGTTGGCTTTCAAACAGGGAAAAGAAGCTTTCACACCATATGTACAGCAGGGGAATTCCCTAGTGGTCCAGTGGTTAAGACGCTGCGCTTCAAATGCAGGGGGTCTGGGTTCAATCCCTGGTCGGGGAACTAGGGTCCCATATGTGATTTATGGTGCAGCCAAAAATCACACTTAAGCAATTTCCATATAGTGTTTTAGAATTTACAAGTGAGTTTGCACAGGCATGGGTTCATATGATGCTTGCAGAAGTTTTGAGAGGGATGTCATTAGGGTCATTCTCATTTAAAAGATAGGAAATTGGAACACAGGTAAGTGACATGCCCAAGATCACATGACTGTAAAATACCAGAGACAGGCCTAGACCCCAGAATGTTCGCTCTTATTAGGCTGCTGTTTTTAAATTTGCTTCGAGAGCTGAGGGGACTATTCTGCTTAGATCCCCTTCTGGCAAAAACTCCTTTAAGGCCCCATTCCCACGGCGCGTTCTTCCTGAAACCTTTGCTAACCCTCCCAGGCAGGTCTTTTCTCTGAGCTTCCCCGGGAGTTTGTTGGTGCTTCCATCTTGGCACTCAACACAGTGACCCATTAGTTGTCCTTTTCACACTGCCCTAGGCAGCTTCTCCCTCCTCTTTCTGTCCCCAGACCCCAGCAGGTCATCAGGTGGAAGGTGTGGCGTCTCTGTACCGGCACCTGTGCTAAGCGCCCAGGTACACAGACGACCAGGACAGAACACATCCCCTGGCTTCCAAGCCTCGGGTTTGGTAAATTCGTGAATGTGTGATGCTACTCTCTGAAATGGACAGAGGAGCAACGATTTCAGGAGGATAGCTACACAGAGAGCAACGTCCTCTCAGATTTGGCTCCTTTGCACCTGAAAACTTAAAACATTAGCCAAGTCAGATTGCAAGAGACACACGTGCCAGAAAAACTAGATTCACAAGATAATGAAGATCATGGGAGTGGAATTAACAAAAGAGGGGGCCGGTAAAGGTATGTTCTTATAAGAACAAAGACGGAAAATAATTTTTGGTGAATGGGAGTGATTTATAAGTAAGGCCAACTGGAGAAGTTTACATTAATCGAGGTGGGAAATGTTAAATGTATGGATGGTTATTTTATCTGGAAGAATATTGAGTAGCTTTAATAATGGAGAAAATATCGTTGGCTTTCTAGGTGGTCAAGGAGAAAGAGGGAGAGGAACAATTGAACGTGATAAGCTTAGTGGCAATGTGGTGAGAAAGAAGGAGTGAGATTTAGCAATAAATTAGTAATGGACATGAAATTAAAGGGAGTTGATGAAGTTTTCAAGTGCTATTGAGAAATTATGAAGGAAAAGAAAGGAGACGGTTTTGTGGGGGGTGAGTGATCCTTTCACTATCCAGTTGGGTAAGAAGTAATGGTGATGAACACCCAGCAGAAATTCTACTACATAACATACAGGTTATATCCATACCAGACAGGTTATATCCATAAATGCCACTGAAAGGTATCTGAATTGCCAGTCTTGCATTTCCTTTCTTTTTCAACCTAAGGAGGAAAACATCCTCATTAACTTTGATAAATAACCACAGCTATCAATAAATAACTGTGAAGAGGTAGCCTATTCCTGAAACCAAAGAATAGGTTCTTGGTTTGTTTTTTTTTTTTGGTACGCAGGCCCACAGGCTCAGCGGCCATGGCTCACGGGCCCAGCTGCTCCGCTGGGATCTTCCCGGACCGGGGCACGGGGCAGACTCTCAACCACTGCGCCATGAGGGAAGCCCTAGGTTCTTGGTTTTTATCACTTGCCACACACCCTTGTATGGGCCAAGACCGGTCCCAGCATCCCCTTCCCATGAAGAGACCAGATTTGATATCTATGGTTGGATTAAAAATTGAGGGAGAAATAAAACTGTCTTTAGTCACAGGCAACAGGATCCTCTATGTAGAAAATCCTAAGGGAAACAAACAAACACACACACAAAACTGTTAGAACTAAGGAGAAAAAATAAACTCAGTAAGCTCTTAGGATGCAAGATCAATATATAAAAATCAATTGTAGTTCTATATACTAACAACGAACAATCCAAAATGTTCTAAAACTGGATTTTAGCAATGGTTACAAAACTTGGTAAATCAGCCCCCCAAAATCATTGTACACTTAAAATGAGTATATTTTATGGTATGTAGATTACATCTCAATAGTTTTTTAAAAATTGGGGGATGTCAAAAGAGCAATAAAAGATCATTTTTTTCCATAAAAAGAGGATTTTACTCGTCATCTACTCTTAGTTTCTATGGTGTAATCTTTTGTGTCAGATACTCTAGCCTTGAGGGGTAGAGCCTGGGCTGGGATATTTCTAGGTCATACCCGAAGTTGAAGTTGAGAGATGCCAGCGTCATAAACCTCAGCACTGTCAGAAGAGGACAGGACTTGTTTATTTGGCAGAGCATTGATGAGCCTGGTCACAATAAAAACAGACCAAGGACAGTTCTGAGGGGTTAGGATCCGTATTCCCTGAGGTTGGGTGGGTCGCATCCTAACAGGACAAGAGGCCCTGGTTGTTTGAAAGAAAACTATCTCCTTGACTTCCAAGACACAGTCAGCTGTTTGGACCAGAACAGGGGTCTTGGCTTTGATAACCAAAGTGACTAGTACACTCACAGCTCTCAACACTTGACTCTTCACAGCACCCAACGTCTTTGCAGACCAAGAAGAAAACACAGTCCTGAGCATCTACAAATGATTGTTGCACAAAATGTCAATGGCACAATTCTCACCAATGGCCCTCTGCCTTAGGCTTTGCAAAGCCCTAGACACTTATAATTCAAATCACATTTGTAAACATAAAACATTCCAGGAAAAACTGTAAGAATATTTAATACTTTTATGAAGAATTTGTATTTCCTGTCTAGAAACATCATGAAAACCATCAGTGGAGTAAATTTAGATTCTGGGCTCAGAAGCAAAGTATACAGATTTAATCTCCCATGTTTTGGTGATTAAAATAGACAGGTGCTCAACAAAAAATTCTCTTTTTTTTTAATGCAACAATGCAATTCATGAACTGATTCTATGGCATTTAGGCCTATAGCCATTTTTATTTAAGCTTTGTTTTGTTCCCTTTTAATCTTTTGTAATTGAGAGACTTATGAAAAATACAGTAATCCTTTGTTATTTGTCATATTTTAGAAGTACTATGTTAGCCGAATACTCTGGTTCAAGGAAAGTTGACTATTTGCAAAGAATAATAGCTATATACACGTTCTACACCTTGTCCTAATATTGTGGAAAGAAGTTTTAGTGAGGAAACTAACACACCTTGTCTGTGGTCACACAGAGCAGCTTATAGATTTGCAGTGCCAGCCACTGTGCTAAGCATTTTGTATACATTCTGACCTTTAATCTTCATAATGAATCTAAGGAGAAGCTTGCTCTTGTTTTACAGGTAAAGAAAAAGGAATTTAGGAATAATTCTTGCCCAAAGTTGTTCATAAAATTGGTGGAAAGAATCTCATCAGAGTCTACCTGGTTCTAAAATATATCCTTCCTCTCTTCTGTGTGGCATCCTGCAATTCTTCTTTGATGAGAAAGGATGCAAGGTTGTCAACATGTCAAATTCAGCAAGGTCATCAATGTGAAAATGAATGATGATAATGTCCAGAAAAAGCTAGCTGAATACACTCTATGAGAAAAGCATCATCCTCGTTATTATCATCATTGATAACAAACATTAGCCATTCCCCCGAAAAGCCACCCAACTTTTATTAATGACATTGAGTTGTGAAAATTCCTCAAACATGGCAAGTCAATGACCACTTTGGATTCAAAATATGGGCTTAATAAGAAGAACAGCAAAAGGAAACAACTCTTGTAGCTTTGATGCAAAGCATACATTAAAAAGTAATTTATTTTAAAAAAGAGGGGGCTACTGAATGAACTTCAGGATGAAATAATGAATGTTAAATTAGGCTTTTTAAATCTCAGAGGAAGTCGCAGAGTAATAAAACGACATACCATACTGTTTTATTTCAAATTTTCTTCTTTTATATTAGCATTAGTTTTAGAATAGTCAGTAATTCATCTTTAGCGGGCAACCAAAATAAAATAAATTGATTTTAAAAGAGAGAGTTTTAATAAATTCCCTCTGTTCCTGATGCATTTGTATCTCCATCAACCATGTCCTTACAGAGTCCAAGAGCTAAAGAGTAATTTGGGAGTGTGCCCTTTTAGAACCAGGTGAAACGGCAATTATCAATGTAATGGGGTAAGTACTGGGCCGAATAGCTTTTCCTGAATTAGTGTGTAAAAGGGAGTGTGGGAAATTAACTGTGTATAACTAAGTTCCACTGTATTTGCTGCTGGGTGACATATTGCTAGAGCAGGCAGAGGGCCTGAAGAGACATTTTTCCAAGGAAGACACAGACGGCCAACCGGCACAGGAAAAGGTGCTCAACATCATTAATCATCTGGGAAATGCAAATCAAAACCACAGTGAGATATCACCTCACACCTGTCAGAATGGCTATTATCAAAAAGACGAGAAATAACAAGTGTTGGAGTGGCTGTGGAGAAAAGGGAACCCTTTTGCATTGTTGGTGGGAATGTAAGTTGGTACAGCCACTGTGGAAATATAGAGTATTTCCACATATAGAGGTTCCTCAAAAATTAAAAATAAAACTACCATACAATCCAGCAATTTCACTTCTTGGTATTTACCCAAAGAAAACAAAACCACTAATTTGAGAAGATACATGCACCCCTATGTTCATTGCAGTATTATTTACAATGACCAAGCTATTGAAGCAACCTAAGTGTCCATCAATAGGTGAATGGATAAAGAAGATGTGATACACACACACACACACACACACACACACACACACACACACAACAGAATATTACTCAGCCATAAAAAGAATGAAATCTTTCCATTTGCAACAACATGGATGGATATATATGGTATTATGCTAGGTGAAATAAGTCAGACAGAGAAAGACAAACACCATATGACATGACTTACATGTCGAATCTAAAAATAACATAAACAAACAAGCTAAAGAAAATGAAAACAAGCTCATAGATATAGAGAACAAACTAGTGGTTGCCAGAGGGTGAGGGGCTGGGCAAAAGAGGTGAAGTGAATTAAGAGGTACAAACTTCCAGTTAGAAAATATATGTTATGGGATATTATACATCATAAGAAATATCATCAGTGGTACTGTAGTAAGTTTGTATGGGAACACATGGTTACTAGACTTATGGTGATCATTTTGTAATATATTTAAATGTTGAATCACTATATTGTACACTTTAAGCTAACATAATATTGTAGGTCAACTATATTTCAATTTTAAAAAAGGATTAAAAATTTTCAACAAGGTAAATCAGGGAAGAGCGAGTCCCCTAGTAAAGCAGTGGATTCTTTCCACCTTTACAATATGAAATAAAATCCACTTAAACATGTATATCCAGAAAAGCTCTTGAATTTTACTTATTCAGAATCTCTGTTGATTTGGGTACTGCTAGATGTTATTGAGATGATGTTTCAGCCTGCAGAGCAAGGAATATCTAGGGATCCAACCTCAGATGAAGCCCCATCAATGACTAAATCCAAATCTCAGAATTTACTACTAAAAGGTGATAAGGAACCTCTTCCAGAGACAATCAATCAGACCTCCAGAGAGCAATAGAAAATAACTTTCATCCACTTAGCCAAGAGCTGGTGTGGCAGAGACATTGCCAAAGTCTTTACCAAGCCCATTTTACTTTCTTCCCTCTTTCTTTCTTCCTTTCTTCCCTCTTGGGCCCCTTTACAGTTAGGCTGGGGCCATGCAAGATCTGGCCAATGGAAATTAAGAGGTAGTAATGTACAGGCCTGGCCACACCTCCTGCAATGACCAGGATATGTGTGGACAATGGTGGTGTCACAAGATAAAAGGAGCCTGAGCTCCTCCTGAATAACTACCAACCTCGTTAGACTGGGTGATGGGAGCAAGCAATACATTTGTATCAGATTAAACCACTGAGGCATGGTACTGTTTGTTAGAGCAGTTAGGCTGACTAATACAGCAAGCTGAAACCTGCTAAAGATCTTCTTAACAAAGGCAAAGCCAGATCAAGGACACCTAGCCTGTGGACAGAAGCAGGCCAAATTGGATTTGTAGGGGAGTATGAAAAAGGGCATTACTCTTCGAATAGCTAAGTTTCATGACATTTTACCTTCCTTCTACTCATCAACATCACACTCTTCTTTTCAAAAATTCATTCAAGAGTTGCCGTTCCCTTTGCTTTCTTCTGCTTCTCAGGCCAGGACAGTGAAGCTGGACACAGTACTGGAGAAGGGGAAAAAAGGAGCTAAAAAGGAGTCAGAGAAAAGGGACTCTACCTGAAATTGCTGGATCTTTAAACTCCTTTGATAGTTCCATCCCTGGAAAAGTAGCCCCTTCCATGTGCTGAAATCGGATCACTGGAATCAGCCCTCCTCCGACTGCCTGGGGTGGAAGCAAGCAGTGTGGAAGGGCAGCAGGGAAAGAGAGGACTCATGTTCACTGTTCTGGGGACCACTGACCATCACTGGGACAGACTGCACTGGTGAGGATTCTCTTCTGTGCACGAAAAAATATGAATAGGCTGAACCAGATTTCACCTCCCTAAGAAGAAAACTCTAAAGCCATTTAAAGCACCATTTATATACAATTGCAAATATGTTTATTGTAGATCACTTTTAGCTGTTCATTAAACCAAATCCCCGGGGACATTTTATGCCAATGCTTTGGAAATTAGACCTTGTTACTTTATGTAATTGAAAACAATAAAGCTAAGTGCCTGTTATACTCTTCTGTAATTTGAAACAGGGACTCCCAACCTCATGTCCTGTCTCCAGGCCCCTTGATGGCCTCAGAGATAATGATGGGAATCTGTGCATTATTTTCATTATATTCAAAGACCTTACAGAAATGGGAAATTTAACTTTAAGCTGTATGAGCTGTCTGAATTGTCAAGTTTCAGTCTCTTGACGGAGACTACATCAGCTTAGTTCAATAATTGATTATCTCAGAGGATGATTAATAATTATCTCATGCTATTTAGAAACTCTGAATAACAGTCATTTAATGTCTTTGATTAATATAAATGGGTTAATCACCCAATAAAACTTTCATAAGGAACAACTTTTAAGAAATAAGTTCCAAAAAAAAAAAAGAAGTTCCATGTAGGAAGAATTATTATCAGTTTAAGAATCTAGCCCCAAAAGGGCTATAATCCTAATGTCCATGAATAATATATAAAATACGGTATAGATATACAATGGAATATTATTCAGCCATAAAAGGAATGAAATACTGATATATACTACAACATGAATGAACGTCAAACAAACAGTATGCTTAGTGAAAGAAGCCAGTCACAAAAGACCATATAGTATATGATTCAGTTTATCTGAAATGCGCATCAGGTACAAATCTTTCAAGACAGAAAGTATATTCGTGGTTACCAGGGGCTGGGATGGAGGAGAATGGGGAGTGTCTGTTAACAGATATGAGACTTCTTTTTGGAGTGATGAAAGATTACGGTGATTGTTGCACAACTTTGTATAGTATACATTAAAAGCACTTAAGTGTACACTTAAATGGGTGAATTTTATGGTATATAAGTTGTATCTCTCTAAAGCCGTTAACATTTTTCAGAATCACAAATTGAACTTCATAATTTTCCATTTGACTTTACCCCACATTTGTCTGAATTAATGGACTCTTACAGCCTGAGAGTAAAGTTGGGTTCTGGAGAAAGAAAAACAAAAGCAAACAATAACTGTGTGTCTTGCCTTGGGAGAAAATGCTAGAACCTCAGCCCTGTCTCCCCACTTGCATTAGGTCTTCTCTTGCACCCTGTTCCTTACTCATGGCAGGAGGGTATGAGACAAGAGTGTGGTCCAGGAGAAGCTGTTTCTCCTAATACTCCGTCCCCATAAAGGACCCAGGGCTTCATACATCCCTTCCATACAGAGAATAAGGCCTGTGGCCTTCAACCACACGGAAGCAAATCCTCCTCCTTGACAATTTTCCCTTTTCTCTCTGCAGCCAGTTTTACCTGGCACTAGATCTGCAAATGTGACCCTTTTTCCTTTTCCCCCTTTGAGGCATTTAACAAATTTCTACCAAAGTCATCAAGATACACAACTGCATTCTCCTAATTATGTCATCAGTCAATTGTGAAAATTTCAGAAAATATATAAAAGCATAAAGAAAATACAACCATTACCTCGTACTAAACTTTTATAACATTTCGGCATGTTTCTCTCTGAAGTTATACATATATAACTTTTATATATATAGATATGTATACATATCTATATATATATCTATATAAAAATTTTTTTACCCAGTTGAGAGGACACTGTAAATTCATTTTTGTAGATTATAGAAATCTTATAACTAGCCACCTTGTAGGCAGTAACTGCTAAAAAGCCTAGCATCAAACATCTTACAACATTCATGTTGTAGACAAAACTCGCTTCTAGATTAATTTTATGCTTTTCTATTCAGATTTCTTCTGTCCTACTTTCCATGTTCTCTTATTTCTATATTTAATCTTGTTTTATTATATGCATTTCTATGAAACACTCTAAAGGCTTTCCAAAATAAATAGTTTTTCCAACATAACCATTTCAAGGATACAGTTCACTAGTATTAAATATATTCACATTGTAATCTTGCAAAACTGAAATTCTAGACCCATTGAATAACAACACCCATTCCCCCCTTCCTCTACCCCCTGGTAATCACCATTCTACTTTGTTTCTATGAATTTGACTACTCTAGATGCCTCGTGTAAGTAGAGTGATACAATATTTGTCTTTTTGTGACTGTCTTATTCTGTTTAGCATAATGTCCTCAAAGTTCATCCATGTTGTAGCACATTGCAGAGTTTACTTCCTTTTTAAAGCTGAATAGTGTTCATTACATGTATATGTCATATTTTGTTTGTCCATTCTTTTTTTTTTTTTTTTTTTTTTTGGGCCATGCATCATGGCATGCAGTATCTTAGTTCCCCAACCAGGGATCAAATCCTTCCCCCCTGCAGTGGAAGCATGGAGTCTTAACCACTGGACCGTCAGGGAAGTCCCTGTCCATTCACTGTTGATGGACATTGGGTTGCTTCCACTTCTTGGCTATTGTGAATAAAGATGCTCTGAACATGGATGTGCAAATATCTCTGAGACTCTGCTTTCAATTCTTTTGGATGTGTAGCCCGAATTGGGATTGTTGGATCATATGGTAGTTCTATTTTTAATTTTTGAAGAACCACCATACTGTTTTCCCTCGTGATTGCACCATTTTACAATCACATTAGCAGTGTACAAGGGTTCTGATTTCTCCACATTCTCACCAACACACACTATTTTCTGATATATTTTGCAATAATGGATTTATTTCAGTGGTCAGGAACCAAGTATTTTCAGATTTTTTGGGTAATAACCATCCTAATGGGTATGAGGTGATATCTCATTGTGGTTTTGATTTGCATTTCTCTAGTGATTAGTGACATTGAGCACTTTTTCATATCCTTGTTGGCCATTTGTATACCCTTTTTAGAAAAATGACTATTCCAGCCCTTTGTCCATTTCTGGGGAGAGTTATTTGTTTTTGTGTTGTTGTTGAGCTATAGGAGTTCTGTATACATTCTGGATATTAACCCCTTATCAGATATTTGACTTGCAAATAATTTCTGTCATTTCATAAGTTGCCTTTTCACTCTGTTCATGTGTCCTCTGATGCACAGAAATTTTAACGTTTGGTGCAGTCCCACTTGTCTATTTTTGCTTTTGTTGCCTGTGGTTTTGGTGTCATATCCAAGAAATCACTGCCAAATCCAACGTTGTGAAGCTTTTCCCCTACATTTTCTTCTAGGAGTTTTACAGTTTGGGGTCTTATGTTTAGGTCTTTAATCCATTTTGAGTTAATTTTCATATATGGTGTAAGATACGGGTTTAACTTTATTATTTGCATGTGGATATCCAGTTTTCCCAGCACTATTTGTTGAAGAGAAAGTTTTCTGTCCCATTGAATGGTCTGGGCATCCTTGTCAGAGATTATTTATTTGACCATGTACATGAGGGTTTATTTCTGGGCTCTCTATTCTATTCCTCTGGTTTATATGTTTGTCTTTAGGCCACTACCACACTCTTTTGATTACTGTAGCTTTGTAATATGTTTTGGAATCAAGAAATTTGAGACTTCCAACTTTGTTTTTCTTTTTCAAGATTGTTTTAGCCATTTGAAATGATTTGAGATTCCATATAAATTTTAGGATGGATTTTTTTTTTTATTTCTGCAAAAAAATGTCATTGGGATTTTGATAGGGATTACATTGAATCTGTAGATTGCTTTGGGTGGTATTGACATCTTAACAATGTTAAGTCTTCCAATCCATGATTACAGGATGTCTTTTCAATTATTTATGTCTTCTTTCATTTCTTTCAGCCATGCTTTATTGTTTTCATTGTACAAGTCCTTCAACTCCTTGGTTAGGTCTATTCCTAAATATTATATTCTTTTTGATTCTATTGTAAATGGAATTGCTTTCTTAATTCCTTT
Organism: Stenella coeruleoalba; assembly: GCF_951394435.1. Classification (NCBI taxonomy): domain Eukaryota; kingdom Metazoa; phylum Chordata; class Mammalia; order Artiodactyla; family Delphinidae; genus Stenella; species Stenella coeruleoalba. The sequence goes on along the minus strand of NC_137158.1, from coordinate 15,610,169 downwards.
TCAGATTGTTCATTGCTTGTGTATAGAAATACAACTGATTTTTTGTGTGTTGATTTTTGTATCTGGAAACTTTGCTGAATTTGTTCACTCTTCTAACTTTTTTTTTTTTTTTTTGGTGAACTCTTTAGGTTTTTCTACATATAAGATCATGTCATTTGCAAACAGAGATAATTCTATTTCTTCTTTTCTGATTTGGAGGCAATAAACAATTTTTTAAATAGAATAAGTTTTCCTGTTTGAGATATAATTGACTTACAAAATTGTATTTGTTTTAGGTGTACAATCTAATGATTTAAAACATGTATATATTGTGAAATAATTGCCACAACAAGTTCAGTTAACATCCATCCCCTCTCATAGTTACAAATTGTTTTCTTGTAATGAGAACTTCAAAGATCAACTGTCTTAGCAACCTTAAAACATACAATACCATATTGTTAACTATAGTCACCATGGTGTACAATACACCCCTAGAAGTTACTTACCTTATAACTGGAAGTTTGTACCTTTGACCACCTTCACCCATCTATCCCACCCCCCACCCCATGCCTCTGGCAACCACCAATCTATTCTCTGTATCTATGAGGTTTTTTTTCTTTTAGGCTTCACTTATAAGTGAGATCATACAGTATTAATCTTTGTCTGTGTAGCTTATTTCACTTAGCGTAGTACTGTCTAGGTTAATCCATGTTGTCACAGTTGGCGGGGTTTCCTTTTTATGGCTGCATAATATTCCATTGTTTATCTATACCACATTTTCTTTATTCATTCATCCATTGATGGACACATATTTTTTTCCATGTTGTAGCTATTGTAAATAATGCTTCAAAGAACATGTAGGTACAGATATCTTTTCAAAATAGTGATTTCATTTCATTCAGATATATACCTAGAAGTAGAATTGCTAGATCACATGGTAGTTCTTTTTTTTAATTTTGGGGAAATGTTCATACTGTTTTCCATAGTAGTTGCCCCAATTTGCATTCCCACTGACAATGCAGTGTTCCCTTTTCTCCACATCCTCACCAGCATTTGTTATCTCTTAACTTTTTTATAATAGCCATTCCAACAGGTGTGATGTGAAATCTCACTGTGATTTTGATTTGCACTTCCCTGATGATTAGTGCTTTTCCCTTTCATGTATCTGTTTGTCATTTGTATGTCTTCTTTTTTTTTTTTTTGGCGGTACGCGGGCCTCTCACTGCTGTGGCCTCTCCCGTTGCGGAGCACAGGCTCCGGACGCGCAGGCTCAGCGGCCATGGCTTACGGGCCCAGCCGCTCCGCTGCATGTGGGATCCTCCGGACCAGGGCACGAACCCATGTCCCCTGCATCGTCAGGCGGACTCTCAACCACTGCGCCAGCAGGGAAGCCCTGTATGTCTACTTTGGAAAAAAATGTCTATTCAGTTCCTCTGCCTAGCAAATATTAAAACTATTTTATAAACATTATTTTTAATTGCTACACATGAGTCCGTCATCTAGATCTACCATAATTGACATGAATATTCTTCATTCCTCTGTTGTTGGACGTTTAGATTGTTTTAAATTTGTATTATGAAGAACAATATTCCAATGTATATTTCTGTGTATAGTTCTTTGGCCATATTTAACATTTTTTTTACTTATGATAGATTCCTAGAAGTGGCACCACTGAGTTAAAGATTATGAATAGTAAGACTTTTTGTAATACTAATTTGTAAAAGTATAACTTAAAAAATATTAATTGAACGTGTAACATTTGGGATACATTGTATCTATCTTTTGAGAATTTACATTACATATCACATTTTTAGATGGCATGAAATATACCATATACGTAGCTTTAAATACACAAGTATATGAATTATATTTTTTTATAAAGTTGAGCTCTTTTTTTTTTTTTTTTGCGGTACACGGGCCTCTCACTGTTGTGGCCTCTCCCGTTGCGGAGCACAGGCTCCGGACGCTCAGACCCAGCCGCTCCGTGGCATGTGGGATCTTCCCGGACCGGGGCACGAACCCGCGTCCCCTGTATCAGCAGGCGGACTCTCAACCACTGCGCCACCAGGGAAGCCCAAGTTGAGCTCTTTTGTTGACTCTTACATTCCTTTCCAATCCTGCTCCTCCTTGTTGGGGTGCCAGACAGCCAATGATAAAGGCTGGGTTCCGGGGGCCAGGTTGGGGTGGAGTAGCTTCCTCTACTTGTACCAAGTAGGGGGTTTTAGACAAAGGTCTTGGGGGCAAGGCTGCGAGTGATTTTTCTGAGGAGATGTAGAGCGAGTCTGAAGGGCCTGACTGGACTTCAAGTGTAGAGCTATGGCCTCAGTAAGGCTCGTGTAGCAGCTGGGGGGCAGTTGGAAAGGGGGGGATATTTGGAGTTGTCACAATGATTGGGAGGGTACTGCTGGCATTTAGTGGGCAGGGGCAAGAAAGACTAGAGGCATCACATGGCTTGAGACTATTCTCTTAAAATAATTTTTTCAGCTCCTAATGTCAGTATCTCTCCCACTGCCACATACTGGGCTAGTTTTGTGTTGACATATCTAGACTCCAAGGGCCACCCTGTATTCTGTTCCTTTAACCATTAAGGACCATAGAATTGTGAACATTCAATAAGTGATAACTTCAGCATCCCTAAATATAGATCACTGAATGTTGTATACGTTTTTAAAATGTACATTTCATTCTTTTTTATGGCCGGTAATATTCCACTGTATATATGTACCACATCTTCTTTATCCATTCCTCTCTTGCTGGACATTTAGGTTGCTTCCATGCCCTGGCTATTGTAAATAGCGCTGCAATGAACATAAGGGTGCATGTTTCTTTTCAAATTATGGTTTTCTCCAGATATATGCCCAGGAGTGGGATTGCTGGATCATATGGTAGCTCTTTGCTGTACAGCAGAAACTAACACAACATTGTAAATCAACTGTACTCCAATAAAAATTTTTTGGAAAATGTACATTTCAGTGATGATGGGTTGAGAATAAAAGGAGAAAATTTATATTTATTAAAAACATATTAGGTACCACAAACTTTATGTATTAGTTTCCTATGGTTGCTGTAACAAATTACCACAAACTGGGTGGCTTAGAACAACCGAAATGTATCCTCTCACAGTTCTGGAGGCCAGACGTCTGAAATTAAGGTGCCAACTTTTGGAGGACCTGCGTTCTCGCCACAAGCTCTAGGGGAGGATGCATCCCCTGCCTCCTTCAGCTGCTGGTAGCTCTCAGCCTTCCTTGATTTGGGCTGCTTTCCTCCAATCTCTGCCTCCAATGGCCTTCTCCTCTTCTGTCATCTCACTCTTTTATAAGGACACCTGTCATTGGATTTAGGGCCCACTTGGCCAAACCAGCATGATCTCCTTGTCTCAAAGTCCTTAACTAAATATCAAAGACCCTTTTTCCAAATAAGGTAACATTTACAGATTCTGGGGATTAGAACATGGATCCCTTTGGGGGGTGGAGAGTCACCATTCAGCCCACTATACTTTATTCCAGAATTGTGTTAATTTTCCAGCAATCTTGTGATGGGGACATCATTATCCCTTGTTTATACGTGAATAAATTGAAATTTAGAAAGAATAAGTACTTGGCCAAAGTGTTCTGGCGCCTTCCAGAGCTAAGATTCACCCTGAAGCTCCTGCCGCCTAGATGCAGTGTTGATCAGCTGTGCCCTGTGCCTGGTCAGTTACAGAGCACTGTCCTCACTAATGCAAAAGTAGCCTCAGACAGGGACTTCCCTGGTGGTCCAGTGGTTGAGAATCTGCCTTCCAATGCAGGTGACACGGGTTCGATCCCTGATCGGGGAACTAAGCCGGCATGCTCTAGAGCCCACGTGCCACAACTAGAGAGCCTGTGTTCCACAACTACTGAGCCTGCACTCCACAACTAGAGAGAAGCCCGCATGCTGCAACTAAGACCCGACACAGCCAAATAAATAAATATTTAAAAAAAAAAAAGTAACCTCAGACAGCAGTGTTCACAGGTGACCTTGTACATGCCACTGATCTTGGCCTAAAAGAAGTAAAAGTTCTCTTTGCTAAAAGAGCATTCCACTTAAAATAAGAAAAAATAGAGGCAACAAATTAAATGTATTCTATCACAATTCCAAATAGGTATCAAACTAACCTAAATTTACGTATTCATGCAACGTTCCCAAAGTGCCTTTTTCCATTTTCTTATCCCCTGAAAAAAGACACATTTCTTCAGCTCAGTCTGATTTATTCTTTCAACATTTGTTGAGTACCTACTACAATGTATGGTCCAACCTCCCTTGAAATAAAAGGCATAAAGATATTCTGGCAGTTTCTATATCCTGGATTATTTTTTAATCTACTTTATGGAGTATTAACTTTTTTTTACTCTTTTACTTTACTTAAATTTGGGATGTTTTAAATAGCGTTAAGATTTTACATAACTGCAACTGGTTACTTCTAAAAATTTTTTTTCTTTAAATAAAGCTTTTTTTTTTACAATTTAGATTTAGGAGTGGTTTGAAACAGGTCTGGGGTGCACATTCAATCAGGTCCATCGAAGCAATTGCGAAATAAAGAGAATATCATGGTGTTTTCAAAGATACCTTGTCCTTCTATCAAGGATGGGTTTTTCAACAGATATATATTACAATGCCTCAGGAGTGAAACATCTCATGTATTCAAAAAGTTCGTAGTTTAGAATCATAGCATCTTTTAGGGAAGGGATGGATTTCTTGATAAGCTTGTGTGTTTAAGGAAATAACACGTTTAATGAACTCACACACACAAATAACATCTGTTATCACTGATTAGGGAAATTTAGTGGAAATGCAAAAATTGAAATGACATTAATTTGGCCACGTTGGGGAGGATCTTCAGAAGAGATTTGTGTTTAGATGCTTTAAAATGTAAATAGTGCCCATCAGGGGACATAGCTTCACTTCACATAAGGGGTTTTCAGATAAATGAGTGGGAGAAATTTGCACTAATTCTATAGGGGCATAATTAAAAATAATTAGAAAACAAACCTCACATATTTTATAAAATAACGTCAAGAAAACAGACAGAGATGGATTTTGCACTTTCAGAAAGCAGTGAGCATGTAGCACAGGCTTGAGATCTGAAGTCCCCAGTGATGAGAGCTTCCTTCCTTGTGCAAACCTGCCAATACACTTTTTAAGAAAGATAAGAAGAAAACATTTACAAAGGCGGTCTCCAAGGAAGAGAAGGTATGCGTTTAATGATCCAGTCCTTGGCAATCATCAATAAGTATGCTAGTGAAAGGCAACTAAGGAGTATAGTATACATGTTGCAAATCCAGGAAGATACTACTGTGGCTGGCTGGCTAGGTAGGTAGATAGATAGATAGATAGATAAACATGGTGAAATGAAAAAATAGGCAGAATGACCATCACTCTGGCTTTTGCTACAATAACAAATAATGGCCACATCTCAGTGCAACTACAAACATTTATATCTTGCTCACATATCATGAGAGCTGTAGGTCAACTGGACTTGTGCTGAACTTGGCTGTGCTCTATATGCCTTCTCATTCTCGGACCCAGGTAGAAGCAGCAGTCACTGTTTGGAGCACGCAATACTCATAGTTGAGAGATAGAGGCAAACCAAACCACACTAGGGCATCATAATTTTCTGCTGGGACATAGCATATTTCCCGTCTGCTCACCTCCTATTGGCCAAAGCAAGTACAAAGTCAGCAGGGCAAGAAAGTAGGTTGCATTACAAGGAAACATGGCAAAAGTGGAGAGGAATGAAAAATTGTGAGCAAATAGTCTATCACACCTAAAATGTAGAAAACAGCAAAATAATATGACCAAATATATATATATTAAAGAAAACACTATGATTATTAAACACTTATGCAGTTCCAACAGAAAACTCCTCCAGTCAGTGGTGGATTCAAGTTTTATGGGGCTTAAACATATGCAATTTTTGTGATTCTCTTTAGGAAAATGTGATCAAATACTCCTATTTCATAATTAGAGCCCCTGAAGCTTAAGTTTAATTATCTTCAAGGTAAATTCGATTTTGCTTTCAGTTTATATATTGTAAAAACCCTAATTCCATTCATCAATAAAATGTAGCAAAATATATATATCCTCCACTTCAAAACTTGTACTGACACAGTTCTTTAAAAATAAAATACTGTAATTTTTAATAGGCAAATGGTCATTTATTAATTTGGACTTAAGAACACAATAAAATAATCTCTGTCTTCCTGAGGTCACATAGGTCACAGACTTAAAGGGAGGTGGGAATTCCCTGGAGGTCTTTGTCTGAAGAAACCCATTTTTATTTATTCAAAGAATCCAAATTGGCTGCCATTGTTAAATATATTATGACCTATGATGACCGCTGAAGATAGCTGATGTGGAGATGGAAGATTTTCACTAAGAATTAATTGATGTATTTTTTCAGTCAACACAAAAAGTAATTTATTTCTTATAAATTTTCTGCACTCCCCGATATTGTTGAGAATAATGAAAGAATGGTATGGTTTTTCAAGCCAGGTGAGTTAAAACTAAACAATAAGAAGAGAATAAGGCTGGAATATATTGGAGTGTATAGTGGTAGTCCCAGATCCATCAGTACATTAAGACCTAAGGGTAAGGTGAAAGATGAAAGCCAGAAAGACTGCACCCCAAGTCTTTAACATTCTACTCTTCACTTGGTACGGTAGGCAAGATAGCATCCCCCCCAAAATCCGTGTTCAAATCTCTAGAACCTGTGAATATGTAAGGTACTTTGCAAATATGGTTAAGGTTATAGACTTGGAAAGGAAGAAATTTTCCGGAATATCCAGATGGGCCCCATCTAATGACATGAATCCTTCCAAGCAGAAACCCTTTTCCATCTGTGGTCAGAGAAAAGTGATGTGATGACCAAAGGGTCAGTGAGACTTGTGAGTCAGACTCGACCTGCCGTGCTGACCTCTAAAAGCAAACACAGCCCTGCGGACACAGTGATTTTAGTCCAGTGAGATTCTTACTGCACTTTTGACCTACAGAACTGTAAGATAATACATTTGTGTTGCTTTAAGCCATGAAATTTGTGGCAAGTTGTTACTGTAGGAATAAAAAAGGAATACATTTGGTGAAGCAGGGAAGTGACTCATACAGATGCTGCCCTTCATTACCTGGTGTGACTGCTCCAGGAAGCTCAAACCTCACCCCCAAACCTCAGCACCCACATTTCTGGGATCTCCCAGGTACATACACTGACACTCTGCCATGGACCACCAGGCATTTTTTCCAACTCAGAAATCTCATCTAGTTTATCTCTTCCAGTTTCCTCAGTTTGTGTCTGTGAAGTGACGTTTCAGATCCTCTTAGTTTGATTATTCTGCATGAGATAAAGTGGGAAAATACACTTTGGCAACCCCGTGGGTCACATTCTTCTGTGTGATCAAGCTGTTTGTAGTGGATCAGGGAAGTGATTTTGGAAGTACGTTCATTTTCTACTGGTACAGTGTTTGACAATTTGTTTTGTTCATATTGCTGAGACAGAGAGCAGAGAATGTTAAGTTCTTTTGTGGTCCTTGAAATATTTGAACTGTTAAACTGCATTCTGATTAAATCCACTTAAACCTTGTGGCAACGCATTTCTGTATTTTTGTTTTGTGCTGGACAAACTGCTGTGCAAAACAAGTTATCTGTCTAGCTCCAAAGGGGATACACAGGAAGAAACCATAGAGGAAACTTTAATTAAAAACAAAGACAAAAGTGAGCCATTTGGGAGAGTTAAAAAAATATATAGAATATATGCAAAGGCAAGGAATGGGCTGATTCTAAAACACGGTTTAAAATAGTTTGAATGAAAATGGTCATGGACTGGAGGTAAGAAACAGTCGCACATAAGCTATTATGAATGGTTTTCTTTGCATATAAAATAGGCTGGAAAAAGGATTCAAGCAGCAGTGAACGTGTGTTAAATAAATGGGCTAACTATTGAGGAGGAACTGAAATCCCCCTGGAGAAAGACACTGTGAAAGAATAAATCCATTTGCCAATTAATGGACCAGAATGATGAGCTTTGTATTCAATTGGCATTATAAAGTTATTATATAATATTTTAATATACCTTAATACATATTCTTTTTCGACATCAAAGGATCTAATAGTGCTGAGAAGAGTGTTTAGCATCCTCACAGAGCTTAATTTCTGGATTTCAGCTGTGCATCGCTGAACAAACAGAATGTAATATTAATGGAGCATTGCTTTGCCCAGAATATTGACTATTTATAATATTACAGTCATTAAAAAGAAGCACCAGTTTACTGATACAATTTAAATACTAGAGGTTGGAAAAAAGAGAACGTTATTTGTGTTCCTAAATTAGAGATATTTATTCACGCCAACTTTCTTTCCACTGTAATGGAAGTGGAAGCAACAAGAATGTACTGTGTATTTCCCCTTGAGAAAGAGCTAAGTGTAACACAGAACACTGGACCTGGTGCCAGAACACCTGGGTTCTAGTCCCCATTCCTCTGGTTCTGGCATTGACAATGCTTGGAGGCTTCCTAGGCCTGAAAAACAGAGATAATGTTACCTGTTTTTGTCTGATTCACAAAATGAGGTAACATGATACACCGCAATATGAAAGTGCTTTGTACATTTTAAAGGGTCCTATACATTAGGGTCCTTACATTAGGCTTAAAATATATTAAATAGTAGATAAATCAGTGAAATACCAATTCAGCATAAATATATATTGTCATAACAATTGGCAGACTTTTACAAAAATTTAATCTAATGGTAGTTTCATGATCTGCGTCTTGTCATCAACTTAGGCTGTGTACATTTACAGTGATGTTCATTACACATGAATATTTGGAAAATAAACATTGTCTTCTCCATAGTTTTGCCTAGAGCTAGCCTTTTCCCTTAGTTTCTGAGTTCTCTTATATTGGTTGTTGACAGCCAAATCGTGTGTCCATAAAGGTGCCAGAACATGCTAAATTCACTGACCTACTGACCAGCAAATATTAATCACATATTATGTGCGTAGCTCTATACAAGGTACTATTCAGTAAACTCAGCAAAATGAGCGGTTTGATTTTTTTCCTCTTCTATATAAATTGACTAGCTCTTTGTCTGAATTAATCAAATCAACCAGTAGGTTTTTGGCTTCCTGTAGACACAGCTTAAATGTCACTCTCTATCTTCAAGCTGCTATTTTGAGAATTGGTGATGTGTAGGTGGAAAACACTTTACTATTTAGAAATAGAGTACTATACAGTAAGGCTTATTAGACAGTTGTTTTCACTTTGTAGGTTTTATTTCATTTAACTTTTTATTATGGAAAATTTTAAACATGTGCATAAGCATATGGTGTAAGAATCCCCATACACTTAACCCAGCTTCAACAATTAACAACTCATGGTCAATCATGCTTCGCCTCTACCCCCAACAAACCCTCACCTACCCCGTATCATTTTGGAGCAAGCCTCAAGAAATCATATAATTTAATCCTTAAATTTTCCAGTATGTACCTCTAAAAGATAAGGATTTTGAAAAAAAATAACCACTATAGCATTATCACACCCAAAATAAAATTAACAGCAACTCCTTAATATCATCAAATATTCAGTGTATGTTCAAATTTCCAACTATTTTATAATATTATAATTTTTGCAGTTTGTTTCATTTAGTATTTCAAATAAGGGCCACACATTGCGATTTGTCCAAATGCCTCTTAACTCTTTTTTTTTTTTTTTTTTGCGGTACGCGGGCCTCTCACCGTTGTGGCCTCTCCCGTGGCAGAGCACAGGCTCCGGACGCGCGGGCTCAGCGGCCATGGCTCACGGGCCCAGCCGCTCCGCGGCATGTGGGATCTTCCCGGACCGGGGCACGAACCCGTGTCCTCTGCATTGGCAGGCGGACTCTCAACCACTGCACCACCAGGGAAGCCCTTAACTCTATTTTAATCTTCAACTCTCTCTTTTTTCTCCCCCTTGCAATTTATTTGCTGAAGAAACTGGGTCATTTGTCCTGACCTTTTCTACAGCCTAGATTTCACCGAGTGTATCCTGTGGTATAGTTTAATATGTTCTTCAGTCCTATGTGTTTCCTGAATATTAGTAGTTGAAAATATGATATCCACATGTAACATCTTTTATTTTAAAATAAACTTTTTACTTTAAAATAAACTTTTTATTTTAAAATAAACTTTTTATTTTATTTTAAAATAAACTTTTTATTTTAAAATAAACTTTTTATTTTATTTTAAAATAAACTTTTTATTTTAAAATAAACTTTTTATTTTAAAATAGTTTGATATACAGAAAAATGTGAAGACAACACAGACAGTACACCCAGTCTCCCCTGTTATTAACATCTGAAATTAGTATGGTATACTTGTTATGATTAATAAATATTGATACACTCTGATTACCTAATATCCGTACTTTATTCAGATGCCCTTAGTTCTTGCCTAATGTCTTTCTCTGTTCCAGGATCCCATTTAGTTGTCATATCCCATTAGCCTCCTTTTAGCTGTGACATTTTATCAGACTTTCCTTGTTTTTGATGACCTTTACAGTGTTGAGGCCAACCGGTGAGGTGTTCTGTAGAATGTCCCCCAATTGGGATTTGTCTGATGTCTTTCTCATGATTCAACTGGGGTCTGAGGGCTTTGGGGAGGAAGACCACAGAAGCAAAATGCCATTTTCATCAAAGATACATACTCTACACCTGACTTCCCACCTTGGTTACCCGGCGGAGGTCGTGTTTGTTAGTCTTCTCCATTATAAACCTACTCTTTATTTTCCTCTTTCCCTATAGTACCATTTGGAAGGAAGGCTCTACGCGAAGCCCCTATTCACAGAGCAGAGAATTATTCTCCATCTCCTTTAGGTGGAATAACTACATACATTATGGAAAATTCTTCTATATTTTTTTCTATGTGTGTATGTTTCTATTTATTTAATCATGTATATATCAGTATGGACTTCTGGTTATTTATTTTACACTTTGGATTATAATCCAAAACTACGTTATTTATTTTGTTGCTCAAAATGTTCCAGCTTTGGTGTTTGGGAGCTCTTTCAGTTGACTCCTATGTCTCTTTATCAGAGACCCCTACATTGTGTGTGTAGAAGTGGGTGTATATTTTAAGCCCTCCCTTACTTTCTGGCACACAAGATACCCCAGGCTCATTGTGTATATTCCCTGTCCCCTTTTTCTCCAAGGAGCACTGGTTTCTTTTATTGGAGAATAAAAGATCTGGGCACCAAATTTAATAACATATTTTTAAAGCATTCTTTTGCTGTCATTTTGTCTGTTTTGGAAACTTTGAATTATTTTTGTTATAATTTATTATTATAAAAGTTTGATGTTTTATAGTTCCAGTTTGCAAAATTCACTTTTAATCTAACATTTCTGCCTATATTGAATATTAAGCCTTTTATTTTCAGCAAGAAATTTGCACAATTTTGTTTCTATATCTCTTACTATTAAACTCAGAGTCTGAAAACTTGAGTTTTTCTACATTATGCCCATTCAATCAGTTCAAGTGGCTATTTGGTTAAGTGAAGCTAAGTATCTAGGACCTTTGACTGTTTTTAAAATATTTTTAGTGAATTGACTAAATATTTTGACATCTTATAATTACAAAGTACCTAGAGAAAGTAGATAAAAAGGCAAATATCATAAGGAATGAATATGTTTAGTTCTGTGAAAATCATCCAGTAAAAATTCATGTAGGCAGATCCTTCTAAGGTGGACTTTTCTGCATAGCTAGGTAAACCAGTAGCTAAAATTTTCACTGTAAAATTTATGAAATGTTTCTTAAGAAAATAAACAATGGAAATTTTTGTATCCAGTACTAGAAGAAAAAAAGAAAACATTTTCAAGGAGCATCATTTCTATACAAAATACACTAATTACATTTTTTCCATTTATTGGTTAGAGATCTCTTCATATAATTTTTTTTTTTTTTTTTTTTTTTTTTTTTTTTTTTTTTTGCGGTACGCGGGCCTCTCACTGCTGCGGCCTCTCCCGTTGCGGAGCACAGGCTCCGGACGCGCAGACTCAGCGGCCATGGCTCACGGGCCCAGCCGCTCCGCGGCACGTGGGATCTTCCCGGACCAGGGCACGAACCCGCATCCCCTGCATCGGCAGGCGGACTCTCAACCACTGCGCCACCACGGAAGCCCCTATAATTTATTTTTTAAAGATAGGTTTATAAAAGTTATCAGGAGTCCCAAAGCCAGGCTACACTAGCAAAACAACTTACTAACTATTCTACAGTGGGCAAGTCAATCTTTCTGTGTTGTTTCCTCCTCTGTAAAATTGGTTGTAAAGATAAATTGGTTCACATATGTAAAGTACTTAACATATATATCTACATGTATGTGTGACATACACGTATATCTACATATATAAGCATATAAATGTTATATATATTTACATGTATATACACATAATATGTAAATCCCAGCCCATCCAAATGTTCAATAACAGTTGTCCCTTTCTTATCTTTAATAGTTTTTTCTTTTCTATCTACATACTTTAAGGTTACTTTTCTTTAGGAATAGTCAATAACTTAGACATTTTGCTAATTCAGACTGACTTTACCATTCAGTCCAAGTTAGTGGAATTTTGCCATAGTTAATTAATATGCTTTCTCCAAATCAATACTGTAATGGAAATTTTTTTTTTTTTTTTTTTGCGTTACACCGGCCTCTCACTGCTGTGGCCTCTCCTGTTGCGGAGCACAGGCTCCGGATGTGGAGGCTCAGCGGCCATGGCTCACGGGCCCAGCCGCTCTGCAGCATGTGGGATCTTCCCGGACCGGGGCACGAACCTGTGTCCCCTGCATCGGCAGGCGGACTCTCAACCACTGAGCCACCAGGAAAGCCTGGAAATGTTTTTATATAATATATACTAATGAGTTTTTCTCTTTTGCATTTCTTAGTGTGTGACCTTTGCTCATTCTGTCCAAGGCATTAGGGTTATGTTATAGCTGGAATGCAAAAATAAAGAGGGTTTCAATATTCAGCTTTTCATATCCAAAGCAGGGGTTTTGAATTTGCAATAAGAAAATATTCCTAAAATCCAGGCTTTGTCAAAAGACTCCGCAATTTTGCAAATTGTTTTAGCCCCATGTTGACTTTGTCCACGGAAATTATCAAGTGCCAGGGATAGACGGGCTTCAGGATAAGACCTGAGGGAAGACCTTGTAGCTTGGCAAGCTCACAGAGAAGGGAAAGGAGAAGTTGAGCTATCTCTTTTGTCCTAGGGAAGATCTGCAGCAAGAGGAGAGAGACAGAGACAGGAAGGAAGACTCATTCCTGACCACCACTTTGCAGGCAGGAGCCGCGCCGGAAGGGGTGGTGCCTTAAAAACGTTGGAGAACCCTGAAGGCAGAGGGCCTTTGCTTTACTCCTTCTGTGGGACACAGAGTGGAGACATGGGGTGAGTGGCCCTGCAATGGCACTTGGTGGAGAGAAGTTATCTAGACCAAAGCGTCTGGTCTCCTGGCTCCCCTGGCCTATGTGTGGTGAGCAGAGGGTCCAGAAGTAATTGTGTGTCCTAGTGGGGAAAGCAAAGATCCAAAAAGGCCCAGTGGACCGACAAGATCCAGAGGTGAGGCAAAGAGGCAAATGGTCCACTGGTGTGTGTCCACACGGTGGCTTACAGGGCAAATGGGACCATCAGCACCCTGCAGTCACAAGTCCAGGGACCAGGCCAGACACTGAACTGCAGGGACCAGGGAGGGTCCACGGAGGTCATCGTCTGAATCCAAAGCCCCTTCTCACCACACACCCACACACCCCTTACATGACATCATGACTGTGTCTTGGAGCTGAGGAAGGGGAAAAGAAAAATCTTAAATAATTAGCATCTTCCCAAAAGAGACTGAGTAAGCCACCCAAAACTCAGTTACAGTGAATCTGTAAATATAAAACATACTATCCAGTAGGTGAGATGGGGTGGCAGGGAAAGTTATTGGATTTGCAACTCCACTGCAAACAGAAACGGATTTGAATGCCGACCCTTCCCTGGCTGCTATGAGGATGAAGCAGGACGGTGGTCAGGAAGGACTTTGGAAAGTGAGGGCGCGCACTGCGGGTGGTGAGGAGGCAGCTGTGGACCCTGCCACGCCGGTAGGACCAGACAAGCAGCGGGCACAACTTAGCCCTGGGCCAGGAGGCCAAGCGCAGACAAGAAGTCAAGTTCAGGCCAATTACAAGGAATCAGGTAGAAGAAAGCAGGAGTCGAGAGTGGCAGATTCAGCTGAGAAGCTGTTGAAGGGAAGCCAAGTGGCAGCAGAGGACCAGGTCTGAGCACGACCTCCCTACTGAGGGGACTCGGAGGTACAGTCTCCAGGAATGACAACTGGCCTAGGGCTACCTGATGTTTTCCTTAGTTACATGTATGATGCTGAAAAGCAGTTTCACTGAAAGTATGCCCTGAGTGTGACTATTAGTGGCCTGGAGAGCCTTGAATTAAAGTTAAGAATCATGGTGTGACTATTAGTGGCCTGGAGAGCCTTGAATTAAAATTAAGAATCATCTGGGCTTCCCTGGTGGCGCAGTGGTTGAGAGTCCGCCTGCCGATGCAGGGGATGCGGGTTCGTGCCCCGGTCCGGGAAGATCCCACATGCCGCAGAGCGGCTGGGCCCGTGAGCCATGGCCTCTGAGCCTCCGCATCCGGAGCCTGTGCTCCGCAACAGGAGAGGCCACAGCAGTGAGAGGCCCGCGTACCGGAAAAAAAAAAAAAAAGTATATATATTTTTTAAATAAAAGAAAATGCCTTTCCGTGAAGAAAAAAAAAGAATCATCTTGCCAGGGTAGAGAAATACAAAAAGGATAAATCATAAATCTAAGTGGGATCAGGATTATTCATTCGTGAGAAATTTTTCTCAAAGTTTAAATTGAGGAAAGAGAGCCTTTGCTAGAACCTGGCCAAAAAAAAAAAAAAAAAAAAAAGTTGCTTCAGGAATTCTGAAGGACCAGGTGCCATAAATATAAATGGGTTAATTCGTTCATATTTACGGCACCTGGTAGGTGCCAGGTTCTTTGTCAGGTAATAAAGGGGCCCTTGCTAACCATCCGTAGGAACACAGACAACTCAATGGACCTTTAAAACAAACGCACCATAATGGGGGCGGTATGGGAATGCAGAGGAAGGGCGGGGCGGGGCGGGGCGGGGGGGGGAGGGGAATGGTAGTTTTTATCCTGAACCTGCCAGTGTGTGTCTAGTTGATCAAACATCTCCTTAATACATATTCACGGAGGATCTGCAATGTGGGAGGTTGTCCTGGAGAACACAGAAGTGAATGGGGGGGGGGGGTGCCAGAGGGGCTTCATGGTAACATCTAAGTTGACACCCGAAGGAGTAAGCAGCTGCTGGGTGAAGATGCTCCCGGACAAGCGGACAGCACGGGGCTAAGGCCTGGAAGGGAAGAGGATTGCGCGCTGCGGGATCTGCGCATGCTTGCGTTGCACGCTCTGCGCATGCTTGCGCTGCACCTGAGAAGGCGCGCAAAGGAGCGGCGGGGGATGAGGCAGGAGAGGTGAGCGGAGCCCCTAAGGTGACGGTGATGGAGTCCAAGGGAGCCGGGGGAAGAGGATGGATGCAAGATCTATTTGGCGAGTGCAGGTGACAGATTTTGGGGACTGAGTGGACATCGAGACAGATGAAGAGGAGCTCAGAACCAGTCCAGTTTTCTGGCTTAAGCAGCTGGTGGTGCCTTTTACCTGAAGAAGCTACGCCTGAGACACTGCGAGCAGGTGCGTAGGGCGAAGGCACACGGAGTTCACCTGGGACTTGCTGAGTTTGAAATTCCCATGAGAAGTCCACGTGGAACCCTGGAGAAGCAGTTGGCTCTTTGGGGCTGGGGTTCTAAAATGAGATGGAGATGCAAATTTGAAAGTGGTCCCCATAATTTAAGATGCCTGACTATTGAATAACACTGGCCGTATTCTTTTCTTTGCCTCGATAGAGCTGTCTAAAATGGTCTTTAGGGCTTCCCTGGTGGCGCAGTGGTTGAGAGTCCGCCTGCCGATGCAGGGGATGCGGGTTCGTGCCCCGGTCCGGGAAGATCCCACATGCCGCGGAGCGGCTGGGCCCGTGAGCCATGGCCGCCGAGCCTGCGCGTCCGGAGCCTGTGCTCCGCAACGGGAGAGGCCACAACAGTGAGAGGCCCGCGTACCGCCAAAACAAAAAAATAAAATGGTCTTTATTTTTCAAATTGTATATCTTAAAAACAAAGTTTCAGAGTGTATTTGAAGTAGGAATTAGGAATATCAGCTGTAATATTAAATAGGTACTTAGTAATTAAAAAAGAAATCAGTTTACTGATTTAAAATGTTGGGGTCTTTTGCTATGACATGTTTTCTAACACAATTATAAAATGCATGTTTACTTTAAATTATATATTGTTCTTTATAATCTTACAATTAAAATGCTTTAATTTCTCTAATTTCTTATTAGTGTTATTGGAGCCTGGGTATAGTTTTTTTCAAGCCACAAATCAAATTTTAATCATTGCTTACAGAATTCAATTAATTTGTGAGGTCATTTCATTTTTTAATGTTTCTTTTTTATGTTTGTATTGAGATATAATTGGCATATAACATTGTGCAAGTTTAAGATGTATGTGAGGTTATTTCTTTAGTGAGTACCTTCATCCAAGCATACATGAGCACCAAAATTTTGAGTCTTTCATTGTCAATAAATTGGGAAATTGCTAGCATGGAACAACCTTGATCAGTGTGACTGGGGCCTTATTTATAGCTGTGTAGTAACTTGTGACTTAAGCCCAGCAAGCTGACATACACTGGAAGTATTTTTGATTTTAAAATGCTAATCATTGTTCTTCTTTTCACAGAACCAGGTGGGTTGAAGATCAGGTTCCAAGCCTTGAGCTCTGCCTGACAACAAGGCCTGGCACGATCACTGCCTTTGCCCAAGGCTGACGCTGCTTGACTGTGAGCCCAGTGTCTACAAGGTCAGGCCCTTACTAAAACCCTGCACAACAAGCTCTGTGTTCACTGTGGGTTTTTTACTTGATGCAAGTGGAATAGTTGGGCTAGACAGAGAGCTGCCTTATGTAAATGCCTGAGAAGACAATTGTCTTGCCATGTATGAGTTTCTGTTTTATCATAACGTTACAAAACTTCCAAGGGGATTTTGACATAAACTAAGCATTTGAAATCTGTTTACCAGATCTAAAGCATCCAGAGTTCCTGTCTGCCATACATATGCATAGCTTGGCAAAGAGCCGGAGGGTGAAAACTCTGTATCAAAGCCAGTGTGTTTGTCACTTGTGAAAAGGTGAGTGTGGGCAACTACTATTATGAGCATGACATGAAAATACCATTTGGAGTTTCATCCAAATGTCAGAGAAACTTTGAAATTGTTCAACTTTGTACCATTGGCAAAACTTAATCTTCTAGATCCACCAGCTGTATTCATACAACTCTAGAAACCAGGATAAAGTCCCAAAAGAAAGAGAAGGGGTGGGGTTTAGTGACATATAGAAAATGTGGCTTACTTACCAGGAAAGAGATATTTTGTTTTTACTTTCTTACATTATCTGGGGACAATTGATTTTTTTTTCTGGTTTCAAATTATTTATTTAAAAATAGAGTATGAAAAAGAGATGTAGAAATCTATCAGATTACATTTTTGGAAATAATGATAAAACAGAACATTTGCAAAGCTGTAGTCATGTAGGAGTGCATTCAAAAATCACACAGCACTCATTGGGCTTTTCCTGGGAGTAGAATTAATGCTGAGAAAAAATAAATGAAGGAAGTAGCAGATAAGGCTCATATGTCAACATTGTTTTTACAGCTAAGACAATTGTTTGATTTAAATCTGACTTTCCTGATGCATTTATTCAGATATGTGTGTATAATGTGAAATGGAATTTTGAAGTCACCCATTTGATTTAATGTAGACCGCCAGGCCGTTTAAATAGTGTTCTTGAATGAAATTTTTTAGCCTGAATTATCCAGTGTAACATTCTAGTTAATCAGATATCTTATTAATACATACTTACTGAGCGCCTACTACGTGCTCAATTGTTCTAGAGGATGCAGAGAAATGTGAACCACTGTCCCTGTCTTGGGAGACTTTATACTCCAGCAACATAATAACAATGTATACGTAAACAACAGTCATTTACCATTCAGGCAGGGTGCGATGAGGGCCAAATAGGTTGAAGAGAGAGTGAATATCTTTGAAGTTCAGAGGAAGAAAAGAGATCTACAGATTGTGAGGGTCTAGAAAGAATTCTGAGAGAAAAAGTTTAGGCTTTAGAGTGAAGATTTTCATTATTTAATAGAACATTATTCTATTGTGACCAAAGAGTTATCTCCTACACGAGCCCTCAAACTTGTTTGTGTTGTATGACTAATGTGGTATTGTGCATGCCATGCTGTTTAATTTTTGATGATTTTAGTCCTTAAATTCTTTGTTACCAATTAAAAACCAACAAAACCCAAAACAAAATTAGTCACATGACTATGTATCTCCAGATAACGTACTTATATAAATTCATAGTTGTTATAAAAACAAGTGGTACTAACAAAAGACCCTGTAATGAATACGAAATTATATAACTCTTAATGATAATGGTACAGCTTAAATCTGAGTGGGGAAAGGTGACCAGTTGTTCTACAATTGTACATTGATGTATTTTCCTTCAGGTTTTCTTCAAATTCACAAGATCTTGTTTCTCACTTAGGAATTCATATGACCCAGAGTCACTATTTTTCATACAAACAAAATAACCACACTTTTCAATTTTCAAAAGAAGTTTCCTTTTGCTAACCCAAGAAAATCCAAATAGATCAGATTTTTCTCAGTTCTAGCCAAGTGTTCATTTCTGGCCAAAGATTCTGTCATAAAGGCTGAATTTGGGGGAGATTTAGCCCTAGGGTAAAAAAAAAAAAAGAAGCAATATAAAGGAAATGATAGTGTAATTTTTAGAAGAATATTATAGCTATGGGTACTAATTTATTCTTCTAAACTGCCTCAGTATTAAGAATTGGTCTAAAACAGACAAACCCTACTACATTTGTATTGGATGATTGCTCAGCTATTACATATGTGCAGAGAGGTGGTATAGCATAGGGGGTTAAATGCCCAGACCCCAGACCCTAGAATCCAACTTGTCTGGCTTCAAATCCCAAACCTGCTGCATTTTTAGAACATTACCCTGGGCAGATTGCTTCAGCTCTATCGTTTTCTCAACTGTAAAACAGGAATAATAACAATGCCTGTTTAAAAGATAAATTGATACACAGCAAGCAATTAAAATTGTACCTAGCAAAGCGCAATCACTAAGTGTCAGCCATTTCGTATTGTTTTGCTTTTATATAGTGACAGCTGCAGGTATACCGTTTTTTGACTTTTCTGTCTAAAACCCCTTTTCTTTCCTCTCCTCCCGGCACCCTCATTCCCATCTCCTAGACTGTTTGTCTTTCATTCTCATGGCCATTTTCATTGCCTAACACAGTGACTTCACAAAGGTGCTCCTAAAGATTGAATGAATGAATGAATAAATGAATGAACCAAACTCCTAGTTCTTTTTTCAGTCCCCTCAGAATAATCCCTGGCCCCTAACCCTCTCCTGTAGTGGAGAGGGAGCCCTCCTTGCTCCCATAAGCCCTTACGTGTGCCCAACTACTACAATTAGCATAATTAGGCTTGGTTGGTCTGTACATGACTCTTTCTCTTTTTCCTGTAGGTTTCTTCAGATTCACAAGATCTTGTTTCTTCCTTAGGAATTCTTTGAACCAGAATCTGTGAGCTTCCTGAGAGCAGTGGCTCTCACCTGCATCGCCTGATGCTTGGCAAATGATTGATTGATTGAATGATGGTACGAATGAGTGAGTGGACTCATCCCAACTGCTCAGCAGAGGCTGGAGAGTCTCCCACCACTTGTCAACCTCCAGGAATTGTAAGCACAGGGCCGTGGTTCCTCTGTAGCGTGGCCTGACCCTGGGAAAGGGTGGCAGGAACCAGTAGCACAGAGCTCTGCCTGCCACTGTCTGACCACAGAATGAATATGGTCTCTGGAACTTCTTATACCTTAATACCTTTGTTTTACAAATGAAGAAATTAAACCTAAAAAAGTTTTAACTAGCCAAGATCTCCTAGTGTATTAGAGAAACAACTGGAAATACAGTCTAGGTCTCCTGGCTTGTACTCTATACATATTCACACAAAGAGATTTTCCATATAAGGCTTGCATGTTCCATTGAAAGCGGAGGAGTAACAAGTGAATGGAGGAGGGAAATAGGATAAGTAAGAAATGTCCTTGTTTTTATTATTCATTATTCTTTTTTTTAATATAAATTTATTTTATTTATTTTATTTTTGGCTACCCTGTGTCTTTGTTGCTGCACGCAGGCTTTTCTCTAGTTGTGGCGAGCAGGGGCTACTCTTCGTTGCGGTGCGCGGGCTTCTCATTGCGGTGGCTTCTCTCGTTGCAAAGCACGGGCTGTAGGCATGCGGGCTTCAGTAGTTGTGGCACTTGGGCTCAGTAGCTGTGGCTCGTGGGCTCCAGAGTGCAGGCTCAGTAGCTGTGGGGCACAGGCTTAGTTGCTCCCCGGCATGTGGGATCTTCCCAGACCAGGGCTTGAACCCATATTCCCTGCACTGGCAGGTGGATTCTTAACCACTGCGCCACCAGGGAGGCCCCTCGTACTCATTACTCTTAATAAAAAGCCTTGCTGGTTAAAATATCCTCCCGCATGAATGTTTTAACTACAAATGATCAAAGCCATATATAGCAATTACAAATAAATGTCATGGTATCCTACATTTTAGAATCTAAAAACATGCACTGCTTTTGCCTGCCCAGAATCTTGTCCCCTTTCCGGTAACCACACCTCGATTTCCCTTTGGAGGTCTATGTCTTCCCAACTGCCAGCCTTCTTTGTGGTAATTTCAGGGAAGACATCCAGATCCCCCCAGTCAAGGTGTGGCCTTGTGAACTTGGTTAGGCAGATCAGACTCTCTCCCTGTGAACTGGTTCCTGAGCAGAGTGGCTCTGAGACAGAAAATGGCGAGCACAGATTCATTCCAATAAGCTTTCTAACGATGATGTCCATGGATTCCTCCTACCTAGATTCCTGGAACTGTTCTAGGATCTGTCCTTACCAGGATGGCTCATCAGCTCTATCTTTGATTTTGGAAGCTAACCGATATCCTTCCAACAAATTTCTTTACTGTTGAAGTGGTAGAGTTTTTTTTCATTGCTTACAACAAAACTCTACTAGTGGTTGGACTGCAAGTTGGTTTGTGTACAAACCAAACTAGCAGAAAAAGAAATAAATGTGGAAAATGTGTGTGTGTGTGTGTTCTCTGCTAAGTATATAACTGCACAAGAGAAAACAGACTTTGTGCTACTATATATACAAAGTGAAAACAGGTCAACTATGATTTTACCATGGAAATCTGTCTTAAGATGACCTTGAATTTTAATTACTCAAATGAAAACTTTCCTTGCATGTTTAAAGTTGTCATACTCTTTTTTTTTTTAAACATCTTTATTGGAGTATAATTGCTTTACAATGGTGTGTTAGTTTCTGCTTTATAACAAAATGAATCAGTTATACATGTACATATGTTCCCATATCTCTTCCCTCTTGCGTCTCCCTCCCTCCCACCCTCCGTATTCCACCCCTCTAGGTGGTCACAGAGCACCAAGCTGATCTCCCTGTGCTATGCGGCTGCTTCCCGCTAGCTATCTATTTTACGTTTGGTACTGTATATATGTCCATGCCACTCTCCCACTTTGTCACAGCTTACCCTTCCCCCTCCCCATATCTTCAAGTCGATTCTCTAGTAGGTCTGTGTCTTTATTCCTGTCTTGCCCCTAGATTCTTCATGACCTTTTGTCTTTTCTTAGATTCCATATATATGTGTTAGCATACAGTATTTGTTTCTCTCTTTCTGACTTACTTCACTCTGTATGACAGACTCTAGGTCTATCCACCTCACTACAAATAACTCCATTTCATTTCTTTTTATGGCTGAGTAATATTCCATTGTATATATGTGCCACATCTTCTTTAGCCATTCATCTGTTGATGGACACTTAGGTTGCTTCCATGTCCTGGCTATTGTAAATAGAGCTGCAATGAACATTGTGGTACATGACTCTTTTTGAATTATGGTTTTCTCAGGGTATATGCCCAGTAGTGGGATTGCTGGGTCATATGGTAGTTCTATTTGTAGTTTTTTAAGGAACCTCCATACTGTTCTCCATAGTGGCTGTATCAGTTTACATTCCCACCAACAGTGCAAGAAGGTTTCCTTTTCTCCACACCCTCTCCAGCATTTATTGTTTGTAGATTTTTTGATGATGGCCATTCTGACCGGTGTGAGATGATATCTCATTGTAGTTTTGATTTGCATTTCTCTAATGATGTTGAGCATTCTTTCATGTGTTTGTTGGCAACCTGTATATCTTCTTTGAAGAAATGTGTATTTACGTCTTCTGCCCATTTTTGGATTGGGTTGTTTGTTTTTTTGATATTGAGCTCCATGAGCTGCTTGTAAATTTTGGAGATTAATCCTTTGTCAGTTGCTTCATTTGCAAATACTTTCTCCCATTCTGAGGGTTGTCTTTTGGTCTTGTTTATGGTTTCCTTTGCTGTGCAAAAGCTTTTAAGTTTCATTAGGTCCCATTTGTTTATTTTTGTTTTTATTTCCATTTCTCTAGGAGGTGGGTCAAAAAGGATCTTTCTGAGATTTATGTCATAGAGTGTTCTGCCTATGTTTTCCTCTAAGAGTTTGGTAGTGTATGGCCTTACATTTAGGTCTTTAATCCATTTTGAGTTGATTTTTGTGTATGGTGTTAGGGAGTGTTCTAATTTCATACTTTTACATGTAGCTGTCCAGTTTTCCCAGCACCACTTATCAAAGAGGCTGTCTTTTCTCTACTGTATATTCTTGCCTCCTTTATCAAAGATAAGGTGACCATATGTGTGTGGTTTTATCTCTGGGCTTTCTATCCTGTTCCATTGATCTATATTTCTGTTTTTGTGCTAGTACCATACTGTCTTGATTACTGTAGCTTTGTCGAGTCTGAAGTCAGGGAGCCTGATGCCTCCAGCTCCGTTTTTCGTTCTCAAGATCGCTTTGGCTATTCGGGGTCTTTTTTGTTTCCATACAAATTGTGCAATTTTTTGTTCTAGTTCTGTGAAAAATACCAGTGGTAGTTTGATAGGGATTGCATTGAATCTGTAGACTGCTTTGGAAGAGTCATTTTCACAGCGTTGATTCATCCCATCCAAGAACATGGTATATCTCTCCATCTATTTGTATCATCTTTAATTTCTTTCATCAGTGTCTTATAATTTTCTGCATACAGGTCTTTTGTCTCCTTAGGTAGGTTTATTCCTAGATATTTTATTCTTTTTGTTGCAATGGTAAATGGTAGTGTTTTCTTAATTTCACTTTCAGATTTTTCATCATTAGTGTATAGGAATGCAAGAGATTTCTGTGCATTAATTTTGTATCCTGCTACTTGACTAAATTCATTGATTAGCTCTAGTACTTTACTGGTAGCCTCTTTAGGATTCTCTATGTATAGTATCATGTCATCTGCAAACAGTGACAACTTTACTTCTTCTTTTCCAATTGGATTCCTTTTATTTCTTTTTCTTCTCTGATTGCTGTGGCTAAAACTTCCAAAAATATGTTGAATAATAGTGGTGAGAGTGGACAACCTTATCTTGTTCCTGATCTTAGTGGAAATGGTTTCAGTTTTTCACCATTGAGGACGGTGTTGGCTGTGCGTTTGTCATATGTGGCCTTTATTATGTTGAGGAAATTTCCCTCTCTGCCTACTTTCTGAAGGGTTTTTATAATAAATCGATGTTGAATTTTGTTGAAAGCTTTCTGTGCATCTATTGAGATGATCATATGGTTTTTTTCCTTCAATTTGTTAATATGGTGTATCACATTGATTGATTTGCGTATATTAAAGAATCCTTGCATTCCTGGGATAAACCCCACTTGATCGTGGTGTATGATTCTTTTAATGTGCTGTTGGATTCTGTTTGCTAGTATTTTTGGGGGGATTTTTGCGTCTATGTTCATCAGTGATATTGGCCTGTAGTTTTCTTTCTTTGTGACATCTTTGTCTGGTTTTGGTATCAGGGTGATGGTGGCCTCATAGAATGAGTTTGGGAGTGTTCCTCCCTCTGCTATAGTTTGGAAGAGTTTGAGAAGGATAGGTGTTAGCTCTTCTCTAAATGTTTGATAGAATTCGCCCGTGAAGCCATCTGGTCCTAGGCTATTGTTTGTTGGAAGATTTTAAATCACAGTTTCAATTTTAGTGCTTGTGATTGGTCTGTTCATATTTTCTATTTCTTCCTGGTTCAGTCTCAGAAGGTTGTGCATTTCTAAGAATGTGTCCATTTCTTCCAGGTTGTCCATTTTATTGACATATAGTTGCTTGTAGTTATCTCTCATGATCCTTTGTATTTCTGCAGTGTCAGTTGTTACTTCTTTTTCATTTCTAATTCTATTGATCTGAGTCTTCTCCCTTTTTTTCTTGATGAGTCTGGCTAATGGTTTAGCAATTTTGTTTATCTTGTCAAAGAACCAGCTTTTAGTTTTATTGATCTTTGCTATTGTTTCCTTCATTTCTTTTTCATTTATTTCTGATCTGATGTTTATGATTTCTTTCCTTCTGCTAACTTTGGGGTTTTTTGTTCTTCTTTCTCTAATTGCTTTAGGTGTAAGGTTAGGTTGTTCATTTGAGATGTTTCTTGTTTCTTAAGGTAGGATTGTATTGCTATAAACTTCCCTCTTAGAACTGCTTTTGCCACGTCCCATAGGTTTTGAGTCGTCGTGTTTTCATTGTCATTTGTTTCTAGGTATTTTTTGATTTCCTGTTTGATTTCTTCAGTGATCTCTTGGTTATTAAGTAGTGTATTGTTTAGCCTCCATGTGTTTGTATCTTTTACAGATTTTTTCCTGTAATTGATATCTAGTCTCATAGTGTTGCAGTTGGAAAAGATACTTGAGATGATTTCAATTTTCTTAAGTCATACTCTTTTATAAAAACATATTATGCAATATTACAGGTTTCTCTCTACAGTATACATTTTAAATTTAGGTTCTTTGTAAACTGATATATTTCCCTTACAAGTTAATATTTTAAATAAACTGCTTTATTTATATACATAATCGTAAAACAGTAAGACATCAAATTCATAAATTAGAGAAAATAATATGTAATTGTAGTTTAATTTATTCACATTTATTACATTAAGCTACAAATCCATTGCCCTTTATGAATACATAGATATATGCAAAATTCTGTGTAAATCCTATGAACTGTAGCTGTTCTTTAATTTTTTTTTTTTTTTTTTGCCACACCATGAGGCATGTGGGATGTTAGTTCCCCGGCCAGGGATCAAACCTGCGCCTGCTGCATTGGAAGCATGGAGTCTTAA
The DNA here is from genome assembly GCF_951394435.1 of Stenella coeruleoalba. NCBI lineage: Eukaryota > Metazoa > Chordata > Mammalia > Artiodactyla > Delphinidae > Stenella > Stenella coeruleoalba. The sequence continues at coordinate 15,584,751 of NC_137158.1, read as the reverse complement.
CCACTGGACTGCCAGGGAAGTCCCCTGTTCTTTAATTTTTAATTCGACTTAATAAATTAAATTAGAAAGTTCATAAAATGTGTTCATGTAGAAAAGCATTTATGAAAAGTTTCTAAGAATTAACCTACAAGATTAATCATCTATGTTCTCTCTGAAAAATGATTTTTTTTGGAATAATGTGTCACAAAGGTCTTCAGTAAATAACATTCAGAAATTTTTACCATCTCTCCTTTTGGTTGCGAAGTTTTAAGAGGTGTCATCTATTTAACTCTTGGGTGACTGTATTTTTTGCAGGCAGAATTTTACATCAAGCACTGGAAATAATTCTGGGGCAGTATTTATAATGGTAGCAAAAAATTACCTACAAATTTGCCAAAAAGTCTTTACAATGCCTGTAATACACATTTTGTATAATACATGTACGCATATTCTAAAACTTCTTCTAATAGTTAATATATCAGCCTCTTTTGGCATACTCCTGAATTTTTAAAAATGCATACAAGGCAACACTAGTTTTTATTTCTTCCTCAATACAGGAACCACATACATAATATTTACAACTAAGCAGAAAAATTAAAAAGACATGAGGCTGATACAATCTCCCTTCCCTTATTTAAGGTTGCTTTCCATTGCCTTTCACACCCTGACCTGTAGAACAGGCTGAAACACTGGTCTTCAGCAAGGGTTGACTTTGATGTGATGCGTGCAATGTTGTTTAGCAAACGTTCTCTGATAACACTTAGTAAAATGGTTTGGTGAGTTGGCAAAATCTTTAAGAAGACAGTCCTGGTTTCCTTAAATTCTGTGCTTTGTGATTTGTGGAAACTACTAGAAACGTGTGTGTGTGTGTGTGTGTGTGTGTGTGCCCATTTAGTTATCTGTTTGGTGTTGCTCTTTTGTGCCAGTTTTCAACTGAGAGGGAACTTTAAAAAACAAAAGATTTTCTATTGTTTGTGAGATAGAAATCTTTACTTTTAAATGTAAACTACATATATATTTTAATTGTTTTTATTTATTTATTTTTGGCTGCATTGGGTCTTTGTTGCTGTGCACAGGCTTTCTCTAGTTGTGGCGAGCAGGGGCTACTCTTCACTACAGTGTGCGGGCTTCTCATTGCAGTGGCTTCTCTTGTTGTGGAGCACAGACTTCAGGAGTTGTGGCATGTGGACTCAATAGCTGTGGCTCACAAGCTCTAGAGCACAGGCTCAGTAGTTGTGGCAAATGGGCTTAGTTGCTTCGTGGCATGTGGGATCTTCCTGGACCAGGGCTCAAACCCGTGTCCCCTGTGTTGGCAGGTGGATTCTTAACCACCGCATCACCAGGGAAGCCCCTGTAAACTATATTTTAAGATTTGGGAAAAATATATCCACCCAACTATTAATTCATGGTTACACTGGTGGAAGAATGTTTTAGGGAAGGAAAGAGCAATGGTCAGGAAGGGGAGAAAAAGAAAGGAGATTTTTATTTTTAACTCAAGATTTTTTCCTTTTTTTGGTTTTTCAGTAATTTCTTTTTCATTTTGCATTTCTTTTTTTAAATTGAAGTATAGTATTTTGTCACATGTTTTTTCTGCATCTATTGAGATGATCACATGATTTTTATCTTTCATCTTATTAGTACGGTGTATCACACTGATTGATATGAGGATATTGAACCATCCTTAGATCCCTGGGATAAATCCCACTTGGTCATGGTTTATGATCCTTTTAATGTATTGTTGTATTCAGTTTGCTAGTATGTTGCTGAAGATCTTTGCATCTATGTTCATTAGTGATATAGGCCTATAATTTTTTTGTAGTGTCTTTGTCTGGTTTTGGTAACAGGGTAATGCTGCACTTATAGAAAGAATTTAGGAGTGTTCCTTCCTTTCAATTTTTTTTTGAAATTGGGGGGGAATAGTATTAACTCTTCTTTAAATGTTTGGTAGAACAGCTTCACCTGTGAAGCTGTTTGGTTCTGGCCTTTTTTTTTGTTGGGAATATTTTGATTACTGATTCAGTTTCACTGTTGATAATTGGTCTGTTCAGGTTTTCTAATTCTTCCAGATTCAGTCTTAAGAGATTATGTATCTCTAGGAACTTACTCATTTCTTTTAGGTTGTGCAATTTGTTGGCATATAATTGTTCATAGTAATTTTTATGATAATTTGTATTCTGCAGTATCATTAGTAATTTCTCTTTCATTTCTGATTTTGTTTATTTGGGACTTTTTTTTCTTGATGAGTCTGGCTAGAGATTTATCAATTCTGTGTATCTTTTCAAAGAACAAGCTCCTAGTTTCACTGATCTTTTCAATTTTTTTAGTCTCCTTTTCATTTCTTCTTGCTCTGATCTTTATTATTTCCTTCCTTCTACTAACTTTGTTTTTTCTTTTCCTAGTTCCTTTAGGTGTAATGTTAGATTGTTTATTTGAGATTTTTCTTATTTTTTGAGGTAAGCCTCTGTTGCTGTAGACTTCCCTCTTAGAATTTCTTTTGCTGTGTCCTTTAGATTTTTGTACATTATATTTCAATTTCATTTTTCTCAAGGTATTTTTTGATTTCCTCTTTGGTTTTTTTGTTGACGAATTGGTTGTTTAGTAGCATGTTGGTTTTTTTTTAGCCTCCAAGTGTTTGTGTTTTTTCCATTTTTCTTCTTGTAATTGATTTCTGGTTTCAAATTGTTGTGGTTGGAAAGGATGCTTGGTAAGAATTCAGTCTTTTAAAATTTATTGAGACTTGTTTTGTGGCCTAGCATGTGATCTATCTTGGAGAATGTTCCATGTGCATTTGAAAAGAATGTGTATTCTACGTTTTGGATGGAATGTTCTGTATAAATTTATTATGTTCTTCTGATCTAATGTGTTGTTTAAGGCCTATGTTTCCTTAGTGATTTTCTATCTGGTTGATCTATCCATTTATCCATGATCTATCTACTATTATTGTATTACTGTCAATTTCTCCCTTTATGTCTGTTAGTATTTGCTTTATATATGAGGTGATCCTATCTTAGGTGCATAAATATTTATTTATTTATTTATTTTGTGTACAGTCTTTATTTGTTAAAATACCATTAGAATATTCCTCAGGACAAGAGCAAAGATCATCCCCTGCAGAAACTTTGGAACTATATACAGAACTTTACAGAACACAGGACAACACTTTAGCTGAATCCTACCTGCTGACCAGAGAAGGGTGTTCTGAGTGGACTCAGCAAAGAAAAGGAAATCAAGCAGGGAAGGAAAGGTGCCCATCTGAATCAAACTTCAGCTGCCATCAGGGCAAGTCTTGTGACGGTCACAGATCGGAGACTCTGTTTTTGGAAGGTTCGAGTACAGCACAGGGGTTCCATGTGTCTTTACGGCTACACCCCAGGCTGAGGTGCCATTAGGTCAATGTCACTCAAATTCCTGGCCAGCCAAACTCCGGCAGCAAAGAGTCCCAAATTGAGGATCAAGTTCCTGCGGAAGTCATTCCTATTGGTGGCGAAGCAGTAGACGCCCCGAAGCCAGTCTCCCACATTGTCTGGGATTTCGGGAGCTTCATTTACCGAGCCCGCAGCGATCACGCCGGCCCCACTGGAAGCCATAGCAGCACCCCAATGCCAATATTTATTAATGTTATATCTCTTCTTGGATTGACCCCTTTATCATTATGTAATGCCCTCTTTGTCTTTTGCTACAGTCTTTGTTTTAAAGTCTATTTTGTCTGATGTAAGTACAGCTACTCCAGCTTTCTTTCTGTTCTATTTACATGGACTATATTTTTCCATCCTTTCACTTTCAGTCTGTGTATATCTTTAGATCTGAAGTGAGTCTCTTGTAGTCAGCATATCTCTTGTAGTCAGCATAATGTTCTGGGTCTTGTTTTTTGTTTTTTTTTTAAATCTTTTTATCCACCCTGTCTTTTGATTGGAGCATTTAGTCCTTTTCCATTTAAAGTGATTATTGATAGCTATGTACTTATTACCATTTTGTTAACTGTTTTCTAGTTGTTTTTGTAGTTCTTCTCTGTTCCTTTCTTCTTCTTTTAGTCTCTTCCCTTGTGATTTGATGATTTTCTTTAGTGTTGAGTTTGGGTTTCTTTTTATTTTTTGTGTATCTATTGTAGGTTTTTTGTTTGTGGTTACCATGAGGTTTATGTATATTGACCTATATATACTAGATAGTTTTAAGCTGATAGTTGCTTCAGTTTGAATGCATTCCAAAAGTAGTAAATTTTTACTTCTCCTCCACCTTTTATGTTTTTGACATCATATATTACATCTTTTTACTTTGTGTGTCCCTTAACTGTTTAGTGTAGTTGTAGTTGATTTCACGACGTTTGTCTTTTAACCTTCATCGTAGTTTTTTAAGTGGCTGATCTATTGCCTTTACTTTATATTTGCCTTTACCAGTGAGAGTATTTCTTTTGCATATTTTTGTATTTCTAGTTATGATCTTTTCTTTTCCACTTAAAGAAAACGTTTAATGTTTTCTTGTAGGGCCAGAATAGTGGTAATAAACTCTTTTGGTTTTACTTGTCTGTAAAACATTTTATCTCTCCTTCAATTCTGAATGATAACCTTGCCAGGTAAAGTATTTTTGGTTGTAGGTTTTTTCCTTTTAGCACTTTAAATATGTCATGCCACTCCCTTCTGGCCTGTGAAGTTTCTGCTAAAAATTCAGCTGATGTACTTGTGGAGGTTCCCTTGTATGTGCTAGTTGTTTTTCTCTTGCTGCCTTTAAAATTTTCTTTTTATCTTTACCTTGTGCTGTTTTAATTATGATGTGTCTTGGTGTAGACCTCTTTGTGTTCATCATGTTTGGGACTCTCTGTGTTTCCTGGAGCTGGATATCTCTTTGCTCCCCTACATTAGGGAAGTTTTCAACCATGATTTTTAAAATAAATGTTCTACCCTTTCTCTCTTTTCTCTTCTGGGACCCCCATAATGTGAATGTTAGTATGTTTTATGTTGTCTCTGATGTTCCTTAAACTATCCTCATTTTTAAAAAATTCTTTGTCTTTTTTTTTCTCTTCAGCTTGTGTAATTTTGACTACTCTGTCTTCCAGATCACTGATCTGCTCTTTTCTGTCATCTAATCTACCACTGATTCTCTCTAGTGTATATTTCATTTCAGTTATTGCATCCTTTAGCCCTGATTGGCTATATATATAAATTTTTTCTAATTCTTTGTTGAAGTTCTTACTGTATTCATCTATTCTTCTCCCAAGGTTGGTGAACACCATTATAATCATTACTTTGAACTCTGCATTGGGGAGATTGCTTATCTCCATTTTGTTTAGCTCTTTTTGAGGTTTTTGGCCATTTTTGTTCATTTGAAATGTATTCCTCTGTCCTCATTTTGCCTAATTCTCTGTGTTTATTTCTATGTACTAAGTAGGTCTTTTATGCCTCCTGATCTCAGAGAAGTAGCCTTACGTAGGAGATGTCCTATGGAGTCCAGCAGCATGGTACCCTCTAGCCACCATAGCCACATGCTCCAGGGGTGTCTCCTATGTTGACTGTGTGCACCCTTCTATTGTAATGAGGCTGAATGCTCTAGGTGTGCTGATAGGTGGGGCTGGTCCCTGCCCAGCTAGCTGCAAGGCCCGATGACATCTGACTGCTCTGGGTACACTGGTGGGTGAGGCAGGCCCCTGGCACTAATAGGCTAGAGGGAGGATTTCAAAATGTCTCCCACCAGCGCTGGTATCAATGTGGTAGAATGAAATTCCCCCCAAATGGTTGCCACTAGCATCTCAGTCCCCAGGAGGTTTCCCAGCTGCCTCCTGCTTGTCTGGGAGGCTCTCCAAGATCAGCAAGTAGGTCCGACCCAGGTGCCATTCAGACTGGTGCCTCTGTGCTGGGACTTGGAGCGAATGTTTTTATGTATGCCCTTTAAGAGCAGAATCTCAGTTTCTTACAGGCTTCCAGCCCTCCTGAATGTAAGCTCCATTGGTTCTCAAAGTCAGACATTTGGGTACTCAACTTCCCAGTTCAGGACTCCTGGGCTGGTGAGCCTGATGTGTGGCTCAGACCCCTCCCTCCTTGGGAAGGACCTCCGTGGTCGGGATAGCCTTCCGGCTTATGGGTCGCCACACCAGGAGGGTGGGTCCTGACTAGATTACATCTCCACTGCTCCTACTCATTTCATTGTGGTTCCTTCTTTATATCTTTTGTTGTGGGAAATCTTTTCTGCTAGATTTCAGGTTGTTCTCAGAGATAGTTGCTCTGCTGGAAGAGGTAAGCTCGGGATATTCCTACTCCATCATCTTGCTCCCTCTTCTAACTCAAGATTTCTATTTTTAACTATATTGTTTGGATTTTTATAACAAGCGTACACTACCTTTATAATTAAAAAATAAATATGAAAGTGTTTAAAATTTTATTAATATTGTAAAACAAAACCCTATAAAAACCAGAAAAATGTATATTTTTCATTCATTCTTATTGCTTTTGAAGTTTGATTTTTAAATTTTGATTAAGGTCTTTACAGTCATTTCTATAAAAATGATTAGTACTATTATTAACAATAATGGTGATAGCAGTAGCTGCCAGGGCTTGGGTTAAGTACTTTACATTTATTATTTATTTCATTCTCATAAAATCCTATCAGTAGAGGCAGAGCTAGGTATGGTGGGGTTTGAAATTTATATGATTGGGGGAGGAAAATAATGAAAAATTACCAGGGCCCTTCACAGGGCCTTGGAAAGGAATCTGAGCAAATAAGAGGCCTTGAAGCCAAGCTTCATAGGCTTCCTAAGAAATCCACCTCTACTTATCATTCATGAATTAGCTTCATTATATGTGCAATAAACTGAGGCCTAGAAAAATGACTTACCTAAAGTCATACACCTAGTAAATGGCTGAGCAAGCTAATTGCAGTATTTTATTATTCTAATAGGATTATCCATATCTCAGCAATTTTTGACCTAAAGTATTTCCAATGGAGAGTTGGAGAGAGAACTCAACTCCTGCCTAGCTCTGAATGCTACAGAGATGGACCACCATCTCTTCCCTTCTTGATTACAGCACTAAATTCCTAACAGGCTTGCCTACCTTTCCTACCATTCTTCTTCTTCTGCATTCCAGTAATCATCTCGTCTTCTCTCGACTTCTAAAACAGGACACATTCTCTTCCTCCACGTTTTTCCACAGATCATCCTTTTCCCTGAAACAATTTTTTCTCTCCATCTCGACAATATCTGCTTATGCTGCAGGTTTCCAGTTAATATCCTGTTTTAGTGAGTTGTTTCCAGATTCATAAGACAGGCTAGGTCCCCTTCCTGTATGTTCTATCATAATAATCAATTCACTTTATCGCATTTATTTGTTGAATGCATCTTCCCTGTAAATTCTTTGAGATACAGAGGTCTTATCTTCTTCACTCCTGTGCTCTCAGCTCCCCAAGTTGTACCCCAGGAATCTACAGGCTTCTAAGTCTCTATACTTTCCCTACCAAAGCCCAGGGAATCTTTATCTAGTCTGGGAGGGGTCGAGAAAACTTCTCTTCTTACACTTTCTACCTTCTTCCAAATATTTTGTCTTTGCCAAGGCCAAAGTTTTTGAAACTCAAAAGCAAAGAATTGATCCCTCTGTTCTCTGCATTCTGCTGTTTCATCCTTCTGCTGAGACAATGGCAGAAAAGTATGGGGTATAGAAATGTGTATGTGCGGGAGGGGACCAATCAAATGTTATCTCAACTGTCAGTCCACCTCACATTCATAGCGAGCACCTGCCCCAAAGATGACACCTGTTCTCCATGATTTCTGGATCCTGTGCGGCACTGCCTAGATTCCCACTCCATGACTAAAGGTCTTATTCACTGGGGAGACAGGAATTTTGCCTGCTGACAGCTATCAGCTTGCAGCTTTCTCTGGGAATTGCCCTCAGCTGTAGAGAGCTTCCTTGCCTAGGTTCAAACCTCTTCCCTTCGATATCTCATATCCAGTATAAAGAAGGGCCCCTTCTGCTAACCTAATCCCAGGAGTTGGCTGAAGTCTTGTGACTGCATTACAGCCCATCTTCTTCGCGCCATCTGGCCTCCTTCCCTTCCCCCATTGGTGTCAATCCCAAGACCAGTTCCCATAAATTTTCTGCACGCAAATCTCTATCTCAGAATCTACTTCCTGGGGGACTTATCCTGCAACAGACACCTTTAGACTCCTTCTATCTGTCATCATATATATATATTTTTTCATCCATCTATCTCTCAGTTCCAAACACCTAAAAGTGGTGGGGGAAGTTTAGGTTGTTTGGAATCTTCTCTCAAACAAGTCACGTGGGAAAAGAATTATAGTTTATTTCTGTTCATTTTAGGTTTTGGATACAGTCAATGGGATACTATTGCAAGGGGAGGGAAAAGGTAAGGGAGAAAAAATTTTGCATATTTACTTCTTCCTAGATTGCATTGAGGAGGATTTTATGTAGCTATATTGGGAGAACCTGTAGAATTAAAAATAAGAAAGAAGTGTAAATGAAAGTTGCTGACAATTTTTAAGTACAAATTATAAAATCTTATCAAGTTCTCTAAAAACCAAAATAACTTAAGTCATCTTGAAGAGTAGAGCTGATGTATATATGCAGATTGGGAAATACCATATGCCAGGACTTTTAGTGTCAACTGCTTTTCACTGGAAAACTGAAGAAAATCAAGTTGAAGAAAAGGTATGACTAAAAGAGACAACATTCACTGTGTTTTTAGGTGCAAAGGAATAATAATGTTATTTTTTTCCTGAGAGTTGGAAGGATCTTAGAAGTCATAGTCCGTAAAGTTCTGGCCGGTGAGGGTATATCTTCGGGGAGCTATTTAACTTTTGCTTAGGATACACAAATATAATATTAATTTTATATTTTCTTGTTTTGAAGTTTAATAATCTTTGCTAAATATTAACTTGAGGCTATATGCACTACATTGCTTTTTCTTATTCCTCAATTGCATTCATATTGATGCTTTTACCTATCTTCTATTTAATCTTGCCCCTGGGATCTATTACATTTAGTTAGCACAGAGTGTCTAAAGGAGATAACATTGATTTACTTTGGTTTGCCCTCACGCTTAACCCATCCATGTTCATGATAGTTCAGGTTTTCCCTCTTTGCTGAAAAACTACAAAACAGAGGTGGACAGTGTCCAAGTAATGTAGTATAACAACCATCTTGAGCATTGCCTCATTACGGATGGCAAAATTTAATAAGTAATTTGCCTAAATTCACATGGCTGGAGAGTTATCCTAAGTCGTATCTGATTTTATTAGCCACTCCTTCCTAACTTTGAAAGCTTTTCACTTCAGGTCTTGACTGACTTCTCCCAAAACAGCCTCTGTGCCCTTAACTTTCCCTCTGTGTTTAAGTAACTCAATTCCATAGCTTTTCCTTCTTTCCACATAAAAATGCTCCGCACTCCTTCCCACAGCGCGCTGTCTTCCCTTCCCCAGCCTTCTCTCGCCACTCAGCACTTTATCTCTGTTATCTCCTAGACCTTGCAAACTGGATGACTGGCTGCCAAATAAAATCACAGGAGGAAAAGATAAAGCATCTCATCTTTCTCTCTTTAAGCCTTTGCTCTCTTCCACTTCCTCGTCCGGGAGTGTTCAAGTTCTCCAGTTTCCCCAGGCAGGCCCGGTGCTAAAAATAGCGCACTCTGCGTGATGTCGCTGGTGGCATTTCCTGGGGTAGGAGAGTCCGAGTAAAAACAACTGGTGAGATGAGATGATCAAATTCTGAAGCGAGTCTGGGGACACCCTATACCTCTCCCCGCACCCACTGCTGGGATGCTGAGACTTCCGTAGGAATTGGTTCATGGTCGCTCTGGGACGGATCAGATCAAAAGGAACTAGCGTGTTTCTTCTTCTCAGATGAGAGGGGCGTAACTTATCATTGTTTCAAGGGCATAAAACAAGTGTAATCGCAGAAATGTAATTCGGGCCTGTCTGTCCACCATACCGTTGTTCCAACTAAGTGGAGAAGTTTGAGGAGAAGTAAGTGTTCATTGAACCGCTAACGTTTAAAAACATAATTAAATTCATTGCAAATTTTTTCTCATGCCTACATAATGTTTTAGGGGCCATTTTAAAAGGAAGATTCCATTAAAAAAAAAAAAGACTTCATGACAGGACAGAGATGGAAATGAAATGACAAAAAGAAAATATATGTAAGTCCATACACTCCCCAGCTCTCTGTTATTATGAAATACACTTTTTCTACCAAAAAAAAGCTATATCATTTTTTCTGATTATAGTAATAATACATGTTTACTTCTAAAAATTCAATCTGATATTGAAGAAGAAAGTAAAAATTACACAAAATCGCCCACACTGAGAAAACCAGGTTGTATGTGTATGCATACACACCTAGGTCAAAGCCCTTCAATTCGTATCCCTCCCCACTGGGGATTCAGAAATGTGGCCAGTTGGGGCCAATGAGGTGTGAGAAGAAACTTGCTGAAAGGTTTTATCCTCACTCTAAGAATGGACCATTGGAAGAAATTGGCTCTTTTTCTCCTGGCCATTGTCAAGTATAGATGCTGCTTCCAGAGAAACTGCTGTAGCCATCTTGATACCAGCCTTGGGAAGGCCAATTCAAAAAAGTGGGTAAAGATGGGAGAATCACAGAGCATGGTTCTGATAAAGACACTGGGTCGAGCCACCCTACCTCTGGACTTCCCGGCATGCGAGCCTATAAATTCCCTTATTGTTTGTATGAGTTTGATTTCTTGGTACTTGAAGCTGAATGCATCCTAACTGAGACAGGTATATTTTGCCCTAAGAAAAAGTTTATTTATATAAGGTCAATCATGTATTTTCTGAATAATTTCTGGGTTACTAACTTGCTTTAAAAAGTATCCTCAACATACAGGTTATATATCTATACAGTCTAAATTTTATCTTTTTAAAATTTTATGTATTTTTTAACCTTTATGACTAATGCAACGTCTTTAGATATTATATAACATCGGCTCTGCCAAAGATGTCTTGATCTCAGACTTTTAGCCTCCAGAACTGTGAGAAAATAATTCTTTTGTTTAAGCCTCCCAGTCCGTGGTACTTTGTTATGGCAGCCCTAGCAAACTATCAATAATATATCCACTCTCACCCTCAAGCCCAAGCAATCAATGATCCATATGGTATCATTATAACTTTGATCTTTCTTGAATTTTATATAAAGACAACCACACAGTATGTACCATTTGACTCTTTTTACTTATAATGTTTTTGAGATTCATCCATGTTGTTGCTGTATTCATATTTTATTCCTTTTTTTTTTTGCGGTACGCGGGCCTCTCACTGTTGTGACCTCTCCCGTTGTGGAGCACAGGCTCCGGACGCGCAGGCTCAGCAGCCATGGCTCACGGGCCCAGCCGCTCCGCGGCATGTGGGATCTTCCCAGACCAGGGCACGAACCCGTGTCCCCTGCATCGGCAGGCGGACTCTCAACCACTGCGCCACCAGGGAAGCCCCATTCCTTTTTAATGATGAAGAGTTTTCCATAGTATGAATATATCACAATGTCTTTATTCATCTTCCAGTAGATGTGGCCATTATGAAATAATGCCCCTGTGAACACTGATGTATGTTCATGTGTGCGCATATTTCACTTCGAAAAATACCTAGAAGTGGGATTGCTAGATTCTATGATAAATATACTATTAATCTTCTGAAATACTGCCTATCTGTTTTCAGAAGTTGGTATCTGTATCATTTTGCATTCCCACAGCAAGACATAAGAATTACTATTGCTTCCCATTCTTGTAAACACTAGATGTATCAGATATTTTATCTTTATTCTGGTGGGTATGTTGTGATATGTGATTTTGATTTTTGATTTTTTCTGATGAATTGTTATATCGACCATCATTTCATGTGTTTATTTGCCAGGCTTATATCTTATATTATGAAGTATTCAAATTGTTTGCTCTTTTTAGATTAGGTTGTTCATTTTCTTATTACTGAGGTTTGAAATTTCTTTATATATTCTGCATACAGGTTCTTTATCCAGGATGCATTTTCTTTCTTTCTTTTCTTTTCTTTTTTCTTTTTTCTTTTTTTTTTTTTTTTGCAAATGAGTTGGAGAGTACACAACTGGAAACAAATAATACTTAAAAGGTAAATGCAGTGGTCAAGGTAAAATATCTTGTGTTTGTCTAAGAAAATGGTTAAGGAGATGAGACATGAATTGGTTTGAAGGTTACTAATAGGTAAAATCAGTAGGATTTAGTGATTGGGAATGTGGTCAAAGGAGAGAAGTAATTGTTGAGGTTTTTTTTTTTTTTTTAAGAAGATGTTGGGGGTAGGAGTTTATTAATTAATTTATTTTTGCTGTGTTGGGTCTTTGTTTCTGTGCGAGGGCTTTCTCTAGTTGTGGCAAGTGGGGGCCACTCTTCATCGTGGTGCGCGGGCCTCTCACTGTTGTGGCCTCTCCCGTTGCGGAGCACAGGTTCCAGATGCACAGGCTCAGTAGTTGTGGCTCATGGGCCCAGCCGCTCCGCGGCGTGTGGGATCTTCCCGGACCAGGGCTTGAACCCGTGTCCCCTGCATTAGCAGGCAGCTTCTCAACCACTGAGCCACCAGGGAAGCCCGAGGATATTTTTAATGTAACAATATGGATGGTAGCACCCACTTATCATTGGAGCATGACTGTTTTGGAAGTGGCTGATGGATAGCATAATTATGTTTTTGGACACATGGAGTTGATATCCTAGTGAAAATGCAAAATGGGCAATTGAATACATATGTCTGGAGCTCAGGTGAGAAGTGGGTATAACATTTGACATATAAAAGAGAACTATTGACATATAAAAGAGTAAATAAATCTTTGATGCAAAAAAAGCTAATGCAATGTTTTTATATATCATAGGAGGTAGTGGTTTAATTTTTTTCAAATGAATAGCTAATTATGCTACTTACTAATATAAAAATAAAATGTACTCATTTACTAAACCATTCTCTCCCTTTTGAAGTGAAATAGCACACTTATCCTATATGGTACTCCCACGTATTCTGCAATTTTTGTTTTGTTCTGCTAATCAATTGGTCTATCCCTATGCTAATAATAGCCCTTTTGATTATGCTGACTTTATAACATTTTGATATCTGGCAAGGAATCTCATCATGATTTTTCATGTTTGTACATTTCTTAGCTTCTCATGGACATTTATTCTTCCATATAAAATGTAAGATAATTCAATTTTCTAAGACCACAGTGATTTTAACTGAAAATTCATTAAGTGTGTCACAATATGGGCAGAACTAACATATTTGTAAAATTAAGTCTTCCCTTGCAAGAACCAGATATGTTTTTCCATTTGTTCAGCTCTTGATGTGGCCCTTTAATAAGATTTTATAGTTCTTTTTTATAGGCTTTGTACCTTTCTTGTTAAATTTATTTCAAAATATTTTGAATTTTTTATATTATTATATGAGGCTTATTTTTTCCATGTCTAATTCTATCTGATTATTTCTAGTAAAGAACCACTATTGCTTTTGAAATAGATATTGTTTCTACAGGCTTGTTACTAAATTCCCTTATAACAGCTTTAAGATAGTCTCTTGGGTTAATATCTAGAATGATGTTTGCTCTTGGTTTTACATAAGTAGTATTTATCATATTTAGATTGTTTCCTTTTATTCTTATTTTGATTGGAGTTTCAGTAGAAACGGCTGCTGAATTTAATCAAATGCCTTTTCAGCTTCTATTAGGAACATTTTAATCCATTAATATACTGTTGTAATAAGTTATGCTATTAAAAGAACTCTCATATTGAAAGAGTTCCTGACATGAAACTATCTTTGCATCTTGGCAATAAACTATACTAGTTCACCACTGACACACTACTGGACTTTATTTGCTTGTTTTTTATTAATAATTTTACATCTGTATTCTTAAGTGAATAATTGGACTATTATTTTTTTCTCTTATTATTATTTATCTTTATTGTTAACATTATGCCAGCTTCAGAAAATATATTAACAAGCTTGATATCATTTTCTATGATTTGGAATGGTTTAAATAACATTGGAATTATTTATTCTTCAATAATTTTAAACGTAATAAATGTACTTATCTTTTGTTTACATAATAAAAGAGCCCCACAGTCAGCTCTTGGTTGCACCTGAGAATAATACACTCTAAAAATATTACAAATGGTTGATGTAGAAAAGTAAATGGATATGTTAAATTAAGTTATATGAACATCAGAAAAGTAACTTGGGCTTCCCTGGTGGCGCAGTGGTTGAGAGTCCGCCTGCCGATGCAGGCGACACGGGTTCATGCCCCGGTCCGGGAACATCCCACATGCCACGGAGCGGCTGGGCCCGTGAGCCATGGCCGCTGAGCCTGCGCGTCCGGAGCCTGTGCTCCGCAATGGGAGAGGCCACAAGAGTGAGAGAGAAAAAAAAAGTAACTTAACTCCCCATCTCTTACCCCATGATAATGGCTCAAGGTGTGTAGACTTTCACTCCCCTTGAAAACTTCTTACCTTTTCTCTCTCCAATTCTACTCTTACTGATTTTGCTTAGAAAAATATCTTTTCCAAAGTGACTTTGGGACTCTTGATTCATAAATATCCACAGGTTTTGCTTAATTGCACCTCCTTTTCTTCTCCTCCTCACTGCATCGACTAAAATGTGGCTTTTTCTTTTCTTTTCTTTGGCTGTGCCACATGGCATGTGGGATCTTGGTTTCCTGACCAGGGATTGAACCCGTGCCCCCGGTAGTGGAACTGTGGAGTCTTAACCACTGGACCACCAGGGAAGTCTCAAATGTGGCTTTTTCTTGATAAAAGTTCCTGAAAACTCTTATTTTCATATGCATACATTATATATATATATATATTTATTCATTTTCAGATTCTTTTCCATTATAGGTTATTACAAGATATTGAATATAGTTCCCTGTGCTGTACAGTAGGTCCTTGTTGGTTACGTATTTTATATATAGTAGTGTATATATTTTAATCCCAAACTCCTAATTTATCCCTTTCCCCTTTGGTAATCATAAATTTCTTTTCTATGTCTGTGAGTCTATTTCTGTTTTGTAAATAAGTTCATTTATATCATTTTTTTAGATTCCACATGTAAGCAATATCATATGATATTTGTCTTTCTCTGTCTGACTTACTTCACTTCATATGTTAATCTCTAGGTCCATCCATGTTGCTGTAAATGGCATTATTTCATTCTTTTTTATGGCTGAGTAATATTCCAGTGGATATATGTACCACATCTTCTTTATCCATTCGTTTGTTGATAGACATTTAGGTTGCTTGCATGGCTATTGTAAATAGTGCTGCAATGAACATTGGGGTGCATGTGTCTTTTTGACTTAGAGTTTTCCTTAGATATATGCCCAGGAGTGGGATTGCTAGATCATATGGTAACTCTATTTTAGTTTTTTAAGGCATCTCCATACAGTTCTCCACAGTGGTTGCACCAGTTTACACTCCCATCAACAGTGTAGGAGGGTTCATTTTTCTCCACACCCTCTCCAGCAAAAGTTCCTGAAAACGCTTGAAAGGAGAGGCTGTCATTTTCTCATGCTCTCCGTCTCAGCAACAAGTTGTAGGGGTAGACAACCTTCCTAGACTACTAAGTTACCAGTCTTGAAGGTCACACCACAGTTATGCCATTCTCCTCTCCTCATTGTCATTATCTTATTATGTCATGGCATCAACTGAAGACATCATACTAGCTCATGATTTTCTTTCCTCTGTTTGTCCTCAGCATCTTGAGACTACGCAGTGCCCACATTTATGATTCACCAAATCTCTCATCTTAAGTTTCTTAACCCCTTTCCATCAGCAATGCTCATCTCCTTACACCTCAGCACCCATCTCCATGGCTGTATAATCTCTACCATTATAACAATTTATCTTTATAGAGCACTTTATGCCAAGCACCATTCTAAGAGCTTTATATATATTGACTCATTCAGTCAACACAAAAATCCTTCAATGGAGCTTAGTATATCCTATGAGGAGACTGAGGCACAGAAAAAAAACATGACTAACTTGGCTAATAGCATATATCACTAGTGAGGGGTAGAGCAGCTATTGAAACCCAGACAACCTGCTCTTAACAATCACATTATACTACCATCTTGATAAGCATAACTCCATGTCTTTTAACCGCTTCTACACCAATAACCCTGATAAACTTTCCCTTCAACCCACTAAAACATACAGCTTTTTGTAGTCTTTTCCTCTATCAGCTTCCTTCTGGCTTCACTTTCTTCCTGTTTGCATCAAATGCTATTGTCAGTCACTTCAACTCTACCTTCCCAAGCCTCCCTAATTTTTTTAGAGATCTCCTCTTCATACCATGACTTATTTTCCAAGCCCTCATATGAGCATAATTATTTGCTTTTACTCTCAGGCTGGCAATCATTGCTGTAGAAAATGACAAACTCATGTTAGCTGACTCCAGTATAAATTCATGAGCTACAGACCCAGCTGAGCATTTACCTCTGCTCTGCATTTCTTTCCTATCTACCCCATTCTCTTTCCCATTCTGTATAGTAATTTTCCCCTCAGCAACTGCTCAATCATTTTATTTCCCTCAATCTTGCAAGTCACCTTCTCAGCAGAAGACTTAATTTCCAATATCAGAGGAATGTAGTAGCCATCATGAATAAACTTCTTTAACTTCCTCTTTTCTATCTCCAAATTGTTCTATATTTTATCCCTCCCTAAACTTTCCTACATGTTTTAGAGGAAGAAGTAGCCCCATTTCTCTCTGACCTCTTATAACCTTGAATCCATCCTCTGCCTCCTTTGAATTGTATGCTCATTAAGTACTAACTTTTAAATTTGTGTTTTGGTCAGGATCAGCTATGCTATGCTGCAGTAACAAAAACCCCTAAGTTCAATGACTTAATAAAAAAAATTTTTTAATGTATTCCTTCCACCAGATCTACTGTGGATCTAGGCAACCCTCCAGGGCAATTGTCTTTGATGTGGTGACTCATGAATTCAGGCAGTTATGATCTTGTTGTTCCTCACATCAACATAAGGCCCCCCTTGGTTTCCATGACAGAGGAAGAGACACTGGAAAATAACACAGGGGCTTTTCACTATCTCAGCCCAGAAGTAACATAAAAATTTTGTTTACAGTGTTTTGGCCTGAACTATTCATATGACTTTGCCTAACAGCAGGGGAGCTGGAAATGGAGTTTGTGCACAGGAAGGAAAAATATGAAACAGATTTGAAGGCCACGTAGAATTGTTTCTTTTACCTTTTGTATTCATCTCTCTCTCTCATTTTGCTGAGTCTTTTGCCTCTATCCCAAGTAATACCAAGTCTAAACCACCTTGAGAAGTGGCCACCCACCATTTCATCTGCATACCTTCTCCGATGTATTCCCCACATTTCAGCCACACTGCACTGCCTGATGTTACCCATATGCCCCCTGCATTCACGTGCCTCCTTGTCTCTCCTGTGTGATTCCAGCTTCCATGAATATAGTTGCTCCTTCCTGGAATGAGTTTTCTACATCCCTTGCCTCTTCAGCACCCCTGCTAATTCTTCAAAGCCACCCTGAATTGTATCATCTTTCTGTAGCTTTCCCTAAGTCCTGTAGACAGAAGGCCCTCATATCTGCAATTTATGAATAATTCTATTTTAACCTATATCATTGTGTATTTTAGTTATTTGCATGATTTCTTGAACTTCCATTGTAACTATGAGATCATAGTGAGAATAATCATATTTTATTTACCCATATACTCAGCACCTTGCATAGTGGTACCTGGCATATAGAAGGCTTTCAGTAAATGTTTAAATGGCTGAGTAAATCAGTGAATAGTAAAATTTCTGAAAACTGATAGTGAGGGTGTATGTTGCAATTTTTGAGGTATTATTTATGTTAGAATTGTTTTATTTTTTCAGACAACATAATAATTATTTATTTTAAAAAATTAGTTGATAGCAGAAGTAGAATGAGGCAAAGAATTACTAATAGTATTATAATGTATTATTTATGCAACATTAAATAAACATAGCATGACACAAACTACAGACTAGACAAAGTATCCATTTCAAGGAGTTAAAGTACGTCTTGATATTTATGATAAAATGCCTTGCAATAAAGGCTGAGGTGCTCTGGCATGTCTCCCATAATTGGTGATTATGTTTACAACATGAGTGATATAGAAGTGAATTTTACTCCTGTGTGAAGTATAGATGTTATAAATGAACATGTCCCCTCTAAGATAGGATATTAATATTGGAAAAGAGTTGATTAATTAATTAATAATAATAATAAAGCTAACCAAATGTTTAAGGAAAGGTCTTTTTAAATATTCTGAGGAAAATTATAATTATTAGTCAGTTCTTATAATTTAAATTTGAAATAGATGATAAGGCTTGGGTTATGAATAAAGCTAAAATATTAGAACATTATTTCAACCATTAATTTTGATTATTTCTGTAATGCTTATTCACTTGATTATCACATCCTACCACTTTGTTTGAATTGCAGGACAAAAATTATTATCTTCTGACCCTTTCTTTTGTCCTAAATTATAAGCAAATAGACAAGGGGATCCGGGCCAAATAAAACACTGGGGTTTTTTTTTTGTGTGTTTTGTTTGTTTGTTTTTCTTTTTTTGGGTGTGTGTGGCTCACGGGCTCTAGAGCACAGGCTCAGTAGTTGTGGCGCACAGGCTTAGTTGCTCCGTGGCATGTGGGATCTTCCCGGACCGGGGCTTGAACCTGTGTCCCCTGCATTGGCAGGCGGATTCCTAACGACTACGCCACCAGGGAAGCCCTAAAACCCCATTTTATTCATTCACTTATCATAAGTCATGCCATATAGAATTTAGCCAATGTGGCCCTTGCTTTTCTTAGAAAATACTTTTTAAAACTAAGTTTCTTTCATGGATTAAGTTCATCACAGTCCCCCAAAATGGAGACTATTGATTATTAAGCTTCCCTCGCTGCCACCCCTTTTTTGTTAACACATCCTGGTCCAGACTCTGGAACTGGTTGGAGGTAGTTGGGGAAGAGCCAGGAAACAGTCAGGACAGGTGGCTAAGCATGCAAATATTTATCAAGGGTTTGCCCTGAAATGGGTGTCAGAAACCAAAAGGATTCAAAGTGAGAAGCTGAAACCAAGGATCAAAGTCAAGCTGAGCCTTAGCAGACAGAGACATTGAAAAGAAAAGAAAAAAAAAGACCAAGCAAGAGGAGTCTAGGTAACCAAGGTGGTGAGCGAAAAACACAGTAAGGGCTTCCCTGGTGGCGCACTGGTTGGGAGTCCGCCTGCCGATGCGGGGAACACGGGTTCGTGCCCCGGTCCGGGAAGTGCCGCGGAGCGGCTGGGCCCGTGAGCCATGGCCGCTGAGCCTGCGCTTCTGGAGCCTGTGCTCCGCAACGGGAGAGGCCACAACAGTGAGAGGCCTGCGTACCGCAAAAAAAAAAAAAAACACTGTAAGAGAGAGAATCAAGGAGGGGGCAGAGTAGTTAGCTGGGAATGAATTAGTACCAGAAGGATAGTTCAAAGAGCAAGAGTGCTTGTTTAGAATTCTTCTGGACATCTCATTCTGCTTCTACTTTTGTTTATTCCTAATCCCCCCATCCTGGGGTTTTGATCCCAGTCCTTGAAGGCATGAAGAATGGCTTATGACATTTCAACTTTTACAAACATTTTCTTTCTCTCCAAGAAAAAGTGCAAAGGTCTTAACATTTCAAACTCCAAAGGTAAAAGCATGCAACTGAGAATTCTTTTTAACACTGAGGAATTGTTTAAAAATTCATAGATGCCTTTTACCCCCTATATATTGTTTCACATTCCATCCTACAAGAGGAATATATCTATATATACAAGAGGAATATATATGTGTTCGTATATATATGTACATACATACATACATACATACATATACACATACATACTTTCCCTCCCCGGAGGGCAGTAACCAAATACTTGTCAATCATTCTGTATGCTCTATTCCATTTCACTTATTCATTCATCCTCTACTAAGTAAGAATGAATGGAAAGTATTCAAGTCAACTCTTTGCCATTTTGTTTATCTTATAAAAGATGATGGTCCGTTAAGAAAAGAACACATAAATCTACACAACTAATGGTCATCTCTTGCCGTTACTATTCCCCTGGCAAAATGAAGTTTCAGATTCATTTCCAGGAGAAAACTTGGGCCAAGAATCCTTGCATGGTGGAGCCTTCATGAAATCATCCCTCCTTAGATAACAAGGAAAACACAGCCCAGATGGTGTCTGTGAATGCCTGGAGAGAAGTGGGCATCCACTCTTCTCTTGTGTGAGGCTGGCAAATGAAAGTCACCATGATAGCTACCTTCATTGGGCACTACTCTGCAGCAGGCACTGATGGGCTCTTGTTTAAATCTTCACAGTAGGATCCTGACAGGACCCTATTAAATAGGCATTACCATCAACATGATTTAAATGCAAGCAGAGGCTCAGAGAGGTTTTAAAGTTTAGTAAAGGTAACAATGCTAGTGAATGGTGGAATCAGAAGTTAAACCTAGCTCTGCCTCCAAAATTATGATTCTCACCTCAGGCAAGGTATACATTTACTCAGCTTCAGTTTCTTCAAATGTCAAATGGAATTATTAATTTAACACAGATCCTGGCACACAATCCCAGGTTGTCCAGAGGTAAGATATTTGACGTGAGTGTGAGGATGACAAAGATACTGGCCTGTCTGTTCCAAGAGTAGGGAGAGCAGTATACTCCAACTGATTTCCTCCCTAAAGAAGCACTTCTGTAAGAGGCATGAAGAAGTAGTGGTTAAGAGCACAAAGCTTCCATTTCCTCATCAGTAAAGTGGGAATGGTAATATCTGGCTCATAGGGTAAATGAAATGATATTTTAAAACTTTTCAGCCCACAGCTTGCACATAGTAATCAGTCAAATATATTATAAATTATTAACACTATTATTATTAAAAAGCTATGTATCAATCTTGGATTAGAATTATCAGAAGCAATAATGCTGTTAACAGATTCCAAAACTAGAAAACTCCTAAGTAACTGTAAGTTACTCTCCAAACACAACAGTTTTCATATCCCTAATTTGCTGGAGAATTTTGCTTTGTAGGATCTACCTTTCTAAGTAGAGGCCACCCCAGATGGGTGATGACTCTCACTGACTTGTACTCAAGGTGCTTGATTCTGAAAACATGATTGGCCAGCTTTTGGGGCATCCACACATGTTTGTCTGAAGGAGTAGGGATCTCTGAGCTGAGTCTGGGACCCAAGGATGCCGTGGTTGTCTCCCGTTCCCACTCTTAGCCACTATCAAACTGAACATATTCACAGAGAACCCGAGAACCCACAGCTTTGACCTGGGCATAATTTTGGCCACAGAACAATTTCACCTAGTGAAGACTTTCTTAAATTGTCAAAGCAAGTTAAATAGAAATAATGGGCAAATGATTTGATTGTAATATATTAAGACCCAACTTAGGCATTGTTTTTTTTAATAATTTAGACTAGGTGAGCATACCCAAAGTAGAAATGTAAAAGACAGCTTGAAATATATTTCTGATCTTTCCAGGGCTGTGAACCTCCATAGGTAAACCAAATAATTGCTGAATCAAATGATCCATTATTCAGAACTTCGTTATCACAGAGTGAAAGTCCAGATCACATTGTACATCCACATTTAATAGTGGAATTTCATGGCTTTAATGAATAAACGAAAGTGAAATATTTTACTACTTCCACGAAACATTCAAATATCATACTCCTACTCAAATTATTTATTATTATAATGATGCTTTTTATAAAGATCAAGTATGAGTAACCTGAAAAAAAAATTAAGCTGTTTCTAAGGGCATAACATTTAGAAACAACATATGGTTCTTGTAGTCAAGAATAGGTTCCTTAAATTAGCCAAAGACATTCACAGAGAGATGAGTTGTAGGAAATGGGATCGTGGGCAAGAGGAAAAAAATTGTCATCTCTCTTCTCTCTGCTCTTCGTCTTCTTTGCCTGGCTGAACGTGGTTTTCATTTTCTACCCAATTCTGAATGTAAAAATAAAACAAGTGTAAGTCTCATAATGCAAGGTCTTTGAATGCACTCACCTTTTGTTTAGTTACTATTTTAAATGTTATTAAAATAGAAGAATACACTATATCATAAAATGTAAATATTCCATTCATTCATTCAATCAGCGTGCATGGATCCCTTCTCTGTGCGCAGGGCTGGGCTCTAAGGGGCAGCACCTATTATCTGGTCACTCTTACAATCCAGATCAGGGGAGAAGGCCAACCTAACCTGGCTCCTTTTACTCTCATGTTCTCAACTCTTTTCAGTATAGATAGGATCATGTAACTTATTTGCTGAAAATCCCTCCATGGCTTCCTTGTCAATAGAATAAAATCCAGACTGATTACTTTGTTTCATACAGTCCTGTACGATCATACCTCTGCCTCTCCAGTGTCAGCTCTTGTCCTAATCATCTACTGGCATTCCTTCAGCCTCTCACACTTATCTGCCTTGCTTTTTCCCCATCATAGGGCTTTATACATATCTCTCCTCTATCTGGAGCATTCACACAGACCACCCCCCACACACACACACACATACACACACACCATCACTATCTCCTTTTCATTTTTCAGACTTCAAATTAAATATCACCTCCTGGAGAGACTCTCCCTGAAACTCATGTGTAAAATAAGTCACTTTCTCATGCTTTCTCTTATTCCCTATCGTTTCCTTCATTGCAATTTATAATCATATTGCTTACTTACACATTTTTATGTGTGTTTCACATATATGTGTGTATATATACATATATATGACAATTTTAATTCTAAATCTTGAAAGTAGGTAGGTAACACAGTTATAATACTTAAAAAAAATCAGTTGAGTTAACTAAGTTATTTGCCTCATACAAGGTTGAATTAGACCATGTGGAAAGTTCCTTTGCATAATCTCTTCAGGACTTTGCATTTAGTTATTTCCAAGCTAGTGTAGCTAACTTCTAATTTTAAAGGAATTGTAGACATAAATTTATTATTTTTCCCTTTGGAGAACTTTCTGATAAAAATTGGGTTGCTTTACTATTTAAATCTCATTATAGCAGTGGTCAGAAGTTCCAATAACAACTTTCTCCAAGGATCTGAGGTTTGGCGTCCACCAATTCACTCTCTTTTTAACTCGTTTCCATGTAAGGAATATGGGCTTATTCGCTTCACAAACCTAATAATTATATAGGCATAATGCTTCTCTGTATATATCACATGATTAATGGGAAAAGAAATTATTCCATAACAAATATGTATTAAGAGTCTACTGTGCGTCAACTATTATGGCAGATGTGGAAGGATGAGAATCAACCTGGGAAGGGAAATCAGAATCAAGAAGGGAAAACAGAGCGAACTACAAGGGAAGGATGTACAGGGTGGCACAAAGATCTGCTTAAGCGAAGTCGGGGAGGTTTCCTAGAGGAAACATTTAAACTGGAGTTGGAAGTAAAAGTAAGAATCTGCCTGGTGGATTAGGGTTGGAGAGTGGGTAGGAAGAAATCAAGAGGATTCATTCCATATCCAGCAGAGGAAACATTAAAATAAATGTGCAGGGGCATGAAATGATGTGGCGCACAAGCTCAGCTTGGAAGAAACAACAAGTTTAAACGTTAGAATAGTTAGTTAGGCAACTTATTGGGTGCTTACTAAACGTCAAGCACCTTGCTCAATTTGGGGGATTCCAGAAGTGACTGAGAAGGACCCTCAAAGAGATGAAAGGCTAGCCAGGAAGATCAATATTAAACAAATGATTTCAAGTGTGTTGTGTGCTTCAGAGAAGAAGTAAGTATCGGATGCTAGGATAGAATACTGCTAAGTCTGGAAGGATAATAATCTTGACATACCAACAAATGTTGTTCCTTTCCCTCACGTTTGCCCATCTTTGCTTCCTTCCATAAATGCCTCCTTTTCCTCCAAATCCAATTCAGGTAGCTAGTTTTGTTGCCTAAGAATAACATTTTGACAGTATGGAGAAAAGAAATAATCTCCATGGCTTTTCCTGGCTTTGCTATCAATGGTATAATAATTTAAAGTCATGGAAGTGGATGATTCACCGAGAAGGGACAAAGGGTATAGAGTGAATAAAGGATGGTGCCTAGTATGCTCCTTTGAGAAGCACACAAAGGAATTTGTGAAAGAGCTAACAGACATAAGAGTAAAAACAGACAGTAAGAGAGAGAGTAGGTGAGTTAGGTGGAGAGGTAGGCAAGGCTCAGCTCAAGAAGGATCATGTAAATAAAATGAGTTTTGTTCGAGATGGCTCTCCCTCAACAGTTCCTTGGTCACCCCTTCTCTATGGCCAAACCTATTATATTCCTTTTGCCACTTCTCTATGTACATTTCAGAAACTCCCTTTATTTACTCTGTTCCACACCCTCTGCCATGGGGCAACACTTCTCTTACCCACACTCAAATGGCTACTGTGACTTACTCAGCAATCTTTACTGTGAATAATGTAGGGTCACTAAAATGTCTGTTTTTCCCCACTCTTTTTTTTCTCCTGTTAAACATTTTTGTTAGTTTTACTGAAGTTCAATTTATGTAAACAAAGTCCACCAAGTCTATACTTCAGTGAGGTTGGACAGTTGGATATAGTAGTGTAATCACAACGACAATTATGATATAAAACTTTCCATCACCATGAAAAGTTATTGCACGCTCCCTCTGTGGTTAATTCCTTCCCCCTACCTCTTGAAAAATATTGATCACTTTGCTGACTCTATAGTGTTGCCTTTTCTAGAATTTCATGCAATAGAATAATAAAGTTTGTAGTTCTTTGTGCGTGACTTCTTTCACTAACTGTAGTGCTTTATAGAATCATCGATGTTGTTGCATATATCAGTACTGTGCCTCTTTATTGTTGAGTAGTAATCCAAAATATAGACATATAACAATCTGTTCATTCATTCACAAGCTGATGGTGTTTATTTCCAGTTTGAGGCTCTTATGAATAAAACTTCTATAAACAGTCTTATACAAGTCTTTATGAAGACGTGTGCTCATTTCTCTTGGGTAAATCTCTAGGAGTGAAACTTCTGATTCATATGGATGTATAATAGGAGTAGTAAGAGTATATATCCTTGCCTTGTTTCCAAATGGGAAAAAAGCATGTAGGCTTTCACCATGAAGTATTATTAGCTGTAGGGTTTTTTGTAGTTGCCCTTTATAAGATGGAGGAAATTTCCTTTAATTCCTAATTTTCGGGGAACTTTATAATGACTGGGTGTTTAATTTTGTCAAATGCTTTTGTCTTCATCTATTAAGAAGGTCATATCATTTTTCTTTTTAGTTTCTTAATACAGTGAATTACATTGATTGATTTTCTAATGCTGAACCAACCTTGCATTCCTAAGAAAAACTACACTTGGTCCTGATGCATTGCCTTTTTATATATGTATATAACTGTATTCAATTTGCTAATATTGTGATGAGGAGTTTTTGCATCTATATCCTTGAGAGATACCGGTGTGTATTTTTCCCCCTTGTTATGTCTTTGTCACATTTTGTTACCAGGATAATACTGCTAGCCTTATAAAATAGGTTAGAAGGTGGTCCCTCTTCTCCATTTTTCGGAAGAATTTGTATAGAGTTTGTATGATTTCATCTTTCAGTACTTGATATAAATTGACAGTAAAGTCACCTGGACCTGGAGTTTTATGTGCAGGTTTTTAGCTATAAATTCATTTTCTTTAATAAACACTGGCTATTCCAGTTATTTATATCTTCATGAGAAAGCTTATTTTGTGTCTTTCAAGGAATTTGTCCATTTCATTTAAGTTCCCTAATTGATAGGCATACAATTGTTCATAGGTACTTATTATACTTTTAATATAGG
This sequence comes from Stenella coeruleoalba, assembly GCF_951394435.1. Classification (NCBI taxonomy): domain Eukaryota; kingdom Metazoa; phylum Chordata; class Mammalia; order Artiodactyla; family Delphinidae; genus Stenella; species Stenella coeruleoalba. The sequence goes on along the minus strand of NC_137158.1, from coordinate 15,558,943 downwards.
TAGGATCTGTATGGTGTCCATTTTCATATTCCTGATATTGTTAGTTTTGTCTTTTCTCTCTTCTTGATCAGCCTGGCTAGAGAAGTTAATCAATTTTATTAATTTTCCCGAAGAATCAGCTTTTGCCTTCATTGACTTCTTAAATTGTTTTTCTGTTTTCTATTTTATTAATTTATACTGTTAAGTATATTATTTCCTTTCTTCTACTTGCTTTGGGTTAAATTCGCTCTTCTCTTGCTATTTTCTCAAGTTGAAAGCTTAGATCATTGATTTAAGAACTTACCTCATTTCTAATACGAACATTTAATGCTATAAATTTCCCTTTAAACACTGCTTTCACTAGGTCCCACAAATCTTGATATGTTGTATGTTCACTTACATTCAGTACAAAGTATTTGCTAATTCCCTTTGTGACTTTCTCTTTGACTGATATTTATAAGTATGCTGTGTAAGTTTCAGGTACATGAGAATTTTCCAGATAGCTTTCTTTTTACTGGTTTTTAGCTTAATTCCATTGTGGTTAGAGATCATATTTTGCATGATTTCAATTCTTTTAAATATACTGAGGCTGTTTTATCACCTAAAATATGCTCTATTTTGGTGAATGTTCCATGTGCACTTGAAAAGAGTTTGTGTTCTGCTGTTTTGGGATGGAGTGCTCTAAAAATGTTGATTAAGTCAGGTTGGTTAGTAGTGTCGTTCAGGTCTTCTATATCATGAGTGATTCACTCTCTAATTTTTCTATCAATTACTGAGAAAAGATTGTTTAAATGTCTAACTATAATTGCAATTTTCTCTGTTTCCCCTTTCAATTCTATCAATTTTTGCTCTATGCATTTGAAGCTGTTATTAGTAAACTGGCTCCTTATCATTATGTAATGTCTGTTTTGCTTTTTTTTTAAATTGGGGTATAATTGCTTTACAATGTGTGTTAATTTCTGCTGTACAATGATGTGAATCAGCTCTATGTATACCTATATCCCCTCCCTCTTGGACCTCCCTCCCCCACCACATCCCACCCTACTAAGTCATCACAGAGCATCCAGCTGAGCTTCCTGTGCTTTATAGCATGTTCCCGCCAGCTATCTATTTTACGCATGGTAGTGTATATATGTCAATCCTAATCTCCCAATTCGTCCCACCCTCCCCTTCCCCACCATGTCCACATGTCCATTCTCTACGTCTACATCTCTATTCCTGCCCTGCAAATAGGTTCATCTGTACCATTTTTCTAGATGCCACATATATGCGTTAGTAGACGATATTTGTTTTTCTCTTTCTGGCTTACTTCACTCTGTACGACAGATTCTAGTATAGTAAATTCAGCTTCTTTTGACCGGTTTTTTTCATAGCATATTTTTCCATTCTTTTAGGGTTTTTTTCATCCTTTTTTGTTTTAACTTACCTATGTGTTTATATTTAAAGTGGGTTTCTTGTAAATAGCATTTAGTCAAGTCTTGCTTTCTAATCTAATTAGAAAAATCTCTGTCTTTCAACATGTGTAGTTAATTGGAACTGCACTGTGCAGTAAGGTAGCTCCCAGCCACATAAAAAATTAAAAGACTTTTTCTGGGTATAGAAATATAGGTTAGGGCTTCCCTGGTGGTGCAGTGGTTGAGAATCCACCTGCCAATGGAGGGGACGTGGGTTCGAGCACTGGTCTGGGACGATCCCACATGCCGCGGAGCAACTGGGCCCGTGAGCCACAACTACTGAGCCTGCGCGTCTGGAGCCTGTGCTCCGCAACAGGAGAGGCTGTGATAGTGAGAGGCCTGCGCACCGTGATGAAGGGTGGCCCCCGCTCGCCGCAACTAGAGAAAGCCCTTGCACAGAAACGAAGACCCAACACAGCAAAAATAAATAAATAAATAATTAAAAAAAAAAGAAATATAGGTTAAAATTTTTTGTTTTCTTTTGGTTTCATTTATTTGATGAAGTTCCTCCATTATCTTCTGGCCTGCATGGTTTCTGATTAGAAGTCTGCTGTCATTTTTATCTTCATTTCTTTGAATGCAATGTATCCTTTATCTCTGGATGCTTTTGAAATATTTATCTTATCACTGATTTTTAGTAGTTTGATTATAATGTGTCTTGATGTACTTTTCTTCATGTTTGTGCTAATTGAAGCTCATTGAGATTCCTGGATCTCTGGATGTATAATTTTCATCAGAGTTGGAGAAATTGTGGCCATTGTTTTCTAAAATATGTTTTCTGTTTTGCTCTTTCTGGTACTCCAATTATACATATATTATTAGATTGTTTGGTATTGTCACACGGCTCATTAATCGTATGTTTATTAAAATATTTTTTTCTTTCTCTTTATTTCATTTTAGATAGTTTCTCTTGCTGTGTCAAGTTCACTAGTCTTTTTTTCTGCAGTATGTAAATACTATTAATCTCATTCAGTTACTTTTCATTTCAGATCATGTATTTTTTCATACCTAGAAATTCAAATTGTTTTTCTCTAATACCTTCCATATCTCTCATCTTCATGTTCATATTTTCTTTACCTTCTTAAACATATAGCATATGTTCATAATAGCTGCTTAAACATCCTTGTCAGTCAATTCTACTATCTTCTCATCTCTGGGTCTGTATCTATGATTGATTTTTCTCCTGGTTATGGGTTGCATTTTCTACTTCTTTGCATGTTTGGAAATATTTGATTGGATGCTGACAGTACTAATTTCTACATTGTTAGATGCTGAATTTTGTAGTACTCAAATATTGCTGGACTTTGTTGCTTGAAATCAGATTGATCCTTTAAAGATTTGCTTTTAAGCTTTGTGAAGCAGTCTAGGCTAATGTGTTCCCATTACTGAGGCATCTTCTTTCTGAGGACTCTACTTAATGCCCATACATTAGGAGGTTGTTTCACTCTGGCTAGTTAGAACACAAACTATTGCCTGCCTGTGTGAGCTTAAGGACTGTTTAGCCTATTCCTTCCTTAGAGTATTTTTCTTCAGTCTCAGACAGTTCCTTTCATATATTCACAGATCAGTATTCAGCCTCAAGACTTGTGGGGAACCCCTGAAAGATCTCTGTAGCTACCTCCCCACCAAAAAAGTTCTCCAATCTCTTTAGCATTTTTCTTCACAAATTCTAGCCACCTTCATCTCTGGACTCTAAACTGTGTCTCTTCAACTGAGCAAGACTGCCAGGCTGTCTCTCACTCTTTCTAGGCAGTTAGCTGGGGCAATCAAAGGACTCACTTTAATAGTCTGCCTTCTCTTAGGGATCAATGTCCTGCACTGCCTGTTGTCTAAATGTCTAAAAATTGTTTTTTCAGTTTCTAATTGTTTAAAGTGGAAATTAATATACTCTTTTGCTCTATCACGTCTAGAAGTAGATGTAGCCAACTTAAAGGCATAGAGAACATGGGAAAATGTATAGTTAAGTCACTCTGGTGGGCAAATAAAGTATTAATTGGAGGACAGTGAGACTAGGGACCAAATCAGGTTAAGATGCTAGTAGTCCAAACAACAGACAGCAAGAGTATGAATTCTTGGCAGTAGACATTGGTAGGTGTAAGAAGTGATGGATATAATAATTATTTAGAGTAATGGGGTGTAGTGACTGGTTGAATCTGGGAAAATCAAATGATATAATGAACACAAAATCGTTTTCAAACATCCATTTAAACATTTATTGAATAACACTGTATGCCCAGCACTATGGTAGGTTAAAGACTGAAAATATAAACAAGACATAGTACCTGGGCTAAAAGAGTTAACAGACTTATAAATATAGCTATAAAAACAATACAGGAAGTGCCATAATGAAAGTACAAACAAGGTGCTGTATTATATAAATAATGGAGCAAAAACAGCTGAAGGGAGTCAAGGAAAAACTTAAAGAAGAGGTATATTTGAGGCAGTTCTTAAATAGTAGGTGGAAGTTTTTCAGGCAGATAAGGAAGGAAAGAACATTGCAGGAAAAGAATAATCAAAGCATAGTGATTTCCAGGAAGAAAATCACTGTGGATGAGTGCAGAATATGCTGGATAGGGACTTCCCGGGTGGCGCAGTGGTTAAGAATCCACCTGCCAATGCAGGGGACATGGGTTCGAGCCCTGGTCCAGGAAGATCTCACATGCCGCAGAGCAACTAAGCCCTTGCACCACAACTACTGAGCCTGTGCTCTAGAGCCTGTGAACCACAACTACTGAGCCTGCGTGCCACAACTACTGAGCCCACGTGCCACAACTACTGAAGCCCACACGCCTAGAGCCTGTGCTCCACAAGAGAAGCCACTGCAATGAGAAGCCCATGCACCACAACAAAGAGTCGCCCCCGCTCACTGCAACTAGAGAAAGCCCTTGTGCAGCAATGAAGACCCAACGCAGCCAAAAAATAAATAAATTTTAAAAAAAGAATATGCTGGATAATCAAGGTATATAAATATCAAAGTATAATATAAAAGCAAGATATTATTGTATCTTCAAGGATTGATTCTCTAGACATATATGCCATATGAAATATATAAATAACTTTTGGTGATGCCATGGTACTCAAAGTAGACTCGGTGTCATTATTTACATAGAACAGAAAAAAAGTCAATATTTATGCCTGCTTCCAATCCAGGATACAACAAAGGCAATTACTTAAAATGTCTGCATTCATGTACCAAAATAATGTTCAGACAATCCATGCACTTTAAAAGAAATAGAAATAAATATTTGAAATGGCTCTAAGGAGTAACGAAAATTTTATATAGCATTCATTTTTTGAAGTTCCCTCTATGTAGGCGAATGCCATTGGCAATCATTGCTACACATCAAAATAATGTTCTTTTTGTTATGTGCCTCCGTATCCCTAAGAAACATGCAGAGCGCCTTCTTGATACTTCAGCTTTAAGCATTCTGATGTTAATTTTGACAATCTACCTGTTGGAATTCTCATCTTCAAGGGTGCCTCTTGTTCTCCAGTCAAGACCCTCTCTTTAATCCTCTCCAGAAAATAAAACCTCCAGTCTGTTGCCATGTAGGAGAAGGTTAATCACCTGCAGTGCAGAGTGGTGAGTGTGCTCTGGGTGTAACTGCCTCTCAAGCAGACTCTCAGCCAGTCTGTTGTTGCCCAGCACTTACCTCCTCTATCAGAGGTGCCAGACACCAATTCCTGTGCCTTCGGGGCGGGGGGGGGGGGGGGGCTGGGGGATTCTGAGTCCTCCTAAATCAGGCTGCCTCTTGGCTTCTCCCCACAGCAGCCTCAGCTCTCCTGGGTCTAATAAGTTAGTTGCCATTCATCTGTCTTCTTTCAGCTTCCCATATTCTGGTGCTATTGTTTTACTCTTGTTCTCTTTGTCCTTGCGGGTTTATAGCTTCTTTTTAAAAATCCATTTACCTTCACTGTAGTGGTCTTAAGAAGGGAGCTGAAAAATGCATGTGTTCAATACTTCCTCTTTCACTGGAAGTCCTTCAGCTCATTGTTTTTTAGTATTATATGTGTGGGGGTTTTTGTAATGCACGTAATATATTTGTACAATAATACATATATCATTTATAAATAAAAATCTACTGTCTCATTGCTTAATTTCAATTATTTTTTCTTCTTCTTATGGATAATGATATGAGATAAAAGTTTGAAAACCACTGCTCTGATTGGCCTCTAAATGCTGGAGTCCTCCAGGATTCAGAGCTTGGCATTTTCCTCTTTTTGTGTTCCTACTCCCCCAGGTGATCTTACCTAGTCCAAATGTCAGTGACTCCAAAATGTGTATGTTTAGCCTTGACCTCTGCATTCAGCTCCAGAAATCCAGATGCCCTTTTAAGAGGCAGGAAGAAAATCGCTAATCTAATAGGTACCTCAAATTTAACATCCAAATCAAAGATCTTGATTGCCACAACCCCACACCCTCCGCAGACTGCACCTTGCCCAGGCCACCAGATATTCAGTCAAAAATTTGTATTAAATACCTATAGATTCCAAAGCCTGAGAATACGACACTAAACCAAACTGAAAAGAATGCTATCATGCAGCTTACCTCCTCCAGGTTGCAGGCGTGGAGGAAGGAGGAGGAGACAACAGAAAATATGTATCTTGTGTTTCTATTTACTTACATTTATCTAGGTTAAGTGCTATTGAGAAAAATAAAGCTATGCAAGCAGAATGGATGGTCTTTGTGTGTGTTTTCTGTTATCTCTTCTTTCCAGCTTCCAAAATGTTGTCATTAATGTCGTCTCTTTTGCTCTTTTTGTCTTTGCGACTCCATGGGCTTAAAATACAGTCATTAACTGCTATTTAGTGGAGTTTGAAGAAAGTACTGAAGGAAATGCATGTGTTCAATCCTCCATCTTCACTTAGAAGATTCAGAGTGTAAAGGGAATGTATTTATGAGAAAATGATATTCAAGCCGAAACCTGAAAGCAGTGAGGAAGTAAGCCATGTAGCCATCTAAAAAAAGAGCATTCCAGATGGAGGCAGTTGCAAGTGAGAAAGGTCCTAACGTGGGAGTGTGCTTAATGTGCTCAAGGAACAGCAAGGAACCTACTGTTGCCGGAGCAGAATTGAGAGGTAGGATGGAGAGGGAAGACGATTAGCAAAGGAGGCTAGAGAGATGGCAAGGGGCCGGATCGTTTATTGGAGGCCATGTATGAATTCTGAGTTTTATTCAGAAGGAAGTGGGAAGGCCTTGGATGATTTTAAGCAGACAATATTAAATTATGTTTTAAATAAATCACTGTAGCTGCTGTACAATATCCTGTGGGGAAATGAAGGCAGAAACAGAGACATCAATTAGGAGTGTATCGGCAAGAGATGATAATGACTTGAGCTAGAATGTTGGCCATTTTTGTGGTGAGAAGTGGTAGGATTCTGGATATGCTTTGAAGTTAGAGCCAATAGAATTTTACTGCTGGATTGGGCAACAGAAGATTCAAGCATATTCCAAGGTTTTTGACGTGAACAAATGGAATTATAGTGTCACTGAAATGGAGATGGCTATAGGTGGAAAAAATATTTGGGGGGTTGAGGTCAGGGGGACAGGAGCTCAGTTGGACATGATAAATTTGAGATAACTCTTATACAACCAAATGGTGATGTCAAGTGGCTGCTGGATATACCAGTATAGGGTTTGAGGGAGCAGTCAGGTGGAAGATACTGATTAAGGCTCATCAGTGTATGAATAGTATTTAAAGCCACAAGACTTGATTAGATCAACAAGGGAGGGAGTATGGATAGAAAAAGTGAAGAGCTTCAGTGATTGAGATCAGAGGGGTTCCACATTTACTGACTGTGAAGGTGAGCAAGAACTCATTGAGGAGACAGAGGAAAGAGCGGCCAGTGAGACAGGAGAACGAAGAGAGGATGGTGCCTGGAGGAGAAATGAAGGTGTTTCAAGAAGCAAGTAGTGGACTCTGTTAAATCTGCTAAGAAGTTGAATAATATGAAGTCTGAAAAATGATCATTTGATGAACAGTGTGGAGGTTACTGATGACCCTGACAATGATAATTTCAGTGGAACTGAGGGAGTGGAAGCTTAAGTAGAGCGCTGCAGATGCTGACTGATGACACAGGAAAGACAGCTGTTACCTTTTGGAGCAACGCTCATAATTAGGCAAGAAAGACGGGATCCAGAGTTTAAATGGAGATGGTGGGCTTAGGTGGAAGACCAGACAGTTCATCCATGGTAGTTGGAGGAAGGGCAGAAAGGGTCATTTTAAGTAGGTTGGCAGATGTATCCAGAGGCATGAAAACTCACTTTTCATTGAACTAGAAAGCAAGGTCATGATTAGATGAGAAGACAGAGAATGGAGAATTAATGGAGGTTAGACACTGCCCGGCCCGCAGAGCTGAGGTGTCAGTGCAGCCATTTCTCACTGGGCACTCTGATCTGAAGTGCCGGGTGTGAGGCCTCTGCATGAAGCACCCTGTGAACAAGTGAAACCAGACAAAGCACAAAGGAAAAGAAAAAAACAAAAGAGGGACCTTCAAGATGGTGGAGGAGTAAGACATAGAGATCACCTTCCTCCCCACAAATATATCAAAAATACATCTACATATGGAACAACTCCTACAGAACACTTACTGAATGCTGGCAGAAGACCTCACACTTTCCCAAAGGCAAGAAAATCTCCACATACCTGGCTGCGTGGCTGACAGGGTCTTGGTGCTCTGGCCTGGTGTCAGGCCTGAGCCTCTAACGTAGGAGAGCTGAATTCAGGACATTGGACCACCAGAGACCTCCCGGCCACACATAATATCAACTGGCGAGAGCTCTCCCAGAGATCTGTCTCAGCGCTAAGACCAAGCTCCACCCAACGGCAAGCAAGCTCCAATGCTGGACGCCCCATGCCAAACAACTAGCAAGACAGGAACACAACCCCACCCATTAGCAGAGAGGCTGTCTAAAGTCATACTAGGTTCACAAACACTCCAAAACATACCACCGGATGCAGAACTGCCCACCAGAAAGACAATATCCAGCCCCACCCAAGAACACAGGCACCAGTCCCCTCCACCAGGAAGCCTACACAACCCACTGAACCAACCTCACCCACTGGGGGCAGACACCAAAAACAATGGGAACTATAAACCTGCAGCCTGCAAAAAGGAGGCCCCAAACAAAGTAAGTTAAACAAAATGAGAAGACAGAGAAATATGCAGCAGATGAAGGAGCAAAGTAAAAACCCACCAGACCTAACAAATGAAGACAAAATAGGCAGTCTACCTGAAAAAGAATTCAGAGTAATGATAGTAAAGATGATCCAAATTCTTGGAAATAGAATGGAGAAAAGACAAGAAACGTTTAACAAGGATCTAGAAGAACTAAAGAGCAAACAAACAATGATGAACAACACAATAAATGAAATTAAAAATACTCTAGAAGGAATCAATAGAAGAATAACTGAGGCAGAAGAACGGATAAGTGACCTGGAAGATAAAAAAGTGGAAATAACTACTGCAGAGCAGAGTAAAGAAAAAAGAATGAAAAGGACTGAAGACAGTCTCAGAGACCTCTGGGACAACATTAAACACACCAACATTTGAATTATAGGGGTCCCAGAAGAAGAGAAAAAGAAAGGGACTGAGAAAATATTTGAAGAGATTATTGTTAATAACTTCTCTAACATGGGAAAGGAAATAGTCAAGTCCAGGAAGCGCAGGGAGTCCCATATAGGAAAAATCTATGGAGAAACATGCCAAGACATATATTAATCAAACTATCAAAAATTAAATACAAAGAAAAATATTGAAAGCAGCAAGGGAAAAGCAGCAAATAACATACAAGGGAATCCCCATAAAGTTAACAGCTGATCTTTCAGCAGAAACTCTGAAAGCCAGAGGTAGTGGCAGGACATATTTACAGTGATGAAGGAGAAAAACCTGCAACCAAGATTACTCTATGCAGCAACGATCTCATTCAGATTCGATGGAAAAATTAAAACCTTTACAGATAAGCAAAAGTTAAAGAGAATTCAGCACCACCAAACCAGCATTACAACAAATGCTAAAGGAACTTTTATAGGCAGGAAACACAAGAGAAGGAAAAGACATACAAAACAAAACCAAAACAATTAAGAAAATGGTAATAGGAACATATATATCGATAATTACCTTAAATGTAACTGGATTAAATGCTCCAACCAAAAGACATAGACTGGCTGAATGGATACAAAAACAAGACCTATATATATGCTGTCTACAAGACACCCACTTCAGACCTAGGGACACATAGAGACTGAAAGTGAGGGGATGGAAAAAGATATTCCATGCAAATGGAAATCAAAAGAAAGCTGGAGTAGCAATTGTCATCTCAGACAAAATAGACTTTAAAATAAAGATTATTACAAGAGACAAAGAAGGACACTACATAATGATCAAGGGATCAATCAAAGAAGAAGATATAACAATTGTAAATATTTATGCACCCAACATAGGAGCACCTCAATACCTAAGGCAAATGCTAACAGCCATAAAAGGGGAAATTGACAGTAACACAATAATAGTATGGGACTTGAACACCCCACTTTCACCAATGGAGAGATCATCCAAAATGAAAATAAATAAACACAAGCTTTAAATGACACATTAGACAAGATGGACTTAATAGATATTTATAGGACATTCCATCCAAAAACAACAGAATACAATTTCTTCCCAAGTGTTCATGGAACATTCTCCAGGTTAGACCATATCTTGGGTCACAAGTCATGCCTTGGTAAATTTAAGAAAATTGAAATCGTATCAAGTATCATTTCCGACCACAATGCTATGAGACTAGATTATCAATTACAGGAAAATAATCTGTAAAAAATACAAACACATGGAGGCTAAACAATATGCTACTCAATAACCAAGAGATCACTGAAGAAATCAAAGAGAAACAAATGACAATGAAAACACGGTGAACCAAAACCTATGGGATGCAGCAGAAGCAGTTCTAAGAGGGAAGTTTATAACAATACAATCCTACTTCAAGAAACAAGAAAAATCTCAGATAAACAACCTTACACCTAAAGCAATTAGAGAAAGAAGAACAAAAAACCCCAAGGTTAGCAGAAGGAAAGAAGTCATAAAGATCAGATCAGAAATACATGAAAAAGAAATGAAGGAAACAATAGCAAGATCAATAAAACTAAAAGCTGGTTGTTTGAGAAGATAAACAGAATTGCTAAACCATTAGCCAGACTCATCAAGAAAAAAAGGGAGAAGACTCAAATCGACAGAATTAGAAATGTAAAAGGAGAAGTAACAACTGACACTGCAGAAATACAAAGAATCATGAGAGGTTACTACAAGCAACTATATGCCAATAAAATGGATAACCTGGAAGAAATGGACAAATTCTTAGAAAAGCACAACCTTCCAAGACTGAACCAGGAAGAAATAGAAAATATAAACAGACTACTTACAAGCACTGAAATTGAAACTGTGATTAAAAATCTTCCAACAAACAAAAGCCCAGGACCAGATGGCTTCACAGGCGAATTCTGTCAAACATTTAGAGAAGAGCTAACACCTATCCTTCTCAAACTCTTCCAAACTATAGCAGAGGGAGGAACATTCCCAAACTCATTCTACAAGGCCACCATCGCCCTGATACCAAAACCAGACAAAGATGTCACAAAAAAAGAAAACTACAGGCCAATATCACTGATGAATACAGATGCAAAAATCCTCAAAAAAATACTAGCAAACAGAATCCAACAGCACATTAAAAGGATCATACACCATGATCAAGTGGGGTTTATCCCAGGAATGCAAGGATTCTTCAATATATGCAAATCAATCAATGTGATAAACCATATTAACAAATTGAAGGATAAAAACCATATGATAATCTCAATAGATGCAGAAAAATCTTTCAACAAATTCAACACCCATTTATGATAAAAACTCTCCAGAAAGTAGGCATACTGGGAACCTACCTCAACATATTAAAGGCCATATATGACAAACCCACAGCAAACATCATTCTCAATGGTGAAAAACTGAAACCATTTCCTCTAAGATGAGGAACAAGACAAGGTTGTCCACTCTCACCACTATTATTCAACATAGTTTTGGAAGTTTAGCCACAGCAACCAGAGAAGAAAAAGAAATAAAAGGAATCCAAATCGGAAGAGAAGAAGTAAAACTGTCACTGTTTGCAGATGACGTGATACTATACATAGAGAATCCTAAAGACTCTACCAGAAAACTACTAGAGCTAATGAATGAATTTGGTAAAGTAGCAGGATACAAAATTAATGCACAGAAATTTCTTGCAAAATATACAAGCAGCTCATGCAGCTCAGTATCAAAAAAACAAACAAACCAATCCAAAAATAGGCAGAAGACGTAAACAGACATTTCTCCAAAGACAATATACAGATTGCCAGAAAACACATGAAAGGATGCTCAACATCACTAATCATTAGAGAAATGAAAATCAAAACCACAATGAGGTATCACCTCACACCGGTCAAAATGGCCATCATCAAAAAATCTACAAACAATAAATGCTGGAGAGGGTGTGGAGAAAAGGGAACCCTCTTGCACTGCTGGTGGGAATGTAAATTGATACAGTCACTATGGAGAACAGTATGGAGGTTCCTTAAAATACTAAAAATAGAACTACCATACGACCGAGCAATCCCACTACTGGGCATATACCCTGAGAAAACCATAATTCAAAAAGAATCATGTACCATAATGTTCATTGCAGCTCTATTTACAATAGCCAGGACATGGAAGCAACCTAAGTGTCCATCAACAGCTGAATGGATAAAGATGTGGCACATATATACAGTGGAATATTAGCCATAAAAAGAAACGAAATTGAACTATTTGTAGTGAGGTTGATAGACCTAGAGTCTGTCATACAGAGTGAAGCAAGTCAGAAAGAGAAAAACAAATACCATATGCTAACACATATATATGGAATCTAAAAAAAGTAATGGTTCTGATGAACCTAAGGGCAGGACAGGAATAAAGATGCAGACATAGGAAATGGACTTGAGGACATGGGGAGGGGGAAGGGTAAGCTGCGACGAAGTCAGAGAGTAGCATTGACATATATACGCTACCAAATGTAAAATAGATAGCTAGTGGGAAGCAGCTGCATAGCACAGGGAGACCAGCTCGGTGCTTTGTGACCACCTAGAGGCATGGGATAGGGAGGGTGGGAGGGAGATGCAAGAGGGAGGGGATATGGGGATATATGTATACATATAGCTGATTCACTGTGTTATAGAGCAGAAATGAACACAACATTATAAAGCAATTATACTCCAATAAAGATGTTAAAAAAAAAAAGAAGTAATGGAGGTTAAAGGAGAGAGAAGAACGTATAAAATATTTTACCGAGGAGAGCAGGACGGTGAATTACCTAGGAAATTATAGTAGGATTGCATGGCAGGACAAAGGCCCACTTGAAGTTTGAGGTCCTGAAGCGAGATCAGCCAGCTTGTGCACGTGCTTTTTCTCCATCCATGTTTCATTGCTCAGGTGCAGAGGAAGAGTCAATGGAGATATATTCACCAGGTTTGAGGTTTTGCCAGGAAAATTTGATGGAGAGGTGCAAGGGAGCTGAAGGTGTGGCAATGTGCTGGTTATACAGTGATGCGCCATCTCAGCAAATGCACTCTTAATCACTTGGTTTTTCTATACTAAGACATAGGCGTCAACTTTGATTCTTCCCTTTTTTCATTCCCCACAACCATTCCGTCAGCAGGTCCTATTGTTACTTCCAGTATATAACTGGCATCTATCACTTTTTCTCAATCCCCATGGTCAGCACCTTGGCTTAGCCACTTGCCTCCTTTCGGTGCCAGGGTCTTGGCTGTCTAACTGGTCTACCTGCCTCATTTCTTACTACCCAGCAATCCATCCTCCACACGGCAGCCAGAGTCACCTTCTAAGATCTTCATCAGATTATACAGTCCCTTATTGCAGCCTTTAGTGACTTCCCACTGGACTTCTGTTTTAAGCCAAAGGTGGCCACCAGGGTCTTTCCTCCTCTGCCCAGTTCTCCAGCCTCTTCTAGAGCTGCTTTCTCTGATGACTGCTCTATTCCAGCCACACTGGCCTCATCTCTGGTCCTCAAACATGCACACTCTTTTTGTCTCAGATTGATGAAAATTTCTCACTCTACCTGAAATGCTCTTCCTCTGACTCGTTAATTGGTCACTTTTACTCATTCTTCAAGTCTCAGATCTAATTATAACTTTCTCAGAGAAGACTTCCCTGAGCTTCGTATTAAAAGCTCTTTTACCCATGATGTATCACATCACCTCGTTTGTTTTAGAGCCTTACACATCTGAAATCATGTTTATACATTTGCTCACCTGCACACCCCAACTAGAATGAAGTCGCGGACTCTGTCTCTCTACTCTCCTGCCTAGTCTTAGAGCAGTGGTTCTCAAACTTATTCATCTCAGGGAATTTACACTCTTAAAAAGCATTCAGGGGCTTCCCTGGTGGCACAGTGGTTGAGGGTCTGCCTGCCAATGCAGGGGACACGGGTTCGTGCCCCGGTCCGGGAGGATCCCACATGCCGCGGAGCGGCTGGGCCCGTGACCCATGGCCGCTGAGCCTGTGCTTCTGGAGCCTGTGCTCCGCAACGGGAGAGGCCACAACAGTGAGAGGCCCGCGTAACGCAAAAAAAAAAAAAAAAAAAAAAAAAAAGCATTCAGGAACCTGAGCAGCTTTAGTATATGTGACTTACATCTATTATTATCTACTATATACCAGAAATTAAAACTGATAAATTTAGAAAATATTTACGTATTTTATTCCTTTATTTTAAAACAATAATACAAGAGGGAGGAGATATGGGGATATATGTATATGTATAGCTGATTCACTTTGTTATAAAGCAGAAACTAACACACCATTGTAAAGCAATTATACTCCAATAAGGATGTTAAAAATAAATAATAATAAATCTATTACATGTTAACACAAATAACATTTTTATGAAAATAACATTTTATAATTCTATTTTCTAGAACAGAAAAAATAGTGAGAAGAGTGGTATTATTCTTCATTTTTGCAAATATCTTTAATGTCTGGTTTAAGAAAAGTAAAGTGGATTCTCATATCTCTTTCTGCATTCAATCTGTTGTGATACATTGTTTTGGTTGAGATATATGAAGAAAATCTGTCCTTACACTGACATGTAATTGGAAAGGGAAGAATATTTTACAGACTTTTCAGATACCTGTGTACAGATCTTCCTCAGCTTACAATGGGGTTATGACCCGAGGAACCCATCGTAAATTGAAAATATCGTAAATCGAAGATGCATTTGCTACACCTGACCTATCAAACATCATAGTTTAGCCTGGCCCACCTTAGATGTGGGCAGAACACTTACAGTAGCCCACAGTTGAGCATAATCATCTAACACAAAGCCTATTTTATGATAAAGTTTGAATACCTCATGTAATTTATTGAATACTGTACTGAAAGTGAAAAATGGAATGGTTGTCTGGGTACAGAATGGTTGTAAATGTATTGATTGTTTGCCCTGGTGATCGTGTGCCTGACTAGGAGCTGCAGCTGCCCAGCCTATCTAGAGAGTTATTATAGGGCATATCACTGGCCCAGGAAAAGATAAAAATCCAAAATTCGAAGGACAGTTTCTACTTGTGTATCACTTTGCACCATCATAAAGTTGAGAAATTGTAAATTGAACCATCAAAAGTTGAGGACCATCTGTATATGTTTAAAGAAGTTCCTTAAAGGCTAGTTGCAACATGGAATCTGAAATCATATCAATTAAATTTTTCACTGTGCACTGAAATTCATTGGTCTATTTTGAAAGTTGAACGGATCAGTGCCTTTGCATGGTTTTGTAACTTCATGCATTTGTCATTTGGTAACTAGTTTATGCAGATTTTTCAAGTGTTGACACATTTTATTAGGCAATATCAAAAAAAATCACATTTTTTCTAACCTCATCAGAAAAGTCTTTAAATATTGGGGAGCCATCAAGCCCATGGTGGTGGATAAAAATTCTGATTTTTATTTGGAAGTTTTAGTTTTTTATTAGCATCATCTACTGCTTCTTTTCAAATGAAATACTTTTCGCATTTTTGAGAAAAGATTTGCCAAATGCCCAATTCTGATCATCATAGTTTGTCAGCCATTTTTTCAATTATTAATGATGTTCCATGAAAAAACTAATTCAGTTTTTAAATATCAGCAAAAGTCCTCTTCCTCAAGATGACCATTGCACTTCAGTATGCATACTTTCCACTTTTTCACAAAATATTAAAAAATATCTTCAAGGGTTAGATCTGACAAAATTAATAATATTATTGCCTCAGCAAGGAGATGCTTAATATAACTGGTGTTTTTTAATTTTTTCACTATGAATGCATGTTAGTGAGGAACACAATGACTGTGCACACTTTTGTGCTACTGCCTTGATTCATGCTAAGACTCCAGCAGTTTTACCCACTATTGCTTTTGTACCATCCATGTAAATGTAAACAGAGTGCAAAAAGCAAATAAATCTTAGAATTGTTATGAATATAATCTTATCTCACAGACCTCTTGGAAGGGTCTCAGGGACATAGGGATCCACAGATCACAGCAGAACACGTGATACCAGATCACATAATGGTAGGAAGTTTTAATAAAAATTTTTAATATAAATGAGGGACTCGATAATTCTACTAGCGTCCATTATTATTGGTTCAGCAACTCTTTATTCTAAAAATAATTAGGCCTTAGAATTTATCATTTTTGAGGCATTTTATAAGGGAAAAAATAAGGAATCATTTAATCAAAAGTACCCATCAAGGACTTCCCTGGTGGCGCAGTGGTTAAGAATCCGTCTGCCAAAGCAGGGGACACGGGTTTGATCCCTCGTCTGGGAAGATCCCACGTGTCACGGAGTGTGCCACAACTACTGAGCCTGCACTCTAGAGCCTGCAAGCCACAACTACTGAGCCCACATGCCACGACTACTGAAGCCCGTGCGCCTAGAGCCCAAGCTCCAAAACAAGAGAAGCCACAGCAATGAGAATCCTGCGCATCACAACGAAAAGAATCCCCTGCTCACCGCAACTAGAGAAAGCCTGCGCACAGCAGTGAAGACCCAACACAACCAAAAATAAATAAATATATTAAAAAATATATTTAAAAAAGTACATATCAATATCTATCTTTACATGGAGCTGTGTAGACACTGCACAGATGAAGTTAAACAGATTTTGTCTTGAGGAGTTTATAAACACTACAGACATAAAGGGCATAAACAGGGCCAGTAGTGAACATGTACATTAAATTAGTTAATAATGCCAATTTGGAGAAAGGAGAAAATTTAAAACTCTACCAAATGGCATTAAAGATCTGAATAAATGGAGAGCTACCCATGCATATAGATGGAGTGACTTGACAGTGTAAAACTGTCTACTCTCCCTGAATTACTCTCAGTCCCAATCCAAATGTCAGTTGTAACAGACAAATAGATTAATGGAATAGACATAAGAATAAAGAAATAATAGCTATAGCTATACTATTGTATAAAGGGAACTCCTAGAATCAACAAGACTGAAAACCCTAGAGAGATGGAAATATATATGAATAAATAACAAGTATATTATCTCAGTAAGTAAAGAAGAAAATCAATGAGATACTACTTTACACCCATCAGACAAGGGAAAATTGCCCAGTTCTATAATGCTAAGTGTTGATGGGGAAACAAGAATTCTTTCACACTTGAACACTGCCATTTTGGAGGACAATCTGGCACAGTAGTTGCACATATACCAATTATGTAAGATTATCCAATCACACTCCTAAAGGAAAAAAGGGAGAATCCTTACCAGAAAAAGCACGTAAGAGAATATGTTTTTCACAACATTGTGGAAGCAGGGAATTGGAAACAACCTTGTTGTCCACCACCAGAGGAGGAAAGCTGTGGGTGCACATTCCTGAAGATGACACAGCAGTTAGAAACAGCATCTTGATTGTGTTGATGGTTTCATGGGTATATGCATATGCCCAAACTTATCAAATTGTAGACTTTACATACGTACAGTCTCTTTTCTGTCAATTACACCTTAATAAAGATGTAAAGAAATACATGGATTAGAAATGATAAGCCTCCTTCACTCTTCCCCACCCAAAAGAAATCTCTTTGGAGATTATTAGGGTGTCAACTCATAATTCTTAAATTTGCTATAAAGGTAAAGAATCCAGCATTTATCTAGACATTCCTGCACAAACTGTATTTGAAGGTAATCAAATAGTTGGTGGAAGAAAGTTCTTTATAGAAAATCACAATTAATAAATGCAATAGGAGAAAAGAATGATAAAATCTCTATTTTCCATCCTACACTGAAATAATAGATCTATAGACAACTATCTTCAATGGTCCCTAAACCATGAGGTGAGAGGTGGATGAGGAACTTATCATAATTAGCAAGTCAGGCCAGCATCATCTGAATGCACTGATTAATCTAACCAAAGGAATATCATGTGCCTCCCATTATGTTACACTAGGAAATACATGGTACTATTCATGAAGTATTCTTACCAAGAAAACAAACAAACAAATGAATCAAACCAAGCCTTTAAATCTAACCACTAGGTTAAACAAGAAACATTTTAAATGATACCTCACGGACACAATCAGCCAAAAGACAAAATGTGGGAAATAATTTAGAAGAAATAATCCAGTTTCTACAAAGAAAGAAATATATATTAAAAAAAATATGGGGTGGAGGGTTGTCAAAAAAGAAAAAAAAAAAAGAAACAGCGTAGCTCGTAGAAACATAATGCTTGGTGAAAATGGAAGAAAAAGAGTGAGATATATTTATGTACGTTTAAAGTACATACACACAAAATGACACTACATATTTCCAAAGATGCGTTTACACTTAAGAGTATACATTAAACGCATCAGAGCAGTTACCTGTTGGGGAGGGGAGGATGGGAGTGAGGAATTTGATAATAGGAGGAAATCCATTTAAAATTGCTTTTTTTGCCTTGACTAAATCAATGATGATACTGTGCCGTGAGCCAAAGAATAAGATTAATTCACCCTCTGCATGTATCCCCCCCTCCTCTAAAAAAGACAAGAAAGAAAACTATACATATCATAGGATGGTAACAAATGCACATAGTCTGCATATTTGGACAAGGATAATTAGAAAAACTTGCTACCTACCAATTTTATGATTAATCAGGAAAAATAGCCAGAGGGCTGTAGAATTCTTGAGAGCTGAAAGAAGATCTCAGTAAAAGCTTTTCTAGTTCCCAGATTGCCAGTATATCTATTGCCCGACCATACCAAATTGATTTGTGTCTATTCTTCTTTGGAAAAGTCATCAACAAAGGAGACTCCACATCTTCTTTTAATAGCCTGTTTTAATATTTAACAAACAACCCTCTCAGGAAATTCCTTCTTATCTCTGTACTGTATTTTCACAGTTACTTTCCAGTTAGTTCTCAGAGAAGATGGATAAAAGTTGGTCTACATTTTCCTTATGATAATGCCTCATGTCTTAGGAGGTATTATTGTCTCCAGACTAATTAATTTCAATTCCTTCTACCTGTCCTCTTGGGTCTTATTTATTCACCACTTTAATCATATTATTAAACTACTCCAAACTTCTCCACTTCACAGCATCGTCAAGGTAAGGAGACATAAACTGAATGCAATACTAACTCCACAATGGCCCAATGTGTGACTAATTGAGAGAGAAATTATTTCCAACTATTGCTACCAGGAGTCCTTAAAGATAATAACTAGTGGCTGGGAGATCTCATCAACCTTTTTCTTTATGCATTTTAATTATAACAATTCCTTACATGTATAAATGTTATTGTTACAAAGAACTGTCTAATTTGGTCTTCCAACAACTCTATAATGACAGGAAAGATGTCACGATTCTCACTGCATAGATGAGTAATGTAAAGTGCAAAGAGGTTAAAGTAACTTGCCTGAGGTCACTGAGCTCTTAGGCGTTGGAGGTAGGACTTCTGATTCTAAGCATCTAGGAAGCAAGCTTGATTTCAAGCCTGTGAAGAGCTCGAATGGGAGGCAGTACAGAGCAAGAGAAAGAACATTAATTTGTTGCCAGAGGACTTGGATTGAGACTCCAGCTCTGCCACTGGCAATGGTGTGACCAGACAGGGATAATAATAGGGTTGATGTGAACATTATGGTTAAGGTGCACTCTATAAACTTTTTGTTTGTTTGGTTTTATAAATTTATGTATTTGTTTATTTTTGGCTGCATTGGGTCTTCATCGCTGCACGCGGGCTTTTCTCTAGTTGCGGCTAGCGGGGGCTACTCTTCGTTGCGGTGTGCCGGCTTCTCATTGTGGTGGCTTCTCTTGTGGAGCATAGGCTCAAGGCGCGCGGGCTTCAGTAATTGTGGCACGCGGGCTCAGTAGTTGTGGCTCGTGGGCTCTAGAGTGCAGGCTCAGTAGTTGTGGCGCGCGGGCTTAGTTGCTCTGCGGCATGTGGGATCTTCCCGGGCCAGGGATCAAAACTGTGTCCCCTGCACTGGCAGACAGATTCTTAACCACTGTGCCACAAGGAAGTCTCTAAACTTTGATTTTTCATGTTTTCTTTGTTCTGATGATTTGAGTACATCTGCTTTAAGAAGCTATTCCAAAATAACTTTCCTTTTCTTCTTTTTAAGAAGTTATTCCAAGGTAATTTTCCTTTTCTTCTCTGTTCCCACATCACCAGTTTAATTCTTCTTGAAAATATGGTCTTTTGATGTTATCAGTTGTTTGGTTTTTCTTCCCTTTGCACCTGGAGCAACATTCCGTTGCTCCTCTTGTATTTTAGATATTTATTGACAAAATTGGGAACTAAGAAACACATTCACTCTGACACTTTTGTCCTTCCTTAGATTACAAAATCAGCCTCAAAATATTAATTGACTATGGACAAAAAATAAAAAGCAATAGATATTTGTGCTCCTTTATATTTGTGGGTTTTGAAGCAGTAAAAGAGGGAGCAAATGACCACAGGCATTGAGGGAAAAATAATTAATATCATGTAACTTATGCGAGTCTCATGACTCTTTAAACCTTTAAAAGTTAGTGTTGGAGAGCAAAACCTCAGAACGTGTCAATGATCCACTATTGCAATACTTTATTGAACAGAACTGTAGTAGTTATACACCAGATTTTCCCAACTAGAGTCACAAAGTCTTCACAATTATAAACAATGTGTAAACTTTATTTCTTGCTATGTAGGGAATTTCTGGAAGTATCTGATTAACACTCCACTTCTAGAAAAGTCCCTCTTTTCATCCACATAATTGGTCCAGAGCCTCTGTCCATGTTTCCAAAGTTTCCAGAGTCAGTGATTACTGACTTACTTATGATTCGGTTATTCAATACTTCCTTGGATTACATGAGCCAGTTTATTTTTTCTTTTGTCTTAATGTGGTAAAAACGGATACCTCTTTCACCATCCAACTAATATCTGCTACAACTAATGTTTACATGGTTGAGGTGCTGTCTGTCAGATGGGATGCTGAGCTGAGCTGGTCATGTGGAAATATGTAGAATAGAAAGTAACATTAAGCTGGCAACAAAGAAAAAATCACGCAGCATGGGAACATGTAAAAACTTTACCTAGTGAGTATTAAAGAGTACACAGTCAGGGCATCACCAACATAGTATTGAAAGAACATCAAGTGAACTGTCTGATAACTGTCTCTGCTTTTATAGACACTGTGAGATATTATTATACAGTTGCCATTGACTGTGTTGTAATTGTTGCTCACTTTAGCTTTGCTTCAAGTCTTTAACTGTTTCAATGTGCTGCCATAGCTAATATTAAAAAGTGTGACAGGAAAATAGAAGGTATGAGGACTCAGACTGACATACACAGTAGAAAAGAAAGCAGCTGAAACATATTTTACAGTGATAATTTCTTAAAACCCGCCAGTCATCAGGGAAGAAAAAAAAAAAAAGTACGTTGTCTTGTCATTGTCTGCGTATGTGCAAACGTGTGTTTCGAAGGAATCTGTTCACCTTGTTATTTACTATTGAATTTTAAGTTAAATGGGGATCTTCTTTTTGTGAAGTGAAAGCCTTTCACTAAAGCATTGGACATTTATCTGTCAAAAGCTCCCAGCTGGCTTCTAAGAGAGGTAACTTTTCATTTACATAAAAACCCTGCGATTTTACTGAAATAGAAAGTGCAGGAAAAACACTGGTATTCCTCAACATGCCTATAAATTCTCCTGTCAAGTCTTAAGATGTTAAAGAGGTAAAGGTTTGAGCACGAACTATGAAATGTAGTGGGTCACCAATGCAGACCTCTTAGATGTCAGCCATGCAGAAGATTTACTCTCAAATTCTGATTTGCTGCTGAAGGAAAACATGTAAATATGTGGATAAAAGAATGATATTATTGGCAAGTTAAAATAAACTATTTTTATTTAATATAGTTTTTTTCCCCCTTGAAAGCTACTGTAAAATGGGTGAGGTGGCAACTTATAATTGAGGGATTCATGTATTTTTTTCTGTGTTTCTAACAGATTGCTAGTTGTGACTTGAGTATCTGTTTTTCAAATACGTGGGTCTAAAAAAAAATGTCGTTGAAATAAATACACCCAGCTCCAATTGTAATTGCTTAACAAATAATTTTATTCTCTTCATCTTCTAAAACTTTCAGGACATCATTAGTTAATATACACTGAAGCTTGAAGGTTTTGTAAGTTTCTACTACCATATTTTTTAAATTATCTTTTTTAGAAAAAGTTGGAAAATTTTTTATGAGAGGTTTTCACCAGGAAGTTTACTGAAAACAATTGGTGATGATTAAATGTTTCATTGCTACTTTAGGAATTCTTTTTAAACTCTCACAGAGATTGGAATTAATTGGGATTGAAACAAGAATTGATCTCCAGCCTCAAATCATTTGAATGACCTGGCTCTGAAAGAAAACAGAAAACTGTATACTTACTTTGAGGCTAGTGATAACTGAGATGGAGTGATCATTAGTAAGGCAAATAGTAAATATAGCTGGCCATGCACTGGGTCTTATATACCCTTGCTTTTCTTTCAGTATCAATGGACCTGACAGAATATTTAAGTGATCTTTAGCTCAGAGTTGCAAAAGTGTTGAGACTTTTTATTGTAGAATCTCTCACTTAATTGAATTCTATAGCCTATCTAGAATCTGTGGTCTATGTCCAGAATACATAGCTTTCTTAGATCTTTCATATTCTTGTTTTATGAATATGTGTCTGATGTGTTAATGTTAATACACCCTTTTGTAAAGCAAATTTCATTATGTAAAGATGTTTAATTTTTTTTTTAAGTAATTGAATACCTTTGTTTATCAGGGCCCTAGTAAAAAGCAGTGTGGGTTATTGTCGCTTGATACTAACAGATGAGATTCAGTGCCTTTGATCGGCTTGGATTTCCACAGGCATGGATCTTGAAATAGTCTCCATATCATGCTAAGATACTGCTTTAAAAAACTTGTCGCTTTTTCCACCTGTGCCACCAACTGCCCACCATTGTTCGAGGGAAGCCACGTGCAGGCATGACCAGACTTCATGATCTTTATCATTGTTATTATAGTCCATAAGTTAAGTGAATACATTCAAAGCATTTCCTACAATCATATATTACCTTTGAGATTACAACTGCTTGTATTAGATTTAGCTGCTTTTCAGCTGCCACATTTTATATCAGTATTGCATAGGTAAATGATCATTTCCTTCCAGGGAGAAAAATACTTTATCCAACACAATGGGTACAATGGACAAACTTAAATAATGATTTAAATTAATAACTATAGAAAGAACATCTATGAAAGGTGGGTTTTCATTTACAAAAAAAGACTTGGTATTTTTTAAAAAATCAATATTTACTCATTATATTAAAAAAATTTTTTTAAATGTAGTTCTTACCAAAAAAAAAGAGAGAGACAGAAAGACTTAGTAGAAAAACTCAGAATATATAGCTCTATTTATTATATTGGATAATTGGCAAGTTAGATATAGCCTCAAATATTAATGCAGAAGATGCTTCAGTGATCAAAGAAAGCACTTCCCTCTTTAAATAAATTTTATTTTGGTATATTACTGACTCTGTTGTTATGGGTGAACTGCTTTTTAGATATACACTGCTTAATTCTTGAATTGAAGAAACCAAAATGAGAAACCGACAAAGGGAGAACTGAGTATTAGTTGAGTCTGAGACATGACAGGAAAATAAAAAGGTGAACGGATGATGGAAAATATTTTTAAAGTATGACTTCATTGTTAATGATTCTTTTCACCAGAGGAACATTCCTAGGTATGAAAAATGAAACTCATTGGAGCTTTAGATCAAAAGATGGTGCTTAATAAGCATAATTAAAAAGTAAGGAAATGGACTTTCTCATGAACATAATGTTTTGGAGGTTCTGAATTGTTAGAAATGACATAGAAATAATTACACTTCCCCTATATATAAATCAAGATAGAGTGAATTATTCTAGAATGATTAAAATGACTAGTCTACATCCTGAGACCTAGTATTGCTTGACTGAAAAGAGGAAAGTAGCAAAGAAATGGTTTACTGTGAGAAAGAATGATGTGAGGCCTGAGGCCCACTCTGAGGCCTGAGTGATCTAGATTCCTAATTTATCCTCAGAGGGTAATTTTATGGGGATATCTTTCTCCTGTGCTTTTACAACGGGTCTGATTGTTCTGTTCTACTCTGCTATGCAAGTACATGGAGGACTCATTTAAAAACTCTCTGTGTATCAAATATAAGTTACAGATTCCATGTACAGAAAATATGAACACATATACAAACATGTGCACACAGTTACAAGATGTTCACAGATTCCAAAGCTCTGTGTACCTGATTCCAGGTTAAGAAACTATTTTGCAATGTCACGTATGCTATGAACTTGCTGTAAGCACAGCCTTTCCTCTGCCACTGAAGTCTATATAACTTCCATAATATGATAGTCTCGCCTGCCAGTAGGTAAAATGCTTGCTTGAGAATAGAACAGCAAAGAAGAAGAGCTTTGTCTAACAGCAGTAAACTCCAGAGGGGTGCACACCAGTACACAAAAGGAATGAACAAGCCTTAAATATTAGACAGTCTGTCGTCACTGACAGCCCCAAAGAAGTCAAACCTCAAATTTGTCTAAGGCTCAAAGTTTAGCTCTTGATTTTATGGTAGATTTGATAGACAAACGTATGCTTTATATAAGTAACTGTAGAATAATTTATATTTTTCTTCTTTTAAATGGTTAAAAAAACATGTCTTTATGACATTCCAACAACTAACTAACCCTAGGGGCAAAAAAAAAAGGACACAAAAAAGAGTATGGCTGGTTTCCAAGCTTTTCTGCAAAGAACAGTGCAGTGATGAAGAAGAATTAGCCACAGCAGTTAAATCTCTTGCTTAGATTTTTTTTTTTCACAATTAGAGGATGCACTCATCATACAAAGTCTTACTGTCAAATTGATCCCAATAGCTTACACTGAACACCTTTTATGAAACTGATGGGTGAAAATTATATAAGTCAAGCACCAAGATGAATACAAAAGTGAAAAGCTTTTTTCCCCCTTGGGGAAAAGTCACGTTTTTTACAGCATCAAAGTTTTAAAATATTACTTAAAAATTAGCATAAAGTAAGAGAGATAAGTTAGTCAAATTTGGGTGAGTTAAATATTTTAAAAGTTGAAGAATGGACTTCTGCTTTCAGCCAAGATGGAATAGTAGGGACTAGATTT
Organism: Stenella coeruleoalba; assembly: GCF_951394435.1. Classification (NCBI taxonomy): domain Eukaryota; kingdom Metazoa; phylum Chordata; class Mammalia; order Artiodactyla; family Delphinidae; genus Stenella; species Stenella coeruleoalba. The sequence goes on along the minus strand of NC_137158.1, from coordinate 15,533,788 downwards.
ACTTTCCTGACCGAAACAAATGAAAAACTGAATAAAACATATGCATCATTGGTTTTTAAGAAACTGGACATCATGAAATGAGTGATAGTGATTCTAAAAAACAGGAAACAAATGAGATGAGCACGAAGATGGTCTCAGTTTATTGCCTACAAACAGTTTCTAGATCGTGGCACAGATTGGAAGAATTCAGGTGGATACCGGGTAGTCTCTCTGAGTTCAGAAAGCATAGTTGGAGTCCAGGGAGGCCAAGGCTGCTAGAGTTTGCAGGGCACAGAGGAGAGAACTTTATAAACGGAGATATTCTACACATACTAACAAAGCTCACTCAAGAAGAAATAGATCATTTTAATGGTCATCTATCTATTAAAGATATGGAATTTTTATAGAGAAAACCCCAAGTCCAGATGGCTCTATTGGTGAATTCTACCCAAATATTTTTTAAAAGATAACAATCTTATAAAAGCTCTCTCAGAAAAGTAAAAAGAAAAAAAAAATACTTTCCAACTTATTCTATGAGACCAGCTTTACTCAGATATGAAAAACAGACCAAGACTTTACAGGAAGAAAACTACAGACTAATATTTCTCATAACACAGATGCAAAAATTCTCAACAAAATTTTAGTAATTTGAAGCAAAAAGTGGGTTCCAAGTGGGTTTTTTTCCCCTCAGGAATGCAAGGTTGGCTTAACATTTAAAAATCTATCAATGTAATTCATCACATTAACAGACTAAAAAGGAAAACCACATGACCATCTCAGCTGGTGCAGAAAAGCATTGAACAAAATCCACATCCATTCCTGATTTAAAAAAACAAAACAAAACCTCTCCACAAACTAGGAAAAAAGGAAACTTCCTTAATCCAATAAAGGGCATTTATGAAAAGCCCACAGCTAACATCAGACTTATCGGTGAAAGACTGAATGCTTGTCCCATAATGTCAACAACAAGGCAAGTATGTTAGCTCTCAATATCTCTATTCACCATTTCATTGGAGGCTAGGGTAAGCAAAAGAAATAAAACGTATGGAGTTTAAAAATAAAGTAAAACTGCCTTAATTCATAGGCAACATGACTTTCCTATCAGGAAAATTTTATGGAATCACATAAAATGTTTTAGAACTATTAGAGCTTAGTGAGTTTGAAGCATACAAGATCATTATACAAAATTCAATTGTTTTTCTGTATGCTAGCAATGAAAAATGAAAAATTGAAAAAAATTTTGACAAAGAAGCAAAGGCAATTCAGTGGAGAAAGGATTATCTTTTCAACAAATGATAATAGAAAATTTGGATATGCATGTACAAAAAGTAAATTTGATCAGCATCTCACATCATATACAAAAATTAATTCAAAATGGATCAGAGTACTTAATAAAATCTAAAACTATACAACTTCTAGAAAAAACAGACTAGAAAATCTTGAGTTAGGCAAAGGTTTTATAGATATGATTCCAAAAGCATGGTCCATGAAAGAAAAAATTGAGCTTCATCAAAATTCAAAATTGCTCTTCAGAAGACACTGGTAAGAGAATGAAGAGACGAGCCACAGATTGGGAAAAAGTATTTGCAAGTAATCATTATATATATCTCATAAAAATTTATATCCAGATATTTAGAAAAACATCTCTCAGGTCTCATTAATAAGAAAACAAATAACACAATTTTTTAAATGGCTGAAAGATTTCAATAGACCCTCCACCAAAAAAGATATAAGGATATATCTTTATATAAGATATAAAGATATAAAGATATAGATATAAGGATAGAAAATAAATACATGAATGGTGCTCAATGTCATTAGTCTTTAGGGAAATGCAAATTAAAACTATAAGATACCACTCTGTGCCTATTCAAAAGGTTAAAATTAAAAATAACAACCATACCAAGTTTTGTTGAGAATGTGGAGCAACTGAAACAAACAATTAAAAAAAAAAAAACAAAACTAAAGTTAGGCATATCATTTTGAAACTACAGCAATCAAAGATAAAGGAAAGATGCCACAAAAAATCAGAGGGGAAAAAAACCTTACCTATAAAGGAAAAGGAATTATAATTACATCTGACCTCTCCTCAGAAACCAAGCAAGAACAGAGTACAGTACAATATTTAAAGTATAAAGAGAAAAAAACCATCAACCCAGAGTTCGGTACCCTGTGAAATTGTCTTTCAAAAGTGAAGGAGAAATAAAAACTTTCTCAAATAAACTGATATTGAGGATATTTGTTGCCAGTAGACCTGCCTTTTTTTATGCTAATATATGAGTGAAATGAATGTTAGTAATGATACAAGGGACAAGAGGGAGGAATTAGGATTATTAGGATTATTTTGTTATTAAAAGGTATTCACACTACCCATGAAGTAGTGTAGTTATTTGGACTTGGATTAGTTGAAAATGTATATTTCAAACTTCAGGGCAACCACTAAAAAAAATTAAAAAGATGTATAATTGATATGCATAAAGAAAGAAGAGAAAATGGAATCATATAAAATGTTCAGTTAGGACCACAAAAGGCAGAAAAAGAGTGGAAGAAAAAAATAGGAACAAAGAACAAGGGCAACAAATAGAAGACAACAAATATGGTAGACATTAATCCAACTATATCAACAATCACTTTAAATATCAATGGTCTAAATGCACCAATTAAAAGACAGAGATAGAGTAGATCAAGAAATAAGACCTAACTATATAATGTACTCAAGAAACCCACTTTCAATATAAAGATACACATAGATTAAAAGTAAATGGATGGATAAAAATATACCACGCTAACGCGAATCAAAAGAAAATAGAAGGGACTTCCCTAGTGGCACAGTGGTTAAGAATCCACCTGCCAATGCAGAGGACACAGGTTCGAGCCCTGGTCTAGGAAGATCCCACATGCCGTGGAGCAACTAAGCCCGTGCGCCACAACTACTGAGCCTTCGCTCTAGAGCCCGTGAGCCACAACTACTGAGCCCACATGCCATAATTACTGAAGCCCACGTGCCTAGAGCCCAACACAGCCAAAAATAAATAAATAAATAAATTTATTTATTTAAAAAAAGAAAATAGGAGCAGCTGCATTAATTTCAGAGCAGACTTCAAAGCATGGAAAGTTATCAGAGATAAAGATGGGCATTACATGATGATAAAGGAGTCAATTCTCAAAAACCAAAATCCTTAACGTGTATTTACCTAACAGCATAGTGTCAAAGTATTAATACATGAGGCAAAATTGACAGAACTTCAAGGAGAAATAGATCCATTCACTATCACAGTTGGAGATTTGAACAGCCCTCTATCAGAAGTGGACATATCAGCAGGCAGAAAATCAGAAGGATATAGTTGAACTCAACAACACCAAAAATCAACTGTGTATAACTGACACCTATATACTGCTTCATCCAACAACAGCACACTACACATTCTTCTCAAGCTCACATGGAACATTCACCAAGAGTTCATATTATGAGCCATAAAACATACCCTAATTTAAAACAATAGAAATCAAACAATGTCTGCTCTCAGACCACAATGAAATTAAACTAGAAATCAATAACTGAAATATAACTGGAAATTCCCAAAATATGTGAAGATTAAACAACGTAAATAACATAGGAGTCAAAGAAGAAATCTCAGGAGAAATTTTAAAATATTTTGAACTAAAGGAAAATGAAACACATAACTTAAAAATTGTGGGACGCAGTGGAAGTAGTGCTTAGAGGGAAATTTATGATATTGAGTGCAGGCATTAGACAGTAAAAAAGAGCTAAAATCAATAACCTAAGTTTTCACCTTAGGAAACTAGAAAAAGAAGAGCAAATTAAATCCAAAGTAAGCAGAAGAAAAGAAATAATGAGAATTAGAGCAGAAATCAAGGAAACTGAAAACAGGAGTTCAGTAGAGAAAGTCAACAAAATCAAAAGCTGGTTCTTTGAAAAAGATAGGACATAAATCACTAATATAAGAAATGAAAGAGAGGACATCACTATAGATCCTATAGACATTAAAAGGATAATAGAGGAATACTATGAGTAACTCTATGCTCATGAATTTGACAAACTAGATGAAATGGACCAATTCCTTGAAAGAAAATTTGCCAAAACTCATACAAGAAATAGACAATCTGACTAGGCCTATATCTAGTAAAGAAATTGAATCCATAATTGATAACTTTCCAAAACAGAAAACACCAGCCTTCACTGGTGAACTCTACCAAACATTTAAGGAAGAAATTATGCCACTGGTCTGCAGTCTCTTCCAAGAAGCAGAGAAAATACTTCCTAACTTAAAATATGAGGCCAACATTACCCTTTACCAAAACCAGACATTGTAAGAAAACGACAGACCAGTATCCTTAATGAACATAGATGAAAAGATCTCTATCAAAATATTATTTCCTATGTACCAATAATGAACAAGTGGAATTTGAGATTAAAAACACAATACAATTTATATAGCGCCCCAAAACACAAAATATGTAGGTATAAATTAATAAAATATGTACATGATCTAATGAGGAAAACTACAAAATTCTAATGAAAAATATCAAAGAACTAAGGAAATGGAGAGACATTCCATGTTTATGGACAGAAAGACTCAATATTGTCAAGCTGTCTGTCCTTCCCAACTTGATCTATAAATTCAATGCAATCCCAGTTGAAATCCCAACAGTTATTTGTGAATATTGACAAACTGATTCTAAAGTTTATACAAAGAGGCAAAAGACCCAGAATAGCCAACACAATAATGAAGGCCAAGATATTGACACTACCCACCTTCAATACTTACCATAAAGCAACAGTAATTAAAACAGTATGGTATTGGTGAAAGAATAGACAAATAGATGGATGGAACAGAATGGAGAGCTCAGAACCACCCTTCCCCTACACAGCTCTCACAAACATAGTCAACTGATCTTTGACAAAGGAGCAAAAGCAATCCAGTGGAGCAAAGATAGTCTTTTCAACAAATGTTGCTGGAACAACTGAACTTCCACATGCAAAAAATTGAATCTACATACAGATCTTACATCCTTTACTAAATTAATCAAAATGGATCATAGACCTAAATGTAAATTATAAAACCTAAAAATCTTAGAAGATAACGTAGGAGGAAGTCTAGATAACCTTGAGTTTGGAGATGACTTCTTAGATACAACACCAAAGCCACGATTCATGAAAGAAATAATTGATAAGCTGGACTTCTTTACAATTACAATGTGTTTGCTCCGTGGAAGACAATGTTAAGAGAATGAAAAGACAAGCCATGGGCTGGGAGAAAATATTTACAAAACACAATCTGATAAAGGATTGTTACCCAAAATATACAAAGAACTCTTAAAACTCAACAAAAAAACCACACAACCCAATTAAAGGGCCAAAGACCTTAATGGACACCTCGCCAAAGAAGATATATAGATGACAGATAAGCATATGAAAAAATGCTCAACATTATAAGTCATCAAGTAGATGAAAATTAGAACCACAATGAGATACCACTATAAATCTATTAGCATGGCCAAAATCCAGAACACTAAGAACGCCAAATGCTGGTGAGGATGTGGGGAAACAGGAACTCTCATTCATTGATACTGAGAATGCAAGATGGTACAGCCACTTTGGAAGACAGTTTGAAGGTGTCTTACAAAACTAAATATACTCTTATTATATGATCCTGTCATTGCACTCAAAATTAATCAAAAAATTTGAAAACCTATTTCCACACAAAAGTAGGCACACAGATGTTTGTAGCAGCTTTATTCATGATTGTCAAAACTTGGAAGCAACCAAGATGTCCTTCAGTAGGTGAATAGATAAATAAATTGTGGTACATCCAGTTAATAGACTATTATTCAGTGTTTTTAAAAAATGAAATATCAAGCCACAAAAAGACATGCAGGAACCTTAAGTACATATTTACTAAGTGAAAGAAGCCAACCTGTAAAAGCTACATACTGTATGCTTCTGACTATATGACAGTCTAGGACAGTCAAAACTATGGAGGCAGTAAAAAGATCAGTGGTTGCCAGGGATTGGGGGTAATGGCGTTAGTGACTGTTCCAGATTAGAGGAGAGTTGAGAGTTACATTACATAAATGCAATGTGAGATATCTGATTGGACTCTAGATCAAAAAAAAAAAAAAAGAGAAAGGAAGGAAGAAAGGGAGGCAGGGACGGAAGACGGGCAAGCTATAAAGAAGATTATTGGGACAATTGGAGAAATCTGGATATGTGTGTGTATTATGCTATATTATAGTACTAATGTTAAATTTCCTAAGTGCGATTAATACATGTGATCCTGCAGGAAATTCCCTTTCACTTGGGAGATTCATTCTGAAGAATTCAGGGGTTAACAACAGCAACAAGGTACTTGCTGGTTCTGGAATTCTAGAATTGTTGAATAAGTTTGTGTTCATACTACTCATTTTCATCCTGACTTTATTATATTATGTCCCTTTTCAGTTTTCAAAGGTATTAATATTTTTAGTCGATTTTCTCGCAGCAAATTTTCTGTATCTTTATGTCATTTTAATTATCTTTCTTTAGATGGTTTCTAACCTTATGGCCTTATGTCTTCCTTGAGGTATGGCGACTAGAACCACACAATATTTCTAATGCCAACATGCAGTACCATGGATAATGCTTTCTGATACTCTTCCTTGCAGCACTTTGCATGAGTGTTTGGTACAAAAGCTCTTTTGGACAATGTTTTACAGGGAATAACCTAAAATGACAATAGATCCCCTGTCTAGCAGTCCATTTTAGGATCCTGCCATTTGATATCATTGGCTTGGCCCTTTTCTCCCCATAAAAGCTTACTATCAACTGAAAATTAATCAATTTTTATGTGTATTTGTATGCCCCATCACGCTCTAAAAATAAAACTTGACTAGCTCCAGTGTTGACTCTGGGGACAGCAGCCATTAGGTCTGCTCTTCAGAAACTTACTAAATTCTTCCTTTGCTACTCTTTGTTTCTTCCTTACTAAAATTTACTCACCTGTAAGTCAAATAAAACATTGATTTTATGTGTATATGTGCCTTACATCTTGGGTACATACCTACCCATACACCTAAGTGTGTTTTTGGTACAAGAGGAATAACAAGTAACAGTACAGGCTGGAATGTAGTAAAAAGAACATGGGCTTTGGAACAAGACCAACGTCCCCCCGAATCCCAGTTCTGACTGGTTGAACCATGATACCTCTAAGGGCATCTATGGCCTCCCAGGCTGGTTGTAAAGAGAATGCATTACACTTAAAGTAGGTCTTCAGTCAATATTAGGCCTCCTTTTCTTCTTCCGTCTGATAAAGTATAAAAATAGTAATAACTAAACTTACTAAGCCCTTATTATGTACCTAGGCTGTGCGTGAAAAGGGATTTGTGCATACTAATAGCACAAGAGGCAGGAGACTGGCTAAGAGTAAGCGCTCTAGAACCAGCCTTCCTGGGTTCAATTCCTGGCTTTACCAATAATTAGCTTCAGGACTCAGGACAAGTTACTTCTTTACTCTGTGCCTCAGTTCTCTCATCTTTAAAGTCATAAGATAACAACGGTATTTTCCTTGTGAGGGCTAAGTGAAATAAAATTTGTTATTACTTAAGAAATTGTACTTAATATATGTTAGCTTTTGTTATAAACAGTATTATTATCTCATTCAATCCTCACAGTAGCTCAGTGAGTTAAGTGAAATCACTTTTCTTATATTATTTGTGGGAAAATGATGATAAGTGAGGCAAAACACTCAGTAAAAGCCAGAAATAGGACTTGATTCTTTATCAATGATATTAACTCTCAAATTTCTCCTTATTTCTCTCCAAGCCAATTTCTTATGGGGGTTGTTTAAATAGTCTGATATAGGAACTTGTCACAAGGCTTTTTGAAAGTTTAAATATAAATTTTCTCTTTAAATCTCCTTAGTCACGCTTATTTATCCCCTCAAACAACTCTAGTAAAACCAACAAACATCATTTCTAGTGCAGAAATCATGTTGACTCCTCCATGTTAAATTATTCTCTTTTCGCTATTCAGTTATCCTACCCTTTCACCAATAACCTCAGAAAGATTGCAAGGCTGACTGAAATTTGAAAAGGAGGTGTGAGTTTGGATAAATCATTTAATCTTTGAAAAGGTATTAGGACTAGATAATCTCTAGGGTTCTTCCAGCTCTAAAATTCAGTGATCCTACATACGGCATTGCCATAATTATGGATGTAGTAACACAGACCCTCTTTTCCATTTGCTATAGGGGCCCTGCTGAGGCACTATTCCATTTATTTGATATCTTATTTACATGTATGTTTGTTTTCCATCTGATTCTTTAGGGCACAAGATATAAGATGGAGACAAAAGATACGTAAGAAAAATGTACTAAAAAAGACAAGTTAAAGTTAAGTGGCAAGGAGGGGAATGACCTAAAGTCATTCACTTTAGGTTAGGCTTTCGTTTTCTTTTTTCTTTTTGTCATTATTTTCATATTGTGTGACCTTCTTTTAGTGACCATTTTATCCCTTCATTTTACATTCAAGTAATACTGTACTAAACATTCTGAAAGGGCAGAGCTGATATCCAAATATCACATGATATTCTGGTGTTTCTTTAAATACAGCACTTATTTTGTTTGCTTCCTTTCAGTGGGAAAACTATCAGTGGTTCCATGGGCCTCTGCTAGCCCTGTGAAGTCATGGTGAACTGGGGTCATTGTTGGGATCCATCTTAATATACCTCCAGAAATGACCATAGTTTGTTTATCTGATAAACACATTCCAAGAAAAAAACCACTGAATTTATTAAGTACCTGTTGTATATTCTGATTGTTGCATATAATGGGGATACAGAAATCCAAAATTCAGAGCCTGTCCTAAAAATTCTTAGCCTAGTCAGAGCAACATAAAACTATGATATACCTGAAAGCTGTGCTACAATAGCGACACACAGAAGACGTTCCGTGCTACAATAGAGGATGAACACCTAGAGGTTTGTTTTCTTGGAGGAGAGGTATACAGGGTTACTCAAAGAAGTGATGATTGGGGGTGTCTTGAAAACTGCGTCACAATTGGTCTCATTTTGAGATCAAGATTTCAGAAAGAGGGACCAGCATGTACAAGAAAATGAAAGAAAGGCATATTGGGGAAAATATTTTCATACAGGAGTTTAGAGTATTCCTGGTCCAGTGGGTAAAGGTGAGTGTGGACAGGTTGAGGGGGTTAGATTATGAGAGATCACACATGTCATGTTAAGGGTTGTCCAGGAGTTCATGATACATCATTGGATGGGCTTTAAGCAGTTGAATGGTATGATCTGATTTCTTAACAGCATACATTTCCAGTTATAAGAGAACTTCTTAGAAATGGTCCCAAACGACCATATCCAGCCAATCAATTTCCAGGGCTTAATATGGCATCTAGAATATGGTAGATGTTCTACAAATGTTTAAAATATGAGGTGGTAAATAAATGAATGAATCAATCAATGAAAGAATTAAGCTAGTCAGAATTTGTTTCTAGACTACATACCAAATTATTTACAGGGGTAATGATGGCATTTACTTTAAAGCAGGAAAGGGGGTGGCTGGAGGATAGATAGTAGAGGATTGTCCAAATGTGGATAATTATGAATGCTGGGAATCTGGTACCTGGGGATCATACTGCCATTTTCTTTACTTTTTTGGAATGTTTGATATTTTTCCACCACAAAGAGGTTTCAAAACTTCTCCCGAGTTAAGGAGACTTGATTTCTAGACTTCAAACATTAATGTGTTGATACATAAATACATTAGTTAAAAAGAATCAAATTTTTAAAGAATGATAATATATGTATGTATCCTGCAGCACTATACAGATTTTTGGCATCAATGCAATTCTTGACCCTAGGTTTGTAAATTTTCAATCTAATTTTGACTTGAGATCTTCTTGACTCAAATCTCTTCATAGTTTATATTGTAGAACTGAAACTAATCTGTCAGAAATTAGTTAAACTTTTAAAAAAGATGGAAATCATACACTCATTTCAAAAGGTGTTTCCAAAAATGCTTTCACATTTATCTATATCACCCTTGATTATTTCACAAAATTTTATGTTACTTTGTATTACTAAAAATAACAGTGGAATTTAATCCTGCTAGTATTCATCAAATATGAATCTTTTATACTAAAAGCAATTAGGTTAAAACACAAAAACAGTCTATAAGTGCTGTTCGTTTTTATTTCAGGAATGTGAATTCCTTGTAGTTAAAATCTGAATGGTAGGTATAGCCATTGATTCATATCTCTTGTAGTCCATTCAATAAATTGTTATTGCTGCTAAATAAAGTCAGGTTTTAATAACTGATAATATCTGGAGATTGGCCAGACTATCACAGAAACCTCTGCTTTCCAGGTGTAGCCATCAGTGGGGGTCTCAGCTGCTTCAGATTAGCTCTCATCTCTACTGTCAGCCTCTAGTGAACAGGGCATCTCCATGTGTTGGACTAAAAGTACACAATGAGGGTCAAGCTGTAAGCCAGTGTTTAAATGATGATTCTTCAGCTGATGCACAGAATGCTGCAATGAGGATACTACAGCAGTAGAAATGGCACATGGAGACAAGGGAGAGATATTAAAGGTAGACTTTGGGTCCTTACGTCAACTCAAAAATTTTTGCCCAGGGAACAGGAAGATGGCTTCACAGAAGTAGTACAGGTCACTGGAACTTGTGACTGAAGTTCCTGTTTCTTTTTCATATTTAAAAAAATAAATTTCTATTAAAATATTCTCTTAGTAATAAAAAGAAAAAGAAGAGGCCACATGAGAAACTGGCTGATTGAAAGGGGAAATGACCTTTGTAATTATTATCCTAATAAAAGAATGCAATATTCACAGGCATTAGGGAAAAATATCTTACCGTTGTTGTGCCGTGGAAATTTGCCATTGTGTGTTCATCCCGGATTTCTTTTTCGAACATTTTTATGGGCATGATGGGATCTGGCTCTGAAAATGAAGTGAATTTCTGACCTAAATATTTCAAAGAGGTGAAGTTATGCAGCACCAGAGAGTGCTTCGAGTCAATGGCAGTCCTCTTCAGTCACTATTAGACTGGAAACTTCACAAGCTAGAGTCAGAAAGATGCATTAATTACTTCAAAAATAACTTCTAAAAAAATTAGTAATTCCTCTAACTCAGAAAATCTAATGTCTAAAGAGGCCACACTTACCTTGACTTTGGCAAAAAATACAGAAATAGGAAAAATTTTGTAACACAAAATTGTATATATACTTCACAAACAGAAAATGCTTACTGCTTGGCACTTTGTTTCTTTCCTTATGAAAAAGTAAAGGAAGGCTTTTTCTTCCCTCCTTTTCACACCAGGTGTGTAAATTGTTTCTCTAGTCTTTTGTAAAATAACCAGGAGGCTGAAAATAAGAGAGGTGGAAGATTTTAGTGTGCAACAGTTTCAACTATAAGAAATGAAGAATAGATTCATCTTCATATTTTTAGAGCTTTTAGGGTATATCCAAATTAATTATATATCTTAATTCCTATATTTGGTTTACCATTAGAACGAAAGTTTCAATGATGGAAGAGAAGGAAAATTTTATAGAGATGCTGAAAAAACTGAAAAGGTGAGGAAGCAGGGAAAGGTGAAACTCTTATACATACACTTACCCCAACCCCCAAAACAATGAATGACAAAACAAGTATAAAGTGTAACATGTGCAAACCAGAGAGGTGAGGATGGTAAGACAAAAAGGCAACATATTTCTTCGTTCTCATATGATACCACTTACTCAATATTCTTAAGAAAGATGTTTCTTAATGATATTCAGTGACAACACTTCTAATAACTGTTGAGAGGAAATAATACATATGTTCTTACCAGGAGATTCCATTTAAAGGCTATATTAGTTTTTCTATAAATCACTGTCAGTTGGAAGTTTGGATAAGCATGAAAAATTCCACTATAACCACTTAATATGCACCTTTATTTGTACGTGTTCAAATGTAAGCATGAAAACTTTGAATGCAATGGAATTTGTAGGTGTAATCTCAAAATCATATTCAAAGGTTCTCTTTTTTCTCTTAAATTTTTAACACACACATCTCATTTGAAAGATCTACTTGGTATCAATATTATTTTTAATTTTATAAATGTGTAACAGAACTCATTCTTTGGGCTAGTTAGCTAATCACCATTTCAACAAATAGGTATGATTATATCCATTGAAGGAAATAAAGCAACAGATGCATGAGTCAAGGGGATCTTTGCCAAGTACGTGTGTATATATGCATATATACGTATACGTATATACATATATATATATATATAAATGAAGGCAATTTACAAATAAGGTGGTATAATGAGACATGCCTTTCTATAGGAATTTAAAAAATGGAAACACCATTTTTGATTACAAAGTCAGCTTAAATCTAAATTGGCTTCATTCTCAATTTTGAGTTGGATCTTACTTTTTGTACGTCTTATTCTCATATTTGAATCTCAAGGCAGCCTTGTGGGCACTCTGGTGGTCAGATCTTATTCTTTTAAACAACCATTCTCTTTCTTCACCAACAGTGTCTGCTTTGGTGTCCTTGATTCTGATTATGTAGAAGTTCCTCACTAACTCGACAGACAAACTTCTCCCTTTCCATGAATAAAATAATTTTTCTTCTTGGGGGTTCTCAAAGTTTATGAATTCAGGTACATATGAATGCAAGTGGCTACACTTTCTGTCCTCAAATTCCATCTTAGAATCACATTGATCATATATGCTTTATTTAATACACCACCACTAGCAACTTTTCAAGTCTCTGCATCCCTTCTCCTGAGTCTACCTTCACTTCTTCCACTGTTCCCTGTTCGATAAAGCCCACTCTCAATCCATTAGACATCATCATATAATAGAACATGCCTACAGACTTCTCCTTTAAGTTTCCTGCCATCCGGAACAGCTCTTTCTACTTCATCCACCGTGTTGCTCCAAATCTTGGGGGAATGTGTTCTAAAATTGTTTTTCTCCTTTAATCTTTGTAGCCGTACTGTGAACTCATGAAGTGATGGGTGTGTATGTGTGTGTCTATATATACATGTTTTTTTTTCAACGAAGATATGTATTTCTCCTTATCATGCAAACTAAGACATTTAAAAATCTAAGCTACTAGAATAATTTAATTTGGAGGAAAAAAAGTTGAGTGGTAAATTACTAATAACATTTAAATAAGTAAGGGATTATATGATTGTTGATAACCAGCTAATCTTTGTTACAGATTAAAAGGTTTCTCAGTGAGATATAAGGGAGACAATACAAAGTGTTAAATAATGAGTTGGCTTACTGAAGTTGGTTCTCTCTATTCTTTCTGTAGCAGCCAAATAGTATATCTACTTACATGGTTCAAATCTGATATATATTCAAGCTTTGTGAAGGAAGAAGAATATGTGTGTTGAGAGGGAGAAAGTCAGACCAACATGGACAAAACCAATATTGGGGAGCAATCCAGAAGGAGGAAAGTGGTGTGTAAAACAACACTCTTTTGACAATTGTATTTTGTTGTTAGGGCAGATGAGGATTAAAAAAGAATGTGGTTTTTGAAGAAGAGTGTTTTCTACTTTTCCATTTCTACACTTTATAGGACAAAGCTTTTGCTATTAAAAAAAAAGCATAATATCACACACACAAAAGATTTAATATATAATCTTAAAAGTTGTAATTGTAAAGTTTTTTTGAGTTCACCATACTAGTGGGAGCAAACTAAATTTCATAAATGTGGTTGAATCTTTTTATTTATAAACTATCCCATCTTGTTCCAGAAAGAACTTGAATGGCAGCATTTGATTATTTCATTAGAATAGTAACTTATCACAATCAAGACAGACTTTCTGTTAAATGTTTATCTTGTTTCATGTGTTGCCAAGTGAAGCAATGAATTGCACAGGAGCTTTTACATTTCACGAAGTTTGTAATCTCCTAGACACTGTATTATACAAAAACAGTAGTTGTTGGCTTTCCAAACTTTTACTATTTTTTTAGCCTTCTTATAAAAAAAAAGGTATGAAAATCTTTTAAAATTGACATTTTATTTTTGAAGTCCATGAAAAAGTTAAAATAAACAAATAGAAATGGATATAGATGAAATTTGAACTATCCTTATGTGCAAAAGTTAGCTGAGAATGCCACTGCCCTGGGAACTAAAATTTAGGACTTCAAAGTAAGATTTTCTTCCTATTTGATATGTGCTGACTTTTTGTGTACACATGCACAATACATGACATAATAAACCCTATAGTTAACTGATGATGTCAGATTCCAGAAATGTTTTACGTTTAAAGAAATTAAAATGTTATAAAGGAGTATTTGTCACATTTGAAGATCTAAGTAGAATTCAAATTAACATCTATTGTTAAAAACAAATAATTTATTTGGCTGAAAAGAAGTTTTAATTTTTAGCAGGTAACCTACATTTTCTTATAACAGACTGATAGCTATAAATTAGTTCAAAGGCAGGCTCACAACTATCTTCAAATTAGGTCTTTGAAAAAGAAACTATAAACATTGTCAAAGGTTAGTCAAAATGACAGGAACATCATATTCAGAAAATTTAGAAGGAAATTTTTCCTTAAAAATTTTTTAGGAGCTAAGTACTAGTAGCATAGTTAGGAAAAGCTTCTAAATGAAAAGCATACATGAGATATTCATACTAGCTTTCCATATTTCCATACTACTCACAAGATATATATAGAAAACTTTACCCAGAGTAATATTATATTCCATGTCATAATTTGGTTTCTTTTCCTTAGCAAGGATAAACATCTATTAGTAAGAATCAGACTAATGCAAACATTTTAAAAATCACAAAATTCTAACTATAATGTTTAGTTCCTAAAAAATCTGTTTATTTGAAGAACATCGTAATGTAAAAACATCACAATTATTTGAAGAATATGATACTTTTTTAAAAGTTAAGATAAAATAGAAAGCATGTGTCACGGAAATAAACAGAATTGCAAAAAGGCATATTAAATGTCCATCTTTTCAAACCTAACCATCTAGAAGCAAGCTACTTTACCTATCATAGTTACAATAGAACTAATGTCTTTAAAAATGCAAATATTTTTAGTACTTGAAGGATAGCCATTTCAATAAATAACAATGACTCTGATAACCCTACAGCAATAGGACAAGTCATGGTAACTTCCCTTTTTAAAAAAATTTGGTTAAGA
The DNA here is from genome assembly GCF_951394435.1 of Stenella coeruleoalba. NCBI lineage: Eukaryota > Metazoa > Chordata > Mammalia > Artiodactyla > Delphinidae > Stenella > Stenella coeruleoalba. The sequence goes on along the minus strand of NC_137158.1, from coordinate 15,518,616 downwards.
TTGTTATAAAAGGCAATTTTTACATCCTATTACTCCAAATAGGTTTAGGTGTTTTTTTCCTCTTTCTCACATGTACGGTGATTTCTGGCTGTTTCAGTACAAGGCATCACACCGGTGCAGTCTTGCAATGCAGCCCAAGGCAGTTGCAGCAAGTATTTCCCACTAGGAATGTAAGGAGCTAGGAGGGTACAAGGGTTGAGGAAGCAATCTAGAAAACCACAATGCAGCTTGTTGGTCCTTTCCCCATAAATAACCTTTTTAGACCACGTCCATAAAATGCAGTTTATTATCTAAATTTTTTAAGGAGACTCTTTTGTTAAATGTTAACAAAAGAACGACTATCCTAGTTCCCTTTAAAATGCAATCCTTAAAAAAAAAAATCAACTCTCAAGTCTTTTTGAAAAGTGCTTAAATCCTCTGGAGATAAATATCACTTGGTGTCCTTGTTTCCTAACAAATGGCTTTTTCCATTGTTTCCATTAATTTCACCCATATTCGTTTTTTAAAAAACAAGGCCCTTATCCTCATCAGCAAAAGACAGATGTATGATTTAGCATATAAAACCGGTAATTACATACTAATTTATGAAAGATTAATTTTTTTCTCTTTTCGTCAGTCTCCAAGAAGTCTTCCCGTGATCAACTGTAAACAGGAATGGTTTACACCTCAAATTAGAAGCCATTAATTAGCATGACGAAGTCAACTGCAATATACACAGATAATTTAAATTATTTAATCACCAATCACCTTGGCTAAAAGCGTACTATACTCTTTCGTTATCCTTCGGTACGTTATTGATCTGTCAGTATATTACCTCTAGATCAGTTAGAGATAAATATTAACGTTCTTTCCTTTCGCTCAGGTTTACATTATTCCTTCTTGTAAACACTTAGAAAAGCTTTAAGGTTCTTTAATCCCAAATCCCTAATTAGCTATTACTAGCCTTTTTGTAACGAGGAAAAAGAGTATCTTAAGTACAGATCAGGAGTTCGCTTTGCCCATATAACAATGAAAAACATTTTTAAAATGTACGCTTAAGGCAATGGCAGTAATAAAAGACACGAAGAGGTGGCTTCAGCAAATAACGGGCTTGCAAACGCAAGTGCTCAACAAAAAGCGCCTGAACCTCTATTGCAATATACAGCACTCCAATAAATTACACAACACTTTGCATAGGCTGCAGAAATAACGCAGGACAAGACTTACACAGATGCCAATCCGCAGCATTTATACACATGCACATGGCAAGAGAGAAACCAAACACTATCATTCAACTCGGGCAGGGTAGCGCGATCCCGAGTTTGCCCAGCGTGAGAGTGCTCTCTGCGTGTGTGTCTGTGCGCGCGCGTGAGAGTGAGACCCATCCTCGGGGCATTTCCCCTCTTTGGGCAGTTTTGCTTCATTTGTTTCGTATTTCTGCTACATAGAAACTAACTTCCATCTCAGCCCCAGCCAGCGCCGCTGAATAGAGCCTGTGCTGCGGCTCCGTGTGCGTCAGATCCCTCCGCGGAGCCGTCCCCGGCCCCCTCCCTCCCGAGGTCGGCCTCCACAGAGAAAGCGCCTTCCAGCCAACCGGTGGCTCCGGCTCCGACATCTTCGACTGGAAATAAATAAATAAATCGCACCTTCGGTCGGGGAGCCGCGGGCGGGGGTCTCGCCGCGCCGGCTGCGGGGGCGCCGGGGCCGCGGGGTCGGAGGCACTCCTTTTTCTGCGCCGGGGGCGGGGGCGGGGGCGCGGGCGCGGGCCGAGGACAGGCCGAGCCCGGGGCCGCGAAGGCGGCGGACTCCTTTCTGCGGCGGAGGGATCCGCGGCGGAGGCGGCGGCGGCGCCTGTAGCCGCTGCCTGAGAGTTGTTGTTTCCTCCTCCTCCTCCTCCGCCTCCGCCGCCGTTGCTTGAATGGTGGAGCCGAGGCTCGGCTCGTGAACACACAGTGACAGCTATAGGGCAGGCGGCGGCACCATCCCCGCTTCCACTCGGCGGCGGGGTGTCCCGCCGGCGGCCCCGAAGTGACCCATAAACATGTCTTGTGAGAGGAAAGGCCTCTCGGAGCTGCGATCGGGTAAGTCGGGGGGCTGCCGGGGCCGCTGGCACCGGGCGATTCCGCCCGCGGTCCCCCGCCCCCCGCCGCCCGGCCGCTCAGCCTGTGTGTCTCCCCGTCCCTCTCTCCCGCGCAGAGCTCTACTTCCTCATCGCCCGGTTCCTGGAAGATGGACCCTGTCAGCAGGCGGCTCAGGTACGGCGGCGCGCGGCGCGGGCCGGGCCGGCGCTCGCCGCTCGCGGGCGTGGGGGAGGGCGGCGGCGGCGGCGGCGTTGGCGGCTGCGGCGGGGCCGCGGCCCGGGGCGCGGGGCTCAGCTCTCCCCGCTTTGTTGTTGCAGGTGCTGATCCGTGAGGTGGCCGAGAAGGAGGTAAGGGCGGCGGCGGCCCGCCGCGTCCCGCCGCCGCGCGGCCGCCCCTGGGCCGCTGCGCCGCCGCCGCCGCCGCCGGGGCGCGGGGCGCGGGGCTCGGGGTCCCAGGCGGGGCGCGGGGAGGGCGGGGGAGGGGCGCGGGCGGGCCGGGGCCGGGGGCCGGGCTCACGGGGCGTCCTCTCCCCGCAGCTGCTGCCCCGGCGCACCGACTGGACCGGGAAGGAGCATCCCAGGACCTACCAGAATCTGGTGAGACATTCACGTCGCGGAGCAAAGAAACTTTTCCCCGAGTCGAATAAAAATTGAATTTCCCGCAATTTTTTTACAGAGACAAAAACTTGGCCCCAGAACCTGAAAGCTCCGAAGGCCACGGGGAGGGTTGGGAGGCCGGCGCGGGGGTTGCGGGGGGCAGTGGCCGGGGAGACCCGCACCCCGGGGCCGCAGGGGCTGCCGACAATTTATTTGTGATATTTTGTTAATGTGCTAGAAATAAAGATACGTCATGAGTGTTGTGCAGTGCAAGGCCGGAGGAGGAGGGGCCGGCGCGCGCGTCCGTGCGGGCGCGGGGGCGCGCGCGAGGCGGCGGCGGCGGCGGCGGCGCGAGGAAGGAGGGCGCGCTCGCTCGCCTGCTCGCTCTGCACGCGCGCTCGGCTCGGCTTTCTCCTGCCGCACACAATAGCTGGTGACTAACTGCTCCGAAGTGGCATTAGCATTTCACAAGCCGCCTATTCAGCCTCTGCGGAACCGTGGCAAGACGTTATTTTTTTTCCTCTTCCGTTTCTGTGGCTTTCCTTTACCTTCAGAGCTAGGTTTTTTTTTTTTTTTTTTTTTTTCCGTCGGAGGGGTTCGGCCGGCTGATGGTCGTTGGCCAGCGGGCGCATCTTGCATCTACGGAAGCTTTTTTCGCAGAAGTGTAAAGCGTGTAACACCCTAAAGCCAGAAGTTTAACAGGCTTTTTTTCATTTTGCTAATTTTCGCGTTAGGCCCCTCGTTAAATTAAAAGCTGCTATTGGAGGCCCCTGAAGAGTGTTGATTTTTTTACACGTACACTTACTGTGGAGTGGCGATTGGCAAGTAAAAGTTTTTCAGTTTTACAGCGGGATGTATTTTGTTAGTCGCTTGAAAAATACCTCTCTTAATTTTGTGGGTTTCCGAATTGAGTATTTTAGTCATTTCTGAAAATTGATTTCTAAAAGTGGTCCTGACCCCTTGAGTGTTGTGAATGGAACAGTGGGGTATTTGTATTCGGGAGTTCTGCTTTTCGTGTTAATTTCTCCTCCTCCTCTGATTTAGGTTGTATGCGTATGTGTGTGATGTGTGTGTTAAAGCAGTCACTGGGGCACATCGAGCCTTTGAAATTTATGCAGCGCATTGATTTTTCGGAGACATGTTTGCAGCTGATGTTTTAAGATAGTTATAATGTTACTTCAAGAGGGCTTCTGAAAGCATCAGGAAGTTTCAGCTAGCTTTGAACGCCTTCAGCGAGATTGAGGAAGGCATGACATGATTTTTGATGGCTCCTGTTTCATTTGCATATAGAACATCTAACTTTTGTGTCTAAATGTGTTATGATTTAGTATAGGTTGTTGGTAAGTGCTCACAGCTATTGAAATAAGCAAGCGTACTTAGGTTTAGTTAAATGAATAGAGAGTTAACAGCGCATTCATTTCCATACTGTTAGTTTTTCAAGTACGTAGTGATTTCAACTAGTCTTATTCAGTACTTGGCTAAAATGAATGGAGTTTGAAGCAAACTCCAAGATTCAATAACAGCAATGTTTAATTTTTAGGTTTGTAAATATTTGACAAAATCTTAAGTGGATTTCCATGTATTTCTTGTTATTTAAAGAATTATCATAAAGATAATATTCCATTTTTAAGAACTGGACAGACAGAACTTATCTTTGCCTCTCTTTTAACCACACCCATCTTTGCGTTTTATAAAACCCCACAAACCCCAAGTCACTAAAGGTTGCTGTGTTCTTTTTAATGTGGAGACTATTGGTAACGCTATTTTTATGTCTTTTAAATGAAGCGGCCAATGGTATCTGGCCAAATTATGAAAATGTCTAGTCCTTGTAGGAATATCATTTTGTTTTCCAATAAAAACAGGGTTACCAGTGTTTTTCAGCTTTTTTTGAGCGAGTTTATTACCTCTCAAATATTAGTAAAATGAGTTTATATTCCTAGTCTCTTTATCAGACTTGACTTAGGATACCATAAGCAGTGTCTTTATCAGTGTGTTATTTATCAAAATCCACCTATTTTGTATGGAAGTGTCTTTTCTTGCTTAGAGTGTTTTCAGACCTTTTTACCAGAGCAGTCATGTTGGCACGCTCATGAGATAGTTAAGAATTCTCATTAGACTTCAGGGTTCTCTGGCTCATTTTCTCATTTCGTTCGTTCAGCATATTACTCACTCTGTATCAGCTGGATCCGAGGCACCATTTGAGGTACTTTCATACCCATCGAACTATATATCGAGGTGTGTGGTATTTGGTTTAATTTTGTTTGACTTTTGGTTGACATTTAGTTAGCCCTAAAGATATTTTAGAACACTAGGTATTTAAGTACGTTTTTGTTTAATAGTAGGATTTTGAAATTTTATGGTGAGCTAGGTGAGCACATGCAAAGTCTCTTGTACATCATTCTCTGTTGCCTTAATTTATTCCTGAGACTGAAAAAAAGTTTTATTTTGTGTCCTATTAAATTTAATTTACATAATGTTGGTTTGAAGATTATTTTGGTGAGTGAAGCCAAAGTTTGAAGATTATTTTGGTGAGTGAAGCCAAAGTAATAACTATTGTTTGTAGTTTCAGTAGTGTTTACCTCTACCTGGAAATTTTGTTGCTTACGTTAACCGATAAATTGGGTAATATTTTAAATGGTTTTAAATGGGAGAATTTGTATGTCAAATTGAAATTTTTAGAGAACCTCAAATTACAGCTATTTAGGATGGGGTATAATATTTGTATTTGTGAGCTTAAAACAAGCATAGATCAGCATCTGCAGTCAGGCTGCAGATAAAATCACAGTGGTTGAGTTTTGACCAAGCAGAAAGTGGAGTTTTAAGAGCAGTTTAAAAGTTTACAGAGTTGAAATAAACGTATTATTATTTTTTTTAAGTGTCATTGGTAAAGGTATTGTTAAACAGGATTATGGTTATTGCTGTCTATCTTAAGACTTAAAACATTTTTAAAAGTGGATGGAATTTGATAGGAAGTTAAAGGGTTTAAAAATTTCTTTTGGCTCAGTGGTATATGTTTAATCAGATTTTCTATTTTTAAAAAGTATGAGGTTGCTTTTAAAGTAAAAGGGCATTTTTTAAGCTTTCATTAGAACTCTTATTTTTTTAAAAGGAGTCAAGCGTAAGGAGGCAACTTTACAGAATAAGAAAACAACTAATTTTTGGACAAAGAGAAAGCTTTGTCATTTATTTATTTCTTAGTTTGAATAGTGAAATTAGTTGGTTTATTAAGTTTCGCTCTCTAGTTGTCACCTTAAGTAGTGGCAACATAATTTAAGTTGCATATTTATGAGATCTTGAGGCGGAATTTATAAGCGTTTTTTGCCAGATTTGGGACTCTGATTACATTTCTTGCCTACGAGGCATTATTTTCCAAAACTGTGTTCTTGTTTTGCTAATCTGTTATGATATAATAATTATTATTTTTTGTAGTGGTGTTTGCTTTTTAAAAAATGATTGCACTTTATTAGAAATCTTTGTATTCAAGGGAAAGGATTGGGAATCAGGAGACTGCGGGTTGTGATCTTAGCCCTGCCTACAGTTAGCCTGCAGGTTAACCTCTGGCAAGTCAGGAATTTCTCTGGGCCCCTGTTATCTCTTTCTTGTCAGATAAGCGAATTGAAATCTGATTTTTGACTAGAAGTCGCAATGCATTGTTTCTAAGAGCTCAACTTTTTCATTTTGGAGTTTCATTATCTAAAACACAGAAAAGTAGACTTAGACAAATCATGCATTTTAGTAAATTGTATAAATGCTTTTTGTAGTGCTGTTCTTAGTTTGTAGAATCATTTCTCCTTGAAAAGAGGAAGATTTTTGAGACACAACCACTTTGTAGACTACCTCTTTATAATTAATATGTTTTCACCATGGTTTAAGTACTGGTTTTCATAAATTATTGGCCGTCTTAAATTCAGAGATGAATAGGAACCATAAATAGGATTTTCTTAAGTGTTTATTTAGAGTATGCTGATTAATGTGAAAGTTAAGGTATAAAACCTAGGAGACCAGTTTTAGAAAAAAAAAAAGATAACGTATTAAATGTTTTTGAATCAGGGATTCCCATTGCCATTAAAGATAACATAGTACTGTCAAAATTTAACCAGTATCAATTTTGGAGGGGGGTGGCATATAATGAATTAAATGTGTAGTAGACTTATCATTTCCTTTTTTAATAGAGTATCAGTGAAATAGTAAGCTTTGCTTGGTAGTCTCCATAACACGGTTTTCGTGTCTCATAATCATTATAATGAAGAAAAAATGTTAGGCGTGAAGGGGATAGTACATATTGATGGGCTGAAGTAGGCAAATCTTCATCCTTTCTTATACATGCAATTATTCTATTGATACTTATACCATTATTTTAAAGAGTTTGAGGCATTTACAAAAATTTTAAAATAAATACCTGTTAAATTCTTAATACTCCTGAATAATTGTAAAGTGGCATGAATATAAAGGGGGAGTTGGATTATCCCCTCCCAAACTGCACAGTGGTGTTTTATGATTGTTATGAGGCAGAAAAGTACTGTTGGAGTCTGTTTCCCGATCTGTACAATGGGTTAATAATAGCTCCTACTTTGTAAGATTATGAGAGTAAAAACTGACTGGTACAAATCAAATACTATGTAAGGGTTTGTGTTTGCTATTATCAGAACTTTAGTAGTAGTAGAAAGGTTGTTCCTACTATAGCTTTCTAACATTTTATAAAAATTTAAGAAAAAACATTTTTATTTCAGAAACAAGTATGCATAACTTTCTGAATATAGTAGTTGCCGTATAAAACTGGCTGCTTAAAACTTTAGAAGGTACTAGTAGTATAGTTACTTTGTAGATTCAAGTACAAAATAATTAAGCCTAAGATACAAAGAAAAAAGTATAGTAAATATCAAAAATAAATCATTTTTAAAACATTGTGGGTAGATTTCTAGAAAAATTTTGTTGGTCTGTATAGTGATTCTAACTATGACTGTATTTGTGGAACAGTTAACATTAAGAAATGTTTGGGTGGTTGAAATATGCAGAATTGATTAGAGGATATATGAAGCTCTTTCTTTTGGTAATGATCAGATGGCACTTAGGAATATGTGAAGGGAGCTTGGCTGTTGCATCTGGTTCCTTCTGTACAGAGATTTTTGTAATTTAAAATCATCACAATAGTTTGTGGTTTTGGAAATAGGAGGAGATACTTTGTTTTGTAATGTGGCTTAAAGGTATTTCTGTTTTAAGCAGAGTTTTAAAAGGACCGTTTTGAATTTATTCTTAAGTGAGTATTTGGTTAAATAAATCCTATGAATGTCAGTCTTTTAGTCCATACAGAATTTCTTTGTCAGATAGACGAGTTTTTTGTTTCTTTTGTCTAGAAACTTTTCTCACCTCTTGCAGCCATTCTTCTTTTTCCTCAATTTTGTGGTTATCTATCATATCACTACAGAATTATAGCAAATAAAATTGTATTTTACCCAACTTATTTTGGACAATACCAGGTAGGTGAATTTCATTCTTACTAGTAGTTTCCACATAGAAGTTTTAGAATTCATAGAAAAATATCCCTAGTACTAAGCAAAGTGGCCATTAGTTAACAGAGTACTAAGTATATACATTTAGAATAATTTCGTATTTTAATGTACTTCCCTTTCAGGAAAGAAAGTCAAGCATTAAAATGAGTGTATTAGAGGAAAAGATTTTAACAGCAAATTTGTTTAGAATACTTCAGTTGCTTTTGTAATTGTACTTAAAAGTGATAAAGACTATTATATAATAGGAACCAAATTGAAAATTCTGGAAGTTTTAAATCTGTAAAGTTTCTGTCTTGTTTGTGAGAACCTCTGTTGTTGACATATGAGTAATTTGTGAAAACAAATTATTTTGGAATTAATAAATACGTTGTTGAGTATATGGAATATAGAGGAGGGTAAGCATTTTATAACAGGTTAGGGAAAATGAAAATTTTTTTTTCATTATGGCATTTGAGAATTCAGGGTACTAAAAATAAAAAATTGTGGTATTGAAATACAAAAGTTTGAGAACCTTTGGTCACTACGGAGCAGGGAGACATTAGATGTGAAGCCGGTCCACCTTTAGTTATTTGCCTCACACACATGTACACACGTATATGCACATACACAAAAGTGGCCTTATTTAAGCTCAGGGATCACAGATAATGAAAAGGATGGTTGGATGAGAAGTTTTTGATATTAGGAAAATTGGGGTAGCAACATTGGTGTAATGCAGTTTCTGCTTTAGTTAAAACTCATTTAAATTATAAGAGGAGAGAGATTTGTAGTATAAGGCTTAAGTTATTCATGGCAACATGGGTGATAGCAGCCTGCTGCAAAGGAAGCACATAAGGAATCCGTTTATTCTGGGCTCCAGATGGCTGTGGTCACAGTAGCATGACCCGTTTGGTCTCTGTCTGGATAAAGAACAGGCACATAGCCTGTCTTGGCAGAGGTTATAGTATAAATGCAAAAAATACTTACCTTTACTTGTGTCACTTGATTCTGGTTTAGTTTTGGGGTGTGGAAGTACTAAATTCTAGTCAACTTGGAGAAATATGCATTTTCTGAAACAACTTTACACTGCCGTTATATGTGTGATGTTAGTTATTTTGAGTATGGTGTTTGAAACTGAAACATTACTAAAAATGAAACTGATTGTTCTCTTAAGATTATTTGGCGTTTTAAGAATAAACAGTTTAAGAATTTTTAATCTTAAAATTAATAGACAATAACTTTTTCAACAGAATCATAGGTTTAAGTTTTAAATTATACTTTAAGTAAAATAATGTTTTAAAGAAGATTTCTTATTGCACAGATTTTGCTTAGCAAATTCGACTTGATTTAAAAACAGAACTTCAAAATGTTATTTTATAAAGTTAAACTTTGTCATTTTGTTGTGTTTTAAATTATTTTTTATAGAGCATCTTTACTTTGTGGTTTGTGGAAACCTTAATTCTGGATAGAGTTTTGGGTTTTTTTTTAAACAAATATAGTCAAATTGTAATGAATAAAATTTGGAAGAGCAATATTGCATTTTATTTATTTGACAAATATGTATTGATAATTGCATTGATAATTCTAACTGAATTATTATCTAAATGAATTCTTAGGTGGTTGACCAAATTCTGAATATAAGACAGTCCTTTGAGCATGTTTATTCATAGTTATTAAGAGTAAATAGACCACCAAGATTAATTTTGAGACTTAGTAAGATTCTATATTAATTTTATTATACTCTAAGTACAAATAAGTCATAAGCTTGTAAGAGTCCTAAGAATTGTTACCCAGCTTAGAAGATTTGACTTGAAAAATGGTTACATGGGTTTTATTTAAGTTTGGTAATCATAGAGCCTGTTTGACTGTGTGGGGGAAACTAAAGTTGAGAGAAGGAAACTATAGTGTTATAGAAATAACACTAAACTCGGAATCAGAAGACCTCGGTTTGATTACTGTTTCTCCTACTTTCTAAATGTGTGACCTTAACCTTTGGGCCTCAGTTTTCTTTACCTGTGAAATGAGGAAAATACTTAACCTTATTTGCTTGTGAAGATAAATAAATTTTGAGCATAGTTGGCACAGAGTAAGTATTCCATATTTTTTTCCTATGTGGAAAAACTATTACAGTTTTAAAAAAATGCTCAGAAAATGTAAACTTGTTTTAAAAAGTGTAGATATAATTTAACCTACACTTTGTAATAATGGTAACAGATTTATAAATTGTAAGTTTAGAAGTTTTGAGAATTTTAGGGACTGGATTTTAGTAATAGGCCTTATAGAGTGATTAAACAGTGAATAGTGTTTTTAAAAATTTATGATTTTGTTTATATGCTAGAATAGACCTAAAAATAAGAACTATATTCCATGAAGCTGACCTTTTAGAGCTCAGAACCATAGTAGGAAGCAGAAGCAACTAGCCTATCAAATCTGAAAAAAATTGTGAGAAAACAGATGTGGGAGATCTGAAAAACTGTTTTAGAACCAGTCAGGTGTTTGGGACCTAGGGATAAAGTAAAGAGCCTGGTCAAATCAGATCGTTTTGGTGCCAAACATTAGGTGGATCTTATTTTCATTAGGACTTCTTAATTACATCCTAGAGGAAGGACTGGCATTTCTAGGTCTCACAGGTAAATCAAGTAGTTGGAATGAATATATTGATCTAAGCTCACTTTTAAAAGGTCCTTAAAAAGATATCCAGGTTTTTTTTCTCTGTTTAGGTCTAGAAGGATTTTTTTTCAACATGAAAGGTCAACTTCTAAAACATTTCTTTCTGGCTCACTTTAATGCATATGTTGAAAACTATTCAAAATGTCTAATTTATAGCTTGCTTGCACATTGATATATACATATATTTGAGGCAATAGGTACTTTGGGGGATGGGCTGTATGATTGTGGCTCTGGAGTTAGATTGCCTTGGTTTGTCTCATCTCTGCCATCCACTAAATGTGTGTGACCTTGGGAGGGTTCTTTTATCTTTTTGTGCCATCATTTCTTTATAATGGGAATAATAATAGAACATACCTCTTACGGATATTAAAATCATTAACTCAGCTTTTTCATGTAACACAAAGGCCTAGCATTTAGTGTGCAGCCAGTATGTGTTAGCTATGTTAGTATTATTAATATTCATCACACTTTACCATTTGGTCATACTTTTTTGTGTTGAATATCTTTAAGAGCTTGAAACCAGCTCTGGTCCTGAAAAGTAATGGACATATTAGAATTGAGAATGTCAAGTTTTGTTTTGTTTTTCCTTAATAATAGTGTATGGACAATTACTGAAAATCCAGATATAGACATTTTTGGATAAGGGATTTTATTACAATATTGTTTTGACTTTACCTTTTAATTATTTCCTAGTAAATTAAAAGTTCATTCAGACTAAAAAGCTTAAGTTAATATTAAAGATACAGGGTTCTTAATAATTTGAAAATTAAAAATCACATATGTATAGCCATGAATGAGCTATTTTAATTTTTTAAAATTTGTTTTTGTTTTTACATTTTAAATATTGACCATAAATACATGGATTAATATTCATGAAGAATAATGTTGAGAAAAAGATAGTACCAAAAAATAATTTTTATTCATTTTTTAAATTATGTATTGGGGATGTGTGTATATATATGATGCATCTAGGAATGAAAGCTGATGGTCCCTGTTCTCATGTAGTTTACGGTAAAGTGGAGAAGAAAAACATTAAATCATTACATTGTTAAAGGTATAATCACGAACTGGTACATGAATTTAAGGAAAAGTCACCAAAGACTGTTCACCTAAGATAATGTACCTAAACTGAATAGGGTGAAGGAAAACAAAGGAAGTTCATTGAAGGGAAGATCTGAAGCAAATAGAAGAGTTATCTGGGCAAGGGGATGTGGGGAAATGCTGAGAGTATATACCACATGGAAAAGCCTGACAGGAGAGAGTGCAGGTAAAGAACCTGAAAGAAAGCCAGTGTGTCTAAATGTGGAAAGAAGTGGGGTCTGGAGAGTGTAGGGCTGGGAATGTGCCAGATGAGGCAGAGAAATAGTAATGGACTGTACATGTACTTCAGGGCTTGTAGACCATGTTAAGGATTTGGATCTCCAGAGAGCAAGGAAAGCCTCTGGAGTGCTTTAGGTAGAGGTGACCTGACCAGATCTCTGTTTTGGAAAGAGCATTCTAATTGCAATATAGAGTATAGATTTGAATGAGGTTGTAGAAGGCATGAGTGGATGTGGGAAAGATGAGAGTTTATAGCAAAGATGATTTGAACTTGGATTGTTATTATGGAGATAGAAACGGGTAGATGGGTTTAAGGCTAGGAAGGAAAAATTCATTTGGAGTTGGTGACTGCTTGGATATTTGGAATGAGGTGGGAGGGAGGAATGAACAGTGTGAAAAACGTGACTTCTTGATTTTAGGTTGGTTAGATGGTGTTGCCAGTCACCACCGTAGGGACCTTTTTTGGTGGTGGTGGGTTGGCATGAGCATCATGAGTTTACTTTTGGATATGTTGAGTTGAGGAGGCTTTGGGACGCCAAGGAGGGGAGTCTTTTAAGAAAATCTGATGTGCAAGCCTAGGCTATAGATAAAATTTGGGAAGCTTTGCATAAAGATTGTTCAGGGAGAGAGTGTAGAGTGAGAATAAGAGAGGGTCTGGAACTGGGCTCTTGGATCTCAGACCTTAAAGAACCTCACCCTTTAATGGCTAGATAGAGAAGTCAGTTTTTTTCTGCATATTTTCATATATTCATTTATCTAATAATTAAGCACTTACCTGTAAGTACTATGTTAGGTACTGGGTAGACAGGTAAACAAGTTCTAATCCCGTGTGTTCTTAGGTAGGACATGGATAAAGTAAATTGGCAATTTTAGTATAGTGCAGGGTCTTATGAACCCCAAAACAGGGCATAGTAGTGGTAGGGCCTATATGTGTTTTGGGGGGGAGGGGAAGGGCATCATAGCTATCATTAGATTCCTCCTGAGGTCTAGGTATCAAAATATATTAAGAACACTTAATATGGTATGATAAGTACTACAGAGTTCCGGGGAGTGGGGTAAAGGAATGTTTGGGAAGGAGTTTAATGTGCTGTGGAAACACAAAGATAGAATGTCCCCAAAGAAGAGGCAGAGGCAGGTCATGGAAGACAGTGAGGCATAGACTGACATGAAGGAGAGTGAGGTGTGGAGCTGCAGGGTAAAAATTTCTAGCAGAGGGGTCAGTTTGCACAAGGTCTCAAAGCCAGAAAGCATAAAATTCTCTCTCCTAACTTTAAAATGAAAGTTGATTTTGAACAATTGAAATATACTAGATAATCAAGGAAAGATTTAGTTGGAAAAAGTGGATTCATAATATTTTATTAAAAAGATACAGTTCTGCAGTGAAGATTTTCAGGTTCACTACCTGAATTGTATTTTGCAAGAAGACCCTAAAACAGGATCATCACAAAACTAAAGTTAACAAGTAATGAACTTTCTCGTTAAACACTTTAAAAAGAATTCCAATCAATTTAAAAAAGTCACATTAGAATAATTATCATGTACAAGTTTGAAAGTCGAAGGGACCCTATAAATATTGTAGACTTTTACTTTAAATTTTTAAGTAAATTATTTTAGGGAAGATTACAGTATAAATACAATTGTAAAATTTTATATTCTGCTGTATTTTCTTCTGAATGCTTTTTCTGTTTAATCATATTAGTGTTTGAAAAAGTATGTTTTGATTCAAGATGATAATATTAGGGAAAAAAGGATTCTGTAACTAAAGAAGTTTGTGAAATAAACAAAATTGAAAAGATATATCAAGATTTTTCAGAGGCTTTAATGTCATTGTGCTTTTGTGACTCTCCAAAGCTTCTCCAAAGAGAAGCGTTCTCCAAAGAGACGTAGTATGTATAATTTGTATTAGAACTTCTTTTCCAGAAGTATTCATTCTACCAATAATTATTGACCATCTGCTATGTGTGAGACTATTATTTTAAATTATCTTTTCGAAGTGTGGCAATATGGCTACATATTGTCTCTGTGATAGTATATTATGATAAAAAGTAAGGTAGGTTCCTCTTAATTGGCTTGAGCTTAGAAGAATGAATATCAGCTAATTCTTTAAAAAATATCATTCACAGTCTTTTGCAGTTAGAGTATAACAGATACTGCAAGATGGAATGATTTAATCCCTCACTTCCCCCCAAATCTGTCTTACCATAAGGAATTCATACTAAAATTGCCATTACTAAGTGGACTTTTCTTTTAAGTTGTCGTGTCTTTTTTAGGCTATTCTTGGCTATGAAATTTTCTCAGACTTTCCTTGTTATTTATTTATTTATTTTTAATTGAGGTGAAATTGACATACAACATTATTTTAGTTTCAGGTGCACAACATAATGATTTGATATTTGTATATATTGTGAAATGATCACCACCACACTAGTTAATGTCTGTCACCATATATACTTCAAGCATTTTTTTCTCGTCATGAGAACTTTTAAGATCTTCTCTCTTAGCAACTTTCAATTATGCAATACACTATTATTACCTATAATCGCCGTGCTCTTCATGGTGGCTTGAATGTTTTATAACTGGGAAGTTTTGTACCTTTTAACTCCCTTCATCCATGGGAGTGGACGAAATGTGTAAAGGGAGTCAAAAGGTACAAGCTTCCAGTTATTTTTTAAAAAAGAATCTAAGTGAATTTGAGTAGCAGTTCTCAAACTTCTTCACCTCAGCACCTCTTCACATTAGTAAAAATTATTGCAGTCTCTTTGTTTATGTGGATTCTAATCTATTCATATTTAACATTTAAAAATTAAAACAAATTTTAAAATATTTTTATTCATTTAAATATAATAAACTCATTCCATATAAGTAAAATTTTTTTATAACATAATTATGTTCCTAAACAAACCAAATTTGTGAGAAGAGTGGTATTGTTTTACACTTTTGGGGATGTTTAGCGTCTGGTTTAATAGAAGGCAGATTCTTACATCCACATCTACATTCAGTCTGTTGGAACATCACATGTCACGTGGCCTCTGAAAAACTCACAGTACACTCATGAGAAAATGAGAGTGAAAAAGCAAATAACGTCTTCATATTATTCATAATTTTTTTTTAAATTTTTTGGCCGCACCGCGTGGCATGCAGGATCTTAGTGCCCCCGACCAGGGATTGAACCCATGTCCCCTGCAGTGGAAGTGCGGAATCTTAACCACTGGACTGCCAGGGAAGTCCCTATTCATAATTTTTACCTGAAAAATCCCTAGGGGTCCACAGAACACACTTTGAAAACGGCTGAACTGGAATATTTCGGTGCTACACTGAGAAATTTTTTGTAACTTGATAGCCTAAATATAAGTGAAAAAATAGTGTACTTTTTTTTCTGATGTAATTCTCTTTACATTATTATGCAAATATTGTCTATTTACTAAAGACTTCCAGGATGGATAATAAAAATATAGCATTTTATATCTTGGTTTTGAATGTTAGCATAAATTAAGCAGTACTTTGAAGTTGTTCCAAAAAGTGCTCAAACTTTGTAGTCGGTAGATTTATAGTCAAAACTTGTTTCATTTAACAGTTGGAATTTGGCCTTTCTCTCTGTGAGGTTTTTGGTATAAATAAATTATAAAATTCAGCATAGAAATCATGTAAGTGTTTTTAGATTTTATAATGAGAACATGAACTATCAAGTTTCTTTAATCCTGAACTATTCTGGAGATTTTTAAAAAATAATGTCGAAAATACAAAACGTTTATTATATTTGTAGTTAGGTGATTTTTTGTTGTTTGAAGTTTTTGAAAATTGTTAAACTGAAACATACCATTTTAGGGTATAATGCTGTAGGTTTTTTCATTGTTCAGTATTTGCTTTGACTAGCATCTGTTAATTTATAACTTGCTGTATTTAGGTAACATTAATTCTTTAGCATTTTTCCTCCTCAGTGGGGCAAATCATGGTTGGGTAGCTGTTTTATTCTGTGAGTCAAGTGGTTTCACAGAATAAATGTGAACTTTTCCCCCAAGTAAAATGAAATGTTGACTAGCCAGAAATAATTACCATATTTTTTAAAGTTTATTTACTGTAAAGAATTGTATCACTTTATTTAGCAAATATTTTATATGTCTTTCACATAATAGGTGAAGTATTACAGACATTTAGCACCTGATCACTTGCTGCAAATATGTCATCGACTAGGACCTCTTCTTGAGCAAGAAATTCCACAAAGTGTTCCTGGAGTACAAACTTTATTAGGAGCTGGAAGACAGTCCTTGCTACGCACAAATAAAAGTATGAAAAATTTCTATTAGAATTTAGATTTTTTTTCCTCACTTTTCGTCTTTGTGTCTTATCTTTGTATCCATTAAAAATGTATGTGTTTAATAGGCTGCAAGCATGTTGTGTGGAAAGGATCTGCTCTGGCGGCATTGCATTGTGGAAGACCACCAGAGTCACCAATTAACTATGGTAGCCCACCCAGCATTGGTGAGTTGTTTGAGTTCATTACCAAGTTGATATCCTCTCGGTAAAGAGCTTTTGAAAATAAAAATGTTTTTACTTGCTGCGAAGTCAGAGAATTTCATATTATGTACGTTAGCGTTCAAAGAGGAAAAAGGTCTCAGAATTTTTTTCTTATGATAGTAATCTATAGTGAAGAAGTCATAATAATGTGTAATTATGGATTGTATATATTGTACCTATCTAAGCTAATTAGTTCATTGGTATTTTTACAAAAAATTGTTTATTAAGATGTATATCATTAGGCTGATTTAATGGGCAACTGTTACCATAATACAGATTAGTTGTACTGATGGAAAACAAAAATAGTTTTGTTATTTTTATGAGTAGTCATGTTTTTTTTTTTGGCTTTAAAATTTCAAAGGAGGAAAACTGATGCAGATAGGTCTTCCTCTTGAAGTGGCCTCTAGATTCATCCCTTTTACCTCTACTATGAAAAGGCCCTTGTCTTTCCCGAATTACTATAGCATCCTTCAAACTAGTATTGCTTCCGGTGTCTTCTCCCTCTCTCCCTTTCAGGTCATACTGCATAACACTGTAATTTTAATCTTATTTAATATGTCACTCTTCTGCTCAAGGTGGTATATGAGGTAGCTTATGCTATTTTAATGGTGTTGCAGTTCCTCTACCACCAAGTCTATACTTCTGACTTTCAGAGACCTTCATGTTTTAATCATAGCCTCCTCTCCTATCCCTACCCTCCTGCCTAGCCAGAAACGTTATTCTCCCTCTTTCTTCCACCTATCCAAATTATACTTATTTCTTCCTTATCTGGATAATTACAGTCAGTATTACTGTTTTATAATTCATCAGTATTACAGTTTTGTATAACTTTCATTTAATGTTTATATAGAATATCTTTTTCTGTTGTTTTATTTTCAACCCTTTTGTATCCTTTTATTTTCCATATCTTAAAAAATAGCGTAGAAGTTGTTTTTTAAAAATACAATATGACAAATTTTGTGTTTCACCTGGGACATTTTGTCCTTCATATTGCAATTATTGATATATTTGGGTTTAAATCTAACTGTTGCTGGGAAGATGATCTCTTTTTCTCTGGCTGCTTTTAAGATTTTCTGTCTCTCGTTGGTTTTCTGCAGTTTGACTGTGCTGTGTCTTAGTGTCAGTTTTTTCTATTTATCAGGCTTGAGATTTATTAGGCTTCTAGAATCTGTAATGTCTTTTGTTGGCATTGGAAAATTGTCAGCCATTATCTTTTAAAATATCATGTCTGCTTCATTCTCTGTTCTCTCCTCTGGGACTCCAGTTAAACAGATGCTAGACTTTCCCACTTTGTCTTCTCTCTTACCCTCTCTTTTACGATTTACATCTTTTTCTCTGATGCATTCTGGATAGTTTTCTTTAACCTGTTTTCCAAAGGTATGCTATGTTTGTATGGTGGGTAATCATGGATGATGTTTTTTTTCCAACATACAATTGTCCTGGTTAAATAATGATTTCTGTATAGTCTTACTATAACGAACAACTATTAAAACAACAAAGGATTTGAGACACTAGAGTTTATTTTCACTTGGAACATTATGCTAGGAGGTTGAACAGTTTTCTTGAAAGAAGGGGAAGGTAAATTTAATAGGAACTTCCCCTCTAGGGAAAAGTTTATCCTCTTTTTGAAAAAATGCATATAATAAGGGGAATATGTTACGTTGTTCTTTCAACGCATTGTCAAGCAGCCCTGTGGTAGGCAATGAAAGTGCACAAATGGTTGATAGTAAATAACTTCCCTCTTAACATTTGCTATGTGAGTAATTACTCTGTTCTAGTCACTATTCTAACCATTTTCCATTTATTTTCTTTTTTAAAACCTTAAATGGTCTGTAGGTAGGAAATATTCTTACTTTACAGAGAAGGAAATTGAGGCATGAAAAGGTTTGGTGACTTGACCAAGGTTACACATTTAGTGAGTCGTGAAGCCACAGTGACTCCCATCATGCTATGCCTTATTCTCAGTTAGCTAATAGTAACACTTGGCTACTCAAGAAAGTTGGTATTAGTCACTTTTTGGAAAAAGATACCAAATATTTATAAAGTCAGATAAAAAATTTTAGGCCAGGTCATTTATAGTCAGATCAGTAAATATTGCTGACGTGGATATAGGGGATGTAAATATGGCAAAAATATCTTGAGTTTTGTGTCACATCAGAGTGACACAACTGGTATATTGAGGTAATATATTGAGGTAGTAGAATTAATTACCAGGCAGGTAATTGTACCTTTCTGAAAGAGTTTTATTTCATTTGTAAAGTTTATGATAAATTTTCTTCCCATTCAAATTTTCAGGGAAGTGTTCTTTATATTTAAAAAAACACCTGTACTAGAATGCCAGTTTTACCTGCTTTCTTGTTTTATACTCACACATAGTTTTTGACATCTCTAAAGAGAAGCTGGACTAATCAAAACGACTCTACTTATTAATAGTCATAGTTTAGTGTCATGTCTCGTCAGTTCACCTTGGTGACAATCTTGGATGTCCTGTCATTGCTATAAAAGTTTGACTAGATGGTAATGGAAAGAAAAATTCAGTAGGCTTTTTGGCAGAATAGTTTGCCTGCATAGTGATACAGTGTATCGTTTCAAGTTATCACAGAGTATGAGTCAGAAGATTTTTTTTTTTTAATATGAACGTTTGTATCTTATTTTGTTGATTGCTCTGCCATTTTCTGTCTGGCTACCTCTAAAAATTTTCCTTGCTCTTTCCTTGGCCAATGTAGTATTACCAAGGATCAATGTAAATAAGAAAAAAACCTTAGCTTTGTAGTTTTTCATAAAAGATGGGTTGAAATGTTTAATGTAGATTCAGATATTTAAGTTTTGATACATTTGGGAAATAGGGTTTTGTTTAACAAACTTTTAATTTTGAAATAAGAAATTAGTTGCTGAAACGTTGCACAAAGAGCTCCTGTATACCCCTTACGCAGTTTTCCCTAATGTTATAGACCTATATTACCTGATATTTCTTAAAACTACTCCGCCAACATTGGTACGTTATTATTAACTAAACGCCAGACCTTATTCATATCTCATCACATTCTTCCACTAATTACCTTTTTTTGTTCCAGGATCCAGTCCAGAATACCATACTGCACTTAGGGTTTGCTCAGTTTTTTTAATTGAACTTTTTGCTGTAACTCAGAAGATCATTTAAGTTCAGGGTGATGGTAAATTGGATTTTCCTTTCTTAGATTTTTTTTCCTGTAAGGCCTATATATTCTGTTCCCGTCTTTTGAATCTGTTTTCCATTACCATTGCCATAGCCACATTGTTGGGCCTTGGTACTTTTTGCTTGGAGCTCTACGTCATTCATTCACTTAGCAAGTAAATATTGAGTCCCTACATTATATCTGATACTGGGTTAGATCTGGAGTTGCAGGATAAAGAAGAACATGGGCTCTGCTTTCCTAGAACTTACAGGTTACCTGATCTACTGCCTCCAGTCTTGTTCCTCTACCCTAGGACTTAGCTCTAAACCAGGGTTTCTTAACCTCAGCACTGTTTACATTTTGGGCCACATATTCTTTTTTGTAATCGGCTGTCTTGTGCATTGTAGGATGTTTATCAGCATCCCTGCCTGTATCCATTAAATGCTAGTAGCAATTCCTTTCCTGAAATCTTGACAAGCAAAAATGTCTCCACACATTCCCAAATGACCCTGGGGTAAAATTGCCTCCAGTTGAGAACCACTGCCCTGAACTTTCTAAAATGCAAATGTGATCATGTCATGCCTCCTTTTCCCCAGTGACTTTGAATAGTCTCAACTCTGTAATGTGGCTCACAAAACTGACCTTTTCCCACCTTTTCCTCACCTATACTTTGTGCTATAGCTTTGTATAACTATTGGGCAGTTCTTAAAATCAGCCATTTGTCTTGATCCCTTTCTCTCTGCAATGTCCCTCATTCTATGAACATTTATCTATTCATCCTTTAAAACCTAAATGTAACCAGGTAGGATTAAGTGCTTATACAAATCTCTACTGTAGCTTTTATCACATAGTCATGGCTATTTATTTACCTTTTTTTTCCTACTATACTGTTAGTTTCTGGAGGTTGGAAATTACGTTTTAGTGCTCTGTGTACACCCAGCTCCTCAGCATTAGTATTAAATGAAGAGGCAATAGGTAATTGATGTAATTGGTGAACTGCAGTGGGACAAGAAAAGTTCAGAAGTGGTAGGAGGTAAAAAACAGAATAGGTGGTTGGAAGAAGAGAGACTTGGTCCAAGGATAGCTTTGAGGTAAGCAAAACCCCCAGACACTGATTTTTAGGAAATCAAGGTTTATTAGTGAACTGGGTTATCGATTCATTACACTTGGAATATTAAAACCCATACCTGTATAATTTCAAAACCAACTCTTGAGTTTATCTCAGTGCTTTCTTATCCTGTTGTATTTTGTTACCTGTTTATAAATCCTGACTACTTTGTACCTCCTATTATTTGATGTAAATTGTGAAAATTGAACTGGAATTCAGTCTCAGGGCAGGAGAACCAAAGTGGTTGGCTCCTTTCCAGCCCTTTACAACCTCCTTTAATAATGTTTTCGAAAGCAAGAAAACCAAAAGATACTACTAGTCCGTTGTTATCACTAGTTTCAATTTTCTATGGAAGATTTGTGAATGTGTACTTGGCATGGCCACGTTTATTTTCAAAGGTACTAACAGATCTCTGGTACTGTCCTTTCTTACATCCTTCCCCGTATTATGCCTGTTTTCAGATATAGTTTATTCTGTATTTATTTGCCTGTGATAAACAACCCTACTTCAATAGTAAGTGACATGGTGGGGGGAGAAAATAGGAAAGGAGATACCTAGATACATTAAGTCTGTTTTTAAAGTTAAATGTGGAGATTCATTTAATGCATGTTTATCTTGTGGAAAGGATTGTATTAAATTAAAGCAGTCATTTGCTAATTGCCTTGTTTGCACTTTTCTTAGGTTTACCATGTTAGCAAAGTAAACTTTTTCTCTCTAGATTTTCCAGTTTTCATCTTTTATGTTGTTTTGCCTAGGTACTTCCATATGTTTGTTATTTTACTTGTTGCTTCTGCAGCACGGTTGCAGTCTTGGTGAGTGGAAATAAGGAGTATTAGGGAACCTGCTTCTTAAAAATGTATGCGTGTGAGGAAACAGCTTTGCCTTGAAAAACAGCTTTCCTACACAAACATCCAATTAATGCTAAAAAGCCTATACAGTAGTTCCCCTTTATCCATGGTGGATATGTTCTAAACCCTCCAGTGGTTACATGAAACCTCAGATAGTACCGATCCCTATATATACTATGTTTTTTCCTATACATACATACCTGATAAAGTTTAATTTATAAATTAGGCACAGTAAGAGATTAGCAACAATAACTAATGATAAAATAGAACAGTTACAACAATATACAGTTGACCCTTGAACAGTGCAGGGGTTAGGGGCTCTGGCACCTCCATCCCCTGCAATTACGTAATACTATAGTAAATATTTGTTGAAAAAATCCTAATATAAGTGAATCCATGTTGTTCAGTGGTCACCTATAATGTAATGAGTTTTGTGAATGTGGTCTCTCTTTCTCAAAATATCTTATTGTACAAATTTAATGCCTTTTTTTTTTAACCTCAACCAAGCACTTATCACACAGTGTGGCTATAATTTTTGTGGTTTGAAGTGCAACAGCAAAACTAGCACAAATTTCTTTTTCCTTCTTCACGATTTCACGGATAGAATATTGTTACTGTAGATTTTAGCAACCTCAGCATAGGATTTTTTCTTTCTTTCTTTTTTTTTTTTTGCCCATGCCACTTGGGTTTGCAGGATCTTAGCCAGGCCCTGGCAGTGAGAGCACCGAGTCCTAACCACTGGACTGCCAGGGAATTCCCAGGATTTTTTTGGTTTTCTTTCCTTACTCACTTGAGAATTTTCACCTTTTCACTTAAAGGAAGCACTTTACAGCTTCTCTTTGGCTTATCCGAATTGCCTGCATTACTACTCTTGCGCTTTAAGCCATTAATAGTAAAATAAGGGATACTTGAACATAAGCACTGCAATACCAGGGACAGTCAATCTGATAGCCCACAGGATCTGATAACTCAAATGGTTACTAAGTGACTAAATGGCCAGGATACTGGGTAAAGGGATGATTACATCCTGGGTAGCATGGACCTGGAGGGCGAAAAGTTTTTCATCATGCTACTCAAAGTGGTGTGCAATTTAAAACTTAGGAATTGTTTATTTCAGGAATTTTCCATTTAATATTTTCGGACCATGATTGACTACAGGTAACTAAAACCATGGAAAGAGAAACCATGAATAAGGGGGGGAGTACTGTACATTAAAAGGAGTTTTAAAGCTTGTCCACATTTCTGGTTTTCTCTGAGGAAAGTAGTTTGAACAAAGGCAGCAAATGTTCACTTAAAATTAGGTATGAATCTTGACTGTGTTCAACATGTGTGGCCTTAGGCAAATTGTTTAACTTTTCAGCCTCTCAACCTTCTCATCTGTAAAACGGAGATAATATCTACCATATCCAGTTATTTGGAGGCTTAAATGAGTTAGCAAAGTGAGGCACAAAGCAGGTAACAATAAATGTTACTTTCTGCCCTTTCTTTCTGTAATTATCATTTAGCAAAATGAATTATTTTGCTGATAAAGCTTGAGTACGTTTTTAAAGAGAAGGTTCTTTTCCCTTCTCATTTTCACTGTTATATTTTGCCGTATTTCCAATATTGTATTTGACTTAACTCTGCAGCTGCTAATTTCTTAACATATCTGGCACTGAGCTAGGATCTGGAGTTGCAGGGTTAATTTTTTACTTATGTGACTATATTTCTTACAAAACTATTAGAAAGATTGTTTTATGTTATTATAAACCTTTGAGCTTCAGCATATAATGTCTAATTTAATATTTGGCATATAATTCAGTAAAGCATAAGATTCTAATAATCTGTGGCCTCTTTCCTGTTCATTTATTCTTTCCCTAATATTTCCTATTCAGTCTTGTTCCTTTTCCTGCCTTCTGCACGATCCATACGTTAATCCTTAGTTAGGTGTTCTACTCATCACTTATTTGAATATATTTTTTTCAATCTGTTATTTTCTCAGTAATCATTTTTTCTTCCAGAACTCATTTTCTTCTGCGATTTTAGTCTTCTGCTTTTCTAGTTATATAGTTTTATAATTTGTGTTGTTCTTTAACAATTTCTGATTTAGCTATATATGTATATATATATATTTTTTGGGGGGTGGGAGAGGGTCTTGGTTTTTGTTTTTTAATCTGTCCCCTGTATGATACGCATTTATTTACATTTGTTTTCCTGACTACTTTTAGGGTCTGGAGGGTAGAGGTTACATTTTATTGTTCTTTATAGACCCAGCTCATCAGCATTAGTAAAAAATAAAGAGGCAGTATGTAATTGCTGTAATTGATGAACTGGGGTGGAACGAGAAAAGTTAATGACATTCAGGTTTTCACTTGTCACAGGTTTTTGTTTTGTTAACTCTCTTCTCCCTACCCCCTCCCCTGCCCACCTCTTCTTTTCTTTGCTTCCTAAGAACAGGTAGCTGTGAGAGACTACTAAAATGTATATGCATTTTTGGTTTTTAAGGGAAATAAAGCTAATGTTTATTATGCCAAAATACCAAATATATAAAATAGACATTATTATTTACATTTTTTTCTTTTGCTTAAATTTCTTTTCAAATTATGATTGACCAAAAAAGGGAAGGCACTTTGAAGAATGACAGTTTCCTTGGGTGAGTTTAAATTGTTGCTCTTGTAGCTGTGTTTTATTTTCTTTTGTAAGTCATAAGATGAAATTTGTTTTTAGGTTATAGATGTGATGAGAGGTCTTCTCCCCCTCCCCCCCCCCCCCCTGTGATGTGTCTGGCAAGTAATTTCAGTAGTAATTAGGAAGCACTAGCCATTGCCTTTTTTAGTTTGCATCATATATTTTTCCAGATTGATTATTGGGTTTGTAAGTGAAGCAAGTTATTATATTTTCGTCATAAAGTCTCTGTTTATTTTGAATTCCTTCAGGGAACCTTTGAAGTTAAGGATTAAACATCTTCCTAGACATCTTGAAAACTGGGAAGTCCATGATTAGGCTGAGTAGATACTTACATAAACAGCAGCAATTTGTTCATCTCCTTAAGGGAGATGTAGGGGAAAAATGATCTCCCACAAAAGTCTTTAAAATAAAAGAAAAACTGTTCAATAAAATTTGCATTTATAACATCTGACGATTTGACTGTTTAAGGACAGTAAATATAGATGTTAGTACATAGTACCTTTGAGTTTACAAAACGTTTTGTTTTATTTGCTTTTCATAGTAACTCTGCAAGATACCCCTACTTTATTAATGAGAAAACTGAAACTTAAGAGAGGTAGTAACTAACTGAGTTATATCCCTGGTTATTTTGTTTCTGATCTTCTTATGCATTGAACTTTATATCACATTTATATAGCACCTTTTTACCTGTTCTGTGAAATTCTTTTTTTTTTTGCGGTACGCGGGCCTCTCACTGTTGTGGTCTCTCCCGTTGCGGAGCATAGGCTCTGGACACGCAGGCTCAGCGGCCATGGCTCACGGGCCCAGCCGCTCCGCGGCATGTGGGACCTTCCCAGACCGGGGCACGAACCCGTGTCCCCTGCATCGGCAGGTGGACTCTCAACCGCTGCGCCACCAGGGAAGCCCTGTGAAATTCTTTATCCATTAGTCTTGTTACCACCTGTGTCCATTTGTTGATTTGGGATAGGAGCCTTTTGAATTATGCCCCAGTATAAGAACTCTAGAAACAATAAAACATGGTGTGTTCTCTCAAGTTTATATCTTGCCAGATAAATACTTAAATTTGAGAGAAAATAGTTCCGTGAGAAAACCTTTGTAATCTTGTTGGCGCACTGATTTAAGTTTTTCTAAAATGAAATTTTGTTTTTGGAACCCTCTGATTTCTTTTGTAAAATCACCTTTTGCTTTTAGTTATATACCTTCTGATCTTTTCTTTTTGTAGTCAAGAGATAAAACTGCAGTTATCCCAAAGCAAATCTTTTACTATATTACTCCCACTTCTTTCTCCCTAAAAAACTTCAACTTACTGTCCTCGGGAAATAGCCCAAAATGCCTCGCATAGCTTAGAAAGCACTTTGCAGTCCGCCTTCGACCTTCTTGGTCTCTCCAAGAAGGTCTCTCTTTGACGCTTGCCCCTTTGTGCTCCGTGGGCTTGTCACACCCGACTTCTTTATGTAGCTTGAGTGTTATGCTCTTTGCAGCCTCGGACCATATCACATGCTCTTCCCTCCACCTAGGTAGAATATTCTCCCCTCCCACCAACATTCTCTGGCTGTTCATTTTTCAGGTCTTAGTTTAAATGTCAGTGTTTTAGAGAAGTCTACCCTGACTCCCTGATATCCTCCTGCCCTATATGTTTAGGACCCTCTGCTGTATATTTCAGGATTTCCCTGTACCTTCTATTTGATGACACTTATCATTGTTATAAGTCCTTGTTTCATGTCTTTCTTCCCTGCTAAACTGCAATCTCCATGATGGTAAGTTCTGTCTTTTCTTTTTCTGTTATATCCTTTAGCTCATACTTGGCCCATGTAGGTGCTCTATAAATGTTCGTTGACTCAAAATTGAATGATTAAAATGTTTGGGGAGAAAAAAACAAAACTAACTTTTTAAAAAATGAATTTTTATTGAAATAACTATTAAAATATTTTAAAATATTTAAAACTGAAAATATTATACCATTGTAGTATTTTCTGTATCATCACACTAGTTTCCAGGAAAGAAATGAGGAGGAAGAATAATACAAATCAAGCAATTGTAAAATTCTAGTAAATTACCATCCTAGTAATTGTAATGTCTGGTTTTTTGTTTGGTTTTTTTTTAGTGCTTATTTTGGTATTTGGTTTATGATATTTTTTGCTTAACTCTTGAAATCATTTTTTCACTTTCTGTATTTTATTTCAGTTACTATTTGAGTTCTCCTTTTCAGACATTATTCTTATTTGTGATACCCGCTAAATCTTAAGAAACACGGTGTCTTTCAAATGGGAGTTACAGCTAAACATTGAATTGAATATGTAGAGATTTGGAGGGCAGCTCCTGTGCATACTAATTATTTTAGATACAGTTGTAAAATAAGGAGAGAGGCTCTCTTGGGCGTTATGTCACCCAGGTAATTATTTCCCTTTACTCTTGCATTCTCTCTTGCCTCCCCCCCCCCCCTTATTTTGTGTACAGAAAAGCTAATTACAGGATTTTCCTTCAAATGTTGCAATCCCTTGTACTTTAAAGTTGGGACTTTTTGTTCATTATAGTTACCGTTTCAGCATTTTATTTGTCTTGTTCATATGTTGCTTCCTTACTAGTTACTGGTGTAGTATGATAAAGAGACCAGATGGTGCTGTAGAAATTAACCAACCTGTGTTGAATTATTTCCCAGATTATCTCTGGCCCTCAAATTATGAATATTTGGTTGTAATTTCCTACTAATATCTATATTAGTAACCCCAGAAGAATTATTGTGGCGAACTTTTCAGTTGTGGCTCTAAAGAGAATTAAATGTTAGAAGTTCCTCCTTATACGATTCCTTCCCAAATAAAATTGAACCTAAACTACCTTTGACATCTTTTACTTTAAAAACTTAATGGGAGGGCTTCCCTGGTGGTGCAGTGGTTGAGAGTCTGCCTGCTGATGCAGGGGATACGGGTTCGTGCCCCGGTCCGGGAGGATCCCACAGGCCGCGGAGCGGCTAGGCCTGTGAGCCATGGCCGCTGAGCCTGCGCTGCCGGAGCCTGTGCTCTGCAACGGGAGAGGCCACAACAGTGAGAGGCCCGCATACTGCAAAAAAAAAAAAAAAAAAAAAAAAACTTAATGGGAAAGATTTTAGAAACAAAACTTATAAACAAAATTGATGGCCCTTTGTATTTTATGGCTTTCGAATCAGACTAGATGTGAATTCTTTGTAGCATGTCATTCAGTCCATGGTCAAATAGGCAATGGTTATTCTCTGTAGTGTAGTATACTTTCAAATACTTTAATATACTTAGTCTTTTTTTTTTTTATGATTAAATGAGTTTGAATTCCTTGCATCTTTATCCCTGGACCTGTTTTTATCAGTCTTGAATTTAAGTTAATCTCCTTAGATAGTTCATATTTTTCATATTGCTCTTTTGACCTCCTCGAGGTAGATTGAGCTATACTTTATTTAATAAAAAATTAATCAGGATGTATATATGCTCAATAGAGAAAACTTGGAAAATAGAACAGCTCAAAAATTAACCAGTCTCACTGGTTGTCTGTTATTAATACTTTTGCATGTTTCCTCTCAGTCTTTTTTTCTAATATTTGTCTACCTAGCCAGCATGGTAAGAGTGCACTCTTTGGAACCAAACAGCCTGAATTCAAACCTGGGCTTCACCTCTGGGAAAGTTACGTTTTGTCCTTCAGTTCTGTTATTGGTAAGGAATATCCCCAGTAAGGAGGTAATAGTAGTAGCCATGTTAAAAGATGTGTGAGGATTAAATGAGAATATATGTAAAGTTCCTTGAACACTGCCTGGCATGTAGTAAAGTACTCAGTAAATATTAGCTATTATTTTCCAGATCTGCTACACATCATAATAGTTTTCCACAGCTTTTTTTTCTCCCCACCACAAGCACAGCAGATAAGACTTCTTTTCTATCAGATTCTTGAAGTCCCAGTAAGAACCTCTCTCTCTAGCTTCAGTCCCTGGTGACTTTTGTCTTCCTTTATATGCATTTTCTCAAGATAGGTGATTCTTGGCTTTAGCATAACTTCTTTTTTAGAAAATTACATAGCTGTTTTTTTGTGATCTGCACGGTTGCATCATCTTTTCATTCCAACATTTTTGTGATTCTTTAACAAAAATAAAATGTTACGTAATTTCACGCGTTAGCAAATACCTTATACCACACAATACTTTATTTAATGGAAATCACCAACACCATGTAGAGACAACTTTTTGGACTCATAGTGAATTTGGAAGGTTATTTCTATGAAATTGCCCTCTGAGTGCCTGATCATGGTTATATGTAGCATTATTTTGTTGGGAAAACTAATTATTGTCTAAAGAGGTAAATCATTTTAGAATTTGTTTTCACATGGTCTTGCTTACCTGTTTATCATTATTTTTGTACAGGCATACTTCAGAGATATTTACGGGTTGGGTTCTAGACCACCGTGATAAAGTGAATATCACAGTAAAGCAAGTCACACAAATTTTTTGTTTTCCCAATGCATATAAAAGTTATGTTTACTCTGTACTGTAGTCTATTAATTGTGCAATAGCATTATGTCTGGAAAAAAATGTCGACGTCTTAGAAAATAATGCTGTTGGAAAAATGGTGCCAGTAGACTTGTTCAATGCAGGGTTGCCACAAACCTTCAATTTGTAAACAGAAATAAAACGCAGCAGTATCTGCAAAGTGCAATAAAGCAAAGCACAGTAAAATGTTTGTAGTTCACTTTAGTTCTGTAGGTTTCCAAAGTTTGGAGAGCCTTTATTAACACAGATTGTGGAGATTAAAATAAAATCTAAGTACTGATTATCCAGAGTCCACTCTTTTTTTTTTTTTTTTTTTTGCTGGTACGCGGGTCTCTCACTGTTGTGGCCTTCTCCCGTTGTGGAGCGCAGGCTCAGCGGCCATGGCTCACGGGCCCAGCCGCTCCGCGGCATGTGGGATCTTCCTGGCCGGGGCACGAACCTGCGTCCCCTGCATCGACAGGCGGACCCTCAACCACCGCGCCACCAGGGAAGCCCCATTCTCTTTTGTACTTTAATTTAGGAACTGTTTATATGGTTATTAATTACAAGTTACAACTACTTTTGCATTTTATTTACAGAAACTCTGGGAGCTTTCCAGGTGTTTTCTTTAACCAGAATCAGAGAATAAAATTGGCCAAAATATAGTACAAAAATGAATCTAATAAAATTTTTTTTTAAAAAATTAAAATCTTCTAGTAAAATACTCTGATGTTTCCTATCTGAGTACCCTTTTTTCTGTTATCAGAAAAGGGTCGAGGTTGCACCTTCTGAAATTACATACTCTTTCTTTTTGCCTCCTCATTTGATTCTTCTACTGCCACAAACATTAATTCTCCAGGTTTTGGCGTCTACAGCCACATGCCTCTCCTTGCATTCATTATGCTGCCAGCTGGGCTCTGCTTTCATGTGCTGGCAAAAGTTGTAGGCACTAGTCTTGGGCCCTCCAGTTCTGATTGTTAAGGCGGAACAGCTTTTCTACTGGTCTGGATATTGTATAGCATGTTATGTTGTTCATAAGAGTTAAAACAACAACAGCAAAAAACCCTAACTTGTGCATTTTTGTTAATTCATAGTAATTTTAGTATTTTTTCCCAATTCATCTTTTTTAACAATGACTAATTTTGATCTTGGGTAATTTATTACAGTTGCACCATGTGCCCTTGTCAATTTTTGTTTATTGATTGATTGATTGGCCACGCCATGCGGCTTGTGGGATTTTAGTTCCCCGACCAGGGATTGAACCTGGGCCCTCAGCAGTGAGAGATTGGAGTCCTAATCACTGGGCCACCAGGGAACTCCTCCATTTTTTAAAGTACTTAGCAGGATGGTCTTGGAGGGTATTATGCTAAGTGAAGTAAATCAGAGAAAGACAGATACTGTATGATGTCACTTATATGTGGAATCTAAAATAATTCAACAAACTAGTGAATATAACAAAAAAAAAGTAGACTCACAGATAGAATAAACTAGTGGTTACCAGTGGGGAGAGGGAGGGGGAGGGGCAATGTAGGGGTAAGGAATTAAGAGGTACAAGCTTATGCATAAAGTAAGTTATAGGATATATTGTACAACACAGGGAATATAGCCAATATTTATGATAACTGTTAACTGGAGTATAGCCTTTAAAAATTGTGAATCACTGTATTGTACACCTGTGACATATAATATTGCATAACAAGTATACTTCAACTTTAAAAAATGAAAGAAAAAAAAGTACCTGTCAGAAGGAGGAAACCTTTTGGAGGGAGGTGATAGTATTTCTGCTTTAGTTCTTTCTTATTTGCAGAGATTTTGTCACTTATTTTTCTAATATGCTCAGAAATGTAGTCACTAAGGTTATTGCAGATGCTCTTTTCTGGCAGCTACCCATTTTTTCCCCCGTGAAACTTGGTTCAAATGATACAGATTTGTATAATGAGGAAAACTGAAGTAAATCTGCTTATGTTTATCTTTTTCTAAAATCATCTGCATTGAAAATTTCGGCCCAGCTATAGGACCAAAGTACCGTGTTCCTGGATAAACAGATGTCAGTTGTTTATAAGTGAATGAAATTAAACTTATATTTCCAACAAATTAGTTTTTTTTTAAACTTTTCAGTCATCTTCAAATTAGATAATAATAAATCAGGAGTAAGATTTTTTTAAAAGGACACATGAAGAAGAATAGCCAGATAAAAGCTAAAATGCCATTAATTATAAATTAAAAATTTTGGCAGTGGCATATAAATAGACGTCATCAGCAACCTAGCACAGAAATGTATATAAGATAATTTAATAGAATAGAGAAGGATTAGTTAGTGAAAAGACTGGAACAAATAGTTGATGAGGGGAATCTTTAGAGACTCACCTAGTAACATACTAAAACTCCAAATACATTAAGTAGTTAAGTGAGAAATTTAAACCACATAAAAGTAAAAGTAAATGGGTATTTATTGTACCATTGGCTGATAGAAGAACCTTCATATTAAAGTACTAGAACAAGTTACAGAAGAAAAGAAAAATATTGATAGAATTGGCTATGTAAGTGTGAAATCGTGAGATGTCACAGAATAGCATAATATGAAAACCAAGTATATTTGTGGAAAATGTTTCTGGAAGTATAACTTGAGAAGTCGAAGTAGAGAGAGAATAACTTGCTTAAAATCTCCACAGTGTCAAATTTAAATACAAGTCTGTCAAACTTAAAGCCTAGCTTTTATTTCATTAAGGAATATGGAGTAGCTATAAAATGCTGTTTATGAGGGAAGTCTCTGCAAAATTTTATGTGATTGCTTTAGGTGGTAGAGTGATGTAGACTTTATGTTCTTATTTTCTACATTGAGTATTTATTAGTATTATGATTAAAGAAATAAATCAATTCTTGAAAAATAATTTGGTGTGAACTAGGAAGAAATGGCTTGTGGGGGAATTTTATTTATCATTTTATTACCTAGAATGTATCCACAGAAGTAACAGTTAAGACCCTACTGGCTAGATATATCTAGTTATATACAGTAGTTACACCTGACTTTAAGAAATCGTGGGCCTTTTGTTTATCTTCAGTAATTAGTTCTATAGACTTGTGCACATAGACTTTGTTTCAAAGACTGTTCTGAGTGATTTGCTACAAATGACACTGTTCACAATTTTGCTCCTTTTCTCTCTTCAGAGAGAATAATACTTCAAATGGATAACAGTGATTTCTGGAAGTTTTATTTCACTTTACTGGTCTGTTCCCTCAGAAGACATTGAGTAAATATTTTTACCTATCCCTTTGCCTCCAAATTAAGTAAATTTAGCAGGGCAGTTGAAATGAAGAACTGTTTCAAGATACTTTGAATCTATAATCTGTCCAATAAAGAAATCCATTTTTGTTTTATTTCCTAAACCAAATTGTTTTATTGATGTGTAATTAATTTATTAAATCCACCAACTATATATTATCAACGAAGTGCCAGCCACCGTTGTCAGCTTTTAGGCCAATCAAAGAACAAAACAGATAAAAATCCTGCCCATGTGGAGTTTATTACGTTGTAGTGGAGGGGGCAGGAAATAAACAGTGAACGTAATTAGCAAATAAAAGGTGATAAGTGATGGAAAAAGAACAAATACTAAGCTACATAGAGGGGGGTCAGGAGTAATGGGTGGTGGTTGGGGGTGGGTTGTAATTTTCAAGAGGCTGATCAGGTTCTGCTTCATTGAGAAGGTGACAGACATCTGAGGACAGATTTGAAGGTTAAGGAGTTAGCTCTATGTGGGAAGAGTTTTCTGGCGGGGGGGGGGGGGGGGGAACAGCGGGTGCAAAGACCCCAAGTCAGGAGCATACCTGATGTGTTGGAAGAATGGGGGAGATTAGAATGGTTGGAGCAGACCAAGTAAAGGGGTCAGAGAGGTTGTAATGGGGGACAAGATTATGCAGGGTCTTGGTAGGCTGATGCATAAGGAATTTGGTGTTTATTCTGAATCAAGTGAAGGAAGGACATTGCAGTTTTGAACACAGGAGTGATACTATAGGGCAACTGGTTAGGTCGCTTTTAAAATTAAAATTTTTAAGTTTAAAATTAAGATTCACTCCTTAATAGAGGAGATGACATTTAAACTGGCCCTGGAGGGTAAGAAAGAATTTGCTAAGTGAAGAAGGTAGAGATTTGCTTTGGCAGGCTTAATTTAACAATATTTCACATCACCATGCTTAAGAAAATAAATGTACTTTTAAACCAAAGTCATACATGTTACTTGATTTAAGGTTAAAAGTATAATAATGTCATATAAAGAACTTATTCCTTTATGACCTCTTATATCTGTTTAACCATGCTCGTTTTAAAAATTGATGTTCTAGTTTAATAAAATTTAAGGAGTTCCTATAATCCAAGAGACATTTCCTTTTCACTCAAAAATCCAATTAGTCTATTAAGAGTTTCTTTTGAAAGTAAATGATTGCCATTTGCCTTTCTGCCATAAAACTGTAAATTTAATTGAACCATCTTGTGTTTCTTATTATTAACTAAGATTCATTTATATACTTTTTTATTTAAAAGGCTCTACACTCAGTTGTAGGAAATACAAAGAAGACAGTTTCTGCCCTTAAGGTACTTAAGATCTGGTAGGGGAGATAAGACATTATGCAAATGGTATAGTAAAAGAAAATGTGAGTTCATTGCATGGGAGTCCTACAACATCCTCCTCTCTTCCTTTATAAAAATTCTCTACCTATTTGACCTGGTCAGGCCATCTTCAAATCCAGTCTCCTCAGTTGAACTTCAGCTATTGAACCATACTTATATTTTCTTCTCTAAATCCCTGTATCAAGTTTGAACCACCAACTTATTACCTGGGAACTCTACATACTGTATGTCATATCTTTTGGTACTGTTGTACAAGTTTGTAAATTGGTTGAGAGCAAGGACTCTGCTAGGTACCTTTTTCCTTATTATGCAGTCATAGTATAGATATCTAGTAGTTAATTGGTAACCAAATATAGGGTAGCGTGGAATATAGTTTTAACTATAAATGTATTTCACTTAATGTTGTTTCTGAAAAGTTTTACTTGAAACGTTGACTGTAAAGTAACTTTTCGAAAGGGATGTTCCTTTTCTCAGTCGATTCTTAAAATGAAAATAAAGATTTAATCCGAGTTTAGGTAAAGATTCAGTAAAAACTATGTTTAAGAGAGTAGTAACATTTTCTCTTAAAGGAAGTATTTTTTGCTTTATCAACTCTGAATTATAAATAGTGTTTATAACAAATTCATCTAAAAAAATCTGACATATGTAAAAGTGCCTGATCATCATTAAAATAATGGTTTTGATTTTGTGGTTATCTCCAATAATCATTTTTATTCCTGAACAGTGTTAAATATTTTTTTAAAATTTGATATTTTGAGAATTTTGTAAATTTTGTATGCAGGGAATTAAAGTACGTCTTGGTAATGCAGCACTGTCAACATTTGTGTTACATGTCATCACTTACTTTCTTATAAAACAGACAATAAGTGAGATGTCATTCATTGATCCTTAGTGTTTGGATAAGATCATTTGAGTTCTCGTTTGGCAGGACAGTTGATGCCTGTGGTTTTGTGTGATCTTTGCTCCAAATCAGTTTGGAGCCAAAGCACAGGAGGATGTCTTTCACCAGGCCATTTCTATGCATAAGGAAAAATGTATCAGGGTTTATTAGAAACTTATTGAATCACTGTTATTATATAACTAGTTTAAGCCTAAATATGCTAATTAACAACTTTCAACATTTGTCTTAGATATTGCAGATGTTGAAATAGATTGTATCATAGGACTTGTATGCTGTTAACAGCAAGAGATGTACTCTATCAGAATATAAAATGATTGATGTAGTAAAAGAACATATAAGCATAATGTAATTATTCCTTGAATTATTATTGCTTTAGAACCTGCAAAGTATTCTTCTACGTATCTCCTCACCAGTCCCCAAGATTTTCCTTTTTGCTTGCAAATGTAGTGTAAGCCAAACATTTATTGTATGTAAATAAAATAATAAGCACTGAGATTCTTTATGATACGTCTGAGATATTCGTATTTCATCAACTTTAGGGCATAATTGTAGGCTCTAAACCTAGGTTAAATAGTACTTTGTACATATATTTAGTTTTCTTTGGGACTAAATTTAAGTGAGAAACCAGTGTTTATTCTGTCCAATGTAGATGGCAGTCACAGTCAGAAAGAAAGCCTTGTAGTCAAAGATAATCTACAGGTGAATAATGTGCCTGCAGATCAGTCAACATGTATTTATTGAGTGCCTTCTTTGTCTATAATTATTGGTATAGAAAATAAGTACAGTAGTAATTTAGATGGAAAAGAACATTTTGGGCTGGAGTCAGCATCTCAGGCTTTGGGACAGAAGATAAATTTCAGTCATGTCTTGAAAGATGGTTGAAATGGGTGAGGTGAAAAAAGAGAGCTCTAGGTTTTAGAAAAGGAATCATTATGCAGGTCTTTGGCAAGATCCCCAGTTTAATTATTTTTTTAAAATAATGCAACAGATTATTCCTCTGTCTTCATTTGTTGCAGAGTTTTTAAAAACATCATTCAGTGTGTCATATTTAGAGTGTTCACGAATTGCTGGTTGATGAAAAGTAAAAATCACTGGATCCAGTTTTAACTGCTTTTGTAAGAAAACCTATCTCATAGGGGCCTTTGAAACAAATAATGTCATATAAAGTGATTCTGGTTTTTAAAAAGCACTAGCCATTTTAATCCTAGCTTCATGCCTTACTTTGTGACTTCAGACAGGTCGTTTAACTGAATTTACTTGTTTGTAAAGTGAAGATAATAGTGCCTGACTTATTTCAGGTGAAATAATGGGCTCTTATGGACTACTTTGAAGACTTTTAACTAGGAGCCGTATACCTTAGAAAGCATCTTTATTTTTACCAACATATGAGAAACTGAAATATGTGAATTCATAAAAGAGGATGATTAAGAAAATTAATTTCTGAATTATACTTATTTCCCCCCCTTTTCTTGGTAGCGGATACTTTGTTTTCAAGGAAGCTGAATGGAAAATACAGGCTTGAGCGACTGGTTCCCACTGCAGTGTATCAGCACATGAAAATGCATAAAAGAATTCTTGGACACTTGTCGTCTGTGTACTGTGTAACTTTTGATCGAACTGGCAGACGGATATTTACTGTAAGTAGTTTTTTTTTTTTTTTGCGGTACTCGGGCCTCTCACTGTTGGGGCCTCTCCCGCCGCGGAGCACAGGCTCTGGACGCGCAGGCTCAGCAGCCATGGCTCATGGGCCCAGCCACTCTGTGGCATGTGGGATCCTCCCGGACCGGGGCACGAACCCGTGTCCCCTGCATCAGCAGGCAGACTCCCAACCACTGTGCCACCAGGGAAGCCCACTGTAAGTAGTTTTTAAAGTATTATCTTAATTCATATATGGAATTGCAGAAACATTGCTTAAAGTTGAACTTAGAAATAAAACCTTTGTTTTTTCTTTTAATGAAAAACGAGAAATTCAGGTAAATTAGCTTACTGTAACAGAAGGTTTTACTTAAGGTTGGACTTCAAGTTTGGAACATTCTTGAAAGACATGTTGTAGCACAGTTACAGTTATATTATGGTCCTCGTGGATAAGTGTAATTTCCAACATTATATGAAATAATGCAGTGTGACCTTTTTAAAAATGTCATACAGTAGTTTTAATTCTAAACCAAGGACATTTCACCCAAAGTGTGTTAAGCAAATTAGGGGACTCTGAGAAATTTCCCTTAAAGCAGTGATAGAAAAAATTCTGGTTAAAAAAAAAAAAAATTCTGAGCATATGTAACATTTTCTCCCTTTACCTTTTATCCTTAGCACCTCATTCTTCAATGTATCTCATGTGTTCAGTCTCTTAGGTTTGTTTGTTACTGTTTCTTTTATTAACAGAGAAAACAGAGCTTTTCAGCTTTAAGGGAGAAAATTCCTTTTGGAAATATTTCAATTTATTTTTAGGTGCCTTAACTATTATATCCACTAAGGGTAATACTTACTACACTATTATGGTTGTACTTACCATTAAATACTACTTATATTAAATACTCTGCTGAAGGTATACACTCATTCACAGGATTCCTAATTTTAAATGGGAAATGGAAGTTAACATGGAAATTCTATCTCTGTCTTCGAAGAGAGCAGCTGCGAATTTTATACAGTCACAACAATTATAGATTCCTCTTTTAAGTAAATACGCTTGTAAACTGAGATTTATTTATGTCTACTTTCTCTCCTTTACCCGTTCACCCAGTCCTCTATAAAACAGCTAAATGGCAGGGTGTGGGAAAGGATTTCCATACATATCTTTTCCCCGGTTCTAGAATCCACTTCAGACGTTTGCAGATTATTTCCTGCATTAGTATTCTCCCTTTCACCTTCTCTTTTATCTCTGCTGTTCTCTGTGAAGCAGAATAAAACTGAAATTTAAAAAATTTTCTGATGGGTGATTGTTTTTAGAGTGGGGAATAGTTATCCCTGTATTGGCTAAAGTCCTTCATATACCTGCAACAGTAATTTGCTCTCAGATGGTAATGGAAAATTACTTACAGCCTTTTTGAGTTCAGTATATTATCATTTAAATTTAGCTCTCAAAACATAAAGTAATTTTGGCATCTCTAATGTTCAAAAGGATTCTTTCAAAAATAATAATAAATTGGAAGAATGAGAAAGACACATTACATTGTGTTTATACTTCATTTTGGTGAGTATTAAGTTATGCCGTTGCACTGAGATTATAAAAAATATATAACTTCTTACTTAATTTTTGATGTCTGTAAAGTACCTTGTGGGAATTCTTTCTTTGAAAATGAGAGAAATGGTAAGCATTTGATTGTCGTACTTTATGAAGCACTGTGTATGTGTTGATTTGAATTAGACACATAATCTCCTACAACTTTTTGAGGGAAAAAATGCAGTGAGACAATACACTGTTGCTGGCTCATGAATTTAGTAGAGTAATAGGCATAGAGTTGGGTGAGCACTCTGAACCAGGGGTTAGTAAACTACTGCTTGTGGGTCAAATCCTGCTTGCCACCTTTTTTTGGTAAATAAAATTTTATTCAAACACAGGCACGCTCAGTGGTTGCTTTTGTACCACAACAGCAGAGTTGAGTAGTTACGACAGAGACTGTATGGCCTGCAAAACCTAAGATAATTGTTATCTGGTCCTGTACAGAAAAAAATTGCAGCCCTTGTTCTAGATATTTAATTCCTACTTTTAAGAGCATTGAATGATATGTGAAGAGGGAAGCAATTTTCTGATTGTTTTCCTTTAGTTGAAGATACATAAATAAAGGCAGAAAATTATCACTGTACTATTTTATGTGGTCTTATCAAGAGTCTAAAAATGTTGATGTTTTATGTATGTGATATAATCTGCTAATTGTGCCAAACTTATATTCTCATTTGTAATTTTTTACTGGTGATTTGCAGTTACAAATTCCAAAATGTTGCCTTGTGACAAGAAATGCAAAGATATGAGATCACTGTTACTTAAAATTTCTTTGTATTTTTATGATTATCACCTCGAGTTAGAGTACATATGTGTTTACTATTCATGTTATTTTATTCCACTGGGAACACATTAGCCACTAACTAATGCTTTGAAAACCAGTCTTGAAAACTGATAGGATAAGACTTTAGGATAGTAGATTATGACTGAACAATGAAAGATTCCTGTGAGAGAGTGACACACTGTTGTTGTTTATTGGAATAACAATTCAGTAATGGACAGCTCAATATTTCCTTTTTATGTATTCAGTATCTGAAGACATTATACAATTATTATTAAGTCCTAGTGTTAGATATATTTGAAAGCTTTTTCCAAGGGACTCATTCCAAGGGACTTTTGAGTCCTTTCTGGGTAGGCACAGCTAGAGGCAGTATAGTCCTGTGGTTAACAGCATCAGCTCTGGCATTAGGGGGCTTTTAGTTCAACTCACAGCTTTACCACTTCCTAGCAGTGCAGCTTACAAAGATTACCTCACCCTTTTAATCTACAGTGTTCTCAGCTGTTAAAAAAAGAGGGGAAATAGATAATAGTAGTACCAATCCCACTGGATTTTTGTGGGATTGCATGAAATGATGCATGCAGTTAGTATAGAACAAGATATACAGGAAGCAGTTACTAAGTTTCACTTGCTGCTTTTAATTTTATAGATGCATTTAAATGAATTTGTTCCACTTTATTTTCTTACCTAACTAAAATCTTATTTATAAATGCTGTACGAGATTGAAATCATTGTGATTGATAAGTGAAATTCTGTGTTAGGAAAAATTTCCAGTATTTTGTAGTAGAATATTTTAGTAATGGACATTTCCCAGTAGAATAATGAGAAGAACCCAGGGA
The DNA here is from genome assembly GCF_951394435.1 of Stenella coeruleoalba. Classification (NCBI taxonomy): domain Eukaryota; kingdom Metazoa; phylum Chordata; class Mammalia; order Artiodactyla; family Delphinidae; genus Stenella; species Stenella coeruleoalba. The sequence goes on along the minus strand of NC_137158.1, from coordinate 15,479,346 downwards.
GGAAGGTAGCATAATTAGCAAGTCAGACTACTCCCTAATTCTCTCTCTTTCTTAGTTTTCTAAAATTTTTTTACTTGATTTCAGAATCATTGCGTCAAATAATATTTGCCAAAGAAAAGCAGAGTTAATGAATTCTCTCAGTAGTAAGCCATTCACTCATAGAAGTATGTTGAGGACCATACAAAAAGATTTCCCCTCTCTTTTCAGAAACATAAAATGTACCTCTTCAGATTAAGGCAAAAGAGCATAAACTGGTTATATAAATTCAGTAATTTATAAAGACTGAGTTTATGCACTCCTTTAATGAACTTCAGTCTTTTAGGAGGCGGACTGTTCTAAAAGCTTAGGATATAGAAATGACAGACATAGTATCTGCCACTGGAGAGTTCACAGAGAGTCAACCACAATATTGATACAATGTGATAAGCTTGCTAGAGGCAGCACAAGATGCTGGGGTGTACTATAGGAGAGAGGTACCTAATTCAGTGTGTGGTAGGAGATGGTAGGAGAAAATTCCTAGAGAAGTGACACCTCAACTGAGCTAGGTATTCCAGAGTTAGGGAAAGGCATTTACAGTCATTGGGAGAACGTTAACATGCAATTGTGTATTATTGGACATGGCAAAGAATAAATATGGACCACTGCTAAGCAAGAGCTAGAGATGTTGTTGGAGGACAAAATCATTAAGTTTCTTTTGTGACATGAAGGGATGTCTTTCCTGAGGGCATGGAGCAAAAGTGATGGATTTAGACAGAGGAGTGAGCAGAATTTCTCTTTTTAATGACCTCTTTGGCATTATTGTAGAGGATGGATTGAAACTAAGTCTTTATACGGAGGTATTGGTGAAAAGGTTGTAGCAGTGATCCATGAAAGATTCACAGTGGAAGTAGGGATGGAATTAACAGATTAAAAATAGAATCTTTAGGATTTAAAAGGTTCGTTTGAATGTAGGGAGGAATTGAGAGGGAATAGTATGGAATGACATGTTTTTTAACTTGTGTGACTGGTTAGAAAGTCGTGTCACTTAATGTGGTAAGGATTCAAGTGGAGAAGTTTGTGAAGGTTGGGACATGTTGAATTTGAGATACATATAGATTGCTAAATAGAAATGCTCAACAGGTTGTGAGAGCTCAGGAGAGAGATCTAGGCTAGAAGATTGAACTGGGGAATCGTTGAATATGGAAATTGATTTTTTTACCTCATATGTGTAATGTACAAAGGCTGAAACTTCAACTTTAAAGCAAACTAAAGAAGAGGAGAGGAGTCAATAATTAAGACTGAGAAAGAGCTGCCTAAGAGGCCGGGAGAAAAATAGAAAAAGAAGTGGTGTCTTAAAAGCCAAAGGATTAGTATTTCACGAAAGGTAGAAAAACCTAAAGTAAAATTAGAACTGAAAGGCATCTTTTGGATTTGGCAAGGCTATTAATGAACTTAAGAAAAAATGTTTTATTTTAGTTTTAGGGGTAGAAGTGAGATTGCAATGCACTGCACAAAGGAAGGTTTGGGCATTGAAGAATTAGAGACGGTATAGATTAATCTTTCAAAACTTGACAACTAAAAAAAATAGGCAATTTTCTGAATGTGGTGTATTACCACTGAACATACTTTTATTGTATTGTATTGTCCTCTGTGTTGCAGTGAATTTGTTTAGACGTCTGTCTCTATTAAGTTGTGAGCTTCCTAACAACAAAGCCTTTTCCTTAAACATTTTTAGGTCTGCAGTGCTTTACAGAGTATCTGGTGCATACAGTAGGCAAACAACAAAAAGATGAATGAATGAACCAGTCAGTTAGAGATACAGAAGTGAATAATGTCCTTTCTTGTAAGAAACTTCTGTTAGGGAAGATATATACAAAAATGTCTGTAAGACAAATTCCCTTCTTCTACTGTGCTTCATTTACACTGGTCTTTTTCTGTGTTTCAAACTCACAAAGCCGATTTATGGCCTAGAGCCTTTGTACTGGCTATTCCCTTTGCCTGGAATTGTCTTCTCCAAAATATTCCTGTGGCTGATTCCTTTTTAGCAGTTCTGTTCAAACACTGCTTTCTTAGCGACTTTTCCCTGACTACCTTCCTTCCTCATATTCCATCATTGTCTATCACATTACCTTACTATATTTTTCTTATAATATCTGTCACTGTGTGAAACTTATTTTTTTAAATGAGCTTTTATTGTATTTTCTTATTAATAAGCTCCATGAGGACGGATAGGACCTTGACTGAGTTGTTTATGACCACTGATTAAAGTAGGCATCCGTGGGTTATACTGATGTAAATAAGTAAATAAATAAGTGAGAAAGAAGGGAAAACTCCTATTTACAGTGGAATGCCAACTGATAATTGTAGAAAGAATGGTGGTTTGGCGACTGTCATAGTGGTGGTTGATTCATTTGTGTGTCATTGCGGGAGGCTAAGACTGGTAGATGCTGGTTTGAAGATCTTACCGTAATCTTGTATATGTTCCCCCAAGATACCAAGTTAATTAATTAAAAGGGGAAAAAGTGCAACTTTCCAGGGGAGAAACATGGGAAACATTAACAAGACAAAGTTATTAACTTTACTAGTGGTGGGATGGGTTGACATTGTGTATCCTCTGAAGTGGTACACTGAGGAAAACACAGCATCTTGTCTGTGGGATTCCTACTAAGACAGTATGATCTTGGTCTGGTCATTAATGAACATTAGACAGACTGAGGTTCCGGGTCATCCTATAGATGTAAGGTCTGTATTCTTTATGAACTTCTGAAGACATGAAACACAGAGAAAGCCTCAGGGAAATACTCCAGATTGAAGAGACTTAAGTGACAATACAACTAAAATTTAACATGTTGCTGTATGGGGTCCTAGGCCAAAAAGGAAAAGGGAACATTATCGGGATAGTTGACAGAATTTGAATGGGGCCTGTGGATTGGATGGCAGTTTTATCAATATTGATTTCCCAACTTAGGTAGACGTGTGTCTTTGTTTTAGAGGAAGGCACACTGGGATATTTAGAAGTGACGGGGCGTCAGATCTGCAGCCTACTATTAATTGGTGCAGAAAAAGACTAATGGGTGTGTGTGTGTGTGTGTGTGTTGTGTGTGTGTGTGTGTGTGTGTGTGTGTGTGTGTGTGTTATATGGAGAGAAAGGAAAGAAAGGTGGTGATGGAGCTGATGCAGTGGATTGTTAATAGTTGATGAATCTGAATGATGGAAGACATTGGTACTGCTCTTGAAACTTTTGTAAGTTTGAAATGCAAAATTACTTTTTAAAAGTATGTGGGAGGTAGCGTAGGGATGATACTGTATATTCAGTGAGTTTGGTAGTAATGGAAAGGAGAGCTAGAGTACAGTAATTTATAGGAAGGTAAATTTTTGAAAAACTGGGTCAAGGGTAAGGAACTAGGAGCACAGATATAAGAGGAGGTACTTGATGTACAGTGGTCTTTATGGAGGGTAGGTAAATGAAGAAATAGATACAGAGCAGTCTATTTGGACTGCTTAGAAAGATAGATAATTAGGGTTACAATGAACCGATTCTGCTTTTCAAAGTGAAATATTTTACCTGATAAGAGTCTTGGTTAGGGAGTGGGACTGGGTTCTAGAGATGAGTGATCAAACCTGGTGATAAGGAAAGAGTGATGAATGGGGGAAAAGGATTGCTGATTAACCTTAGCCTTCCAAACAAACAGGAGTTATGAATTTGCAGCGTTGCAGATTTAGTGTCCTTGTCTTGTCTTCTTTTCCATAATGGTACTTGGCATCTGGGAGCAGGATAAGAGCAAGTGATGATTACATTGATACAGGGTTAGTCATTGGTGGTTTAGGTGGACAAGGGAGTGAGAAAATTTGGTGTGTTGAAATGATTGACACTGAAGTTTAGGGTAATTTGTAAGGGAAATGAAATAGGGGTCTGATAGATGGGTAAGAAAGAAAATCAATAGCCTCTTTTCAAAAAAAACTAACTAAAAAAACTAACTAAATTTAAATTACAAGCACTTTTAGCTGCCTGAATAGGCTACTTTTTAGCTTGAAAAGAAAATGACATTATAGTATGCATAACCATATACACGGTGTTTTAACATTTAATTCTGTTTGTTCTAATGACATCAAGAGGTGAAATCTGACTCATAAGCTGTGCAGCAGTAGCAAGAAATGAGAATTATCTTTGTTGGTTCTGCCAAGGACTGCCAAGTTCTCCAAGACCCTATAAGATTAAAAATCACCTAATTTATCTTTATGTCAAAGTAGTAATCTTTGGTTGATCTCTTCAATTGATGCTTCTCTTTTAGCAGGGAAAGGTTTACAGATCTACATTTTAATTTTAAGGTCGTCTGAGCAGAATCAACCTGCTGTACTGTTTCCAAATGTGTGCGGTTTTCTGCTCACAGAAGTCCACAATTCTTTGTCACTTACTGTTCCATCCTGTAAAGTAGTTTTCTTCATCATTGAATGGTTCACATAGTTATTACCTCTAATCTTCTAGCTTTAGTTTAAATAAATAAATACATATATACATAAATAGTTCAATTAAGCTCTTTAAAACTTGTCTTCCAGAAACTTTAAATTTGACCTTAGGTTCTGCTTTAGTTTTTACATAGAATTTAAGTGATTGAAGAAGGCCCTGTGTCTGAAGTTGTTTCATAAAATTTTCATATCAATAGGTAGGACATTTTTTGTAGATTTTAAGGAGCATTTTAATACCCAAGCGCATGACAAAGTAGAAAGCCACATCACAGAGACCTGTCGAACTTCCTTTTCCTTTACCAGAATACCAAAAGCAAATGTGTACAATACATTTATTGCCTGGGCTTAACTATAGAGAATGTCAGCATTTGTTTTTATTTATCTGAAATTTGCCTCTCACACTTTTTATTTTGAAGAAACTTTGAGTTTCCAAAAGGGATTCACAAAATAGGAACCTCTTTTAGATAGACATAAAATGAGAATTACCTGCAGTGTAAGAGATCTAGTTGTACGCTGGAAGGGTCATTAGTGCCAACAGTCTACTTAAAAGTATTAAAGAAATAATGATTTCAGAGTAAATGTCTGATTCCGTTTCCTTCCTCTTGTCCTAAGCTACAGAGTATGTTGACAGTTTTAAAGGCACTTGCCTTAATCATTTTGTGTGTGTGGCTTTAGGTGTGGCTGTGGAATAAGAAAATTTATAGGGTACTTTAAATTCGTAAGTTTAGGCAAATCTAAATTTTGTTTAAGTTCCACCCTTTATCAAGCCTTTTCACAAATAATATCTACATTGTTGTTTATTCAGGATAGAGATAAGGTGCTCTTTCAGCTTTCTTGGCTTTATCTTTGCATTGATGAGATGTCTTGACATTTAAGAGAAAGCAATGTAAATTTGGTATATCTCATTTTTTTGGGGATTTATGTAAGCCAAAGCTCCTTGTTCTTTTTGTTATCTTTATACTAGGTTTGATGTAAACAGACAAATGATAACATTAATGAGTACTCTTTCATGGTAATTATGACAATTTTACATTATTGAAAAGTGACATTAAGATCCACTACTGTCTTATATTTGCTTGGCATTAACCACTAGCTTAATATTATAATTTGATTAAAAAATGAATGCCATAAAAGCATCTTCAGTTTTCACCAGTTCGTGTATTTCTTAAAACTTATCGTGGTTAAAATATTATAGTGACTATGCCTTGTCTGCTTAAAATTCTTCAGTAGCTTCCTCACCAGGTTAAATTCAAACTCCCTAACAGGCATTTAAAACCCCTACCTTCTATTACCTTCCTCAGATAAAACCTTTCCAGCTTAATTTTTGTTTCTAGTTTCCCACTTACACTTCGTACTCCCAACTTTTCTCACCTTGCCAAATTCCCAGTCCTAGCAGCAACATCTAGATGTTACTGAAAATAAATGAATACTTCATTTTCCCCTAGGCATTAGAACTTTGCTTAAAAAACTTGTCAGTTGAGATATTTTTCTAAAATCATGCTATATAATTTTAGCAGGAAGTTCACTGTTGCTTCCAGGTTTTTTCCCTTTTTCTTATTGCTCTTAAAATTCCACCACATTTCCAAACTTTGCTCACCTTTTTTTGGTTCCTTCTTTGTTTCCCCCTTCTCCACTTGAAGGAAATAATCTTCAGATATTTATCTTACTTGCTAAGGTTAGAATCATCTAATTTCTTTGCTGCTTGCTTTAAAATTGCTATCTCCACCATACCTCTTCCCCCTTCGTGAAGCCTAGGAGTCTATGTGTCCCTCCTGCCAAGGCTGACCCCTGTGCCTGTGTTGTCCATCTCTTTCTTTTCACCATTTAAATAACACTACTTTTGCTTTAATGTCCATACTGTCTTTAAAGTTTTGATTGAAAACTTATAATGTCCTACTCTTCGGTTTATTATTGACTTTACTAACATTTGAGGTAGGCTTCTGGGAAGAAAGATCATTTGTTCAAATTCTCTGCATTTTGGTCTTTTAAAAAGAGTAGTTTTATCAAAGTTTAGTTCATCCTTCCACATTCAACTTAAACACATTTATGGTGCTTTAAAAAATGTTTTCCCAGTAAATTTGATTTTTCTTCTTGTCTGCAGTCCTTTTCAAACAATTATTTATGTGTACTTGTATTTCTGATAGTCATTTTAAAAGAACTTAGTTGAATTTTGTCAAATCATATTTAGTTTCACATTTCCATAAAAACAGATGAATGATCACAAGTAATGAATGATGAAATAGAAGTTGCCTGAGGATGCTTTAGGGTTTGGTTTGAAATTCTGCCAGGAGTTCTGTGAGCAGGGATAAGGGTTGGGGACAGTATACTACTTTATATCATAAAAGAGGATAGTGAAGAGAGTGAAAGTACGATGAAAAATTTCTCTCCTGCAATTTAATGGAAGAAAAGAAAGGTTAGTTGGGATACTACACACTAGGGGGAATTGTGTACAGTGGGTTTTTTTAAAACAAAAGTTTTGATTTTGTGGGGGTTTTTTAGTACTTGTCTAAATAAAGCAGAATTATAAAGTAATATTAAATTAGTGAACTTAATAAACTCAATAAGAATATAGTGGGGCTTTTTGTTCAATTTTAATTAGTGAAAAGTCACTGGAAGCTGAGTTTAGATAACAGGTTGCCCCTGTCCTTTTCATTGAAAGCTGGCATTTTGGTCAAAAAGATGTGTGGGTTTTGTTTGTTTGTTTTTTCTGTTAACATGGAAAATATGTGATACACCTTCCATAGTAGAATATACAGCAGACTCTTAATTCAGATACATAAGAAATAATGAGATGACATGATTTTACTCTTTTCATATATTCTGCCTGTATTAGCATGCTTAAAATTTTATTTTTGTTGTGAATGTAGGTCAGAGGCAAATATTGCCTTAGTTTTTAGAAGGTAAGCAAATGAGGTGAATAAATTGACTTAATTTGTGGAATTTAGAGAAATTGAGGGTTGAATGAATGTTTTAAAGCCTTTTTTGGTTGTCCAACAAGTGCCTAGTGCACTTCTTTCTACAATGCCAGGTGGTATTGTAGACCAGCTTTCTGGAAATCACAGTCTACACACAGGCTCCTTCTTCATTTCCCACAGTTGGCAGGGATGTAATCCTCATCCTTTTTGTTCCCCCAAATACCTATTGTAGCCATCTCTTCTGATCCTTCTCTTCTATAATAACAATATTACCATTCTCTCCTGCCTGTACTATTTTAACGACTTTCATCTGGCCTCCTACTTTCTTGCCTAATCCATACTGATGCCAGGATGATCTTTGGAAAACAAATCTGATCCTGATATTCACCGGCTTGATCTCCTTAAGTGATCCCCATTACATACCATACGCCTTCGTATCCCATAAAAGGGCCTGCACAGTTCTTCCCTGACTTCATCCTCTCGCCTTCACCTCACACTTTGTTAGCTTACAGACTACTTGCAGTTCCCTGAACTTCTCACATTTTCATGCCTTTGATCATACTTTTCTCTCTAGTTGCCATCTGGAGTATTTGTTCTTTTTAAAATAATAAGAATATTATTAAAGTAAGAATAAGAATACTACCAGCAACAAAAGCAGTAATAGTAGATAGTCCACATGTATATAAAAATATGTATATATATAGCTTTTAGTCTATGCCAGGCGCTCCGCCTTCATTTACTCATTTCTTTTTTGCGACAACCCTATGAGAGGTAGGTGTAGATTAGAAGAATGAGGCAAAGAAGGTACATGTAATTCTTCCGAGGTCAAACGTGTAGAAAGTGGTTGCACCAGGTCCCATTCTCTCACTTAATGGAATTCTAGATACGGTTGGATTTACTTCTGCCTTTTTACTAATAGTTTCTATTTGTGCCATCTCTTTTTTGTTCTTCTGCTTCTCTTTTACTGACTTGTGTTAGAGAGACATTTTTGTTTTGTTTGTTTGTTTTTGCGGTACGTGGGCCTCTCACTGTTGTGGCCTCTCCTGTTGCGGAGCACAGGCTCCGGACGTGCAGGCTCAGCGGCCATGGCTCACGGGCCGAGCCGCTCCGTGGCATGTGGGATCTTCCCGGACCGGGGCACGAACCCGTGTCCCCTGCATCGGCAGGCGGACTCTCAACCACTGTGCCACCAGGGAAGCCCAGAGAGACATTTTTGATGTAATTTTAAATTCTCTTATTGATCTTTTAACCATTTTTTTTCTTGACCTCTAGAGTCTGTGCTCTTAAGCTACTACATTGTATTGACTGTCCAAGCATCACTGCTTCTGGATTCCTTTCCAGATTCTACCTCTCCACGTTTGAGGAAAAACAGACTGCTCTCCTTTTAGATCTCTACTGATTAACAGTATAGGACTTAGGACATGTTATTGCATTTATATTCTTCTGCCTTGCTTCATAAGGACAGGAATACTACGTCTTTATTCATCACCCTTGAATCTCCAGTGTTTGGCACATATTTAATCGCAAGGCAAATGGATAAATGAATGCATGAATCACTGAATTTTAAAAAGGAACCTTGGAGATCATCCAATTTAACTTCCTTATTTTATAGATGAAGAGCTTGAGATTAAGTGAACGTGATGGGAATACCAGATTTTAATGTGAATAATTCACCAAAGTTAAGTTTTATTACTAGTCTTCCGTGGTTGGTAACCCATTTAATTTGCTTCAAAGGTCAGTCAGAAGAACTGGTTTTATAGTTAATTGAGAGTGCTCTAGGTAGTGTTGGCAGAATGTGGTTTAAGGTACAGCATTTAACATATGCTGTTAATACTGTGTTTGTGATCATTTATATGTTATGTCTGTCATCAGTATGAAGCGGATACTTCTCTGTGTCACTTGCTTTTGTAGATCCTCTAAGTACTTTCTAATATCAGATAAAATTGTGTGTATTTTTTAATAAATTAGATTGGAAGATTGTAAAGAATTCTAAACTACAATCTTTGCAATCTTTTGATAAATTTTGAATCTGGGGAATGGGTATATGAGGTTAACGGTAATATTCTCTACTTTTTGTATGTTTAAAACTTTTTAATAATAAAAACTAGGGGGAAATAGAGGTTGGTAAAAGAGTAAACTTTGAGCTATAGGATGAATAACGAAAATCAGAGAACAAAAAAAATGTCTAAAAGGTCTTACTGCTGCTTTGGCTAAGTGAAATTGAAATGTTTATTTGTAAATATAGGAATTCATAGGAAACTCTGTATTCTTTACATTTTCTTCCTGAGCTTATGCTGCTGCAACAAACAAGTAATATATATATATATTTTTTATTGACTTCATACAGATAAAATTAATTTTTTTCTTATAACTGACGGGTGATTTTATATGTAATGTATTTAGCTGAAGATCAGTGATGGGAAACTCATGTATCATAGATTTTGGCTTCTTAGGAGAAAAAGCCTCAAATATGCTTCCTTTCATTTTTATATTAACATAGATAGGATTAGTCACTGTTGTGTATTACATTTGTTTTGCAGTTATAATTTTGTTATTTTAGATGTTCAGATTCTTTTACAAGGTTCTATATAGAGGGTACCATATAGGTAGTGGGAAGGGGACCATAGGTAAATGTTAGCTATTGCTAACATCCTACTTTTCCTGTTAGATGATGGGCACACGAGTATTCTTTATAAGTGAATAATTTAATAAAGTAATCTTATGTAGAGGAAAATTCATAACACAAGTATTTAACACTTTTTAGTACTTAAAATTATAATTGTTGGGAAGTGGATGTAACAGATATGATTTTTTTTAATCTGTGTTAAGAATTCCAATTAAAATTTAGAGTTAATTCTATTAATATCCATTTTTATTTTAAGGGTTCTGATGACTGTCTTGTGAAAATCTGGGCAACAGATGATGGGAGATTATTAGCTACTTTAAGAGGCCATGCTGCTGAAATATCAGACATGGCTGTAAACTATGAGAATACAATGATAGCAGCTGGAAGTTGTGATAAAATGATCCGAGTCTGGTGTCTGCGAACATGCGCGCCTTTGGCTGTTCTTCAGGGCCACAGTGCATCTATAACGTCACTACAGGTAATCATTTTAATCTCTGCAAAATCCTTGTTATAATTTAAAGTAAATTTTAAGAAGTCACTTTTATAATCCATTGTATAAAGCCAACTAAAATGAAAAAAGGAGTATTTCTCTTTTCTTTATAAATACATGGACTTTAAATAACATGGTAGCCATGACCTTCGTCAATTCTGAGTGTTCTCTCACTGTTAGTGTTAGTTGCTGTTTGTATGGTCAAGATGGGTTTATTATTTGGACTGTGTTACTCTTCTTGTAAAAATTTTTTTTTCTTTGTTTTTCAGTTCTCACCATTGTGCAGTGGCTCAAAGAGATATCTGTCTTCTACTGGGGCAGATGGCACTATTTGTTTTTGGCTGTGGGATGCTGGAACCCTTAAAATAAAGTCAGTTGCTCTTCTATTTCATAGAATAAATGTGTATAATTTAATGGTTGAAATCACAAAAGTATGAAGTAGTCAACAATAGGAATAATTTTACTTTTTTTCTCCTTGAGTAAGTAACAAATTCATTTTGTCTCTTCACTGACCTCTTTCATTTTTATGCTTTCCTTTTTGTTTTCATGCTTTAAAGAAAGATTTTTGTTAACATGTTTATTTCTTTTTTCTCTTATCTTTTTTCCTAGCCCTAGCTCTTTCAGAATATACCTGTCTTATTACCACTTCTGTTTTGTATGCTGCAGTTACATATCAGTAACTCCTTTTGGTACTGAGAACATAATCTTCAGAGTCCTAGTTCTATAGAAGAATTGTAATTATTTCTGTTATCGCATCTATAGACTGGATTTTATTGTAGATCTAGGGGAATTTAGGAAAATGCAATCATTAAATTTTCACTAAACTACATCAAGGTAGATAGATGCACCCTTCCCTCTGCCCCATAGTAGCATTTTGCATTTGTGCTTTCACCTATAATAATATCTTGGTTTATCAAAATAAGTTGTCTGCACAATATTATGTTTAGATTAAGGACACTGAGGCAAAGAAAAGTTAAACAACTTTCCCACAGTTAAAAGTTTTTAAAAATGGCAAGGCCAGGACTGTAACAGTTCCCTGCCCTCTGGTTCTGTGCTGTGTCATGCCACCTCTTAAGTGGATATAGTGGGAGAAATGCTGTATTTACCCCATGGAAATCTGTGAATGGGGAGGTAGTACATACAGTGCTTCCATAGTGTTGAAATGACCATCTCTGAGCTCTCAAGGTAAAAAGTCATTTAGATTAGATATATCTCAATAATTGTTTCTGACATCTGTTTATAAACTATCAACCCAAATTGAGTTATTTAATAAAATAATTTGTGTATGTCTTTGTTATTTCGAAACAGTAATGTTTAGATAAACCTCATATGTGTGAACATTCCTGAATAGTGCCTCTTATGGCAGGGCATTTAGGGGGCTGTGGCAGCATGGGTAGCATAATACAGCAAACTGTACTTCTTTTGCAGAAAGGATTGTGATCAAAGACTTGGCTCTTGGGAGAAAGCAGGCTGATTTCACGTTAGTTGCATTCTTAATATTTAGAATAGTAAAGGCTTTCTGTAGGCATTTAGGTAAAAGTTGAAATGTTTCACTCCAGTATGGACAATAGCAGTAGTTAATTGTTTTCTCCTTTGAGTATTCTTTACCTCCTTATGATCTGATTTTGATACCTTCGTCTTGTCCTGTCTTGTTTTTGAAGAAAAAGTGATCAGCAATTTTCGAATCAACATAGGAAGAAAAAATGTGTTTACAAAATTAAGCTCTCACTTTGTGCTTCTGGAGGATTACATTGCTAAGTACAGTAATATTTATTTGGAAGTGAGAAGTGATGTATTCCATATAAATGATTTTTTTCAGAACCTTTATGTAGATTCACCCATAAACCCACTACCCTAACAATTTTTTTCACATAATTTTAATAGCTGCATTATATTCCATTGAGCTGTTCCATACTTTGCTTAGTGATTTTCCTATTTTTGGACATAAAAGTTTTTTCTAGTTACTTATAAGTAATATTCTTTTCTATTTGTTATTATAATTGTCCCATGAAAACTTTTAGCTTGAGTTCAGGCATAAAAGTAAGAGTAATTTTCCTCACATGCAGACTTTGAGATGCCTGTTTTCCTTTCTTTATGTGTACATGGTTGATAACTGCCAAAAAATGTGGCCTTAATTACTAATCAGAGGCAAAAATCGTATTGAACGGTAATGCTTTTGAATAATCTTTGGGGTAAGTGACTTCAGCAACCCAGTCTGCATTAATTGAAAGAATCAGTTCTATCAGTAAATGAAATCTGTTTTGGAAACCCAAATCTCTTAATAAATTCACTTTTATATAGGGTTTATGTGTATGGTAACAACTCCCACTAGTAAAGACGCTGCTTCTTAGATGAGTAATTTGAGTGGCTGGTTGACTCGAAAACTGGCTCAAGAGATCTCTGAGTAGGAGGAAGGTGTCCAAGCCTAGACAGATGTGAGAAAAGAATTGGAATCCTAAAATGTGCAAATGATAATAATGATTACAAATTTTTATTAAGCACTTAGTCTGTCAAGCCTAGTATTAGGCACTCTATAACTGTTATCTCATTAATTCTTATGACACCCCTTTGAGGAAGGTATAATTATTATCTTCAGGACAGATAGGAGAGAAAACTGAGGCAAATACTGGAAGTGCACTGTCAGGACCTCCTCTTAACCACTAGGCCGAACCAAATAGCAGTTATTTCTTGATGGACCATCTTGAACTGGTTGAACCTACTAAAATACTAATAATGCTAATAATAATTTACTGAGTGTGCTGGGCACAGAACTAAGCACTTTATGTGCATTAAACTCATCTAATTCTCTCTGGGACTCTGAGATATGTTCTCATATTTACCCCCCATTTTACAGATTAGAAGACTGAGGTACAGAAACGTTAACTTGCCTAAGGTCACACAAATAAGTGGCAAAACTGGGAACTGAACTCAGAGAATCTTGAGTTCTAGGCCTTGTCTCAAAATATTTCCTCAAATGTACATTTAAAAATTATGTGTACCTGCTTATCTGTTTTTTTCTCTTTAAAAATATTAACATTCGTTTGAAATGACAATCTGTATGATTATTTGCATGTTCTGGTTATGAGTGCTAACTAACTGGTTGTTTGGCACATGTATGAGCAGTTGTGCCAAAACTTAATAAAAATGCAGCTCCACAGTCTACAAGGTACTAATGGAAGTAGTGCATTTAGTTGCCTTTATAGTTTCAGATAAATTTACTTAGAGTTAATTTTCATCTGAATAAATGTTTAGGTTTTAAGTGTTTTAGTAAGTTTCTCTTTCTCCATATCAGTTACGCTCAGCTGTATCAGAGCCTGTGAATATTAAGAAAATTTACAAATTTATTTTTTAAAATTTTAGAAAATAGTTTTTGTTGTGTTCTGTTGTTCAGAATATATAATTGATAGATCAGAAGTATTTTGTACTTTTTTTCCCTAAATGACCACAAGACGGAAACCGTTCTGTGTTCAGTAGTTGTGGATTGTGAAAGTTATGCAGTGCACTCTGGTTGAAGGCTCTAATTATTTTTTAGTTCTCTCTCCTAATATTCTGAGGAAAAACTTGGTCAAAATATATGTTAAGAAGGGCTTTAAATATGATCACTGTATTGGAACATTACGTATACATTGTACATATATTGGAGCTGGTATGGGTAAAATCTGTAATTTAATTTTCTTTAGTATAGTTGGCACTAAGCATTAATGTCAATAGCATTAATATAAAACATATAATCTGTAATATAATTATACAATTAATGTAAGTATAGTTGAGTGTGACCTATTTTCTATAGATCACTTTTTTTTTTTTTTTTGTGGTACACGGGCTTCTCACTGTTGTGGCCTCTCCCGTTGCGGAGCACAGGCTCCAGACGCGCAGGCCCAGCGGCCATGGCTCACGAGCCCAGCCGCTCTGCGGTATGTGGGATCTTCCCGGACCGGGGCACAAACCCGTGTCCCCTACATCAGCAGGTGGACTCTCAACCATTGTGCCACCAGGGTAGCCCTATAGATCACTATTTTAAATGAGCATTATAGTTGATGTGAGAGTCAAATAGTCTTCAGATTTTCACTAGAATGTAAGATTCTTAATTTTTGGAGTCTTAAAGGGCATATTTTATAGAAAGTAAACAGAGGGAGATGTTTAATTAACACTAATATTGAAAAAGTTTATTGATTGATGGTGTATATATGCCAATGAGACAGCACCTATTTTGCTAGTTTGTTCATGTTTACAAATGACCTGTATTTCCTTATATATTTGTGCATTGCTATTCTGCTGTGTAAAACTGAGAACCTGTTAAATTGGATTAGATGATTAGAAGTGAGTGTAACCAATAACTACATGCCAGGTGTGACAGTGGCTTTGTTTCATGTGTGGATTGTTGTATAATCAGGAGCTTCTGCAAAACCTGTATCTAAAGTTTCCACAAGATCCTGCTGATCATGACATATAATGATTTTGAACTTGTTTTTAGGAAGGGAGCCCTCTGTTGCTTCTTATTTAATTTTGTCCTTTTGTAGTTATTTTTGGAGACAGCTGAGTTCTGGTGTTGCTGGTCCCTTTGAGATATTTTTAATTGGTTATTTTTTGTATTACAGTCCGAGACCTGCAAAATTTACAGAGCGCCCTCGGCCTGGAGTTCAAATGATCTGTTCTTCTTTCAGTGCTGGTAAGATTTTTTTTCTTCCTAATTCTCCACTTAAAGTTGTATAAGTTGTATTCTCCACTTAAAGGGTTCTAGTGGAACACATAAAATTTTGGAAAATACTTGCTGTTGTAATATAAATCATATTCTCATGCGCATACCAGGGGATGATCATAAATTAGTTTATAAGTATTTGAACTTTGCTCAAGTTTAGCTTATATACTCATTTGGTTGAGTGTATAAATGATTAAGATTTTTCTTTAAGAAGACCATAATTCTTTGGTAGGAGGGATAAAATAGTTTCAAAATCGACTGTTAAAGAATAAATCTTTGAATAGTTATCTCTTTGAAAGAAAAGTATTTTTAAATCTGTTTTATATTTTTATGGATTTTGGAGTCACACATAGCGAAGTAAAATAGGTTGATAGATATTTGTACATCTTTATTAATTACTTTGCTCCAGATTATTCTTATTCGCTCTTTAAAAAGTAGCAGTATAGCAATGCTAAGATTCCAATTATGTTTTGAGTTTATGTAGCAGCATTTTGAATGGATATTAGAGTCTTTTTAAACAAATTATGATCCGGAGATTTTAAGCGAATTGATGAGAAAATGAAACACGAATTAATGTTCCTAATACCAGTTCCTTCCACGTTTATTTCCGGTTTTACCTTTTCTTTTCCTTTCATAATTGTGGAGAGCAGTAGTACCTGAGATAAGAGATTGCAAACTGAGGACATGAATCTATTTTTGCCATACTAATATCTAAACATCTTTAATTACTAGCTTCTAGATTTCCACTGCTACTGCCATGAAGACAGTTTTACTTCTAGTAGTAACATAATTATAGGCACTACATATGCTTCAGAATACTCTAGATGCAATTATATATAGCACTGTCTTCAGCACTATGGGAGGGTATTGATTCCAAGAGAGAGTAAATTGCATATACAAATAACTGTAATGCAGAGTAGAATGTATTTGCTACAGGACAAAGTCTGAGTGAGAGTTCAGAGGAGAGCAGGCGTATTTGATTGCAAGTCTGTAAAGCCTGTAGTGAAGGTGCTGGGCCCTAAAAATTTGATAGGATTTTAACAGATGGGAAATGAGGCAAGAGAGGGATTTCAGAATTAAAAGGCATGTTTTCTAGTAATGGTGACTGATAATTTTAACATGATTATGTAGTTACTTGGTGAAATCATTTGTTACAAGAAAGCTTCTATAAATATTGAAAAATTCTTCCCAGGCAAAGCTTATGTTAGCAAACTTTCTTAATTTCAGGTTAGATGTATTATATACATTAGGATAAGTATGAATAGTTTTAGAATGAAATATTAGTCATTCAACATATATTATGATAATGTTGCTTGCATTTATTATTTAATTCCCAGAGATTCTGACATTGTGTCTCACTCATAAATGTTTGGTGTTATTCCTCAGGTGGAATGTTTCTGGCCACAGGGAGCACAGATCATATTATTAGGGTTTATTTTTTTGGATCAGGTCAGCCCGAGAAAATATCAGAATTGGAGTTTCATACTGTAAGTATTGCTGAAAAGAGTTAGATGAGTACAATTTAAATGAGTCTAACGGTTTATATTCAGGATCCTCTTTTTTGTTCATCTGTTTATATATAGGACAAAGTTGACAGTATCCAGTTTTCCAACACTAGTAACAGGTAAAATAATTATTTTTGTTTGTCAAATTTAATTCCAGTTTTTAAATTATGAAATAAAGACAATTCTTATGGTCAGGTTTTAGTTAGATTTGTATATTAATTAGCCACCTAAAATAAAGATCTTGACTAGTTATAATGAAAAGTCAATATAGCCTTCACATGCCTGTGAACACGGCTTTATGTTTTATCTGTAATAATGTTGGTTTATTTGGCCACTGTTTTTTTAATAATAGGGACTTTTATCCATCCTACGTATTTTCTATACATATCAGTGTAAAGAAACTTAGTAGAGATTGGAAATGTATCATAATGTAGTATTGGAGGCAGAACTGTTTATGGGTGATAAGCTTAGATGACATTGTATAAGTTTTCTCATGTTCTTGTTTTAAATTTTAAAAAGATATTTCTACGCCTGATTAGGATGAGTCAGGTTCTTTAATGTTGAAAGGAAAATCTGTGTTTTTCCATTGGAAAATATCAATTCTCTTTCTAAGGTAATAAATAGTGGCCTTGAATCACTTTTGAATGTTATTTGTGAGACCTAGCTGTGCACATTAGAATGTGTATATGTATTTAAAATATTTAAAGCCCATGAAGTTTCAGAAATTCTTAGATTTGCAGAGAATATCAGATAGAGTAATTTCTATTATATTAGAATGCTGTGTAAGTAAAGATGAATGCTGTCTTTTTTAGCATTTTCAAAAACATAACTCTATTGGAAAGTGCACTTTGGTAGAGCACATATGATTTTTTTATTTGGGGGGTGCGCTCCTTTGCAGGTTTGTAAGTGGCAGTCGTGATGGGACAGCACGTATTTGGCAATTTAAACGAAGAGAATGGAAGAGTATTTTGCTGGATATGGCTACTCGTCCAGCAGGGTAAGAGATGAAATTTGAAATATTACGTAGATATAGCTAGAACGTTTAAAGTTGTAAAGCTATATTACAGGTTGGTGTGACTCTCAGCCTGTAAGTGTATGTATCATAAACCATGTGAAAATGATTACTTTTCTGTAACAACTAGAGGTGCTTTTGGAGATGAAGATGTTGATTTTTATAAAATGAATTTTTGCCCTGTTTGAGAAGACCTGCTGCATTAATGATTCCTTTCAGTTCAGTTTTGTTAAGAGGAGGATGATAGTACTGTAAGAATAGCTGCAAGTTTTACTAGTTTTTTTCAGAAAGCAGAACATATAATGTTCCGTCTGATACAGGGATGATGTGCTATATCCACTGGTTGTCTCCAGCCAAGAGAAATTATACTACATGTTGTAACTGTTATTTTGGTTTTAATATTTTATAATTTTTCTGTTTGTATTTGTGTGTAGTAGTCCCGGAAGGGAGAGCAAAGTAGTTAGCAGGGCATGACAGCAACAGTAAAAGATGGTGAGTGAGCAGCATGGCTCAGAGTTCCTGGATCCAGAAAGAGTTAAAGCCAGTAATATTTACTCAAGGTCATCTATTACTAAGGACTTAGGAGTGCTGGAATCCTGATTTTGCTGACTCCGTGCAGTGATTTTTGCCATCGTTCTTTGTTGGTTCAAACTATTCTTAATTACCATGTTAAACAGTAGTTAGTTATCCATGTTAATAAATGTAACCTATAAGAAAATACATTTAGGTTTTTGTCATATTGGTATTTTAATAAATAATATCAGTGTAAACAAATACTGCCTCCATCACTTTCAGCCAAAACCTTCAAGGGATAGAAGATAAAATCACAAAAATGAAAGTAACTATGGTAGCATGGGATCGGCATGACAATACAGTTATAACTGCAGTTAATAACATGACTCTGAAAGTTTGGAATTCTTACACCGGTCAACTAATTCATGTCCTGATGGTGAGGAAAAAAGACTAATTTTTATTTGGTATAAACTGAAGCTGATTGTAGAATAGAATATTTTCATTAAGAAATAAAGTCTTTTGTATTATCTGAGATCTCTTGTTGGCTGGGTAACAGGTCTTTGTGGGAGAATGGAAATAATCTTAAAATGCACTTAAACAGGTTTGCCTTAGAAATATACATCTTGCTATTTTTTTAGTATGTAGGGCTGGATCAGTAAATAATATTCTCAGGTTTCACCAAATGATAGCAAATCCCTGGACAGTGATACTAGCTCAGCTTTGTTATTATACATTGCTAAATTTGAAGATTTTTACCACTTTAATAATTCTTAAAACTCATATTTTAGAAATGTCCTGTTGGTGTTTGAGTTTTCTTTTTATCTTTTAATATTTGTAATGCTTTGCCACTTAAAAAATATTTCAGGGTCATGAAGATGAGGTATTTGTTCTTGAGCCACACCCGTTCGATCCAAGAGTTCTCTTTTCTGCTGGTCATGATGGAAACGTGATAGTGTGGGATCTGGCAAGAGGCGTCAAAATTCGATCTTATTTCAATATGGTAATTATCAGTCTCTTCATTTTATGGCTCTTAAAGACCTGGGGAGTTCTTGACACAGGTCCCCTGCATATCACAAAGGAAATCCATTGAAGAAACGGTTCAGACATTGTTTCCACTTTAAGTTTTAAAAAAGAGTTATTATTTATTCCATACTTCTATTGAGATACTAAATTTAAAAGAAAATTGATATGTGTATTTCAAATCCTGTATATTGTGATAACTAGTTTAGTTTTTAAAATACTTCTAATAGTGAAACTTTTATGAGAAACTCACAAGTATGAAAAGACAATATAGAGAAGAAAAATGTTTGGAAAACCATGTGAAGAAATTATAAATAAATATTTATATTGTGTTATTGTATTTCGTCAGCAGTCCTCCAGTGCAACAGAATTTGCTTCAAATATATCCATTTTAAAATTAAAGCCAAAACAACAGATATTCTTGACTTTTATCAAGTTATGGTACATTAGGTATTTATTTGGGTTAAGCCCTTTTGCCTCCACATTTTGTTTCTTGTATAGATATTTAGCATATTTTGCTGAGTATTTGAATTGCAATGGTTTAATATCACACACAACTCATGCAGTTTCCACTCCTCTAACTAGTGTATGAAGGCAAAAGCGCTCCGCTCCTCAAATGCTGCTGTTGTGTATCTAGGCATACTTTTTTTGTCTACTTCCTGTATATCAGGGCTGCCTTTCAACAAAGAAAACAAAAAGGAAGGCATGTGTTTCTACTATTTCAGCATTTTTAAATTAAAAATCAATTATAAAAACCTCTAGCAATAAATCATAAAGCAATACAATTAATAGTGTGTGGCCAGAATTATTTTGCAAAAAAAACTATTAGACAAAAAAGTCATTTGTAAAATGTAATGGCTTGTGAAAAATTTCATAAAAGTGACACTACTTGATTGATAATCATAATAAAGTGACTTTTATGTAGTAAGCAAGCAGAATATAAAAGGAATTTTTATTAGTGAAGAAATTAACTTTAGCTGTTGTGGATATGCCTTAGTGTACATAAGGTAAGATACAATTGGTCAAATTCTTATTTTTCTAAAAAGACAGTGTTAATTATTTGGGGTACAAGTGTTAGTGATAGATGGATTTCCTTAGTGATTATTTGTATAGAGAAGAATTTTTAAAAAACGAATCTTTAAATATGCTCGTAAAGAATTTTTTCTTTTCTCCTCCTCTGTCCTTGTGTTTCTGATTTGCTTCTTTTTGGAACATCTCTGCTGAATAAGAAAATAAGTCATATCTCAGTTTGCCTTTATAGCTTCAAAAGAACACAAATTGTGGGCTATACATGTTAGTTTCATATTTTCAAAAGTCATTGATGTATTAGTAGAGTGTTTGGAGGGAAAGTGTTCTCTCATACTTGAATATTGCTTTCACCTTTAAGTTATAAAGGTGAATTTTTCCTCATCAGGTAAGTTGATCACACTAATATTCCACATATCAGTAGATATAAAAATTGCAGCACCTTGAGATTGAAGTGACTTGCTCTTAGACCAATAAAAATTAGTGATATAACCAGGAGTAGAAGTCAGCCATATTATGTTGTATGCTCTTTGAAATTAGGTAAGGAATTAGTTACATTACTGCCTCAAAAAGTATTATTTGCTTAATAAGAGTTTTAGATAAAGCTATTTTCCTGTTCTTTCTATGAATAAGAGAGGGAAAAGCCTCTAAAGGGTGGAAGAAACCAATTTTTGTAATAGTAGAACTGGATGGGTGTCTATTGAATCTTCAAACTGAGAAAAACAAAACATAGACTAAAAAGGATTAAAAATATACCTTGCATTTAAAAAGCTGGAACATAAGCTACCCCTCATCACATTAAAATATAGATACTTTAATTTTTTGCATGCTTTTTAATAGCTTCCAAAATTCTTCTACTTCGAAAATACTTAATACCTCATTTGGGTCTCATGAAAACCTTGTAATATAATTAGGGTAGATTTTATTGTTACTGGTTTTATGAATGCAGAAACCGTACAGAGATGAAGTGATTTGCCCTGGTTTACGTAAATCACAAAGCTATCATACGGGCATTTGGGGTTTAAACCCATGATTTTTGTCCCCTGCTAATGTATTCTTAATGCTATCTCTAGCTGTGGTTGGTCATTACATAGCTAATTCCCCAGCTGTGTCCAGTTAGTGATATGTCCAGGGGGGAAATGTTTTCATAGTGATAGTAACTTTGAGTAGATCTTTTGAGATCTTATTATGTAGCTTGATGATTTTTCTGTCTCTGAATTTACAAGTTGCCTAAGTGCCCTACTTTTTGCTCTTCACTCCTTTGTTCACTTCATTTTTTTTTTTAATCTATAGGCAGATAGAAGATAAGGCATTCAGCATTGCTATTAAGAAAATAAAAACCATTTGAGGGAGAAGTAGAAGCTTGTGTTCACTGTCTGCTATCATGAATGTTGAGTTTTGGCTATAGTTATAACTATTTGGTTGTGTGTAGCTAATCAGTAAGGTTTTGAGTTACTAAAATAACATAGAAGTTGATCAAGTACAAATTCAATCCATGATATTAGATTGTACTAGTAATCATAAGTTCAATTTAATAAATACCTTTTGATCACCATGTAGAGGGATTCCTTATAGTATCTTGGATGATTTAAAGATGAATAATTCTAGTGGAATATACCCCATTTCTAGACTAGAAATTGTAAAAGTTTACACAAAGTATTGAGATTAAGTAATATTTCATTTGAGTTTTTAGATTGAAGCTTAGAAGTATTGAATAAATTCACTATTACACCTATGGCCAGAAAATAAGGAATGTAAACTGTACCTTTAAAAGAGCAAAAATTCTATATACAAATTCTTAAAAATGCAGGTTTTTATCAAGTGTATTTTGAGAGTACTGCTTTAATATTAGTCTTTTTATGATAATTGAATTTTCTACTTGAAATTTATAATGCTTTGCGAAAAGTAATGAAACCATGTAACAAATAATTATTTTATGTTAATCAGCATTTTACTGCACTTTTCTTACCTATTACGGAAGTTAAAAATCTTTAAAACATTTTTAGAATAAAAAATATATCTTCAGTGGTTTCAAAGGTTGAATGTTTTAAAAGTCCATGTTTGACGTATGGTAATTGCATTTTAATAGATTTATTAATAAAGTTAATAAATTTTAAAATATTTTGAAACATTAACATTTTATTATAGTATGGCACGTGATATTCATCATTCAGATAAATTTTCTAATTCCTTTTTTCTTTTTCCTGTATCAAGTACAGTTTTTAAAATATTTTAGCACCACCTAAATCTGTAAACAGATTAAAAGATTTAAGATTGAGAGTTGAGATAAAAATATTTAATTTCTTGTATGCTTACATAATCCCCTAATTCATTTCATTTCAAAATCTTATAAATTCTCAACTTGCTGGTGGTGGTGTCTAGACAAACTGATGGGGTTATTTTCCTCATTTTTATTGCTAGCTTTCCTCTTAATAGAGGATCTGAATGATAAAAGCAGTTGGGGGTGGGTGCTGGGTTTGTTTTTGTTACTTGTAAGAAGTGTATGATGATATGGTATAACTCAGGGTATCAAATGGGATAGACAATACATGCTCCTTGCACTCCCCTGCCCCTCTGTTGTTTCATCTTTAACTAAAAATAAAATAATGTAAACTTCTAAAAGCATTTGTTGGAAAAGCATAATATGTAAGGTGGAAGGCTAGAGCCTTTCTTTCCTCTTTTTTAATGAACCAGAGAAAGAAGCTAAAGAGAATATTGTAGAGAACGTTGTGAACATAAGATAACTTTATTCTTTAAAAAACCTAAATTCTAGGCCTTAAGCTATACTTACTTACATTCGTCTACTAACTGTCAATTATTCATGTTTCAGCTGAATAGATCCTATACAGCTTGAGTATTCAGGGCAAAAGTTGAGTATTTTGGGATATTTTATTGAAGACTGATAGTGTATATTAAGAATATTTCAAACTATTGATGTATAGTTGAGCAAGCCCATGTTCTGTCTTTGGATGTGACAGGAGGCATCTTGTTTTGATAACAGTTGTTCTAAATTCTAGTTAAAAGGCTGTAAACTCCTATTAAATGCTAAGAGGCAGATAAATTATTTCGCAGAATAACTTGAAAATGTGTGCAAACTCTCTGAACTAAAGTTGAGGGTTTTTGTATTATATTCCCCATTCCCCCAAAAGAGGTAGGCAAGTTTAGAAGTTTAATACACCCATAAATGTTCCTAAAATACAAAGTTGTTTTTTATAGCCTTTTTTCCCTTTAAATTTATCATAGTACAGCTAAGTTTTAACTACAAGTTTAATGAAATGAGTATTAACTTAATTTGAAAAGATATGAAAAGTGACTTTGAAATTTCTTAGTACTAGGCCATTTTATTATTAGGTAGAAAATAAAGATGTTTGGAGGGGGATTTGTAGCTTTCCTCATGTCTCTGGCACTTTTGCTTTATCTTTTCTGCTCTCTTTTCTCTATTTCTATTGTTCTAGCTGTGTCTGTCTGTCTGTCTCTTTCTCTCCATATCGTTCTATTTCTGTAATGTTATTCAAAGCTCTAGTTTGTTGCCTTTTGTCTGGTTTTGATTTTAATTGAAGAGTACAGTGTCTCTGGCTAGAAAGCAATTTTACTGAATTTGATTTTTGCTTTGCTTTTGTTGTTTCATGGGTAAATTCCAAATAACAGTTTTCATTTATTTGATTAAATTTTCCTTATTTTTTATAATTGTTAACCTTTCTTTTACTTGAGATTTTAAAAAAATGTTCCAGTGTCCACTAATCCAGAACAATATATTTCTCCTTGCAACGTTCCAAACAAGCAGAGGCTGCCAATCCACCACTCAGAATTTTTGCACATGCATACTTCTGACATTAACATGTTCTCAGTGTGACCTCTAGTTTAGTTTTGGACAATTGTAGCTGCATGTATCTAGGAAAGGGAGAAAGAAGCTTGAAATAGGTGTATCTCATATCGTGTTCTCTTGTGAATCAAGATTTCAAGACCTTTCTTTCTCTTCCTCTCTCTTCCTCCATCTCTCTTTCTCCTTTCTTTTTCTCCTTCCTTCCCTCTTTTGTTCCTTCCCTTTTATCTCATTACCTATCTATCATCATCTAACAGGATGTCATATACCTGTACTCTGTTTGTTAAAAGGATTTTTCTGATACTTCCATTCTTTGTTTCAGCCTCTCTGCATAAGAAATTACCTTCAATCTTCTGATTATAAACTTCAGTTATTGTCATTTTCTTTCAGGTTTCTGGGGTTCTTTAGATTCTGTCTCTTTCTCATTCTGTATCTTGATATCAAAAACATATCTTAATATTTGTTGCCATGAATGTGAGCTTGTCATACTATATTATATTTGGTGAATTACTTTTTTTTATGTAGTAATTTTGACATGTTCCATGAGTTGCTATCACAAGGATATTTTGAGATTTGATAGTTATAAGGGAAAGTATGTAAAATTACAGAATGTAAACATGCAGGTGAAAACATTTTGATTAGCAGACACTTGAGTGATTTTGTACATAAACACAGAATATGGGAAGAGTAGGACGTGGTCCTTCTTTTGTTTTTGTTTTTAATCCAGCTTGCAGTTAAGTTGGGGAGATAAAATATACCTGAAAAGATAAGTATGGCTAAATAGTTTGAAGTGGTAGTGTGGCATATGAGAAAAGATAATTGGTATATCTAAAAATGTAAGGATAACTTCAGGGTGGATGGTCAGAGGAGGAAGAATTGGAATTATGCCTTGAAAGATAAATAACAGTTGTGTCAGAAGATAATTTTATAAGTAAGAGGAATATTATATAAATAGCCAAATAAGAAATGTTAAGACATGTTCATAGAGTAATTTGGAAAGTTTTTCTGGAATAGACTTTGAAAAATCGGTGATAAAATGAAAAGCATAAATTGAAGTGGCTTGTTGGTGCCCTCAAATTACTTGTAAACATAAAGAATAGCTAACCTAGTGGGGGTTTTGGTGAATTACTTTATATTCTAGAAACTTAAGAGAAAAATATTTTGGTTGCCAGTGGTAGTGTTTCAGGTATGAAATTGGATAGGTGGGGGAGATCTGCTTTCATCAGTGAAGTCATGATGAAACATTGTAGCAACAGGTAGTAAATTTGTGAAAGAAAAACATACGTAGGACTTGGTGTTCTGTGATGATAGAAGGATTAGAGCTAGAGAGTGACAGAAAATTTAATAAATGTGTTAAGAGTATTGAGCCTAGGTGATCTTGACAACAGTGATACTCTTAATGGAAATATGAGAGATGTGAAAGAAAACGGATTTTTTTAATATGTTTATTGTGACGTAGTGTTGGACTTTTTGTGGAAATGGACAGCCAGCACTTGGAGATAGACTACTTGGAGAGGCTAGTTGTAGAGAGAAAGAAGTGTAGTCTTCTGTGTAGAAAGATGTCATGGAGATAGAGAGGACAGTGTAGAGGACTTAAAACTAAACATTTAGAAATACAGTTGACCCTCTAACAACATTGGCTTGAGTTGTGCAGGTCCACTTACATGCGGATTTTTTCAATAGTAAATACTATAGTACTACCCAGTCCGCGGTTGGTTGAATCCACGGGATGCAGACCGTCGATACAGAGGAACTGCGTATATATGGAGGGCTGGCTATATAGTTATATGTGGATTTTTGACTGTGCAAAGGGTTGGCGCTCCTAACCTCCTTCATCATTTAAGGGTCAACCTTAGTCATGTTTAGCAGAATGGAGAGGAGATTACAATCTCCAGAAAGTGTGTTGGGAAGACACCATGCTATGTCAGAGAGGCCAAAGGAGGAGAATCAGTTTCAAGGAGGACTTGATTAATAGTATTACTTCCCTCAGAGAAATCAGAATATGGGTAAACAAAATGGTGTTAAATTTGAAGATGAGTTATTTATTTTAGTAGTACATTTTTCTTTTGATGAACATTAGAGTTGATTCTTCAGAATCACTTTAATATATCTACTGGCTTTATTAAGTCAGTTACAACAGTTTCCTTTTTTATATAAACTTATTTATCTTGGCACCATTTATTTTAAATAGCTATCTTTAATTCATATGTAATAATGTTACCATTAATTAAAGAATTTTCAATGTTAAAGTAAACATTTATTTAGGAATAATCTTTTAAAGTAACTTGATGACACCTGGACTGTTGGAGTGTGGATAGCTTCCCTTAAGATATATTCTTGGTTTACACTGTTACTATAGTAGTAATTAGAAGGTGACCTAAGCATATTTTAATCATAGGTATGACAATGTCTATCTCCAGTATCTAGGGTACATTCTTAATTAAGTTTATTTTCCCCCAGGTTGATAGCTTTAAAGGTTCTTTATACATAAGACTTTCTAAGGGTAATTCTTAGCATAAATTTAGTTTCTCAGCTCTTTTATTCTTGGAATATGAATCTATCCCATAAAATTATTAGGATATTTTGAAAGGTTCCTAATTTGAAATTGTGGAGTATTTTCTAGGTGAGATACTTACTCCCTTCTAATCAATGGTATATTTTAAAAAATGAATGAGACCCCCAAATTGACTGTGGTCATAGACTTGGAATAATTCCATAAAAGGATGATTCTGCCTAAGAAAGCCAATTTTTTAAGCATCCTGATTTGTGTTGAGTTCCTTTAGGAGTACATACTTCTCATATTCATCTCTGTGTGTTCCTCACAATTGATGTAATTTAGACCCTATAATTTTAGTCTGTATTCTGGTGCTTTTAGCATACCTCATTTTCAGATTGTCCAGTTTTTCCAAAAAAGGCTTCCTGAATATTAGGTGTTAGGATTTTAGAAGTGGGTAGGACTCTAGTGATCATTTAAATGACCTTTATCATTTAGCAGAGATATTAAGTGATTTACCCATTACTAGAGGAGAGGTCTCTTCAGTCTTAGGCGTCAGTCTTCTGTCTCCTTTAATTATTCATCTTTCTATTTCACAAGAATTATATTAGAAGTTGTGGATTGTATTCTGCCTTGAAAAGGGTACTAGTATTCTTCATTAAGTATGACAATTCTGTCATCATCAAAGCTCTTTAATTCATAAGTTTTTGCATTGATTTAATTTTTTCCAAGTTCAGTGTAAACTTCTAAACTAACAAGATTGTGCTGCTCATTTCTTGGAAATATTTCTAGAATTCTTTAGTCAGTATGAGAATTTTCCTACAAAGGAGTCATTATTTTAACTTGTCTGGTCTTTTCATCCCTTACTTTAAAAAACAAAACAAAATAACCTTATCATAGTCACTGAATGTATTTTTCTGTTTTCTTTTAACTCCTATTTTTCTTGAAATTTTTACACTTATTAGTGAATATTACCTCATGGATTTTCTCAGCTTTCCTTACTGTGGTTTAGCAAGTATGAGTTTTATTATGTGGTCTTTGTTTTCATATGTCCCAAATAATGTTTAGCAAGCATACTTGATATTATTAGGGGAATAGTTCATCTAAAATTCACTGATTTTGAAAATTTGTTATTATTCATTTCTTTCTGTTTTTAAACTTACTAGAGCATGCTATAAGTACTAGCATAAGTTATGTACAATGTTAAATTTTATGTTGACTTTTTCTATTGAGCATTTAATTTTATGATAGGTTCATATACCTTTTTATCTAAATGTATTTTTAATTGAAGTGTAGTTGATTTATAATATATACGTTCATGTAACTTTAATATGAATAGAAAGGATGTTTTCTTCCTTTTAGTTTTTGAATGTAAACCTCATTGCTTTTTAGTTACACATGCATACTCAAATAGTGCCTTCATTATTAAATTTTTTCTTTAAGAATTCTTAGTCATAAATATTCTGACCCTGGTTTAAGAAGATGAAATCCCTTTCAGAGAGAAGTATTTAACTATTTTTAAATGGTTGGCTTAGTTAATTATAGCATAAATCATAAAAATAGCTAGGGTATATTTAGCTGTATAGGAAAGTAAAATATTTTCCTACTTTGATCAACTGGAAAGGCTAGATGGCATTTTGTAGTTAGGGCTGTTTATTATCTGAGGAGCTTTTTCTGAAGATAAATTTGGCATTTTACATAGTAAGGTTATGGGCACCTTTTCTAGTTGGTTTGTAAGTAAAGCAGATCCATTGTCTTCTTTAATAGTTAATCCAAATAATGTAGTTTTGAAATACACTTTCATATTCTCCATATAAAAGTCACTCTGGAGTTATACAGATGGCTTATACCACGAGAATTTGTACCATCCTGCCATACTCACAGTGGCATGTGTTATTGTATAGCAACACAGTGATCTTCAATAGGATTGCTATTTTTTCTTTGCTTTTTTAGAGCTTTAGAAGTTCTGCCTCTCCCAAGTATTCTCTCAGAGATCTTCTACCAACAGTAAATGTGGCAACATTGGTAGGTAGCATGGGTATAGGGTTGATTAATCCTCACCACCACTCCCCCCCCCGCCACCTCCCCAAAAGAAGAATGTAGAGCAAGATGGTCTAAACATTATATAAAGGATACCATGCTTATGAACATCCATCAGACATACTTTGGCATTGCTGAGTCAGACTCTCCGATCTCTTCCTCTGTTCTACCGTATACTTAGAATTGTAAACTTAGAATAGTATTACAGTTCTGGGAGCATTTATTATATTAGATTTATAAAGTAGTTGGGGTTTTTTTGTTTTTTTTTCTCTGCCTTTTGTGAAATTTTGAGTGAATTGAGGTAAATAAAACATCTAACAACACATGGCCAAGACACTTTTAATTCTTTGGTCTTGAGTTTTTTATGTAAAATTCTATATAGAGCTAAACTTTGTTCGTGTGATTAGGTATTATAACAGTTCATGTAACTTTTTATTTCCCTAGACAACACTGAAAAATAGAGATGTGAATCCTGACATTTCGCTTATATTCTTTCGTTTTTGGAAAATACGAAGCTATATAGCTAGTAATGCCCTTAGGTTAATCTAGAGAAGTAGTTCTTTCTTATTTTTGAACAGTTTTAAAGTAGACTTCGAATCAGTTCCCTTTCTCTGTTATCTTATCCTCCAACTTTCTTCACAACCAGAAATGATCCTGTTTCACTTACTCATTTTCTTGCTTTTATGTTATGTCTTTTAGTGTATTAGACGTTAGATTACTTCACCAGTTTTCTTTCATGTGATTAAATTTTAAGGAAATTTATTCTTATTTTCCATTATTATCACCGTTCAAAACAGCATTAACAAACACCTGTGTGCTCATTCCTTCTTTTCAACAAGCCAAAGGAAAAATTAGTTTTCTTTTTGAGGTAATCCCATTTGTGGTACTATATAAACTTCTTAGGCAGAGCCCTTTCTTTTAGAACAATATTTTCTCTTTTGACCAAAATGCAAACCTTCCTTGAAAAATCAACTATTCTTCAAAATTTTAATTTCACTTCTGTACTTGGTGAACTGTACATTCATCCCTGTGCCATATTTTTAACACTAAAGAAAGAAAATTACCACTTCTCTCTTTTCCAAGCATTTACTGGGATATTGGGATATTACTAATAAAACCAATTTGTTCTAGATCAGTGGATACCGGAACAGAGAGGAGGTATTTCTTACCTGATAATGTGTGTGTGTTCCGATTCTGCTAATCCAGAAATCCAGTCACATTTGTTGAAAATCATCCTTAGTTGTTATTTGTTAGGGAGTCAACTCCCTATTTTAGTTGTTTTCTGAAATTCAGTCCCTAGTTGTGCTTTAGATAGGGTAGAATTTTTACCTCTTTCAGAACACTGCTAAAGAAGTTTTCAACTGGAACATAGTCTGAAGAAGCACTGAGAGCAAAAAAATTCAGAGTGGTGATTGGCCACCTCTGTTTGATTGACAGGTTGCAGGGAGAAACCCATTCGTTCTGGATTAATGGAACTGGAAAACAGAAAACAATTATCAGGTAAAAAAAACCTTTTCTTTAACCTTTGAAATTCACCATTTAAAAAATGAGTCAGACCATCAAGGGAATTTATTACCAAGAAGAAAAATTTAGTGTCTTGTGAGCAGTGATCTCTGGCTATTACTTCAAGAGTTACCAAAAAATTGCTACAGTTACTCCACATTGTCAGCCTTTGCTGAAAGGGCTTGATTAAATGCAGATGAGATGGACTGTAAGGTGCAATTTCATTTTAAATCCGGGTTACAGACATGAAGCAGAACTATGGGTGGGGGAGAATGGTGGTGTTTTATTTCCTGACTTGTGTCTGGTCTATGGATAAAGATAATACGTTGTTTTTCAAGGCTTTTAATCTGGCACTTTTCATGAATATTCACAAATTTTGTTACTATACTGTGTTTGTTATATCTTCACTTCATTAGGATATATACTTACATATCTTTTATCATAGAATTTTAGTAACAATAGTGACCAGCCAGTTCTTTATATTTTAATGGCAGTTTTCTGATTGTTGGTTAAATACATTTCAGATTGAAGGCCAAGGACATGGTGCAGTATTTGACTGCAAATGCTCTCCTGATGGGCAGCATTTTGCATGCACAGACTCTCATGGACATCTTTTAATTTTTGGCTTTGGCTCCAGTAGCAAATATGACAAGGTAGAGTACTATGACTGTATATCTACTCCTTATAGTTGTTTGTTTGTTTGTTTTTAAATCCATAGATGTTTAGGGGTTGTATTTTGGGGAGGGAGGTGATAATTTTATATTTCAGAAGAAATAACGTTTTACTTAGCCTGCTAGAAAGGTCTAGATTGCAGTTCTTAGGTTGGGGTATATAAGATGGGTGTTGGAGATGTCCATAGAGGGATTTGTTGAAATTCTGTAAAATGTTTTACTTATATGGAGAATATGCATTTGTCTGCGGTACAATTCTGTGGCTTTTATGTGGTTCTCAAAAAAATGTATGGCCTGGGCTTCCCTGGTGGCGCAGTGGTTGAGAGTCCTCCTGCCGATACAGGGGACATGGGTTCGTGCCCCGGTCCGGGAAGATCCCACATGCCGTGGAGCGGCTTGGCCCATGAGCCATGGCCGCTGAGCCTGTGCGTCCGGAACCTGTGCTCTGCAACGGGAGAGGCCACAGCAGTGAGAGGCCCGTGTACTGCAGCAAAAGAAAAAAAAAAAGTAAAAAATGTATGACCTACTGTGATGGTAGTTAATATTTTTAAATATTAAAGGCCCTATCTGAGATTAGTGACTAAAAGATTTAAATTGTTTATCTGTGGTAGAGTTGTTTAAAAGGTTATCATAGTAAAAACTGAAGCGTTCAGGTTTAAGAAATTCCAAAGTAAATGATAAAATTTAAAGTTACAGATGTGTCAGGTATGAGTTCATGTTAATCATTTTTATATTCAGAAATTTTAGAGAAAATGCTTATTCTCCTAGAAAATCATGTCGTTAATTTTTTATATTATTATTATATAAACCATGCTTACTGTATACTTACGGATTTTCTTAAATTGTATGAGTGGTTTCATTAAAGAGTTTAATTCAGAGAATAAATTGATTTCTCGTTGCAAAGTGCTAAAACAAATAATTACCATATGTAATAATTTTAAAGATAAGATAAAGCATGATAGCCCTGGGAAAGTAAAAGTACTGCTGAAAGATTTATGCCTAGATTTAATTTTACCATTTAATTTGAAATTATGTAACTTATTTTTAATTTTTTTTTATGAATACAGTCTCTTTCTATTCCAGGGAAACTTTAAAGCAGCTACTTTTTTTTTTTTTTAACATCTTTATTGGAGTATAATTGCTTTACAATGGTGTGTTAGTTTCTGCTTTATAACGAAGTGAATCAGTTATACATATACATATATCCCCATATCTCTTCCCTCTTGCATCTCCCTCCCTCCCACCCGCCCTACCCCACCCCTCTATGTGATCTCCCTGTGCTATGCGGCTGCTTCCCACTAGCTATTTTACATTTGGTAGTGTATGTATGTCCATGCCACTCTCTCACTTTGTCCCAGTTTACCCTTCCCCCACCCTGTATCCTCAAGTCAAAGCAGCTACTTTTCTAATCGTAAAATTTAATATAGAACATACAAAGATTTATTTACAGTTAATTCAAGAAAATAATATTCTTTTATATTATTGTTTAATACCATGATTTATATTAAAATGTTTGCCTTCCATTAGAAATCTATAATGATAAATTTTTCTTTGTCCATTCTTCTATGGGCCTTTCTTTTTATAGATAGCAGATCAAATGTTCTTTCACAGTGATTATCGGCCCCTTATCCGTGATGCCAACAATTTTGTATTAGATGAACAGACACAGCAAGCACCTCATCTGATGCCGCCGCCTTTTTTGGTTGATGTCGATGGTAACCCTCATCCATCAAGATATCAGAGATTAGTTCCTGGTCGTGAAAATTGCAGGGAGGAGCAACTCATCCCTCAGATGGGGGTAACTTCCTCAGGTAAATGCTCATTTTAATTCCATGCTAAATTTTCCTTTTCCTATTGAAATCTTATAAAATTGATAATTGGGTAGAACTTTGTTTTTAATTGTTTTGAACAGATGAGAAGTAAAATGATTTTTATAATTCTTTAAAGTTCTTTGAATAATGCTTAAGTATTGCAAGACAGTTAAGAAGCATTGGAGGTTTAAAGCAATAATTTTGGTCTATATCTATTTATAACCTTCTGAGGACTAATAGGGTAAGTCTATATTTGGTATGAGATGAGTCAGTTCATTTATTTATTCATTCAGTAACATACATTGTGAATCTCCTCTGTCACTGACACTTGCTAAGCTGTGGTATTCAGCAGTGAACTAAACAAATGCAATCCTTGCTCTCGTGGAGTGAGTTAGATTAGTAAACAGTTATAAACAAATACATAGTTAAAAATTATGAATAATTATTAAAGCAAATAATAGTATGATGTGAGAGAGAGAATAAGACTAGATAGCCTAGGGGACTTCCCTGGTGGTCCAGTGGCTAAGACTCTGCGTTCCCAATGCAGGGGGCCTGGGTTCAATCCCTGGTCAGGGAATTAGATCCCACATGCCACAACTAAGAGTTCGCATGTGGCAACTGAAAGCTCCTGCATGCGACAAACGAAGATCCCATCCTGCATGCCGCAACTAAGACCTGGCACAGCCAAATAAATAAATAAATATTAAAAATAAATAAAAGACTAGATAGCCTGTTCACGTTAACGATTGTTTTAAGAAGTGATCAACTTTTAAAAGTTGAAGAAATTTAAGATAGGAATGAAAAGTGTTGCTGTTTTGGAGGGTGAAGTAATGGAGGGTGAAAGTTGAATTAGTTGAAGAATCGAATGGGAGTTGAAATGGAGACAAGGTCTACAGGCTTCTTCCCTGCTTTTGGCAAGAAGAACAGCACTAATTTATTAAGTGAAAATAAATGGAAGGACTGTAAAGAAAGTTAAACCAGTTTTGCAATTATGAATCTTTGTTATATTTTAGACTAGAAAAATGTTTATGAAAACAGTTTAGGTTCTCAACTAGCATAAATGGACAAAACTTCTAAGTAGATATGAAGGACATTATGGGATGTAATATATAATGAGTTAACTTTTAAATAATGAATTTAGAATCTGTAAGCAGCACAGAAAAATCAATCATCTCTTATTTTCTTAAAGGGTTGGGCATGTGAAATTATAATAAAGAATCTAGAGTATGTGAAACTAAAATGTTTCAGTACGTGGACACAGCATGAACTCAATCCAAGAAAAGGCAGGATTTGAGAAATCTAGGCAGGCATTCAGATTAGAGAATTCACAATTGTTAGAGAAGTCTTGGTCATAGGACTGAAATTAAGATAAATGTCTTCATTCCCTTAGTGGGGAACTGGCAAGAATCAGATCTTTCCCAGGTCTAGTCAGGTACCTAGGCTGGGATTTCAGGCACAGGGAAATAAGAAAAGGACTCATTTATTAAAATATCAGTGCTATTTAATTATCGTGATTATTCTTCCCTTCATTTAACAGTTTTTAAAGGGCTTTCATAAATAACACTCATTTAATCCTTTTATCTGTGGTGTCCCAATTCTAAAAATTGAGAAAATGAAAATTTAACAACATTATGTCTTGTTCAAGTTAAAGTACACGGAATCGTAGGGACTCACATCCAGCTCTGACTCCCAGTCCATTGTTCTTTCTTCCATGCCAAGCTGCCCTTAGAGTAACAAGTGGACTTGATCTTGAAAATGAAATAGACACCAGTTATAGTATTGGGCTACAAGAGAACCCAGAGCAATAATTATGGCTTCACAGTGAGTCACAGAATTTTTAAGTGTTCTAGTAGCTCACAGAATTCAGGGTAAATATCATTTCCTTCGTTATTTTAGACTTGCCAGGTACAAAAATAGAACAAAAGAAAAATACTTTTTGAAAAAATTTTAGCATCATTTCTAATTATGTTTCTATTTTCAAATCTGGATCTGTAGTAAAATTTATTTGGGGAAATAGAGTTAGGTAAACATACATGTTGGATATTGTAATAAGTTGGTTTGAGTGCAGTTTTGTTATATCTACACTGAACAATACACTTTAAATGTTTTCTCAGTTGTAAACTTGAGCTGTGTCAGATTCAAACATGAGATGTTTTCTCACCAGTATACCAGGAAAGAGGCGTCCATAGGCATTTTAATTTTTACCTCTGTTCACTTTTACCACTTTGTAGCTTTGTGACCTTGGTCAAGTTATTTTATCTCATTGAATTTTAGTTTTCTCTTATAAAATGAAATAACCTTATGTGCTTAATACATGTAATTTCCTCTTTTCTTATACCTTCATACTACTACTACTTCATTTCAGAATATACTTTGTATCTTACTAACCCACTCTAAAAGTCTGATCGCATCAAGTCCTTGCTTACATTCCCACACACCCGATATTAATTGCTGTTTTCTCTCCTCTTGTGGCAATGCCTTTCATATATCTCGTAACATAACATTTTCTTATTTGTTCAGCAGGATTGAGCATCTTTATATGCCTAGCATTGTTCTAGATTTAGGATTAGAATATTAAGATGGATAAGAAAATTCATGCTTTTGAAGAACTAATAAGTAGTGGGCTTCCTTTCTATATTGGGCTGAGTACTAAGGTATGTACACAGTCAGTCCTCCGTATTCCTGGATTCAACATCTGTGGAGTCAACCAACCCCGT
Source organism: Stenella coeruleoalba (assembly GCF_951394435.1). Lineage (NCBI taxonomy): Eukaryota > Metazoa > Chordata > Mammalia > Artiodactyla > Delphinidae > Stenella > Stenella coeruleoalba. Next base: position 15,444,035 of record NC_137158.1, on the reverse strand, counting down.
ATAGAAGATATTCGGGAAGAAAACCCCAGAAAGTTCCAAAAAGCTAAACTTGAATTTGCTACTTGCAGGGAACTATTTACATAGCATTTGCTATTACATAGCATTGTATTAGGTGTTTCAGGGGTAGTCTGGAAAGATTTCACATAGGAAATATGGAGATGCCATTTCTCTTGGTGCTTGAAGGATGTTAGCATTTATCACATTTGTACTTGAAGTGGTCAGAAGCTCCAAAGCATAAAGGTGTATATCCTATTACGAGAGTAAAAGAGTCAGGTAGTCTCATATCACTGGTGTGGGTGAGAATTGATGTTGGAAAAGCAGGATGGGTTAAAATACACCAAGTTCCTCCCTACTTCAGAGCTTTTGTATTAGCTGTTACCTTCTGTCCAGAGTGTATTTCTAGCTCTTCACATGGGTGACTAATTCTTTTTTTTCTTCAAGTCTCACTCAAATGCTTTTCAAAGTGGGCTCTTTTGACTTTTCTGACTCACCATAGGTAGTTCCCATTTCTCTCCTTCCCCATTTTCTCTGTCTCATCACCTTCTTTATGTTGACAACATTTTTTCCCAATCTTCATTTGTGTATGGGTTTATCATTCAGTTTCCCCATTAGAATGTTAGCTCCCTGATGGTCAGGGACCGTGATGTATCTTGTTCACCACTGGATCCTCAGTTTCTTGGTGTAGTTCCTAATACATAATGGGCACTCAAGAATTTGTTGAATAAAGCAGTAAAGCTTTTTGAGAAAGTGGGTAATCAGATTTGCCTTTTTTAAAAGAAGATCTAAGATGAAATCCTTCTTTTGCCACTTACTAGATATATGACTTTGAATAGTTGTTTTGATTTTCTTATCTATAAAATAGAATTAATAATACCCATGGGATTGTGGTGTTATAATGATTATATGAGTACCTGAATCATGGTAAACACTAAGTAAAAGTTATGTCATCATCATTATCGTTATTTTTAATGAAGATTGAAGGGGGCATGTTTCCTTTTTTTTTCTCTCTCTCTTTCCCGTCATTCACAGTTGCTCATTTTAGGTCTTTTACTCAAGCAAAATTAATGTTTAATTGTGGGCTCAAAGTGAGGTTGGTAAGTAACATGGTTTGAAATATCCTTAGCATTTTTGTGGTTTACATAGGACTGAACCAAGTTTTAAGTCAGCAAGCAAACCAGGAGATCAGCCCACTGGACAGTATGATTCAAAGACTACAACAGGAGCAAGACCTGAGACGTTCTGGTGAAGCAGGTATCAGTAATACCAGCCGTTTAAGTAGAGGTAAGCAGTGATTCTTAAGTGAAATATTTAAAAAATTGAAGCAGTCTAAACCTACAGCAGTAGAGAAGCAATTAAACAAATATGGTAAATCCATTATGTGAAATATTAGGCTGCCAAAATGATCATGGTTTTGAAGAATATTTAATGACCTAAAAAAATATTCTTAATATAAGGTTTCACACTATGGACAATGAGTTTATTAATGTATATATTCTTCCAAATCTCCTATAATAAACATGAATAATTTAGAAAAATGTTAAAAATAAATTTTTTCAATAATTTATGGAATACATTCAAAGCCACATTCTCGAACATCTCACCATCCTTAATGTTGTGTATTATTAAACTTTAGAGAAAATTTATGAACCATAAATGTCCTTGGGTTTGTGTCTGTTTTTGCTTCTTATATAGTTTTCCCAAAAATACACAGTGGGCAATTTTTTTTTAAGTAATATTAGGTTTTACATCTTTGGAGCTTAACAGTCCATAGTCATGATTCATTAACTTATCTAGTCAACTGAATAGCCATGTTCTGTTTTCATTAAGCTTTTGCTTGTGGTTTAGCTCCTAATTTGGTGATGTGATTATCTGCCATAGCACTATGAAGTTTCATGTGGAAGACAGTATGGATTTTTTTCCCCCTGGTGTGTTTGTGTGTGTGTGTGTGTTTCCTGTTAGAAACTAATGGAGAAGTGTCTCTAAATAGAACTTACTTACTTACTGATTATTTGCCACAGCACTATGAAGTTTCATGTGGAAGACAGTATGGATTCCCCCCCCCGGGGGTGTGTGTGTGTGTGTGTGTGTGTGTGTGTGTGTGTGTGTGTGTGTGTGTGTGTGTGTGTGTGTGTGTGTGTGTGTTTCCTGTTAGAAGCTAATGGAGAAGTGTGTCTAAATAGAACTTACTGTATTAATTTTTTCACTTAGGCTCTACAAGTTCTACCTCAGAGGTTCATTCACCACCTAATGTAGGACTAAGGCGTAGTGGTCAAATCGAAGGTGTACGGCAAATGCATAGTAATGCACCAAGAAGTGAAATAGCCACAGAGCGGGATCTTGTAGCTTGGAGTCGAAGGGTGGTAGTACCTGAGCTATCAGCTGGTGTAGCCAGGTAAGGAAGGGGAATTATGAATTTTTATGTACCACAGTTGTTTGTATTCATTTTGAATTACAGTCTTCAGAGTACCTTTTTAGCTCTAATTTGTTTTAAATTTATCTGCAGAGCTAATGTTTTAAACTATTCATGACTCTGGAGAAAAGTTAAATTTCAGTATATGTCCCTTTCTAGGATGATTCATGTAAATGATATGGGGGGAGTGTTAAGGTGAATGGGGGGGGAATTATAAATTTGGCTTGAACAAATATGAGATTTTACTGAGTAGCATATTTAAATCTTAGTTTGTCTTGTTTAACTGTATCTTAAAACACATTCATGGTTTGTTATAATTTATTTTTCTGTGGATTTTACGAATCATTCATACTGCATCATTCAGAGGCATAGTGAAAATACATTATTTATTGGTAATAGATTATATAAGAATTTTAAATCTTTTTTATACTTAAAAGTATACATATGTAAATTAAAAAGTATTGATTTTATGTAATCCTATTCTAAAGGTCATTGCTATGAGGGACGTTTATATCCAATTCCTTTTGATTCTTTATTAATGAAATACTCATGGATGAGGTCCATATGAGCCCCAACTAATACTGACTATATATTATAATACTGTACTATAACAAAAAACATAGGAAGATCAAATTTGATTTTAGGATTTCCTAGTTCTTAAAAGATAAGAGTAATTATATGATTAGAAATATTTGTAATCTGAATGTTTATTATGCTTTTTTGATTGGACAACACTCAAATTTGTGTTAGGTTTTAGGATTATACACCTAAAGCTTGAATTTGAACCATAACTTTATCTGATGACAAATATATCCAGATGTTCTTTAGCTGTGTTCCTGTCTACTTTTTAATTCTAATGTTAAGGTTTGAAGAGGGTGCAATAAATAATACCCATCATTTTAAAAATAGTTCTAAAGGAGTAAAAAATAACACAAAAGAGTAAGACAGGAAATGAGCATATTTTATTATTCATACGGCTGTGAAGAACGTGACTTTTATCTGCATGAACGTGTGCTTCCTAATACTGAACCCCAACGAAAGGTACCACTGGGCCACGGTATTTCTCCCCATGTGAGGCAGCTGGTTTGCTTCTTTGAAGTGCAGAGAAGAATGTATACATGGCAAACAGGGCATAGAACTGGGCCATGCTAAGCTGGATTTTCCTTCTAGAGCATCCTAATTAATTAGTTCACTCCTCCTCCCCTAGTCAAGAATGAGTAAGGAGGTGAAAAGTGTCCAGGAGTGGGTTGCTCGTTGGTGGTGGAGGTCCCTGCACATGGAACAGTGGGGAAGATTTGTTTCTCTCCAGATATTTGTCACCTTTTTATCTCTCTTTCTTTGAGCTTGACCATTGAGCGTATGGTCCAGCGAGGCTGTGGCCATTACTTCAAAGGGTATTCGGCCTTCCTGGAGCTTTGCATTAAAATTAAATCCAATCCCATAGCCAACAAAGGATTAATATCTATTATATATAAAGAACTCTCAAAAGTCAGCAGAAAACAAAGCAATCCAATTAGAAAATTGGGCAAAAGCTATGAACAGACATTTCATCAAAGAGTATATACAGATGGCAAATAAGCACATGAAAAGATACTCAACATCATTAGCCATTAGTGAAACGCAAATTAAAACTTCAGTGAAATAATCTATGTACCTATCAGAATGGCTGAAATACAATGACAGCACCAAATGCTGGGAAGGGTGTGGAGAAACTGGATCCCTCATGCATTGCTGGTGGGAATATAAAATGGTGCAGCCACTCCGGAAAACAGTTTGGCATTTTTTTAAAAACCTAAACATAGGACTATCATATGATCCATTGATTGCACTGTTTGGGGATTTATCCCAAAGAAATTAAACTTATTTTCACACAAAAACCTGTACACAAATGTGTAGCAGCTTTATTCGTAATAGCCAAAACCTAGAAACAACCCAGATGTCCTTCAGTGGGTGTATGATTAAACAAACTATGGTATATCCACACCATAGAATAAGACTGCATTAAACAGGAACAACCTGTTGATACACAACTTGATTGAATCTTCAGGGAATTACGGTGAGCAACCAGTCTCAAAGGTTATGTATTAATCCATTTGTGGACTACTCTTGAAATGACAAAAGTATAGAGATGGAGAACAGATTAGTGGTTGCTAGACATTGTGAAGAGGAAGGGCTGAGGAGAAGAAGAAGGTGGCTATGATCATTAAAAGGGCACCGCAAGGGACCTTTGTGGTAATGGATATGTTCTTTCTGTATCACTGGGCCAATGGATACACAAACGTACACATGTGATAAACTCGGACAGAACTAAATACAAACACACACACATGAGTGGAAGTAAAACTGGGGAGCTCTGAATATCAGTGGGTAGTATCAATATCCAGATCCAGGTTATGATGTTGTACTATAGTTTTGCAAGATATTACCATTGGGGAAAGCTAGGTAAAGGATACAAGGAACCTCTTTGTATTATTTCTTAGAACTGTATGTGAACCTACAGTTACCTCAATAAAAAAGTTTAATTAAAAAAAAAACAAATTAACAAACAAAATTAAATCCAAGGGCATTCTTTTCACAAGATTCAAGTTCACTCATTTCCATTCAGAATCTTGACCAGCCTCATTAGAGATTCTGCAATTAAGTATAAAATGACCCAAGTATACCCAAGTAATAAAATGTCAACATTATAGAGCTCTTCCAGGTTCTAATATTAACTCCCTTCCAACTGTGATATCTCCAGGGAAAAATTAAAGTTCAGAGATTAAATACCCTTCCAGTGCAAAAACCTTAAAGTTTTAAGGAATTAAAATTTTTAAAGAATTCTCTTGTCCTTGTGAGTCCAGGTTCCATGAAGTTAAAGTTCACAGTTAATGTTCCTCAAAACTTCTGTTGCTCAAATTCAGCTTGATACCTGGATAGAGTTGAAGTTTTTTCAGTGGCTGAAGCCTGACCTGCCTTTCACTGGAGAGAATGTAGTTCTTTCAGGGCTTCGGGAGTTAATGTTAGTTCTACCTCAAGGGTCTGTTGTGCCTTATTTTTTTTTTTTTTTAAATTCCAGCTATCTGTATTGCACATAAGATTATCACAGCATAAGCCCAACACTGACATAAGTTTTGAAGAATAAATAAATTCTGTTTTTAATCCTTGGAGCAGTTACCTTAAGAGTAACCGTGTTCCCAGATCCTAAAACTTTATTTGCCAAAGACTATAGTAGAAACAGTAGTATCTAGTTCAAGTGGACAGAGTTTGTCTTTCCAGTATTCCAGTCATTTAATGCTCAATGTCCAGAGCTCACAATCTATGAAATTAAACTCAGAAATCTTTATCACATGCCTCATCTGAAAAGAAGGCATCAGGAGTAACATCCCCTCACTGATACCTAACATTCCCTTTGGGGAGAAATCAGTTATAAACATTACAGATTATATGTGGCTTTTAATTCTCGTTCAGTAGGCAAGAAGAATGGAGAACTGCGAAGGGAGAAGAAGAAATAAAGACTTACAGATCAGAAGAGAAAAGAAAACACTTCACAGTTCCAAAAGAGAATAAAATGCCCACTGTCTCCAAGGTAAATAGTAATTACTTTGATGTTTAATATTTGCTTCATAAGTACAGTGACTATTTTGTAATTAAAGGCCTGTTTGTAATTAAACATGTTAATATTATAGACAGGATATTTAACTAATGAAATAAAATTAACATAGCTAATTCTCGATTATCTTTGGATTATCTTTAAATCTTTAATATTACATTTCCTACTTTCTAGCATACCTTTTCCCCAAATGCCAATTGTAATATGCCTGTTAAATCTAATAAATTACACCTTAAGCCTAAGCAAGATCTTTTTTTTAGTTCTGCCATTGGTGGCACACTGTAAAACAGTGTTCTGGTTTTTTTTTTGTCCTACACTTTTTTTTTTTTTTTTTTTTACTGTTTTGCACCTATTTGTTATTGCAGGTAATTAAGACAGCTGTGCTGCTATAAATAATAGTTCTCATTTTCTCCTTAAGATAGGTAAATTGTCCCTACTAGTTTGCCCTGTTGGTTTGTCTGTCATCCTACTCTGGAAAAACTTTTCAGTCCAGTGGATTTCAACTGGTTATGCCCTAATCTGGGAGAGATATGTACTTAACCTTCTTGAGTGTCAAGGGTTGACGGGTCTCTAGACCCAGCTTTGTGCTCCTTCCTCTTATTTGAGTTCCTCAGACCTTCTAAAGTAGTTTCCTTTATTACAGCTACCTTTTCTGTTTTGTGACTCTTCAAAGGACTCAAGTAGTCCTTTGCAATTATTTTATGTTTTCCTTTACTAAGGGTATCATACCTTGGCATCAGTAGGACCCTACACTGCTACAGTTTCCGTTAGTATAATCTGAAATAATCTTTTCATTTTTAGGTTTTTGTTGTTGGTGGTGGTGGTGGTTTTTTTCATGGTGGCTGGAAAGCATACCCTTTTTTTGGTATCCTTTGCTCTGAATCCAAGGATGTGGGGACATAATTCATATAATGATTGTGAGCTTCTATTGGCTGCCACTTTTATGGATGGAATATGGTAATATCTGTAAAAATTAAAAGGATGTGCTTATCTTTTAATCCAGTAGTGGTACTTCGAAGACTGTTTTTTTAGAAAGAAAAGAATTGATGTGAATGTATATACGTGTGTGTGCATGCAGATATTTATAGTGTCTCTGGTGGCAAAAACTGGAATAACTTCAGTGTTTATTGGTAGACGAAAGGTAGGATGTCATGACATATATATACCCATGGAATACTCTACAGCTTTTTAAAGAAATGAGTTAGAGCTCACTCCGTTGCCTTGGAGAAATGTTCATGATGTATTTGTTAAGTGAAAAAAAGCAAGTGGGACAGTAGTGTTTATAACATACAAAAAACATTTGCTTTTCAAATTTTATGAGACTGGAGAAAGGTTTGAAAGCACCTCCTGTTGATAATCACAGATGTACAAGTTATGAGATGCTACCTTTCATCTCAGAGTTGCATTATTTTTTTTCCTCTAATAGTAGAGGGTACTAACTGTGCAGGGGGGTTGTATAAATTAATACAAAAAAAACTGGTTAGAAAGCAATTATAAAGTTGATTTTTGATAATAGGTTTGGTCCCCAAATTACAGTGCCTTAAATTTACTTAATTTCTCTTAAATATTTATTTATTCCCCTTGAGGGAAATGTATTTCTCTCAGATTTAAAAGCCTCGGTAGGTGGTCAAGATCTGGTTTGATGCCCTCTGTGTTGAGAACTGAAGCTCTTTAAATATTTCTGATTTTCTTATGTTTGAATTTGACTTCATGCCTCAAGATGTCAGCATTTTCATATAAGGCTGCAAGATGGAAGATCATATCAGTGAGGAAGGTGCGGAGGGTACATACATATGCTCTCCTGAGGAAGGTTTTTTGAAGTTGTTCTGCAACATTGTGCCAGATATCCCATTGACCAGAATTTAGTCACATGATATTCTGACAATGAAAATTTCATTTTCTGTGCAAGAAGCGGGGAACAGATGTTGGTTGACAACCAGCTTTTTCTTACACATTATATATTAAGGCATTAAAAACATGTTCTTTGACTTGGAATTTATTCTAATGAAATGCAAAATTGTGGATAAAGCTTTACAAAATGGAAAAAAAGCAATTTTTAATGAAATAGATTTGTGTAGATAAATAATATTTAAATGAAAGAAGCAAGATCCATTACATTCTTAACAATAAATTACTCAAAGCTTATGAGATTATAGTTGAATATTATTTCCTTTTTTACATATTTTCCCAAATTTTTGCAAAATTACAGAACCCTTCAGTAATTCTTTTAGAGAGAATCTGTGTGGAGTAAATCTTGTATCCTTGTATGTGAAAATGTCTTTTATTTCAGTTGGCTTTTACAAGTTAACAGCCCCAGCAAGAGTAGAGGTAAAGTGCAGGGAAGAAGTGACAGGACTGTGGGGAGGGAACTGGAGAGTGGAGGTGATGGAGAGACAGAGACTGGTTGAACTCAGGTTTGCAGTATTATAGGTCTTGAGGTACACAGCCCCATCCCCCCATACACATACAGAATCTTTTTTAGGAGACAGGGCAATACCTAGATTTTTTCTTTTTCCCTCCCTTCCCAAGTGCCACCCAATACACTTGTGAAACCAGAGCCAAACATACTCAGATATTCAACACAGCATATTATTCTGAGAGAGATAAGAGAGGATATTGGAAACATGATGTAGCAGCAAGCTGTTTTGGAGAGGGTTCTGTTGGAGAAATTGGGATGAAACATCTTGTCTTTGAAATGGAGAACTCAATGGATGGATTGAATAGAGGAATACAAAACACTGAGAAATAAGTTAACAAGCTGGAATGTCAAGTTGAAGAACTCTTCAGAATGCATCAACAAGGGATAAATTGATGGAGAGAATGAGGGAAATGTGAAAAACATATGTGTATGTTTATGTAATGTGTATGTTGTATACACAGAGAGATTAGAAGTACATAGTAAAAAAAAAAAAAAAGCTTTATTTGGTAAGAGTCTTCAAAGAAGAAAAAATATACAGAGGGAGAAAAGAGTTGGAAAAATGATCCAGAATTTCCTAGAATTAATCTCTAGCTGAGCAAATGCGTAGCGTGCCAACTTAGAATAAGGAAAAAAAGAACACAGAATTAAAGAATTAAAACCTCAGTTAAGCACATTATAGGAAGATTTGAAGATATCTAAAACAGAGAGTATTCTGAAAGTTTCTGGAGGGAAGAAGGGAACCACATGAACTTTAATTTGACTGATATTACACTTTTTGTTTGTTGTTAACAAAATGGATTCCACTGAGCACCCTACAGCCAGAAGAGTTAAGAGGAAATTAAAGAATCAACACCCACATTAGGAAAATTGTCTGCAACCCCAACACAGTCATGTTTTTGCTGATTTCTTACTGGAATGGTGACAACGTGCTGGAGCCAAGTGCTAACGTGCGGGGTTCAAGGGATGGAAAGTCACCCGTAAGGATGGCACTGCCAGTGGAACCATGCTGCTTTAAAACTCTGAATGGCATCCTGCCACCGACTTGTCTAATGGACAAGCCCTTGGTGCCTGCCCCTCCGGGTAGTATTGGTACTGTCCCTGTGGGCCAGTTGCAGATTGGGGTTCTCAAATCTGGCATGTGATCACCTTTGCTTCAGTCGTCATTACAGCTGAAGTTTAAAAAAAAAACAGTCTGTTGAAGTGCACGTGAAGCCTTGGGTGAAGCTCTTCTGAGACAATGTAGACCTCAGTGTCAAGAACGTGTCTGTCAGAGCTGCTAGCCATAATAGCTTTGTGGTTCTTGACAGCAAAAATAACCCATGAATGATGGAAGCAGCCAGCTTCACAGCTCAAATGATTATCCTGAGCCATCCAAGCTAAGTCAGTGCTGGCTGTGCACCCGTTCTGGATTGTACCACAGCTCAGCTCACACAGCTTGCAAGGTTGCTGACCTGAAGGAGAAGATTGGTCACTGTTCTGGGAAGGGGCTTCTGGAAGATGGCCTCAAATTCTTGAAAGGTGGTGGTGCTGCCTGCCGTTGATTGGTTCCTGGCAAGCCCCCTTGTGTGTTGAGAGCTCCTCTGACTGTCGCTTTGCTGTTCGTGACATGAGACAGGCAGTTGCTATCGGTGTCGTCAGATCAGTGGACAAGAAGGCAGCTGGAGCTGGCAAGGTCACCACGTCTGCCCAGAAAGCTCAGAAGGCTAAATGAATATTATCGCCAGTACCGGGCACCCCAGTCTTAACCAGTGGTGGAAGAACTGTCTCAGGACTGTTTGTCTCGATCAGCCATTTAAGCTGAATAGTAAAAGACTGATTGATAACAATGCATCATAAAACCTTGAAGAAGCAGAGAATGTTTTGTGGACCATTTGTTTTTCTGTATGTGGCAGTTTTAACTTACTAGTTTTTAAATCAGTACTTTTTAATGGAAACAACTTGACCAGAAATCTGTCACAGAATTTTGAGATCCATTAAAACAAAGTTAATGAGAAGAGAGAAAAAAAAAAAGTGAGGATATAACTATAGGTTCAAAGGACTGAGGATATAACTAATAGGTTCAAAATTATTTTCTGTCCACACTTCAAAGATAGTGTTCCTTTTTCTTATTGTATGATTTATTGCATGATATCTTGTATATATAAGTCTGATGTCAGTCTCTTTTTTCAAAGGTAATTTTTAGTATTTTCCTTCTATTTTTTTATATTCACAAGTTGGGGTTTTTTTTTTCAGGTGTAAATTCTTCTTTTTGTTTAGTTTTTTCCATCATGTAACCATGTTGGACTTTCAGTTATTTTGATCAGTCTTAGTTGTTTTCTCATCTGCTGAAGAAGACTTTTTTCTCCCATTTGCCTGCAGCAGAAGAGAGCTAGTCACCTGGTGTCCAAGTCTCATAGTGATTGGTTAGCTTTGTGATCACCATTTTGTTTTCTAGTTTGCCTCTGCCTTATTATGTATGCCTCCCAGTCTGTGGTCCTCTTTCTTATATCTGTTCTATAGGTTTGGCGTAGGTACAGGAGAGTTCAGTGTTAGGCTTAGTCTGTTATTATGAATCCTCATCAGAAAAAAAAAGTTTTTATAACCTGTCAATCAGCAAGTGAATTTCAACATATCATAAACCTGTGTTTTAACTTAATGTTAAGATATTTGAGCTGGTACTATAGTTTAGTCTACTTATGGGATATCTTAAATATGAATGGGTTTTTTATCATTAAAAAATACAACTTTTAGGGCTTCCCTGGTGGCGCAGTGGTTGAGAGTCCGCCTGCTGATGCAGGGGACGCAGGTTCGTGCCCCGGTCCAGGAAGATCCCATATGCTGCGGAGCGGCTGGGCCCGTGAGCCATGGCCGCTGAGCCTGCGTGTCCGGAGCCTGTGCTCCGCAATGGGAGAGGCCACAACAGTGAGAGGCCCGCGTACCGCAAAAAAAAAAAAAAAAAAAAAATACAACTTTTAAAGTAAAAGGTGTTCTTTAAGCATACTCCAGATAAATTTAATTTACTTTTTTCCAGAATCATACTCATGAACATTTCCTGGATCTTGGAGAATCCAAAAAGCAGCAAGCAAACCAACACAATTATCGTACGAGATCTGCATTGGAAGAGACTCCCAGACCTTCAGAAGAGATAGAAAATGGCACTAGTTCTTCAGATGTGAGAGCTCAGCACACTCATAGATTTCTGTTTCCATTTTTACTTGTTTTTTTTAATGTAACTTTTATTCTTTGCATTCATTGTTATATTTAGAGATGTAGCTCAAACATGGTTTGTCTAGGTCTTAAAATGATAGTGATAGTTGTAGGACCGTAGTGTGTGTTCTGGGCATGGCACAGATATTCATAACCTCAAGTCCACAAAACAAATGCATGTGAATTAATTATTCCCATTTTGAGGGCTCTGAAGTTCAAAGATGTTTAGATTACACATTTACCTAACTATTAAATGGTAGAGCAGGGATTAAACGCACGTTCCTTTCACTCCAAAACCAAGTTTTTGAAATGGTACCATGAAGCTCTAGTCTGTAACTATAACTGATCAATAGACATTTGACAATTTTGGTTAGTTTTTAATCTCTGTACCAATTTATAGCTTTCTCAATGTAAATTTTTAAAATATTCCTTATGTATAATTATTTCCATAAATATCATTGTCCCTACTAAATTATATATTCTTTCAGCGAAGGGAATCCATTTGCAGTCACAGATCAGTCTTATTTAGCAATTACAATGGTCTTCCTTCCCCTGTCGCACTCTCCCTATTACCCCTTCACTCACAGTTAAGTCAGAGACTCTATGATCTGAGATGTTGACAGCTACACATTTTTGAAGTCATGTTACGTTTTGCAGTGTTAGACACGTGTGGGGATTCTCCACATATATTCTCTATGGACAGGGCAATATTAGCACAAATCGAGAGTATTCTAACCATAATTTAAAAGTAAGTCTCCAGTGTTTTCAGATCCTTGTATGGCCAGAACAAAACGATATATTCAATCTGGCAAAAAAAGATAAAATATACTCATTATATAAACTTGACACATAACAATTTAGATATGCCACAGAATGTAAAATATATGTGTGCTATCTATTTGCATTATAAAATATTTATTTTTGAAAGATTTATAATATTACTCTTTTAAATATTAAGTTTCTATAAAATTTTAAAAATATTAATTCAGCTCAAAATGTATTTCCAGGTACGTCTGTTACGTAAGAAAATTCTACTAATTCTTTGATTTGTCTTCAAAACTAATTTGTTTATGCCTTAAATTTGTAGAGGAGAATAATAAGAAAAGAATATCACCTTTGGCACAATATATTAGTTAAAAATGAAAGAATCCGGGCTTCCTTGGTGGCGCAGTGGTTGAGAGTCCGCCTGCCGATGCAGGGGACATGGGTTCGTGCCCCGGTCCGGGAAGATCCCACATGCCGCGGAGCGGCTAGGCCCATGAGCCATGGCCGCTGAGCCTGCGCGTCCGGAGCCTGTGCTCTGCAACGGGAGAGGCCACAACAGTGAGAGGCCCGCGTACTGCAAAAAAAAAAAAAAAAGAAAGAATCCTGGGTTTTTGGTTCAAATAATTTGTACTTCCATATAGTACCTTTTTATTTTGTATTTGGAATGTAGAATTATGTTTCTGTTCTCCCCCTTTAAAGAAGTAATATACTAAGAGTGGGAATAATCAGATCACTTGTTTAGATTTTTTTTTTTCAGTTATATTGAGCAAAGATTAAATTTGCTAAATAAAATTTACTCTGGATTTTGATCTTTTCATATTTGCCTAGTTTTCAAAGCCCTGTGGAATAGTTATGTAATACATTCTTCATTTTTAAGCCATCAAAACAGGAAAAAATTTCTCCCCAAGATATAACATTTAATTAGTAAAAAAATACATTTCATTATCCTTGTGAAAAATGATCTGGATGTGCCCAGCAGTTAGTAACACTGAACCGTTCTTGTGTAGAGTGGGGTCTAACCTTTGAAGTAAAATGACATGAGTTCAAAATAGGCTTTGCTGCTTATTAATTGTTCTGCCTTGAGTAAATTTCTTAGCCTGTTTAAGCTTTAGTTTCTTTTATTTAAATGACTGATTCTTATCACCAGCACTGTTTGTCTAGATCAAATGGGATGATATATACAAAGTGCTTAGAACAGTTTCTGACATATACTAAAAGCTTAATTAATGTGAGCTGGTATTTTTATTGGAGCAAGATTTTGTGCCCCCCCCCCCCAAAAAAACCAATTTTTATAAAGAAAATGGCTTCACAGGTAGTATCCTGTGTTAACCAGTGAATATTTACTAAAGAGAAATCAGAGTGTTTGGGTAGTTTTTAATCCTCTCCATTTGTATAAAATAATACCTGAGTTGGAATATCCTTTTTTTATATGATAAAGCTATTTTAATAATAATAATAAAAACATAAAAGTTCCTGAATTTAAGTTTCTCAATGCATCTATAGAAAAAGAAAACTTAAATTTTAAAAAAAACCCAAGAAGTAAAGTTGATATCAAATATTAATTTGGTATCACCCAGTCTAGAAGATGTGTTATGAGGCTTTTTTAAAAAATGTTAATCCACCCAAGAGATTGCTCTGAATCCAGTATTAGTAAGTATTTTATCTTTGGATACACTTAATATTTGGATACATTCAATAATTTTTGTATAGAAATATGAGGCCTGTGTTTTACAACTAACTTAAATCAGGTTTTAATATAAATATCCTAATATGATTCATACTGTTAGATATCACTGATATTTTCTGTAATCATAGAATGTTATTCTGTAAAGCTATACAATAAAATATGTATTAACTATCTCTTAGGAAGGTGAAGTTGTTGCTGTCAGTGGTGGAACGTCCGAAGAGGAAGAGAGAGCATGGCATAGTGATGGCAGTTCTAGGTAATTTAATGAATTTTTATTCTTCCAAATGTAATGTAAATTCTTTAGAAAGCTGCCTTGATTCTTAATGTTAAATTCTTTTCTATGAGAAACATATTTCAGAGTCCCTTTGGTTTTAAAGTTGATCTTTCTTCAGAGTTTTTTTGTAGTTGTCCAAAATTTAGATTTCCTTTGACATGTTTTCGCTAGTAGAAAAAAATTTTTGGATATTGTAACTGGATCTACAAAATGATGCTTTTAACTTTTTCTTAGTTGATATTTTATCTTCTGAATGCTGTTATATTTGTAATACTGAACCACAAGCTAGCTTCATTACTGGCTTTGAGAAATATTTATGCATTAAATTATGAAAGTAATGAGATTTTGTAGAGTTAACTTTTTTTAATGGAATTTGTTGAATGCTAATAATATTTTCTTCCAGCAATGAGAATAAACTTTCCCTTATTCCTGTTGTTCCCACCCCATTTGATCACGTAAGCGAGAATTCCTTCAGCTCCTTCTACTTACTGGTGATTCACATTGTTACAGGGCTTAATGGCCTTGGCTGACCTTGGCGAGGTCTCAGTAGCAAGAAGTAGAGCCTTTGGGAATGGTAATTATGTTTAGCCCCTGATAGTTATTCCCTGGCAGAACTAGCTCTTAACATTGCCAAAGAAACCAAGAGCCTGTATTTAAGAATTCTTTACCTCTTTTTGTCATGGACTTCCCTATTTCCACAGTAGTTGCTCCCAGTAATGATATGCAAGTGTTCATTGTTATGTCTGGTGGTTTTCTGTATTTGAAAGAAGACAGTAGAAGAAAAGCTCACTTTCTTTTGGCTCAGCAGTGGAAATAGAGTATAGGCATACATTGGTGATATCTCAGGTTTGACTCCAGACCACCACAATGAAGAGAATATTGCAGTAAAGCAAGTCATGTGAATTTTTGTTTTCCCAGTGCATATAAAAGTTATGTTTACACTATACTGTAGTCTGTTAGGTGTGCAGTGGCATTACGTCTAAAAAAAATAATTAAACATTTAAAAACAGCATTAATCTGAAAATAATACTATTGGGAAAGTGGCACCGATAGACTTGTTGCCACAGAGTTGCCACAAACCTTCAATTTGTAAAAAACACAGTGTCTATGAAGCACAGTAAAAACAAGGTATGCCTGTATCTCAAACCATGAAACAACATAGAGGTTCTTGTTTTGAAAAAGCAGTGTTGGCTTCAGCAGTTGGCGAAATTGTTGTAAAGTACATAGACCTCTGGGGTTTGTAGTCTGTGCTGGTGGCAGCAGATTTTCTGTAAGAGCTGAGTGCTCCAGAGAGTAACAACAGTGAGTATTTGGCGAGTGCCATTTACAGTGACCATGGCTGGGGTTAGAGTAAATAAATGCTCCTAAGTTGAGGATAGCCTAGGTGGCTATTTGCCCTGCAGATGTGTTCCCACATATCCAGAGTAGTGTCAGAAATATTTTTTATTTAAGTTCTTCAAAATCATTTTAAGTTTTAAAATGAAGTCATGAAATCATACTAGAAAACACCTTAATTATTTGATTCTTATCTGTGATGATTATTCTTAGGGAGATAATGGGTAAATTACCCATAAAGGACACTTGGACCAGAGGGACAAGGTAGTAGAATAAAACTCCAGAAAAATATGCCTTCAGTGTTATCAGCAATATGTTTAGAGGAGTGAGGATATACATCAGTAAATCTAGGCAACCTGATTATTGATTTTAACACAGTATAATTTAGATTCCATTAAGGTAATTATATTTATAAAACTATAAAATCAAGTAATGAAATATTCTCATGTACTAAAATTAAAACAGAAGATAACATAATTGGATTCTTTATTTTTGCAACATCAGTTTAGTAAAACTTAGGTCTGTTGAAGGTGAACTGAAAAGAAAGCTTGAGTTTCCAGTGAGATACAGCCAATGGCAAACACGATTGGTAGTGATACATAAAATATTAGGCCTGTATTTTTCTGAATCTTACTTTGCTTTGAGGCATAAGATACACTTAGGGTGTACACTGGAGATGCCGTGCGAAGTTGGCAGGATCAGTCTTCCCGCTGGGTAGGAGGACTTCTGGCCCTGTCAGTTCGGTATCTAGCTACCATGAAGGCATCAGGGCTCTACCATGGGCGTTCCCGTGTCAGGGGGCCCACCTCCCCTCAAAAAGGAATCCCTATGCTTCTTCCTCAGTGACAGTACCTCCTGTGCTATCTAGGGCTATCTTTCTGTTGTTGCTAGAATTGAGGAAAGTGATGCTGTGCTCCTCATTTTTGTATACTCCACAATATTTTGAACACGTGCAGCACTCAGAAATCTGTATGTTTGCTAAAATCATAGAAGGTACTTAAGTTCATTGTTTAACTAGCACTACGACCTTATTTATCTTAAAAATTTTTGGAGATACTTAAGTAAATTAAGCCTACAGACTTCTAAGAAACTATTTAGAAGATGAGTTGAAAGTTAGGAAATATTTTTAGTTCATTTAGTATGTACTGTTCTGTCATTACTTTTTATGATGATCTTTCTTTACGTTTTCATACAACAAAGTCTTAAAAGTGTATCTTGTCTGTGTATTTTTTAAATCTTTTCTTTCCTTCTAGTGACTACTCCAGTGATTATTCTGACTGGACAGCAGATGCAGGAATTAATCTGCAGCCACCAAAGAAAATTCCTAAGCATAAAACCAAGAAAGCAGAAAGCAGTTCAGATGAAGAAGAAGAATCTGAAAAACAGAAGCAAAAACAGATTAAAAAGGAAAGAAAGAAAGTAAATGAAGAAAAAGATGGACCAGTATCACCAAAGAAAAAGAAGCCCAAAGAAAGAAAACAAAAGGTTGATTTATATATATATATGTTTTCTATAAAAACAAAGCACGCATTTTAAAAGTGCAGCTGATGAACATAAACATTTTTCAGGTGTAAGAGCAATAGAAAAAACTCAGAAGTACGCAGTAGTAAAATAAAATATATTAAGATCTCTTTAGTTTCCTCAAGTTTTTAAATGTTTAGCATGTGAGAGTATTTACTTGTAGAATTACCATATTGTAAATATTGAGCACTTAATCGTATAACATGAGCAGATATTTTTCTTGAGACTTCAGTGGGATTTGTTTATGTAAAAAAAATAATGCTACAAAACACACAGTTTATTAGTCTTTTAATTGCCTTTACTTTTCAACCATCCTTACTAACTGTTACTGCATACTGCTGTGGTAACAAGCCTTCATTAATTTACAGAGCATGTGAGCCATCACTAGTCCTTAGGTCAGTAGTACTGGTTTGATTACTACGTCTTTAGTCTGGATACTTTGAGACAGATCAGAAAAAGCAAGAGATGAATGTTATGCGAATAATATCTGTTAGCTGTTACGGAGTCGGAATTCTTTAAAAACAAGAACTGTTTAAATTTTGCTCTAAAGTAAATGAAATACAAGGGACACGTTTTGTATTCCCCAGAAGATTATAAATTCGAGGCACATTTGGTTAAACAAATGGAGATTTTTTTAAAACCTCTGCCATTTTTAGAATCAAATAGAAGTTGTTATCTGTAGAATTAAATACTATACTAGGGAGACAGTAGGGTCTTTATCTTTAGAGAGCTTTGAAAAATTTTAGGACTACTTCTGTCTTAAGTGTTTATTTTATCTGCATCCATTGAGCACTTGTTTGTTTCAGCTTTATAATTATGGATTACTTTAATCTGCATTCCTCAGCCTACTATCCTTTTTGTCACCTCCTTTGCCTTTGTCTAGGGGATATTTACCAAAGAGAGTACCACACATTAGCCACAATATTTCTCTTCTTCCTTGTCAGTGATGATAAATGTAGTCTGACCTATTACTTTACATAGTAGACAGGTAAAACCGATTTAGTCATGTATCTGGCTAATGAGGTAAACTTTTTTTTCATCTCAAGACAGTTTTGATGAACTTTTGAGGTTTGCAGTGCTGCCTCACATAATTCTTTTATCCCAGGAGTGCAGTTTACTTCACCTGGTCCCCTTTTATTTGATGATTATCCATAAACTAATACCTCAGGCTCCTTCACACATGCTACATTTGGATCCACTGTTACTGTTTGGCATATTTTCATTTCACTGTTTTGCTTAAAGTATTACCCCAGGGTCTGTCTGCCACTAAACTTATGTGGGACAGATTTTAAAAAGCATAAGGTTAGGATGTTACAGGCTACTCCCTGTAATTTGGTTTTTGTTCACATGGTTTGTTGTCAGCCTATCAGTGAATCTAACAGTAGATAGAATTGTTCTTATTCCTTAGTCGTCTTATCTCAAGTAAACACAATACTTCCCTTCTTACGCATAGAGTTGTAGGGCTGAAAAGTAACTGAGACATCATTAATTAGTTGATATTTATTGCGTCTATGAAAAAAATGAAAATATTTTCCATATGATTGTTTGAATTAAGCAAAAAAGAAGAAGAAACAACCCAGTTAGGCAAATATAGAAAATGCTTATTAAAAAATAGAATTCTCGAGAGATACAGTAAAGTTATCTCAGATATTATCTGACATATATCCCTTATGCTGTTAGGAACTCTGGAAATCAGAGCGATGAATTTTTATCTAGTGCCTGCAGTTTATAAAGCAATACAGTGGATAAAAAGAAGTGTAAGACGTAGTACTTGCTCCAGAAACAATGTGTGACTAACAAGTTATTTGAATCCCGCCCCCCCCAAAAAATGGAATAAATATCACATGATAAAATATGTTTGATTGGCAAAGTAATTTTATAGATAATAACTCAGAAACCAAATGGGGCCATCTTATCTTAGAGTTTCACATAAGCTTTCCAGAAGAAATAAGATTTTAGATGGGCCTAGAAGAATATCCATGGATAGAAAGGAAATAAATCAGTTACCTGTATCTCCAAAATTAAAGAAATCGCAATTCATGAGGCTGGAAATTTAGAGACATGTCAATGCATTTTATCCCCTAAGTGGTTGTAAGTACTAACTGACAGAAATCTACTTTAACCAAACTTCTAGGTCCCCCAAGAATTGTTGAGGAATTGTCATAATGTTTATCATAATGATTCTTGTCTATGCCACAGTCTTACAGTTATAAATATGATTACGTCTATTTAATATCCAACTTACCTGGCTTCAGGTAAGAGTTGTTAGCTATCCTAATCGACATTCTGGGAAGAAATGCTTGCCTTAGTGTATTAATAGTTCATATTGAGGCTGGAATAAGTAATTTTTAGACTTTTCCTACCTTTTTTCCTTTTTTACTAAGTCAAAGGAAACCTTTTTCAAGCACTTTAACTGAACACCTCATCATATGTAAGACTGATATGATCTGTGGATCTCACTCTGTGATGTGCTCAGTGCATAACAGTAGTGGCTACTCAGTAACTACATGTAGATAAAATAACTGTTCACATGTCATGTGGCTTAACATCTCAAATCTAACACATAGCAAAATTTATTTTCTAAGCTTTCCCCTCTAACATGCTGCACTTCAGCCTTCCTCATCTCAGCAGTGACAACTCCAGTTGTTTACACCAAAACCCTGTAATTCTCCTTTTTCTCTCATTCCACATTCAGTCCATCAGGGAATTATTATCATGGCTCTGTCTTCTAAATACATTCAGCACTTGACTGTTTTCACCACTTTTGCTATCATGCTAGTGTCAGCTACCGTGAACTCTCACTTGTATTACTGCAGTAGCTTTCCATCTCTCTTCCTGCTTTTACCCTCATCCCCCTAGCCTCTGTTTTCTAAAGCAGGGATCAACAAACTTTTTCTGTAGAGGGCCAGCTACTCCACCATTGTAGCCTAAAAGCAGCCCCAGACAATACATAAACGAATGGGTATGGCTTTGTTCTAGTAAAATTTGATTTATAAAAGAAGATAGTGGGCTGGACTTGGACCATGGGCCATAATTTGCAGATGCCTGCTGTGATGCATCCAGAGTGATCCTTTTAAAATATGTCAGATCCTATCACTCTTCTGCCTAAAATTCTCCAATGGATCCATCTCACGTATAGTAAATGCCAAAGTCCTTTACTCCTCCCTTACTCTCCAGAGAGAGTTCTCCTGATGTGCTTAACTGAGAAATACAAAGGTGGTTAATAGGAAGGAGAGTTAATAGGAAAATGAGTATTAAGTAGCAACTATAGCATACCTGCTGCAGATGGTGTTCTCGACACCCATTATGACCTTTTTCCTTTTCATGAACTTTCATTAACTCACAGTGATAACTACCTTATAACCACCTTTTTTTTTTTTTAAACAAACGCAAGAGAATAAAATTTAGAAATCTTAGTTTACAAACACTGAACCAAAACATTTTTAATCAGCTGCATGAAGTTTCTTTCTCTACTTACATATGTTAGGTTTCAGCTCAAAGTCCATTTTTCCAAAGTCTAAGGTAACAATATCCAGGCTATGATGGCCACCTGTAGGTGACCGGAAAATTTTAAATTTTTTGCAAAGGCCTATTCACAAAAGTAAGAAACCTGGCTTGACAGCATTCTGTTTGAAAAAAAAAAAAAATCTGAAAAAAAATTTTTTTTAGAAGCTTGTGTGTGAAATGGCTACTTTGAAAGGAGTAAAGGAATGTTCTTGGGCTATGGGGAAGTATAATGCCCAGCCCATGGAAGCAGTTAGCCTTCTGTATCTTGGCACTGCTCAGCCCATATGAGAATATCTTAGTTAGTTCTTACTAACACGCTTATGACTAGGATTTTTTAAAATAAAATATCGAATATGCTTCAGTCTGTTACATGGAGTGTTGATGAAACTGCTAGAATTTTGAGAGGAAAGAAAGGAGACAGAGCTTATACTTTGGTGTTTATGGGAATATCTTGTCACCTAGTTTTGTTTTGAATATTGTCTGTAGAGCTTTGGTTTATCTAGTTCTTTTTTTATGGAGTGATTTGGAGAAATCGAATATAACTATACTGCCACTGCTGCCATCTTCCCAGAGTAAGCTTTTTAATACTTAATACACATTTTTGTACAAAGATCCCTTCCCCTTTTATTTTTCAAACTACCTTTGTAGTTATTTTAAAGGGCAGATTGATAGATTAATGCTTTCATGATAATATTACTTTATATTGTTTTACACTTAGAGATTGGCTGTGGGAGAACTAACGGAAAATGGTTTGACATTAGAAGAATGGTTACCTTCAACATGGATTACAGATACTCTCCCCCGAAGATGTCCATTTGTGCCACAAATGGGTGATGAGGTATTTTTTAGCTTTTAAAAAATACCTTTGTTTCATTCAAGTAACTTTAAATACTTTTTATAGCTCTTGAAACAGAACTCCAGAAAATTGCAGCAGTTTTATAAAGTATCTCATTTTACATATTTGTAGCTGTATATGGAAAAAGGAAAATTAGGAGGAAAGCTTTACTGATAATCTTTTTTGAGGCTACTGTAAAAATAGCAATAGCAAATTAAATATTGTAAGAGAATAGAGGTTTCGTTGACATTTTAAAAGCTAATACATATTTTTTAATAAGAGGATTTTATGGCCAGTTTTCTTTTTCCTAAAATATATTTATATGGTAAAGGAAAAACAAAATTCAGCCTTTTATTTTTAATTTTATTTCATAGAAGTATTTTATTTAAATAACTATAATGTTCATAATATGTTCCTTAGATCTTAAAATCTATTATATTCGAAATATCATTTCATTTTTAAGAAAATATGGTGGTTGGCCATCATTTTGGACTATGTTCTTGTGAATTTGAAATGAAAATGTAAGATTAGACCAAACTTTTCCACTCAGGAGTTCATGTCTCCTTGTTTTATGCGTAAATGTTAAGAGGCAGGGTTATCTGGTGTTCAGTAGATTCATAGTAATAAGTTAGGAGTTAAAATAGAGGCTTCTTTAGCAGAGCACACTAACAGTAGAAAGTGACAGGTGGCAGTTGACAGTTTTAAAAAAAAAAGGAAAACAAAACCTTTTTAATGCAAGAGTAATAAGTAACTCTAAAGTTCCAGGCAGCTGGAGCAATAATGATATTAATGAATAGAATGAATGTGTATAAGCTAATGGGTATCGCAAAATATTGCTAAGAACTTAATAGCATTTTTTGAAATTCCAGCAGCATTTTTTAACAAGTTCAACTATTTATCGTGGGAAGTGTCATGGGAAGAACACTTGGGGTCAGACTGCTGTATTCACATACCGGTTCTCCAGCGTGGTAGTCAGGAGTCACTTAAATTTGACCTCCATAAATGAGGATAAATATATGCCTTGCTCTCTTTATAATGACAAAATATATGTGAAAATATATATGAAAATATATTTTTCATTTTAAAGTTTCCTGCATTTGTACAAACTGCTTGCTATAAAAGTAGGTGAATAATCAACTAAACATGACCCCTAGTTACAACTTACTTTATTATGCAACATAAATTAACTTATTTTGAATCCAAATATAAAATGATGAAACCAAAAAGCCAAAAAATAACTGCTTATCCTAACCTCTTAATGTTATTTAGAACACTATGGTTATGATTAAGTGACAGTAGGACAGCTTGAGGAAAAGAAGGGAAAAAAAAAATCAAAATACTAGAATTTTTTTTAGTTTAAGGGACATTAAATTCCCTCTGCAGTTTCAGCTGATACCGTGCATCTTGCGTCAAAGGAAACACATACAAGTTTTAAAATTGTGATTTTATTTACTTTTTAGGTTTATTATTTCCGACAAGGACATGAAGCGTATGTTGAAATGGCCCGGAAAAATAAAATTTATAGTATCAATCCCAAAAAACAGCCATGGCATAAAATGGAACTACGGGTATGGTGTTTATAATTTAATAGTCCAAAAAGATGCGATTATAGAGGAAATTGTATTGAGTGTTACTATTTTCACTATAAGAAACTGTATCATGAAGATACCTTTTCTAATTGGAACAATCTGGGGAGTAGAAGGTGTTTAATTTCTAAAGAAACATAAGATTGAATTTATATATTCCAGTAGTTTATAAATTGGGAATAAAATGTAATTATGGTGAGAACTGGACAACATTAACATCTAAGGCAAACTTCATCTTTGTAAATTTGGAAGTATTTCTGGGTTTATCAGCAGTAGTTTAAAATTATTTCCATGTTCTTGGAACTGTGTTAGAAAACTCTTATTTCGATAAAGTTTTCCTTTTTCTTTTTTCTCTTTCTTTTGTTTTCTCTTTTTTAAATTGACATATAACTTGCATACTATAAAGTACACCGATAAGTACACAGCTCAGTGGATTTTTACATATACATACAGAGTAATCACCTAGATCAATATTAAAATGGATAACTTTTTTTATTATGTTTAGCAGTTTATTTTGTGAAGATGGTTTCTTATTTTCTGTATCTTCCTCAGGAACAAGAACTGATGAAAATAGTTGGCATAAAGTATGAAGTGGGATTGCCTACCCTTTGCTGCCTTAAACTTGCTTTTCTGGATCCTGATACTGGTAAACTGACCGGTGGATCATTTACCATGAAGTAAGGACTGTTGAAAGAGGCAATAGTTTCTTAGTATTGTAGATTATTTTTCAAAATCCAGATAAATTTGAATGCCTTTTAGATATTTGTAAGTATATGACCTAATCAGTGTGTTTCTGTTTGTACTTAGGTACCATGATATGCCTGATGTTATAGATTTCCTAGTCTTGAGACAACAATTTGACGATGCAAAATATAGGCGGTGGAATATAGGTGGGTAATTTATTTAGAAGCTGTAATGTTTGCTTTATCTAATAAGTGACTTACTATTTTTCATAATTTAGGTAAAGATAATCAGAAATATTGCCATTTGCAGGGATGTTAATAAGAAAGTAAGATATTGTGTCAGGAATTTATTTATTTTTAAGAATGAAAATACTTCTAATTTAGGTGATGCTGAAATTCCAGACATTTTCTCTCTTATATTTCTTAACTATGTATAAGATTGTTTATAGCTATTCCTTCTGCTGTTTTATGTGCTGAATTAAATTCTTATCCAAAGGAATTAATGACAGAATTCAAACTTGAAGCAAAAGTAGTCTTCCAGTTCAAAATGTTTAATAATTTGGACTGGGACTAAAACTGAACTGACATTTTTCTTTTATTGGTTAACTCTGTTAAAATTAAAGCTAATATTGTAATCAAGACTCAGAAAAACTTCTAAAATCCTTAGAAGTCTCCAGGCATTTAAGGTGCATTAATTTATGTTCAGATGGATGTGCTATTTTCTAGAGTATTCCTTTTAAAAATTTCAGACAGGACCACTGTGTCATCTTGGAGTAGACTCTGGTGCCCCTATGGCTTATTTGGTTTGAAAAAGCACATCAGTTGACGTGGCATTTCATCCCTCTTCCAGTGCCATTGGAAGGCCTTTGTGTGGTGATTTGTTGTCTCTTGTTTGGTCTTGGTAAACGTAGAGATTTACATGTGTGCTGTAAAAAGAAAAATTATGGAAATGCAAGTCATTAAAATTAGGGACATGCAAGTTACAGAAAAAAATTTACATCGCATGTACCGTTTCTCTGGAAGCTTTGAAAGATGTGTTCCATCAAATAAGGGAGAAAAGAAAAAGACACGGAATCTCTGCAGGAGACAGGAAATTCAGAACAGGAAAGCAACAAAAGGAATTCCCAAATAACAGTCAACAGAAGTCTCAGGATAGCATCTGTTTAGCAAGTCTGTAAAACAAACAGTCCAGAAAACATTGTCCTCTAAGAGTGAAATCATCAGGGAAAAAAAAGTGAAATTGGATAAATTGTATAAGATGTTTGACTTTGTGGGAAATTATATATTGAAGAGTGTTTTATAGTTTGAGCTATTAGAGAATGTGGGAAGACATAATCATAAATTCAGAGAAAAGCAACCATAAGAAAATGAAGCAGTTATACAAAATTATATAGGAAAGGAATTGTGTGCTATTTGGCTCATTAGCAAACAATATTTATACAGTGTAGTCATGACAGAGGAAAACTGAATTAAATTAAATTAAATTAAATGCACATACCCTTTATATACAATTATATGGAGAGAGACCAATACTTAATGTCTAAAATTGATGAGTGAAGAAATAGCTATATACTCAGTATTTAGAAAACCGTAAGTAAATTCAAGAAGAAAGAGTTAAAAGTTCTTCTTGGTTTTAGATGTAAGCCTTTGGTACATATGATTTTTTAAATTATTTACATGTGTTAGTTGATAAGATCAATTTCATCTGTTATTTTTGAGGACACGCATCCGCCAATACAAATATTAGCAGTCAGAGTCCAGGAGAACATTCTAGAAATGCACTGACAATCTAAGCAAAGAAATACGGCAAGTATTGGACAAATCAGAGAGATATTTCAAATGGATGTACATCAGAATGTTATCATTTGGATCTTATCATTTTTCTCCCCTAAATTTATAGATTACTATTTCTTCTAAAGTTAATACTAGTTAGTCTTCTATTTCTGAAGATATTTACATGTATCTACCAACTGCCATTTAAAATTACATCAATAATAATTACTTCAGCTTGTCCTCAGGTATGTTTAAGGCTTGCTCTGGTAGACTCTATTCCTTGCTTAACTTTATTGTCATTAGCCTGCAGTATCGTTCATTGTGGTCAGGCACACATTATCCAGTTCTTCCTCTTCAGCGTACTGTCATCAGTCTAGGTACAATAGGATTGTAAGAAATAGCTTCATGAAACTCATTATTATGTTTACTGTAAGGTGTCGGAGGTGTCAGTAATGCTGTTTATTAAATTATGTATTAGCTTCTCACTAAGGGTAGTGTCACTAATATGCATCTGAGGAGCAATTACTCTTAGTCTAGTAATAGATCATGTTTCCCTCTTAACATTGGCCGTTAGAATGCTTGAATTTGAATCTAAATTTGATCCCAGTGCATACCCACTCAGAGTATATATATACACATATATATAACTCAACAACATGCAGTTGTGTTCTGTTAATTTAGCCTGACTCCAGCTTTCTGTCATTAAATTTCTTTTCTTTTTTTAAATACATTTTATGCTATATAGTTGGCCCTCCGTATCCATGGGTTCTGCCTCCACAGATTCAACCAGTCTTGGATCAAAACTATTACAAAGATTAGTTGTTTTCGTTTCTTTTTTATTTGTTTCTATAGGAAAGGGAAAGTGAGTGTACAGATAAGTGTTAGTAACTTAAGGGTGATTGAGTCAAAGGAAAGCAGGTTGGATTGTTGTTGTTTGGTTTGTTTTTAGGCTGGACTCTTAATTGTTGGTTAGAGGAACTTCCCTACAGAAAGTAAGAATTCAAGATAGACTATAAATATTTTGGGGGAAGAAATTATCTGTGGTTTTATTTGAATGAAAAATTTGTGCATAGTCCTAATGATGTGCTAGATTGGTAAAAATGTTTAAGATAAGAGTGAATTTCTCCTTACCATAATAAAATGTAAAAAATGGTGCTGAAAAGTCAGTCACACTTCAGGTGTGCTTATTAAATAACTTTTTCCCTCAGTATTGCTGATTTTATATATTTACTTATTTATTTTGGAGTGTGTAGGTCATTTTTCGTAGGTCTTTTAAAATCATACAGGCAATTTAAGTATCTTAAAGGAAAGAGGAGTAACAACAACAGTGTTTCACTTCAGAGTAATGAGATGGCTTTTATTCTTGTCCAGGTGACCGTTTCAGATCAGTCATAGATGATGCCTGGTGGTTTGGAACAATTGAAAGCCAGGAACCTCTTCAGCCTGAGTACCCTGATAGTTTGTTTCAGTGTTATAATGTTTGGTAAGGAAGTATTGTATTTTTGTTCAGCCTAACTTGTTTTGAATGTTTTCCCCGCCTATTAATAAAATGATAAAGATACTACTTTTAAACACTGAAGTAATTACTTTTACAAGGTGATTTTATTAAAATTGCAATGCAATATTTAGATTTTTTAATATAAAGGTTTTCCTTCCTTTAAGCTGGGACAATGGAGATACAGAAAAGATGAGTCCTTGGGATATGGAGCTTATACCTAACAATGGTAAGTGTATGTTAAGCTTTTTGCATCTGTATTATGGAATTAGTTTCTTAAATAAAAATCTGATTTGCTAACTTGCAACTACAAAGAGTTCTTAATGAAGACCAAGTAGAAAGTATTCATTCCACAAATATTTATTACCTATTATTGACCCTGGAGGTAGGGGAGGCATAACAGTGAAAAAATTAGACATAATCCTTGCCCACTTGGAATTTGTAATTTAACAGGGAAGGTTGAAAATAATTACAGCAAAATATGATACTGATTTGTTAATTATTATTCACTCTAGAACAGGGGTCCCCAACCCCCGGGCAGCGGACCGCTACTGGTCCGTGGCCTGTTAGGAACCGGGCCGCACAGCAGGAGGTGAGTGGCAGGCGAGGACCAAAGCTTAATCTGCCGCTCCCCATCGCTCGCATCACTGCCTGAGCCATATCCCAGTCCCCCCCCCAACCCCCCAACCCCACCTCCCATCCGTGGAAAAATTGTCTTCTATGAAACTGGTCCCTGGTGCCGAAAAGTTTGGGGACCGCTGTTCTAGAAGATGAGCACTTGGGATCAAAGATATTTTTGTAACTCCAAGC
This sequence comes from Stenella coeruleoalba, assembly GCF_951394435.1. Taxonomy (NCBI): domain Eukaryota; kingdom Metazoa; phylum Chordata; class Mammalia; order Artiodactyla; family Delphinidae; genus Stenella; species Stenella coeruleoalba. The sequence goes on along the minus strand of NC_137158.1, from coordinate 15,416,157 downwards.
AGAATACATAGAATACAGTGTAATACTTAAAGTTCACGCTTTTGAGTAAGACTTAGATTCCTATCCTAGCTCTGCTGTCTTTTATCTATGCCATCTTGACAAGTTCCTTTAAATCTCAAAACTCCAGATTCTTAGGATTCAGCTTTTGAAACTATGTAAACTAATACTTTCCTTATAGGGCTGCTATTAGGATTAAATGATATCATATGTGTAAAGTACTTATTATAGAGCCTGACACATGTAAGGGTTCAATGAGTAGGTAATTATAATTAATAATAATAATAACCATCATCTTGCATATGGCCTGATGCATTGCCTTAGGATTTGGGAGTTAGCCTTAGGCAGTGAATATGACATCTTCCTGGAACTGAGAAAAGACCAATGTGGCTGAAGCCTGGAGATTGCATTTTCTTTCTATTTCATTGTCCATGTTTGTTTCAGTTTTAAAAAAATACAACACACACAATTGTATATGCCTAAAAAGGTTTAAAAGGATATATACCAGATTATTAATAATGGTCATTTATAAAGCGTGGGGATATGAGGACTTCCACAAATTATCTTTTACATTATTCTGTATTGTTTGATTTTTTTAATAGTATGTTACTTTTACTATCATGTAAGAATAAAGATTTTAAAAAACAAAAAGAAAAAAAGCCTGACTTGTAACATAGTAGAAATAGTCATTTATAAATGGAGTTCCTCACTAGTTATTGTATTCTAAAAAAGCAGAGAAAAGACAATGTGGGAAAACTAAGCCCAATCTGGTAAATCTTAGAAATGAGAAAATGGTCATGCTGATTTTGTTCAAAACTAGTACTTTCTAGAAATTATCACTTTGCGATACCAATACCAATAATGTCTTTTTCATCTCATTGCTAAATTAGAGCTGTTTAAAATATCTTAATCAACTTGTAAATGTGTTACATGGCTTTTCTTCTGGTTTTAGTTCTCTCCTTTGTGAAGGTTTGAATTTGAAGTCACATCAGACTATTGTGAATATGAGAGAAATGAAGCTAATCGATGTTGTAATGCCTGGGGTATTTCTTGAAATGAATTAGTGACAGTAATATACTACTTGTCTCCTACCTGAATATATTGCTATGTGGAGGGGGTGATTTTTGTTGTTTTTGTTCTATTTGGATACACGTACATAGGCACTTATAGAGTTTAATTACATTTTGGGAGGAGGAGAAATTTTGTAAACAAATAATAGCATATTTCAAAATGTTTCTCTCATGAAGTCTAGTTCAAAGAAAAAATTGCTTGACAGATTTGTAGATTTTATGTCACCACGACCCCCTAATGATTCTGTTAAAGATTCAGGCATGCAGAAAGCATACCTTCATCATTTAAGAGCAAAAAGTGTAAGAATCATCTGTCAGTATTCATAATTCTCTCTGTTCCCACATTTTAAAAAACTGAGCCTTTGATTGAAGCATTTCTGAAAGAATACCACTTTTGCTCAGTTTCACCTGTGTGTTTTATCAAAGTAAACATGGAGATTATACATTATGAAATGATTCAGAAAACTTTTAAATTTGCATCATTTTATAGGAATACTTTCTCCTTCACCTGTAACTGATAATAGAGCAAGTTGTCAGGTATAATTTTGGAGAAGTAATTATATGCTTATCTAGAGAATTATGAAATTAATGTTTTAAAGAATAAATTTTATTGACCCTTGAAACATACTTTCCTTTAATGAAAATAAAGAATATACTTACCATTTACAAAATTATACTTTATAACAATATTAACTCTGATTTCTAAAGGTAACCTAAATATTAGTAAATTACCACATATTTTCACTAAATCTGTTTTCTTTCTTTGTATTTCAGCTGTATTTCCTGAAGAACTAGGTACCAGTGTTCCTTTAACTGATGTTGAATGCAGATCATTGATTTATAAGCCTCTTGATGGTGAATGGGGTTCCAATCCCAGGGATGAAGAATGTGAAAGAATTGTTACAGGAATAAACCAGTTGATGACACTAGGTAAATAATAGTAACACATGAATATAGATAGAAGATGTTGCCAGAAAGCAAAGGAAAAATACTATTATTCAAGCAAAACTTTTTTCCATAATACCATGTCATTGTTTTCAAACATTTTTAACTGGTATTTTTTTTTCAATGCGATTTTACGCAGGGCTTAAATATCTAAAACAGTTATAAATGAGGTTGCTCTAGCTGAATTTCAGAGTAAGGGACCCCAGAAACACCAGGGGTACCGTTGAAAAACCTAGATCCTCCAGAACCTAATTTTAAAATCCTTCACATACTCACGCTGACATGATGCGACTTGAAAGAGGAGGGCTGAAAGCTGAATTATATGGGTAACTGTACCAGTTTTCCTCTTAACTTGATATACGTATACACAATAGAATATTTGTAAAGGGAAGGGAGAAGGTATATGAACTGCTTTGCTTTATTTAAAAAAAAACAGAAAAAGAACAATGACCACAAAGCATGATTATCTGAACTTTTGGTGCCCAAAATAACTCTAAACTAGTGTGGTGGTTTGTATTAACCTAGACTTTCAGTAAGGAATGAGCTTTAAAGAGTCTAAGGGAGAAATTAACATGAATAAGAGCTGAAGATATTGGAGACACATGTTGGATGATATTTTCATCTGAAGTCTTTTAAAATATGGGCAACACTTAATTATTGTCTCAGATACTATCTTAGGTAATTTTAGTAATTATGTCAAAACAATTACTGTCAAACACATAACATAGATTCAGGAATGGCCTGGTTTTAATTATAGAAATACATGTAGATGTTCTTTAATAAGTCAGTTTTATATATTGTCTGTCATCTCTTTTCTTCTAAGGAGTCCATAAATAAATACTCCTAGAATTTTGCAGTATAAATGTAGACATAATAAAAAGTGAGACTATGTGTTAGCTAAACTGTATATATTTTCTATCAGAAGATAGTGGTAGACTAATGGTTATGTGGATTAGAGCTTAAGGCTTAATTCAAGCAGAATTTTGAAATATTTTAAGCAATACAAAAATAAATTTATAAACGTATTTGTTTGTTTATCTTAGATATTGCTTCAGCATTTGTGGCTCCTGTGGATCTGCAAGCCTATCCCATGTATTGCACTGTAGTGGCATATCCAACGGATTTAAGTACAATTAAACAAAGACTGGAAAACAGGTTTTACAGGTTAGAACCATTTGCTGTAGCTACTAACAAAAGAAAGCTAAGTGATTCTTTCACCCTTTTACTGATCCTCTCTAGCCGTGTTTCTCAAACTTCAGTGTGCATGCAAATCACCTTGGGCATCTTGTTAAAATGTAGAATCTGGTAGTAGGTTTAGAGTAGGCCCTGAGATTGTGTTTCTCACAAGTTCCCAGTGATGCTGGTGCTGCTGGTCTATAGACCACACTTAGAGACAAATATGAATTGATGGTCACTGTCTTTGTATTATATTTTATGAAACAATCCAACATATTTTATTTTCTTCTAGATATCCCATTGAAATATTTGTTCATGGATTTTTTCATAGAATAATATTAAAAATTGTGTGTTCTCTTATTTATTTAGCTTATGAATACTTCTGAAGAATGAAATTAAGAAAATTTTGGGTACTTTTTATAGTTGTAGCTTAGTTTGGAATATAACTAGAGTTTTATAAAGATGCAATTTCAGTTAATTTGCGTATGCTGGTTAACAACTTTTGTAAACATTGAGTTCTAATGTTGGGCAGGCTTTGTAGGTTTATTGCCTAAAATGTCTTATCAAAAAGTGAGGTTAAGTCCATTGTTTTCACGTAATGAAATCAGACTTTTAGCTTTCACATTTCTTATGACTTTTGCTTATTAGCAGGCCAACATTTTAACTTAAATAATAATTGCATTAAAACTTTATTTTTGTGATCAGTTTTATAGTACTGCAGTTCTTTACATTACTATTTATTTTAACTTAGGGAAGCTTTTGTTTGTTTGTTTGTTTGTTTGCGGTACACGGGCCTCTCACTGTTGTGGCCTCTCCCGTTGCGGAGCACAGGCTCCGGACGCGCAGGCTCAGCGGCCATGGCTCACAGGCCCAGCCGCTCCGCAGCATGTGGGACCTTCCCGGACCGGGGCACGAACCCGTGTCCCCTGCATCGGCAGGCAGACTCTTAACCACTGCGCCACCAGGGAAGCCCCTTAGGGAAGTTTTTAATCATATTTTGTATTCATATTTTTCTGTGTAAAATGTGCCTTTAGTTCTTTTTAATACTTAGATTGTAATTCTAATTTGATACTGTGTGTGCCTGGTGCTGAAAACACCATTTGTTATTCCTTACTGACTAAGGTAGTGTTTCTCAACAAAAGCATTACGGACATTTAGGGCTGGAAAATTCTTCATTATGAGGGGCTATCCTTTGCCTCTACCCTTAAGTGCCAATAGCAGCCCCTAGTTGTAAAAACCAAAAATGTCTCTAGACACTGCCAAATGTCTCCTGCTGGGCGGAGTCACTTCACCGAGAAACACTTGGAATAAAGAAAACTAAGGCATTGGACTTGACGTTCTGATCTTGTTAGGTATTTCTGCTGCTGCTTCATTAATATTTGTCAAAAGCATTGAGATGAGGAGGAAATCACCTGTGATTTGTGCCTCCCAGCCATCTTCCTCTCGAAGCACACTTCTTTAAGTAAATCATTTTCAACGTTAAAGGTTTTAAGACAGGAAATGGAGAAGAAATTCTTAACTATATCCTTATTTCTCTCTAAGCTCCTAAGTTGTTAAACCTTAGGAGTTACACCCCGGGCTTCAGAGATGGAACAAGACGTGGGAGAATAAAAGGGAGAGAAAGAACTGTTTTCAACACACTAATAGTTGGACTACATCTAGAAAGATAAACTCTGCCATCTCTCACCATTGTTAAAAATATACTTTCTCATAGAAATACTGCTCAACATGAGAATTGCTAAGGTGTACTGTATTTCAATATACATTACAGCTTAATTAGGCTTTTTGGCATTAGCCTAGCTTAGCCAACTTAACCAACTTAGGAAAAAAATCTTTTGGAACAGAGTCCTTACATAAATTAGAAACTGCCTGATTTTTAACTAAATAATGTAGTTGTAGACCTGAGTTATGTTCTTATTTCATAATAATGATGCCTGCATGTGCTATTTCACTGTTTCGAGCTTTTTTGCTTCTCCTCTGCTCATTGGCTTCAGGCTTCTTACAGTTTGTAGTTTTCCTCTTTGATACTTCTAGTTCAGTCTTAAACCGCTGTCAGTTTGCCCTACTGATATTAAATCCTCATGCCTTATCTTACACACAGTTTCTATAGGGTACTCTGAAAATGGCCTGTGATTCTTTTATTAGAATGAGCCTTGTGAATGCTATTGGAAATGCACAGAAGCTTTTCTATATGCTTCTGTATCCACAATTATATATAATTCTTTAAAAATTCCATATAATTGTTTTCTGTTCAAAAATCAGTAACATTTCCTGAGTATTTTCTTCCTTATCATTTTAAGTTGGATGATATTCTAGAATCTGCCTTTGGATTTTTCTTTAGTTACTGAAATAAAATAATAAAACACCAAAATTTTAGTACAGTTGACTCTTGAACAGCATGGATTTGAACTGCACGGGTCCACTTATACACGGATTGTTTTTTCAATAAATACGTACCTGTAGTACTACATGATCCATGGTTGATTAAATCCATGGATGCGGAACCTTGGATACGGAGAGCCAACTCTAAAGTTGTATTCGGATTTTAGACTTCAAGGAGGGCCAGTGCCCCTAACTCCCCCATTGTTCAAGGATCAACTGCATTGTCTATTTAGTGTAAAAAAAAAATTAATTTTCATTTCGTTAGGTTTCTTAGTAAACTAACATGTTCACCATATTTGTATATTTTTGTATCTCATAAGCATGCTGTTAGCTTTTCATTTTTAAATGTCATTTGATTACCAGTAATAGAATTAGATTGAAATTGCTTGGTTTCCTTTTTTAAGTAAAAGTCAGATATGCTTATTACCAAAAAATTACACCATACATGAAAGGACTATGTAAAGCTAAAACTCCACTGTTTCTCTCCTCCTGCTACTCTCCTTATAGTCTTTCTCCCTAAAAGAAGGCCCTGTTGATAGACTAATGTGTCAAATTCAGACATTTTCTATGCCAGTACATAATGTTACTACTCTTTTCCACCCGCCCAACACAAATGACGTTCTGTTTTTTTGAAAACAGCTTTTTAAGGTGTGAGTTTTGTAATTGATTTAAGACTGCAATTAAAAAAGTCTGAATGTCTTGGTTTTAAAATGTGTGTGTGTATTTCTAAGTATAAAGAGATTAATAAGACTTATGCATTTTGTTTGTTTAAAGGCGGGTTTCTTCCTTAATGTGGGAAGTTCGGTATATAGAGCATAATACACGAACGTTTAATGAGCCTGGAAGCCCTATTGTGAAATCTGCTAAATTTGTGACTGATCTTCTTCTACATTTTATAAAGTGAGTATTTTTCCACACTTAATTATATTACTGTAATAATTAATGGCAGTATTTTAAAATGTAAAATGCCAAAACGTAGAGTACAATCATTTTTTATTATACATCATGTCACGTGCTGTGCTATAAGCATAGTTCCACTCAAAATAGGAAGCGTATGTCTGTCTAAAGAAGCAGCGTTTAGTTCACTGGCTGATAATAATTACAGAGTCAAAGAGATTGTGTTACAGTTGTGTTCTGCAATTCAAGTAAGAAAATAGGGATCTTTCTCTAAATCCAATGTTCGATAATAATAATAATAGCAAGCTTTTACTGAATGTATAATGTTTTACCTAAATTAGCTCTTCTAAGTCAGATAAAAATCTTACAGGTGGGAGAGATCATTATCTGGAATTTACAGTTAAGGAAATTGAATCTTTTAGAGGTTAACTTGTTTAATTTTCACAGTAAATGAGTGTGTCTGCCATTTGATTTGAGAACCTTTCATCTTAACATTGTATTGCCCCTATCAAGTTTTGGAACAAGTATTCAAATACATCAGCAGGAAAATGAATTTAACTTTCAAGGTTTTTCTTCTTCAAAGTCAAGTTTACTTCCTCATTCATTAATCCCATACCAAGAGTGATGATAACTACTTCTTAAGACAGCAGGACTTTTACTTCCTTGTCTTAGGATTTTATGCATTCATAGAATGAATTGAGTCTTCTAAATTGAAGCCAGAGGAATGAATCATATGTATATTTTCTACGAAATACAGCTCTGAATTCATACGAAGTTTATTTATATTGGATAATTTTTTCTCATTAAGAGAATTGGGTATTTTATAATTTAAGTATTCACCTATTTTCAGCTTTCATTTTTACATGAAGGGATTATTGAGGCTTTTTTTTTTTTAAACACCTCCAGCTTCATTCTCATTACTCAGCATAATCATAGGGTCCCTTTTCTTGGTATTAGGTGAGTTTGTTTTTGTTTGTTTGTTTTGCTAAGGAATGTAGGTAATTGCAATATAAATAAACCACCAAAGAAAATTCGTAAGGTAAACTTTATGCCCTTCCTCGACCTTATTTCTCTAAAGAAAACTGTTGCCTTCCAACTGGTTTCGGGGCTGTTATTGCTAAGCTTTTGCTGCTTTTCAGTAAAATTGATAATCAAGAATTAATAAGATAATAAAAATTAGTTATCCTCAGAAAACTATTTATATACTTGGTTGTAAAAGTTTATAGTATCTTAACTATAAAGTTTTTAATCTGTAATTTTGTGTTTTATATATGTTATGTACATCTATTTTTCCAAAGAGATAGGAATCAATAGAATCACATGATAGAGTAAATTCATATTTTAGTGAAATAATTTAGATGAAACAATTATTTTTACATTTGGAATAATCTGTGAAATTGTATTTCTTTCAAATAGTTACTTTGAAATGCCTTATAAGAACAGATTAAAATAAAATAATAAAACATTTACATTGTATATATCTAAAAGTAAATCCCTGGCATTTTTTAGAGGTATACAATTTGTTAAGAACCATTTTTAGCTAGTGTTACGTTTCAAGATGTCTAGTATATCTTGAAATTTTGGTAATGGTACTTTTTAATTAAGTTATTTGGCCAAATTTCAAGCAATAGTTATATTCAAAGTGTTGTAATAGATACTTGGAGATAGAAAGAAATGCATAATTATCCTCTTAATACAGTTTTGTAGGGTAGATAAATCTGTAACTATAATATAAGGAAAAAGTAAAAGGAGTTTGTATGAATGCTTAGATGAGGGATAGGGTCACTTCTGGCTATAAGGGTGGGATTTCAGGTACAGGGAGAAGTATGTTAAGATGTTCTGGACAAGGTAGATACTGATTCAGAAGTTAGATGAAAGGAAAGCAGTTCAGGGATGAGGAATGGCATGATGGAGGAAGGTAAATATTTGTTAAGGGAATCGAGTAACTGAAATCAGGTGAAGTAGAGAGTACATGAGCTGAAGTAATAGGGATACAGTGTGCTAAACTCGAGTTTGGACCATATCGTGGAGGACCTCGAATGCTGATCTGAGGAACTATACTTAAAATATGAGCACAGGGAGCAAGGAGCTATCGAAAATATTTGTACCTGAGAATAGCATGGTGCTTGCTATGCCTTAAAAATATTAATTTGACTGCAGTGTCTAATGTTAACAGATAGGGAGGAGACAAAAGGCAAGGGACTGTTGAAATGTTTTTAACATGAGAATAACATGATGCAAATTGCCCTAAAAATATTAAACTGACTGCAGATTGACTTCTACAGCTGACCAAGTAAGAGGTGATTGAGGCTTACTTTATGGAAGTGAGAAAGAGGCAGATGCCAAGAGATTTTGAAGGTAGAATCACAGAACTTGTCCAATGATTGGGTTTATAAGGAGGAGGCAAGGGAAGGAATAGTGAAAAACCATGCATTACTGTAAGAATGGTTGAAAAAAAAGTTAAAAAGAAAAGGGAGAAAGTGGAAAACAACAGGTTTAGACATGCAGAATTTTAGATGGTGTCAGGAATCTCAGGAGAAGAGTCAGACCAAATTATAGGAATTTGGAGTTCACTAACACAGATAAACTGCAGATATATAAGATTATCTGGTCAAAAGGTATAGAAGATGGCTAAAGACAAAATTTTAGGGAATGCCTACATTTAAGAATAAAAGGAAGAAGGAATTAGAAGACAGGAGGTATACTGGCTATTCCTTGTAGACTGAAGAATGAAGGAAGGCATTCCAGGCCCAGTAGTGAACTGAGCAAAACCTGGGAGATGGGAATTGGGCTTGGTGTAATGAAATAGGCCAGAGTGGAGGCTTCACATAGAGTGGAGGGGCAGGGGCAGATGTGTGTGCCATAGGGTTTTGGAGTCAACTGATGAAGAAGCCTTCAGCTTCAAGTTTTATCTTAAAATCTTGTTTTACTAACAGGTTTAAAGGACAAAAATCTCATGACTCCAGTCTTGTATACTAACATTTCTTTGTTATTTAGGGATCAGACTTGTTATAACATAATTCCACTCTACAATTCAATGAAGAAGAAAGTTTTGTCTGACTCTGAGGTATTTAATATTTCATTATGATTATTACTACATTGGTTATGTTCCATATATAAAAAGAAATTTACACACAGTAGTTTTCAGGTGAATGCTGTTATGAAAATTATTTTTGCCTAATGCTGTTGCTAACTTTTTAAAAAAAAATGATTCAGAATTGTTATAATTTTTTTTAAACGGTGGGTGGAGGGAGACTTTTTAATGAGTCAGTAAAGTGTTCCAGCATCATATATACTATGGGTTTTCCAAAATGTAAAGGAGATAATTGGTATTAAAAAACTATAGAATATAGTGAAACCTAGAATATTTTATGAATCTGATAAATTCTTTCTTCAAAGGAAGAAGAAAAAGAAGACACTGATGTGCCAGGAACTTCTACCCGGAAGAGGAAGGTACTAAGTTCTTTGTTTTAACAGAAGTGCCTTATATGAATTAAAATGTATTAAGCATTTTTTTTTACTCTTACTATTTTTAAAGACAGATTAAGTATTAACTTCCAAATCAGTTTCCATCACAACAATGCATGGTTTTCAGAACTAGGTGAATGATGTTTTCTTTTATTTGAATCACTGTATATTACCTAATTATCCAAGATTAAAAATAAAAATTTTATTATATGTATTATTAATATTATTTGAACATTTTAATTTTAGGACCATCAGCCTAGAAGAAGATTACGTAACAGAGCACAGTCTTATGATATTCAAGCATGGAAGAAACAGTGTCAAGAATTGTTAAATCTCATATTTCAGTGTGAAGATTCTGAGCCTTTCCGCCAGCCAGTAGATCTTCTTGAATATCCAGTAAGTATTATTTTTTAATGTGTTTGCACATAGATTTTTTTTTAAATTTATTTATTTATTTTTGGCTACGTTGGGTCTTCGTTGCTGCGCGCAGGCTTTCTCTAGTTGCGGCAGGCGGGGACTACTCTTCGTTGCAAGGTGCAGGTTTCTCATTCGCTTGTTGTGAAGCACCAGCTCTAGGTGTGCGGGCTCAGTAGTTGTGGCTCACGGGCTCTAGAGCGCAGGCTCAGTAATTGTGGCTCACGGGCTCTAGAGCGCAGTCTCAGTAGTTGTGGCTCACGGGCTCTAGAGTGCAGGCTCACTGGTTGTGGAGCACAGGCTCTAGAGCGCAGGCTCAGTAGTTGTGGCGCACAGGCTCTAGAGCGCAGGCTCAGTAGTTGTGGCGCACTGGCTCTAGAGTGCAGGCTCAGTAGTTGTGGCACACGGGCTTAGTTGCTCCTCAGCGTGTGGGATCTTCCCAGGCCAGGGCTCGAGAACCCATGTCCCCTGCATTGGCAGGCGCATTCTTAACCACTGCGCCACCAGGGAAGTCCCCCAGTAAGTATTTTTGAAAATACTTTCTTTATTTGTCAGTTTGATTTTGATATATATATATAAATACATATACATCTCTTATACATGACAGTTTACTATTTATTTTTATGATTATAGTTTATTTCTTTTTATTTCATACACCTTCTCATTATCCATTTGGCTACATAGAGCATCTAAATTGAACAGTGTGGTAGAAAAGAAGTAACCCTGAACTAAGACGCCAAAGAATTGGGTTATTGTCCCAGCTCTGCCTCTTACCAGTTCTGCAGTTTTGAGCAAGTTATTTAGTTTTTATATCTGAGTATATATTTACTATTTTCTTTTCCACACTAATTCTGTGAATTTACTATGGAAATTATTTGGGAAGCAAGAATAATTATACCTGTCTCTAACCTTCCTTACAGGGTTATAGAAGTGGAATGAGAATATTACTAGTTATTTATTCAACATTAAAATAGTTTTTACACTGAAGCACTATATATAAATGTAAGGTGGCACTACTATATATGTAGGTTATGCCAATTTATGATCTTTATGGAATTCGTGGTAAAAAGTTTGAGTAAACATGTTACAAGTATTTATTTTTGCGTGCAGTCTTAGCAATCTAAATTGCACTTCAAGTGATTTTTTTTATTCCTTTTTTCAGTTACTAAAGATTGTATATCAGATAACATTCATGGTTTGCAATTAAAATTAAACGTTTTATAAGAGATCATGACCTGGATGTGGTATCACCAAAGTCTTTATTATCTGTTTTTTTATGTATGTGTTCTAATTTGCAATGATGAAAATAGAGAAATTTCATCAATAGATAAATATCATAAATGACTTGTCATTTTAAAAATCAAGAAACATGTAATCTTAAATGTAGAAGATAAATGTTTAATTCCAGCAGTGTGATAAACAGGACTAATTCAAACCCTACCATCCAAAAAACCTCTTAGAAGAACTGAGCTAATGCTAAAGTGCTCTGGTTTTCATTTCTCTTTGTTTTTGAAACGTGTGGATTTCCTTTTGTTTCTTGCAAGCCCAAGTATGTTATTTTTAATCTCTAAGCCCAGGAGTCTTCACTGGAAACTTCTACCAGATGTTTAAAGAACTAACACAAATTCTACACAGTCTCTTCCTCAAGATAAAGAATGCTTCTACACTGATTCTATGAAGCCAGTGTTACCCTGATGTCAAAACCAGACAAAACAGTACAAAAGAAGAAAGTGCAAAAATTCTTAATATCAGCAAATAGAATTCAGCAATATATGAAAATGATTTTGTACCCTGACCAAGTGGGTTTTTTCCCAGGGATATAAGGCTGGTTCAGTATTCAGGAATCAGTCAATATGTCAATAATTCATTGCTAAAGAAGAAAAATCACATGATCATATCAGTGCAGAAAAGGCATTTGACAGAATTCAGTACTCATTTCTTTAAAGAATGTACATGTTGGGTATGGTGTGGTAATCATTGTGGCCACAGGAGGAAACAAGAATGAGTCTTGGAAGAAAGAAATGTATTACACTTAAGGTCCCAGAGAGGGGTTCACCAAATACCACTTAGGGCCACAGGGGAAAGCACAGGGTCTTAGGTACGTTGCAGAAGACAGGAGCGGGGGCTTCCCTGGTGGCGCAGTGGTTAAGAATCAGCATACCAAAGCAGGGGACACAGGTCTGATCCCTGGTCCGGGAAGATCCCACATGCCGCGGAGCAACTAGCCTGTGTGCCGCAGCTACTGAGCCTGCACTCTAGAGCTCGCAAGCCACAACTACTGAAGCCCGCGCATCTAGAGCCCGTGCTTCACGACAAGAGAAGCCACCACAGTGAAGCCCGCGCACCGCAACGAAGAGTAGCCCCCGCTCGCCACAACTAGAGAAAACCCTCGCACAGCAACGAAGACCCAACACAGCCAAAAAACACAGGGGCAAAGGACAAGCTTGGGCCAGAGCCTTTACTGAGGTTTCCATGAGAAAGGCAAGGCAGGGCATAGTCAACAGCTTAAGACTGGCTACTTTGAATTACTCCAGTTGGTTTTGGGGCATAGGGGTGGTCTCTGGTTGTCTGATACCTGACCCTGGGATGATTCATGGCAGAGGAAATACTGGCTTGGTGTGTGAGGGTTGCTTAAGGGCATGGTTGGTTTACATATGAAAGCTGTATTCCCAGTACAACCCTTTGCCATCTCTAAGAATTGCCTAAGCCCTTGGAAGGGGGCAGTCTCTCCTTAGGTCTGTTTGGTCCCCAAAATGCCACAGTATCAAGAATACAAAAATAAGAAAATTAATATAGTTGGCCCTGTGCTGAGTGGATGCCAAAAAGACAAATACATAATCTAAGAAAACAGAACACCACTAATAATAAAAACAGACTTAAGAAGACTAGGAATAAAGGGGATCTTCTGTAACTTGATAAAGAACATCTGTTTAAAAACCTGTAGCTAACATCATGCTTAATCATGAAAAACTGAATGCTTTCCCCCTAAGATTGGGAGTGGAGCAAAAATGTCCATCCTCACAGCTGCTATTTAACATAGTACTGCAAATTCTAGCCAGTGCAGCAAGACAAGAAAAGGAAATAAAGGGCATTGCAGATTGTTATGGAAGAAATAAAACTGTCCCTATTTGTCAAAGGCAGTAATACTGTTTGCTTTATGGTCAAACATATTTGATCATAATTTAAACTTGATGGGGCAAAGTCAAGTTATTGTATTTCGAAAAATACAGTTACATACTCTGGGGCTATGGAAAAGGTATAGTATTATTTACTCCTTTAAAGATACCATATTTGGATCATTTTATCCTATTCTGTTGCTTTTTTCTCCTTTCATTTGCCTGTTTTTATTGCTTTATCTTATACAATTGTATATACAATATACAATTGATTAGGTGGAGACTTTGGGTGACTGCACTTTTCCTCCGTGGAATGAACTGCAAAGGCTTTGTGACAGATACTTACGTTCATAATTCTTGATTACTACAAAGTTCCCAATTATAGTAATTGTAGTACTGCAGTTGAGGTTACTAGAATTCAGACCTTCACGTACATGGGATGTTAACATATTTTTATTGTTTTTATCTCTTAATTTTAAAGGTACAATTATGTTTCAATGAATTAGCAGCCTTTAGAGTTCATGGGTAGTATAAAGTTTTGGGTTTTTTATATCAAACTTGTAGTTGTGGAACTGAGTTTTTTCGATATTCTTTTAATCTCCTTTTTCAAACACAACTCTACCCTTTACCTCTTTCTGAAGGAAAAAAAAGCAGAATTTATAGGTTCCTGAATGAGAGAAATCCTGTGTTGATTGCAGTAAAAGGTAGAGGACATGAAAAAAATAAAAATGACTTCGGGAATAAAGGGAGCCTTGATGAGGGAAACGAGGAATGATTATTAATAGTTCTAGGACTTGCAGTCATCACAGAAATTGAATGTGAATCCCTGTTATGAGAAGTAATGCACTATTATTATTATATTATTAATATGACCTGTTTTCCCTCTCTTAGGACTACAGAGACATCATTGACACTCCAATGGATTTTGCTACCGTTAGAGAGACTTTAGAGGCTGGGAATTATGAGTCACCAATGGAGTTATGTAAAGATGTCAGACTTATTTTTAGTAATTCCAAAGCATATACACCAAGCAAAAGATCAAGGGTATATAATTGAATTGCTTTCTTTTCTGTTTAAATGAAATGAAATTAGTAGAAAAGTATGTGGAGTAACTAAATGCTGCTTTTATTTAAAATTTAAAACAAAATTGATAAACTTTGTTAGGTTCTTAATGGTATTCTAGTGGAAAAAGGAATTCACATCTTTCTGTTTTATTCCTTCTATGAAAAAACACTAATGTCACTAATGTTTAGGAATGGTTACTTTTCTTGAAGGTAGTGTAGTTGAATAGACATCACGTACACATTGTCCTGATATGTGTTAGAGGTACGTGTGCTTAACTTTTCCAGCTGTTTTCTGCATTAGTGGAAAGGAGCATTTTTTTCCATATAATGCTCATACGAGTCATAAAAATGAGTAAAACTATAAATATCATTTACCTTTCTTTGTCCAAGAAATACAAAAATAATTTAATTGTAATAATGTTTCAGTTTTAGTCTTTGTCAAAAGAGATTGAGAAAAAGCAATGTTTTAAATTCTAAAAACTTTTTGTTAGAAAAATATTTAAATTATTATCTCAAAGGAACAGGCATTTCCTTTCAGGAATGTTTGAACAGTTTTTTTTCTTTCCATAGATTTACAGCATGAGTTTGCGCTTGTCCGCTTTCTTTGAAGAACACATTAGTTCAGTTTTATCAGATTATAAATCTGCCCTTCGTTTTCATAAAAGAAGTACAATAACCAAACGGAGGAGGAAAAGAAATAGAAGCAGCTCTGTTTCCAGTAGTGCTGCATCAAGGTATTTGATTTCTTTTAAATATCATCAACTGATCTATAAGTTTGTCATCTAAATGATAGAACTTGGTGTTTTTTAATACTTCCTTTACTATTCCCTATATTGCAGAATGATATATTTGACATGCAACTTCCTATGATGTGGAGGATTTTTAATCTTTTAACTAAAGCTATACTAGTGTAAGTGCTTAAATTCAAACTGCTAAATCTGTACAGTAAAACAGCATTTTTAGGATAGTGATGGCATCATGCTTTCTGTCATATAACTATAGCATTTACAGCGATCCTTCACTAAATATTCACTTTTCAAAGGCTCACAACCATATGAAATCCACTACAAATCTCATATTTTAACATATTTCATAACAGTACAAATATTGAATCCAACAGTATTATAAGACTGTTTTATTCATCCACATAGAGCTAAAAGAATGACTAATGATACTATTTTATTTTCAGCCCTGAACGGAAAAAAAGGATCTTAAAACCCCAGTTAAAGTCAGATATTGCTACCTCTCCATTCTCTGCACCTACACGATCAATACCACCAAGGCACAGTGCTGCTCAGATAAATGGTAAAACGGAATCCAGTTCTGTAGTTCGAACCAGAAGCAATCGAGTGGCTGCGGATCTAGTTACCAGTGAGCAACCATCCACTTCTTCAGCAGCGAAGACTTTTATTTCGAAAGCTAACACATCTGCAGTGCCAGGGAAAACAAGTAAGAATCAGCTACAGTTTCTAAATTGAAATATATATATAATGACTTTTGTAATTTAAGCATTTACTTTGCCAAATGGAATATATTAGATTTAGTAAATTCCATCAGACACTGTTGGTTTTGCTTTTCTTTATTGTTTTTGCCCGTTTTTCTTTTAAT
Source organism: Stenella coeruleoalba (assembly GCF_951394435.1). Taxonomy (NCBI): domain Eukaryota; kingdom Metazoa; phylum Chordata; class Mammalia; order Artiodactyla; family Delphinidae; genus Stenella; species Stenella coeruleoalba. The sequence continues at coordinate 15,400,020 of NC_137158.1, read as the reverse complement.
TTTTTTTGATAAGAAAAAGAATATTGAGGTTTAGGAATGTCAGTATAGGATAATGCTCAAAAATGGCAACTCTGATCCAAACTGCCTAAATTTAAATCGTAGAACCCAGACTTGCTAGCAGTTTGCCAGCACTTCCCTTCATAATCTTGCAGTGACTGGACAGCTTCTGAAAGGTCTGAAACTATTATGTACGCCTTTTTCCTTTTTGAAAGTAGATTTCTTACGGAAGCTTTAAGCATCGCCCCAGGTTTTATCCTGTTGGCTAATTCAAACAATTCACTTTAGAAGTAATCCCAACCTTCTTGCTTGTTTTAAGGTTAAATAATTTAACTCTTAGCTTTTAATCTTTTGTATGTGTGTTTTAGTTCTAGAGAATTCCATGAAACATTCCAAAACCTTGAGTACTCTTTCAAGTCCTGGTCAGTCCAATTTTAGTCATGCCACTAGGAATAATTCTACAAAAGAAAACATGGAAAAGGAAAAGCCAGCCAAACGTAAAATGAAATCGTCTGTGCTCTCAAAGACATCCGCTCTCTCAAAGTCATCAGCTGTCATCGAGCAAGGTACCGTAGATCTTAACAAATGGTGGTTCTATTGGAAATAATATTTATATCCACTTTTTAGGTTGCTCATTTAAAAGTCACACATTCTGTATTAGTTGATATATTTACTGAGACATCTTCTGATATGCAGCTTTGTGCCAAAAGCAAACTGTATTGTTACTAAATTTTAGAAGCCAAGAAAAACTTGCCCTATGAAAAATAAAAGCATTTTCTGTCCTATGAAAAATAAAAGCATATTCTAAAATCAGAGGCTTTTATGATATAAATTTAGTAGTTTTTAACTTCAGTATTACAAAACCTAGAAAAGTATATCCAAGAAGTTTAAATAAAGTTGAATTTAGTTTTAACGCAGTATAGCACTTCTTTAGAAAAATTTTTGAGTTGTTTTTATATCACAAAATTCAACACACTGACCTTTAAATAATAATTAGGATTGTCTATAGCCAGATATCTATTCTAGCATACAACTTTTGACCCCTTAGAGTTATGCTTCCAAAGTTCTTTTGTCTTCACATTTTCATTGTAAAAGTTTTCTGTTTGAAAGATGAAGCAAGTAACTGATGAAATACACCCTACGACATGTTAAAATAATTATGGCTTCTTGACAGCAGACAGCTCAAGAATAAGCATTTTTCGTCATGACTTCCAGAGTGTCTAGACCATTTCCTTTTCAGTATTCCCCCCAGAAACCTCTCACAATTTAATTTTTCTACTGAAATGACCTCATTTTGATTAATGATATTGGGATCTTCCCACCTCTATAAGTTTAAAATCATCATCCAAATCTACTTATTTCTTTCTGCCTCCTTAACATCTCTGAGATCCATTTCCTCCTCTCCATTCTCACTTCCATGGACTGTCGCACTCTCCTAACTGGTCTCCCTGCCTCAGTTCTCAACTCTACCTTATTCAGTCCATCTTCCACATTTAAGTCAAAGTGACCTTTCTGATCACGTGCACACAGACAAACACACAGAGAGAATTAAGATCCTTCCCTGCCTTTGAATCATACGTGGAATCAGAGTTGAATGTTTTTGCCTGTTATACAAGACTCTTCATTGCTTGGCTGTTGTCTAACATTCAGCTGTCCTTACTTTTCTGTCTCCCTTTGATGTCCCAGCCATCCTGAACCACTTGGAAGTCCCTACATATTGTTGTCCTTTCTTCCTTCTTTGGAATTTCTTTTTTCCTACTAGTTTAATAGTTTCCTGTTCATTGCCTTTTGTGGCCCTTATAATGTTGATAGAACTATTCTTTTTTTATGTTGTCTATCTCCAGTAGAATCTGAGCTCTTGTGCTTGCCCATGCTCATTTTTTAATTGCCTATACTTAGTATATAGTGGACAATCAGTGTTTGAATAAATAAGTAAATAATTTTGTATGTGAGTGTTTTACATTTGCTTCCTTTCTGAACTGAATTCAAAGTTTTGAATGGTATATTGGCCTTGCTTCTGTTAGTCCTGAATCCTAGAGAAATCAAATGTATATAGAGAATTGGTTCTGGCATTATGATAGGGGAGGTCCAATAGCCAATTTGATTCATAGTTTTTGAGTATTACAAATACATAGGAATACCAGTACAGTATAGAAATATAATAAGCTACTATGTAACCCATTAATGATGACTTATCATATAAATATTGGCACTTGAATTAACTATCAGAAACGAGCAGTGCTGTGCAATTGAAATATACTACAAGTGACATATGTTCTAGTAGCTACATGTCGTAACAGCAAACAGGTGAAATTATCAGTTTTAATACTGTATTTTATTTACTCCTTTATATCCAAAATACTATTTCAGTGTGTCATCAGTGTTTCAAAATGTACACTTCTTCATATTCAAATTTAAACTTAATTAAAACTTGAATTCCTCAATCGCTTAGTTACATTTCAGGTGCTCAGTGGTCATGTGGTTAGTAGTGGCCTCATTGGATAGTACAGGTCCAGATGAGTGATTTTTAAAACTTCTTTTTAACTCGAGTTCCTTTTTAAAAGAACTGCATTAGTTCTGAACCTTTTTAGGTTATATATTGCTTTGTAAAGTTGGCCAACCCTGTAGTTTTTTTCCCCTAAAAAAATGCACGTAGGCATATCCACACAAACTTTGGACCATTTCAAGGAGCTCCTGGAGTCCTTGAAGCCAGTCTGTGGAACTTTTGTAGGGTATATGAACTGGATGTTTATTTGCCAGTAGTCTTAATGTAAAACAAATTAAAAGATATACAGAATCTTACAGAATCCTCAGGCAGGTTAAGGGTACTTGTTTGTTAGAAAATACTTTTACTACTTTATGCACAGACATGTTTCTCCCCTGCACCCCTCCCCTCGTCATTATTCAAAACCACTAATCTGAAGAAAGTCATTTGTACTGTGGGGTCAGGAAATGAGGGCTTTGCCTTCTTCCTCTGCTATTGGCTCAGAGACTCCTTCTCTGAGAAGCATTCTCTTTAACAGCACTTTCCATCTCTTTATGGATTTCCTGTAAAATACTGCATTGCAGATCTCCCATCACAACCAAAACAAAAAACTTCAGAATTTTGGAGGAAAAAGTTAGTGGTGGGCTTCCCTGGTGGCGCAGTGATTGAGAGTCCGCCTGCCGATGCAGGGGACACAGGTTCATGCCCCGGTCCGGGAAGATCCCACGTGCCGCGGAGCGGCTAGACCCGTGAGCCATGGCCGCTGAGCCTGTGCGTCCAGAGCCTGTGCTCTGCAACAGGGGAGGCCACAGCAGTGAGAGGCCCGTGCACCGCAAAAAAAAAAAAAAAAAAAAGTTAGTGGTAATGCGTGTTTGTCATCTTTTTCGTCATCTGAAAGGGTAATGGCTTTTTTTTTTTTTTTAAACCATAGAAAGGCAGTTCATCATGATGTCCAGATTGTACAGATTTGGAATTTAATCTTCAGAATTTTTTTATTTTTTAATAAAGCATAATGGTCTTTATCGTGGAGTTTGTTATAATGGGATTTTAATCCTGATAATAGTTGCACACATAGTGGATTTGATTGATATGTGCAGTCAGTATTGCTTATGATTATAAATCAGTCATTTGCCATTCAGTTACATAAGGAGATAGGACTGTTCCAAAAAGAGCCTGTGAAGAAAACTGCCATTTAGTTGCTTTTTTATTTTAACCCTTTTTTAAAAATTCTGTGACCAAGAGTAACTTATTTCTACTCTTGTAAAAAGGATAGATGAAGAATATCAAAGCCATGGTAGTGTTTATGGAGAACAACTGTTATAAATTATTCCAGTAGATGTACTTCCAAACCCCTTGCATAGGAGTTAGTAGGAAAGGAGATCCTTTTTACTTCTGAGGAACATAAGGAAATATTTAGACTATAAATTCTTCTCTGATATCAGAAAGGTCATGATCATCATCACATCCAAGAGAGGATTAAATAAGAGTTAGAATCATTCCAGTCTTGATAGTCCCTATTTCCTCCATCTGTAATAGAAAAAAATGATTAGAGGAAAGTAGAGGGGGATGATAATGCTTATTTATTCCGATTACCAAGTTTAAAGGTCATGGATTTTATGCTAAGATTATTTTCCATGATGGAGCTGCCTGAAGGTAGGAAGACAGAAAAATTCTGTGTTAATGAGGGAAACAAAGTGCTTTGTGGTGGTGAAGTTCCATACGAGTAAACAGGGTCATTTTGTGTAATGAAAACAATGCTCGTACATTAGAATGTGTAGTAAAGGTACTAGGAATAAGAAACCTTGGCTAATCCCAGCTCTGTCATAATTTACAGTATTAATTTAGACAAGTAATTTATTTGCTCTGAGTTTCATTTCCCTCCTGTCAAGTCATCAGTGACTTCATTAAGGATGCTTCTCCTCTGTGAGTTTTAAATAGAAGATAAATAATATCATTAAACCGTTAGCCTTTTGTCAGTTCTTTTTCTCATATTAGTTAAAAAACAATTAGGATTATGGGCTTCCTTGGTGGCGCAGTGGTTGGGAGTCCGCCTGCCGATGCAGGGGACACGGGTTCCTGCCCCGGTCCGGGAGGATCCCACATGCCGCAAAGCAACTGGGCCTGTGAGCCATGTCTGCTGGGCCTGCGTGTCCGGAGCCTGTGCTCCGCGGCGGGGGAGGCCACGGCAGTGAGAGGCCAGCGTACCACCAAAAAAAAAAAAAAAAAAAATTTAGGATTATGTCATTACGTATAAGTATAGCAGTGGACTTATTGATTGGTTTGAGGGTCAAATAAAAAAGCAGTTCCATATATTAAGTGCACTGTTGTTCCCTTTCAGCAGATTGTAAAAACAATGCTCTTGTACCCGGAAGCATTCAAGTAAATGGCCACGGAGGGCAGCCGTCCAAGCTTGTGAAGAGAGGACCTGGAAGGAAACCTAAGGTGGATGTTAATACCAGCAGTGGTGAAGTTACACACAAGAAGAGGGGTAGGAAGCCCAAAAAGCTACAGTATGCAAAGCCCGAAGATTCGGAGCAAAATAGCATGCATCCCATCAGAGATGAAGTAGTTCCTTCTTCAACCTGCAATTTTCTTTCTGAAACTAATATTGTAAAGGAGGATTTGTTACAGAAAAAGAGTCGTGGAGGCAGAAAACCCAAAAGGAAGATGAAGACACAAAAACTAGACTCAGATCTCATAGTTCCTACAAGTGTTAAAATGCTAAGGAGAAGTAACCGAAAAAAGACAGACGATCCCCTGGATGAGGAAGAAGAGTTTGAGGAACTTAAAGGCTCTGAACCTCACATGAGAACTAGAAACCAAGGTCGAAGGACAGCCTTCTATAACGAGGATGACTCTGAAGAGGAGCAAAGGCAGCTGTTGTTTGAAGACACTTCTTTGACTTTTGGAACTTCTAGTAGAGGACGAGTCCGAAAGTTGACTGAAAAAGCAAAAGCTAACTTAATTGGTTGGTAACTTGCACCAAAATATTTTACTTCAAAATCTATAAAGCAGGTACAGTTAAGGAGTATGTAGAACTATGGCTTCTGCTTCCTTGCTGCTATGACGGATTAGGGAATGTTATGATTTGATTTGCAAAAAAAACAAACAAACTTACAAGACACTTCACTTCTTTAAATGAATATATATATATATATAAATATATACATATATATTTTAAATGTTTGCTATTTATTGCCCTTAGATAGGTTATGCATTTCAACATTCATTTCATTTACTGTTCAAAACAAAGGAAATTGAGGCTCTATAATGAATTCCCAATTTATTTCTGAAGAAGACAGTTCTGCTATACTCTTAAGGAGCATAATATTCCTAGTGATAGAGCATTTTATGTTAAAATGAATTATTTTTGACCAAGCCAGGTACATTTCTGTTGATACAGAAGTCTTGTCCCTAGGAGAACAGATGTTACCAGAGTAGCAGTAAATTAAGAAATGTGTTTCCTCTAAAGGTAAATATAAAATTCCCACCATTTGATACCCTGAAAAGTTTAATTTTAATTATAGAATGTTCATCTACAAAGAATCTAGAGGAGGCTTTTGCTGTATTCCATTTCTGCCAAACTTAAGAGAAAATGTACTGATGCAAAGGAAACATATCCACATTGGAAAACATTTGACTGTCTAATTTTTCAGACCTTGATTCTTATGTCAATCACTCAATCTCTGTTTATTGTGCCAAAGACTGAGAATCAGTGCAGTGGAAAGCCTGTTTTTGACTGTCAGGACAGCATACACTTTTTCAATATTGGAAAGGCTATATATTATTCTAAAGAGCAAGTTATTAAAGAGTTATGCTGAGGTGTATCTTTTTTTGGTACTAATAGTAGAAAATAATGCACTGGTGGGTCCTTTGACAGAGATGTTTTAGAGAAAATGTTTAAGTGGTTAAAGGATTCAAGGAAAATACAGGAAAAAGGTATGGGATTTGATGTTTACTTGTTAATCCGGATTAATGTCATTTCTAAACTTTAGACATATCTAATAGGCTAAAATGACTTACAAAGAAATGTGTCTGTGTGTGTATGTGTATATATTGATAAATGGGTATAATTAAATATATATACAAACACATACTTATATACTATTACCCAGGTATAAATTCTTTTTTCAGGATTTTTTAGATAGTGGTAGAATAAAAATAATTTTAAAATGTCATACTTTATAGTTTAATTTTAAGGGGAAGATTGGTTATTTTCAATTATTAAAGGTTTAAAAATAGGCCAAATCACTTTTTATGCAATCATGTTTTATACAGTGGTCTCATTGCACATTGTGTTTTTTCTGCACTTTTTACGGTATCCTTATCACGCTGGTATGTCAGTATACACCCTAAAGAAAAATTCCATTTAATGATTGTGCCTTGTATTCTATTATTTTTTGCATCATTAGTAAAATTAAGTTGTCTATTGTAAATGATAACTATATGACTTAGGAGAATGTATTGCTATATGTACTGCTGTGGAAAAGGAAAGCAGTTATTTATTTGTTTATGGTACAGTTAGTTATTTTATACCTTAAAAACCAACATAAATACCATTTCTATTGTTTAAAGATTATTGTCCATTTTTTTTTAAAGTTTAAAGAATGTAGTATTTTGTGAGGACTGGTATGGTACAAAAATGTAGCCAAAATTTTCGGATACTACATTTTTAAAAAGCGAGGCTGGGGAATATATGTATCAGCATGACCCTGATATAGAAAAATAAAGTCTTTAATTGAACCTTGGCAAAATACATTACATAATTATTTCTATAATATTTCTGGTAGGGATAAATGTTAGCTGTCATCTGATTGTCTTGAAAAAGGATGGAAAGTGATGCATTTGGGCTTTTTAGATTGTTTGTAACTAAATTTGTACAGAAATCCTCCTATGGAATTAAGTAAACCATTTTCCAGATCTTAACTGGATTGCTGTGATTTTGCAGTTGAAAATAATTTCAAATTTTTCAGGTTTTTTGTATATTTATTTTTTTCTAACAAATATATTTAACTATATAATTAAAATTCAATAGTTAAACTCTTCATAATGCAGAAATGGATGGCTTGGTTGTATAGTAAAATGAGTCTCTCAGCTACACCAGTATTGAAAATAATAGTGTGTATGTTTGAAATTTAAGTCATTAATATGTTGCTTTTGAAGGCAGTCTATTTGAAACATGTAATTTCCTGATGTTATCTGCATTGTGTTAGAAAATAAGACTATAAAATCCATTTTTGTAAAAAAAAAAGTATGTGTACAGTTTTAAGGTGTGTACAGGAAAAGGAAGAGCGTACACAGTCTTAAGAGTGAAATATACCGCTAGTAGGGTGTATTAATTCTAACTCATGAGCAAAAAAATGAGTATTTACCATCTTACCTGCAACAAGTAAATGTATTGTTCCTGTTCTAAAGGCACTATATATTTATGACCTTATTTGGATATTATTAGACACTGGTTACTTAGTAAGGCAGAAATGACTTGGATCAGATTCTTTATAATTGAAACACTTAAAAATGTATTAGTAATAACCAGATATATCTAGATTTTATTTTTTTATAATTTAGCTTCTATACGTTGCAAAAGTTGCATTGAGAAATTTAAGTCATCAACATAGTTTTGTTCTACCACTTGGAAAATACCTTCTTTGAGACAGTAACACCATATATATACTGTTTATAGGTCAAAAGGAAATGTTGGCAGTTGTTTTAGGTGAGCAATAAAAGAATTTAAGTTTCCTGAAAGTTTCAGAAATATAACTTGTTATTACATTCGTAGAAAATGTAAATCAGTTTATGTATTTTTAAGTACCTAACCCTAATATTCTCTCCCTCCACCCCAACATTCTCAAGTCCCAATCAAATCTTATAAAATTACAAAATGTTGCAAATCAGCAGATTAAACAGTCAGTCTAATTACAATCTCGTAACTCTGGGCAGTAGACATACTTCTTAAAAATTTTATTCTTTGCAATCTGCTATTGTGGCATTGGACTGTTCTCTGCATATATTCATGAACTAAAGATTTGGCCTTGCTTTCATTGTTTTTATTATTGTACAACATCACAAATTTGAAGACTATTTGGTAGCATTGTAACAACGATCTTCCTCCTTAAGTAGAATAATTGTATAGAATATTTGTGAGCATGTTTAGGTCACATCTGAGACACGAAGTTTGGTTGAATCTAGTATCACTTGGAAATGATGTAATATACACTGATCAGCAAAAAGATCCTTGTGCAGCATGTATGTTAACATCTAGAACTGTCCCTTATCTGCAGTGCAGTAGATTAATCAGACATTTTAACAAAAGTATTCAAATAACATTTTTACCTTATATATTAGCAACATTTACATGTTTTGAAATATGATTTGTAATATAAATTAGTTTCTCCAGTTTATAGCGTTTAATTCTAGCATTCCATTTTATACATGCAAACATACCTCTCTCTCAGATGTCAACTGGAAGCAATTTTGACTGTTTTCTACCTAATGAAAACAAATTGTTATTCTGAATGTTTTTGTCCACCTGAAATTTACTGTTGAGTAGGTTGAAAGGACCAAGATACTTGAGTGTTTAAAAGGGCTATAATTTTTCTCATATGCAGGAAATATATGATTTTAAAAGTCATAATAGGGGAAGTACTTTTATGTTCTGTGAATTACACCCATATTTAGTTGTTTTTTTTTGGTTTTGTTTTTAAACAGGTTGAGAAGTGGTTTAGTTAAACTTAGGCGACAATTTATTTTCCTACTAAAGTCGGAAAATATACCTTTTCCTCACTTCCCTCCTTGCAGTTCCCCTCATTTCCCAAATTTCCAAGTGATTTGAACTAAATATTACATTTACTAAGAAGCTATTTTTGTTCTTAATTATACTGAGCTAAGGACTCCAGATGGAAGGTCATTTTGTACTATGTACAATACCCAAGAAGAGGTCACATTGAGTCAGAAGACTGTAAGTACCGCTTTTGACGCTCCAGATATAAACCTTGTACACACTGTAATAAAACAATTAGAAAATATTATGAGCTATAAATATATATTATTTTTAGTTTTGATAGCTCTGTGTTGAAATACTTTTTTAATGCAGATAAAATCATCAGGAAATTAACCTTATATGGCACAAACCAAATACATAATAGTGGGTGGCTATGAGTTTCTACATTTAAGGAGCTAAGAAAATAGGTTTGAGACGATATATAGTACACACACCTATGAGGCAGATGCACACACGCTTGTTACTGTTAAGATTGTGCGTGTTGATTGAAAGGCTACAAATTGCGACAAAATACAAAGTTACATTTTTGGACCATATTAAAACTGCAAGAAGATGGGGTCTTATTTAAAGATCTTTTAGAAAACTGTTAAATCCTGTCACACGATATTTAGACGTGTAGAATGTAGCTCAATTTTAAAAAGTAACTGACCTAGAGAGTTAATGTTGAAACTGACACATTTGCAAATTAAAATGCTTATTTTGTACAGAAAACAATGTTAAACACAAGCAAATCTGTTGTATGTAATAAGTAACAGAGTTTAAAAACAAATTAATTATTTAGCTTTATTGAGGTTTTTGGTTTTTTTCTTTCTGGAAACCTGGAGTATCATGTTATAAACGGCAGTCTCACACCAGAATAGCAGTGCCCTTTGTTTTTGTACATATTGATTGGACCTTTCTTTACTGTTAGGTGGACACTTTCTATGTTAGTTTTGAAGCATAATTCTTTGAATCCTTTTATACAAACTAGAATGTATGTGTAAGAATTCCTGTCCCTGCAATGTAGTAACTACAAACTTATTTTTAAATAAATAGAAAACTTGTTTTTCTAAGCTATTTTGTAGAGCCTCATGATTTCTTTATGTTTTTTGGTAACACATAAAGCACTAAGTACATAATTTCAAGAGGTATTATGTAAATGGTGGTACAGTAGTGTCTCCAGTGCCCTGTCTACTTGGCAAAATGTTGAAATACATTAGCTAATTAAAGGATTGTGGGTACCCTAATGTAACTCAAGTCCAAAATAACCAAAGGTTAAAAATGTCATTTGCTTTTCAATGTGTACACTTAAAAACTATATTGATTTGCTGCTATGCATAAGTTACTGTACTGGGTATAATACTTCAATATTCAGACTTCTCTAAGATATATTTCAAAGAAACAGTTTACATAAGTATTTTCTCAAAAGTGTGAAGTGAAATTTCTGGGAAAATTAAATGGAAGAACGATGAAAACGTTTCATTTGTTACGCAGTTATACAAAATGAGATTCATAAGGCTATTGCTGTTTTTCTAGAAATTTGTTCAGATTGGTATACATTTTTATTGACATCCTGAGAATCTCAATTTTAGTATAAAGAGTGCATAAGGCTACGATAAATGAAAACTCCAATTAAGCACATGAGATAATTTGTGAATTTGTAGCTATCAGTGATCATTTCTCCTTAAGAAATTTGTTTAAATGACTTTGTATAAAATAAATTTCTAAGTTGAGGAAAGCAGGTAAGCATTCCCAGGTACCTTTTTTCTTTCTAAAGTATGCTGATACTAATACCTAGTTTATACTTAGGAGAACCAGCAAAGAAAAAAATTATTTTTAGCAACCACTTTTTACTAGTTTCTCTTTTGTAATAACATCAACTTTATCTTCTAGGCTAAGCGTTTCCATTATTTGAGAACAATAAGATTAAAAGCCAAAGCTCAAAATGTCTGTTTTTGCAATAGAATACCTTGTATTTGTAATCTTTTTGCATTTAACATGTTTTACCATATATAGATTATTCTTTTTGGTTTTGTTTGGGGAAAAAATAGTGGAAAAGATTCATTTAGTACCTTTCTGTCTAATATATTAGACATGTTGACAACACAGTGTAACAGGATGAACTGGGGTTGTGGAGTTGAGTCATTTCATCTCTGAGTTTCACTTTCCTCATCTGTAAAGTTAAAAAAATTGATTAATCTGCAATGTCCAATTCAATTCAAATGATTTATGATTATTTCTCATGTGTATATTGTCTTCACTCATGACTCAATCTTGGCTTTTCTATTTAGTCCCTAAAGAAAATATACCATTTAATGTGTAGCTTTCAGGCAACCTGTGCCTTGTGGCCATGACCTGATTGTAGTTATGAGATCTTCTGAACCCTTAGTTACAACTGTGCTGTTGCAACACACTATAAATTGTGAGTTGAGTTGAAATATTTGTTTACTGGTAATAAAAAGTACTAAAGTTTGTGATTTTCCCAAGGGCCCTCTAAAGAATCTCAAGGATAGTTTTAGTGTAAAACACATCCTGAAATTTTTATTTAAGGTCCAGTCTTGGGAAAGCAAAGCCAAAAGAGTTTGAGAAAATTTAATCATGGGTGCCTGAGAATAATAGTTGGTTTCCCATTTAATTAAAAATGAAATAAAATATTTAAATATAGAAGGCAGAACTATTTTAAGAAAACTTAGATCTTTGGCAAGTGGAAAACGTTTGTTCCTTGTTTTGGCCTTTGTTTTAATAAAAAGGACAAAGTCAAAGCAAAGCAAATTACTCTGATGAGATATGGGGAATCTGAGCAGATTATTTAGAAGTTAAAGAGCAACTCAGTCTTCTTTCAAGCTCTTTGAAAACAAGATTATTGTAACAGAAAACCAAATTCTACTTTGGTATTGACATAATACTTAGCAATAAAGGTTTTACAAGCTCTTCCCTCCCCCTCTTCACCTGAATAAGTGCATCAAAGGGAGGGTAACTGTCAAATTTTTAACGCACTTTATAGTTTCTTTTCAGGCTCTTAATTCTCTCTGCTACTTGTACATACTTGTTTTTCATATTTTGGAACAAATAGACACTTCAGGACAAAACTCTTTGTCCTAGAAAAACTCATTCCATTATCCTGATATTCAGTTTTATTTCTCTGTCACTATTTGTTCTTGGTCTCAACTACCTACATGAATTACAAATTTCAACCAAAGTAACTAAATTCGATTTCAGAGAAAATTGGAAGGAAAGTAATTTGAAAACTGTCAGGTGCAAGCATTTTTGTAGAATAACAAACTCATGAATACACATAACTTCTAAATATTAAAATTGCAAAAATAAACATGTTCATTAAATACATGACCCAAATATAGCCACTCCATAGTATATAAATATAAGCTGAAGTATATAAACTTGAAATTATGCTTAGCAATATTTCAGTATTGAATTTTATAATTAAATAGGTACCCAATGATTAACCATTAATTCCGTTTAATATTAGTCCAAAGTTTTAAGTTACCTGAAGATCTTGGAAATTACGTTCAAGCTGACATACTACAGAACATAATTACTGTTACAAAAACATTTGTCAGAATTATGATTCAATTAATTTGAACACATATTTTATGTTTTTAGCTCTTCCAAATATTATGTAAGAGTAGTGTTAGCTTATCTAGTCAGTAGACCAGCATGAGAAATTCAGGGGCTTCAGATTAACTCGTCTCTTCTTGAGATAGCAGACACAGTTTTCATTTTTAAAAAAAGCAAAATAGGGCTTCCCTGGTGGCGCAGTGGTTGAGAGTCCGCCTGCCGATGCGGGGGACACGGGTTCGTGCCCCAGTCCGGGAAGATCCCACATGCCACGGAGCGGCTGGGCCCGTGAGCCATGGCCGCTGAGCCTGCGCGTCCGGAGCCTGTGCTCTGCAACGGCAGAGGCCACAACAGTGAGAGGCCTGCATACTGAAAAAAAAAAAAAAAAAAAAAAAGCAAAATATTCTTGCATTATACTCCATATTTATATAGAAAAGACAGCCATTTTTTTAAAACCAAAGTTACTAAATAAGTTTAATTTGTCCAAAGATTCATCTTAATTATATAATTGAAATTCTTAAAATATTTGTGAGCTTGTTGCTTCTGTAAGACTTTTTAATGTCTCTTACTTAAAATACTAGAAATTTAGTTTCTCTATTTTCTGTGAATTTGGGAAATATTGTTTATAAAAACACATTTATCTCTATAAACCAATCAGAAGAGAGCTCCTTTGAAGTCCTTTAAGAGATGCTTCAGTTCAATTTATGAATACTTTCTGGTAGTAGGAAACCATTTCATACTTAAGAGAGTAGAGGCTTTGGTTGGTTACAGACAGAAACACAGATCTTATAGCTTCATTTCTACAACTTTAGTCAGTAACAAGTCAAACATAAACGCTGTCAACTGAAAAAAAATAAAAAGCACAACCTAAAAGTTGAGAACGGTGTTCTGTTCAGTGGACAAAACTGAGGACTTAAGCCTAGGACACAGGATCTCAGCTGAGAAACTGCTCAGAAGAGGTAAGGGAGGAGCCAGAATATATAGGAGTTTTTGCAACAAAAACCAGGTAGTCAGAGCATCAAAAGATTAAAGAAAACCAGACATCACAAGTTTCAGAATTTAGTGCTTTTCTACATATGGGAAGATGCAAGAGTCTGGGCTCTCTGAAATCATTCCTTTGATATGCATCTCAGCTATCTGGGGCCAGGATCCTGTGCTTTCTCACCCTGAGTCTCCTCAGGGTACACCGTCGGGGTGGCTGCAGCAGTCGACTGCTAGATGGGGGGGCATGCTGCCTCCATCCTGAGTTCCCTCAGGGCTCACTGCCAGGGCAGCTGTAATGTGGTGGCTTAATGGCTGCCTTTGTTTACTGATATGGCAGGTGGCATTCTTAGTTCACAGTGCTCCCTCATGATCATAAAATCAACCAATGTTTGGGAGGCATTTCATGAACAATTTTTGTCCCATGGCACTGAGAAATTCATCCCAGATCAGGCAAAGATTTTTTTTTTTTCCGCACTATGCGGCACATGGGATCTTAGATCCATGTGGGATCTTAGTTCCCCAACCAGGGATCGAACCCAGGCCCCCTGCATTGGAAGGTGGAATCTTAACCACTGGACCGCTGGGGAAGTCCCTGAAGATTTTGTTGATATGCCATTCCAGGGGCTAATTTCTGGATTAGGCCCGGTTGATAATTTAAAATTCTCTGGGTGGTGGAGACATGAGGACCTACTGTCTGCACAGTGTCTGGGTGCTGGGCTTCTTCCTGTACCTCTTCTCGCTGCAAACCCCAAGTATCAGAAGACAGGCTGCCTAAAGTCATACTGAGCTCACAGCCATCTCAAAACACACCCCTTGACAAGGCCCTGCCCATTAGAGGGACAAGACCCAGCTTAACCCACGAGAGGGCAGGCACCTGTCCCTCCCACCAGGAAGCCTACACAAGCCCCTGGACCAACCTTGCCCACTAGGGAGCAGACACCAGAAGCAAGAACTACAAGCCTGCAGCCTGTGGAAAGGAGACCACAAACGCAGAAAGTGAGACACAAAAAGAAATATGTTACAAATGAAGGAAAAAGATAAAAACTCACAAGAACAGCTAAATGAAGAGGAGATAGGCAATCTACCTGAAAAAGAATTCAGAGTAATGATAATAAAGATGATCCAAAGTCTCGGAAAAAGAGTGGAGGCACAGATCAAGAAAGTACAAGAAATGTTTAACAAGGAGCTAGAAGATTTAGAGAACAGAGATGAACAATACAATAAATGATGAAATACACTGGAAAGAATCAACAGCAGAATAACTGAGGCAGAAGAACGAATAAGTGAACTGGAAGACAGAGTGATGGAAATCACTGCCACACAACAGAATAAAGAAAAAAGAATGAAAAGAAATGGAAACAGTCTCAGAGACCTCTCAGACAATATTAAATGCATCAACATTTGCATTATAGAGATCCCAGAAGGAGAAGAGAAAGAGAAAAGTCCTGAGAAAATATTTGAAGATATAATAAAGAAAACGTCCCTAACATGAGAAAGGAAACACTCAAGTCCAGAAAGAGCAGAGAATCCCACACAGGATGAACCCAAGGAAGAACATGTCAATATACATATTAATCAAACTGACCAAAATTAAAGACAAAGAAAAAATAGTAAAAGCAACAAGGGGGGACTTCCCTGGTGGTCCAGTTGTTGGGACTCTGTGCTTCCACTGCATGAGTTCAATCCCTGGTTGGAGAACTAAGATGCCACATACCATGTGGTGCAGCCAAATAAATAATAAATAAATTTAAAATATAAAAGCAACAAGGGAAAAGCAACAAATAACATCCAAGGAAATCTCCATAATGTTATCAACTGAGTTTTCAGCAGAAACTCTGCAGGTGAGAAGGGAGTGTCACAATATATTTCAAGTGATGAAAGGGGAAAACCTACAACCAAGAATACCCAGCAAGGCTCTTATTCAGATTTGGTGGAGAAATCAAAAACTTTACAGACAACCAAAAGCTAACAGAATTCAGCACCACCAAACCAACTTCACAACAAATGCTAAAGAAACTTCTCTAGGTGGGAAAGAGACCAGCAACTTAAAACACTTCTGTATACATATAGACTGCTAAATCAAAACCTCTTGGGAACAGCAAACCCAAAAACTACAATAGATACACACAAAAAAGTAAAAGCAACACAAACACAACACTAAAAATGGTCATCAAACCACAAGAGAACAAAAGAGGAAGGGAAGAAAAATGACTTACAAAAACAAACCCAAAACGATTAAGAAAATGGCAATAGAAACATACATATCGATAATTACCTTAAATGTAAATGGATTAAATGCTCCCACCAAAAGACACAGACTCGCTGAATGGATACAAAAAGACGACCCATATATATGCTGTCTAAAAGAGACCCACTTCAGATCTAGGGACACATACATACTGAAAGTGAGGGGATGGAAAAATATATTCCATGCAAATGGAAATCAAAAGAAAGCTGGAGTAGCAATTCTCATATCAGACAAAATAGACTTTAAAATAAAGACAGTTACAAGAACAAGGAAGGACACTATGTAATGATCAAGGGATCAATCCAAAAGGAAGATATAACAATTATAAATATATATGCTCCCAACATAGGAGCATCTCAATATATAAGGCAAACGCTAACAGCCATAAAAAGGGAAATCGACAGTAACACAATAAGAGTGGGGGACTTTACAGCACTTGCACCAATGGACAGATCATCCAGACAGAAAATTCATAAGGAAACACAAGCCTTAAATGACATATTAGACCAGATAGACTTAATTGATATTTATAGGACATTCCATCCAAAAGCAGCAGAGTACACTTTCTTATCAAGTGCACATGGAATATTCTCCAGGATAGATCACATCTTGGGCCAAAAATCAAGCCTTGGTAAATTTAAGAAAATTGAAATCATATCAAGCATCTTTTCCAACCACAATGCTATGAGATTAGAAATCAATTACAGGGGGAAAAAACTGTAAAAAACCACAAACACATGGAAGCTAAACAATATGTTATTAAACAACCAATGGATCACTGAAGAAATCAAAGAGGAAATCAAAAAATATCTAGAGACAAATGACAACAAAAACACGACAACCCAAAATGTATGTGATGCAGCAAAATCAGTTCTAAGAGGGAATTTTATAGCAATACCATTTTACCTCAGAAAACAAGAAAAATATCAAATAAACAACCTAACCTTACACCTAAAGCAACTAGAGAAAGAAGAACAAACAAAACCTAAAGTTAGTAGAAGGAAAGAAATCATAAATATCAGAGCAGAAATAAATTGAAATAGAGACAAAGAAAACAATAGCAAAGACTAATGAAACTAAAAGCTGGTTCTTTGAGAAGATCAACAAAATTGATAAACCTTTATCCAGACTCATCAAGAAAAAAAGGGAGAGGACTCAAATCAATAAAATTAGAAATGAAAAGGGAGAAGTTACAATTGACACCACAGAAATACAAAGGATCATAAGAGACTACTACAAGCAACTACATGCCAATAAAATGGACAACCTGAAAGAAATGGACAAATTCTTAGAAAGGTTCAACGTTTCAGGAGGGTTTCTTTTCTATTTCAGGAAGAAATAGAAAATATGGAGAGTCAAATCAGAAGTACTGCTATTGAAACTGTGATTAAAAAAACTGCCAGCAAACAAAAGCCCAGGCCCAGATGGCTTCACATAATTCTACCAAACATTTAGAGAAGAGCTAACACCCATCCTTCTCAAAAAATTCCAAAAAATTACAGAGGAAGGAACACTCTCAAGCTCATTCTATGAGGCTACCATAACCCTGATACCAAAACCAGACAAATATATCTCAAAAAAAGAAAAGTACAGGACAATATCACTGATGAACATAGATGCAAAAATCCTCAACAAAATACTAGCAAACTGAATCCAACAGCACATTAAAAGGATCATACACCATGATCAAGTGGGATTTATCCCAGGGATGCAAGAATTCTTCAACATACATAAATCAATCAATATGATACACCACATTAACAAACTGAAGAATAAAAACCACATGATCATCTCAATTAGATGCAGAAAAAGCTTTTGACAAAATTCAACATCCATTTATGATAAAAATTCTCCAGAAAGTGGGCGTAGAGGGAACACACCTCAACATAATAAAGGCCATATATGACAAACCCACAGCAAACATCATTCTCAATGGTGAAAAACGGAAAGCATTTCCTCTAAGATCAGGAACAACAAGGATATCCACCCTCTCGTCTTTTATTCAACATAGTAGAGAAGAAAAACAAATAAAAGGAATCCAAATTGGAAAAGAAGAAGTAAAACCGTCACTGTTTGCAGATGACATGATACTATACATAGAAAACCCTAAAGATGCTACCAGAAAACGACTAGAGCTCATCAATGAATTCAGTAAAGTTGCAGGATACAAAATTAGTACACAAAAATATCTTGCATTCCTATACACTAACAATGAAAGATCAGAAATAGAAATTAAGGAAACAATCCTATTTACCACCACAATAAAAAGAATAAAATACCTAGGAATAAATCTACCTAAGGATGCAAAAGACCTATACTCAGAAAGCTATAAGATGGTGGTGAAACAAATAAAAGATGACACAACAGTTGGAGAGATATACCGTGTTCTTGGATTGGAAGAATCAATATTGTGAAAATGATTATACTACCTAGAGTAATCTACAGATACAATGCAATCCCTATCAAATTACCAATAGCATTTTTCACAGAACTAGAACAAAAAAAATTTACAATTTGTATGGAAATACAAAAGACCCTGAATACCCAAGGCAATCTTAAGAAAAATGGAGCTGGAGGAATCAGGCTCCCTGATTTCAGACTATATTACAAAGCTACAGTAGTCAAAACAGTATGGTACTGGCACAAAAACAGAAGTATAGATCAATGGAACAGGATAGAAAGCCCAGAGATAAACCCATGCACCTATGATTACCTAGTCTATGACAAAGGAGGGAAGAATATACAATGGGTAAAAGACAGTTTCTTCAATAAGTGGTGCTGGGAAAACTGAATAGCTACATGTAAAAGAATGAATTAGAACATTCTCTAACACCATACACAAAAATAAGCTCAAAATGGGTTAAAGACCTAAATGTAAGACTGGATACTATAAAACTCTTAGAGGAAAACATAAGCAGAACACTCTCTGACAAAAATCACAGTGAGATCTTTTTTGATCCACCTCCTAGAGTAATGAAAATAAAACAAAAATAAACAAATGGGATCTAATTAAACTTAGTAGCTTTTGCATAGCAAAGGAAACCATCAACAAAATGAAAAGAAAATCCACAGAATGGGAGAAAATATTTGCGAATGAAGCGACCGACAAGGGATTAAGCTCCAAAATATTCAAACAGCTCATGCAGCTCAATATCAAAAGAAAAAATAACCCAATCAAAAAAATGGGCAGAAGTTCTAAATAAACATTTCTCCAAAGAAGACATACAGATGGCCAAGAGGCACATGAAAACATGCTCAACATCACTAATAATTAGAGAAATACAAATCAAAACTACAATGCAGTATCACCTCAACCAGTTAGAATGGCCATCATCAAAAAGTCTACAAACAATAAATGCCAGAGAAGGTGTAAAGAAAAGGGAACTCTCCTGGACAGTGGTGGGAATGTAAACTGGTACAGCCATTATGGAGAACAGTATGGAGATTCCTTTTAAAACTAAAAATAGAGCTGCCATATGATCCAGCAATCCCATTCTTGGGCATGTATCTGGAGAAAACCATAATTTCAAAAAGATACATGCACCCCAATGTTCATTGCAGCACTATTTACAATAGCCAGGACTTGAAAGCAACCTAAATGTCTATCAACAGAGGAATGGATAAAGAAAATGTGATACATATATACAATGGACTATTACTCAGCCATAAAAAAGAATGAAATCATGTCATTTTCAGTGACATGGATGGACCTAGAGATTGAAAGAAATTGTACAAATGAACCTATTTACAAAATAGAAATTGTGTCACAGACCTAGAAAACAAACTTATGGTTACAGGGCGGGGGGAAGGAGGAGGGAAGGATAAATTGGGAGATTGGGATTGACATATACACAGTACTATATATAGAATAGATAATTAAAAGAACCTACTGAATAGCACAGGGAACTCTATTCAATACTCTGTAATGACCTATATAGGAATAGAATCTAAAAAAAAGTGGATATAAGTGTATGTATAACTGACTCACTTTACTGCACAGCAGAAACTAACAACATTGTAAATCAACTATACTCCAATAAAAAAAATTCTCTGGTTCCTGTCTTACTAGTATATTGTTATCCAGGAAATATTTTCCCCTGTCGCTTCTTCCCATACCTAGAATCACACTATTATGATTATTTTATGAGTCATACATATGATCTATTTCCTCAAGATGTTTAGCCATCATTAATTTTGTTGGAGGCCTATTTACACATTGTGTAATGTAAGAGATAACCTTATAAAATAAGATATAAGTAATACCGCTAGTAACATTAAATAAAATCATAGTGAGGCTGGGAGACACAAAGCATAAACAATTTGAAAACAAAGAAAAAATTAAAACAATGATTAATATAACTAGTTGTAATCCAGTTGCAAGAAGCCATGAAGCCCACAGGAGAGCCAGCTGGAGAATCCAAATTCTGGAAGGATCAGGTAGAGAGAAAAAGATAAACGTTCCATCTTTGTTTACAAAGGTATACTTTATCAACTTGTTGTAGGTCATAGCAGCAGAAGAAAGGTTTTTCTGAAAATCAGAGATTAAAAACTAGTGTATTTCTCAAGAGTCACAAAGTTACAAATCATATTTATCAGTTCATTTAGTCCCATGTAATTAATTCCTATGTATCTGAATGAAGTCATCAGGTTTTCCCTTAGAGTTTTGTCATTTGTTATTTAGTTCAGTGGTATTATCTAAAGGCTATCAGAAACTTATATTTGTTTAAAAGCGCTTTTATGAGTCTTCTTGAAGATCTTCATTTTTTAAAGCATCAGTGTAAAATAATGATTGTCTATAAAGGTCAAACCTTAAAATGGCATAGTTAAAGATTTGACTACAATAAAATTGGCAAGAAACTTGGATATTTCTGTGACATACAACATTTTAAGATTACATTATTTCAAGATATATGAGATTTTAGGAGTTCCATATAAATTTTGGAATATCTATATTAATGACATTTATCCATACACTATAAACTAAGATTCACCTCCAATCACTTGGCAATGTTTTTCAAGTAATTTAACATATCAAATAAGCCTATTTAATTTAACATTCCTCTCTGAGATGTCTCAGGGTTCCTTCAAAGCATCCTAGAGTTAAGTTGGAGGCTAAAAGAACTTTAGTTAGAATTTGATATTTGGGAAGTTTTGTTTAAAAAGTTTTAAAACACAATAGGATCATAGGACACTGTGAAACAATACTTATTCATTTAACCAAAATAATAAAAAGATTTCAAAAATCAAATACAAATCACTTAAGGGCATGGAAGCTCAATCTGTTATCAAATAGGAACACTCAAGAAACTTTGTTCTCCTAAACAAGAGAGAAATCAAATACCAGTCTTTTACTAGCTTACCTTTAACAAGATCCATTTACTAATTTAAATTCAATCTAAATTTAGCTAATCCTGACCATGCTTAAAACTTTCTCAGGGTCCCTTTCCACAACCTTCCATCATTTTCTGTAACCATTAGTTTGTCCCTTATTTTTCCATTCAAAAACAAACAGGTCTAAACTTACTTTCTTTTCCCTTAATAAAATGCAATTCTGTTCCTCATACCTTCTATACTGAAGACACACATCCTACTTTCCTACTGTGTACTGAAATGTTTCCTTATTATTTCTATTAGCTTTAATTACATGTTTAAATTAGAATCTTCAACTCTTACAAACCTTAATTTCTAGTGAAAACTAAGAAGCAAGCAATTATTAACTCTTTTACGTTAGCATTCTGTAGATTGTGAACATAATACCAGTGACAATTTCTAAAAACATTTGCTTTCTTATAGAGAACACCTCAGTATAGCACCAAACATATTTATTAGTAGTCTGAAATACCTTTAGTTTCTCTGTTTAGTAACTGATGTCTCAGTATTTTATATTTTGGGGAAATGATCTAGCTGTTCAATAAACTTCCATCATTTAACTTAAATTAGTGTAACTCTAGAATTTTAAGTTACCAAGTATCTGGAGAGATCATTTTAAGTAGACATGTTTAAAACATAATTATTTTGAAAGAGTTCACCCAAAAGCTCTTCTTATTTGCATTTAATTTACTTATAAGAATTTTATATATTAAACTGGGGTAAATAGAGCAGACTTGTTTGGCCTTTAATGTTGGGGACCAGTAGGGGATCCCTTTTGGCTCATTTACCCTTAGGTGCTGTAGTATCAAAACCTTGGTTTTTTAATCCCATAAATGTTCATTTTATTTATCCCATTTCAAATAACCATCTAAAGATTTCTTTATCTGTTTGGGATAAATCTTTTTAAAATTTCTACATTGTTGGGAAAAAAATATCTAGGCTTTCCTTACTTTTTTTTTTTTTTTTTGCGGTACGCAGCCCTCTCACTGTTGTGGCCTCTCCCGTTGCGGAGCACAGGCTCTGGACGCGCAGGCTCAGCGACCATGGCTCACAGGCCCAGCCGCTTTGCGGCATGTGGGATCTTCCCAGACCGGGGCACGAACCCGTGTCCCCTGCATCGGCAGGTGGACTCTCAACCACTGCGCCACCAGGGAAGCCCTCCTTACTTTTTTTTTTCCTGTTAACACTAATTATTTTAATGTTTTTATTAGCATCTGTAATACCCATTGAGGGAAAGCAAAGACTGCAAGTAAAGCTTCCCAAACCAGTTTTTTTAAATTTGTGTTAAACTAAGGAAATTCTTAGGTTAACCATTAGATTTCTTTTTTCCACCTTTAATTTGATTTTTTATAGGTACCAATAAAGCTGCTGTTTATAATGAGAGCTCTTTAAAAATTTACAAATTTAGAAGTTTCTCCAATTTAAAGGATCCATCATTTGGCTATTAATGAGATATATATTCATAGTGATTCAAACCAATAGGATGCAAGAGGCTTCCCCATAAGACAGTGGGGAGGATACCACCTAAATAAGACCCAGAAAGTTTACTCCCAAAAATAATATGGCAGAGGTCGAGGTTTCAATACACACACGCGGGCGCGCGCACACAAGATCAGGTAGAACATTTACATCTCAAAGACACAGGAGGAGAAAGGCAAGGTCCCCCTACGAGGCTTTTGTTTAAGGTCAGAAATCTGAAAAGATATTTTTATCAAGCTGGCTTTCTAAATTTAACTGTATATGCAATAAAAGAGCTCCCTTATTTTCAGAGTGAGATTTCCTTTAATTTCCAATTAAGTAAGTACTCGAAAGTTTGGGTGTTTTTTGTTTTTTGTTTTTTGCGGTACGCGGGCCTCTCACTGTTGTGGCCTCTCCCGTTGTGGAGCACAGGCTCCGGATGCGCAGGCTCAGCAGCCATGGCCCACGGGCCCAGCCGCTTTGCGGCATGTGGGATCCTCCCGGACCGGGGCATGAACCCGTGTCGCCTCCATCGGCAGGCGAACTCTCAACCACTGCACCACCAGGGAAGCCCAGTACTCGAAGGTTTTGTACATACATAAATTTGGCTGGGGTATTAATTGGAGGCTGGCAATATGTCGCTCCTTTTTCTTTTCTTTTGAAAGTTTTATTCCCCATTCAGAGGTTGGTTTGTCAAAATAAAATCGCTAGTGTAGTCAATTCAAGGAAAAAGAAGAGGCCCGTCTTCCCTCTAATAACTCAGTCCAACCCTACTCAGTGTTTAACTGAGCAAAGTGTTCCCAGTCCTTCAACTGAGGATAAACCACTCAGTGTCTAAACTGAGTGAAATCTTCCCAGTGCCTTTCACTGAGGATAACCCAGGTACCTCTTCTTGAAACTAAGTTTCAAGGATAACCTACTCCTCCAGAGAGGAGTTTAACACCACCAAATAAAACTTAGGATTACCAACCAATAATGGGAGATGCTAGAACCAGGACAAACTCACACGAACTCACCTCTACGGAGGTGGATGGGCACAAGAGGCCTCTGCTGGTACCAAGGCTCCAGATCCCCATAGAGTTCAGGCAAAGGGGAGAAGTCCTCTCTGAGTCCCTTCATAATTAGTCACCAAAACCTTTGACCAAAAAAAAATGCACAACCTAAAAGTTGAGTTATGTTTTATTCAGTGGACAAAATTGAGGACTTAAGCCCTGGACACTGCATCTCAGATAACTCTGAGAGACTGCTCGGAAGAGACAAGGGGGGAGCCTGGATATATAGGAGTTTTTGCAACAAAAGACCAGGTAGTCGGAACATCAAAAGATTACTGTTAGTAAAACAAAACCAGATATCTTATGCATCAGAAGATGCAAGAGTCTGGCCTCACTGAAATCATTCCTTCTACATGCATCTCAGCTATCTGGGGCCAGTATCATATGTTTTCTCATCCTGAGTCACCTCAGGATACGCCATCTGGGGTGGCTGCAGCAGTTGACTGCTAGATGGCAGGCATTCTTTGTTTCCATCCTGAGTTCCCTCAGGGCTCACTGAGAGGGCCCCTGTAATGTGGTGTCTAAAAAAATTGCAGTTGTGTGTTTTGACTGGTCTAGTGGCTCCTGGAAGGATCAGGTCAGGGGCTTGCCTTTGTTTCAGCTACCTCTGAACTTTCGCAGGGCTGAAGTGGCCCCCTGGGTGGCGTTTGTCAAAAGGATTTAAAGAAAAATGTACTAACCACAGCTGCCTGAAACAAGGCAGAACAGATGGGGTAAGCAGCAGGCAGACTGAAAAGCTTGGAAGGAAGATAATACATGGGAGAATAAAGGCTTTGAAAAACTTCTATGTATACTAGATGGTCTAGGAGGTAATATGCATGCCAGGGCCACATGCATGCTCAGAGAGGACCTGAGAAGATGCTAAACTTTCACCTGTGTCTGACCTTTAGGCTCCTCACAACAGAAAGTAAAGGCTATGGCAGAATTGTGAACAGGCTGCCTAAATCATGAGTCCATGTCCCAACACAAAGCTAATCTGGGAGGTACATCTTGTGGGGGAGAGTGAGGGCCCTAATTGTTTAAGAAAATCTGTCAGATCAATAGCTGACCCCTAAATTAATGGAACGGAGATTTCGGTGGCCACACATGACAAAGAATACAGTCTTTACAAAAATAGTTTAAAAAACTAACTAAACAAACAACTATGACATTCAACAAACAGAAACAAAAAACCCCGGGAGCTGGGGGGAAGAATCTGATTTCCAGTTACTAGATTAGAATATTCAAAATGTCCAATTTTCAACAAAAATTGAGGCATGAAAAGTAAGAAAATATGGCCCACTCACAGGAAAATAAAATTGCTGGGTTAGATACAAAACTGGTTAATGTTTAACAGAGCAATACCACAACTTTGTAGTTCTGTTTTCCATTGAACAGAAATGATATTTAACTCTACTGGACAAAATCTAAAAGTTAACCTGTAACTTCACTTAATGTGAAATCTTTAAGCAAAATCTTAAAAGTCATATGAAAAGGACTTCATATACTCAGCTGAAACTCCCACACCCAAAGACTTGTGAAACAAATAATTTCATCAAACTTTCTGGTGTTCTCATAATATAAGGGCACCCCTATTAAACCATAGAGGCCATATTTATCCCAGAGAAATAATGAACATATATGCCCACTTTGCTCCTGGTTACAGCTGTATCCTAAAGACTCTGAGGCCCCAGTTTTGTTTTTTCAGATGAGTCACTAATTTTGCTAATCCCCATGGCAACCTATTTCCTCTTTAACCTTAACCAGTCCCCTCACTTACTAAGACCACTTGAAAGATCATCTGGAATATATTTCTCTTACTATTATTAAGGAACCAATTGAATGCTAATAAGTTCTCATAGTGGTCAGAGTAGCCATATTGTTTTACAAAATAAGTGATATTAGTTATTTCACTGGACACCAAGCTACAATAAAGTTTGCTACATAAAAATAGTGTAAAACTTGGAGCAAATGGAACAAGTTTCTCCTCCCCCTTTTCAGATATGCCATTGAATAAACAATTTTAGCTTTTCTAAACACTCTGACCATTTCTTTTCTGACTCTTTGTTCGCTTAAGTGTAAATTTTCTATCCTAGCTGTCTTTGCAAACTACATGTTCTCAAGTGCCAAGCTCATGCTGCTATTAATAATGATGGTTAACATGTGGCGATTAAACCCTTGGGTCAATATACATTATTTATATATATATTAGTTCATTTAGAATGCACAACTGTGAGGTAGGTACAATTATTATTCCTATGTTAAATTAGGAGAAACTAAACACCCAGATATTAAGTAATTTGCACCCCCCCCCTACCAAATGAATTGACTGGATTAATGAGTGATTTCCATATATGATTTATAATATTGGTTCTAAAGGCAATTCTGCCTAAGGTTGGGTCTTATTATAAAAGGCCAGTATACCGACCACCACAAAGACCTTTTTGGACTACCCATAATCATTTTCTGATAACTAGGATTTAACAAACTTCACCAGTCTGGCATAGATCACTTTACTCTCTCTCTCTTTTTTTTTTTTTTTTTTTTTTTTTGCGGTACGCGGGCCTCTCACTGTCGCGGCCTCTCCCGTTGCGGAGCACAGGCTGCGGACGCGCAGGCTCAGCGGCCATGGCTCACGGGCCCAGCTGCTCTGCGGCACGTGGGATCTTCCCGGACCGGGGCACGAACCCGTGTCCCCTGCATCGGCAGGCGGATTCTCAACCACTGCGCCACCAGGGAAGCCCAATCACTTTACTCTTGTTACCAAATCCAAGCTGGTACTGCTCGCCAGTACAGCTTGACATCAGAGTCCACTAGAACATGAGGTAAGCCTACAGATGGTGCCCATGAAATCCCCAGAAAAGGAGACAGATATATACATATCTTCCCCCCCCTCCAACCCCAAGGCCTAGGAAATGTTAAGTCCAGAAGTGTGTGGTGACAGCACTCCAAGGAAGGCCAACACGGATCGCATTTAAAAAGGGACACTGGGGGCTTCCCTGGTGGCACAGTGGTTGGGAGTCCGCCTGCCAATGCAGGCGATGTGGGTTAGTGCCCCAGTCCGGGAAGATCCCACATGCCGTGGAGCGGTTGGGCCCGTGAGCCATGGCCGCTGAGCCTGCGCGTCCGGAGCCTGTGCTCCGCAATGGGAGAGGCCATAACGATGAGAGGCCTGCGTACCGCAAAAATAAATAAATACATAGATAGATGGATAAATAAAGGGACACTGGGACACCTGATCTAAAACAACAGCCTCCGAGGCAAGAGGCCCAAAAGGGAATTCAGCCAATTCTTAAAGTTTTTGAAAACAGGACTGATTAAACAATGCAGGTCCCTGTGCAGCACAAAAAGCCAAACTCAGTAGAGTATCATTTTGTCCAAGACTTGAGGGTTATTAATGAAGTCGTCCAAGACTTGCACCTGTGGTGCCTAATCTGTATACTGTGCTCACAACTATTACAGGAGAGTGCAGCTGGTTCTCAGTTCTGGACTTGAAAGATGTTTTTTTCTGCATTCCTACTGCAGAAGAATCCCAGCAGCTGTTTGCTTTTGCATGGCAGGACCCAGAAACACTGGTAGCCCAACAGTATTGTTGGACAGTCCTGCCTCAAGGATTTAAGAATTCCCCTACCGTGTTTGGGGAAGTGTTGGCTAGGGACCTTAGAAATTTCATATTGAATGAAGGATTCTGAGTCCTACATATGATAAATGTCTACAAAATACCATCAGAACCCTGAACTATCGTGAATATAAGGTCTCCCAGAAAAGGATCCAGATACATAAGCAACAAGCCACATATCTGGGCTTTGTCCTGTGCCAGGGACAGTGGGATATTTTGCCTGACAGAAAAAAGGAGATTGCGGGCTTGGGAACACCCAAGACCCACAGACAACTGAGCGGGTTTCTGGGAATGGCAGGATTCTGTCGGATTTGGATCCTGAAATATGGGCTCATGGTAAAGCCCCTCTATAAGGCTTTAAAAGGGACATGATCTTGAGTCCCTTACTTGAGCTAAAGAACACCAAACACCTTTTGAAACAATAAAAACAAAATTAGCCTGGGCCCTGGTTTGGGGACTGCCAGATTTAAAGAAACATTTCAAATTGTATGTTCATGAAAGAACAACTGGTGATAAATTCAAACTCTAGGGCTAAAATAACCCAAAGACTGCCATCAGACCTCCCCAGAGGGGGACTCAACACAAAGCAAGCTGCCCCACCAACGACTGGCAAATAGACTTTACTCAAATGCCTGATATAGGGACACTTTTTCAGGATGGGTGGAAGCATATGCCACCAGACAGAAAGTCTCTGAAGAGGCTAAAGCTCTTCCTTAAGGAAATTATCCCCTGATTTGCATTAAGGCATTGAAACTACATTCATCCTGGAGACCGCATTCCACAGGAAAAACTGAGAAAATGAATCATACATTAAACAGGAGCATTGCTGGACTTCCCTGGTGGTGCAGTGGTTGAGAGCCCACCTGCCAATGCAGGGTACATGGGTTTGATCCCTGGTCTGGGAAGATCCCACATGCCGCAGAGCAACTAAGCCCATGTGCCACAACTACTGAGCCTGCATGCCACAACTACTGAAGCCCACGTGCCTAGAGCCCATGCTCCGCAATAAGACGTCACCGCAGTGAGAAGCCCATGCACTGCGACGAAGAATAGCCCCCGCTCGCTGCAACTAGACAAAGCCCACGCCCAGCAACGAAGACCCAACACAGCCAAAAATAAATAACTTTATATAAAAATAAAAAGGAGCATTGCTAAAATATGTCAAGAGACTAATTTAACTTGGGATAAGGCCTTGCCAGTTGCTCTGCTATGGATCAGAGTGGCTCCCAGAAGCAGGCTTAAATTAAGCCTCTTTGAAATATTGTATGGTAGGCCATTCCAGGTGTCTGCCTGGGCAGGAGAATCTATAAAGTCTTCAAATACCTAGCAGTTGCCAATTATGTTAAAACTCTGGACACTATACCAATCTCTGTTCATGAGTTTGCCTCCAGCAGATCTGCCTATCCAACTGAAGCAGCCTTACATCCTTTCCGACCTGGAGACTGAGTCCTCCTGAAAACCGGGAGAGAAAAAGGGCCTGAACATCAGCTGACTGCAAGGTGGACAGGACCACATGTGGTATTACTTACCATGCTCTCATCTGTCAAGTTAGCTGGGTTGAAGCCATGGACTAAAGCAGCACCACCATCATCAGAAAATGACTCAACTCCCGAGAGGCCTGGGGAAAAATGGGCTTGTGAACCTATTAAGACTTAAGGTTGCTTAAACATACTGAGATGGTAATTTCACTGTAGCTGGAGAAGGGTCGACCTATTTAATTTTGTCCAAATAAATAGCACAGGAATTTAGTATATGTATTGGGAACTGGAACCCAAACCCCGAGATTAGAAACTAGACAACAAAATGCTCAGGGATTTCATCAGGTTAAAGTAGTTGTAGATAAAAAAAGAAAAAGGATTGTACTATTGACTAAAGATTCTAAGGAATATTTGTTGCCCCCTTTCAACAGGAAGTAGCCAGAGTAGGGCCTTCATCCCCCTTCCCACAGACTTGTGGAATAGATCACTGACAGTGGGGAACTGTAATAGGGAAGAACATGTGTATTCTATTACTTGAGCATTCAGTTACTTGAGCATTTAATTTACAAAGGAGATCTTGGCCCCAAAGAGGGATTGGACATTCTGGCATATATAAGAAACTATGGGGCTTCCCTGGTGGCGCAGTGGTTGAGAGTCCTCCTGCCGATGTAGGGGACGCGGGTTCATGCTCCGGTCCGGGAAGATCCCACATGCCGCGGAGCGGCTGGGCCCGTGAACCATGGCCGCTGAGCCTGCGCGTCCGCAGCCTCTGCTCCGCAACGGGAGAGGCCACAACAGTGAGAGGCCCGCGTACCGCAAAAAAAAAAAACCCAAAACAACAACAACAAAAACTGGACAGGCCTTACCTGGCGGCGCAGTGGTTGAGAGTCCACCTGCCGATGCAGGGGACGCGGGTTCGTGCCTCGGTCCGGGAAGATCCCTCATGCCGCGGAGCGGCTGGGCCCATGAGCCACGGCCGCTGAGCCTGCGCGTCCGGAGCCTGTGCTCCACAACGGGAGAGGCCTCAACAGGGAGAGGCCTGCGTACCAAAAAAAAAAAAAAAAAAAAGAAGAAACTATGTTTCAGGGTGATGTCTATCAGAGAGTTAATCAGCTCATTCCCCGCTGTCAATTTTACTGGGGCTCCTGTGGGGAAATTGAAATTGGGCACCTCAAGCCCAAGGAAGCCCCTGGGTCTGTTCATTCATCAGAATGAGAGGCTCTTGTCTTTCTCTTTTTGTTTCTTCTTATGTTTTAGCCTAGGGAGATCTTTTTTCCAATTCCCTTCTTCCTTACAGTGTTCCCTCCCCAATGGGTTACTTGCCTTCCAGGAATCCAATGATGCTGCCAGAAAAGTGTCCTTTCATTTGACATCTTCTTTATTCTGTTGTTGTTCTCTGTTGAACACTTTAAAAGCAGCATCTACCAACTGATAAGGGTTCATTCCAAAAGCAGCATCTAATTGTTGCAACTTTTTCCTGATATCTGAGGCGCTTTGCCCTCCAAAAAGGTCAAATTTACCATTTTAGTATGTTCAGGGGCCTCAGGATCTGCACTGGTATAATGTCTAGACACGACAGATCTTTTCCAAAAATTCAGAGGGGTATTCATTTTATTTTGCTGAATTCCTTGAATTTTTTTCAAACTCTTTTGCTTTGGTTCCCCCTTTCAAAGCCCTGCCAACTAACAAGTAAGGCTCTAATAAGGGCATTGTTCCCTCCCTGAGGTCCCAATTTGGTTCAGCTCTGTGTACTGCCAAGTGAGCTTCAGGTGTAGAGGATCCTGTCTATAAGGAGTGTTGCAACTCTCCCAATTAAAGAAGCCTGAGAAAACCAGCCAGCTGCCCATTTACATTAAGCCCCCTAGGAGATAACAGTGTAAGGGAAATTGGCCTGCTTTGGGAGTGGCTCCTGGCCCAAATTGGGTGCCCTGTTGGATCTTAGATGGTGGCAATACCAGATCAGGTCCCTGTGCCCCAGAAATTAACACAGGCTTTTCTAATTGTTCCCTAGAAGGAGAGTGGAGTCCTGAGCCCCAGTATCAGGAATTGGGGCTGGATAGGAAGGGGAGGTGGTGCAAGGGGTAGATATATTGGCACAGCGGCCAGAGCAGCTGAGACAGTCAGCTCGGCTGGAGGAGTTAAGGTCTGAAGCAATATATCCTCACTCTCATTCCCTTCCCTTTCTTATTTTCCCTGATGTAACGGCACAAAAGCTCGCACATAAAGGATTTCATCATTCTTCTCCACCTCTTCACAGAATAGCTATAGAGCCATTCAAAAGCCACTGGAAAACCACAAATAGCAACTGGTCATCTCTAACTATTCGAAGTGTGCCTTTTTGCCTTGCCATCAACAAACCGGGCTGAATTCTGGGATGGGGCTTTTATTGATCTTAGGAGCCTAGCGGAATCTTTCTTTTCTCCTTGGGAAAAGAAACAAACAAGGACAGGTTTTTTGGGTTGTTTTTTTGTTTTTGTCCTGTTCCTTTCCTCCATTTGACATCAGTAGAAGTTTTAAACATCATAAAACTGACTTGGCTGTAACTGGAGAAATGGTCCAAAACAAAATGAAACAAAATACCCAAAGGACAAACAGGAAACCCTAAATAAATCCTCAAGTTTGGTCTTGGGGTTTTACATATACAAACGACACAGGAAGCCACAGATGACGTAATTAACACAGCAAGGCTGACGGTACACGGCACACAGGGTCCCAAGATAACCCTGCCTAAACCCCTTGTGGAGACCCTAACAAGTACTGTGGCCACACAATCTTACAATAGAACATCATCTTCCTCTCACTCATCAGTTCGTAGCTGTAATCAGATCACTTATCCAAAATGGGCCTCAAAGGACTTTCTTCAGGGATATTGAAACATTCCCCATTTTTTAAAGACACAAATACAGGACAAACAAACAAACAAAAAGGCACACACAAATGCTAGCATCCAAAGAAACAAACAAACTGGTACACAAACTGGGTAAAAGTCCAGCAACTATTTCCTCTCTGTAACAGGGTAATCTGCTGAAATTAGGGAAAAATTGACTTATTCTGGAGAAAAGAACCCAAATGGAGAGGACACAAAGTTTCTGGCTGTACACACTGGAGTAACTTACCCTACTGTATGGAACTCGTCAGCTCCCAGATGACAACTCTTTGCTCCCACTGCCAAGTGCTGGGGCAGCCGGTGGCACTTTGGGGAATTTTGAAGGGAAGATCCACAGGACAAGTGGTCCTGGGAGCTGCTTGGGCCTTACCCCAAAATTCCCTAACTGGGGCTGTCTGGCCCTGAGTAGCAAGGCTTCTAGCTGGCTTTGCCAACATTTGTTACCAAGTCCAAGCTGGTACTGCTTGCCGCAGGACAGGCCAATAAATTGAGAGACGAGTTGACATTATTCCTTTTTGAGGCAAAGGAATATAGCAACTTTCATCAGACAGCTAGCAGACCCAGTCACGTCTCAAAGAACCATCTTGCCTGCGTTAGAATTCAGGCATCTTTTATACCAAAAGGGGAGGGAGAAAAGTCAAACATTTCCTGGTTCCCATCAGCCTCCACATGTGATGTGTTTAGTTCTTCCTCCCTGCAGTCATTCACAGGTGGGCCTGGTCAGGATGTTTGCTGTGAGCTAAACAAAGGTATTTTAGCTTAATGCTCATTACCTGGGAGGCAGGGTTCCCAGATACGGGTCACGATGTGTAATTTAAGCATATAGGCAACATCTCTTTAGTGATTAACTTGTAATAGAATACAAATGTTCTTCACTATTACACTTTTAATTGAATACCCAACAGATATTTCTAGACATATGTCCAGGTCTTCCAAGAAAGAGATGACAGGTTGGGATTAAACATACAAGGATGTGAATAAGGAAGTGCTATGAAAGAAAACTGGGAAGGAGGCAGAAGAGGCTGGGAGATCCATCAGACTGCAGTGTAAGTCTGACCCCAGTGAAGCAGAAAGGGAAGTAAGGTGGGGTGAAAGCATCCCAACTGCCGTGCTGTCTAAGAAAGGTTCAGCTGGACAAATGGGAAGTCCTTGTGTCAAAGTTGCCCAGGGAAGTGTGAATCCACGGCACAAATGCAGCGATGGAATTCAGAGTGCAGCTGCTGGGGCTCCGGTCTAGGTTCCCTGTAGATGGAGTTCTTCAAGCCCCATTCTCATGGCTACCATGACATGCTTAAGAGTTTGGGGCTTTATTTTAATCATGAGGTCAAGGTAACACTTCTGCTTACATGATTGCCACTGATTCTAATCGCTTGATGTATATACATTGTTAGGAATGCTGACCGGCCGTCCCTGAATAATTTTCTCTGCCTATCTCAGTTGTTTTTAATGCATGATATGCGACCCAGTATACAAGGATCTATATGATCCTACGGAAGGAAATGTGGAGCATGACGACAAGTCTGCCAATAATAGCTAAGCTATGAAAACTGCAACCTAATTGTTAGAATTAATTGGTACCAATAAAATGTATTCAGCTTCTGAAGCCAAATGTCATAATCACCTGGTAAGAGAGTTTTCCATTATCACAGGTAGGTAATGGGTGATTCATTGAAAATCTTGAAAGGAGTTCTATATATGGCATATTTCACAGCAAGCTTTGACATCGTTAGGGGTGTTGCCTTGAATTAATTTTTTACATGAAAGAGGTCCTCGACCAGAAGACTGCAGACAGGCAATGTAGGCAAAGTGGCGCCACTGAACATAAAACAGAAATATCAGCTTCCAACTTCATAAACAGAGCTTTTCAGCCTGAGAAACATTATTATTATTATTATTTTCACTCAGTGTGGATGCCTGCTGTGGTGTGCAAAAGCCAGACATTTTATTTTGGAAACATGAAGGCTCATAATAAATAACTTTAATGTGCTGGATATTGGCAATACCAAAACTCAGATAATGGCTTATCTATAAACTTAACATTCATTTCAGTCAAAACTTTAAAAGAAGCTACCCTCTGGGTCACCCTTTTCATAATTCTTGTTATTTGAGAGGAAAGTTAAGAGAGACACAATTTTCCTTGAATTTTGAGAACAATAAGTCTCTCTTACTTGTAAGAGAAATTACCTAGGAGTAATTCTCCTAGGTAATTTCTCCTAGAAATTACCTAGGAGTTAGATAACAAATATATTAATTAGTTGATCTCTAATTAAATCAAGTTTCTTTTCATTTAGAAGAATGGTTAAAATGTCTTATATTACAAATGAAATTTTATTTGGGGACATTTCATATGACTCAGGCTTTTTGGCATAGTATATATTGTTACAGTTACAAATATAGATTTTAACTTTTGTCACTAAGGAGCAGCTGGAAAATGTCAAAAGACATAAGGTTATATCATCTGCTCACTTCCTATTTACTTCTCCCTATTTTACTTACTATTTTACCTAATGTCAGTTTTTTTCCCCCCAAATCTAAGAAATGCTATTTTTTTACTCGTTTGACAGAACTCATTGAAATGTTGCTAGAAAAAAGAAGGGGCCATTTCATTTAACTAAGTCATTCTCATCACTTTTTGATCTATTTTATCTTTAAACTCTATTTTATTTTTTATTTTAAATTCTTTTATTTTCCCCAGACTTATTAAAGTATAATTAACAAATAAAAATTATATATATTTAAGGTGTACAACATGATAGTTTGATATACACACTGTGAAATGATTACCACAAATTTGCTCATACATCCATCACCTCACATAGTTATCTTTTTCTTTCTTTGTTTTTGGTGTGGTGAGAACGGTAAAGATCTACTCTCTTAGCAAATTTCAAGTATACAACACAATATTATTAAGTAGAACCACCATGCTGTATGTGAGGTCCCCAGAACTTATTCATCTCATAAATGAAAGTTTGTACCCTTTGACCAACCTCTCCCCATTCCCACCTCCTCCCCAGCTCCTGGAAACCACCACTCGACTGTCTGAGTTTGACGTTTTTAGATTCCACATGTAATAAGTGAGATCATACAGTATTTATCTTTCTTCCTCTGTCTTATTTCACTTAGCATAATGTCCGCCAGTTTCATCCATGTTGTCACAAATGGCAGGATTTCCTTCTTTTTGGTGGCTGAATAATAGCCCCTGGTATATAGGTACCATATTTGCTTTATCCATCCGTTGATGGGCACTTACGCTGTTTCCATATCTTGGCTATTGTGAATAATACTGCAATTAACATGGGGGGGTGCAGATATCTCTTTGAGATAATAATTTCATTTCCTTTGGATATATACCCAGAAGTGGGATTTCTGGAACACGTGGTAGTTCTGTTTTTAATTTTTTGAGGAAGCTCCATACTGCTAACCTCTATTTTAAAGATGCAATCACCTCCATAGTAATAACATTTGTGCCATCAATCATGTTTCACAGTCCATTGTATACCAGTTGTATAATGTGCTTATATAGGATGCATATACATGTGCTCGTAGCGGCATTGTGAGTTATAAACATCCAAATATCTGTGAAATAGATTGCATATATTGTATGCAAGTGTATACATGGATATCACATTTTTGTTTAACAAATAAGGAGCCTGAATGCTCTCTAATATCTTTTATTCCTACATTTTTGGTGGCTGCTTTCTTCCTACGTTCTTTGGCTGTTTCTTCATACGACTGTAATTCTGTAATACTTCCAAGATTTACTCATGTTTTACACAAGGTATAACTCACTCATTTCCACTTATGTATAATATTTATTGTGTGAACATCACAATTGAACCATTCTGTTTGCCATTAGACATGGTGGTTGTTTCCAGCCTTTTGTTGTTATTAACAACCCTGCTATGGACATCATTTCCTGTGTTTGCTTTTGTCCCTTGACAACCCATCCCCTGCACTGTTGCTGGTGGTGTGCGTGTGTGTGTGTGTGTGCGTATGTGTGTGTGTTCAGTAAATCCAATTCTGATGTTACTCTTTCACTTAAAAATCCTTCAACCTAGAGGCTTAGCAGAACTACCTGGAATAATATTCCAGATGACCTGGAATGATCTCGAGATAACTCCAGTAACTGAAGCAATTCCTTTTAAGGATAAACATCAAAGAACGACGTTGCTCAGGTTGCTACTCCTCTTTCTTTCTGGCAGCAGAACCTACCCTGTCCCTTTGTACTCTGGCACTACAGATGCTCTAAATCTGATCAGAGGTGAAAATGAATCTCTTATCACCAAAGTTTTCCAGGAAGAATCAAAAGGAAATCTTTCTTTGGGAGGCTGTCCCAGAAAAAGCTACGATGGTGAAAAGAGCCCAGGGGAGTCAGATGTTCCTAGTCTGGAACATGCACTGCCATTTATGAACTGTAAAGTCACTCGACTTTCTGGATCTCTTTGCACATCTAAAAACAAGGCAGTTACGATTTCTGAATGGCCCTGCCTCCTACACTGGTGTAGAGGATCAAATAAAACCTCCATTCATTCCACAAACACCTACTGCGTCTCAGTCACTGTGCTAGGTCCAGAAGCATGGATGGCCCCCTTGTCCTAAAAGACCTCACAAGCCACACAGGGATTCTCAATCATGGCTGCATACGGGAATCACCGGGAGTGTAAGTTTAAAAAATATGGACGCCTGAGTCCCCTGCATCCTGGCCATGCAAGATGAGACACATTTCTTCAGCTCTTAGCCTATGCTGCATGTGTATGATGGGAATAACAGAAGCTCTTTCATAGGGTGGTTGTAAGTATTAAATAATTCATAACACCTGCTTAGCCCCGTGCCTGGTACAAAGTAGCAGGTGATGAACTGCTGGGAGTGGGGTGGGGAAAACCGGTAACTACGTAACTGGAGTAGCGATGTTTGCTACAATGGAGAGAAACATGCAGGTGCTCTGAGGGTCGTCTCACCCTGCTGGCTGGGATGGCAGTCCTGGAGGACGTGATGTTAGAGGCGACTTTTTAACACAAAGGTGGTAAATTAGCCAGATAAGCCTGGTAGGCATTGGGGGTGGGGAACATCGCAGAGAAGGAGTCTGGAATTCTTCTGGAGCGCGCGAGGAGAAGGAGGGGTGAGATTGCGGAGAGCACAGGGGTCAGATCTTGAGGGGCCTTGAAACCACGCAAGGGGGGTGGCCTTTAATGCTGCTGGCCACCAGGAGCCACCAAAAGGTTTTAAGCTGGGAAGAAGGCGATCAGAGTCGCGTTTACGTTGGGTCACTGCATCCTGGCGTGGCTTTGCGGTGATTTGAGACCGGAGGAGGGTGATCAGTAGGGACGGTGGCCTGGGATCAGGCAGCTGCAACAGAAACGGAGTAAAAGGCCTGAGAAGAAAGGGCGCAAAAGAGGTAAAAACCACGGCCCTTGCCGGCGTTAGGAGGGTGAAGGATGCGGAGGACACGAAGGCCATCCTGACCTTTTGCGCGAACAGTGGGCAAAGCAGGGAAATGGCACGGCCTTGGGCTGGGGGTCTCAGCACGAGACAGAGGCTCTGGGTGGACTACGGCAGATCCCTCCGAGGGCCGGTGAGTCTGAAACGCCGGAGGCCTGCAGGCCGAGGTCGCGCTGGCGCGGCGCCTGGGAGCGCGAACGACCGGGCGGAGCGCGGGGTCCCAGCGCAGCGCGCCCCCAGCAGCCCTGCCCACAGAGCGCCCGCCCGGGAAGCCGACCGCGGGGACGGAGCGCGTCGCCCCGGGGGCTGATCCCAGCCCGGGAGGGGCTCTCCCGGCGCGCCGGCCGGGATCCCGGCTTCCCCGGGGGACAGACCCGCGCCGCTCCGTGTGGATGGAGAGCCCGCGTCGCAGCGCGGGGACGCCGGGGACCAAGCGCGGGCGGGGCCTGGGCCTCCGCTCCGGGACTGCTGAACGGTAACCGGATTGAGGCGGAACCAGGGCGAGGTCGGCTCCTTCTCCTTCGCCTTGCGTCATTTTAGGTGTTTTGGGGTCGAGGAAGAAGGACCTGGGGGAGGGCAAGTGTTTGTCGAGGTTAGTTTTGGTTTGGTTTGTCCTTTGTCGTCTGCATCTTTCTCTCTCTTTTGTTTGATGTCATGTTTCCTCCTTTGCTTTCACCCATTCTTCACTTTCTTTAGGTATCTTGGAGATGTTACACAACCTGTCTACCCCTGTATATTTATGATTCTTCAAACAGTAACTATTGACTTTACCAGAAGTGGATTTTTTTTTTTTTGTCAAGTGTTGTCACCAAACTAACTACTTTACGTGAATAGTTTACTCAGGCGATTATGTTCTGATGCTGATTCATGAGCTAAATTCTGGGATTTGTATTTCTCTGGAATGTTCCATAATGCCCAGGAGTGTGGTAGGCACACAGTTGCCTTTCAATATATTCTTGATAATCTGTCACTTTTTAAAATTCATAATGTAATTCTTTTATTTTTATTTATCTCAAAAGATTCTGTGTTCTGACTCAACACACCATTTTACCTTAGAAGTTTTCAACACTTTTTAATGAAAATCTTTTATATTCCTTCACATGCACTCATCTGCAGCAGCTAGCGATTAAGATAATGAAGTTAAGTTGGTTTAACAAACCTATCTCAACGAATAAGTGAAGATCATTTTAATTGATCTGTCACTTTCGTATGCAGAGAGAAAGCAGTATCCTCTTCTCATTCCTCTTGTGACCTGATTAGAAAGCCCCCCACCCCCAAGCATGCCCTCATTCCCTCTCACAGATCCTGCCCTGCCTCCTAACTAGCAACTCCAGTTTCTCGCATTATGGTCTAGCAACCCCTCTCCCGAGAAACTCCTCAGGCCCATCCTTAGTAGCACTTGGATAAATGTCAAGGTTTGGGCACCTGGCTTTTCAGCCTGCCTTTCAGACTCTGCATGTCCATCGTTTGTGACCCACCCAAGCCTTCACATTCTTTTCGTTCTCTTCTCTTGTGTTGTTACTGGAAACAGCATGCAGTAATGGAAAGATGCCATTTCAAACAACCATATTATGAAAAAGAGCAAACACATAGAAATAACATCAAACATCTGGTCAGTATTTAAATTTCCAAATGTCTCCCGCTCTAGTTTTGTTTAGTTTGTTTGAATCAGGATCCAAATAAGCTCCAAATAATTGGTTAATATATCTTAAGTAATTCCTAAGTTCCCCTCCATCTGGACTTCATCTCAGCCTCTGGACCACTTTCTGCCATTACTGAAGTAAATTATTAGCTTTTTAAGGACCTTTTCCTAGAGGGTGAAATGGACTCACCAGTGATGTCTGGACTTAGAGTTGTGGAATTCCTCGGCATTTTGTATGCCTTTAAAAGCCCAGCATTTTGGCTTGGAATCAGAAAGTGGAAGAGAGCATACAGAGACAAACCTCATTCAGTGGCATCCTTGATGTACTTGAAAAACATACACATGTGGGACTTCCCTGGTGGTCCAGTGGTTAAGAACCCGCCTTCCAATGGAGGGGACGCGGGTTCAACCTCTGGTCGGGGACCTACGATCCCGTATGCCCAGGGGCAACTAAGCCCGCGCGATTTATAGCCTGAGCGTCATAACTAAGACCTGATGCAGCCAAGTAAATAAAAACAAAAACAAAACACACACACACACACAGTGGATTTGCTGCGAGAAGCTAGGTTAGAATCTTTACATTGCAAGGATGTGCAACCCCTCAGCCAGTGTGTTACTTGACTGCTTTCCCTTCTTAAGTCAGTAGTTTTCCTCCTCTTCAATATACACTTTTCCCTCTTCCCATTTCATACTTTCTCTCTCGTCCCCAAACTGGCCTTCATGCTATCATTCTAATTTTCTACCAATGCCCTAATACCAAAGACTGGCTGACCACTCATCAGAGATGCTGTAGAAGAAGTTTGGGTTTAGGTAGAAAGCGGACCCAGAGTTGACCTCTATGGTCCAGCTCTAGAGTGCAGGTAAATCAGGAAACAAACCTGATGCGGGGAAAGAAATTGAAAGGAAGAAAAACCAGTCAGACCTCTGTCGGTGAAGAGTCAGCAGATGGCGGCTTAAAAATTTAGTGCACATTGTTTCTGCCCCACGACGTGTCTAAATCCAGAAGTTCTTCTGGTAGATGTGCACACTGCAGTGGTAATGTAGGCACCTGCACTACACTGATCAACAAGTGCTAACTCACTCAGACTGAGAATAGCCCAATTCAGCAAAAAAGTCCAAATTAGGCTATCTCAATATTTTTTTTTCTGTATGTGTGTGTTCTACACATATACAAAAGAAACATTCTCAGTGCCAACTTCTAACCTTTTATTGTTTTAACTGTGGATTACATTGGTCTTAGGAATTTCAATTTACCCTTAAGAAAGGATATTCTTTTCCTACTGAAGGAAGCTTTTCTTGCAGTCTTAAGATTTCTCTTTAAGCTACTTGTACCAAGTTTATCATGTGAGCTTTTATCTGGGCTCACAAATGTAAGAAACCTGTTAAATGAACCCAAGTTTTGTGGAAAGTCGGGTGCTTGAATTAGGGGAAATAAATTATGCTATTTATCATTCATTTTAAGAAGAGTAGTTGTAGCTGGGAAGAAACCTAATGACCTGGTAACGCTTCTAGTTAGCTTTCAATCCAATATCCCAAAATAAAAAGTAGTAAGTTATTGAGTTCAGAGGTGGTAATTAAAAAACATCTAGTGTTTCATATGTAAATCTTGCTAAAGGAGTTTGCACAGTGAAGGTGAATGAACATATTTTTCTTTTTGCCTGATATACTACATAGAGAAGCATCCTGGCAGACTTCTCACTGTGGAGATTCCTGAAGATGGTGTACTGATGGTTCTGTAGGCTGAACGCCACTAGAAACTCTACTGACTCAGGTATGCCAAGGGTCCTGCTTAGAGTCTTCAAGGAATCAGAGGGTTGTACTGTACTGTAATTCTTGTATTTTCTTTCATCCTTAAAAAAAATAGCTACTGTCCTTGAGGGGAGAACTTTACACATCATTTAAGATAATATTTTGGGATTGTGGGAGCAGAAAATGGGTTACTCAATGTAGTGTCTTTTGGCAAATGAAAGATATTAAACAACATGTGCACAAAAGTGTTGAAAAGTAAAGTCCAAGAATAGAAATCCCTTAACACAATGATATAGTCATCCTTCTGTAAATATTAAAAAAAAACAAAAATGAATAAAGATCAGTACGCATTCTCCTTTTGTAGTGGAAGCTCCGTAATTAAATCTTCCCTCCTTATCTTCTTCTTGGAGGGGGGGATTGGGAGGGTGGCTTAATAAATTATAACACTACCTCTACTTATTGAGATTAGCACGGTACTTTTCAATAACATTTGGTTGATAAGAATACTTGAAAATTGCAATTAGCTTTAAGAACAAACAGGAACTCTTCTTAAAATCTTTTTGGAAAACTAGCTTGAGCACGGATGGGCAAATGGGGGCTCAAAACAATTTTGGAGAAAAATAAAGTCAGGTGGTTACCTTGGATGACAAAGTGTAACTTCTGAAAAGTATTTACTTGTTAGCTTTATCTCAAGGAAAATGAAGCAAGACTATGAGGGTA
This sequence comes from Stenella coeruleoalba, assembly GCF_951394435.1. Taxonomy (NCBI): domain Eukaryota; kingdom Metazoa; phylum Chordata; class Mammalia; order Artiodactyla; family Delphinidae; genus Stenella; species Stenella coeruleoalba. Next base: position 15,358,577 of record NC_137158.1, on the reverse strand, counting down.
ATGGAAACATGATCTTAGTCTGTTCTTTGCCCACTTTCTTTCACATATTTCCCTATATAGTTGGGAAAGAAACCAGATTATTCAGTAAAAAAAGAATATTTAGCATTCCATATACTCGAGGGTAGTTTATTGCAGCACACATGTCTTACTCTCAGCTTTTTATTGGTGTATACTCTCCTTACCTTTTGGGGGAAAGAAATTACTCAGTTACTCTCCCTATTTCAGACAGACCCTGTATGTCACATCAGTGAGGGCTGAGGTGGGGACTGCAGTCAGTTTTTTGGCCTCGCCAAATCTGGATTTTACCCTGAGTTTTCTTTTGCTTTCTTTCTTTCTTTCTTTTTTTTTTTTTTTGCAGTTTTGTAAACTCTTGGGACATCAAAGAACTGTAGTAAAATATTATTATAAAATCACATATCAATGCTGAATATTGGTATATAAGACTTTAGAATTCCTTTTTACTGTTAGCTCAATTTTGACCCTACAGGGTGAAAAGTTCCACAGTATTCCAGAGGTGACTGATTGCCCCATAAGGTATATTACACTTTTTAAAAATAGTGTGCTCATAAAAGTTTTTTTCTAAACAATAGATTTTGTCTGATGTATATTCCTTTTAAACATGTACAAAATGAGAAAAAGATCCTTTGTGGAAAAGAGAAATTGGCTCTAATGAATAAAAAAACTGTAATAAAAATGCAGAAAAAGACTATGTAGCTAGATTATACTTTTCTGATTAAAAAATTACATTCTTAAGATAAAATAACCTATAGTTCTGACACCTGATTTCTCACACAACAGAAAACTTACTGGGCATGATATGGACTCTGTGTGTGTGTGTGTGTGTGTGTGTGTGTGTTTTATGTATTTTAATACTCTCGTTTCATGGAAGAGGTCTATTTTCTCTAACTTTTATACAGATAAACTCAACATGGTTGGATAAAAGACAAGTTCCTCTCTCAGACGTGATAGCTAGACTTGGGTAACAAGAAACGTCATTTGCTATATATTAATATGCATGATGCCATTTGTTGTTTTAAAAGCATTTTCTTTCTTTCTTTTTAAGGCTTTCTGACTGTTGGAATGGTTTTAGATGGTCATCTCAGAGAATGAAGGCATGGATGGCTCACATGAAGCGCTGGTTGTTAAAGACAAGGTGGGAGCATTTATAAATCTGCTTTCAAGGTTTGCCTAATCTGACTCCTGATTTGCACATACTCTTTCCAAAATATATTTTGGACTAAGATGCCGTGTATAAAATAAAGGAAGTTAGGAATGGTCTTTTCTAACCATCTAGAAGATTCACCAGGCTTCTAGTAATCTATGTAAAACTTATTAATTCCATGTTATTCCTGAATAAATATTTTAAAGGCCGGGGAGCTAAGAGTAGGGATAATTACTTCCTATTTAAAAAGAGGAGGCATATTCATTTTTAAAATAAATTTATTTATTTTATTTACTTTTATTTTTGGCTGTGTTGGGTCTTTGTTGCCGTGCGCGGGCTTTCTCTAGTTGCAGCGAGTGGGGGCTACTCTTCATTGCGGTGCATGGGCTTCTCATTGGGTGGCTTCTGTTGTTGCAGAGCACGGGCTCTAGGCACGCAGGCTTCAGTAGTTGTGGGACTTGGGCTCAGTAGTTGTGGCTCATGGGCGCTAGAGTGCAGGCTCAGTAGTTATGGGCGCACGGGCTCAGTTGCTCTGCGGCATGTAGGATCTTCCCGGACCAGGGCTCAAACCCGTGTCCCCTGCATTGGCAGGCGGATTCTTAACCACTGCACCACCAGGGAAGCCCCTCATTTTTAAAACAACTATACTGTTAGTAGTAATAGGGAAGTGGCAAAGGAGTAGTCCCTTTTATTTTGATAATTTATATATCTATGCATCTACATCTATATATACAAATGTTTATAAGATTTTTCAGATAACAGTGTAAAACCATGAATTTAAAAGCATCAAGGCCACTTGAGAATAAGAAGTGTTCTAAAAATAGTAATTGGCATAGGGATATAACTGACCACAGACATCTAGCAAACAGAATGGTTTAAGGGATTCTACAGGTGTAAGAAGATTATCCAAAGTTCATTTCAAACCTTGAAAATAAAAGTCATTTATTTTTGACATTTTCATGCTGATTCAATACTGATTTTTTTTTAATGAAAAAGAATAAGAAAAACTGTAAGAAATAATTGTAACTTGACATTTATTCGAACATTTGTCCTGGATTATTTTAGGCTTGGCTGGAAAGGGGATATATTTTGGACAGGGTATGAAAAAAGAATTATGATGCAGGTAGCAAAAGATACCCTAATATAACTGTTATTAAGACTTGATAAAAGTTTTTTTAACACATAATCCACTTTTCTCCAAATAAGTCATGAAAACCTCACCATCCATGATAATTCGTCTTCTCAGTAGCAAAAACGAAAAGATGTCAGGCTTTATTTGCGATATGCAGACTCAGTTAAGGGCACTTATGTGCAAGATTTTGGCTGTTTATCTTGACTATGTACAACTGGAGAGAAAGCATTCATGAGAAATAGCAGTTTGTATGTGAGACAGGGTAGGGAGGGGAGAAGAGCATTCAGAATTCTTATTTTTTTTATAGATAAAAACCTAAACAAAACTTTGATTTCTTATATGTTTTATTAATTTCAAGCATTTTAATTTTAGCTTTTGTCCCTTCTTCTTAAATGATGTTGCTTGCAAGTGCAGCATTACAACTACACACATTCCTGATCATGATTTTAAAAAATTCTTTGTATTCAGACTTTACATGTTTCTTTCTCGTCGTAATAAGCTCTGGCAGGTAGCAGGCTGCAAACTGCAAACTAAGCATTGAAGGAACTGCCTCCACATATACTTCTGGGAGTGATGTGACAGCCTCTATCATGCCTGCTATCTTCCAAGAAGTTCATTATTCTCTCAACCCCCATATTCCCTTCCTGAACACATAGAGAAGCAGTAGTTGGGTGGCTCTATAGATACTGCTGGGGTTTCTGCTCTTCTTGCCATCAGGGCTGCGGTGGTGGAGTGAGGGCTAGAATCTCTCCAAGTCTCAGAGCTGCAGGTGTTCTCATACTTATTCAGTCGTGTGGTTATTGCAGGGTTATGTTTCCAGAGTTGTCACCAAATAATATGAAAAACCATTAGTTAATATTGGACAATGAAATGTCTAATCATTTAGATAAACATGTCTAAAGTGTTGGATCTAATGTTAGTGAGATCATCAATTCTCTGTTTCTTATTCAAACGAACAGTTGAATATTTTATTTATTTACTAAAATAAGTTTTATTTATTTATTTGGGTGCACTGGGACTTTGTTGCAGCATGAGGGATCTTCGTTGCCGCGTGCGGGATCCTCATTGCAGCATGCGAGTTCTTTTAGTTGCAGCATGCATGATCTTTTTAGTTGCACATGCAGGATCTTTAGTTGCAGCATGTGTGATCTTTTAGTTGTGGCATGCAGGATCTTTTAGTTGCAGCATGCAGGATCTTTAGTTGCAGCATGCGGAATCTTTAGTTGCAGCATGAGAACTCTTAGTTGTGGCATATGGGATCTAGTTCCCTGGCCAGGGATAGAACCCGGGCCCCCTGCATTGGGAGTGTGGACTGTTAGCCACTGGACCACCAAGGAAGTCCCTGAATACTTTAAATGAATGTAACGTTTAAGAGTAGTAACATTTGGGGATGCTATGAATTCTCAACATTCCTACAGAATGAAACAAATATAGTCATTCCTCAAATATATGCCAATCTCTGTGGTTTGCAAAATTTTCAAAGGTTTCAGCTGCATATTCATAATGGATTCTTTGCAGAACACAACAGTCTATATCACTGCATCTTTATCATTTTAGGAATAGGTACAATGAAGAAGAAATCTGTGCTTTCCTTGCAGGTATTGAGCTAGTGGAACATTTGCTATATTAAAATAATTTTGTATTGTATTTGATTGACATTCAACTTTAAGTTAATTATACCTCACCTCCTACTCCAATATAGAATGTAATACTTTAGACCTTTCATCATTAGTTTAGCATAAACTAAGAAAAATTTTCTTTTGATGCTATTTACTTACTTGGGCTAGACTTGATTTATCTGAATCATTACACTCACTCTTTTTTTTTTTTAAACATCTTTATTGGAGTATAATTGCTTTACAATGGTGTGTTAGTTTCTGCTTTATAACAAAGTGAATCAGTTATACATACACACATGTTCCCATATCTCTTCCCTCCTGCGTCTCCCTCCCTCCCACCCTCCCTGTCCCACTACAATAAACATGGCTGATTTGGTAAAAAGAAAAAGCATAAAAACTGTTTTTGTATGACATAAAAATTCATTATTGCTATCAAGTACAAATATAACCTTCTAAAATAGGTTTTGAAAGTAAAATTAATGGAAACATTCAATTTAAGCATCTGTTTATTAGAAGTTGTAAGTTAACTGAATTTATTAGATGCAGTTTTATAGTGGTTGCAGTCAGAATTTCAAAGAAAGCAACTTTCCCTGAGAGTTTGTCATGGCCTGTTGGTGAGCAATGTGTGGCACAAGTATAATCACTCTCAGTGGTGACAGGAGGGTAGGGCAAAGGTCCTCACTTAGAGCTGATCCAGTAGAAAATATGCAAACACAGCATGAACTCCATGTGGTAAATGGCCACTGAGAAGACCCTCCGCGGAAGAAAATTGAACAGGATGGTCACCAACAAGGCATCTTTGCCTTAAGTTTTGCTAATGTTGCTTGTCTGGGAGAAAGGCGGTTATGTAAATAAAAACAGTGAACTAGACCCAAACAACAACAGAAAACAAAAAAACAGCCCATAGCACACTCTCAGGGAAAGTTGCTTTTGAAATTCTGACTGTAACCACTATAAAACTGCATCTAATAAATTCAGTTAAAACTTTTAATAAATAGATGTTTAAATTGAATGTTTCCATTACCATTAATTTTCAAAGCCTGTTATAGAAAATCATATTTGTACTTGACTCTGGAATCAGTGCCCTGCATTTCCCTTCCCCACGTCCATGTGTACCAACATTGAGGTACTCCGCTATGAATGCTATCCTTCTGATTTGGGAATAAAGCAGAATCACTGACAACCAGCTTTTCCTCCTCTTAGCCTTTTATTAGCCAGGTACTAGGAAAAGAAATGTTTAAGACATAGCCCTACCCTTGAGGAGTTCATAGTCTTGTATAGAAACTGATGAAAAATTAGGATGTAATGAATGTGATTAGTGTAGATTTTTCTGTTTGAAGTATTGGAACTATTTACCTGTTTTTGGGTCTTTTGTGCAAAATCGTTTGTAGAAGGAAGGAGCAGAGAGGATGACAGAATCTCTATATTTAAAAAAATGGACACACACGCACACCCCCCCCACTGCCACCAGATGGCAACGTGACATTTGGAGGATTTTTTTAAAATTCAGGGATTACTGCCTTGTTTCAGGATCATTTAGATTAGTACTTTCTCCTGCCACCTAGGCTTTTAATCTCTTAGTGTGGAAACTGATTTTAGTTTTTGGTTCACTTATTTGCCTTACTAATTGTATCAAGCATATGAAACCCTGATAAATCAAACTCTGTGTAGCAAATAATATGTTTTTGATTAGCTGTTTTGTTTTTTCACTGTTACGACAGTACCAACTTACATCTGAAGTCCAAAGCCAGCATTTGCTCACTCTGAGGTGGGACTGGTGAGCGTCCATAAGTGGCATGGCTGTTTGGGAGTACTTTTGGTTGGGACACTGAAGCCAGAGCTCCAGAGTATATCCCCCTGCTAAACAGGTTATAAAAGGATGTTATTCTTTTTAATAAAATAGTACAAATAATTCCTCTTGAAAAGTATCTATTACCTCACCCTGAGAAGTGTTTGACTTGGATAAGCCACTGTCAATTCTAGTCTTTTAACATAACTGAACATGTTAAAGTGATTTAGGCCACAGGAGATTTTATGGCTATTAGAAACTATTTGGCTGCAAATATAATATGAATAAAATAATAAATGTTTTTTATTTTGATTAAACCGATTTATATAGTTTTTTTCTGGAATGAATCATAATACATTTGTCTCCCACATAATTTTGTAATGTAGATAATACGTTAACTCCCACTTTTGACCTCATAATTCATGTTTTTATTGTTTGTAGGCCAGTGAGAAGAATTCCTCATTATCAAATTCTCATCAACAAGTCTGACAGAATTTGCATCTCCTAAACCTACATTTCCAAGGAGGTCATAACAATATTTATGGAATATGAGGCACAGAATCTTAAGTTAAAAAATATTTTTCCAGGTCTTATTTGCATTGAACTCAAATTAACTGTCAAATAAGAATACTGATATAAGTAAGGTAAATACTACAAAAAATGTAATCTTTAGCATGTAGCTGAATGGAATCCTAAATTTTATCAGTAATATTCAGAAACCTTATTTTAATAGTATTTCCTTCTAAAAAGGAGCTTGGAACATAGTGCGTTTGTTTCAAACATCCTAATTAGAAAGAAATTTTCTTTCAGAAAACAGCAATTACAATTTTTTGCTTTCTTGAAAGATTTTCTTTAAAAAGGGGTTCAGAAGAAAGAAATTGTCAGGATTAAGGATTAAGTTCGGGATAGGTTTATTCTAGCAGGCTTTGTGGCACAGGTCCCCTAAGTAATTCATTGTGATACTCCAGTATCTGCCATGTGTCAGAAATTAACTTGCCATTAACTGACAACTAAATTTGATACCCTTAGTCTTAAAGTACACAGGATGTCATACATTAAACCAGTCCAATCTTTGAAGGATTACTTCTCTTAGATGCTCTACAGAATTGCAGGACTGTCCATTTTATAGGTTTTTTTTGAGGCAACATCTTTAAAAATGCCTGTAAATTCTAAAAAGTGTTTGCTAACTTAAAATTTGTTTTTAGGTATTTATTGCTAAGTTGAAAACCTTCTTTACCAAATATGACGGAACCAAAGATACAACGAAGCCATGGCTAAGAAAAATCAGCCCCCGTGATTAAATTTTATTGAGTATGAACAATTTTTTTCTTGATGTACAGACTCAATAGTACTTTTCTACCCAACTGGATAAATAAGAGCTAAAATATAATTTATTTAACTCTTTTTGGAAATAAAACTTCAACATACCTTAAACTGGTTTTCTGATAAGTTTATTTTTAATATGATTATTTAAAAATTCATCTTAATGATAGATTTGGAAAAGCCAACTTTTACTTGGGTTGACAATAATCAAAGAATGCAGCTGGTATAGTGGCTACCATTTACCAAGTAACTGCTATGTGCTAGGCATTATTCTTGTGGTCTTACAGTTATCAACTTTAATCCTTATAGTAACACTGCAGGGTAGGTATTATTAGCCTCATTTCATTGGTGAGGAAAGAGAAGCTTAAAGAAATTAAAGTGCCTTGCCAAATTTCTATAACCAGTACATTGCTCAGCAGATATTTGAGAGCCTACTCTGTGTTGGCCCTGTCACTATGCTAAGACTGAGAATGCAGCTGTGAATGAGAAAGACAAGATCTCCATTCTAAAGGAGCTTACGTTCTAGTAGTAAAATCAGGATTTTAAAATAGCGGTGTTGGATTCTAAAATTTTTCTTCTTAGCTTCCACACTCCTTCCCACCAAGGATACTGCAGAAGAGATGGATTAAGCGGTTTTAGTGCCACTTAAGAAAGTGGGTGGGGATGAAAACTACATACTGGAATACGTTATAGGAAAGAAACATTGGTATATGAGTGTCAAGCTCTATCAAAGGAAAAACCCTAGGGCTTAGCTGTATGGCAGGGAATGGAAAGCCTGTGCTGCATAACAGACTTGGCTTATGTAGACACACCTGCAGATGGTGTATAATGCAATAGCAATGATATGTACTTGCTCAGATAGCCTTAAGGATCAGTATTTTCTCAGTGTATGGCCCTGCACTGTCCAACACGGTAGCCATTGCCTACTTATGGCTTTCGAGTCCTTGAAATATGGCTAGTGCAACTAAGGAACTGAATTTTAAATTAAAAAAACATTTTTAATTTAAAAACTGACACGTGATCCAGTTACTAGATCTTTCAAGAATGTCTGGAACAACTGGGTGTGTGAATCTATTTTTTCCACCTATATTTTAAGAAACTTAAATACAGATCAAGTATTTCTGATGAAAATTTAGCATCTGAATTGAGACGTGCTGTAATATAAAATACACACTGGATTTTGAAAACTTAGTATAAAAAAGAATATACAATATCCATTAATTATTTTAAGAATAATTACATGCTGAAATGATAATATTTTGGATATACTGGGTTAAATAAAATATTAAAATTAGCTTCAACTGTTTTTCACTTTTTAAAAAATGTATCTACTGGGAAATTTTAAATTACATATATGGATTGCATTATATATATTTGTACTGGAGAGTGCTGGTATAATCAAAGGAGCCCTAGTGAAGAGAGTCTGGTCAATATATTATCTTTTATGTCTGTCATCAAAATATTTTCTTAGTATATCTCATTACCCTTTTATCAAGAGTTATGTATTGCTCATCATTCTCTCTATGAATGTTAACAATCATGTTAATAACTGTCAGTATTTTGTCCTGTAGTAGGAATATAAAATTATTTACACATACACTTATATGAACTGTCACTATGCAAGTGTGCACATATAACACATTTATTCCCAAGAGTATTTCCCATAGTAAGTTTTCAAAAACAGAAAGTAAACATAAGTATTCTGTGGAACTATATTCAAGGATTGACAGGCTTGAGGAAGAAACACCTTATATACTACACAATATACATATATTCAGGACAAAAGCAAACATTATAAAAAGTATAAAAATAGACAAAAAGATACAAACACAATATATTTTGGTCAGAATTTCAGGTATGTTTTTTTTTCTTCTCTCTCCCCTTTACTTCAAAAGTTACAAATACTTTGGAAGCAGCATGTATTGTTGCACTTTTGATTTTTTGTTGTACAGTTAACGAACCTGAGAGTCTGGATGACTGGTGATCATCTATTTGGCCTTCCCATTCTTTCATTTCTTCTTCTTTGATTAATAAAGGTTTTCCTAGAGTTTGGCCAACAAGATTACAGACTTCTTGAGCTTTGCGCCATGCATTTTCTACAGCAACGACACAGGCTTGCCGTCTTAGGAATTAAATGCAGAGATTATTAATACGACAGTCAACAAACCGCAGCACTGAATAGTTTTGTTTAATTGGTTGATAATTAATTTAAAGAGGTGCTTAACTTACCGAAGATTCTCAATAGAACCTGGAGTATGATAGAACTGGGGTTGGCTGATGACAACAGAGCTATCTAGCTTTTCAACAAGAAAGTTACAAATATTTTGCATTTTTCCGAATTCAGTAAATGTAATGCAGACCTGTAAATGAAATGACAATTGAAATTATTTTCATGTCGGATGCATTATTTCAAATCTTTCTCTAAATGTGAGTTAAAAAAAGTAAAGCCAGGTTACAATGAGGTCATTTTATAGTATGTAACATATGAAAGACCTACTTGGTACTTATAACTAAATTTTGTTATTAAATTTATTTTTGCTTATGAATTTTGTAATTTATCTAATGTTGACTTGAACATTTAAAACTTCATTTTAAATCAGTCAGAGACTTTTTATGAAAGAGAACTGGAGGGTTTCCTCTTCAACTTTATTATTCAGCTAAATTCTAACCCTGATGAATGTTTCATGACTCTTTAGTCATCTATGCCATTAGTTAGCTTCCTGATTAGTGGTAATTCCTTCATACTTCACTGCTGTCATTTGAGGTATGTTTCTTCTTCCAAAAGTTATTTTCAGATCTATATGCAGAAGTTCATCTATTTCACTATGTCCTCTGTCTTTAAATATGTGGAAGCAGCAAAGAGAAAGAGAGGGATGAGGTAACCTCCTGAGTCATCTTATACACTGAAGAACAGTTGCCTTTAATCATAAATGTTATCCAGGGAAGACTGATGTTCTATCTGGTTTCAATACTAAGTGAATAATGTCTTTTATAATCAGTTTGTCAATTTCATTTTTTTTTTTTTTTTAAAGCTGACTGGGATTTTGAGTGGGGTTGCAATGACTCTAAATATAGATTAAGGAAGACCTGATACCTTAATGATACTGAGTCTTCCAAATCAGGAACAAGGTATGTTTCTTCATTTATTTAGGTCTTCTTTAATTTCTCTTAGCAATATTTTGTAGTTTTCAGCATACACAGTTAAAAGATCAGATTTATCCCTAGGTATTTTATATTTTTGATGTTTATTAGTTCTAATAGTTTTTTTGTAGATTCCTTTAGATTTTCTACATTGATGGTCATGCTGTCCACAAATAAAGACAGTTTTACTTCTTACTTTCCAGTATGGATGCCTTTTATTTCTTTTTCATGCCTCACTGCACTGGCTAGAACTTCAAGTACAATGTTGGATAGAAGTTGTGAGAGTAGATACGTTTGTCTTGTTCCTGATCTTAGGCACAAAGCAATCAGTGTTTCATCAATAAATATGATGGTAACTGTAGATTTTTCATAGGTTCCCTTCATCATTTTGAGGAAGTTTCCTACTATTTCTAGTTTGCTGAGAATTTTTATTAGGAATGGATGTTGGACTTTGTTAAATGTTTTTCTTCATCTACTGAGATCATCATATGTTTCTTTCTTGTTAATATGATAAACTAGATTGACCAGTTTTTGAATGTTGAAACAACCTTTCATTCCAGGGATGAACCATACTTGGTCATTATATATTATCCTTTTTATATATCACTGGATTTGATTTGCTAAAGTTTTGTTTATAATTTCTGCACATAAGTTTATGATGGACCACTGGTCTGTAGTTTTCTTTGCTTGTAATGTCCCCCCGCCCTCCCCCACCCCCACCAGTTTTGTTATCTTCTGGTTCCAAATAATGAGTTGGAAAGTATTCCAGCTTCTTCATTTTCTGGAAAAGTTTGTACAGAATTGGCATAAATTCTCCCTTAAATGTATGCACTTTTTAATTTCTCTTTTAACTTCTCCTTTGACCCATGGGTTATTAAGAAGTATGTTATTTAAATTTCAAATATTTCAGTTCTATCATTTTTGCCTTAAGTATTTTGAAGCTTTAATATTAAATGTATAAGTGTTTAAGACTGTTATATTCTTGATTGACCCATTTATCATTATAAAATCATCTTTATCTGGGTAATACTCTTTGCTTTGAAATCTACTCTGTCTGATATTATCATAGCCACTACAACTTTCTTTTGGTTATTGTTAGCATGGTATATCTTTATGCACCCCTTTGATTTTTTTTTTTTTTTGCGGTACACGGGCCTCTCACTGTTGTGGCCTCTCCCGTTGTGGAGCACAGGCTCCGGATGCGCAGGCCCAGGGGCCATGGCTCACGGCCCAGCCGCTCCGCGGCATGTGGGATCTTCCTGGACCAGGGCACGAACCCGTGTCCCCTGCATTGGCAGGCAGACTCTCAACCACTGCGCCACCAGGGAAGCCCTGGTTTTTTTTAAAGTCAGGTTTATTAAGGCATAACTTATAAAGAGCAAAATACACTCCTTTTAGTATATGTCCTATGAATTTTGACAGATGCATTTACTCATGTAGCTACCATTATGATCAGTCCCATCAACTTCCTCAAATTCCCCTGTGCTCTCCACATCCCAGCCCCTGAAAGCCACTGATCTGTTTTTTTTTAAATAGTTGCACTTAATTTTTTATTTTTTGGACAACTTAAAAGGTTACTTTCCACTTACAGTTACTACAAAATATTGGCTCTATTCCTCGTGTTGTAACTCTATGTCCTTGAGCCTATCTTATACCCAATAGTCTGTATCTTCCACTCTCCCACTCCTATATTGCCCCTGCCCCCCAACACTGCTAACCATTAGTTTGTTCTCTATATCTGTGAGTCTGCTTCTTTTTTGTTTTATTCACTAGCTTTTTATATTTTTTAGACTTCACATGTAAGTGATATACAGTATTTGCCTTTCTTTGTCTGACTTATTTCACTTAGCATAATGCCCTCCAAGTCCATCCATGTTGCTGCAAATGGCAAAATTTCATTCCTTTTTTTATGGCTCAGTAGTATTCCATTGTGTACACACACACACACACACACACATATACACCATAGCTTCTTTATTCACTCATCTGTTGATGGACACTTAGGTTGCTTCCGTATCTTGGCAGTTACAAATAATGCTGGATGAACACTGGGGTGCACGTATCGTTTTGAATTAGTGTTTTTGTTTTTTCCAGATATATACCCAGGAGTGGAATTGCTAGGTCATATGGTAGTTTTATCATTTGCAAATATTTTCTCCCATTCAGTAGGTTGTCTTTTCATTTTTTTCAATGGTTACCTTTGCTGTGCAAAAGCTTTTAAGTTTAATTTGGTCTCATTTGTTTATTTTTACCTTTATTTCCTTTACTTTAGGAGACGGATCAAAAAATATTGCTGTGATTTATGTCAAAGAGTTTTCTGCCTATGTTTTCCTCTAGCAGTTTTATGCTATCCAGTCCTACATTTAGGTCTTTAATCAATTTTGAGTTTATTTTTGTACATGGTGTAAGAGAATGTTCTAATTTCATTCTTTTATATGTAGCTGCCAGTTTTCCCAGCACCACTTATTGAAGAGACTGTCTTTTTTCCACTGTATATTTTTGCCTCCTTTGTTGTAGGTTAATTGACTATAAGTGCATGGGTTTATTTCTGGGCTGTCTATCCTGTTTCATGGATGTGTCTGTTTTTGTGCCAGAACCATACTATTTTGATTACTGTAGCTTTGTAGTATAGTCTGAAGTCAGGGAGCATGATTCCTCCAGCTCTGTTCCTCATTCTCAAGATTGTTTTGGCTATTAGGGATCTTCTGTGTTTCCATATAAATTTTAAAATTATTTGTTCTAGTTCTGTGAAAAACGCCGTTGGTATCTTGATAGGAATTGCATTGAATCTGTAGATTGCCTTCGGTAGTACAGTCATTTTCACAATATTGATTCTTCCAATTCAAGAACGTGGTATATCTTTCCATCTGTTTGTGTTGTCTTCAATTTGTTTCATCACTGTCATATGGTTTTCAGAGTATAGGTGTTTTTCCTCCTTAGGTAGATTTATTCCTAGGTATTTTATTCTTTTTGCTGAGATGGTAAATAGGACTGTTTCCTTAATTCCCCTTTCTGATATGTCATTGTTAGTGTATAGAAATGCAACAGATTTCTGTGTATTAATTTTGTATCCTGTAACTTTACTAAATTAATTGATGAACTCTAGTAGTTTTCTGATGGCATCTTTAGGATTTACTATGTATAGTATCATGTCATCTGCAAACAGTGACAGTTTTACTTCCTCGTTTCCAACATGGATTCCTTTTATTTCTTTATCTTCTCTGATTGCTGTAGCTAGGGCTTCCAAAACTGTGTTGAATAAAAGTGACAAGGGTGGACGTCCTTGTCTTATTCCTGATCCTAGAGGAAATGTTTTCAGCTTTTCACTGTTGAGAATGATGTTAGTGGTGGGTTTGTCATATATGGCCTTTATCATGTTGAGGTGTGTTTCCTCTATGCCTGCTTTCTGGAGGGTTTTTAATATAAATCGATGTTGAATTTTATCAAAAGCTTTTCCTGCACCTATTGAGATGATTATGTGGTTTTTATTCTCCAATTTGTTAATGTGGTGTGTCACATGGATTGATTTGCAGATATTGAAAAATCCTTGCATCCCTGGGATAAGTTCCACTTGATCATGGTATATGATCTTTTTGATGTACTGTTGGATTCGGTTTGCTAATATTTTGTTGGGGATTTTTGAATTTATGTTAATTAGTGATATTGGCCTGTAATTTTCTTTTTTTGTGTGTGATATCTTTATCTGGTTTTGGTATCAGAGTGATGCTAGCCTCACAGAATGAGTTCTGAAGTGTTCACTCCTCTGCAATTTTTTGGAATAGTTTCAGAGGACAGGTGTTAACTCTTCTCTAAATGTTTGGTAGAATTCACCTGTGAAGCCACCTGGTCCTGGACTTTTGTTTGTTGTTAGTTTTTAAATTACTGATTCAAGCTCGTTACTGTAATTGGTCTGTTTATATTTTCTATTTCTTCCTGGTTCAGTCTTGGGAGATTGTGCCTTTCTAAGAATTTGTCCATTTCTTCTAGGTTGTCCATTTTATTGGCATATAGTTGTTCACAGTAGTCTCTTACGATCCTTTGTATTTCTGTGGTATCAGTTGTAACTTCTTTTTCATTTCTGATTTTATTGATTTGGGCCCTGTCCGTTCTTTTCTTGATGAGTGCGGCTAAAGGTTTATCATTTTTGTTTATTTTTTCAAAGAACCAGCTTTTAGTTTCATTGATCTTTTCTATTGTTTTCTTCATTTCTATTTCATTTATTCCTGCTCTGATCTTTATGACTTCTTTCCTTCTACTAACTTTGGGTTTTGTTAGTTCTTTTGCTTTAGATGTAAGGTTAGGTTGTTTACTTGAGAGTTTTCTTGTTTACTGAGGTAAGCTTGTATTGCTGTAAACTTCCCTCTTAGAACTGCTTTTGCTGTGTCCCATAAGTTTTGGACTGTCATGTTTTCATTTTCATTTGTCTCTAGGTATATTTTGACTTCCTCTTTGATTTCTTCGGTGATCCACTGCTTGTTTAGTAGCATATTGTTTAGCCTCCACGTTTGTGTTTTTTTGCAGTTTTTCTAAATAGTTGATTTCCAGTCGTATAGCATTGTGGTCAGAAAAGATGCCTGATACAATTTCAATTTTCTTAAATTTACTGAGACTTGTTTTGTGGCCTAGCATGTGATTTATCCTGGAGAATGTGCACATGGAACCATGTGCACTTGAAAAGAAAGTGTATTTTGCTGCTTTCTACTGGAATGCTCTGTATATATCAATTAAGTCCATTTGCACTAATGTGTTGGAGAAGATATAACAATTGTAAATATATATGCACTCAACATAGGAGTACCTATATATATAAGGCAAATACTAACAGACATAAAAGGAGAAATCAGTGGTAACACAATAATTGTAGGGGACTTTAAAATCCCACTTACATCAATGGACAGATAATCCAGACTGAAAATGAATAAGGAAACACAGGCCTTAAATAACACATTGATCTGTTTTTCTAAAACTTTATTTTTTTAGAGAAGTTTTAGGCACACAGCAAAATTGACAGGAAGGAACAGAGGTTTTCCATATATACCCTTCTACCCCCCACACACATAGTCCCCCCCCACCATAATCAACATTCCCCACCAGACTGGTACATTTGTTACAATATGTGTACCTACTGGGTTGACCAAAAAGTTCTTTCAGGTTTTTCCATAACACCTTTGGCCAACCCAATATACTGACACAGCATAATGACCAGAAGTCCACAGTTTACATTAGAGTTCATTCTTGGTGTTTTATATTCACTGGGTTTGTACAAATGTATGCTGACATGCATCTATCATTATAGTTTCATACAGAATACTCTCACTGCCCTAAAATTCCTCTGTGCACCCCCTATTCATCCCACCCTCCCCCTAACTGCTGGCACCATTGATCCTTTTACTGTCTCCATAGTTTTTCTTCTCCCAGAATGTCATATAGTTGGAATCATACAGTTTGTAGCCTTTTCTGATTGTCTTAGTAATAGGCATTTAAGGTTCATACCTATTTTCATGGCTTGAGAGCTTATTTCTTTTTAGTGATGAATAATATTCCATTTTCTGGATGTACCAGTTTATGTATCCATTCACCTACTGAAGGACATCTTTGTTGCTTCCAAATTTTGCGATTATGAATGAAGCTGCTACAAATATCCATGTGCACATTTCTATGTGAGCATACATTTTCACCTCCTTTGGGTACATACTAAGGAGCATGATTGCTGCATCATGTGGTAGGAATATGTTTAGTTTTATAGGAAACTTTGTCTCCCAAAATGACTGCACCATTTTGCATTCCCACCAGGAATGAGTGAGAGCTCCTCTTGTTCCACGACCTCGTCAGCATTTGGTGTTGTCAGCATTCCAGATTTTGGCCATTCTAATAAGTGTGCAGTGACATTTCATTTTTTTTTTAATTTGCAGCTGCCTAATAACATATGATGTGGATCAGCTTTTCATATGCTTATTTACCATCTATATATCTTTTTTAGTGAGGCATCTGTTAAGGTCTTTGGTTTATTTTTAATTTTTTTTTTTCTTACTGTTGAGGTTAAGAGTTCTTTGTGTATTTTGGATAGCAGTCCTTTAAAATAAGTGTGTTTTGCAAATATTTTCTCTGGGTCTGTGACTTCTCTTATTATTCTCCTGACATTGTCTTTCACAGAGCAGAAGTTTTTAACTGTAATGAAGTCCAGCTTACCAATTATTTCTTTCATGGATCAATGCTGTTGGTGTTGTATCTACAAAGTCAGTGTGATACTCAAGGCCATCTAGGTTTTCTCATATGTTTATAGTTTTGTGTTTTACCTTTAGGTCTATGATACATTCTGAGTTAATTTTTTGAAGGGTGCAAGGTCTGTATCTAGATGCTTTTTTTTTTGTATGTGGATGTCTTGTTGTTCCAGCACCAATTGTTGAAAAGATGATTGTGCCCCATTGTACTGCCTTTGTTCCTTTCTCAAAGATCAGTTGATTATACAGGAGTCTATTTCTTGGCTCTCTATTCTGTTCCATTGACCTGTTTGTCTGTTCTTCAAACACTACTACACTATCTTGATTTTTGATGCCTTTTAGTAAGCCTTGAAGTCAGGGAATGTCATTTCTCCAACTTTGTTCTTCTCCTTCAATACTGTATTGGCTATTCTGGTTCTTTTGCGTCTCCATATAAACTTGAATTATTTTTTTTTCAATATCCCCAAAATAACTTACTGGGAGTTTGGTTGAGACTGCATCAAATCTATAGATAGATCTATAGATCTATAGATCTATAGAAGAAGAACTGACATCCGGACCATATTGAGTCTTTCTATCCATGAACATGGAATATCTCTCCATTTATTTGGCTCTTCTTTAATCTAATTCATCAGAGTGTCAAAGTTTTCCTCATATAAATCTTGTACATATATGTTGTTAGATATACACCCAAGTAGTTCATGTTTTGGGGTGCTATGGAAAATTGTTTTTAATTTCAAATTCTACTTGTTTGTTGCTGGTATGTAGGAAATATTTTGTTGAAGATTTTTGCCTCTATATTCATGAGGGATTGGTCTGTAGTTTTCTTATCTTGTAATGCATTTCCATAGGATTTGTGGTGATGTCTCCTTTTTCAGTTCTGATATTAGTAATTTGTTCTTTCTCTTTTTTCCCCCCTTTAGTTTGTCCAGAAGCTTATCGATCTTATTGATATTTTCAGAGAACTAGCTTTTGGTTTCACTAATTTTCTCTATTGATTTCCTGTTTTCAGTTTCACTGATTTCTGCTCTAATTCTTATTATTTTTCTTCTGCTTACTTTGGACTTAATTTGCTCTTCTTTTTCTAGTTTCCTAAGGTGGAAACATTATTTATTTTAGATTTTTCTTCTTTTTACTATATGCATTCAATGCTAAAATTTCTCTCTAAGCTGCTTTCACTGTATCTCACACATTTTGATAAACTGTATTTTCACTTTCATTTAGTTCTAAATATTTTAAAATTTCTCTTGAGATTTCTTCATTGACCCATGTTATTCAGAAGTGTGTTGTTTAATCTCCATGTATTTTGGGATTTTCCAATTATGTTTCTGTTATTGATTTCTAGGTTAATGCCACTGTGGTCAGAGAGCAGACATTATATGATCTATCCTTTTAAATTTGTTAAGGTATAAGTTTTGGCCTAAAATGTATTTTTTGGTGGGGGGGGGGGCGGGAAGTAAAGGTTTACTGCAGGGCCAAGCAATGAGAATGGGTGGATTGTGCTCAAAAGACCCAAACTCCAAATGTGTTCTATCTTGGTGAATGCTCCATGAGAGCTTGAGAAGAAGAATACTGTTTTTGGAGGAAGTAATTTATAGATGTCCATTCTATCCAGTGAATTGACGGTACTGTTAAGTTCAACTAGGTCCTTACTGATTTTATGCCTGCTGAATCTGTCCCTTCTTGATAAAGGGAGTTGGAGACTCCAACTATGATAGCAGACTCATCTATTTCTCCTAGCAGTTCTATTAGTTTTTGCCTCATGTAGTTGGGGAATGCACGTTAAGGAGTTTTTTTTTTTTTGGCTGTGCCACCACGCAGCATGTGGGATCTTAGTTCCCCAACCAGGGATCGAACCCATGCTCCCTGCACTGGAAGTGCAGAGTCTTAACCACAGGACTGCCAGGGAAGTCCCCAAGGATTGTTATGGCTCTGGGAAAATTGCCCCTGTATCGTTACCTAATGCCCTTCTGTATCCCTGATAACTCCTTGTTATGAAGTCTGTTGTGTCTGAAATTACAATAGTGACTCTTGCTTTCTTTTGATTAGTGTTAGCATGATTAATTTTTCTCCATGGATTTACTTTTAATCTATATATGTCTTTATATTTAAAATGGATTTCTCACAGATAACATATAGTTGGGTAGTGTTTTTTGATGCACTTTGACAATCTCTGTCTTTTAATTGCTGCGTTTAGACCACTGATGTTCAAAGCATTACTGATATAGTTGGATTAATATCCACCATATTCTTTACTGTTTATTTGTTGCCCTTGTTCCTTTTTCTAAGTTCTGTCTTCTGCCTTTTGTGATTAAAAAAATTTTTTCATTTATTTATTTATTTATTTAGGCTGTGTTGGGTCTTCGTTGCTGTGTGTGGGCTTTCTCTAGTTGCTGCAAGCAGGGACTACTCTTTGTTGCAGTGCATGGGCTTCTCATTGCAGTGGCTACTCTTGTTGCAGAGCACAGGCTCTAGGTGCACGGGTTTCAGTAATTATGGCACACGGGCTCAGTAGATGTGGCTTGTGGGCTCTAGAGCGCAGGCTCAGTAGCTGTGGCACACAGGCTTAGTTGCTCCGCGGCATGTGGGATCTTCCTGGATCAGGGCTGGAACCCATTTCCCCTGCACTGGCAAGTGGATTCTTAACCACTGTGCCACCAGGGAAGCCCTTGTGATTTTAACTGAGCATTTCATGGTTCCCTTTTTTCTCCTTTCTTAGCATATCAGTTATATATTTTTAAGCTTTTTTACTGGTTTCTCTAAAGTATGCAATACATATTTACAGCTAATCCAAGTCCACTTTTAAATAACACTATACCACTTTATGGGTTGTGTGAGTACCTTATAATAACAAAATAATCCTAATTCCTCCATCCCATCTCTTGTATCATTACAGTCATTCATTTCACTTATATATCACCATACACAAGTATATATATAAGAAACATGCATAAGCATACAAAATTGAATATATTGTTGCTATTACTTTAAACAAACTGGTATTCACTAGATTGATTAAGAATAAGAAAAATATCTATAACACAGGGAACTCTGCTCCATATTATGTAACAACCTAAATGGGAAAAGAATTTGAAAAAGAAGAGATACATGTATATGTATAACTGAATCACTTTGCTGTACACCTGAAACTAATGCAACATTGTTAATCAACTATAATATAAAATAAGAAGTTAAGAAAAAGAATAAGAAAAATAAAAGTATTTTACCTTCACTTACTCCTTTTTTGATGTTCTTCTTTTCTTTACATAGATCCAGGTTTCTGATCTATATTATTTTCCTTCTTTCCAAAGAACTTCTTCTAACAGTTGTTGCAAGGCAGCCCTAATGGTAACAAATTCCCTCAATTTTTGGACTTCCCTGCTGGCCTAGTGGTTAGGAGTCCGGGCTTTCACTGCAGTGGCCTTGGTTCAATCCCTGGTTGGGAAAGATCCTGCAAATTGCATGGTGCAGCCAGAAACAAAAAACACCCCCCCCACCCCCCGAAAAAACAGTCTTAGTCAAATTCCCTCAATTTTTGTCTGAGAAAGTCTTTATTTCTCCTTCAATTTTGAAGGATACTGTGTAGAGAACTCTAGGTTGGGGTTTTTTTTTCTCTCAACACTTTAAGTGTTTAAACTCCACTCTCTCTTTTCTTGTATGGTTTCAGAGGAAAAGTCAGATATAATTCTTGTTTTTCTTCCTCTATAGGTAAAGTGTTTTTACCTCTGGCTTCTTTCACGTTTTCTTCTTTATCTCTGATTTTTTGTAGTTTGAAAATAATATGCTCACCAGTAGGGGTCTTTTTGGGCATTTATTGGGGAAATTCTCTGTCATTATTGCTTCAAATATTTCTTCTGTTCCTTTCTCTCTTCTCCTTCTGGTACTCTCATTATGTGTATGTTATACCTTCTGTAGTTGTCCCATAGTCCTTGGATATTCTGGGTTTTTTTTTCCCCCAGTTTTTGTTCTCTTTGCTTTTCAGTTTTTGAGGTTTCTATTGAGATACCCTCAAGCCTAGAGATTCTTTCCTCTACTGCATCCAGTCTTCTGCATCCATCAGAAGCATTCTTCATTTCTGTTACAGTGTTTTTGATCTCTAGTATTACTTTTTGGGTCTTAGGATTTCAATCTCTCTGCTTATGTTGCTCATCTGTTCTTGCATGGTGTCTACTTATCCATTAGAGCTCTTAGCACATTAATCATATTTGTTTTAAATTCTCAGTCTGATAGTTCCAACATCCCTACCATCTCTAGTTCTGATGTTTGCACTGTCTCATCAAACTGCATTTTTTGCCTTTTGGTGTGCCTTGTAATTTTTTCCTTGATAACTGGACATGATATATTGAGTAAAAGGAACTGCTGTAAATAAGTCTTTAGTAATGTGGTGGTAAGATATAGGGAGAGGGAAAGTGTTCTACTGTTTTATGATTCTCAGTTTTTTAGTGAGCCAGTGCCTCCAGACTGAACTTCACAAGTATTTCTGAGCTGTTGTTGTTGTTGTTGTTTTCTCCTCCTCTTCAGGTAGAAGAAGATGGCTAGAGTGGATTGGATTTCGGTATTTCCCTTCCCTCTGGTTAGTTAGGCTCTGATAATATACCAGCAGGTTAGGGTCTGCTTAACTAGTTTCTCCTGAGGACAGACTTTCTTAAGAAGAACAGAGTACTCTGGCATATTTCAAAATGGTTCCTTTTCCCCTCCCTCTGCCAGACACACTAGGGAAGTTTTTTCCCATCTTCACAGTGAGAACCTAGTCGAGCACGTGGAGATAAATCTCACAAAACTGTGGGTCCCCCTCTATTACTGGATCCTCTAGAGTTTTAATTCTCAGAGTTGTCCACACTGAGCCTCCAGGAATTTGTCAATTATAGTTCAGAGTTTCCTATCCGGGCACCGTTTCTGGAGGTGGTTTCTGTTGTCTCTGCTCTAGTAAGCTGTGACTCACTGTGTCTGCCTGTCTGTCTCTCCAGTTTGGGGGGTAGCAGTGTGCCCTGTATGCTCACCTCTCTTATGGATCCTAGAAGAGTTGTTGATTTTTCAGTTTTCTTTCAGCTTTTTACTTGTTAGGATGCAGTGGTGACTTCTAAGCTCCTAACACATAGACTAAGAAACTGAAAGTCTGCCATTACTTTTAACCAGTTGGTGCCCTCATATTTAAAGTACATTTGTCCTATGCGGCAGCTTCCCAGTAGCCATCCATTTTACATTTGGTAGTGCATATATGTTAATGCTACTCTCTCACTTCATTGCAGCATAGCACAGGCAGATCAGCTCGGTGCTTTGTGACCACCTAGACGGGTGGGATAGGGAGGGTGGGAGGGAGATGCAAGAGGGAGGAGATATGGGGATATATGTATATGTATAGCTGATTCACTGTGTTATACAGCAGAAACTAACACACCACTGTAAAGCAATTATACTCCAATAAAGATATAAAAAAATAAATTCTATTAATAAAAGAAAAAAAAATAAAGTATGTTTGTTGCAAGCAGCTTACAGGTGAGGTGTGTTTTTTAATACAATCTGAAATATAAGCCTTCTAATGGAGGTATTTAGAATATTTATATTTAATTTGATTATTGATATGGTTACATTTAAACCTCTGACCTTGCTATACTATTTGTCTCATATTTTCTTTTCTCCCCCTCCCCACTTTCTGCCTTTTTTTGGGGGGATTGAGTATATTTTTATTATTCTATTTGATATCCTTCATTGGCTTCTTTGCTATAACTCTTGTTGTTGTTGTTAATTTAGTGTCTGCTTTAGAGTTTATAGTATATACATGTTTATCACAATCTACCTTCAGGAGATATACAATTTCATATATAAGAAACCTACAATATTCTACTTCTATTTCTCCCTTCTTGACCTTCCTGCTATTGCTGTTGTATGTTTTACTTTTACATATGTTAGAATTCCTAAAGTTCGTCATTGTCATTTTTGTTCAAACAATTATCTTTTATATAGATGTAGAGAAATAGAGATGATATAAGAAAAATATCATATCTATCTGTGTAGTTACCATTTTCAGTGCTCTTCATTCCTTTGTGTAGATTCCTATTCCTTTTTAGTACCATTTCATTCCACCGACCCAATTTCATTTAGCATTTCTTGTATTGCAAGTCTACAGGTAATGAATTCTTTCAGCTTTCTGAAAAAGTCTATAGTTGGCCTTCAATTTTGAGCAGTATTTTTGCTGAACACAGGGTGATAATAACAAACTATAAGATAGGAGAAATATGATTTAAAAGCCCCAAGTGAGAAAGACACTTTTTTAGTTGTAATCATTGTTTATGACTGTAAGCTCAAAAGAAGGGAACAATGTGATGCAAGTGCCAAAATGTTCAGGCGTATATGTGTTATTAGAAATAAACTTTCCAGAATAGGGAAGATAATCATCTTTCTCTAATATGGAATCACAATTAGGACACTATAGTTGTAGATGCTTTAGGAGGAAATTGGTTAACAAAAGAGAGAGCTTGTCATCTAAGAAATGACCAAAGAAACTGGGGATCCTTACACTTGGAGAAGAAAAAAGTAGCATTAATATGATACTGAACCTCAAGTATATAGTTCTAGGAAGAAATATTTGTTTTGTCCTTGGAGAGGTACATAATTAAAATGGATAAGTACTAGTAAGTCAATTCTTGGTTTAATGTTAGAAAATTGTATATTGATTAGATGTCTGAAAATGGAATTGGCCTTTTATATTCATACCTATCTATGTATAAAATATTTCACAACAAAGATGAAGAGTTAAAAGAAAATTAGATGAGATAATGTATGGAAAACACCTGACACATGGAAACATGCAAGGAAAAGGAGGGGGGAAACTGGTTATACTATTTTTTCTATTTAATAGACTTTTATTGAATGCCTACTATATCCCAGGTTTTTAAAATCCCTCCAACACTGAAATTGTAACACGAAAACAACATGAGAAGTGGAAAGAGTAGAGATATAAGAATTGCAAAGCCAAGGTTTTACTCCAACCCCAAACATACAAACACCCACCCACCCTTAAAGAACTCACTTAGATAATTTCTAACTTTCAATATCTTATCTTTAAAATAAGCTGAAGCAGCAGGGTAGGCGGGAGGTTAGAAAAAGAATCTCTGAAGTGCCTTTCAGGATGAAAATTTCAGGTATTATGTGAAAAGTCATGTTCTACCATCTAATCTTAGTCTGTATATTTAACTATCTGCGAGAATATTGGTATACATCAGATATTAGGTTTTGGTGTTCACTATAGCCATAGCCATAAAGCCACACATTGTTCTTTATGCACAGGTTGGCATACTTTATACCTCAGGACCCTACCATCCTGGTCTCTGCTGATGCTGACTTAAGGGCAATCATGTATTAGACTACACTATATAAGAGTTCTGGCTACTGGGAAGCCCTATACAAAATATAATCAGATTCTCTCTTAAGAAATTCAAATACAAGACATTAAAAAGGCAAGTACAGCAAAAGGACGAGGAGTAGAGTTCAGCCAAGTCCTCACTTAGCCGTGTCTTACAACAAAATAAGCAGCTCTAAAGCACACTCTGTACGTGGCGGGTCAGTCCCTAGAATAAATCAGTCTGAAAAACTGGCCAGTTTTCCATGAAGCCTGGCTGAATGTTTGCTGGGACTGTTCCTTTTCCTGCTCGTGTACTTACTAGTGTACCCTCACAACAAACCCCATTAACTAAGATAACCAGAGCCCATCTATGTTCACTACAACCTGAAGTCCAAACAGGTAATAACTACTGGAGGATGCTAGAACAACTCCCAGTCTTTGACTTCCATAGTATGGAATCTTACCAGACCGCTCTTCATCCTGTTTTGAAAGGTATGTTTTGGTCCCCACTACTACAGAATAACATTTGCCAAATGGATCCCTAAAATCATCATAAGATGGTTAAATTTTAAGTGAAGAAATTATAAATTTATTAAAGTAAGTATAGGGACAACAGTGTGTTATGGAAATTACTATCTCAAGAGGTAAGAAGCCAGGATCCTAATTTCCATTCTAATTCTTATAATATGATCTTTGAAAAATCTGAGCCTAAGCTATCTAAGCCTAAGGTCACACCCTTAAAATTAGAAAAAATAATTTATTATCTGCCTGAAGGTAGGACTAGTTGATTTCTTGAGGTATTTTACACCTCTAATGGCAAAGATTCTCTGATTAGATAAACAATATTCCATTCAAATCTCATTCCTGTTTGTTTCCTGGGGCAAAGGAGGCAGCCTGACTGCCCCAAAGTACCCCAAGATGTTTGGAGCCAGGAAGAGAGAGCAGTCTTGTAACCTAGCCACAAGTACATATAACATACTCTGGTGTCATAAAATCCTGATCATACAATCTTTAAAGATAAGTAAAAAGCTCGACAGTTTTAGGAACTAAGTGTTTTCATTAATTGAGTGTACAAAAATATTTTGTTCTTTTTAATTTGTGCAAAGGTTGAGTAGTTTTTATTTTTAAATAAACCTGAACACAAAACAATAAAATTACATTGTGAAACAAAAGAATGTTGAAAAGTCTTTCAGTCCTTTATTCTATGACTATTAATTTGCTATTTATCGGAGGAGAAGAAATTTTTCTTTTGTAGTGCTTCCTGCTCACTAGATGATAACATTACTAAAATTTTATTCACGTGGCAATTAAATGCTACTTCCATCTGCTATTTTTATTCCACTTCAAAACAATTTCTCTTAAATCTCATTAAATTTATTTTAAAAGCTCATCCAGATATGTAACACCAAAAATGACTGAGAAAAATGATCTTTTATCAATACCATGAGAAGCATTTCTCATATACACTGAGTTTCAAGAATAAAATTAAATGCAAACTGTCCCCACAAGTCGTGGTGTTTCCAATTATTTAAGATAAGTACATACCTCTGCTTCCATGTGATAAGCATTTTCTACCCTTTGAAAATCCTTTGTCACAGTTACATTTTCTGACTGAAACAGAAAGTACAAAAGTATGATTACTAAATGTTTGGTTACTAAATGCAATTACTCTAAAACATAAAGCATAAACCTGAACTTATTAAAATCAGAATGACAAAATATGCAGAAAGAACTGGTTTGCCTGGTGTTTTAATACTTTCCTAAAAGTAACATAAAATAAATTCAGAAACTTATACATATTTGCTGAAATTTCATCATAATTGTGGCTACACTTGTAGTAATTTTTACATTAGCTAGTACAAAAAGTATGAACTTAGGGTAGTGTATACATATATATATGAAGAATTATTTGTACATAAAGCATTCTGAATGTTGTAGGAATGTCAGAGTTTTAAAAATGTTTAATTTACAAATAATACAAATTTACTGAACATATCGTACACAACTTTGGGCAAGTTACTCAACATTTTTGAGATTTAGTTTCCACATTTATAAAATTAGGTTACACTACATGTGAGGTAGGAGGTCCCAGGCTGAGCAGCTGGAGTGTGTCAGACTGAGCAATTGGAGCTTGTCTCCCTACCACACCCTGGCCCCTGACGACATTTCAAGGAAAAAGATAACAGCAGGAGCAGAGAGGAACTAAGCTCTGCTGCAGTAAAAAGATAAGATGACCACGTCTTCATTCTTCAGGTCAAGGAGACCTCCCCAACTTCACATGTACAGAAAAGTTCCTAGGGGATCAAAAAGGGAGGGGGGGGGGCTAACCCATAATATGTTCTGCCAGTCTCCTAGAGACCCGCACACTGGACTCCATCTTGGCCGAAAGATGCGCATGCACATTAGACAGGACCCTGAGTCAGATCGGATATGGGGAACAAGCAAGATGATTGGCCAGAGGAAAACAAAGACCTGGAAGATGGCCCCTACATAAGCAATTTAAACCACGCCTTTAGCGCTCTTTATTAGCGAAGATGCCCACACTCTTCTCTGAGTGTGTAGCTCTGCTTTGCTTCTGTCCTAAATAAACTGCTTTTCTTTGTGCTCTACCACACGTGCTGTGCTTCTAATAAACTCTGTGTCTGCTTTACAACCTTGGTCTCTGTAAAATTCGTTTTTCAAAGAGGTCAAGAGCGAGGGCTCTGCTTCTAGCCACTAGCCCCTGGTGGTCTAGTGGTTAGGATTCCTCGTTTTCACTCAGGCAGCCCAGGTTCGATTCCCAGGCAAGGAACTAAGATCTTGCTTCAAGCTGCCATTCACTGCTGTTACCCCAAGATCACATGGGACTGTTTTGAGGATTTAATGAAAAGTTGTAAATAAAATGCTTGACACAGAAGGCACTCAGCAAACACACATGCTATACCATTATGATATAAATATTTCCTGAAATACTGGACCCAAGCAGTCTGTTCTTAGAAAAGTAATATTAATGCTTTTTGATTCTCTGGGTAAGTATAGGTTATATAATTCTGGTTAAAAAGTTAAATTTCTTATTTACATTTCAAAAGGGTTTTAAAATTTAGTGAAATGAATTCTTGACCTACTCCCATCCTTGGGGATAGACAGAACTTATATTTTATAAATTTTTGCATCTTTTTATTTTCCCACTATTGCATTGCTTTATTTGCTGACCCCTAATAAATTGAACAGGTTATGATATTTGCTACAATCATACAATGTTGGAACTTCAGGGATGGAGCTATGGTCAACTCCTGGGCCCCACTGGTCTTTAAATGCAGTTTGTTTCTTAGATCATGGGTCCTTTGTGGCATTGGTAAGGTCACTGCCAAGAGTGACACATAGGAATTATTCAGTGCATGTTGGCCAACCAATTTCCGCTTAGGTGGATTATTTTTTTGGCTTAATCATGTCAAATACATAAAATACATATCAAAAGTTACATAGAAAATACATTAAAAATAGATACGCCCCTCAATATTATTGCCAATGGTTGTCGTGGAGCTTTCCCTTATGTTTTCTTTTAGTAGT
This sequence comes from Stenella coeruleoalba, assembly GCF_951394435.1. Taxonomy (NCBI): domain Eukaryota; kingdom Metazoa; phylum Chordata; class Mammalia; order Artiodactyla; family Delphinidae; genus Stenella; species Stenella coeruleoalba. The sequence continues at coordinate 15,331,299 of NC_137158.1, read as the reverse complement.
TTTATAGTTTCAGGTCTTACATTTAAGTCTCTAATCCATTTTGAGTTGATTTTTGTATATGGTATGAGATAAGGGTCCAGTTTCATTCTTCTGCATGCGACTATTCACCATTGTGAACATTCAATAAAGAATCCACTGCTGAAGAGCCTATCCTTTTTTTTTTTTTAACATCTTTATTGGGGTATAATTGCTTTACAATGGTGTGCTAGTTTCTGCTTCACAACAAAGTGAATCAGTCATACATATACATACGTTCCCATATCTCTTCCCTCCTGCGTCTCCCTCCCTCCCACCCTCCCTATCCCACCCCTCCAGGCGGCCACAAAGCACCGAGCTGATATCCCTGTGCCATGCGGCTGCTTCCCACTAGCTATCTACCTTACGTTTGTTAGTGTATATATGTCCATGACTCTCTCTCACCCTGTCACAGCTCACCCTTCCCCCAAATTTTTGTATCTTTAAAAATATATGCTAAATAAAGAATATTATGCCCAATAATTATTTAATTATAAGTTATTTGGTAAGGGATTTAGCTGCACCTGAATTTTAAGGTATACACTAATTTCAAGCCATTATATGACCTAGAAAATTCTAAAAAGCTTTAACCTGAAAATCTGAACTTAAGTTCTAATTATAGCTCTGATGTCTGTTACCATGAAAATATTCATTTTTTATGATGAACGTAATATTTACTCATTGTAGAAAAATTACAATATGGATATAGATAAAATAAACCAGTACTGTATACATTGCTTGAAGTTGAAAACATGAAACTTGAAACATAAAGCATTTCTGTCATTTAATATTCTCTTATGACATGTAAACACATCTTCTATTTTCTTGGATGTCTTTTTTTCATTTTTCCCCCCACTTCACTTAATAAATACATATAAAACTTCTGATTAAAAAATTATTAGAGAAATAATTTTAGGAAAGGTAGCTGAAAAGAAAGTAGCTTTTACTGTTGCACTTAACAATGTTATTGCTTTTATAAAAATAATATATGCTAATTAATAAATATCTAATACTAGAGAAAAGAACAAAGTAATAAGTCTCTAAACCCAGTAGTATTAAAATTTCAGGGCTTCCCTGGTGGCGCAGTGGTTGAGAGTCCGCCTGCCGATGCAGGGGACACGGGTTCGTGCCCCGGTCCGGGAAGATCCCACATGCCGCAGAGCGGCTGGGCCCGTGAGCCATGGCCGCTGAGCCTGCGCGTCCGGAGCCTGTGCTCCGCAACGGGAGAGGCCACAACAGTGAGAGGCCCGCGTACCGCAAAAAAAAAAAAAAATTTCAGTAAACATTTTAAGTCATCTATCAATGCATATAAACATATCTATGTATAGTCTATCTATGTATAGACTTTTCCATAAATGAAATTATACTCTACATGCTGTTCTGTAACCTTTTAATAACCTTTATTTTAGAAAAAATTAAAATCTACAGAAAAGTTGCTAAGATAGTATACAGTTCCATATAGCTCAGTTTCAGATTTCTCTGATGTTACCATCTTTTATTACCATGGTGCATCTGTCAAACTAAAAAACCATCATTGGTATATAACCATTAACTAAATTCCAAACTTTACTTGCATTTCACCAATTTTTCTATTAATGTTCTTTTACTATTTCAGAATCCAATCTGTGATACCACATTGCATTAATTCATCATGTCTCCTTAGTCTCCTGTAATCTAAGAGAATTTCTCAGTCTTCTCTTGTTTTCATAACCTTGAAGGTTTTGATCAGGTATTTTGCAGGATGTCCCTCAATTTGGGTTTGTTTGGTAGCTCTTCCTCATGGTCAGACCACGGTTATAGGCTTTAGGAAAGAATATCACAGAGGTGAAGCGCCCTTCTCATTGCAACATATCAGGGGGGTACATGATATCCATGTGACATTACTCATGATGTTAACCTTGATCACTTGGTTAAGGTAATGTCTGACAGGGTCCTTTACTGTAAAGTTACTATTTTTCCCTTTCCATGCTTTATTCATAGAAGGCAAGTCACTAGGTCTAGCCCATAGTCACTCAATAAATACTACATTATTTATTTTGTTGCTCAAATTGTTCTAGCTTTGGCTATTGAGACTTCTTTCAGGTTGGATCTTATATCCCTTTGACATCCATCCATCCTTTTATTTTTTGAGCACTTCCTTACTTTCTGGTTCAAGATGCTATAGGCTCATGTCGTGGCTTCCCTGCCCAGCCCTAGAATCAGCCACTTCACTAAGAAGCTTACCATCTTTTCTTTGAGATTGCTATTTAGAACCAAGACCTGGGTGTTGAGACTGCTCATCACTACTCAAGTGTCATTCTGTGTAGGCCCTCTCAGTGGACAGAGTTTGATAATACATTTATGTGTACAAACTCACATATACACATACATCTACAATTGTTTCTGTATCTATCCATGTGCACATATTCCAAGCTAAACACGAGTTCACCTTGATGTTTCCAACTCTCATTAAGAACCACAGAGTTCATTCTAACCTTCCCTTCTTATCTGTAACTTCCCTCTACAATAGTGAGAAACCTGGCTCCCATCACCCACCAACCACTTACTATTTTTCAAGCCTACTATACATATAAAGCAGTTTCAGAACTGTTAACCAGCATCCCCTTGGAAAACAAATTTACTAACTGGAGGATAGTATTTACGTATCTTTCATCTTTATCCTTAGTTTCTAGTAAAATACAATTTTCCAGACTTACTTAGGATACTCCTGTCACCTCCCACCCCCATGTTCAGTGCAGTTATTTCACTCATTTGTAATAGAGTTAGGTTCATCTGTCACAGTCTGGATTTTGTTCTGGAACTAATCTTTTTTCGATGTCTTTTTTTTTTCCAATTTGCATACATTCATGTTCACTCTTTGTGATTTACAGTTTTATGGGTTTTGACAAATGTATTCACCACCCCAGAACCACAAAGAATAGTTCTTTCCCTTGAAAAGTTCCTCTGTGCATCTCCTTTATAGTCAACAACTTTGCCATCCAACAACCCCTGTCCACTGATTTATGTCCCTATAGTTTTCCCTTTTCCAGAATGTCACATGAATGGATCATAAAATATAAACCTTTTGGATCTGGCTCCTTTCACTTATAATATCTAAGATTTGCCCATGTTCTTCTGTCAATCAATAGCCTGTACCTCTTTACTGCTGAAAAATTTTCCAATGCACGGATGTAACAGTTATCCATTCCCCTGGTGAAGACATCTTGGTCGCTTCCAAGTTCCAAAGTTTTAGTTTTAGCAATTGATGAATAAAGCCGCTATAAACTGCTTGCACAAATTTATATGTGAACATAAGTCTTTAATTCTTTTGTGGGTTAATGGTTCCCATGGTAGTCTAACTTTATAAGGAACTGTAAGACTCTTTCGAAGTGGCTGTACCATTTTGCAATCTCATCAGAAATGAATGAAAATTTCTGTTGTTCTACATCTTTGCCCGCATTTGCTATCATCAATGATATTGGATTTTAGTCATTCTAATAGGTGCATAGTGCCATCTCATTGTGGTTTTAATTTGCATTTCTTTAATGACAATGTCGAGGATCTTCTCATGTGTTTACTTGCCATCTGTATATATTCTTTGGTGAAGTATATGTTCAGATATTTTGTGCTTTTTAATTGAGCTACTTGTTTTTTTATTATTGAATTGAGTTCTTTATATATTCTTGATGCAAGTCCTTTATCAGATATGTAAGTTACAAATTATTTTCTCCCAGTCTGTAGAATGTCTTTTTTAAGACTTTATTTTTTTGGCGCAGTTTTAGGTTCACAGCAAAATTAAGTGGAAAGTACAGAGATTTCGCATACGCCCCCTGCCCCCCACATGCACAGCCTCCCCATTATCAACATCCTCACTAGAGTGGCGCATTGGTCACAACTGATGAACCTACACTGACACATCATGATCACCCAAAGTCCATAGTTTACATTAGGGTTCACTCTTGGTGTTGTATATTCTGTGGGTTTGGACAAATGTATCATAATATGTATCCACCACTATTGCAGCAAACAGAGTATTTTCACCACCCTAAAAATTCTCTGTGCTCTGACTCTTTATTCCTCCCTCTCTCCCAAACCCTGATCTTTTGAATGTCTCTATAGTTTGCCTTTTGTAGACGTGTCATATAGTTGAAACATTACCATATGTAGCCTTTTCAGATTGGCTTCTTTCACTCAGTAACATCCATTTAAATTTCTCCCATGTCTTTTCATGGCTTGATACCTCATTGCATTTTGGCACTGAAAAATACTCCATTGTCAGTTTATTTATCCAGTCAGCTTCAGAAGGACATCTTTGTTGCTTCCAAGTTTGGGTAACTGGATTGTCTTTTCATTTTCTTAACAATTTCTTTCACAAAGCAAAAGTTTTTAATTTTGATAAAGTTCAATTTACATTTTTGTTTTTTCATGGATTGTGCTTTTGGTAATGTAACTAAAAAGTCATTTTCAAACCCAAGGTCACATAGATTTTCTCCTTTACTTTCTTCTTCTTTATGTTTTACATTTAGGCCTATGATCCATTTTGAACACATTTTTGTGTAAGATGTGAAGTACTTGTTGAGGTTCACTTTTTGCATATGGACATTCAACTGTTATGACACCATTTGTTGAAAAGACTCTCCTAACTCTACTGAATTGCATTTATACCCCTAGTGTTTTCCTCTCTGAGGAGGAAAAAATTCTTAGAAGCAATTTCGTTTAGTTTATCCCAGTGACTCTTAAAGCAAATGTGTGTAGTTTAAAAGCAATATATGTAAGATAGTTACCTTGCTTATAAATGTAGTAACATATTTAATAAACATTGAAATTCCAAATATTATAGGGAATGAGGAAATAAAAATTGCCTCTTGGCAATCAGACTGAGAAGTTCTAAGCAGAATATAAACAGTTTTCAACAGGACACAGACAGAACCAAAGTTTCTAACAGAAACTAACTGAACTGCAACAGCAAAAGTGATTAACATTCTTTCTCTGCTTGATTGCTGCCTTTACAGAAGCCAACTCTATCCTAACTTTAATCCTCTGGGTTTCCTGTGAAAAAAATAGCCAATCACCAAACTGCCCCTTCTTCACTGATCCTTCCTTAGAACCACTCACAGCACAAGTCCAAAACCTATAAGAGGTCTCTCCTTACTCCCCCTTTTTGAAACACTCTTAAGGTCCTTTGAGATGCATTCTTGTTTGCTACATCATGCTAAATAAACCTAAATTTGTTTCGCTATAGACATATTCCTGATGTGTTTAGCTGGTGGAATCCCACACAAAGCATGAGATTTTTTTGTTTATCTATAGGGCAGTGGAACTCAACCAGAGGGTGTTTTGCTCCCCACAGGACACTTGCTATGTCTGGAGATATACTTGATTGTCACAATGGGTTGGGAGAGTACATGGCTGTGATGCACTGATTAGACAAAGTGAACAAGTATCCTTGTTTAGCAGGAACTGAGGAGATTCCTGAGACATAGGGCTTTCAGTTGTAAAACTGGGACAGTCCCAGGTAAACTGGGATAAGTTGGTCACCTTATAGGTAGTGGCCAGGAATGCAGCTAAAATATTCTACAATGCTCAGGACAGCCCCTCCCAACAAAGAATTATCTAGTCCAAGATGTTAATAATAGTGCCGACATTGGGAAATCCTGCCATACTGGTGATAAACTAAAAAATATTAAAATATACAAACCTAGTCCATTAAGTTTTCCCAAGTAAGCTACTGATATTTTATATTTAAATACAAAAGACAGAGTTTTAAAATACAAAATGGTCAATATAAGAATAACTATTTAAATCTATGAAAGAAGCAAGGTAACATTCTAAATAGCCATAAAAAACCACATGTTATTATAGGAATAAACTTAAAAAGGGTAAACAAAAGAAAACCATAAAAGTTTACAGAAAAAAAGCTCGAATGGACTAGGAAAACTACTGTAAACTCAGCAATTCTCCTGAAATTAATATATAAACAATACAATATGAACAGATATTTTATTTATAGAATAAAATGTAGAATTTTCCATTGTCTGGATTTCCTGATAACGTCCCCATGGTGTCGTTTAACATGTCCCTTGCAGGAAACCTTTTCAGTAGAAGAGTAATGAGGGAAGAACTTGCCCTACAAATGTTTTACAAAAATGTAATAATTTAATGTGGTACTAACACAACAAGGTGACCAAAAGAACTACAATAATCTGAAATAAAGAATGTCTGAATACCACAAATATAATACCAGTAACATTTCAAAACAATAGGCACAACAAAACAATATGGAATCCTCATGTCTACATTCTGCCCCTACTCTCTCTGAGCAGCAACTATGTGGTTCAAGGTAAGCCCTGACAGGTCTAAACCATTCAGGATTACACATCTAACTTGCCACAGAATTACGTTAAAAAATGGGCAGAAATCAAATCTAATCTAATTAGTGTATAGCATTTCTCTGGCCACAAAGACAAGTTGAGGTTGTCCACTTAGAGTGAACTACAGGAATTTTTATTTTTACGTGGTTGCAGGAAATACGAACCATTGTCTTTCTCTTTATGGTACCGTATGTCATGAAAGCCTTGGGAGTGGGGCAGTCATTTTGGTATCATACAGAAAGCTGCAGGTAAAGCCAAGAGAACTACATCAAAATAGAGCCTTGACCATTGCATAAGTGAAAACCATAATACAACTTGACCATAAGGTCAAAAAAAGCAATACTTTTTGTTTTTAAGGTCAGTTGAGTTACATTCTTGCACATGCAGTAAGGGAAAGATAGACTTCAATAAAAGATTTCGATATAGAAATACAGACTTCAATAAATGATTTCGGTAAGTACAGCAACTTACCCATTTAGGAGAAAACAAAACTCTTTTCCTTATAGCAAAATAAATTCCAAATGTAGTAAATATTTAATGTACTACAAAGGGTCTCTAAAATTTCCAGGAAATATTAGTTAATGGTTTTATGGCCTCAGGCTTGGGAAGGACCCAATAAGCATTACACCAAAGTCAGAAAACATATTGAAAACATGAATGAATTTGACTAAATAAATCTTTAAAATTTTGAACGTTTAATACTGTAAACAAAGTTACATGGCAAATATGAAATTGGGAAAATTTTTGCACTATATGAGAGCTATTGATAATCTTAATTTTTAAAGTTCTCATAAATTAGTAAAGAAAAGATAAGAGAAAATCGGCAAAATATTATGAACTGGCAATTACATGAAAAAATTTTAACCTCAAATGTAAAAAAACCAAAGCATAAGAAATAACAACATTTTTTGGACTACTGAACTGGCAAAGTTAAGAAGAAAATAATGCCTACTGTGCCAAGGATATATTTCTAGTGAAGAATATATTTCTTCCTTGAGTGTAACTTTTCATAAGCCTTAGAAATATGCATAAGCCAGGATTTAATATCAAAAGAACATAATGAATAACATGTATAAATACCTAACAAGGATATTCATTTTGTCACCATTTTTTTTTTTTTTTTTTTTTTGCTGTACGCGGGCCTCTCACTGCTGTGGCCTCTCCCGTTGCGGAGCACAGGCTCCGGACGCGCAGGCTCAGCGGCCATGGCTCACGGGTCCAGCCGCTCCGCGGCACGTGGGATCCTCCCGGACCGGGGCACGAACCCACGTCCCCTGCATCGGCAGGCGGACTCTCAACCACTGCGCCACCAGGGAAGCCCTTGTCACCATTTTTAATAATGAAAAACTGAAGCCAACTCATATGATATGTTCCGTCTATTCCTACCACTCCCTATCTTTATTTGGGTGCACCCAGAAAGACTCTGAGACAAGGATTTGAGTACAAGCAGTTAATTTTTAAGATGATTCCAAGAAACACCACAGCGGAGTAGGAAGTGAAACAGAGAAGGAAAGAAAGCCGTTGAAGGGTGTGCTGTCAAGCAGTTGCTAGTGTGGGCAACTGAAACTTACTCCTGCAGAGAAACTCTGGGAGCTGGGGTAGAACACATGCCTTAGAGCTATCCTCCCCAAGGGTGAAGGAATCTGGAGTCTCTTTCCACTCACTACCCTCAGCTGTTAGTTGAAGGCTGCTGGAGCAGGGGGAGGGGCTGTTAATTTTCTGGTAGTGTTTTCGGGCCCACCTGTAGGTAGAGTGGCTTCCTGCAGCCAGGGAAAGCTGTCAGAGAATGCACAAGTGTTGGCAGACATAAGGCGGGCCTGCATGTGCACCAATGTGAAGAGCCAAGGGAAACAAATGTGGGGTATCAACAGCATCTGCTGCATCCTCTACCTGAAACTCAATCACCTGCTGCCAAGACAATAAAGCAGCAACATGCTATAGTGGTTAAAGAGCGTGGGCTCTGAGGTCAAAGTTCTTGACAGGAGTCTAAACTCTACCACTTCCTACCTGTGTGATCTTGGTCAAGCTACCTGCTAATAATCACTCTGGTCCCGAGAGTTCTCATCTGTAAAACAGCCACTGAGATACCAGTCTCATATAGCAGGAGTGAATATCAAATGAGATAACATTTGTAAAAAGTCTAGCAATAGTAAGCAGTTTTTTATTATCAATAATATCCAACCCCTCAGGATGGCACACAAGGCCTTCCTCCCTGCTCTGCCTACAGCTTTCTTCCTCAGTCTGATCTCTTAATTCCCCTCCATTTTCTCCAGGCACTCCTGGGTTCTAGCCATGCTGAACTGCATATAGTGCTTTGAACACATGCACTTGCTGCATTCTAGGGTGGAACTGAAATGCTTTCCCTTCAGCCATTGTTTAAGACTTGATACAAGTGTCACTTCCACTATGAAATCTTTCTGGAATTCCTCAAGTAAAATGAACATTATTCCCTTTCTTACTCTGCTGTACTGTATCATGTACATACTTTCATCACAACACTACATATTAGTCTAGTCCTATAATGAGACTCCTTCAGCACAGTGCCTAAGTTTTACTCATTCTCTATTTCTGGTGTCTAGCAACATGCCTGAGGCATCCATTACACATTTATCAAAAAATACAATTATGAATAGGCAAACATTGGAGCTTACAGCCAATGGGGGGAACATACAAACCAGAAAACAAAATAATTACATGTTGTGTTAAATGCTATTTAAAAATGAAGTGATAGGGAATGTTTAATAAGTGTTTTATGGTTGAATGGTAAATACTGCTTAGAACTTTAAAACATTTTTCCATGAAAACAACACTAAAAATGAGGGTTATGCCTTCACATGTGAAACTATATATCACCATAAAACTATATGATCTACATGATTGTTGAACTAATAGTTTATTCATTTAGTGCTTCATTCATTTTTTTCTTTTATTCATTTAAAAACCATTTTCTAAGTACACATTATGTGATGTGTATGAAACATAATCCATCAATACAAAGCAACCAAGAGATAAAATGGCCTGTGCTCTGGAGAGCTTCAGAATTTGGAGGAGAGACAAGGAGAACAACAATTATAATATAGAGTGATACGTTTTATTAAAGGTGGGGAATGGAGTGTGGTATGACAGGGACTAGTGCTACGCTAGGAAAAAACTGCTCAGGAGGTGAACTTGGGCTGGATTTTAAAGGAAAAAAATGGGAGTCAGTTAACGAGGGGAGAGAGATGACAGGAAATGACAGAAAGTTAGGCTCCATCTATTAAGCAAAAGAATTTGGAATATGAGGGGCCCTTTAAGCAGGGGAGTGATGTTTATAAACCCAGATTTTAAGGTTAAAATGATGAAAGACTTTGTGAAGACACATTATAATTCATCCTGGAAAGTAATATAAATTAATTTTTGCATATCTACTGAACAAATTATTTACATGACTGCTTTCCTCCATCAGCAGAGATAACTGGGAGATTAATGACCTTTGTATGTCTTGTCTTGAGCACTAAGTCTAAATGTAATTATAAATTGGATGTAGTGATTTATGTGGTTTTACATATTAGAAGTTACAGCCATGTGAGCTCAGTATACATTTTAAGTAAATAACTTAAGAATTAGTTATATTATTCAAACAGGCCTGTAGCACTGGCAGCAGCTTTTGTGAGAAAATATTTTTCTATATATTAATTCACTTTATTCACATAATTTATAATTAGCATTAGAATTCTTCTAAACTGTAAAATCATTTAGAGACATCTTTTCAAAATGTCTTTTTAAATAACTCTATGTTTATAAATGCAGTACAAATGTATTTTCTCCTTAAAATAAAGACTTGCTTTTTCAGGGTATGTCATTTCTAACAAAAGCACTTTTATGAATTCAATGTTGGGAGGGCATAAATCACAGCTCTGGCCTTTAGAGTCCTATGCTCTAAAATGAGTGAACTGAGACAATGACCCATGCTGTGCTTTCTCATTCTCTTTCATTCTAATTATCCGGAGCCTAGGCTAGTTGGAAGAAACATAGATTTTGGTTTCAGGAACACAGAAGTTCAAATACAGCCCTGGCTGAAGTTCAGAGCATTACTTACCTTCCTTAAATCTGCAAAGTGGGGATATTAAAACCTGCCTAACAGGGCTGTTGTGCTGATTAAATAAGGCTGGTTCATTTTTTTCTTCTTTTCTTAGAAATAGGCTTAAAACAAGATTTATTTAGCTATGTGTCTCATGGACATCTCTGGTAAGTAGAAGTATTTCATATATGTGGCATCTACAATATACTGGCTTAATTTTCTTTTTAAGCTACAAAAGAAAAAATTTGGAGAGATTTTTTGAGTCTTTATAAAAAATGACAATGGGTGCAATTCCACACCCCCTCGCGGGCCCCACGTTATTGTTTGCATAAAAATGCTGAAGTATCACTTCATGCAAAGCTTTACCAGGGGGAAGACCTTCAAGATGACGGAAGAGTAAGACGTGAAGATCACCTTCCTCCCCACAAATACATCAGAAATACACCTACATGTGGAGCAACTCCTACAGAACACCTACTGAATGATGGCAGAAGACCTCAGACTTCCCAAAAGGGTCTTGGTGCTCCGGTGGGGAGTCAGCCTATGTCTCTGAGGTGGAGAGCCGAGTTCAGGACACTGGTGCACCAGAGACCTCCCGGCTCCACGTAATATCAAAGGACAAAAACTCTCCTAGAGATCGCCATCTCAAAGCTAGGACCCAGCTCCACTCAACAACCAGCAAGCTACAGTGCTGGACACCCTATGCCAAACAACTAGCAAGACAGGAACACAACCCCACCCATTAACAGAGAAGCTGCCTAAAATCATAATAAGGTCACAGACACCCCAAAACACACCACTGGACGAAGTCCTGCCAACCAGAAAGACAAGATCCAGCCTCATCTACCAGAACACCAGCACCAGTGCCCTCCACGAGGAAGCCTACACAACGTACTGAACCAACCTTAGCCACTGGGAGCAGACACCAAAAACAATGGGAACTACGAACTTGAAGCCTGAGAAAAGGAGACTCCAAACACAGTAAGTTAAGTAAAATAAGAAGACAGAGAAACACACAGCAGATGAAGGAGCAAGATAAAAACCCACCACACCTAACAAATGAAGAGGAAATAGGCAGTCTACATGAAAAAGAATTCAGACTAATGATAGTAAAGATGATCCAAAATCTTGTAAACAGAATGGAGAATACAAGAAGCATTTAACAAGGACCTAGAAGAACTAAAGAGCAAACAAACAATGATGAACAACACAACGAAAGAAATTAAAAATTCTCTAGAAGGAATCAATAGCAGAATAACTGAGGCAGAAGAACGGATAAGTGACCTGGAAGATAAAAGAGTGGAAATAACTACTGCAGAGCTGAATAAAGAGAAAACAATGAAAAGAACTGAGGACAGTCTTAGAGACCTACGGGACAACATTAAACGCACCAATATTGGAATTACAGGGGTCCCAGAAAAAGAACAGAAAAAGAAAGGGACTAAGAAAATATTTGAAGAGATCATAGTTGAAAACTTCCCTAATATGGGAAAGGAAATAGTCAATCAAGTCCAGGAAACACAGAGAGTCCCATACAGGATAAATCCAAGGAGAAACACACCAAGACACATATTAATCAAACTATCAAAAATTAAATACAAAGAAAAACTAATAAAAGCAGCAAGGGAAAAACAACAAATAACATACAAGGGAATACCCATAAGGTTAACAGCTGATCTTTCAGCAGAAACTCTGCAAGCTAGATGGGAGTGGCAGGACATATTTAAAGTGATGAAAGGAAAAAACCTACAAGCAAAATTACTCTATCCAGCAAGGATCTCATTCAGATTCAATGGAGAAATTAAAACCTTTACAGACAAGTAAAAGCTAAGAGAATTCAACACTACCAAACCAGCTTTACAACAAATGCTAAAGGAACTTCTCTAGACAGAAAACACAAGAGGGGGAAAAGACCTACAAAATCAAACCCAAAACAATTAAGAAAATGGTAATAGGAACATACATATCGATAACTACCTTAAATGTAAAGAGATTAAACGCTCCAACCAAAAGACATAGACTGACTGAATGGATACAAAAACAAGTCCCGTATATATGCTGTCTACAAGAGACCCACTTCAGACCTAGGGACACATACAGAAAGTGAGAGGATGGAAAAAGATATTCCATGCAAATGGAAATCAAAAGAAAGCTAGAGTAGCAATTCTCATCTCAGACAAAACAGACTTTAAAATAATGATTATTACAAGAGACAAAGAAGGACACTACATAATGATCAGGGGGATCAATCCAAAAAGATATAACAATTTTAAATATGTATGCACCCAACATAGGAGGACCTCAATACATAAGACAAATGCTAACAGCCACAAAAGGGGAAATCGGCAGTAACACAGTCATAGTAGGGGACTTTAATACCCCACTTTCACCAATGGACAGATCATCCAAAATGAAAATAAATAAGGAAACACAAACTTTACATGATACATTAAACAAGATGGAATTGATATTTATAGGACATTCCATCCAAAAACAACAGAATAAAACTTTTTCTCAAGTGCTCATGGAACATTCTCCAGGATAGATCATATCTTGGGTCACAAATCAAGCCCTGGTAAATTTAAGAAAATTGAAATCATATCAACTATCTTTTCCAACCACGATGCTATGAGACTAGATATCAATTACAGGAAAAAATCTGTAAAGAATACAAACACATGGAGGCTAAACAATACACTACTAAATAACCAAGAGATCACTGAGAAAACCAAAAAATACCTAGAAACAAATGACAATGAAAATACGATGACCAAAAACCTATGGGATGCAACAAAAGCAGTTCTAAGAGAGAAGTTTATAGCAATACAATCCTACCTCAAGAAACAAGAAACATCTCAAATAAACAACCTAACCTTACATCTACAGCAATTAGAGAGAGAAGAACAAAAAACCCCCCAGAGTTAGCAGAAGGAAAGAAATCATAAAGGTCATATCAGAAATAAATGAAAAGGAAACGATAGCAAAGATCAATAAAACTAAAAGCTGGTTCTTTGACAAGATAAAATTGATAAACCATTAGCCAGACTCATCAAGAAAAAAAGGGAGAAGACTCAAATCAACAGATTTAGAAATGAAAAAGGAGAAGTAACAACTGACACTGCAGAAATACAAAGGATCATGAGAGATTACTACAAGCAACTACATAACAATAAAATGGACAACTCTGAAGAAATGGACAAATTCTTAGAAAAGCACAACCTTCCAAGACTGAACCAGGAAGAAATACAAAATATAAACAGACCAATCACAAGCACTGAAATTGAAACTGTGACTAAAAATCTTCCAACAAACAAAAGCCCAGGACCAGATGGCTTCACAGGCAAATTCTTTCAAACATTTAGAGAAGAGCTAACATCTATCCTCAAACTCTTCCAAAATATAGCAGAGGGAGGAACACTCTCAAACTCACCCTATGAGGCCACCATCACGCTGACACCAAAACCAGACAAAGATGTTACGAAGAAAGAAAACTACAGGCCAATATCACTAATGAACCCATATGCAAACATCCTCAACAAAATACTAGCAAACAGGATCCAACACCACATTAAAAGGATCATACACCATGATCACATTGGGTTTATCCTAGGAATGCAAGGATTCTTCAATATACGCAAATCAATCATTCTGATAAACCATATTAACAAACTGAAGGAGAAAAACCATATGATCATCTCAATAGATGCAGAAAAAGCTTTCTACAAAATTCAACACCAATTTATTATAAGAACCCTCCAGAAAGTAGGCATAGAGGGAACTTACCTCAATATAATAAAGGCCATATATGACAAACCCACAGCCAACATCATTCTCAATGGTGAAAAACAGAAATCATTTCCTCTAAGATCAGGAACAAGACAAGGTTGCCCACTCTCACGACTCTTATTCAACATAGTTTTGGAAGTTTTAGCCACAGCAATCAGAGAAGAAAAAGAAATAAAAGGAAACCAAATCGGAAAAGAAAAAGTAAACTTGTCACTGTTTGCAGATGACATAGAGAATCCTAAAGATGCTACCAGGAAACTACTAGAGCTAATCAATGAATTTGGTAAAGTGGCAGGCTACAAAATTAATGCACAGAAATCTCTTGCATTCTTATACACTAATGATGAAAAATCTGAAAGAGAAATTAAGGAAACACTCCCATTTACCATCGCAACAAAAAGAATAAAATACCTAGGAATAAACCTACCTAAGGAGACAAAAGACCTGTATGCAGAAAACTATGAGACACTGATGAAAGAAATTAAAGATGATACAAACAGATGGAGAGATATACCATGTTCTTGGATTGGAAGAATCAACATTGTGAAAATGACTATACTACCCACAGCAATCTAGAGATTCAATGCAATCCCTATCAAACTACTAATGGCATTGTTCACAGAACTAGAACAAAAAATTTCACAATCTGTATGGAAACACAAGAGACCCCAAACAGCCAAAGTAATTTTGAGAAAGAAAAATGGAGCTGGAGGAATCAGGCTCCCTGACTTCAGACTCTACTACAAAGCTACAATAATCAAGAGAGTATGGTACTGGAACAAAAACAGAAATATAGGTCAATGGGACAGGATAGAAAGCCCAGAGATAAACCCATGCACATATGGTCACCTTATTTTTGACAAAGGAGGCAAGAATATACAATTGAGAAAAGACAGCCTCTTCAATAAGTGGTGTTGGGAAAACTGGACAGCCACACGTAAAAGAATGAAATTAGAACACGCCCTAACACCATACACAAAAATAAACTCAAAATGGATTAAAGACCTAAATGTAAGGCCAGACACCATCAAACTCTTAGAGGAAAACATAGGCAGAACACTCTATGACATAAATGACAGCAAGATCCTTTCTGACCCACCTCCTAGAAAAATTGAAATAAAAACAAAAATAAACAAATGGGACCTAATGAAACTCCAAAGCTTTTGCACAGCAAAGGAAACCATAAACAAGACGAAAATACAACCCTCACAATGAGAGAAAATATTTGCAAATGAAGCAACTGACAAAGGATTAATCTCCAAAACATACAAGCAACTCATGCAGCTCAATATCAAAAAAAGAAACAACCCAATCCAAAAATGGGCAGAAGACCTAAATAGACATTTGTCCAAAGAAGATGCACAGATTGCCAACAAACACATGAAAGAATGCTCAACATCATTAATCATGAGAGAAATGAAAATCAAAACTACAATGAGATATCTTCTCACACCTGTCAGAATGGCCATCATCAAAAAAATCTACAAACAATAAATGCTGCAGAGGGTGTGGAGAAAAGGGAACCCTCTTGCACTGTTGGTGGGAATGTAAATTGATACAGCCACTATGGAGAACAGTATGGAGGTTCCTTAAAAAACTAAAAATAGAACTACCATATGACCCAGCAATCTCACTACTGGGCATATACCCTGAGAAAACCATAATTCAAAAAGAGTCATGTACCACAATGTTCATTGCAGCTCTATTTACGATAGCTAGGACATGGAAGCAACCTAAGTGTCCATCGACAGATGAATAGATAAAGAAGATGTGGCACATATATACAATGGAATATTACTCAGCCATAAAATGAAACGAAATTGAGTTATTTTTAGTGAGGTGGATGGACCTAGAGTCTGTCATACAGAGTGAAGTAAGTCAGAAAGAGAAAAACAAATACCGTATGCTAATACATATATATGGAATCTTAAAAAAAAAAAAAAGGTTCTGAAGAACCTAGGGGCTTGACAGGAATAAAGACGCAGACGTAGAGAATGGACTTGAGGACACGGGGAGGGGGAAGGGTAAGCTGGGACGAAGTGAGAGAGTGGCATGGACATATATACACTACCAAATGTAAAATAGATAGCTAGTGGGAAGCAGCCACATAGCACAGGGAGATCAGCTAGGTGCTTTGTGACCCCCTAGAGGTGTGGGATAGGGAGGGTGGGAGGGAGGCGCAAGAGGGAGGATATATGGGGATATATGTATAGCTGATTCACTTTGTTATAAAGCAGAAACTAACACCATTGTAAAGCAATTATACTCCAATAAAGATGGTTAAAAAAAAAAAAAAAAGCTTTACCAGGTTGGAGGAAGCCCTGTTTTTCACTTGCTAATTTCGTGGTGCAGAATAAAACAAATGATCTGGTGTCTAGCACATTACTTAGGCAAACATTTACATCTAATATTTCATGTTTAACACTTCGTCATTTCAACGTTAAAAACAAAATTATTGCAGCAAATATCGCCAAATAAAACCCCATTCAATTTGAATTCTTTTATTTTACAAGTCTCTGCAGCTGATAATTACTTTCATCAGGAAGGATGGGCCAAAGATTCACTCTGCCACGTCCTCGAGCCTTCTAATGCCACCGATGACACCAAAGTCCCAGACGCTCCCCACCCCCCAAGCCCCGCCGCCGGGTTTTCTTGGGCAGGCTAGAAGCTCCTCGCCCGCGGAGCTCTCACCTGCACGCCCTGCTGCTGGAGGGTCTGCGTGATGTAGTCCAGGCGGCGGCAAACGCTCTTCTTGGCCTCGGCTGCCGCCTCCTTGGTGCTGCTCATCTGCACGACCACCTGCGCCCGGTCGGGGGTCGCAGACACCTCCGCAGTGCCGCTTACATGCACCTCGCGGGTGGCAGTCTGGGTCTGCGCTGAGGAGAGAGGGCGGCGGAGGCCGGGCAGCGTCTCTCCGCCCGAGAGCAGATAGTTCTCCCGGCCCCGGTCAGCCCAGGGAACCAGTTCCACGAATACCCGGGACTGAGGGGCTTGTTGCACCGACATAGTGAGGGCAGCTGGGTTTCCATAGCAACTCAGAGCCTACGGCGGCCGCACGGGCCCAAGCGCGTCAGGGCTTGCTCCTGCGCGGCGCAAAGAATGCCGGGATGAGCTTGGAGGTCCAGGAGCTCGTGGCGCGAGGTACTTAAATCCTTGCGGAGCGTCTTAACGCGTCTCCTTTACAAGTTGTTGGCTGAGCGGGTCGCTCTGGTTTTTAACTTGTTTACCTTACGGCCTTTATAAACCGTAGCGAGGTTTCTCCGCGGCTTCCTTTCAGTGAGCTCCCATTTCCACGCGCTCCGTCGGCCTCGGGCGGCCACGTACCTTGCCTGCCTCGGAAGTTTCCTGATAGGCCCCGCGGCGCTTTTATCTTTCTCTAATGCCAGTCTGCGATTGTCACAGCTTTGTCTTTCCTTTTGTCCGACTTTACCATTTTACTTGGGCACAGCTTTTTGGACCGCGCAGCACCTCGGATCGCCAGAGATTTGTGTTGGAATGAACAGCTCTTTACTAGTTTGATCTTGGAAGTTTATGATACGTCGAATCTCAGTTTCATCGTCTATAAAGCTGTGTTGATAATACATTCACATTTGCAGTGTGGTTATAAAGTGTTTGCCATATGGAAAGCAGAAAATAATGGATAGTAGTAATAGCTAAAGCTTTGGCATGCTTTTCAAGTCTCTTGAATTTTCTCTAAAATTCCTGGAATGGTTCTGGCCTTGAATAAGGACAGGCGAAACTCAAGCGGTAGCAAAGCACATACAACATGGACATTACAGGGCCTGTACTACTTAGTTCTTGTCAATACCCTTTGCTTGGCACAACAGAATCCTTAACCCAGTGACCTGCATTAAGTAGGTTTTCTTCTTACCAATAAGTAATGATGTACAAAAATAGCCCTCCTATACCATGAGGAAAAAAATTTTTTTTTGGATAACTAATTTAAAAAAAAAGGACAACTATTCTCTTGAAAGGAGCCTGAACAAGCCAACTGACAATCTTCAGGTAGTTTCCTCTCTATCATTTTTCTTTTATTTCTAATTAGTATAATTCAATTAAATCAGATGGTACCCCCCCACCTTCATTTGGCTCATTACTGGGTGAAGTAGTTTTGTATATATTTATTTTGATGTTTAGCTAAAAACAATTATATGTTAGTATTTTAATTTAAAAACTTTCCCACCATAATTCTTTAAGTAATTTGGGTCACCCAAAATAATGTTTCTTGAATTTCGTAGAAAATTCTTTTTCTTTAATGATAAATGTGGAAAAATATAATCTCCAAAATGAACTATAGAATGAATGAATGTCATAAGTAAGAAGCAATAGGAGTTTTAAGTGCATATAAATATTTAGGGTATGATAAAAGTAGGTTTTAAATAAATGGGAAAATGAGTAAGTGGTACAGGGATAATTGGTTGGCTATGTGAAAAAAGAATTGATCTGGATCTTACATCAGGCACTAAAAAAAAATTCAGATGACAAAAAAATAGTAAGAGAACATGGGTGAATATATATATAATTCTGGGAATGAGAAGAACTTTCTAGGCATGATTTCAAATGCAGCAACTGTAAGAAAACGTCTGAAAAATTTGACTACACTGAAACAACTTCAGTATGTGAAACAAAACAAAAAGATGAGGGGGCAAATAAATTGGGGAAAATGTTTGTGTAAAAAGCGAATAGTCAATGTTTAGTGAGCTCTTACCAGAATAAAATGAAAGAAAACTGCATAATGAACACAGAGGCAAACCGCTGGTTAGTCAGGGCTGCCATAATAAAATACCATGGAGTGGATGGCTTAACAGAAATTTGCTTTCTCTGGGGGCTAGAAATCCAAGATGAAGGTGTTGACAGGTTTAGTGTCTCCTGAGGCCTCTCTCCTTGGTTTGCAGACAGCCTTCTTACTGTGTCCTCACATGCCTTTCCTATGTGTGCAAGCATCCCTGCTATTTCTTTATCTTCTTATAAGAATACCAGTTCTGTTGCATTAGAGCTCTACCCTAATGACTTTATTGAACCTTAATCTCCTCTTTAAAGACCCTGTCTCTAAATATAATCATATTGGGGGTTAGCACCTCAACGTATGAATTTGGGTGGTGGTGGGGACACAATTCAGTCTAAAACACAAGCTAGTAATGCAGAAACACCAGTAGTCTATAATGAGAAAAAGAATTTAGTAGTTAAAAAATGCAGATTTTACAATAAATATCCTTTTTTTGGACTGTCATTTTGGAAAATGACAAAGGAAGTAGGAATGGAGGTGGAATAGATAAAAGATTAATTTTGAAAGAAGAATGGAATAGTTCATGGTGAAAGAACTATATAGTAAATAAAAGAGAAGGATAAACCAAAGCTGACTAAGGTTTCTAGTCAGGAGAACTGGTAAAATGAGAATGATAAGAGTATGTCCATTGTTCAGCTAACAATGACCTAGTTCTCCTTTAGAGTCAATGCTGAGCCTCTAGCAATCATTTTTAATAACATGACTCTTGACTTTGTACTTTACACAATTTGATTAGATGTGCGTTACACAATTTGATTAGATGCAGAATAGGCACTTGATTCCAGCTAGGCCAGTTAGAGGTTTTTTGTTTTTATTATTCATGGGAATCTATATTTACACCAATTTTAAAAATTCAGTCTCTCAGATGGTGGACCATGACACACACACACACACACACACACACACACACACACATAACTTTGAGAGATAATAGATTTGCCATTTTTCACATACCATTTCTAGTAGAGAAGCAGAAAATGTCAGTGTGTCAATGTATAGAGAAAAGGAAAGAAAAGAGAGAGGAAGTCACTCAGAGGAACAGAGATGAGATTAAGAATCCAAATGCAGTTTCAATTTATGTTTATAGAATTTTCCTTAGTCCTGTCTTCATTCCTGGAGTTCTATAAAATATTCCTGTATCCTTATCGTAAAATCTCACCTGCCTTTTTTTTAATGCATAAGTAGGTTGATTGAGTTTTATGTTATCTTAAAACTAAGCATTTTGACTGATAACAGTGGATAATAGAGGAGGATTCAAAGAAGACTTATATAGCTTTCAGCCATAAGGAATTTATAGAGCACCACACAAAGTGGATCATTAGGTGCACGGTTCAAAGCTTCACTCTTGGAGAAAATTTTGCTTTTCACTGTCATTCAGTTGAATGATTGTCATGCAGCTATTTTGCATTTCCAACTAGAACCTGTTTATCTAGGCAGCCTACCCATAAACCTATCCATAAAACCACAGGCTTTTCCCTCTTCCTTTAGCATTTTATACAAGAAGCCCTATATAACCATTGGTATGAGCTGAGAATGGTGTTATAGTGCAACCTTGGTGAGTGGCATGGGAGTCTGAGTAACCTCTTCATTGAGCTTGCTTATGTCCTCTGGTCCTGCTCATCCTTCCTTTTGTTAATGTGATGTATCACATTGATTGATTTGCAATATTGAACCATCCTTGCATCCCTGAAATAAATCCCACCTGACAATGGTGTATGATCCTTTTTGTATATTGTTGAATGCAGCTTGCTAGTATTTGTTGAGGATTTTTGCATCTATATTCATCAGAGACGTTGGCCTGTAATTTTCTATTTTGTAGTGTCTTTGGTTTTGGTGTCAGGGTAATGGTAATTAGTTAATAATAATTAATGATAATGTGGCCTTGTAGAATGAAAATGGGAGTGTTGCCTCCTTTTCAATTTTTTGGACTAGTTTGAGAAAGATAGGTATTAGCCTCTCCTTTTTATATTTGGTAGAATTCCCCTCTGAAGCTGTCTGGTCATGGAATTTGCTGAGAGTTGTGTTATTTATTTATTTATGTATTTATTTTATTACAAGTTCAGTTTCACTACTAGTGATTGGTCCGTTCAGATTGTCTATTTCTTCCTGATTCAGTCTTGAGTGGTTGTATGTTTTTAGAAATTTATCCATTTCTTCTAGGTTGTCCAATTTTTTGGCGTATAACTGTTCATAGTATTCTCATGACTTTTTGGATCTCTGATATCAGTTATTTCTCCTCTTTCACTTCTTATTTTGTTTATTTGGATTCTCTCTCTTTTTTTCTTGATGAGCCTGGCTAAAACTTTATCAATTTTGTTTATCTTTTCAAAAAACCATCTCTTGGTTTCATTGATATTTTCAATTTTTTTTGGTCTCTATTTTATTTCCTCTTTGAACTTTATTATTTCCTTCATTCTGCTGACTTTGGGCTTTGTTTGTTCTTCTTTTTCTAATTCCTTTAGATAGTAAGTTAGGTTGTTTATTTGAGATTTTTCTTGCTTACTGAGGTAGGCCTATATCACTGTAAACCTCCTTCTTAGAACTGCTTTTGCTGTATCTGATAGATTTT
Source organism: Stenella coeruleoalba (assembly GCF_951394435.1). Taxonomy (NCBI): domain Eukaryota; kingdom Metazoa; phylum Chordata; class Mammalia; order Artiodactyla; family Delphinidae; genus Stenella; species Stenella coeruleoalba. The sequence goes on along the minus strand of NC_137158.1, from coordinate 15,309,733 downwards.
GGAAAATTGTGTTTCTATTTTCATTTATCTTCAGGTATTTTCTGATTTTCTTTTTCATTTATTCATTGACCAAATAGTTTCTTAGTAGCATGTTGTTTAGTCTCTACATGTTTGTGTTTTTCCCATTTTTCTTTCTATAATTGAGTTCTAGTTTCGTATCACTGTGGTCAGAAAAGATGTTTGATATAATTGCTATCCTCTTAAATTTGTTGAGAATTGTCTTGTGGCCTAGCATGTGATCTATCCTGGAGAACATTCCATGTGCATTTGAAAAGAATGTGTATTCTGCTGTTTTTGGATGGAATGTCCTGTAGATAGCTATTAAGTCCAGTTGGTCTAATATGTCATTTTTAAAAACATTTTTATTGGAGTATAATTGCTTTACAATGGTGTGTTAGTTTCTGCTTTATAACAAAGTGAATCAGCTATACATGTACATATATCCCCATATCTCCTCCCTCTTGTGTCTCCCTCCCATCCTCCCTATCCCATCCCTCCAGGTGGTTACAAAGCACCCAGCTGATCTCCCTGTGCTATGTGGCTGCTTCCCACTAGCTATCTATTTTATAACATGTCATTTAAGACTGCTGTTTCCTTATTGATTTTATGTCTGGATGATCTGTCTGTTGACATAAGTGGGGTGTTAAAGTCCCCCACTATTATTGTGTTACTGTCAATTTCTCCCTTTATGTCTGCTAATATTTGCCTTATATATTTAGATGCTCCTATATTACGTGCATATATGTTAACAAATGTTATATTCTCTTCTTGTATTGATCCCTTTATCATTATATATTTCCCTTCTTCATCTTTTGTTATAGACTTTGTTTTAAAGTCTTTTTTGTCTGTTATGAGTATTGCTCCTGCTTCTTTCTTGTCATTTCCATGAAATATCGTTTTCAATTATATCACTTTTAGTCTGTGTGTGACTTTAGTTCTGAAGTGAGTCTCTTATAAGCAGTGTGTAAATGGGTCTTTTAAAAAAATTTATCCAATCAGCCACCTTATGTCTTTTGATTGGAGCATTTAGTCCATTGACATTTAAAGTGATTATTGATAGGTATATGTACTTATTGCCCTTTTGCTACTTATTTTCTAGTTGTTTCTGTAATTCTTTACTGTTCTTTTCTTTAGGTTCTTGTGGTTTGATGATTTTCTTTAGTGCTATGCTTGTGTCCCTTTCTGTCTTGTTTTTGTGTATCTATTGTAGGTTTTTGATTTGTTGTGATTATCATGGGGTTCATATACGTTGACTTATAAATATGTCTACTTGTTTTAAACTAGTAGTCATTTTAGTTCAAACACATTCTGAAAGATATACCATTTTTACTCCCTTCCCTCACATTTTTTGTTCTTGATATATTTTAACCTTCATGTTTATCCCTGTATTATTTGTTGTAGTTATAGTTGATTTTTACATTGTTTGTCTTTTAATACTAGCTTATTTATCTGATTCATCCTCAGCCTTTACTATATATTTGCCTTTGCTAGTGGGATTTTTCCTTTCCTATAGATATTTCTTGTTATAGCCTTTTCTTTTCCACTTAGAGTAGATCCTTTAACACTTCTTTTATGGTAGGTTCAATATTGATGAACTCTTAGTTTTTCCTTGTCTGAGAAGTTCTTTATCTCTACTTCAATTCTAAGTGATTATCTTGCTGGGTAGATTTTCCTAAGTTGGAGGTTTTCCCTGTTTAGCACTTTAAATATACCATGCTACTCTCTTCTGGCCTGCAAATTTTCTGCAGAAAAATAGCCTTATTGGGCTTCCCTTGTATATGACTCTGTTTTTCTCTTGCTGCCTTTCAAATTATCTCTTTATCTTTTGTCATTTTAATTATGATATGTCTTTGATGATGTCTGTTTGGGTTCATCTTGTTTGGGACCCTCTGTGTTTCCTGTACCTCACTATCTGTTCTTCAGGTTCAGGAAGTTTTCAGCCATAATTTTATCAAATGCATTTTTGGCCCTTTATCGCTTCTCCTGTTGGGACCCCCTATAATGTGAATATTGGTACTGTGTTGTTGTCCCAGAGGTCCTTTAGACTATTTTTAAAAATTTGTTTTTCTTTTTGCTGTTCTTATGGGTGATTTCCATTATTCTATCTTCCAGATCACTTATGAGTTCTTCTGTATCACCTAGTCTGCTGTTAATTCCTTTTCGTGTGTTTTTCATTTCCATTATTGTGTTCAGTTCTGAATGGTTCTTTTTTATATTTTCTAGTTCCTTGTTAAAATTCTCATTGTGTTCATCTATTATTTTCCCTTATTCACCTAGCATTCTTATTATTCATGCTTTGAACTCTTTATATGGTAAATTTTTCATTTCTGTTTCATTAATTGTTTTTTCAGGAGTTTGCTCTTGTTCTTTCAATTGAAAAATTTCTCTGTCTTCTCATTTTGCTTAACTTTCTCTGTCTCTGTGAAATTTTTTGAAACAGTTAACCTATTGTGGTCTTGAAGGAGTGTCCTTGTATGGGAATATACCTGTACTGTCTGTATGTATCCAGTGGCTTTGTTGGAAGAGCTGGATCTGACATGAGCATGAGTCAGTCTTTCCCCAAGGTTTGCTGGAAGCTGTCACCTTGGTAGGAGGTAGGGCTGGAGATGAAGGGGCAGAGCCTCTTGTCCTGCTCATACTTGGTGTCCCAGATATACTATTTTTATCTTTTGATGGATTTCTGCTGGACTGATTGTATGTTTTGGAGTGTCTGACAGGACCCATCTTTAAATGGGCAATTCTGTACATCTTCAAAAAAAATCTGTTAGAAGAGAATGGAGCAGTATATTCTAAATGCAGAGGTAAAAATGAAATTGAACATGAAGTGTGTATTAGTTAAACTGTCCCTCAAGAATGAGGGAAAAATAGAGATTTTTTCAGACATACAAAAACTTAGGGAGTTTACCAGTTACAGTCTCTCACTAAAATATTATCATAGAATATGCCTCTGTAGTATTAGTAATTCCAGGGACTTCCCTGGTGGCGCAGTGGTTAAGAATCTGCCTGCCAATGCAGGGGACACGGGTGTGAGCCCTGATCTGGGAAGATACCACATGCTGTGGAGCAACTAAGCCCATGCGCCACAACTGCTGAGCCTGCACTCTAGAGCCCGCAAGCCACAACTACTGAGCCCATGCACCATAACTACTGAAGCCCATGTGCCTAGAGCTTGTGCTCTGCAACAAGAGAAGCCACCATTATGAGAACCCCGAGCACCACAACAAAGAGTAGCCCCTGCCTGCCACAACTAGAGAAAGCCTGCATGCAGCAAAAAAGACCCAACACAGCCAATAAATAAATTAATTAATTAAAAAAATTAGTAAGTCCAAAGGGAAGGTATGGCATAGAAGAAACAACAACACAGAAATTGATAACATATGTTGAGAAACTTAATTAATTACTTATTAAAAAGGATTTCTTATCTCTGTGTGAGTGGAACCACAGGATATAAAATTTTCAAAAAGGGAAAGGTGCTTAATAATGTCAAATGATACAGATGGGAAAAAATTTGAGAATGGAGATAAGTCTATTGAATATAATATTTAGAAGATCATTAGTGACTTTCAAAGGATTGTTTCACTAGGAACTGAATGACAAGGGTTAAGGGATGAGTGAGTGACTAGAAAAAGGTAAATATTTGTTAATACTATCTTAAGTTAATACTGCCTTCTGTTTTGCTTTTTTAAGAAAAAATAATTGTATTCAGGCTTTCCAGAAATGAAGGGAGATAATATCCTATTTTATCTCACAAATACCCCAGACACTTCAAATAGCTCTCCTTTTTGTCTTTTTTCATTATTTCCATGTTTGTTTTTTGCTTTATTAGAGGTTGCAGATGTTTATCTTCTGGTACCTGAAGTGATATATGTAGAACAGGATAGTGGGCATAGTGTGTGCTGTGTCCATGGAGATTACTGCCAGTCATATTTATTTACTTGTCTCCCCTGCCCAACTTACACAGAGTTCCCAAGTCTAATGATTATATTTTCACCTTGAAAGTTACAAATTAGAGCCACCCCAGGACCAAGCCCCACCCACCAGTAGGCCAGCACTAGCCCCAAGGTGCCCCTAGCCAAGCTGTGCCAGGACCAAAGCCTTCCCACCAGTGGGCCGGCAGCCACTGTACAAGGCAGGGCCTGGCAGCCAACTGGAATGTGGGACAGCCACCTACCAGCCTATTTGTAGTAGTTGGCCCTGCCACAATAAAAGGGCCCACACAGCCCACATAAAGGGCACCCCTAGAGCATGTAGCACTGGTGACCAGAGCAGAGTGTGCTGCTGGGATCCACAGGACATCTCCTATATAAGGCCACTTCTCCAAGATCAGGGAATGTAACTGACTCACCTAATACATAGAAATAAACACTGAGAATTAGGCAAAATGAGGAGACATTGGAATATGTTCCAAATGGAGAAACAAGACAAAACCTCAGAAAAAGAACTAAACAAAGTGGAAATAAGCAATCTACCTGATAAAGAGTTCAAGGTAGTGATCATAAAGTTGCTCACTGAACTTTGGAGAAGAATGGATAAAAATAGTGGGAATTTTAATGAAGAGTTAGAAAACAGAGCTGAAGAATACAATAACTGAAATAAAAAAAATACATTGGAAGAAATCAAAAGTAGATTAGATGATATAATGGAATGGATCAGAGAACTGGATGACAAAGTAGTGGAAATTACCCAAGCTGAAGAGAAAAAAGTTTCTAAAAAATGAGAACATTTTAAGACACCTTTGTGACAATATGAAGCATACTAACATTTGCATTATTGGGGTCTAAGAAAGAGATGAGAGAAAGAAAGGGGCAGAGAACTTATGTGAAGAAAAAATAGATGAAAACTTCCCTAACTTGATATAGGAAACAAACAAATTCATGTCCAGGAAGCACAGAGAGTCCCAAGCAAGATGAACGCAATGAGGGCTACACCATAGTACATTCTAATTAAAACAGCAAAAATTAAAGATAAAAGAGAATCTAAAAAGCAGCAGAGGAAAAGCAACTAGTTACATTTAAGGGAACACCCATAAGAAAACCAGTTGATTTTTCAGCAGAAACTTTGCAGGTCAGGAGGTGGAGAACTCCAAAGGAGTTCTTCCAATCCAAATTGGAAAGGAAGAAGTAAAACTGTCACTGTTTGCAGTGATATTATTTGTAGAAAACTGTAAGTACATACCAAAAAAATCTATTAGGAATAGTGAATGAATTAAGTAAAAGAGCTGGATACAAAATCAATATACAGAAATCTGTTGCATTTATATACACTAGTAATGAACTATCAGAAAGAGCAATTAAGAAAACAATCTCACAATCGCACCAAAAAAGAATAAAATACCTAGGAATAAATTTAACCAAGGAGGTGAAAGACCTGTACTTAGAAAATTGTAAGACGTAAATAAAAGAACTTGAGGATGACACAAACAAATGGAAAGATACAATGTGCTCATGGATTGGAGCAATTAGTATTTTTAAAATGTCCATACTACCCAAGGTAATTTACAGATTCAGTACAATCCCTATGTAAATACCAATGGCAGTTTTCATGGAACTAAAACAAATAATTTAAAAAATTGTATGGAATCAGAAAAGACCGCAAATAGGCAAAACAACCTTGAGAAAAAGGAGCAAAGTTGGGTGTATCACACTCCTTTATTTCAAACTATACTACAAAGCTATAATAATCAGTGGTACTGGCACAAAAACAGACACATATCTCAATGGCACAGAATAGAAAACCCAGAAGCAAACCCACACGTCTATGGTCAGTTAATCTATAACAAAGGAGGCAAGAATATACAGTGGGGAGAAGACAGCCTCTTCAGTAAATGATGTTGAAAAAACTGGACAGCTACATGTAAAAGAATGAAACTGAACCACTTTCTTGCACCATATAAAAAAATAAACTCAAAGTGAGCAAGACTTAAATTTGAGACCTAAAACCATAAAACTCCTAGAAGAAAATGTAGGCAGCACCCTCTTTGATATCAGCCTTAGCAATATTTTTTTGGATGTGTCTCCTCAAGAAAGAGAAACAAAAGCAAAAATAAACAAATGGGACTACATCAAACTAAAAAGTTTTTCACAGCAAAGGAAACCATCAATAAAATATAAAGGCAGCCTACTGAATGAGAGAAGTTATTTGCAAATGATTTATCTGATAAGGAGTTAATATCCAACATATACAAATAATGTATGCAACTCAACATCAAAAGAAGAAACGATTTGATAAAAAAATTGGTAGAGGACCTGAATACTGAATAAACATTTTCCCAAATAAGACATACAGGTGGTGAACAGACACATAAAAAAAATGAGCAGCATCACTAATCATCAGGGAAATGCAAATAAAATGCAAATAAATGCAAATAAAAATGCAAATAAAAACCATGAGATAGTACCTCACACCTGTCAGAGTGGCTTTTATCCAAAAGACAACAAATAACAAGTTTTGATTATGATGTGGTCAATCATTAGAGATCTAACAGGGCACAGTGAGGTAGATGCTAAAAAGTCATCACAATTATCAAAGAAAAAAGATGTAAAAAGTTTGTTAAAGTAAGAGAGAGAAATACCATGGGAAAGAAAACACAGAATTTGGAAGCTAGAAGAAGCATAGTCTGATTTTACAGATGGACATACTAGAACAAACCAAAAAGTGTTTAAATTTACATACCCCAGATTATGGGGTGGAGGCAATCTAATGATCTTTCCACTGTGCCTTGCTGCTGCCCAGCGATCATAGAGGCCTACTGCTATTGTAAAAGCTCTTTTTCAAAGCAAATGAACAAATAATCTGCTTTATCTCTAACCTTTCTTGACTTCTATAACACTCTATTCTTCTTGTTTTACTTCCTTCTCTGGTCATTTTTATACTGTATACTTTACTGACTTCTTTTTCTGACTGACTCAGTCCTCAGCCTACTTCTTCTGTCTAAATTTGTAACTATTTTCATGTATTCAGTTTTCACTTTTACTGACTCAGTTTTCTTATTTGTAAAATGAGAGAACCGGAGTAGCTTCTTTTTTACTTTTAAAAGCCGGGTCAATGACAATATAAAATGATGGATGTCATAAATTTTTATCTTAAAAGCCAGCATTGTCTGAACAGACACTTCACCAGAGAAGATGTACAGATGGCAAGTAGGCATATGAAAAGGTGTTCAACATCATATGCCCTTAGGGAGTTGCAAATTAAACAACAATGAGATACCACTACCTCCCAATTAGAATGGCCAAAATTCGGAACTCTGATAACAGCACCAAGGGTTGATGATCATGTGAAGCAACAGGAGCTCTCATTCATTGTTGATGGGAATGCAAAATGGTACAGCCACTTTGGAAGGCAGTTGGGCAGTTACTTCTGAAACTAAACATTTTTTATCATATGATCCAGCAATTGTGCCCCTTGGTATTTACCCAAAGGAGTTAAAAACTTAGGTCCACACAAAAACCTGCACATGGATGTTTATAGCAGCTTTATACATAATTGCCAAAATTTAGAAGCAAGCAAGATGTCCTTCAGTACGTGACTGGAAAAATAAACTGTGGTACATCCAGATAATGGAGCACTTTTTAGTGCTAAAATGAAATGAGCTACCAAACCATGAAAAGGTACAGAGAAACCATATTACTAAGTGAAATAAACCAATCTGAAAAGCTACATACTGTTTGATCTCAACTATAGGACATTCTGGAAAAGGCAAAACTATGGAGACACTAAAAAGATCAGTGGTTGCCGGGGATTAGGAGGGAGGGAGGGAAGAATAGGCAGAGCTCAGAGGATATTTAGGGCAAACTATCCTATATGATAAGACAATGGTAGATACATGTCATTATTCATTTGTCAAAACCCATAGAATGTATAAAACCAAAAGTGAACCCTAATGTAAACTATGAACCTTGAGTGATTGTGTTGTGTCAATGTAGGTTCATCAGTTGTAATGAATCTACTACTGTGGTGCAGGACGTCGATAATGGGAAGGTTGTGTGTGTGTATGGGGACAGACTTTCTATGGGAACCCTGTATGTTCTGCTTGATTTTGCTTTGGGCCTCAAACTGCTCTAGAAATACAGTTTATTAATTAAAATGAAAAACAGCGTCGTGTTGACAGTATTTTAAAAGGCAAAGGTATTTAGGGTAAAGTGACATGTATTGTCAGGATATGAACTGGAAATTTATGTCCTCTGAAGCTTAGTTGCTTTATATTTAAATGAATTATATGTATAAATATATGTATATATTTCAGAAAATATTAATAACCACTGGTACTAGAGTTCCACTTAGGGAACTGTCTTCATTTAGGAAAATGCCTTGATAAACTTCCATGACTGTGGAAGGTGAGGCCTTTTCAGTGAGGTGTAGAAGGAGGCTGCAATACAAAGAGAGAACTAAACAGTTATGCATAAAGAAGTGAACATAGATGTGGAGGAGGAATGCCAGGAAGAAAGACAAGGGAGGATGGAGTTAGAAAAAAGGCCATAAAACATAGGTAGCAGGCTGAATCTGTGGAGAAAGATAGAAAAATTCCTATGCCACTATGGCGGCATAGTAGCTGAGAACTTTAAAGGCCTTTTGGCAATGTAACAACTCATGGCATTGCAGTGTCTGTGTGGTTTGGGGGAAATCAAGGAAAGAAGCTCTGTATAGAACAAAGAGAAGCAATCATCTCTAAGAGGTGAGGTGTGTGTAATCAGTACTTCAGCAGAAGTAAGAGCTATGGTTGACCATGAGAAAGCAAGTACATGGGACTAAGGGCACTGGAATTTCTCATAGGAGCCTTTCTCAGAGGATGAGGTTCCAGTTGACAGATCAGATGACTGGATTCACAGGACGATTATGGGGATATTTGAAGGTGTGCAGCACACATGGTAGTAAAAATTTAAGTAAACACACAACTTCCAACGGTCTCCTATAGTCCTGCCTCACTTTTCAAGCTGAGACAGACTTGGCTTTGAGGATTACCTCTGAGTAAGGTAGTAGGGAAGCTCTGATGGAATAAAACTCTTACTCAGTACCTAACAGAGCATGGCAGAAAACTGCCTATCTGAAAATGCCATTCACCGAGATTCAGAAAAAGGTCTAACCCAAGTCATGTCCCCATAAGAATAGAATTAAGATATGTAATCTTTTTTTTCCCAGATTTGTAGAAACATGGTAGAGTCACATGAAGTTTAGAAAGTATCATATTTTTGAGAACAGTAAAAGATTGTCCCAAGGAGGGTTAAGGTTAGATAAGTAACCTTCTGAGAATGGCAATAGAACTGAAAAAGGAAACAAATTATATTCTCTCAGAAACGTGTTCATAAGATTTAGTAGAGTCAGGAATACTGACTAACATGATATGGAAGTGCTCCTAAGATGCAATGAATACAGAAACAGAGAAAAAAAACATAGCAAATGACTAGCACCATTGGCTCTTCCCTTTTTCTTTATCATAGTTACCATCCTTTTAGATAACTTTCCTGTCTGTTTGCTTCTAGACTTTCGCACCCAAACCAATTGCATAATTCAATGGCCACTAAAAGAAATTTGTTCACTTGCATCAGTAATTTAGAGCCCAACGTGATCTTTCATATCAAATTCAAGTTTCAAGTCTTTGAACCTCCATGTTTCTTATTTGTAGTTCTAGTAGTTTTTGCCTATCTAATCTTTTGATGTGTCTTGATGTCTATCTCATTTATAGCCAAATTAGCTTAATGATTTCCATATATATCTTTTTATATATGGAAATATATAAAAATTGTTATACGGAGACAACAATTTTATCAACCCTTCGTAGCCAGCTCACTAGGCATCTGCCTATGAAGAAAATACTCCGCTTTCATCTTAATCACTTCATGTTCTGTCCTTACCATTTGCTTGATCATCCCACTGAGGTCAGTATACTGAGGTGGTGACAGTTCCTGTGAGTTATGCAGTGTTACTTAGAAAGAGCATGGGCTTTTGGGTCCTACAGACCTGTGGTTGAATGTTGTTTTCTAGATCTGTGACCTTAGGGAATTTATTTGAATGTTTCAGAGACTCAGTGTCCTTATCTGTAAAATGTGCCTGCTGCAGAGACTGCTAATGTTTCCCTTTTATTCTTGGGCACAATAAATATTTTCAGCCTCTCTTGCAGACTGGTGTGTCCAGGCCTGAATTCTGGCAATGGATTGCTGGTTGGAAAGAAAAAGCACCACTTCCTGCTTGGCTCATAAAAATCCCCCAAGTGCGCTCTTCTCTTCTTTTCTCCATCTGCTGGCTTACTGGGGAGGACTCCAGAGACCTATGAGAAACAAGAACTTTAAGACAGAAGAAGCCTTGAACAGAGTCTGCTGCCACTCCTTTGCCACCCCATCAGATGTAAGCAAGAAATAACATTTATTTTGGTAAGTCACTGAAACTTGGAGGATGTTTGTTTCAGCAGTTAGCCTACCCCAACTAATACACCTTTAGGATTATTATAAAGATTACATGAGGAATCTTTATAAAGTATCTGACATAAATTAAGCGTTCAGTAAATGACAGTTATTGTCACCATCATCCTTTACATGTATAAGCATGTGAGTATTCAGGCATTGCAGGTACCAGGATTCCCCCAAATGATCAGACCGACAGGATCTGAGTTGGCAGGACTGACTTTTTGCTGCTACTCTTACAGTTAGACCCATTGGTATTTCTCAGATTCCTTGGAATTATAAATGATTAATTCATTTAGTTATAGATTTTTAAATTCAGTTATAGTTGACATATAACATTATATTAGTTTCAGATATACAATGTAATGATTCGATATTTGCATTTATTGAAACAATTACCACGTTACATCTAATCAACATCCAGTTATAGATTTTGACATCACATATTTAATCCTTTTGTTGGCCTGTTCATTTTATTCTCTGTCATTGTACCATGTGATACCCCTAACTTAAGTCACATGTTTCATACTGTGATTGTGTACCATTTAGGATCCAGGGGAGAGAGACTAGACTAGTGCTGTTCAGTAGAAATGCAATGCAAGCCACAAATATAATTTAAAATTTTCTAGTATTGATAGTTACGTTAGAAAAGTTTAATAAAACCCAGGTGAAATTAATTTTAATAATTCATTATCTAACCTAGTATATCCAAAACATTAAAATTTCAACATGTAATCAGGATTCTTTGCATTCTTCTTTTCATGCTGATTCTTTGACATCAGTGTGTATTTTACACCAGCAGCCTGTTTTGATTTAGACTAGGCTGATTCCAAGTGTTCAATAGCCACATTTGCATAATGGCTGCCATATTATACAGCTCAGGAATGGGCAAATGAAAAGACCTATCACCACTTCTGAAAAAAAATCTTCAAAGTCATGTGCTACATTTTCTTTGTAGAGAGAGGATAGCATTATTCTTATTGTTCTGGGAGACTAGACGTAGGAGGGCAAACATTCAGATCATCAGGTTCAGGAGATGGACATTTTACTTATAGGTGTCATTTATCTGGAGATACAAGTCAGGAACCTTCTTTGTAGCTCTATCTTCTGTGGTACTTTGTACATAGAAGGCTCTTACTGAGAGTCTTCAATGGGATGATCAATGTTCATACAATTATGTATTCAACATTCATAAATTTATAATAAAAATATTTATAACTTTTACAGGAAAACTAACATTTTGAACTTGTGTGCTAAGGGAAGCCATGCAAGATCCTGGTATATGGTAACCCCCAATGTCTAAGTTAGCAATAAAATGTTTATTTTTCTTAAGGAAAAACTAATTACTCCTGGCCTCAGTTTTCAAAGGAAATTTAACATTTTTGTATAAAGCATAGACTTCAGAAATCCATTACTGTATATTGAAATGCACGTCTATCCTTGTTTAATGAAAGCATAGGAATTAGTCACTTTCCAGTGTATAAAAAAAGAGTTTAGTTCAAAGACATTGGATTTACCAAAGTAAACAGTATTTGAATAGAATAGTTACTTTAAAGATGTCAGGCAGTCCCTCCTAGGAAGGAAATAATATGTTGCAAGTTTGAAAGAAAATGGTTTACATAAGATGTCATTTCATGAAAAGGAAATAATGTCTTTGATATTCAAATCACCAAAAAAGAATTTAACACACTGTGCTAGAGAAACCAGAGATAACATTTGATGATTAGAAAAGATAGGGTTTTAAGAAAAAAATGTTACCTCGTTTTCCTCTTCCATCACAGAAGGGAGATTAGGTATATGAGGAGTTAGATATTAGATATATGGGGGAGTTAGGGGGAAAGAAACATATACAAATCAGATGGTATAAGGAAAAATTAATAAAGCTAAATGCAGATTGTTAAATGGTAATGGAAAGAGGTCATTTTTTTAAAAAGATTTATTTTATTCTTTATTTATTTAATTAATTTATTTTTGGCTGTGTTAACTCTTAGTCATGGCACGTGGGATCTTTCGTTGTGGTGCACGGGCTTCTTTCTTGTTGTGGCATGCAGGTTTTCTCTCTAGTTGTGGCATGTAGACTCCAGGGTGCATGCGCTCTGTAGTTGTGGTGCATGGGCTTAGCTGCCCCATGGCATGTGGGATATTAGTTCCCTGACCACGGATCAAACCCGCATCCCTTGCATTGTAAGGCAGATTCTTTACCACTGGACCACCAGGGAAGTCCCAGAGGTCATGTTTAACATAACTATATATATTTAAAACTATAGTCATTATGTTGTATAATATATCCCCAGTACTTGTTTATCTTATAAACACACTGTATATTAAAATTAGAGTGCACTGTCGGTGGCAATGTAAATTGGTACAGCCATTATGCAAGTTTCTCAAAAAATTAAAAATAGAACTACCATTTGATACAGCAATCATACTTCTCCACTGTCATTTCCAGCTACTCCTTACCCACCACACTACAGAGAACTGAAGACTAGGCTTGCTCTTAATGCAAAAGGCATGGCTTCACAGTCATAAACTAGGAATAGAGGACTAGCTCAGCTGTTTTACTTCCAGTAGGAGACAGAGGGGCTTTAGATGAACTCTCCAAAAGCAAAGCCATAGGTTTGGGGAGATGTTCTCTGGCCTTCAACTTGCATGTAGCTATCAATTTAGTAGTTGGCTCATTAGGTGACTTAGAATACATTTTGCAATGTTTTATTCTTGGAAAATTTATCAAGAAGTTACATTTATTAATTTTTTAAGGTCAGATGATTCTGACCTTAAAAAAAACTGCTGATTACAATTATTACAGCCTTGCTTTATATCATTGGATTGTTTACTTTCAAAATTGATTCTCTCTCTCTCTCTCTCTTTCTTTCTCTCTACTTTTGAAGGGGCCAGGAAAAGAAAGTTTTGGGTAAGAAAATTTTAAACAAGTTTTTTGTTACGTGAACTTAGGCCTTAAGCACTGTAGTTATAGTGCCTGATGGGTAAAATTGCCTTGCCTTTAAGGAAGATTCATAATAGTTAAAAAAAAATTAACCCTTATAAGAAAATTTCAGCATAAATTGTTTGAACCAATGAAAAATTCAGTTCTTTAATTCATCTTTTTGTATCTTCACTGGCTTTAACTTAAGAAGAATAAAGATATGTAGAAAATGAAGCAATATGATTTCTTAGAAAGATATTGATAGTTTCTTTTACTTTCATTATCAAAATAAGTACTTTTCTTAAGTAGGATGAAAATACTGATTCACCTCTGTAAAACTTCAATCCCTACTTTGGGTGACTAGTACCCTGGATTTGCTGTGGGTCTCTTGGAAGTTTGAGCTATAATGGCCCCTTGACTCAAGGAGCAGCAGACTGTACAAGTCTCCTGACAGACAAAGTAGGGAGAGCAGTGAAAAACTTTGATTTCTAGAGAGAAGACAGCAATGGAACTGTTCCTTGACTTCCGTGGTTGTTTGCCACAACTCTTCAAAAGTTTACAGTCAGAACATTTATTCATAAAGCATGAAATATACAGTCATGCTTTTTACTTCTAATTGTGGATACCTAAATTATGCATTTTTGGCCTATTATGGCTAATCTGGAAAATAATAGTTTCATTATATAGTATCATCTACAGACTCCTTGGACTGTTCTAGAATTATATGACATGAATGCTAAATTTCTATGACATTTAAGTATGGATGCTCCCCATGCTATTTAAAGCTAATAATAATCCCCTAAATTCACATTTTAATGAAGCAAAAAAAAAGAAAACTGATTAGGTTCAAGTGCATAAAGTTCATGCTGCAGGAAATGTTGTTTACTAAATTCTTCTGTTTACTAAAAAATTAAAAATGGCTCTTTTAAGGAGCCATTTCTGTACTGAGTATGGAAAGGCATAGACACTATATTAAAATTTAGGATAATGCATATGTTTAAGTTTTGTTGTCTCCAAAACACTTTGGTATTGACTGGTTCGTGTATGAAAAACATGAGTTTCTATGCCATCATGCTGACTAGAAACTTCTTCAGATTGTCCAGTGGCTTGAGAGAACTTGAAGTAACATTTTAAGCAGTAGCTCCCAAAAATGTACATTACTTAGTAAGTTTTGTACTTAAATATTACAGTTTTTCACATGATTTTAATAGGTATGTTTTAAAAGACTTGCTCCCCCTTATTCCCTGTCCTCGGTTGTATTATTTTTCCCAGCTATTCACGGCCTTTCCTGCAGGAGAATTGTACTTCCCAGCCCCAGGCTTGGCAATGTGCTTTTCTTCGTGAGCATGAATGATAGATACATATTGGCTAAGCAGAAACATTACTTGCCATCAGTCATTCCACTGTTCTTTTCCCTCTGTCACAAGAAGTGTGCATCATGGATAAGGGGTTGTTCCTTCAGCTTGGATCCTGGAAAGATGTGTGGGACAGAATCACAGCCAAGCTGCAGTCAGTTTATGATGTGATGTGGGCCAGAGATAAACCTTCATTCTTGTAAACAACAAGATTTGAGGGTTGCTTTTTAACCACAGCAGAAACTAGCAAAAGCTGACTTCTCAGACTGTAGTTATAGCCCTTGTTGAAAGAAAAAAAAGGGAGAGGCTAGGAGGTTATATAACTCAACTCTGTTCCACCAACCTCCACTTCAGCCTACAATTGCTTGGGTCCAATCCACCTTTTTTTTTTTTTTTTTCTTGAGAATTTGAACAAAGAGACATAGACTGTTGTGTTCAGTTACGGCGTACTTGAGTTGAAAGGTCTTGTAGAGCAAGGGTTAGAGTTGGCTCCACAAGCTAAAGTTATGAGGCAGCAGAAGGTATTAGTGGAAGTTAATGCAGATTATTATAACAGTTAACATTTACTGAGAGCTCACTTTGGGCAAACGTTACTTCAAGCGCATTCTATCTCTTTTGATCCTCATATCCATGCTATGAGCAGAGCCATGTTGAAACTTACAATTGCAATAAGCACTGAAAAGATTATGGTGCTTTGTCATCCCTCCCCTAATGTGAGCACACACCAAATGGAATTTCAAATAACTATTAGTTGTTAATATCACTACTTTGATGACCATTTTGATGCTTTTTCATATCCATTAAAAATGTTTTATCATTTCATCTTGACAACCCTGCTTTACTGGTACAATGAGTACATCCTTATTCTGCCTATGGGGTAACATATCACTGCTTTTGAGGTAGGTACTAATTATTATTCCATTTTACAAATAAAAGAGTGAAAGCTTCAAGAGGTTAAAAGTTTGTCTATGGTCTTATAGATAGTAAGGGTTAGAACTGGGTTTAGAATTGAGGTTCAAACTCAGATTTATTAGGTATCAAAATCAGTGTACTTAGCCATAGCAGGAAAAAAAAAAAAAAGAGATTAGTGGCTAGGCAGCTCCTGAGAGACAGCAAGAAGGATCTATGCTCTTGATTTTCCAGTTTTCAGTTCCCAAGCAGCCTGGCTCTACTTAAATACTGCCCTTATATGTAGATGGGGATTAGGGGATGAGAGGGGGAAGGGAAGCCAAGAAAAGTGCCTTCATCCATTTGCTTTTAGTGTTACTCTCCATTAGAGGTACCCTTAAACAGTACTGTATTTTACTAGATTTTAGTGAAATGACTGTGCAGTTTTTGCTAAAGCCTCTTTCACATTAGGCCACAGACACGAGTGCAAACAGCTAGGCTGGGGCAGATGGAATGACAGCTACTTAGAATGTGTAAAAATTTGGCAAATAAGACTTTGTTACTTGATCAAACTTATTGTGCCTGGTTCTTCTACTTCTTAGAATAAGTCCTGTCTTCTGTTGTTCCTCAGTCTCTCATGTAAAAACTTCTGTCTTGTGTAGTGACTCAGTTTCCCAGATATGCCTGTACATTTCTGACCCCAGATGGTAGTGCTAAGAGTGTTTATTCTCTAATCAGACTGCTATCAATAGCATCACCTGCTAGGCATGACCTTGGGTAAATTACTCTTCTAAGTCTCTGTTTAACAGTACCTACCACATTGGGCTATTGAGTGAGTGAATACATAGAAGTTTCTGGCACAGGCTGAGTGATGAATGAATGTTGCCTGCTTGGTTATTTATTGTCTACATACAGTGCCTAGTGTGCTTACCAGCTGATAATCCTTTGAAATTACTTTGAGGCCTAGAGTTTCCAATCCTATAGTTTAGAAAGCGCAGAATCTAAGTTCATCAAAATGGAGTAAGCCTTTGAGGTATTTGGGGTTTTCTCTTAAAAGGGAGTTGAAATATTGAAAGGATCTTCCAAAGTCAAGTCTTCCCTGAAAGCCCCTGTGTTGCTGCTCTCTCTGGTCAACATTATTCAGTTTCACTGCCAGGCATGGTGCAAAGGAGTTCCTTACACTAATTGTAGCTGGATTGATCCTGGTTAGGGATTCCCTATAGGGACTAAAATTCAAGACCTTCAGCTGTTTAATTATGATCTGATGTTTTAAGACTTGAAGTTTTGCTGTATCCTTCCCTTCTGCAATTTATGGACTTTTGGTAATTGGTGGTGTAGTAGGGAGCCTCTCCCTGTAATCACAAGGCATGGACCAAGAATTCTCAGTTCTCTATCATCCATAGGCACAGCGCCTCAGCTGTTAAGAAGTTTCAGCTAGGGGTATCTATAGCATGCAATCATACTGACTAGAGTTTAGACCAGTGATTTTCAAACTTCAGCATACATCAGAATCACCTGGAGGGCTTGTTAAAATGTAATTTTTGGTCTTTGTCCTCTGAATTTCTGATTCATTAGCTCTGGGGAGGGTGTGAAAATTTGCATTTCTAACAAATTCTCTAGGACATGATATTGCTGGTCCAGATACATAGAAATATTCCTATAATTGTTACGCTAAAAAGTGTTTAAAAATTTAAATTGTCTTCTCTTCATAGGGATTTTGCCATTGAAGAATCTTTTTATAAACCAATATCATATCAGATGTGGATATATTTGACTGACAGACACAACTGTATAAAAGTTATTCAAAGGGACATACTGAATTTGCTCTCAAACCAAGGTATATAGTTACAGCATTCATTTGTATGCTGACTGCTTTTTATTTTGTAATTATAAAAGTTAAACAGAAACATATTTGGGTGAAGTACAAAGATAAGAAAAATTGGATTTAATAACATGAAACAGATTTTTATTAGTGATTGAAATTTTTTATTTAAAAGTATTTTTTCAACTTTACTGAAGTATGATTGACAAATAAAAATTGTATTTATTTAGGTTGTACAAGTTTTTATTTATTTATTTTTTTGCGGTACGCGGGCCTCTCACTGTTGTGGCCTCTCCGTTGTGGAGCACAGGCTCCGGACACGCAAGCTCAACGACCATGGCTCACAGGCCCAGCCGCTCCGTGGCATGTGGGATCTTCCCGGACCGGGGCACGAACCTGCGTCTCCCCTGCATCGGCAGGCGGACTCTCAACCACTGCGCCACCAGGGAAGCCCATGTACAAGTTTTTTAAAGGTATACAAGGTAGTATAGTGAAGTGATGACCATAATCCAGTTAATTAACATATCTATTATATCACACAGTTACCTGAAACAGATTCTCAAGAAGTATAATGCAGTTTTACTTTTGGGGGCTATATTTTTATAGAAATCAAAATAGGTTATGACCTAATTTGAAAGGCCTAAAATAACACTGATGAAACTTACATTCTTTGCTGAACACTGATGAATGAGACTTAAACATATTTACTCCTAACAAGTCAATGTGCTCAAGAGGTATGTGAACTGATATTAATAACAAACATGTATTAACTGTTTATTATATGCCAGGCATTGTGCCAGATTCTTTCAATATATTAACTTTTCATTCTCACACAGTCGTTTAAGATAGATACTAATGTATCTATCTTTCTTGGTAGCTATACAGATATTTTCAGCAGGATAAAAAAGTGAAAAATTTATCAAAGTAGTTTGAGATAATATTCTCTCCTTGTATTTCAGTCTCCTTCTATACCTCACTCTAAAGACCTCACCTTCCACACTCATGGAAGTTTATCAAGGCATTTGTCTAAATGATGACAGTTTCTTAAGTGGAACTCCAGTACCAGTGGTTACTAATATTTTCTGAGATATATACACATATGTATACCTATATTTCATTTAAAATATAAAGCAACTGGGCTTCCCTGGTGGCACAGTGCTTGAGAGTCCGCCTGCTGATGCAGGGGACACGGGTTCTTGCCCCGGTCCAGGAAGATCCCACATGCCGTGGAGCGGCTGGGCCCGTGAGCCATGGCCGCTGAGCCTGTGCGTCCAGAGCGTGTGCTCCGCAACGGGAGAGGCCACAACAGTGAGAGACCCGCATACCGCAAAAAATAAAAAATAAAAAAATAAAGCAACTGGTAAAATTCTCTTTGTTCTGCCTATTCATCCCTCCCTCCCCCCAACCACTGATCTTTTAACAGCAGTAAAAATTATGGAGACACCATACTTTTGCCTTTTCCAGAATGTCGTATAGTTGAGATCATACAGTATGTAGCCTATTCAGATTGGCTTCTTTCACATAGTAATACCCATTTAGATTTCTTTCATTTTTTTTTTTTTTTTGGCTCAATAGCTCATTTTAAATTAGTGCTGAATAATATTTCATTGTCTGGATATGCCAGTTTATTTTTCCATTCACCTACTGAAGGATATCTTGGTTGCTTTCAAATTTTGACAATTACAAAAAAGTTACTGTAAACATCTGCATGCAGTTTTTAGTGTATATTTAAGTATTCAGCTCCTTGGGTAAATACCAAGAAGTGTGTTACTGGATTGTATGGTAAGAGTATGCATAGTTTTGTGAGAAACCATCTAACTGGCTTCCAAAGTGGCTGTGTATAATTTTGCATTTCTGTCAGTAAGGAATGAGAATTCCCTTTGCTCCACATTCTTGTCAGCATTTGGTGTTGTCAGAGTTTGGGATTTTGGCCATTCTAGTAGGTGTGTAGTGACATTTAATTGTCATTTTAATTTGCATTTCCCTGATGACTTATGACGTTGAGCATCTTTTCATATGCTTATTTGCCATCTGTGTAACTTTTCTGGTGAGTTCTCTGTTAAAGTCTTGGGGCCATTTTTTAAATTGAGCTGTTTATTTTCTTATTGTTGAGTTTTAAGAGTTCTTTGTATATTTTGGATAAGAGTCTTTATCAGATGCATCTTTTGCAAATATATTCTCTAGGCCTGTGACTCATGTCTTGCTGCCTTAGCATCGTCTTTAGGAGAGCAGAAGTTCTTAACTGTAATGAAGTCCAGCTTATCAATTGTGTTTTTCATGGATCGTGCCTTTGGTGTTGTATCTGAAAAGTCATCTGCATACCCAAGGTCATCTAGGTTTTCTCTTGTGTCATCTTTTAAGAGTTTCATAGCTTTGCATTTTGCATATATGTCTGTTTTTGTGAAGGGTGTGAGGACTGTGTCTAGATTAATTTTTTTGTATGCAGATGTTCAGTTGTTCTAGTACCATTTGTTGAAAAGACTAGTTACTATACTTTTGGCTTTACAGTCCCTGAAGCTTAAGTACCTTTGGGTTTTCAGTAAAAGTGGACATGGTAGCATGGATGGTAATAATAATGATGAAAATATCAATATAAATAATTAGAATAGTCAACATTAATATAAATGGTAGGAATAATTATAATGATATTAATATCTAATATTATTATAATAGCTAATGTTAATGGTATTAATAATTAGACCTATGTATTAATAATAAAATAGCTGCTATCAATAGCCCTTACCATATGCTAGGCAATGTTCTGTGCATTAAACATGCATTCAGTCATATGGCTTAAAAGCAAAATGCAAGGGAAGCCAGATGGAGAGTTCTTGAGAGGCATACTGAGAAGTTGTAAGGCATATTTTTTACCTTTTAAATAAAGCACCGATGATGAGCACTTGTGAATTTTTGAAAATGAAAGGTTTACTTTTAAACTTTTATTTTTATATATATATTTTTTGCGGTACGCGGGCCTCTCACTGCTGTGGCCTCTCCCGTTGCGGAGCACAGGCTCCGGACGCACAGGCTCAGCGGCCACGGCTCACGGGCCCAGCCGCTCCGCGGCATGTGGGATCCTCCCAGACCTGGGCACGAACCCGCGTCCCCTGCATTGGCAGGCGGATTCTCAACCACTGCGCCACCAGGGAAGCCCTAAACTTTTATTTTTATACTTGAGTTCTATAGGTATAGCTTTGGTATCAACTAAATGTCATCCCATATGGCAGTACAACTAGGTTGTTATCACATTTGATTCCCTTTTGTCAATAATATATCAAGAAAATAGTGAGAGAGAATATAGGACATTTGTCAGTAAATTGTATTTGCCTTTCACTGACTGATTTACTGAAAGCTTAGCTTAGGAAAATATTAAGTATTTTAATTTAGATTTCACTTGGGGGCTTAAAGAAGTATCACTCTCCAAAATCAAAGTTATTGCATCAAGTCCTTTTCTTAGATTAAGTTATCTACTATACAAAAAGTGAGTTGTAATGTATTCTTATTAAAACTGCTTCTTCTATCACAATGTTATATTGTTTTTATAATATTTAATTGTTAAAATATACATTGTATAAGAAAGGTGAATTTATAGTAAAATAAATTTTTTTCTATTTTTTCCCTGATTTTTTTTTTTTTCAGGTGAATCTTCTGTCTTATGTATTTACTGATAATCACTGTTGTGGTTCTTATGCTTTATTGGTAATTGACCACCTGTTCATGTCTGCATGTTGGAGATATGCTTGCTTAGCTACCTAAGTATAAGACTGAGTTAGGCACTCAGGAGTCCAGTGGTAAATCATCTGAGTCATTTACAGTTTGGTGTGAATGTGCTTATCATATCCTTCTCTCAAAGAAGGTTTTTATAAGGGAAAGAGGAAGAAGATCCTGGATATCTTTAAAGGGTAAATAGAAGACAGCAGTGGAAGTGGTGGCTAGAGCTGAAGCCAGAATTAATCTTCTTTGTAATTTTGTTTAGCACTCACTGTACTAGAATGTTAGTTTTGGATGAGTCTGCCATTAAACCATTAGGTAACAAAGTGATTCACAAATTCTCAATTTTCAGAAAGAGTATTTTAAAACATAGTTTTGATTATTTTGAATTCTGCTCAGTGTCTCTGCATAGCTTAATCTGCATCTGCTATTTTGAATAATCCATTGCCTCTCTGATTATTTAAATATTTAACTCTGGTTTATGTCTAATAGCATCGTAACCAGGATTCTTATCATTCATGCTATTATTTTTTCTGCTTTCAAACATTCTTTGCTGTAGATTTTTCTTCAGAAATTTTAGAAAGTACTTTTCAGGTAAAAGACTGAATTCTTTTGTTTTAACTTTTTATTTTGGAAAATTTAAGACATGTACAAAAGTAGATAGAATATCATAGGGTATATCCATGTACCATCACCCAGTTTCAACAGTTACCAGCTCATGCCAATGTTATTTTGTTTCTACCCTCACCAACTTCCTCTGTCATATTATTCTGAGGCAGAAGCTAGATATGTTATAGTTTCATCGACACATATTTCACTAATAGTGGCCAAGTAGTTTTTAAAATCATGATGAAGTCCTGATTTAAACATATTTGATGTCTTTTAGTCCACTACAGTAAGTATCTTACTGAGGCTTAAATTATTCTATATTTGACTGGTAGGTGCCTCTCTTTGGGTTTTCAAGCTTTTTTGGTAAATAGTCCCCCTTTTCAGAGTCGTTGATCATTTCCTTGCTATCTGTTATGACAAAATGTATAGACTCATCTTACACATTTCCTACTCCATACTTTTGGTCAATCTTTCCTTCACTGAGTTCTGGTTCTTTATAGTGAAGAATGGAATTTCAAGACAAGAATTTGGGTGCAAAGGGTGCTCATTGTTCCAAAAAAGACTTTCATTTCGATACTTGTAAGCTTTACTTTTTGTATTCTCTGATTTATAGTATTTATTTTACACATTTTTGTATAAATGAATTACCGTATTTTTTCTGTTATGTGAAGCCATGATGTATACTATGAACTACCCAGTTAATGGCAGGTTTTTTGGAAAAGAAAATCACCTAAAAATATTAAATGTCTGTAGAATAAATATCCATTTAAAATATTCATGGTTCTTTTTTCAGGATCCCAATGAAAATTTGAGTTAAGGGAGTCTTCACATTTATACTCTAAAGATTCTTCTCAATTAATTTTTCCTATTAGCAGTTATGCATAGCTTTGTGGTGTCACATTGTTCTTCATAACTTCTGTTCATGATCTTGCCATCTTTTTATCTTGCCTCCTTACCAGCGCTCAGAATTTTGAAGAACTGGTTTGAGGCTCGGAGCTAGGCAAGTCTATCTGTTTGAATAGTAGGGAGGAGACGTGGGAGGTAGAGGCAGAGATGCTAATAGAATCTAGGTCTGCTGATCTGCTGGTCTGGTGTCTGAGCCACATCAGGGAGGACTCTTTGCACCTCCTTCTCTTTGCCGTATCCTGTCCAGTGCTAAATGAGGTGTAGAGGCAAGTAAACACTAAAATGTAAATAGATGATGAAGTAGTTGGCATGGGATGGAAGTCCAAACAGTGCCACTCTCCAGCTGTGTGATTGGGTAAGTTAGTCTCTCCAAGTCTTAGATTGCACTCTTTACCCCATTACTCTGTAATATTTTCTTTAGAGCACTTCTACTACATGAAATCATCTTTTTGAAAAAGTATATGAGGTGTATCTTCTGTTTATAAAATTCCACGAGAGCAGGAATCTTTTCCTCTACTGACTCCTCCGTGCTTTGAACAGTCCCTGGCACAAAGTGGGTGCTCAATAAACATTTGATGAATTACTGCTGAGTTTTTGAGAAGGTAAAATAAGATAATGAATGTAAAAAGTTTGGCACTATGACTACCACCCAGTGAGTGCTTGATAACTATTAAAAAAAGACTCTGGAGGACATATAGATACTTCCATTCTGATTCATCACCATAGCTCTATAAATCTAGCTTATGACAACATAAAATAGTTAATAAATACTTTTAGTAAATGAATGGAAAGATGAAATAAATGAATACTGTTGTTGCTATTGGAGCTGATTTATGGAATAAGCAAATGATATTTAGAAATATAGAAAGATGTCCCAGTATTGATCCAATCATCTGGTATTTTTCCTTTCTAAATATGATCAGTAGGTCATTATAAATAATAGGAGGAATCCCTTTATAGTGGACATATTTCTCCCTTTATAATAGTAATTTTCCATATAAATATTTCAGAATTGAAAAAAATTATAGTCTGAATTGTGTAACTTCTGCTTGTTTACTATTTATACTTGTTGATTTTTCCTTACGGATTACATTATTTAATGGATAAAGGACAACAAACTCCTTTTGCCTTAGCATATTTTCCCATTTTGATATATCAAGGGAAAAAAAGACCAAATAAAACAAGCCTCTGTGGCTCAAGTTAGCTATAAATGAAGTCTCTCTCATTCTCCTTATAGAAAATGCTCTAGCAGATCTAGAATCTCTGTGTCAAAGTATGACCAATACTTATGGCTGTGAATGGAAGAGGGGTCAGGTGGTTCCCTCACTTTATTCAGTTGTCAGGCGACCTAGTTGCTCAGAGAAGCCTGAAGCCTGCTTGTAGAGACAAGATTTCATTGGTGGAAGACAGGATTGTTAGAATCCTTACTCCTAGTTGAGTTAAGATGGAGAGGGGAAAGAATTTACGTTGAAAAACCATGCTTCAACCTAGTTGTCCTGTGGTACTTGAAGATTGCCCTGACACTATAACCTGAATAGAGAAGATTGATGACACTGATAAAAACTAAAATTAAAAACTTAGGTACATCATAAGACACCATAAACAAAGTGAAAAGAGAAGCCACAGACTGGAAGAAGATATATGCAATGTATACAATAAACAAGTGAGTAGTATTTAGCCCAAGTAAAGAATTCTTACAAATTAATAAGAACAAGATAAACAACCTTAATTAAAAAGTGGGCAAAGGATATGAATAGGCTATGATGGAAGAGAAAATCTGAATGGCTAATAAACATATGAAAACATGCTCCATCTCACTATTAATCAAGGAGTGGCCAACTAAAACAATAGAGAAATACATTCATACTATTATATTGACAAAAATCATGGTGTCTGACAATATCCAGTGTTGGTAAGGATGTGGGGTGGAGCAATTAAGTCTCTTGCAGATTACTTTGAGGATTATAGACTGGTTAAACTGTGTTGGAGAGAAACTTGGCAATAGGTAGCAAAGTTGTAGACGCGCATGCCCTTCGAGCCTGCAATTCCACTTCTAGGTATAAAACACCCTAAAGCAGCGCTTCTGAAACTTTAGGAGAGAAACAAATCACCTGAGGGTGTTGCTAAAATGCAGGTTAGGATTCATCAGATGGAGCCTAAGATTCTCCATTTCTAAAGAGTTGCCTGCTGGTCCTTGGACAACACTTTGAGTAAAAAGACTCCAGAGCAGTGCTGTTCAGTAGTCCAAATTTATGAGATGATGAGAGTGTTCTCTGTGCTGTCCAATAACTACTGAGCACTTGAAATATGGTTAGAGTGGGTGAGGAACCACATCTTTTATTTATATGAATTTAAGTAAGTTTAAATAGCCACATATGGCTAGTGACTACCATACTGAACAGGGTAGCCTAGAGCATATCCTGAGAACTTGTTAGCAATGTAGACTATCAGACCCAATCTCAGACCTGCTGAATCAGAACCTGCATTTTAACAAGATCCTCAAGTGATTTATATGCACATAGAAATTTGAGAAGCACTGTCTGGAGAAATTTCTGCTATTCCAGAGTCATGTGTGAGAATATGTATTTCAATATGTTAGTAGTGTTACAGTGGACAAACTGTGGTACTATTTAACTACTATACAGCAGTTAAAATGAATTACTATGTGTATGAACATGGATAAACCTTATAATAATACAATATTGAATAAAAAAGCTATCTTTATGTGAGAAAATACGTATATTATACTATTTTTATAAAACTTTAACATAAAAGAAATCATGCTATATATTGTTTAGAGATTTATACATACATGGTTAAATTATAAAAACATTCTTGGAAATGATAAGCACCAATTTTAGGACAGTTCCATTCATTTAGAAAGGGTTGGTAAGAGTGGGAAAGGTAAGGAGAGGAAGAATGCTGAAGACTTCATTGTATTTTACTGAAGCTACATAATGGGTATACAAGTGTTTGTTATTCTTTATACCTTGTTGTTTACCTGAAATATATATTTTGTATCTCCACCCATAATGGTTAAATTTTAATTTTGCACTGTTGATCCACTCCAAGTTTGGTGATTCTTAGGGTCATCAGAAAGTTGAGAAAACTTTTTGTGAAAGTTCAGTCACTAAAGTTCTCTTCCTAATTTTTCAGGCTAAAAAATAAATCTTATTGGCAAACAGATTCAGGGTTTCCATATGACCCGAATTTGGATGAATGCCTTAAAAATTGCTTATATAGTTGATTCCAAGGCTTTTTACTTTGAGGTTGGTAACAACACCCAAAGAGCAACAGATGTATTAATTCTGGAAACACTTTTTTTTTTTTTAACTGCTGATTCTTCCTAGCACAGAAGTACCCGGAGCTTAATAGCTCCACTGCTTAATAGCTCCACTGCTTATTAGCTATTTGTACTCACAGCCCTTGAAGAGTAAGGGCACCAGAGCGAATTTTTGCTTTATTTGCTTTCAGTATTTCAGCAATCAGCCCCTCAGATAATTTCTTGGTGCCCTGGCTACTATAAATTGTCATCTTTGTATTCTGGAGGTTCAAAAAATGTCATTTATGTTATTCCCTTTGGAGTTGACTCTTGGTTTGGAACACAATTCTCTGTTTCGGATGCATTCAATCTGAATATATTGTTTTCTTGATATCATCTATCGCTATGCTTTTTAATACTTTCTCTGTATTAGAATCATCTGGTGACTTTTTTTTTAAAGCATGGGCTCAAGTTTTAAAGGTTCTGCTTTAATTGATCTGGTACTTTAAAAAAAGGCTCATGAGGAGATTCAAATTTGTAGCCAGGTAGAGAGGCACCAGTTTCTTGTATGTATTTTCTTCTTTGTTGCACAATATTTATTAACTTTCCATCTCTGAATTCCAATATCTGTGTCCCTTAGCACCATGAATAGGATGACATCAAAGTAGAATTTCCTCAGCCTAGTCCTCTGATTTCAGTACTCTGAATTGAGGTTAGGAAGTTCAGGCCAACCTTGCAAAACATAGAATTAGAGGAATGACTTGGTTTATTTAGTAAGTAACCCTGTTAGCTCTAGGAAACTAAGGGAGCCTTATGTGGCTTTAGGCCTAATTTGGTTTAAATTGACTAGGTCATTAAAATTGATTTAACAGTAATTTGTATAGTCACTTTTATCCTAGGAAACCAGGCTGAAAACTGATCTGTTATGTATATGTATTCCTGTATGTGTCATTGTCTTAGCAAGAAATGTTATATATCACTATGACTAAACTTTGTTTAGTTTTTATGTGATCTATTGCTATTTGTGGAAGAGTTATTTTATTTATGTTCCTTTGTGACTTTGTTGATCAATTTTTATAGTTTACTATATAATGAAGAACACGGTCATTGTTCAGAATCTATTCCTATATGTTCAATGTCTTACTTCTCTCTATAAAAAAAATTATTTAAAAACTTGGAAGGTGAGTATGTGGGACAATTGTTATTATTTTCCTTTTCTTTTTTTTCCCCTGAAATGATTAGTACAATGTGGTCTTTTCTCTTTTGGACTTTTTCTTTTGAAAATTTTTATTCTGAAGGGCGAAGCTGCGGCTCCTACCTTCTCTACCATCCATACCTCTTGCTAAAGAAGTTAAGTAACCGTCAAGTGATTGAACAGTTAAGATCTTAAAAATTATCACTTAGATGTTGAAGAACTGATTGAATATATTAACATTTCTAGATTTTGTATTAAGATAATTAATACTCTAACAAAAATTATTGACACAGAACCTAATTTGTGGAAGGACTTTTTCCTTATAGAATAAAAGACCTAGAGGGACTTGCACGTTTTCTCCACCCTCATTTTTCCAGCAACCGACGATCCAAACTATATTAGTTAGCATTTCAGTTTTTACTTTTTGATATTATTTTATTTTAAAAGGTAGTACTGACTTAGACAATCCAGCAAAATACAGAGAAGAAAATGAAAATCACCCATCATCCCATCAGGGGTTACTCTTAATAGACGTCTAGAAATGGAAGTTAGTTCCTGACCTGATTTCAGGGGTTATTATCTTGAAAGTCATAGATTCTACTTTTTGAGTATCATTCCTGTTCCAATTTTGATCTTTTTTCCTCACTGAGAACAATAACTTAATTTCCTCTTAAAATCTTAAATAGTTTGAAAGAAGAATTTAAACATGACACTCGTGTATGTCCTATGTGAAATGAAGCAAATCCATTCAATCTTTGCTCCTAATATGGATATTCCCCATCTACTGGGCAAATCTGTACATCTTTTGGATCTTTCCAGTTTCTCTAAAACACATTTAAATTTGTGATACAATGAAATTAGGACTGGACACAAGCCTGTGGATAGAGAAAGATGAGTCAGCAGTATTCTGATAATTTGTGTCCCTTCCCCAGCCCTACATATCTTTCAGAATTCAGTTGAAAATTCACCTTGTTGAGGATGCTTTCCTTAGCTGATGCCCTTATGGGGTCTACTACACTCATCTTTGTGAGGATGTTTTGGAGAACTGCAGGGATAGGGAGTGTGTCTGCAATTTTCCATTGTATGACCTCTGCTCTTTACACCTTAGCTCTCTAAAATTCAGTTGGTTTTATATTGATTTGTTCTTGTAAATGACTCTGTGTCCTTTAGCCCTTTCATTTTTTTTCTCTGAAGGACATGTAAGCTCATTTTAGGGCCACGGGAGGAAAAGGGCAAGTCAAGTGTTCTGTTTCTTTAATATTTTTTCTTGTTCCCCTTTCTTAACTCCCCAGGAGCTAGTGTGGATTATGTTTTTGGTGCTTATTTATTAAAGTTGAAAGAGTCTGACAAAGACCAGCCTGCTCTATTAACAGTGGCTCCCTGGGCATGATTTCTCCCATTTGTTGTGCCACTCATGGCATTTCTTTGTGTGTTTTTCCTTATTTGCCAGCAACTTCATCTTTTGCAGCAATTATCTTCTGTGTGCTCTGGGTTTTGGAAGTGTTCCTTTGAAGAGGTTTTACGGATGCCAGTTACAGTGTACTACAAGGTTTACCCGTTCTAGACCATTCCCATTAGTTATCTACTTGGGATTTTTACTCTGGGTGGGTTGTGTGAGAACTCAGGCTCTACATCTGCATGCGACACAGGCCAGGTGCTCTGATTTCTTACAAAAGATTCTGGTTTGGCCTGGGCCTGGGATACACTGCCCATATCTGTGTGGGTCTTTACATTGCTGGGAGATGTTCTCCTGGCCAGGCCTCTTCTTGCCTGTGCATTGGGTCTGGCATCTCCACTTCTGCCTTCTGGGTATATTCATTCCAGTGACTTCTGTGAAGTGCTCATAAGCATTATTATTGGTTCTCTGTCTATGGCACTTGAAGATTTCCCTTACTTGCTTCAAGTATTTATTTTCTTCTCTAACATTTTACCTAGTATTATTATGTGTTTGGAGAGGGAAGCTTCCACTTTCAGCTTAACCTACCATCTGAACTTAAAGTCTTAATTATAGATCAATGTTAATCTCATTCCTTATGGTAGATATTGTTTGTTTCTTCCCACTACAGATTTCTCCCTTGTATCTTGCTAATTTTGTTCACAGTGACTGTGCTGAACTAAAAACTCTTCCCCAGCTTCCCTTGCAGCTAGAAATGGCCATGAGACTAATAATGAGAATATGGAGAATAGATGTATCTAGCACTTTCTTTTTTTACTTTGTTCCAATCTTGGCGCTATTTTACTGTTTGGAACTATAGCAACGATTTTGTGATCATGATGTGACAAGCATGAGGACGAAGGTCAATGTACCAAGGATGGTGAAATGGAAATCTAGAAAGAACTTTAGGAAGTGATGACATTGTTGAGAAATAGAATCAAAGGCAATATATCCTGCTTGTGTAGACAAACTTTTAATTGTTTAAGCCATGGTTAATTGGCATTTTTATTGTTACTTGTGGATAAACACATTTCTACTTGTTATATTTCTCTAATAGTTGGGATATTGGCATTAGATAGTCAAATAAGAGTGGGGAGACTCTCCTACTGACAACTTTCTAAATTGCACTGCGTTATATGGTCTTCTGAATAGTAATTGACTAGTGATGTA
Organism: Stenella coeruleoalba; assembly: GCF_951394435.1. NCBI lineage: Eukaryota > Metazoa > Chordata > Mammalia > Artiodactyla > Delphinidae > Stenella > Stenella coeruleoalba. Next base: position 15,280,060 of record NC_137158.1, on the reverse strand, counting down.
ATAAAAAAGAATTGTCAGGATTTATAGAAAAAATACAAATTTGCCTACTTGCATTGTTATTTTTATATTAAAATGCTGGCATATGTTTGTAATTACACATTAAATTAAAATTCTTCTATATAAAATTGGCAGCTTATTACTTGGCTGGTTTCAGGATAAACTTGTTAAAGTCTGTTGACTTCTGTTGCTTTAAAGGGTAGAACTGTGCTTTGTTACTGCTTTATTTATACAATTTAATTTCCATCTTTTGCATTACTCATGCATTTGAATAATATATAATGCTACATAGCATTTCAGTTTACAATAAACTATATATGAGATAATAAATATGACCAGAATAGAATGTTTAAGAAATTAATAGGAAAGGAATTATAAATAATTTGCTAAATGACCAAACTTAAAAAAATTCTGCTGTAAATAAATGGGAAATGGAAAAATAGATATTTAATTTTTATGTGGAAAATGTGGTTGATATACAACTTCCAGAAAGTGCTTTTATTTTTCCTTAATGTATATTCCTCCTTTTGTGCAGTGACAAGACATTACATAAGATGGCAGTAGGAGATTATAAATGTTCCCACTCAGAGAGACACGAATCAGCCAGTGAAGTATAATAAACACAATTATATAATAGCTATTTTGGATTGCCAATTTTCTCACAATTATTATTTTCCTTGGCTGTTCATCCTCCTTTTTAATGGAACGTTATTAAAGGAATCGTATACTGTGTTATATTTTTGTTCACTTTTCTCTGCCTAACTCTCTAAAAATTAAAATTTTGCTGAATTTTGTGGAGCTGTGATTTACTAGGGTAAATCAGGATTTCTTAGAATATTTTAGCATCTTAAAAATATGAGTATTTTATTGCGCACTGTAAACCCCACTAAAAGGGTATGTTTCCAGAGATTAACCATTTCCTTTTTGTTTTTTTCCCAAGCGTTACTGGATTGGATTATTTTTTAGAGTATACCATTATTTTAAATCTTAGAAAATTAATATGAGATGAGCTAGGTTTTCCAAGGTGTAGTTAGGTATGAGATTGACAATAGGCTTGATGTCCTTTGCTGCTTTCCAGAAGGATGAACAAATTGCTTTGTGCCGCTCTGCATCTGAGAAACCCACATGTGAAGATGACCCATAATGATTGTGTACTGATAAATAGTGAAGAAAAGTTGGAGGGAAATTTTCTAAAATTAAATTTGCACTTATCTTTTCTGAAACAACTTCAGTATCCCTAACATCAATCTGTAAGCACCAGGGCATCATCTGAACATGGACAACGCTGCACATTTGTCGACAAGCCAAGTTGGGAATGGAAACATTGTATCTATCTATGTAGAATCTTTATGTGGATTTGTTGTCATCCGTGGAGAACTGCGATCCACAATCCAATGAATAAATTACCATGGGAGAAACACTTCATAGGTGACAAATGTGATCTTGTTCAACTCTTACTTTTTGATTAAGCAAACTGCCTTTCAATTCTCCGTATTAACTTTCTAGAATACTAAGGAGTATGGCATTTCTTCTAAAATAATAAACACTGAGGATTTGGGATTCGGTGGACTGGTGCATAGCTTTGTTTTACCACATCATGTACGTTAAACCCAATAAAATGTGCAATTAAACATATGAATTTATAGGCATATTACAAACCTGATATATAGCTGGAATTTTTTAAATAGACTTTATTTTTCTTAGAGCAGTTTTAGGTTCACAGCAAAATTGAGCAGAAAGCACAGAGAATTCCCATTACCCCCTGGTCTCTCACACAGAACCTCCCCCACTGTCAACATCCTGCACAACAGTGGTGTATTTGTTACGATTTATAAACCTATATTGGCTTGTCACAGTAACCCAAAGCCCATGGTTTACATTAGGATTCACTCTTTGTGTTGTATGGGCTTTTTGTTGTTGTTGTTCTACGGGTTTTGACAAAAGTATAATGTATAATAACATGTCGTTATAGTATCATACAAAGTAGCTTCACTGCCCTCAGTAGGCTCTTTGCTCCGCCTATTCATCCCGCCCACCTCCTCAACCCCTGTCTCCAAAGTTTTGCCTTTCCCAGAATGTCATAGACTTGGAGTCCTATAGTATGTAGCCTTTACAGATTGACTTTTCTCATCTTAGTAATATGTATTTAAGTTTCCTCCATGTCTTTTCATGGCTTGATGGCTCATTTCTTTTTAGCGCTGAATAATATTCCATTGTCTGGAGGTACTACAGTTTCTTTTCCATTCATCTACTGAAGGATATCTTTGTTGCTTCCAAGTTTTGGCAATTATGAATAAGGCTGCTCTAAACATCTGTGTGTAGGTTTTTGTATGGACATAAGTTTTAAACTCCTTTGAATAAATGCCAAGGAGTGCTATTGCTGGGTCATATGTTAAGAGTATGTCTAGTTTTGGGAGAGATCACCAAACTGTCTTCCAAAGTGGCTGCACCATTTTGCATTCCCACCAGCAGTGAGTGAGAGTCCTTGTTGCTCCACATCCTACTCAGCATTTGGTGTCAGTGTTCTGGTGTTTTGTCATTCTAACAGTGGTCAGACTGAACTTTGAGACCTGCAAATTGGCAGTTATTAGAGCGTGTCAGTAAATAACTATAACAAGCCATAATTTAAGATGAAATTGTAGGGTATGATTGCTATTATTATTTTAAATTTGAATTTTGTAGTTTTATGTTCATTGCTTTCTGACCATTTAAACTTTATTATTAACCAATTAAAAAGTATAATAGAGTTTATTTCTATTCATTACATGTTTATTATTCCAAGTGTATGTATTAACATTTTTTGATCTTTTCTTTCCCTAGTTACTTAATACTTCTTTAAATATTTCATAGTGTTACAACAAAATTTTATTTTTAATTCAATAGTATTATATTAACATTTTACCAGATTTTGTTAAAGAGTTAGCAATAAAATACTCTTGAATAGGGGTTTAAAAATATTTTTAAAAGAAACTGCATTATTATTCTGCTTGTGGTCCTAGTTTCACAATCTTTATATTCAGACCCCTGTCTTTTTCTATTCGACATACCCACAATGTACCAATACTTACCCGTGCAGCCTCAATGAGCAACGTGGCTCCACTCACAGTTCCCCAGCAAGCTTCCCAGTGAGTATCGTACAGTATCATTTATAGTGCTTTCCTGGGCGGCTTCTCATAGTGGAGGAATCTATCAATATTGCCTGTTACTTCAGTCTTAAACTATTTCCACAAATTCCGAAGGAAATCACTGATATTGGACAGTTTCAGCAAACTAATTATGCTTTCATTTTACTAGCTTTAAAAAAAGCAATTTCTCATATAACTGTGGAAAAATCTAAAAACTCAGTTTTTTGAGGTCTGAAACTCAAACTCAGCCAGTGCTATCAACCCTGAAAATATGTGAAATGATTAATGTGGTGTTTCCACAGAGTTTGCCTGGGAAGTAAGTAACACTAGGATGCCCCATCTGAAAAGGGCAATGATAAGTTGGTGGTTTGGGGAAATGACCCAGTGGGTGTTAAATGCCAGGTCCTTGATATGGATCTGAGGTGCAGAAAATTCCTCAGGCTTTTGGAACTACAAGGAATTGGGAATACTCCTGCTTCCTCAGTCTTCTACTAAGGATATTTCACCTTCTTTATGAGAGAAACCCAACTTAGGGAGCCATTTCATTGAGATCACAGGAGTCCTTTCTTGGGATTTTGATCCTTAGTGGACAGTTTTCTCTTTAGCTTCTGTTTACTTTGCTATACCTACCTCAGTGGGAACACAATTTGAGTTTTGCCAAAGGAAAAACCGGTGTAATCAAAAGACTTTTATTCAATTCAACTGTCGTATTTGGGTACTTGGCCTTCAAGGAGGAAGAGGTGTTTTCAGGCACAGAAAACAGCCTAAGGAAAAATTTGGAGACTTGAAAGAATATTCTATGTTTGATCAATGGAAAATAGTCTGGTTTGTCAATAATACTGGGGCTAGGGCCTTGGAAGGAGGCCAGTAAAAGGAAAGATGGACTTCTAGATCTCAAAAACAGAAGTGTCTTTCAAGTAAAAGTCACCTCCAACTCAAAGACCTTCTCAGCTGTGTACACTTTTGCTCTTCTTTTTCTTCACAATTTCTTCCTGTCAGTTCTATGCAGTTGGTAACTGAATTACTGTGGTAACTCTGGCCTCGAGGGACAGTCTTGACACGGACCAGAGTCCTGTAAATCATGCCTACACCTGCCTTTCTGTTCCTGTTGCTGTATCTTTCTTTTACTCTTTTACTTGAGACTCTCTTGACTGAATTCCACTTTGCTCCTCAGATACTTTGATTTCTTCTGGCTTGGCTCCTAATGCCCTTCTGTTTGCTCACTAATGTCTGATTGTGTATACTAGATGGACTTTCTTTCCCTGGCTATCAGCCCTGTCTGGACCAGATTCTGTCTTCACTCTACCTGTACCTCCCCCGGTGCTCTAGCCATAATTCTCTCAGGCAGAACTAATTCCTCACATAACTTGCTATTGACTTTAACTCCCCGTTTCCTGTCTTAGAGTATAATTTCTCCCTCTCCTTCTCTTTCTTAATTTTTCTTTCTCCCCATTTTCTCTCAGTAAGTTTCTCTATGGCAAGACCTAATTTATCTTCATACTTTACAGGATTGCATATAAAAATATTCAGTAAGTGTTCATAGAGTTGAGTTCTATTTAACAGTTGAAATTTTAATTTCCTGTTCTACACAGTAAATTAAATTACCACATTGCTTTTTTCTCCTCAGGTTAATTAAGATATTATTAACAAATAAAAATTGTATATATTTAAGGTGTGCAACTAGATGTTTTGATATATGTATGCATTGTTAAATGATCACCATAATCAAGCTAATTAGCCTATCTTTCACTTCATATAGTTACCTTTTTCTTTTGGTGATAACACTTCAGGTCTATCCTCTTAGTAACTTTTAGGTATAAATACAATATTGTTAACTGTAGTCACATTGCTGTACATTAGATCTCCAGAACTTATTAATCTTGCATAACTAAAACTTTGTGCCTTTGAGACACCTTCCTATTTTCCCACACCCCAGCCTCTGGAAACCACTATTCTGCTCTCTACATCCATAAGTTTGACTATTTTAGATTCCACATATAAATGAGATCATAAAGTATTTGTCATTCTACATCTGGCTTATTTCACTTAGCAGAATGTCCTCCAGGTTCATCCATACTGTTGCAAATGGCAGGATTTCATTCTTTTTTAAGGCTGAGTAATATTCCATATTGTATGTATATATCACATTTTCTTTTTTTTCTTTCCCAGTCTTACTGAGATATAATTGATATATAACACTGTATTATTTTTAAAGTATACAACATAATGATTACCACAATAAGTTTGGTTAACATTCATCACCTCTTGAAGTTACAATTTTTTTTGTTTGTTTTTGTTTTTGTTTTTTGCGGTACGTGGGCCTCTCACTGTTGTGGCCTCTCCCGTTGCGGAGCACAGGCTCCGGACACGCAGGCTCAGCGGCCATGGCTCATGGGCCCAGCCGTTCCGTGGCATGTGGGATCTTCCCGGACCGGGGCACGAACCCGTGTCCCCTGCATCGGCAAGCGGACTCTCAACCACTGTGCCACCAGGGAAGCCCCAATTTTTTTTTCCTGTGATGAGAGCTTTTAAGATGTACTCTCAGCAACTTCCAAATATACAATACATTATTGTTAACTATGGCCACCATGTTGTACATTACATCCCCAGAACTTAATTATCTTATAACTGGAAGTTTGTGCCTTTTGATCATCTTCACCCATTTCTCCCACACACCACCCCAATTCTTCTGGCAACTACCAATCTGTTTTATGTTTCTATGAGTTCATTTTTTTTATTGATAGATTCCACATGTAAGTGAGATCATACAGTTTTTGCTTTCTCTGTCTGACTTATTTAACTTAGCATAATGTCCTTAAGATCCATCCATGTTGTTGCAAATGGCAGGATTTCCTTCTATTTCATGACTTACTAATATTCCATTATGTATATAACATCTTCTTTATCCATTCATACATGAATAGACACTTATGTTGTTTCTGTGTCTTGGCTATTGTATATAATGCTGCAGTGAACATGGGGATGCACATAGCTCTTATCGCTTGTCTTTTGGAATGATAGCCATTCTAATAGGAGTGAGGTGATATCTCATTGTAGTTTTGATTTGTATTTCCCTTATGATTAGTGATGTTAACACCTTTTCAAGAAACTGTTGACTATTAATATGCCTTCTTTGGAAGATTGTTCAGTTTTTCTGCCTGTTCTTAAATGAAATTGTTTGATCTTTTGCTATTGAGTTATATCCATTCTTTATATTTTGGATAGTACCCCCTTATCAGATATATAATTTACAAATATTTTCTCCCAGGTTGCTTTTTCATTTTGTTGATAGTTTCCTTTGCTATACAGAAGATTTTAAGTTTGATGTAGCTCCACTCATTTATTTCTTGCTTTTGTTGCCTTTGCTTTTGGTGTCAAATCTAAAAATCATTGCCAAGTCCTATGTCAAGGAGCTTACCCCCTGTGTTTTCTCCTAGAAGTTTTATGATTTCAGGTCTTATATTCAAGTCTTTAATTCAGTTTGAGTTGATTTTTGTGTTTGGTGTAAGAGAGTGGTACAGTTTCATTCTTTTGCATGTGGCTGTCCAGTTTTTCCAACACGATTTATTGAAGAGACTATCCTTTGCGTGTTGTATATTCTTGGCTCCTTTGTCATAAATTAATTGACTATATATATGTCAAGTATGTTTATTTCCGGGCTCAATATTCTATTCCATTGAGCTATGGGTCTATTTTTATGCCAGTACCATGCTGTTTTGATTACCATAGCTTGAAAATATAGTTGAAATTAGGAAGTGTGATGCCTTCAGTTTTGTTTTTCTTTCTCCAGGTTGCTTTTGTTATTCTGGGTCTTTTGTGGTTTCATAAAAATTTTAGGATTGTTTTTTCTATTTCTGTGAAAAATGCCATTGGAATTTTGATAGGAATTGATTTGAATCTGTAGACTGTAAAATGGACATTTTAACAATATTATTTCTTCCAATCTTGTTAATCTCTTGCTGTGTGCTAACATGCATGGCTTGGCCCAACACACTGTAGTGATACCACTAAATTATCCTGGTACCTATCTAAACTGGTACCTAGATCCTTCAAAAAGCCTTTTTTCAGCCTCCTAGTTTCAACTAGTCATGCTCAAAATGCCATTTTTATGTTTCATTATGAACATTTGTCTCATTGCTTTGCAGTAATTTGCATACACGGCCACCACTGGACTTCTGAGGCAGGAGTCACAAACAGCCTGTCCATCTTTGGCCATCAATAACTCTTAGTTATCTGAAGTGTCAGACCTGCTGATTTTTAATTACCTGGGAAAGCTGATAGCTCCTGCATGTCCCTCAGGATCAGTTTTTGATGCTCAGAGAGTATGAACCAATATGAACATTTACATAAGCTACACTTGATAAAGTGATTCTTTTGGGAATCCTAGACATGGTATTTTATTAGCCACGTGTAAATGGTATCTAACTTGTTTATTTTAATCACCTTATTTCTGCTCTTCTTTTATGATTTTGAAAAGGAAGGAATAGATCTCTATGTGAAATTATAAATATGTTTTCTTCTTGGGTTAAATTAAACAAATGCAATAGGAATTTTCTACTAATAAACTATGACCACCTTTGAGTTCTCAAGTAACATAAATGTGACACAAGAATTCTCTGGAACAGAGGGCTTCAAACTTTGTTGACTGCATACACATATCTGTAAAAATAGTTGAGCATATATCCCAAATATAAATTTCTTAAAATATTGATGTTTTAATTTAATTTAATGGTACTTATATAGAATTTACTATGTTGAATGCACCGTTAGAGTTTCACAAATTTTAACTAATTTTTCTTCGTAACAATCCTGTGAAATAGGTACTATTATTATTACCATTTCACATATAAAGAAGTTGAGGCAAAGAGAGATTAAATAAATTGTCCATGTTAAAACAGTAGTAAGTAGCAGAGCTTGGCAGTCTGGTTCCACGTTCATGTTGTTAATCAATCCATTAACCTGCCTTTATAATAAATAAAAAATAACTATAATGAATAATGCTATTATCTTTCATACATTAAAAAACAAAATAAAAATTTAAAAGCATAAGGCAAAGGGGAATGAAAATGTTTAAAAATGTCAGGTTAATTGTAAGAGCTGTATGTTATCAATGACTAAATATCATAAGAAAGAATATATACACAAAAACATTTGTAATTGAATGTGGATATAATTTAAATTGTTGATTGTTAATTTCAAATTTTTTGACCAACTCTTTATCTGATCTAATTATGTCATCTTTGTTTTTAACCTCATTATATGGCCAATGAAGAACTTATACCAGGAGTAGAACTTTCCATGATGCCATTTTCTTGTTCACTTACATCTTTGTATCACTAGTATTATCTTTAACATGTAGTGCCTTTGTGAGAATATTTTAAGGTAATTTGTCCTTCTTGTGAAGGTTAGTTTAGATAAAACTCAACAATATAATCTGCAAATCCTCCTAACTGGTCTCTTGTAAACCATTCTAGGGTGTGCATACTTAAATCAGAGAATAAATGCACGAGGGCACCACCATTTAGCCCTCTGTGCCTGGATCCTTCCAGGACATTTTGCTCACTGTATGAGATTTGAGGCCTCTGACCCTACTTACTGAACAAGGATGCAGTGATAATCCATATATTAAATACAGACTCATTTTAGTTTTTATTTTTAGAAAAAATAGAAATTCTAATATTTTTCTTTACATATCCCCCAAAGGATTGTCTTGTGCTTTTCCTGGGGGTATGCACATCCTCCTCTTGGTTAGAAAACCCTTTAATGCAGATAAAGAGTTTACCTAAATGTAAGGACTCAAATATGAAATCATCTGAATATAAGGACTCAACTATGAAAATACTATTATGGCTCAGAGAGGCAAAGGAGGACTTGTAAACATGAAGTACAGTAGAGCTGCAGCAGAAGTCTGGCCTACAAATAAAGATAGATATTGTTAACCTACTAAAAAGTGAGAAAAGTTTAAGTTGCCCTAGCTCTTTCTGGTAAAAAATCTTTTTTTACTTCCTCCCTCCCTCCCTCTCTCCTTTCTTTGTTTCTTTCTTTGTTTCTTTGTTTCCTTCCTTTCTTTCTCTCTCTCTCTTCCTTCCTTCCTTCTTTTCTTTCTTTCTTTCTTTCTTTTTCTTTCTTTCTCTCTCCCTTTCTTTCTTTCTTTCTTTCTTTCTTTCTTTCTTTCTTTCTTTCTTTCTTTCTTTCTTTCTTTCCTCCCTCACTCTCTCCCTCCCTCCCTCCTTTTCTTCCTTCCTTTTTTCCTTGTCTGTCAATTCCTTCATGGTTATGTTTAATCTTCAATGCATATCTTTTGGTTGAGCTCTACAGGCACATTGTGGAGTTAACAAAATTGGACACACCCCATTGCTTCTCTCTTTACATTACTGGGCTGGGATCCTTCACTTACTTCCATGCACTAATGAGTCATCAAATATTAACTTCTGCTCATATAATGCAGGGAGGCAATTGGGGATTTGTCTGAACAATTGAGAGAGGAATGGAGTGCTTGGCTTACAAATTAGTTCACTGAAATACATGAGATTTTTCTTCAGGAAAAAAAAAAAACCCAACAGTCAAAAAAGTTGTATGACAAGAAATAATTGCACAGTTTAAACAAATAATTTTTAGATAAGTATGATATTATTTAGTCACTATTTAGATAAAGAAGATACCATGTTTTAAAAAATAATAAAATGCTAATTTCTCTGTAAATTGCATGGTCTCTATAGTTTTTCTCTTTCTCACCAATCTGAGCAAAGAAATTTCTCCCTAACAGTTTGATGTTTTTTACTTTCCTAACTGAAGACTTTATTCTACCTTTTTGTAGTTCAAGAAATTTATCTCAGAGCAATGAATAAGTCTGTCATTATCGAAATGTAAACATATTTCCCTCTGTTTGGATAAATCAAAACTGAAAGTATCACAGGGAAACTGAAAATTCTCTTTTGTTTGTTTAAATTTAAATATGGGTAGATAAAATATAATTTCAAAAGGACACTTCCTTAAATCTGAAGTGTTATTACATCCTCTATAGTGCAAAGATACTTTTGATAGATGTTGACCAATGCAGAATGAGTGGCACAATTGAATAAAGTCACAAGTTATACTGTTTTTGTAATGTGTTCATCATCCATTTTCACTAAGAGCAAATGGCACAAATATTCCTTGAAAATACAGAGTTTGACTGCTTGATTCATACTCACATGTTTTTCAAAATAATTCATGCATGTGAAAAATCAAATAGTATAATGAACTGTTGTCCTCTGCCTGCCCCCTCAAATCCCCAGTCTACTTTTTCAGAGTCAAACATTTTTATTTTTCTTTCAGCTGTTTCTTCTGGCACTTTCCTCCATATTATCTGTTGATTTCCCATCAAGCTAAGGCTCTTAGAATTGGTGTCTTAATTGTTTTCCCCATGCTTTATTTTCCAGCCCAATACCCTTCTTTTTTTTTACATCTTTATTGGAGTATAATTGCTTTACAATGTTGTGTTAGTTTCTGCTGTATAACAAAGTGAATCAGCTCTATGTATACATATATCCCCATATCCCCTCCCTCTTGCATCTCCCTCCCACCGTCCCCATCCCATCCCTCTAAGAGGTCACAAAGCATGGAGCTGATCTCCCTGTGCTACACAGCTGCTTCCCACTAGCTATCTATTTTACATTTAGTAGTGTATATATGACAATTCTCCTCTCTCACTTCATCCCAACTTCCCCTTCCCCCCACCACAGTGTCCTCAAGTCCATTCTCTACATCTGCATCTTTATTCCTTTCCTGCCCCTAGGTTCATCAGAACCTTTTTTTTGTGTGTGTGTGTGTGTGTTCCATCTATATGTGTTAGCATACAGTATTTGTTTTTCTCTTTCTGACTTACTTCACTCTGTATGACAGACTCTGGGTCCATCCACCTCACTATACAGATAACTCAGTTTCGTTTCTTTTTATGGCTGAGTAATATTCCATTGTATATATGTGCCACATCTTCTTTATCCATTCATCTGTCAAAGGACACTTAAGTTGCTTAGATGTCCTAGCTATTGTACATAGTGCTGCAGTGAACATTGTGGTACATGTCTCTTTTTGAATGATGGTTTTCTCAGGGTATATGCCCAGTGGTGGGATTGCTGGGTCATATGGTAGTTCTATTTTTAGTTTTGTAAGGAACATACATAGTGTTCTCCCTAGTGTCTGTATCAATTTACATTCCCACCAACAGTGCAAGAAGGTTCCCTTTTCTCCACACCCTCTCAAGCATGTATTGTTTGTAGATTTTCTGATGATGGCCATTCTGACTGGTGTGAGGTGATACCTCATTGTGATTTTGATTTACATTTCTCTAATGATTAGTGATGTTAAGCATCCTTTCATGTGTTTGACGGCAATCTGTATATATTCTTTGGAGAAATGTCTATTTAGGTCTTCTGCCCATTTTTGGATTGGGTTGTTTGTTTTTTTGATATTGAGCTGCATGAGCTGCTTATATACTTTGGAGATTAATCCTTTGTCAGTTGCTTCATTTGCAAATATTTTCTCCCATTCTGAGGGCTTTTTGTCTTGTTTATGGTTTCCTTTGCTGTGCAAAACCTTTTAAATTTCATTAGGTCCCATTTGTTTATTTTTGTTTTTATTTTCATTACTCTAGGGGGTGGGTCAAAAAGGATCTTGCTGTGATTAATGACATAGCATGTTCTTCATATGTTTTCCTCTAAGAGTTTTATAGTGTCTGGCCTTATATTTAGGTCTTTAATCCATTTTGAGTTTATTTTTGTGTATGGTGTTAAGAAGTGTTCTAATTTCATTCTTTGACATGTAGCTGTCCAGTTTTCCCAGCACCACTTATTAAGAGGCTGTCTTTTCTCCATTGTATATTCCTGCCTCCTTTGTCAAAGACAAGGTGACCAAATGTGCATGGGTTTATTTCTGGGCTTTCTATCCTGTTCCATTGATCTATATTTCTGTTTTTGTTCCAGTACCATACTGTCTTGATTACTGTAGCTTTGTAGTGTGGTGTGAAGTCAGGGAGCCTGATTCCTTCAGCTCCATTTTTCTTTCTCAAGATTGCTTTGGCTATTCAGAGTCTTTTGGGTTTCCACACAAACTGTGAAAAAATTTTTCTCTAGTTCTGTGAAAAATGCCATTGGTATTTTGATAGGGATTGCATTGAATCTGTAGACTGCTTTGGGTAGTATAGTCATTTTCACAATGTTGATTCTTCCAATCCAAGAACATGGTATATCTCTCAATCTGTTTGTATCCTTTTTGATTTCTTTCATCAGTGTCTTATAGTTTTCTGCATACAGGTCTTTTGTCTTCTTATGTAGGTTTATTCCTAGGTATTTTATTCTTTTTGTTTCAATGGTAAATGGGAGTGTTTCCTTTATTTCTCTTTCAGATTTTTCATCATTAGTGTATAGGAATGCAAGAGATATCTGTGCATTAATTTTGTATCCTGCTCCTTTAACAAATTTGTTGATTAGCTTTAGTAGTTTTCTGGTAGCATCTTTAGGATTCTCTATGTATAGTATCGTGTCATCTGCAAACAGTGACAGTTTTACTTCTTCTTTTCTGGTTTGAATTCCTTTTATTTCTTTTTTTTTTCTCTGCTTACCATGGCTAAAACTTCCAAAACTATGTTGAATAACAGTGGTGAGAGTGGGCACCCTTGTCTTATTCCTGATCTTAGAGGAAATGGTTTCAGTTTTTACTGTTAAGAATGATGTTGGCTGTGGGTTTGTCATATATGGCCTTTATTAAGTCAAGGTAGGTACCCTCTATGCTCACTGTCTGGAGAGTTTTTATCATAAATGAGTGTTGAATTTTGTCGAAAGCTTTTTCTGCATCTATTGAGATGATCATATGGTTTTTCTACTTCAATTTGTTAATATGCTGTATCACATTGATTGATTTGCGTGTATTAAAGAATCTTTGCATTTCTGGGATAAACCCCACTTGATCATGTGTGTATGATCCTTTTAATGTGGTAGTGGATTCTGTTTGCTTGTATTTTGTTGAGGATTTTTGCATCTATGCTCCTCAGTGATATTGGCCTGTAGTTTTCTTTCTTTGTGAAATCTTTGTCTGGTTTTGGTATCAGGGTGATGGTGGCCTCGTAGAATGAGTTTGGGAGTGTTCCTCCCTCTGCTATATTTTGGAAGAGTTTGAGAAGGATAGGTGTTAGCTCTTCTCTAAATAGTTGAAAGAATTCACCTGTGAAGCCATCTGATCCTGGCCTTTTGTTTGTTGGAAGATTTTTAATCACAGTTTCAATTTCGGTGCTTGTGATTGGTCTGTTCATATTTTCTACTTCTTCCTGGTTCAGTCTCGGAAGGTTGTGCTTCTCTAAGAATTTGTCCATTTCTTCCAGATTGTGCATTTTATTGGCATATAGTTGCTTGTAGTAATCTCTCATGATCCTTTGTATTTCTTCAGTGTCAGTTGTAACTGCTCCTTTTTCATTTCTAATTCTACTGATTTGAGTCTTCTCCCTTTTTTTCTTGATGGGTCTGGCTAATGGTTTATCAATTTTGTTTATCTTCTCAAAGAACCAGCTTTTAGTTTTATTGATATTTGCTATCGTGTCCTTCATTTCTTTTTCATTTATTTCTGATCTGATCTTTATGATTTCATTCGTACTGCTAACTTTGAGGTTTTTTTGTTTTTCTTTCTTTAATAGCTTTAGGTGTAAAGTTAGGTTGTTTATTTGAGATATTTCTTGTTTCTTGAGGTAGGACTGTATTGCTATATACTTCCCTCTTCGAACTGCTTTTGATGCATCCCAAAGGTTTTGGGTTGTCGTGTTTTCATTGTAATTTGTTTTTAGGTATTGTTTGATTTCCTCTTTGATTTCTTCTGTGATCTCTTGGTTATTTAGTAGAGTATTGTTTAGACTCCATGTGTTTGTATTTTTTACAAATTTCCTCCTGTAATTGATATCTAGTCTCATAGCATTGTGGTCAGAGAAGATAGTTGATACGATTTCAATTTTCTTGAATTTACCAAGGCTTGATTTGTGACCCAATATATGATCTATCCTGGAGAGTGTTCCATGAGTGCTTGAGAAAAAATTTTATTCTGTTGTTTTTGGATGGATTGTCCTATAAATGTCAATTAAGTCCATCTTGTTTAATGTATCATGTAAAGCTTGTATTTCCTTATTTATTTTTATTTTGGATGATCTGTCCATTGTTGAAAGTGGGGTGTTAAAGTCCCCTACTATGATTCTGTTAAGCCAATTTCCCCTTTGTGGCTTTTAATATTTGCATTATATATTGAGATGCTCCTATGTCGGGTGCATAAATATTTACAATTATTATATTTTCTTCTTGGACTGATCCCTTGATCATTATGTATTGTCCTTCTTTGTCTCTTGTAATAGTTTTTATTTTAAAGTCTATTTTGTCTGAGATGAGAATTGCTACTCTAGCTTTCTTTTGATTTCCTTTTGCATGGAATATCTTTTTCCATTCCCTCACTTTCAGTCTGTATGTGTCCCTAGGTCTGAAGTGGGTCTCTTGCAGACAACATATATACAGGTCTGTTTTTTGTATCCATTCAGCCAGTCTGTGTCTTTTGGTTGGAGGATTTAATCCCTTTACATTTAAGATAGTTATCCATATGTATGTTCCTATTACCATTTCCTTAATTGTTTTGGGATTTTATTTTGTAGGTCTTTTCCTTCTCTTGTGTTTCCTGCCTAGAGAAGTTCCTTTAGCATTTGTTGTAAAGCTGGTTTGGTGGTGCTGAATTCTCTTCGCTTTTGCTTTCTGTAAAGGTTTTAATTTCTCCATTGAATCTGAATGAGATCCTTGCTGTGTAGAGTAATCGTGCTTGTAGGTTTTTCCCTTTCATCACTTTAAATATGTACTGCCAGTCCCTTCTGGCTTGCAGAGTTTCTGCTGAAAGATCAGCTGTTAACCTTATGAGGAGTCCCTTTTATGTTATTTGTTGTTTTTCCCTTGCTGCTTGTAATATCTTTTCTTTGTATTTAATTTTTGGTAGTTTGATTAATATATGTCTTGTCATGTTTCTCCTTGGATTTATCCTGTATGGGACTCTCTGTGCTTCTGGGACTCGATTGACTATTTCTTTTTCCATATTAGGGAAGTTTTCAGCTATAATCTCTTCAAGTATTTTCTCAGTCCATTTCTTTTTCTCTTCTTCTTCTGGGATCCTTATAATTCAAATATTGGTGCATTTAATGTTGTCCCAGAGGTCTCTGAGACTGTCCTCAATTCTTTTCATTCTTTTTTCTTTATTCTGCTCTGTGATACTTATTTCCACTATTTTATTTTCGAGGTCAGTTATCCATTCTTCTGCCTCAGTTATTCTGGTATTGATTCCTTCTAGAGAATTTTTAATTTCATTTATTGTGTTGGTCATCATTGTTTGTTTGCTCTTTAGTCCTTCTAGGTCATTGTTAAACATTTCTTGTATGTTCTCAATTCTATTTCCAAGATTTTGGATTATCTTTACTATCATTACTCTGAATTCTTTTTCAGGTAGACTGCCTATTTCCTCTTCATTTGTTTGGCCTGGTAGGTTTTGCCTTGCTTCTTCATCTGCTGTGTGTTTCTCTGTCTTTTCATTTTGCTTAACTTACTGTGTGTGGGATGTCCTTTTCGCAGGCTGCAGTTTTCTAGTTTCTGTTGTTTTTGGTGTCTGCCCCCAGTTGCTAAGGTTTGCTCAGTGGGTTGTGTAGGTTTCCTGGTGGAGGGCACTGGTGCCTGTGTTCTGGTGGATGAGGCGGGATCTTGCCTTTCTGGTGGGCAGGACCACATCCGGTGGTGTGTTTTGGGGTTTCTGTGACCTTATTATGAATTTAGGCATCCTCTCTGCTAATGGGTGGGGTTGTGTTCCTATCTTGCTAGTTGTGTGGCATAGGGTGTCCAGCACTTTAGCTCACTGGTCGTTGAGTGGAGCTGGGTCTTAGTGTTGAGATGGAGATCTCTGGGTGAGCTTTTGCCTTTTGATATTACATGGAGTTGGGAAGTCTCTGGTATACCAATGTCCTGAACTCGCTTCTCCCACCTCAGAGGCAGAGGTCTGACACCCGGCTGGAGAACCAAGACTCTGTTAGCCACACATCTCAGAAGAAAAGGGAGAAAAAAAGAAAGAAAAAATAAAATGAAATGAAAGAAAGTTATTAAAATAAAAAAAATTATTTAAAATGAAGAAAAGAAAGGAAGAAAGAAGAGAGCAACCAAAGCAAAAAACAAATCCACCAAGGATATCAGGCGCTAAAAACTATACTAAAAATACAAAAAAAAAAACAAAAGAAACAGACAGACAGAACCCTAGGACAAAATGGTAAATGCAAAGCTATACAGACAAAATCACAGAAAGAAGCATACACACACACACTCACAAAAAGAGAAAAAGCAAAAAAATATATATGTCTATTTAGAAAAAAAGAAGGAAGCGAGCAATCAAATCCGTAAATGAATCTACCAATGATAATAAACTCTAAATACTAGACTAAGATAAACATAAAACGGGAAACAAATTAGATGTAGAAAGCAAACCCCAAATGTACAGTTGCTCCCAAAGTCCACTGCCTAAATTTTGGGATGATTCGTTGTCTCTTCAGGTGTTCCACAGATGCAGGTACATCAAGTTGGTTGTGGAGATTTAATCTGCTGCTCCTGAGAATGCTGGGAGAGATTTCCCTTTCTCTTCTTTGTTCGCACAGCTCCCAGGGCTCAGCTTTGGATTTGGTCCCACCTCTGCATGTAGGTTGCCTGAGGGCGTCTGTTCTTCCCTCAGACAGGAGGGGGTTAGAGTAGCAGCTGATTAGGGGGCTGTGGCTCACTCAGGCCGGAGGGAGGTAGTGTTACGGAATGCGGGGCGAGCCTGTAGCAGCAGAGGCCAGTGTGACGTTGCAACAGCCTGAGGTGCACCGTGTGTTCTTCCCGGGGAAGTTGTCCCTGGATCCCGGGACCCTGGCAGTGGCGGGCTGCACAGGTTCCCAGGAGGGGAGGTGTGGATAGTGACCTGTACTTGCACACAGGCTTCTTGGTGGTTGTAGCAGCAGCCTTAGCGTCTCTTGCCCGTCTCTGTCGTCTGCGCTGATATCTGCAGCTTGCACCCATCTCTGGACCTCATTGGGCGGTGCTCTGAATCCCCTCTCCTCACGCACCCCAAATAATGGTCTCTTGCCTCTTAGGCAGGTCCAGACTTTTTCCCAGACTCCCTCCTGGCTAGCTGTGGCGCACGAGCCTCCTTTAGGCCATGTTCATGCAGCCAACCCTTCTGGCTTGCAGTGTCCTGGGACCCCTCTCCCTGTGGTCTGACCTCCGAAGCCCGAGTCTCAGCTGCCAGCCCCTGCCCGCCCCGGCGGGTGAGCAGACAATCCTCCCGGGCTGGTGAGTGCTGGTCGGCACCGATCCTCTGTGCGGGAATCTCTCCGCTTTGCCTTCCGCACCCATGTTGCTGCGCTCTCCTCCGCGGCTCCGAAGCTTCCCCCCCGCCCACCCCCCATCTCCGGCAGTGAAGGGGCTTCTAGTGTGTGGAAACATTTCCTCCTTCACAGCTCCCTCCCAGAGGTGCAGGTCCCATCCCTATTCTTTTGTCTCTTTTTTCTTTTGCCCTACCCAGGTACATGGGGAGTTCCTTGCCTTTTGGGAAGTCTGAGATCTTTTACCAGCATTCAGTAGGTGTTCTGTAGGAGTTGTTCCACATGTAGATGTATTTCTGATGTATTTGTGGGGAGGAAGGTGATTGCATCTTACTCTTCCGCCATCTTGAAGGTCTCTCAGGACAACTTTTAAAATTTAGTGCATATCCAAAATTTCCCTTTCCCCTCACATTTGAGTAACACTTTTGCTGGATATTCTATTTTAAGTTAAAGTAATTTTTCCTCAACATTTTGAATGCATTGAATTTCATTTTAAATACAGGTGTTCTGTATGTGACCAGGTTTTTACTCTGGAAGATTTTAGATTCTTCTCTTTATCTCTGGCACTCTAAAACGTCATCAAGATGTGCCATAAATAGGTCTTTTCTCCTTTATTGTATTGAGTAATCAGTGGGACATTGTAAACTCATGTCCTCAAGTCCTTGTATATTTCCTTATATAATTCTCTTTTGGTGAATTTCTCCTCTCCAGTTGTTTCTGTTCCACCTTTCTGTAACTCCTATTATTCAGATATTAGACCTGATGGATTAATCCCGTAGGTCCCTTTTCTCAAATATTTCCCAACTCTTTGTCTAATCATTTTTATATTCTGAGAGATTTTGTTTACTGTGTCTTCTAGATTTTTAATTGGATTTTTTTATGACTCCTATATTTTAATTTCCAAGTGCCCTTTCTTGTTTTTGGGTCATTCCCTTTCTTGGTGGTTTTTGTTTTTATAGATGGAATAATTTATCTTTCTGCTAATATTAATAATAAAATTTTCTACCTGATTCCAGGTTTCCTTCTTTCTGTATGTTTTGATCTCTCTCTTTCAGAGTGAAGGCTTTTCTCAGATGTTAAGTGATCCCTTGCTGTCTGTTCATATTTAAGAGTGCAGCAGTAAGGAACTGTTAAGAAATGGCATGTGAGTCAGTGGGGCTGAGTGATTAAGTGGTGCTTTAGGCTTTTCATGAGGGGATCCTTAAATGTAAGTATCCTTAAATGTAAGTCTTTCCTTTTGGTTGATTGGTTTCTCCAGAGAAAGATCCTCCAGTCTGGTACTTGGGAAATACTTGGTTGCTTGCTCTGGAGATGGATAGAAGATGACTCGGTGGGGTGGGGGTAGGGCATGTCACATCTTTGCCCTCTATTGCATTTAAGTTCCCCAAGTCTACAGCCTTTTCCCAGAGAATTAACCTCTGCTGTCCTGCGTAGTGTAGAGGTGTGGTGGCAGTGGGACTGTTCTGTTTGCCTGGTTAAGAAAGATGTTGGAAGGAACCAGTATATAGACTTAACCAGAATTTGTATTCAGCTTGTGTATTATATCTACCTTCTGATATTTCTGAAGTATCAAGTGTGGTGCCTCCAAGTCTTTGGTGTCTCAGGGGTTCCAGATGAATTCACTCACTCAGCTCTCATCAGCTGCCATCTCTGCAGAGACTTTGGATTGGGTCTTCTTTTCCCCTGTTAGATCAATTACCATTCTCCATGTGCTTTCCACCTGCAATATATTTGTTAAAATATCTCATCTACTGATGCATCTCCTGCTGTTCTTGTCCTTGTGCTGTTTTCCCTTTTTATTCCTTTGCTGTCTTTTTGGAGGTATCTCAGGAGACAGAGAAGAGTACTGCATGTGGTCATTCCATTCTGTTTAATTAGACTTTGACCCTTTTCAAAGGCTCTGAACTCTCCCCCCTCACTATTCCTGTACTTGTTAGAGCCAAAGTTAATGCCATTTTTTAAGTTCTAAGTTCTCCCTCAGTGGTCTCGCTCAGAAAGTTCATTATCCTATTTTTAAATTCCCTCAGGGTTTATTACTGTACCCGCAGTGCAATCTTAGGCTCTTCGAAGACAAGAATACAGTTTCCAATTATGCAAGATAAGAGCTCCCTAACTGGTATGCTGGGACATACTGGTATACCACAGATGAATATGGATGTAAGGTGTCTATCCTCTCAGTCCTTGGGAAGCCAGGCTGTTTCTGGGCCTGTGGCCTCATGCATTCCATGTATTGCTATTTGTCATACAAACAGTACCATTTTCTATGTCAGGTATGGGCTGAAAAACGTTGGGAGCACTGCTATAAAGAAATCTAGTTGGTCTTTTCATTTTAGGATTTGACATTTTGGACTATTCAGTCCATCTTTACAGACTATGAGGTTTATTCTTTGGTTAATGCATTAATAGAAGTAAAAAGACTCAAAGTATTCATAAAAAATGTATATATTTAAGTGGATTTTTTGGAGTGCATAACTAGATGAAGTTAACATTGATTTACTCTATAATCTTCTGTTTATTAGTATTGGAAATTCACTACAGATAAAGGACATATTTTAAGGAATCACGCTATGTCTTTTTTTTTTTTTTTTTTGCGGTACGCTGGGCCTCTCACTGTTGTGGCCTCTCCTCTCCCGTTGCGGAGCACAGGCTCCGGACACGCAGGCTCAGCAGCCATGGCTCACGGGCCCAGCTGCTCCGCGGCATGTGGGATCTTCCCGGACCAGGGCACGAACCCGTGTCCCCTGCATCGGCAGGCGGACTCTCAACCATTGCGCCACCAGGGAAGCTCACACGCTATGTCTTAAATCCCAAAGCTGGAAGTCTTTCCAGCCTGTATAGACTGGATCCAGGAACTGGAAAGTGGGGGAAAGACTGCCTTTGGTTCTTCTAGACCAGTCTTCTGCCTCTGCTGTTCTTTCTATATATACCCTAACTTTTCTGTCTTCCATAGTCCTAGTTCAAGTGCCCAGTGGGGACTGGTAATCATCAACCATCTTTCAATGCCAAATTCAATCTCCCAGGAGAGAAACTGACTGGCCTGACTTAAGTGGATTTCCAAACAATGGAAGTAGTTTCTCTGCAGAAAATGATCAACCCAAAGTCAAAGAGTATGAACATGCCTGGGTGGTTTACCCCTTTCCATAAGAAAAGAGAGGTTCTCATAGTGGACATAAGGATTGGGCAAACACTCCAAACATGGCCACTACAAGCATGAAAGCAATTATCTTTTGCTTTATGACATGTAGGGTGTTGTATCACCACAAATTTCTCACCACAGTTGCCTCCGGATTTGAATTTATTCATTATTTTCATAGTATCAGAACTGGAAAGTATATTTTTGAAAAAAAAGATTTTTTGAGAGGAGAACATACTAAAGCCATTGTTGTAGAATGTGGGTGATCAGTCTGTGTGAAACAGTTTCTGGTTAAATTGTAGTGTGGCTATATACAAGGAAACTGATTATCTGTATGTGCCTTGTACAGGGCTCTGAAAGCAGTGAGCTGGATAGATTGGAAAGTGGTGAGATGAGAGGCAGGGGAGCCTTACATTGCAATCACCCATAACAAAAATAATGAAGTACAGGAATAAGCCAGAGAAGTGGGCAATGGAGGATAGGGGACTAAAATGATGGTATTAAAGAGGCAACTTGGTAGGAGATAGTGTTTATTGGTTTGGGCAGTAAAGAAAATGTAGAAAGAAGAGGCCATGTTTTTGACTTGGTCAAGTGAGTGGATGGTGGTGTCATTTGTTGAGATATAGAAAGTAGGAGGGGAGGAGGTAGGTTTTGGGGGAACAGTGAATTTAGTTTTAGACATTTTCAGTTATAGATTCCTGAAGAGAATCTAGGTTCCAACTGTGTAGTTAGGAATATATATTTATAGCTCAGGAAAAAAATTTTCTACCAGAAACAGAATTAGAATAAGTTATATGTATTTTTATTTCTAAGAATATTTGTAATACCCTATTTTCTAAGTGTCCTTTATTTAAAACTTGGTTAGCTATAGATTTAAGCAATGACATGTCAATAGCATTATTATTTTCACAAAACTTTTACTGATGTATAGCATATACTCAGAAAATTTTCAGTGGATTTTCAAAAATTTATACATCCATGTAACCAGAACTCAGATCAAGAGACAGAACATTGTCACTACCCTGCCCCCCAGAAGACCATGCCTCCCCCTTCCAGACATGATATCTCCCTAAAGAGTAACCACCATTCAAGATTAGTTTGGTCTGTTTTGAATTTTAATAAATAGAATCATATAGTTTGTGCCCTCTCATGTCTGGTTTCTTTTGTCCAACCTGATGTTTTTGAGAGTCAGCCATGTTGTTGCATGTAGCTGAAGTTGTTCATTCTCACGGCTATAAAATATTCCAGATAAAGTTGTGACTATACCCATTTTATTTGTCCATTCTACAGGTGATAGACAATTGGATGAAGCAGCATTACTTTTAGGGAGGTAGGTTTTAGGGAGATAGGGAGATAAGTTGAAGCTACCATACTAACATTTTTGAGTGAAAAATTGTAAATGGTGGGCTCTGAGTGTCTTTGGAGTCACTGGAGAAGGGGACTGGACTTCTGCAAGTACGGAGGGTGATAGGTCAACCAGGACAGGAAAGAAAAGCTGACTGAGAAGGATTTAAAACCTGGCAACACTCTTGTTACTGTAGTTTACATTTCTGAAATCAATGCCAAGGGGTAAAAAGTCTATCAATAGATTTTCTCTGTCTCGAAACAGTAAATAAGCGAACCACAAATAAAAAAGTGTGAAGAGGCTCTGTTGTTCTCTTGTCATTTGGGACTCAATATTCCCCATGACTGGATAAAAATGAATTCATTTTGAAAAATAATTAAAAAAAATCCATCTGCTAGGTCTGGTGATAGACATCAGGAGGCCTAAGACAATGATAGTTTGGAATTAAAATAACTTTGGATGTCTCTTTACTATTGGTCATAAAATCATTAAAGACCTGAAGGGATCACTTAAGCACTTCAATTTTACTACATTGCATTTTGTGGGGGATATGATAAGCTATAACTGTAATTGTGGATTGGGAAGTTGCAAAGGACTTGAATATCCCTCACACATGTAAAGATGTAAAGCACTAAAATCAACTTCTCTGGAGAGACCTCCCACAAAAAACCCCAAACCCTAGAAAGGACATGCCCATCTTTGTCAATCATGTCTCCTACAGGTATCCGTTGCTCTACTTACTGGTTGATGCCATGAATTGATTCAGGTCTGCCTGAGTTCTTGAACCATTCCTTTCCAAGGCAAGATGTATAGCCACAGTTCCAGTTTACCATCTGGTTGGACCTGGAAGGAGAGTCTTCTGTTGTGATGAAAACGTTTTCACTGCCCCAGCGATGATCATGGTTACCTCTGTAGATTTTGAGTCCAACGTTCCCAGCCATCTGTGTCTTTCTTCCCTCTTGGCATAGTGTTTGTGGGGCTAGGTAACAGTCTAGTTCAACATTACAATAGAATCTTTGCCTGAGAATCTGGTAGTCTGTCTGGTTCTTTCCCAACATACACAATGGCCAGCATCATGCTGAGAGTAGACAAATTGCCTGGATCCCTGAAGCTACTATCCACATAACTGACTACTAGAGGGCTGGGACTGGAGTGAATGAGTGAGGCTTCAGAGGCCAAATCTAAAGAGGCATCAAAAAGTTCAGATATCAAGATAAACAGTATTTTAATGCAATATTTGAATGATCAAAATTTTGAATAATCAAAATTAAAATTTTAAATATCCATAATGAACAAAATATTAAAATTTTAAATAATGACAGGATCATTATTACTGATTTTTATCTTTTGCCTTAGGCTCCAGTTGACCTTGATGGGGTACTGTTCAATGGTTTGAATTTCCCTTCCGTGAGGTTCCATCTGTCAGACTGAACTCTGCCTGCTTGGAGGTAAGAAATGTCCTAAATATCCCTTTTGGGGGATTAATTTCTTTTATTTTTATTTACTTATTTTTATTAATGTAGAGTTGACATACAATATTATGTTAATTTCAGGTGTATAACATATTGATCCGACATTTAAATACATTGTGAAATGATCACAAGTCTAGTAACAATCTGTCCCCATGCAAAGTTATTACAATATTATTGACCATTTTTCGTATGCTGTATATTATATCCCTGTGACTTATTTATTTATTGTATTAATTGGAATTTTGTAGCTCTTAATGCCTTTCACCTATTTCACCTAACCCCCACCCCTCTGGCAACCATCAGTTATTCTTTGTATCTGTGAGTCTGTTTCTGTTTTATTTAGTTTTGCTTGTTTTGTTTTTTAGATTCCACATATACATGAAATCATACTATACTTTCTCTGTATGACTTGCTTCACTTGGCATAATACCCTCTAGATCCAGCCATGTTGTCACAAGCGGCAAGATTTCATTCTATTTTATGGCTGAATAACATTCCATTGTATATATATGCCACATCTTCTTTATCCGTTCGTCTATTGATGGTTGCTCCCGTATCTTGGCTATTTTAAATAATGCTGCAATGAACACAGGGATGCATATATCTTTTCAAATAAGTGTTTTTATTTTCTTCAGGTAAATACCCAGAAGTGGAATTGCTGGATTATATGGTAGTTCTATTTTAATTTTTTGAGAACCCTCCATACTGTTTTTCATAGTGGGTGCTGCAGTTTACAGTATCACCAACAGTACCTGAGGGTTTAGTGGTGCTGAACTCTTTTAGCTCTTTCTTTTCTGTAAAACTCTTTACCTCTCCTTCAGTACTGAATGATAACCTTGCCAGGTAGAGTATTCTTTGTTGTCACTTTTTTCCTTTCAGCACTTGGAATATATAGTGCCACTTCCTACCGGCCTGCTAAGTTTCTACTGAAAAGGCAACTGATAGTATTATGGGAGTTCCCTTGTACATAACTAGTTGCTTTTCTCTTGCTGCGTTTAAGATTCTCTCTGTTTAAATTTTGACATTTTAATTATAATGTGTTTTGTTGTGGATTTCTTTGAGTTCATCTTGTTTGATACTCACTGTGCTTCCTGGACACAGATGTCTGTTTCTTTCCCCAGGTTAGGGAAGTTTTCAGCTATTACTTCTTCGCTTAAGTTCTCTGCCTTTTTCTCTCTCTCTTCTCCTTTTGGTACCCCTACAATCAAATATTAGTATGCTTGATTTTGCCTTACAGATTTCTTAAACTATCATCATTTTTTTTTTACATCTTTATTGGAGTATAATTGCTTTACAATGGTGTGTTAGTTTCTGCTTTATAACAAAGTGAATCAGTTATACATATACATATGTTCCCATATCTCTTCCCTCTTGCGTTTCCCTCCCTCCCACCAAACTATCATCATTTAAAAAGATTCTTTCTTCTGTTCGACTTGGGTGATTTTTGGTACTCTGTCATCTGGATTGTTGGTCCATTCTTCTGTATCATCGAATCCACTGCTGATACTCTCTAGTATATTTGTCATTTCAGTTATTGTATTCTTCAGCTCTGACTGGTTCTTCTTTATATTTTCTAACTCTTGAAGTTCTAACTGTGCTCATCCATTCTTCTGAGTTCGGTGAGCATCTTTATGATCATTACCTTGAACTCTTTATCAGGGTTTTCTTATCTTCATTTTATTTGGCTCTTTTTCTAAGGTTTTGTCTTGTCCCTACATTTGAAGCATATTCCTCTGTCTCCTCATTTTTCCTAATTCTCTGTGTTTATTTCCATGTATTAGGTAAGTCCTTTATGTCTCCTGATCTTGGAGAAGTGGCCCTGTGTAGGAGAGGTTCTGTGCAGCCCAGCAGCACACTTCCCTCTGACCATCAGAGCTGGAAGCTCCCGGGCTGTCCTTCACATGGGCTGTGTGTGCCCTTCTGTTGTGGTTAGACCAAGCACTGAGAGCACACTGGTAGGTGGGACTGGCCCCCGGCCCACCTGACTGTAGGCCCCCGCCTCGTGTGGTTGCTGCAGGTTTTGTGGTGGGTGAGCCAGGACCCCTGGCATCACTGGCTGTGAGGCCCAGCTGTGTGTGACTCCTGCGGGGCTGCTGGTGGGCAGGTCAGGCCCTCAGCACAGCTGGTTGCGAGACCTGGCCGCTTGCCACTGCTGCGGGTGCTCTGCTGGGTGAGGCAGGCTCCCCACATGGCTGTGTGTGAGGCCTGGTTGTGTGTGACTGATGCAGGTGTGCTGTTCAGTGGAGCAAGTCCCTGGCACTAATAGGCTAGAGGGAGGAATCCAAAACGGTGCCTTCCAGTGCTGGTGTCAGCATGGTAGAACAAGATCACAAGACCAGCTGCCACCAGCTTCTCAGTCCCCAGGGGGAGTCCCAGCTGCCTCCTGCCTCTCCAGGAGGCCCTCCAGGATTAGCAAGTGGGGCTGACCCTGGCGCCTTTCAAACTGCTCCTTCTGCATTGGCACTCAGAGTGTGAGATTTTGTGTGCACCCTCTAAGAGCGGAGTCTCAGCTTCCTACAGCCCTCTGGGTCTCCCTAATGTAAGCTCAGCTGGTTTTCAAAGTCAGGTATTTCGGAGCTTGAATTCTTGGTACAGGCTTGGGAAGCCCAGCGTGGGGCTCAGATCCCTCACTCCCCAGGGAGGGCCTCTGCAGTTGTGATATCCCTCCCCCTTGTGGGTCAACAACCCAGGGGGGTGGGTCCTGACTAGACCCTGTCTCCGCCCCTCCTACTCATCTCATTGTGGCTTCTTCTTTATATCTTTAGTTGTAGAAATCTTTTCTTCTAGTCTTCAAGTTGTTCGCAGAAATGGTTGCCCTGTAAGTAGTTGTAATTTTGGCGTGTCTGTGGGAAGAAGTGAGCTCAGGGTCTCTCTAACTCCGCCATCTTTAGGGATTAATTTCTGATTCAACAAATACTAGTTGAGCATCTAATATGTGCAAAGCATGATGCTACGTTATATAAAGAGCTAAGAAAAATCTGTAAGTCATGATTCTTGCCTGTAATTGCTTATAATCTAGCAGAAGAGATATGTATTATAGACAGGACCCAAAGTCTTACACACCATGTGAAAAGTACAGAAGCAATGCTATAGTTCAGAGGGTGGAGAGTAAACTTTGAGCTGGGACAATCAGGGAAAACTTTTTAGAAAAGGTATCATTTCTAGGGACTATGTAGATATGGTGAAATTTGGACATACAAAGCTAAGGGCAGCAGATATTTCTGTGGAGAAAAATACAACTATGGGAATACTTAAGGTATACTCAGAAGTGGTGAGAAGCTCAATTGGTTGGAGGTGTGGGCTTGGAAAAGGAGATGAAGCTCAGGAGGTGAAATGACACAGTTATCTGGGACTTTGACTGGCTTTAGCTTTTAGAATTCCACACGCACATTTTTGAAGGCTGGCATTACCTCCTGATACGACATGTCTTAGTCTGTTTGGGCTGCTATAGACTGGGTGGTTTATAAACAAAAATGTCTTTCTCACTATTCTGGAGGCTGGGAGTCCCAAAGCATGTTCTGGTGAGGACTCTCTTCTGATTTGCAGACTGCTGACTTCTCGTCGCATCCTCACATCAAGGAAAGAGGAGTGAGCTAACTCTCTGGGTGCTTCTTTTAAGGACAATAATCCCACTTATGAGGGCTCCACCCTAATGACCTAATTATGTCCCAAAGGCCCCACCTCTAAATACGTTTTGGATTAGATTTCAAGATATGAATCTGGGGGGGAACACAAACATTCAGTCCATAATGGGACACTTTGTTCTTTAAGATTTTGAGACTAAATATCACAGCTACCAACAAGACAAATGGTAAATACAAATGAGTGTTATAAAGATCAATTAAATCATGTGTTATATCAGTGTCTCAATGGTTCAAATAGCTATTAGAAGTAAAAGCAGTGCTAAACAAGATGATAGAAATGAAGAATTAGCCCAAAGTCCCTTTGGGGTCTCTGGCAGTCCCTAGCTGATGTGGAGATCAAAGAAGTGGATGCACAGCATTATAAGCCCCATAATGTCTCAGCGTAAAAACCAGGATTCCCTATTCTGTTCTTTATTTGCACTTTGATACCATTAGCCATACAGATATGTCTTTGTTTAAATGCTGGCTAATAGGTTCTGACTAAAGCTAGGGACTGTAAGCCTCTAATTAGCAAGCTTAGTGAAAAAGCATTTTCTGGTATAATGCTTATTTGCTCAAAGCCTTCATTTTTTTAAAATAAATTTATTTACTTTATTTATATTTATTTTTGGCTATGTGGTGTCTTCGTTGCTGTGCACGGGCTTTCTCTGGTTGCGGTGAGCAGGGGCTACTCTTCGTTGCGGTGTGTGGGCTTCTCATTGTGGTGGCTTCTCTTGTTGCGGAGCACAGGCTCTAGACGCGTGGGCTTCAGTAGTTGTGGCACGTGGGCTCAGTAGTTGTGGCGCACAGGCTTACTTGCTCCGCGGCATGTGGGATCTTCCTGGACCAGGGCTTGAACCCGTGTCCCGTGCATTGGCAGGCGGATTCTTAACCACTGCTCCACCAGGGAAACCCTCAAATGCTTCATTTTTAAGCAGTACAGCAATTAAAATCTCCTGTGATAAAACTGAAGTCTGAGCATATTCTTTAAAACGATTGAAAATAAATCCAGATCCAGTTTTAGGAAAGGAAACTGGTTGTCAGATTTAAATCTGTGCCGTATCTTGTGACTCTCCTGTTGTTTTTCCTGTAACCATAAAAAAATGCCTTTCTATATATTATTCCCCAAAACCTCTTGTAACACTCAGACTCCCAAAATATAACACTATCATCTGGGAAGGGCTTTTTATCAATATTTAAGCTCTACTCATTAATTTATGTAAAATAGTGTTCAACCTTGGGTTGGTATCCCAGCTGTAGCTTTTAAACATATATGTTTAAAAATCTTTTTATTTGAAAGAAGCATTGTCAGACTCTGCTGGCTTCTCAATCCCTTGGTTAAGAATTTATAAAATCACTGCTTCTAGCAAGATTTTTTTTTTTTTGTCTTAAATTTAGTCTGTTTTTGTGTCTGGATATTTGGCTCTGGATATTCCACATGCCAACACTCCTTAAGAAGAAAACAGAAGGAGAGCAGTGAATGTGCGCTGCAGACAGGGCAGCGGGCAGTGTGGGTCTGCCCCCAGCCCCATGCAGGAGCCAACAGGAGCTTTCTCCCTGGGTTATGAGTTCCTCAGTGTGAGTCAACTCTCCTGAGTGCCCTTAGGGACAGACTAGTTACATGAAAGGGGATTTCACACAGATATCACCTTGTAGGCCAGTAAACAGAGAAACTCAGTGATGGAAGCATTATTTTCCTTTCTCAGCTAGCTATTCAGAAGATAACTTCACAGTTAGGAAGGAAACTTTATTATCAGTTTAAACAAAGTCATCCTTTTCTATTCTATTCTCTTACACATTCTTCATTTCCCACTACCTCTGAAGAAAGAAAATGCCACAGAATACATGAGGAAATAATTTCTTATATTGATAATTTCATTCCAAATATGGAAAAGAAAAATTGGACATGAAAACAACACTCCCCATCCTAATGTACCTACAAGGCCCCATTGGCAGGTTGCTAGGCCCTTAGGCCCCGGGCTGGGGAGCAAGAGAACTGTGAATATTTCTCTTTTGTCAGATGGTTTAATGGTGAGCTCTGTCTGTAGGGGGTGCAGGAGGGGCGCAGGAGGAGAAAGCGTGCCCCTCCTGCCGGGCTTCTGTGGGGCAAAGGGGTTCTCCAGCACCTTGTTCCTGCAGTGTGGGTGGTTCTCCCGGCCTGGTTCTGAAAGTATGGACGGCGTCTGCAGCATGCAGCTTCTCCAGACAATCCCACAGCACCAGTGGCTCCTGCAGTACCCGTTGCCAGGCTCCTGTAGTATGTGGCTTCTCTGGTGCCTGGCGCTGACCGTGCACCACTTCTTTGGCACTTGGCTTTTGTAATACCTGTTGGTCAGCAGCACCCAGTGGCCAGCCACTTCCCCTGAGTACTCTTTGGGTGTCTTCTCAGTGTAATGCCACCAGCAAGACACCTCCCCCATTGAAAGGCTTCTCCTGGCGCTCTCTTCGGAAGCTTTGCGGTGAGTTTGAAGGCATAGCACCTCCCTGTGGATAGTCTTCCCAGAGGGTGGATTTTCAGCAGGTTCTGCTTAGTGTTACTTCTCAGTGACTGCAACATCCCATGAGCCATGCTCACGTTATGTCTTTTCCAACGAGGTCTGGATTTTAGTTCTGGTGCAGGGTAGGGAGGGTGCCTCTTCCTACCTCAGCCCTAAGGGTAGGGCCTGCTCTTTATAACTGCTATTCCTGTTTTCTTTAGAGTTATCTTTACTTCTTACGTGCCAATTCCTTATTACCTCAATCTTCTGTTATATTCATAATTCCCTGTATGAAACTTTCTGTGATCAAATTGTTGCATGGATTCTGTCCCTTGATGGACTCTGACTGATGCATTTACTAAAATAAATCTTGGCGGTGATCATTTTGTGTTATTTTTTCCAGAGACATAATGTACTTTTTCGGTTTGTAGATTCAAGTCTTATTTTATTTCTGCAAAGCTTTTTTGAATGATACTTTAATATTTTCCTATTCCCTTTATTTCCATTCTCTCAGGACTATCAATTATATGTATGTTGAATTTCCTTTGCCTTTCATAGCTCTCATTTTCCCTCTGATCTTTAATCATTTTCACTTAAGTTTTTTAAAACATGTATTCTTTCAACCCTGCTGTCTGTGTGCCTGCATTTTTTTCATGACTCCTGTGGTCTTAATTTTTGGAAGGACTTTATTTTTCATTGCACTTTTTTTTGTGTTTTTGCAAACTTATCTTTCACTAATTTTGCTGTTTCACTGTATCTTCCTTGATCTTGCATCCTTCTGTTTTGAAGCTCTACTTTATACAGGCATTTGTTTACTAAGTGTTTTATATCTATGGCTTATATTTGGTTACATTTTTCATCTATTCACTGGCAACATTAATATGAATATTCTTCATCTGTCATATGTTTTTCATGCTTCTTTCCTCTATTTTTCTATTATATATTTATATGAATCTCATGCTGATTCTCGTTTAATTTTTACACACCTTTAGATGAATTGAATTTTCCCCAGACCAGGACGTTCTACTTAATTTCCTTATAAAAGAACTTTGAATGTGACAGGGCGAGAGAGAGTCATGGACATATATACACTAACAAACATAAGGTAGATAGCTAGTGGGAAGCAGCCGCATGGCACAGGGATATCGGCTCGGTGCTTTGTGACTGCCTGGAGGGGTGGGATAGGGAGGGTGGGAGGGAGGGAGACGCAAGAGGGAAGAGATATGGGAACATAGGTATATGTATAACTGATTCACTTTGTTATAAAGCAGAAACTAACACACCATTGTAAAGCAATTATACCCCAATAAAGATGTTAAAAAAATGCCTTCTATAAACAAGTTTATATATATATATATATATATATATAACAAGTTTATATATATATATAGAAGGCAAGTTTATATATAAGGCAAGTTTATATATAGAATATATATATATATATATAGAAGACAAGTTTATATATATATAAACTTGTTATATATATATAAACTTGTTATATATATATATATAAACTTGTTATATGTATATATAACAAGTTTATATATATATATAGAAGGCATTAAAAAATGCCTTCTATAAACAACAAGTGTTGTTTTATGCCTTCTATAAACCTTTATTTTACTTCAGCCAACAGAGCCAAGTAACTTCAGATATGCGCATGATATAGAGTATATGTCTTCTACCCTGCCTTGTCATGAGGCTGCTTTGTATGAGTATGTGATTCCTCAGTCATCACTCTCTGTTGCTCTTCTCTGGGTGTGCCACTAACTTTGAACTACCAAGATTTTTCAACTTTCTGAAATTTACAGACATAAAAGTACATTCTTGAAAGCTTCCCACATTCCAATTTATCTTGTGCTGAACTTAGCAGCCATTTCTCATATTGGAGATGGAGATGGAGTTTGCATTCTTGGAATGACTTCCATTGGTAAACAGGTCTGTCTTTATGCTGATATTTTAATACTAAAGATTTAATGGGATTTATAAACTAAGAACTTTATGAAGACAACCAAAGTTTGTTGTCTTATATTTAGTCTCTGGAACAAGTAAAAATATTAATTTGAGTTAATTAACATGCTTTAATTTAAAAAATACAAATATTATTCAGTTGTGTTATCATCTTTCAGTTCATTCTAGATAGATGTGACCCGAGGAACAGTCTCTGTTCTGATCTGTTGTCCACATGTTACTGAACCAAACCTGGGTCCACTTGCCCTCAGGCAGTAAAGCCAATCTACTGAACTGGGTTGTGGTGAAGGAAAGTACAGCGTTTATTGTAAGGCACCAGACAAGGAGTCCAGGACAGTTAGTGCTAAAAAAGCCCCAATTCCCCTGTAGGTTTCAGCAAAGCATTTTTATTTATTTATTTAATTTTTATTGGAGTATAGTTGCTTTACAATGTTGCGTTACTTTCTGCTATACGGCAAAGTGAATCAGCTATACATATACATATATCACCTCTATTTTGGGTTTCCTTCCCATTTAGGTCACCACAGGGCACTGAGTAGAGTTCCCTGTGCTATACAGCTGGTTCTCATTAGTTATCTATTTTATACATAATAGTGTATATATGTGAGTCCCAATCTCCCAATTCATCCCAGCTCCCACCTTCCCCCTTGGTACCCATATGTTTGTTCTCTACATCTGTGTCTCTATTTCTTCTTTGCAAATAAGTTCATCTGTATCATTTTTCTAGATTCCACATATAAGCGATATTATATGATATCTGATTTTCTCTTTCTGATTTACTTCACTCTTATGACAGTCTCTAGGTCCATCCATGTCTCTGCAAATGGCACAATTTCATTCCTTTTTATGGCTGAGTAATATTCCGTTGTATATATGTACCACATCTTCTTTATCCATTCTTCTGTTGATGGACAATTTGGTTGCTTCCATGTCCTGGCTATTGTAAATAGTGCTGCAATGAATGCTGGAGAGGGTGTGGAGAAAAGGGAACCCTTTTACACTGTTGGTGGGAATATAAATTGATATGGCCACTATGGTGAAGAGCATGGATGTTCCTTAAAAAGCTAAAGATAAAGCAAAGCATGTTTAAAGGCCAGGTGAAGTGCGGGAGTTGCAGGGTATGTGGTCAGCTCACGCACAATTCTCTGATTGGTTGATGGTGAGGTAACAGGGCGGTGTCACATTATCAATCCTTAGGCTCCAGTAGGTCTGGGGGCTATGAGCTCATGGTCATCAAGTAGTTAACAGCTTCCATTTGGCGGGTGTTTTAGCACCTGTAAAAAAAACTCAGGAAATGTATATTGGATACTGTTATCTGGGTACTTCAGAGAGACGCTAAAGCAGAGTATATGGGCAAGGTGTTTGTCCCGGGAAGGCTCTATGGGGTCCTGCTTGGTTACACACATCTTGGGTTGTCTCAGTTATTCTGATATCCTCTGTGTATTCCATAAAAGTTTGCTCTGTGATGCTTGCACTGGGTTTTTGTTTTCTCATTTTAGATCCCTTACTGTTTGCAGTCATCCCTTGGACTATGATTCTGTCAGTGATCAAAATTCATGCTAAAAAAAGGCTTTGCTTCTTTTTGATATGGTCCGAGAATTTCAGGCAGTTAAATTCCCTGTTAGTGTAGAAATAGATTTTACAGCTTGCTTGGCCCTTCAGTTTTCTCTGCAGCCCAAGATTTATTGTAATAGAGAACCAACCTGACTCCATATTGGATCTATTCCTTTAGCTCTAACCTTTGTGCTCTGTTGCCTGTGCTTAGTCATGCTGGCTCTGTACCTTTTGTAAAAGAATGCTGCCTATAACCTGAAATATACATAATAGCACTTTCTCAAGGCTCTGCCTCCCAGGCTTGACCTTTAATGGTATAACACTTATAACAGAGAATAACATTTGTCTTGTTGGAGGTTTATAGGAGCATCATGATCAGACCTAGTGGACAGCTGCAAGAACAAAGAATTATCACATACCTTCTTGGCTGGGATGAAGAAGTTTGCAATAATCAGTCACACCCCCTCCCCTTTTAGTATAAAAGAAGCCTGCATTCTAACTCGGGGAAGATGGTTCTTTGTGACATTAGTCCACCATCTTCTTGGTCTGCTGGCTTTCTGAATAAAGTTGCTATTTCTTGCCCAGCACCTCTTCTTTTGATTTATTGGCCTGTCATGTGGCGAGCAGTATAAGCTTGGACTTGGTAACATTATCTTTGTCTTGATCCTTCCTTCTCTCACTAGTGGCTGCATTTTCTGTGTTCTACCACAATCTGCACTGTCTGCTACAATTGAGCCCTGCAGGGGCTGCATCAGTGGGAAGATTATTTAAACCCCTCTTGGTGGAAATAGTCACTTCCTGTTTGTTATGTGAATTAAGTACGTGATCCCTCAACTTGCAGCAAGAAGATACACCCCTAACATCATTGACCTCTTCTGATTATCTAAGAGAAACTCAGGAAAGAGTGGAGGAGATCTTACTACTTAACTGTTTCCTGCTCAATATTATATAGATTATATTGTCTTTTCCAGGTATCAGTTTTACTTTCACAATCATTCTGATGATAATTCCTACTACAAAGGTATGACTCTAGAAGTTGGAATTTCAGACTCTTTAGCAGGTTAGCGGTAGAAATATTTTGAGAAGAATGGGAGTTTGTGTGTCATTTTATTATACAGGCAGGTAGTCAGCCACATCCATTTGTAAGTAGGAGGAACCAAAGTCCAAGGGTTGGATTTTTCTCCCTTATATTGATGGGATGTGAATGGACTGTGGGGGAATGTTTACGTAAGAGAGGGAAATAAAACAAGTACAAGGAGAAGCTATGGGAAAAAACCCAGTGAGCATATTTGTTGTTGCCTACCAGCAATAATGACACTTCCCGGAAATTCCCTTCCTTGGGCTTTACAGCCCCAGGAAGAGTGATAAAAATATTACACCAAGAGCTATAGGCATACCTCATTTTATTGTGCTTTGCTTTATTGCACTTCACAGACACTGTTTCTTAAAATTGAAGGTATGCGGCAACCCTTCATTGAGCAACTCTATTGGCACAATTTTTCCAACAGCACTTGCTCACTTCGTGTCTCTGTGTCACATTTTGGTGATTATCGCAATGTTTCAAACTTTTTCATTATTATTTTATTTGTTATGGCCCTCTGTGATCAGTGACCTTTGATGTTACTATTGTAATTTTTTTGGGGTGCCATGAACATGCCCATATAAGATGACGAACTTAATAGATAAATGTGTGTGTTCTGACTGCTCCATTGACCAGCTGTTCCCCCATATCTCTCTTTCTTCTTGGGCCTCTCTGTTCCCTGAGACACACAATATTGAAGTTAGGCCAATTTATAAACCTATAATGGCCTCTAAGTGTTCACATGAAAAGAGGAGTTTCACAACTCTCACTTTAAATCAAAAGCTAGAAATGATTAAGCCTAGTGAGGAGGACATGTTGAAAGCCAGG
The DNA here is from genome assembly GCF_951394435.1 of Stenella coeruleoalba. Lineage (NCBI taxonomy): Eukaryota > Metazoa > Chordata > Mammalia > Artiodactyla > Delphinidae > Stenella > Stenella coeruleoalba. The sequence goes on along the minus strand of NC_137158.1, from coordinate 15,245,068 downwards.
ATAGGCTGAAATCTAGGCCTCTTGTCCCAAAGAGTTAGCCAAGCTGTGAATGCAAAGGAGAAGTTCTTAAGGGAAATTAAAAGTGCTACTTCAGTGAACACATGAATGATAAGAAAGTGAAATAGCGATATTGCTGATATGGAGGACGTTTTAATGGTCTAGATGGAAGATCAAACCAACCACAACATTTCCTTAAGCCAAAACCTAATCCAGAGCAAGGCCATAACTCTCTTCAATTCTGTGAAGGCTGAGAGAGGTGAAGAAGCTGCAGAAGAAAAGTTTGAAGCTAACAGAGGTTGGTTCATGAGGTTTAACGAAAGAAGCTATCTCCTTAACATAAAAGTGCAAGGTGACACAGCAAGTGCTAATGTAGAAGCTGCAGCAAGTTATCCAGAAGATCTAGCTAAGATAATTCATGAATGTGGCTACACTAAACAACATTTTCAATGCAGATGAAACAGTCTTCTACTGGAAGAAGATGTCATATACAATTTTCATAGCTATAGAGGAGAAGTTAATGTCTGGCTTCAAAGCTTCAAAGGACAGGCTCTCTTGTTAGGGTCAAATGAAGCTGATGACTAAGTTGAAGCCAATGCTCTCTTTTCTTTTTCTGTTTTCTTAAAAATTTTTTTAATTATTGAAGTATAGTTGATTTACAATGTTTCAGGTGTACAACAAACTGATTCATTTATACATATATACATCCATTCTTTTTCCGATTATTTTCCATTATAGGTTATTATAAGATATCAAGTATAGTTCCTTGTGCTATATGGTAGAACCTTGTTGTTAATCTATTTTATATATAGTAGTCTGTATCTATTAATACCAAATTCTAAATTTATCCCACCCCCCTCCCTTTCCCCTTTGGTATCCATAAGTTTGTTTTCTATGTCTGTGGGTCTATTTCTGTTTTGTAAATAAGTTCATTTGTATCATCTTTTTTTTAGATTCCACATATAAGTGATATCATATGATATTTGTCTTTCTCTGTTTGACTTACTTCACTTAGTATGATAATCTCTAGGTCCATCTATGTTGCTGCAAATGGCATTATTTCATTCTTTTTTATGGCTGAGTAATATTCCATTGTGTATATACATATACCACATCTTCTTTATCCATTTCTCTGTCGATGGACATTTAGGTTGCTTCCATGTCTTGGCTATTGTAAATAGTGCTACTATGAACATTAGGGTGTATGTATCTTTTTGAGTTAGAGTTTTCTCTGGATATATGTCCAGGAGTGGGATTGCTGGATCATACGGTAAGTCTATTTTTTAGTTTTTTAAGGAACCTCCATACTCTTCTCCATAATGGCTGCACCAATTGACATTCCCACCAGTAGAATAGGAGGGTTCCCTTTTCTCCACACCCTCTCCAGCATTTATTTGTAGACTTTTTGATGATGGCCATTCTGATTAGCATGAAGTGATATACCTCATTGTAGTTTTGACTTTCATTTCTCTAATAATTAGTGATGTCGAGCATCTTTTCATGTGCCTGTTGACCATATGGATGTCTCTTTTGGAGAAATGTCTGTTTAGGTCTTCTGCCCTTTTTTTTTGTTTGTTTTTGCGGTATGTGGGCCTCTCACTGCTGTGGCCTCTCCCGTTGCGGAGCACAGGCTCCGGACACGCAGGCTCAGCAGCCATGGCTCACAGGCCCAGCCACTCCGCGGCATATGGGATCCTCCCGGTCCGGGGCACAAACCTGTTTTCCCCTGCATCGGCAGGCAGACTCCCAACCACTGCGCCACCAGGGAAGCCCCTTCTGCCCTTTTTTGATTGCATTGTTTGTTTTTTTGATATTGAGCTATATGAGCTGTTTGTATATTTTGGAAATTAATCCCTTGTTGGTTACATCTTTTGCAAATATTTTCTCCTGTTCTGTACTCTGTCTTTTCGTTTTGTTTATGGTTTCCTTTGCTGTGCAAATGCTATTAAGTTTAATTAGTTGTTAAGGGCTAATGCAGCTGGTGACTTTAAGTTGAAGCCAGTGCTCATCTACCATTCCACAAATCCTAGGGTCCTTAAGAATTATGCTAAATCTACTCTACCTGTGCTCTATAAGTGGAACAACAAAGCCTGGCTGATAGTACATCTGCTTGCAACATAGTTTACTGAATACTTTAAGCCTGATGTTGAGACCTGCTGCTCAGAAAAAAAATATTCCTTTCAAAATATTACTGCTCATTGACAGTGCACCTGTTCACCCAAGAACTCTGAAGGAGATGTGCAATGAGATTAATGTTGTTTTCCTGCCTGCTAATAGCCCACGCGTCAGGGTGTAATTCTGACTTTCAAGTCTTGTCATTTAAGAAATACATTTTTTGATGCCATAGCTGTCATAGATAGTGATTCCTCTGATGGATCCAGGCAAAGTAAGTTGAAAACTTTCTGGAAAGTATTCACTATTCTGCATGCCATTAAGACTATTCATGATTCATGGGAAGAGGTCAAAATACCAACTTTAAAAGACATTTTAAAGAAGCTGATTTCAACCCTCATGGATGACTTTGAGAGTTTAAGCCTTCAGTGGAGGAAGTAACTGCAGATGTGGTGGAAGCAGCAAGAGAACTACTATTAAAAGTGTAGCCTGAGGATGTGACTGAATTTCTGCAGTCTCATGATAAAACTTGAATGGTTGAGGAGCTGCTTCTTATGGGTGAGCAAAGAAAGTGGTCTCTTGAGACACAATCTGTTCCTGGTGAAGATGCTGTGAAGATTGTTGAAATGACAAAAAAGGATTTAGAATATTATATAAACTTAGTTAATAAAGCAGTGGCAGGGTTTGAGAGAATTGACTCCGATTTTGAAAGAAGTTCTACTGTGGGTAAAATGCTATCAAAAAGCATTGCATGCTACAGAGAAATTGTTCTCGAAAGAAAGAGTCCATCGATGTGGCAAATGCTGCAGCCATTCCACTTCGGTGACCACCACCATGCTTCGTCAGCAGCCATCAACATCAAGGCAAGACCCTCCACACAAAAAAGATTACCACTCGCTGAAGGCTCAGATGATGCTTCACATTTTTTAGCAATAAAGTATTTTTAAATTAAGGTATGTACATTGTTTTTTTAGACATAATGCCATTGCACACTCAATAGACTATCATGTGGTGTAAACATAACTTTTACATGCACTGGGAAACCAAAAAGTTTATGTGACTCGCTTTATTACGGTGGTCTGGAACCAAATGTGCAATATCTCTGAGGTGTGCCTGTAATTTTAAAAGGCTATTTTAGAATGAGGTCATTTTTATGTGTTCTTTTAGATACCTAACACACAATGTAGGTCTAATAAATAGTACATAATTACCTCTAGGGAAAAGTTGCATTTTAGATATTCGTTTTCTCTGCCACAGAACAGAATGTGAAACTAAAGCAAGAAAGACAAGGATTTATACAGCAGTCCCAGCTGTACACTTAACATGGTGCTGGAGTATTATGATAAATGTCTTCTGTTTTGCGGGAGATCAAAACAGTCCTATCAGAGATCATTTTCAGACTTTTAGCAATATTCTATTTCAGCTCTGTTTTTAAGAGTGTACGTGCTGTTATATGGATGATTATGGAGAAGCAGAAAAAATGAGGTTTAAAATCCCAGAGGATTAGACTTTGGTAGCTTATTAAATCAATAGCACCTGGAAGACTGTACATGAAATGATTTCCATACGTAAAACCTGTTGTTTTGTACAAGGTGGAACACATCTGGTGAGGAGCAGACCTACCTGTTACCTCTGGATGGACGTAGCTACCTAATGTGTGGGGCCTTGTGCAAAACAAAAATGCAGAGCCCTTTGGAAGAGTTACAGCAGAACATGACACCAGGTCTGCAGGGCTCTGTGTGACTGAATAGGTCTCATGCCCATGAAGCCAGCCCTTCCTCTGGCTGTGCTTGCCCAGGGTGCCAGGGAAGTGTTCTAATCCTCCAAGTGTTACTCATCTTTCTCCCTGTTTCACTAATGATGCCCATCAGTCTATCTTGTGCACTTATATCCTCTCCCTGGTAAGATACCATTGCCCCTAAGGTATCAGTCACTATAACCTCCATGGGTATGAGTTTTGTAGATGCTTACAGTTGAGAGCAGGTTTTATATATGGTAAGATGGAGAGAAACTAGGAGTGGGAGAGAGAGGAAGGGTGGGAGGCCACAAGAGGCTGCCTGGGCATGGCATGAGGATCTTGAGTACATGTGGAAGGAGGTACCCTGTTGAGGGGGATCCCTGAAATGGCCTAGTAGGAATGGAGTGAAGAAAAAATGTTTTTATATTCACTGTTTTACATGGATTTTATGTTAGGTCCTTTTCAGATTGAGAAGGTGAGTTTGGGTGTCTGTATGCATATGGTAGGTGGTTGTAAACTGCAGGGATTAAAGATGAAAGGAAATCCTCCTTTAGCTACAGATTCTGGGTTCTTCTTTTATGCTTCAACAGAACCTATAGCAGTTTGCTCACTTTCATGCCTAGCAACTCCAAAGATGGTTCCTGGGAAAAGCTTTCACCCTGCCTTACAATACACCTACTCATTACTTCAAAGCAGACGTTGGATGTTTTTAATGTGGGAAAACAGGGAATGACCTCAAATTTTGTAGTGAAGCATCAGTTATCCATATACCTGTGGGATGTACAAATCATGTTGATCTTTTCTGTTAACATATAGAAAGGCAGAATATCAGTTACCTGTTATCACTATAATGCTATATAACAAGCAACCCAAAACATCCCAGTATTTTGCAACAATAAGCATTTATTTAATGCACGAATCTGTGATTTCCCTGGCCTGGGCTGGGCTTCGCAGGGCTTACTCATGTGTCTGTTGCAAGCTATGCAGGGCAATTAGGCAGCTCTGCTGTGTTTGGTTAGTCTTGCCCCCGTGACGGGGCGTTGGCAGACTGCTGGTTGGTATGGATATTCTTATCCCAGTGGCTAACTTGGCTTGATTCCACGTGTCTACTGTCCTCTAGTAGACTAACCTGGATATTTTTTCACGGCAATGGCAGAGGAAAGATGTGGGCAGAGTCATAAAAGTACTTTTTCACGCTTATGCCTGTGTCACGTCTGTTAACATCCCATTGGCTCAAGCAAGTTGCAAGGCCAGCCTAGATTCAAATGGTAAGGAAATTCAATCTTCCTTTTTAGGGAGCAAAACTGTAAAGGCACATGGCAAATGATGTGGATAAAGAGAGTGAAGAATTGAAATCATTTATACAATCAATTTACCACAGTTGCTAATTTGGGCACTTACCAGTTAAACTAATAGTCTATCAAAAGTCTTGCCAAGACTATTAATATTTAGAGTAAAAGGACATGCTAAGTTTTTTTTTTTCCTTTGTATTTTTTAAGGTTTATCTTCGAATCAAGTTGGGTCACTCAGAAATATTATACCTGTACACCAGTTTTAAATACATTGTCTCTTAGGCCCAATCCACCATTCTGTGCCCTGCTTTGTGAAACTGTGGATGAACCCTATAAACATTTCTCCTTTGACAGCTGCCTTGATGCTAATCTGTCAATACAAGATGCTGGAAGGACCCTATTGAAGTGATGGTGACAAAAAGACCCTCCCTTTCCAGGCTCCAGTACTCAATCCATTGTATTCATCGTGGAACTCAGTGGGTCAGCCTGTAGATGGCCCGTGGGACTGGCCTCAGGGGCCCTCGTGGACTGGCTCCTGCCTCCCACCTAATAGCTGTTTCTGTGGCAACTCTGGCCACATCCTCAGGTATCTACCTCCTTACCTGGCTGGGACATTTGTACGGACCAGATTCCTCTCCCGTGATGTGGTAGCTCTACCCTCTTCAAAGTCCTTAGTTCTTCATTGCCTCCTTGCTTGCATCTCCTCAGCCTAGTAGTTTCTTTTCTGCAAGTGCTATATCTGAATCCCTTAAACCAGAGGTTGGCAAACGCTGATCAGTGAACAAAATAAGGGGATGTCTACTTATCAAATAGTTAAAAATTCAGAGTTAGGATAATAGCTAATTATGGGAAAGCTGTGGGGAGGCAAGTACTCTAATGCAAGGCTGTCACGAGTGTGCTGACTTTGGGAGGTCAGTATGAAATATATTATATGTAATTATATATGCAATATGTAATGAAGCCCTTACAATGTGCATATACTCCTTAGCTCAGAAATTCATAAAATAATGAGGATGTTTGAAGACTTACATACAGGTCTGTTTATTGCAAGTCTACAAAAACTGGGAAAGCTTTAAATATCCAACAGTTGGGACTGGCTGAATAAATTGTAGCATATCCATGAATTACACTACTTATGCTCATGTTTGAGAATTATATTTATTAACATGGAAAAATAGTCATAATGTGTTTTAATTCTTGTGCTTGTAACAAAATATATTTTACAATATTTACAAAGCTGGGATTGGAGAGATTTTGCTGTCTTCCTCCATTTCTTCATGAGTTTTTCAGGTTTAAATATTTTTTAAGCTCCCTGTTATCCAGTATTAAGTGATGTCAATCCCTCTATCAGTAGGTCACCCAGTGAAACCCTACCTTTTCTTATTGTTAAGAAGGCTTTTCGTCTTCTCCAACTCAATATGTGGTCTTTATTTAATATTTGTTTATATCCATTGTACTGGTCCTGCTCATGGGGTGGAATCCCAGGTATCTCCTTGGCATTGAGTTATCATTAAAGCCTGGCTTTGGTGTTTTGGGAAAGATGCTAAACATCAATGGATACCAAGAGCTCACAAGAAGATAGAGGTGATGGTCAAACACAAGCATCTTCAAATTGGGGATGAAGTTTCCTGACTTCTTTCATTTCTCCTGATAAAGATCCCACCCCTGTTATATAATATAAAATACAGAGTTATAGGGGTGGAGGTGGTATGGACAAGACTTGGGAAGATTGGGAAATATTATTCTGTGGGAGGTGGTTTCTTGAGATACATGTATGTCATAGTCAAAAACCACATCCCTTGAGATTGGCTGTTGGTGTCACTGTCTGCCTTCTGAGGCCTCTTTAGCATCTCCTAGTCTTCCTCACCTCAGCCAATACAGAAGCCACACCTACTAAGGGAGAGAGATCCAGTGTGGGTGATGGTGTATTTTATCTAAAGAAGGCCGAAGAGGCCTCTTTAAGTGATAGAATTATGGATTTTTTTCCTTTGTGTTTTAAAATTTTTCTACCATAAATGGGTAGTGTTTGTGTAAGTGTTAATAATAATAAAAGTAATAAAAAGGTATTTGGGGTTAAAAAAAAGCCTCCATTCAAAGGAATATATCTGAGGTAGAATTTCATGGCTTCTGAATTGCCTGTCTTCCTTCCAAAAATCACAGTGCTTAACTGACTACTTTTCCCATCTATGAACAAGGACAGAGTTTATGAGTATGAAAGGCAGAACAGTATGCAGTCCTGAAAAATCTTGTTTATCCTTGAACTGTCAGGGACACAGTAATGCTCAATTCTAGGGGTCACTACTCACATGTCTTTCACGTGAGCAATGCCCCATTGGGAAATGTAGAGCTGCTGTGCTCTCCCGTATATTAATTTACTTCTAAATTACTTATTTAATCTGTCAAGAAGAAGAAGAAGACCTAGGGGACATTCTAGATTGCTTCATAGTTTAATGGGTTAAAACAGTTTCTCTAAGAGCTATATTAACTTTGACAATTGACTAACTGTCCAAATAGAACAATTTAGTTCTCTAAACCATTTTTCAATTCTTGAAGAAGGTCAGCGTCATTTATTTGATTTCTTACAAACTGGGACTCCTGGTATTAAGTTAGGGGAGGCTTATTAAAATAAATTGATTTAGAACTGTTTAAAGTTTTTGATATGTGTGGTTGGCTCTAGTGTCTTCTAGGTATTGGATTAAATATTTTAAATGGAAAATTTTGGTTTTAGTCTGTAGGGTATATAGTGGACATATCTTTGGACAAAGCAAGATTAATTAAAATATTGTTGTTATATTTTTTCAATTCTAATCCTTGGAGTTTTGAGAGTGAAAATGTGTATGACTTCCTTATCAGAAAGCCACAACTTGTTACAAGTCTGAGTCTCACTGCTTCTAATTTCTTTGTGTCTCATATTGACATTAATCTGCTCACACAGAGAGAAGGCTGTCTGGCACTGTGGAAGGAACCCTGGCATGGAGCCCTAAGATTCCTGTTTTATTATCTGTAAAATGAGAACAATGAAGTCTCTTTCTCTGACCCTCATTCTTTTGCTTCCCTCTTTCCCTTTTAAGGACCCTTGTGATTACACTGGGTCCAACTGGATGGGTAATCCAGGATAATCTTTCTACTTTTACATCAGCTAATTAGTAACTTTACTTCCCTCTGCAATCTTAATTCCCCTTTGCCATGTAAACGGACATATTCACAGGTTCTGGGGATTAAGGTGGACACTCCGGGAGAGCATTATTCTGCCTACTGCATTCAAACTGCTTTATCTACCGATCTGAGGTTCTAGAATCATGTGAAGAGGCAACAGCTTCACAGAAACAGTCTCCCATAATTTTGTGAGGTCAATCAAATTCATATAATAAAATCTTTCTCTCTTTCTCTCTCTGTCTACACACACAAACACACGCACACGCACATACAGATACACATCTCCTAGGGGCTCTGTTTCTTAGATTAAGCCCTGATTGATGTAGAACCCTTTATATATTCTTAATACCAGTCCTTAGTCAGATATGTTTTGGAAACATTTTTTTCCCCCCAGTCTGATTGTCTTTCCATTTTCATAATGATGTTTTTAGATAACAACAGTTTTTTTTTTATCTCGGTGAAGTAAAATTTATTGGCCAGTGACTTTTTTGGTCTGGTCTAAGAAATCTTTGTATCAAAGTCATGAAGATATTATCCTACCTTTTTCCAACATGGTAAGCTACTGGTCAAAGTTTTTTTTTAAATGGATTTTCAGTTGTTCCAATACCATTTATTAAAATGACCTTTCTTTCTTCATTGGATTGCTTTAGTATCTTTGTTTGTTTGGGCTTTTTTGGTTTGTCTGTTTTGGCTGTGCCATGTGGCATGAGGGATCTTAGTTCCCCGACCAGGGATTGAAACTGTGCCTCCTGCAGTGCAAGCGTGGAGCCTTAACCACTGGGCCACCAGGGAAGTCCCGCTTTAGTATCTTTGTTGGAATTAATTGACTATATCCACATGGGTTTATGGCTGAACTCTATTCTGTTCCATTGATTTGCTTGTTTACCCTTAGGTCAAGATCACACTGTAATGACTACTATAACTCTATAGTAAACCTTGAAATCTGGGAGTGTAAATCTCATAACTTTGTGTTTTTAGAAACTGTTTTGGCTATTCTAGGTTCTTTGAATTTCCATATGAATTTCAGAACGAGTTTGTTAATTTCTTTAAAAAAATCCTCCTGAGATTTTGATTGGACCTGAATTTGATATGCAGATCAATTTAGGGAAGTATTGGTGTCTTACTAATGTTGCTATGCTATGAACATATAAACATGTATCTCCATTTATTTGGGGTTTTTCTTAAATATTCTCAGGAAATGGTTTTTAGTTTTCAGTGTAGAACTTTCACACATCTGTTATTAAATTTATTCTTAAGTATTTTAAAGCTACTGTCAATAGTATTTTAAAATATTTTCTAATTGTTTGTTGCTAGTACATATAAATGCAATTTATTGTTGTATACTGACCTTGAATCCAACAATCTTGTTAAATTCATTTGTTCTAATTTTTAAAAATAGATTCCTGGATAAAATCCAAAGCACTGACAACACCAAATACTGGCAAGGATATGGAGCAACAGAAAAACTCATTCATTGCTAGTGAGAATGCAAAATGTACAGCCTGTTTGGAAGACAGTTCGGCAGTTCTTTGCAAAGCTAAATGCAGGCCTACCATGTGATCCGGCAGTTGCGCTTCTAAGTGTTTACCCTCAAGCCTGCACATGCATGTCAGTAGCTTTCTTTAGAACTGCCAAAAACTGAAAGCAGCCAAATAGACTCCAACAGATGAATGGATGAACGAACTGTGGTACATCCATACAATGGAACATTATTTAGCAATACAAAGAAATGAGCTATCACCCATGCAAAGACATATAGGAAATGTAAATTCATATTGCTGAGTGAAAGAAGTCAATCTGAATAGGCTGTGTTTTCTGTGATTATGACTATGTGACATTCTGGAAAAAGCCAAGCTATGGAGGCAGTAAAAAGATCAGTGGTTGCCGGGGGTCTGTGAGAGGAAAGGGGCATGTGCCATGCAGACCTCAGCAGCGTGATGGCAGCGGGTGGCCGGGGGAAGGGGTGAGGGTGGAATGGTGGCCATGAGGTGGAGGGAGGGGGCTCATTAACCTCTGACCGGAAGTAATAGAGTCTCAGGCCTCGTGGTGTATAGCTGTTGCAGCTTAATTTTGAACTATAGAGGCTGTGGTTTTAGCAGTGTGTTTGGGCCAAGTGGAGCCTTGTCAGATGACAGCAAGCCCCAGAAGGTTCAGGAAGTAGGTGCAGCTGATGCAAAGGAGGAGGTTTTTTCCCCTTTCAGTATATAGGACTTTTAGATATGAAGGCCTAGAAAAATTATGTGATGCTTGTTCTGTAAAAGTCTACAGGTCAGGACTTAAAACTACAACTAAGTTTCACGAGTGGCTTAGAGCACTGATATGTGTATTTCTAGCAGCCTGAGGTAGGTGGAGAAGAGAGGTGACTTCAAATCTGTTCCTCTTTATGTTGTTTTCAAGTCATTCTGGGCCAAGGGAGGATCATGCAGAGAGACTGACTGTGTTGTGTGTGCCTTGTTGACAGTCTTCTAGGGGATATTCTTCCTATCACATGGCCTCAGTCGACTCTGGGTTTGTTAGTTACATAAGCCCTGATCATTACTTTAGAATTTAACACAAATTGTATCTTCATCCATAAGTGTGGGATTAAGTAATAAAGAAATAAGTAACATCAACGTTTCTGGTTCTTAAGAAGATGATGAATGAGCCAGGGTGGTTGGCTCCCTCCCCCAAATCAACCTTGGAGAAACTACAAAATCAAGAGGTAAAAATGAATTCAAGGAACTAAAAACAATGAAACCCCATGAAGAAATCCTTGTGAGGCTGAAGTCTCTGTTCACTTACTATGTATATAGAAGGTAGATGGCTGCAGCCCAGGGTGGAGGGTCTTAGTAAAAGGATTTGTTGGAGGAACACAGTGGATAAGATAAACAATAGAAATCTGTGGAGGGTGATTATACAGCCTAAACAAATGTGGGGAGATAGATTCCATAGGCCTACCTGGTTTCATACCCTGAGGCAGAGGCTATAGCGCTGGACTCAAGGCTCCTGGTCACAAGAGTGTAGTAAACACAGGGCTCAAAGGGGAAATGGAAATGAAGAGGTTTTGAATGTACAAGAAAGTTACCTCAGATAAGACCCGGTGACTAAGGCTGACACCACTGTAAATTTCTAAATTTTGCAAGAACACAGTAATATCTCAAATGCCAGTTCTCTGAGAAACAGGTGGATTTTATCTCCAGGTATAGTAAACATAATGTCATTATTATTATGAGAATTAAATGCAAAGATGCAACTAAAGTGCTTAGCCCTGCGCTAGGAAAACAGGGCTCAACAAATATTAGCTGTCACTTAAAATTATTTTCAAGTTTAATCTGGGGGGTAGCGTACTCCGTGAGTGGTCAACTGAACTCACTTGATAAAACCTCTATTTTACCAGTGTTTTTCTTCAATATGACTCTCAAAAGAAAAAGTCTTATTATAAGGCAAGAAGAAATATGATACCTATGAAAATGATATATTCTTGTAGAAAAATCTATGAACCTACAAGCAGAAGTACCCAGGAAATCCTTTTGGGATTTGGACATAAATGATACTGTTGGAGAGTAGCAGAGACTGCTTGGGCAAATGAACGTGTGTGATGTATTCTTGAAATAGATCACAGAAATTGCACAGAGGCAAGAGATAATGAAGGCAGATCTTTTCCTTATCTGGACATCTATTAGTTGGCTTATTTAGTTAAAATCAGACACTACTTTGACAATTCATTTTTGAAGGTATAAAAGTGATAAAGTGAATTGCTTTGCTGGGCCTAATTCTGGCCAACAAGGAGCTATTTGCTGGTAAAATGGAAGTGATTGAAACCTTAGGATAAAGCAGCTTTTTATTATGACAATTTAAAAAACTACAGAAAAGTGAGTGATTAAACAAACATCCATGTACTTATCACCTGGATTTAATAATTATTCACATATTGCCTAGGGATCAGTTCCTTCTCTGGGTTTCTAATACTGCCAAATGCCAATATGGAAAACATTAAGTTAGCAATAATAGTTTGATAAGTCAAAAATAAAGGAATGGAGCTATTTATCAGGATAGTACCTCTTCTTGATATTATGCTACACCTAGTATTCATTTTGCAATTCTTTTGCCCATTATGAGTGAATTCCTTTCTGAGTTTTTCATGAGTAATCTTCATGTCTATAATTTCCCCCTTTGAAAAAAGTGGGTGGTCATTCATTCTCAGTGGGATGCACTATTTTTCAATATAGGGAAAAGAACATTTCAATGAAATACTTTGGATCTGAGAATTCCATACAGAGAAAAGTGAAGCAATCGATGGTTTGACTTTTATTGATATGGAAAGTAATGATTCTGAGAAATATCTGTCTATATACAGTGCAATGGTAGGGTGACTTCTACTTCAAAATAATTTTGAATTTGTAAATAAAATAGTATTTCACCTTTATATGATACTATTCCTTCCAAGAGCTCAAAATTTTTTCAAATTTATTTCTCCATTTATTTTCATCATAGCTCTCTGATGTAGATAAGAAGGGATAGATATAACTTAATGATTAATATTCTGAAGGGAAAATGTATTTTGGGGATATTTTATTTGAAAGTCAAGAGAATATATCTTATTGTTTCTTACCAAGAATTGTAAAGACCATAAAATATATTGAAACATATAAATATATGTTTATAGTGCAGGTATCCCTTTTTTTCTTGAAAATTTATATATTGATGCTTGTAACCCATAGGGTAGAAAAATGAAACACATAAAAATACTGTATGCTTTGTTTAATGACTGTAGATGATATATGTCACTATACCTCTGAAAGCCAAGCATTTGTCTATCATAAATCCTGGAAGCATAAAATCAGCTTAAATATATGCCTTGGTAAGAGTAGTAGAGAGGGAAGAATGTTAGCAGGCTTGAGGAAGTCTTGTTAGATACTAACAAGAAAGATCATTAAAGCTGTTTCAGACAATACTCTTAATAGTTTCTGACAATTCGAACCCAGTGCATGTAATTCTCATTGAAATGTGTTTGAAATCATATCTTTCACTGACGGATATACACTAAAGTATTATTAGGTGTAATCTATTCTTATAGGGATTATAGGTAATTTTATTTCCCTATTTATATTTTCTAGTTATTTATTCCTTATTTTTTTACAATAACATTAAGAAAGAGAAGAAATATGTTATTTTTAAAGTTTTTCAGTACACTTTATTCTTCCTACATTTTAATTTACATTTATTAAGTATCTTAGAAATATTTACACTCAAAGTAATAGAGCTCCAGAGAGAGGCCATTAACTAAGAGGGGAACAGTCTCAGTGTGCCAACTTCCTAGTTAGCCTGCTCGCCTCCCCACTACACATATTTGCCTTCTGGTGGTTATTACTATGTAATTATCTTCAAGATGTGGCTGAAACTTGAATCTACATCTGGCATCAGGCCAAGTCTGTGAATCCATGAATATAGGCCACCAAATGCATTTAGGGTACAGCCTGCTGAAGGTTCTTTCTTGACAGTCAATGATGATGAATGTGGAAAGACTGGCTATTCTCTTGGGAGAAGAAAATATACTCCACCTTAAGTGACAGCTACAGTTTTCTAACAGAAAAAAGAATCAAAGGGAGAGAGGATCAATGATAAGGATAGGGAAAATACTCTGAGAATAGAGTAAGTACAATATATACATAATGGAATAAATAGTGAGGCTGCTCCTGAGTCCAAACTCTTATTTTTAAAAGTCTGATAAAAATTTACTCAATTACATTTTATACAGTAATATTTAGTGAGCTTTGTCCAAAAAGGCTATGTTTTAAGTTTGTTTGTAAAAATAACAAAAGCTTTATCACTCAGTCTCCGGTCAATAAGAAAGGAAGAAAACCTGGCTAGAAATAACAATAAATAATTTCACACAAAAGGCCAGGTGATATAAGAATAGTATATTAATTAATATATTTTCTTTGTATTTACAATAAATCAATTTGTTAATACTGTGATAGAGAAAATAATCAGTCCACATTATGTAGTAGAAACAGGCTTTGAGGCTGATCAGACCTCTCACAATAAAAACATACAAGGATTCTTCCACAGCTAAAGTACTTTCCAACATGACAGTGTTGGGTGAAGGTAAAACTGACAGAGTACTTTACTTTATGTCCTAGAATCCAGGAATCGAGGATATTACCAACCATTAAGCAAGCAGCAAAAAACTGTTTAGTTTTTCCAGGACTATTTAAATATAGTAGTTACCATATGAGAATTTAATTTTACTTTGAGATATAAAAAGTAAAAACCCTAAATAGGGAAACTGCACTAATCAAAAGCAGCCCCAAACAAAAAAGCCATCAACAGAAATGAAACAAGGCATTCTTACATATCATGCATAAGAAGGATAATTACATAATACATGCTTTAATGACCAGACTAATAATAATAAATGAGGTAAATTTTACAGTCATTGGAACAAATAAACTATATTCAACCACTTAAGTGTTGTACCGACACTGCTTTTGTTTCAAAATATAAAGGAATCTAATTAATCTAACATCTAAAAACTGCATACTTTGAATGTTTGCTTTTTTGATCCCCTTTTGAGATAGTAAAGGGGTACTGTGTAACAAAATATTATCTGAATATTAATTATCAACACCAATATACAATTATCATGTAATTGCCATTCTGTATATGGAAATATTTTGAAAGCTAGGAAACAGATGAAAACAGACTGGTCAGAATTTTAAATTTCAGACTAATCCATGATAATCTAGAACAGAAGAAGACAAAAATAAAATTCACTAAATAGATATAACTTGATATCTTTTCCAAATTCAGTAGTCCACTAAGATGCAACTTCTAAACAAGTCTATTACCTCAAAGGTAAAAAGGAAGAAAATGTAAATCTCTTTTGAGCTTTAGTTTTCAAGTTTATGCTCTGAAAGAAGGCCAACAACAGTCAGAACAGCAATATTGTATCTTTGCTTTTGAATTTTGTATTTGTTCTATTTTAGTTATAGTGTGGAATAGAGAGAAAAATATTAAATTATCAAGTAAAGGGTAAGTATTTCTGGCCAGTTCATGAAATACATTGGGGTAATCAGTTGGGTCAAGAATTTCCTACTATGCTGCTACATTTATTATCTATGGCCTTGGAATAGTAATTTAGGAGATGTCTATCATAACTACTGATGGCACTTTTCATGGTATACCAATTTCCATTTTTACTTCTCTCCTTTGCCACTTAAATGCATTATTTTAACCACCTGATAGGAAATTTTATTTTACAAATTCCTGTTTCATTTACTGAAGAAGTGATTTTAACACATAAATCTGCCAATCCTGAGAGATGATGATGTTGATGATGATAGGAAAACTAAAACCCAGAGGATTATTCACTCAAATTTCTGCTTTAGTTTTTTTTGGAAGATCGCTGGCAGAATAGAAAGAAGAGCCAAAATCATTAGAACAAATACTGAGTTCCAGGAAACAGCTTCCCCTGCTGTTGTAAGCTGGTACAGTGTTGTTCCTGCCTTAATTGCTACGAAAGAGGGAGATGCAACACCTCGAAAAGTGCCAGTAAAAAGAACTTTCAATGGCACGTTTATCACAGGAGACATGAATAAACCAATTAGGCAGAAATGGTGTTATTCTCAAAAATATAATGTAGTTAATGAGATGTTCTCTGTGACGTTCAACCTACCGTGACCATTTTACTGCTTTCTCAGTTAGGTATTTATATACAACCGGCCTCCCGACTAAAGAGGAGAGCATATAGCAGAATGAGGCACCGAGTCCAGAACACAAACAAGAAATAGGCTAGTGGAAAGGGATAAAGAAACCCTGAGAGTATATTGAGAAATACAGAGCCCGGAATAGCAAATATTCGCAAGAAAGTATATGTAGCAAAATAAGCTTTTTAGAGAAAACACACATATGAAAAAGTAGAGAACAATCAAGTGCTAAACTGTCTCACTGAGAGTGCGGAGAATGGAGAGATCAGGTTGGAGCAGCCTGAGATTTTATGAAAGAGATGAGATTGGAGCTTGGCTTTGAACGAAGTGTGATTAAGGAGCCTTGAAAGTCAGGACATAGAGGAACTGATTTTATTCATCATCAGTCTTGACTGGGAAAATTATGGGGGAAATTCTGTCTTAGAATTAGTTTGAATATTCTCCGTTGAATAGGGGGCAAGACTTGGGGAAGAGTAGTAGAGGAGACTGGTTGTCCCTGATTTCTAGTCTCTGTCTCTCTATAGCAGGAGAACCCTGGGATTTTTTTTAGCTGGACACATGGCCATCCATTTCCCAGCTTTCTTTCCACTGAACCATGGCCACGTCATTATGTTCCAGCCTGGAAGTTGTGAGGGAAAATGATTTGTGATACTTCTAAAGACATGTCCTTAAGGGAAGGGGCTGTACTGTTTATCCCTCCTTCTTCTATCCTGCTGCTGCTCTATGGGAGAGGGAAACTATCTTCTATCTTTTTAAAGGTATGTTAGCTCAGGTTTGTATTTCATGCAGCTGAACCTATACCCTAACTAATAAAATTTGGTATGTGAAAGTAGAGTACTATATGTAACAGAAACGTAACTAGGTGCATTTATTTGATAGTTTCAAGGATACAGACATTGCAGAATGTAAAAGGGGGTCACATTTTTTATGGTGTGGCAAAACAGTGGCAAATGTACCTCTGACACTTGGATGGATAGATTATGGGCCAAGTGAGCCAATGACTCCAGCGGAAATGGGGGAAAAAAAATAAATGTCTGTTGGCTGCTTCTGACCTCTTTTAAAAGGCCTGGCAACAAAGAGGAGAGCTCAGGCTAGAACTAGCTGGTTTGCAAGTAGAAATGGAGGGAAATACAACTTTGATGAAGGAATTGGTACCTGAGGCAATCTCAGATGACTGGGGTTCTGGTAATTTGGGGCCTCACAGGGCTGAAGAAATAAACTGATTCTGTAATACAAATTCAAGCAATTATAGAACTGTCAGTTTTAGCAGGAGATAGGAATAGGGCCACAAACATTTTCAAGCACCCCTGTTAGACTATGGGAACCAGTCTGGCTGTGAAGATGAGATTAACGGTGTTGCCTTGTCCCCAAGTCTCAGCTGGCTTCCAGTAGCTGCCACTGCCCTAGGCAGGGTACAGAGGTTGTAAGTGAAATGTCAGTCCTCAAGTCTTGAAGCAATTTTTTGATGAAATCTTTGGCTGAGTTCATCCCTTGAAAACTAAAAGATTAGAATCCTAGTAAGTTTTTGAGGGAATGTTATTACCAAATTATCCACATGTCAGGGCTGCAAAAGCCTGTGATTTTCTTTTAACCTCTAAAGCAACTTGCAAATCTTCAAACCTGCATTGATGGGAAGTAGGTTGTGAAAGCTATGTAGCCTCACTTCAGAAGTGTCTAAGGAGGATAACGGACAAGAAAGAAACCCCTGGAAGGCCAAACCAGAGGCCTGTGAGAAAAATGGACAAGCAGACAGAAGAACTGAGGCCTTCTAGATTGGCTAATGGAGACACTTATGAGCTCTGGGAATTTGTACAATATAGGCTCACTTTTTTTTTCAAATTTAAGATTTGTTTTCTAAAGTATACATATCATATAAAAGTTTTATCTCATGAAAATATGCCCCATATTAAATAATTTTTAAGATACATAATTACTTATGGGTAATGTTTTCAATCTAGTTTATCCATTATCATAGTCCCTGAACCTGCCTTTGTTTCCTCTCCTAAGGCTCAGTGCAGAATATAACTTCCCCCATGAGGAGGGGCAAGAAATCAAGGGTACTAGGAAGACCAGTCTCAGTTATCACTGATGATGCCAAGAGGCACTTAACACCATGACCATGTCATTTAAACGTAAATTAGAAGATAAGCTATATGAGTGAACTTCATGAAGTTTTTCATGTAAAGTGTATTTTATGTCATCAAAGATATTTGATAATTGGGTAGCTTTTATTGTGATTATCGTGTACCTCCCCTACCACTGAGTATATTGGGTAAGACAACTGCTTTTGTTGTTTTGTTTTTTTGGTAAATAACTAGACCACATCTGGACCTGATATAAAGGAGGGCATATCACTGAAAAAAAAACAAACAACAAAACCTGGATTTTGAGCTGATGCAGTAATTGGACACAGCCTTGAGGTGGTGTCCTTTGAGGTCTAGGTGAGTGTGTTGCATATATTGGAAGAAGTATGCTATGCCACTCAGGTCTCCTTTTAAGAGAGTTTCTCAAGCAAGAGGTGCAGTCAACAGCAGCACCTTTGAGATCCACCAAACTCTTGGAGCAGAGGACACGCTCTCCCTCACTCTCTGGGTGACTCTAGCCAGTGACTGAGCATGGTGGGGTTCTAGGTGTGGCCATTGCTGCCCAACATGAAACTCATGCAAAGGGCAATTTTTGCTTTGTAATTTCCTGTGGGGCTGGCTAAGAGTTTTTTGAGTGGGTACCATAGTCTGGGCTCTTCCTATCCAAGCCTCCTTCTTTTTTCCTTTCCTTTCACAGGCATCAGATCTACACTGAACACTGAAAGCTTTTTGTGCCTACTCCTACCCCCTCTCCCCTTTGTCTTTCACAGGCTTCTCCACCCAAAACATCTCTTGCCCTTCTAACTCTGCCTTGACCACTGTTTCCCGGAGGGCCAGAGCCAACACAGGCGCATATACATGTTCATTCACTGTAGAGTCAAGTAACAGCCAGTATTACATGTCCTTGTCTGTGGGATACAAGTTATTACTACTCCGCCACTCAATGGAGAATGTTCTTCGTATCACGTTAAATAGATTCTCCTTTTTACACTTCAAGTGCCTTTGTTTTATCCTCAAGTTTTTCCAAACTCCCATCCATATTATTTATTCTATATATTCTCAAAATTTCCCTGAGTCTTTCTATCCCAACCCTCTGTCTCCTGGCTCCCGTCTCTACGAGGACTCTCTAGGACAGCTAGAGTGTGGCCATCACTTTGCTTCACTGCTCTCTTGAGTTGGGAATGACTATTTGGGGGGGGGGGGCATGGCCTTCTTTCTTTGTTTTGATGGTATACTTTCCTATTTTCTTAAAATACATTTTCATGCCTAAGAAAGATTGCATTTAAGGTAAACTTCTGGGTCCTCGCATGTTTGAAAACGTCTTACGTTTTGAAAACGTCTGACCTCATGAATGATTATTATGTTGGCTTTAGAAGTCTGGGGTAAAAATCATTTTCCCTGGGAATTTTTAAGGCCTTCCTGTATTGCCTTTCCACATCCTGTGTTCTGATGAGGTGGCTAATATCTTTGATTTTCACTCCCTTGTCTTTTCTCCTGGGTAGCTTTTTGGATCATTTCTTTATACTCAGAGCTATGACATTTTACCAGGACGTGTCTAATCCTGGGTGCAGAATGAGTCCTTTTGGTCTAAAGATTGACTTAATCTTCAAGGAAATTATCAATTAGTGCTTCTGTGATAATTTTTCCCTCAATTTTGTTTTCTCTTTCTGGAATTCTTACTTGGACGTAAAATGTCTTGAAATAATCTTTCGAATCTGTCATCTTTTCTTCCATGTTTCAGTCTCCTTGTATTGCAATCGGGGAGAGTTCTTTAGATTTATTGTCTAACTTTTCTATTGAATTTTTATTTGGGAATCAAATTTTAATTTCCAAAAGTTTTCTTGTTATCTGATACTGTCTTGTACATACTGTCTTGTAGTTATTTATGAATGCAGTATCTTTTTAAAAAGTTAATATTTTCGGGGGAAATACATTATACATTCAAGAGTATTATTATGTACTTTAAATATATAACAAAATGAATCCCCATGTACCTAACACTCCAGGTAAGAAAGGAAACAGCAGCACTATAGAAGCCCCTGTGTTCTCTTCTTTAATCACATTCCCTTCCTTCCAGAGGTAGTTCCTGCACTGAAGGTTGTGTTAATCATTCCTTTTCTTTTGAAAATAGTTTTATCATCTATGTATATATTCCTAAGCATTGATTATTTAGCTTTGCCTGTTTTTTAACTTTATAAACGGATTTCCACTGCATGTTTTTCTTTATGGATTGTTTCTCTTGATTTTGGGATTCTTATTTACCAACAGCTTCCATTCTCTGTTCTTTGCAGTTGACAGTTTATATCTTTTAAAGAAAGCATTATTATCATTTTAATGAAACTTCAGCAGGGGAAGGAGGTAAATGTGCACGCTTAGTCTGTCATATTAAACTAGAAGCCTAGAGGAGATTTCTTTTTAATAGCATGTGAATCATGCTATTTTAGTAATTCATACTTGTTCTTATTGGCATGTTAGCATATATATGTTTATTATATGTGATATATATGAAGGTAACAGTTTAAAAATATTTTATCATTAAAAGATGTGAAGTAAATGCTCTGAAGGAGGTAGTGGGATGTAACAGGGCTTGGGATCGATCAAACCAGAGTTAAAATCCCTATTCCACCACCTTTTAGTTGAGAGATATTGGGCAAACCACTTAGCTTCTAAAACTCCCAATTTCTCCTTTTGTAAATGGGGATAAAAATACCTACTTGGAGATGGGGATTGACATGTATACACTACTATGTATAAAATAGATAACTAATGAGAACCTACTGTATAGCACAGGAAACTCTACTCAGTCCTCTGTGGTGACCTAAATGGGAAGGAAATCTTAAAAAAGAGGGGCTATATGTATACGTATAACTGATTCACTTTGCTGTACAACAGAAACTAACACAACATTGTAAAGCAACTATATTTCAATAAAAATTAAAAAAAAATACCTACCCCAAAGTGTTGTTTGATAATTAGATGAGGTAGCGTACGTGAAGGATTTAACCTAGTGCTCAACATAAAGTAAATACTCAATAAACAAAGTTCCTGTTCTTCCCTCTCATTAAAGAAAAGTGAAGCTTTTCTGTCCTAAGAAATCTCGTAAGCAGGGCTAGTTTTAGCCTGTCCTAAGAAATCTCGTAAGCAGGGCTAGTTTTAGCCTGTGCAGTCACACCAGGCTCTGTGCTCAGAAGGACCCACGTTTGGTTTAATGCTCTACTGTCCCTGTCTTGAAATTATTAATGATTTTATCTTTGAGCTTATGTTATGTAAGTGAAGCCTGGGGCGATGGAGCATGTATATGAGCAGAAGAGGTAAATTTAATATGTTGTCCACCTTTTCTTACCACTCCATTCACATAAACTGCTCACAATGCTCTCTGAGCACAGAATTCCAGCAAATGCATGATGCATGGGAGTTTAGTGAGACTCAAACAAACATAAGGTAAGTTTTATGTCTATGACTAAGTTGGGGTGACGACAGCCCTGAGAACACACTTTTTTTTTTTTTAAATTTTTTGGCTGTGTTGGGTCTTTGTTGCGGCATGTGGGATCTTTTTGTTGTGGCACGTGGGCTCTTCGTTGTGGCGCGTGGGCTTCTCTCTAGTTGTGGCGTGTGAGTTTTCTCTCTCTAGTTGTGGCATGCAGACTCCAGAGTGGGTGGGCTCTGTTCTTTGCCGCACGCAGGCTCTGTAGTTGAGGCACGCGGGCTCAGTAGTTGTGGTGTGCGGGCTTAGTTGCCCTGCGGCATGTGGGATCTCAGTTCCCCCACCAGGGATTGAACCTCTGTCCCCTGCATTGGAAGGCAGATTCTTTACCACTGGACCACCAGGGAAGTCCTGATAACACACCTTTTTTGAACTAGAATTTGTTTTGAATGCCAAAGGAAGGTAATGGTTGGGAATTCCCTGGTGGTTCAGTGGCTAGGACTCTGTGCTTCCACTGCAGGGGGCTGGGTTCGATCCCTGGTTGGGGAACCAAGATTCCGCAAGCCACGTGGTGTGGCCAAAATAAATAAATAAATAAAAAACGGCAATGGCATTCTAAGAAATAGAAATGTCTGTGGAAACCTCTATTGGCTGGCCCTCTGCTAGCTAAGTCCTTATGCTAGAAGTGATAATATAGAAATGGACAGTTATTTTTCTTTCAGTCCTTCTTTACTTACTAGTAAACCAAATGTAGAGAGTGTTGGTAGAATGTGCTGGTACCAAGAAGTGAAATAAAAACAGTTGAGTTAGTTTTGTTCAGTGTTTCTACTTCTCTGCTAGAATGAAGTACATATGCATGTATGAGCTATGAAACATGAATTATGTAATTTCAGTGATTCTGCAACCAGTTAAGTCCTCTTGTGTTTAAAAACTGTTATTGCATAATATAAGTATGAAGAGTAAAACTCATAATAATTAAAAAAATAAAATTTAAATAATAATTCAATTTATTAATTTATAATAATAATTTAAAATTTTAATTTTTGTTAACTTAGATGACATTAAGTAGCAAATAAAAAACACTGTAACTAGTCAAAAGAAAGACTATGGAAGAAAGGAAAAAGCTTTACATTTTAGTAACTTCAACAGCATTTTATCCCCAGTATTTTGAAAAAGGAATTTGTGCTTTCATTTTACACTAGACCTTACAAATTTTGTCGTCAGCTCTGCTCACAAGAACATTTACTGACTTTCAAAACCTGCTCTTTTTTAAAATTTTTATTTATTTTTAATTTTTTGGCTGCATCTGGTCTTTGTGGCATGGGGGATCTTTCGTTGTGGTGTGCGGACTTCTCTCTAGTTGTGGGGTGCGGATTTTTCTCTCTCTAGTTGTGGTGCACAGGCTGCAGGGTGTGTGGGCTCTGTAGTTGTGGTGCGCAGGTTCCAGAGCGCGTGGGCTCTGTAATTTGCAGCACGTGGGCTCTCTAGCTGAGGCACAAGGGCTCAGTAATGGTGGTGCGTGGGCTTAGTTGCCCCGTGGCATGTGGGATCTTAGTTCCCTGACTAGGGATTGAATCCGCATCCCCTGCGTTGGAAGGCGGATTCTTTACCAGTGGACCACCAGGGAAGTTCCTTAAAGCCTGTTCTTTATCAGCACAATCTGGAAAATGATAGCTAGTAGGTTGGGTTTGCAATTTTCTTTTATGGCAGATGGAGACAATATCATAGGGCACAATCTACTCTTGCTTTAAGTAATTAACTGTTTTTGCTGAATTGGTGAGTCCAGAGCCAAATAAGCCTGCTTAAATGGGAAAAGTGGAAAAGGGAAGAGACAGTAAATCTTTCATTGGGCTTCAGTGGTTTTAGGAGAAGAAATTAAAAAACAAGATTGTGTGGAGGACATGCCAAACGTGAAAGCTTTGGGGGCTATTTGACTCCCTTATGGAAAGGTTGTGTGTGAATGTGCTTAGAAGGATCTAGAATCCAGCATCACTCCAGGCTTCTGCCACTGTCCCGCTAGGCTGATAGATACTTGGTGGCTGGAGACAAGAAGGGAGAAACAAAATTGAATTGAATGGCTGAGTTGTTTTTCTTTTTCTTTTTCCTTTAAATTCATGAGAAAGAATTCATATGAAGTTCATCATCTAATTAAAGACCAAGGAGTAACTGATGGCCTTAGTGTGTCAAATTAAATCCATTTTTGTATTTTTAAAAATAGAGTTTGTTATATTTAAAATAATTTTTACAGATAAGATGCTGTAAAAGAGGAGAGCAGCCAAGATGAAAGCCACTGATAGGAGAAAGACAAGAAAGATTAAGGATCCTGTAAGCAAGGCTGAAGGGAAGTTTCAGGGAAGAGTTTTAGGGAGGTTTTTCTTGTGATTACTTATTTCTCAAGAGACCATAAGGGTGATGGATGGTTTTAGAACTTGAGCCATGATGCCTGATTGTGTTATATTTGTTTCCCTTTAGAAAGACATTCAAATGTCACAGCAGTCTGTGTCGTTTGACTACCTTAAAATGGGTAGCTGCCATTAGGTGGCAGTGTTTGCATGTTTGTGCAGTCGAGTTGTTTCCAAGAATGTTATGTTAAGCATCCAAAGAAAAGGATTAAGAAGTCAAAGAAAACCAGTTTTGTTTAAAATACACACATACACAAGCACCTACAAACACTTCTTTATTCAGACATCAGTGCTTTCGATATGGTTGGCATATGGATAAATCCAGAGTCTACAGGAAACATTAAAAGACAAGATCTACATATAAAGCAAGCAAGAAAGTAAAATACTGCCTTTTTTAGATGCTGCCACTTCCTTTTAATTTTTTCTTCTTATTGACAATTGCCGTTTATTACAGTGTTAATATTGCTGGCCTGTTCTTAGTCTTCACTTAGAGTATTGAGTCCTTGTAGGGTCTTCGCTCTATGAAACTCTGGAGGCACTTTCTTGCTAGTCTGATTGTTTTAATAACTTGTATGGTGTAAGTCAGCAAGAAACAAGGTGCTTCAGAGCTAAAGGCTTCAGACTGCTTAACTGTTTTTTTTCTAATATCTTATTATTTTAAAATATTTATTTATTTATTTTTTGCTGCATTGGGTCTTCGTTGCTGCATGGCTTATTCTAGTTGCAGCGAGCGGGGGGCTACTCTTCGTTGCGGTGCGCGGGCTTCTCACTGTGGTGGCTTCTCTTGTTGTGGAGCATGGACTCTAGGCATGCAAGCTTCAGTAGTTGTGGCACGCGGGCTCAGTAGTTGTGGCTCGTGGGCTGTAGAGTACAGGCTCAGTAGTTGTGGCGCATGGGCTTAGTTGCTCCACAGCATGTGGGCTCTTCCTGGACCAGGGCTTGAACCCATGTCCCCTGCTTTGGCAGGTGGATTCTTAACCCCTGCGTCACCAGGGAAGCCCTAATTGTTGAATTAATAACTTATCTTCCTATATATATCTTTAAAAAAATCTCTTTAATTATGGAAGTAGTCTTTCTTTTTACTTATTTTCCACAGATAAAAACTGAAACTTCAAAAAAAGAAAGATGGGCAAGTTTTGTACATCTTTTGCATTGGCAGCTGTGTAAGATAAAAGAAAGGTAACTCACTGTGAACACATTTTGGCTCCTGACGATCATCACTTTCTTTTCCCTGAAAGCTCATGGATAGTCTTTTTTTTTATTATTTGACGATAGTAGTAATAACAATAATAACAAACACAATTTATGGTGCTTACTATGTGTCAGGCACTAGGGGCTTCACACGTAGGAATCCATATAATCCTTGCAACTACCCTATAAAGTATTTACTAGTGTTCTCATTTTACACTCAAATAAAATGAAGCACAGTGATGTTAAGAAATATGCAGAGGCCACACATCTAGTACGTGGTGGGTGCAGGGTTAGAACTCAAGTTGTCTGGTACCACTGTGCTGTGGTAGTTGCTTTCTCAACTTTTAGTTATAATTTTATAATTTATATATCAATTTATATTGATAAATTTTTTTAAATAAAATGAAGTGTTATTGTCATATGATGTTATTACATTTGATTTTAGTCTTTGTGTTCTGGTTATAGTGCATTTTTGAAGGTTAGAATAAGAGTAAAAATATTTCGTTTAAAAATTTGTGAAGATATGGAGAATTTATTACATGCTACCTAGGTTCTGAGAGAAATTAAGGCCTCCTTATTGGCTGCTATACTAGAAATGAATTGGTAAGTACTGCTATCGTGGTGCTGAATTTCACTGCATTAAAGTGCCAGGCAGGAAGATTTTGCCTGTTGCATCTCTATAGAGTAGGTGTTTATATAAGTTTGTGTAATTGATACCAGTCAGCAATAGGAGAGTCTGAAGACAGCTCTTACAGACATATTAGAGCCCAACAATACTTTTGAGAGAAGATTGCCTGTCGGCAACCTGCCAAAAATGCAGAATAATACAGGAATCAAGAATGTAAAAGATGGAGCATCTTAATAAATATCTGTTGATTTGATGTTACTTGGTTATAAGTTATTTAAAGATTATCATTCTTGTGCCACTTCGGTTATCTTTTCCTGTGCCCTTCTTCTCATAATTAGCCAGTCTCCTCTGCTTCCTTCATGCATTTGTGCAAACTGTATTTATGCATGTTAGTGGTGCATTCTTAGGAAGAGAAGATAATGAGATGGTACTGAATAAATGGCCTTTTAGTTGCAGTTACATAGCATATGTAGTCAAACATAAATAATCAGAAATCTCCAAATCATGGCAGTGTTTTATTTATTATATTATCAGATCCATAGGAAATTCTCCAGTATGGTTAGCAAATGAATTTTGCAGCTAATTAACAATTAAATTATTAAGCAAAATTTTCCAGCAACCAAAAGTGCAAGTAAAAAAGATCCTTTTTTTTTTTTTTTAGATGTTGGGGGTAGGAGTTTAGTAATTTATTTATTTATTTTTGCTGTGTTGGGTCTTTGTTTCTGCGTGAGGGCTTTCTCTAGTTGTGGCAAGTGGGGGCCACTCTTCATCGCAGTGCACGGGCCTCTCACTATTGTGGCCTCTCTTGTTGCGGAGCACAGGCTCCAGACGCGCAGGCTCAGTAGTTGTGGCTCATGGGCCCAGTCGCTCCGCAGCATGTGGGATCCTCCCAGACCAGGGCTCGAACCCGTGTCCCCCGCATTAGCAGGCAGATTCTCAACCACTGCGCCACCAGGAAAGCCCCAAGATCCATTTTTATCTATCAATTTGGCAATAAAAATGAATTTTATTCAGTGATAGACGGTGTAGGGAAATGGGCATTCTCATATTCTCTTGGAAGGAAGTTAACTGATAATTTTTCTAGAAGGCAATTTAGCTATATATATGTATCAAAAACCTTTAGGTATTTGTACTCTTTGACACAGCAATCCCACTTATAGGAATTTATATTTAGACAATTCATAAATGTATATAAAGATAATTATCTAAATACTGTTTATAACAATCCCAAATTGAGAAACAACCTACTATCTAATAATGATAATTTATTAAATTTTGATAACTGTCTAAAACAAAAATATGCAGGAGAAAAATGTTCAATGACATAGAAAGATGTTTTATATCTTTTAATAATACATTTTGTATATTTTAACTATATGTCTATATATTATTAGATATAAATATAAAAGATAATATATCTTTTAACAATATATTTTAAGTTAGAAGGTTACAAAACTGTGTATATACTATAATCATATTTTGGGGAAAAAATACTGTGGAGTAAAAACAACAGAAGAATATATATCAAATGTCTAGCAGGATTTATCTCTGGTGGTAAGCTTACAGGTGATTTTATTTTCTTCTTTATGCTTTTTTAACTTTCAAAGTTCTACATAAACCTATATTATATTTGTATATGTGAAATATATTAACAGTTATATATTTTCCCAGAAAAAAGTAAACTAACACTTCATTGTTACTCTAAAAACTAGGTAATCAATTATTGTATCAACATACCTTGAAAGAGTCCTTTTACAAATAAATAGGCCAACTTCCTCTTCCAGATAAGAAAGTAGAATATATCAGACCTACTTCCGCATTGAGACCAACTAGAAATGCCGGATAAATCCCAAACATTTTGGGGGGAAATGTTTGTTTGAAGATATTGGAGAGCTACAAAGCAACAAGGCTTGATGCCAGTATTTCCAAAAGAAATATAAATGCATTGAGATTAGTCCAGTATTCTGCAATGCTTGTCCTTTGAGTGATTTACTAATTTGGAAGCAGCAGTTGAGAGGTTGAGAGACTGAGCAAAAATTATGATTGAAAGACTAAAAATCTAAGTAGAACTTTCAGTTATTTCTATTCACTGGGGAGTTCAAATTTAATGCCCATTAAAGAGCAAGAGCTTTGATAAATCATGAAGGATTTTATTTGGGAATCCTGAAGGACTATATTCTAAGAATAATGGCAAACTGGAAAAGAAACCATCATAATGACTGAAACTGCTTTGAAATATTGATAGATCAATCATGATTGAATTAAGGTAATCAGCCTCTATTCTTTCCGACAGAAGCATAAGTAAATACTCTGTGGAAGCAGATAACATCTAAAGCCTCAGTTTATTCCTCCAATGTTCCTTCAAAATGCTTGTATTGAATAAAAAACCTTACTAAGCATACCAAAGATCAGGCTCAAAAAAGAAAAACCAAGAGAAAAAATAGACAAAAACAAATAAACCATTAGACAATCCAGGTACTGGATGAATCAGACATGGACTTAAAAATGACTGTTATTGATATTTTCAAAATATAAATGATGAGATAGGGAATTTGAACAAAAAAATAGAAAAAATACTGAAAAATAAAAAAAAAAACTAAAAACTCATGGTGAATTTAACACCAAATTAGAAACAGCTGAAAAATAAGTGAATTGGAGGATGAGTCAGCAGAAAATATTCAGACTGAAGCATGGAAAAGAAAAACACAGAAACAACACCAGAGATATATAAAACACTGTTAAAACATCTAATGTATGTGTAATTGGAGTCCCAGAAGGAGAAAGGCGAGAGAATAGAGCAGATACAGTAGTCGATGAGAAACTGAGTATTTTTCATGCAAACTAGAAGACATCAATCTATAGATACAAGAAGCATCACAAACCCCAAGCAGTATGAATACAAAGAAAACCACACCTAGGTGCATTATAATAAAACTGCTGATAAACAAAGACCAAAAAAATAAAAGGAATAGAAAAACACCTAAAAGCAGTCAGGGACAAAAAAGTCAAATTTACTGTCAAAGGAGCAATGACAACTCTGACAACTAACATCTCAAGAGAAGTGATCAAAGCCAGAAAGCAATGAAAAAGTAAAAAGTGTTCTAAAAGAAAATATCTTCCAACCTAGCGTTCTTTACCCAGTAAAAATATCATTCAAATATTTTGAAGGATAAAATAAAGATGTTTGAAGTCAAACAATCAAACAAACAAAAACAGAAAAACAGAAAAAAAAACTTGTTTCTAGCAGATCTGCACTAAAAGAAATACTAAATAGTAAAAAGAAAAAAATCCAATACAGAAACATGGTAATTCAGGTAGAAATGAAAAGCAATGGAAAGGGGCAGAAAACTTGTTTGAAGAAAAATGGCTGGAAGCTTCTCAGACCTGGGGAAGGAAACAGACATCCAGGTCCAGGAAACACAGAGAGTTCCAAATAAGATGACCCCAAAGAGATTCATACCAAGACATATTATAATTAAAATGTCAAAAGTTAAAGATAAAGAGAATATCTTAAAGACACCAGGGGAAAAACAACTTGTTATGTACAAGGGAACTGCCATAAGACTATCCCCTGATTTTTTCAGCAGAAAATTTGCAGACCAGTAGGGAGTGGCACAATATATTCAAAGTATTGAAAGGAAAAAACTTCCAACTAAGAATATCCTACCTGCAAGGTTATCATTCAGAAGTGAAAGAGATAAAGAGCTTTCCAGACAGGCAAAAGCTAAAGAGGTTCATCACCACTAAACTGACCTTATGAGAAATGTTAAAGGGACTTCTTTAAGCTGAAAAAAAAAAGGCACTAACTAGCAACAAGGAAATGTATGAAAGTAAAAGTATCACTGGTAAAGGCACATATATAATAAAGGTAGTGGATTAACCACTTATAAAGCTAATATGAAGGCTGCAAGTCAAAAGGACTAAAATTAACTATAACTACAATTATTATTTAAGGTTTACACAAAATAAAAAGATGTAAAATATGATATCAAAAACATAAAACAGAGAGAGAGGGAGTAAAAATGTAGTTTTTAGAATGTGTTCAAACTTAAGTTGCTATCAACCTAAAATAGACTGTTATTTATATAGGTGGTTGTTATATGTGAATCTCGTGGTAACAATAGGCCAAAAAACATAGTAGATATACAAAAGACAATGAGAATGGAATCCAAACATAACACTAAAGAAAGTCATCAAACCACAAGGGTAGGGACAAAGAGAAAAAGAAACAGAGAACTACAAAGACAACCAGAAAACAACCAACAAAATGGCAATAAGTACATATCTATCAATAGTGTAAGTGGACTAAATGCACTGATCAAATTACACAGAATGGCTGAACGGATAAAAAAGGGAGATTCATTCATATGTTGCCTACAAGAGACCTATTTCAAATACAAGGACACACACAGACTGAAAGTGAAGGGATGGAAAAAGATATTCCATGCAAACAGAAACAAAAAGAAAGATGGTGTGCCTGTACTTATATAAGACAAAAATAGGCTTTAAAACAAAGATTGTAATAAAAGAAAAGAAGGGCATTACATAGTGATAAAGGGGCCAATCCAACAAGAGGATATAACATTTGTAAATATATATGCATCCAACATAGGAGCACCTAGAGGTGTAAAGCAAATATTAACAGAACTAAAGGGAGAAATTGACAACAATAGGATAATAGTAGGGGACTTTACTCCCCTACTTACATTAATGGATATATCATCCAGACAGAAACTCAATAAGAAAAACATCAATGTTAAATGACATATTAGACCAGATAGGCTTAATACATATGTATAGAACATTCCATCCAAAAGCAGCAGAATATATATTCTTCTCAAGTGCACATGGAACATTCTCCAGGATAGGTCACATATTAGGCCACAAAACAAGTCTCAATAAATTTAAGCAGACAGAAATCATATCAAGCATATTTCCAACCAAAATAGTATGAAATTAGAAATCAGTTACAGGAATAAAACTGGAAAAAGCACAAATATATGGATATTAAACAACTAATGGGTCAACAAAGAAATCAAATGGGAAATCTATAAATACATTGAGACAAACGAAATTGGAAATACAACATTACAAAATCTGTGGGATGTGGCAAAAGCAGTTCTAAGAAGGAAGTTTATAGCAATACAGGCCTACCTCAAGAAACAAGAAAAATCTCAAATCCTTTACACCCAGAGGAAAGAGAAAAAGAAGAACAAATGAAGCCCAAAGTTATTAGATGCAAGACAAGAATAAAGATCCGAATGAAAATAAATGATAGAGATTAAAAAACAACAGAAAAATCAATGAAAGAGATGGTTTTTTGAAAAGATAAACAAAGTGGATAAACCTTTAGCTAGACTCACCAAGATAAAAAGAGATAGGGCTCAAATGAATAAACTAAGAAATGAAAGAAGTTACAACTAATGCCACAGAAACACAAAAGATCATAAGAGACTACTAAGAACAGTTACACACCAACAATTGAATAAATCAGAAGAAATAGATAAATTACTAGAAACATACAGTCTTTCAAGATTGAGTCATGATAAAACAAAAAATCTGAATATACCAATTACTAGTAAGGAGATTGAATCAGTAAAAAAAAAACCTCCCAACAACCAAAAGCCTATGGTCAAATGGCTTCACTGGTGTATTGTACCAAAAATTCAAAGAAAATTTAATATATGACCTCTCAAACTCTTCCAAAAAATTGAAGAGGAAAGAACACTTCCAAACTCATTTTACAAAGCCAGCATTACCATGATACCAAAACTAGATAAAGATACCACAAAAAAGGAGATTATAGGCCAATATCCCTGATGAATATAGATTCAAAAATTCTCAACAAAATATTAGCAAAGTTAAGTCAATATTGTACAGAAAGGATACACTATAATCAAGATGGATCATACACCATAATCAAGTGAGATTTATTCCAGGGATGCAAGAATGATTCAACATCTGCAGTTCAACCAATGTGATACACCACATTAATAAAATGAATAAACAAAATCATATAATCATATCAATAGATGTCAAAACAGCATTTGACAATATTGAACATCCATTAATAATAAAAACTCTTGACAAAGTGGGTATAGAGGGAATGCACCTCCACATAATAAAGGCCATATATGACAAACCCATGGCTAACATCATACTGAACCGTGAAAACCTAGCTTTTCCTCTAACATTTGGAACAAGACAAGGATGCCCACTTTCACCACTTTTATTCAACAAAGAATTGGACATCCCAGCCCCAGCAGTTAGGCAAGAAAAAGAAAGAGATATCCAAGGTGGAAAGGAAAAAGTAAAATTGTCCCTATTTACAGATGACATGGCTATATATAGAAAACCCTTTAGGCTATACCAAAAAACTATTAGAACTAATAAATGAATTCAGTTGTAGGATACAAAATTAATATAGAGAAATCTATTCCATTTTTATACACTGATAATGAACTATCAGAGAAGTTAAGAAATCAATCCCATTTACAATTACATCAAAACAATAAAATACCAAGGAATAAATTTAACCAAAGAGGTGAAAGGCCTGTATACTGAAAACTATAAGACACTGATAAAAGAAATTGAAGAAGATACAAATAAATGGGAATATATTCTATGCTCATGGATTGGAAGAACTAATATTATTAAAATGTCTATACTACCCAAAGCAATCTACAGATTCAGTTTTAGCTCTATCAAAATTCCAATGGCTTATTCCATAGAACTAGAACAAACAATTCTAAAATTTGTGTAAACAAAAGACCCTGAATAGCCAAAGCAATCTTGAGAGAGAACAAAGCTGAAGGTATCATGTGCCCTGATTTTAAACTATACTACAGAAGCTACAGTAATCAAAACAGCATGGTATTGTCATAAAAATAGACACACAGATTAATGGAACAGAATAGAGAGACCAGAAGTGAACTCACACATACATGGTCAATCATTTAGGCCAAAGAAACCAAGAATATACAATGGGAAAAGGACAGTCTCTTCAATAAATGGTGTATTTTTCTTGAATAAATGCTCTCTGGGTTACTGCAGCTTTTGGTTACGTTCTGGAGTTCTGAAAAATTTGATACTGACAGTTTTTTCCATCACTTTTATGGAGGGGCAGAATTTTGGAGTTCCTTACTCCACGATTTTCACTGATATCCTCAAGCGTATAACTTATAGTCAAAGAATATATTGCAATAAAGTTATAAAATTATTGTAGTGTATAAAAATATTGTCTACATAAGAATGATAATACAATATATCAAATATGTGAAGTGTAGGTAAATCTGAGCTTAGATAATCTTACATTCATATATTAGAAAAAAAGAGGCAGAAAAACACTGAGCTATATATTTAACTTAAGAAGTTAGAAAATTAAATGCAAATAAGATTGAAGGAAGGAAAGGATAAAGGGAAGAAATTTATCAAATATAAAAAATTGAATAATAATAAATAATAAAGAAAATTCAAATGTTTGTTCCTTGTAAAGATGAATGTAATTGATAAGCTATTTTCAAAGTTTATAAATAATATAAAAGGAAGTTAAAAATAATCAATATCAGGGATGAAAATGACAATGTCTACTAAGGTTAAATGTAAGCATATCCAAAGACCCTGCAATTCTCCTCTTAGGTGGACACACATAACATACGTACACCTAAAGACATGCACAATAATTTTTATGGTGGCACTATGAACAAATTCATAAGTGGAAAAAATCCAAGTGTCTGTCAACAGTATAATGGATAATTATATTCTGGTACATTTATACTATGGGATTCTACATGGCAATGACAATGAATGAGTCATAATTATACCACAGCATGGAGGAATCTTAGAAAGCAGAAAATTTATTAATAGAGTTAAAAGAATATTTCTGTATAATTCCATTTGTTTGAAGTTCAAAAACTTATCTATGGTAATAGAAGTCAGGATAATGGCTAACTCTGGAAAGGAGGAGGTATATTGATATCGAAGCCCTGGGGGAGAGGAACAGTGCTTCAGAGTGCCCATGAAGTCCTATTACTTGAACTGGGTGATGGTTACATGGGTGGGTATATTTTGCCAAAATTCATTATGCTGCCCATGTGATTCTCTATATGTATACTTCAACCAAATGGGGGTTTATTAAAAAATACATAAATTCCCTGAAAACAATGAAACATTTAGATTTATATATTGACAGTGGCAGTGGGAAGACAGCTTTTGGGCAGGGGACCCTTAGTTTTGCCTCTCAAATCATGTCATTCAGGTCCCTCCTCTTAGAGCTATCTCCTCACGTTCCTGATATAGGCTCCATTATTCTCATACTTGCACTTTTAATTTTACTTCCCTTGCAGGATTGCTTTAGGGAAGCTCATGGTTAACCTGTTGCCAATTACAAGGATGTTAAATACTACATATTCTGTAATATATTAAAAACATGAAATATAATTGTTTGCAAAGAAGAACAACAAAATAATTTAAAACCATAAGAAGGATAGGAGTATTTAAAAAACTTGTCTTACAGGCAGGTGGCAAAAGTTTTTAAGTATAGATTTTTGCTAGTATATGAACCTCACGTTGACAACTTATATGTCATTTCATGTTATTCAAGACCTGTGTTTAGACTTAGAGGATTCCTGTCTACAGCTTCACTTTTCTTTTATACAAGCACACTTCTGTGAAAACCAAGAAGTTAATAGTTAATACATTTTGTAGGTCTAGTGGAAAAAGTCTTTTATGTTATGGATCAATGGTGAATGCCAAAGACTTGCTGTAGCTAGACTTAGGTGCATTATACTTCTCAGGAGAAAAGAGGGAGACTGGTAATAAGATTTATTACATGTAAAGTGTAGTACTTGTGTGTGTGTATGTGATTAGCTTATTTAATCCTCCTAGACAGCATACAAAGTAGATATTAGTACTTCTAATTCACAGACAAAAAATTTTGAGGCTCAGATGATCTAACTTCCTACGATTGCATAGCTAGTAAATAGATATGAGATTTAATCCCTGTGTGCTTGGCTCCAAGCTCATGTTTTAACTGTGATGCCACATAGTTTCTTTGAAATTATATGCCATTTAATTTTTTCATTTTACTTTCACCATCTATCCATTCATCCATCCATCTGCCCATCTATCAACATTCATATGTTGAATAAAGAGTGAGTGACAGATACTAATTTAATACAAAAATCTGATAAGCCATTCAGATTATTTACACAAACTAGACTATTTACAAAGGCCTTAAGTCATGTATGAGGCATGTGGTTCTCTCTCATCACCAATACACACATATTTCTTCCTTCATCACGTACCTCATGAATTACTGGAATTCTACTTATTTTCTTTGCTTTTTTTGTGTCTGTATGAATCTCCATTTAGATTGCTGTTGAATTTAGAGGTGATTCAATGAAGATACAGGTGATTTCTACGCCTAGGGATGTATTAAAAATTGTGTCACATTTTCCTGAAGCTGTTTCAGAAAAATGTGTGTTTAATCATGAAATATCAATATAATGATCGTTTTGGGCTTTGTGGTAAATCCTTGCACTTGTGTGACTGGAGAAATAAAATGTGTATGTTTATGTTGCTGGGATTTTGATTTTATATGGACTGTTTTTCTCATTTATCCTATTTTAAAACATCTACAAGCAGTCAGTATGTTCACAAAAGGCAGAATAATCACGAGAGTAATTATACTTACTTGAGTAAAAGCCTTAAAAGTCCTTGCATCAGTGGGCACTAGATTAATTGTATATTCTATTACTTTACCAGCATTTGATTTTAATGCTGTGGTCTTGACTGTCTCTTGGCATGGAGGTCAGGATGTTAAACCTCTATTTTTTACAGTTGAAAGAGACTACTCAGGTATCTGTTACCAGGAAAGCAAGTTCTTCCTTACTCACTGAGATTTAAAAAAAACCAAAACACTAGTATAAAATATAACTGTAAAAGAGAGTCAAATCATTATTCAAAATTTTGCTGTAGCTAAAAAAAATTTTGAGATGCCTTTTATTGCCCTGAAATTTCTCTCAAAGCCAGTTAATCAATTCACACAAGGATTAATTTCAATGTATCTTGTTTTCAACTTACTGAACTGTACTTCTGAAGAGTCTAAATTCAATAAATTCTAGAGGAGGGCTGAGAATTGGTATTAAAAATAAATCTTCCAGGGGCTTCCCTGGTGGCTCAGTGGTTGAGAGTCCGCCTGCCGATGCAGGGGACACGGATTCGTGCCCCGGTCCGGGAAGATCCCACATGCCGCGGAGCGGCTGGGCCCGTGAGCCATGGCCGCTGAGCCTGCGCGTCCGGAGCCTGTGCTCCGCAACGGGAGAGGCCACAACAGTGAGAGGCCCGCGTACCGCAAAAAAAAAAAAAAAAAAAATCTTCCCAGGTTGTTTTGATGGACAGCCAAGTTTGGGATCCAGTGGTATATTCAGTATGGTATTGAGGATGATGCTTAATTAGGAATGTTAATTTTGCCAATGAGCCCTTGTTGTTTCTGTAATAGGTCCTGCTTACCTGCTTCTGTCTCCTCTAAGCATCATATGATAGTTGCAATAGTTAGGCTGGGTGCACTTGAGGCCAGGAAATGGGGACTCAATGGGAGTTTTAATGGTCTTATTAGGTCTTTTTGACCTGGGAGCACTTTCTTGGGTCACAAGACTTTATACCCTAGCAAAGACCCCAGAAGCTGGGGCAAACTTGCTATTGAGGTGGCTAATGGAAACATGGAAATATGACGACTTCTCAGTAAAACAGAACCGCCCAGGTTGCCCTGGCAGACTGTATAGGTGGGAAGACAGAGGCTGAGGGAAGTGAACATCCTGGAACGGATATATTATGTGAAGCACTGAGGCTGCTCTTCCCCAGGGCTACTTGGAGTCAGTGACTGAGTATGGCAGGAATACTTAGTTCCATGTAGGATAAAGAAGTCCTCTGACAGTCAGCTGTGGCTTGAGGCCTCCCTGATGTCCTTGCTTAGATAGCACAGCGTTCCAGGATGCTTCCCCTCAAACTTGCCTCAGATTTGCATAGAGATTGACAGCTCCCTGAGCCTTCCTTGACTCCTCCTACCTCCATTTTCACTTATACAAGCATTTCTTCTAATAATACACCAGTTTTTAGTAGTTAAAAATCAATTGAAAATCTGTCCTTGGGAGTTTAGAGACAAGTACCCTACACTTGCTTAGCTATCTGATTAGTCAACTCGGCTCATTGAAGTTAATGTGAGAACAAGGTCTCTGTCAATAAGGTGTCTCAGTTACTGCCATAGCTACCCTGCAGAGAGGTAACTGGGGTTTATGATGATTTCCTCATGCCCAAATTACAATTACAATAAAAGTATTCAATTATGTCTCATGCGGTTTTATATTTAGTTATACTTTATTATGTTCTAGTTATTATCATAAATACAGTGATTCTCTCTTTAATAGACAGATTACCTAACCAAAGTACCTTGACCTATATCTAAATACCATACAGAACAAAAGCACTAACTATCATGTTTAAAGATTATGATGTGTGGGAAAAAGAAAAGATGATTTGGAGAAAACACATCCCATAGTTTTAGTTAAAATATGAGTAAGTGACATTTAAAAAATCTCAAAGTATTTCCTATATGGGTGGATACGTTACATGTGTGATGTGTGTCACCACACATTTGCCCAAACCCATAGAATGTACAACACCCAGTGAACTCTAATGTAAATTATGGCCTTTTGGTGATAATGAGGTATCAAAGTAGGTTCATCAGTTGTAACAAATGTACCACTCTGGTGAAGAAGTTGGTAATGAGTGGAGGTAAAAAGTATATGGGAAATCTTTGTACCTTCCTCTCAATTTTGCTGTGAACCTAAAATTGTTCTAAAAAATGCAGTCTATTTAAAAAAGAAAGAAAAAGACTCAAAATATTTAACTTTCACTAGCTTTTAATTTGCTGGAGAAAAAAACCTGAGCTGGGATGGAATTTGTTAATTGTGTTTCTAAATGGGGTAGTTTTCTAGGCAGATTCTCATTTTCCTTAGTGTAACCCTAATCTGAGAAGTTATTTAAAGGACTAGTTGTATCCATGAAAACCAAGGTGTTAGCTTTCATTCCATGTGACTATATGGATTTCATACATATGATACCCTTTAAAGGAGGTTCTGCAGCCCAATCTTGAGATCTGTTACACTTCCAAATGCTTGGGACAGCAAATGCTCCACTCTATAACATCTATGTAAAATAAAACCTTCACTTTTTTCTCTCCAGAATGAAGAGGGAAATTCAGTCTTTCAAAAGTTATCTTCTTTTATGTGCCTATACACATACAATTTCAATTGAAATATACAATTTCACTTATCATTTACTTCTACTTTCACTGATTTTTGAAAATTCTATTGAGGATTAATTTCCCCCCTTCATCAGCTGCCTTTAAAATATTTTCTCTTAGCTCTTTTACAATATCACCATGTATTGGTAATGTACAAAAGAATATGTTTTGGAAAAAAATATATGTACACATGTGTATATCTCACTTTCTGGAGATTATATCACTGAAAGTATTATTTCAATAAAGGAGAAAATAGGCCTAAGTTATCTAAGATGTAAATGAGTCATTGTTTAATCCTGCCTCTATTTTCTAACGATGAAGAACACACTAATTTTGTGATTTCCAAATACTGACATCTTAACCCCCCAAACTCACCTCACAGAACTCTCCTTTCTGATCTATATATCTATATGTGTACTGTCTGTCCAGTTCTCATATATGTAGCCCACTTCTTATTTATATTGACAATTTTTCCATGCCAGTCACACTTTGAATTTTCCCAGCTTGGAACCTGTATTTCATGAGACACTGCTGGCAAAGCCCCTGTCAGGCGAATGGACACCTCTCATTCAATGCCCTCTTGACTCAAGCTCATAATCTCCAGTCATCTCAGTTTACAGGAGGAAATACAGATACCTACAATAGCATTTAAGTAGAAAGTCTGATGGAAAGCTGCAAAACAGCCTCGTTATTGAACTGCCATCTGCTGGGAAGTCCGTTCTCAATTGTCTTCAACGACTTTACACAAGATTGACCACAGACTAAATCACTTGCTTTGTTTTCTCTAACTACGAATTTAGTCACTTTCACAGGCCCGTATGAATGGCTGTGACCTTGTACCGAAAAGTCCCTATGTTTTGGCATTTATTTTCTGAGTTGCGTGAAAGATTCTTTACTGCCAGTGAGGGTGGGCAGTAGGGCACAATGGTAGTGGGGGTCAGGGTTAGTAATTTTTAGCTTGTGACCTTGAGAAGATTATATAATCTTTGATGTTTAATTTCAGAGCATGAGCATAATAATACCCACTCTCTAGGATTGTTGTGAGAGTTAAATGAAATCATGTCTGTGAAGTATTTAGCCAGTGCCAGTCTCCTCCTCTCTCTTTGCTCCCTGTCAGTAGACCTCCTCCGTTGCATGTATGTTCTGTACATGTGAATCTGCAGCATGATATAGTACATTCAGTGCTCACATGGCTCCTGCTCTGACTGAGTGATACATTCTAATGCATTTCACTTTGATTGTATTCCCTTCTCTACTTCACACCAACAACTGCCCCCTCCCCACTCACCACCTGCCTAGAATTGGCCAGGTTGTATGCTGACTTGTGATTATGGACTTCTTAATATCACTGCTTTCTCTATTCATTTGCCTCTCATCCTTCCAGCTCCTTTTCACTTGCCTGTCATGGGAAGAAACTAGAGATGGATTTACTGTTAATCTAATACAGCTTAAGTTTCACAGCCCCTCACTGGCAAGGGCACCTTTGAAGGCTCTGGGAGGGAATCTAGTAATGCTTTTATATGGCTATATATGTTTGTAAAATTTGCAAAGTAAGTCACTTTAATCACCATCAGTTAAAACTTTTCTCTTTTTTCCATCACGTTTCCCCTCCGTCCCATTTCTTCTCTTGTCAGGTGGATTCGGAATTATTGTGGATATTTTTGGGATCTGGCTAAGGAGAAAATGAGATGGATCGTCATTTAGTCTGGATTTAGTAGGCTGTAGATGACTCTCAAGTCACTTCTATATATAGTTAAACTATTGTTAGGCCATCTGGTGTAGGAATGGCTTCCAGGAAAGGTACTACTTCATCCAGATTCACGACCAAAGTGAATGTGAATGTGTTCTCTGGTGCTTATTGTTGTGAAGCTAGAAAAAATATTTGTAAATCTGTTAACAAAATAAATTTCCATCAACTTTTGTAGAAGAAAGACTGAATTATCATTTTACCCTCTCTAGAAAATAGTAGTACACAATTATCATAAAAGTGGATCGAAGAATAGGAGGCAAGACTGTAGAAAATGTATAGTATTGTACAGTTAATAAGAATACTGTTATTTTTCTAGATTTTATAATTTTTATGTTGCATATCAATTTTTAAAATTTTAAAGGTGATTTATTTTCTCATTTTCAATAGAGATTAACTTGTGTATCTAATTTTATATTTTTAATATGATATTAGTTTTCATGAAGTTTTATATATAAATTTATATATACTGTGAGGCCCACAGAATCTGAATCTGCTCCTGTAGTAACAAGTAACAAGGCAAGAAGTGACTGGCTGGGAAGGTGGGGTGGGGATGGTTGTTACTGCTTGAATCTTGTACTGAGTGAGAAATTTTCGAGCATGTTGCCAATGATAACATCTCCTACGAAGAGTCAATGTTAATTAACTAGGATGGGAATGTGGACTGAAGATTGTGGCTTATTATTACAGTAAATAAGTATTTTTGCCTCACAGATATTTAGCATTTTATATAATCTAACCTAGTAGTCTTTTTCTTTTTTTTCTTTTGTATTTTTATTGCAGTATAATTGCATTACAATGTTGTGTTAGTTTCTGCTGTGCAACAAAGTGAATCAGCTATATGTATACATATATCCCCATATCCCCTCCCTCTTGAGCCTCCCTCCCACCCTCCCTATCCCACCCATCTATAACCTAGTAGTCTTTTTCTTTATGACTTCTCAGTTTGGGGTCTTACCTAGTCCACCAGAAGACTATAAAAAGATATTCTATATTTTCTTCTAGCACTTTTATGTTTTTACCCCTGTATTTAGCTCTTTAGTGTATCTGAAGTTTATTGTATATTTGGTGTGAGATGCAGATATTTACTATATTTTCCCTTCAAATATGGCAAGTCTCTTTACTGAATAGTATGTCTTTTTCCCCAGTAGTGAGGAACCTTTAAATGAATTTATTATTCCATCTAAATATTTGATAAATTGGTTTATAACAAATTCTGTTGAAGATTTGTTACCAAATCTTCACTTGACTAAACATGTCTAGGATATTTTGAATTGAAAAAATCTATTGGAAATTTGGAGTAAGTGGTGATTTAAGAGAAGTTGATATGAATTTAATGAGAAGAAAATACTCCAGTTTTCTGTAAGCACCTCAAATATTGAAAGCTTACTCTTCTTATTGAAAAGCCATTGAGTTGCTTTTGGTCAAACTTCACTCCCTTTTCCCTTTTCTTTTCTTTTCTTCTTCTTCTTCTTTTTTTTTTTTTTTTTCCTTTAGATCATGGTAAATAGACAAAGGGGAATTTCTGTCCTTTCTTTTAGATTTTTTTTTTTTGATGACTTTCTTCTTCTTTTGGGTTCTCTTTCTAGTCCAGCTTTCTTTCTTTTTTTTTCTTTTAAATGAACACTATGATACTGTATTCTTTGATAAAATACCTAATAAGCTTTTTTCTTTAAATATAAGAAATCATTGACTGAATTTCAAATCTTGTTAGCTTGTTTGTAAATTTCTCATGTTTGTTTTGAATCTGTTGACCCATTAAGAAAGTTTCAAGAATTTTTTTGGTCTTGTACGCATATTTTGTTTTCCGTGTTTAAAAAATAGTTTCATTTGATCATTAGGAAGTGTAGCCCATTCTGTTTTTAACAAATATTAACTTCCTTGAAGTTATTCAGAAAAGGGAAGCTTGGGTCACCTGCAGGGTTAGTGAGTTTCTTTTATCACAACATTGTCTGCTACACTTGTAGTCAAGGTTGTCTAGAGAAACAGAACCAATAGGATATATCTATATCTATATCCTATAAAATATGTAATAAGGAATTGGCTCAGGTGATTATGGAGGCTGAGAAGTCCACAAATCTGTAATCAGCAAGCTAGAGACCCAGGAAAGCCAATGTGTAGGTCCAGTCTAGAAGCCAGCAGACTTGAAACTCAAGAAGAGCTGATGTTTTAGTCTAAGACAAAGGACAGAGGAGACCAATGTTTGAGATCTGGCAGGCAGGAGAAATTCCCTCTTATTGGAGGGAGGATCAGTTTTTTTGTTCTATTGAGACCTTCAACTGACTGAACAAGGTCCACCCACATTAGGGAGGGTCATCTGCTTTACTCAGTCTACCAATTCAAATGTTAATCTCATCTAGAAATGCCTCACAGGCACACTGAGAATATGTTTGAATCAAGCATCTGGGTACCTAGTGGTCCAGTTATGTTGACAAAAAAAATTACACTTGTTACAGGAAATGATGACTAGAACTATAACTTAGTAGATCCCTGATTATTATCCTAGCTCTTGGCTCAATATACAATGTAAAATTTCTCACCTTTTGAGATTATTTAAAGATTTCTATTACTTAAAAATGAGTATCTAAAATATACTAGGTTGAGTTCTCTTTTGGTATTCATTTATCTTGTAATATTTCTTGTATCATTCTGAGTTGGGCATTTTAAAGTTGTCTAAATTGTTCAGTGAACATATTTATAGAGTTAAATAGTTATGATATAAATTTAATATTTATAAGCTTCTATTATTCTTAAAATTAGCTTTCCAAGGGGAGATGGATGAAATATTGTACATACAAAGATGCAATATTATAGACTTTATTTTTAGTATTTTAAAAAAAAGAATCCTTGATATGTGCATTTTTATTTGATTTTAGTTATTAAAACTTTAATTTTACATATTTTACAAAAATATGTGATTACATTAGACTAGAAACTTCCCTAAATTTTACATGGTGATAAAAAGGTATATTTAACCTCATTTATTTTTCAGCAAAGTTCAAAATCTTTTACAAATGTTGGTTCTTACTGTACTTTAGTGACAAAAATTTTATCAAAAATTTCCATTTTGCAAATATTAA
Organism: Stenella coeruleoalba; assembly: GCF_951394435.1. Classification (NCBI taxonomy): domain Eukaryota; kingdom Metazoa; phylum Chordata; class Mammalia; order Artiodactyla; family Delphinidae; genus Stenella; species Stenella coeruleoalba. Next base: position 15,202,225 of record NC_137158.1, on the reverse strand, counting down.
TTAGCACCAGAGGGAATTCAGGGTGTAAATCCAATGTACTGATCACAGCTAGTGTTAGGCTTAGTCACAAGTAGTCAGCTCCGAGGTATATTTTGAAGATTGCTGACAAAAAGTCCCTCTAGTCTGAAATGCCTGCTGTTAGGAGAGTGAAGGGAGAGTTGTCTATCCATTGGTGATTGATCTTCGTTAACAAGAGTGTTTATGGGGGAAAAATTTCCTTTGAGAAGTTTAAGTATATTACTTCCTGTTCAATACCAAATTAATCAAAATAATGTTACCTTAGTACCTGGGAGTTTGGTTTAATAATTAGGAGGAAGGAGGAAAAGCAGGGGAATAAGCAGACTTTAAATTCCTTTTACTAAGATCAAGTTGTCACTGACCAAGGAACACTGGGACATCCTATCTAAATCCTGGTTGTCTACTCTTTCATGAAACATGTTCTCTTATGTAACTGTGTAAGTTTCAATTAAGCTTTGATGAATCTCGTGTTGGAACAAGTATACGAAAGAACAGATATCTAGGTACAGCTGAACATTTCCTTTGTGCATACAGCACTGATTTCCCCTGATGTTCTCACATCTTACTTACAATTCCCTTTGAGTCTACTTTGGAGATTCAGCCTTACAGACATCCTACCAGTGTTTTCTCTGACATCTCTCTAATGGGTCTGCAGAGAAGATATTAGATCTCTGGTGTTTAGCATGATTAGCCGTGGCTGATCACACACAGAGCCAAGGAAACAAAGTTCCCTTTTGGTTGGCATTTTCATGCGCCTCCGGTATCTTTTTGTTCCCCAAGATCCCATGCTGTGTTCCCAGCCTTGTTGCTCGGGCTCCTTGTCTCCCTTTCCTTAGTATTGGGCACCTCTGGTAGTGTAATACAGTCACGTGCACGCTTGCCTTCAGACTTCAAGGATCAGTCTCTGCTGTTACAAGCCAAGGGACAGCAGGCCTAGAGCTGTGTTTTCTCTAGGAGATGCAGAAGCCCTGTATTCCCTCAGTTTGACGCTTGCTGCTCACTGCCTGAAATGCCCCCTCTCCCGACTTGACAATCTTCAGTTATGTACTTCTTTTGTCCCAACATGACTCCAAGAGATATGCTGCCTTTTTGATGCTTCCTTTTGTTCTTAAACTAAAAAAAGTGTTGCAGAGCAATGAGGCCAAAACAAGTGATCAAATGGATGCAGTAAAAAACTGAGTCTAACCTCTTTTTCTCAAACATTGAGATTATTGCCTAGGTTTTCATTTTCAAAACTGTGGGCACAGCTGTGTCACTCCTGTCTTGGAGATGTCAAAAGAAATCTGATGTCTCAGCTGAGCATCAAGTGTTCGTGTGTAGTCAAATCATCCCTCAGATCATTCAGATCTGGTTAGGGTTGAAATGAGACTAAGAATATTTTCTTAGGTTTTATGGTTTCCTGTTTCTAGTGTGAATAGGAACACTGAACAGCTTTTGCTTCTGTGTCTCTGGTTCTTTTGTTTTCTGTTTATTGTATTTCCGGGAATGAGACAAGCACAAAGTTAAGAAACTGACAAGGTGGGGGGAGCTTCAAGATGGCGGAAGAATAAGACGTAGAGATCACCTTCCTCCCCACAAATACATCAGAAATACATCTACGTGTGGAACAACCCCTACAGAACACACACTGAACGCTGGCGGAAGACCTCAGACCTCCCAAAAGGCAAGAAACTCCCCACGTACCTAGGTAGGGCAAAAGAAAAAAGAAACAACGGAGACAAAAGAATAGGGACGGGACCTGCACCTCTGGGAGGGAGCTGTGAAGGAGGAAAGGTTTCCACACTAGGGAGCCCCTTCGCGGGCGGAGACTGCAGGTGGTGGAGGGGGGGAAGCTTCGGAGCCACGGACGAGAGCACAGTAACAGGGGTGCGGGGGGCAAAGCGGAGAGATTCCCGCACAGAGGATCAGCGCCGACCAACACTCACTGGCCTGAGACGCTCGTCTGCTCACCAGCCGGGGCGGACGGGGCTGGGAGCTGAGGCTCGGGCTTCGGTCGGAGCACAGGGAGAGGACGGGGGTTGGCGGCGTGAACACAGCCTGCAGGGGGTTAGTGCGCCTCGACTAGCCGGGAGGGAGTCCGGGTAAAGGTCTGGAGCTGCCAAAGAGACAAGAGACTTTTTCTTGCCTCTTTGTTTCCTGGTGCGCGAGGAGAGGGGATTAAGAGCGCTGCTTAAAGGAGCTCCAGAGACGGGCGTGAGCCACGGCTATCAGTGCGGACCCCAGAGACGGACATGAGACGCTAAGGCTGCTGCTGCCGCCACCAAGAAGCCTGTGTGCAAGCACAGGTCACTGTCCACACCTCCCCTCTCGGAGCCTGTGCAGCCCGCCACTGCCAGGGTCCTGGGATCCAGGGGCAACTTCCCTGGGAGAACGCACGGCGCACCTCAGGCTGGTGCAACATCACTCTGGCCTCTGCTGCCGCAGGCTAACCCCGCATCATGCCCCTCCCTCCCCCACGGCTTGAGTGAGCCAGAGCCTCCGAATCAGCTGCCCCTTTAACCCCATCCTGTCTGAGCGAAGAACAGACGCCCTCAGGCGACCTACACGCAGAGGCTGGTCCAAAACCAAAGCTGAGCCCGAGGAGCTGTGCAAACAAAGAGAAAGGGAAATCCCTCCCAGCAGCCTCAGAAGCAGCGTATTAAATCTCCGCAATCAACTTGATGTACCTGCATCTGTGGAATACCTGAAGAGACAATGAATCATCCCAAATTGAGGAGGCGCACTTTGGGAGCAAAGATATATATTTTTTTTTTTTTCCCTTTTTCTCTTTTTATGAGTGTGTATGTGTATGCTTCTGTGTGTGATTTTCTCTGTATAGATTTGCTTTTACCATTTGTCCTAGAGTTCTGTCTGTTTTTTTTTCTTTCTTTCTTTTTTTAGTATAGTTTTTAGCACTTGTTATCATTGGTGGATTTGTTTTTGGTTTGGTTGCTCTTTCTTTTTATATTACTTTTAAAATATTTTTAAAATAATTTTTTATTTTAATAAATTTATTTTATTTTATCTCTTTCTTTCTTTCTTTCTTTCTCTCTTTCTTTCTTTCTCTCTTACGTTCATTCGTTCGTTCGGTCTTTCTTTTCTTCTCCCTTTTTTTCTGAGCTGTGTGGATGACAGGCTCTTGGTGCTCCAGCCAGGCATCAGGGCTGTGCCTCTGAGGTGGTAGAGCCAAGTTCAGGACACTGGTCCACCAGAGACCTCCAAGCTCCATGTAATACCAGATGGCGAAAATCTCCCAGAGATCTCCATCTCAGCGCCAAGACCCAGCTCCCACTCAATGACCAGCAAGCTACAGTGCTCGACACCCTATGCCAAGCAACAAGTAAGACAGGAACACAACCCCACCCATTAGCAGAGAGGCTGCCGAAAATCATAATGTCACAGACACCCCAAAACACTCCACCAGACGTGGATCTGCCCACCAGAAAGACAAGATCCAGCCTCATCCACCAGAACACAAGCACTAGTCTCCTCCACCAGGAAGCCTACACAACCCACTGAACCAATCTTAGCCACTGGGGACAGACACCAAAAACAACAGGAACTACGAACCTGCAGCCTGTGAAGAGGAGAGACCCCAAGCACAGTAAGTTAAGCTAAATGAGAAGACAGAGAAACACACAGCAGATGAAGGAGCAAGGTAAAAACCCACCAGACCTAATAAATGAAGAGGAAATAGGAAACTACCTGAAAAAGAATTCAGAATAATGATAGTAAAGATATCCAAAATCTTGGAAATAGAATGGAGAAAATACAAGAAACGTTTAAGAAGGACCTAGAAGAACTAAAGAGCAAACAAACAATGATGAAGAACACAACAAACGAAATTAAAAATTCTCTAGAAGGGATCAATAGCAGAATAACTGAGGCAGAAGAACGGATAAGTCACCTGGAATATAAAATAGTGGAAATAACTACTGCAGAGCAGAATAAAGAATAAATCATGAAAAGAATTGAGGACAGTCTCAGAGACCTCTGGGACAACATTAAACGCACTGAGATTTGAATTATAGGGTTTCCAGAAGAAGAAGAGAAAAAGACAGGGACTGAGAAAATAATTGAAGAGATTATAGTTGAAAACGTCCCTAATATGGTAAAGGAAATAGTTAATCAAGTCCAGGAAGCACAGAGATTCCCATACAGGATAAATCCAAGGAGAAACATGCCAAGGAACATATTAATCAAACTACCAAAAATTAAATACAAAGAAAAAATTTTAAAGGCAGCAAGGGAAAAACAACAAATAACATACAAGGGAATTCCCATAAGGTTAACAGCTGATCTTTCAGCAGAAACTACAAGCCAGAAGGGCGTGGCAAGACATATTTAAAGTGATGAAAGGGAAAAACATACAACCAAGAGTACCCAGTAAGGATCTCATTCAGATTCAACGGAGAAATTAAAACCTTTACAGACAAGCAAAAGCTAAGAGAATTCAGCACCACCAAACCAGCTTTACAACAAATGCTGAAGGAACTTCTCTAGGCAGGAACACAAGAGAAGGAAAAGACCTACAATAACAAATGCAAAACAATTAAGAAAATGGTAATAGGAGCATACATATCGATAATTACTTTAAATGTAAATGGATTAAGTGCTCTAACCAAAAAACATAGACTGCATGAATAGATACAAAAACAAGACCTGTATATATGCTGTCTACAAGAGACCCACTTCAGACCTAGGGACACATACAGAGTGAAAGTGAGGGAATGGAAAAAGATACTCCATGCAAATGGAAATCAAAAGAAATCTGGAGTAGCAATTCTCATATCAGAGAAAATAGACTTAAAAATAAAGACTATTACAAGAGACAAAATAGGACACTGCATAATGATCATGGGATCAATCTAAGAAGAAGATATAACAATTGTAAATATTTATGCACCCAACATAGGAGGACCTCAATACATAAGGCAGATACTAACAGCCATAAAAAGGGAAATCAACAGTAACACAACCATAGTAGGGGACTTCAACACCCCACTGTCACCAATGGACAGATCATCCAAAATGAAAATAAATAAGGAAACACAAGCTTTAAATGATACATTAAATAAGATAGACTTAATTGATATTTATAGGACATTCCATCCAAAAAAAACCAGAATACATATTCTTCCCAAGTGCTCATGGAACATTCTCCAGAATAGATCATATATTGGGTCACAAATCAAGCCTTGGTAAATTTAAGAAAATTGAAATCATATCAAGTATCTTTTCTGACCGCAATGCTATGTTACTAGATATCAATTACAGGAAAAAAAAATCTGTAAAAAATACAAACACATGGAGGCTAAACAATACAATACTTAATAACCAAGAGATCATTGAAGAAATCAAAGAGGAAATCAAAAAATACCTAGAAACATATGACAATGAAAACACGATGACCCACAACCTATGGGATGCAGCAAAAGCAGTTCTAAGAGGGAAGTTTATAGCAATACAATCCTACCTTAAGAAACATACATCTCAAATAAACAAGCTAACCTTACACCTAAAGTAATTAGAAAAGAAGAACAAAATAACCCAAAGTTAGCAGGAGGAAAGAAATCATAAGGATCAGCTGAGAAATAAATGAAAAAGAAATGAAGGACACGATAGCAAAGATCAATAAAACTTAAAGCTAGTTCTTTGAGAAGATAAACAAAATTGATAAACCATTAGCCAGACTCATCAAGAGAAAAAGGGAGAAGCCGCAGATCAATAGAATTAGAAATGAAAAAGGAGAAGTAACAACTGACACTGCAGAAATACAAAGGATCCTGAGAGATTACTACAAGCAACTATATGCCAATAAAATGGACAACCTGGAAGAAATGGACAAGTTCCTAGAAATGCACAACCTTCCAAGACTGAACCAGGAAGAAATAGAAAATATGAACAGACCAATCACAAGCACTGAAATTGAAACTGTGAATAAAAATCTTCCAACCAACAAAAGACCAGGACCAGATGGCTTCACAGGCTAATTCTATCAAACATTTAGAGAAGAGTTAACACCTATGATTCTCAAACTCTTCCAAAATATAGCAGAGGGAAGAACACTCCCAAACTCATTCTACAAGGCCACCATCACCCTTTTACCAAAACCAGACAAAGATGTCACAAAGAAAGAAAACTAGAGACCAATATCACTGATGAACGTAGATGCAATAATCCTCAACAAAACACTAGCAAACAGAATCCAACAGCACATTAAAAGGATCATACAGCATGATCAAGTGGGGTTTATCCCAGGAATGCAAGGATTCTTCAATATAAGCAAATCAATCAATGTGATACAGCATATTAACAAATTGAAGGAGAAAAACCATATGATCATCTCAATAGATGCAGAGAAAGCTTTTGACAAAATTCAACACCCATTTATGATAAAAACCCTGCACAAAGTAGCCATAGAGGGAACTTTCCTCAACATAATAAAGGCCATATATGACAAACCCACAGCCAACATCATCCTCAATGGTGAAAAACTGAAACCATTTCCACTAAGATCAGGAACAAGACAAGGTTGCCCACTCTCACCACTCTTATTCAATATAGTTTTGGAAGTTTTAGCCACAGCAATCAGAGAAGAAAAGGAAATAAAAGGAATCCAAATCGGAAAAGAAGAAGTAAAGCTGTCACTGTTTGCAGATGATATGATACTATACATAGAGAATCCTAAAGATGCTACCAGAAAACTACTAGAGCTAATCAATGAATTTGGTAAAGTTGCAGGATACAAAATTAATGCACAGAAATCTCTTGCATTCCTACACACTAATGATGAAAAATCTGAAAGTGAAATCAAGAAAACACTCCCATTTACCATTGCAACGAAAAGAATAAAATATCTAGGAATAAACCTACCTAAGGAGACAAAAGACCTGTATGCAGAAAATTATAAGACACTGATGAAAGAAATTAAAGATGATACAAATAGATGGAGAGATATACCATGTTCTTGGATTGGAAGAATCAACATTGTGAAAATGACTGTACTACCCAAAGCAATCTACAGATTCAATGCAATCCCTGTCAAACTACCACTGGCATCTTTCACAGAACTAGAACAAAAAATTTCACAATTTGTATGGAAACACAAAAGACCCCGAAGCCAAAGCAATCTTGAGAACGAAAAACGGAGATCAGGCTCCCTGACTTCAGACTATACTACAAAGCTACAATAATCAAGACAGTATGGTACTGGCACAAAAACAGAAAGATAGGTCAATGGAACAGGATAGAAAGCCCAGAGATAAACCCACGCACATATGGTCACCTTATCTTTGATAAAGGAGGCAGGAATGTACAGTGGAGAAAGGACAGCCTCTTCGATAAGTGGTGCTGGAAAAACTGGACAGCTACATGTAAAAGTATGAGATTTGATCACTCCCTAACACCATACACAAAAATAAGCTCAAAATGGATTAAAGACCTAAATGTAAGGCCAGAAACTATCAAACTCTTAGAGGAAAACATAGGCAGAACACTCTATGACATAAATCACAGCAAGATCCTTTTTGACCCACCTCCCAGAGAAATGGAAATAAAAACAAAAATAAACAAATGGGACCTAATGAAACTTCAAAGCTTTTGCACGCAAAGGAAACCATAAACAAGACCAAAAGACAACCCTCAGAATGGGAGAAAATATTTGCAAATGAAGCAACTGACAAAGGATCAATTTCCAAAATTTACAAGCAGCTCATGCAGCTCAATAACAAAAAAACAAACAACCCAATCCAAAAATGGGCAGAAGACCTAAATAGACATTTCTCCAAAGAAGATATACAGACTGCCAACAAACACATGAAAGAATGCTCAACATCATTAATCATTAGAGAAATGTAAATCAAAACTACAATGAGATATCATTTCACACCAGTCAGAATGTCCATCATCAAAAAATCTAGAAACAATAAATGCTGGAGAGGGTGTGGAGAAAAGGAACACTCCTGCACTGCTGGTGGGAATGTGAATTGGTACAGCCACTATGGAGAACAGTATGGAGGTTCCTTAAAAAACTACAAATACAACTACCATATGACCCAGCAATCCCACTACTGGGCATATACCCTGAGAAAACCATAATTCAAAAAGAGTCACGTACCAAAATGTTCATTGCAGCTCTATTTGCGATAGCCCGGAGATGGAGACAGCCTAAGTGCCCATCATCGGATGAATGGGTAAAGAAGATGTGGCACATATATACAATGGAATATTACTCAGCCATAAAAAGAAACGAAATTGAGCTCTTTGTAATGAGGTGGATAGACCTAGAGTCTGTCATACAGAGTGAAGTAAGTCAGAAAGAGAAAGACAAATACCGTATGCTAACACATATATAAGGAATTTAAGAAAAAATAAGTCATGAAGAACCTAGAGGTAAGACAGGAATAAAGACACGGACCTACTGGAGAACGGATTTGAGGATATGGGGAGGGGGAAGGGTAAGCTGTGACAAAGCGAGAAAGAGGCATGGACATATGTACACTACCAAACGTAAGGTAGATAGCTAGTGGGAAGCAGCCACATAGCACAGGGTTGTCAGCTCGGTGCTTTGTGACTGCGTGGAGGGGTGGGATAGGGAGCGTGGGAGGGAGGGAGCGCAAGAGGGAAGAGATATGGGAACATATGTATAGTATAACTGATTCACTTTGTTATAAAGCAGAAACTAACACACCATTGTAAAGCAATTATACCCCAATAAAGATGTTAAAAAAAAAAAAGGATAAGACCTGTTGCTCTGATTGGAAATAGAGGAAAATGTAGTAGTACCATATGAAATCCTGGCTGCTTAGCTTCTGAGCTCTGTGACCTTGGGGAGTTCTTATCTATAAAATTCATTTTTATTTATGAAGACGACGATGATCCAGTCAGGTTCTGTTGTTTTTACTAGCCCTTTGAACTTCGCAAATTGATACAATCCTTCTGCTTTAGTTTTTGTGTTTTTCTGGCTCATAGTAAGTACTCACAAAATTTAACTATTAGGTTGTGGTCTTTAATATAGTGGACTCTACACAGAAGGATGGTTGGCATCTGTTGGGTGTGTACTTCCTGTCATATTCTAGAATTGTTGCTGCTTTAATCAGGGTTTCTTTGTTGCTAAAAAAAAAAAAAACACTCCAGTTAGTCTTTCAAAAAAGTTATTAAGTTACATTGGTTTATGAAGTGATATTAGCTGAAATCACATTGCCAGATTGTTCCAGGATAATCCTGTTCGCTATGTTGCAGGGTACAGGTTCCAATCCATACTGCCAATACTGGGTATGCCCACTGGGAGGGGCGTGTGACTGGCAAGGAAGCCTAGGTCACATGTCTGCACTCTAGACGTAAGGACGGTTGAGGTTCTTGGCTTCTAGTTTCAGGAGAAGGGGCCATAAGGCTGGAAATTTCCGAAACTTTGGAAAGGTGTTCAAAAAGTGCTGGATAATCAGAAAATATAATAATAAACACTATAAGCCCTTTACATAAATGATCTATTTTAATCTTCACAACTAGCTGGTAAAATGTCATCATTATTGCCCTTTTCTGGACAATGCAGGGTCTGAAATATAGTAGAACCTTTTCAAAGCTCTCAGCTGGTAAATAGCAGATCTGGGATATAGGCCTAGGCTCTCTGTCTCCAAACCTCAGACTATTTCTTTGACATCGTTTTGCCTCTTCAGAGTGGATGAGGATGGTACATTCTACCCTGGCATCCTTAGCCAGTAACCAAACAAAGTAAATTAAAATACGAACTTTTAAACAGATAGGATCAATATGTAATATGAGTTTCCTTCAGAAAACCAGTGTCAGTATACTCCAACCCAAGTAAATTCTTATTTCTTAGTTATTGCTTGATCTGAAATGATCTCAGACCTTAATATTATTAATTGGACCAGTTGATCCTTCAGGCATAGTTGTAATGTATTTTGGATGATGGAATTTTTGATATAGTAAAGCCACCTGCCCTACCTACAGGCTCTGGGTGAGGGTGTGAGAGTGATTACTGAGTGCATGTGGTAGATTTAAAAGCTATATAGTCTTTCATATTTCTTTGTGCTCCTAGAAGCACTTTTTAAACACTTAAAGGACCTGCTCATTAATTCCCTTTTCTGAGAACTCAGTAAACACAGAGAACAAGGAACTGACTCAAGGCTCCTTCAGTAAATGACCTAGGATGCTCCAAAAGCATCTGTTGATTTGGTCACTACTGTTTGTCTCAGTGTTTCTAAAAAATTTACTTAGAGGATTAGTGAATCTGTTATTATTATTGGTAATCATTGTATTTTGGAGGAAGCTTGGAATATTTCAAAGGGCATCAGTAAGGGAGGGTGGGAGGGAGATTCAAGAGGGAGGAGATATGGGGATATATGTATATGTATAAGTGATTCACTTTGTTATACAGCAGAAACTAACACACCATTGTAAAACAATTATACTCCAATAAAGATGTTTAAAAAACAAAACCCAAAAAACAAAAGGCATCAGTAATAGAGACAGAAAGCCTCAGTTCTCCAACCACTAACAGTGTGAGCATGGATGAAAACTTGTCCTCCAGAGGCCTCAAGTTGCTTATCTAGGAAAAGATATGTGATAGTTTATTTTTCTTTTTCACAGGGATTGTTGTGGATATTAAAAAAAAAGATGAGATCTTGCATAATTAAGTGCTTTTAAAGTGCCAAACTACTGTGCAAATCAGAATTCATAGGAGACCTGAATGTTGAATCACCATGAGTGGCATTTAGAAAAGAGGAAATACTCTCTTGTTTTAGTGTTTCCTTTCACCCAGTTTCTAACTTGCTGCTGCTATTGTAACCCAGAGGTGACCAAATCCAGGGTATTGTAATCCAAGATATACGGACTGAATGTTTCACTTTTTTGTTGGCTTAAAGAAAAACTGTGCCCCACCAAAAAAAGGTACATTCTTTGATAATTCGTCCTTTTATTAGTTTTTGTTGTTGAGGGAGGCCAAATTTGACTTTTAGCATTTCCTTCAAGGGCAAGTGCAAACTGGGACTGAGAGTGTAAAGACTAAGTTCTGAAAGGAAGGTGCCAAGAATGAAATTACTAAAATAATGGGAGAAAAGTATTTTCCTACTACTAATAAGTAAACAACAGTTTGAAAACTTTACTATGTGCTGGGTATTCCCTTAAGACCTTATCTAATTTTTACAACATTCTTCTAAGGAAGGTATTATCCCCTCTCACAGATGAGGAAACTGGGGCTAATAAACGTTAAGTAGTTTGCTCAAGGTCACATAGTTCGTAAGTGGTGGAGATGTGATACAAATTCAGGCAGCTTGAATCAGAGCTTGCTCTTTCAACCACCTGCTAGCCTCCAGTAAATATATAACCATCACCTGCCAAGCTAGGAAAAGATGGTTATGCAATGTCTTGCCAAAAGCTTAAGATTTTGCATGGCAGTTTTGGTAGCTGTTACTAGTTATACCTGGATATCCTATTTGCAGATCTATATCAGAGTTTTGCTATCAAATAAGACTTAATAAAAATGATACAGACAGCAATAGGCTTTTTGGGTATCCAGCGAAACATGCTCATAGAAGAAGCTGTCTTTGCAGATTTGTTCTTTGACAGTGCAGTTTTATTTTAGCAATTACTTATTACTTGAGCATTTGCTATGCCAGGGATTGTAAAAATGTATTTTTTTTTCAGTAATATTTAGTGGCTTGGCTCTTCTAAGAAAGAAAGGCTGTGTCATATCTGCATGATTGCATGTAGTTTCTCCAGACTTTTGGAGACCAAGGAAAAAGGGTTAGTCCAGAAAGCTGGAAAATGAAGAGGAATCTCACTTGGACACGCTACTTAAGACTTAAGTACCCTGCAGGTAACCCATGCAGCCCCGGCTCTCTGAACCCACTGCCTGATCTGAAGGTGAGCTTAACAGCAGGTGAAATACTACAGGCCCCTGCAGTAACCTGAGAGACTTTGGCTTTAAACCTGGGTAAGAAACACTGAATCATTTGAACTATGCCATGACAGACAGCAGAAGGGTCTTTATCTGAAAAAGCTCTGCAACTCTGGAGAATCACCACAATAAATGAGAAGCCCTTATGTTGTAAAAATTCCCTTAACATTCTCAAGGGATAGAGCACTACAGCTCAGAGGAAAGGAAAACCACACTAATGGAGTTTTCTTGTTCACCTCTTAGGTCAGCATCACTCCCGATATAGTCATCTTACTTTTGAACCATTAATTTCCTCTAGGGAATCGCTGTCTGTTTGCTTCTCTTTACTTTTGCCTCACATACACATTTTTTTTTTCCTTTAAGAAACTAAGAAGGAATGTAAGCTTTTAGGAAATGACCATTTCCATAGTGTTCAACTGTCTATGAAGTATTTTACCAGATGATTGTTATTAAGAATGAACATTTGATGGTAATTTATATGTTTAAAATATTTAGAAGAGAATCAGATGCCTGGCTGAGCTGTCTGTGATCTGGAGTCCAGGAAAATATCCATTCCATGTAACTTTTTTTGCCAGTGATATCCACTTGAACTTCCACTCTATTTTCTCTGGTCTTGAGCAGAAGAGTTAGAAAAAGTAGTCTTCACAAGCTCTCTCCTTTCTTCATTTCCCATTCTATTCTTAGGTCCCGGTGTCAACTTCTACTACTATATAGAAATTTCCCTCTAAAAGTTTGAAATGTTAAACAGCTTTTTCTTTGGCATCTCCCTTTCCCATCACCCTGTAATATTTCACAGTGTTGATGACCTCTTCCACTTTGAGTTACCTCTTGCCTCTGTTGCCCTACATTCTCATTTCTCCTACCCCATTACTTCTTCTCCTTCTTTCTGGAGGAGCACGTCCAGATTATGGGAGAAGGGTTGGTTCCTTTTAAACCAGTGACTCTTCAAGGAAGGATGGGAGGATGGGAACCTAAAGATGTCCTAGTACTTTCTGGGACCCTTCAGAGTCTTGGAGAAGTCCCATAGACTTCAAGGAGACTGCCCAAGGACTGCTATCCTGTTCAGCCTTTGGGGCTACTACCTAGATTAGCTTGTATCCCCCTGAGTGCTGCTGGGATTTCTAAGAACTTTCTCTAGTCTGGAGGCAGCAGGAACAACTGATCTTTAGTTCTGAAAAGGCTTAGGATCAGCTTAGCTTCTGTTAGCACCATTGCTATGGTCTGCATGCCACACAGTTGTGGTCTAATCTCCATCTTGGAGTTGTCCTTTCATATAAGGTTACTGAAGAGAGTGTTAGTAAAAGCAACCTCTCTTACTTTGCTAAGACCTGAAAGGGAGTTTTAGTTACTTGTTCGCCTGCATGTTTCTGAGGGAATTATCAATATCAGTGAAACTGAAATTATATAATCAGGCAGAATGCAGGAAATGCTATATACATAGCCCAGACCATATTGACAACGTAACCTTGAAGGCATTGATTATAGGGAAGGACAAAAATCTGTAAAATTATATTTTTAGCAGGCAGGGAATTTTGTAGAAATATCACATCCAGCTTTCTGTTGCTTCAATGTATGACTGGCTGTATAATTACATATGTGTGGCAGACACTAAGCAACAACAATTTCTTCCCTTCTTATATAATCCTGAATTTGTTGTGAAGCAGCATGCCATTGTCTAAGCCAATCATGACAGTAATGTTCTTTGCCACAGACTCAATCTCCCAGGCTCCTTTTTTGTTAGGAGGGTTATCTGACCAAGTTCTACCCAGTGCTACACAAAGGGAATTCACTGTGCTGTCAGAGAAAGTTAGAAAAGGAGAGAGGGGCTTCCCTGGTGGCGCAGTGGTTGAGAGTCCGCCTGCCGACACAGGGGACACGGGTTCGTGCCCCGGTCCGGGAAGATCCCACATGCCGCGGAGCGGCTGGGCCCGTGAGCCATGGCCGCTGAGCCTGCGCGTCCGGAGCCTGTGCTCCGCAACGGGAGAGGCCACAACAGTGAGAGGCCCGCGTACCGCAAAAAAAAAAAAAGAGAGAGTAGCCAGGCTACCAATTTCCTCCTGCTTCTGAACGTGGTCATGATACCTGAAATCATGTAAAAATGCTAACATGTTGATGATGGTTGATAAGATGGATGGAAAATATGCGTATCTTGATATTGTTGAACTGTCAGACCAACCCTTGTCTCTATATATGAACTTATTAAGTAAAGATAATGCTCTACTTGTTTTTCCTACTGTCAGTTGTTTATTCATTTATTGTAAGATACATTTCTCAATAATATGAGGTAGTCCTGTCTTAGTCATGATCAGCAATACCTTCTTATAAAAAGCATTCATTTGGATTTCTTTGAATAGATTGTTCTCTGCAATCATCTTTTAATATGCTCTCCTAAATTCTTAGTCAATTTTCTTTAATACTTTGTATCAATTTAGTTGTTGGCAAACTTATATGAGAAAGATAATGATCTCACATGTACATAGCAAATGTTAGGGTTATGTCATGTGGAGAATATATCTACTTACTAATAAAGTTAGTATTATAGCTTGAAAAATTTGTTCCAAATTACTCTGATATAGTAGTAGTATATCAATTGTTTTTTTTGTCTAGCTATTAAGTAAAATTTTCCCTTTTGGAAGAAGAAAGTAAATGTGGCGTATTTCAAATGGCTTATTTAATTAAAAAATCAAAGCAATGCATTTTCATGTCTTTCTACATTACTCCATTTCACCCTCCTTGACTTTTATTTATTTATTTAAATAAATTTATTTATTTTATTTACTTCACTGCTGTGCGTGGGTTTTCACTGCTGTGCGTGGGTTTTCCCTAGTTGTTGCGGTGAGCGGGGGCTACTCTTCATTGCGGTGCGCGGGCTTCTCATTGTGGTGGCTTCTCTTGTTGTGGAGCGTGGGCTCTGGGCATGCGGTCTTCAGAATTATAGCACGTGGACTCAGTGGTTGTGGCTCATGGGTTCTAGAGCGCAGGCTCAGTAGTTATGGTGCATGGGCTTAGTTGCTCCGCAGCATGTGGGATCTTCCCAGACCAAGGCTCAAACCCGTTTCCCCTGCATTGGCAGACGGATTCCCAACCACTGTGCCACCAGGGAAGTCCCCTCCTTGACTTTTATAACTACATATTAGTTGGAATAGATCCTTCAGAACTTGATTGTGAGAGACTATTCTTAAAGTTAAATAACAATTATGCATATTTATTCACTTTACCAGTAGGAGTGAACTGGGGTTTTGATGGTCAATAGGTTCCTAGGATAAGATATCGTGAGATCGAAAATATATGGAGTGAAGAGAAATAGATTACAACATGTAAAAATGTGTTCTAAAATATGAGAAGCACCATACAAATGTAAAATGTTTTATTGATGAAATGAGGATATGAAGCACTGTTGGGTGCTTTGTGATCCAAAAGGTCCATGGTGAGTAGAAAGCCTTAGAGAGGCTTGTTTATTTTTTCAGTGTGAAATAAATGTAGTTATTGAATAACTTTTTCGAATTAAGTACCCAGAGAATGTTACTTGGGGATATTATTGTGTTTTAAAAGGTGTAGAAACTAAGGTTGATTTTCTAATATACATTTAAAAACTAAGATTTTAAAGTGTAACCATCCAAATTGAACCTTGTAAAACTTACAGGGCAAACCTTGTTTTCTTGTTTTATAATGGTATATATAATATAACATATATAATATGCTATAATAGTCTGAAACCATGACACATTTTGAATATTCTTCCTGTTAGTATATACTTATTTTGATAATCACAGAAAAATATAAAGAAGAAAATATATTGTATAATTTTGCCCCATGTAGACAACCATTAGTATTTTGTTGTACTTTTACCCAGTTTTTATTCTTTGAATTATGTACATACACATGTATACTTTTTAACTTTTTATTTTATATTGGCGTATAGTTGATTAACAATGTTGTGTTAGTTTCAGGTGTATAGCAAAGTGATTCAGTTATACATACACACATATCTATTCTTTTTCAAATTCTCCCATTTAGGTTGTTGGGAGCTTTACTCAATGTAATATTTTTATAATTATAAAATTGGGCCCATGAAAGAGGTTTCTCAGGTTTGGCTTTAAAACATTTTCTTCCACAGTATTAAAATTCTTTGAACCCATATTAAAAATATTTATATGTCCTTTAATTTACATACAGTAAAATGCACTTTTTTTTTTTTTTTTACTGTGCTGTTCCATGAATTTTGACAAATGCATGGAGTCTGTCTCTTCCATTAAAGCCTTTAACGTATTATAATTATTTCATAATCTGGTAGTTCCAACATCTGTGTCATATCTTAGTCTAGTTATATTGATTGCTTTGTCTCTTGATGGTGTGCTTTTTGTTTGTTTGTTTGTTTTTCTCTTCGTTTTTGTGTGTTTCTTAATTTACTGTTGAAAGACGTGCATCTTGTGTGGAATAGTAGAGATTGAAGTGAGTAGTTTTTGTGCCCGTATATGGGCACTCCTGTCTTTCGACCAGGACTTCAGTGTGGGGTTTTGAGTCAATCTCGTCCGGGACTGAGCTGGGTTTGGGATTTGTTGTTCCTTCATTACTCTCAGTGATCTGTGGGTTTCAATATCCTTCAGTATTACCTTCTGTTTGCCGGGGGCTCTCTTTCCAGGGGATTGTTCTAAATGCCTGCTCCATGTTTATCTTTAGGTATTCCCTTTGCATCGTGCCTCAGAGAGGGCCATTTATCATGATCTTGCCCTTCTCCTAGCAATATATATCTGTTACTAGTTATTTTATGTTCATTAGGCTGGTGGTGGGGTGTGACGCCATGATTTTTACTCATGTTATTCTATTGTTGGAAGTGTTGATTGTTTTTTATTCTGTCGTTACTTTAATATTTTAATACATTGATGTTATGAAGAACCTTTATCCTATTTTAAAATTGTGATTATTTGAGCCAATTTGTATTTGGAGGTGTTTCTATTTTGCCGGATTTGAGTTTGTCATTTCATTTTGAAAAAACATTCTTTGAGTTCTCCTGGGCAGAGCCTGGGTATTACTTCTTGGTGTTTTGTAAGTTGGTGACGTTGTGTGCTGTTTGTTGATTCAGAATGCATTTATTAACTGGTGTGGTGGCTCTTGCCAGTATTCCATCTTTGAGTGCCCCTTAGGTTTAGAAGAGCTGCCACTTTTAGAGTAACTATGGCCATACTCTACCCCAGATTTTGAGCTAATAATATTCTCTCCACCATCTGCAATACTAGTTTTTTAGGTTTGTATCAACCATAAAATGCTGACTCAAGTGGAGTAATAAAAAAGACTAATCACATTAAAGAGTTAGGATAATTTACATTGTCTAAAGTTCTTATAAAGTGATGTAGATTTTTTTCATTGTTACTCTATTGAGAAGACATTGATGAAGATAATCAGAAGCGTGAGGAGACTTGTTGCCTCTGCTTATTGGAAAAAATGCTCTGTCACTGCAGGTCTCTTGAGAAGTTGCTACCACCTTGGGATCCCTTCCCCTCAAACTCCCACACTACAAAGTGCCCTGTCATTTCCTCTTTTAACTTTTCCCTTATACATCATGGGTTTGATAGTGGAATTTCAAAATAGGTCAGGCCATTTCTCATCCCATCTTCTCCTATTTCTCTGCAAATTGTCCCTGAAACACAAATATGGAATTCTGAAAGAATATATTTTTTTCATTGTTTCAGTAACAGTATTAGGACAAGCATCGAGACTAAAGATTTTTCTTATCCACAATCCCTATTCCATAACATTTTTGCTGTTACGAGTACATGATATGCATCTTAAGAGTGAGGCTCTGTAGTGAGGATGAGTGTGCTGAGTTTTAAATGACTGATGGAGAGGGGCATGAACATAGGTGAGATTCTCTTAAAGGTCTGGGGAATAAGGGAAAGGGTGGCAGACTTTTGTCCTGGGTGGATTCTTATGTTATTATGTAAAAGTGAAAGCAGCTCTGATTATTGGTGGCCCATTCTCAATACAATGGTTCCTCTTGTGTTGTGTATTTCCATAACATGCCTCCTAGTATCCAGCCTTACCTGTTGATTCTTGGTACTTACTTGAAGAGAAGTGTTCTCTCTGCCTGTTTGTTCTTCATTTTCATACAGATGAGAGGCTCCCCTTGCTAGAGTGATTTCACATTTCACACATGTTTGAAAAGAGCTCAATGCCTCTTCTCCCTCAGGCTCTTCTCAAAGATAGAATCTACATTACTTCTAGGTAACGATCTAGATTACTTATGTGCTAACTTGTTTGCTCCTCACATGAAACAGAAGGGTGTATGTTAAATTTCAAAAGTTTTTTGTTGTAACACAGCAATTGCATTGTGTTCAGCACATTATTTGGAGCTTCTTTTGAATTTTAAAAATAATTTCTGTTACCCTGATGTCCTCAAGTTGTAGCTCTATATTATTCACTGAAACAATACTATATTTCTTATTGTATTGATAACATGCCTACTATTTAATAATAGGCATGGTTACCTTTGAGTTTGTATTCTTACTATGTTTAAGGTTTGAGAAGAAGGTTTGGATATTTCTTAAGCAGTTCATCACAGGTGAGTTCAAATTAGGGTGGGTTCTTGTTAGAGAAATTTGTATTAGAGGTAATTAGTTGTATTGATCACTCTAGCTAAGCAGTGTATCGCAAACGTTTTGACCATAAAATATGGAAGAAATGTATTTAACCCTGTGATCTGGTGTACCTATGAATTCACACACACACACACACACACACACACACACACAGACACACACATGTACACAGCTGAAACAAAGATTTTATGTAATAATACTATTATATGTGATACCTCCCAATATGTTCTTATATTATTTTCTATGGACATAGATAGGAAATGTATTTCTTTAAAATAAGCTGGTCAGACTGATTAGATTTTACCCACAGTGGATTGTGATGTACAGTTTGGAAAATACTGGTTTAGACTCTCATAGTTCATATCCTGGAGCTCTTGGGGCCATAAAATTTATGGATTTGTTTTTCTAGGGATAGGATCCTTAGGTTTTATCAGATTCTCATACAGGTGCTGTATGAAAGCACCTAATTCAGGTCCATGGCCTCTGATGTAAAGCTACATAAAAGACAAGTCCATAGGTCTGTCCTCTCTAATTTCTCTCTCAGCTTTTACTCTGATCACTTTCCCTCTTATTTTCCTTCTCCTGCTCCCCAGCTTCACTAAGATCAGATCCACCCAAGAGTTCCTTATGCATAAGGAAGTCATATATACTATATTTTTTTTATCAGAATATAATAGCAATAATAAAATACCCATGTATTTTAAATCTGTTCTTTGTTAAGGACCGTATTGGAAGCTTTAAGTATTTTATCTTGAATTCCCATGGTAAATGCTGTAGGGTGGCTCTTCTTATCCCCATCCTTTTGTACATAAAAGCTGAGACTGAGGGAGGGTGAGCAGTTTGCCCAAAGTCTCACAGGGTAGAGAAGGATCCTAAAACAGAGTCATGAAACTCTAAGCAAACATATGCGGACTGCCATGTGCCTGGCTTGCTGGGAGACTTATCTATATAGGTTGTATTTTTTAGTTGAATCAGGGATTGAGGTTGTGGATGAGATAACTTAGACATGCCTGGGTTAGTATACTGGGTGGGAGCGTGAAACTTAGTCTAGGGAACGTACCTGTCATTGCTGAGGTACCCTGAGGGAATTGCTCACTTGAATAGGGTCAGGCTCTAGACTTCTGACTCTGGGAAATTTCTGAAACTGGCCCTTTTGAATCAAGAGCTCTTGAATCCATAGCCTCATAGAGCTGGTTTCTCAGTTCTCTGAAAAGAGCTGTTGTCAGATGAAGGGGAACGAGAGCCTTCCAGAGCGTCTCTGGAACCTGCTCTCACTCCATAACTGATTTTTCTATCAAAACATTATAGAGGAGTGATTCTGTGCAGTAATTAATATCAGAAAGAGATTCATAAAAATGAAGTTGTAGGAACTGTGGTAAGACAGCTTAATTCATTGCCCTCTGAACATGTGATTTTCAGAGCAATCACTGATGCTTTTGAGTGCTTTCTTTGTGCCAAGGACTCTCCTAAGGTGAATTAGGTGCTTTCATCAGCATCATTTCCATGTACAAATGGGGACATGAAGGCAGTGGGACATTAAGAAACTTGTCCAGCTGATAAGGGGTAGAGCTAGGATCCCCAAGCCTGTACTCTAACCTCTAGCACACAGCCTCTTAGTAGTGTCGCCTGGGAGAGAAGATTGTAAGAGGTCTTCAGCTGGCATGGATATAGGTTTGGTGCCAAGATGCGTCAAATTCAAGCTGACTATTTAGTCACGAAAGATACAGCAGCTTATAATCAGTCCCCTGGGGCACCTACTTCTTGGAATAGGCTAAGAATCAACATCAGAAATATCTCCAGCAAAGAAAGTAGATTTGCTGTTGCCTTTTTGAGACCTCTTACACTGAGAAATGCCTGCTGACAGATTTTTTTGTTTGCTCAGTGAAAGAAAAAACCTAATTCAGTGTAAGTGAGCCTCCACAAGCAAAAAGCACCTAGAAAAAAGGTTTTATTTTTATTAACTGATGGAGAGAAGGCTACACAAGCCTTTTTTACTTTTCAAAGTTTCCATGTCTCATAGAATTTCCAACTCTGCTTTCAAATCAGAAGAGAAAAAAACAAGCTGGGAGTGAGGGAGAAGTAATTCAAAATAAAAAAGAGAACAGAGCAGCATGTTTTTCAGAACTTCAGATAAAATTTTTGTTTGAGGGAAAATTTTCAGAGAGAAATAGGAGGAAAAAAGTCTTTTGAGAACAGAACAAGAAGTAGTTTAAAAATGCAATTTCAAAGGACTATCAAAAATTTTAAAGTAACACCGAAATGAATTTTCAATTCCATTTTGAAATTAGCCAGGTATCCACTTTTATATGAGGTTATATTTTTCGGAGACTAAGAAGGTCCTCAATGCTGTTTAAGCCAGTCTCTTATTATTTTCCTTAAATTGTTCAAATACAAAGAGATTGCTAATGTGCTGATGCGTTATCACAACCAGAGAGACTCCTGTCTAACTAGAGGACGGGAGGCTATGAGAGTTATGGGTTATAACTGTGGAAATCGGTGTTTTCTTCCTCAGGCAGAACTCATATTCCTCCCTTAGCATGGGAAACCCATTTTGTTGCTCAGTATATCCCTTAATCCCAAACAGTGATGCTGGCATTTTGATTGCTCTGTAGAAAGATTATATATGCTGATTACCCAATATTACCAGCATGCATTCTTTTTTTTTTCTTTTTCTGTAGGGTTACTAGGTTGTGTCAGTTTTTTCTTATTCTTTTACTTGTGTCACCTGTGGCTGACTGCAGTAAAAATAGCAACCTAGTGTCTGGAAGCGATCACAACTACCTTGCACCTGGAGATGAAATGAATAACTGCCTCTCCTGACATTCCTCTAACCATCTCTCTGTGTTGCCATGAGAAGTGCTTCAGAATCAGAGCGCACAGGGCAGTCATTCAGAGAGGAATGGACTAGCTTCTTACGCAAGACACGGTGAGGCAGGAGTGAAGAGGCTCTGTGCTTCAAACTAAGGTTTGGGTTGGTTCTAATCCCATTAATTACATGTCCTAGTGATAAAAAATATATATATTTTTGGAGGTGGGGAATAGAGTAGCAGTGTAGGTAGTATTAAATCCAAATAGTTTCACAGACTTTGTAGTCTGTCATGTTAAAATCTGGGTAAAATTTCCATAATAAGATACACTTTATAAAACCACTAGCTATTATGCAAACAATGTCACATAACCCTGCAGCATGCCTGTTAGGCTTATGGAGTGATGTTTATTGGTGGGAAACTCAGGGAGACAGGAGAAATGATTATGTTCTGAGTCAGTGCACAGAGATGTGGCAGGACTAAATGTCAGATTCCAGGGTTGGGATTCTAACCCTTGAACAGGGGAGCCTATAAATTGTATGGTTAAGGAAGCACTGGTTGCCTTCTGACTGATCAAGATCAACAGTCTTTCACTGTGGCAAAATCTTGGCTCCCACCTTAATCTGCCAGATTAGCATTCATGGTTAGGGGAGCCCCCTATGTACCTCTGATGTAATATGGGATTTGGAGTCAAGCCTTGCAATTGCGCCTGTGACATAATGAACTAGTAGCAAAATTCATTACCTCAGCTTTTACTCTGGTGTGATCAGGACACTGTGCCCCCAGCCTTGAAGTTGACCAGGACTGATTTCCATAGCACTGTTTGTGGCTGAATTCCAAGGAGTTTTGTAGAAGGGCAACACTTTTTTCGGGGGCCAACCTGCAGGGGATTGGTCTTCCATGGATTAATTCTTACTTCTCATAGAACTTCAAAGATAGAGGAAGAAATGTAGGATGTTTGAGCAAAAAGATTGTTACCTAAAAGGGGTAAAATGTTGGGGTGGCTTCAGCTTTCTTTTGGAGACATTCAAAGTTGGGATCAATGAAGCCTCTTACTCCCCGCAAGCCCCACCATTTGCACAAGTCCTGAGATGAGTGTTAACATTCACAGGCCATAGGATTGGGGGGAAGAAGGTACAAACCAAGATTTGTTTATACCATGTCATCTTCTGCTCAGTGCATACTTCTTTCTTGCTCTTTCCCGTCTGTCTTCCTCTGCTAATTTTTTTGCTGTGTCTCTTTCCCGTCTATCTTCCTCTGCTAATTTTTTATTCTCTCTGGCTCTGTCTTTTTCTCATTTATGTTCTTTTTGTTTTCTCTCTGCTTCTTCCAGTTTCTGTATGCTTATCGCTCATTTTCATGCTGGTCACACAGAGTAATGAAATGAAATTACTTTTCTTTGTAAAGCTGAAAGGCTCTTCTACTTGCAGAGTGTGCTGTCATTGAGATTGTTTTGGTAACTTATCAGTATTGAAATTTTGGAGACTCTGATGTATACCTTCTCATCACTGCCCCCACTTCTTTTTTAGTAAGTATTTTTATGTTCTGTTAGGTAGTGCTAACTCATTCAGAATTTTTTTTAAAAAATGTATCTCTTACCTTGCCTTATGCTTTTCTAACAACTGGAGTGGGCTACCTATTAGGTTAAGTTAATTTAGAGAGAAAACAAATGACTTGGATTTGTTGTTGGTAATTAATGAGACAACCAATGAACATAAGCAATGGCTCTAGTTTCCCTTTGTAAATGGTGAGTAATGGTGAGCAGTTCAAGTCCTGTCATGGTCATAGGTGCTTATATCAGCAAGAAGATGCTATACTTAGAGGACTAGGATACACCAAAACTGTCGAACTGAGTCTATCCAATCAGAAGGTGTCTAGTCATTGAAGCCATTGAATCCTAGTAGAAGAAATTGCTGACTGCATCTGAGCTGTTCCACTTTGATGTTTACTGAGATGTGACGATGAAATAGTGACAGATTTTTTCTTTTTTATTAGTTATGTGTCACAATTCCTTGTGCCTGGAATCCAAGAAAAATGTAATAATATTGATTGTGTGAGAACTTAGACTAAGCTCACTCTGAGGAAGTACATTTCCCTCTCTTCCTCTGATGCCCTTCAGACAAATGACAGTGGGAATATCTCATACATGTTAAAAGCTGATATCTGCCAGGAGAATTAGTCAGCAAGTTCTAGATTTATTTCCAGTCTCCTATGAATGTAAAATGAGAGAAGCCTTTGCACAATCAACTCACTTTAGTGCTGGGGTGGCTGAGGTCTTTATTCTGCCCAATGAAGGAATGAATGGACTGGAAGAAGGCCCATATCACTGAGAGCCATCCTTCAAGGCTCTGATTTAGCTAAATTATCTTCCACCGAGTAGTGAACTTCAAATAAGGCATCGTTATAACTCACTTAATTAAAATGTCTTCCCTGAGATTTCCCAGTGCTCTAAAAATTCTTCTTCAGAAAATGAATATGACAGATGGAGGACATGAAACTAGCCATATTTGCCTCTGAACCTTACGTAATGTACGATTTTGAACAGAGTTATCAGCACAAAGAACGTTAAACTATTTTCTTTGATTTAAAAATGAAATGGAGTTCTTTAATTCCTTTATTCACTCAGAAATCTTCGTTGCATGCCTACTAAACACTGGGCGACTGGAGCTCCATGATGGTGGATCTTCCTTGTGATAGGCCGTCTGTAATCATTTCATATTCCAAAGAGCACCGTGGGACACAGAATGAGTCAGGGATGTTTTATAATGGAGGGAGGGGGGACGGCTAAAGGTGCTTTCAGATTTTGTCTCCTGAGAGTAAGCGATTTTCTAGCAGCAGCACACGTAGTCACCAAAAGGTGAAGCTGAGGGTCTGAAGTGATTGTTAACTGAAGAGGATAATGGAAGGTGATGGAACCAGTTAGACACAGAAAAATCTATGCTATCCAGGAGTCAGCCTGACTTGATAAGCAGCTGGACAATGGATTTCCCAGTCACCGAAGGTGAGACCCAAGCCACAAGTGAGGGCGAGGTAAACAGAGGGGCATGGTATTGATTGAGCACCTTTCTTAGTGTGTCATCTTATTTAATCTGCCTAAGAAACCTGTGAGATATGGGATATCCTCAATTTCTTCATCTGTCTAATAATATCATACTATTACCTAATTTTTAAAAATGATAATTTCTGAGGGTTCATATGAGCATTAAATAATATATAACATGAAAAACACTTAGAGCAATTCCTGGCACAAAGCAAGAACTCAGTGTAGGAAATAGATTATTATATAAAACTGCCTGTTTGGGGTAGGGCGATAGTAACAGGAAAGTGAGGAGAGAAAAGAAGAGAGAAGACAAAGTTGCACTGTGGAGCTGGAGAGAAAGTTAGGGAGAGAACTCTGACTCTCACTACCTAGGACCATCCCTAGGAAAAAAAGGTGAAAAGGGAAAAAATTGTCTAAGACTTTCTTTTCTCATTTGTCTGCCCCTCTTCAACCCTTGTCTCAAGGTCTGACTTTCCACGTGTCATGGTCTATCCCCTTGTTCTCAACTATCCTCAGTTCATGTGTTTAAGGCTATGGTCCTTAACCCCTGAAATAGTCTTTTCCCTGTTCCATTAGTCAACTCATGTCTTTGCTAGTGGAGACATGGACTTACAAGTTATTCTATCAGTAGATTTTATTGTGTATTCTGTTTCAAGGAATTATATTTCATTAGATGGCTTTCGGAGACCAAACCTTAAATCAAAGAAATGACGCTGTGAATGAGTGTTTTAGCTTCTATGCCAGGATGGTTTTAGAGGCAAATTGGGTGAAGTTAGTCTTTCCTGCTGTCATTCAGATCACAATCCATTATATCTCCTGTTTTCTGGGACCCCTCCCCCTCAACACCTTTAAATAGATTAAATTTCAAGTACATCTTTTTTTTTTTTTTCTTTTCTTTTCTTTTTTTTTTTTTTTGCAGGCCTCTCACTGTTGTGGCCTCTCCTGTTGCGGAGCACAGGCTCCGGACGCGCAGGCTCAGCGGCCATGGCTCACGGGCTCAGCCGCTCCGCGGCACGTGGGATCTTCCCGAACCGGGGCACGAACCCGTGTCCCCTGCATCGGCAGGTGGATTCTCAACCACTGCACCACCAGGGAAGCCCTCAAGTACATCTTAAAGGCAGTCTGGTTAAGTTTGGAGGCAGTCCAGCTTTGATGTTTGGGAGGAAAACCAGAGAAATCCTAGTCTTTAATATTCATTCTTTTATTTTTTCACATTTTGAAAGCTCTTCATTTTTCATAGATTGTGCTATGTCTCCAGTTGTTCAATATCCTTCTTATGCAAGGAACAGAATTAGCCAACTGTCACAGCTTCGGGGGAATGAATTTATAATATATTGTATTTTGGTGCACCTTAATAACTGGATGAATTATTTTTCATTCCCAAGAGGCTCTCTTTATTAAATGGCTATTAGACACATCCATAATGCTAATACACTTTTGAATTAGTCCTTTTGAATGAGTGCTTTTCCTGTGGCTCAGGGCTTTGCCTGTCTCCCAGTGTTCAGCTAAAGGAGAAACTCTGGATTAAGTTTTTGTAATCCTTTGGTCTTCCATTAGAGTATTCAAGTCATATTTCTAGCTGGGGTTTAGGGAGTTACACTAAAGAAATTGAAATTTTGTCCGCAGTTAAACACCTTCTGATTTATGTGGCCTCGTGCTTTGAAGTTTTCCAACATTCTTATCAGCTTACTTTGTGAAGAAAAATATTGGTCTGGCCTAAAATATGCTTCTTTATTGTATCACTTGGAAAAACGGAAAGAAGTTTTACTCCTTTGCACATCTTTTGTTCCTGCCCACTGTACAGCTGTTTAAAAGTTACCCCCTCATCTACTCTCTCCAGAATTAAAACTGAGAATAGCACTTGTTTTCATCCACAAAATATGTGACAAACTAAAATTATATCCTTGCACTCACTGAAAGAGTTTTGACTAACCCATTAGGAATTTATAAATACGGTGTCCATTTTTAACAAATGTACTTTCTGTGGAAGCAACAGCAGCTCCTTGTACTTGATAGGGAACTACCTAGCACAAATACTCTTTAAGACAGAATTTAGGCTTTCTAGAGGGTCTCTTCTAAACCTCATGGAGCAGTAAGCACTCCAGGAAATGTTGCTGGGGAATATTTTGGTTTATTTTGAGATTTTCTAAGAATTTGTATACAAATCTGGCATAGGAAAACTCTTCCAAGATTTGGAATAGTTAATATCAGCTTCTAGAAACAAAATCATTTTGATAACCATGGACGACAGTGGAATTTTCCTGAGGGCTGAAATGATATATCTAAAATAAGGACAATACTTGTGAATTCTTCATACTGTTTTGCATAGTTAGATGAATTTTCTTCTCCTTACATTGACTGAGAAGGCTTTTCTTAGGCAGTTTTCAAATTAAGATTTTATTATGCCTTCCTTAAAAGAGAACTAGTTCAACTTTCCCATTCTCCTTCCAGCACCTCTATAATTGGGTAAAATTGCACTTCTAATCCCACAAGCACAGTATGAGTAGGGCTTGAGGATAAAAGGCATGGAAGGAATGATGAAAGCTACCTCCCAACTTCCTTAGGCCACTAATGCTGACCAGAGCTTAGAGAACTATCTTCCGAATCTATTACAGGAAACCAATCAGAATTCTGGTTTTTGATATTAAAATCAGAAAAAGGGAAAGAGTTGAACCTCTGCAACAGAAGCAATGATTAGTACACATACATGTTTTATTTAGATGACAGACACATTTTTCAACCTTTAATGAGATTGTTGTACTGACCAGAATACAATTCGAACTGCCTTTTTACCTTTTGCATCCCTTCAATTAACTCCTGTTGGATGGAACTTAGGTCCCCCCAAGGCCTGCTGGCAAGGATTTTAAGGTAGCCATCAGCAAGAGCATTTATGGGCTCCCTGCTTTGGTAGACATTCCAGATGTTAAGTAATATCAAGGAAAGGAATAGTTACATCCTGTCCCTCCCAGAAACAGCAGCTCTAGGAGCATGTCTGACACGTACACTGTTCTTCACATCTACACAGCATGGCAACCATTTTTCTCTGGAGATTATTAGCCATTAAATCTTTGTTTTCTGTTCACAGCACTCTAGGTTATCTCTCGGTGTAATTTCCAGATCTGCCTTAGAATTTTACATGGTAAAAAGTCAACAAATGTATGAACAGCTAGAATAGTCTTACATTTCATGGATGTATTATAGTAAATGTAATAGTTTGAATTAGCCAATTATTCCTCCATAAATACCTATATGAGTCTGAAACTCTGCTAAGCCTTTTACATATTTAACTTCACAATACCTGTGACCCTGGACAAGCATTCTCTTTTTACATGCATGGAACTGGAACATTCGGAGATGGTAACTCGCCTACCTGAGATCACACAGCAGGTAAACTAGTAAAGCTGTATTTTCCTGACTGTAAAGCCCATGCTCTAACTCAGTGTATTCCAACATCCTTCACATCAGGGCTCCAGCTGCCCCAGCAACAATCCATACCCCCAACTGCTCTCCCTGAGGGTGAGACCTGAGGGCTTTAGTATTGGTAGCACATTGATTGGGAAGCTTAGCCGTAACCCAATATGTGTATCTTCTTCCCTAGGCAGTGCCATTGTACTTGCTTCTTATACCCAATATATTCCTGCCTTAGCACGCTTGTAAGACTGATGCCATTGTCAAGATTGGAGAAAGAACCTAGGATTTCTGAATTTCTCATTGCCCTCTGGCTACCTCCCCTGTGACAATCCCTTCTGCTTTACCCTTCTCTCCAAAATTTTTATCCATTCTTCTCCATCTATTAGAACTACCACATTTATAGTATATTCATTCCAACACGGAATTAGGAGGGAGCTGCTTTAATAAATTGATTCTAAGTTGTAAATGCCTGGTACCTCCTATCTACCAGGGACACTTGCTTACTAAACAAAACTAATTACTGCATGTTGTGATTTCAGCCAAAACGGGGGTGATAATTTGTGACTGAGCACTCAGAAGTCTACATGTATGGGCTCTAGGGACAGGCAAGGGGAAAGAAACCTGGGTAGCCCTGGGTATTTCCTTCTAGCTGTCAGCTGGGCAGGGAGTGACACAGATGGAGAATTGATGAGATCAGATGCCTCAATCCAGGTAGGTCTTTAGAAGGGAGTCAGAGCAGCTTTATTCCTGTTTCATTTTCCTCTTTCCTTCCAATAATTAACCCCTTAGATACTTGGTGAGAGTGTGTGAAAATATTAATAATTTCCAGTCATTAAAGTCACTTGCTCATAAATCATGCCCGATTATGTTGCAGCACAAAACCATCATACTCATTTTAAAGAATTGGTTTAATTTACCTACCTGGAAGACCTCCTTGATGGCAGCCCCACACCGTCTCCGAGGATGCTCAGGCCTTGTGTCCTGTAGTGTAATCAAATGGCTATCTGCTTGGAATCTTGAGTCAGAGAGGAAATAACATTCCAAGGTCGGCATTAAATCATGCTTAGCTACTGGGAAATCATAGAAGCATCATGGTAGAGTATATGAGCAGTCAGAACTGGGTTTGATCCCAATTTTGCCATTATTATGCGATCTTGAACACATTTCTTAATCTTGGTTTCCTCTCCTATAAGCAAGCGAAAATAATATATTACTTTCAGGAATATGTGTGAGAGTTTAAATAGCACAATTAATGTTAATTTCCTTATAGGCTATTAATATTCAGGGCTGTGGAGCTGCTCAGAACTGGCCTTTGCATACACAGGAACAGCTTATACATACATTCTTTCATTCTTTCGTTCATTTAAAAAATGTTTTGAGCACTCAGTTCCAGGTAGAGCCTTACTTAAGAGCCTTAATGGAATCTAGGGCTAATTGTATCTTAGTATTGCTTCTGATTTGCTGGCATTTTCTCTGTGCTTATTCTTATCAGGCAGATAACTAGCTGGCACTGAGCTTGAATGTTCTTTGTAAGAGAAAGTTTCTCTTTCCTGTGGATAACAAATCCCATCTTCAGGCCTATTGATGAGATAATAAACAAGAGAGACCTTTCCTTAACTGAGAAAGAAATGTCTTGCATGTGTTCTCTTCCTGACCAGAATATTCAGGGCAGGATTTTCCTGTCTTACAAGCACTTGATAACTACTCTTTTAATTTAGTTTTACGAATGTATTTTGAGGTGAGGCAGGAGACTGTGGCAGCGAAGAGCCCAAGTTCTGATTCACTGCTCTGTTCTTCCACAATCCTGGTTTGATTTCCTAGTTGTAGAGAGCCATATTCTTTTTTTCTTTTTTTTTTTTTTGCGGTACGCGGGCCTCTCACTGTTGTGGCCTCTCCCGTTGTGGAGCACAGGCTCCGGACGCGCAGGCTCAGCGGCCATGGCTCATGGGCCCAGCCGCTCCGCGGCAGGTGGGATCTTCCCGGACCGGGGCACGGACCCGCGTCCCCTGCATCGGTAGGCGGACTCTCAACCACTGCGCCGCCAGGGAAGCCCGCCCACTGGCTATTTGATGAGACAGGAGTATGAATTAATAATTATGTGACAATGTGGCAAGAGCTATAGCAGTTATATTAAAAAGTGCAGCTCTAGTCCAGTGGCTGGCATAGCCAGTGCTAATGAAGCAATGGAGTGGTCATTGTGCTTTTTCCCTGATGAATTTGAGCAGAATTTATATTCATTTAGGAAACGAAGAATACTGACTGCAGAGATGTTAGATTGTTTGTAAAGTTATAAAGCTCTTAGAAACCCTCAGAAGGGAAAAGTTGCTATATAATAGTAAAATATTAACCTCAGAACAGCAGCTGGCAAGCAAGGTTTTCACGTACCTGAAGGCACATCACTGAATCTGTTGACACCAATAAAGTTTCTTGCTTGTGAAAAAAAGCGTTTTACAAAGGTTGGCGTCTTTAATGTTCCTTTTGCATTATCCTGCAAAGGGTATTTTTCTAAGTAGTAAAGGCCAGAATGACAGCTGATGGGTCTAATAACAGTTAAAATGAGTAAACTCTTTATCTTTACTCCCTGGTGGTTAGGTATGTTAATTGTTGTATATTCTCTTTGTTGAAATTACTGCAATTGTTACAAATGCTTCATAATAACTTAAGCTGATTTGTTTTCACACTGGGCATATTGATTCATTGGAACTGACACAATTAGTGGTGGGAAGTGTTCACTGAATATATTGTGAAGGCATCGTGGTTTGATGAAAGCATGTGAATTTGGAGGGTGGATCTGCCTGTGTTAGGAAGTCATCTTTGCCTCAAATAAGCTGGGTAGTCCTGTGAAAATGTCAGAAAGTCTCAAGTTTGTTTTCTTTCCTGTGTAGTCATGATACATGCAACCTATGCAGGGTTGATTTGAGAATCAAAGGAGATAACATGTGAGTGGCTAACACAATGTCTGGAAAATAATATGTGTTTAATAAAATGTATGTTTGCTTTTCTTTTCTTATAGCTAAGACTTTTCTACTTAGAATTCTCCTTGGTAAATATTTCAAGCTTCTTTTAGATTTTACAGTCAAGAATCTATTGACTTCAAGCTCAACATCACATGTATCTATATGATAATACTATAAAGCTAATATTTAATGGGTACATGTCATTTAAAACATATTCCCAGTACATGATTAACTTCAACAGTCTGATTTCTTTTTTATTTATTTAGGTCCATTTCACAGATAAAGAAAATGAGATATAGAGAGGTTAAGTAATTTTTTTTTCTCCTTTACATTCTTTTTTTTTTAACATCATTATTGGAGTATAATTGCATTACAGTGGTGTGTTAGTTTCTGCTTTATAACAAAATGAATCAGTTATACATATACATATGTCCCCATATCTCCTCCCTATTGCTTCTCCCTCCCTCCCACCCTCCCTATCCCACCCCTCTAGGTGGACACAAAGAACCGAGCTGATCTCCCTGTGCTATGTGGCTGCTTCCCACTATCTGTTTTACATTTAGTAGTGCATAATGTCCATGCCACTTGCTCACTTCATCCCAGCTTACCCTTCCCCCTCTGCATGTCCTCAAGTCCATTCTCTACGTCTGCGTCTTTATTCCTGTCAAGCCCCTAGGTTCTTCAGAACTATTTTTTTTTTTTTTTAGATTCCATATATATGTGTTAGCATACAGTATTTGTTTTTCTCTTTCTGACTTACTTCACTCTATAACAGTCTCTAGGTCCATCCACCTCACTACAAATAACTCAATTTCCTTTCTTTTTTATGGCTGAGCAATATTCCATTGTATATATGTGCGACAACTTCTTTATCCATTCATCTGTCGATGGACACTTAGGGGTTGTTTCCATGTCCTGGCTATTGTAAATAGTGCTACAATGAATATTGTGGTTCATGACTCTTTTAGAATTATGGTTTTCTCAGGGTATATGCCCAGGATTGGGATTGCTGGGTTATATGGTAGTTCTATTTTTAGTTTTTCAAGGAACCTCCATACTGGTCTCCATAGTGGTTGTATCAATTTATATTCCCACCAACAGTGCAAGAGGGTTCCCTTTTCTTCACAACCTCTCCACCATTTATTGTTTGTAGATTTTTTGATGATGACCATTCTGACTGGTGTGAGGTGATACCTCATTGTAGTTTTGATTTGCATTTCTCTAATGATTAGTGATGTTGAGCATCCTTTCATGTGTTTGTTTGCAAGCTGTATATCTTCTTTGGAGAAATGTCTATTTAGGTCTTCTGCCCATTTTTGGATTGGGTTGTTTGCTTTTTTTGATATTGAACTGCATGAGCTCCTTGTAAATTTTGGAGATTAATCCTTTGTCAGTTCATTTGCAAATATTTTCTCCTATTCTGAGGGTTGTCTCTTTGTCTTTTTTATGTTATCCTTTGCTGTGCAAAAGCTTTTAAGTTTCATGAGGTCCCATTTAATCCATATACATTTAAGGTAGTTATCCATATGTATGTTCCTATTACCATTTTCTTAATTGTTTTCAGTTAGTTTTGGTAGGTCTTTTTCTTCTCTTGTGTTTCTTGACTAGAGAGTTCCTTTAGCATTTGTTGTAAAGCTGGTTTGGTGGTGCTGAATTCTCTTAGCTTTTGCTTCTCTGTAAAGGTTTCAATTTCTCTGTCGAATCTGAATGAGATCCTTGCTGGGTAGAGTAATTCTGTTTGTAGATTTTTCCCCTTCATCACTTTAAATATGGCCTGCCATTTGCTTCTTGCTTACAGAGTTTCTGCTGAAAGATCAGCTGTTTACCTTATGGGGATTCCCTTGTGTGTTATTTGTTGCTTTTCCCTTGCTGCTTTCAATATATTTTCTTTGTATTTAATTTTTGATAGTTTGATTAATATGTGTCTTAGAGCGGTTCTCCTTGGATTTATCCTGTATGGGACTCTCTGTGCTTTCTGGACTTGATTTACTATTTCCTTTCCCATATAAGGGACGTTTTCAACTATAATCTCTTCAAATATTTTCTCAGTCCCTTTTTTATTTCTCTTCTTATACTGGGATCCCTATGATTCGAATGTTGGTGAGTTTAATGTTGTCCCAGAGGTCTCTGAGACTGTCTTCAATTCTTTTCATTATTTTTTCTTTATTCTGCTCTGCGGTAGTTATTTCCACTATTTTATCTTCCAGGTCACTTATCCATTCTTCTGCCTCAGTTATTCTGGTATTGATTCCTTCTAGAGAACATTTAATTTCATTTATTGTGGTGTTCATTATTGTTTGTTTTCTCTTTAGTTCTTATAGGTCCTTGTTAAACGTTTCTTGTATTTTCTCCATTCTATTTCCAAGATTTTGGATCATCTTTACTATCATTACTTTGAATCCTTTTTCACGTAGACTGCCTATTTCCTCTTCATTTGTTAGGTGTGGTGGGTTTTTACCTTGCTCCTTCATCTGCTGTGTGTTTCTCTGTCTTTCATTTTGCTTAACTTACTGTGTTTGCAGTCTCCTTTTCACAGCCTGCAGGTTCATAGTTCCCATTGTTTTTGGTGTCTGCCCCCAGTGGCTAAGGTTGGTTCAGTAGGTTGTGTAGGCTTCCTGGTGGAGGGGACTGGTGCCTGTGTTCTGGTGGGTGAGGCTGGATCTTGTCTTTCTGGTGGGCAGGACTGTGTCCAATGGGGTGTTTGGGGTGTCTGTGAACTTAGTATGATTTTTAACAGCCTCTCTGGTAATGGGTGGGGTTGTGTTCCTGTGTTGCCAGTTTTCTGGCATAGGGCGTCCAGCACTGTAGCTTGCTGGTTGTTGAGTGGAGCTGGATCTTAGTGTTGAGATGGAGATCTCTGGGAGAGTTTTTGTCATTTGATATTACATGGGGCCAGGAGTTCTCTTGTGGACCAATATTCTGAACTCGGCTCTCCCACCTCAGAGGCACAGGCCTGACACCCGGCCAGAGCACCAAGCCCCTGTCAGGCTCAGAAGAGAAAGGAGAAAAAGAAAGAAGGAAAAATAAATAAATAAATAATTAAATTTATTAAAGTAAAAAAAATTATTAAAAATAAAAAAGCAATATAAAAAAAGGCAAGAAGAGAGCAACCACACCAGAAAACAAATCCACCAATGATAACAAGCACTAAAAACTGTAAAAAAAAAAAAAAAACAAAAATAGACAGACACAACTCTAGGGCAAATAGTAAAAGCAAAGCTATACAGGCAAAATCACACAAAGAAGCATATACATACACAGTCACAAAAAGAGAAAAAGGAAAATATATATATAAAAAAAGGAAGAGAGCAACTAAATCAATAAACAAATCTACCAATTATAATAAGCTCTAAATACTAAACTAAGATAAACATAAAACCAGAAACAAATTAGATGCTGAAAGCAAACCCCAAGTCTACAGTTGCTCCTAAAGTCCACCGCCTCAATTTTGGGATGATTCATTGTCTATCACCTATTCCAGAGATGCAGGTACATCAAGTTGATTGTGGAGCTTTAATCCACTGCTTCTGAGGCTGGTAGGAGAGATTTCCCTTTCTCTTCTTTGTTCGCACAGCTTCCGGGGCTCAGCTTTGGATTGGGCGCCACCTCTGTGTGTAGGTCGCCAGAGGGTGTCTGCTCTTTGCCCAGACAGGACGCGGTTAAAGGAGCAGCTATTAGGGGGCTCTGGCTCACTCAGGCCAGGGGGAGGAAGGGGTACAGAATGCAGGGCGAGCCTGCGGTGGCAGAGGCCAGCGTGACGTTGCAGCAGCCTGAGGCGCGCCATGTGTTCTCCTGGGGAAGTTGTCCCTGGATCCTGGGACCCTGGCAGTGGCGGGTTGCACAGACTCCCGGGAGGGGAGGTGTGGATAGTGACCTGTGCTCGCACACAGGCTTCTTGGTGGCTGCAGCAGCAGTCTTAGCGTTTCATGCCCATCTCTGGAGCTCGTTTAGGTGGTTCTGTGAATCCCCTCTCCTCATGCACCCTGCAACAATGGTCTCTTGCCTCTTAGGCAGCTCCAGAGTTTTTCCTGGACTCCCTCCTGGCTAGCCGTGGTGCACTAGCCCCCTTCAGGCTGTGTTCACGCCGCCAACCCCAGTCCTCTCCCTGGGGTCTGACCTCCGAAGCCCGAGCCTCAGCTCCCAGTCCCGCCCGCCTCGGCGGGTGAGCAGATAAGCCTCTCAGGCTGATGAGTGCTGGTCGGCACCGATCCTCTGTGCGGGAATCTCTCCGCTTTGCCCTCCGCACCCCCGTGGCTGTGCTCTCCTTCGTGGCTCTGAAGCTTCCCCCCCCCCCCCCCCCACCTCCTGTCTCCACCAGTGAAGGGACTTCTAGTGTGTGGAAACCTTTCCTCCTTCACAGCTCCCTCGCAGATGTGCGGGTCCCGTCCCTATTCTTTTGTCTCTGTTTTTTCTTTTTTCTTCTGCCCTACCCAGGTACGTGGGAAGTTTCTTGCCTTTTGGGAGGTCTGAGGTCTCCTGCCAGCGTTCAGTAGGTGTTCTGTAGGAGTTGTTCCACGTGTAGATGTATTTTTAATGTGTTTGTTTGGAGGAAGGTGATCTGCACATCTTAGTCCTCTGCCATCCTGAAGGTTCCCCCTCATGATTTTTAAGAAAGAGTTTCATTGAAATGGTGTAGATAGAAACCAGACTAGAAGTTAAGGTGAAATTGAACAATAGAAGGAGGAGAAATTGAGGGAGAGTTACTTCTGGGGGTGTTCACAGGCATGAAAAGAAAAACGTGGGAAGGTAGAGGTGAGGAGCAACTTATTTAGCATCAGAAAGCCTTTATCATGTTTGTAGATGAAGAAAGAAGCCAACGGGGAAGATACGAGAGATGGTGATGAAGAAAGAGCAAAGTTATGAGGAAAGTTCTGGGAGTCAAATGGGCTCAGAAGTGATAGATTGAAAGGTCAGCCTTGGAAAGGACCAAGGACATTTCATCTCTTAAGACAGAAGAGGAAGAAGACAAAATTGATAGAGATATAAAGACGTCTATAGGTAAAAAGGAAGGTTGAGGTGTCATAGCTGAGAGCCTTTGTCACCTCCGTGCAGTCACTGTTACAGAGCCATAACACTGAGAAGAGGAAACGAACTTGGAAAAATCAAGCAGTGGATGTTTTAGAGCAGGGGTCCCCAACCCCCGGGCCTGTTAGGAACCGGGCCGCACAGCAGGAGGTGAGCGGCAGGCGAGCGAGGGAAGCTTCATCTGCTGCTCCCCACTGCTCTCATTACCGCCTGAGCCATCACCCCTCCAACCCCCAGTCTGAGGAAAAATTGTCTCCCACGAAACCAGTCCCTGGTGCCAGAAAGTCTGGGGACCGTTGCTTTAGAGTTAGTTAGAGAGAGGTAGGAAGGTTATCGGGAGAAAAATCAGTGGAATAGGAGTGGAAACGTATTTTTAAAATTAAGGCATAATCAGAAAATTATGAACATAAAGTATACTTTTAATGTTTCTAGATCTTTCCCATAGCAGCCTTTACTAGAATCCTTGTCATCACGAAATATAAAATGCTTAGTACACTAATAACCAGCTGTTTACCAGGAGTCAGCTGGCCTTTAGCTTATCTGTGATTTCCAAAGCATCTTTTTTATGTTATTTTTTGTCCATCTCTAGCTGTGTACCATGCCAATCTCTGTGCCAGGCATTTTGTTGGTTGAGCTTCCAAAGGTATTCAGGCTTATGCTGTGGAAATTTGTAGTTTGTCAGGCAGATTGGGAATACCACTCCTCCGTGAAATCTATGTTCTTTTTCTAAAGTCAAAATTCCTTCTCTTCCTGTCAAGTACCCATGTTTCCAACTCACTTCTCCATTCATTATCCAAAAGAGAAATTGAAATTTGCCACACGTAGGAAATTACATTCCTACAATGTAAATTATCTCTTAAAACTTTCCCAGTTCTCTTTGAATTTCATGTTACATTTTATTCTATGTTTCAGACTCTCACTCTTTTAGGGAAATGGAATCATTGCTGTTTTGCTTTCCTCATTTTGTATGATGCTAACACAGATGGTATATAATCTCTGTCTAATTTGGCCAATAATCCTGTTTCTCATAGGTTTTTCAAATATGACTCAAGTTTAGGAATATGAATTTGCCTACTTCTTCAACCAAATATCTCCTTGACAAATTCCTTGTAGTTTCTAAAAACAAAATTCTATTTTATAGAGATGTTGGTCTCTTTACTTGAGAAGATATTCTCTACAGTTTCTGCATGGAAAATTGCTATACATCTTTCAAAGCATGGTTCAAGTATTTTCTCCTCTGTACCTGTTTTTCTGATTTCCATAATCTACCCACCCTAACAAAAGTTGACTTTTCTTTCCCTGATCATTTTATATGTCCTGGTTTAGCACTTCCTGAACTGCACTTCAATTTTTTGTTTAATATTTGAATCCCCAGTAGGCAGTGAGATCTTTCAGGGCAAACATCTTTGAATCTCTAATGTTTAAAAGGTAGTGCACTGGTACTGTATTAGGATGTTATTTATTTATTTATTTCTAATAAAAAATTATACTGAAGTATAGTTGACGTAGTTAGTTTCAGGTGAATGATACAATGATTTGACATTTGCATATATTATGAAATGATCACCATGATAAGTTTAGTAACAATCTGTCCCCATTCAAAGTTATTACAATATTATTGACCATATTCCTTATGCTGAATATTCCATCCCCATGACTTATTTATTATATAAATAATATTTATTAAGAGGTTTGTACCTCTTAATCCCATACATCTGTTTTTTGCTCCTCCCAAAACCTGCCCTCTGGCAACTACGTGTTTGTTGTCTGCATCTGTGAATCAAATTTCATTTTGTTTTGTTCATTTGTTTTATTTTCTAGATTCCGTGTATAGGGGAGATCATGCAATATTTGTCTTTCTCTGTCTGACTTATTTCACTTAGCATAGTACCCTCTAGAACCATCTATTTGTCACAGTTGGCAAGATTTCATTTTTTTAATAGCTGAGAAACATTCTATGTGTGTGTGTATGTGTGTGTCTGTGCATATAACATCTTCTTAATCCATTCATCTATCAGTCAGCACTTAGGTTGCTTCCATATCTTGGCTATTATAAATAATGCTGCAATGAAAATTGCATATATATTTCAAATTAGTGATTATTTCTTTGGATAAATGCCCTGAAGTGGAATTGCTGGGTCATATGGTAGTTCTACTTTTAATTATTTTGGGAAACTCCATACTGTTTTCCATAGTAGCTCTACCAACTTACAGTCCCAAAAACAATGCATGAAGCTTCACTTTTCTCTACATTCTCACCAACACTTGTTATTTGTTGCCTTTTTGGTGATAGTCATTCTGACATGTGTGAAGTGGTAGCTCATTGTGATTTTGATTTATATTTTAGAGATGTTGAGCATCTTTTCATATATCTGTTTTCCATCTGTATGTCTTCTTTGGAAAAATGTCTATTCAGGTTATCTGACCATTTTTTAATTGGGTTGTTTGTTCTTTTGATGTTGAGTTGCATGAGTTATTTGTATATTTTGGATATTGACCTCTTATCAGATATATTGTTTGTAAATATCTTCTCCCACTCAGTAGGCCACCTGTTTGTTTTGTTGATAATTTCCTTCACTGTGCAAAAGCTTTGTAGTTTGATGTAGTGCTATTTGTTTATTTTATGCTTTTGTTGCCCTTGCCTGAGGAGGCAGTTCCAAAAAAACAGTATTGTCAAGACAGATGTCAAAGAGCATACTGTCTATGTTTTCTTCTAGGAGTTTTATGGTTTCAGGTTGTACATTTAAGTCTTTGATAGATTTTGAGTTTATTTTTGTATATGGTGTAAGAAAGAAAAAAAATTATTTTGCATGTAGCTGTCCAGTTTCTCCAATACCTTTTATTGAAGAGGCTATCTTTTCCTCATTGTATATTCTTGCCTTTTTTGTCATAGATTAATTGACCATGTATGTGTGGATTTATTTCTGGACTCTCTATTCAGTTCCATTGATCTGTGTCTGTTTTTGTGCCAGTGCCATGTTGTTTTGAATACTTATAGTATAGTATACTTTGGAACCAAGGAGCATAATACCTCTAGTTTTGTTCTTCTTTCTCAAGATTTCTTTGACTATTCGGGGTC
This sequence comes from Stenella coeruleoalba, assembly GCF_951394435.1. Classification (NCBI taxonomy): domain Eukaryota; kingdom Metazoa; phylum Chordata; class Mammalia; order Artiodactyla; family Delphinidae; genus Stenella; species Stenella coeruleoalba. Next base: position 15,163,393 of record NC_137158.1, on the reverse strand, counting down.
TTTTGTGGTTACATACAAATTTTAGAATTCTTTCTTCTAGTTATGTGAAAAATGCCATTGTAATTTTGATAAGAATAGCACCAAGTCTGTAGATTTCCTTGGTTGGGTAGTATGGTCTTTTTTTTTTTTTTTTTTTTGCGGTACGCGGGCTTCTCACTGCTGTGGCCTCTCCCGTTGCGGAGCACAGGCTCCGGATGCGCAGGCTCAGCGGCCATGGCTCACGGGCCCAGCAGCTCCGCAGCATGTGGGATCTTCCCCAACCAGGGCATGAACCCGTGTCCCCTGCATCAGCAGGTGGACTCTCAACCACTGCGCCACCAGGGAAGCCCAGTATGGTCATTTTAACAATATTAATTCTTGTAATCCATGAGCATAGTAAAACTTTCCATTTGTTGTGTCACCTTTAGTTTCTTTCATCAATGTCCTATAGGTTTCTGAGTACAAGTGTTTTACCTCTTTGGTTAAATTTATTCCTAAGTATTTTATTCTTTTTGATGCAATTGTAAATGGGATTGTTTTCTTAAATTCTCTTTCTGATAGTTCATTATTAGTGTTAGAAATGCATCAGATTTCTGTATATTAATTTTGTGGCCTGCAACTTTACTGAATTTATTACTAGTACTGGTAGATTTTTGGTGGTGTCTTTAGCACTTTGTATATATAGTATCATGCCATCTGCAAACAGTTTGATTTCTTCCCTTTTAATTTGGATTCCTTTTATTTCTTTTTCTTCTCTGATTGCAGTGGCTAGGACTTCCAGTACCATGTTGAATACAAGTGGTGAGAGTGAGCATCCTTGTCTTTTTCCTGAATGCTTTCAGCTTTTCACTGTTGAGTATGATATTGGGTATATTTATTATATACAGCCTTTATTATGTTGAGGTATGTTCTGTCTATATCCACTCTGTTGAGAGTTTTTATCATAAATGGATGTTGAATTTTGATAGATGCAGAAATCTCAATAGATGTAGAAAAAGATTGCATCCCTGGGCTACATCTCACTTGATCATGATGTATAATCCTTTTACTGTATTGTTGAATTTGTCAATATTTAGTTGGAGATTTTTGCATTTAAGTTCATCGATGACATTGGTCTGTAATTTTCTTTTTTTGTGTTGTCATTATGTGGTTTTGCTATCAGGGTTATGCTAGCCTCATATAATGGATTTGGAGTGTTTCTTCTTCTCTAAGTTTTTGGAACAGTTTGAGAAGGATAATCGATTTGTTCATATTTTCTATTTCTTCCTGATTTAGTCTTAGGAGATTGTACATTTCTAGAAATTTATCTATTTCTTCTAGGTCATACATTTCATTGGCATATAATTGCTTGTAGTAATTTCTTATGATCCTCTGTATGTCTGTGGTGCCAGGTTTAAATTCTCCTTTTCATTTTCATTTCTGATTTTATTTATTTGGGCTGTCTCTGTTTTTCTCCCTGATCATCTAGATAAAGGTTTATCAATTTTGTTTATCTTTTCAAAGAACCAGCTCTTAGTTTCATTGATCTTTTCTATTTCTTTTTTTTAAGGCCCTACTTCATTTATTTCTGCTTTGATCTTTATGATTTTCTTCTTTCTATTAACTTTCGGTTTTATTTCTTCTTCTTTTTCTAATACCTTTAGGTGTATGGTTAGATTGAGATTTTTCTCATTTCCTGAGGTAGGCTTATAACAGTATAAACTTCCCTCTTAGAACTGCTTTTACTGCTTCCAGTAGATTTTGTATCATTGTGTTTTAATTTTCATTTGTCTCAAGGTATTTTTGATTTTCTCTTTGATTTCTTTATTGATTTATTGGTTGTTCAGTGGCATGTTGTTTAGTCTTCACACATTTGTATTTTCTCAGTTGTCTTCCTGTAATTGATTCCTAGTCTCAACTGTTGAGCATAGCCTTCAGTCTTGCCCCTCTGAGAAACCTGGGCAGGATGCCTGGCAGCTGTGGAACACATCCCTGGGCAGAGAGCCAAGTGAGAAGCCCTATCCAAATGATAAGTATAGCCTCTGGCTGCATGTAACCAGGGAAACTGAACAGTGACCCTGAGCAACCTTAGAGCCCAGCATATAGTCCTGCCATCATGGAGCCCAGCCTACCACTCCACCCAGCAGCAGAGCGCAGTCTAAGGCCCTGCCTGATTGCCGAACACAGCCTATGGCCTGGCCCAGGAAAGGAGCCCAATGAGTGATCACATCCAATTGTGGAGCATAGCCTGCAGCCCCACCTGACCAGGGATCCCAGGTAGCATCCCAACCCAACCAAGACCACAGTCTTCAGCCCCACCCAACTGCATGGTATAGCAGGAAGTCCTGCTGACCAGAGATCCCGGCCAGTGACCTCCCCCAACAGTAGAGCCCAACCAACAGCCTACACAATTGCAGAGCCCAGCCTGTGGCCTTGCCCAACTTCAGAACACAGCATGCAGCTCCACCTGAACATGAAGTCCAGCAAGTGGCACCATCTGGTCAGGAAGCATAAACCTGAGAGCTCACTTGACCAGGAATGATTGCAGAGCACAATCTGCAGCCCTGCCCACATACACATATGATGTATAAAATTCACCAATAAAGGTAAATTCATAGTCACATTCATATTCTCTAATACGGTAATGGTTGTGTATAATCACTTACAATTCTAGTTTAAAAGTTAAAAACTAAATGTATGGAATAACTATAACTACAATAATTTGTTACTGGAAGCACAATATAAAAATATAAATTGTAACATCAGTAACCTAAAATGGGTGGGGGGAGTAAAAGTATAAATGAAATTGTAGACAAAGAAGACATTACAGCTGATACCAAAGAAATACAAAAGAGCATAAGAAACTACTATGCACAATTATATGCCAACAAATTGGACAAACTAGAAGAAATGAATAAATTCCTAGAAATATAAGAATACCAATACTGAATTACAAAGAAATATAAAATCTGAACAGACCAATGATGACTAAGGAGATTGGATCAATAATCAAAAACCATCAAACAAAGAAAAGTCCAGGGCCTTATAACTTTACTGGTGAATTCTACCAAATACTTATAGAAGAATTAATCCCAATCCAACTGAAAGTCTTCAAAAATAGGAGAGGATGGGACACTCCCAAACTCATTTTATGAGGCCAGCATTACACTGATACCAAGGCCAGACAAGGAAACTACAAGAAAATAACACTACAGATCAGTATCCCTGATGAAAAAAGGTGCAAAATACTAGCAAACTGAATTCAACAGAATATTATAAGGATCATACACCATGATCAAGTGAGATTCATCCCTGGTATGCCAGGATGGTTCAACACATGCAAACAATAAATATGATACATCACATAAATAGAATGAAAGATAGAACTATATTATCTCAATAGATGCAGAAAAAGCTTTTGACAAAACTCAGCATCCATTTATAATTTAAAATATCAACAAAGTGGGTATAGAGGGAATATACCTCAACATAATGAAAAGACCATATATGACAGTGGCTTCCCTGATGGCACAGTGGTTGAGAGTCCGCCTGCCGATGCAGGGGACATGGGTTCGTGCCCCGGTCTGGGAAGATCCCACATGCCGTGGATCGGCTGGGCCCGTGAGCCATGGCCGCTGAGCCTGCGCGTCCGGAGCCTGTGCTCCGCAACAGGAGAGGCCACAACAGTGAGAGCCCCATGTACCGCAAAAAAAAAAAAAAAAAAAAAAAAAAGACCATATATGACAAACCCACAGTCAACATTATGCTCAATGGTGAAAGTTTGAAAGCTCTTCCTTTAGGAATAGGAACAAGACAAGTATACCCACTCTCGCCACTTTTATTCAACATAGTATTGGAAGTCCTAGCCAATCAGACAAGAAAAAAAAAGGGCATCCAAATTGGAAAGGAAGAAGTGAAACTGTCACTGTTTGTAGATGACATGATACTATTCATAGAAAACTCTAAAGACACCACCAAAAAACTATTAGAACTATTAAACAAATTCAGTAAATTTGCAGGATACAAAATCAACATACAAAATTCAATTGCATTTCTATACACTAACAACAAACTATCTGTAAGAGAAATAAAGAAAAACAATCCATTGACAATATTATCCAGAAAAATACAATACTTAGGAATAAATTTAACCAAGGAAATGAGAGATCTGTGTGCTGAAAACTAGAAGACACTGATGAAAGAAACTGAAGAAGACACAAAGAAATGGAAAGATATATCATGTTCACATATCAGAAGAATTAATATTGTTAAAATGTCCATACTACCCAATGCCATCTATAGAATCAGTGCAATCCCTATCAAAATTCCAATGGCAATTTTACAGAAAAAAAAATCCTAAAATTTGTAGGGAATCACAAATGTTACTGAGTAGCCAAAGCAATCTTGAGAAAGAAGAATACAACTGGAAGCGTTATACTTTCTGATCTCAAACTATACTACAAAGCTATAATAAACAAAAGAGTATGGTGCTAGAATAAAAACAGACACATAGACTAATGGAACAGAATTGAGAGCTCTGAAATAACCCCCTGCATTAAATGGTCAACCAGTATTTTACAAGGGAGCCAGAACTCTGTGGTGAAAGGATATTTCTTATTCAATAAATGGTTTTGGGAAAATTGGATAACAATGTATAGAAAAATGAATTTGGACCCCTATCTTACAGTACACACAAAAATGAACTTGAACTGGACAAAGACTTAAACATAAGTCCTGAAACTAAAACTCCTAGGAGAAAACATAGGTAAAAAACTCCTTGACATCAGTCTTGAGAAAGACTTTTTGGATATGACACCAAAAGCACAAACAAAGTAAAAAAAACAATAGGTGGGGCTATATCAAATTAAAAAGCTTATGCACAGCAAAAAGAAAAAAAAATCAACAAAATGAAAAGGTGACCTATGGAATGGGAGAAAATATTTGCAAATCATATATCTGATAAAGGGTTAATATAAAAATATATAAGGAACTCATATAACTCAATAACAAAACCACAAATAATCTGATTGAAAAATGGGCAAAGGACCTGAATAGACATTTTTTCCAAAGAAGATATACAAATGACCCATAGGTATATGAAAAAATACTCAAAATCACTAGTCATCAGGGAAATGTGAATCAAAACTACAATGAGATATAATTTCACACCTGTTAGAATGACTATTATAAAAAAGACAAAAGATGACAAGGATGTGAAGAAAAGGGAAACTTTGTACAGTGTTGGTGTTGTAAATTGGTGCAGCCACGACGGAAAACAGTATGGAGATTCTCCAAAAAAATTAAAAATAAAACTACCATATGATACAGCAATCCCACATCTGGGGATGTATCTGAAGGAAATGAAATCACTATCTCAAAGAAATGTCTCACCGCCATGTTTATTGCAGCATTATTTACAGTAGTCAAGACATGGAAACATCCTAAGTGTCCATTGATGGATGATTGGATAAATAAAATATGAAATACATATGTATATAAAAATATTATTCAGCCATACAAAAGCCATTTGTGACAACATGGATTGAAACTTGAGGACATTATGCTAAGTAAAATAAGTCAGACAGAGAACGACAAATACTGTATGATCTCACTTATTTGTGGAATCTAAAAGCCAGACTCATAGAAACAGAGTAGACTGGTGGTTGCCAGGGACAGGAGCATGGGGGAAATGGGTGAAGGTGGTCAAAGGGTACAAACTTCCAGTTATAAGATAAATAAGTCCTGGGGCATCTAGGGTTACTGTAGTTAACAATACTGTAGTGTACGCTTGGAAGTTGCTAGGAGAGTAGATATTAAAAGTTCTTACCACACAAAAAAAGATAACTATGAGCAATGGATGTGCTAACTAACTTTATTGTGGTAATCATTCTCAATGTATATACATATATCAACTCATTACATTGTACACATTAAACTCACATGATATGCCAATCTCAATAAAGTTGGAAAAAAAAAAAACCTTCTACCTGTCTCACCCCCACAGAAGAATTCATTCATGGGACATATGTCCCATTCTATACTGAGGCTTTCCTATTCATGAAACTAGTGAACTTCCAAATTGCCACAAAGAAAGAAAGTGAAACAGAAAAGTAAAGAACCAGACAACGTTAAATACAAACAAAATATGAAACACTGAAAAATTTTCTGGCTTCAATATCCCACACCAGAGATGTTTTGGAAACTTGGACTGGAAACTCCAAGAGGCCAGGATGTAGTATAGTATTTTAACCAAATAGTCAAGGAGAAAAAGTCTGAAGGTTTGGAAAAATATAATTTTGAACTGTGATAAATTTAGCATACAGAAATAGAACAAGATATGGCCACCTAGCTCCAAAGAAGTGGAAAGGATAGTTTTTATGTCAGGTAGCAATATCTTGAAATAAAATTAAGGTACAACTAAGAAAGAAAATGAAAGTGCATATTGGAAAATATCTAGCAGACTCTTCCATACCTGCAAAAATAACTTGATTTACTGCAAATTTTTAGATGTAGGATGAAAATGTTAATATAATGATGATTCCCAACTAGAGATACTACCGGCCATAATAATCAGTTATTGGGTGTCCAAATACACTTCATGGGAGTAATGAAATGCATGGTATATTTCCACTAATTATAATGAAGTCTATTTTGATTGTCTTTATTGTATTTTCAGTTTGTGATGAAGAAAACAGCTATAAGACAAAACAAGTCTCTTAAGTTAGTCTCTTGCACAGAAGACACCAGATTTTTCCCCTATCAATTTTGTTTAATTGAGAAAAGAATCCAATAATCTTAGCTCATAAACATTTATTTCTTGTTTTCCTCACTGTGTCTTGTATTTGTTCCCCAAACTTGGACTTTTTGAGTACTTTGTTTTAATGTTAGTGAATGATATTTAATATGGAAACATCTACCAGAAGAATATTACCCCTCTGTGGAACCAAGAAAAATCTCACCCAAAGCAAAACTCTTAGAAAATATACCATTTTCTACCTTAGTCTCATCTTACAGAGACTAAAAATAGAGGCTTCAAAGCATAAGAAATGAAAATTTACCTCAATGTAAATATTTTGTGTGCATTTATTTACAAAAATTTAAACTTCTCACTTATTTAAAATCGAACAAGGCTTTGGAAAGCAAAAACCCCTGGCTCTCCATTTTCCTTTAAATGTATTCTGATTTTAATAGAAATCAGTTGTAGAGTGTGATATATCTCATATAACAGTATATTAATTCATGAGAAATAGATAAAAATGGAATTTGGATTTGCATTTTATCATTAATTCTTCCTACTATATGAGAAGCACTGTGCTGAAGTTGATTGGAGAAATAATGGTGATATAGACGCGGAGCCTGCCCTTCACACTGACCACAGTGCAGTTGGGAATTAGCACAGGTGGAGCGGGGATGGGAGAACAAAATCCAGTTTCAGTCTACACTGTAAATACATACAGCCTTATGTGACAAACTGGTGAGTGTGCTCTAAGTCTATTTTAATAGGGACCGTGGGGCTTTTTGGAAATGAGCTCATTTTATGTGGAAGACAACCTAACCTAGTAATGAGGCCTTAGTTATTCAGTGGGAGGAGAGATTTCAATGTGTCAGATTCGTTTCTGGCTCAGACCACCATGTACTCATGTCCATAGATAAGCCATATGGGGACACGACGTGTGGTGCTTTTTAGGTAAGATATTGGGGCCTCAGAACTAATTTGATGGCCCTGTATTTGAGTGTGATACGAAAGGGGCTGGAAGAATTCTCTCTCAGTTGGAGGTGGACTGTCGGGCAGCAGGTACTTCAAGGGTCCCAAAGTGGATTCAGGTGATAATTAGTGGAAGGCAGAATAGAAGCAGTGGTACAAAGGAGGAACAGTGTACATTAGGGCCAGCAAGGAGGTATGATGTGCTAGGTGGCTACATTTTTATTCCAGGATACTAGGAAACAGTTAGTGCTGGTGGTGGTGGTCATATACAAAACTCTTCTGGCGGCAAGTGCATGCTCGCAGGAAATTGTAGATATTCTAAAAGAGGCATGTATAGAGTGCTATGGAAGTTCCAATGAATTGAGAAAGTACTGCCTAGGAGGGGCAATGAAAACCTCATGAGGATGACATTAGAATAAGTCCTGAATGACATGTAGACTTTGGATATTCAGAGATGGAAGTGCTTTAGGTACACAGAGGAGAAATGCCATTTGGTTTTGGTATGAAGGGAGAGAGGCAAGAGGACACACCACAGAGTTTATTTGGGGAGAGTTTATAAAAAGAAAGAATTGTTAATATGATCAAATGTTCCAGAAAGAAGGTGAAAAGGAATAAAGAGAGTATTAGATTTATTATCAATAAGAGAAAAGAGGACTGGCAAAAGCATTGAAGATTGATTAGTGAAAAAGTATAGACAATGGATTTTTGAATAAATGTCTAATGGATTTTACTTATTGTCGATCTGAATAGTTACTTCTTGAATTTCATGGCAGGAATGTACTCAGTATGGCTCAATGACGACTATAGATCAGGGCAAGGACTGAGGCTTCCACACCAATGTTCTTCCCTCCAGATAACACTATTGCTTTAAATGGGGTGGTGTATTAGATTCTTGTCGTTCAATAATTCTTGTCCCACTGTATCCAAATAGACTTTTTTGGTGTTCACCATTTGGAGTAAAGATGACCTTGTAAATTTAATTTAATGCTATTTTAAAGGCAGCCACTAGAGGGCATCACTTTTTTTAAATAACGGGAGTGATGCTGTCCTGTTAACTTGAAATAATGCTTTCCAAAGAGGACCTAATCTAGTATAAAGGGAACTTGGTTACACTTACAAGATTCAAACTCTAATTTTTCTAATCCCAGTTCTTTCACCGTCTCACCTGCCTTTGAGTTTAGTTTTTCAGTCACTGATCCCTCTTCTATGAAATATATGCTACCCCCCACCCCATAAGATACGAATTCCATAGAATGGTATAGATTTTTAATTTTTATGGATTATGTTTTTTTCCCCAAAAACCCCAATTTATCTTCCCTCCTTCTCTTCCAACATACACATGCATGTGTGTCTGTGTGTATACTCACTTTGGGAGGAAAAGATGAGGTGCTTATAAACGCAATACAGTGTAGTATCTTATTAACATGGAACTTTAATCTTGCACATAAATGATTGATTTAACTTTCTTTAAAAGTTATAACACTTCATGCTTTCATTCTACTAATTACAATATTCCATTTCTCCCCCAAAATATGCAACCAACTCTACTATGAAGTTGACCAGTGACAAATGAGCATGAGGAATATGAATCTAAAGGCAACTTTTTCCTGCTTCTAGAGATAAAAGCTTCTCTATTAATTTTTGACTCTGAAAGTCAAATATTACATTATTAATTTAGGTGGAGCCCAGAGAGAATGGAAAGCTTGGTCATATATTTCTAAATCTTTTCAGTTCTACTACCGACTTCTGCCTGTCATTGGACTTTTCCAATGAGGGAGAATAAGCCCAGGTGTTAGCAAGATCAGGCACAACAAAGACCTCTGACATGGGCTGGAGTAGGAAAATGCTCTAATGATTACCAAGGTCCTGCAGTCACCTTTCTTGGATAATGTGATCTTTTGTAGTCTGCTGAACTATTCCTCAGGCCATAGTAAGGAACTCTCAGGCCTCCTTCATATACAGGATTTTATCATGTGTTTATATTGAATATATGTGGTGATATACCGCTTAGGCCCCCAGCTGCAGATGGAAAACAGTGATACCTTCCAGATTTGAAAAAGAGAGAGTAGCAGTCGGATTGCTAAACCCAACTTTGTTTCCTTTCAGGCAATTTTGAAATAAATTAATTATTTGAACATACCTAACTTATTCAAATGGAAAAGTCATATAATTTTAGTGATTTTGAACTTCTGTTTTCATTCATTTCCTTCTACAATAAACCTTGTTGTTAAAAATACATACCATTTTATATTGAAAGCTACATTTTTGTGTTTTAATCTGAGGCTATTACTCACCAACCAGGTTAGCTGGAAAGCAAATAGGTTGGTTTTAATTTTCTGTATTCCAAAATGTTTTATTCATCAGCCACATTTCAATTCTAGTAAATGCCATTTTCTAAACAAGGTTATATGTGGGGATAGGCTTTATTGGAGGGCATACTGGGGTTTCCTCAAACCAATACATGTGTCATTTTTACTTGACGATGATGATTTTAAAAGTTTCTCTCAAAACTCTGGTCAACTCTTTCTAACATCAACATCAATTAAACTTTCCAGTTTGTTTCACATTTAGTTCAACTGTGAATTCCATTAATATCTTGCTTGAGTCTGAATAATAAAGCAGAAATATTTAATAATGATCCTTTTATGTTTTGTCTAAAATGTCTTAGATTCTTTCATGATTGTCTATCACACACCCAGTCTGATGCTAGGAACATTTTTGGATCAGATCAATGTAGATGTCGTTCTAAGTTTAGTCTTGTAGAGATGTTAATTCACAGGCACATCGTCATTTTAGCCTTGAGTATATGATCAGTCTTGTCATGGTTTTATTGCTATTTGCAGTTTTTCGTTTGACTCGGGCATTATTTTAAAATGTTTGATGTTTTTAAAAATACTTAAAATTTTTTTATACAGACACTTTGTAAAATGAATGTTCTCATCTAGCATGTAATTATGCCATATAACTGTCAAATAGTACAACATTTAAGTGGCTGTTTTAATAACACAGTAGCAGTACACTGGTATGTACCTCTTGATTATCTGGTAGAGTGTAATTATTTATGTTTAAGGTGAAGAGCGGCACTTACTTTCATGTATAAACAGCTCCATAATGGAGCACAGAAGAACAATTATTCCACTGTCACAGTCTTAATCAGTGTGTGTCTCCTTTTAAACCTATAACCCAATTCACAGATCCATATGCCATTTAGACTTGAAAGAAAATGAAGAGTTGGTTTAGTTTCTCAGTTTCCTGTTGTCTTAACTAACTTTTAGAGATCGGTCAATATTAGCATACTCTAAAAGCACTTGCAAATATTATCTCTTTTTTCTTTCTCTCTGTCTCTCTATGGCTTTATAATCTATCTGATTATCTAATTTTATACCACTATTGTGTATTCAACTTTAACAAAAGGTACACATACCTGAAAGAGAAAGTAAATTATTTTCATTAGGGTCAGCTAGCATGCACTAACCAAATAAATAAGAAATTTTAATGGAACATCAATTATTTCCTGACTCAAACAAACTCCCCCAGATATTCTTGCCTGTGAAGTCAAGACTTGGAAGACAGTAATAGCTCACAGACTTCTCCTCCCTTTAACTCTCATGTACTTTATTTTTAATCATATGTTTAAACTACATACATTGTAGTCTGTGAATAGACTCAGAAGAATGAAAGGCTTTGCGATGCATTCCCATGCCCTTTTTTCTAATTCAAGCTACCATTGACCACCCACTAAGATGGGTCCTGGGTTACTGACAAAAGGCGGAAATTGCAAATGCTTCGATGTCTGTGGGTGTGTGTGTCCCTGCCTGCCTTGAGCTGGCTGGAACTGTAAGTAGTGAGTTATTAATCATTCTGACATTCAATCATAATCTGAATGACTATGTTCCAGAGATTCTTTAGAAATGATTTTTCTATTGCGTGTGATGTTGATTTTCTCATTTGATTTCATAACAATGTGAGGAAGGTCTCTTGAGTAGGGCTTATAATTTTTTTCTATCTATGAGGATCAGACATGTTACGTGACATGCTCAAGGCCAATAGTAGGTAAAGACAATGCACTGAGATCCTGATCTTTTGACTACTGTTGCCACTACTTCTCTCAGCTGCTATGTATCCTGTGTTTTCCTTGTGTCAGGATATGTGCTTTAGAAATGTAATCTCATTGAATCCGCTCAACAGCCCTTTTAGGGAGGTACTACTTCATTTTGCAGAATCCTGTGCTCTCTCCAACAGTTTCCTTCTGAAGCTAAAAGTTGATAAAACAACAGTTACAAATGTTGTCTTAGATTATCATTGCTTTTGCATTGCTTTTAAGATGCTGGGTTGATGACTCTTAACTTCCTTTCTCTACTTTGAGATAAATTCAATGTCTTATTTTAAAAAATTACAGGCTTTTGTGTTCATTTCTCTTCCCTTTGTAATAACGGTGTTAAAATTCACATTGCATACACCCCTTATTTTGCTCTAAATCAGTTGGAGGAAAGACCGATAGAAAATTCTCTGCACCACAAAATGTCATATAGATAAATTATAGACCCCAGAAGGCACTGGTAGCATGCTGTCCTCTCAACAAAGACAGAAGTTACTGGAGCTAGAGACAGAAAAGAAATATATTGGTTATGTGCCAAAGGATATATTTACAATATAATGGTTTGTAGGTCTCTGTGAAAGACTTAAAAGAAAAAAAAGACATGAAAAATTTACTTTCTTGTTTACTTCTACTGTAGGTTGTTAAGTGACAAAATACCTCCCGATGGCACAATGGCTGATTTTCTCTGTGTGGGTGAAGGGCCTATACATTCAACTGCAGTTCCATAAGAGACTGATTCATGCAATTTTGAGCCAAACTGCAGGCCCCCTGCCCCACCACCAAAAAAAAAAGTCCGGAAAATACAATCCAAAACATGGGGTCTACATTTGACATGATAACATAACATTTCGATTCTGAGTTACAGTAACAGATAAAATTGAATTTGCTCTTTGATCTCAAGCAAGTAACCTAGGTTCTTAAAATTCTGAAGCTGTTTTAAGGTTGGATGTGCTGTGATGATTCATTGTGTGGTAATAATGCTTAAAGTCTTCCCTGCTCTTCTTGTCACTGTATGATTTTCATTTTTGAAATGAATACAATTGTCCCTGCTAATCACAGTCAAGAAACGTATGTTTTGAATAAAGACCAAATTCTCTAAAATTAGTGAATTAATCATTATCTGTCTGTTTCTAACTTTCTGATTCTAGAAAATTGTATTTTTGGTTCCATCAAATAAACTTTATGCCTTGATCGGAGGAGGTTAAACATGAAATGATTTATTGAACTTGGCTTTCTGGCTGTGAATTGAAGAATGAGCAATATGCAGACACACTAGAAGATGTCAGATCTATCAAGAACCATTAATAGTGTGTCGCGGTTGAGTGTCCTCACCAGATGTGGTTGTAGGTGACTCTGTCTCCCTCCCCCTTGGCTCTCAAGGCCCTCTCCATTGCCACTTCTACCAGATGTCCCTGAGCCTGTAACTAAAGTGATCCCGACCTGGGCTCTGGGTCCCTTCCCCTCCAAACACCTTAGGAACCTCCCCCCACTGTCGTCACTTCTCATTCTTTCTTCAGCTTCTTCCTCATTAAGCTGTTCTCATAGAAGCATTTAAATTTAATCTTTCTTATATTAAAACAACAGCAGCAACAAAAGAAAGAACTCTTTTACCTGCTTCTTCTAGCTACTGCTCTACCTGACTTCTCCTTCCCAGCAAACTTTCTTCAGCCAGTGGACTGGTTTGGTGGCTGCCTTGTGCTCTGCAGCTACCTCTCCACTGCACGCAGGGTGGCCTCAGGGGAGGCCAGGAAACTACCTGGGAAAGCTAAAGGCATGGTATTTCCCTAAATGCAACATGGCAGGTGATATATATATATTTTTAACATCTTTATTGGAGTATAATTGCTTTACAGTGGTGTGTTAGTTTCTGCCCTGTAACAAAGTGAATCAGTTACACATATACATATGTCCCCATATCTCTTCCCTCTTGCATCTCCCTCCCTCCCGGCAGGTGATATCTTAAACGTGATTTTTAAGTCTTGTTTAGCTTCCTGTAGTGCCTTTCCCCTACCTGGAGAGAGAACTCAGGTATCACAGAGTTCTAAATAATTCTTTTGAAGTTTGAATTAGTTACATAGTTACATAACATGGGGGACAAATAAAATGGTAAGATACGTAACTATGGAGGCAACATTTAAAAATATATAATTTATTCATTCATCAAATATTTATTGTCTGTTATATGCTAGGTATAGTCCTAGGCTTAGGGGAGACCACGGTGAACAAGATGCTGTTTCTATCCATGCAGGCTTCATTCTTCCGGGGAGATAGGGAAACTCCATGGGGCACATGGGAGCAGCATCTAGAGAAGTCCCCAGGCAGGAGAGGAGCTGTTTGATGAGATCAGGGGCAGGAAAACTAAAGAGGCTCAGACGAGGTCTACCAGAAGTAGACTTGACTTTACATCCTGTCTGCATACTAACTACATAACCTCTCAATGCCTCACTTTTCTCATCTGCGAAATGGGTTCCTTACTCATTGCATTGTCAGGATTACGTGAGCTAATCTCTGTAGTGTTTACAGCATAATATGCAGTCACTAAATGTTAACCGGTATTATTACTATTATAATTATTGTCATTAGAGCTGAGGCTGAGCTCAAGGAAAGGTAAGACTGTCTCTCAAAGAGGAGCATGCTTATGTTACTCCCAAATTCCTAATTTATCCCTTCCCCCCCAGCTTTCCCCTTTGGAAACCATAAGTTTGTTTCCTTACTCTGTAGCACGGGGAAGTATACTCAATATTTTGTAATAACCTATATAGGGAAACAAAACCCATGCTAGGGATTTTGACAGAGACAAGTTAAGGTAGGAAATTCATTAAGTGTTGGAGAGCTAAAAAAAGCAAAGAGAGGAGTAGAGGGAATGGAGATAATAACTGAAAGCAGCAGCTCCCACCCCTTGGGCTGGGGGAACAAAGGGAAGGGCTTGGGTTGTCAGAATCTAGAAGCTAAGAGGTAGGGCCCCATGGTCCTGGGACTCAGACCTCTGAGGAGGGTCGCTATCCTGCGGCTGCTGGTACCTTGCAAGGGCACAGTGAGATTGAGAAGATGGGAAAAAAGCTGGAGATGGGAACTAACTGCCCCTACCAGGGCAAAGGGTCAGTGCTGCAGCAATTTGTGAGAAACGAGAAGCAAAGCGAGAGGGGTGCAGGTCTGTTTTTTCTCCTCCAGGCTTCCGTCTCCTCTAGCCCTTAGCACGGCCTAGCAGGAGCCTACTGCCCAGTGTGCAGGAGTGGGTCTGTTGCTGAGAGAAAATTGTTTCTCAACCAGAAGAAGTCATTTGCCTGCTTCGGGGATAGGCACCTAGATGTACCCAGATCTCTGCAAATGCGGGGCTACTCCTCATGGAGACTGCCTGCCTGTGTAATTGCTGAGCTGGGCATGGCTGCGTTTTTGCTGTTGATGCAATTGGGGGACAACTTCGTGAAATTAGCTCCCTGGAGATGCTGCATATACTTAACATAATTTTCACCACATTCAAATGGGACAGCCACTTCAGCCTGCAGACAAGCATTTCCCGTCTTTTAGAACAGAGAGCCTTTTTCTTTTCAGTAAGTTGACATAAACTCCTGGTCATCATTTTAGCTTCTCCTCTTTTTTCTCCAATCCTCACATCTAATCCAATTACATTAATCTTAAATCTATCTATGTATTGTAAGGGCAAATACAATTTAAAAATAAGAGTTTTTGTTTGTTTGTTT
Source organism: Stenella coeruleoalba (assembly GCF_951394435.1). Lineage (NCBI taxonomy): Eukaryota > Metazoa > Chordata > Mammalia > Artiodactyla > Delphinidae > Stenella > Stenella coeruleoalba. The sequence continues at coordinate 15,147,930 of NC_137158.1, read as the reverse complement.
GAATTTTATTTTTTTATACAGCAGTTTCTTATTAGTTATCAATTTTATACATATTAGTGTATACATGTCAATCCCAATCTCCCAATTCATCCCACCACCACCACCGCCCCCGCTGCTTTCCCCCCTTGGTGCCCATACATTTGTTCTCTACATCTGTGTCTCTATTTCTGGCCTGCAAACGGGTTCATCTGTACCATTTTTCTAGGTTCCACATATAAAAATAAGAGGTTTAATTCTCTCTTCTGAAAATAAGGGAAGAGACTTGCCCCCTTCCTCTCTTTTCCTAGAGCATTTACTTTAGAAAACTTGTAAGTTCTTTCTGTGGCTATTTGAAATGTATATAAATCTTTTTAAAAGCTAAATATTCTCTTCACAGCTTTATGACCCGGGAATGCCTTTCACTAAGACTTGGGAGCCATCTCTTTGAAATATAAATATCTAGGGAGGGAGATAGCACTCCTGTCTCCTAGTCTCTGTGTGAGGGTAGGAGTCTGACTTGGCGGGTGCCTCATTGCAACTTGTAAAACTATCTCCTTAAAGATATGAGAAGTTTATTCTTTTTTTTTTTTTTTGTATAAAGCCAATTAGCAAACACAGATGGCTACCCCAGTTACCAGGTGAATCTAGGGTGAACTGCGTGTGACAAATGAAGTTGTCAAGTCTTCTTGCCTAAGTCTAGTCACTATTTATCTTGAGAACATGTCTGGAATGGGGTGTATCTTCATGGTAGTATAAAGGGTGGGATTTCTTTCTGTCTTTGCATCTCTTAGCAGATTGCCTGTGATGCATATCACATTCTGGTTTCATGTTTATTCAGTAATAAACGTGTTTTCCTTCTCCACTACCTTTGTGGTGCGGATCTCTGGGTTGGGAGATTTTGTTTTTAATTACATTTATTTATCCGTCTACCTATCTACCTCTCTCTCTCTCTCCATTTCTGTCCTACCACATCACTTGCCATATTTACATGCCTTCAGTATTTGTCTCCTTGCTTCTCTTCCTGCTTCCTCTGCACAGTCAGCCTGTGGCCTTTTAAAAATGCAGCTCAGCTTATGTCATTCCTCTTCCTAAAATCCTGCAATGGCTCCCCTTGCGGCTCAAATGAAACCGCAAGTCCTACAAGCCCTGGGTGGTCTGTCCCTTTTCCATCCCCCAGAATTAGCTACTGCCTCTCTCCTACCTGCGCATTTTGTTCCGGCCCTGCTGGCCTGTTGTTTCAATCCCAGAGCCGCCCTTCACCCCATCTGAGTTAGGTTGGCCTCATTACTTACAACATTATACGCTTTCCTATCAGCAGAGAGTTTATCGGCATTCATAAATATATGTTTATTTTTCATTGCTTGTTTTTTTTTATAGGTACAACATATTCATTCATTTATTCTTTTTTTAACATCTTTATTGGTTGTTCATTGCTTTTTTTTTATAGGTACAACATATTCATTCATTTATTCTTTTTTTTAACATCTTTATTGGATGTTCATTGCTTGTTTGTTGCACAAAGACAGGGACCATGCATACCCACACCCACATCACTGTAAATCCAGTGCCACCATGGCATCTGAAATATGGTACATCCTCAGCAGCTATTTGCTAAATACATGGGTCTCCAACGAAGTTCATTTTAAAGGGAAATGTCTCTAAATATTTGTCTCCTTTTTCCTGTTTGTGCTCTTTCTCCTTGGAGGGCTGGACTGACCCTGAAGGGATGCATCTAGAACACTGAACTCCCCAGAGAATAGAACAATTTCAGTGCTTCAAAACCTATGAACCCCAGTTGAGAACTTCCTGGTTTTCTTGACTAGATCTCTGTTAGTTAAATGACAGGTCTGAGGGCCAAGGCCTGCATCGTGGCCACGCTCGGTGGCATGCCGGGGAGACTAGGTTTGCTCCTCAGGAGAGAAAAGAGCTCTCCTCCGTCTGTTAGCCCATCGAAATGCTTTTCAATGTGCACTGGAAGTCAGCACTTTACTGGACAGATCGCAGGTGCGGCAGGGCTCCCACTTCAGTAAAATGGACGGTGGTCCTGGGTTTGCTGTGGGTCTGGTTGAAGAAAGTGCTGGGCCACAACAGGTTACTGGGGGTGAGGCTGGACACTGATGCACATTTTACTGCAGAAGTTCAAGAAAGAGTGATTTTAATGAAACAGAGGCTTAGCTTGTGAAGCATGTAACTGGCCAAACAAGATTGCTTGTAGGTAAACAGTTGGCAAACTCTTTTGGTGTTTCTTCCACTCTGGTAACTTCACAACATTGGTTGCTAGTTTTATTTTTCAAATGCCCTTAACAAACACGTTGATAACCTGAATAGCATTAGTGATGACAGTGGAGAGCTCACAGCTGATGTTATTAATGAAGCACAGAATGCTGTGAATAACATGATTTGAAAAGAGACAGTATCCACCTCCTCCCTTTCCCCCAAGGACTGAGTAGGAAGGATTCTGGGAACAAACAAGTTTGTCCTCATGCACAGACCATGAGGTTGGTCCCCATTTGTGATCTGATATTTAGTTTTGATTAAGTAGAAGGCAGAACTTTGGCTCAACTGCAGGCGGTTGGTTTTTTTTTTTTTTTTTTTTTGCGGTGCGCGGGCCTGTCACTGTTGTGGCCTCTCCCGTTGCGGAGCACAGGATCAGCGGCCATGGCTTACGGGCCCAGCCGCTCTGCAGCATGTGGGATCTTCCCGGACCGGGGCACGAACCCATGTCCCCTGCATCGGCAGGCAGACTCTCAGCCACTGCGCCACCAGGGAAGCCCAGGCGGTTGGGTTTTGCTCGCTCCACATTGGCTGTGGACGTCACTTTCCTTGGTCTGTGGCTGGACTGCTGTCGCCCTGCTTTTTCAGGAGCCACCAGGCCTGCTGCCCTTTGATCCGGAGCAGCCAGGCCTCAGGTCAATAACGCAAGGTGAGCCTATGGTGCCGCCTATGGAATTGCTTTCCCACCGGCTTTTTCTGTCTCTGAAAGTGCTGCTGCAGCAGTTGTGGTCATTGACCCACACAGTGAAAAGTATCCAGTGCTCTCAGGGACTGCCTGTCTCCCTGCTCAGCTCCTCTCTACAGACAAAAGGGGATTCACGCCAAGTTCAACAGAGAAGCCTGTGATTTCCCCAGAGCTTCTTCAGAAAACTGAATCTCATCCCAAGGCTGAGTCCTTGGGCTTGAGCCAAAATTTAACCAATTCACTCTCTTAACACACTATTACTATAAATCTTCTATTTGACCTCTGTCTGCCTCAGCTTGGGAGCACTCTTCTACTTATAAAACCCCTTTACACCACATTTAGATCATAATTGTCGGGATTTCTGTAAGTGTGCTGCATAGAATTATCTGGAGGCTTTGGGGATGCTTCCTGGCCTAACCCTTTCTACCAAGTCAGATTCCCAGGGGTTGGGTCTAGGAATCTTCATTTTTAACAAGCTCTCACAAATATTCTTATACTTCCGAGTGAACATTTGAAATTCACTGAGGTGCATGGCACAGAGTAGGTGTCCCTAAAGTAGTAACTGTTAATGTTAACCTATTGATATGAAAATTCATAGGAAATAAGTTCTAAACAAAAAGTCCATTATCTTTTTTTTTTTTTTTTTTTTTGTGGTACGTGGGCCTCTCACTGCTGTGGCCTCTCCCGTTGCGGAGCACAGGCTCCGGACGCGCAGGCTCAGCGGCCATGGCTCACAGGCCCAGCCGCTCCGCGGCATGTGGGATCTTCCCAGACTGGGGCACGAACCCGCGTCCCCTGCATCGGCAGGCGGACTCTCAACCACTGCGCCACAAGGGAAGCCCGACTACGGCTTTATTTTTTAATGGTGATTTTGAGTTATCGCTTGACTACTACTGATTACTACATCTCTTTATCTTATTTATTTTGTTTGCCAGATCTCTCAATATGATGTCATTCTGCCGATATTCAATAAATATTTACAATGAATAACCGGTACTAGATGGTGCAGACTTGTTTCCAGTGAAAGATGAGAGAAGGACCTCTACAATGGGGTGTCTGAAAATCTGTGAATTAATACCAAATCCCTCCTCTTCTAAATTAAAATTTTTTTTTTTCTAGAAGAGCAAGAAAATCTCCAAGATCCTCTTTTTTGGGGAGTAATTTCTTTTTGGATTATGTATCTATCTCTTTGCCTTGCCATGTTCATCAATGATTGACAGACTGTTTTTTTTGTTTTTTTGTTTTTTTGCTTATTGACCACAAGACTCTGTAAGCCTCTTAAGTTGGAAGACAATAAATAAATACAATTGAAATAGGACTGATGAAACTTGCTTTTTGCAACAGACACTGAAAGTTTATAGTAATATATGCTTTTGGGAGAAATGCCTTGCATGGAAGGCATTTGTATTTGTATTATCATAAACCAGCCTAATTGCTGAATTCTTTACTACCCTGAAGGGTACAATCTCAATCAATCACCTCTGTATCAGATCATCACTACTGTTGGGGGGGAGTTACAACTATCTTGCTGAAAACCTTTCCTTAGGCAGAGTCGAGGAAGGGATCTGAGAGGAGCTGGAGTGGGCTGGGCTGAATTAGGGTAGTTACATAGGATAAATTCTACCGGATGTGGAAAGGGCACTAAGGGACAGCTCCAACTTCAGGGAAAATTCAGAAGCTACTTTGTGCTATCTCCCCTCTCTTAGACTATAGGGTTTTCATTCTGATCTTTGGCTTTCTACCAATTTCCCTTCTCCCATCTCAAACAACGCTAACTTTGAACTCTACCCAGATATGCTCCTTTGGGAAAAGCTCAAATTAGTTCTTACTTGTTTTACCTCCTCTTTTTGGCCCTTCTTTTCTCTGCTTCTGCCTTTCTCCAACCTCCTAAATAAAACTTTCAGCAAGATATATAGAGAAAATATTGCAAACTTGGAATTCAGACAGACCATAAGTTCAAATCTTGACTTTTCCCCTTTTATTAGCTGTTGTGGGCAAGTAACACCCTGACCCATAGAGTTACATGTGTGAAATTGTGCTGATTATATATATTGGCAATAGCTGGAAAAAGTTACCGACTCAGTCTGTTCCTAGAATAGACCCGATCTTGTGTGCAGCTGCTTAGAAATACATGGAGAGTCCAGAACACTGCAAACAATTCTTATGTGTCCCCTCAGGGTCACTTCTTAAAGCCAGTTTCACTTCTTGTGGGCACTGGAAGCCCTCCTGTCTCTCACCTTTTCTTCCTTTTCTTTGCCTCTCCCCACTTAAATTCTATCCCCTTGGAGCCAAAGCCCGCTTACTTCTAAGTTACCCGGAATCTTTAAATTTCCTCGGAGTGGGAGATGCATAACATAAACCGATTCTTCTCTTACTAATATTGACCTCTCTCCCAGCGTAGTTTTGATGCATTCTTATACATGAAGACCTATCTTCCAGGAGCAAGGATGGGGGGAGACTGAAAGGATGAAGGGGACAGAGAACAGTAGACTGAGTGCTCTCCTGGGCTGGAGGAGGGTGGGGCAGGCAAACGCATGGAAGGGCACAGAACATGGTTCAGTTACATGCATTATGCACCCACACTCAAGAGATAGTCTAAAACAAACAGAAAACCTCACCTCATACCCATTTTTTCATTAATATCATGCATCAGCAATGTAATCTGACTAAACTGAATTTCTACTAAAGGATTAAAATACGTATGGTGGGGAATGGAAGGCACAGGGCTGTTTGCTCTGGTTCAGTGCAGTCACATGAGTACCAAATGCCGGGCATGCTGGTGATTGAAACATGTGGTTCCCTGCCTTTTTTGGAGGCTACAGTCCGGAAGACTCAAGTAGTCTTTAATCTGTATAGTTTGAGGCGATTGGGAGAGATATTTAGGTATATTGAGTCCTACAACAGCTGGATCTTTTTGACATTCATATAGGAAATCTCTATATTTTATTATTAATTCTCAATTACCAGAAGAAATAGGTATCATTAATTTTATTCTGTTTTATTTAATTAGAATATTTAGCTTTATATATGCTTAGACTTTAGAGTTTATAGCTAATTTAGTACATTTCCCTTTACAGGACTCAGAGGGACAGTTTTCCTAGGCAATATTTGTTAAGTAAATAAAGCCTAGCATAATAAAATAGAAGGCCCCTTTAATAAATTACTTATTTGTAGTCTGGACCCTTCTTTTTGGTAAAGTGTCTCCATTTACTCTTCAATTTTTTTCTTTTTTCTTTAAAAAAAGATGTTCAGTAACACGCCTTCCTTCAATTAAGGAAATTATTCTTTTATAGTCAGGGGAAGTAACAAAACATATAGACTTACTGTGTGATCAAAATTACAAGGAACATAAGAAAAGACATCCAAGAAAAGCTGGGAAGTGTTCCATCCACCGCTCACCATAGTTCCCTTTTTTTTTTTTTTTTTTTTTTTGCTCTACGTGGGCCTCTCACTGTTGTGGCCTCTCCCGTTGCGGAGCACAGGCTCCGGACGCGCAGGCTCAGCGGCCATGGCTCATGGGCCCAGCCACTCCGCGGCATGTGGGATCTTCCCGGACTGGGGCTCGGACCCGTGTCCCCTGCATCGGCAGGCGGACTCTCAACCACTGCGCCACCAGGGAAGCCCCCACCATAGTTCCCAAAGACTGCTAGCAGGCCTTCGTCTCTCTTCTCCTCATCCCACTTCTTTTTTCCATTTTTATTGAGATATAAGTGAGTATAACATTGGATTAGATTAAGGTGTGCAACATAATAATATTGATATACGTATATATTATGAAATAGTTACCACAATATGTTTAGTTTAACGTTCATCATTTCACCTACAACTTTTTTCTTGTGATGAGAACTTTGAATCTCAGCAACTTTCAAATATACAGTATGGCATTGTTAACTATAGTCACCCTGCTGTATATTACAGCCCCCGAAATTATTTATCATATAACTAGAAATGTGTCTCTCTCCTCCTGAGCACATATACCCTGCTTGCCCCAACCTGCCCTGCCTCATTCCATCAAGACTAAGAGTTCCAAAAGAGGCATTCTTGACTAAGCATTACGTTTTATAACGATTGAGACTTTACAGGGAATTTGTACAGGAAATGTGGCTTAAACTCCAAACAATTTCTGCAATAACTGCTTGGGAATTCTGAATATTTCCGTAATGAGATGGGGAAACAAAATTTCTAGGTGAGAGATTATAAAATTGACAGGATCATAAAACTATAGATAATTATCACTCTCTGAGGTTCTTAATAAAGAATAATGAAAGCATAACTCTTAGAGGCTGTTATAGTGGTGTTGATTTAGGTACTCAGTGAGTATCAACTGTGTGCCAAGCACCAGGCTATATGCTACATATAAAAAGACAAGAAAGATTTTCCCATCTAGGAGAGCTCCCAATCAAGCTAAAAAGACAGGTATTAAAAAGAAGCAAGCGAATAATTAGATTAAAATGTGTTACCTGTTTTAGAGTGACATTGGTAAAATGATGAAAGAATAGGTTCTAAAAGTGCTAATTTATAGTCAAGTGGTAGCTTAGACAATAAGGATGTCTGGATCAACGCATATCTGCTTTAAAAGAGGGCACATCAAACAGTATTATGAGGCACTTAAAAGGAATTCTGCATAGAAAATGACAGAGGAAGGTCAAAGATGTTGGTGTACTGGCTCATGCAGGATCATTTATCAGACCATCCAATTATAAACATATTGGGCAGGGTGTGAAATGTTAATGAATGATGCTAACTCTAAAGAGGTTTCCGGGAAGACAGAATCTGACAAATGAACAGGAGTTCACCAGCATATGTCCTTTAAGGAAACACTGGAGTGGAAAATGCCACTGATGTTTCTTGCAGCAACAGTGGAAACTTCCTTCAGATCGCAGGCACACTCAGCTGGATGTGGATCCCAGCTCTGCTGCTTATATTCTTTGCAACTTGTTCAACTTCTCTGACCCTTAGTTTCCTTGCCTCCCTACACTACTCTCATAGAACTTTGAGGGGGATTCATTCATTCACACATCTACTGGGCACCATGTTAAATGCTTTTCATATTTTATCTAACACAATCTTCAGTAACCTCAATATATTATCTTCATTTGACAGGAGGGGAAATGCAAGTAATTAGCCCAAGAACACATGGCTAGCAAGTCGTTGAGCCTGGAATGAAATCCTAAACTCTCACTCCAAAATCCAAGCTTATATAAACTACGTTGTCGTTTGACAAACTGAATACATGGAGGCACTCAAAAATGTTAGTTCTGTTTAGTTAATCAGTCAATGATTATTTAGCACCTACTGTATTCTAGGCATTCCATCCAAAGCCAAAGATAAAGAAGAACATATCAATAGAGATTTCAGTGAGGTAAAAAAATGATGTAATCTTCTATTTGTCAAGATAGGGAATGATAAAATAAAAGATCAGACCTCGTTTCCCATGGAAGTAATTCTTTTTTTCAAAACAAACAAGATTTCATTGAAGTAGAATGGTTGATTTACAATGTTAGTTTCAGGTGTATAGCAAAGTGACTCAGTTATTCTTGTATATATATATATATGTGTGTGTGTGTGTGTGTATGTGTGTGTGTGTGTATATATATATATATATTCTTTTGCAGATTCTTTTCCATTATAGGTTATTACAAGATATTGAATATAGTTCTCTGTGCCATACAGTAATTTCATTGATGGTTATAACCATCAATAAATACACTTAAATAATTTTCAGACATAAAATCTGTTTATCTTGATACATATCTATCTATCTATCTCTCAAGACAATATCAGAATTATGCAGGGGGCTTCCCTGGTGGCGCAGTGGTTGAGAGTCCACCTGCCGATGCAGTGGACGCGGGTTCGTGCCCCGGTCCGGGAAGATCCCACATGCCACGGAGCGGCTGGACCCGTGAGCCATGGCCGCTGAGCCTGCGCGTCCGGAGCCTGTGCTCTGCAATGGGAGGGGCCACAAGAGTGAGAGGCCCGCGTACCGCAAAAAAAAAAAAAAAGAATTATGCAGGAAAGATAGTGATAACCTGATAATTTCTGAGTTTAACAACAGCTCATTAAGGAGGACTTTTGAGGTTATAGTTGAAGGATAAATAGGAGTGGGTCAGCTGAATAACGATTGAAACGGTGGTTTAGCCAGCAAGTGCTGTACAAAAGCATGGAAATGTGAAATTAGCACAAGATGTGCAGGTAATTACAATTTGTTATTACTAGAATATGAAGAACAAAGTAATGGTTGTTTTGAAGTCAGCTGGAGAGGCAGAGAGGCTATAGTCATTTTATTGGAGGAAATTTGCACTTCTAGAATTTTCTTCATTGTATAGATTTTTGCAGTAGCAAAAAGGGACAAAAATAGACAGCAGCATAGCTATAGAATCATTAGCATTGATGTCAGGAATATACTGGAACAGTATGGACGAAAATGGGATGGATAGAGAAAAAGAGATCAGAAGATAATAAAAATAAAAAGACAAAAGAAGAGGGTCCAGATCAGCATTAGTCTCAAAAACTCCTGGTTAAGATATTTGCTCTCTATTGAGGAGGAACTGACGATTAACACACAGTTTTGAGTCTATACATTTTAAATTATATAAAGAAACAGGAGACATTGTTCAGGTAACTAATTAATGTGTTGAGCATCTACTGTATTTGAGGCACTGTATTAGGAACTTGGTTTACAAAGATGGATGAAACACGGATCCTGGCACTTTAAGCACAGGTGAGGAGCAATGAATGAAGCAGGTGAACCCAAATGATGTTTGTAACTGCCTTTATGGTTCCTAGAGCAAGTGGTCTTACTCCTTACCTTTCTAGATCTTCCCATCCTGGCTCATGGCTTTTGTTCTTGTTTGGTTTTGGTAATTCACAGCTGCAGGAGAGAGAAGCATTTCCCCACCAGCCCACTTCTACAGGACCATGCTGGGAAGGTGGTCCCCTGGTCTTCCATTTAAGGAAAGAAGATCAGACAAATAGTCTTGCTTTAAACTTATTTAACACTCCCAGATAATAAGGACACGGGGTTTTGAGAAAAATCCATTTAGCATGAATTCCCTAAGCTCTAACCTTCACATAAACTATACTGCATTTTCTAGGGTATATAATTATGTGGAATCTGTACTCAAATTTAGTACTCAAATCCTAGACTAAATAAATCTAGGAAAAAGGTGAAGGCATTTTTCACTTCTACTAATAATTAGCAACATAGCTAATGCGGATCAATTTTCATTAGAGAATTGAAATAATAAACCAGTTACAAACTCAGCTGTTTAAGCATCAGACATATTAGGTTTTTCTGCCTCTAGCCTCTAGCCCCATTGATGTTTTTCTATTTTTTCTTATTTTTAAAAAATTTTTTTAACATCTTTTCTTTATTTTCTTTTCTCTTTTTTTGTGGTATGCGGGCCTCTCGCTGTTGTGGCCTCTCCCGTTGCGGAGCATAGGCTCCGGACGCGCAGGCTTAGCGGCCACGGCTCACCGGCCCAGCCGCTCCACGGCACGTGGGATCTTCCCGGACCGGGACACGAACCCGTGTCCCCTGCATCGGCAGGCAGACTCTCAACCACTGCACCACCAGGGAAGCCCTTTTTAACATCTTTATTGGAGTATAATTGCTTTACATTGGTGTGTTAGTTTCTGCTTTATAACAAAGTGGATCAGCTATACGTATACATATATCCCCATGTCCCCTCCCTCTTGCATCTCCCTCCCACCCTCCCCATCTCACCCCTCTAGGTGGTCAAAAAGCACTGAGCTGATCTCCCTGGGCTATGTGGCTGCTTCCCACTAGCTATCTATTTTACATTTGGTAGTGTATATATGTCCATGCCACTCTCTCACTTCGTCCCAGCTTACCTTTCCCATCCTTGTGTCCTCAAGTCCATTCTCTATATCTGCGTCTTTATTCCTGTCCTGCCTCTAGGTTCTTAAGGACCATTTTCTTTTCTTTTTTGGATTCCATATATATGTTAGCATACAGTATTAGTTTTTCTCTTTCTGAGTTACTTCACTCTGTATGACAAACTCTAGGTCCATCCACCTCACTACAAATAACTCAATTTCGTTTCTTTTCATGGCTGAGTAATATTCCATCGTATATATGTGCCACATCTTCTTTATCCATTCATCTGTCGATAGACACTTTGGTTGTTTCCATGCCCTGGCTATTGTAAATAGAACTGCAGTGAACACTGTGGTACATGACTCTTTTTGAATTATGGTTTTCTCAGGGTATATGCCCAGTAGTGGGATGGCTGGGTCATATGGTAGTTCTATTTTTAGTTTTTTAAGGAACTTCCATACTGGTCTCCATAGGGGCTGTATCAATTTATATTCCCACCAACAGTGCAAGAGGCTTCCCTTTTCTCCACAACCTCTCCACCATTTATTGTTTGTAGATTTTTTGATGATGACCATTCTGACTGGTGTGAGGTGATACCTCATTGTAGTTTTGATTTGCATTTCTCTAATGATTAGTGATGCTGAGCATTCTTTCATGTGTTTGTTGGCAATCTGTATATCTTCTTTGGAGAAATGTCTATTTAGGTCTTCTGCCCATTTTTGAATTGGGTTGTTTGTTTTCTTGATATTGAGCTGCTTGTAAATTTTGGAGATTAATTCTTTGTCATTTGCTTCATTTGCAAATATTTTCTCCCATTCTGAGGGTTGTCCTTTCATCTTGTTTATGGTTTCCTTTGCTGTACAAAAGATTTTAAGTTTCATTAGGTCCCATTTGTTTATTTTTCTTTTTATTTCCATTTATCTAGGAGGTGGGTCAAAAAGGATCTTGCTGTTATTTATATCATATAGTGTTCTGCCTATGTTTTCCTCTAAGAGTTTTATAGTGTCTGGACTTACATTTAGGTGTCTAATCCATTTTGAGTTTATTTTTGTGTATGGTGTTAGGGAGTGTTCTAATTTCATTCTTTTACATGTAGCTGTCCAGTTTTCCCAGCACCACTAATTGAAAAGGCTGTCTTTTCTCCAGTGTATATTCTTGCCTCCTTTATCAAAGATAAGGTGACCATATGTGCATGGGTTTATCTCTGGGCTTTCTATCCTGTTCCATTGGTCTATATGTCTGTTTTTGTGTGAGTACCATACTGTCCTGATTACTGTAGCTTTGTAGTATAGTCTGAAGTCCAAGAGCCTGATTCCTCCAGCTCCATTTTTCTTTCTCAAAATTGCTTTGGCTATTCGTGGTCTTTTGTGTTTCCATACAAATTTTGAAATTTTTTGTTCTAGTTCTGTGAAGAATGCCATTAGTAGTTTCATAGGGATTGCATTGAATCTGTAGATTGTTGTGGGTAGTATAGGCATTTTTACAACGTTGATTCTTTCAATCCAAGAACATGGCATATCTCTCCATCTCTTTGTATCATCTTTAATTTCTTTCAACAGTGTACTATAGTTTTCTGCATACAGGTCTCTTGTCTCCTCAGGTAGGTTTATTCCTAGGTATTTTATTATTTTTGTTGCAATGGTAAATGGGAGTGTTTCTCTAATATCTCTTTCACATTTTTCATCATTAGTGTATAGGAATGCAAGAGATTTCTGTGCATTAGTTTTGTAACCTACTACTTTACCAGATTCATTGATTAGCTCTAGTAGTTTCCTGGTAGCATCTTTATGATTCTCTATGTATAGTATCATGTCATCTGCAAAGAGTGACAGCTTTACTTCTTCTTTTCCAATTTAGATTCCTTTTATTTCTTTTTCTTCTCTGATTGCTGTGGCTAAAACTTCCAAAACTATGTTGAATAAGAGTGGTGAGAGTGGGCAACCTTGTCTTGTTCCTGATCTTAGTGGAAGTGGTTTCAGTTTTTCACCATTGAGAATGATGTTGACTGTGGGTTTGTCATATATGGCCTTTATTATGTTGAGGATAGTTCCCTCTATGCCTACTTTCTGCAGGGTTTTTATCATAAATTGGTGTTGAATTTTGTCGAAAGCTTTTTCTGCATCTATTGAGATGATCATATCATTTTTCTCCTTCAATTTGTTAATATGGTGTATCATGTTTTATTTGCGTATTTTGAAGAATCCTTGCATTCCTGGCATAAACCCCACTTGATCATGCTGTATGATCCATTTAATGTGCTGTTTGATTCTGTTTGCTTGTATTTTGTTAAGGATTTTTGCATCTATGATCATCAGTGATATTGGTCTGTAGTTTTCTTTCTTTGTGACATCTTTGTCTGGTTTTGGTATCAGGGTGATGGTAGCCTTGTAGAATGAGTTTGGGAGTGTTCCTCCTTCTGCTGTATTTTGGAAGAGTTTGAGAATGATAGGCATTAGCTCTTCTCTAAATATTTGATAGAATTTACCTGTGAAGCCATCTGGTTCTGGGCTTTTATTGGTTGAAAGAAGATTAATTACAGTCTCAATTACAGAGCTTGTGATTGGTCTGTTCATATTTTCTACTTCTTCCTGGTTCAGTCTTGGAAGGTTGTGCTTTTCTAAGAATTTGTCCATTTCTTCCAGGTTGTACAATTTATGGGCATATAGTTGCTTGTAGTAATCGCTCATGATCTTTTGTATTTCTGCAGTATCAGTTGTTACTTCTCCTTTTTCATTTCTAATTCTATTGATTTGAGTCTTCTCCCTTTTTTTCTTGTTAAGTCTGGCTAATGTTTTATCAATTTTGTTTATCGTCTCAAGGAACCAGCTTTTAATTTTATTGATCTTGCTGTTGTTTCCTTCATTTCTTTTTCATTTATTTCTGACCTGTTCTTTTTGATTTCTTTCCTTCTGTTAACTTTGGAGCTTTTTGGTTCTTCTTCTCTAATTGTTTTATGTGTAACTTGAACTCGTTTATTTGAGATGTTTCTTGAGCTAGGATTGTATTGCTATAAACTTCCTTCTTAGAACTGCTTTTGCTGCATCCCGTAGGTTTGGAGTCATTGTGCTTTCATTGTCCTTTGTTTCTAGGTACTTTTTTATTTCCTCTTTGATTTCTTCAGTGATCTCTTGGTTATTTAGTAGTGTATTGTTTAGCCTCCATGTGTTTGTATTTTTTCAGATTTTTTTCCTGTAATTGATATCTATTCTCACAGCATCATGATCGGATAAGACACTTGATACGATTTCAATTTTCTTAAATTTACCAATATTTGATTTATGACCCAAGATATGGTCTATCTGGAGAATGTTCTATGAGCACTTGAGAAGAAAGTGTATTCTGTTGTTTTTGGATGGAATGTTCTATAAATATCAATTAAGTCCATGTTGTTTAATGTATCATTTAAAGCTTGTGTTTCCTTATTTATTTTCATTTTGGATGATCTGTCCATTTGTGAAAATGGGGTATTAAAGTCCCCTACTATGATTGTGTTACTGTTGATTTCCGCTTTTATTGCTGTTATCATTTGCCTTATGTATTGAGGTGCTCCTATGTTGGGTTCATAAATGTTTACAATTGTTATATCTTCTTCTTGGATTGATCCTTTGATAATTATGTATTGTTTTTCTTTCTCTCTTGTAATAGTCTTTATTTGAAAGCCTATTTTGTCTGATATGAGAATTGCTACTCCAGCTTTCTTTTGATATGTTTTGCATGGCATACCTTTTTCCAATCCCTCAATTTCTATCTGTATGTGTCCCTAGGTCTGAAGTGGCTCTCTTTAGACAGCATATGTATGGGTCTTGTTTTTGTATCCATTCAGCCAGTCTGTCTTTTGGTTGGAACATTTAATCCATTTACATTTATGGTAGTTATTGATATGTATGTTCCTATTACCATTTTCTTAATTGTTTTGGGTTTGTTTTTGTAGATCTTTTGCTTCTCTTGTGTTTCCTGCCTAGAGATGTTCCCTTAGCATTTGTTGTAAAGACAGTTCGGTGGTGCTGAATTCTCTTAGATTTGCTTGTCTGTAAAGGTTTTAAGTTCTCTGTCGATTCTGGATGAGATCCTTGCTGGGTAGAGTAATCTTGGTTGTAGCTTTTTCCTTTTTCTCACATTAAATATGTCCTGCCACTCCCTTCTGGCTTGCAGAGTTTCTGCTGAAAGGTCAGCTGTTAACCTTATGGGGATTCCCTGTATATTATTTGTTGTTTTTCCCTTGCTGCTTTTAATTTTTTTTTTTGTATTTAATTTTTGATAGTTTGATTAATATGTGTTTTGGCGTGTTTCTCCTTGGATTTATCCTGTATGGGAATCTCTGTGCTTCCTAGACTTGATTATTTCCTTTCCCATATTAGGGACGTTTTCAACTATAATCCCTTCAGATATTTTCTCAGTCCCTTTTTTTTTCTCTTCTTCTCAGACCCATATAATTCGAATGTTGGTGTGTTTAATGTTGTCCCGGAGGTCTCTGAGACTGTCTTCAAATCTTTTCATTATTTTTTATTTATTCTGCCCTTTTGTAGTTATTTCCACTGTTTTTTTCTTCCAGGTCACTTATGTGTTTTTCTGCCCCAGTTATTTTGTTATTTATTCCTTCAAGAGAATTTTTAATATCATTTATTGTGTTGTTCATCATTGTTTGTTTGCTCTTTAGTTCTTCTATGTCCTTTTTAAATGTTTCTTGTATTTTCTCCATTCTGTTTCCAAAATTTTGGATCATCTTTTCTATCATTACTCTGAATTCTTTTTCAGGTAGCTGCCTATTTCCTCTTCATTTGTTAGGTCTGGTGGATTTTTGCCTTGCTCCTTCATCTGCTCTGTGTTTCTCTGTCTTCTTATTTAGCTTAATTTACTGTGTTAGGGGTCTCCTTATCACAGGCTGCAGGTTTGTAGTTCCCATTGTTTTTGGTGTCTGCACCCAGTGGCTAAGGTTGGTTTAGTGGGTTCTTGAGGTTCCTGGTGGAGGGGATTGGTGCTTTTGTTCTGGTGGATGAGGCTGGATCATGTCTTTGTGGTGTGCAGAACCATGTCTGGTGGTGTGTTTTGGGGTGTCTGTGACCTTATTATGATTTTAGGCAGCCTCTCTGCTTATGGGTGTTGTTTTGTTCCTGTCTTGATAGTTGTTTGGCATAGGGTGTCGAGCACTGTAGCTTGCTGTTTGTTGAGTGGAGCTGGGTCTTAGGGTTGAGATGGAGATCTCTGGGAGAGCTTTTGCTGTTTGATATTATGTGGAGCTGGGAGGTCTCTGGTGGACCAATGTCATGAATTCTGCTCTCCCACCTCAGAGGCACAGGCCTGACACCTGTCCGGAGCACCAAGACCCCGTCAGCACACAGCTCAGAAGAAAAGGTAAAAAAAAGGAAAGAAAGAAAGAATAAATAAATAAATAAAATAAAGCTATTAAAATAAAAAAATTAGTAAAAATTTAAAAAATTAAAAAGTAATAAAAAAAAATAGAAAGACAGAAGAGAATAACCCAACCAAAAAACAAATCCACCATTGATAAGAAGCCCTAAGAAGTATACCAAGAATAAAACAAAAAATGGACAGGGCCCTAGGACTAATTGTTAAAGCAAAGCTATACAGACAAAATCATGCAAAGAAGCATACATATACTGAGTCACAAAATAACAAAAAGGGAAAAACAAAATCTATATATATTAAAAAAAGGAGAAGAGCAACCAAATCAATAAACAAATCTACCAATGATAATAACTCTGAACACTAAACATTTATATGTTTTTATAAACATAAAATGAGAAACAAATTAGATGCAGAAAGCAAACCCCAACTCTACAGTTGCTCCCAGAGTCCACCGCCTCAAGTTTGGGATGATTCGTTGTCTATTCAGGTATTCCAAGATGCAGGTACATCAGGTTGATTGTAGATATTTAATCCGCTGCTCCCGAGCCTGCTGGGAGAGATTTCCCTTTCTCGTCTTTGTTCTTACAGCTCCTGGGGTTCAGCTTTGGATTTGACCATGCCTCTGCATGTAGGTCACCGAGGGCATCTGTTCTTTGCTTAGACACGACAGGGTTAAAGGAGCAGCTGATTAGGGGGCTCTGGCTCACTCAGGCCGGGGGGAGGGAGGGGTGCGGAGTGCGGGGCGACCCTGCAGTGGCAGAGGCCAGCGTGATGTTGCACCAGCCTGAGGCGTGCTGTGCGTTCTCCCGGGGAAGTTGTCCCTGGATCACGGGACCCTGGCAGTGGCGGGCTGCACAGGCTCCTGGGAGGGGAGGTGTGGATAGTGACCTGCGCTTGCACACAGGCTTCTTGATGGCTGCAGGAGCAGACTTAGCGTCTCATGCCCGTCTCTGGTGTCTGCGCTGATAGCCGCGGCTCGTGCCCGTCTCTGGAGCTCGTTTAGGCAGTGCTTTGAATCCCCTCTCCTCGCGCACCCCACAACAATGGTCTCTTGCCTCTTCAGCAGGTCCAGACTTTTCCCTGTACTCCCTCCCAGCTATCTGTGGAGCACTAGCCCCCTTCAGGCTGTGTTCACGCCGCCAACCTCAGTCCTCTCCCTGCGCTCCGACCGAAGCCGGAGCCTCAGCTCCCAGCCCCGCCTGCCCCGGCGGGTGAGCAGACAACCCTCTCGGCCTGGTGAGTGCCGGTCGGCACTGACCGTCTGTGCAGGAATCTCTCCCCTTTGCCCTCGGCACCCCTGTTGCTGCGCTCTCCTCCGCGGCTCCGAAGCTCCCTGCCTCTGCCACCCGCAGTCTCCGCCCGCGAAGGGGCTTCTAGTGTGTGGAAACTTTCCTCCTTCACAGCTCCCTCACACTGGTGCAGGTCCCGTCCCTATTCTTTTGTCTCTGTTTTTTCTTTTATTCTTTTGCCCTACCCAGATACATGGGGAGTTTCTTGCCTTTTGGGAGGTCTGAGGTCTTCTGCCACCATTCAGTAGGTGTTCTGTACGAATTGTTCCACATGTAGATTGTTTCTGATGTGTTTGTGGGGAGGAAGGTGATCTCCACGTCTTACTCCTCCGCCATCTTCAAGATCTTCTCAAGGAAGTCTACTAAAAGAAGATTTTCAAATTAGCCCCAAGAAAAAAATCCAGCTCTATGTGGTATACAAATGACACATTTAAAGTGATTCAGAAAGGCTAAAATAATAATAGTAATAATAATAATAATAGTAATGCAATTAGACAAAAGTCTATCAGGCCAATAGAAAGAAACAGAAAAGCAGGATTGCCATTGTTTCTTGAAGTATTGTAAGTTTCTATGACTATATTTAAAATTATGTTTTTTAAAACAAGACAAATAAACTCCAATATTCAGTTAAAATAATCTAAAAATCTGTGACATGATTTGATTAAACAGAAAATTGATAATTTAGTGTTTTAGATTTTTGCTCATAATGTTAAGAAATACTAGGTATGTACTGAAAATGTTTCTTAGTTTGAAATCAAAGTAAGGCTATTTCAGAAGAAAATAGTGTTACATAATATGATTAGAAAAAGCATTCTCTGATACAGGTTGTATTTTTCTTATTCATGGAAAAAACCATTAACACACTTCATCCCAAAGCACAAGAGACAGCTTGATTTTTTTATATTGTGATAAAAAACACACACATGAAATCCACCCTCAACCAACTTTTAAGTGTACAGTACCTTATGACAACTGGAAGTAGAATACGGTGGATCTATTCTAAAACCTTGCTGCAGAATTATATTATTTAATATGGTACACTTCCTCATGACGAAGCCCGATTGATCTATCCTTCTAAAAATATTCTACTTTATTTCAGAAAATATTCCAGATGAACTTCATTCTCAAATTCTTCCATAGTTTTCATTAGTGATTAATCCCTCCACATATAGCTATTTTTTATTTCAACCAAAATAGTAGTATTTTATTTGAAATTTCTCCATAATAATTCAGCAACTTGTCACAGCTAATTCTAAATATTTTTAAACTTTTAATTAAGTACACAAAAAGATGGCCATCATTACAATGGCATATGTCACAGGAAGCAAAGTGGATTCATCTTGCTCAACTAGGCTGTGTATACCAATTGCAGATGGTATTTTTTAAAACTGTAATTAGTTTCCAGATTAACCATGCGAAAATCCTAGTTCTCTGTGCCATGTCTCCACTGAAAATTATGCAAAGACTCTCCTCTGATTATTGGACATATCCAGATTCCTTTAATGTGGCATTCAAGCCTTTCTGAAACCTAGTTCCAACTTAGCTTTCCTGCCAAGCCTCACCACCTAGGGACAAAACAAAAATGTTTGCTTGTAGTCACACATCACAGCAGTCAGTGATTGGAGAGAGTTGTGACATGTATCAGGATTCACACAGCAGGCCAGGGGAGAGTGGGAGACAGAGCCTGCACTAAGGGATTGCTCTGGCGGTGGGGTAGCCAGTCATCCTCAGGAGATGCCCAGCACCAGACAACCTGAGGTGAGGCATGAGAACTGGTTCACACTAGTAGTTTGTGAACAATAGCAGGTTCTAGTCTACAGAAGACATAGTGGAGAAGTAGCTGATCAGAGTAAGAAGAGGCAAGTCATGCTCCCAAAGGAAGTAAAGGACAGACCAGGTGCTGGGTTCCATCTGGAGGGTGGCTCCGGAATCTGATAGAGACAGAGCAGCAGTAACGTGGGATTCTAGTGCTCATGAAAAGTCACTGGATTTTTAGGTCTATTTTTGAGGATGACTTAATTTTAAGTTACATCAAGTAGCAGGGCTGGGGTTGTTGATGTACCTCTTGCCTTAGTCAGGACTGGCCCAGGACTGGTTCAATAGAGCCACTCAGGAAAGAAACATCAGAAAACTTTGGTGTGGGCAGCCAAGAACATTAAAGGAGGAGGAAATGATCAGAAGTTGACGTCTCCAACCTTGCCTATCACTCCTCCAAACTGCTGCCTGCCTCCCTGAGTTATAGCATTCTCTGCACATGATCTTCTTACCCCCACTCTTCCGGCCATTGTGCATGGTGTACTGCGCTAAAGCGAAATGTCTTTCCCTGTGACTAGCAACTGAATTTAGTTCCACAAATGTTTATTAAACAAATGCTGCATGACAAGCACTCTGCTATAGAGATAAAAAGATCCAGTATCTGTTCTCAAGATGCTGTCTAAATCCCACATTTTCCCAATTTTCCTCCTGAACTTTCACTGTTTCCT
Organism: Stenella coeruleoalba; assembly: GCF_951394435.1. Lineage (NCBI taxonomy): Eukaryota > Metazoa > Chordata > Mammalia > Artiodactyla > Delphinidae > Stenella > Stenella coeruleoalba. Next base: position 15,128,013 of record NC_137158.1, on the reverse strand, counting down.
CTTTCTCTGCTTATTTCTTAAACCATATGACTCCAGATACTTTACATTTTTAGGTCAGTGGTAATATTGTCTATCACCAACCATCACAACTGGATTGCAAATTAATATAGATATTATGTGTTGAAACATCTTTCCTCCTAGCATTGTAGGCAGGGTAAGACCTTAGTAAGTACTAGTTGATTTATTGGCTCTTTTAGTATTAAAGTTTGGTAGTTATAGATTTTGCTTGCCACTAAAGCTTTTGCATTTGCATATCTATGCAATTTTGTCAGATATTTTAAAATCTATTAAATACTTTAAAATTTTAGAGAAAAGGTTTGGACTATGAAAACAGAAGCTCTGTGACAAATGGTTCAACCTTCAAGATGATATTTATTTATATCATTAGAACTTATGTAGGGGATGTCTTAATTTTATGGTCTAATTGGCACAAGTTTGCTTTCAGACCTAACAAAGCCCATGGCCCTGCAAAGCTGAGGAGAATTACCTAAAGTCTTTGGATGTATAATTGAATAGCTCAGTCTTAAGGCAATGTTAACTTGATCTTTTTTGTTGTCTTGTTTTATTGCCTGTAACATTATTTATTGCCTGTAATGTTGAACTCACACTTATGAGTTAGATTATATTAACATTTTAAACAATTATCTTAATTAGATATTATGCAGTCACTAATGAATCATAACAAAATTTGAGAATGGGAGACTCAGATAAACTCCTTGGTCAGTTATGGAGAAAATTATAATTGGGGAAATGTAATCCAAATATAAGTTGGCTGTAAGAGACTCAATGCATAATGCAAGAAGCAATTATACTGGCCTTCCAAAAAATTATAGCACTCTGGTTTTTCCCTTCAAATTTAGAATTTTTCTTTAATAATTAATCAACTTGATATTTGAGGCTAGACATTTTCCAGTACTATTGAATTTGGATAGGATACTCTCCTTGATAAGCAAGTATGACTAGATTCTCAGGTGGAATGTAATTCTTGAATAGATTTTTCATAGTGTTAAAGCATTAAAAAACATAGTTTGTATTATACAAGTTACTCTTATTTGTTGTTTTTATCTGTAGAATATTGGGTAAAACATAAGATCTTTAGTGAAATGATGTTTTTTCAATCCCTTGTACAACAGCTGTGTATATTGCACTTACTACACTTCTCTGCAAACCCCACTAAGGGTCTAGGCGTAGACTGAAGGTAATTCATTGCATCTGCTTTGCACAAGGGCTTAGTAAGAATGTTTCCTTTTTTTTTTTTTTTTTTTTTTTGACGAATCCTACCCAGACCAACACATATATAGCCATATTTCCCTTTTTGGATGAGGTCTCATTTAAAAGGAAAAATACTCCTGTGTTTCTCCTATACTGCTCACACAGAACACTTTTGTGACCACATGTGTTGCAGGAAGCTATTTTCTGACACCACATGGGTGTCCTACCACTCATTTCAATTCTAACACTAACCAGAGATAGTGCAGACCGACAGGTTAAGGGCTCAGTCCTACAAGACTGTCCCTCACTTCAGTGATTCAGATGCCAGTGGCAAGTTCAGGTTGTTGCCTGGGCTTCTGATCAATAGGCTATAAATCAGGGATCCCATAATCCCCTCCTCGGATTCAATAATTTGCTAGGATGGCTCACAGAACTCAGGAAAACACCTAAGTTAACTGGTTTATTATGAAGGATATAATAAAGGATACGGATAAACAGTCAGATGAAGAGGTGCATAGGGCGAGGTCCTGGAAGGTCCTGGGTGCGGGAGCTTCTGTCCCTGTGGAGTTAGGTGCACCACGCTCTGGGCCTGTGGATGTGTTCACCAACCCAGAGCTCTCCAAACCCTTTTGGGATTTTTATGGAGGCTTCATCACGTAGGGACATGATTGATCATTATCACGAAATCGTGACTCTCCAGCCCCTCTCTCATTACTGGAGGCAGCTCTTGGTCTTATGACCTGCCCCATCCTAAAGCCACCCAGGAGCCCATCAAGAATTGCCTCAAAAGACACTCCTATCGCCCATGAAATTTCAAGGGGTTTAGGAACTCTGTGTCAGAGACTGAGGTCCAAGACCAAATATTAGAACAAAGAATGCTCCTAATGCCCTTATTACTTAAGAAACTGCAAGGGTTTAAAAAAAAGAAAAAAGAAAGAAACTACAAGGGTTTTAGGAGCTCTGTGCCAGGAACCAGGGGTAGAAACCAATATATAGATTTTCTATTATTTCACAGACTTTCTTCCACAAAGAACTGCCTCAGTTTGCGTTATTTTCTCATGCAGATCAGTACAGCTGCATATAGGTTATAATAGTCTCTTTTTAAAATAAAATTGTTTTTTCCAGATTCCTCTTCTGTTTCTTTCACCTTTTCTTCTACCTGTTTACCTGGTAGGTGAGTAGAAGGGACATACCCTCACTCTTCCATTTGGGAGAGGATTTTGCACTTATTGAGTACCTTATGTATTCTGGATCACAGGGGTGAGTGACTGCCCTACTTTCTGGTAGAAACAGCAGCACAAACACCTGAAACACCTCAAGAGGAGGAAGTACTACAACGTGTCACCATGATTTTAAGTCCCCTGACTGACACCCTCCTCTGCAGTGACTGGTGAGAGACACAGCACTCCTTAGGGAAGAGTTAGGGCTGAAGAAACAGGACGCAGGTGAAGCTTTAATAATAATAGCAATAATATGGCAGCTAGTAATTGTTAAGTGCCTATTTTGTGCCAGACCTTATCCAAAACACTTTCCATGTATTATTTCATTCAATCTTTAGAACAATTCATTGTTAAGTCATCTTATAATACCCATGCTCTTCCTCATGAGAAAAGCCAACTATATTATTAGAGTTAAGTCCTTTTCTAATTTTATTGGTGGAGATTATTTATTTTGGCTTTCTTTCTGAAAACCTCTAATGAAATGACCATAGATCCAGAATTGAACCTATAGCTATAAAAGTCAGATGCTGTGGAAAATGCTGACAAGACTGTTTTCTTCTTTCGAGTACTTTTCCAGATCCCAAAGGGAGGTGCGACTTCACCGAGAAGTCTTGAGTATGATGCTTCTTGTTTTATACCAACTTCTTCCAACTGAGATTGGCTCAAGCTCTCCATTTTTCACTGCACTGTCAAAGAAGCTTTCCAATGATTTTTCTGAGACTTCTGCCTCAGAAGTCTATTTTGCTTGCCATCTATTTTTTTCACAGAACCATCTGAGAAACTTTTCTTAAACTCAATCCTGAATATGGTGCCTTTCTTTCAGAGGACTTCATGCACTGCTTACAGAATGAAAAAGAAGATCCTTAGAGTGACATTCAAGGTCCCCATCCTCTAGCCCCATCTACCTTTTTAGCATTTTCACCCTTTCATTCATTCTACACTCCACCACCCTGACTATTTTTCAATCCTAAAGAAATCTTATGTTTGCTACTGAGAGGGGTAAAGAGTGCAGACTTTCTAGCCAGATGCCCAAGGTTCAAATCCTGGTTCTGCTTATTCCCAGCTGTGTGACTTTAAGCAGGTTACTTAACCTCTCTGTGCCTCAGTTTCTTCTTTATAATAGGGATAATTGTAGTAGCTATCTCCTAGGGTTATTCTGAGAACTAAATGAATGAGCTGGTAGATGTAAAGCACTTAGGACAGTGGTTGGCATAAGGAGAGTGTTATATAAAGGTCATTTATTATGTTTTACCTCTGCTCATTCATACTGTCAGATTGACCTGGAATATCTCCCATTTCTGCCTCTCACAATTGGTCCTTCAAGAGGCTACTCAGATGCTCTCTTCACTGTGAAGTCTTTCTAGAGTCTCCCCCTCCGCCTCAGTAGTTTCTTTTTCTACCCCCTCCCCATCTATGCCTATATCTTATTAGATTTGCACTTATGCCACCTGTCACATTGTGTTTGCACATAGTGTTTTCTTTCCCCCAGGCTTTGCTCTTGTTCCTTGAGGGCAAAGACACTATGCTCAGTGTTTGGCATAACAGACAGACCAATATTTGGATTCCCAGAAAGCTCGGTTCAAATTAATTGAAGCATGTTGAAGGCCCGATTACCTAATGCCTGCAAGCCTTAGTTTACTCATCTTTAAAGTGGATAAATAATAGCAACTTCATATGATTATGTCATTTTTAATCATTGTCGTGATATTAACTCTAGCTCCCTTGATATTTTGACAAGTTTTATAGCCATTTTCTTCACTGTCCTCCTTATATATTAGTATCTAGGCAAGCATGGAAGTTTAGGAAGATTGTATAAAAAAATGGTAAGGATTTTATCAATAACTAGAAATATTAACATCATGCCCCCCCACCCCCAAACACTTGAAATCCTACAATTTCCTGGAGAACATTTTGTGCTTTTCTTTGTTTCTATGTCATGGCCTTGCTCTTTCCTTAGTAATATCATCAATTATAATATGAGCATCTTTTACCCCACGTCCTCTCAAAGCAAAACTCTTCATGAACCAACGTTGCAGGCAAACAATCGTTGATTCTTTTAAATCCTAGAAGTTTGTGGTACGCGGGGATCTCACTGTTGTGGCCTCTCCCGTTGTGGAGCACAGGCTCTGGACGCGCAGGCTCAGCGGCCATGGCTCACGGGCCCAGCCGCTCCGCAGCATGTGGGATCCTCCCGGACCGGGACACGAACCCGTGTCCCCTGCATCGGTAGGCGGACTCTCAACCACTGCGCCACCAGGGAAGCCCAATCCTAGAAGTTTTGAAGTTTCATGGCATAACAATATTGGAGGACTTCTTTCTAGAGTTAATCTACTTAAATCCTACTCCATATAATATTTCCCTTTATGCCACTTTCTGTATAGGCTGTTTTCAGAAAAGCAATTAACATTTCTGTTCAGTGCAAATATCTATGAACAGAGCTCAAATGTTCTCTATGTACTTTCATCAAGTATCATTCATCTGGGGCAAGACACAGTAGCTTGTATTATCGCTTGCAACTTTCAGATGAAAAAATTAAAGATGAAGAAATTTAGTTTGAGGAAAGAAATACATAGCAACTTCGTATCTCTGTACCTCTTAGTGTCTACTCATTAGGTTCAAGGTTTTTTCTCAGCATGTATTTTTTTCCCTCAAATATTCTTCTCTGCCTCCATATATTTTGCAGATAATTCATCGGGAAAATACAAATAAAAAATATTTGGGGGTTATATTTTTCTATTTCAGCCATTGTTTTCCACTATAAAAAACTTTGACATCTTTGACAACTTTCCTTTAGAAATAACAAAAGGGAAGAGTAGCATAAATAAATATGTTTATTGCTGTTGTATTAGTAAAGTTCTCCAGAGAAATAGAATCAATTGGAGATATCTATATCTATATCTATCTCTCTATATCTCTCTATATCTGTATCTATCTATCTTTTTGGGGAGATTTATTATAAAAATTGTCTCACGTGATCATGGAGACCGAGAAGTCCCAGTCTGCCGTCTGCAAGCTGGAGAACTAAGGAAGCTGGTGATATAATTCAAGCTGAGTCCAAAGGCCTAAGAACCAGGGGAACTGACGTCTAAGCACAGGGGAAGATGGATGTCGTAGCCAAAGCAAAGAGCAAATTCATCCTTCCTTTGCCTTTTTGTTCTATCCAGGCCCTCAGCAGACTGGATGGATGCATGCCACATTGGTGGGGAAAATCTTCTTTACTCAGTCTACTGATTCAAATGTTAATCTCTTCTGGAAACACCCTCACAGACACATCCAGAAATAATGTTTTACCAGCTATCTGGGCATCCCTTAGTCCAGTTGAATTGACATAAAATTAAGCATCACAACTGTGTAATCTATAATAAAATTGATGAACAAAACTGAAAACTGCATGAATGTTTAGGGTTGGGGAAATGATACTTTATTAAAGTCACACAATCCTAGGAGTGTCTAGTTCCCCCACCGTCCCTGTTGTATAATTTTGTAATTTTTAGGACTTGATCAGAGAGAGGATTATGATTAGTGGTGAGAAGGGTGTTTGAGACATTTTTATTGATATAACTTAGAGTTACTGAAGATGTAACATACCAAGACAGAAAACATCCTTGATAAAGTAACATTCTCAGAGTTGAGTCTAACTCTTTGATTCTGAGTGTTACTTTGCTGCAAGTATCCAAACATTCAACACATCTATGCTTCTGAAAGTTTTAAAATTTTGAATAAAACCTGTTAAATATAGCAAACATACATACATATACACACAGGTGCACGTGCACACACACACACACACACACACACACACACACACACGCCTGCCAAGAAATACTCAGAATTGAGAGTTATTAACAGGTTATTTTATTTGACTCAAATCTTATTGTAAACATCACACAAAAACACAAAAAGTTGTCTCCATAAGTACTCAACCTTTATGGAGACAACAAAAAACTAATTTAGGCTAATTCAAAATAAATTCTGAACTGACAAATACATATAATCTATGGTAACGTATAGCATAGTTATTAACACTTCACTCCAGATGATACACAGTTAATTTTGTTATTAATTCCGAGCTAATCTAAATTGAAATTATTGAAAACTTCTGGTCAAATGTTTGGTTTTTCCTTTCTTTTAAAATTGCAAGTCTTTACTTCCATGATTTTTTAGAATTCAATTTAAAAACATTTATTATCATATATATTGTGTAGTTTAAGTTGGCTGCACCACAGTGACTAAGAGAATACCCCCAAATAATAGCTTAAACAAGAAAGAAGATTCTTCCTCAAGTCTGGAAGCGGGCAATTCACCATTATCTGATGCCTCCTCCTTTTCATCAGAAATACAAGTTCCTTGTCATGGTCTTCATCTTCAGCTTCTGGCTTTCATGCTTCAGGTTACCTCGTGGTCTGAGATAGCTTTGGGGTCACATCTGCATCTCCAGCAGCAGGCAATTAAAAAAGAGAACATTGCCACTCTGAGTTAAATGAGGGTTTTATAATTAAGGGGGAATGAAGTAATGAATGTTGAGTGGGAACCAACAGGCTTTGTATCCCTCCACGTAATCTGCAAAATGCAGGCTGCTAATCAGTTATTATAACCAAAAGCTTACTTCTTTATTTGTGTCATGCTGTGGCTCTGAGCAGTGTTTGTGTGTTTTTCACTCAGCTGCCTTTGTGTTTTGCCTCTGAAACGTAAGGATTTTTAACTGATTTGCTTTTTGGTGGAAGAGTAACATCCTAACTAAATTGGTATTGGAAAGAATACTTCATTATGCAGAAATGTGGATACTGTAATACTTCCTACTTAAAACAATTAAATATCTTCCTTGGCAGGCATATTATTGTAAGTCATCTCATATGTGATAATTTTAAAGACTATACAGTAGTGATATTCAGAAAACAAACACAGACACAGGATAGCTATGTCATATTTTTATTTATTTGACATCATATATCACTATTTGTCAGGTACTCATTTTAAGTCTTTTGCAAATATTAGTTCATCTGCCTTTTTCCCGTCATTCTCTTGAGAGAACGTAGAGGAGTTTCCCAGAGGCCACACGACTTGTGATGACATCAGCTCTCTGATGGCTAATGCAATGTGTGCTTGTGATTCTTGCACTTAAAACGTTTCTCAGTTTTTAATTTCTTATACCGTAGATATCAATAGATATAATTTACGTAAACAATAGCTCTTTAGGGTCCTCAAAAATATTTGAAACTGAAAAAGAGGCCTGAAACAAAAAACAATCACTGCTAGAACATTTGACTAGATTAAAAATTTGATGAACACAGTTCTCTGTAATCCATCTATCAATCAACATTTTAAAAACCTGTTAACTATGTTCAGAGTATAGAGTGCTAAGGTGGAAACTGAGAAGTATGAGATAATAGTACTGTCGAGATAGCCAAATAAGTGTGTGCGTGTGTGTGTGTGTGCGTGAATCAATGAGCTACTAGAATGATGATACTAAGTAATAAACCACACCAAAGCTAGTGGTGTGAAGAAACATGCACTTATTATTCAGTATTACACACTAATCTATATAGAGTGACTGGAGGTTCTGCTGATCTTGGCTGGACTCACTCATGTATCTGTAGGCAGCCATGGATTAACTGAGGGCTGGAACTGGGAATGCGTCAGATAGGATGAAGGAAGATGCAGCTCTTCTTCCCATATCTCATTCTCAAAAAGGGTAGACCAGATAGGTTCTCATGGTTATGAGAACAAAGGTGCAAGAATGGAGATGCTAGGGCAGGCAAGGGGAAACGTGCAAGGGTTTTCCAAGCCTCTGACTGGTATCACATCTGCTAATAGTCCATTAGCCAAAGCAAGTCATAAACATGCTCAGAGTCAACACTTCACCCACCGTGAGAGAGAAAGAATTGGGCTGGCAGTGCAATCAGTGTACCACAGAGTATATATATGAGAAAATATAATTCAGAATTGTGTTTGAGATGTATTTATCTGTAAAGAAAAATGTGACACCGTAACAATAGGAAGGGTATAGTACATGGCATCATGTTCTTGATTTCTTTTTTCCACAAATTCATAAATCAATCACCTCTAAAGTGAGAAATGGGCATCTCTTGCCTAAGAAACTTATGATAGCATTTTATTTTTATAATTTTTATTTTCTTCATGTTTAAAATTACCTTCTCTTTAAAAAGGTTGATTTTTAAAAAAGGAAATGTAATATCTATTTTCACTATGGTGGGATTTGAGGAAGAATTATTAATGTGGTAGCATTACCAAAAATAATTTACAGAATCTCATGACTCAATATTGAGGGACAAGTTTGCTGTATAATAAATGTAAACAAAGCAATGCAGTACTAGATGGGAAATCCAACAGGTATCCCTCTTTACTGAAGGTTGGTCTCTTCATTAAACTCTACCCTCTTTCTAATCTTGAGTCCTTTGCTTCTTTGCCCCATGGTGTCTAGACCCAGCCTTTTTCTGGGGACTTTCACCTGAACTCACCACCAACATCTTTGCTCACCAGTGAGAACCCTTAAAGCCATGTCAAATTTTCATTTCAAACTCACATCTTCTACTTTGTTGCTTCTTGCTAAGTTTATAGTCTTTTTACTCTGTGCTTATTTTTAACACCTTCTTTGAAAAATTGTGTCTCTTACACACAGTGATTTTATTAAGATGTTGGGGGAAGCCATGCCAGATTCTAAAATGGCATTTTTCTTCATTTCTCCCATAGTCGATTTTTAGTATTCCATATGCTATTTTGAAACCATGCTACCTAAATCCCTCCTTCTGCTTGGAAGATGGGATTGGTTTAAGGACCCCACACTATAGTGTTAGTGACTGGAACTTTTCATTTAATAAAAGACAGATGGAAAGGGTGAAGAATTAATACCTAATGGTAGAATATTAAATTATTTGGAACTCATGTATGAGTTTTCTTCTTGTTCATAATAAAAAACAGACATTTATTTAATGTTTTCTATTTACAAGTACCGTACTAGATTATCTCATTTAATTTTTGCATCAATCATTTAGTTGTTATCTGTATTTCACACTTACAGACCTTGAGGCCATGGTCAAACAGCCTAAGGTCATAATGCTAATAAGAGGCAGAATTTCAGGCTTTAGAGATTGCAAGGATATTTCAAAGTTCCTCCCTTAAGGAGGACCTTTCCTGTAACCCTCAAGAGCACACCAGGCAAACTGAGTATTGGACTTTCAGAAAGAGATGCTCTCCTTGATCTTTCATATCAGAGTGTTTCTTTTTATCCTTACGTCTGATCCTCTGCCCTTCTACAAAGTGTAGAAGCTTCACCCTCTTGCGCTTCCCGCACTGACTGCTCTTGCCCTTAGATTCATGCTCTCCTTTTGCTTCGTGACTTTCTCTGCCTTTCTCCTCCCTTTTGCCTTCTCCTTTCCCTCTGTTCCTCTCTTCATCTCCTCACTTTAACTCTACTCTAGAGAATTTTTGTTTGCATTCACACTATCCTGTCACAAAGCGATTCCTTTTTATTTATCTCTAGACCTAAATATTTAAAAATTAATCATGGTTTTGATGCATTGGGCAAAGTCGTGATGTGAAAGAATCTAGTGGAACCATTTTATGCAGAGTAAAGAATGCTTTTGTATTGTGAGAAATCACCTTCTAGTTTTTGGGTCTCAAAACGTTGAGATTTCCTTTAGTCGTCTACTTGACAGGAATTAAAAATGGCCTTAAATGTAAGTTTTGTTTCTTGTTTTACATTACTGGTTGTTTGCTACTTCATACTCAGCATGCCTCAATCCAAATTCATTACCTTTTTTTTTCAAGTTCCTTCCCTCATCCTGCGTGGATGGTATTACTAGCTTCGTATTTGCCTAGATTAAAATCATCATTGTCACTTTCTCCTTGGTCCCCTTGCTCACATTTAAGGCTCTCTTTCTCAAACTTTTCTCTCATTTTCTTTCTCCCTCCCATTACTACTGCCCGGTGTTGGTTCAACACTTTTATTTTTTCTTTATTATTGTTGTCTTCTAACTGGCTTCCCTGTCTTAAATGCTTTTTTTTTTTTTCAAAATACCCTCCATTGTTACTCATTTAAAAATGCCTGGCTGAAGCATATTACTCTCTTGGAATACTTTCAGTAGCTCACCATGGCCTACAGAACAGTTGAAGTCTATTCTTGAGGGTGACTTACCAGGCCTTTCTAACCACGCCCCAGCCTCAGTTTTCTTTTTACCCTTCCTACACCATATGCTCTGACTCATATTTACGATTTCTGCAATCCCAGCAAGCACATTTATCCCTTCCACTCCCCATTCATCACCCAGCCCGCTGTAACACCCCAGGACACTCACAAGCACAGAAAAGTTTAGAAAACTAATGAGCTCAGAAGCGAGAAGCTCCATAGGGGGACCCTGAACTGGAACAGTGGTCACCAGCACCCTCATTACATAATCGTTTGTGAATTAAATAGGCAACTTCCAGTAGTGGACTAGGCCTAAGAATCCTTACTCTATATGACATCCCACGTGTTTGTGTCTGAGAAATTTGCCATTTCTGGCCAACTATTTCTCTCCATGGGCTGAGCTCCACTTTTGTACCCACAGCCAGTCCGCATCGTGGTTCCTTCCACCATGGCTACCACCTGAAGTCCTGCTTTAAACCAGAGGTCAGTTCCCCTCTCGCCACTCCCCTTTCTCCTGGCCTTGCTGCTGGGCTTCACCCTCCAATCAGAACTCGTGGGTATCTGTACTCACCAAGATGAAGCTCAAGTTCTCTTAGCTTGCAAAGGACATTTGGTTTAAAAGGATACTTAAATCAACTTCCTGTAACTTGAAAGTTTTCTTTGTCATTAAAAGTTCTCCTTCACTATACCTTTAATGCTAACTCATCTCTTCTTCCACCACCCCTGCTTGAAACTAGGGCCCTGTCTCTGGCAAAGTAATTGCAGGAACAGAATAGAGCCCTGAAATATCTCCCTACTTCCCTCCCCAGCAGCTTTTCTGTCTAGATAGTTGCAGGAGAACTTGCTGAATGATGCAGATGAAATTGTGTATACGACCCTATTGCAACAATAGCGCTTCAGATGCTTGTCAAACCTGGGCAAGTTCTTCTTATTCCTTTTCGCTGACTTCTGCTTTTATATATATTTGGTAATTTCAGTGGAAGTTTGTTTAGGGTTGCTTACAATCCCTGAATGTCAGCTGTTTCCTTGTTCATGGGCATGGCACGATTCCAAATGCCATTGCTATTTTCTTTACACCTCCAAAAGAAACCAATTATCTCATCTTAACATTTTTTTTTTTTCTTTTGAAAAGTGAGAACATGCTATTTTCAGTCACAGGGAGGAATGCAAAAGTCTATGCTAGTGAATATTCTAGTTCAAGCCTTGCTTTCAATCCTTGAAGATTTTGTTCACTGTCAAGGTGATTATTCCTTTCTTGCTTTGCACCTCTAAAGCGGTTTTCACGTCGTGCTTTAATGGCACTTTTTATATTTTATTATAATCGTATACTCTTCTGGATATGGGGTTATAAGGGCAGGGGTCATGGTAGCAAACTTTGCCCTACAGTCTAGTGCATTATCAGATAGAGCTAATGCAGCAAACAACGGCTAACTCATTTATCTTTATACCCGTGGAGCTGAGCACAGAGTTCCTGACAGATGGTGGGCTTTAGGAATTGTGGATGGAATTGGTAAATCAAAGGCCTTTAAATAAAAGTGCTTTGGGGGCTTAGGAATAATGAATGCCATGGAACTATACTGGTAGTCAGGACCATCTTTTGAGACCTAGGCAACATACTTTACATATAATCTGACTTTAATTCAAATCTCATCCTAATACTATTCATCAAGTATGATGGTTTTTTTTTTTCTTTTTAATTTTTTGGCTGCGCTGCGCAGCATGTGGGATCTTAGTTCCCTGATCAGGGATTGAGCCCACGTCCCCAGCAGTGGAAAGGCAGAGTCTTAACCATTGGACCTCCAGGGAGGTCCTGATGGTCTTTCATTTACAGTGGAAAACAGAGGCTTAGAAGAGTTAAATAATTTATCCCAAGTCATCAACTATCAGAAAATAGAATAGACCCTCATCCTAGCACTCCGTGAACTCAAAGCTCATACTCTTTTTTTTTTTTTTTTTTTTGCGGTATGCGGGCCTCTCACTGTTGTGGCCTCTCCCGTTGCGGAGCACAGGCTCCGGACGCACAGGCTCAGCGGCCATGGCTCACGGGCCCAGCCGCTCCGCGGTATGTGGGATCCTCCCGGACCGGGGCACGAACCCGTGTCCCCTGCATCGGCAGGCGGACTCTCAATGACTGCGCCACCAGGGAAGCCCTCAAAGCTCATATTCTTAGTTCAAGGGTTACATTGCTTCTCAATATATTTTATGAATGAAAAATTCCAATTTAAGTTTAAAAAAATAGCCTGACATATTGATCTGGTATGAATATTTAAATGACAGCTTTAACTCAGGAGTGCTTTTTCTTGACACAGAGATGCATTTTCCTCGATCTCTATTCCTATGTTAATACTCTAGGCTTAAGTAAATAGTCTTTTCTTACCGAAGTTATAACAAGACGGTGTAGTATCTATTCAAGATTCTACATTTCCTGAGCTATGTCTGTGTATTACACTTTTAGTGTGTTTTCATGGATAGGGAAAGCAATGCTTGTTTCTCAAAGATTCAAAGACATATTTATTGGTTCTCTAATAGTCCACCATAGAGATAATCATAGCTTATTCACCATTTCTCTATCCACTCTATTGTTGGGATATTTGGATAATTTCAGTGTTATAAATCAATGTTGAAAATAAAATCCTTACATATAATTTTTGCATCTGATTATCATTATTAGTTTTTTGGCCGCGCCTCAGCTTGTGGGAATCTTAGCTCCCTGATCAGGGATTGAACCCGGGCCATGGCACTGAAAGCACCGAGTCCTAACTACTGGACCACCAGGGAATTCCCTGCACCTAATTATTTTCTTAGAAGTAGAATTATTTAGAGAATACCAGGTCTTTTTAATAGCCTTCCATAGATATTTCCAAATTGATTTCAACAAAGGGTGTACATATTTACATTCACATCAGCAGTTGGTAAGAGCATGGGTTTTAGTGGTTCTTTTTTTCATCATTTAAAAAATTTGCTACTTTGATAGTCAACAAATGACACTTAGGTTACTTTATTCCTATAAAGGCAGAACAATTCTTCATATGTTTAATGCCCACATATATTTCTTTTCCTTTAAGCTGTCTGTGCATGTCTTTGTCACATTTTCCATGGAGATTTAATGTTTTTTATGTTTATCTACAAGAGTTCTTTATATTTTAAAACGTATCCCTTTGCTGTATCTGGTATATCCTCCAGTTTCTCCTTCCTCAAGTCTCTAGGCAGTTACGATGGGAACCATTTCTGCTATCTGGAATTCATTCCCCCTCCAGTTTTCCTCACTTCCTGTACCTTAGATTTTTCTTCCATTAATTTGATTTCCTGCCTTCCCACAGTCTACACCTTCAGCATATTTATTTCATCTGTTTATAACATAGACAAACATATTTTTGTTGCTTTTATGCAAACATGAACTCAATTTTTGTCAATAACATTTTATGCAAAACAATACTTCATTAATTGAGATTATACTTCTTGTGGATTTATGTTTTTTCAGTGATTGGACAGGATAGTGGAAGAACTCACATATGTGTTCTACTATAACACCAAGAGTTATGCTTTGTTTAACCTTATTTCACTTAGATTTCACAAAAATATAATGAATTAGGCATCACTATTCCCCCTTTATCAGATGTAAACACTGAGGCTCAGAATGTTAATATTTTACAGAAACCCACAGGCCTCCCAAGGCAGGTATCTGTTGTCTTTATTATGTTGCTTCTTTGCACTATATGTGTATAAAATGCCAACTTTCTAAATTAATAGTGTAGAAAAAGATTGTTCAAGGTATATTTAAATTAATTTAGACATACAGTTTTCTTTTTTTCATAGAATTATGTTAATACAAACATTTTATTGAATAAATCAAGTTATCCGAGAAATTTGAAAATAGCTTAGTTTCAGGCCTTTGCTGTATTAGAATACTTCAAGGTTAGTTTGCTTGAAAATACTGCAAATTCCACCTACCCCAACTGAGAGTAGCTAACCTCCCATTGTCTTAATTTGGGAGCTCTCCCTCTGCCCATGATTGAGTGGGAAGCTCTGTCAAAGCAATGTCTGAAATATAAGGAAGCCAAGTGTGTTTTGGGGAGAGGATTAAATTCAAATCCTAACTCTCAAGCTAATAAAAAAGAATTGTACGTTCTGGGGAAAAACACTTAGTGGAATATGTCCCATGACCTTTGAGCTGTATTCAGTTTTTCCGAAACTAGAAGGCCTGGAATCTATACTCCCTGGTAAATGTGCAGATGTTTCCTCGGGCTTTTCTCAACTTTTATTTTTCAATTCACTGAGAGTACAGCCTACAGGGATTTAATTTTTCTCCATCTCTGAACCCATCCTCTGTGAAAAGGACACTGAAAATAATCTATGCTATTCCCTTAAACTCATTTGAGCCTTTTGAAACTATGTTCAATCAGCTTAAGCAGGGAACAATTGTATAAACTTAAAGAACATTGCTATATCAATAATAATATATCACTATAGTCCTATTTAGAAATAATCCTCTTTACTAAAATTTATTTCAGCATCCCTAAGGAAAAATAGAATTTAAGGTAAGATAAGATTAGTTTTAGTTAAGTTACTTGGAGTATTAATACTGCTTAGTCCTAGGCACACAGACACACAAGCATGTTCCAATTTTCTGTAAGGAAGCTTGTTTATATCTAGCTGGTTTTTTCTGTTGTTCTTAAAGGCTGTTATGCTTCCTTAGAAAACTAATAAAAAGAATTGATTAGATCCTAGTTTTAGAAATACATTTGATTCTTATTGGGTTATTCTTTAACATATGTTTGCTTATTCCATATGTCTTAATACTTATTTTTTCCTTTAATACTGAAATGCAATTGTTATATGAAAATATTTAAATGGTTCACAATATTTCTCTTTTCTCCTTAATACATGCAAATAATGCTGTATCTTAGTAGCCATATAAATAATGCTTATAACTTACAAAATATTTTACAATTAAAGTCTCTTCAAGAACAAAGTAAAACACCCTATTAGGTTTTATGGAAACTTAAATTAGAGCTAATAAAGCCCTCAGATTGGGTCTGGATAAATGCTCATAAAACTGTGGCAGTTAATTATGGTTCAAATGCTTGTGTTCCTGGTGGCAAGCTTACCTCACTCTAATCTTAACTTCTTTTCTTAATCAGCACGTGCCTATCACAGGTCAGGAACATTTTGACCCTCAGCATAACTAGCACCTATGAGAATTTAAAGCTTTGGGTTATACCTGAAAAGTTCTATCAAATTGCTCACCTGGCAACTTTGTGCATTCATTTTTGTTCCCAGAGTCTATTTCCTACCCAGCACATAGAATGAACTTGGAAAATATAAATCAGAACAAATCCCCACCCTGCTCAAAATTCCTCTAAGTGATTATTATAGTTAGAATAAAATGAAAACTCCTTGCCATGGCCTATTGGGCCACATATGATCTGGTTCCTTCTCGTAGCCCACGCTTCTTTCCCAGCCACTCCTTTTTGATTCATTCTTCTCCAGCCACTCTGACCTTCTGGCTCTTCTGCCAAATAGACTGAACTTTAGTCAATTCCTGGCCCTTCACATTGATGGATTTGCTTTCCTGATCTATGGACAACTCACTCTAGAAGTCTGTGCTCCAATATTACCCGCTTTGGGACGCTTATCCTGACCACCCATTGGAAACAACCTTTGCTTCTCCATTATACCTTCCCCCTTATGATTTATTTTTCTTCCTAACATTAGTTACTGCCTGAATCTATAATATTATTTATTTGTTTTCTTGCTTATTGTTAGCTTCCCTCACTGGAACGTAAGCACCTTGAGGGCAGGATCTTGGTAACCACTGCATGTTCAGAGTCTAGAACAGAGTATGCTGCAGAGTGGACACTCAGGAAGTATCTGGTGAATCACTCAATTTGAAGTAAAATGAGCAATGTTTTATTCGCCTGAATCATAAGCTATTTCTTATCACTTTAGAGTGTTCCCTCTCCCAAATTAGATCTTCTATGTGCTCTTTTTCAATATCTACCTCTTTATGATAAACTTCTTTTTTAATGTCAGATAGCCTCAATTAGAATTCTATTTCCAGCACTTAATTTTTAAACAATTTCTTTCTAAAACTCTTGTTTTCTCAACTTTATAGTAGAGGTAGTAGTAATAATTACCTCAGGGCCATTGTGAAAATTTATTGTGGATATTTCTTTATTCTTATATTACTCAACCACTCAACAGCATTTGGTTTACTACATCCCCCTTGAAACACTTTCTTCCCTTAACTTTGACAATAAGCTACAGTAAGTCCCCTAAATATGAATGAGTTCCATGCTGAGAATGCATTCGTACTCCAGTTTGTTCGTAAGTCCCACAAAGTTAGCCTAGGTACCTAACGCAATCGGCTATATAGAACTGCACTGTAATAGGTTTATAATACTTTTCACACAAATAATACATAAAAAGCAAACAAACACAAAAAATAAAGAAGAAAATTTAATATTATAGTACAGTACCTTGAAAAGTACAGTAGTACAGTCCAACAGCTGCTGCTTCTTAGCAGTACCAGCTATTATCACCTCTACTTTTACACTTGCTTCCAGACATCCTGGGCTTGAAATAAAGATACTGTACTACTGTACTCTATACAGTACTGTACAGTAAAGTACACAAAAGCACAACCACTTGTAGAGGATGCAGACATGTGACAATATATGCTAGACACGTGAACGAGCTTACGTGATTGAACATGCAAACGTACGCTCACGTCTTTGAAAGTTCACAACTCGAAGGTTCATATGTAGGGGACTTACGGTACTCACCTGATTTTCTTTCCATTTATCCAGCGCTTGCCTCTTTATTTCTGTCTGTATCCTGAAGCTAAGGTGGGCCCTCTTGTGTTTCCTTCTCCTCCCCTTTCCTCTTTCTCCTCTTCTCTCTAATATGTCAATCTTTGGTAATCTAAACCATTTTCATTCTTTACATAACATCTATTTCCCGGTATGCTCCAAATGTTTATCTCTTGCTTTGACTCCAGATTAATAAATCTGGCTGCTGACTTGATATATACACTTAGATGGATGTCACTTTACTTGTTCAAAGTTAGAAATATATCTTGCTTTACTTGCTCAAAACAGTTGTCTTGATTCTTCCCCTCCACCTCCCTCCATCCACAGTTACTTCCTTCTATTTTCTATTCGTAAATGGTACCATCATGTTTTCAGTTGCTCAAACCAAAAACCAAGTTTTATGCTTGCTGTCTGCTTTTCATTACCCACATCCAACTGACCAGTGAGATTTTCATGTTCTACCTCCAAAGTATGTGTTCAATCATGCATCTACTTTTCTTTATCTTTTTCTACATCACTGGGGAAGAGTCTTCCAACTGGTCCAACTATGTTCATTATTGAACCACCCTCCAAATCTATTTTCCAACACGCAGCCAGAGAATGTTCTTTCAGTCATGCTACTCTCTTGCTTAAAAACATTTCAGTGGTTTCCCATTGCAAGTTCAGTAATACCAACTTCTGTACAGGTCTACTAGGCCCTCCACAGCCTGGCCTTCCTTACCTTTCCTAATCCATGTCTTACTCATCTCTCTTTTCATCCAGATTTTAGCCTAAATGTCATCTTCTCAAAGAGAGCTTTCAACCTACCCTGTGCTCCCTGCCTCCAAGTTCTGTTATATCTCCCAACTTATTTCCTTTATTACAGTTGCACAATCTGAATTTTGTTTATTTATTTACTGGTTACCTTGTTCACTGTCCATATTCCCTACAACCCTCATATCCATGAGGGCAGAGAACATATCTGTTTTGTTCACTGTTGTGTCCCTGATGCTTAGAACATTTCCTGGACCATTCATTCAGCAGATGTTTGTCAAATGAATAAAATGAGATAATGGATATAATATACTTAGTATTGTGTTGGCAAATGGAAAGTACTCAATAAATGTTAAGTCTTATTATTTAAAGTACTGTTTCTCTTTTACACTATGACTTCAATGTTGTATCCTGTAGTGGTGGTGAGGCAGGATTGATTATAGTTTCAATTCAGTGCTTAGTTCTAAGTCTAAGCACTTAGTCTGTTAGATTTCCTTCTCCCTTTGCATTAAGCAGCACTCTCAGCTGGGGAACTACTGGGTCATATTATAGCCTTCAGCCCTGGTAAACACAGTTGGAGAGACAAGTAGTCATGCATTAATTCATTCATTTATTCAATTTTTGTTGAGTACCTATTATGGTCTCATGTCTACTTTAGCTTTGTGTAAGGTAAAAATGATTCAATTCATCCCAAATTTCTAAGGTCATATTAAAGGGACTAAATAAATCCCAAACTTCAGAGCAACAATACATGAATAATGCAGACAATAAGTGCAGGGAGGAAAAATTTGTTTCCCATGAATAGCGTCTGGCATGAGCCTTGAAGCATAGGTAAAGGGGAAGGTTCCCGTGATGACCATTCCAGATACTTCAGTGGGCCTTTTATGGGAAACTTTTTTCCAAATATTCTTTTTTGATTGTTTGTTTTGTATACTCCCCTTTCTGGGACAATCGTGGAACTCATCATTCAATTGAGAAATAACATATTTACCCCCAGACAATGACCAGACTGGGTTGACTCTGTGTCCATTCATTAATTCCCTTTCTTTATATCCTGTTGTTACTGACTTTTTTCCCCTGGCACTTGCTCCTCCAGTCCACCTTCCATTTTACTGTCACAGTAAGTTTTTAGAAAGCAGAGACCTGTTATGTCACTCTGCTCCTTAGAATTCTTCAACAACCATCGATTTCTTTTTGGTTTGTATGTATGTATCTGGCTTGGTTAGACTCCGGCTTTGTATTCTTGTGACACTACTTCCTGTGACAGTGGGTCTTTTGGCACAGTCTTTCCCATTGCTCTCTTCCTGTGGAATCTTGGTCTTTCATGCCTGTGTTTTCAGTCCCTAGCACAGTCCATGATGTGCATCAGGCCTCCTCCTTAGAGAGACCTTCACTCTTCACTCTAATGAATGGCCCTCCTTACCCCGATCTCTCCCTCACAATTTGATGTTTTGTGACCTTCATAGATACTAGCATCTTGGGAACTATCTTTTATTAATGTTTAATTAAATGAGCTGGACTTGGTGAGGTGAAATTATGAAATAGTATTCATTTAATCCCTTCAAAATCCTCAAACACTGTAGGCTCTTCCTCGGACAGATCTCATAGATTCCTCGGACAGATCTCATAGATTTCCCCATCTAACTTAGGTATTAGAACGGTCTTATGTTTTGTTGTCAAAAATCTTAAATTTCGATTTCTTATCCAATTTAAAAAATTCTCCCCACTTCCTCAGTTCAGAACTGCACTTGGCCCAGAAAGGTGCACTTTGAGGGGGTAGGATTAGGATGGGGGTCTGCTCTTTTGCTTTGCCCTTATACTTTTCTTCCCTTCTCAGTGCATGGCGCTGGATGTGTTAGGGCTGAAGCTGGGGCCCTTGTCAATCTCTCTTGCCTGTCTTGGTAGATGTCCTAATCCTGACTTCCCCTGAGGTATATGCTCTACACTAGTTCCCAGAGTTACCCCGTAGAACGAAACATCAGGTGCCTGCAGTTGTAGCTGGCTGACCCACACTTTGGTGACTGCCTTCTTTTCTCTGTCATCTTTCCTTACTTCTCTACCAAGGTTTCCTGCACTTTGCAAATAAACTACTTACTAAAATATTTGTCTTAGGATCTTCCTCTAGGGCAAATGTTGGTTAACCTTTTCTGTAAAGGACCAAATACTAAATATTTTAGACTTATTGACCACATCAGCTCTGTCTCAACCACTCAACACTGCCATTGTAAGCCCCAGAGCCGTAGATAATCTGTGAACAAGGAAGTATGCCTGTGTTAAAACTTGTCAGAGAAGTGATAGAACCACTCACTATAATGGTGAATTTGCCCTTTTCTTTCTGTATATTTATCCATTTTTGCTTTATATATTTTATTGGACCAGTAGGAGCTTAGAGCTGTAATATCTTCTTGTTGAACTGGACCTCTTGTCATAATGTCCCTATCAATTCCTAATGATGCTTTCTGTGTCAACATCTATATTAGCCGACATTTAAATAGTGACCACAGCTTTATTGTACCCAGTGCTGGCCTGATATATAAAAGAAAATCTTCGATCCTTTTATATTCAGCTTTTCCATATCCTTATGTATTGTGGGTGTGTTATGGACTAAATGTTTGGGTTTCCCTAAAATCCATTTGTTGAAGGTTTAACCCCCAATGTGTTGGTTTTTGGAGATGAGCCTTTGAAAGGTAATTAGGTTTAAATGAGGTCATGAGAGTGGGGCTCACATGATGGAGTTAGTGTTCTCCATTCTCATGAGAAGAGGAAGTGAGACTAGAGCTCTCTCTCTCTCTCTCTGCCATGTGAGGATAGTGAGCAGGTGGCCATCTACAAGCCAGGAAGAGAGCCTTCACCAGGAATTGATTCTGCCAGTGCCTTAATCTTAGACTTAGCCTCCAGAACTGTGAGATTTAAATGTCTGTTGTTTAAACCAGCCAGTCTGTGGTATTCTGTTATAGCACCCTGAGCTGACTGAGACAGTGTGCCTCTTGTACACTGCATATAACTGAATTAAAAAATGTTTGAAATTCTCTGTATTTTACTTGGCAAGGGTTTTTTTTTCCATTTATTTTGATTACTGACATATTTGTACATGTCTCTATCATATTCCTTTTGATTTCCATTTTATTCCACTTCTTTCTTTCTTTTTTCTCTATTCTTGCCTTTTTAATCTTTTGATAGGCTATCTTTGCTTTCTTATTTCATCCTCCTTCTTCTGTTTCAGATATATTATAATATATATCTGAGTCTGAATATTGTATCAAAATTCTTCTCCAAAGAAACATGAACCATAGACTATATAGACTCTAATCACCTTCTCCTGACTTATGTTATTACTGTCCATTGTTATTCTATTAATCCCACAAATTGGATATTTTCCTTTTATTTCTTAATTCAGATGATGTTTATTGAGAATTATCTACATATTTGCCAATTATTTTGCTCATCATTTCCTCTTGCATCTCATAATATTTTTGCTGTCATTTTCCTTCTACTTGGAGTACAGCTTGCTAGGTCTTTATGTAGATCTGTTGATAGCAAATACTCTTAGTTTTTGACCGTCTTATTCCAAAAATTAGTTTGGCAGATTCACGATTTTAGGTCAACTGATTCTCTTGGCATTCCAATAACATCATTCAGCTGTCTTCTGATCCTGAGTAAATTCTTTAATCTCTCTAATACTTTATTTTTGCAGTTCAATGAACAAAATAATGCAAGCGTAACTATGCACTGTCGGTCTGGGTCATCTGGACAAAGAGCTTGCTGAGACCCAGGTCTTCCTTCTGTCAGTGGGAGCAGGTACTCCTGGGACTGTGTCAGTTTCTATGATACAAGAGGCTGGGATATCCCCTGGGCTTCATGGTTTCTGGGATCTGGGAGCTGGCTTTCCAGACAACTTCTATAAACTGCTGGCAACCCAAACCAGACTGTACCCAAATATAGTCTGATTATTTCCCTCTGACACAACTGCTATATTCTACATACCCTGTTAAAGGTAAAGAATATGGAATCCCAGTGAGAGTTCAGCCAAGTATCCTGCCCAGCATATGTCACTATGAGGTAACGAGCAGGTGGGAGCCCATGCCTTCCGGATGCTGACTCTGGCCTTTGACTTTTTCCCCTTTACCCAATAAAGCCTGTTGCTTAGCCAGTGCTGTGTGATTTTTCAGAACTCATTTTGTACCTGAGATAAGAGATTCCTCATCTATATCATGGTAGTACCAACACCATTTAGTTGATATAAAGGTTAAATGGCATCATACATGTTAAGTACCTGGTACATAGAAAGAGCTCAGTAGTTGTTGGATGCTATTTATGTTGCTAAAAATATGAAGGGCCCTTTACATTTATTGACTGCTTTTTAAAATGTTTCACCTTTAATAGTATATTGGAGTTCTATCCAAGATAGATTTCCCCCCATATATTCATATGTTGCCTAGTAACAGTCACTGGCTTTTTAGAGCAAAAAATATAATCAACAATAGTTTCTAGCCAACAGACTCTTTGCTAACACTTGGATGAACACACTTGCTTATAAATTAATCCCATCTCGGTTATTAATTATGAAGTGCTTTAACAAACACAAAATGGGTAATGATTGTTTATTGTTTTTCATTTGAGAGAGTACACCCACATCACAGAAGCAGAAAGAATCTGAAATTAATTAGCAATTGATCATGACAGCATGTCATCCTATTGCAACTTATACAACACCTGCCCTGATTATTTTTGAATCCATGAAGGAGAACAAGCATAGCAAACTGGCCTTTGACAAACAAGCAACCTAATTAAAAGGCTATCAGGGACAGCAAATGGAACAGAAACAAATCAGAAAAAATACTGTTTGCTAAAGTCGACAGATTATTACCACAAAGCCAAAACACTGGTGCATAAAATCACTGAATCTTTCAAACGTATATTATAGGCACAGCTGTCTGTGGAGGGCCCAGTTCAGCAAATTTTACCTATTCTTCTTAGTTGCTTGTGGGCACATATGGAAGACCAGATGCCATTGCTGTCTGCAATAGATTACAGGTTATTGGGAAGGCAAGACAGGATACTAAACAGTTAACTTTAAGAAAGACATTATAGAAATGACAGGTTTGTTCAACAAAACTTTAACTATTGATGGGCCTCAAGTTGCTTTTTAAAAGTATAGGACAGAGATGAATAGAAAGTAGATGGTGATTTCATATCGGAGTCACTGCATTTTGTAATAGATGTTGTTGTCTGATATTTATGTGTGTGTGTGTGTGTGTGTGTGTGTGTGTGTGTGTGTGTGTGTGTGTGTGTATGGAGTTGCAGAGAAAACCAGAATATTATTATGCATTTCAAAGCTTTCTGGATTTAAAAATTTTTATTATTGATAAAGCTCTTTATTCTAATTCTTTGCCCTAGGGCTTCTAATGAATTTCTGGTAAAGTAGTGCAAAACTTTAAGTTTATATACGATAGTAGGTGAAGACGAAGCCAGTTTTTCAGTATATCTGTGCAGTCCTGGAAGTTTAGATTTGTTTAGTTTCTTAGACCACTTTTTCCTTATTTTGAACAATGTTCCAAGCTCAGGGTTCAACCATGTTCACGTCTCGCAAAACATCTTGGGTCAAACATGACCTTGACTGGAGTTCAGAAACTGAGGCTCAGAAAAATTGGGAAGAACGCCAAAAGAGACTCAAGTTTCTTATATTGACAATAGAACAAACAGAAAAAGAATAGATGGGCTACTTGATGTCAATGGTAAAACTTTGATTAATAATAAAGAAGCTAGATATTTTGCTTCTGTCTTTTCTATCAAAGTGAAAGAGAATTCTTAATAACATATCTAGCCTATGTTCGAGCAAGTCTACTGATGGCCTCATTTATAGCCCTCTTGAAGTGGTACATTCATCTTAGTGAGAAAAAACATTGAAGAAAGTGGCTATAAATGAAGCTGAATATGTATGAAAATGTAAACAACAGTAGGAGGTGCTAGAGGAGAGGAACCTTTTTCTAAAAACATGAAAATGGCAAGTTCATAACTCTAGACTTGGGAGTTCGGTGTTAATCTTCAAAATCTAGAAAATACTATTTACGGAAATTTACTGGTATGAAATTAAATGTAAGATTCTAAACTTGGATCCAAATACAAACTTCATGAATAAATAAGGGAGGGGATTTAGCAGCATCACATATGAAGGGGAGATTTTTCTAGTTGAAATTGAAAGTTCAATATGAGTTAATAGTATGGTTTGTCCAACAAAAGAGATGAAGCCATTTTCTCTTTTAAAATTTTCTTTCAGGAGATCATTTTCCTTGTTAGAGAAGACAGAAGCATAACAGAATCCATTTTCTTTTATTATTCATCAGAATTATAGCACCAACATCAAGAAGTCACTCTATCCCTTCTCTGTTTGCTTTATTGCTAAACACAGCCATTTTAGGCTACATTAAAAGAAATGTAGTGTCTAGAATGGTGACATGATATTCCCCCTGCTATCTGTTCTAACAGTATTATGTTCAGACCACACTTGGAGCATGGCATTCAATTTTGGAAACGAGATTATAAAAGCTGCATGAACAAACTGTAAATACTTCAGAGAATAGCCAAGAGGATGGAAGGATGCTTGATGCATGAGTTGCAGCGCTTGTTCTCTGTGTCTACAGACAAGCAAACCAGAGGAAATGTTTAAATTTTGCCTAGACACAAGGAAAGCCTCTGTACATCAAAGTGATAAGGTCACTTGTTCATTTATTCATTCATTCAGTCAACAATATTTATGAACATCCAAAATGTGCCAGGAAGTGTTCTAAGAACAGGGGATGCAGAAGTGAACACAGCTGTCAAAATTCCTGAGGGTCCCAAGGCTGGTGTGTGTGTGTGTGTGTGTGTGTGTGTGTGTGTGTGTGTGTGTGTGTGTGTGTATAGGCAACAAAAAAATGCATAGCTAAACAAGAGCAATAATCAGAGAATAATAAGAACTCTGCAGAAAAGTAACAACAGGCAACGTCACAGAGAATGACCCAGTGGCTACTGTTGACTGGCTGAGAAAGGCCTCTTTGGAACTGACATTATTCTGAGGTCTGCATGACAAGGAGATAGCTCTGCAAAAATGGGGGTTGGGGGGAGGGGGTGAGGGGACCTCAGTGCAGGGACTCTACCCAGAGAGAACAAGCTTGTTGAATTTGGGAAACCTGGGGTGTGGGTGCTGGTAAAGTATGAGGATGGTACATGAGTCACAGAGGAGGGAAAGGGCCAGCTCTTGCTGGGCTTGGCAAGCCAGAGTGAGTGGGCAGGATTTGATTCCAGGTGCTATGGGGAACCTCTGGAGGCTTTAAGGCAGGACTCTGAAAGATTGTGATTCGTGGTCTCCTTATCTCTAAGACAGGGTAATAATATATCTTATCTAATATATAGTTTATTTTTGTGAAAAATAACAACTTACACTAAATGCTCAATAAATGTTTATTAATGCTAATCACTATTTTTCATAATAGTAGTATACCATAGAAGCTTGTAAAGCAGATATCTTTGAGATTTAGAGAAGAGTAAAAATGCCAACTACTTTTTATTGCATGCCAACTGTATGTTTATATTATCTAATTTAATCTGCACTCCAACTTTCTGTAGACGAAACTAACTTTTAAAGAAGTTAAGAAATTTGCTCAAGGTCACAAAGCTAATAAGGATAGAGCCAGAATTTCAATTTCACTTTGATCTTTCTGACTCTGAAGTT
Source organism: Stenella coeruleoalba (assembly GCF_951394435.1). NCBI lineage: Eukaryota > Metazoa > Chordata > Mammalia > Artiodactyla > Delphinidae > Stenella > Stenella coeruleoalba. Next base: position 15,102,159 of record NC_137158.1, on the reverse strand, counting down.
AAGACTCTTTTTCCATGCCAGGCAGCCACATGGAGAATGTGTGCCTTGCATTCTCTTGATGGCCTGTGGTTGTAGCGGGTGATCCCTTCTCAAAGCCCTCTGGCTTTTATTCAGCCTGGATTTCGTGAGCAGTTTGGCACATAAATCACTACACAGTCTGCAGTAATTTATTCTGGGCATCATCATATTTGACTAAATGATCCTATAAAGTAATATTTATAATTCAAGAATTCTGTCCTCTACATCTCTCCATTTTATACGTAAGCATCAAGAGAAAACCCATCAAAGAAATAGTAATCGACTGAGAGAAAGTAGTGGTAAAGGCACTGTTTAAATTCTAGATACTATTATAATTGTTATTAAATGCCTTATTGGGAGATGAATGCAGTGATAAAAAGAACATTTCTTCAGCTAACTAAACTGGTGCATTCTGCATGAAAGGCAATTGTTTCAAGGCACTAATACATGAAAGATGACTGAATGAAGGGCTGCGTAGTGGGAATTGGAACAAGCCTGGGACAGGGAGGCTGGTACTTAGGTTTCATGGATTGGAGAAGCCAACAGAGACGGGATGGTCCTGCTTGGTTCTTCCCGGTGCAGGTGACCTGAACTTCTTCTACTTTTTCCTCCCCCATTGTCTCTTTGTGGACCCTGATGATACTGGCCTTTGCTTTGTCAGCATTTGGTAGGTTATTGAAATTCTCTTGTCTTCAGAGATGGAGAAATGCTGACAAACAATAAGGCAGACATCTGTAGTTAATACAAAGAAAATAAAAGGTCTGCCCTCATCTGCCTTTGCTCCTCTATCATTAAATCAATTATAATAAATGGCTTTGCTGCAAACATTGCTATTTCTTCTGTTTGAATTCTAAACATCTTTCCACTGAAACAACTGACATTAGTTAATAGGACTATTTCTAGTAAAGCTTATTCTAAAGCCCTGAGGACTTTGAATCATCCAGCAGGTGTCATGCAGAATGCAGACATTTAATCTATATGCACAAATGTGTCTCTTTTTTTCCTTTTCTTATTCATCTTACATTCTTACTGCCCATGAGACTAGAATCAGGGGTTTGGATGTAGAAGATTTTAGATGGTTTAGGGTTTTTTTTTTTTATATATACCAAACACTAGTCTAAGTTTTTCAGTAAACAACCAGAAAAAAGATCCCTGCTCCTGTTGGGTGGAGACCCTTCTAGCATGGTGATAGGCAACAAAGTATAAACATAAGAAACCCCTAAATTAGATAGTCTGTTATGATGTTAGAAGATGCTACTGGAAAAAGAGAAAGGAGAGTGAACACTTGGAGGAAGTGAGGATGAGCCGTTGGGTATATTTAGACATATCTTTTTCGTTCAGAAGGATCAAACACCAGTGTTCAGGGTAAAAAGGAAAAGTTAATTATGTCTATGTCATAGAAAATGTATGAACTCACGTGCCTGTTTGTGCAGAAATGTCTAAAACAGATTTTGCTGGAGGTTGTTTTCCCCTCGGTTAACCACATGCCTCATTTTAATTACCATCGTCAATGTCTCAGAAGGGGCACCATCTCCTCCACTGCTGGATGAGCGTGTTGTATTGACATCCCCCCTTTTGTTCTGAGGAGTGTGCATTCAATCTGATTAAAACAAACATTAACTAAAACAAAAAAATCCCCCATACTTTGATGAGAGAAACCAGAACCTGCAGTCAGGTCTCCTTAGAGCACAATGAGTCCTTAGAGATTATTCAGTCACACCCATTATGTGACACCTGGCTATTTTGGCTCCAACCCAGTGGATGATGGGACTGTCATGGTCTGAACGTGGGTTGGAAGAGGATTTCCAGACACAAGGCAGAATGTAAAGAAGATGGGATTTATTACAGGGAATGGTCGTTGCCAGAACAGCGGGCCAACTTCCTATTAGTCTGGGAGAGTCGTTTTCTGATTGGCTGAGGCACATATACCTTCCTTCTATAGGTGGGAGTGGGACAGGGCAGAGGCCTTTCCTTATGTGGGACGAGAGAGGAACAGGTCCCATGGCCCTGGTGGGCCCAGGAGTTTTGTACCCATCGCAACATGTTAGGGAGGGCGATGAGAGTCCGGTAGGGTGTGTAACGCTGAAACTTTTTTAGGCGGGGTTGAACTTTGTCCTTGAAGCACCATTGTCCTTGGAACACCACAGGGGCCACTGGAGCTGGTCTGACACCTCTGACCTCTAAAAGAGTGGCAGGATCCCTCAGGAATCTAATATGTCTGGAGGACACGCCCTAAAGAGCTCTTGAGCCTTAAGTGGGCAGGACACTCAGAAAAATCTTCGGGAAAGCCAAACATTTTATATTCCAGCACACAACTTCTTGAAGGAATGATAATAATTTACCTACTCCCTAGAGGCCAAACCTGGGCAAACCCTTTCAATGTTTGGAGAGCTCCAAAGAGATATAGCAAAATAATAAATGAGCTTGTACCTCTTATAAAATGTCTCAGATTGAGGTCACCCACTGTCTGAACCCTTTCTCTCTGAGGTCTAGACCTCGTTCCACAAAGTATGATCCTCAGAGCAGCAACAGTGGCATCACCTGGGAGCTTGTTGAAATATACAATTTCGGCCCCCCCGCCGGGAATCTGTATCCTAGCAAGTTCCCCAAATAAGATAGGTGGAGAGTAAGGCTGAGATTCACTGGACTAGAAAACTTCTCCTGACCAGCGCAGAGCAGCCCCTACTTTGAACTTGACCTTTGAATCCCGAATAAATGCCTGTCAACAGCCAGCCCCATCCTCGTTCTATAGAAACTTAACTAATTCTGTCTAATAAATATTAGACCAGTTTGATTAATTACTGTGTCTAGTGCCCAGTTTTGGTAGGGCCCTTCAGCAGATTCCTGAATGCATTTCCCTTATAGGGAGGGGTGGATGAGGATTCAAATGGGGCAAAGGAAGATGATGCCAGTTTATCTAGACATCTTGGTCTGTGACCAACCCTTCCCTCTGCCCTCTCCCCTGTGGGAAGCCGTAATGTCTCACTGTTTTTCCCTCCCCTAGGGAGCCTGGGTCTTCTTAAGACAGCATTCAACTATTCCTCCTGTCACACATTTCACATAATTGGAAAGATGAGGGGAAATCATATGCTGGAGGGAGCTTGGATTGGGGACAAAAATTGGGAAAATTCTCCTATTTGCTCTGCTGAACAATGATTAGTATTTAGGCTGCAAGGAACAAGGTGCTTTATTTGGGGTCTAGGGAGTTGCAATTTGGTAGACAGAGATTTGGGTAAAACCGGCAAAAAGTGTTCCGGGGAAGAGAGTCAGGGCTTGTAAAGGCAAAAGCCACAAGGTTGTTAAAACTGTCTTGCAAGCATTGTAATTGCTCTGATGCAAATAGGTATTCGCCCTTAAGGGAGGCTCTCACCAGTTACTTAGGGTAAGGGGCCGATAAGTATCTTGAGCTTCTGGAACACTGTGCAGATGTTCTGGGTGCCTGTGTTAAGATAGTAAGTGGTCAAAAGTTCTGATTCCATCCAGGCTGAGGACGTGTGTAAGTCCCACTTCCTTAATGGCCTACCAGCTCCATTTTACAGCGCTCTCTTAGCAACCAAGTCTATTTTGATTTTCCTTTCCCAGCTCCAATATGTTAATTATTTTTACTTCTGTATTCTGTTTCTCTGTGAGCTATGTCGACTTTGATTTCCCAACCATTCCCGTGTCTGCCTTTCAGAGATCCAAGGCTCGACCTTGTGCACCTGCTCATTAATTCTGTGGCCTTGCAAAGAGCACGCTTGTCTGCCCCACGTTACCTGACTTCACTTATCAGGCATTATTCTTGCGGCTTCAGAATCTCACCACACAGGTTCGCACTCTTTGCCGCATTTGCTAGACAATAATCCTATGAGATATGCAGCACGATTATCTCCATTCTACAGAGTAAAACATCAGAACTCAAGAAAACATTAAAGTGTTTCCTCAAGGTGACACACTTTGAGCTTACTGCTGAGGTAGACGTATCAGATGATAGATGACTTCAAGAGAGGGAGGCCGAGGGCAGTCAACAGTTAGATCCCTTAAACTGTAACTTGCCTAATAAATAATATTCTGTAACCTTCCTTCACCAATCAAGCTCGCCTTAATTGTGCTTGCACATTGCACACCCTCCCAGCTTCATGTAGCTTAGACAATATATCACAAGACTCCTTTAACCACCCCGTAGAGATAACACTTCTGATTTATAGACGCTATAGGGACGGTTGCTTAAATTGTTTTTCGGAAACATGGAGCTAGTCTTGCCCAGATCAAACCGGTCAGACCACCAACCATTCAACTGGGCCTGTGCAAGCGTCCAGTGGATGACCTTCTGATGTCAGAGATGCAAAAACCCCACCCTCAGCTCATGCTAACACTGCCGTTTTCTGAACATGCATCCAATGAAGAAGCGTGTAACTCAGATACACCTGCAGAATGCTGATTACTTCACCTTTTCCTTGCTTCCAATCATCTTTCCCTGTGCCTCAGACCACCCTGCTTTTTTATTTCATAAATACCCTTGGGGAGGTGGATCTGAGACTTGGTCTCCCATCTCCTCACACTGGCTGCCTTGTGAATAAACTCTTTCTTTGCTACAGTCCTCGGCATCTCAGCCTTTAGATTGCTTTGCATCGGGCAAACATACCTGGTTCAGTAACAAGAGTAAAAATTCAGAGTTTAACCTCAGTTTGAATTTTTAAGGTGTATCATTTTAGACAGATTGTTTCACGAAATCACAGCTAACATTATAGAACCCAAACCTACACCAGTGATTGGTCTAATGCTTTACATATATTAACTCATTCTGCACAACAGTCTTATTATAGAAGAGCTATTATATGACCATTTTACAGATAAGCAGACTGAGGCACAGAAAGGTATCTAGAAATTACCAGAGTTGGGATTTGAGCCCAGGCGATCTGTCTCCACTCCAATATACCATCTTGTAATACTAAAAAATATGTAGGAAGTACTTAGGAAGAAATAATTATGGGTGTTTTCAGTTACTCCTAAAGCCCTAAAGGAGGTGAAAGTTTTGTAAAGGGCAGGCAGCTCAGTTTTAGAAGGGTCAGATGCAATAATGCCTTATGTTTGTGCAGAGCTTTCTTCCAAATAGATCAGTAATTCCCTTCATACCCCTGCCTACCTTCTGACCTGAGGCCTTTTTTGTTAACACGGAAAAGATTAAAGGAGTCAAGAGGAAAAATGCATTCCTCTATTTAAATGATCAAATGAAGTGGTGATTACTTCTGAATACTCAGCTAAAATCCTTAGCAGTTAGATGTGAAACAGCCAGAGATCAGGAGGGTTTAAAACTCTCAAACAAATCTGTGAGAGATGGATCAAGGTCCATTCTGCCTCAGAGCTGACTGTAGGTGGCTGTTTAATGAGCAGATGATATGTCTCCCTGAAACAGATAAAAACACCTTTAAAGTGGAAATTGGCATTTATGTACCTCTTCAGGGCTCAGCCTTTATATGTGGTTGTGTGCTTCCTACTCCTGTGCCAGGAAGAGGAAAAGAGTCTGGCGGTAACAGGAAGGTCGCAGGGCTGTGTGAGATGAGCTGATGTCTCGAGCTGCAGTGGAACTGACACAAACCCGACAGCTCAGCTCACCCCATTCACTTAGACACGCACTGGGAGAGGGCTTCTGGGAAAGGCACCGCAACCTGGTGCCCTGCTTCAGGTTGGTACTTACTGAACCACATTGAGGTGCTTAAAAGTAAGCCGAGGAGGAAGAGTTCTGGTATGTTCCCCAGTAAGGATGGAAAGGCACCTCAGAATCCATCCCCTCCCCCCGGGCAGTCAGGGCCCTGGAAGGGCCCCCAGTCCTGCTGACGTTTTGCTGCAGCATCAGTAGATGGATGCGTTGTGGGGACTGGGGTACCACCCCCGATGGGAAATCCCCCTTATTATGCTTTGAGGGTTTTACGCTTTGCTCACGATTTGGGAGTGGAGGAAGGAATTGGTGCAGGTCATCTCAGGATGACCCGAGTCACTCTGAGCTCCATGCTGAGAGACGTGTGTTAGTTATGATACAAGTACACAGGGCTTGTTCTTGTTCAGTGGAGCTCAGCGTGGTGCTGGCTTTCAGGGATCTCTCTGAAGCTGAATGGAAGCTGAGAGGGAAGAAAGCGAGTAGACACAGAGCACGTGAGCTCATGGGCCAATCTTCTTGGTAGCTTCTGGGGTCCCCCGGTCCTGCTCACCGTCTCTGGACCTGGTGCTCCAGGATGCCCCTGGGGCATGCTCAGTGCTACCAAAGCTGTTTGAGGCAAGGCATTGGCAGGAAGAGGGCTTCTCCCTTCATTTACTGGAAAATGAATGACTACCTGGAATCCTGCTTCTTGTTTGCGCCATTACTCTGGTGTATGTATTTACAGAACACTTTTTGATATTAAAGAAATTGGGAGTGAAAGCTGGGCTATGGGCACTTTAGCTGTAGGAGGTACCAAGTAAAACATCTCTTAGTCATTCTTAATGTACTATTACCTTTTTTCCTTTTTTGGGTCATATTATTCATCTTCTGATTCCTTATGAATGGGGCAAAACAATCAACAATGCTTTATTTAACAGGTTCTAAGATTTCTCCATGTGAACCGCCATGGAAGGCAATGGAAGGCAAGTACAAAACTCTTGCTCTTAGGACCTTGATGGGAGTACAGGATATATACATAGATAAACAAAAAGGAGCAATTATACTCCAATAAAGATGTTAAAAAAAAACAGGAAAAGGTATTCTGTTCCCATTTGATATAAATATGTAAAATGTAGCGAGACAGCATACACACAAAAATATCACCTTCCTAAATATCACCTTCTCAGTTTTTCTAAATAAAGTAAAATTTCTATCAGAAATATAAGATAAAATAAAACTGGATTGTCCACATGGAAGCACATATCCATTTTAAACCACTGCTTAAAAATAATGTTAGTCACCAAAGGTTCCTTGACGACTGATAAAGGGCTATCTACATAGTTATTTTCATTTATTCTACGCTTTAATATCTCAAAGTGACCCCTTGTATTTAGGAAGTAATTGCCAGTAAGAAAACAGCTGGAAGGGGCATGCATAACATTTAAAAAAAGTTTTTATCTTATATGGGAGTATAGTTGATTAACAATGTTGTGTTAGTTTCAGATGTACAGCAAAGTAATTTACATATACATGTATCTATTCTTTTTCAAATTCTTTTCCCATCTAGGTTATTACAGAATATTGAGTAGAGTTCCTTGCGCTATATAGTAGTTCCTTGTCGGTTATCTATTTTAAATATAGTAGTGTGTATATGTCAATTAACAGTCTTTTTTTTTTAATTGAAGTATAGTTGATTTACAGTGTTGTGTTAATTTCTGCTGTACAGCAAAGTGATTCAGTTATACATATATATGTATACATATCTATCTATCTATCCTCTATCTACATTCTTTTTTATATTCTTTTCCATTATGGTTTATCACAGGATATTGAATATAGTTCCCTGTGCTATACAGTAGGACCTTGTTGTTTATCAATTCTGTATGTAATAGTTTGCATCTGTTAACCCCAAACTCCTAATCCATCCCTCCCTCTCCCACCCTCCCCCTCAGCAACAACAAGTCTGTTCTCTATGTCTGTGTGTCTGTTTCTGTTTTGTAGATAACTTCATTTGTGTCTTATTTTAGATTCCACATATAAGTGATATCATATGATATTTGTCTTTCTCTTCTGACTCACTTCACTTAGCACGCACACTGTTTTATATCACAAATATAAAACATGTTTCTTTAAGGTACTAGCAGTGGCAATCTGAGAGTCAAAACTCAGGATACCTTCCACTCTAACAAGGGGCATTTTGGTGTGAAGCTTAAGGACCTGGATTGCACCACTTTGTAGCTGTAGGAGCTACAAAGTTCCTAAGTTCTAGGATAAGTCATTAATAATTGCTAAACTGTCTCATCTCCTAGAAATGAGGAAAGAATGGATTCTAGGGTTATTGTCAGCATATAAAGTATATAGAGTATATAAAGTGCTTAGCTCAGGGCCTGGCTCATGATAAAAACTCAATAAAGGTGTGCTATCATTGATTTATGTGAAAAATCTGAAAAGTTGGAGACTTTTCACTTTAATTTGTGCCATTTTGGTCCAGAACAATTAAGATTGCATATTTCACACAGGTATTAATTAATACAATTTAGTTTAGTATCACTACAAATTGTAATACATTTATTTTCTCCTATAAGTGTTGCCCACTGAATAGGCATGTGTGAAGAGCTGTCTTATTTGAGTCTTCTTAGAGTAGGTCAGAAGAAGACATGATTCTCAGGAAATGGACATTTACTGGTTCTAGTCATAAATCATGTGATAGATAATTAGAAGTCAACGAGGGCAGTTGCCTTTTGTCAGTTTATTAAAAAGAGCCTGGAGTTTGAATAGGAAAGATGAACATACCTGTAGATTAAGCCTCTAAATAACATTCTTTCCCAGCTACATCACTGGAGTTTGAATTGCACATATGGCATAACTAATCAAAATATATGTTCTTCTCATCTAGTGCTTCACTAATTGTTACTCGTTGCAGGTGTTTGCACAAGGTGCGGGCTTCCTTGGGGCTGTAAGAAAATGGAGGTTCTGACAGCTGCTTAGTAAATTAACAGCTGAAAATACAAAATTTACAAACTGAGAATATAATTTAACTTTCATCATGTTTATTTATTAACTTTCACCAAGTTTTCCACACCTTCCCTGGGCAGTAAAAAGCAATTCATCAAATCTCTTTTCAAGAGGAATTCAAATCTTCCTCCACAAACCATGCTTGGCTAATCTAAGTGAAAATTGTTTTAAAATAAATACATTTAGAAATGCACTAAGGGGATACTTGAGGAAGATTGGTTTAATCAGGATTAGTTCAGAAAATTCAAGATGGGAGCCTACTTTTTATTAGCTAATTACTTTCCTTCAATATGCTATTCACTCTTGGGGGAGAAATACTTCACTTATACTCTAATATTTTCAAAATTTTTATGGAGTTCTTAGGTTATGTCGTAGAAGAATATTTAATAGGTTTTATGACTCTGACCTTCTGGATTCTCCCATAGTCCCAGAGTCACAAAGCAACCCGAAAGGATTTGCTTCTCTTGGGGAAAGACAGATAGATGTATGAACTCTAGAGGTGGGTTATCTTAAAAAAATAAACATTGACGTCTCATATTTTCCTCTTCTATGTTTAAAGTTTTAAGGCAATCTTTCAATGGTCAGGAATTGTTACTTTCAGGAAAGCCAAAGACTGTACATCAAAGATTAAATAGATTTCCTGAAGAATCTGTTTCTAAGATCTGGAGATGAGCAGAATTTCTAGAAGTGAAAATGTTTGGATTCTTTCCCGTATTATAATTTTAGATATATGGAAACTCACTGGAGAGTTTGCAAATACTTAATGGATTATAATGTTTTTCGCCACTGGAGGTATGCATACTTCCCATATGCCTTACAACCAAAGGATTCTGTGATCCAAGGGCCACAACAAAGAGGGGTGGTCTTTTCACTGCAGTGGATGTAGCAAGTAGTTTGGGATGATATGTGTGAGACTTTCATTGGTGAGGAATACAATCAAGTTATTGAAATACTGTGTAATTATAGGTAATAAAGCAAAAAATAATGTTTTCTTGACAATTTCAGGGTGGACGTAGAGTCAGATTCATGGGAATGGAGATGGATTGATTCTCTATGATAACTGTAATCATTATACTTGGAAAACTCTAGTTGCTGTTTAGGACAAGTGATTGTTCTACGGATCTGTCTGAATATATTTCAGGAGAAATATGTTCCCAAATCTAATTTGGTTATAAGTTTCACCTTGCCCCCAGTTTGAGAGTTCACCTGAGGCAGCCTCTGGGGAGATGCCTCCTCAGAGAGACAGCTCTGTGGGGTTGCACTGTGTCCAAATGGAGAGCTATGTTTATACATGTCAACTGGCCCAGGCACAGAAACAAGCAACAGTGTTATTTTTTGAGATAATGATCTGCGCCATTATTCATTTATTGCCCTTCTGCTCCAGATTCACCCTTCTATTTATGCCCTGTGATAAGGCGTCTCTTCTTCACAGTGAGTGTGATGTTCACTTTTCTCTGTAAAGGGCTCTGGTGGGACACTGCAGAGAAGGGGCTCTCCTGCTGTTTCCTGCTGCAGCAGATGGAGGGGGGTGGGTGGTGTCAGTGGTGTCAGAGTACAAACATTTGGTGGAGCTCTGCCCCAGCCATGGGCCTGGAATCCTCAGCCTCCCTGCAGCCTCCACTTGCTGATAGCCTTTCTACACCCCTCTTGAAATGAGAGCTGGTGTCCCAACAGCTTCCTGCCTGTACCTGTGTCCAAAGGCCTCCCAACTGCATTGGCTCCCAGATTCCTCTGCAGCCTAGAGGGCCCCCACCCCTTCGGGATGCCCACACCCCCAGTGTGGCATCACCTGTTCTTCACCTCCATTCTGGAGGGCTATATCCTGCTCACCCATGAGCCTGTGGACCAACTTCAGGCTGGACCAACCAGCAAACTTTTCTGCCTTCCTTTGGGCTGAAATATACCTTCTCTAATGGGGTCTGATCCCCAGCCTTGGCAAGGGGATCCCCCGCCCAAGTTTGTTCTTCTTTGAGTACTCTCCCTCCGCCCTAGGCTACTATATAGAGTTTCCTTATATTTTGTCTTTTATCATGGTTTATTCTTTATATTAATCTTCCTCTGTTTAACCCATTATGTGATTTCTATTTCCCGATTGAACCCAGGCTGCTACACATCAAACCTCAATTGTTCACATGGGCATAAAAAAGCGACTTCTAGATAGCATCCTGATTGAAATGGGAGCCACTTTTATGGAAGCCAGCATAGTATGCTGAGTGCAATGTTTATTTTGGGTCAGCAGATGTCTCATGTTGACTCGATGCTAGAGGTGATCTATAGATGGGTGCCTCCTGGGACCATCCTGCAGGGTTGATGCCTCCCTGGGTGTGACCTGTAGAGAAGCCAATGGAGTTTCAAAGGCACTACCTGGGACTATGTGGCAAGTGTGAGTAGTAAAGAAGACAGTTATTCATTCAATAAGTTTTTACACAGTGCTTAGTATGTGCCGGGTACTGTCCTAGGTAGTGAAGATACAGGAGGGTAAAAGCAACACAAAACAAAAATCCTTGCATTTGATTTTACTCAGATATTCCCTTCACATTATCTTTTTGCCCACCTGACACTTCAAGTGCGTTTCACATTGTACTGGTTATTCTTACAATCAACAGAATAAATCATTTCACATAAAGTGATTATAGAGGTGCCAGAAGTGTGGCGGGGGGCAGTTTGCAGCCATGGGTTATGTGCCAATAGCCATTCTGAAGATAAACTTATGTAAAAATCTTACTTTGGGACAAACATTTCAAAGAGATTTTACTGCCTTCAAATGAATGGCAACAGGTGAATGGAAAACTAAACCTAGATGGTGTGTGGAATTGGCTTTGAATTTCTCATTAATTAAGAGTGCTCAGGGGGCTTCCCTGGTGGCGCAGTGGTTGAGGGTCCGCCTGCCGATGCAGGGGACACGGGTTCGTGCCCCGGTCCGGGAGGATCCCACATGCATCGGAGCGGCTGGGCCCGTGAGCCATGGCCGCTGAGCCTGCGCGTCCGGAGCCTGTGCTCCGCAACGGGAGAGGCCGCAGCAGTGAGAGGCCCGCGTACTGCAAAAGAAAACCCCAAAAAAACAAAAACAAAGAGTGCTCAGGGACCTGGCTGTTCTAATTACATTGGTTGGGAAACTTGATCATTAGTGAAATGAAACATGAAGCTATACCGCTTCCTTGAGAAACCCAAATGAGACTTGGCATGGTCCATGGAAGAATCAATGTGAAGATTCCCTCTTGGCAATAGGAGGCTCAGTGGGGTAGGTCCTCACTTCTTGGATTCTTGTAGGATTTTCTTTCAGGTGTATTTATTACATCCATTTGAACTCTGCTTTGTTAGTTTTGAGAGGGACTAAATCTGTCATCAGTAGTTTGATGACAGGACATTTTAACAGGGCACCTCAGGATGGCTAATTGTTGATTTTACTTCCAATTAGCAGTAACTTTGACGTGTTGGAGGGATTCACATGTGTTCACTGAAGATAATCAGTGCTTTATTTAGAGGAAGGAACTGATGAGAGAATATTTTTAGATTCTCTTGTTTGTAGTCCAGATGGCCTGAGGTTGGAGGGAAACTGACCTTTTAACCTTTTCATTTCTGTGTTTTCACCTCTCCTGTGTGTTCACATTCTCTGGGCAGGTGTGGACCCACAAGTACACTTTTGTAGTCTCTCTCTTTCTCTTCACTTTCCTTAAAGTAGGAAGGAAGAGGGTGGCCAGTGGAGGAGGAAGACTTCTCGGGATATATGATGTGATAGGAAAAAAGATGCAAAGTTCTTTTTTTTACTCAGGTAATTTAGTTCTTCTGTAGATAAAACTTAGCTAAAAAAATTACTACCTCTTTCTGAGGTTTAATGCTACCTGATGTTTGGGGGAAATATTTACAACTCTTTACATAAGGTGATAATATTTAAAATTGTGTTAAAGTTTCACGTTATACACATTACAAATAGCTATTTCCTTGAACTGATATTTTCATGTTTAAATTCCATGATTAGAATTTAATTCAAAATCCCTATTTAAGTGATACTACAGAGCTGGCAAATTAAAACGTGTATAGCATTTAAATGAGTGACAGTATTTCAATAAAGTGGTTATAAGGGTCTTGAACTCTGGAATCATTTTATATTAAGAATTTGATTAATCAGCCTAATATATTTTACTTTACTGTAAATATAATTTTTTAAAAATCTAAGAATATTTCCAAAAATAATTTTATTAAGCCTTTAATGTATGTTTGTTAGAACCATCATAACCTATAGTAATATTATCTTCCACTTAGAGCTTCCTTTTATCAGGCTCTGAGTGCAGACCTTGATATATTATGTAGACTCAGTAAAGGGGAAGCTGCTATTATCTCCATTTTCAAATGACAGTCTTGGTATGGGGAATCAGGAAGGGTACCATGCGTGCAATGTTGTTATTCAGAGAACAGAATAGGATAACTGCCTTTAGAATAGAAGGATTAAAGGATCAGTGTTAGAAGAAGTCCTATTTTATTGAGGCAAGATAGCATGGAGAAAAGAAAACTTACCCTAGAGATCTTGATTCTAGTTTCCGCTTTGCTACTAACCTACTGTGTGAACCCGAGAAAGTCAGTTAACCTCTCTGAGCCTTGGTTTCATCATCTATAAAGTGAAGGGATTGAATTAAGTGCCCTCTAAGATGCTTCCAGTGATCACATATCATTACACCATTTGGAGGGATTTAGTTTTCATGTCTGTGAGATTATTAATAGCCAAATGCAAACCAAGGAAAGCATGTGTTTAAGTGATTTGCTATCCTCAGATTTGGTAGTCAAATTAGTAGTGTTCCAGGCTCTGCAATTTTTATATATCTGTATAGAAGAACTGACTTCACAGTTCTGACATTCAGAGCAGCAGGAAAATAGCATAATCTATTTCTCCAGGAATCAGGAAGGGAAATCTGGTGATTTGGGCTGTTCATCTTGGCTTCCGGTAAAAAGCAATTGTATCCAGGAACTTTGAAACATCTGCTCTTAATAGCTTTAAGCAGAAAGAGATTTAGTGGAAACAGCAACGAGAAGATGTTTTCTCCAGTCCAGTTCAGTATACACATATTGAGCCTCTATTAAAGGTCTACAACCTTTTATTTATAAATCTGAAATTCAAAAAACTCTAAAAAGCCTGAATTCATTTAGTGGCAAAACCTAACCCAAATGGATACGAGGCTACGTGCATTTTTTATTTATCTCATTTTGTGTGAATACTCACTTCTCTCAAGGAAGAAACTGCACTGTATTCGGTTTGGGAGTGTCACCCGAGAACCTGCCAGGAATGTTCTATAAGATGTGGTACATGGTCTGTAATAATATTCCAAGATTGGGAGGTTTTGAGTTCCAAAGCTCATCTGGTTCTAAGGGTTTGAGGAAAGGGTTTTGGACATGTACGTGATTAGGGTGAAGGTGGGTAGAGGATGGCTGGAGAGGAACTGGGTGAAATGCAAAGGTACCCAGGATCAGGTAGTTCCCAGACATAGTCACCAATGCAATATGGCATATTTTATAGGAGAGATAGGTACAAAATTTAAGGGCACTCACAGAGCAAGTATTGATATTTCTGCTGGGATTTCAGGGTGTTTCACAGAGGAGGGGAGATTTGAATTAGGTCCTGAAGGATGAGTGGGTGTTTCTCATAGGGAAAGGTGTTCTAAACAGAAAGAAGAGAGGCATGCACATTCATGGTGCCTTGGGGGCCCCTTGGCTCCTCTGGGGTTGAATTAGAGAAGCCATGGAGAGGATGTAATGGGGCTGAGTGTTTGAAAATGAAATTAGGAATATGATCCAGGACCTTGTATATCATTCTCATAACCATTCGTTGACCCCTCTTAGGTTGGGTTGCCCAGAGGCAGGCCCCGAGAGTGGTGTTGCTATGTAAAGGCTTTGTTATAGAAGCACACCCAGGAGACCTACTGGGAGTAGGGCAGCAACACAGGGAAAGGTGATATGTCAAGTAGGGAAGTATTCTTCTTGGGCAAGTTCCAGAGGTGGCTTTAGCTTGATCTTGAAGGAAGCAAGATAGTGAAATACTCCTGCACCCATCAGTCAGTCACAGGGTGAGGGCCATTGGACTGCAGTGGGCTGGTGATGTACATTTTCAGGCACTTCATCTGTCTTGGCCTGGGTTCTCCCCAAAGCGAGAGTACGTGCTGATGAAGGGGAGGTGGTGGGTGACATGGACTAAAATGGTGAATGGAGATTCTAGGAGAGGGGGCAGAGTGCCAACATTTTCTGCCATAATACGGTTCGGTGACCTCTTACTGCAACTTATTGCACTGAGTACTTCAATCATCTCATTCACTTCTCATAACAATTCAACAAGATAGGTAATATTTTCCATTTTATGTTTGAGAATTCTGAAGCTTGGAAGGTCTAGTTAGTGGAGTTTTGTGCTTAGAACCCAGCTCTTTCTGGCCTCCAACTCCTTGTGGACTGCAGGATTCCCTAGATGACCATGGCTTCCCCCCACTTTCCATCCAAGCAACTCTAATAATCTGTTTTGCACACTGTTTCTCTGCAAACCCTTTTCTCTGAAGGAACTGTTCTGAACTTTAAAAAGTTTCTAAACTGCCACAAATAATGGATAGCCAACAAGTAGATATATATGCACCCAATATAGGAGGATCTCAGTATATAAGGCAAATGTTAACAGACATAAAAGGAGAAATAGGCAGTAACACAATAATTGTGGGGGACTTTGACACCCCACTTACATCATGGACAAATCATCCAGACAGAAAATCAATAAGGAAACACAGGCTTTAAATGATACATTAGATCAGATGGACTTAATTTATATTTATAGAGCATTCCATCCAAAAGCAACAGAATACACATTCTTTTCAAGTGCACATGGAACATTCTCCAGGATAGATCACATGCTGGGCTACAAAGCAAGCCTTGGTAAATTTCAGAAAATTGAAATCATATCTAGCATCCTTTCTGACCACAACGTTGTGAGATTAGAAATCAACTACAAGAAAAGTTTTTAAGAGAAATGTGATGAAACACTGCTAGAAAAATACCCTCTCTTTCATTCTGTTTGAACTTTAATTATACTTAATGTATTCAAGGTCTCCTGAATCAAGTTTTATGCTACAATAAAGCAGAATAATTTCCTTATTTAAGTTTGGCCCAATTAAGAATGTTATCACATCTGTACTGATGCTTATCTTGTTGTTATTAATTTTGTTTTTCATTTGGAATTTCTTCAAAACTTTTTAGGAACCAAGTTTTCAAAAGTCAATAAATACAAAAATATTAGTTGATACATTCAATTTCTGAAAGTTCTATATTGTGTCCAGTCCATCAAGAATTAGAGAAATTCTAATTCTGGTAGTTGGGTAGAGGGGAGTAAATTATTATGATTATATCTCATTGCTGTTACTGCAAACAAAGCGAACAAAACAAATCCTAAGCTGTGGCATTTGAGAGTCTGAAAAAAGTTGTTTCTTTAGAAATTAGTCATTTTATATTACATTTTTAGCTGCAAAGCAAGTAAATCTCCTGAGAATTGAACTCAACAAATATTTATATAGCATCTAGTATATGCCAAGCACTGTGAGTGAGCACTGTTAAAATGAGCGACAGTGATTTCTTTGCTGACTACAGTGAGAATGGCAAACTAAAACCCTGTGAAAAATATTTTCATGTGAATGATGAGCTATTAAAATGTCACTAACTGCCAAAATGGAATTCATAGATGAGTCTTCAAAATAGAACAAGTATACATAGACACCATAAGAAGCATAATTAAGATTTTTTTTTTACATTATTACAGAATGGACATTTTTTTTCTTACTTAAAAACACTTGGAGAAGAGCACTGACTTTTAGTGACTTCTTTATTCCTGTTAGAGTTATTTCAGAAATATTTTATCGTCCACAGGAAACGAACAGTATTGCAAGAGTTTTCACTTTAAACGCTTTCAAACTTTTACTCAGCTTCATTTCATGCCATCTCTTCTGGCTTTTCTGTCTTTTCTGGTTGTATTTTATCAGTTGTATCAACATTGGTGAGCCAAGAGAAAATAAACGTTTCTGAAAAATAAATCTGTTCCTGTATGTTTCTCCCAGACTGCCTCCCAGATTCACCGCCAGCATCAGCATACGGGGTGGGAGAGCCACGAGACCCAGCCAAGTCAGCTGCACTAGCTCTACCAGGACCCTGAGGAAGAACTGGGATTTCCAACCTGTGAACGGTCGGTATAAAATATTTTCACTATGCGTGTTCACCAGGAAAGAATACAGGCTTGAAATATAGTCATAGAGCCTATGTCATCTTGTCCTCCCTCTCCAAGAAGAAGAGCGTTCATCTCCACTGCACTGCCAGTCTCTTCCTGTCCCATCCACCTCGGGCTCCCCTGCCCTTGCCACTGTGCTATGCTGGGCTAATTCTGGCTCCTCCTGCAATTCGGCAATGCCAACACAGGCGCTGAATTTATAACCCCTTCACTTATTTTAAACCAACCCCTTCTCAAAGGGACAAGTAAAATTTTCTCTCTTCTACTAAACTTTTCCTGCCAATTCCAGGACACACGGATCTCTAATCTCCACGAATAGTTTTAGAGCCAGAATCGGTGTTAACATTTTCTCCAAACTTTTTCATGTGTGTTCGTTTAATTCGTCTAATTATTCAAAGGCAGAAGCTATTTTTATTCTTTGGGTTTTTGTCTAACTACCTAGTTCACAACTGGGTGCAAACAATGCTACAAAACATAAATCAGCTCCTGTTCGCCAGGATTCTACAGTCTAGACAAGGAAAGAGGAGTGCAAATATGTGTAACAAGACTGGTGTTAGAGATGCATTATTCATTCATGTCTTCATTCCTGAGCACTTCTCAGGGGGTGAGCGACATTTTCACAGCCCCTGCAGTCCCGGAGCTCTGTCCTGTGGAGCTGGGCGGGGTGGGTGTCTGGAGGACTGCAGAGGACCGAGGTGACAGAAGGGCAGTCTCTCTCTCCCTCTCTCCCTTTGAATGACAAGAAAAGCAAGAAAGAAGGAAAATAAGATGATAAGATGATGAGTAACTATGAAAGAGATTGAGTTCTAATTTCTCCAGCAAAATCTGAGAGGCTTTGGCTGTGGAAATGTCTCTTTTCTGCAGGCAGATAGAATATCTTGTTTGCTGCCTCCTGTAAGGTGGAATGTACAGAACTTACAGTCTAGGTAACTGGAGGTGTGGAGAGTAAAAGTGGAAACAGAAAGACCACAAACACAACCACTACCAGGTGTCTTTACACTTTGCTTCTGCATTGGAGGCCCTGGAGTATTGGGTGCTGAACTCAGAAGCAACAGAGCCCCACATCCTCGCTCACCAACAGGAGAAAAGTCACCCTCATTCTTTCATTCTCCATATACTCTATTACCAATGCACACTGGTTTCTGCCTCCATCATTTTACAGAAATTGTGCTTTCAAAAGTCAGAAGTTGCTCTTCAAAAAGTCAGCGGTTGACAGATGGGTGTTTTCTGTACACACGCTATTCGGCGTCTCTGTTGAACTGGATTCTGCTGGTCTCTGCTGTTCTCCTCAAAGTATCACTTTCAAAACTTGAATTCTGTGATCCTATGAGTGATCCTTTTCTCCTCTGGACTCTCAGTCCTTTTTGTGTCTGTCCTCCAAGCCTCTGTTTTCTGCTGTCAGCCAGTATTTCTCATCCATCTACATACTCTCCTAGGCTGATCTCATCAGGCCTCATGGTTTAAGTACAGCCCATACGCTTGCTCCTGACAAATCTTTCTTCTGTCCAGATTCTACACCCAACATCTTTAGCTGTGTGTCTTATATGCCCTTCAAACTCAGCACAGCCTAAATAGAACTCTTCATTTCCCGCTGTAAAGTATTTCCCTTTCTAGTCTTTATTTCAACTGATGAACGGATGATAACACTACCCATTTAGTTCTTCTAACCAAAAACTGAGGAGCCGTTTTTGAGACTTCTTTCTCTCTCACCAGCCACATCCAATCAATCCCTAAGTGTTCTAAAATTATGTCCCCACCTGTCTGTCTCTATTACCTGTGTTCTCATTTGCTTAAACTCTTGCTGGCTTCCTAGAGGGTCTCTGGGCATTCAATCTTTATTTCCCTTCAGCTCCATTTTCTACGCAGCTAGCAGACTAGACTCTTCAAACACAGGTCGATGTTCACTACCCTTCCTAAAGCCTTCAGTATGATTTAATTGTCTACAGCATCAGTTTTCTTACTGTGGAATAAGAGGCCCTCCGTCGGCCCCCACCTGCTTCCAGTCCCATCATCTCTCCAGCCCGCACTGCTGTGTGGCATGTGGCTGACCATGTGGTTCCATGCATCTGTCTTTGTCTGAAACGCTGTCACCCCTTCACCTCCTCGACTAGCTGATTCCTGCTTGTTATGGCTACTAGGAAGTGTCTCCAAGTGTTTCATGGTTGTGGCCCTTTGAGGGTCTGGAGCAACTTGAAAGAATAGAAAAGAAGTCAGAGGGCATTTTTTTTGGCAGATTCTGTGAGATTATAGTAGCCACATGCTATTCGACATGACATGGCCTACATGTCAGCAAAGTCTGTATTTAAGCCTGGTGTAGACAGAGAAGCATTCACAAAAGTTTCATCAGAATGCTTCCTCAGTTTTACCCCAAAGGCTGCCCCTTCCCACATTATCATGAAAATTCATTTAGTGAAAACTGGTAGAAGGAGAGGATTTTGTTCCTATCTTTTCCAAGATACTGTTTGTCCCTTTCTGTTCCAAATAGAGCATGGCAAAACTTTATGGTGCCCCCGTGCCAGACATTTGAGTGGTAATTACTTAAATTTTATGTACTGGAAATGTATACTCTTGCTTTTCTACCCTCCATGTTGGTCATAAGGAACTAAGATTAAATTAATGCCTTCAACCCCCCAAAGATCAATTAGTTAAAAATGGAGGAAACATGAAGTCCTCCATTTATGCTTATTCTCCTGTAAGATCCCTGAGAAGAGACTAGGCATAGGTAAAATGCTTCTACCCAAATTCTTAGAGTTCTTTATGGTTAATCCTATGCCTCAATATGATTCTTTATGTTATACCACTATTCATTCATTCTTGAAGATTCAGTTTATGAATGAAGGTGTCTGGGAAAACGGTCATGGATTTCCAGACTAGGTTTTGTTCACTTAACCTTATCCCTCCCACTATTTTGTGAATAGCTCTATCGTTGCACTTAAAACATCTAATTGCATGTCTTCTTTAATATCTCTACTTCTTCTATTACCATGCATTACGTGAGGGCAGGAACCATGTCATATTTATTTTTATTGCTCCCAAATTTAGAACAGAGTCTAGTAGGTACTTAGTAAAATGCTTATTGAATGGGTATACACATTGTTTTTGGCTGCAATGAAGTTTAGGTTTTAAAGAATCTAGTAATTCTCAGTGCCTGTAGATGTCTATAATAATCAATAAGCTCCCTCTCTATCTCAATATTTTTTTTTCTGATAATAAATTTCTTACTGTCACACTGAGGCAAGAGTTTCTGTATTTCCCAGAGGTACTAGGTATAGGGAAATCAATCACCTGGCAGTGTTCCATGGAGCAAATAGCCTAGAAGAATCTGTGTGGGAAGATTGATTAAAGATTGCACTGGCTGGGATATTGCACAGGCTGGGATGTATAAGTGACAGTGAGCTGACTTGCAAGCCTGGATAGAGTTGCCCTCAGAAAGTGAAACTGGAAATCAACACCCATTGAACTGGAACAAAAATATACAAGTTAGCTAAGGAGATGGCCGACTTACTCCCGAGGAAGAGGAACACATGACTGAAACCTACTGAAGATGTTATACCTGAAAGAAGGCGATATCAAGCAACTGAGGGGCTGGGCTGGAAAGGAAATGTGAAAGCGGTGGGTACTATCCCACGTCGCTCTGGTGCTCTTCTAACCTCTTCACGGCAAGAGAACTGAGCAACAGGGGTATCCCTTCTGTGGAGACAGCTGTTTCAGGTTGCCTTTGCCAGGGTGGTGGTGTAGATCGTTCCCATGGAGGAAATGGCCTGGGCACCACGAAGTCCAGCCTGGCAGGAACACAGCAGTGATGACGAGGGGGCTGGCGCAAGTGGCCAGGGGATAGACTAAGTGTGTTGGGGGGGAATGATAATGTCCCATTGATTGTAACTTTTTAGGTTACAGGGGCCACTGAAGGTAACTAAAGCAGAGACTAGTGTTAAGATATAAGATCAGACTTCAGTTTTTTTTTTAATACAGAATAAAATGAGTAATGAATGATTAGGGGAAACCATTAGAGGTTTTTGCAATACAGAACAGGTGGGAAATGATTAAGGCCTAAAGTAAGCTGTGGACATGGGAGAGTGTGGAGTATGATCTATGTGGCAAAGTAAACACCAGACAAAAAACATAAAGCACTTCTAACATTGACGACTAGCAACCACTCTTTCACATCACTCAGCTACCTCAACTTCACTTTGGATAAATAGAACACCTATGAATGATGCTGTCACTAAAACTATGAAGCACTCTTTTTGTAAATTAGTTTTTACTGTGGTACATATGCATAACATGAAGTTTACCATCTTAATCCTTTGTTAACTGTACAATACAGTTGCACTGAATACATTCACAATGTTGTGTAACTATCACCCCTGTCCATTTCCAGGACTTTTTTGTCACCCCAAACTGAAACTCTGTACCCATTCAACGATCGATAACTCCCTGGTCTTTTCTCCCCACAATGTGACGCCCGGCAACCTCTATTCTACTTTCTGTCTCTATAAATTTGCCTATTCTAAATACCTCGTATAAGTGGAATCATACAATCTCTGTCCTTTTGTGTCTGCTTATTTCACTTAGCATAATACTTTTAAGATCCATCTCTGCTGTAGCCTGTGTCGGAACTTTATTCCTTTTTGTGGCTGAATAATATTCCATTGTATGCCTGTACCTCAATTTGTTTATCCATTCATCCATTGATGGACATTTGGGTTGTTTCTGCCTTTTGGCTACTGTGGATAATGCTGCTATAAACACTGGCACACAAGCATCTGTTTAAGTTCCTGTTCTCAATTATTTTGGATATATACCTGGAAGTTTTAAAGCCTTCCTTCACTGGGACAGTGTGTAGGAAGGAAGTGCCGGATGTGTGGACCATGCCATCGAGAGCTCTGAATCCTCATTACTGTTCTCACTGCTCAGACCAGAGAGTCAGATCATCAGCTCATTCATTCTGGGACATGACAATGCCTTGCATTCCAAGGAAATGACACTTCTGTCTCTCCGAGTTCAGGACAACAACTGCGTGTAACGTTTTTCCTCACTCAGTAGGCTACGCATCCAACAGAGTCCTTCACACAAACACCTGGGCTTTTCTCCAGCAGGACACAAGCATGCAAATATGTAAAAGGTTCTGGGCTGCAAGGCTGACTCCCTGCTGTGAGAGCCTGGAGAGCACAGAGACTAAACATCTGTTTTTCAAATTGAATTGCTTTGTTTGTTAATCTAGCATAATCAGCTGCTGGTGCTGTGGCAGGTCTATAGATAGGTGGAATTAATCAGAACTCTTACTTAACAATCAGAACCTCAGCTGCACACTCCAGTTCAGGAACAATCTAACCAGCAACCCCTGTGGGCATGTAGAATTTGCCAAAAGGCAGCCCAGAGTAAGGTTGAAGTGAAACTAGCCCCTGGTAGGTCCAGGAGTTTTTTTGTTTTGTTTCGTTTTTGAGGTACGCGGGCCTCTCACTGTTGTGGCCTCTCCCGTTGCGGAGCACAGGCTCCGGAGGCGTAGGCTCAGCGGCCATGGCTCACGGGCCCAGCCGCTCTGCGGCACGTGGGATCCTCCCGAACCGGGGCACGAACCTGTGTTCCCTGCATCGGCAGGCGGACTCCCAACCACTGCGCCACCAGGGAAGCCCTGTATAAGTTTTTACGAAGCTAAGATGCAGGAAGAAATGTTGAAGGTAAGAAAATGTAACAGAAGTAGTTTCTCCATTATAGAGTCCCTGAGGATAAAAACAGAAAGAAGATTTTTAATCCTGCGTGTTTATAAGTCATTAGCAGAAAGATAATTTTGGCAACTTCCTTACCTGTTTCATGTATGTCTTCCATCTCCTCAATGAGGGTCACGGCCATTTACATCATTTGGGGAGATAAAGTTTAACCCCCAAATCCCTAAGAGAAGTTGCACAGTGACTTGAGTTCATATGAAGGTATAAACAAGTGGGTTTGGATGGGAGGGTGTGGGCAGTGGGCAGAGGAAGAGACAAGAAATACTGAGTCCACTTAGGGAGAGCTGTGCTGGGAACGCTGGGAAAGGGGAGACAGGACAATGGGAATGAAAACAGCTGACTTTAAAACTGCTCAGAGCTAACTCTGCATGCACATTATTATTAATTTTCTTTGACATTAATGATTTTTACAGTAAGCCTTGGGGACTTAAACATATTGGAAACAATTGAGAAGAGCAGTTTTTCTCATCTGAGCCTCTCCTTGCAGTGTGTGTGTGTGTGTGTGTGTGTGTGTGTATGTGCGTGTGTGTGCGCGCGCGCGTGCTGTTTGGACACTATTGTCAGGCAAGGAGACAGAAGCACAGATTCAATATCTGTTTTTGCAAATTTGTCCCTCATGGTTTTGAGGCTTCATTCAGGCAGAATTTCGTATTGAGTTTTTCCTGTCTTCACTTAGGAAACACTGGACCTTGGGACTTAAAATTGCTCCATTTGCTGAAGCTCTCCATCCCTCACTTGCCCTTAGGAAACAGAATCACTTACTGTCACAAGGGGTTGCTAGTTTGGCGACTCCCTTTCCTGTCACTGTGTCATTCTCTTATTGTACCAGTTTGGTGTGAAGAAGAAAAATGTGGACCCTAAAAATTACTAACCTTGTTCTTGGTTTGGCATGGCTTTAAGACCCGAAGGTTTTGTGGGCCCCCCTTAACCTTACCTGACAGTAATACTCTAAGAGGAGTGAAAAGGGAATGGGTTTGTTCAGACTTTCAGGGGGAATGATATTTTCCTTTATTCTGTTTTTCATTGTAAATTATATTATAATACTTTAGTGCGTTTGAATTTGTCCCGTAGATCCAACAAGGTACTGCCCTGCTTATTGGGGTTTGAAAACTACATATATTCATTGTCAAGCCAAAACAGGAGCTCCGCATCCAAAAGCTCTGAGTCTCTCATTTGTTTCTTTGTTTTGTAAATGAAGGATCAGTTTGGAGGCAACTCTCCCTTTGTCTGAGTTTGTTACAAGGAAAATAGAACATATAGACAGAACAATCTGGAGCCTCCATGAAGAAATTAAACTTTCTGCATCTTTACTAGGCTATTATTAATTGATAAAATGTAGTTCTCTGTAAACTTGAAAAAATATTTCCTGAATTTTTTGGGGGGTGGGAAAAAGAAAATTGAGAGTATATTCAGAAGATAATTCAGAACATTCTAATATTAAAGGTAATTTGAACTTGTATCCAGGAGGCTCTTAGAAAAAGAAAATTTGAGCTACAGCAAGAAAGTATTAGCTTAACTTAGAGAACAGATCATCACTTGGTCTCGATAGAAGAGCTGGATGACCCAGAGCCGATTCCATGAAAGAAATGCATCATTTTGATGAAAACTCTTGGAATGTGTATGAAGTGAAGCAAGAAAATGAAAATAGGACTGGTCATTCACGTGTATGTTTCTTTCAAAGCTGGAAAAACACATTTGAAAGTTTCATAACTAACCCCAGTTCTGGCCTAAATTTAATGTGAACGGAATAGGTGGTATGTCTGTATCTCTTGGCTGAAAATTCTATTTACTTGGATTAGATACCCAATTTAGAAATTATGATCATTCCAGTGTGCATTTATTCTGGAAAATCTTTAGCCAATTACAAATCAGCTTCCAAGGTTTTAGAACTATTAACATAATAAGTTCGCTAACCCATGTATCTCCAGTCTAGAACTGTGCTTAACCTCTATCTGCTATTCAGCAAATATTTGTTGAATGAAAGAACTAAGTTGACAGAGAGAAGCAACTCCATCTCTACAGTGTATAAATTTAATCTCCCTGATAATCAGAATGGGAACTTTCCTTGGGGTGTAGGGGAAGTTCTGGGCATCTAGGAATTCATATGAGGACGTTTGAGGAAAGGGAAACCCGTGGAAAGACTGGTAGGTTTGAAGGTTGGAGAGAGCCTCAAAGGCAATTTACCCTGGATTTAGATTTTTCTTTAAATTCTGTCCAGTCACAGTTGCACAGAGACTAGGTTAGAGCAGACGTTCCTAAGCTTTCTTCACTCCCAGTGCCGTTAGTGTCTTGGTGGGCTTTTCTTATAATATGCCCAGACCAAAAGAAAAAACACACAGTTCCATTTATGAAGTAGGTAGGAATAAACAACTTAATAAATATTTAAGTCCGAACAACTTAATAGCCGTTTGAATACATAATGCACATACATTAAAAGAAAATAAATTTTATTTCACTCCAAAATGGCCTAACTACTTACTAATGAGACGTGTATGCCTGTTGAGTGCTGCACCGCTTCTCAAATTTTGGTATCACCGTCAGCCTCATTTTTCTTTTCACACTACCGTGTAGTACTTGATTTTTATCACAGCAACCATTGTAAATCCAGTTTCACAAAGATATGATGTCTCGAAAGGAACATAACAATCTCATGTTAAAATTGCCCATACGGTGTCTGATGGATGTCAGGGATTGCAGTGTTTTCCTCAAAAATTCCCATGTCCCACTGCACCATGTGAGTTCACTTCAGTGTCTCAGAGCCCCTTGGGCAATATTTGGAAAACACATGATTATAGAGATGAAAGATATACAAGATAATAATAATAATAATGTTAACTGCTGACTCACCAAAAAGAGCACCATCATAGAGCTAAACTACGTTTATTCTTAACCCAGTAAGGAAGATCAGTGTCTTGTGGAAATCTTATGAATATTTCTGAGGGGGCAGGTGAGGGCCAGGATATTTGTGAGGTTTCTGGAGTCAGTGTAAGGTCTTCCCATGCAGTAAACTGATGGGGATTTGACAGAGTTCATGACATAATAGTTTAGAATCTGTGGCCACAGTGAAGCCAGGATTTCTGAGGGAGTGTGGAAGCATAAGTAATCATTTGACAAGTCCGATTGAGTGGTCTACTATCCTGAGAAGGGAGGTAATTAGGGCTTGCTGAAAGTTCTGGATATATGGATTTGGAGGAAGTTCCTGAAATTAAAAATAGTTATTTGTACTTTCATCCTCTTGGGCAAGAGTTTTTTGGGAGAGTCCAGTTAATGTAGACATCGGGCTGTGTGGTTTTGGTTCTTAATAAAAATGATAAAAATAACAATAGTTATTGAGCCTTTTTCTTGCTACCCATGGTTCTCAGCACTTTACCTGCATTCTACTTTAAACTATTCTCAACAATTTCATGAGGTAGGAATTGCTATCCCTATTTTTACAGAGCAAGGATATGAAAGGAAGGCACTTACCTATGGTCAGGGAATGAGGACAAGAAGAGCATATGTCTGTTTTTGTTTTTGTAAACAGTGAAAAGACAAGGGCAAGTATGATAAGAGTAATTCAGGGGTTTGTGTATTTATTTTCAAAGTGTTATTTCAGTTTCA
The DNA here is from genome assembly GCF_951394435.1 of Stenella coeruleoalba. Lineage (NCBI taxonomy): Eukaryota > Metazoa > Chordata > Mammalia > Artiodactyla > Delphinidae > Stenella > Stenella coeruleoalba. The sequence goes on along the minus strand of NC_137158.1, from coordinate 15,075,938 downwards.
TATTACTCCTGCTATGGCCTTATAATGGCCCATGGGCCTCCCTACACAATGGCAGAGGGGCTCCTCTGTTTTGACCGGACTGTGGATACTGCTTGTTGTAGCTTTCTTGTTTGCTAATCCTGGTTGCCAGTGACCAGCTACCCAGAGCTGACCTCATGCCTCACACTGCTACTGACAGTTCTGGGAGAACTCCTAAAGAGCAGCAAAGCCTTTGGACATGGAGAACAGGCCTTCATCTGGGCAGCACAGAGGGTAGTGCACAGTCTCCTTCTTTATGGTGAGTTGATTACAGATTGTGACTTCATTCTGAAAAAAAAAAATGCAGCGTGAAAGTGATTTGCATCCTTGCTAGCTTAAATTTTTCTTTCTTAAACTTTAGATGGCAATACATGTAGTAAAAGAACAACAAATTTTGATATAAGAATTTTGGGGTTGAATTCAGGCTCTTCCATTTCCAAACTGTGTAACTTAATCAAGTGACTTAGCATCTCTGAACTTCAGGCTCTTCTTTAGGAAATAATAGTGACTATGTACTTCACAGGGTTGGTGGGAAGTTCCAATAAGGTAACGTTAAAGTATATTAAAGAGGATTTTAACACAGTAGAGTATTATACATATATTAATTATTATTATTGTTGTTATTACATGATTCTATGAAAGTATGTTACATACACTCAGTTATCAGTCCTGTAATTCTATTTCATGTTCCTTTGTGCTAATATGCTTATTCCTTGAGGCACAGGAGTTCATATACATCATTCTGTAATTCTGGGCATGTTGTAATATAACACCATGGTGGCTCATTTACAATAAACTAAACATTTCTCAGCATAAATGCACACTGGATTGATAATTATTTCTTCAAGCTGTATTTTAACTTGGTAATTTAATTTTCATGCAGCCTCTTAACTGCAGGATTTATATGTGGCAGCTTAAATACATGCCCACTGACACACACCATGACACCATGGTCCACACTCATAAATTCATCTTTAGAAAGCTTCCTCACTCTAAGGGCAAAACTCAAAGGAAGTTTCAGCAGGACCATACGTTCTCTGAGGGAAAGTTGTACTCTTCGATTTCCTTTTAGTCCTTTGAGAGGTACAGCTCTCATTTACATCAAAATAAATTCAGGAAGTGAAGGAGGATATGAAGAAATACAACACTAATTGTAACATTTATTTGGCAGTTGTCAGGTGTGTCGGCATCAATAAAATAGTAATCATGCCTTTGCGTATAGTGATTTATTTTGTTTTTATAGAAAAAGGGCTTAAGGAGGAGGGTACAGGATTTTCCCATGGATCCAAGGATAGGAAGGTAGTGGGGGCATCATGACAGGAACTTGAACTGATATTCACTAGGATCCAGGACAGATTTTCTTAGCATGTGCTGGTAATACATGGGACCATTTCAAGGCATCTCTCATTGTCCTTTTCTTCTCAAAGAATGTTTTTTTTTTTACTCTGTTTGCATAGCTCTCTATCACAGCTTCCTCAGAGTGGGATCTTTTGACCTAGGAGCCTACATCATGTGACAAAGAAGCAGCCACCATTGACTGACTTTTCTGCTCTTTGATCCTATTCCAAATTGCTGGAGAGAAACCCTCAATAGTTCAGCCCAGTCTTTTCATTACTAGTCCTTATGTAAACTGCCCAGCGGGTTATAGCCATGGATTGCAGACCTGAAGTACAAACATGACTCCAGGGGCAGGTGGTGGCAGCTCTCAGAGAAGGGAACCTGGGCAGGATAATCACTGCCAAATCGCAAGAACATAAAATATTTGAATCATAGAAACTCTTTACTATTGTCACAGAAATATTAGCATGCAAAAACTAGGTTTACAGAAATATGGATTTAGTTTACATCCTTAGTTTTATGTAATGATCACGTTTGTGAACATTGTTTTAGCCGATCCTATATAGTGCTTGGAATAGTTATTTAAAGGAATTCTACAGGTGAATCCTTTTAAAAACATCCAATCAGTCAACATGTCTTTATGGAACATCCATTTTTAAGCACACTGTATTACATATATGATTTCCTATGGTCAACAATGAATTGATTTACCTTATGTTATTTGAATAGATATGTTATAAAGGTTTATGGTTCCTTAGACGATGGGGTTGTATTTGGTCATAAGTTTGGGGGTTGCTCCTTTAGTCTGTACCTGCTGTATACAGTCTATATACAGAAGTATTGTCTTAATTCTAAAATAAGCATTTGAAAGAAGATGAATGTGACTGGGGCCTAGTGAGCAAGGGGAGAGTGACACACATGCACAAACACCACGAAAGAATCAAGGCAGATGTCAAGAAAGCTCTTTGTGAGTGCTGTGACTTTTATTTCCAGTATGTGAATTTGCTCGTTATAGCAGACCTCACTGAAGACCAGTGCAGCTCGCAAAACTCACTCTCAAGTTGTTCCCTGACTCATTAAGTTAGTAATGGTTCTTGGAGTGGCGAAAAATCTGTACCAGGTGCAGTTAGACCCTTAGGTCTCCTGGATACTAGGTTTCTCTCTCCCAAGTAGGAGACTCGCCATTAATGTTCAGAGGAAACAGAACATGTGAAGCTCTGAACTTCTGTACACAAGTCACAGCAACTTATGTGTGTGACAAATTTTTTTAAAGAAAACCAAAAGAAACAAAGACAATGAAGGGAGAAATAGGAAACACTTAAACAAAAGCAATGGTTGTAATTGAAATTCTCAGAAAGACAAGAAATAGTGCATCCACTACAAACAAAAAAAATAAAAGCAAAAGTATGATGCTTATATAAATAAACAGACTCAGAAAGTGTTCTCGGAAATTAAAATAAAATCATTTAGAAAAACCAAATAGATGTTGAGAGAATCCCTGGGAAAATAGAATCAAAAGATAAAGAAATGGAGAAGAGAAGAAAAGAGATAAGAAAATTAAATGATCAATCTAGGAGTTCCAGCATTCAGCTCATAGATATTGCATAAAGAGAGAGGAAAGAAAACAGACATTAGGAAATTGCTCAAGAGATAGAAGACAAAAAATATTTCCAGAACTGACATACAAGGGTCTCCAAGTTAGAAGAACCCAGCAGGAGCCCAACAAAAAAGGATTCACATCAAAGCACATTTTAATGAATTTTCAGAAGTTCTAGAAAAAGTAGAGGCTCCCAAACTTTCCAAAGAGAGAATTAAAACCAAAAAAGAAAAAGGATGCACGTTTACCTCCAAACACTCTAGAATCAAAATAACATTAGAATTGTTGAAAGCAACATTGGGGTAAGAATATTATGGAGAGATAGCTTAAAATTCAAAAGGAACATAGTTTTCAACTTCCAATTATATACCCAAACTATTATACAAATATCTGTGTAGAATAAATATATTTCCGGATTGAAAACAATCATTATTAATTCTTGTGCTCTTTTTTCTCCAACTTTATAGAGGTATGATTGACAAATAAAAGTTATACATATTTAGGTTGTATAATGTGATTTTTTTAAGATGTACAATGTGATGATTTAATATACATATACATTAGTTACTGCAGAATGAGCTTTAGCAAAATGAGAGAAAACATGAAGATAAACGACAACATGGAACCCAGGGAAAGGAGGTCCAGTTCTTGAAAGGAATCCTTTCTTCCTTCCTGCCTGTGTGCCTTACTTATTTCTTTTTCTTCTTTCCGTTTTTTTTTTTAATTGGAGTATAGTTGCTTTACAATGTTGTGTTAGTTTCTCTTGTACAACGAAGTGAATCAGCTATATGTACACATATATCCCCTCCCTGTTGGACCTCCCTCCCACCCCCCCCAATCGTACACATCTATGTCATCAAAGAGCACCAAGCTGAGCTCCCTGTGCTACACAGCAGGTTCCCACTAGCTACCTATTTTACACATGGTAGTGTATATATGTCAGTCCTAATCTCCCACTTAGTCCCACCATCCCCTTACCCTCCTGTGTCCACATGTCTGTTCTCTATGTCTGAATCTCTATTTCTGCCCTGCAAATAGGTTAATCTGTGCCATTTTTCTAGATTGCACATATATGTGTTAATATATGATATTTCTTTTTCTCTTTCTGACTTACTTCACTCTGTATGACAGACTCTAGGTCCATCCACATCTCTACAAATGACCCAATTTCATTCCTTTTTATGGCCAAGTAATATTCATTTGTATATATGTACCACATCTTTATCCATTCATCTGTCGATGGACACTTAGGTTGTTTCCATGTCCTGGCTATTGTAAATAGTGCTGCAGTGAACATTGGGGTACATGACTCTTTTTGAATTATGGTTTTCTCAGGGTATATGCCCAGTAGTGGGATTGCTGGGTCATATGGTAGTTCTATTTTTTAGGGGACCTCCATACTGTTCTCCATAGTGGCTGTAACAAGTTACATTCCCACCAACAGTGTGTGAGGGTTCCTTTTTCTCCACACCCACTCCAGCATTTATTTTTTGTGGATTTTTTGATAATGGCCATTCTGACCGGCGTGAGGTGATACCTCATCATAGTTTTGATTTGCAGTTCTCTAATAATTACTGATTTGAGCATCTTTTCATGTGTTTGTTGGCCATCTATATACCTTCTTTGGAGAAATGTCTATTTATGAGCTGTTTGTATATTTTGGAGATTAATCCTTTGTCAGTTGCTTCATTTGTAAATATTTTCTCCCATTCTGAGGGTTGTCTTTTTGTCTTGTTTATGGTTTCCTTTGCTGTGCAAAAGCTTTTATCATTTTCCTATTTTTAACTTGAAAAATGGTGCCAAAATTTAAATTCTATCACCTGGAATCTGTAGATGTTTACAACTCTTAATGCCACGTCCATTCCCTTTGTCCAAAATAACCTTTGGCATCCTCTTTCTTTAATGAGTCCTGTGGTTATTGACAGAGTGGTGGAGAGATGATCACAAAAGTGGAGTGACTAGGGCGAGAAACATGGTGGAGGACACTGAACTAATGAAGAATATGAGGAAAGCCAACTGAGAACTTCAGGAAGCAGAATGAAAATCAGAATAATATGTTTTCCTCTGGACAGATAGAAATGGAATTAAAGCTTGGTGGGAAAGTTTGAAGACTTAGCTTGTAAAAGAACCTCAGAGCTATCAGAATATTTCATGCTTTCATTAGAAGTTCTGCATCATCTCTTTAGAACCATGAGTACAAATTATTTACTACAAATATCCTGAGAAGCAGTTGAGGAAAATTTGTTGTAACAAACAACTTTACTGCATACCAGAGAAATCATTTTAGAAGGAAACTGGTAATTATTTTGTCAAATATTGCCCTCAGATCTATGGTTAGCCTGTTTTTATACCTGTGCATTGTTCTGTAGTTCATACTGAATGAAGAATAAAGTAAATCAGTTCTTTAGCACATTGTACCTGATACTATGTTTTTATCAATGAGCTTTCCTCTGGGGAAACATCACTTAAATGAAACCATTTATTCCATTTCACTGTATTTTTATACCAATACTTTAATGAAAAGGAAATGGAAGAAATTGGTTTGTACTATAAGAAACTGAAAGCAGTGGGTCTGTGACCTGAGTAACTGTTTTCCCTATGATAATATTATGATATATGTTATCTGTCTCTATAGATATAATTGAGTATATGAGCATTAGCTGTTAGTGATATACTTCTTAAATACACTTAAAAAGTTAGATGTTTAAGAGACATGATACTTGTGTCAGACCTTGCCTGTACTACCCACAGCTCCTCAGAAGGGGCAGAGCTATGTTTGGTTCCTTGGCATCATCTGAGTGGGTTGGAAGAACTCTGAAATATTTTTATTCTCTTCCTTCCACATCTGTCCTGATATCCTTGTCTTCCTTTTCTTCTCTTCTCTCTTTTTTTCCCCTCAAGTTTAACACCTAGATTATGTCCAGGCTTCTGTGGTGTCTGTGCACTATGTTTAATACTCAGCCAAAATTTTCCTTCACCAAAAACTGCAAGGAAATTGACACTTGCAAGATTGTTGGCTTTGAGCCAAATTACACAGTGAGTTCCACTTCTTAAAGAAACAAAGCTTGAGAGGTTTATGTGAGTAAATCTGTCTGAGCCAATAGCTAAACAGTTATTTGGAGTGCTCTGAAAAATCTTGCTTCTTGTTTTGTTCAAGGAACAGGCTATTAAAGAGATTAATAAACAGTGGTGAATGTTAGCCTATTCAGAAGATTTATGCGATTATACTTCATTTTTCTTCCCTTTCCACCAGGCTGAGCTGACAGTTTTTGTATTTATTTTTCTGAGCGTAAGCATGCAGTGCACAAGAAGGCATAACCCAGTAACAGAAGAGATGAGAAATGTCTAAAGGGTATTTATGAATATGGACACAAAGTTAAAACTGAGTTAATAGTTTTGAGTGTTGAAAATTCTGTAATTTTTGTCTGTGATTGTATTTTTAGAAGAAATGTCATGTGTTTTTTCTTTCATAGGTTAGGTTTGTAAATGGCTTATTTATGTACGATGTGAGGTGTGGTATGGGCCTGGATGTTGTGTCTCTACCTATGAATAAAGAGATGGGCCCACTTGAATGTTAACTCTCCCATTGGCTATGTACTATCTCAGATGTTTTTACCTTCAAGCACAGATGGTTCAGGTCTTCTATTTTTCTCTGCTTCTCAAATTCCTCAAAGTTGGTATGTCTCAGAAGTTCTTTCTCAAAAAATTTTCCTATTTTGTTCATTGTTTTTGTTACTAGTGCAGATAGTAGTATCATATTTCCATTGCTAACACTTGTCTACAAGTGGTCAAATTTAGAGTTGGTTTAGATTGCTAAATATTTAAAATGTAATTGGTATATTATGAGAGAAAAGAGGTAATGAATTTCAACTTTAAAGATTTACTAAAATAATACACAGTAATTTCTATGACATTATAATCATAGACTCAGTGAAAGAAACTATTCTAAGGAAAAAGTGAATATATAAGAAGAGATTATAAGGAAAACTTGGTGACAAAGATAGGTGAGCTCAACAGGATTGGTTTTGATTAAAGAATAGAAACAAATCATACTTTTATAGAGGAGGCAGCTATGAAAGAACAGTTGGAGTTTGAAAGAAAATTTAAAGTGTGGAGGAACTGAATTGAAGAAGTTTATATTTATGACTGTTATATTTATGTTATCTATTCATAATCATCCCTTCTCCTCCCCACAACCATCATTCTTACTTTATCAGTCTGATTAGTTTCATCATAACATTTACTACTGCCTAAAATTATTTTGATCTAAGCATTTCTTTAGTTATTTAATATCCACCAGCACCTCTAGAATGTAGAATCCATGAGATCAGGACACTTGTCTGTCTTGTTCATGTTGCATACCTGCCATGTGTCTGTGCTCAATAAATATTTACATGAATGGACATTGTCAATGAATCTTCATATAAGGACAAAGGAGGAGTACATTAGGGTGATAAAAATCTCTAGAACATATAGTGTTAAATAATTTACCTAATATTCATGGTATTAATTACAACACCAATTTATAGAGTACCTGTTATGCGTTATGAACAGGCAAAGCAATTTGTATATACAAAGTCCAATATTCACAATAACCTACGAGAAAACTATTACTATGCTCAGCTTAGTATGAGTAAACTGGAGCTTAGAAATATGTTTGAAGTAAGGAAGTTGATAACTAGCTTGGCCATTTATTCAGCTAGAGATAAGTAAACAGATTTTGAGCAATATTTTTGACCCAGTTTTGTTAAAAACATAAAGGTTGAAAGGAATCATTTGCATGGTAAAATAGTTTTCTCCATTTATTTCAGACAATCTAGCAGCTGGAGTGGAGGAAGAAATCTTCCCAGAATTTCAGATAAGCAAGGGCAAAATTTGGTGAGGTGCTGTGGGGATCAGGTGAGTGGGTCAAAGTCTCAAGGATGACTGTAAATAGTTACACTGACTGGACCTTGGGTCCACATCAAGTAGGAAGACAGACAAACCTTGGAATGACCAATAGCCTGGTACTATTTGAGAATATTTCACTGGGAAGGAGTGATCAAGTGAGGTTGACTTATTGTTTTCTCACATTTCATCGACTTTCTAGCTTGACTTCATTCCTTACTACCCTACTGAAACAGTACTTTCCATTGTTTCACTTAGGACATTATGGGAAAATTTCCTCATCATTTGCTCCTTTTACATCATCTTTGTATGGAATCTCTCTACAGCATTAAATCTTGTTGGTTGTAAACTTCTAGAAAGTCTTCCCTTAATTTTTGTAATGCTGCATTCTATTGACTTGGTTCCTATTTTGGTCTACTTTCTTCACCTAGCCTCTCTTTCTTTATCTACCCTTAAGGTGTAAGCATCGTAAGAGATGGTAATTTCTTCTGATTCTGTGCTCATTTTCTGGGATTTATCTATGCTCAAGATATCACCATGTCAGACATAATCCCTCGAATGTCCAAGTGCCACTAAACATCTCTTTATGGATATCCTGCTAATAATTCAAACTCAATACATCCAAACCCAAATCCATTTTTCTCTTGACTTTCATGCTCCCATCTCCCAAGCCAGCTCCTACTACCTACCCTCAGTTGATGATTCTCTTGGTCATGTAGGACAGAAAGCTCAGAGTAGCTCTTGACACGCTCATCAACAAAAGTCTAATTTTCATCTGTCACCATACCCTCTTTGGGTAACCTTTTTCACCCATTTCACCCTCCTGCACCCTCCTTCCCCACTAGTAACCACCAGCCTGCTCTCTGTATCTATGTGTTTGTTTTGTTTTGTTTTCTTTCTTCATTTTAAAAAGTACATTACATATATGAGTGAAATATTATGGTATTTGTCTTTCTCCATCTGACTCATTTCACTTAGCATAATATTCTCAAGGCCAATCCATGTACTCAAAAATGGCAAGATTTCATCTTTTTAAGTGACTGAGTAATATTTCATTGTATAAATATATATATATATATATTCATATAAAACACATCTTCTTTATCCATTCATTCTTTTTTGGGCACTTAGGTTGTTTCCATATCTTGGCTTTTGTAAATAATGCTGCAGTGAAAATAGGGGTACACTTAGTTTTTTGAATTAGTGTTTTCCCTTCTTTGGTTAAGTACGCAGAAGTGAAATAGCTGGATCACATGGTAGTCTATTCTTAATTTTTTGAGTAATCTCTATAATGTTTTCCATAGTGGCTGCGCCAATTTACACTCCCACCAACCATGTGCGAGGGTTCCCTTTTCTCCATATCCTCTCCAACACATGTTATTTCTTTTCTTTTTGATAATACAATTCTAGTGGGTGTGAGGTGATATCTTACTGTGGTTTTTATTTGCATTTTCCTAATAATTAGTGATGTTGAACATCTTTTCATGTGTCTGTTGGCCATCTGCATGTCTTCTTTGGAAAAATGTATCTTCATCTCCTCTGTCCATCTTTGTCGGGAAAGCCTTTATTTCTTCTTCTATCTGAAGGATAACTTTGCTGGATAAAATATTCTTGTCTGAAAATTTTTATCTTTCAATATTTTGAAATGTCATTCCACTCCCTCCTGGCCTGTAGAGTTCTGCAGGGAAATACGCTTATAACCTAATGGGGGCTCCCTTGTATGTTACTGTCTTTTTTTGCCTGGCTACCTTTAAAACTCTTTCTTTATCAATGACTTTTGATAGTTTTAATATGTGTCTTGAAGAAGGCCTTTTTGCATTGAGATGATTAGGTGTTCTCTTAACCTCATGGACTTCTATGTCCAGTTCCTTCCCCAGGTTTGGGACGTTCTCAGCTATTATTTCTTTAAATAAACCCTGTTTCCTTCTCCCTCTCGTCTCTTTCTGGGATCCCATTATCCTTATGTTGCCTTTCCTAATGGAGTCAGTTAGTTCTCATATAATTTCTTCATTTTTAAAAATCTTCATCTCTCTTGTCTTATACCTGAATTATTTCTAGATTTCTATTTTCAGGCTCACTAATTCTCTCTTCCATATGGTCTGCTCTCTTTCTGCTTCTTTCTATTGCGTTCTTCATCTCATTTATTGAGTTCTTCAGCTCCCAAATTTCTGTTTGGTTCTTTTTTAGAGTTTCAGTCTCTTCAATAAAGTATTTCTTCTCTTCATTAATTTTATTCCAGAGATCATTGAACTGCCTTTCTAAGTTTTCTTGTAGCTTGTTAAGTTTCTTCATGACAGCTATTTTGATTTCTTTATCAGTTAGATTGCAATCTGCTTTAAGTTTGACTTTAAGTTTGGTTCCTGGAGAATTGTCATTTTCCTTTGGTGATATAATGTTCCCTTGGTTTTTCATGGTGCTGGATGAGTTGTTCCTCTGCTGGTGCATTTGAAGTAGTGAACACCTTTCTTATTTAGGTAAAGGTTTTACTTTGATTCTAACAATCCAGCAGGTTGGTAATAAGAGGACTTTCTTTTGTTTTTCGGTAGGTGGCACTCTAACTCAAGTTTTTGGTTCCTCATACCTGTACTGCCTCTGGCTGTATTTGAGAGTTGGCACTTTCTACCCTCCACTGCTGTGGCCCAAGGCGTTGCCAGTGACCTCTTCATCACTGCTTGTGCTTCCAGGGTCTCTGGTGCCTTGGTGCTGACAGTGTTGCTGCTGTCCCTGGCATCATTGCCAGGGGCACTGGGATGGCAGGTACCTCTGTTGTGTCCAGGGTCATGTGGGTGGCTGGCCCTGCCACTGTGGCAGGGGCTAGGGGAGAGTGGTGGGGGGGGCCTGGTTACCTCCACCTATAGGGTTGTCAGCTTTGCTGGTGCTGCCATCATGGGTGCTGGTGGAGGGGCAGAATCATGGGCACCCCCTTGGAACTGGGGTTATGACCTGCCCCTGCTGCTGCCCTGTTCTCTGTGGCCATAGGCCCCTCTGTGGCTGGGGGGCTTTGCTGTGTGTGCCACTTCCCCTGCTGCTGCTGGGTTCTCTGGAGCTGTGAGTTCAGGCACCATGGCTGGGAGGCCTGGAATTGTGTCCACAACCTCTTTTCCCCTAGATCCACCTCTTCTATATGTTCTAACAGTCACTTTTAGCTCTACATACATGTGGATCTCTCTGGCATCCTGGTGTGTTGGGCAGAGAAACCTTTGTTGAGTTATGGACGTTTTACCAGTTGCACATTGAAGAGGAGAGACAAAAGGAGAGTCTTATGCCACCATGATGTTGACATCACCCTATGTGACATTTTAATCCATGATGTTGATAACATGGCTAACTAGCAAAATGAGGTGTAGTCTATTATCAGAAGCTAAGGGGTGGTGGGGTTACTGGTTCAGAAACATGCTTGATTTCAAGGATAAAGCACCTAGGGATTAGGAATTTACATTTGATAAATACAACTGCCCCCCTCTCCACCCCAAAAAATTTATAGATTGAAGTGTGTGAGAGCTTTTTCTTCACTTAGATTAAAAACTATGCTACAAAGATGCTACAAAGTAGCTTTCCCTCAAGGTACAGAATTTTGGATGTTTGCATGCTTTCTTTTGACACATCCAAAATGGCAAAAAAAAACAAACATAAATCTTTTGGGGGATGAGTCTGGCATGAATGAATAGTAAAATGGGCTTGAAATAAACGCAGGCATGCTGTGGCAATTATCTTGGACTTATGCTCCTATTACAACAATGAGTGTGATAACAATTATTAAAATGTTACTAGAATTCATATAACCTAGGACAGAGGCAAAAAAGCATCCTTTCTTGTGTATCATTGTGGGTTTCTCTCTTTTTTAAATATTTTATTGAAAAAAATTCCTGCTCTCTTTTGGAGATATCTATTAAAACTATGAATACGTTTTTCTAAAATAGAGATTTATAATATAGACATAAAATTTACTTTCCTTGGTGATAACCCAAAATATATTAATGTGACATTAATGCCTATCATCTTAACTTCCACTAAGACAGTGTAATCTATAAAAATTCATAACAAAAAGAAAACTTGTTTCTTTAATTATATGCTCCTAGATCGTCTTTTTGACATCCTATCCCAGTCATTAGATTTGTAGATATTTGAGTTGTACCATTGTCCATATTCTTTTTTATACAGTTTGTGACTCTATTAAAAGTCTCATTCATGAGATGATTGGTAATCCAAATATGTTTTCAATATTTTATTATTAAAATTAATTGCTTATCGGTGGTGATGCTTTATAAATGTACAGTCAGATATCAATGAAAAAGTGTAGTACTGTTGAATTATAAATGAAAGTCAATCTCTTAATGTGAATTAATAAGGTGTAAGAAATAAATTTTCATATATTTTGCTACTTCATTACCCACATTAATGGCTTAAATGAAAAGCTATTCTATGTTCCCTAAGATCTAGTTGAATCATTTGTCAAAACAGGTCATAAAAAAATCTCTTGAGATCTTCACTAGTCTTGTTATTTAATATAATTTTGTCCAGATACCACTTTTATTGTTTTTTCTTTCCTATAGTTGAGATCTAGCTTAATAATTCAATGTCTTTTGAGCAATAGGCAATTCAGCTTATATCTGGATAATGTTTTTTTTTTTTTCTTGTTTTTGTTGAAGGTGGTACTTGGGGGCAGCTGTGAAGTACCCCTAAGAGCTTTTAAATAGGGATAATGAGATTGTCGTTTGAGAGTGAAATTATAAAATCAATAGATAGTGGCTCAGAGCAGAAATACATAGTCAAATGAAAAAATTAAAAAAACAGATTTACTGGCAGGGTCAGAGTAAGACTTGACTGAATACCTAAATACATCTAAAGGAAAAATGATAGTCAATGGAGACATTATTCAGCATGAAGTTAGGAAAAGTTGACCCAGAGAAGCAGACAGAGACTGTGTCAATTCTAAACACAGAAAGAACATACTGGCTAATGGATTTATTGTGGAGATTCATGCTTCAAGCCATTACTTAAATTATATAACTTATTTTTGTTGTGATTCTGTTCTCACCAAGGACTCTTCCCATTAAGGTTTGACTTTCCTTGAGGATCTGCCTTTGGGAGAGAGAGCTGCTTTTGCTGATGTGTTTAAGGAGGTTGGACAACACTATTTCTATTTTTAAATTGGAATTCTAATTTTATACATTATTCTTTATCTATTAGGTTGATGAAGTCCACCCCCTGAAAGATGGATTGACTTAATATGCTGACATTTAGTATTTTTCCCCAGCTTTATTGAGATATAATTGACATATGACATTGTGTAAATTTTATGAGTACAACATGATGATTTGATATGCATATATATTACAAAATGATTACCTTGATAAAGTTAGTTAACACAGTTATTACCTCACATAGTTACCATTTTTTGGTGTGTATGTTGTGAGAACTTTTAAGATTTTCTCTCTCAGCAACTTTGAAGTGAACAATGTAGTATTGTTAACCATAGTCACCACGCTATACATTAAATCCTCAAAACTTACTCATCTTATAACTGGAAGCTTGTACTATTTGACCACCTTGACCCATGTTCCACACACCTACTCCCTGCCCCTAGGAACCACAAATCTACTCTATCTTGCTATGGGTTGTTTGTTTGTTTGTTTGTTTTAAGTGAGATCATATATATATTGTATATATATACCACATTTTCTTTATTCATTCATTTGTGATGGGCACTTAGGTTGTTTCCATTTCTTGGTTATTGTGAATAATGCTGCAATGAACATGGGGGTGCAGATATCTCTTCAAGATCATGATTTCATTTCCTTTGGATGGAAGTGGAATTGCTAGATCATATGGTAGTTCTTTTTTTAATTTTCAGGGAACCTCTATACTGTTTTTCATAGAGGCTGCACCAATTTACATTTCAAGCAACAGTGTGCAAGTGTTCCCTTTTCTCCACATCCTTGCTAGGACTTATCTCTTATCTATTTGATAATAGTTATCCTAACAGGTGTGAGATGACATCTCATTGTAGGTTTCATTTGCATTTCTCTGATGATTAGTGAGCATTTTTTCATGTGTCTCACCATTTGTGTGTCTTCTTTGGAAAAATGTCTACTTCTGGTCCTTTGCCCATGTTTAAATTAGGTTTTTTGTTTTTTGCTATTGAGTTGTATGATTCCCTGGCATGTATGGGATATTTATCAGATGTATGATTTGAAAATATTTTCTTTCTTTTCATAGGTTGCCTTTTCATTTTGTTGATGGTTTGCAGAAGCTTTGTTTAATGTAGTCCCTTAGTACATTTTTGCTTTTGTTGTTCATGCTTTTGGTGTCATATCTAACAATTCATTACCAAGACTGTCAAGGAGATTTTCCTATGTTTTCTTCTAGGAGTTTTATGGCTTCAAGTCTTACTCTTAAGTCTTTAATCAATTTTGAATTAGTGAGTGGTTTAAGATGCATTTCATTTTATGTTGTTTCACTTTTTGCATATGACTGTCAAGTTTTCTCAACACCATTGTTTGAAGAGACTGTCTTTTCCCCATTGAATATTGTTGGTTCCCATGTCAAATATCAGTTGACTGTATCTTTGTGGGTTTATTTCTGGGTTTTTCATTCTATTTCATTGGTATATGTGTCTTTTTATGCCATACTGGTTTTTACCATACTGTTTTGATTATTATAGCTTTTCAGTATAGTTTGAAATCAGGAAGTGTGATGACTCCAACTTTTTGCTTTGTAAGATTGCTTTGGCTATGCAGGGCCTTTTGTGGTTCCATTCAAATTTTAGGATTTTTTTTTTCTTTCTGTAAATAATGCCATTGGATTTTGATAGGGATTGCATGGCTTTTGATAGTATGGTCATTTAAAAAATATTTACTCATCTGATCCATGAACATAAGATATCTTTCTGCTTATTTGTGTCTTCTTCAATTTATTTCAACAATATTTTGTAGTTTTCAGTGTATAGATCTTTCACCTTCTTGGTTAAATTTATTCCTAAGTATTTTATTCTGTTTGATGCTATTGTAAATGAGAATGTTTCTTTTTCAGATAGTTTGTTGTTAGTGTGTATACATGCAGCTGATTTTTGTATGTTGATTTTGTGACCTGCATCCTTACTGAATTCGTTTATTATTTCTAATAGATTTTTGATAGAGCTTTTAGGATTTTCTATGTATAAGATAATGTCATCTGCAAACAACCAATTTTACTTCTTCCTTTCCAATTTGGAAGAGTTTGTTTCTTTTTCTTGCCTGATTGCTCCGGCTAGGACTTCCAATACTACGTTAAAATAGAAGCGGTAAGAGTGGGCACCCTTTCTTGTTTCTGCTCTTAGAGGAAAAGCTTTCAATCTTTAATCATTTAAAGACATTTCTGTTTTTAGCTTGTATGTCTGATGGCCAGACCCATTTCTGGATGATTCTATCACCGTAAATTCAATTCTCAGACCTCTGGGAGGAAGGAAAGACAGAGGGACAGGGAAAGAGAGCGCACTTTTTGGTGAGGCTCAATTTCACTATTTCCTTTGAAAATTCTTTACATCAAATATAAAAGCACTGTGGAACTTCTTGGTCTTGCTTGAGAAACAGTGCTGAAAATTTATGCTTTTGCTGTAATTGATTCTTTTAGCTAGGTGACAGGTCAGTGGTGTATTCAATGATGTTATAATGAGATGGGCTATAACAGAGTGCTATAATGGTTTTCATTTTCACCTACAAGTGTTTTTTTTTTTATGTATGTGTTGAGAGGCAATCAATAAAAATGAAAAGCCTCCATATATAAAAACTGTTAGAATGACATCCTCTTACTTTTGGTTTGTATTTTAGAGTTTGTAAAGTAATTTCACTTTAATTCTCTCTTGATCCTTTTAAGAACTATGTAAAGCATATGGGAAAAGTATTATTACTTTCAATTTGTAGATTAGGAAATTATAACTCAGAGAATTTAATTGACTAGCCAAGATCACATGACTACATGACTAAGAAATGACAGCCAGCACAGGCAGATATGTCTCCAAACACTAATCCAGTACTCTTCCAATTATTTTACTTCCTTGTGTATAGAATTAAACAAAATTTTTAAAAGATGCCAAAAGCTAAATGTTGAGTAAAATTTGTTTTTATGAACTGTCCCTAAATTTGACTAAACTGTGACAAGAAGGAAAAGATGATTTATAATTAACCCATTCATGAAATTTTTATCATGCACCTGCCACGTGTCAGGTAAGTATAAGAAGTTCAATAGGGTAAAAGGCAGGTAGGGTTTCTGGTGTCATAAGAACAACAGTTTAGTGAAGAAGACAGTCATTAGGCACATAATCAAACAATTGGCTAAGTGTGATTGTGTTAAAGTGACATTTAAGCTGAGAACTGTTGAAAAGAAAGTTAGCCAGACACAGGACATGGATGAGGAGGGATTTTAAAATCTAGAAACCATACGAAGTTTAACTTAATTACCTTAAATAAAAACAGGGAAAATTGACTTCTTCATACCACAACTTTTTGTCAATATCCAGTTTCTGACATGAGAGATAGAGGATGGGAGGAAGAAGGAAAGAGACTTTGCTTTATTTATTATTTTTAATAGTTATCAATTTTATACATATTAGTGTATATATGTCAATCCAAATCTCCCAATTCATCCCACGCCCCCCCCCCCGTTTTCTCATCTTGGTGTCCATATATTTGTTCTCTACATCTGTGTCTCAATTTCTGCCTTGCATACTGGTTCATCTGTACCATTTTTCTAGATTCCATATATATGTGTTGATAAATGACATTTGTTTTTCTCTTTCTGACTTACTTCACTCTGTATGACACTCTCTAGGTCCATCCATGTCTCTACAAATGACCCAATTTCGTTCCCTTTTATAGCTGAGTAATATTCCATTGTATATGTGTACCACATCTTCTTTATCCATTTACCTGTCAATGGGCATGTAGTTTACTTCCATGACCCAGCTATTGTAAATAGCACTGCAGTGAACACTGGGGTGCATGTGTCTTTTTGAATTATGGTTTTCTCTGGTTATATGCCCAGTAGTGGGATTGCTGGGTCATATGGTAATTCTATTTTTAGTTTTTTAAGGAACCTCCATACTGTTTTCCATAGTGGCTGTATCAATTTACATTCCCACCAACAGTGCAAGAGGGTTCCTTTTTCTCCACACCCTCTCCAGCATTTGTTGTTTGTAGATTGTCTGATGATGCCCATTCTGACTGGTGTGAGGTGATACCTCATTGTAGTTTTGACATGCATTTCTCTAATAATTAGTAATGTTGAGCAGCTTTTCATGAGCTTCTTGGCCATCTGTGTGCCTTCTTTGGAGAAATGTCTATTTAGGTCTTCTGCCCTTTTTTTGATTGGGTTGTTTGTTTTTTTTAATATTGAGCTCCATGTGCTGTTTATATATTTTGGAGATTAATCCTTTGTCTGTTGATTTGTTTGCAAATGTTTTCTCTCATTCTGAGGGTCGTCTTTTCGTCTTGTTTAGAGTTTCCTTCGCTGTGCAAAAGCTTTTAAGTTTCATTAGGTCCCAGTTGTTTATTTTTGTTTCTTATTTCCATTACTCTAGGAGGTGGGTCAGAAAGATCTTGCTGTGATTTATGTCAAAGAGTGTTCTTCCTATGCTTTCCTCTAAGAGTTTTATAGTGTCCAGTCTTACATTTAGGTCTTTAATCCATTTTGATTTGATTTTTGTATATGGTGTTAGGGAGTGTTCTAATTTCATTCTTTTACATGTAGCTGCCCAGTTTTCCCAGCACTACTTATTGAAGAGATTGTCTTTCTCCATTGTATATCCTTTCCTCCTTTGTCATAGATTAGTTGACCATAGGTGTATGGGTTTATCTCTGGGCTTTCTATCCTGTTCCATTGATCAATATTTCTGTTTCTGTGCCAGTACCACTTGCTTTGATTATACTGTAGCTTTGTAGTATAGTATGAAGTCAGGGAGTCTGATTCCTCCAGCTCCATTTTTTCCCCTCAAGATTGCTTTGGGTATTCAGGGTCATTTGTGTCTCCATACAAATTTTAAGATTTTTTTGCTCTAGTTCTGTAAAAAATGCCATTGGTAATTTGATAGGGATTGCATTGAATCTGTAGATTGCTATGGGTAGTATAGTCATTTTCACAATATTGATTCTTCCAATCCAAGAACATGGTATATCTCTCCATCTGTTTGTGTCATCTTTGATTTCTTTCATCAGTGTCTTATAGTTTTCTGAGTATAGGTCTTTTACCTCCTTAGGAAGGTTTATTCCTAGGTATTTTATTTTTTTGTTGCAATGGTGAATGAGACTGTTTCCTTAATTTCTCTTTCTGATCTTTCATTGTTAGTGTATAGGAATGCAAGAGATTTCTGTGCATTAATTTTATATCCTGCAACTTTACCAAATTGACTGATTAGCTCTAGTAGTTTTATGGTGGCATCTTTAGGATTCTCTATGTATAGTATCATGTCATCTGCAAACAGTGACAGTTTTACTTCTTCTTTTCCAATTTGTATTCCTTTTATTTCTTTTTCTTCTCTGATTGCCATGGCTAGGACTTCCACAACTATGTTGAATAATAGCAGTGAGAGTGGGCAACCTTGTCTTCTTCCTGATCTTAGAGGGAATGCTTTCAGTTTTTCCCCATTCAGAATGATGTCTGCTGTGGGTTTGTCATATATGGCCTTATTATGTTGAGGTAGGTTCCCCCTATGCCCACTTTCTGGAGAGTTTTTTTCATAAATGAGTGTTGAATTTTGTCAAAAGCTTTTTCTGCATCTGTTGAGAAAATCATATGGTTTTTTATTCTTCAATTTGTTAATATGGTGTATCACATTGATTGATTTGCAAGATTGATTTGTATCACATTGATTGATTTGCAAGATTGATTTGAAGAATCCTTGCATCCCTGGGATAAATCCCACTTGATCATGGTGTATAATCCTTTTAATGTGTGGTTGCATTCTGTTTGCTAGCATTTTGTTGAGAATTTTTACATCTATGCTCATCAGTGATACTGTCTGTAATTTTCTTTTTTTTTGTAGTATCTTTGTCTGGTTTTGGTTTCAGGAATGATTTTGGGAGTGTTCCTTCCTCTGCAATATTTAGGAAGAGTTTGAGAAGGATGGGTGTTAGCTCCTTGCTAAATGTTGATAGAATTCACCTGTGAAGCCACCTTGTCCTGGACTTTGTTTGTTGGAAAATTTTTAATCACAGTTTCAGTTTCATTACTTGTGATTGTTCTGTTCATATTTTTATTTCTTCCCCATTGAGTCTTGGAAGGTTATACCTTTCTAAGTAGTTGTTCATTTCTTCCAGGTTGTCCATTTTATTGGCATAGATTTGCTTGTAGTAGTCTCTTATGATGCTTTATATTTCTGTGGTGTCCGTTGTCACTTCTCCTTTTTCATTTCTAATTTTATTGATTTGAGTCCTCTCCCTCTTTTTCTTGATGAGTCTGGCTAAAGGTTTCTCAACTTTGTTTATCTTCTCGAAGAACCAGCTTTTAGTTTTATTGATCTTTGCTATTGTCTTCTTTGTTTCTAATTCATTTATTTCTGCTCTGATCTTTATGATTTCTTTCCTTCTACTAACTTTGGGTGTTTTTTGTTCTTCTTTCTCTAGTTCCTTTAGGTGTAAGTTTAGTTTGTTTATTTGAGATTTTTCTTGTTTCTTGAGGTAGGCTTGTATTGCTATAAACTTCCCTCTTAGAACTGCTTTTGCTGCATTCCCATAGGTTTTGGATCATCATGTTTTCATTGTCATTTGTCTCTAGGTGTTTTTTGATTTCCTCTTTGATTTCTTCAGTGATTTCTTAGTTATTTAGTAATGTATTGTTTAGCCTCCATGTGCTTGTGTTTTTTATGTCTTTTTCCCCTGTAATTGATTTCTAATCTCACAGCGTTTTGGTCGGAAAAGATGCTTGATATGATTTCAATTTTCTTAAATTTACTAAGGCTTGATTTTTGACCCAAGATGTGATCTATCCTGGAGGATGTTCCATGTGCACTTGAGAAGAAAGTGTAGTCTGCTGTTTTCAGATGGAATGTTCTATAAATAGCAATTAAATCTATCTGGCCTACTGTGTCATTTAAAGCTTGTGTTTCCTTATTTATTTTCTGCATTGATGATCTGTCCATTGGTGTAAGTGAGGTGTTAAAGTCCCCCACTATTATTGTGTTACTGTCAATTTCCTCTCTTTATAGCTGTTAGTATTTGCCTTATGTATTGAGGTGCTCCTATGTTGGGTGTATATATAAATGTTATATCTTCTTCTTAGATTGATCCCTTGATCATTATGTAGTGTCCTTCTTTGTCTCTTGAAGCAGTCTTTATTTTAAAATCTATTTCATCTGATATGAGTATTGTTACTCCAACTTTCTTTTGATTTCCATTTTCATGGAATATCTTTTCCATACTCTCACCTTCAGACTGTATGTGTCCCTAGGTCTGAAGTGGGTCTCTTGTAGACAGCATATACATGGGTCTTGTTTTTGTATCCATTCAGTGAGCCTGTGCCTTTTGGTTGGAGCATTTAATCCATTCCCATTTAAGGTAATTACCGATATTTGTTCCTATTACCATTTTCTTAATTGTTTTGGGTTTATTTTTGTAGGTCCTTTTCTTCTCTTGTGTTTCCCGCTTAGACAAGTTCCTTTAGCATTTTTTTTTTTTTTTTTGTGGTACGTGGGCCTCTCACTGCTGTGGCCTCTCCCATTGCGGAGCACAGGCTCCGGACGCGCAGGCTCAGCGGCCATGGCTCACGGGCCCAGCCGCTCCACCGCATGTGGGATCTTCCCGGACCGGGGCACGAACCCGAGTCCCCTGCATCGGCAGGTGGATTCTCAACCACTGCGCCACCAGGGAAGCCCAGCATTTTTTATAGAGCTGGTTTGGTGGTGCTGAATTCTCTTAGCTTTTGCTTGTCTGTAAAGCTTTTGATTTCTCTGCTGAATCTGAATGATATCCTTGCCAGGTACAGTGATCTTGGTTGCAGGTTCTTCCCTTTTATTACTTTAAATATATTGTGCCACTCCCTTCTGGCTTGTAGAGTTTCTACTGAGAAATCAGCTGTTAACCTTATGGAGTTCTGTTGTATGTTATTTGTCGTTTTTCCTTTTTTGCATTTAATAATTTTTCTCTGTCTTTAATTTTTGTCAATTTGATTACTATGTGTCTTGGTGTGTTTGTCCTTGGGTTTGTCCTGCCTGGGACTCTATGCACTTCCTGCACTTGGGTGGTATTTCCTTTCCCATGTTAGGGAAGTTTTTGACTATAATCTCTTCAAATATTGTCTTGGGTCCTTTCTCTCTCTCCTCTCCTTCTCGGACCTCTATAATGCGAATACTGGTGTGTTTAATGTTGTCCAAGAAGTCTCTTAGGCTGCCTTTGTTTCTTTTCATTCTTTTTTCTTCATTCTGTTCTGTGGCCGTGAATTCGACCATTCTGTCTTCCAGGTCACTTATCCGTTCTTCTGTCTCAGCTATTCTGTTATTGATTCCTTCTCGTGTATTTTTCATTTAAGTTATTGTATTGTTCATCTCTGTTTGTTCTTTAATTCTTCTAGGTCTTTGTTAAACATTTCTTGCATCTTCTCGATCTTTGCCTCCATTCTTTTTCCGAGGTCCTGGATCATCTTCACTATCATTATTCTGAATTCTTTTTCTGGAACGTTGCCTATCTCCACTTCATTTAGTTGTTTTTCTGGTATTTTGTCTTATTCCTTCTTCTGATACATACTGCTCTACGTTTTTGTTTTGTCTATCTTTCTGTGAATGTGATTTTCCTTCCACAGGCTGCAGGATTGTAGTTCTTTTTGCTTCTGCTGTCTGCCCTCTGGTGGATGAGGCTAACTATGAGGCTTGTGCAAGCTTTCTGATGGGAGGGATTGGTGGTGGGTAGAACTGGGTGTTGCTCTGGTGGGCAGAGCTCAGTGAAACTTTAATACACTTGTCTGCTGATGGGTGGGGTTGAGTTCCCTCCCTGTTGGTTGTTTGGCCTGAGGTGATGCAGCACTGGAGCTTACAGGCTCTTTGGTGGGGCTAATGGCAGACTCCGGGAGGGCTCATAGCAAGCAGTACTTCCCAGAACTTCTGCTGCCAGTGTCCTTGTCCCTGCAGTGAGCCACAGCTGCCCCCACCTCTGCAGGAGACCCTCCAACACTAGCAGGTAGGTCTAGTTCGGTCTCGTATGGGGTCACTGCTCCTTCCCCCTGGGTCCCAGTGTACACATTACTTTGTGTGTGCCCTCCAAGAGGGGAGTCTCTGTTTACCCCAGTCCTATCAGAATCCTGCAATCAAATCCCACTAGCCTTCAAAGTCTGGTTCTCTGGGAGTTCCTCCTCCTGTTTCCGGACCCCCGATTGGGAAGCCTGATGTGGGACTCAGAACCTTCACTCCAGTGGGTGGACTTCTGTGGTGTAATTGTTCTCCAGTTTGTGAGTCGCCCACCCAGTGGTTATGGGATTTGATTTTATTGTGATTGCGCCTCTCCTAGTGTCTCATTGCGGCTTCTCCTTTGTCTTTTGATGTGGGGTAGCTTTTTTGGTGAGTTCCAGTGTCTTCCTGTCGATGATTCTTCAGCGGTTAATTGTGATTCTGGTGCTCATGAAAGAGGGAGTGAGCGCACATCTTTCTACTCTGCCATCTTCTAGATGGTGCTTTAAATGAGCTGATCCTTGATAATTAATTACCATTGTTTCTTGGTTTTCATTAACATAGTTTAGCTGGAACTTTGAACAAAGAAAGCCCCACAATATTTGGGGATGTCTAATAGGATATTGTGCCACAGTAAAAACGATTAGTTAGAGGTCCAAATCTAATTGTCTTAATAAGCTACTTAATCATTTCCAACAGACAGGAGAAGACACAGAAGACCACAGTTCTAAGGCCTTCAGTTTTAAGTTTTCAAAAATTCATTAGTAAGGTAGGAGATTGAAAAATAAGGTGTAAAATTATTTTTATGTAGAGTTCTCAGTTATTGTTAATCAACATTTGTGGATTTGCTTTGAATTAATCCTTCTTGGTAGCGTGAGGAACACTTTGATGGAGTCTCCACACAGAGATAATAATAGGCATCATCAAGACAAAGCAGAACTAACCAGAAGGTACTCTGAAAATAAAATTTTGACCATGAGAGGCTGAATAGCTTTCATTATAAATAGTGCAATAAAAAGGACCTATACCTAGATTAACTTGAAGCTTGGGGAATGAAATTTTTTTTGCGAATTATTAAAAATATTTAAAAATGAACTTACCTTTTTAAAAGAACATTTTTATGACTGTCTTTTCTGATTATAATAATATATGCTTGTGTTGGAAAGTTGGAAAGTGAAAAACCAAATACTTTAGGTTTCATGGAAGAGACAATAATAGCCAGCAATTAAGTTAAAGTAACTCAACAACCAGGTACTGATTACATTTTTTAAAATTAATTTATTAATTTTTTTGGCTGTGTTGGGTCTTCGTTGCTGCGTGCAGGCTTTCTCTAGTTGCAGTGACTGGGGGCTGCTCTTCGTTGCAGTGCATGGGCTTCTCATCGCAGTGGCTTCTCTTGTTGTGGAGCATGGGCTCTAGGTGCGTGGGCTTCAGTAGTTGCAGCACAAAGGCTCAGTAGTTGTGGCTCCCAGGCTCTGGAGTACAGGCTCAGTAGTTGTGGTGCACGGGCCTAGTTGCTCTGTGGCATGTGGGATCTTCTTGGACCAGGGCTTGAGCCCGTGTCCCTTGCATTGGCAGGCAGATTCTCAACCATTGCACCACCAGGGAAGTCCCACTGATTACATTTTAATATATTTCCTTTAAGTCCTTTAAGAATGTGTACACATAACTAAATATATGAAAAATTGACACAGTACTGTGTATAACATTCAGATTTTTGTCAATTATTTGTGAACTTTTCCACATAATATTAAATATTTTTGGATTTAAAATTGTTATTTCTATACACTACTATACTTTAACATGTAGATGTGCCACACACTATTTAATCATTGTTAGATATCTTGGATGTACTGTTTTTTTGCCTTCATAAATAATGCTTGAGTAAACAACCTTGCTCAAGGCGTGATTTTTTTTTCTTATTTTTTTCGGTGTAGAGTCCTATTAGGAATATATTTTTTAATTAATTTTTATTTTCGCATAGTTGCTTTACAGTGTTTTGTTAGTTTCTACTGTGCAGCAAAATGAATCAACTATACATATACATATATCTCCTCTTTTTTGGATTTCCTTCCCATTGAGGTGACCACAGTGCATTAAGTAGAGTTCCCTGTGCTATATAGTATGTTCTCATTAGTTGTCTATTTTATACATGGTATCAATAGTGTATATGTGTCAATCCCAATCTCCCAATTCCTCCTACCCCCCTTTCCCCCTTGGTATCCATACATTTGTTCTCTACGTCTGTGTCTCTATTTCTGCTTTGCAAATAAGATCATATACACCATTTTTCGAGATTCCACATATTTGCGTTAATATACGATATTTGTTTTTCCCTTTCTGACTTATTTCACTCTGTATGACACTCTCTAGGCAAATCCATGTCTTTACAAATGACCCAATTTCATTCCTTTTAATGACCGAGTAATATTCCATTGTATATATGTACCACATCTTCTTTATTCATTCGTCGATGGACATTTAGTTTTCTTCTATGTCCTGGCTATTGTAAATAGTGCTGCAGTGAACATTAGGTTGCATGTGTCTTTTTGAATTATGGTTTTCTCAGGGTATGTGCCCAGTAGTGGGATTGCTGGGCCATATGGTAGTTCTGTTTTTAGTTTTTTAAGGAACCTCCATACTGTTTTCCATAGTGGCTGTATCAATTTACATTCCCACCAACAGTGCATGAGGGTTCCATTTTTTCCACACCCTCTCCAACATTTATTGTTTGTAGCTTTTTTGATGATGGCCATTCTGAGTGGTATGAGATTTCTATAAAGGAATGTTTAAAATATATTTTAATATTTATATTTAAAGAGTATGAATGTTTAAAATGTATTTATATGTGTTATAAAATTGCATGTTCATATGCCTCATTTTTTTATGACAATTTGTACAAAATTTATGTTCGTTTGTTTTCATGTCTAACAATATTGAATACAAGTGCACATTTCACTACATCTTATAAACATTGAAAATTACTCATTAAATTGTTTCTGGTAATACTGGCAGACTGAGCTAATATGTTTGCATTCTTCCTAACCTAAAATCCTTAAACTTTCAGAAAATGTATTTAAAAAATTAACCTGTAGCAGGACTGATGTTAAAATAAGCAAACCATTAGCAGACAAGTCTTTGGTAGAAGTTCCTGAAAATAAAAAAGCAGATGCCTTTGGGATCTCAGAGAAACAAGAGAAGAGAAACACACAGCTCAAAACAATTGGGAAAACTATTGCAGACAGAGGAAACAATGCCAAGGATATTTCAAGCTTAGAGGCAACACATACAAAGGCATGTGATGAGTGTGGAGGAGTTATCAACCGAAGCACTGCTTGTGAGTTTGCACTTCCATCCCTTAGATTTCTCTCTAAATTAACTAATGTGTCTGGAGTGAGCACCTAGAATGAATGCTTTGGTCTGAGAGGGAAGTAGAAAGAAAGTACATCTTCTCAGCAGGGAAACAGTTTAAATTACTCTCCATGCCTACCCTGAGTTAAAGACCCTTTTATTTTAGGACTCAGGATGCTGGTCTATAGCCCTTCTATAGGTATGCTCAGTGTAAATACACAGAGACAGCATTCAGCCTTCCTGTTGTACAGGGGAGGGAGGCCTGTTGTACAGCCAGAAAGTTACAAGGGCCAAAGACAAAGTACCCATACCTGTTAACCATGCAAATTGACATGGTCCTTCTTTCATAAATGTACACCACCAACCAAGGTTCATCAGACATTTGAAGAAAACTAATAGCATTTTCCTTTCAACATTGAATTGCTTTGGCATCTTTGTAGAAAATCAATTGACTTTATTTCTCAACTCTCTGTTATGTTCCATTGATCTTTATACATCTAGCCTTTCACCAATACCAAACTATCCTGATAACTGTGACTTGAAATCATTTAGATTAGGTGCTCCAACTTTGTTCTGCTTTAAAAATATCATTTGGCTAGGAATTATGCATTTCCATACAAATTTTAAAAATCAGCTTGTTAATTTGTATAAAATGTCTGCTGGAATATTTTATTGGGAATGCATTGAATCTATAGACCACTATGGGAAGAATGGACATATATTGAGTCTTTCAATCCATGAACATGCTGTATCTTTTCATTTCTTTAGATCTTTTTAAATTTTTGCAATAATGTTCTATAGTTTTCACTGTAGAAGTTTTGGGCTCCTTTGGTTAAATTTATTCCTAGATATTTTGTGATTTAGATGTTATCATAAGTCAAGCTGATTGCCTTTTTACTGGTAGTGTAGAAAAATGCAATTGATTAACAAAATACAGTTAACATTATCTTACACGTTTGCATATCTAATGTATTAATTTGAGTAATTGTTTTTGGATTTTTTTCCATGTACAATCATAGGGGTATAGAGACAATATTATTTTTTCCTTCTGTTCTTTGTGTTTTTACTTTCATTTTCTTTTTTTTTAAATATAGCTTTATTGCAATTTCTAGGACATTAACTACAATTTGACAAGAAATGGTGCATGTAGGTGTCTTTAGCTTTTTCCTATACAAGGCGTTCAGGGGCAGTTTTTCACTGTTGAGTACTACATTAGTTGTAGATGTTTTATATGCCCTCTATCAGAATGAGAAAGTTTCCTGCTACTCTTAGTTTGTTGAGGGTTTTTGTATGATTGGATATTAATTTTTAAAAATTTTATTCAATTGAAATGGTTATATTATCTTCCTTATTTTGTTATTACGGTGAATTGCATTGAATAACTTTTGAATTTTAAGCCAATCTTACACTCATGGTGTAAACCCTACTTGGTTATGTTGTATATATTTGCATATACACTCCATTGATCAACTGGGTTTGCTAATATTTACTTCAGGATTTTTGCATCTATGTTTAGAAGAGATACTGGTCTATATGTTTTTTGTGTGACGTCTTCAGCAGGTTTGGTATTAGAGTTTTGCATGCCATATAAAATGAGTTGCGCAGCATTCTCTATTTTTTTTAAATAAAAAGCTTTATCTCTATTTTTAGCAGTTTAGCTAAAGATTGATCAATTTTGTTGATCTTTGCAAAGAAATATTTTTGGCTTTCTTAATTTTCTCTCTTGTCTGTTTTCTATTTTAGTAGTTTCTACTTTTATCATTATTATTTCGTTCCCTCTACAGTTGACCCTTGAACAAAACAGTGTGGGATTGAACTGTACAGATCCATTTACACACGGATATTTTTCAATAGTAAATACTACAGAACTACACCACCGGTGGTTGGTTGAAACCTGGGGTGTGGAGGAATGGCAGATATGGAGAGTTCACTGTAAGTTATATGCAGATTAATCCCCACATTGTTCAAGGGTCAACTGTATTTATTTTGGATATATTTTACCCTTCTTTTCATAGATTCTTAAGGTGAAAGCATAGGACATTGTCTTAGACACTTCTTTTTTTTTTTTCTAAAATAAGCATTCTACACACTGCTTTAGCTGCATCCCACAAATTGACATGCTGAATTTTCATTACTATTCAATTAAAACTATTTTCTAATTTGTCTTGTGATTTCTTCATTGATACTCAGTGAGCATCTTTATGACTGTTATTTTGAACTCCCTTTTGCTTAAATCCCTTATCTCCGTTTCATTAAGATGGATTCCTGGAGATTAATCTTGTTCTTTTGTTTGGGATATATTCCCTTATTTCTTCATTTCCATTGACTCTGTTGGTTTCTGTGCATTAGATAAAATAGCCACCTCTCTCCATCCTGACAGACTGGTCTCTTGGAGATGAACCTCGTCAGTCAGCCCAGCTTGAGCTCCAGGTTGCTTCTCAAACCTTTGTGATTGTCAAAGTCATCGTCTTTGTTTTTAGTGACTCCCAGTATTTGAAGTTGTGCCAAAGGGATGATCCAAAGGGATGATCACAGACAGCAGCTAGGTGCAGTCTGACTGGAAGCTGGACCCTCAGGCAGCAGCTAAGAAAGTGTGCAGTCAGATCCCTTCCAGGGAGAAACTGGGAGATGAGTGTTTGCCTGCTTCCTCTGCATTGAGCCTAGGCTTATAGCCGTGGGGAGTGCGCCTGTGCGCATTTGAAAACGGCTTCTTCTCTTGCTATAGTCTTGTGGGACTCATGAATTCAAGTCTTGTTGCATATCAGAGCTAGGCGATTTGGGGGTCCACCCCTTGGAAAGCAGCCATGAAAATTGAGGTGCTAGATGCGTGGACAGGTTCCTTCCAGGGAGATGCTGATGACTCGGTTTTGTTGTTGGAACATGACAGAAGTGCCCACTGGCTCTTTCAGGCTCTGGGAAGGCTTGCAGTCAGTACCCAGAGGCTACTAAATAGAAGCAGGAGCCCGAGGCAGTAGCTTGTGAAGTCTGCAGTCAAACTCCATCCAGGCAAGAACTGGGAGATGGGCGTGTTTGTTGCTCCCTCTGTGCTTAGCCCTGCTGGGAAAGCCCGCTCACTCACTTCACCTGTTAGCTGCTGCTTCTTCACTTGCTGTAGTCTTGTGCGTTCATGAGCACAGCTCCACTGGCTTTCAGAAGTAGGTGATTTAGGGGCCTGTCTCCCCTGTGGCAGCCTTAAGAGTTGGGGCACTAGATGTGTGGTCTAAACCCTATGGTACTTAGGAGAAACTGGAAATAAGGGTCCTCTCCCAGTTGTAGGCCACTGTGCCAGGGGTGGGGTTTTTGTGAGAGTGTGTCTCAGCCCTTCCTGCCAGTTTTTTTTTTTTTTTGCGGTACGCGGGCCTCTCACTGTTGTGGCCTCTCCCGTTGCGGAGCACAGGCTCCAGACGCACAGGCTCAGCGGCCATGGCTCACGGGCCCAGCTGCTCTGCGGCATGTGGGATCTTCCCGGACCGGGGCACGAACCCATGTCCCCTGCATCGGCAGGCGGACTCTCAACCACTGCGCCACCAGGGAAGCCCTATGCAAATCTTTTTTTTTTTCCTTCCTGCCAGTTTTGATGTATTTTCTGAGTCACCCGCTGTATGGGAGTCATTCATTAATTTCCGGATTTCTCTCAAAGGAAGTTGCTCCATGTGTAGCTGTATATTTGGTGTATCTGTGAGAAGAGGGAAATTCAGGAGACTCTTAGGTTGCCATCTTGGTCCAGAGTCTCCTTTACCACTTCTTGTAATGCAGGTCTGTGGAAGACAGTTTTTTTTTTTTCTGAAAATGTCTGTATTTTGTTTACCTGATGGACAAATATGTCACTACTTTTCCCCCCTAATTTAATTGCCTGCACTGTCCCTCCCACCTCAGGGCAAAGCCACAAAGAAATGGGGAAGGAAAATTCTGGTTGCTTCTCCAATTTCGCCTACCTTCCACAGTATACCTGCTTTTGTCTATCCTTTAGAATCCTTAGTTGTTTTTTGTATTTGCCCAGAGTTTCTGTTTGGTATCAGCATAAACCAGAGGGTTGATCTGAATAGGGGTTATATCACTATATCAGAGACAAA
The DNA here is from genome assembly GCF_951394435.1 of Stenella coeruleoalba. Lineage (NCBI taxonomy): Eukaryota > Metazoa > Chordata > Mammalia > Artiodactyla > Delphinidae > Stenella > Stenella coeruleoalba. Next base: position 15,046,546 of record NC_137158.1, on the reverse strand, counting down.
ATTCTTTCCTTTAGTTTTTGTATCTACAACAGTAGCATAATAATTTTTGCATGCCTGCTACTTTTTAACATGTTTTAAATGAAATTTATTGGAAAAGATGATTAATTGAAATGTATACCATATAAAAGAGTGATACAGAGTTATATATTGAAATGTAATTATCTCTAAAAATATTGAGTAACATAAGCAAGTATAATGTGTTTTAAAACAGAAACAAAATAGAAAAATGTATATTTGAGCCTTTATATCTATTTTTAAATTTTGGAATAATTTTAACACCATGTAAGACAAATATCTTCTCATTATTCTTCTCTTTATCATTTTTTTCTTGAAGATGTTATAATATATAAAGAAGCTGAAAGGAGTTCTGTTTCACTGTTTAGGTAACAGGACATAAATGAGTTTTTATCCCCCAAGTCCTACTATGATAGGATTCTTTGACCTTTGGTTGCTTAAATAATGTTATTAGCATGAAAGTCTGTTTTTGCCCATTGTCAGTCATGAACTTCATGATAAGAATCTCGACAATTATAGAATTTACAACTTTGACTAAAACATATGTGGCCTCGAATTGAAGAGGAGAGTTAAAGCCAAAGAAAAATGACAGATGTCTTTCAAGCTGTTGCCTTGTGCTCAAATAATGGTAGATTCAAAGCCAGCTCAGCATTTCCCAGAGCCTGATATTTCATCACAGCTCTGTCAACACAGCTTGATCAACGTCTTCAAGGGAAATGTGGCGACAAACGAATGATTAACTTCAAGTATTTGTCACTGAGACCAAGCTTGGAGCAGTTCTGGGCAGTGCGATGGATGTCACAGAGAAGCCTCTTTGTATCTTCCAGTCAAATGGAGTAACTGTGAAAGTATTTAATAGTATAGGAGAATCCTCATTGCTCACCTTCAACTTCCCTGAATTTTCCTGGGCAATGTTAATATTCTGCAGTGCCAAATGTATAGCCAAAAGAAGGAGAGTTAGGGACACAGAGGAAAAAGGAAAGACACACTCAGTTCCACTTACCTCTATGTTTGGATTTTCCAGAGACCATTTTCTCTTCCTGCATAATTTTACAAGATAAAACACGTACGTGTATATAATTGGATAACATGCGTATGGTGGAACAAACTTAGGATTTGGATTCAGAAGACCTGGGTTTGGTTCCAGTTCTACCACTCACTAGATGTGAGACCTTAAGCAAGTTACCTACCTACAGGTTCCAAGTTTCATTATTCTCATCAATAAAATTGGAATAATAAAGCCTGATTCATAGGATTTTATAAGGCTTACATGCAAGTACCTGGCACATAGCAGGAAAGGCCTTATAAAGGTTTAAAAGAAAAAACACAGATAAATGTATACATGTATACATTTATGTGGAAGGAAAGCCTGTCTAATATAAGTCAAGCCAAGAAGAGGCTATTTGCAGTACTAGTTTTACTAATAAAATTCAAATAGTAAACAATCACAGTTTTATTATACATACATACATACATATATATATATATATATATATATAAAGGTTTTTTTGGTGGAGTGTTTCTTCACTGTTAGGCAAATGCCACATTAATTAGTACTCTAGCAGAAAGAGTGTCAAAACTAATGGTTTTTGTTCTATTTAGAAAGCATGCTGCTTTCTGGCTAGACTTTTCCATCCTTCAGGAGTAATCAGTTGACTTTTTAAATAGTACAATATGATAATGACATTTATAAACCATAATTCTTTTAATAAATAATCTTCAACTATGTTCAGTGGTTAAAAAATATTACTTGATATATACTTGATAAGATGACTAGTTTTTTTTTTTTTTTGATAACACAGCCTGAGTGGCACCTGGTGTCCACATTTCATTTAGCTCTTTTCCTCATGGCTTGTGGGCTGCACCTCTGCTCAGAGAGCTTTATCCTGGGACACATATTTGATCTAGAGCTGGGCGAAGGACAAAGATCAGAGCTGTTTAACCACATTCATGGAAGAGAAAATTCCCTGCATTTTAAATAATCATCTTTTGTAGCCCAAACTCCCATTCATTGATTAAATCTTAAAGTCAATGGTCTTAAATAGCTTAGTGCTTAGTGTAAAACTCCAATATGTTTTCTCAAAATATGATCTTTCTTAATTTCATCCACATGCTGAGATTCCTGATTTTCTGGCAAAGTTGGCTTGAATATTTTGTGAGCTGCAGACTGAGGAAAATTCAGTTCTGAAAGTAGGGGTTTTGGGAATCAGAGCTTTCAGCTCCTGATTCAATTTCACATAAACTTTCTAAGTGGCAGCGTTCGGGCATCACCCACATCTGCTGCCTTCAGTGGTGCTTTTGTACTTCCTTGTCTCCCTGGAAGAGTTTGAACATGTGAAAATCTGTAACTGCATTCTTGGGAAAATATTTTTACTATAAAGGGCAAGCCAAGTCCCTTCAAATCATATATGTTTATATTTTAAAAAAATCTTTGTTTAATAAACTACTTAAGCCTGTATTTCTTTCCTTCTGTAACACCATTCTTACTCTAAAAGCAATTAGGAAACTTCCTTGAATGTATTATAATGTATATATGCATATATACAAATATACATGTATAAATATATGTCTATATAAATTTCATACATATTTTATACATACATGTATATATGTGTATGTATAAAGCTCTCTGTATGACTTAACATGCATGTGTGTAGAAGAAGATATTAAAACAGGGCTTTTCCTTTCCTGTCAGCTGAAGCCCCAGTGCAAAATGTTGAATTCCAAGCACAAACTCTGTATTGACAATTGTCAATTGTCCCAGTAGATTTGCACTAGCAGAAAGACAAATACACTTGTTGGGTCAATCAAATAAGATTTCCTTTTCCAAATAATACGGAGGGAAGTTGGTACAGTCAGCAGTGGTCCTCAGGACATTTATGGAGATGTTAGCTTCCAGATGTCAGCAGGGTTGACAGTAGTGGAGGGCAATGTCTGAGTCAGCGAGAGCCCTTCAGAATCTCAGGAGGCACAATGGCCAACCCCATTCCCCAAGCCAGCATTCTACATGTCGTATGTTTGAGGCTGGGGCATGTCTACAAACTATACCTAAGTCATCTGGATGTGTGTTGAGAGGACCGCCTCTTCTGAGTTAGCTGTATTTATCTCATAATTCTCAGTCTTATACACAATATATAAGGTGATTGCTGAGAAAAGCAGAGAGCAGAACACTCAGGCATGAATACATCTCTCATTTATTACCCTTGTGCTTTCCTGGCTGAATAAGTCCTGTCCAGGTAAGCTCCTGAACTTGAGGCCATAGAACAGGAAACAGGGCTGGTTCCCCAGAGCTCTCTGGAAGCTGTGTTAACAGAATCATAGACCGGCCATGGGGGTTATTCTTCAACCACCAACGAGGCTATACTGAGTTGTTCTACTCTTTCCCTAACTTGATGGCTTATTCTAGAGTTTCACTAATTATTTTCTTCAGGTTTCTGGACATTGTTTGTGGGAATAATTCAGAGTCCTGTGCCCTAGTAGGACGGAGAAATATCTAACACCTTCCTCTGTTTCTCCATTCCCTCACAGTCCAAGGAAGTTTATCCAGTTAGGACAAGGAGTTCACAGTCTGGTCAGCATTCTCAGAGTTCAAGTGAAGCGAAGAGGCACAACACAGATAATTTTTAAAAGAGTTGACAACCATCCCAGTACTCTTCAAATTTTACCTTAATTTTTCATTTGGCTAGTGTTGGCAGTTAAGGGGTTGACTATTTAAAATAGATAATGAGAGTAGAAATGCCTTCCTGTATCAGATGGATAACTTCTTCAGAAAATATTGAAGAAATAAAAGTACTTTTGGATAAATCTGAGACCTAAACTTTTAACAAAAATTCAAAATGGTGTAGAATCAAATAACTATGTAACTGTGTACAACCTCGATACTTTTACAGTTTTAGACGTAGCTAGTGGTCTGCGTTCCTCAGTGCAGCACTCAGTGGGACAATGCCAGCACTGATTTCCAGGGCAGCTTCCTGGCACGAGCGCTGCCTTGCCTTCTCAATATCACTCCTATTTCTGTGCATTCTTCCTTCCAAGTAACTTCCTTCCAAGTAACTTCCTTTCACATTTCAGCCTCTGAGTATCTCACACCGGTGGGTTGTTCATTATCCATACCAAATAGGTCAGTGAATATTTGTACTGTTCCACTGGAGTGAATCAAGCTACAAGGCATATGAAGAAAGGGAAAGGGAAAAAATGAGACAAGTTGGCCTGGACGCTCTGCCTTTGTATGCACTTTCTTTTAGACACTCAACATAGGTCTAAACACTAAATGGGCCAAAGACTGCTAATTTTTCAAAAGATTCCCAGCTTTTTCAATATCTTCTACTTTTTTAATATTATAAAAAGCAACTGAAGGGCCGTGGTTCACATGATTTTCCCTCTCTTCTTTGGCAATGACAATTTTTTGCAGGGCTGGTTAAAGGTAGAGTGAAAAAAAGAGGAAGGTTTCTTTATTAGGCTTCTGGGCTTTGCCAGTGCCTACCTACTGTGTGATTTTGATCAGCTGTATAAAACCTCATCTATAAAATGTGATATTGCGGCTCCTCAGGATTACAGAGTCAACGAGTCGTTTGTGACCTTCTACTTTGTGCTGTATGCCGGGGTTGGAGCAATGAACAAAAGAGATAAAGGCCCTGGCTTCGAGGTGCTTAACATTTCAGTGAGAAGAGCAGGATATAAATAAATAAGTAAAATATGTAATTCATCAGACGGTGATAAGCCCTTGAGAGAAAAATTAATTGAGAAGCGGGGAAAGAAGTGGGAGGTTTGTGTGATGACAAATACCCATATCAGAGATGCCTTCTCTGAAATTATGATCAGGGGATATTTGAGCAGAGACCAAGGGAAGTAAAGAAGCAAAGGAATTCTTTCCCTCTCTGTCAATAAACTAATGTTATGTCACTAGAATGTGGCTCCCCTAAGTCAGAAATTTTTGTCTGTTTTGTTTATTGCTGTATTTCCAGCACCTAGAATAGTATCTGATATTCAGAGAAAGTGTCAATACCTAAAGAGTTGGTAAATAAATGAATAAATGGACAAGCCAGTAAACTGGGAATAAGTAACCAGGGAGTTAGGAGGAGAGCAGAGCAATTGTCCTGGAGCCCACATGAAGAAAGTGTTTGAAGGAGGCTGTGATAAACTGTGTCAAATACTCATAGGTTGGATAAGACGAGTGGCGAGTGACGACAATAGCACTCTTGTAGAATTCCTGAGCTTGTGCACTTCTCTCAATCCTGCAACACACCAGGTTGAGTGCTGACAGCTTCCCTTTTGCTTTCCCCAGGGCAGTGCTACAGCTTAAGTTTGTCATCTCTCCCTAACCTGCAGATTTGGGCTGGCTTTCTTTGCTTGCTCACTAGCCTTCTGCCAAAGTTCCCTCTAGCCACCACTGGGAGCCTGCACAGGGAGCAGGGAGGAGAGGTGGCTGGGTGAATCACATGAGGTATCGGGGTGCCCATGGCCAGTTGGGAGGATTCACAGGAGAGGTGCCCCAGAGACTTGTGGGAGGACTTTTTGTTGGAGGCTATGACCTGGTTAGTAGGACCCATGTGTCTTTCATGCCCCCAGAGAATCTTACCTGCCACTCTCCCAGCCTCTCCCTGCCCCCTAATCATACAGCTCAAGGCTCAGCACCCTGGATGGGGTCAGAGGGAAAAGGCAGAGTCCTGCACAGCTGGGAGAGACAGGTGCTCACTCTGACAAGCTCACTGTCCCCTGCGTGAGACAGGATTATTGGGGGTGAAGAGGGCAAGGAATTAAGAGGCCAGGATTTGGGAAGTGTCAGCGAAATATCTTAGCATCCGTGGATATTGTAATAATAAATATTAAAGCATAGTGTCACTGGGTAAGATATTAAGCCAGGTGTTACAATCTTCTAGGAACGAGCTGAGACTCGGTGGCCTGGACGGCTGTAGATGACTGCATCCAAATGGGATATATTCGTTTCCTATTGCTGCTGTAAAGAAGTACCACCAACTTGTGATTCTGGAAGTCAGAATTCCAAAATCACATTCCAAAATGTCCAAGTGTCAACAGGGCTGGTTCCTTCTGGAGGCTCTGAATGAAGGATCTATTTCTGGGTCTTTTTCAGCTTTCAGTGGCTTCCTGTATTCCTTGCCTTTTGTCTCCTTGCATCTTCAAAACATGTCATTCAAATCTCTGCTTCTATTGTCACACTACCTTCTCCACTTCTTTTCTCAGATCTCTGTCTCCCTCTTATATTTGTTATTACATTTAGGGTGTACCTGACATGGATAATCCAGGATACCCTCCCCATATAAGATCTTTAACTTACTCACATCTGCGAAGACTTCACCATGTAAGAAAATATTCACAGGTTCCAGGGGTTAGGACCTGGATATTTTGGGGGTCCAATATCCAGCCCACCATGCGATGGTTTAGACTGATGCAGTGGGCTTCAAAGGAGCCTGGAGAGAAGTTTAATGATCTGGAAGCAGCTGTATGGAGTAAGGAAGATACCCATTCCTACATGTTAAAAGGCAAGGAGAGGACACAGGCTCCATTTGAGAGGGATCGAGGAGAAGCAGTGGCATCAGGGAATCATCAAGTTTCCACTGGAGCAAGAAAGTGGAGGGAATTTTCAGAAAAGAGGTTCAAAATAGAGATTTTGCTGATAATCTACCTTGAACGCTGAACATAAGGGAAGTGTTTGGGGAGAGGGAGTGTGTGAGACTGGGTCAGATTTGGAGATAGGCTCTACTTGCTGTGGTTATAAAATGTTATTGAAAACTCTGGGGCCAATCTAACATTTTTTTTTTCATATTGGTGATTTAGTGCATTTGTCTGAATGTCCTCAATTCCCTCCCTCCCCCGCCATATCATTGAAGTCCAGTGGTAGCTTTACTAAATATAGGTTGTTGTTGACTACACTGGGCCATATTTTGCCAGTGCTCAATATGTAGATACAAGAAAGAAATTTTTTATTGTACTTAAAATTTTTGTTTTGTTCAATTGTTTTATTTGCCTTCTTTAGGTGTTTCAGTTATACCCAAATGAGCTTTGTTTGTGTATTCTCTTTATCTTCTGCTTTTAAAAAATTTCTTTTTATCTTTATTTCTTTTTCATAAGAGTAACTTCTTTCTCTTCTCTCCTCTATTTCTCTTACTTTGCTTTATATTTGTATATTGTGTTTCTTTGAATTTAGTCTTCATTTCCAATTTTTCATTTTCTTCTCTTTTATTCATGAGTTCTATTAGCTTTCTTTCTTTCTTTTTTTTTTTTAATATTTGTTTATTTATTTTGCCTGCACCGGGTCTTAGTTGTGGCTCATGAGATCTTTAGTTAGGGCTTGCAGACTTCTTAGTTGCAGCATGCATGTGGGATCTAGTTCTCCGACCAGGGGTTGAACCCAGGGCCCCTGCATTGGGAGTGCAGGGTCTTAACCACTGGACCACCAGAGAAGTCCCAAGTTCTGTTAGCTTTCGAAAAAATTTATAGCCTTCTGCTGTCCAGTCATGTCATCTGAGATGTTCTCATCTTGACTTATGCTGTCCTTTCAGAGCTTTGATAATTTTCTTAATTTCTGTATCCGTTTCTGAAATAATATGCTACTTTCATTTTCTTTGTAGTCATGGTTTGTTAGAGTTTTTCATTATCTGTTGTGAGATAGTTTGGATTTTTTTCATCTTTAACTTTATGTCTTTATATGGGTTTTGATTGTAATCTTATTTTTTATTTATTTCACATGTTTACATGAGATTGAGTTTCCTGGATTTTAGGGAAGATGTTTCTGTACAGGAGGCATGGATGGGTGGAAGTAGCTTTTCCCCCTCAGAGTTCAAGAGCTTTTCTTTTTCCCTCCCTCCCTCCCTCCCTTCCTGCCTTCTTTCCTTCCTTCCTTCCTTCCTCTTTCTCCCTCCTTTAGTTCTATCTATCTATCTATCATCTATCTATCTATCCATCCATCTATCTAATGTTTTAGCCACTTATACATCTCCCAGGGCTTAGCCTGATCTGATTCAGGTAAGTTTCCTGCCTCTGTATCTATATTGTCCAGAACTCTACCAGCCTTGCTCTTTGAGCTGGTGATCTCACTGTTAAACATTCTAGGTTGCTGTCACAGTACTCTATGCTCTCTTGGTTTCTTCTGCCACACAGTATCTGAACCTCATTTCTCCTGTGATCCCCAGTGTTCTCCCCTTTCCCAGTGTGACTTCTGCTTCTGCAGTTTTACTTTAGTGTGAATAAAAGGGAAGACTTATTGGATATTTTTGCATTCCACTGGTGATTCAGCCTCTTTTGCATTATTTGAATTTCTTACATTCCTCTTAGTGGTGTCCTGGAGTTTCTGTGCACTAACCTCTTATTTGGAGCCTAAGAGGACTTCTGCAAAGTTCGTTGACTGTTCTCAGATTTACTCACATAGGGTTCCGTTCAGTGTTTCTGTGTTCCTCTCCTTATGGGGGTGAGTATTTAATTGGTGATTACTCTGTTCTGTGGCTTATAACATCTTTTTGTATTTTTCCTCATCACTGTTAACACTGGATAACAGTTGGAGCTAGAAGAGCTGTGCTGTTGTTGGTATTTTAGCCCCACCTGAATGGTTCCTTATTATCTCATTTTATTGAAGGTATCATTGGTTGTTATATTATTTTCTTGAAGTGTCTTAATTGTTCTTTAAATAATATTTTTTGCATGAAGGGATTTGAGGAGATGATCAAAAGTTTACTACACTCCTTTCACTGCCTCCAGAAGCCTGTCTTTGCATATTCTTTTCTGGATGTTTGAAGGATCTTCTCTTTGCTTCTAGTGTTATGAAATTTCACTGTGGTACTTTGTGGACTCTCTCAAACGGGACACTCAGGTCCTTCTGCACCTTGAAAATGTCTTGAATGATGTTATTGGTTTCTTCTCTCTATTTTCTCAGCTTTTTATTTCTGGAACATCTATTATTTCGATATTGAATCTACTGAAGATTTTCTACTATTTTTCACTTATTCTCCTATTTTTCATTTTCTTATCTTTTTGGCATACTTTCTAGACAATTTCCTTCTTCTAAACTATCCACTGAGTTTTTCATGTCTACTTTTTTTGTAAACTCTGAAAGCTATTACTTTTTGTTTTCTGAATATTTCTTTATATAGCATCCTGTGTATAGGATGTGGGTTCATGGATGCAATAACTTGTTTCTCTCAGAATGTTAATGATAGTTAAGATTTATTATCTTTTCAAAGTCTTCTCCTCCCTACACAGTTCTTACTTGTTTTTCTTTTAGCCCAAATTACTTTTTTCCTGTTTTGGCTGGGTGTTACCTTGATTTTATAGGCTTTTAAAAATGGGTGGTAATCCTCGGCTGAGAGCTCATATTTAAAATTAAAACAGTGAAAAGTTGATGGGAAGCTCTGAGTGTATGGGTGGGGCTTATCAATTTCGAACTTTATTGTGGGATATTTGTTTGAGGAATGTTTGCTGTCTGTATCGTAGACACTTACTCCTGGGCTATTCAGAGTGCCTGAGGATTTTTTTCCGTTCACCTGCCTGGATGATATGCACGTAGCTGCCAGAGTTTGGGGAGCAGAGTGAGAGAACAGGGTGAAGCTTTCCATATTCAATACACAGTTTTGTACTTAATTCCTCTGTATGTGTGGACTCTCACAGGGTGGGAGAATTTTGATACTATCTCAAAAAATATATATCCTCTAAAGTGCAAATACGAATCACAATGACATACCCATGAGGATGACTAAATGAACAAGACAGACAATAGCAAGTTTTTGTGAGGATGTGAAGTCGGAGATACCATGCATTGCTGGTGGGATGTAAAATTGTGCAGCCACTTTTGAAAACAGTCTGTTAGTTTTTAAAAATGATAAACAGAATTACCACATGTCGTAAGAATTTCACTTCTAGGTATATACCGAAGGGAAATAAAACATATGTTTGCACAAAAGCATGTACACAAATATTCACAGCAGTTTTGTTCATAATAGCCCCAAAGTGGAAACAACTCAAATGGCCATCAGTGGAAAAGTGGGTAAACAAAATGTGGTATATACGGACAATGGAATGCTATTCTGCAATACAAAGGAACGAAGTACTGCTACATACTGCAACATGGATGAGTTAAAAGTGTTATGCTAAGTGAAGGAAGCTTCATAAAAGGGCATATATTGGATTAATTAATGTATATTAAATGTCTAGATTAGGTAAATACATAAGGGCAGAAAGCTTAATTAATCTTAATTAATTTAAAATTTAATAAATTTTAATTAATTTGATTAATGATTTCTTAGAGCTGGGAGGAATGGGGGAATTGGGTAGTAGTTAGTGAGTCTGGGGCTTCTTTTGAGGTAATTAAAATGTTCTAAAATTGATGGTAATGACAGTTACACAATTCTATGAGTATACTATAAACTATTGAATTATATACTTTAAATGGGTAAATTGTATGATATGTGAATTATATCACAATAAAGCTGTCACAAAATATAACCATAGTTCTCTGTCAGTGAAAGAGAGAAACAGTAACCTTGAGCCTTTGAATAGAGAAGATCTGGGTCTTAATGCTTTTAAAGCAAGTTTTCAACCAATTCTTATGCTTTTAGTGTTCATTTAATTCATTTCCAAAAATATATTCTTCCGCCAGTTATTCAGGTTTTTAGGGATCTATGTTTAAATGAGGTTGCTTCTTAAACTTTTCACACCAGCAGTTTCAGATTCAGCTTTCTCAATGTGCTAAATTAGTTACCATTTTTCCATCTGCCTTCCAACTTCTAAAATAGTTGCTCTGTTTTCTTCTCTTACTCTGTTTGTTGTAATAGGTTTATACCTTAAAAGACTCTTCGCTGAAGTTTTAATCAAATTTTAGGAGGAAGTAAAAATACTACATGTGTTTACTCAACAAACTTTATCTGGTGGTCAATAGGCTACATTTGTTTGATTTTAAAAAACCGTATTAGAAGGAAGTTTGAATTCTTAACATTTATCTGCTTTCATATCTGGGAATATCCTGATGTATGTTCAACTGTCATGAGTGGCATTGGTAGTTTATAAGCAGTCAGGCAAGATGGCTTAGTGGCATTTTTAAAGTTCTTGGTTCCCTCTTTTTACTGATACCTGCATGGCTCAACAATTTTACCAGAATGGCGTACAATTGGATATAATTCCCACAAGTTGTTGTTTGAGGGTTAACATAAAAATATATAAATTATTAACTAATTTACTGAATTACTTACTAATTTACTAAAATGACTAGCTAACTTAAGTAAAAACACTTAAAATTGCCTTTTTAAGTAACTCAAAAAATCCTAGCAAGCTACATTAATGCGCATATTCATACATTTATATACTGAGTAATTAGCTTTTGATTTCAAGTGCTCTTTTCCTCTGATTAGCACTAAAATTCTTCTTTCTTAACTATCTGTGGTAATCATTTCTATTCTGACATGCACTGTATTGTGTACAAAACCTCCTGTTTACATTTTAAAAGACTGTGGACGTAATTTTTAAGGCTTTCTTTTTACGTTCTCAAGTTTGAGAGTTTTCCTTGCCTCTATTTGTGAGGTACACACTGGAGAAAAGACTAAGATAAGTATCCAAATCATGTTTCTATACTGTGTGCTTCTATTCTTGTGACTATTTCATCTCAAAGTATTTTTTCCCTGGTTCATTAATACAATCTTCTCAATTCTTGGTATTTATAGATACCTGTGTATTGCTACCTATGTATTTTTTATCAGTCATAATTCATATATTTAATTTCAGAATTGCCTCACTTTAGAATCAAAAATCCAACACAACCTTTGTTAAAAGCTAAAATTCTCAATTTCCTTCCTCAAAATCTATTAGATAATGAGAAGAAAGAAATTTAAATAGTTATACAAAAATTGAATTTGAGGGAACCATGTCAAGTAGCAAAATTCATGCAAACTTTGATAGTTGCTTTTAGAAAGAATCACGGAGTAGTTTTTATTAAGTTTAGGAAAGATTATTATTGAAATGTCTTTAAGTTAAAATGGTAAAGTTAAGGATAAGTGATTATTTGTATGTAAGGGTCATAGAGGGATGACAACGATTCTTTTTATCTGTATTATAATACAGGAACAAAGCCTCTCTCTAGAACGGCTTTTACATACTTAGAACAAATAATGAAAATTACTTTGACTGTAACGCAAAATTAATATTTGGAATTCACTACTGTTTGGTTGTAATTGAGACAAATTCTTCATTTGAGTTTTTAAAAAGTTGACCAATATTTGTTCAGCAATCACCTTTTGCAGTTATACATTGTTGTTGCTATAGCTCTCTAGATGTACACAATCCTGTGTCATGCAGAAATAATTATTCTGAACAAATGACACCCATGCCCAGAAGAACCTAAAGTGTAGTTTTATGCATATTAGGATAAGAACAATCAAATTTCATGGTTCAGGGATAACCTAATTTCTGCATAGTCGAGAAAGAAACTGCTTCTCCAAGGACAGCTTCAAGCATTTAATGGTCAGGTGCTTTGTGGAGCTTGTCTTCCTGAGCTATATGGATTAGGCTGCCAGGTGGAACTGTTGTCTCACCTTCTGTAATAAATATACTTTCATAAACAAGTAGTTTGAGTCCTAAACTTGTATAAAACCTTTGTGGTGGTTATAGCTACTATGTGAAAAGATGTATATTTACAACACAGTGTCCAAAATGCCTATTTATTGAACTCTCATTAAAAATCAGAACTCCTGTTTTAAACATTTATTACTCCCATTAGGGACTTCCCTGGTGGTCCAGTGGTTGAGGCTCCGCGCTCCCAATATAGGGACCCCAGGTTCCATCCCTGGTCAGGGAACTAGATCCCGCATGCCATAAATAAAGATCCTGCATGCCATCCCTCGTGCCGCAACTAAGACCCGGCACAGCCAAATAAATAAATATTAAAAAAAAATCAGAGAAAAAAGATTAACACGTGAGGGAAAAGGTAGAGAAAGATCCAAAGAAAGGCTGGGAATTTGGGTACCTAGCACAGGAATAGGTGGAAGATTAAATAAAAGGTGTTTCAGGTAGAGAGAAGAAATGCAGGAAAGGGAGTGTCAGAAACTGAGCATGGTGGGTACAGGGCACATAATTCTCAGAAACCAGGACAAAGAAAATGTGATGAAAATAAAATTGTTAATCCTGTGTTTAACCAGGGCACACCAGATCACATAGAGTGACCATGCCATGGATGGTCAGACACTGCTAATGCCCTGCCATTGCCATTGGTCCCTCCTTTTGGTGCCTAATGACGCCTCGCTATGCTGACATCATGTAGAAACTGGCTCCCTGACTTTGGTGTTTGTTACTGCCATTGTTTCTGGAGATGTTTCCTGATGATTCCTACGAATGGCCATGTTGTGCTTGGGGCATTTAGCCTGTGGTAGCTGAACAATTGCCCCCAAAGATACGCACATTTTAACCCTTGGAACCTGGGAACGTTACTTTGTATGACAAGATTGACTTTATAGATTTGATTAAGTTAAGCATCTTCAGAAAGGGAACTTATACTTGATTGTCTAGGTGAACATACGTGTAATCACACGTGTAGTTACAAGGAGGCAGAAGCAGATGGGATGACAGAAGAGGAGAAGGCAAAATGATGAACGAAAGTAGCAGCTGGAGTTGTGTGGCTGTAGCCACCACCAGAAGCTGGAAGAGGCAAGGAATGGATTCTTTTCTGGAACGTCCAGAAGGAATCCAGGTGTTGACACCTTTGTTTTAGACTTATGAGGCCTTTTCAGACTTCTGGCCTCCAGAACTGCAAGAGAATAAACTTCCATTGTTTGCACTAAGTTTGTAGTCATTTGTCACAGCAGCAACAGAAAATGAACACAGAGTTGAAGCTTCCCAACTTGGCCAAAGTATTTTAAAATATAGGAATACTACAAGTAATTGCTGAGTTAAGTAAACAAGACTGTTATCTGCGACTGGAGACAGTGAAGGAGCCTGAGGCATTACTGATATGGCTGTTGAAATCACTTAGAGGAAGGCAGAGAATTTGCAAAGATGCCTATGAGCTGGGTACTAAACTTAGCTGAGAAGGTGGAGATGGATCTATATAAAATGTATAACATGATGAACACAAGGTTAGGAGACTAGCAGACGACAAATTAATGGCCTGCAGCAATAGTATTTGTCTACTAAATGGAGAGCAATGGAAGAAAGTAACGATCACGTGAGAGGGCTGTCGGGGTCATGGATCATCAAGTCCTAAGTTCAGTGATTTTAAAGAAATAAAGAGAAATAAAAACCCTTAAGAAAAAAAGAGGCATTTACCAAAAGAGGTAAAGGGATACCATCCAGAACACTGAGGATGGAGGCTGTTGGTAGGGATGATAGGGAGAAAATAATGGAGAAAACTAGGCAAGGTGTGATGAATGAGAAAATTCAGACTGAGTTACAAGTGGTAAGATGTTGGTCAGACAGAGAAAGAGAAATATCGTATGATATCCCTTATATGCGGAATTTAAAAAAATGATATAAACGAACTTATTTAGAAAACAGAAACAGACTCACAGACTTAGAGAACAAACTTATGGTTACCGGGGGGAAGTGTCGAGGGGAGGGATAGTTAGGGAGTTTGGGATGGACATGTACACACTGCTATATTTAAAATAGATAACCAACGAGGACCTCCTGTATAGCACAGGGAACTCTGCTCAACATTATGTAACAACCTAAATGGGAAAATAATTTGAAAAAGAAGAGATACATGTATATGTATGACTGAATCACTTTGCTGCACAGCTGAAACTAACACAACATTGTAAATCAACTCCAATGAAAAATAAAAAGTTAAAAAAAAGAAAAAAGATTTCTTCCATTGAAGGCAAAAGAAAGAAAAACAAATGTTGGTGTTTACAGGAGAAAATGGAAGAATAGGAGTGTTACAGTGAAAAGGAATGATGATGAAATGACAGGAAGATGATTCTTTGTGGAGTAAGACCACGAGAATTGAGAGCCAGGGTGCCATGTCCTGAGGGGTAGTGTGAAGTCTGTGTGTAGGTGCACGAGAAGTAAGACTTTTATGGGTGCACGGCCACACACTTATGGGGTCATTGACAGCGTCCTCGCTTCTGGCGGCTGTGTGGAGGTGTAGGTCCGTATTCACAAGTCAGTGGCATTCCATGACATCCAGTGAGTAGGTGTGCTATGGAAATGGAAACAGCTTCTAGTCTGCTTCTTCTAGAAAACCTTCTGTTCACTTATGTTTATGAAATTATGCTTAAACACTTAAACTAAATCACAGCATCATTTCTCCATAAGCCTTCCTGTTACGATTTTGTTTATGATTGGAAAATGTAAACTGTCTTTTTAATAATACATGCCTTATTGATTCAGTCACTATTTGTTGCTGAAATTGAAGTGTCCTGGTCAGTGGAAAAATATTAGTTCTAACTTTCTCTCTGCTGTAACTGTGACTCTAAATCCCAGTCGTATATTGGACCCTCAGGATGGAAATGCATAATGACTATTTTATTTTATATTTTTTATAGTAAGGATTTACTATGTTTGCTTATAAGAACAGCAATTCTGGTGCAGGAATATGCCATGCTGTGATGCAATTCCATAGTCATATTAAATCCAGGTGCAGTAAAGTGTCATAAGGCTTTCCCAGCCACCTTATCAAAAGCAGAAAGTACATACATTCACAGTCCTGACTCTTTAACATTCCATCAGAATGTAGGTGTAAATGCCCATACCTCTCCTGCCTTGCATTAGTTACCTCTGCTTGGATGCATAATTTCAACAGCACAGAATTGTTAGTAACTTGAGTCCCAAATCACATGTAATTTCCAAGAATTTAAAACTACACAGGGCTTCCCTGGCGGCGCAGTGGTTGAGAGTCCACATGCCGATGCAGGGGACACGGGTTCGTGCCCCGGTCCGGGAGGATCCCACATGCCGCGGAGCGGCTGGGCCCGTGAGCCATGGCCGCTGGGCCTGCGTGTCTGGAGCCTGTGCTCCGCAACGGGAGAGACCACAGCAGTGAGAGGCCCGCGTACCGCAAAAAAAACAAAAAACAAACTACACAATAAAATGAGCAAATGCTCCCATTTTTATTTTTATTCCTTTTCTCCTCGGAGGTCAGCAAGCCTATAGATCTAAAAGCAAAAAGAGAAAAATGCGATATGATATAAATATATTAATACAATTCAATGTCTAGTAAATGTCTTTAGTAAAACATTTGGCAAATATGTTACCAAAAATGAGAAAAATGTCCAGGACATGTTTTATGAATTGTTTGGGAAATATGGTAGTGGCCCAGTACCCAATGAATCTATACGAAATTGTTCAGTTGCTAAGGTAAGCAGTTTTACATTTATCCTTCTCTTTCCACATTTTCTTTGGCAACTCTTCTAAAGAGCGATACTCATTTTGTTTTATCAGATTTTTCTACTATAAATTACTGTATCAATTGTTTTGTTAAATTAGCCAAATATCTGTTTTAAATCCTCAGATATTGATAAATTATGATTCTATCCAGGCATCTCATACTTTAGAACACATTAGATTTCTATATATTACTTCTCTACCAACCTACATGAGAAGGCTAATTATTTAAAATTTTAGGATGATTATTTCACCTGGTATAGTAATTCACAGGAGTAGAGGACCATCTTTTATTTTTTCTATTATTTTACCAGCTGCTGTAGGCACCCAGCCTCCTACTCAACATGTAGACAATCATCTTACTCTAATCAGTCAATAAGTTCATCACAGAAGATCAACTGTTCGATAGATTTTGACTATGAATTGAGTATAGAGACTTTTACATGGACTTAGCTAAGTTAATAGAATATTTCCCACAAAGCTTTTGGATTCCAGCTCTGAATTTGTAGTTGGGGTGATGGGATAGTCTATTGACCTACTGGTCTGTGGTCTTAATTTTGTCCCCTCCCAAATTCATATCTTGAAGCCCCAGTTCCCAATGTGATTGTAGTTGGAGATACGGCTGTTAGGAGAGAATTAAGATTAAATGAGGTTACAAGGTGGCGTCCTAACCCGATACAATTGATGGCCTTATAAGAGGAAGAAAGAGCTCTCTCCTCTCTCCCTCTGTCCACTTGCTCAGAGAAAAGGCTGTGTGAGGACTGCAGCGAGAAGTCAGCTGTCTGCAAGCCAGAAGGAGAGCTCAGCAGAAACCAAATTCTGCCAGACCTTGATCTGGAACTTCAACCTCCAGGGCTGTGAGAAAAAAATTCCTGTTGTTTATGCCACCTAGCCTGTGGTTTTTGTTATGGCAGTCTGACACATGACCCATGCTCATTAGTCCCAAGATTTTGTAGGTATATTTGGTGACTGGTATGATCTGGTTGACACAGATTGAAATAAAATTGACAGTGAAAGTGGTCTTTCAATTGTGAAATCTCCCAGCAATTTAAATTATTGATGTTACTACAAATTTTTCTGTCTAATTTATATCGAAGTGATACTATAATTAAAATAAACTTACAGTTTAGTTCTGGGCTATTCACATATTGCTTTACTCTGATGGGAGTCAGGATTTTGTGGAAACTGAGGTGAGACTCTGCTTTGGTAGGATCGTGAAGCCACTCTCGAAGTGGAATCAGCAACCTTGGCTCAGATCCATTTACTCTTATGTATTACGAGTGACTCAATTTAATTGAAAATCACCACCAGACATTGTTATTAGATAAAGTTATGAGATGATGTGCTGTAGCAGCAGGGACTTATAGGTCTTGTGTGCAATATAAAATTTTAATGAAAAGGGCATTTAAAGATTACTGTTATAGTATATCATGTAGTCCATGATTAAAACATTAAATTATTTTTACATAATGAACCAAGATAAATGCAAGGTCTGGGATTTTAAAATGACAACCAAAGAAAGCAAATGAGCTTAAATTTTACTAACAACATATTGTAACATAAAATAAACAAATATGTCTGGTGATGACTACGTAGTGCACGCCATTGAAGAACTAAATTTTTTGTCTGACAAGCCCCAAATAAGGCAGATATTGAGAAATAGGGCATGATTTCTCCCTGCTATAGACTCTGAGATGCTTGAAGATTTGATATCTATAAGAGATCCCAAAAATATATGAGGTGTATTGGGTCTGCACGGGTCAGTCTCTAAGCATCGTCATCTCTTTCTTCTGACCAGTGATTTGTTTAGTTGTGGGAGCAGCTTGGCTCCACTAGAATGGAAGCTGTATGAAGGCAGGATTTTTTACTGTTTTGTGCACTGATGTATCCCTAAAGCTTAGGACAGTGACAGGCCTATGGCAGACACTCAATAAGTGATTGTTGTTGAAAGAATGAAGGGCACAGAAAGAGAGGAAAAAAGAAAGAGAAAAGGGAAAAAAGAAGGAAAGAAGGGAGAGGGGGAGGGAGGGAAAAAAGGGAGGAAAGAGGGAAAGACAGAATAGATGCAGGAAGGAAGAAAAGGCGGAAAGGAAAGGAAGGACAGAGTGTGGTTCAAGAGGAGAGGATTGCTTGGGGTTCCTGGAATCGGTCCATTGACCGGTCTCTTTATTACTGTCTCCCTACTTGACTTGAGCAAGGACCACTGCTGTCTTGCTTTTTGGCAGCCATTCTAGGTTCATAAAGCCGAGCAGCCATAGAAAGGAATCGACATCATGTGTGGTGGAACAAAGAAAGAAAAAAACCTGAGTTCTCTTTTCTCTTTTTCAGTTATGCTGGGATATAATTGACACATATCACCAAATAAGTTTAAGGCGAACAGCATAATGGTTTGAATTGCATATATATTGTGAAATAATTACTGCAGTAACCTTAGTTAGCATCCATAATCTCATATAGATACAATGAAAAATCAAAAAAAAATCTTTTCTTGTGATGAGATCTTTCAGGATTTATTCTGTTAAATTTCATACATGTCATACAGTATTAACTATAGTCACCATGTTGTACATTACATCTGTAGTACTTATTTATCTTGTAACTAGAAGTTTGTACCTTTTGACCATCTTCCTTCAATTCTGTGTCTCCCCACACTGTATCTTTGGTAATCACAAATCTGATCTCTTTTCCTATGAGGTTTTGTTTGTTTGGTTGGTTTTTTAAGACACCACATGTAAGAGAGATCATACAATATTTGTCTCTCCCTGTCTGACTTATTTCACTTAACGTAATGCCCTCAAGGTCTATGCATGTTGTTGTAAATGACAGGATTTCCTCATTTTTTATGGCTGAATAATATTCCATTGTGTACATATACCACAGCTTCTTTATCCATTCATCCATTGATGGACACTTAAGATATTTTCATACTTTGGCTATTGTAAATAATGCTGCTATGAACATGGGGGTTGCAGATATCTTTTCGAGATATTCTTTCCCAAATTCTTTCCTTTGAATATATTCCCAGAAGTGGAATTTCTGGGTCACATGGTAGATTTATTTGTAATTTTTTGAGGATCCTCCATACAGTTTTTCATCATGGCTGTACCAGTTTACGGTCTCATCAAGAGTGTACAAGTGTTCCCTTTTCTCCACACCCTCACCAGCATTTGTCATTTTGATGATGGCCATTCTAACAGATCTGAAGTGATATCTCATTGTGGTTTTGATTTACATTTCCCTAATGACTGGTGATGTTGAGCATCTTCTCATGTACCTGTTGGCCATTTGTATGTCTTCTTTAGAAAAATGTCTATTCAGGCCTTTTGCCCATTTTTAATGGGATTATTTGCCTTTTGCTATTGAGTTGTATGAGTTCCTTATATTTCTTTTAGATATTAACCCCTTGTCAGATATATGGTTTGCAAATATTTTTTCCCATTCTGTAGGTTATGTTTTCACTTTGTGGTTTGTTTCTTTTGTTGTGCAGAAGCCTTTTAGCTTGATATCATCCCACTTGTTTATTTTTTATTTTGTTGCCTGTGCTTTAGGTATAAAATCTGTAAAAATTAAACAGAAACCCAAATTTATTAAATAGAGTTGAGAGAGTAGAAGGGGAAGCTCTCATACTCTGCAATGATAGAGCCCAATGGGAAGAAGAAAGACTCCTTATTTTTCCTGGTAAAGGCTCAGCTAATGAAAAGCCATGGACTCTTTGTTTCCTACAGCCCTCCCAACTTCCTTTTCCCCTCTATGAGTGTTCTCCTTCCCTTGCTGTACGGGGACTTGCAGGTGGCTCACCATGGGTGCAGACCCTGAATTGTAATTCTCTGCAGATGCTGAGAATAAACCCATCTTTACTAGGAAAATATCTGGCAGTCTATTTGTTTTAAGTGAACATTTTGGTGGCCTACAGGGGGACCAGTGAAAATGCCAGATACCTCTGGGGCTGGTGAGGAAACAGGTGCGGTACCCACATTGAGCCCAATGTCACTCACTGCTCTCTCATTCGCCCTGAGGTTTGAAGTTACATCTTTCTCCTGGATCCGAGCTCATGCCCTCTGTGTTTGAAGCTCACCAGGTTTTTTTCAGGATCTATTTTAATGTTTTGTCTTTCCTGCTAAGGCCTTGTTCTGTATGCAAGTACTCCTTTGGCACTTCTGTCTGATTTTGAGATCAGACTGTTTCACTGAAGCTGGTTAGCCATCAGCCCATTCCCTTTGGAACAGGGGTTGTTCTTTGAAACTGTGCCTGATTTTCAGCCTTCAGTCTATTTCTTTGGAAAGGGCTGTCCTCTGGAGACTGTCCTCCTCGGGGACCAAGCTGTCTCCATAAGACTGGCTGGGATTAGCTTGCAAGCTGTTTGAACTGAGCTGTTTGTGCTGAGAGCTGTTTAAGCTGTGGGAAAATTGTTCTTTACTCTAGAGGAAAACCCCTGAGAAATGGGATCCCAGTTATCTAAGTATTTTGAGGGTGCACCTCCTGCAAGGACTCCAGCTGATTTTATATTTAAAAGCCATGGTTTTTCCTTTCGCACATTTCTAATGAAATGGACTGATCTGACGAAAGGCAATTTAGAATATCAGTGGCCATTATGAGGAACTTCTAAAATCCCCAAACTTTAGTTTCTTAAAACTAAATTGGATAACAATAGCTCAAAAATGTCCAGAATTGAGTGGAATACTTAAGTTGGTTCCCAATGTTATTAAGAGTCTGAAATTGCCTCTCTGCAAAATAAGATTTTAAGATTAACTGAGGCAAACAAATGATTAAAGAAAGGTAGAAGGGCCCCAAAGCCTCAGGTTCCTCTTCCTTGACTTCATTATCTCAGGCTCCACCTCTGGCACCATCACGTTTCTTTCCCTCAGCTCCCATGATCGGATTTCACCTCCTGTACCAACTTCTTCCTTCCCTTCTATGCTGCCTATGCCTCCTCTATACCCTCAATCCCCCTATGCTACCTCTTTTGCCAAACTTCTCCTTTTCTCTGAAACTCTTCCCACTCCCTTTTCCTCTGATCTTATCAAAACCAAACCATCTGAAGATACAGAGGCTAAACACTTAATTTCTTATATTCCCTGGACTAAAGCTGAACTTCAAGCCATAGTCAAAGATTTTCCCAAAGTAACTGAAGATCCTCAGAAATTTTCTGAGGCGTTTAATATAGTTACTCAAACTTACCAACCTGGATTCTCTGGCTTATATCAGCTAGTTCATATGCTTGTTGGCGAGGGCCAGGCCCAGCATTGGATAAAAATTGCTAATTAGGAAAATTCTAAAAGATCTCTAGAATTACAACTAGGAGGCCAGCCTGGTAACTTATTACATGATCAGGCTCAAGCAATTGCTAGGCTACTTCACTGAGCAATTCCTAAGGCTTTTCCAGAGCCTGTTGAACAAAATTCAGGATTGCACACAAAAATCTGCTGAACCTGTTCATGATTATTACAATCGACTTCAGATTGCTTTTGAAGAAAATTCTGGTGTTCTTTAAGATGTTGATTTCTCCCAGGTAGCTTTAACTCTATGTTTATTATTGGACTGAACCAGGACAAAAAGTACCAGGATGAAATGGGAAGCTAGGTCCACTCCAAATTTAGTTTAGCTGGCAAAGCATCTCTCTCACATTCTAGATGAGTCACCTCAAAGGAAGGCCACCAAAATTCTTAATCTTCAACTTCAACAAATGGAGGCTCCTAAATGAAACCAAAACCCTCCTAGTTTCTGCTATTATTGCAAAAAGCCAGAACATTAAAAAAGAGATTGTTACATATTTAAGCACTTTAGTGCTTTCAGCCCTCTAACCAGCCTTTCTCATATCCTTCCAATTCTCAATAATGGGGATCTGAAGAGCTACAGGAGCTCTTTCCAATCCTCTTTCTTAATTGGCTTGAGAACATTTCTCCAGATTGTAGATGAATCTCTTCCAGCCCTAAATGACACTGGAGCTCCACTCTTGGTGCTCAGCCCCACTACTATAAAGCAGCTCCTGCCTCAGAATTCTAAAATAGTTTAAATAGTGGGATCTTTAATGAACCTCAAGAGGATCCTGTCTCTGAACCTATTCCTTTTTGTTTAGGCCCTTTGAGAGATACAAACCCTTTTCTTCTTAGTTCCTCCACCCCTATCAATTTATTAGGCTGAGAATTCTAAAAGGAGTATCATGCCACAGTTTCTTTCTCTCAAAAGGGGGAAATAATTCTAGAATTTGACAGTAGTCATCAAAGTAACTACCAGGTGAATTAAATGACTCTTAGATATACTTTATTTGTTCTGTCTCTGATGATGGTACTAGAACAAATTCTGAAAACACTGATCATTTGTCCCTATTGAATTGGCTGCCACTTTCCTTAGGGGCAAAATAGTCAACTGATTTTGGCAAAATTCACAGCACACCTCCTATTAAGATTCAAATAGATCCCTCAAAACCTCTTTTCAGAATTAATCAATACCCATAAGTAAAGAAGCAATTTAAGGAATAAAGCCCATAATAGAAGATTACAAGGCTTATTGCCTCATTATCCGTGTACTAGCTTCTGTAATACTCCCCTTTAACCAGTGAGAAAACCTAAGGGCTGAGGGTGGAGGTCCAGGATATCTGAGCAACAAACAGCATTATTATCTCTTGATACCCTGTTGTTCCTAACCCTTATACATTACCAACATCCATTCCCACCAAAAGTCAATTCTTTTCTGTAACTGAGTGCATTCTTCAGTATCCCAGTTGTTGAGGCTAGCTAATACTTTTTTGCCTCACTTGGGAATAAAAATAATTCACCTGAACAGTAATGCCTCAGGGTTTTACTGAGGGTCCTTGTTTCTCACAAATCCTAAAAGTTGATCCGGATGATATAAACTTCCCTAGAGGTTCTACCTTCTTGCAATATGTGGATGATTTGCTTGTTTTCTCTCCATCTCAACCCTCCTCTGCTAAAACTTTTAGCCTTAAAGGGATGTAAGGTTGGCAAAGAAAAATTACAGCTTGCCCAATCCCAAGTTTGATATTTAGGACATCTGATATTAGAACAAGGGCTACACCTAAATCCAGATAGACTTCATGGTGTCCTAAGTTTTTCAAAACCCCAAACTAAGAACCAGCTCTGAGATTTTCTCAGTCTAGTTGGTTACTGCCGAAATTGAATTCCAAGTTTCTCTCTTATGGTCAAACCTTTATATATATTTGGAAAAGACACCTTCAGGAGGACTCTCTTCAACCTCACTGGAAAGGGCCCCATCAGGTACTGCTAACCAGACTTGTGCTCCCAAACTCCTAGGAATAGATTCTTGGATTCATGTGACACAGCTAAAGAAAGTACCAGACCCCGACTGGACCTGAAAATTATTTGGCAACTTGAAAGTAAAGATTTTCTGGAATTGAAACAGATGACATCTGATGAGACAGCTTTCCCGAGATATCTGTATCAGGCTTGTTGGAAGTTTGTTGCCAAACCTTTGATGATGGCATAACACTTCAGATGATCTCCAGTATCTGTGATCTTGATAACATATGGATTTTACATAAAAAGTGCCTGACAGTTCTCCCTCCTACCCCTCTTTGTTACTTTAGTGTGACCTGAACAGTTTTCCAATCTGTGCACTTTCCCTTTTATGTGAGACACTACACCAAGGAAAGGTCTTTCCTGACATTGAGGGACAAAAAGCCACTAAAACTAGAAAACCTGACTCTTACTCAGTGATGCTTTCAGAGAAAGATCTTGATCAAAAGGGGAAATGTAAAAATTAATAAATAGAAACCCCAATTAAGTAGAGTTAGGAGACCAGAAGGGGAAACTCTCACACCCTGCAATGATAGCAGAGTCCAACAGGAAGAAGAAAGACTCCTCTTCTTTTCTGACAAGGACTCAGCCAATGAAAAGCCATGAACTCTTTGTTTACTATAGCCCTCCCAACTTCCTATTCCTCTCTATAAAAGCCTTCTCCTTCCCTTGCTGTTCAGGGATTGCAGGTGGCTCACCATGGCTGCAGACCCTGAATTGCAGTTCTCTGCTGATCCCTGATAAACTCATCTTTGCTGGAGAAATATCTGGCACCTATTTGTTTTAAGTCAACATATCAAAAAAATAATTGCCAAGACATGTCAAAGAGATTTTTTTCCTATGTTTTCTTGCAGGAGTTTCATGGTTTCAGGTCTTACATTTAAGTCTTTAATCTATTTTGAGTTAATTTTTGTGAGCTATGTACTATATGGGTCTAGTTTCATTATTTTACATGTGAATATTTAATTTTCCAGCATTGTATCTTGAAGATATTGTCTTTTCTTCATTGAATATTTTTGGCTCCCTTGTCAAATATTAGTTGATTTTATAGGATTTGGTTTATTTCTGTGCTCTTGGTTCTTTTCCATTCATCTATTTGTCTGTTTTTATGACAGTGCCATGCTGTTTTAATTACTGTAGCTTTATATGTAGCATGAAATCAGGAAGTGTGATACCTCTTGCTTTGTTCTTCTTTCTTAGAATTGCTTTGGCTATTCAGGGCCTTCTGTGGTTCCCTATAAATTTTAGGATTGTTTTCTGTATTGATGTAAAAAAATGCCATTAGAAATGGATAGCAATTGCTTTGAATCTATAGATCGCTTTTGGTAGTATTGACATTTTAACAATATTGATTTTTCTAATCCATGAACATGGGCTATCTTTTCATTTATTAATATTTCCTTCAACTTTTTTCATTAATGTCTTGTAGTTTTCAAAGTAGAGGTCTTTCACCTCCTTGGTTAAGTTTATTCCTAAGAGTTTATTGCTTTTGTTACTTTTGCAAATGGTTTCATTTTCTTTATTTCTTTTTCAGATAATTCATTATTAATGTATAGAAACACTACTGATTTTTGTATGTTAATTTTGTATCTTGCAAGGTTACTGAATTCATTGATTAGATCTAATATTTTTTTGTGGAGTCTTTTGTATTTTCTATATGCAAAATTTTGTCATCTGCAAATAGAGAAAATTTTACTTCTTCTTTTCCAATTCTGATACTTTTAATTTCTTTTTTCTTGTCTGATTGCTCTGGCTAGGACTTCCAGTATTATGTTGATTGAATAAGTGTGGTGAGAGTGGGCACCCTTGTCTTGTTCTGGATATTGGAGGAAAAGCTTTCAATCTTTCATCATAGAGTGTGATGTTAGCTGTGAACTTGTCATATATGGCCTTTAATTTGTTGAGGTGCCTTTCTTCGAAAACTAATCTATTGAATTTTTATTATGAATAGATGATGAATTTGGTCAAATTCTTTTTTCTATGTATGTTTCTTAGAAACATGCAGCCTACCAAGACTGAATCAGGAAGAAATAGATAGTCTAAATAGAATAATTACTGCTAAGGAGATTGAATCAGTGATCAAAAATATCCCAATTAAGAAAAACCCAGGACCAGATGGCTTCACTGGTGAATTTTACCAAATATTTAAAGAAGAATTAATACCAATCCTTTTCAAATTGTTTCAAAAAATTAAAGGGGAGTTATAACTCCCAAACTCATTTTATGAGGCCAACATTACCCTGTTATTAAAGCTGGAAAAGGAGACTACCAGAAAAGAAAACTATAGGCCAATATCCTTGACGAATAGAGATGCAAAAATTCTACCTAAAATACTAGCAAACTTAATTCAACAATACATTAAAAGGATTATGCAATGGATATGATGAAATGGGATTCATACTTGGAATGCAAAGATAGTTCAACATAATGCACATCAATCAATGTGATATATCACTTTACTAGAATGAAAGAAAAAGATCATATAGTCCTCTCAATAGAATTTGAGTTCTTGACAAAGTTGAACATCTTAATTAACCAAGCTTGAAGGCAGTCTTATCTCTGAATTTAATTATGATATAGCACAATACATTTTATCTTATTTAACCTGAGTTGAGTCAAAAGTTCCATTTGTTGCAGCTGAGCACTTCTTAACAGATAAAGTCTGGATTCTAGAGTTTGGGGACAGGATGCTTATGTTTAGAACCAGTAATTTCACCAGTCAGAACCTGGCATGGCAACTGTAATGAGGTTCTCTGTAATGAGTAGTAACATAGCAATAACAGTATTATTTCCTGACACTATGTTTAATCCCTGTGCTAATGTTTTACATAAACTGGATCCCTATTATAACCCTACTAACTGAGTATTATTATTGCCGGCTTGCAGATTCAGAAATTGAGGATTCAAGAGTTCAAAGAAATTTTACAGTATACATACTGATTCAGGGGGTTGATCTAGGATATTAATCCATGTCAGTTGGATTCTGGAGCTCAAGCTTTGTATCCCTATACTGCACTCTTTTGGTCTGACATTTAGAGATCTCCCTTTTAAAATTCACATGTTATACCTAGAAAAAAAATAAAAATTAAGCTCAGCTTCTCTTCAAATAATCCTTAATTCCCAACTTTTCCTGGCAATGCAAGTATATGCTTAATTACTAAAAATTTCTAGTTTTGTCACTGCCTATATGTATTTAAATTAGGGGAAAAATGGTGCTTCAATGTATATCTATATATCATAGATTTGGAAAGTTTGTGTATGGAAAACATCAGAAGTATAGATGAAGGAAATCTCAAAACCAAACACAGTGATATAGTGGTCACCTAGAAGATACATTGTTTTAAGTTTCCAAATTTCTTCTTTATTTATTTCTATTTTTAAAAAATTTTTATTGAAATATAGTTGATTTGAAGTGTTAGTTTCAGGTGTACAGCAAAGTGACTCTGATATATATATATATATACATATATATATTCTTTCTTTTACATTCTCTTCCATTATAGGTTATTATAAGATATTGAATATAGTTCTCTGTTCTATACAGTAGGTCCTTGTTGATTATCTACTTTATATATAATAGAGTGTATATTTTAAACCCAAACTCCTAATTTACCCCTCCCCCACACCTTTCCCCTTTGGTAATCATAAGTTTTTTTTCCATGTCTGTGAGTCTATTTCTGTTTTGTAAATAAGCTCATTTGTATCATCTTTTTAGATTCCACATATAAGCCATATCATACAATATTCGTCTTTCTCTGTCTGACTTCAGTTAGTATGATAATCTCTAGATTCATCCATGTTGCTGCAAATGGCATTATTTCACTCTTTTCTATAACTAATATTCTATTGTATATATATATACCACATCTTTTTTATTCATTCATTTGTCAGTGGACACAGGTTCCTTCCATGTCTTGGCCATTGTAAATAGTGTGGCAATGACCATTGGGGTGCATGTATCTTTTTCTCTTGATATTTTTTTACCTTTAATATATTTAAAAAAAATTTTTATTTTATATTGGAATATTGTTGATTTAGAATGTTGTGTTAGTTTCAGGTGTACGGCAAAGTGATTCAGTTATACATATACATACATCTATTCTTTTTCAGATTCTTTTCTCATTTAGCTTGTTACAGAATACTGAGTAGAGTTCCCTGTGCTATACAGTGGGTACTTGTTGATTATCTAGTTTAGATATAGTTGTGTGTATTTGTCAATCCCCAAATCCTAATTTATCCCTGCCCCCCACCTTTCCACTTTGGTAACCATAAGTTTGTTTTCTAAGTCTGTGACTCTTTTTCTGTTTTTTAAATAAGTTCATTTGTATCACTTTTTAAAATTCCATATATAATTGATGTCATATGATATTTGTCTTTGTCTGATTTACTTCACTTAGTATCATAATCTCTAGGCCTATCCATGTTACTGCAAATGGCATTATTTCATTCTTTTTATGGATGAGTAATATACCTTTGTATATATGTACCACATCTTCTTTATCCAGTCATCTGTCAATGATATTTAGGTTGCTTCCATGTGTTGGCTATTGTAAATAGTGCTGCAATAAACATTGGGATGCATGTATCTTTTTGAGTTATGATTTTCTCTGGATATATGCCCAGTACTGAAAATACTGGCTCATATGGTAGCTCTATTTTTAGTTTTTTAAGGAACTTCCATGCTGTTCTCCACAGTGGCTGTATCAATTTACATTCCAACCAACAGGGTAGGAGGGTTCCTTTTCTCCACACAGTCCCTCTCTCTCCAGCATTTATTATTTGTAGACTTTTTGATGTTGCCATTCAGACTGGTGTGAAGTGATACTTCATTGCAGTTTTGATTTGCATTTCTCTAATAATTAGCGATGTTGATCATCTTTTCATGTGCCTTTTGCCCATCTGTGTTTCTTCTTTGGAGACATGTCTTTTTAGGTCTTCTGCCATTTTTTATTTCATTGTTTATTTATTTATTTGTTTTGATATTGAGCTGTATGAGCTGCTTGTATATTTTGGATATTAATCCTTTGTCAGTTGCATCATTTGCAAATATTTTCTCTCATTCTGTAGGTTGTCTTTTTGTTTTGTTTATGGCTCCCTTTGCTGTTCAAAAGCTTTTAAGTTTAATTAGGTCCCATTTGATTATTTTTGTTTTTAATTCCATTACTCTCTGAGGTGGATCAAAAAAGTTATTGCTGCAATTTATGTCAAAGCATATTCTGCCTATGTTTTCCTCTAGGAGTTTTGTAGTGTCTGGACTTACATTTAGGTCTTTAATCCATTTTGAGTTTATTTTTTTGTATGAGTTAGAGAATGTCCTAATTTCATTCTTTTACATGTAGCTGTCCAGTTTTCCCAGCACCACTTATTGAAGAGACTGTATTTTCTGCATTGTATATTCTTGGCTCATTTGTCATAAATTAATTGACTATAGATATGTAGGTTTATTTCTGGGCTTTCTATCCTGTTCCATTGATCTGTATATCTGTTTTTATGCCAGTATCTTTGATGACTGTAGCTTTGTAGTATAGTCTGAAGTCAGGGAGCCTGATTCCTCCAGCTTCATTTTTCTTTCTCAAGATTGCCTTGGTTATTCAGGGTCTTTTGTGTTTGCACACAAATTTAAAAATTTTTGTTCAAGTTCTGTGAAAAATGCCATTGATAATTTGATAGGAGTTGCACTGAATTTGTAGATTGCTTGGGTAATATAGTCATTTTTAACAATATTGATTCTTCCAATACAAGAACATGGTATATCTTTCCATCTGTTTGTGTCATCTTCAATTTCTTTCATTATATAGTTTTTGGAATACAGGTCTTTTGCCTCCTTATGTAGGTTTATTCCTAGGTATTTTATTCTTTTTGATGCAATGGCAAATGGGATTGTTTCCTTGATTTCTCCTTCTGACCTTTCATTGTTAGTGTATAAAAATGCAACAGATTTCTGTTTATTTTGTATCCTGCAACGTTACTAAATTCATTGATGAGCTCTAGTAGTTTTCTGGTAGCACCTTTAGGATTTTCTATGTATAGTATCATGTGTTCTGCAAACAGTTACAGTTTTATGTCTTCTTTTCTAATTTGGATTCCTTTTACTTCTTTTTCTTCTCTGATTGCTGTAGCTAGGACTTGCACAACTATGTTGAATAAAAGTGGCAAGAATGGACATTCTTGTCTTGTTCCTGATCTTAGAGGAAATGCTTTAAGCTTTTCACCATTGAGTATGATGTTTGCTGTGGGTTTGTCTTATATGACCTTTATTATGTTGAGGTATGTTCCCTCTATGCCCACTTTCTGGAGAATTTTTATCATAAATCGTGTTGAATTTCATCAAAATCTTCTTCTGCATCTATTGAGATGATCATATGGTTTTTATTCTTCAATTTGTTAATGTGGTGTATTATACTGATTGATTTGCAGGTATTGAAAAGTCCTTTCATCCCTGGGATAAATCCCTCTAGATCATGTTGTATGATCCTTTTTTTAAAAAAATAAATTTATTAATTTATTATTTATTTTTGGCTGCATTGGGTCTTTGTTTCTTCGCCCCTTGGAGGGAGGCGGGGCTGGGGGGGCTACTTTACATTGCGGTTGCGCGGGCTTCTCATTGCGGTGGCTTCTCTTGTTGCGGAGCACGGGCTTAGGCATGCGAACTTCAGTAGTTGTGGCTCTCAGGCTCTAGAGCGCAGGCTCAGTAGTTGTGGCACACGGGCTTAGTTGCTCCGCCACATGTGGAATCTTCCCCAACCAGGATTTGAACCCGTGTCCCCTGCACTGGCAGGCGGATTCTTAACCACTGCACCACCAGGGAAGCCCTGTATGATCCTTTTAATGTATTGTTGAATTATGTTTGCTAGTATTTTCTTGAGGATTTTTTCATGTTTGTTCATCAGTGATAATTGCTTATAATTTTCTTTTTTTGTGGGAACTTTGTCTGGTTTTGGTATCAGGCTGATGGTGGCCTTATAGAATGAGTTTGGAAGTGTTCCTTCTTCTGCATTTTTGGGGAATAGTTTCAGAAGGGTAGGTGTTAACTTTTCTCTAAATATTTGGTAGAATTCACCTGTGGAGCCATCTGGTCCTGGATATTTGTTTCTTGGGAGTTTTCAAATCACAGATTCAGTTTCTGTACTTGTAATTGGTCTGTTCCTATATTCTATTTCTTCGTGGTTCAGTCTTGGGAGATTGTACCTTTCTAAGAATTTGTCCATTTCTTCTAGGTTGTCCATTTTATTGGCATATAGTTGCTTTTAGTCATTTCTTATGGTTCTTTGTATTTCTGTGGTGTCAGTTGTAACGTGTCCTTTTTCATTTCTAATTTTATTGATTTGAGCCCTCTCTCTTTTTTCTTGATGAGTTTGGCTAAAGAGCTTATCAATTTTATCTTTTCCAAGAGACAGTTTTTAGTTTCATCAATTTTTTCCATTTTTTTTAGTCTCTATTTTATTCATTTCTGCTCTGATCTTTATGATTTCTTTCCTTCTACTAACTTTGGGTTTTGTTTGTTCTTCTTTCTTTAGTTGCTTTATTTGTAAGATTAGGTTGTTTATTTCAGATTTTTCTTGTTTCCTGAGGTAAGCTTGTAAACTTCCCTCGTAGAACTGCTTTGGCTGCATCCCATAGGTTTTGGCTTGTCGTGTTTTTGTTTTCATTTGTCTTTAGGTATTTTTTGACTTCCTCTTTGACTCCTTCAGTGATCATTGATTAGTAGCAGATTGTTTAGCTTCCACATGTATGTGTTTTTTGCATTTTTTTTCTTCAGTTGATTTCTAATGTCATAGCATTGTGGTCGGAAAATATGCTTGATAAAATTTCAGTTTTCTTAAGCTTACTGAGGGCTGCTTTGTGGCCCAGCATGTGATCTATCCTGGAGAATGTTCCATGTGCACTTGAAAAGAATGTGTATTCTACTGCTTTCAGATGGAATGCTCTATAAATATCAGTTAAGTCCATCTGGTCTAATGTGTCATTTAAAGCCTGTGTTTCATTACTGATATTTTGTCTGGATGATCTGTCCATTGATGTAAGTGGGGTGTTAAAGTTCCCCTCTATTATTTTGTTACTGTCAATTTCTCCTTGTATGTCTGTTAACATTTGCCTTATATATTGAGGTGCTCCTATGCTGGGTGCATATATATTTACAATTGTTATATCTTTTTCTTGGATTGATTCCTTCATCATTTTGTAGCGTGCTTCTTCGTTTCTTGTAACAGTCTTTATTTGAAAGTCTATTTTGTGTGATATGATTATTGCTACTCCAGCTATCTTTTGATTTCCAGTTGAATGGAATACTTTTTCCTTCCCATGACTTTCATTCAGTATGTGTCTCTAGATCAGAAGTGGGTCTCTTTTAGACATCATATATATGGATCTCATTTTTGTATCCAAGGTTCCAATTTCTATCCACTACTCAGAAACAAAAAAATACAGAGATTAAAAATTGTCTTCCAAAGCAAAATATGTCCATCTAGTTTTCCTTCAAATTTAATCAATGGATTTTGATGTAAGTCAGAGTTCCAGATAGCTCCTGATCCACCACTTCCACAAATGCCAGCAATGGGAGCCCTCTGTACAGTTCGGATGCAATACTGGTTCTGAGCTGGCTGCATCCCCTTAAGTGTGCACTCTCCTTGGCCACAGCAGCCTTTGCCCTAGTGGGGAACTGAATTGGAACTATAGAGGCCAGAGCTGGTGCTTGCCAGGGGTTGAATTTCACAATGGGGCAGTCATGGGAAATTGGCTGGAGCCCCAGGCAGTTTCAGTGTTTCCTCCACCTTGTTCCTGGGAGTAAGCAAGCATGTGCATGCTCTTCAGGAGTGTAGTCTTGCTTTCTTACAGTCCTCCTGTAAGTCTCACTGGTTTTCACACCAGCTAAGGAGACTCATATTCCATGCATTGGACCCAGGTTGGGATGCTCAGTATGTGGTGTGAACCCCTCACTCCCCAGGGAGAATCCCCATGCCCATGATATCCCCCTCTTCTTCTGTGTTCTCTCCTAGAAACGTGGGTCCCAACAGGATTACTTCCCCCTCTCTACCTGACTCCATGTGGATCTTTCTTTACAGCCTTGATTGTAGAAGAATCTTTCTTCCAGTTTCCATTTTGTTTTCAGTGAGGATTGCTCCGTGTGTAGTTGTATTTTTGACGTGTTCATGGGGGAAATTGAGCTCAGTATCCTCCTTCTCCTCAAGAATATCATTTTTTAAAAAATTATAATTTTAACATAAGTTTACATGTTGAATATTGGTCCCAACATGATTAGAATTCATTTCAAAGCAATTCAACTTGTGAGACCAATTTTGAAAACAAAACCTCTCTCAGTAATTCAAAAAGGAAATTGATTACAGAATAGTTAGAAGGTCTAGAAGAGCAATAGGAAGAAGAGAATGACTTGGCATGTAAGAAGAATAGGGAGGAGAAGAAGGAACGAGAAGAGAGTGAGAGGAAGAATGAAGGGGGAAGAATGAGGAGGAGGAGAAATGTTCAGAGATTAGAAACTGCCAGTGAGGGACTTCCCTGGAGGTCCAGTGGTAAAGAATCCACCTTCCAACACAGGGGACGTGGTTTGATCCCTAGTCAGAGAACTAAGATCCCACGTGCTGTGGGGCAACTAAGCCCACACGCCACAACTACTGAGCTTGCGTGCCTCAGTGAGAGAGCCTGCATGCTGCAAACTACAGAGCCCATGCACTCTGGAACCCACGTGCCACAACTACAGAGCGCATGCACTCTGAAGCCCACACAGCACAGCTAGAGAGAGAAAAGCTGCACACCATACTAGAGAGAAGCCCGCGAGCCACAACTAGAGAGAAGCCTGCGCACCTCAACGAAGATCCAGCGTGCCACAACTAAGACCCGATGCAGATTAAATAAATAAATAAATAAAAGTAAATTTATAAATAAATAAGTAGAAACTGCCAGTGAATGTCTTTTCATATATTCATATACCATTTTGGATTTTCTTTTTGTGACTGTAAAATGCCATCCCAATAATTTGTCCATTTTTCTATTGGGATTCCGTCTTTTCATATTGATTTACAGGAGTAGAGAAGTACTTTATTTTCCATGCCTACTTTTTTTAGTTGTGTGTTGCAGATCTCTTTTCTTACTCTGCCCTTTAGCTCCTTTTTGGTAGCTTGTTAAATAGAATTTCTGAATTAACTGAAGTAGAATTTAACAGTCTTTTCCTTTATGGTTCAGGCTCTTTTTTTTTTTTTTTTTTTTTTTTTTTTGCGTTATGTGGGCCTCTCACTGTCGTGGCCTCTCTCGTTGCAGAGCATAGACTCCGGACATGCTGGCTCAGCAGCCATGGCTTATGGGCCTAGCCGCTCTGCGGCATGTGGGATCTTCCCAGACCGGGGCACGAACCCGTGTCCCCTGCATCGGCAGGTGGACTCTCAACCACTGCGCCACCAGGGAAGCCCCAGGCTCTTTTTATCTTGTTTGAAAAATTCTTTCCTCCCTGAGGTTATAAAATATTACTCTATATTATATTCTAAGAGTGTTATAGGTTTGCCTTTCAGATTTTGAAAATTAACCCACCTATGGTTAATTTTTATTTTGGTTGTAGAATATTGTGTCAGGGTCCATCCTGGAAAATAGAAATCACTCCAGGTACTTAAATAGAGCATTACTTAGAGAATCTATTAGAAACATTTTGGAGGGTCTGAAGGAGCAAAAGGCAGGAGGAGGAGGTGTCTAGAGAAGCAAAAGTGAGGAGTTGTTACCCAAAGATCAGGAAGCTGCCTAATACCCTTATGGCTCAAGCTTACAGTCTATTACCACTGAAACAACTGAAGGTTATGCTGCCAACAACTGCTGTTGGAATAGAGCAAGACACTAGGAGCTTACCCTCCTTCTGATGCTGCTGAGACCTGTAGCAGCTGCAAATCACCTTGTTTCCTGCCATTGCATTTATGTCATTGTTACAGGAGATGCAGAAGAGAAAAATAAAGTTTCTCACTTCCATCAGTGCTTCTCATTGGGAGAACCTCACAGAAAGAAAATTGACAAGAGAGTTTAATACACGGAGAGTGTAGGTGAGAGACAGTGTACACTACCTGACACTCAGATGGATGCCCAGGCTCCATTACCATTTATTGAAGAGACTGTCCCTTACCCACTGCTCTGCTGTGTCACCATTCTCCCACATCATGTTCATATATGGGTGGGTCTGTTTTGGGGTTCTCGTTTGGGTTCCATTTGTACTTTTTTCCTATTTCTGCTTAATCATTATGGCTTTGAAATGCATTATGATACTTGCTTGATTAAGGCCCCCTATCTTGTTTTACTTCAGTAGTGTTTTGGATCTTAGTTCTTTACATTTTTATATAAATTTTAGAACCAACTTCCCACTCCTCAAGAAGAGATGTTGGAATTTTGATAGAGATTTCCTTGACTCTGTACATTAATTTGGATAGAATCGACATCTACTTTTAAGTCTTTCAAATGATGAACATAATGTCTCTATATTTATTTCTTTTATTTTCTATTTCTCTGTAGAGTTTTGTCATTTTTCCTTGCAGTGGAGTTACACACATTTTCTTAAGTTTACTTGGATATACTTTAAATTTTTGATGCAACTTAAAATATCTTTTTTAAATATTTTTTCATTTGTTACTTTTATATAGAGATATAATGGATTTTAATGTTTTTATTGGATCCAGTAAACTTGCTATATACTCCAATTAATTCTAGTAGTTTACTGAACTTTTAAGTTCTTCAAATAAAAATTTAAAAAGTTATAAAAAGCTGTTCAATTAATTCAAATTGTTTACCTAACTTTTCAGCTTTTTAATACTATTGACATGATTTAAAATATAAAAACAACTTAACTACCTTTTGTTGTGTGGTTTGTATTGGTCAAATTGATTTGAGTGACCTAGTCTGCCTTTACTGGAAATGACATTTCTGATATTTTATTTAAGTAACTTTTTATGAATTGTAAATGCTTGATGACTTATAGTCTTAATCAGAAATCCCATTTTCCATTCTATTTGGAGGATTATAGAAACATCATCACTCTATTATTGGTTCAAGTTCTATTTTTTTATTGAGTAGAGTAAAACATAATTTTAACAGAGTATTATGCCATCTTATTTTACTAGACTTTAATTTATTCTGTTTTATTGTCTGCTTCCATCTGTATCTTCCTAATCTCTCAATTTCCATGGTATCAATCTATGGTCCTAATCTTAGGATATATATTGTATTTGATAAATACCAATAATTGAGACAGTTGTAAAGATATGTTCTGAACTACCACTGAACCTAATAAAAGTCACAGACACCCTTATCCATTGGTAGAAAAAGCCCAATTGAATTTTATATTGCTTCCATACCAACCTTTTTATTCTCCTGTTTCAATTACATTTAATACTGATACATTTTTTGTCCTGATATATTTTTGACATTTTCTACCTTTAGTTTATCTCCTGAGATGTATCAGCAATCCCTCAATGTCATTTTATCATGCACCTGAGATCTTTGCATTATCTCAAGAAATTGAGATCTTTAGAAAGAGAAATGCATTATCAAGAAATACCTAAGAAAATTTCATTTTGATTAAAGTTTATACTAAAATATGGTGTGTTCCTTCATGAAGTACTAAAATAATGCAAATACAACTAGCTTACTGTTACCATTCAGCTCTCCACAGTTTGCTTTAAACACCTGTCAAAGCCACCCATTAGTTGTCACATTATGACAACCTAGAAAGTAATTCTTAAGTTAGCAAGAGTTCTTCTGACATATCCTCTCTTCAGCTTGTTATTAATCCATTCTCACAACAGACTTGACATTGACATCATGAGAGATGATGGACTAGCTGTGATCATTTACTGAAGCTTCTGAATTAAAAGTAATAACACCCTGTAGAGAGGAGAGAACACGTTTCATCTAAAGATTAAGATGAGTTATAAGAAAAAGTACCCTCTAAATACCTTTAATTCCTCCGAGAAGAGTTTATCTTGTTTGAAAGATTGTTAGATTGAATTATCTCCTAGGAGAAATAGTTTTGTGTAGAATATCACAAGTGTGCAATATTGGATATCACTACCCACTACCATCAATTATTTGTTATGTTTCTTTTAGCCTCTCAGTTCTGTTGCTTAATATAATTAACATAATCTGTACTTTAATAAAAGGCTTCCTTTCTTAGACTTTCTGGTGCAATTTCAGTACTTAAAGTTCTGTTTTACTTATTAGGCAAAGTAAAATAATTTTATTAATTTATTTACTGCATACTAAAATACCAAATTATAGCACAATTTGCTTGTTTATGAGTTAAATTTCATCAGCTTTAGCTGAATTTTCACCATTAATAAAGTGCAACTGATTTGTTCCTATTGACAGTTGCACCCCAAATTAACTGCAATGTAAAGAAAGGTTAGCTGGAATCACAAATGGATTGGCTTGGCTATATTTTCTTCCTGAATTTCCTCAAAGTATGTATTCATTGTAGACAGGTATCTTCTTGAAAGCACAACTGGATCCTTCATCCTGTGCATCTACAGGAATTGTGAGAAACGGGGAGTAGCAATTTCCTACAGTGGTGACGTGGCACCAAGGACTATCTCAAGTTGTCAAAGAAGCATCAAACTATTTTTCCCAAATTCTGAGATTAGAATGCATTTCAATAAGCTTTAATAGATGAACATATGAAATTAAAGTTTTGGTTAAGTTTAATTTACTAAACTATTTTGTCTGGGTGTTCTAGGATGATTTTAGAAAATTTTACCTTATTTTGGCTATTTATTATACTTTCTCAAATTCAGGGTGTGTTTCAATTTCTTATATGACAAATATATGGAACAATAAAAGAGCATGTCTTCTCTGAGTGAGACTAATTGTGCATGTAACCGCTGTTAAATATATCTCAAAAGTGCCCGCTTCACAACAGCACAATATTTTAATTCTTCTCCATCAATGGAGGAGAACTGGATAGCCATTTCTGTTCTCTCTAGGCCCGCGGTTCTCAAACACGGGTGATTTTACACCACCCAGGGGACAATTTAAAATATCTGAAGACATTTTTGGTCGTCACAAGTAGAGATTAGGTGGTAATTAGAGATTAGAGACAAGGGATGCTGCTAAATATTCTGTAAAGCACAGGACAGTCCCCCAATACATGCTATTAATGTCAAGGTTGGAAAATCCCACTCTGGGTTCTTCAGCATTATGCTGAGCAGATTGAAGACCACTGAACTACTGGAGGCTGTTTATAAATTATCACTAAGAAACCATTCAATAGGAGCATACTTTGATGAGTTCTCAATGTAGTATATGAGAGGGGCAGGAAGTATGTTTTCATCATCTGTGTCACAGCAGATGGTCCCCTCTTACTAGCCAAATATACACAGGAGATTTCTGGGTAGAGAAAAACATTCAAAGTGGCAGAATGATAATTGAAATCTAAGTCTGTGTAGATCTAAGTCCATGTACTTTGAACATTCTTGTTGCTATAGTCTGTTCTTCGGGTGTGTTCATTTAAGGGTCTTCCCTGCATATAAGTGACTGAACAATTTTCTAGGTCCTTATTTTCTTCTCTCAGTTTAAAACTACGATTCACGATTAACAGTTTTTCTATTAAACAAGTTCACTACCAAATCTTATGTTGCACATACTTGGAAAAGGACCTAGAGAAAGTACCGGAATAGAAGTAACAATACTTTTTAAAGATAAAAGTATTAAAAGTAGTTTCAGACAAGGAAATGAGAATAAGATCATGTTATTTCTGCTACCTTTTCTGGTAACAATTGTGCTATAAATGGGGAAGGTATCGGAAGCTTCCAGCTACTAACTCAGAATCAAGTCTGTCTTTCTGCTTGCAGATGTGTTGGCTTATACTCTGTATTTGGCAGCTGGGTTGCCTGTCTCTGAAATAGAATTTTCCCGCTGGGAGAATACTTGATCCCTAAGCTCAGTCTCTCTAATGCCTGAATTCTGCTTGTTTGTGTTTATTGATTATAGGCTCCTGGATTTACATGCTAAAATCTTAGACACTGCTTTGATCTCTGCTTATTTGTTTCTATCTTTTTCTGTCCTTTTCAGCTGATTTTTCTGTCACATACCCAGTTTTTATAATTACATCCTTAGTGGCCTTTTCTCTAAACAGCAATCTTCTACACTTACGTTTATGCTGTATACACATTTAGTATCTTGTGCACAAACACACACGTTTCTTACCCATAATCTATATTGGATCTTTTGCCAATAGAATAGGTGCTAAAATGATCAAGTACCGTGTCACAAGAAAATCATAATAAATTCCAAAAAGTTGGACTATTGCAAGCCATAGTCTCTGGTCACAATAATTCAATTAATATAAAAATGAACAGGTTAGAAAAGATTAACCTCTTTAAAATTAAATTCCTGGATCAAAAATTAACTGAACATTGAATTTCAAATTGTATTGAAATTAATTAATTATATTGAAAAATATGAATAATTTGATGATTACCAATGTGACACAGTTAAAGCTTGTACTTGGACTAAAATGTATGACTTTAAAAGCCTTAATTAAAAAACAGATTGAAAACAAGCCAGTGATCACCTTAAAAAACTAGAAAATAGTAGAAGTAACACAACTAAAAAAATTTTGGAGAACACAATCAGTAAAGATAAATGCTGAGATTAATTAAATATAAAGTGAAAGAGTAAATATTATTGGCTAAACTATAAAAATAATAATTCTCTCAAGAAAGACAAAGAATACTAACAGGCAATTTATAAAAGAATGTATTATAAATGTAAATGTAAATGTCACCACTGCTCAGGGAACTATGAATGCAAATAGTGAAGTGTTGGTTTTCAACCATTAGTTCAGCAAAATATTAAGAAAAAGCATCATTTTTTATGAGGTTCAAAGGCAGAGGCTGTCATACATTTTCAGTTTAATATAAAGAGCTAGCAATACTTGATGCATCAGATAGGATTTTTTCCCAGATAAAAAACGATCATAGTGTTTTATCCATCAATTCTACTTCTAGGGATCCATCTTACAGAAATGAATGCATGACTATGCAATCAGTACTGTCCTCATATGCAGGTCACAGTGGGGCACTCTCCTGGCCCCGTTCTTTAGAGAGCTCAGGCCTGCCTGCCTTTTCCTATGGGGTGGAAAAAGTCATGGCGTCCTGCAGCCTATGATCCCTGGCCCCCAACCTGGATCACATTCCATATTCTGTATCCTCATGGCTCAGAATTCTCTGCCGAATGACCCAAGTCAGCTCCCAAGTTCTGAATGGGCTTTCCCCCCAGTTTGTCTTCTCTCAGCACCTCTAAGCTCAAGGAGTAGCCAACTGGAGGCTATTTGCAGGAGGAGAATCTGTAAGAAGAGTGCAGGTGGGGTGAAATGTTAGGACTGCAGTGGAGTGTCCACAGGGAAGAGTACTAGGCCTTGTGTTATAGGACTGTCCTCAGAGTGGACTGAGAAGTGGAGCAGGTGGGGGGCAAATGACCAGGGACCAAAACATCTGAGAATTGGAAATTTCAAGCTGGACTTCCAGGTCATTGTATATTTGTCAAAGTAGGAAGATAGAACTTATATAACAGCTTTTTAGCCTGATTAATAACTTTAAATATTTAGACAGATGGTATGTGACCCTCTACTTGTACTCTTTCCTCAAGCCAATAAATGTTAGGGGAGGACCTGTGTGCAATGATATAGATTTGATAATATTTTTTTCAGCACTGTTTTAATTAATAATCTAATTTGCCATTAAAGGAGCAGTGGCAAAATAAAGTGTGGAAGGCATATACTATGGGATACTATGCAATCATTGTAAATAATTTTAACTTTATGAATATCAGCTTGGAAAATCACATAGTTATTGACAAAAATGTAGACCCATTGATTAGTGTGACTGCATTACTGTCAGAACAAAAATAAAAACAAATGAATGAAAGAAGTGTATGCTTGGGTACACATAAAATAGTGTGAATGGTTTCATGCCTACCTGATAATATTGGCTTCCCAGGAAAATGACCTTGGAGTAAGGTAAAAATAGTTATTTTTTTATTACCCGAACTTCTATATTTATTGAAATGTTACAACTATGAATTCTTTTTAAAATAATTTTACTAATATGTAAAATTCTTCTTAAAAATCAAGTAAGAAGGACATTATATGCATGCAGTTTAAAGACATGTTGAAAGAGAGTTTATTAAAGTTTCCTTGCAAATGGGGGAGACAGGGCAGCAGTACAGTTCCATTCTCACTGTGGTCCTTTAAGGTAAATACTGACTCTAACCAAGGGACTAAGAATTATGAATATCCTGTTTCTTACCTGGTTCTTCCTGTAGGCTTATAGAAATGCTCCCTGTACTCCTTAATTGATTTTGAACAAATATCATTTACTTCGTACTGGATTTTCCATTTGTACTATTTAAACCTATTTCTTTTTTCTTTCAAAACAGCAAGGGCGGGGCTCAGGGATAGTTTATTGAATGCTTGGTTTCTTTTTTTTTTTTTTTAAGAAGATGTTGGGGGTAGGAGTTTATTAATTAATTTATTTATTTTTGGCTGTTAGGTCTTTGTATCTGTGCGAGGGCTTTCTCTAGTTGCGGCAAGCGGGGGCCACTCTTCATCGTGGTGCGCGGGCCTCTCACTATCGCGACTTCTTGTTGTGGAGCACAGGCTCCAGACGCGCAGTCTCAGTAGTTGTGGCTCACGGGCCCAGTTGCTCCGCGGCATGTGGGATCCTCCCAGACCAGGGCTCGAACCTGTGTCCCCTGCATTGGCAGGCAGATTCTCAACCACTGCGCCACCAGGGAAGCCCTCTTTTTTGTTTGGAAGACCAATCTTTACTGGTTTTCAGCGTGATTTTACAACCTTTCT
This sequence comes from Stenella coeruleoalba, assembly GCF_951394435.1. Taxonomy (NCBI): domain Eukaryota; kingdom Metazoa; phylum Chordata; class Mammalia; order Artiodactyla; family Delphinidae; genus Stenella; species Stenella coeruleoalba. The sequence goes on along the minus strand of NC_137158.1, from coordinate 15,005,107 downwards.
TTGATCCTCATACTCTCCCTCACTTTCCCCAACCTCGGGAGGTGACTCTTTCATTGTCGTTGAGAAAGCAGAACCTACCCGATGGGACCTCAAAGGGCATTCTATCAGCAAAGCCACAAACGTAATGGTGCCTCCAGTTCCTTCTCCTCCCCTAACTACAGGGAAGTCCTTCCTTCTACCCACAACCAGTCCTTGCATTTATGTCCTGGATCAATCTGATGCCTTCGTGCCTTCAGAAAGGCTTTCTTTCCTCTTTCATCTATTTCCTCTCACTTTTGCATTATCGTATTTTCTCTATTTTCATTATACATGTATGATCAATACCTACCATCTTAAAAAATGATCTCAGCCTCTACATCCTCCTCCAGCTCTTTTCTCCATTTCTCCACTCCATTTCTCCAGTAAGTTTCACAGTCAAGCTTCTTGAAAGTATTGTCTACACATCTATTTCTACTTTGCCTACCTGCATTCACTTCTCAGCTCACCTCCTTCTGGCTTCTGTTACCATGGTTCCTCTAAAACTGCTCTGTCATGGTTACAGACTAACTCCCTGTTGCCAAATCCAAAGAACACCTTTATGTCCTTATCTTTCTTTTCCTTTCAAATAAAGTTATTTATTTATTGTTGAAGTAAAATTGATATGCACTATATATGCTTCAGGTGTATGACACTGTTTTGACATCTGTGTTTATTACAAAGTGATCATCATCAAAAGTCTAGTCACCACCCATCACCATACACTTGACCCTTTTTATCCATTTTGCATACCTCCAACCCCCTTCATTTGTCTGTGAGTTTGTTTTGTTGGTTTACTTGGTTCCGGTTTTCTGTTTGTTTTGTTTTGTTTTTTTAGATTCCACATATGAGCGAAGTCATACTCTTCTCACCTTTCTTGACTGTTTAGCAGCATTTGATAGAGCTCACCACTCCATTCTCCCTGAAACACATACTTTTTCTTTTGGTTTTCTTTTTCTCTCTCTGAAAATTCCTTTTTCATTCCTTTTGCCAGTTTATCTTCCCTTATCCGATGTTTAAGTGTTAAAGTGCCATGTTGCTTAGTTCCTCAGTTCTGTTTCTTGAGCTGCTGTCTATTCTATATATACTCTCCCTGGTCAATCTCATCTGTCCCCATTTCTTTTGAGTGATATTCATATGCTAATATGTCCTAAATTTGGAGCTCCAGTACAGACCCCTATTATTGAGGTCACCTTAGCATTGGACAGCTTCATTTGATGTCAAAGCCACTTCACACATAAGTACTTAAGAGTAAACTCTGATCTTTCCACCCCTCCCCCAAACATCTACTCCAGTATTACATATCCTGGGAATCAGCAAAATCATCCACTGTGTTATTCAAGTGAGAAGCCAGAGAGTCTTCCTTGATTATACCTCAGTACTAGCAATTTTTCTCTATCTCTGCCACCACACAAGACTAAGTAACCATCTATTCTCATAAGGAACATTCAAGAGTCTCCCAGTGGGTTTCCTACTTTTCTTTAACTCTCTCCAATCTATTCTCAAAATAGTAGCTTAAGTGCTCTTTTGAAGATGAAATCAGATCATATTACCCACTGCTTAAAAGTCTTCTTTGGCTTCCCATTGTAATGAGCACAATATCCAACCTTTAGGGTGACCTAAAGACCCTGGGCAATAGCTCCCTGACAATCTCCTCAACTTAATCTCCCTTGTCCACTTTGCTCACTGTGTACAAGCTTAATTGGCCTCATTGCAGTTCATCACACATGTCCTTTCCTATTTCAGAAGCACACACTCTTCCTTTTGCCAGGAATGCTCTCCCCACAAATCCTCATATGGCTTCTCATCACTCCAGTCTCACTTTAAATGGTACATATTCAAAGTAGCCCCTGTCTGTTCTCCCTTACTAATTTTATATTTAGCATTCTTCTTAGTTTGTACTCACATTATTATTTACATGCTTAAGTGCTTATTAACTCTTTCCCTCACTAGACTTAAGATTCATGTCTGTATCATATATCGCTATCTACATAGTGTCAAACATAGTGTCTCACCCAAAACAGGTGGCCAGAAATGTTCATTGACTTATGAATGTAAGATGAGACAGTTAACGGTATTCAGGAGAAGTATCACATGTGTATAAAAGATTTCCACAGTTTTGCATAAATAGTACCTCATTAGAATAGTTATTAATGCCTTTTATAAACACTGCAGTTCAATTGACAAAATATAATCACTTGGAAAGCATAGCGGAGAAGATCAAAGCAAACAATTTCAGACCCCATTAATAGCAGCTCAGTGAATTTTTTCCAGAGTTACTGTATTCTCCTAGCTACCTGTCTTAGATGATAAATGAGCAAGGACTACTCTGGACTGAAGACTACCTCCCATGGCCTCTGGAAATGGGGACAAAATTGTTAGGGCACGTGTAAGGGTAATCCTTCCTTAACTCCCTCCTCCCTCCCACTCTCTTATTTTTCTCCTTTTCTCAAATCTAGGTGAGTCAAAGAAACACTCTTCCCATTGTTTATAACAATAGAGCATGTTCATAGGTCACAAACCCAAATAGAGTCCATATTTGAGCAAGTGCCTGTCTAAGGGTCGTTATTGCCTATCAAGAATGGAAACAGGATGTCTACATTTACAAGACGTTTCTGATGTGTGATTTAGAACAAGGAGGCTTTCAGTAATAGAGGAGAGGAAATGACAAAAACACATTTGACTATTGTTTCAAAGAGACTTGGAGACTCATTAGGTATAAAAAATAAAGGTGAGGGCTTCCCTGGTGGCGCAGTGGTTAAGAGTCCGCCTGCCGATGCAGGGGACACAGGTTCGTGCCCCGGTCCGGGAGGATCCCACATGCATCGGAGCGGCTGGGCCCGTGAGCCATGGCCACTGAGCCTGTGCGTCCGGAGCCTGTGCTCCGCAGCGGGAGAGGCCACAGCAGTGAGAGGTCCGCGTACCGCAAAAAAAATAAATAAATAAAATAAAGGTGAGAGAACTGTTAATGATGATTCTAAGTCTTCAAACTTGAGGCACTAGGAGAATGGCAGAGAGGTTGAAACGCAGGGCTGTAGGAACCTAGTGCTGAACACCTAATGCACGCTTAATATAGACCATTTGATTGCATGTTCTTTAGTTTTACTAAAGTGATATTGCATTCTCTCTCTAGTTGTTATATGAGGAAAGAAAGTCAGGGACATAAACGGTGATGCCCAAAATGAATTCTTAATGTAGGAAGCAAAAATGAGCCTGACTGTCAGGACGGAGAAAAATTTTCCTACTTTAGACACGACACCAAAATTACATTCATGGGGACAAGGAATAAGAGGAAGCTCCACTTGCTGTGTATCTTTAATAAATGCAATGATATCATGTGGCTTATCTTAATGAAAATTAAATTTCACTAAATATGCACTTTATATTAGGGGAAAAACTTAAAAACAAACCATTTGACAAAATGTGAACTGCCTTTCTTTTAGGAGTGTTATAATCTAGTTTTTAGATTTAGCTGAATGTCATAAGATAACTGAAAAATGGTCTATTGATATTACAGCATCAGCAGCAATGTCAGGAAGCTTAAGTCATGAGAAATGAGTTCCTCTCATTACTGCAGCTTTAGAAATTAACACAGACATATCCATTTTTCTACATTACTTCAACATCTGGATTACAGGAAACATTATGATTTGTCTGTTTTGCCAGTAGACACAGCCCATCAGTAATTTAAAACTAATGAAGGAGAAAATTTGAAATATCACAATAGTCTTCCATTTTCAATAATGCCTCTCATAACTTCTAAAAGCAAATTTTCACTTACGTTTTTATTGCATGAAACATATGAATTTATGTGAGATATGCTTATACTGTTATAAAATGTATTTTTATTATGTATAATCTATGGTTGAATTCATAGATTAATTCATGCCTCTAAGATCTCTGTGTCTCAAGTGACTTGGATTCCATTCTTGGAATTTATTACATTTCTCCCAGTTTAAGCCTTAAACTTTGAGCAATTGTATGCTTCCATTTTGCAAGTATTTGAAGACCAAACCACTAAGGAAGTTTTAATGCCCAAGATTATATTAAACTCAGTGTAAGTCCTTGACAATGATGACAGTGGGTTATTCTCTGCAATTCCTTCTCACCAACTTGGTTTTTGTTTCTGGAATCATTGGTGTGGCCTTAGAATTCACTTAGAACTAGGGTGACCATACATTCCCAGTATGTCCTAGAAGTTTCTGTTAATATATCCTATCTGGGATCCTGTTTAGTTAGTGCTTCTTTTCATTCTCAGAAGTGCCTACTTTGGTGATAAGATATATATGGTCACCCTATTGGTAGCTGAAGTTGGGGTTTCTTTGGTCTGAGAGTTGAATTGGAAAGTTCTCAGCCAAGGCAGCCAGTGAAGTGAAAAATGAAGAAATGAGAGCTAAAACTGTACAGGAAAGCTAAGATACAAAAAGCCAACAGGGGAGTCTTTAAGACATAAAAAACCTAACTCTAAATGAAATTAAAGTCAATAGTCCAGAATTTGGTCCCAGAGATGAAAACAAATGCAAAACAGATGGTGTTTTCCATGGTTTTTGGCTAGAAGGAATGCTGCATTTGAGGTCTCTTTTTAAATGACCCTGACGATGTGCCACTCAGGGCTTCATTTTTATTTAAAAGGCAGGGAGTGTTTGTGTGATGTTTGTCTTAAATGCATCATCTCCCTGGTAACTCCAAGTCTTCTTTAAAAGCCTACAAATTTTTTTCTTGTAAAACTCTCTTAGTGGGCCTCATTTTCCAAAGTATTCTGCTATATGTTTATTCAAGTTATAATTTATCACCTTTGTTACATTGTTTAGTTATCCTTGGTCAAAAAAAGCAGAGTTGTCAGAGCTAGGAATGAAGAGCTTCTACCTTATAGAGCTCCCTCTCATTTTGATGTTAATTGTAGGTTGATGAAGATGATCATTTATCTAAATCTAGTGACCTATGCCTGCCTTCAACCCTCCATGTCCTATTTCTAATACCACTTGTTCTTAGCTCATGTAATCAAAGTCCCAGGACTCGTACATAGAGAAGGATATGAGGAACTCTTTCTGAATGCCAGCCCTTGGTATGTTCCTTTGTTTTCATAGTTACTCCCCAAAACTTCAGTTTCCTTCCTTTCTTCTTTTTCTTTCTTCTTTCTTTTTTTTTTTTTTAAATTTTAAGCTTCTGGATTGAATATTTTTCAACCTTATATTGGTTAGGGCAGCTAGAATTAAAAATTTTCTCCTATGACTACAAAACAGGGTCAGAGTTTGTATCCAGTTGTCACACTTTCTTTGTGCTTCTTTGCCCTCACTATTAGCTTGCTTTTTCTGGGACACTCATCAGGTTTTCTCCATTTTGGTTCCTTCACAATTATCCTGTACAAAGAGAATACTCTTTGAAGTGTAGGATATGACATATTCAGTGGGTACAGATTTTTTTTTAATTTCATTTTTTAATTTAAAAATTTTATTGAAGTATAGTGGACTTACATATTATATTTGTTTCAGGTGTATAGCATAGTGCCTCAGTATTTCTACAGATTATACTCCATTAAAAGTTATTACAAGATAATGGCTATATTTCCCTGTGCTATACAGTATATCCTTGTTGCTTAGTTTGTGTCTCTTAATCCTATACGCCTAACTTGCCCCTCCCCCTTCCCTTTCCCTTTTGGAAACCACTAGTTTTCTATATCTGTGAGTCTGTTTGTGCTTTGCTATATACATTCATTTGTATTATTTTTGGGGGGGGGCCACACTGCGTGGCATGTGGGATCTCGGTTTCCCCATCAGGGGTTGAGCCCAAATGGGTACAGATTTTTGATGGCCACTTTTATTTCTAACTCCTCCCATAAATAATATAAATGCTGGAGCTTTTATTTACATACAGCTCTCTCAACCTCTACCCAACAAACAGGTAAATCCTCCTCTCCAAGTCAATAGAACTATTATATGAGTTTTGAGATAATGACAGCTACAACTGAATTTTTGAGTTAATCTTTGAAAGCATGGTTTTATCTGAAGCATAAATGCAAAGTTGTGCCTAGAATATAAAAATAATACAGCAGCTAGAATGAGAAAAATCTTTACATAAATATCCTATTGGTTTAAAATATGTAAACTTTCTAGCTCAAGTTCTAAACCCTCATTCTACCAAATTTCAATAATATGTTTCAACAGAGTGTGGTGAGCTCACTAACTCTGTCTAGGATGTATTACAAATAGAATTTATGAAATTTAGATTTTCTGTCTATTTCCATATGACATTTCTGTAACCAACATTTCATATAAATTTGTCTGTATAAGGATCAATTGAATATACAAATATAATTTCTCAGTTAATGAGAGTAAACACAAGGAAATACAAATTTAGACTAACTGATATTCTTGTTAATTAAAGGTTGGTTAAAGTGTCACAGAAAATTGTGGAGTATTTGTCTTGTACATATAGTATGGTTTTAAATCAGTTTGAGGACAAACAAGAGTAGAAAATATTATATTTTTGTCACCCTGGAAACTGGGTATGGTGGCTTGATAGCTTGAAAATTTACCAGGCCTGTTTCATGAAAGTTACCTAAATCTACCCTGAAGACAAAGATCTTATTTTGCTACTTATTAAACAAATAACTTAATCTCTTATATTTATCTTTTAATTCTGCATATTTACTAGTTAGTACAGCAAGTAGGGAATAAAGAAAAAAATTAGATTTCTATACACCTGCTCTGCAGTGTTTTGTCAAATGCCAGTTTAGTTGCCCTGGCAAAAGGAGAAACTTTATCTGGTGTCCACATAACATACACCAAAATTTTATTTGGTGAAAGATCCGGTCAAGGGTTAATGGTCAAGGAAATATTAACTCAAAATGGAGTAAAGACTTAAACATACTTGGCAGGTTCTGCATTTCTAAGAATTTGTCCATTTCTTCCAGGTTCTCCATTTTATTGGCATACAGTTGCTTGTAGTAATCTCTCATAATCTTTTGTATTTCTGCAGGGTCAGTTGTTACTTCTCCTTTTTCAATTCTAATTCTATTGATTTGAGTCTTCTCCCTTTTTATCTTGATGAGTCTGGCTAATGGTTTATAAATTTTGTTTATCTTCTCAAAGAACCAGCTTTTAGTTTTATTGATCTTTGCTATCGTTTCCTTCATTTATTTCTGATCTGATCTTTATGATTTCTTTCCTTCTGCTAACTTTGGGTTTTTTTTTTGTTCTTCTTTCTCTAATTTCTTTAGGTGCAAGGTTAGGTTGTTTATTTGAGATGTTTCCTGTTTCTTAAGGTAGGATTGTATTGCTATACACTTCCCTCTTAGAACTGCTTTTCCTGCATCCCATAGGTTTTGGGTCGTCGTGTCTCCATTGTCATTTGTTTCTAGGTATTTTTTGATTTCCTTTTTGACTTCTTCAGTGATCACCTCGTTATTAAGTAGTGTATTGTTTAGCCTCCATGTGTTTGTATTTTTTTACAGATCTTTTCCTGTAATTGATATCTAGTCTCATAGTGTTGTGGTCAGAAAAGATACTTGATACAATTTCAATTTTCTTAAATTTACCAAGCCTTGATTTGTGACCCAAGATATGATCTATCCTGGATAATGTTCCATGAGCACTTGAGAAAAATGTGTATTCTGTTGTTTTTGGATGGAATGTCCTATAAATATCAATTAAGTCCATCTTGTTTAATGTATCATTTAAAGCTTGTGTTTCCTTATTTATTTTCATTTTGGATGACCTGTCCATTGGTGAAAGTGGGGTGTTCAAGTCCCCTACTATGAATGTGTTACTGTCAATTTCCCCTTTTATGGCTGTTAGTTTTTGCCTTATGTATTGAGGTGCTCCTATGTTGGGTGCATAAATATTTACAATTGTTATATCTTCTTCTTGGATTGATCCCTTGATCATTATGTAATGTTCTTCTTTGTCTCTTCTAATAGTCTTTATTTTAAAGTCTATTTTTTCTGATATGAGAATTGCTACTCCAGCTTTCTTTTGGTTTCCATTTGCATGGAATATCTTTTTCCATCCCCTCACTTTCAGTCTGTGTGTGTCTCTAGGTCTGAAGTGGGTCTCTTGTAGACAGCATATTTATGGGTCTTGTTTTTGTATCCATTCAGCCAATCTGTGTCTTTTGGTGGGAGCATTTAGTCCATTTGCATTTAAGGTAATTATCGATATGTATGTTCCTATTCCCATTTTCTTAATTGTTTTGGGTTCGTTATTATAGGTCTTTTCCTTCCCTTGTGTTTCTTGTCTAGAGAAGTTCCTTTAGCATTTGTTGTAAAGCTGGTTTGGTGGTGCTGAACTCTCTCAGCTTTTGCTTGTCTGTAAAGGTTTTAATTTCTCCATCAAATCTGAATGAGATCCTTGCTGGGTAGAGTAATCTTGGTTTCAGGTTTTTCTCCTTCATCACTTTCAGTATGTCCTGCCACTCCCTTCTGGCTTGCAGAGTTTCTGCTGAGAGATCAGTTGTTAACCTTATGGGGATTCCCTTGTGTGTTATTTGTTGGTTTTCCCTTCCCTTTTAATATGCTTTCTTTGTATTTAATTTTTGACAGTTTGATTAATATGTGTCTTGGTGTATTTCTCCTTGGATTTATCCTGTATGGGAACCTCTGTGCTTCCTGGACTTGACCTACTATTTCCTTTACCATATTAGGGAAGTTTTCAACTATAATCTCTTCAAATATTTTCTCAGTCCCTTTCTTTCTCTCTTCTTCTTCTGGAACCCCTATAATTCGAATGTTGGTGTGTTTAATGTTATCCCAGAGGTCTCTGAGACTGTCCTTAGTTCTTTTCATTCTTTTTTCTTTATTCTGCTGTGCAGTAGTTATTTCCACTATTTTATCTTCCAGGTCACTTATCTGTTCTTCTGCCTCAGTTATTCTGCTATTGATCCCATCTAGAGTATTTTTACTTTCCTTTATTGTGTTGTTCATCGTTGCTTGTTTCATCTTTAGTTCTTCTAGGTCCTTGTTAAATGTTTCTTGCACTTTCTCTATTCTACTTCCAAGATTTTGGATCATCTTTACTATCATTATTCTGAATTCTTTTTCAGGTAGACTGCCTATTTCCTCTTATTTTTTAGGTCTGGTGGGTTTTTATCTTGCTCCTTCATCTGCTGTGTGTTTTTCTGTCTTCTCATTTTGCTTATCTTACTGTGTTTGGGGTCTCCTTTTTGCAGGCTGCAGGTTCATAGTTCCCGTTGTTTTTGGTGTCTGTCCCCCGTGGCTAAAGTTGGTTCAGTGGGTTGTGTATGCTTCCTGGTGGAGGGGACTTGTGCCTGTGTTCTGGTGGATGAGGCTGGATCTTGTCTTTCTGGTGGGCAGATCCACGTCTGGTGATGTGTTTTGGGGTGTCTCTGTACTTATTATGATTTTAGGCAGCCTCTCTGGTAATGGGTGGGGTTGTGTTCCTGTCTTGCTAGTTGTTTGGCATAGGGTGTCCAGCACTGTAGCTTGCTGGTCGTTGAGTGAAGCTGGGTGCTGGTGTTGAGATGGAGATCTATGGGAAATTTTCACCGTTTGATATTATGTGGAGCTGGGAGGTCTCTTGTGGACCAGTGTCCTGAACTTGGCTCTCCCACCTCAGAGGCACAGCACTGACTCCTGGGTACAGCACCAAGAGCCTTTCATCCACATGGCTCAGAATAAAAGGGAGAAAAAGAAGAACGAAAGAAAGGAAGGAAGGAAGGTAGAAAGAAAAGAAAGAAAGAAAGAGGATAAAAATAAAATAAAGTGAGGTAAAATAAAAAGTTATTAAAATAAAAAATAATTATTAAGAAAAAAATTTTTTTAAAGAAAAAAAAAAGATGGACAGATAGAACCCTAGGACAAATGGTGAAAGCAAATCTATACAGAGAATATCACACACAGAAGCATACACATACACACAAAAAGAGGAAAAGGCGAAAAAATAAATCTTGCTCTCAAAGGCCACGTCCTCAATTTGGGATGATTCATTGTCTATTCAGGTATCCCACAGATGCAGGTACATCAAGTTGATTGTGGAGCTTTAATCCGCTGCTCCTGAGGCTGCTGGGAGAGATTTCCCTTTCTCTTCTTTGTTCTCACAGCTCCCAGGGGCTCGGCTTTGGATTTGGCCCCGCCTCTGCGTGTAGGTCGCCGTAGGGCGTCTGTTCTTTGCTCAGACAGGACTGGGTTAAAGGAGCCGCTGATTCGGGGGCTCTGGCTCACTCAGACCTGGGGGAGGGAGGGGCAAGGCGTGAGGGGCGGGCCTGCGGCGGCAGAGGCCGTCATGACGTTGCATCATCCTGAGGCGCGCCGTGCGTTCTCCCGGGGAAGTTGTTCCTGGATCCCGGGACCCTGGCAGTGGCGGGCTGCACAGGCTCCCGGGAGGGGCGGTGTGGATAATGACCTGTACTTGCACACAGGCTTCTTGGTGGCGGCAGCAGCAGCCATAGTGTCTCATGCCCGTCTCTGGGGTCCGCGCTTTTAGCCGCGGCTCGCGGCCGTCTCTGGAGCTCCTTTAAGCAGCGCTCTGAATCCCCTCTCCTCGCGCACCAGGAAACAAAGAGGGAAGAAAAAGTCTCTTGCCTCTTCGGCAGCTCCAGACCTTTTCCCGGACTCCCTCCCGGCTAGCTGCGGTGCAATAACTCCCTGCAGGCTGTGTTCACGCCGCCAACCCCAGTCCTCTCCCTGCGCTCCGACTGAAGCCCGAGCCTCAGCTCCCAGCCCCGCCCGCCCCCGCGGGTGAGCAGACAAGCCTTTCGGGCTGGTGAGTGCCGGTCGGCACCGATCCTCTGTGCGGGAATCTCCCCGCTTTGCCCTCCGCACCCCTGTGGCTGCACTCTCCTCCGAGGCACCCTATAGGTAAGTTTAAATGCTCAAGTTATAGTTTCAATGAGCTATTAAATGATATAACATTATCTGTCTTTTACATGAGACTATAGGTAAAAATTATTGGAAGATTATTTAAAAGTGGAAGAAAATCTTCAGTGGTCTTGTAGAATCTTTTGGACTTTCTGTCTCCATTGAAGCAGAAAAATATGCACTATCTTAAACTGTCCCCTGGAGAGGAGGTTTTCTCTCTGCCAGAAACTCATGCCATTAATGAAAAGTATTCTTGTCTAACCTCCTGCTATTTCTTTTTCAGGATTTTAATATAGAGTGTATTGACAAATTTTCAGAATAGTGTTCATTTTGTTAATTATACGTGGAGAACAGTGTTTAAGACAAATTGTTCAGGAAGAACTTAATAAAAGGAAGTGTTGAATTTAGTTTTCAGTTACATCCATTTGCTGAGTACAACTAAGGGAGTAATTTTAACTGGTCATTAATTTGAATTGCTCAAGGTCTGCTTTTCATTGAAATAATGAATCTTCGAAACTAATCCTTTGTCCTCTCCACCCCCCCACCCCATGCTCATACAGTCCTTTTTATAGAAGCTGGATAGGGATGTCTTGTTATGAATACTAATTACCATATTAAGTTGTCAAATAGTCACTTCATGTAGAAAGGTTTTGTTATTATTGTCATTATGTGCTTAATCCTAATTTAAATTAATTTTCTCATCCTTTGATAAAAACCAGATGATTAAGTTACAGTTCATTGACTAACTCAAAAATTAAAAAAAAATACTATTACAAAATAGTATTAGCCTCTCATAAAATAAATAGGTCTAAAGTCTTGCAGGAAAAAAAAGAGATCCTAGTATTTATAAACTAAAAGTAGTACTTACTGAAATATAGTCATTAGATCATATCAGAAGTTGGATTCTTTTCCTCATGTTGAATATAATTTATCTTTATTTTAATTTGATAATTATTAAACATGGAACACAATCATCAAAATCAAGTTTTAGATACAATGCCATTCATACCTCTTCAATGAATATTTACAACGTGAAAATTGTTGTCTGTTTGTTAAGTGAGATTTTCACATATATTCATTTTGTGTTATATATATTTGATAGACAAATGGAAGAGCATATCAGCCTGAATTTATATATCCTGCTTCTGAAAATTTATCACATGAATTGTTAACAAAATGAAGCTGATATCTGAATTTTATAAGCCAATGATTCTGGCAAAATCACAGGCTGCTAATTAGAATTTGCAGTCTGGATTTTAGAGTATCACTTTGAATTATATGGTGTTAAAAATATTTTTCATCCCTATTAGATTACTAACCTAAGTAACTTTAATTTAATAACATATAAATCACATCAGGAGTGCCACACATATGTTTAATGCTCTTGTATAAATTCATGTTAACAAGCGTTATTAATTGAATCATTTTGGTTTTTTGGCAAGTCACGTAAGTAAGTGCTTGGTCAAGTACAGAGAACACATTTAAAGACAGGAAGCAAACAGTTGGGATAAGAAGAATTTAAAAAGTGTTTGCAGTGAGATACTTCAGGGATGGGCATGATGCTTTATAAATACATTGTTATGAGAAGATCCAAAAGAGAAAGCACACAATGAAAACCTGAATTTGTAAATAACTGTTCAAGACGATTGGGGCATACTTCAGGGTGCATGTAAGATAAGCATTTGACAGACAAAATTTTATGCCAATAAGTGAAAATGTGAATGTTCAGAGAAAATACAATCCAAACACATGAGGAATTCATTGGTGTCTGTGCTTACCACTTCTATTAGTTTTGCAAGGCTGCCATAGTAAAGTATCACAAGCTGGCTGGCTTAAAAGAACAGAAATTAATTTTTTGAAAGCCAGAAGTCCAAGATCAAGATGTCAACAGAGTTGGCTCCTCCTGAGGACTCTGAGGGAGAATTGGTTCCATGCCTTTCTCCTAGATTTCGTGAGGGCTGGCAGTCTTTGGTGTTCTTTGTCTTATAGATGCATCGCTACAATCTCAGCCTCTGTCTCCAACTGGTGTTCTCTGTTTCTTCACACAAACAGCTCAACGTGATCGGGAAAAACACATACATATGGACTCCTAAATTCATGGCTAAATATAAAGAGGTCCTTAGTGCTGCCCAGAAATCCTACCACTGTTTCCTAATCAAATCACTTTTCTTGACAATGAGTTCACACTTTCTCCTCTTTCCTTAAATCTCCAACTCCACTTGCACCTCCTGACTCTCAGTTAATAACTTTGTTATTTCACTGAGAAAACAAAAGCAGGAAAAAAAGAAAGTTCCATCTCCTATCACTACATGCAGTTACATACTTTTTTATTGTTTCACTTTTTACAGGTTTTTATCTTTATTTTTATTAGTAACATTCATTATATGTGCAAGTTGAAAGACTATTTGGGTAAGAGGAAAAAATGATTATTTATGATCTCATAATTCCAACCTAACCTTATTTCTGGTATTTATATAATTTCTTTCCAGTATGTTTTCTCTGTACTCATCTCCCTCCATCTAGTTATAATTACGTAGTTGGTAATATGTGATAGTCCCCTCCACTTAATATTAAAGAAGAGGATTTCTCTTTATTACCTATTCTCCATAGCCGTCCGTGCCTTATAATGGAGCATTACACCGTGACCATACCATAACTTAATCATTCCATATTTTTGAAATTTAGATTGTTTCATCTTTTTTATGCTATTTTCATGTACCACTGCTGTGAACCCCTTTAAGCATAAATACTTTTCATTATTTAAAATTATTTCTTTAGAGTAGATCAAAAGGATGTATTCATTTAAATACTGTTGACATATGCTATTGAACTATAACATTTTTAAATGGTATTACCAACCTGTACTGCATACATGATACTTATTTGCCATATTTCACCAGTGTTATGAACCATTATTAATTTTTTTGGTAATTTACGGGTAAAAAATGGTGACCTGTTTTTGAAGTATAGTTGACTTACAATATTATATTAGCTTCAGATATACAGCATAGTGATTCAGTATTTTTACAGCTTATACTCCATTAAAACTTATTACAAGATAATGGCTATAATTCCATATGTTATATAAATATCTTTGTTGCTTATCTATTTTATCCATAGTAGTTTGCACCTCTTAATGCATTACTCCTAACATGACCCTCCCCCCTTCCCTCTTCCCACTGGTAAGCACTCGTTTGTTTTCTATATCTGTCAGTCTGTTTCTGTTTAGCTATACACATTTGTATTATTTTTTTAGATTCCACATATTAGTGATATCATATGGCATTTGTCTTTCTCTGACTTATTTCACTAAGTATAATATACTCTAGGTCTATCCACATTGCTGCAAATGGCAGAATTTCATTCTTTTTTTATTAATACTCCATTGTATGTGGGGGGGGGGTATATATGTATACCCACATCTCCTTTTTCCTTTCCTCTGTTTATGGACACTTGGCTTGCTTCCATATCTTGGCTATTGTAAATAATGCTGTTATAAACATTGGGGTGCACGTATCTTTTCGAATAAGTGTTTTCATTACATACCAAGATACCGGATACATACCAAGAATGGAGTTGCTGAGTACTATGGTCATATGGTAGTTCTAGTTTTAGTTTTTTGAGGAAACTCCATACTGTTTTCCACAGTGGCTTCACCAATTTACATTTCTACCAGCAGTGTACAGGGTTCTCTTTTCTCTACATCCTCACCAGTATTTGTTATTTATAGACTTTTTGATGATAGCCAATCTGACAAGTGTGAGATGATATCTCATTGTTGTCTTGATTTACACTTCTTTAATAATTAGTGATATTGAGCATCTTTTCATGTGTCTTTTAGTCATCTGTATGTCTTCTTTAGAAAAATTTTTATTCATGTTTTCTGTGCCATTTTTTGACTAGGTTGTTTGTTTTTTGATATTGAGTTGTATGAGCTGTTTATTTTTCATATTAACCCCTTATTGGTCATATCATTTACAAATATTTTTCCCATTCCATACATTGTGTTTTTGTTTTGTCAGTGGTTTCCTTTAAACTGTAAAAGCTTTTAAGTTCAATTAGGTCCCATTTGTTTATTTTTCCTTTTATTATTTTGCCTTAGGTGACAGATAAAAAAATATTACTATGTTTTATGTCACAGAGTTTTCTGCTGATGTCCTAGGAATTTTTTATCATGTCATACCTTACACTTAGGTCTTTAACCATTTTGAGTTTATTTTTGCACATGGTTTGAGGAAATGTTTTAATCTTATTCTTTTCCATGAGGCTGTCCAGTTTTCCCAGCACCACTTATTGAAGAGACTGTTTTCTCTCCATTGTGTTTCTTGCTTCCTTTGTTGTAGATTAATTGACCATAGGTGTGTGGGTTTATTTCTGGGCTGTCTGTTCTGTTCCATTGATCTATGTGTCTGTTTTTGTGCCAGTAACATGCTGTTTTGGTTACTGTAGCTTTATAGTATAGTATAAAAGTCTGGCAGGGTGATACCTTCAGTTTTGCTCTTTTTTTTCTCAACATTGGTTTGAAATTTCAGGGTCTTTTGTGGTTCAGTATAAATTTTAGTATTATTTGCTGTAGCTGTGAAAAATATCATGGGTATTTGATAGTGATTTCATTAAATCTCTAGATTGACTTTGGTAGTAAGGACATTTTAACAATGTTATTTCTTCCAATTCAAGAACATGGATTCATTCAAGAACATGGATTTCATTTGCTAGTATCACTTTCAAATTCCTTCATCAATGTTTTATAGTTTTCAGATTATAAGTCTTTCACCTCTTTGGTTAATTTTATTTCAAAGTATTCTATTCTTTTTGATGTGATTTTAAATGGGATTTTTTCTTGCTTTCTCTTTCTGATAGTTCATTATTAGTTTATAGAAAAGCAACAGATTTCTGTTATTAATGCTGTATCTGGCATATTTGCTAAATTCATTTATTAGTTCTAGTAATTTTTTGATGGAGACTTTAAGGTTTTCTATATATAGTATCATATTATCTGCAAATAGTGACAGTCTTACTTCTTCCCATCCAATTTGGATGCCTTTTATTTCTTTTTCTAGTTTGACTGCTTTGACTGTGACTTCCACATTCTGTCAAGTAGAAGTGGCAAGAGTGAGTGTCCTTGTCTTGTTCCAGATTTCAGAAGAAAAGTTTTCAGCTTTTCACCATTGAATATTTGATAGCAGTGGGTTTGTCATAAATGGCCTTTACTATGTTGAGATATGTTCTCTCTATACCAACTTTGATGCGAGTTTTTCTTATGAATGGATGTTGAATTTTGTCAAATGCATTTTCTGCATCTATTGATATAATCATGTGATTTTTATTCTTCCTTTTGTTACTGTGGTGTGTCACGTTGATTCATTTGCAGGTATTGAACCATCCTTTCATCCCTGGGATAAATTCCAGTTGATCATGGGGTATGATCCTTTTTATATATTGTTGAATTTGGCTTGCTAACATTTTGTTGAGGGGTTTTTTGCATCTATATTCTTCAGAGATATTGGCCGGTAATTTTCTTTTTTTGTTGTATATTTGTATGGTTTTGGTATCAGGATAGTGGTGGTCACATAGAATGAATTTGGGAGTGTTCCCTCCTCTTCAATTTTTTGGAAAATTTTGATAAAGATAGGTGTTAGTTCTTCTTTATATGTTTGGTAGAATTCCGTGTGAAGCTGTATGATCCTGTAGTTTCGTTTGCTGGGAGTTGTTTTTTTTTTTTTTTAAATTACAAATTCAATTTCACTACTTGTGATTGGTTTGTTCAGATTGAATCAGGAATAACTAGACAATCTTGGCAGGTTGTATATTTCTAGAAATTTGTCCATTTGTTCTAGATTGTCCAATTTGTTGGCATGTAACTGTTTGTCATATTTTCTTATGATTTTTTGTATTTCTGGCATCAGTTTTTATTTTTCCTCTTTCATTTCTTATTTTGTTTATTTGGGTCCCCTCTCTTTTCTTCTTGGTGAGCCTAGCTAAACACTTATCAGTTTTGTTTATCCTTTTAAAAAATCAGCTCTTGGTTTCAATGATCTTTTCTATTGTTTTTTTAATCTCTATTTTATTTATGTCCTCTCTGATACTTATTTTCCCCTTTCTTCTGCTGACTGTGCACTAGTGCACATCTGGTTTAACCTATGTTGTTCTTACTGCTCTCCTTGCTTTCCTCTCATCCTTAATTTTCCTACCCTATCAGTTCATTCCCAATGACGTGTTTACAAATTACTAACAATCACCTAAAAATCCACATATGCTCTTTGATCTCGTCTCACACCATCTACTTGTTTTATTTCTCAGATCCCATTTAAACTGAAACACTCTGAAGAGCTGCCTATACTTGTTGCTTCCATTATTTCCTATCTTATTCTCTTTTGAACCTACTCCACTCAGGATTTCATCTCAACCATTCCATTGAAACTGCCCTTGTCAAGCTGATCAGTAACCTCCAAATTACCAAATCCAGTAATCCCTTCTCAGTATTTATCTTAGATTACATATCAGTAGCATTTGAGGAAGAAGTTGATCGCATCTTCCTCTTCGAAACTGTTTCTTCATTGGATTCCGGGACACACACTCTCCCTGTTTGTCTCCTACCTCTCTGGCTACTTTTTCCTCATCTTTCTGGCCTCTTAATGTTGCAGTGCTTTAAACACCAATCATATGCTGATGACTCTAGTATATTTATCTCTAATCTTGATCTCTTCCTTGAATATCAGTCAGGCTCATGAAATGCCTGTTTGTCAATTCTTTGTGAACATTTAACAGCCTCTCCTCAATCTTAATTTGATGAATAATACTTTTGATTCCATCCCTACCCTCCTGTAACACACACACATCAGCTCTTCCTATAGTCTTCCAATGTCACCAAATGGCAACTGTGTCTACCAGTTGTTCTGGCCAGAAATGTTAGTGTCATCTTTGACTCCTCTCTTTATCTGTCACCATGGCAGATCCTTTCTGCTCTACCTTCTGAATGTATCTGGAATCTATCCTAGTCTATGCCACCATTACCATTTGCCTGGATTATTCCAGTAGCTTCCAATGGTCTCCTTATTACTACTCTTGCAAAAGGTAGACATTTTCTAAAACTCATACTGAATAAAAATTTTCCATCTGCTTCTTATTCACTTAAAACCTGAAGTCTTTACTATGAGCTGAAAGACCTACATGGTCTGGCCCACTAAAAACTCTCTTAACCTCATTTCCACTCCCACCACGCTGTACCAAGAAAAAATCAATCATGTCTCATCTCAGGGTTTATGGATTTTCTCATTTTCTGTCTGTAATGTTCTTACCCTGGATGTCTGTGTGATTAGTTCCTTTACATCCTTTGTATATTTACTTCCATGTCTCTTTATCAAGAAACATTTATTGCAACCCCTCAATCCCTTTTACCTGGCTTATTTCTCTTTATAGGATTTGTTACTAACATATTCTGTATTAAGTTTTTTGTTCTTTTGTTGTTTATTGTATAACTTCCCATTCTAGAAGGTAAGCTGCTGAAAATAGGACCTTTGCCTGTTGTGTTCACCGATGTGTCCCCAAAAGCCTAGAATAGTGCTTGGCCATAGCAAATGTTCAATAAGTGTGTGTCGAATTAAGGAAAGTTGGTTCCTGGGTTGTCCTTTAAACTTAAGACACAGAACCTCTTATGGTGGTATCAAGGGTCTGCATTGTTAACAAGGCCTTCTAGTGTGACAGTTACTGTTCTGGATTTTTAAAACAGTTGTAATGTGAAATCAAAGTGGTATATGAGGTAACAGAACTTTAAAAAAGAGGAAATTTTAAATGTATTCAGCAGCAGTGGCATGTATATTGATTAGATAGTTGAGGTTAATGAGGAAGTACATTCTTAATTATTATCGAGTTTAACTTTATAAGAAATATTTTCTACTCTCTTGTAGTCCACGCAAAATGCCAAAGAAATTTGAGTTATATCTTGCGTGAAGAAATCAGAATTCGCTGCTTTTAGACCAAGTATCTTTGTTTTCTATGAGCTTTCTTTTACTGTAGGGAAAATATTAAATAAATCCACTGATAAAATATTTTAAAAGAAAATATTAAAATTTAATAATTAAAAATTTAAAAATGAATTCTAAATTTTATATATTTTAGAGGAATATGGTGTCTGTGTATTCTCTGACATATCTTAAATTTTTCTGTGATTCTGCAGTATGATTCTGACAAAGTGGTAACAGTGCTATATTTAAATATCTCTAAATTCTTTATAATATTCAAAATGGATAAGGTGTCCTTATTTTGATCCATAGATAAATTATGGAAACAAAATAGAGTCATTATTCTAAATTAAGCAACATGAAACAGAGAAGATATCAGGAGACCACTGTGAATCCAGTGATCTGTCCCAGCAAATAGTATGTTTTTCAGATTTTTCTGTTCCTAATGGCTCATCAGGCAGTATTTAAAAAAATGAATTGATGGGCTTCCCTGGTGGCGCAATGGTTGAGAGTCCGCCTGCTGATGCAGGGGACACGGGTTCGTGCCCCGGTCCGGGAAGATCCCACATGCCGCGGAGCGTCTGGGCCCGTGAGCCATGGCCGCTGAGCCTGTGCGTCCGGAGCCTGTGCTCCACAATGGGAGAGGCCACAACAGTGAGAGGTCCGCATATCGCAAAAAAAAAAAAAAAAAAAAAAAAGAATTGAGTTGTAGTGTATAAACAATAGAGCTTCCTGTCAGTCATAAAGACACTCTTCAGAGAGAAATGAGATGTGCAGTTCTATCTTTTCTCAGCGATAACAGATGACACATACATTTTGGTTCACATTTTCCAACCATAATCTCCAAAGCAAGAAACTTTATTGAGAATATGTGAGTTCCATGATCTTAAAATAACCTTTGGCCTCAAATCTGCAAATGACATTAAAGTCATTACTTTTCTTGGGGCTGTGCTTACAAGTAGAGTGGTTAAAAT
The DNA here is from genome assembly GCF_951394435.1 of Stenella coeruleoalba. Classification (NCBI taxonomy): domain Eukaryota; kingdom Metazoa; phylum Chordata; class Mammalia; order Artiodactyla; family Delphinidae; genus Stenella; species Stenella coeruleoalba. The sequence goes on along the minus strand of NC_137158.1, from coordinate 14,985,344 downwards.
ATAGACCTGTAATTATCATGATTTTGGTAATTGGCAAATCTAGGCAAGAGGATGCTAAGCCATAAAGGAGGACTAGAGAAATCTCAGACATTGCTTTCATTTTCATCCTTGATGTGATTTGAATCATTCTTTAAAAAACAAATTTTATAATCGTGTCTTTTCCTCTAACACATCCTTGTGCATGGTGATGTTGGTTCATAGTGGTTTGAGAGTCAGGGCTTGGGAGTCAGAGACTTAGGTTTAGTTTCTGCTCTACCAATTAGCCCAGTTAGATGAAGTGACCTGCAGAAAGTCTCCTAATTTCTTACATTCAGTTAACACATCTAAATGTTAGGGTACTAACAGAATTTACTAGGGTAGTGATGTCAAAAAATGGCCCCAGACTCTCCCTTCCCCCAGGGAGACATGGATTCAACAACAATACACAGACCAATTCCTTTTGTGAGAAATCCAGATGCTAGTTAATAGAATCCTGCAGTTGCACCCCATATGAGTGCAAAACCAGCCACATCAAAGCCAATAGGAAAATTCGTGGCAATCACTTGCCATAGTACCTCTCTCTTCCCAGCTCAGGGCAGTGTGATCATGAGAAAACTCTCAGCTTCTGGCATCTCCCTGTGTAGGGAAAGAAAAGACTGAAATATACATCGAACTTGCAGACTTTTCAGAGGGCTGCCTGAGGGACTGATTTTAATCTTGCCTGAATCTAAATGCTGACAGGAAAGGGCAACAAATTTGGGGTCACTGAAAACAGAGGCACACACTCACTTGCCATGGTCACTTCCCCCAGCTCATCATGGAATAAGTAGAAGAACCCCCCTGCAACTCCCAGCTTCTCCTTGGGGAGAGAAAGAGTTGGATCATTTGTCCAACATTCTGGCTTTTTGAGGAGCTACCCCAAAGGGACTGGTTTCTGTCTCACCTGTGTTGGAATCTTGTTGGGAGTTGGTATAATCTCAGTGCTTAGGAGTCCCTGAGAACAAAAGATAGCTGAGCGTTTTGCTGCTGCTCCAGAGAATACACGGTACAGCAGACAGAGGGTGATAGAGCTTGACAGTCTTCCTCTTGGGGGGAAGAGAAGAGTGGGGCCAGCATTAAACATTCCAGCTTTTCACTTTCTACCATAGACTTTCTTCACCTGCAAACCCATCCTTATTCTGAACCAGCATTCCTAAAGCTAACTCTGATTATGTTCTTTCCTTGTTTAGAGATTTCTTTTATATTCATGTTGCCAAAGATAAAGCATGCATTTCTTAACGTTGCCTCTAAAGTTTGTTCTGTTCATCTGGCTAAATTTCCAATCTCCCTCCTCTCCATCGCTGCTACCCTGTGCTCCAAAGAGAGTAGCTCCTTATTCGCTACATCTGCCTGTGTTTTTTTAAAACGACTTCTTGGTACACATTCTTAAAAAATTTGCTTCCTGCCTTCTTTACCTGGAAGAAGCTGCCAATCTGTTAAGCTCAGACATTCCCTTTTCTTTGAATCTTTCTCAAGTCGCCAGCATCAGTCACTAAATACATGTTTCCAGATTTCTCTGTTCCTGTCTATATAATAGCACTTACTGCATTGCATTGTAATTGCTAGTTTTTGTATTCTGACTGGTCTTTGAATTTAGGGCAGACTGTATCTTATGTTTAAAAGAGACCTAGTACCTAGCACCATGCTTGACACATAAGAAACACTAACTAAATGTAGCCTGGATTAATGAACATCATAAATTGGTGTGAACAAAAGATCAAGTAATGATTTTCTGAAAACAAAAACAAAACAAAACACTCCAAGTGTCTTTATGTAAAACTAGGGGAAGCTGTTGTTAATGAAAAAGTGTTGCCTGCCACATCATTAAAAAACCAGAAGATGTTGCAGCCATCAAGCCATCACATTTCAGCCACCCTAATGGTGAGCCTTGAGGGAACTCAGGGTAGAAACAGGATGCCCACCATCAAGCCGTCAGTCACTACAGCCATGCCCCCAACAGTCCACCCAGGATGAGACAGCATAGGATACTGGCCCCAGATAGCTGAGGTGCACATCAAAGGAATGATTTCAGTGAGCCCAGACTCTTGCATTTTCACATACATAGAAAAGCATTAAACTCCTTAACTTGAGATATCTGGTTTTCTTTAACAGTAATCTTTTGATGTTTCAACTACCTGGTCTTCATTGCGAAGACTCCTATAGATCCTGCCTTCTCCCATACCTCTTTGGAGTGGTCCCTCAGAGAGATCTTAGAGTACTGTCTCCCGGGCTTGAAGTCCTCAAATAATCCACCAAATAAAACAAAACTCTCAGCTTTTAGATTGTGCATTTTTTTCAGTCAACACTGTGAGACAAATGATTATTAAAGGAAGCATATTTGAGTTGATGTGGCAGTGAAAACAACAGTTCAAAGATTTGATGTTCCTTGTCAGGAAGGTCCGTTACCTCTCCTTAGGTGGCACACACAGATGAATAGAATGGTATCCGTGTTCTCAAGACATTACAATCTGTAAGGAAAAACAGTTATGTGAACAGTTTGGTGGAATAAGGGAGTACAAAAGCTATGACAGGTGTGTATACTGGATATGTATAAAATGGGTGTGGTGAGTTCTTTATGAGGTTAGATAAGGCCTCCTAGAGGAAGTAATTAAATTAAATTAAAAATGTAACCTTTTTGAGAAAAAAAGGCAAATATTAATACCAGAACTTGTAAAATGTCAAATGGGTAATGAATGAAGTAGAGCCTTGGTTTTTGCATTCCTCTTGTAAGCCAGTTGGACATGTTGTATTCATGTGTATTTATGTATATTCAAAACCTGTATTCTAACTGAAAATTTTATTTATTACTAATTGGTGTGTATTGTTGATTTTGTTAAGCAACCATATTGAATTTACACAAGAGGAGAAATTGAAATATTTCATTATAAGCATTGATCTAATTATGTTGCGAAGAGATCAAAGCATGGAGTCAGGTGAAGTGATAGAGCTCCTGTTGGGCCTGGCATCCTTTTACAGAAAGCTCAGGCTTTGTTCTTATTCCCATGTTCTTTAGGAATGTGATCAAAGGTATTTAGATCTCTCAGGCCACACAGTTTGAAATTGACAGTCACCTCAAAGAACAGACTCTGAATCGTCTATGGGGACATCATCAGAATAACAGCAGTCAATTATTTTTCTAAGTTAAACAAATATCTCTGATAACAATCATTAAAATTCAAACAGATAATTAATAATTATACTCTGTAGCTTAGTCCCATTGAGAGAAAATTAATTTACACGCTAACAGTATTTTTACTAGTTATTTGTTGCAATTTTGATACACAGTGAGGCTAAGATGTCCATATGCATTTGATATTGAATTTTTTCCCCAAAGGGTACATTTGCTTAAGGAGAAAAGTAATCATTATACATATTGAAAATCATATGGTTTTGAACTTTACTAATGTCTGGATAAGACAAGTTCCCAAAACTTATTTGTCTTCTCTGTTAGGAGTGTCTTAGCTATTATTAGGATTTCATACATTCATATTAACTCTATAATCGGCTGTTGAAGTTTCTTTAAAACTTCGTAAGATTTTTATTGGAGTTGCAATTAATCTATACATTAAAGAGAACTGAAATTTTTTGTCAGTTGATGAACATTGTATACGTCTCTATTTGTCTGTTATTTGTCTCAATGAGGTTTTAAATTTTCCTGCAGAAAGGTCTTATAAAATTCTTGTTAAATTTATTCCTAGGTATCTATTTGTATTGTTGTTATTGTTATTACTGTAAGTAGTGTCTCGACCTACTTCATTCTCACTCTGGAAAAACCTGCCCAAGATGTTTTTAGCATCATTACTTTTAATTACAATAAGAACTGGAATTAAGTGTTGACCAGAGAAAGCATAAATAATGCTGTATCCATATGATGGGATATTGTAGATAGTTTAAATTGAGTGAAAAACAGTATATACAAGAATACAAGTGAATCTTAGAAATAAAGTGCTTTTTGGAAAAAAAAAAGAATTTCAGAGGACTACATGTACACTCAAAAAGAAACAGATTGAATACATAATGCCATAGCAACATTCACATATATGGTAAAAGTGTTTTAACAAACAGAATGATAAGCTCAAGATTAATGATAACAATTACCTTTGGGAACAGTAAAATGGAGGATAGGTAGGATTAGGGAGGAACAAAAAGTAGCTTCAAAGGGGGAGATAATATTTTAGTCTTAGATTTGGATGGTGGTTCTTATATGTTCACTTTATTTTTATACTTCATTAGTCTCATATATCTTACCTTCATTATTTTGTATGCATTAAATATTAGATATTGTTTTTTAAGGAATAGGAATAGCTCAGGCTTTTCAAAACGGTTAGGAATTCACAAATAAATAACAGATCACTAAAAATTACTGTAAATCCTTTTAGTATTAACTTGTAATCCTCTTATACAAGGCCTGTGAACACGAAATCCTTAAAAGAGGCTTTTATGAGCTTCATATGTAGCCTAAGACATAACAAGAAATATGTTTTCTTAATATATTAAATTGTTTCTGTGATTGCAAATATGATACTCTTTGAAATAAAATATGGCAACATATTATTAGAATATCAATATTGTAATATTACTTCAGGTCTTTACAAAACTATCATTTTATTCAATGAGGCCTACTCTGACTACCCTATTTATTACTGTAAACTTCTCTCCCAGCCCCCTAACCTTGATCTTCTTTTTCTTTCTTATTCATAACACTGCACATCTTTGATCATATTGTTTAGCTTACTTATGATATTTATTGTTTAATATCTATTTCCTCTCACTAGAAGGCAGTATGGAAGCGAGCTTCTGAAATGGTCCTCTATGCATTACCTCTTCTGATAGTTGTGTCTTGGTGTACTACTTACCCACTTTGAATCATGGATGGCCTTTGTGACAAATAGAATACTCTAGAAGTGGTTTTGTATGACTCCCAGTACTAGGTCATAAAAACATTTCAGTTTCTAACTTGTCCTCTCTCGGATCATTTACTCTGGCGAAATCCATCTGTCATATCATGGGGACATTCAAGTAGCCTTGTGGAAAGAGTTACCAAGGGATGAGCTGAGGCTTCTTGCCAGCAAACAGAAAAAAACTTGCCAGCCATTTGAGTGATCCACTTTGAAAGTAGATTTTTCCAACCCCAGTTATGCCTTCAGATGACAGCATCTGGCCCCCATTTTGACCACAACCTTAAGAGAGACACTTAAGCAGAATCACCCAGGTCACCCATAAATACTTGACCCACAGAAACTATCAGAGATAATAAATGGTTATTTTTTAAGCCAGGAAATTATGATTTAAAAATAAAGCCATAAATGTGATTATAAAATCCTCTGTTAAAACCTCAGAAAGCTATGAGGTGGTAACTCAAAGAACCATTCAGTTAAAACAGTTGGGCTTTGTTCTCACAGCCTCAGCTTAACCCGAAGGTAGAAAATATGCTATCTTGAAGATGCTTATGGGTGTAGCTTTGTCAAGTGAAATGAACCCCAATATAATTCACAAGGGACCAAAGAAATTTGGTGAGAGTTTTACAGACAGAAACACAGCCAGCTTAATCTGCAAGGGGCAGAGACAGTACAGAATAAAAAGAGAAATTTGGATCCTCAATCATTTTACATACAGGAAGCAAACTGATAAAATTGCTTAGCTGTAAACACATGCCACATTTCTTGACAAAGAAGAATGATTGGAAAGGCAGAACTAAGGGCCCAGAGTATGGAGGCTATTGGGACTGGCCTTCAGTCCTAATGAAGGAACTGACAACATGTGCCTTGTGGGATTTCAGAATTGCTGTGGACCAGTGAATTTTATATGCCTCCCATTGTTTTAATTTTTCAATGAGAACGTTTACAGTGGTTATCCTTTGCCTTTCCCAAAAATTGTTTGTTGGGACTCTGGTGGATAGATACCTTGTCTATTTAGTTCACAGGTCTTCATATTGAGAACTCAGAACTGGATCCATGGAGCTTCATTTGCACCTGACTTGATTTAGATGGTAAGTTGCTACCTCCCCAAGACAGCTGTTTGTCTCCTCACTGAATGTAAAAGTACTTTAAAGTTCTTTTACTGCCATCAATGTCAAGGTTAATGGCTAAAATTCACCATTGACTGTTGCTGTAAGGGAGTGAGACCTTTGAGGGGCTTGGGGGGAAATGACCACTTTGTATATGAGAGGAATATGAATCATTGCAAGCCAGGGAGCACACTGAGATACCTAGTCTACAAATTTGCTCACACTATTCTTCATATTCTCGTCATCATGCTTTGTGGAATCCCACCCAAACTGAATCATGGCTGGCCTATGTAACCAATAGGGTGTTATTAAAACAACAGATGGTGTGTGACTTCTAACGTAGGCAAGTAATGTCGTTTTGTTTGCCAATTTTAATCTCAGGTGCCTAGAAGAGTTCCTGGTACATAGCAGACGTTCAATAGATATTTACTGTAATAAAGGATAAATACTGATGACATACATTTTGGTCATTATAATAAATTATTTTGAAATAATTTGTATTTTGTTACTCTTTGTTCATGCTATCTGTGAATTTTAGCCATTACGCTTGACTTTGATGGCAGTAAGAGAACTTTCAAGTTCTTTTACATTCAGTGAGGAGACAAACAGCTCTCTTGGGGAGGTAGAATCTACCTCTGTATCATCAGCACAACGTACTTTCTAATATACAATCATCTCTTCTGTTTTCAGCTACCACTTGTGTATATCTAACTCCTATCACTTACTGCAACACTGAAGCCTTCTGTCTTCTTGAATTATCTTACTTGACTATGTGGTATTGAGATACAGACTTTTTTATATACAACTGCATTGTGGGTTCAGCTGCTATTCCTGGCAGCCAACCATTGAGCATTTACCATGTGTCATATGTTGTCATATTTAATCCTTACAGTTCTATGAGTCAGTGCTGTTAACTCCATAGTAAGAAATGGAGGAAAATGAGGAAAATGGGGCATAAAGAAGTTTAAGAGATTGACAGTAAGAGACAGAATTTGAACTAAGGCAATTAGACTTGGAAGACTATGTTCAGTCAACATCAGTTCACTGTGCTATCCTGCCTCAGATTTCAAGTCTAACACCTGATTTCAGATGAAAGGCCTTTAAATGCAATGAAAACAAGAAGGGTCCCCGAGGCATACTTGTTGACTTCTGTACTCAAAATGTAATTGTCTTTCATATCCATTAGCATGTTCTGAAGAGGAAACTTTGACTTTTAAATAGAATACCTGCTAATATTTTACAAAAATGCATATTTATTTTAATACTACATATAGTCAATGAAAAAATTAATCCTAATGGGCCAATTAACTGAATAAATTTCTCAGTTTTTACTCATAAATATATACCAAAAGAGCTTAGCTTTTATAGAGATACCAACTTGCCTGGATAGTAGTTAGTTTTAATAATGTTGCCATGATCAGAATCAAGGGCCAAACCAAGCCTTTGCTATATAGCTACAGAGCCCAGTAAGAGAGGATTTATAAAATCTTTCACTAACAAAAGCTTTTACTAATCCCAGTCAACAAACTGATTTAGTACGCAGATTAAATAAGAAAACAAACGACAAAACCAATCTTGACTTCCAGATGGTTGGTCATTGAATATTGTGAGCAACCTGGTTTAGTTTATACGTCTAGACTTAAGAGGCAGTCTGATTTATTGAGCAAAGTCATCAGATTTCATCTACTAATTTTCTGTAGATCACAGTTATATTTACTAAGTTAGGCCTTAATAACTACCACATTAGAAAAACAAAACACGACAAAACAAAATTTCAGTGACTTTAGAAAGGATTATTTCTTCTGTGAGTTTCATGTCCCACATAGGGAGTTATGCGGAGCTCTGAATGACAGAATCTCTCAGTGACCCAGGTTGATGGAGACTTCATCTCCTGTGGGTGCAACATTTGGACACATGATTCAGGAGCTATCATAGAAAGGAAGAGGGATTCAGATGGCACACTAACGCTTACCTGCCTGACCTCATTAGAAACACATGGCACTAGTACAAAGGAAATATAGACACACACGTGCATGTTTTATATTGATCTATCTGAATTCATTAATCTTGTCTTCTTTTGGCTGTGTCTTTCTGGTAAATTCATCTAATGAATTTAGATTTGTGTTATTTTTAGATTTTAGATTTGTGTTATTTTTCTTCTGCGATCTCCAGTTGTTTTTTTAATAGATTTTAATTTGTTAAATTGTCCACATTTTAATTTATTTTTTCAACCTTTCCTTTATTTTCTTGAACGTATCAATAACAATCATTTTAAAAGTCTTCAACAATAGTGAAAATATCTGGATCACCAGTGGTGTGCTCCCATTGTTTATTTTCTCTCTGCTGCTTTTGTCTTGCTAAGTAATTTTTTATTTAATGTTAGACATTGAGGATAAAAATCTATAGAGGTTTCTGATTATGTTTTCTCCTTCCAGAGAGATTCTCTGTGTCTCTTGGACAGAGGGATAGGTAGCTGATTATCCATCAACTAACTTCAACTAGGTACTGGGTACAGTCAGTGCCACATTGCAGCTCTGAAAAAAATCCATCCTCTGTCAAGCTCGCACCTGTCCCTATGGGGTTTTCAAGTAGGAGTCTGGTGTACTTTATGTAGTTCATCTCCCTAGTTAAGGAGCCAAACTCTAATTTTTGTCTTATGAATCGTTTACTTTTCAGAGGCTTTTTCTTTTAGGATTTTAGCCTGCTGACCCGGTTTTGGTCATACTAGCTACATGCTTGAGGCTCTCTAAATCTCTGTTTCTGCTTTCTAAATCTCTGCTTCCACATAGCAACCAGAGTTTTCACTGGATTTTTTGCCTCCTGTCAATGTAAGAATCATCAAAAGATCCCAAATAAAAGCAGCTGCAGAAGCAGCTTACTTTTTCAATATTCTTCTATCTCTAGAGTCTTAGCCCTTCTATTTTTCTGCCTCAGAAGCTTCTTGCTACCTTCAGGCAAATGAATGCTATATTTTATTTTGCCTTCCTAGTTGTTAGAAACACTAGTCTGCTGCTCAGCTGTTCCATCACTTCCCAAAATAGAAGTCCTAGGGAAACATATGAAATATTTGGTAAGCACGAGCTATCTCTGGCACTGTCCGATAAATTTTCCTTCCTCTCTCATATAGAAAACAGACAACTCCTCTTTGTTCAGTAACTCCCAATGTTCCATCAAGTCACTGAATCGAACTCAAATCCATGATCTCCAAGATACATACAGTTGCATTATGAGTCATCTTGAGCTGGAAATGTATGAAAAAGTTACCCATGCACTGTATGCATCAGGTTACAAAAATGCAGTAGGAACAGGATAAGGGTAATAAACAGTCCCACTGGGAATAAAGAAGACTGGGTGGCGCATAGCCGTCACTAGTCTATAAGCAATTCTGGAATCCCATTTGACAAATATTTTAAGACCTCCTACTCGGAGAAGGCAGAGGTTCTTTGATGAAGTTTCTGGTTCCGCTCTGGAAGACTTCTTATATCTATTATTCTCCCTATTCTTTGGTTCTGCCTTCTGGAGTGTTTCTTCTTTTCTGTTATTCTTGACTTATCTGAAATAAGAATTGGAAGCTATGCCAAATAAAAAGCTTTCTTAACTCATTTTCCCTCCATAGTCTTGAGGATCCACAGCTTTTTCTTGTTTGTTAATTTAAGTCTGGAACAATCCAAGGTGTTTTGCAGTCCAAGCTTGTGATAAGCATTCCTTTGAAAATGCAGTAAGCTTCTGATTTATTTGCTTCCAGACAGTTCCATGAGTCATGATTCTGGAGTCTGCTTTAATGTTTTGTTTTCTTCTTTCATGTGTTTCTCTTCAAATACTGGAAGCTCTCTTGAGGTTCTCCAGAACATGTGTGTCAGCCACACCTGTAATCTAATCTTTTCCCCATTTTATTTTATCTAATAGAAAATGGATACATACCGGCCTTTGTCTCTAAGGCAGTTTTAATCCATTCTCTTACTGTCTGAGTCTGTCAGTTTTTCCAGTCATGTAAGGCCCAGATTTCTGCTTAAAAACTGACTAATTCTTCCTGTGATAGTCACTTTCTTAAAGTATATTGTCAAACACAACCAATTATAATATACATTATTTCCCTGGAACTACTGTCAGTTGCAAATTGACTCATGTACACACAGGGTAAGAAAAGACTGAATAAAGAGGCAGACCAGATTGGTAGGTGGCAGTTTAATAAGCAAGGGAACTTACTCATGAGGCCTGTCTTGGGCAGCTGCAAAAGGAGTAAATCTGTGCACCCACTTCCAGAATCTTACAGCTTATATAGAGGCTTTAACTGGGTTCAGTCATGTGTACCACTCAGATGGTCTCAACAACATAGTGCTCTTTCAAGACTGTGTCCTTAAAAATGGCTCCCACTGTGGGAATGGTGGGCAGAATATATATTCCAAAGACTGGGGTGGGGGTATGAGGAGCCTCTGATTGCCCAGATCCAGCTCACGTCCTATAGACGACCTCCTGTGACAGCTACAAGTTTAGTAGTACATCATCTTTCTCTTACTTCATCAGCATTAACAAATATATGGCCTATGCATAACCCTGTCTCCATCTTTCCAGCTCCTGATGTTGGTTACCTTGCCTATGACCGTAGGTCAATGTCAAAGAGTTTAGGTTTTGTTACACCAGAAACACATTTCATGTTATATGTGTTGGATAAAATAATGTTAACTGCCACAACAGACAGACTGCAGAATCTCAGTTGTTCAATAGAACAACTTTTTTTTTTCTTACTTACATTTCTTTTCCAATCAAGTGGGCAGGAGAAGGCACTCTACAAGTCACTCAGGGACCCAGGTTGCTTGAGGGGCCACAGCGTGGTAGGTTACTACAGGAGGAGTAGACATAGGAGGCACATTGATCTTAAGAGCTCAGCTGAGAAGTAATGTAACACTTTCATTCACAGTCCATTGACTAGAACTAGTCACAAGGCTCTAAACTAAGTGCAAGGGAATCTGGGAGAAATTGAGAAGCACACAGAACAAAAGAATGTAGATGAGATAAACTTTTAGGTCCTCCTAGCTCCAAAGTTTTATGAATCTCTGCTTAAACAATAATCTGTGCTTTAACAGGTTCTGTACAGACAATATCTTCAGAATATTAGAGGAAACATGATTTGTCCAATACAGATCACCTATTCCATTTTAGAGCAATGAAAAGTCCCCCTCTCCCACACCCCACCCTCCCCGCAAAATCCCACACAATTCTATCACATACTGAGCATTTACTCTAAATATTTAGATTGCACTTTTCTAACAGGTACTGCTTACACAGACAGTGAAGCGGTTAGATTAAGAGCAAATGAAACAAAATGGCCAACTATTTTCCCCACATTTTTGAAAAAACTGCTAGGTAACAACTAATATAATAGAATTTCTATGAATTCAGGGACTGAAATTTCTTCATTAAACCTCTTGATTGTGTTTACATTTTAATCAAAATTGTTCATTTTGAGGAAAGAGTAAGATTGATTACTACTGTTATAAGGAAGGCTAATTTAAATATCCTTTATTTCTATTTTCAGGTGTTATGTTGATATAAAAGAACATTATTTTCTCACTTAAAATGCAACTTTTTGTATTTCTCTACAGAAAGAAGGCAATCATTTTATATTCTCTAGCTGGTGTCTTTAACTGTGTTTACTTTGTATTTCTTAAGATGGTAAATTTTTTTCTATGTAGCTTAAGTGTTTAGGGATAAAAATGGGAGAGAAAGGAAACTTTCCTCCTAGTGTTTTATGCAATTTGTACAATTTGGGTTCTGGGACAAAGGGGGCAATTTCCAGATTGATTAATTGATTGTGTGACTGAAATATTACCTACAAGGAAAAAACAAATTCATTTCTAAATGAATAAGAACAAAATCTAAGTGCAATATTTTTTTCTGGAAATGGGACACAGTGATTGTTATGAATAATACTATTATTTGTTTAGAAATATTTTTAAAACATAGAAATTCCTAAGTGTATAGTTTTGTAAGTCATTTGCCAAAGTTGAATAATTACTTTATTAAAGGGGAAGCCCAAGATAGTGGATGTGCGCGTCACCTACAGAATGAAGTCCAGATAACTCAGCAGGACGCATTCTGGCTAGTCTCCCTCCCCAGCCCCATTTCCAGTTTCTCATCAGACCCAGCTTTGTGTGCTAGCATTACTAAATAGCTTGCACTTCTGCCAAAATGCCATACTACATCAGAACTCCATGATAATGTCTGCCTGGCACTGTTTTCTGTCTTTTTTTCTTTTTTTTCTTTTTTTTTTTTTTTTTTTTTTTTTTTTCTGTCTTTTTTTCTGAGGAACATGTTCTTTACATTATGAACACATTCAGTTTATTGTTATATATTTATTATTTGATCCATGCCTGTTTCCCCAAGTAGACTGTGAACTCTCTGTTATCAAGGACATCACTAGTCCCTGCATGTGGTATGGTAGGCACCCAGTAATAGTCTAACGATCAAAAGAATGAACTGTCTTTGTTATCTGTCTTTGAGTATAGGCAATGAAGAGCTAGAATGAAGATTACTATGAGATAGTTGCCAGTTTCTGAGGGATCTGTTTTTAGTTTTCCTGTTTTCCATTTTTTACTTTTCCAAATAAATAGGAGAGACAGCATTGTTTATTGAATACTTATTATGTGCAAAGTATTGAACCATGTTTCTACAGATGCATGAGGATTCACTTCATCTTTTTCTTTGGGGAAATTACAATCCAAACAATGACTAGAATTAAAAACATGAAAAATACACAAGATAAACATAATTTTCCAAAAACTGAATTTGTCTTACTGCCCAGGACCCAAACCAGTAAGTCAGAATGGTCTTTTCCATTGGGTTTTGATTTTATTTTTCTTTCCCCAAAGGCATTTTATGGTACCTATTTGGAATGGTTTACTGTAAAGACTAACTTGGAAATGTAGTTTCATTTCTGCCTCATTCAATGAGTGAGAAATCCAGAACATGTAGCTATGATGAGGAAGGGGAATAGAAAGGAACACTCCCCAGGAGAGCTTCAGGAGATATTTACTCCTGATTCCAGATGGGTCTCCTGACAAGTTAAGCCCCCACCATGTATTTCTAGTCCTTCTCACCCTCTACAGGACAGCAGGTCCATCCTCAGCACATGCTATCACCTTAGTGCCATTTTCTGAACCTATTTTGATTTTCTTACCTAAATATTCCTTCAGTGAAAGTGAAAAAAAAGGTAGCTAGAAAATGGTGCATGAAGATACAGAAGACTGACCACCTTTCCCCAAGTATGCCCATAATTGCAGTAGGCAAAACTTGACCGAGAATTTACTGATCCTTTCTACTGTTGGATCCTTTCTACTGATCCTTTTAGAGTACCTGTGAAGTATTGGAACTGTTCTAGGGAATGAGGTTGTAATATTGTCAATCAATAATTCCTACCTTCATGGATTTTACATTGTAGTAGAGAATCTTACTTTCTAATGTCTACTTTTTACATTGCTATAAAATTTACTTTTCAGGTAAAATCCACTCCTGTTTATGCTTTGAATCAAACTTCTAAAATAGCCTGGTGGGCATAAGAGGACCTAAAAAGTTTAGTCTCTACTTCCCTCTTTAACTTCGTATTAGTGTTTTGAAAATAACACAGATTTGTTTTCTCATAGTTCTGTAGTTCCAAAGTCCTGGTTGGCTCAATTAGTTTCTCTGCTCTGGGTTTCACAAGACTGAAATCAAGGTGTCAGCCACCTTGGGCTCTCTAGAGGCTCTGGAAAGAATCCATTTCCAAGCTCATTCAGGCTGTTGGTTGAAGTCACTTCCTTGGGGTTATAGGACTGAAGTGCCCATTTCCTTGCTGGCTGTCAGTCAATGCTGCCCTTAACTTCTATAGCCACATATCTTGCTTATGGCCTTCTTCAACTTCAAAACCAACAATAGTGGATGGAGGCCTCTCTTGAGTTGAAGCTTTCTGACTTCCCCCTTTCTCTTCATCTAGCCATAGTTCTTTGGCTTTGAGTGTTCATGTGATTAGGTCAGGCTCACCTAGATAATCCAGGATGGTTTTTCTACTTTAAGGTCAGTAACTCAGTTTTATTAGCAAAGCCCTTTTGCATGCAATTTAACACATTCACATGTTCTGGGAAACAAGTCATGGGTATTTTGGGAGCCATTATTCTGACTACTACAAACTTCGATTCTGGTCCTCCTATTCTTCCTCATAAAAATATTCTTTCATACATTATAAATCCCTAATCAGGTTAAATAAAGTTCTTACAATGACTAAGTGTCTCTGTCTTCTTTAACTCACATGCTCTTCATTCTTTTAATTAGGATATTTTCTATCTGTGCTTCCTCTACGTCTCAGCTAGAAGTGCTTTCCTTATGGAGTCCATGGTACCTTTCCTGGATCTCTCATAGAACTTTGAGCCTTATCTAAGCATATGTATTATAATTAACCTCCTAAATTACCTCTTTCAGTAGGCCAGTGGTTCTATATTGTAGGAGAGGAAATTGTCTAAGTCCAGCATTAGCCCAGTACCTGAAATAACTTAAATAATCAGGAACTATTTGTTGAATAAATATATGACTAGGCACTGTTTTGTAAGCCACTGTTTATTTGTTTCTTGAATCAGCGTTAAATTCCTTAAGGAAGTGATTTTGTCCTAAGTGTCTGTGTCTCTGATGCCTACCACAGTGTTTACATACCTGTAGTGGTTCAATAGAATTTACTGATTAATTGAGAGCAGCCAAAAGAACACTTGGTTTTTCATGGAATAATCAACTAGTAAATCAACTGTTATCAATTTATAGATTTCATGTTAATCAATACATTTATAAACTGAACATTTTGAATGTTTGTTTAGAGTATGTGAAACTAAATTCAACTTACCCAGAGGGTTTATAGGCTTAAGTTTCCACTTTATTATTAATTCAACTCTTTGCATCTGGGTATAACTTGTATTTCCTTACAGTGAATGTCTATTTCTGTTCAGAGTTGCTATACTTTCAGTCATTTGTTACAAATTTGTATCCACATTTTCTTACAAAAAGGATTTTAAGTTGGCTAACTTGTTCTATTTGTGTTAAAATGTCAAGCAATGCACAGTGGGTTCATTCAGTTATAGAGTTCTGGCTCAACCAAGTGGGTCACATCTCACAGATATAGTTTTTGTTGTTCTTGGAGTTACTCCATTTCTTTACAGAAAAAACTTTCTGTTATTCTGCTTGAACTTAACTTTAGCTAATACTGCCACATGTTTCAGGTAACAGATTAGTTATAGTCATTAAAAGCCATAAATAATTCTGTATTGCCTTCTGAATGACTAAGAAAATGAGAATTTTGCAAAACCAATATTTATTTCATCTGTAGTATATCTAATTTGTGAAAATTAGAGAACCATATACTATGGAGGTTATATGAACTCTGGATTAATAAAATTATATACTTAAATAGTATACTTCATTTGCTAACTATATGGGATAACAGAGTTAACTATGTTTATTTTTTTAAAGTAGTATCATTGGGTCATTTTAATGGCTTTCCTATTTATCAGAAATTCTACCTTCGATGCCCCCAGATCTAGTAAGAAGAAACTGCTCACACTGTGAATCCAGAATCTAAGGGTCGTCAGGGATCACTCAGTTTCTTGATTCTTGGTTGTTATGTGCTCATTGCCTCAGGAAAGCCATGCAATAGCAGAAAGGAAAGGGAAAAGAGAGTCTTTCAGGCTGTCTGTTTCACTAGCCTAGTCAGAATGGAAATAGAACAGAGAATAAGTAAGAATCGGGGGACAAACATCATGGGTAAGAGCAGAGCATCCTCATATCTAGCTTAGGCAACATTTCAGTTTTGGGGGAAGGGAAAGACATCAGGAGGCACAACTTTTGGTGCTTCTGAAGGGGGTTTTCTGTGCTCTACCCCTGGATCAAGCTCCAAAGGTGGGCCAAATGGCAGCTGGATTTGAGGTTGCTGCGAGCAATGAGTACCTGTTCTCTATTTCCTGGGGTAGAGTCCCCGGAAGCTATGAGACCGCAATGGAAAAAGGCCTATATGGGGAAGCTTCCCAGAGTTCCACTGGACCATTGTGGCCTGGGAACATAGCAATGATTCCATCTAGCCTTGAAGGGCATGGCAGTGGCCAACAGCCTCTGGACTAGAGACAGTTGCATGGATATGAATAAGTGAGGTCTTACAGCAAGCTAGGAGGAATAGCTCACAGAGACACACACCTACAAACAGGTAAGAGTAATTTCAAGACAATTTTTGGCCAGCTTACATCAAGATTCTGATGAATCCTGTGATCAGCAGTGTTTGTGTCCCTCCCAAATTAATGTGTTGAACCATAACTCCCCATGTGATAGTGTTTGCATGAGGGGCTGTTGGGAGGTGATTGGGTCATGACGACAGAGCTCTCACGTGTGGGATTAGTGTCCTTATAAAAAAAAAAAAACCCAGAGAGCTCCCACACCCTTTCTGCCATGTCAGCAAACAGCTGTCTATGAACCAGGAAGCAGGTTCTCACCAGACACCAAATCTGTTGGAGTCATGATCTTAGACTTTCCTGCCTCCAGAACTGTGAGATATAATTTCTGTTGTTTACAAGCCATCCACTCCATGGAATTTTGTTATAGCATGTCAAATGGACTAAGACACACCTCCACATCATGCCTTCTCCCAGATTACACACACACACACACACACACACACACACACACACACACACACACACACACTCCATGACTTGACCTATGTAAGACTTTTGAAGTTTAGGTGCAACCTAGGGGGAATTGAGAGGGGAATATACAAATACACTAAATTTTCACTAATCCAGTGGAGTAGAAATTAAGCTGATTTAAAAATAAACAAATACATAAAATTACATTTCTTGAACACAATACATGTGAGGACTTTGATTTTTACTCACTATATTTTAAAAATTAAAAAATGTGACCCAAAAGTTTTATGTAGTGTGCCCAATGTTATGCTGCAAAGTAGAGCCAAGTAAGAAGCTAAATTTCTGACTTTCATTTTACCACTTTTCCATGACATGTCACTGACACAATTGCTAAGTGTGAAGGTAAGCTTAGTTTTTAATTGTAATATAGCCAACTCTCAGACACCTCTTGGGTGACTCTCTATGCTCTTAGCATTATGTGCACTGAATGTTTTTAATTTCAGTTTACTTATCTAATACTACATATCAAATCTGCTGATCAGTCCATTTTAGAATATAGTCAAGAATAGAGTCTAAATTTAATATTCACTTTTCTAGATGTAACCAGAGAAGTAGGGTGGATACTATACTTCGTTAAGCTTCTAATTCTGTATGTTTATTTTAAAAAGCATTGCTAACCTCTTAGCTTTTTGTTTCCATTTGTAGCTTGTGGTTTGTTTTCTTAGGATAATTTACTGGTCAGTACAACACACATGGCTACCAAAGGATATAATGAGAGGTTCTTTTTCATTAAGCTACCTGGACGTTTGTTGTCCAGGGAAAATGTAATTCCAAATAACTGCTGCAGTGAAAGTCCCAGCTGTTCCAGTTTTATTTTTTGCATGTGACTGTCCAGTTTTTCCGACACCATTTGTTGAAAAGACTGTCGTTTTCTTGTTGTATCTGGGCAACTTTGTTGTAAATGAATTGGCCATATATGGGTGGGTTTATTCTAGGCTCTGTATTCTGTTCCACTGATCTATGTATCCATTTTTATGCCAATACCACACTGTCTTGAATACTGTAGCTCTGTAACATAGTTTGAAATCAGGGAATGTGATGCCTCCAGCTTTATTCTTCTTTCTCAAGATTGCTTTGGATATTTGGGGTCTTTTTCGGCTCCAAACAAATTTTAGGATTGTTTTTTCTATTTCTGTGAAAAATGCCAATGGAATTTTGATAGGGATTACATTGAACGTGTAGATTGCTTTGGGTAGTTTGGATGTTTGAACAATATTAATTCTTCCAATCAAAAAGTATGGAATATCTTTGTTTATTTGTGTCTTCTTCAGTTTCTTTCAGCAATGTCTTATTGCTTTTAGTGTACAGGTCTTTCACCTCGTTGATTAAATTTATTCTTAGGTATTTTATTCTTTTTGATGCAATTGTAAATGGGATTATTTTCTTAATTTCTCTTTCTGGTAGTTTGTTATCAGTGTATAGGAACACAACTGATTTTTGTGTATTGATTTTGTAACCTGCAACTTTAATGAATTCATTTATTAGTTCTAACAGTTTTTGACAGAGTCTTTGGGGTTTTCTATGTGTAATACGTCATCTGCAAGTAATGACAGTTTTACTTCATTCTTTCCAATTTGGATGCCTTTATCTTCTTGTTTTTGCCTAATTGCTCTGGCTAGTGCTTTCAATACTATGTTGAATAAAAGTGGCAAGAGGGAACATACTTGTCTTTTTCATGATCTTGAATATGATGTTAACTGTAGGCTTGTCATATATGGCCTTTATTAGGTTGAGGTAATTTCCCTCTCTACCCACTTTGTTGGAAGTTTTTTATTTTTTTATCATAAATAGACAATTGAATTTTGTCAAATGATTTTTCTACATCTATTGAGATGATCATATGAGTTTTATCCTTCACTTGGTTAATGTGGTATATATCATACTGATTGATTTGCAGATGTTGGACCAGCCTGCATCCCTGTATTAACCCTGCTCTGGGATCCTTTTAATGTTAAATTTGGTTTGCTCAAATTTTGTTAAGGATTTTTGCATGAGCCAAATTATTAATGCATCCAAAAATTAGAGGAAAACGTTTTCGTCAAGAGTGCATGAATCACTTATGAAAACTGACTATGAACACTCCATAAAGCAAATTTCAATGCATTTCGAGAAATGAGTTTCAAACAATCAATTATCACTGATCACAAAGCATCTCAGTTAGAAAACAAAAACAAAAATATATAATATAAAATAGGAGTATAAACACATTTCTAAATAAATAATGAATAAAAAAGAAATTATGGGGCTTCCCTGGTGGCACAGTGGTTGAGAGTCCACCTGCCGATGCAGGGGACACGGGTTCGTGCCCCGGTCTGGGAGGATCCCACATGCCGCGGAGCGTCTAGGCCCGTGAGCCATGGACGCTGAGTCTGCGCGTCCGGAGCCTGTTGCTCCACAACAGGAGAGGCCACAACAGTGAGAGGCCCCCGTACCGCAAAGAACAAACAAACAAAAAAAGAAATTATGATGTAACCTATGAAATACTTAGCATTGAATGATCACAATAGTATAAAATATCAATTAGGAAAAGAAAAAGTGTGCCCAATAAACTTCAGGGTTATAGAGCTATATTTTATGTCAATTTCTCACATCTGTGGGGTTTATCTGCTTTTTGCATAAGTAAATATATGTTTGAGAATTACTAAGAGTGAATCAGAGATATAAAAGTGAGAATTAAAATATTGATTTGGGTATTGTAAAGGAATCTAGCCACGGTGTGAAGGACAAGACAATTAGACTTTGAACTGACACAAAGGCTACCTTACCAATGTAGAAGGAGAAAAACAGAGCTTGTAGGTGTTGCATGAAATCTCTCACAGAGGAAGCAGCTCTCACACAGTCCAAAATGGGACCCAGGTGCAGGCTTCTAATGAGTGCTTTCTTCAGTGATAAAAAGGACTCATTTATTTTTGCAGGAAAAAATGGCTTCCAAAACAATGCCCTTCCAAGAGCTACAGTGTGACAACAAAACCTGAGCAACAGGGACAGGTATGAAGACCTAAAAGACGAATTACTGTCCCTTAGGTGGCCAGCCAAAATGCTCTTCAAGTGACAGTGACAGAGATTAAGAGGCTGTGGAGCCAGGGCACAAACAAGGACAAGAACGAAATCACCCTGTGGATGGGCTTCCACATGATAGAGTGGAATCTAACTGCACATATGTTCTCAGCCCCAAAATGGGAGCAGAAGTTGGCCATTTCATTATTGCAGACAAAGTATTATTAAAATGGAATATAAACAATAATCATTAAGTTTATGTTGAAAACATGATTCATATTCATGCATTTCATATTCATGGATGGTGCTGCTGCTAATGGCTGCATTAAACGTGAATAAATGAAAAACGTGTAACCAACATTTCTTTAAAGATAATACACATACTGCATACTGTGAATGAACGCACAATAATATAAAATGTTCAGACTCTACCTTAGCCTTCCCTAAAGGAGTACACATATTATTGGCATAGTAATTGGGGCTTTTTATAGAAATGATGAAAAATTTAGGGATTGCAGGCTGGAAAAATATTTTTGTTGTACAGAGATTTCTGTTGTAATGGCATATTTTGAAATGGGATTTGACTTGTATGAGAAATAGCCTCTATAAAGTCATACCCTGAATCCAAACAACGAAGAAGAGAATATAATTTTCCCATGTTGAGGGAGGGCAGTCATTCATCTTACTTCACTTTTCCCTGTTAACAGCTCAAATCTCAATTGAATGAGAACTTCCATAGTGAACCGTTTGATAGGGAATCAAGGTTCTCTTCTGTCCTGTTAAATGACTGGTTCCTGGGGGGACATCTATCTTCTCTGCTTCAGAAATCATCAGACATCTGTAAGTGGGTCTAGTCCTGTTGGCTGGTTCCCAAAGCTTTCATTCATTTTTCACTTAGGGAATGTACTATAAATGTGATTTCAGGCTATATGAAACAAGTGAAATAGAGTACGATAGTGCAGTGTGTGTACAATTGGTATTCCTGTTTGGGTATGTTGTCCTAACTCTAGCCTCACCCTCTTACTGCTATTCAACAAGGTACATATTACGAGCAAGACTGTTAATCACCTCTACATTGAAAATGTAGAGAGCTATGTATCATTAAAAAAATATTGTGGGAGAAATTTTCCTTGGTTAGCTCATAAGGAACTTGAGTTTCAGAGTAGTAAAGAGGTTTATCTATTGTAGAAATTTTGTAAAATGTATTTTAATGAGGAAAATCATTCCTAATTCCACCACATGGAGCTAGCTTTTGTTATTTAGCAACTTGATTTTCTTTTTAAATGGGGAAGTAGACCTTAACAGTAAACTACATTTTTAAAAAAATTTATTTTATTTATTTATTTGTGGCTGCGTTGGGCCTTTGTTGCTGCGCGTGGGCTTTCTCTGGTTGCGGCGAGCGGGGGCTACTCTTCGTTGTGGTGTGTGGGCTTCTCATTGCAGTGGCTTCTATTGTTGTGGAACGTGGGCTCTAGGCACTCCGGCTTCAGTAGTTGTGGCATGCGGGCTCATTAGTTGTGACCCACGGGCTCTAGAGTGCATGTTCAGTAGTTGTGGCTCACGGGCTTAGTTGCTCCGTAGCATGTGGGATCTTGCCGGACCGGGGCTTGAACCCATGTCCCCTGCATTGGCAGTCAGACTCTTAACCACTGCACCACCAGGGAAACCCACAGTAAACTTTTTAATTGAGTTCATAATGAACATTTGTTATTGTTCTTCACAAACACTAATGATTTCATAGTGTTCCATTGTATAAATGTACAGTAATTTACAAATCTAGTCACATTTTGTTGTAAATTTAGCCAATGTCCTTCTAGATAAATATTGAACCTGTCCGAATAAATTTTCTTAGTTTTTCCGTAGGACATATTTTTGAAGTTGGACACTAGATTTAAGGGTACAAACATTTAAAAATATCACTGGTACACATTTCAAAGCTCTTCTGATTTGAAATATCTTTATATTATATTTATTCATTCATTTATTGCTTCTTCCAACAGATATGAGGCCTTCAGTGTACAAGATGCTGTTTTCAATTCTCGGAATACATCCCTGAATATGATACTGTCTCTCATATCAAGGGGTTTACATTTTACTGGGAGAGACATACAAATAAACAACCAATTACAATTCAGACAGATAGCAGCAATGTTAGGGTACCATCGTCCATGAGAGCGAGTGGGTAAATGTAAATAGTTTTAGGCCCAGGGTTACAGTCTTGAGAAAGAAACAGTCTTCATGTGAAGGGAAGTAAGGTCCTCCAGAAAAGCCAGGTTTCAATTAGAGAGATTAAGAACACAGATTTTTCTGAGAGTAGACTATGAATTTCAGTGGGCACAGTAAGAATTTCAGGATTTGAAGAGGAAAGGGGATAAAGAGAGAGATGGTGCAGCCTCTTTTGTATAGAGAGGGAGAGATGCGGGTGATTGAGGGTCTGTGGATTTTTGTGTCACAACATAAACAGGATCAAAGGGTAGTGCCAGTGGTGAGCAGACTGTGATTGTTGGGTAGAGAGAGGTGGGTTTTCATGGAAGGACTCTCTTCATACCTGAGGAGAAAAGTAATTTTCTTTAAAGGACATTAAATATTGGAAAAATAAGAATATTTCATAAAAAGGAAAATATTCTTTCCTTTTAGGGTTCTCTCACCAGCCTGTCCTCTCCTCCCAGGGTATATTCCCTACCTTTGCTGTATGTGGAGGCTCCTTGTTGCTCTGGATATAAAGGAGGAGGGGCCATTCAATAGCAGCAGAATTCTATGCTTCACTTCCATTCTGGGACCTTTGCCCTACCAGAACTGTAGAGCCCAAAGATGACTTCCTCTGATGAAGCTCAGAGCTCCCAATTTTTCACTCCATCTATCATAATCACAAACACCATGGGCGGCAGTAGCATGGCTGATGTCCCCAGATGGGGTCCGCTATAGCCTGTGGCCAAGGAAGAGGCAGAGTCTGGTTTATAAAAATATTTAAGAAGTGAACAAAATCCATACTGACATAACTTCATTGTTAAGCAAAATATAATTTTGCATTGCAGTTTTTAATGTAAATGTCAGTACATAATCAACTTGGGAAAGGGGTACCAAGAGATCTCCAGTGAATCATCCTGCACCACACAGGGTCCTCCCTGTTGCCATTGTGTAATAGCAGCTGTACACCTTCCTCATAATTGGGGTCATTTCTCTCTGCCAGGATGTCACTTTTTCTTGTATGTTGCTCTCTTGTTGTGTCTATGGTAGAAATGTTCTCTTTGGTGAGTCTTAGGACCGACCTTCACATCTGCAGAGCATAGAGTTGTAGGGATGGGAATCCAAATTCTCCAAGTAGGCCACTGAAAGTGAAGCTATCCAGGGCCTCTCCAACTTCCACCTCTGGGATCCTGGTCTTTTGTATTCTACTTAATGGTAAAACCCAAAAAACAAACAAACAGAAAAACAACCAAAAACAAAAGCCTGTTGTTGATTTAGGACACATACTTCATCTTGGAGACTATTTCCCTATCTTTGCATGGTATCTTCTTCAAGCTGGTCCCCCAGCTTCTCCTTGAAAAGGCCATTCCATTGTTCTATTAGGTGGTGTGGTAGTAGATCCTATGTTCACATGCCTGCTTGTTTACCTTCTGTTCTGTAACGTGGGTTACTTGGTCCAGTGCAATGTTCGATGGGATGCAGTGTCAGAAAATGAAACACTGATCCCCGAGACAGTGGAGCTGGTTCAGTCACTATAGAAGGAAGAGTGATACGTGCTAACAAATCACTGCCACTTCCAAAGTGGAAAGAGTTCAGTGTCATCAACTTGACTCAGAGGGGCCATTGGTCTACTAGAGGGATGGTGCCATTTGGAAACTCTGTCTTGGTCTCTCCAGATGTCAGGTTGGACATTTAGCAGTGGTAGCAGCTAGCTAAGCCATGATGAGTGAAGTCTCATGTTTTGGGGCAAATCTCCATCCCTGCCCTCATGATTATTACTACTCCATTTATGTTCCTACTGTGTAAGCACTAGTGCAGACGATGACAGAGGTTGGCTAACAGCAAATGGTTGAGTCATTATTTCTACTTGGTTATTTAGTACTTTTTCTGGTGGGGGACGCTCTCTGGTAGGGAATTGCATGTGACACAAGATCTTCATATTTTGTCCACTCCTGTAGATTATCTACATGTCTCTTGTCCCCAGTCTTTCCATTTTTTTCCTTCCACACTCCTGATCAGCAAGCCAAGCCATTCTCTCTTGTCCATAAATCCATATATATTCTTATTTCAGGACACTTCTCTGTACATAAAATTGACGACCAGATGCATTTCCCAGTGTTGACCTTTGGGAGAGTTGCCCCTACTGCTTTCAGTTTTACACCCCTGAGCAGGGTTGTAATGCAGCAGGACTTAATTTTTGGCTTATAGCAACATCAGAGCTGAATCATCTGTGAACCAGCCTAGTTCTTACTCCACTTCCATCAGTTGTGAACTGAGGGAGAGAAACTAGTGACTCAGTGGATGACATAGGGGTCTATGCAGTTTCCTTGTGCTCTCTGGTCCTGTTATGCCCAATTCTTTGTATACCATTTCCCTTTATGATGGATTGCTACTAGCCTGCCCAAACACATGACTAGGTGGGCCTATAAAAAAATCCACCTATTACAGTTCTGGCTGGTTTCTGTCCACCAGGACCCAATAGTATAATAGTAATGGTTTATTCAATGGTGCATATTTTCTGCTGAAGCTGATATGGTCTTGTTCTAGAACCCTAAGGGCCTCACTTGTAATTTTTCTATTGGAACTTGCCATAAGTTCTATGCAACAAAATTCTACACCCCCAGTACCCCTAAGACTGGTGAATTAAATAGGATTTCTATGGGGAGCACCATCCCTGTATCCTTTAGGTGTTTAAGAGTGATATTAATTTTTGCCATTTCTCCTGAGATACAATATTGTTTAATTTAGTATCTTGGCCAACGAGTGAGGTTTTCACTTGACTTGCCTGTGATAGAACTCTTACCCTTCTGAGTAAGAACCCAATATGAGGATTTTGCCAACTATTAAGTACTTGCATTCCAACCACATATTTGGAGACCAGGCAAATAACCACCAAGTAGGTCTGTAGACCTGATGGACCCACTGTGAGCTGGATCAGTGCTAGGACTTCATATGATTTCCATAGAAATCCTTTCCCCCATTACTCTAGTGGAGGACCATGATGGCATTTCAGGTCCTTAGGTCAACTTGGACCATATTTTCAGTAATCTTTGATGTGTCTGAATATTCTCTATTCTGCAGTGTATGTTCAACCAAGGAAATGACCATAGTACCATTTGTGGAAGGGTTAAGGGAATCATTATCATGTAAACCTTCCGTGGTGCTATAGAGTCCTTTCTTCCAAGGACTTGGACTCTCTTCCAGTTGGTGGCTTTCAGGTCTAAAAACTGGTCTCAATCCAGAAACTGAGCAGGGAGCGTGACATTTTATTGGAGCAGCTACTCTCAGATTTCTGATTGTTTATTCTTGATTTCCATTCATTGTATAGATTAAGAATTCCCTAGTTGGTTGCACATCCATTTTACCCTGAAACATTGTCCTATATCATTTACTGTCATATACAGAGCTCTCAGTGAGTCTAGCACCTTAGTTGCCACTCCCATCTTGCTTCTCATTAAGATAACTGAGTCCACCTTACTTGTGATGCTTAAACACTGCCAACTGACCTCTAAGATTTAATGATGTTATCATCCTCATTGCTATCAGGAAGTATTTTCTTAGATAGCTCCTGATGTGATTCCAATGTGCTACCAAGTTTAGGAACCATTGATTTGACATACTAATATGATTTTGACTTAGCATATGACATTGTATCTTGTTAACATATGTCAAAGGAATAGACTGTCTGTAAAATTGTACTAATCATTTTAGATCAACTGTTTTAAAAATAGTCTCTGATTCAGGACTTATAACAGAGTCACCTACTGATCAGGAATACATTACTTTGGACTGTGTTTGAATTATCATTTGTTTTTGGTTTGGTTTGTTGCAATAAGTAACCTTACACTAAATAGTACAATTTGCAAACTAAAAATATATAGAGAGCTTTATATTCTTATATTCAAAGCGCTTTTTCCCTATCAGGTTCTCCTCCATGCTGTATGTGTATAATATACATTTTAAGTATAAATAATCTTATTAGAGTCAGTCCATTTCCTCTTATCATAGGTAACATTTATTTACCATCTGTTTATTGAGATCACATATTCTGTCATTTCACATTTACTTGTTTTCCTTAACGTTGGGCAATGTATAACTTAGGTAAGCGTGTCCATGCTTTTCTCCAACTTTATTGATGAAACTGTTGAATAGGAAAATGTGGAGGGCAGAACCTGCAGTGTGCCTCCTTCACAGTGATCAAGACCCACTAATCAATACTTGGCGGCTGGAAGTGCTCAACCAGCGTATTCCACATTATTGTTCTGTCATTCAGCTGACGTTTCATTCTGTCCACAAAGGGATCATAAGAAAGTTTGTTAATGCATTGCTGAGAGTTACTAAGTCTATAGCATTTTGTTTGTTGTACTAAAACAATCATAATAGTTACCCTTTGATTAGGAGCTTTCTGAGCACTTTACTTAAATTACCTTATTTAATGGTCATCACATTATTTGAAATTCAGTACTGTTACTATATTTATTTTACATGTAAATAAACTGTAGGTATAAGAGATTAAGCGATTTATCTGTGGTAGTTCAGCCTTTGGATCCTTCTCACTCCAAAGACTGTTGCCAGAATAGCAATTGTATAAAAACAATGAACTGATAAGTAAAAATCCAAAATCATCATTTTGTGCAACTTAAAGTTACCATTGTCATAGTGCTGTACCTTCTCTCTATTTTACAGTTCTCAGTTTCTGACTTACTTTCTAATTTATATTCTTAAAATCTTTTCAAGAAAAATTGTTTAAAAATAGAGCTTCCATTTAGTTAGTGCCAGTATTTTAAATAAACCATTCAGAGAGACACCACTGGGGGGAAAATATCTTCTAAAGAGATTCTGGAAATTCCAATAAAAGCAAAATAGACTTAACTTGACAAGTATTGCAATACTAACACTTCTCTGGATATGGGTAGGAAGAGATAGATAATGTCACATTCCAGTGACATTATCATGTATATTAAAAATTAGGGCTTCCCTGGTGGCACAGTGGGCTTCCCTGGTGGCGCAGTGGTTGGGAGTCTGCCTGCTGATGCAGGGGACACGAGTTCGTGTCCCGGTCCGGGAAGATCCCACATGCCGCGGAGCGGCTGGGCCCGTGAGCCATGGCTGCTGAGCCTGCGCGTCCGGAGCCTGTGCTCCGCAACGGGAGAGGCCACAACAGTGAGAGGCCCGCGTACCGCAAAAAAACAAAAACAAAAACAAAAATTAAACATTTGTCATCTGCTATGTCATTTTTATCAGGTATTTAACATAAATTTTATTAGGTATTTAAAGGATATTTTATAATACTGCCACATAAAGTAATTTCATTATTCAATTCATTTAATAGTCATTGTGTAGACTGTAGCATCCCTTCCATTTATTTTTATGGAGTTGTTAATATATGTTTAGTCAGCATGTTTTCATATAGACAAAAAAGATGTAGAGAACAGGGTACATAGGTGTTAAATGTTTTTGTATTCCTCACATCCTATTGTACGATGCTTTGCCATAATAGCAGTCAAAAAATAAGAGTACTGATTTGGTTTGAGACCACATCTATTCTTCTGCCATGTAAGATTTATGTTAACTTACTAGTTGGAGTGCTTTTTAAAACTATAGCAATAAACATACTTATTTCTATTTAAAAATTGAATTAAATTATTTTACTCATTCAATATGCAGAGGGAGCGCCATAGCATTTAAACATTTTAAAATTTTAATACTGACTAGTGAGAGAAGTCTATTCTGTATGCAGTCAGTCATAATCTCTAAGATATCATGAAGTATATTTCATAAAATTGAGAGAAAAATATATGTATGTGGTTATAGTGTTAGATATTTTAAAGGGAAGATATAACTAAATAAGGATGGGGATTCAAAATTAAAATTTTGTAAACCGACTTCCCCAAACTTAGAAAGTCTAGGTATTAGAGATAATAAATTAGCTTATAAAGTGAATTCTCCAAGTTCACATATAAAGGAAATATAAGCAAAATGTGGACGGAATATCTGCTATAACATTTTCTACAGGGATATTCTTGAAATTCGGAAGAATATATATTTTCATACCTGGAGTATTTAGGACAAGACTTAATGGATCCTTTCATGTGCTAATATGCAGTGTAATTTTCTAAGGGAATTATATAGTATGCAGTAATCCTCATATTTATTTGACATTGGGAATCTTATTCTCAGATCGCTTTTACAGAGCAGTGGTCCACTTTGGGAAATGCTGTCCTGGTATGACCATAAAAGAGTAACATGAACATATAAGAATGGTGTTAGTATGGTCACAGCATATGTACATGTAACAACATAGCTTGCTTTAACAGCATTACATAGGAATAATAAAAAGGGAGAGAGATGGATTTATTTCTTGGGGCAGGCAGTGTATATTAAGGAATGACAGCAATACCCATATTTTATCACCTCTGCGGGTAAGGGGTGATTTTCCAAATGGCTCAAGTAGGACACACATTAAGAGGAAATGGAAGATCCAAGAAAAGTGAGAAATTTTCAGAGAATAGAGTATGTTTAAATCCTGGGACTTTCAGCGAATTTTGAGATAAAATCTTGGTGCTAGTATCAGTAAGTTTTGAAAAATCATGGAGAATATAAGAGGTGAGAAGTGGGTCAATGTTGGCCAGATACTTGAAAACAATAAACAAGTGAATTTAAGAAAATGACCTTGTATAAATCACTTAATCTCTCTTGACTTTAATTATGAAATGAAGTAATGATTCTAAATGATTCCTAGAGTTTCTTCCAGGACTGACATTCTGTGTTTTTGTGTTTCTAAAATTCCTGTAAATCTCTGGCAAGAATTATGACAAATTTTAAACAGATGGAGCCTGTGTTTGTGTGAGCAAGTGTGCACTTAGAAAGTCGTGGGTGGATGATGGGGAATTTCTGGGTTAGCTCGGTGCCAGACTAGACAAGAACATTCTGCCCAATCTCCTCTTAAAATGCCCATGGGAACACACACACACACACACACACACACACACACACACACACACACATAATAGCATTAAGGGAACTTGAAACTGAATAAAATGAATATCATATACAAAATCCAGGGGACAGTCTACTGGCTGGATTAGAGATGTTGATGAATTTCAAAGCACAACCTTGGACTTCACACAGCATATACCAGTCTCAACTGAAGTAGGATAAATGGCTTGGCAGAGAGTTAAGTGAAATAGGAGTCCACCTCCAGTTGACCACATAGCTCTGAGCCACAGAGATAATAGGGTTTTTACATTTAAATTTTTCAATCTCAGTATGTGTCCATTAGAAGAATCAGGGATTTTTTTTCCTTTTTTTCTCTAGAAAAGAAAGGAAGAACTAAAGGAATACACATTGAAACCCAACATGAGGTAGAAATCTTCTAAATCTTTTGAAATTACCCTTGGGGCCATCCAGAACCAGAGTCATGTCCCATCACTTGCTTTCCTTTATCTATGTCTCTTCATCCACAGTACGAGACTGTTGCTTGCGGAAGGGGGAAGAAGGGGGCTAGTTGTATTATGGGATATTAGCTTAGTGAAGGCAAGTGTTAAAAACAGGAAAAGAGACTGAAAAAAAAAATCTTCACGTGCCACAAATGTTCACATTGCCTGTGTATTAGAGGGTTATAGATCTTGGAAATCCTTGTACTCTATGTTAAAGACTTAAAAAAATCTAGATCACTTTCTCCTTTACTCAAAACTTTCTCCTTTATGCTTAATGTTTACCTTTCACTGAAACAAAGCTCTTAGGAGCATGGCTCCCTGGAGAATTCAAACATAATTTTTATATTTAAAATTTTAAATGGCTCTAGTCAATGAAGGAAGTCTAAAAAAAACTGTATTTAGAATCCAGATATATACTGAAACACAATAAGGAAATTTATCTACTTTTCTTTCTGCTGCTGAAATGATCTGGGATTAGTTCTTCGGTCATGATCTCTACACATTGAAGACAAATTTTGTTTGTTCATTGCTAACCTGATGATAATATCTACGTTAGCTGATTGCTTACTTTGTACCACTCTTTCTCTCAGTATTCACAGCAGCAGGATGCCATGGTCCTCCCTGTGTTACAGATGATAAAACTGGGGATTAAATAGGTTCAGTCACTTGGTCAGAGTCACACACAGTGAGTGTCAAAGTTATGTCTTGAAACCAAGTCTGTACAGAACATTAACTCTTCACTAATACTCTGTACTGCTATGCTCTTTTTAATACTCCAGCAGCAATTTAAAAAAATAAAAAGACTGAAAACTGGGGTTTACATTAGGAATATATATTTTTATCTTGGTAAGTAATGAGTAGCAAGGAAATTTCTGGAATCCTAATGACCATATCAGAATATTCAGAGTTTATCTCAATGCAGGGCAGACCTCATTTGCTCTGCATGAGAATGGAAGTAACACTGCATTTTTAGGTGTCTTAGTGGTAGTTTAACATTAGCTCTCACTGTCTAAATCTCTCCACTTTCCTTAATGTAACTGGCAATCCCTTTGCCTAGAGTGCTGTTCTCCTTGCCTCTCTTGGACTATATCCTACCCTTCCCCAAGGTCCATTTTATACACCACCATCTCCATTCATATTTCCCCTTTTTCTCTTAAATAAATGTAAATTTGCCTCTACCCCAAATAGAGAATTCCTACTTCTTTCACTATTTTTAATTAATTGCCTACTACATGCCAGGCATGTGCTAGAGGCAAAGGATTTCCAAAAAATTAAAAACATGTTTTTTTCCCCTCAAGGAAATTACATTTTAGTGGAGAAATAGATCCATAAAATCAAAAACGCAATGAAATGGCATGCATAAGCATTAAGGTGAGCATATAATTAATTGCCTAATCAGGGTCATTTTTGCGGATGAAAAGGAAAAATTAGTAATCATGCTTGAACAACTGCATGACTGGGGACTGTGCTGGGAAGTTCAGATCATACCCAGAAGGGACCTGTGCTTATGGTGAATGTGATCGTAGAAAGAGGAGGGAGGGAAGATTGCACTGTTTATTGGTTTCTGTCTTTTATTACTTTCATTTGTACATGAACCTTATTTTACCACCAGACTGTAAAAACTTTGAAGGTGGGATCCATATCTATTCATCATCTCGTATCCCACAGTGCTCACAGAACACCTCCTTGTAGGCAGGCGGTCACTTACTTTGTGTTGAATGGATGCGCTCGTTTTCCTCTAATGTGTCAGTGCTCTCTTTCTGCCAGTTTCAGAAATGTGCCTTCATTGTTCTCAGATACATTACCACTGTCTGTGCATTTGGCCATCTTTTATGTTTTAAATTCATTTCTTTATTTGCAAAGCAGTTTAATTATAATGTGTATTATTTAGTCCCTGATAAATTCTATAAGGTTTACCTGCTACCAATTAACTCTATGTGGAAGAAACAGAAGAGAACCAGCAACAGATGGTGAAGTAGTCAGAGGAGCAGGTGGGAGGATGGATTGTTTCATCCTCAAAAATGAGGAAAAACGCAATAAAAGAAGCCCACTAGTGATGAGCTCTGGCAGTCACTCAGAGAGTCTCTGGAAATGAACACTCCTAATTTTAAGCTTGAGGGTGATCATCTGCTTGTTCCATCCCAATGGGAGAGAGCCTGAGCTCTGCGACAAAGGGAGGGAAAATTTGGCTTCCTCATCCTTTCCCTACAGCCTCAGAGGGACATGCCGCCCTGTTTGGAGCAGCCCACCTTCCTGTTACACTGGGTGTGAATGAAACCTGCTCTGTGTGGAATGAGGCAACCTTTTCAGGATTCCACAGCCATCTATGCTGGAAAGATCTGGAAGGATGACCCAGTGTACCTCGATCTCACTAGAGGTCTGGGGTGGGAGGGTGGGGGGAAGGACTGAGGACCAAAGCAAGGAGGTCACTCAGCCAACATGAAGTGTGACTTTCCAGCAAACAAACCTTGGGAGTAAGTGTGATAGACTTGTACATGTTTTGACAAATTAACTAGTCAAAACGTGTTGTTTTCTATAATTAATGACTGTAGTTTAAATTCTGAACAACATTTGTATTCTGTCAGGCATCCTGAGCCTTTTTGAGCCCCTCTGTGACCTCATAGAGCAGATCTCTGCAATGCAGAGGATTGAAGTTTGGATCTGGTACAAGATCTCAGCCCTGACTCTGGGTGCTGGCAATGTTTCCAGCAACTCACTCAATATCCAAATCCAAGAAGTCACACCAAGGAAGGGCTGCAGTCAGTTGAAGGCGACTGAGTAGCCCATGCAAACTAGCTGTCTCTCTACTGTATCTCTCTAGTGGCAAACAATATTCAGATGGGAGGAAAACATCATGGGAAGGACTCAGACTGAGTTCAACTGTGTCAATGACCTTTGACAAGTAACTTAATCTCTTTATGCTTTCCTTTTCTCATTGGTAAAACAGCAATGGTATTAGTATTTTTTTTTTAATTTTAATTAAAAAAAATTTTTTGGCTGTGTTGGGTCTTTGTTGCTGTGGGCAGGCTTTCTCTAGTTGCGGCAAGCGGGGGTTACTCTTCGTTACAGTGCATGAGCTTCTCATGTTGTGGAGCATGGGCTCTAGGTGCGCAGGCTTCAGTAGTTGCAGCACGTGGGCTCAGTAGTTGTGGCTTGCAGGCTCTAGAGTGCAAGTTCAGTAGTTGTGGTGCATGGGCTTAGTTGCTCCGCAGTATGTGGGATCTTCCCAGACCAGGGATTGAACCCATGTCCCTGCATTGGCAGGCAGATTCTTAACCACTGTGCCACCAGGGAAGTCCCAATATTAGTACTTCTAGAGATTGTAAATATTAAGTTAGATAAAGCATGTAAAATGCCTAGCATGTAGTAAGCACTCAATAAACTCTGGTTATGAACAATATTACTGTTAATGCTACTGCTTGGTGTCCCAGAGAAGTTTTCTAGCATAAACAAGGAGGGGCAAATCAAAGTAGGGGACATACAATCTACGAATCAATCTATTGATTCAAATATCCATTTTTTTGTATTTTTTCTCATTATTTACCAAGTCTTGAGAGAATGAAATGTAATTTTTCCTTTTCTTGATTGTAAGAAAAACATCATGCTGGTCCTGGTAGTGAAAAGGTCTATCATGCAATAAGAAATGAAAAAAAAAAGCCTGCTTAAAAATGACTTACATGGAAAAACAACTATTTTTTTTTAAAGTTAAGCAAGGTAAAAGTGTCTTCATTGTGCCTCTTCTTGTCTAGGATTCTCTCCACTTTGGAAGTTACAAGTCCCTTCTGCAGTGACTTTCAGAATCGTGAGGGTTATTTTTTTTAACTCTATTAGTCTTGGGGTGAAGGGGAGCAAAAAAATTTGAGTTAATTAATGTTGTCAAATTGTTCATGCTCTAAAGGCAGAAGTAATTGGTGCATTTCTGTAACTCTAGTAAAATGGCTCTGGGAAGTAAATATCCTCCTTTTGAAGATTAAAGGTTAGCTTCTCAGCAAATTCACTTAGTGGAACCAAGACGATTAGAGATCAAGTTCTATACAACTGATGCTAATCACCAAGGCTCACGTGGACACAGAGGCCACCACTCTTGGGGTCCCTCAAGGTTAAATCTTGTTAGAGCAAATCCCATTGCAACAAAAACATCTGAATACCCAAAAGTCAGTGGAGCCACGGGACTTCCCTGGCGGTCCAGTGGTTAAGACTCCACGCTTCCAATGCAGGGGTCCTGCATTCAATCCCAATTTTAGGCCAAAAACAAAAAGTCGATGGAGACAGGGAATGGCACTCTTACTGCAACAACATCACCACAAGGGAGCTTGTAGTCCAGCCACAGCAATAAGGGAATAAGATCTCTGTCGGAGTTTGTGGCAATGGGATTAAGCTATACCTATAGCCACATAATTTAAAATGAAAATGATGGAAAAGCAACAATGAAAGAGACAAGTGAGAGACGGAGGCTGCCATTTCCTTGGCAGCAAGAGAGGAAGTGGCTGCCTTCATTTAGAGGAACTCAATGCCCAGGTGCTTAATCAGTGTCCTTCGGGTACGCATTCTGCAAATATGCATAAAACGTTTTTGATAACATGACATTGTAAGTCACTGAAATCACAATAGCATTAGAAGTGGATGCTGTTGGCCATAGCCCAGCAATTTCAGAAATCAATAGTCTTCAGCAAGCATTTTTCAAGACATGTATAACGTAGCTTTAGGGCAACACACTTCTAAAATCAAGTGTATTCATCAAGAGAATAAAAAATAGATTCAAATAGGAGAAAAGGGAGCAAGTTAGCAACATGAAAACATTATGCAATCTGCTTGAAAAATTGCTGTAGTTGACCTCCACTGGTGGTAATTTAGAAGAGAGGCAGAAGAAAAGAAAGTCCAGCTGAGAGGGTAGAATTGAATATGTTTGCTATGATAATAGAAAGCATCTTTTGATAGCCAACAGAAAGTATATTCACATCATAAAATCTGGCACTACTTAAGTCGTTCCTCACTGCCTGGCATCTTTCCTGTAACTTTTCAGTTCTTGGCTGGTGGCCCAAACAGGTGGCTGAGAGAGGAGGGGACGTCACTCAACAGACCACAGTTCTTAATTAACAGAAGCCCTCTGAGGATATCCAGTCTCCCGCTGCCATGTCAATTAAAAGTACCAAAATGAGTTCAGTGTGTAAAGCAAAAATGCTGCTTTCTTGGCTTGAGCTATTTTTCTAAAATGCTAGGTCTACTTTTTTGGACAAAAGAGTCCTGCATCAATTCTGGATGTGCATTTCTGTTTATTTGTTTGTTTAGCACAACCTAGTCATAATCAATAGACAATGTGTCCGTATCAATAAGCTTTCATGAGATGAGAGCCATTCTGAACACGAGTTACCATTAATAATGCACTTTCAACCCTTGCTGGGAGAAGACAAGAAATGAGAAATCTCAGGCCCAACCTCAGATCTACTGATAGCATTCCCCAGGATTTCCCTTGTACTGATGCGTATGCATATTAATTTGCTCACATCAATGAGGCTTTTTCGCTGGTCTTAATTAATTCGTGGAAGAATTGTCTACTTTATCAGTTATGTTTAAATGTTCAGAAATACATTAGAATATTTTTGTGAAATTTAGTCTTCTGATTTTTACTTAATGTGGAATTGGAATCACCTTTGAAATGAAGTTGAGTGCATCTTAATATAATTTCAACTTTTTTCTTTCTTCTTTCTTTTTAAGACTGTAGAGTTTGATTTAATTTTTTTCTTGCTTAGGAATGAGAAGCATAAGATAATTACACAGAGTAAACACAGGAATGGGTTGAGGAAAACTTGAACCAGTTGATAAAGAGAGAAAAAGTGATGGGCTTCCCTGGTGGCGCGGTGGTCGAGAGTCCGCCTGCCGATGCAGGGGACACTGGTTCGTGCCCCGGTCCGGGAAGATCCCACATGCCGCGGAGCGGCTGGGCCCGTGAGCCATGGCCGCTGAGCCTGCGCGTCCGGAGCCTGTGGTCCGCAACGGGAGAGGCCACAGCAGGGAGAGGCCCGCGTACCGCCAAAAAAAAAAAAAAAAAAAAGAGAGAGAGAAAAAGTGTTCCAATCTTATAAGTGAGGCTGCTTACTTAACTAATTTCAAGGTCATGGGTAAGATCTAATTTTCCCTTTATCCCTCAAATGTTTTTCTACCCAATATTTTAGACAAACGCCTCATGGTTCTCATTTGTTTTAAGGTATTTATACACATTCGCAAATATGTCCAAGTGGATAATACCATAGGAAAATAAATTCCGAAGTGTATTCTGAAGTTGCATCGTGTGTTCTTAGCACCTCACTTTGAAGAACCAGAGTTTAGAGCACTTAAATTCTTTCTCAGAATGGTTTTCTTTGGAATACATGGTCGTTAAGCTTGGAAACTACTGCTTGCTATAGGCTCCTCTTTGCAAGTCACATCAGCAACACAAATGTTCTGTGAAGTCCTACAGTAAAAGTGGTATATTTTGTTTAGCTCAACATCAACCAAACCACTTATACCGCCATGATTTCTATTGAACTTGTATGGAATTCAAATAGAAAAATTCAAGTATATGTCCCTATGAATTATTTTTACTTGATTACAAATGTAAGATATGAGAGTGAGTTTTAATGAGAAGGGCCTTAGTCACTTGAGCAGAGGGAAGGGATTTGAATTGGCTGGGATATGAGCTCAGATGATATGAAGGTAAGAAAGCTCTCTTACAGTCCAATCTGGAGTAAGCCCTATAGTCTGCTTTGTAGCATAAATGGAGCTTAGGATGGGTGAATTGCGGTGTGTGTGTGTGTGTGTGTGTGTGTGTGTGTGTGTGTGTGTGTACGCATGTGTGCATGTATTTCGTGTTAATTAATGGCTGTAAATGAGAAGAGAGGAGTTAACCAGGGAACCCACTACTTGGGTTCAGTGTTTTGTTAGCTTTTATTGACCAGGAGGAAAATGCCTCTTCTCTAGAACATCTATGAGGACTTAGGCTGACACAGAAAAAGAATGTCCTGGGAGGACATCTTACTGAGGATGAATTGGGGATCCTGGAAATAAAATGATGTGTATTGAGAGCTAATAAATGGAGACCTAGAGCAAAGTGCTGAGCGAAGTCGGCATCCATTAGCCAGATCTGGTTGCATTCTGCCTCAACCTTGTCTGAATGAGATTGGACACGCTTGGATTTCCCCGAGTGCCAGTTCTTTCATCAGTAAAATGCAGGAAATTTTAGAGTAATTGAAAGGGTTAGAGACTATAAAGTTCCTGGCACATATTGGGTCATAGTAGGTGGCCAGTCAATGGTAGCATCATTCTTTGTTCTAACTGAGCACTTACCCGGGACCTGGGCCAGTGACTGTGCTGAGGCTGTGGGCAAGCCTCTTTATTTAGTCTTTGGGGAGTTAGGAAAAAGGCTCTGTGTGCCTCAGCCACACACACCTGGAGAGACCTCTTAGCATTCTTTACAGATTACTGAGATAACACAGAACAGAGAAATTTCATATGTGTTCAGGCAAATACTTAAAAGAAAATACTTACTCTTTCTTTTCTGACCAGAAATGAGCATTTCAAAAATCATATTAGGGCTCAAAATTATCTCCACTTGAGAAACCTAAATTATTTCTGGCCTTTTATCTTTACACGTTTTTTACCTGAGGATTAAGTGAAAAATAAATTCAACTTGAAATACTAATATTTTAAAATTGTTAAAGTTATACAAGCACATTGTTGAAAGAATTGAGGGATTCAGAAGGCTTACAATTAACTGTCTCCCTCCCTATGTGTTAGACACTTTTTTCCCCACTAATAGTTTTTGACTATCTTTTCAAAGGTATTTTATGCATGTGTCATCATGAGTGTCTACCTCTGTATATGTTCCTACCAGAAAGGTAGTATACCGTATAGACTGCACTGTATTTTGCTTCTTATATTTAGAATATATCTTGGAAGTCTGCTGCTCTTTTTAATGACTCCAGTATTTCATTGCCTGTCCATACTATAATTTACATAACCAGTATCAAATTAGATATTTTCAGTCTTTTACTATTATTAACAATGCCACAGGAAACACTCTGATAAGTATTTCAATTTGCAAATAGCAACTGTAGCAGAGGAGTACATTTCTTACCTCTTTCTAGGATCTAGTGTGCATTTTTCTATTTGGTAGTTATTGCCAAATTACTTTCTGAAGGGATTTGTTCATTTTTCTAGCAAAGTATGAAGTACCCTTTTCCTACAAAGCATATAAATCTCTCATCAGATAGGCATATCATAGTTTAATTTTCTTTTCTCTTATGAGTGTGAGTTAGTACCTTTTTTAATGTATTTGAAATGTTTCAGATCTATTTTTTTTTCTTCTGTGAACTGCTCACTTGTACCTTTGCTCATTTTTTCTTATACTGTTCACTGTTTTTGGAGATTTGCAGCAGGGTTTTACATATTAACAAAGTTAGCCCATTATCTGTAAGTTGTCAATATGTATTTTATAGTTTGACTTTGTTTACACTGCTTTTTTGTGTGATTGCTTTTTATTTTTATGTAGTCTCTTATCTATATTTTTTCCACATCTGAGTTTTGCATCACACTTAGGAAGGTTTTATTCTCTTACAGTTTCTTGCAGCATGTTCACAGAATGTTTTCAAATGTAAACCGTTGATTCATCCAGATTTTGTTGTGGTGTGAAGAGTGAGATTTATTTATTTTTTTCCAAATAGCTTTTCAATTTTCTCAACACAGTTTGTTGAGTGGTGTTCATTCTCTGCTGATATACTTTGCCAGCAGGAACAGCTGGGGTCTAGGCAGGGAAATAGAAATCACTCTAGGTAGGTATTATAGTGAGTACTGAGAATTCATTACACAGGTTAGGGAAATAGGGGTACCAAATAGGGGACAGTGAGGCAATCCAGAGATTAGCAACAGCAGGAAGCTGATACAACTCCTACTGCCATAGTCATAAAGCAAAAAGTTAATAATCAGAGCCCAGGAGTCAGTGCTTCCATTGAGAGATAGCCATCAAATCAAGGGATGCCCAGTGAGAACCAAGATCATGGAGGTAGTGGCTGTCCTGCAGAATCAGGAGCCATGGAGAAAGATGGCACCTAAAATATATCCTGGATTTTTCCTCTTCCTCCCTGCCAAGCTCTGCCAGTGCCTTTTGTTGGATGCACACATCCACAAGACTAATGACACAGGAGCTGGGAACTGTAGTTCTATGCCTTTCGCCTAAGAGAAATGCAAGTGTGGGAGCTTGGGGATATCTGATCAAAGACCCAGCTCACCAGCATACCGTCTGATTTGTTCCATTATTTGCCTGCCCATTTAGGTATCAGAACTACCTTTAATTTTATTTTATGCTGCAACTTTAGAAAATATTTTTTCAATCTCAGAAGACTAACTCCTTGTTAATTTTCAGGGACTTCCCTCGTGGTCCAGTGACTTAAACTCCATGCTCCCAATGCAGGGGGCCTGGGTTCGATCCCTGGTCAGGGAACTAGATCCCACATGCCACATCTAAAGATCCCACGTGCCACAGCTAAAGATCCCATAGGCCACAACCAAAATCTCCCAAATGCCACAAATAAAAGATCCCACAGGCAGCAACTAGGACACAGCACAGGCAAATAAATAAATAAATAAATATTTTAAAAATTGAATTCGCATGATTTTTCCCATGCAATTTTTCCAAGTGAAATTTCAGATTAGCTTGTTTACTTCTAAAAAGCATCCCATCATAATATTATTGTATTCATATTAAATGTATAGATTAATTTAGGGATAACTGCTATTTATAGGAAATTAAAGAGTCAGTCATATAGAGAGACAAGGTATATCTTCCTATTTATTCCAGGCTTCTTTAAGTCGCTTAGTAGAGTTTAAGGTTTTCTTCATAGAGATTATACACATTTATTTCTAGGAATTTTCCCTTTTTTGGCTGTATTGTTATTATTGTTTGGGGGTATTTTCTTCTACAGTATACTTTTATCTGGCTCTTGATGACTATGAGAAGACTATATTGTGTATATTACTTTTGTGACTTTACAGAATTTTTCGTAGTAGTTTTCAGTTGATGCTCTTGAATCATGTTTAATATCAATTTCAGACGATGGTGACTTCTATTTTCTTCTTTCCAAATTTCATAACTCTTATTTCCCATTTTGTCTAATTTTACTTGCTAGTTCCTTGAAAGCAATGTTCAAACATTTTGGTGATAGTGGCCACCATTGCCTGGCTCCTTAATGAATAGGAATGATTTCTCCATATCAAACACAATTATCTCTGGTGGATTCTTCCCTTCATTTCTTTCCACTGGAGCAATTCAGAGATCATCTGAGTTGTCAAATCCTCACTTTTTTTCTGAATTATGTTGCAGAATATTCTAGTCTCTATGTAAAGCCTTTTGTAGGGTAGTTCCCTGACAAAGTTCTTTCTTTTCCATGTTAATTAAATAATTTAGAGTTTCTGATATCTTCTGTGAATGATTGTGGTATTTTGTATTTTTCTTGGAAATCATTATTTTTATGTATGTTTTAAATCTCATTTGCATAGATGTGAGCAATGTAAACTCAAATTATTCTTCTAATTTTCTTTATGTCTGTCATTATTTACCTGTTGTCATTTCTTATTTTGTGTACTTATTTTCCTCCTTATTTCTATGACTAAATTAACAGTATTTTGTCTATTTTGTTTCTAATCAATACACATATTCTTAAGCTTATTCATTAGTTTTGCTAGTGTTCTTTATTCTAGTATATTAATGTCTGCTTCAATCTTTACTATATCCTTCTTCCTGTTGATTTTGCACCTAAGGTGGTCTAAACTTTGGAATCTGCTGTTTGAGATCTGCAGCTGCCAGAGAACAGTACCTGGATGATTTTATACTCCTGTGTTTTCCTCACTGTAATTGGCATCCTTTTCTCAAAGCCTCTATTACACGATTACATATGCCTCCTGGATTTGACAAAGATGAAGTTTGTCTTTATCTTATTCTATTTATTGTTTTATCTCCTAGGTCTGTTAAATTGTCTTATCTGTCTGTTTCTTATTCTTCTTTTTGTTTTGGTATGATTTAACTTAGGAAAGGTAGTAGTGAAAATTTTCAATGCCATCTTAAACCTGGAAGTTCTTCTCTAATAAGCAAATGTTAATATTTTTGTGTTTGACACCTCTTTGTTCTAAGAAGTTCTCTTTTACTCTTCCAGAACCATTCCTAGGCGATATATCTGTTACTTTAATTTTTTTAACACCTTTATTGGGGTATAATTGCTTTGCAATGGTGTGTTAGTTTCTGCTTTATAACAAAGTGAATCAGCTATACATATACATATATCCCCGTATCTCCTCGCTATTGTGTCTCCCTCCCACCCTCCCTATCCCACCCCCCATCCCACCCCTCTAGGTGGTCACAAAGCACCAAGCTGATCTCCCTGTGCTATGCGGCTGCTTCCCACTAGCTATCTATTTTACATTTGTTACTATATGTATGTCCATGCCACTCTCTCACTTCATCCAGGCTTACCCTTCCACCTCCCTGTGTCCTCAAGGCCATTCTCTATGTCTGAGTCTTTATTCCTGTCCTGCCCCTAGGTTCTTCAGAACCTTTTTTTTTTTTTTTTTTGATTCCATATATATGTGTTTTCATATGGTATTTGTTTTTCTCTTTCTGGCTTTCTTCACTCTGTAGGACACTCTAGGTCCATCCACCTCACTACAAATAACTCAATTTCATTTCTTTTTATGGCTAAGTAATACTCCATCGTATATATGTGCCACAACTTCTTTATCCATTCATCTGTCGATGGACATTTAGGATGCTTCCATGTCCTGTCTATTGTAAATAGAGTTGCAGTGAACACTGTGATACATGACTTTTTTTGAATTACGGTTTTCTCAGGGTATATGCCCAGTAGTGGGATTGCTGGGTCATAAGGTAGTTCTATTTTTAGTTTTTTAAAGAACCTCCACACTGTTCTCCATAGTGGCTGTATCAATTTACATTCCCACCAACAGTGCAAGAGAGTTCCCTTTTCTCCACACCCTCTCCAGCATTTATTGTTTGTAGATTTTTTTGATGGCTATTCTGACTCGTGTGAGGTGATACCTCATTGTAGTTTCGATTTGTGTTTCCTAATGATTAGTGATGTTGAGCATCCTTTCATGTGTTTGTTGGCAATCTGTATATCTTCTTTGGAGAAATGTCTATTTAGTCTTCTGTCCATTTTTGGATTGGGTTGTTTGTTTTTCTGATTTTGAGCTGCATGACCTGCTTGTAAAGATTGGAGATTAATCTTTTGTCAGCTGCTTCATTTGCAAATATTTTCTCCCACTCTGAGGGTTGTCTTTTTCCCTTGTTTATGGTTTCTTTTCCTAGCTTTTAAGTTTCACTAGTTGCCATTAGTTTATTTTTGTTTTTATTTCCATTTCTCTAGGAGGTGGGTCAAAAAGGATCTTGCTGTGATTTATGTCATAGGGTGTTCTGCCTATGTTTTACTCTAAGAGTTTTATAGTGTCTGGTCTTACATTTAGGTCTTTAATCCATTTTGAGTTTATTTCTGTGTATGGTGTTAGGGAGTGTTCTAACTGCATTCTTTTACATGTAGCTGTCCAGTTTTTCCAGCACCACTTATTGAAGAGGCCGTGTTTTCTCCATTGTATATTCTTGCCTTTATCAAAGATAAGATGACCATATGTACCTGGGTTTATCTATGTGCTTTCTATCCTGTTCCATTGATTAATATTTCTGTTTATGTGCCAGTACCATACTGTCTTGATTACTGTAGCTTTGTAGTATAGTCTGAAGTCCAGCAGTCTGATTCCTCCATCTCCATTTCTCTTTCTCAAGATTGATTTAGCTATTCGTAGTCTTCTATGCTTCCATACAAATTGTGAAATTTTTAGTTCTAGTTCAGTGAAAAATGCCATTGGTAGTTTGATAGGGATTGCACTGAATCTGTCGATTGCTTTGGGTAGTATAGTCATTTTCACAATGTTGATTCTTCCAATCCAAGAACATGGTATATCTCTCCATCTGTTTGTATCATTTTAAATTTCTTTCATCAGTGTCTTATAGTTTTCTGCATACAGGTCTTTTGTCTCTGTAGGTAGGTTTATTCCTAGGTATTTTATTATTTGTGTTGCAGTGGTAACAGGGAGTGTTTCCTTAATTTCTCTTTCAGATTTTTCATCATTAGTGTATAGGAATGCAAGAGATTTCTGTGCATTAATTTTGTATCCTGCTACTTTACCGAATTCAATAACTAGTTCTAGTAGTTTTCTGGTAGCATCTTTAGGATTCTCTATGTATAGTATCATGTCATCTGCAAACAGAGACAGCTTTACTTCTTCTTTTCCGATTCGGATTGTTTTATTTCTTTTTCTTCTCTGATTGCTGTGGCTAAACTTCCAAAACTATGTTGAATAATAATGGTGAGAGTGGACAACCTGTCTTGCTCCTGATATATGACTCAGTTTTTCACCACTGAGAACGATGTTGGCTGTGGGTTTGCCATATATGGCCTTTATTATGTTGAGGCAAGTTCCCTCTATGCCTACTTTCTGGAGGGTTTTTATCATAAATGGTTGTTGAATTTTGTTGAAAGCTTTTTCTGCATCTATTGAGATGATCATATGTTTTTTCTCCTTCAGTATGTTAATATGGTTTATCACATTGATTGATTTGTGTATATTGAAGAAACCTTTCATTCCTGGGATAAACCCCACTTGATCATGGTGTATGATCCTTTAAATGTGCTGTTGGGTTCTGTTTGCTACTATTTTGTTGAGGATTTTTGCATATATGTTCATCAGTGATATTGACCTGTAGTTTTCTTTCTCTGTGACATCTTTGT
Organism: Stenella coeruleoalba; assembly: GCF_951394435.1. Lineage (NCBI taxonomy): Eukaryota > Metazoa > Chordata > Mammalia > Artiodactyla > Delphinidae > Stenella > Stenella coeruleoalba. The sequence continues at coordinate 14,942,158 of NC_137158.1, read as the reverse complement.
CTGGTTTTGGTATCAGGGTGATGGTGGCCTCACAGAATGAGTTTGGGTGTGTCCCTCTCTCTGCCATGTTTTGGAAGATTTTGAGAAGGATAGGTGTCAGCTCTTCTCTAAATGTTTGATAGAATTCATCTTTGAAGCCATTTGGTCTTGGGCATTTGTTTGTTGGAAGACTTTTAATCACAGTCTCCATCTCAGTGCTTGTGATTGGTCTGTTTATATTTTCTATTCCTGGTTCAGTCACAGAAGGTTGTGCTTTTCTAAGAATTTGTCCATTTCTTCCAGGATGGCATTTTTTTTATTGGCATATGGTTGCCTGTAGTAATCTCTCAGGAACCTTTGTACTCCTGCAGTGTCAGTTGTTACTTCTCCTTTTTCATTTCTAATTCTATTGATTTGAGTCTTCTCCTTTTTTTTCTTGATGAGTCTGGCTAATGGTTTACAAATTTTGTTTATCTCCTCAAAGATCCACCTTTTAGTTTTATTGGTCTTTGCTATTGTTTCCTTCATTTCTTTTTCATTTATTTCTGATCTGATCTTTATGATTTCTTTCCTTCTGCTGACTTTGGGTTTTTTTGTTCTTCTTTCTCTAATTGCTTTAGGTGTAATGTTAGGTTGTTTTTTTGAGATGTTTCTTGTTTCTTGATGTAGGATTGCTATAAACTTCCCTCTTAGAACTGCTTTTGCTGCATCCCATAGGTTTTGGGTCGTTGTGTTTTCATTGTCATTTGTTTGTAGGTATTTTTGATTTCCTCTTTGATTTTTTCAGTGATCTCTTGGTTATTTAGTAGTGTATTGCTCAGCCTCCTTGTGTCTGTATTTTTTTACAGATTTTTATTCCTGTAATTGATATGTATTCTCATAGTGTTGTGGTCAGAAAAGATAATTGATACAATTTCAATTTTCTTTAATTTACGAAGGCTTGATTTGTGACCCAAGATATGATCTCTCCTGGAGAATGTTCCATGAGCACTTGAGAAGAAAGTGTATTCTGTTGTTTTTGGATGGAATGTCCTATAAATATCAATTAAGTCCACCTTCTGTAATATATCATTTAAAGCTTGTGATTCCTTATTTATTTTCATTTTGGTTGATGAGTCCTTGGTGAAAATGGGGTGTTTAAAGTCCCCTACTATGCTGTGTTACTGTCGATTTCCCCTATTATCGCTGTTAACATTTGCCTTATGTATTGAGGTGCTCTTATGTTGGGTGCATAAATATTTACAATTGTTATATCTTCTTCTTGGATTGATCCCTTGATCATTCTGTAGTGTCCTACTGTGTCCCTTGTAATAGTCTTTATTTTAAAGTCTATTTTGTCTGAGATGAGGAATGCTACTCCAGCTTTCTTTTGATTTCCATTTGCCTGGAAAGTCTTTTTCCATCCCCTCACTTTCAGTCTGTATGTGTCCCTAGGTCTGAAATGGGTCTCTTGTGGACAGCATATATACAGGTCTTGTTTTTGTATCCATTCAGCCAATCTGTGTCTTTTGGTGGGAGCACTTAGTCCATTTACATTTAAGGTAATTATCGATATGTATGTAAGTTCCTATTCCCATTTTCTTAATTGTTATGGGTTTGTTATTGTAGGTCTTTTCCTTCTCTTGTGTTTCCTGCCAAGAGAAGTTCCTTTAGCATTTGTTGTAAAGCTCTTTTGGTGGTGCTGAATTCTCTTAGCTTTTGCTTGTCTGTAAGGGTTTTAATTTCTCCATTGAATCTGAATGAGATCCTTTTGGTTAGAGTAATCTTGGTTGTAGGTTTTTACCTTTCATCACTTTAAATATGTCCTGCCACTCCCTTCCTGCTTGCAGTGTTTCTCTGAAAGATCAGCTGTTAACATTATGGGGATTCCCTTGTATGTTATTTGTTGTTTTTCCCTAACTTCTTTTAATATTTTCTTTGTATATAATTTGTGATAGTTTGATTAGTATGTGTCTTGGCATGTTTCTCCTTGGATTTATCCTGTATGGGAACCTCTGTGCTTCCTGGACTTGACCTACTATTTCCTTTCCCATATTAGGGAAGTTTTCAACTATAACCTCTGCAAATATTTTCTCAGTCCTTTTCTTTTTCTCTTCTTTTCTGGGACCCCTTTAATTCAAATATTGGTGCATTTAATGTTGTCCCATAGGTCTCTGAGACTGTCCTCACTTCTTTACTCTTTTTTCTTTATTCTGCTCTGCAGTAGTTATTTCCACTCTTTTATCTTCCAGGTCACTTATCTGTTCTTCTGCCTTAGTTATTCTGCTAATGATTCCTTCTAGAGAATTTTAAATTTAATATATTGTGTTGTTCATCATTATTTGCTCTTTAGTTCTTCTTGGTCCTTGTTAAACTTTTCTTGTATTTTCTCCTTTCTATTCCAAGATTTTGGATCATGTTTACTATCATTATTCTGAATTCTTTTTTCAGGTAGACTGCCTATTTCCTCTCCATTTTTTGGTCTGGTGGGTTTTTACCTTGCTCCTTCATCTGCTGTGTGTTTCTCTGTCTTCTCATTTTGCTTATCTTACTGTGTTTGCAGTGTCCTTTTCACAGCCTGCAGGTTCATAGTTCCTGTTGTTTTTGGTGTCTGCCCCCAGTGGCTAAGGTTGGTTCAGTTGGTTGTGTAGGGTTCCTGGTGGAGGGGACTTGTTCCTATGTTCTGGTTGATGAGGCTGGATCTTGTCTTACTGGTGGGCAGGACCACGTCCAGTGGTGTGTTTTGGGGTGTCTGTTAACTTATTATGATTTTATGCAGCCTCTGTGCTAATGGGTGGTGGTGTGTCCCTGTCTTACTAATTGTTTGGCCTACGGTGTCCAGCACTGTAGCTTGCTGGTCGTTGAGTGGAGTGCGTCTTAACGTTGAGATGGAGATCTCTGGGAAGATTTTGACATTTGATATTACATGGAGCTGGGAGGTCTCTGGTAGACCAATGTCCTGAACTTGTCTCTCCCACCCTCAGAGGCACCTCAGAGGCACAGATACTCAGCCAGGGTATCAAGACCTTTTCAGCCACATGGCTCAAAAGAAAAGGGAGAAAAAAGAAAGAAGAAAAAAATAATAAAATAAAATAAAGTTATTAAGATAAAAAATATGTTATTAAAAAGTCATTAAAGAAAGAAAGAAAGAAGAGAGCAACCAAACGGATAAACAACTCCACCCATGAGAACAAGTGCTAAAAACGATACTAAAAAAAATGAAAATGTGGACAAACAGGACCCTAGGACAAATGATAAAATCAAATCTATACAGACAAAATCACGCAAAGAAGCATACACATATACACTCACAAAAAGAAAAAGGAAAAAATATAAATATCTATATATATACAAAAAAAGGAAGAGAGCAAGAAAATCAGTAAACAAATCTACCTATGATAATTAGCTCTAAATGCTAAACTAAGATAAACATAAAACCAGAAACAAATTCAATGCAGAAAGCAAACCCCAAGTCTACAGTTGCTCCGAAAGTCCACTGCCTCAATTTTGGGATGATTCGTTGTCTATTCAGGTATTCCACAGATGCAGGGTACATCAAGTTGATTGTGGAGATTTAATCCACTGTTCCTGAGGCTCCTGGGAGTAATTTCCCTTTCTCTGTTCACACAGCTCATGGAGTTCAGCTTTGGATTTGGCCCTGCCTCTTTGTGTAGGTCACCCTGTCACTTTGTGTAGGTCACCTACACCTTTGTGTAGGTCACTTGTGAGGGAGTCTGTTCTCCATCCCAATAGGACGGGGTTAAAGTAGCAGCTTTAGGGGGCTCTGGCTCACTCAGGCCGGGGGAGAGAGTGGTATGGGATGCAGGGTGAGCCTGCGGCCACAGAGGCCAATGTGATGTTGCAACGGCTGGAGGCGCGCCGTGTGTTCTCCCGGGGAAGTTGTCCCTGGATCACGGGACCCTGTCAGTGGCAGGCTGCACAGGCTCCCCGGAAGCGGGGTGTAGAGAGTGACCTGTGCTCGCACACAGGCTTCTTGGTGGTGCAGCAGCAGCCTTAGCGTTTCATGCCCATCTTTGGGGTACGCAGCGATAGCTGCGGCTCGTGCCCGTCTCTGGCGCTCGTTCAGGCGGTGCTCTGAATTCCCTCTCCTCACACACCTTGAAACAATGGTCTCTTGCCTCATAGCAGGTCAAGACTTTTTCCCGGACTCCCTCCCAGCTAGCCGTGGTGCACTAACCCCTTCAGGCTGTGTTCACACAGCCAACCCCCAGTCCTCTCCCTGGGATCTGACCTCTGAAGCCTGAGCCTCAGCTCCCAGCCCCGCCTGCCCTGGCGGGTGAGCAGACAAGCCTCTCGGGCTGGTGAGTGCCGGTTGGCACCGATCCTCTGTGCGGGAATATCTCCACTTTGCCCTCCGCACCCCTGTGGCTGCGCTCTCCTCCATGGCTCCGAAGCTTCCCCCCGTCTCCACCAGTGAAGGGGCTTCCTAGTGTGTGGAAACCTTTCCTCCTTCACGGCTCCCTCCCAGAGGTGCAGGAAATGCCCCTATTCTTTTGTCTTTTTTGTTTTTCTTTTGACCTATCTAGGTACGTGGGGAGTTTCTTGCCTTTTGGGAAACCTGAGGTCTTCTGCCAGCATTCAGTAGGTGTTCTGTAGGAGTTGTTCCACATGTAGATCTATTTCTGATGTATTTGTGGGGAGGAAGGTGATCTCCACATCTTACTCCTCTGCCATCTTGAAGGTCTCTTGTGCTAGACGTTTTATGTTGATCTGCTTAGTTGTGTAAACGTGGTCCTCCATTCCTTCCATTTCTGCCTCAGTCAAGTGAGGGGATTAGTTACTTTAGCTCCTGTCCTTTTCTCTCCCTCAATAAAAGTCTTCCAATCTAGCTACAAGTATTGGTCTTTTCCCAGTTTCTGAACTAGGGACAGAATTGTCTGACCTTGTTTCTCCTCTTCTTTGCACTATTTCTTAGCACTGACTGCACACATGCACTTATGTCTTGTTTATCTACACTCACCAAGCAAAATAATATTTCCTCAACTATGTATTGATTTTTTTAGTTGTGGCAGGTAAGTAAAATCTACCAAACTTTCATTCTCCTATTATAGAGGGCTTTTGAAATCTGGTTTTATTTATAGACCCTACTTGCTGAAGAGTCATTAATATTTAATGGAAAGGCCATATGTGGCAATTAAGTGAAATTTATATTTTTAAGAGAATTTTAGAAAACCAATTAACCTATCAGTAATTTCTGAAGAGTTTGGAACTCAGGTCCTGGCAGCTTATTATAAAATCTTAATAAAAGGGGAAATAAACTCTAAACATTTTATATGCTATATAAGAAAAAAATGATCACTGAAAAAATGAAAAATCGGTGTTAAAGTTTAATGCCACTATTGCTGTTAAAAAAATTTATTTCTGTCTTCTCTCAGAATTGAAGACATACATTTTTGATCTGAAAAATATGTACTGATTTTTGTCTTTCTTTTGACTCACTAAAAGATGCAGAAACTGGGGCTTCCCTGGTGGCGCAGTGGTTGAGAGTTCGCCTGCCAATGCAGGGGACATGGGTTCATGCCCCGGTCCAGGAGGATCCCACATGCCGCAGAGCAGCAGGGCCCGTGAGCCATGGCCACTGGGCCTGCGCGTCCAGAGCCTGTGCTCCGCAACGGGAGAGGCCACAACAGTGAGAGGCCCGCATACCGCAAAAAAAAAAAAAAAAAAAAAAGTGCGGAAAGTGCCTTATTCTTGTGTGATTGAAATGGGTTTTAAAACACAGAGTTGACAACACTTAACAAGTGAATGGATTTGTGGCTTCTTTTCTTTGAAAAGTACATTCTGAGAATGATCAGTCCTGTGTTCCTGAGTGATATTACAGAAGTTAAGTCTTCCGACAGTGTGACTATCTGATGATATTTTTGAGTGAATGTTGAAGCTTTCTTTTCACTGAAATTTAGTGGTATATTCTTGTACTGTACTTGAATTACTTTGATCTTTGTGAAAATTTTTCCCCTACAATATTCTTTTATTTTTTGCAAATATAAAAGCAACTTTGGGCCTGAAGAAAAGAAAATTGTCTTATACAAAATGGCTGTTGAGGCAATGATAAAACATGACTGAAGAAAAAGTTAGGATCACCTTTAATTTCACCTTGGAAAAATGTCCTTTCAGCTGAAAATGAAGTCCATTGGATTTTGAATTGACAGATACCTTACCAGGGAACAGAAGAGTTAGGCTCCGAACAAATCTTGGTCATCTGTAATGGGCTTCCCAGTGGTTCCTCCTGGTATTGATATCTAAGAACCCCTACGAATTGTTCACTCACAGCAGATAGACACTTTGGCAGTGTTCTTTTGAGGATGCAGACGGGTTATAAATAGGCAGAAAGGAGCATTCCTCTCCTCATTCCTCTTCCACAGGATAATTTCTTCTGCTTTTACTGAGTACTACTTTTTTGTTTCTGTTTCCCTCTAACATATGTGGAAAGGTGTTGTGGAAAGTTCATTTTAGGGTGTGTGGCAGGGAGACCTGTGTTTGAATTCCTGGCTTTATCATTTTTATGCAGTATACACTCTTTGCTCTTTTGTTTCCTCGTGTGGAAAATGGAAAGATAGCCTTTTCATTATAGGGCTGCTGCTTGGATTAAATAAGGTATCAAACACAAAGAGTTCGTGTTTTGGCAGTGCATAAAAAGCAAAGGAAGCATATTAGCTAATCACATCCTTCTGCTTTCCTCAATCCTTACCTGGTTCTGAATGGGAGAAGATAGATGAACATGTTAAAGCATAAATTCAGCCTTATGAGGGAGCCAGCAAGGCTGTGTCTCTTTTTTCTCTAGCTGATGTTCTCTCAGCTTGTCCCTGTCATCCCCACATGGCAAGGCTGAAGTCTACCCATCCCTGAGGCCTCAGCTTAAATGCCTTTGTGTTTTGTTTGACTAAGCAAGGTTTGGTTTCCCATGATGGGCTCCTAAAATGATCTATACTTCTTTGTACACTCATCACAATTATAATCAATTGTGCAATTATTCCCTTCTACTCTATCAGCTCCTTGGGTCAGGAAACTATCTTTCTAGTTGAGCAATATATCAGCAATGCCTAGCATATTATGAGCTGGAAAGAGTTACTCGTTGAGTCAGTGTGCTGAAAAAGACAATGTCCAGGCCTCTGCTTTTCATTTGTCCATGCAAAGACTGGCGGGCAGTGTCCTGGTAGCTTAAGGGTCTGTTTTCTACTTGCATTCCCTGCCTTCTTACCTCATTTCCCTCACCAACTAGAGAAATTACTCTTTAATCATCTGGGGTAAGCAGATGAATCTCCAACTCAAGCATGCTTCTATTCTCGCTATGGAGATGGCATCCCAAGGTTTGCTCACCAGCAGTGTATTGAACTCTGCCTATCCTGGCATCTTTCCATCTCACCATTTCTCCCTGAAGTTCTTGCCAAAGCCCCATTTTTGTTGTTGTTGTTACCAGCGTAACAGCATATGTATCAGGGAAAACAACAAAATTCTCTCCACATCCTTTATATCTGACTCCTGAAAATAGAATGGAGTTATGTCTCCATGATCAATTCTGCTCAACTTTAAAGAACATGTGGGCCACAAACTCTCCCTGGGTAGACATAGCCTGGATTGTTGGAGAAGTCCATTCAACTCAGTTCTACAAACACACTCAGCGTCCCTGTGGCTTGCAATCACGTGCAAGTCATTGATCTAGAAAATTATGTTCTAGATTCCAGATCTAGGAGCTCTCAGGAGTTTCTTCTTTACTCTCAGAACATGAAGTTCTTACTCTGGAAGCAGAAGGATTTAGAAGTGGTTGGGTGGCAAGGAGAGTGTGAACTCTTGGCTACATGTTAAAAATGCATGGGGGACCAGTGATCATAGTGAAAATCCCAGCCTGTCTCAGTAAGACTGACTAATACTTTCATAAGATGTTTTACTTTTTGCAGATTACACACCCACTTCTTTATCTTTCTGTGTTCATCCTCAGCTCTCTTATACCCAGGGGAAACATCAATGTCACTAGCAACCTCAGTCTTTTCACTAAAGTCGAGGAAGAACTAAAGTTCAGTTACTTTCAGAACATGATCACTTCCAGTAGAACTGTCCATTCATAGTTTGTTACCACCAGACAGTGAGAAAACTACATTTTAGAAACTATATATATATATATTTTTCATATATACTCTTTATTTTTATTATTCTGTAGGATCCTAGCTCTCGGGGGTAAGGGAAGTGTGGAGGACTGGCTGAATTGGGAAGTGCTCGGGACGTGACTGATTCTCCTGTCTCAGCTCTACCAGTTATTAGCTGTGTGTTCACAGTACGTAAGTTATTTCTCTGTTCCTCAGTTCCCTAATCTGTAAATGGGGATAATAGTAGTATGTATTCCATAGGGTTATTCTGGCAGTTCAAATTAATACATTAATATGTGTCTAGTAAGAGCCTAGTAAATGCTAGCTATCGTAATTCATGTCATTGAGTTATGAGTGTGTTTTCTTCCACAAGGGATTTGAGTAGCTGTGTGCTCACTTAGCACTGGCAGGCAAATGATCACACAACTGCAAGGAGATCTCATGTAAATGTTCTAATGTATTCCAGCTACAGCCTAACAGTTATTCTTTTATTTAATTATAATCTGCATTACCACTTTTTAAGGTTCCTATCAAGATGTTAAGTGGTGTTAATAAGATAGCCCCAGGGTGGTATTTAAAGTAACATAACTTCTTTTAGCCAATACCTTTACAGTGCTTACAATGTGGCAATCACTGTTGTAAGTTTTTTCAAATATTAACTCATATACTTCTCACAATGACTCTGTGAGATAGGCACTATTATTATCCCCATCTTTCCATATGAGGAAGTATGTCAGAGAAGTTACGTGGCTTTCTCAAGGTCATCCAATTAATGGCAGAGTTAGACCAGCTAGAGAATGATGAGAGACAGCATAGCAGAGTGGTCACAAGAATGGACTCAAGTCACATGACCTAGGTGTGCAATTCTAGCTTTGCCACTGATGTGGAGAGGTCAGTTATCCTCTCAAAATGAAAAGAATGAATTACATGATATCAACATTCTGTGATTAGCCTTCTTTAAATATTTTTTCTTTTAAAAATTAATCCTAACTTAATGAGGAAACCAGAGCAAAGTAGCTAGGGAACATTAGTACCTGCGCATAAATCCTCAGGGGTAGTACAATTGGCGGTCAAGATTCCGATAGTAGATACCACATGCAGGGCAGCTGAGGAATGCAAAGTTACCTCACAGCCTTACTTTTATGTTGCATTTGTCACTACCTTTAATATGGATAAATCACTTTTGAAAGAACTACAGCAACCATGAAGGTGCCATATGTTAGATATACTATCTCTGCTGGTTACAAGTAAATGGCCAATGATATTTACACCATAAATATAGCCTGGGGCTTCCCTGGTGGCGCAGTGGTTGAGAGTCCGCCTGCCGATGCAGGGGACGCAGGTTTGTGCCCTGGTCCGTGGAGGATCCCACATGCCGCGGAGCGGCTGGGCCCGTGAGCCATGGCCGCTGAGCCTGCGCGTCCGGAGCCTGTGCTCCGCAACGGGAGAGGCCACAACAGTGAGAGGCCCGCGTACCGCAAAAAAAAAAGTGACCACAGCTACTGTCGTTCACTAAATCCTTACTCTGCATCAGGGATTTTTGTTAAATATCCATTGAATACCATTATCTCATTTAATCTGCACAAATCCCATGTGAATTAGACACTTTTAAAATCTTCATTTTGATGGTGAGGAAACTATGCTTAGAACTTTATTAATCATAGTTGCTTTAAATTTATTGCCTAATAGCAACACTGGGGTCTTTTCTGAGTCAAACTCATTTAATTGCTGTATCTCAGTGGGGTCTTCTCTCATTTTTTGTGTGTCTTGTAATTATTTTTTTATTGAATTCTGGACATCAAGGGCAGCACAGTACAGACTGAGCTATAGCAGTTTTACATAGAAATGTGTGTGTCTTCTCCACTAGGCTGTTAATCTGTTAGTATGGAGACTCGGGTCAGTCTAGTCACGAGTTCAGCTGATTTGGGATTTTTTTTGTTGCAGTTGTTAATGCAACTTGTTAAAGCAGAAATTTAATGTTTCTGCTTCACATTCTTCTAGCAGTACCTTAGGGTCAAAACCGCGTTGTATTTTTCTTTATATTCCTTATCCACCCTCAGCTTTAGCCTTCTCTGTTGCTCTTTCACCTGACAGGAGGTCTTCCATGTCCTTGTTCTTTCCAGTGATAGCCTGCTAGTACTTACTACTTTGTGTTTGTGATCCTGGCTTTAAGGGGCACGGGGGTTTTCTTTTATTTTGGTCCAGCTTCAAACTTAGACTAGCTTGGCCTCACAGTTGGAATTTTCTTAGCGAAACTGCCTCACTACCTAGGGAAGGCAAACTCTGCTATGGACCTATATTAGACCTTGCGTGGGAGAGAGTTTACTGCCCCTCCCACAGTAATAGGAGACCTATTATGGTCTGGCCCCAGGACAGTCTCTTATTCCTACTCCAGGGATACAGGTTATTTTTTACTTTTACCTTTTCCCAGCTTCATCTTCAAGTGTGCCCTCAAGTGGTGGTTTGTGTTGCGACTTCCCAGCAGTTCAGGGCTTTTGTTCCATGAAGAAGAAAGCTTTAAAAGTGGGGGTTTATTCCTTTTTTCTAATGGTGGATGTTCTCCACCATAATCCAGGCCTGCACAGCCATGAATTAGATGTTAGATGTTAGAATTAGATGTTCTCCACCATATTAGATGGAGAACATATTAGATGTTCATATAGAACATATTAGATGTTCTCCACTAATTCTCTAATTAGAATTAGAATTAGATGTTCTCCACCATAATCCAGGCCTGCACAGCCATGAGAGGGTTTCTGTTCTATCCAAATATGCCCGAATTCCTTCTCTGAGCTCCAGCAGAGGTCTGTGGCGAACAGCCTGCAAGTAGTATGAATGCCTGCTGTCTGTGGCGCCCAGGGATCCTATGCTCTTATGCTAGCCCATACTTGGACCTTAGAGAGTTCTTTAAAAAAATAGATAAATTCTTTTAACCTCTTGTATGGCACTGGTGTCTCTTCTTCCCATGCTCTGCCAGGCATGTTGCAGTGTTTGTGTCCTGTCTGCGTGGAGGCACCTGTCTTTCCTTGGATTCCAAGCTCATCGGTTGCCCTGAGAATCTCAGTTCTCTGATAGGTTCAAAAAAGTTATAATTTTGTAGTTTATCCAGCATTTTCTTGTTATTAGTGTGGAAGCAATGCTCTTTTCAACTTTCCACATCATAGGCGTAAGTGAAATTCCTAATTATTTCTTAAACTAATATTATATACCTGTCTTGGGATAGGTTCTTACAGATGTAAATAAGGAGCCAAAGGTTCAAGTGCAAGTGATTTACTAAGGAAGAACTCCCAGAAAAAGACAGGTAAGAGTGTGGGAGAAACAGGAAAAGGAAGGGAAAAGCGTGCAGAAAGGATACAATTTTGGTGACATCTCAGACTTCTTGATCCTTTGGTGAACTCTGGAGCACAAACTATACTTCAGAGTATATCCTGACTTGAGGCAAAAGAACTGAGTTTTGTAGTCCAATAACTGTGGGACACTAGCTGTGGGCTTCCCTGGGGTACAATGTAGAACACCAAGCACTTCTGATTCTCTGTTAATTTGCTCTTGTGTCCAAAGGTGAGCCACTAAAGAGGGCAGGTGTGAGCTACTTGCAGCAAAGCATGCGATCTTGAGAAATGCATGGCTGCTACAGTAACATACTGCTATATCAATACTAGTGAGTCTTAAATACTATCTTAGTAATTTCTGTTTCAGTGACATTGATGTTACATCTTTCATGTCTTTTATTTGCAACTTTTCTATATGCTTGCTTTAGTTGTCTCTTATGAGTTGTTCATTTCCTCCAATCTTATAATCTTTATCACATAACAGCTGAGTTTAAAATATTTACATTAATGGTGATAATAGATATATTTTATTCAATTCTACCATCTGAATTTAATGTTTCTGTTCACTATCATTTTTTCCATCCTTCCTCCCTCATTTTCTGCCTTCTCTATAGGACTCTATAAGTTATATATATATATATATATTTTTTTTTTAATTTGTTTTTATTTTTGGCTGTGCTGGGTCTTCGTTGCTGTGCACGGGCTCTCTCTAGTTGTTTTGAGTGGGGGCTACTCTTCATTGCAATGCACGGGCTTCTCGTTGCCATGGCTTCTCTTGTTGCGGAGCACGGGCTCTAGGCGCAGGGATTTCAGCAGTTGTGGCTCACGGGCTCTAGAGCGCAAGCTCAGTAGTTGTGGCAGATGGGCTTAGTTGCTCTGCGGCATGTGGGATCTTCCTGGACCAGGGCTCAAACCCGTGTCCCCTGCATTGGCAGGCGGATTCTTAACCACTGTGCCACCAGGGAAGCCCTATATTTTTATTTTAAGTAGAATTTTTAATTATTTAAATGCATAGCTAATTTTTTTTTCAGCCAAATTGAGATTTTCAATAGTTTCATCCTTTTTGCAAGCACAAGGTCCTAAATTCTTTATTTAATAAATACTTATTGAACCTAAATAGGTTCCAGGCACTAAGTCTTACATTCTAGAGATAAACAGAATCATCATGGAACATATTCTCATGGAAATGGCAAAGTTTAGTTATTTTATTTGTTTTTAATCAAATTCTATGATGTGTTTTATCTATTTCTGTGCACACCGATGTTCTTATATCTATGTTTTCCTCTAGATAGATTAACTATATAAAAATTAAATACAGGGCTTCCCTGGTGGTGCAGTGGTTGAGAGTCCACCTGCCGATGCAGGGGACACAGGTTCGTGCCCTGGTCTGGGAGGATCCCACATGCCACGGAGCGGCTGGGCCCGTGAGCCATGGCCGCTGAGCCTGCGCGTCCGGAGCCTGTGCTCCGCAACGGGAGGGGCCACAGCAGTGAGAGGCCCGCGTACCGCAAAAGAAAAAAAAAAAAATTAAATACATGGTTTACTTGTTAACTTGGTGATATTCTGTGAGTGGTAAACTTTTGATATTTGTGTGTCTAAATGTTTTTTTATTTTTCTTCAACTCTTGCAAGACAGTGTAGTTGATATAAAGTCCCAGACTGAATTATTTTCCTTCTACACTTTGAAGATATTATTCAGTATCTATTATTGTTTAGCACCTATTGTGAAAGTGGGAAGAATATGTTGTTGGTTTGCTATTCTTTTATGGGTAATGGGTCTTTTCTTTCAGATGCTTTTAAATACATTTTCTTTATACTTCTGTATTATAGTTCCACTATACTGTGCACTGATTTGGGTCTATTTATTTATCTCACTAGTACTCAGAGTGCAATCTCATAACTTGGTTCTCAAAATTATCTGTTTGTGTGTTTCTGCTCTGCTATTCCCTTCATTCTCTTCTTCTAGAACTCCTATCAGTCACAATTAAGCCTCTCTCAAAAGTGTTCTTTATGTCTTATACCTTTTTAATATTAAAAAAATGTATTAATCACTTTGCATTTTGTTCTGAATGAATGTCCTAATTCACTAATTCTCTTTGGGGTGTTGGCTAGATTTTAATATTTCTAATAGTTATGGGTATCAGTTATGTATGGCTTATAATAACCACTCCCTTTCTCCCCCAAACAAACTTTAGATTAAAGCAGTCATTTATTTCTTCATGATTCTTCAATTTCGCCTGGGCTCCACTGGGTGATTCTTTTTCTGATCTGGTCTTGACTTGTTCACACAGGTACAGTCAACTCAACTGGGGGGTGTGTTTCAAGATGGCTTCACTTACCCATCAGGCAGTTGGTACTGATGGTTGGCACGGGTGGCTTGCTGCTCATTCTTGTAACATCTCATCCTCCAGTTCGTTATGTTTGGCTTGTTCCTGTGATGAGGGAAACATTCCAAGAGGTTGAAAGCAGAAGTTGCAAGCCTTCTTAAAGCATAGACTTCACAAATTTACACAGCACGATTTTCCCCAAAGTTTATCGGTTAGAGCAAAAACAAGCCCAGCCCAGAATCAAGACAATTAGATTCTACCTGTTAATGGGAGAAGCTTCAAAGGCATATTTCAAAAGGGTGTGGACCGAGATGAGTGTGATTTGGGGGAGGGGCATTATGGCAGCAATCTGTTATAGCACCCACCACCTAGACCAAATGGCTCATGTTTTTCCCATATGCAAGATATACCTAGTTCCTCCCAATAGTCCCACAATTTTACATGACAGCATCATTATCTGTGACAGATTAGGTGATAGATGAGACTCCCCATCTGCAACTCTTCAAGTACAGGCACTCTTGATCTGGAGACTTGTAAAGTTAAAAAGAAATTATTTACAACCTATAACCCAACAAACATAGTAGTAAGACATGGACAGATTAACTACAATAGACATACCTAATGAAAAAGGGGAGAAATAGAATGAGGAAGAGAGCAGTCCCTAGACCATAGCAATTCTGAAATCTAACTGTATGCATTTGTCAGAGCCTCCCTTTCCAGAGTAAGGAAATGAACCATAGCAAAGGCCCGATTTTTCTGTGAAAGGCATTCTCGGCCTGTTTCCTGACCATAGACATTTGAGATCCCAGAGACTTCTTTGTATTTTGAACTACTCTACTCTCTATAATTGAGCCTGTTATAACTTCCTCAAAAAGATTTTGGACTGGTTATGAATCTAATTGAGATTTGCTCCATGCCCCAAAAGCCACATCCATGATTCTTTTAAAATAGACCTCTAATTACTTTGAGCCCTATGTGAGGTTGTTGTGAGATAATATCTTTAAGATTCTTAGAAATTTTCCTCTAACTCTGAGGATTTACTGGGCACTCCCATAAATCTCTCTGTGTTCTTAATTGAAGGTCTTAGAGCCACACTCTTAACTTGATCTTTACTCTGAGACCGTAGCTGAAAAGTCTAGAAATATGAAATGGTTTTATTTTATAATCCAGCATAATTTATTTTATAATCCAGCGTGTCTTGGTTGTTTATATTTCCTCTAAATTACACTTGTCAGATGAATGGTTCTTTCTTTAGCTCGTCTCTCTCATTCCATATTTATCATAGACAGACACAAAAAGCCAACAGTCATTTTCAACATCCTGCCTGGATATCTCCTTGGACAGATTGATTCGTTCATGGAGAACTCTTTCTATCATCCCAGCTATTGAAGTCTTAAGTTTTGCCAGTAGTTTTGGATCACTGATCCCCATCTTTCCACAAAGAACAGTTTCTCAATGTGTTTCTATTTAACACTGATGGTTGCTTCACTGTCTTAAAGGGTTCACCCACCACTTAGTCCCAAAGCCAATGCCAAGCTTTTAGGGTTTTGTTACGGCAGCACCTGATTTGTAGGTGCCAGTTTTTGTGTCAGTTCTTAGTTTCTGCATAACAAACCACTTCCAAATTGCAGGGCTTAAAGCAACAACTGTTTGTTGGTTTAATTTAGCTCGGGCTCTGTCAGGCAGTTCTTATGCTGATCTTGTATGGGATCATTCATGTATGGTTTTGTCTTCTGAAGCTTCACTGGGATGGATATTTCAAGTTGGTCTCAATTCCGTGTCTGGCAGTTGGTGTTGGCTGTTGGCTGCAGCTTTCTGCTTCTTCTCTACATGGCCTCTCACCCTTAGAGCCCAGAACTGGCTTCTTCACATGATGAAAGATTCATTCAGTGATAGAGAAAGCAGAAGTTCAAGATCCCTTAATGACAAGCTTAGGAAGTCACACCATGTTGCTTTTGCCATATTCTGTTAGTCAGTGCAAGCCTCAGAGCCAGGCCAGATTAAAGAAGTGGGAGACTGTTAAGGCACTAATTTTTAATAGAAGGAGCAGGGAAATCATATTTCAAAAGGGTGTGGAATGAGGGGGTTATGATTCATTGAGGGCTGTTATCCTAACAATCTACTAGAGTGTTTATTACAATGACTATATTTTTATAGCATATTTCTAGTGGATTCTTTTAACATTCACTATGTTTATTTCATACAGATTTCCTCTGATTTTGTTGAACATTTTCTTCTTAATTTTTAAATCACTTTTGTATGTTAATTTATAATTTAAAGCACCCTAAAGATATTTACTTTAAAATGTTTATCAAATACTTGAATGAATTGACTTCATATGCAGTGATTTAATGTTCTAGTGTGGATTTCTGTTTGCTTTTTTACTGATGTGCACATTTTTCTTCAAGCAATTCTAAAGTTTTATTTGCAGCTTATTTTGATTAGAAAGGATTCTCTCTCTCTTGCTCTGCGTGCTCTCTCTCTCTCTCCTCCTTTCTATCCCCATCGCTCTCTCCCTTCCTACTCCTTCGTGATTTCTGGCTAATGGTTGGCCTGAACCGTGTTCCACGCGATCAGCATCTAGAATAGGTCTATCATTTTGCTTTTTCTACTTTGCGAAGATTGTGGATCCAACTATTTACAGAGTCAGTCCTGGTTTATTTCTTGTTTATGAGGCTGTGTTTATATCCTCCCATCTCTACAGCCCGCATGTTCCTACAAGCCCTAGTCACAGAGAGCCATCAGCAGCAATTGTTCTTAGCTTCTTTCTTTAAGTCATGAGTCTAAATTAGACTCCAGGCAGACGAAGGACTCTTTTGGTCTCTATTGACCATCTATAACTAAATTTCAGTCTACTACTACCTTCTCGCAAACCCGAGATTCAGCAGGCCTCTGCCTTCATTCTCCTCACTGCTTTGTGTATATGTTCCTTTTCCAGTTTACAGAAGTTTATCTTTTTCTAAAGGTTGTTTGCTCTTTTGCTTTTCTCTTTTCATATTTTATTTATTGCTACTATGTATGTGGATTTACTACACCAATTTTACCCCATTTGTTCTTAGCACTTCCCTAAATTCAGAAAAAGAAACATATGTTGCACCAATGTATAAACATTATTTAAATTTAAGCTGACATTTAACAGAATCAAACCCTTTGTCTCTTGAGTGATGTTGTTACCGACTCCAAGCTCACTCTGCTTGCCGCATAAGAGGCCAGTAAATCAGGAGATGAGGTGTTGAGGTAAGGAATGGCAGACCGAGAAGATGGCAGGCTAGTGTCTCAAAAAGGCCATCTTATCGGGGTCTGGATCCCAGTTTCTTTTATAGAACAGAGAGGGGGTGGAGGTGAGGAATTCTTGCAGATATCTTCTGGAATGGCCAGCCTTGGGGAGGGGATGTGTTAATTTCTTCTTTTTTGCGGCCATTCACAGGTGGACAGGGTCAACATGTTTTTTACCTGAACAAAGGCACTTTGATTTAACACTCAGGCAGAGGGGCAGGGTTCCCTGAGGCAGGCCATTATGTATAGACAGTACCTTTTAGTGAACAAAAGCAACAAAGCAACAAGCAAAGAAAGTAAAAGAAACAGAGGCAACAGGTAGTCAGATTTTGTTCTTCCTTGTAACAATATTACCTCAAAATAGCATATATTCAGTAGTCTAGTGGTAAAAATGTCTTTTAAAAATGTTTCAAATTGGGTTAATAATATTATATTTACTATTCTCAGGGATACCATCATTTTACATGAAACGTCATATAGTACCTAATGACAATGTACCTGATGAGGAAAGTCCTCAGAGGCACACAAAGCGCTTGAGACGTGGAAGTGTGGCTTTTAACACTGCTAAGTAAAATCCATTCTTTTCAAGGTCATTTTGTCTCAAGCCCTTAAGGCTTGCAATCCATCAGCGTTGAGGCTGTATTGTATTTATGTAAAAAGGGTCATCGTGGTCAATAGGACTATATGGTTGTAATCCCTTATCTAACTTTTTTCCTGCATTTATTTACAAGATGGAACTGAACAGATAAGATTATGTCCAAGGACACACAATGGCAGAGCAATAAGCAATGTAAAGATCGCTAATTGTAGGAGAGAGGATAGTTACCTTTTGCAATTTACCATTTGTCATTATGTTCTTGTGAGCAGACTGTGGTGATGTCATTGGGGCAAGAGAGAAGGAACCGTTTTCACTTTTCCCAGGCTTTTTCTGTGTTGTCAGGATGGACTAAAGAGGAAAGGCTGGGTTTTCCTAAAATTTGTTGAGGAAAGGCTGGTGTCTATCTTACTGAAATTCATAAGGTGGCAAAGAAGATGGAGGAATATTAACTTTCTATTCTCCTGACCATATTTTAAGAAAGACTGAGTTAGGAAAACTTCCCAACATGATAACACCAACACAGTTGCTGATTAGCGGTTATATGCCTTGTTACTGAAATTGATATTAGAAAGTGGAGGTGCAGGCATTTGGAAGCTTTCACAAAACTTCCAGGAAATGAGAGCCTTCTGAACAATGTAACATTTTCTGTCCATCTGTACCTCAGATTGTCCTTGTCTGGTAATTAACAAAATATCTTATTGCAATTGTGTCACCCCCTGATGCGCCATCAAGGATTAGTTGGGAGCGTAAATACTCAGTCCTTGCATTGAGATGTTAAAACATGCAGTACTTTCCTGCCTTTGCTTTCCCCATAGGGACATTCTCAGTGGGAAGTCTGGTAAGAGAACATTCTCTACACAGGCTTCCTGGAGTTTCTCAAGCCACTAGTAGCCCCTTGTTATATGTATGCAGCATTTCCTCCTTTCATTGGCTTGTACTTGATTGAGACATTGCTACATTTGCTGTTTACTACTCTCATTGTTTCTCTCTCTAGTGAATGGGTACTTTAGGCTTATGATCTAACATTCAGCCTGTCAAATTCTATTACTTTAACGATATAGTTTTTTTTTTTAAATGCATGCTCTAGGTAAATACATCTCATTGTATAACAGTGAAGTTTATTCTATTTTCTATTTGTAACTTTGGAACTATGAAGCTATATTTTCCTTCTAGCTATCTGGTAGATTTCAGGGTGTATTAAGGACTCTTTGGGGGTTAGGTAAATTATTTGTACATTAAGAAAAGTTGTCTCCATTCTCTTGTGTTCTCTCATAATGCAAACTCAGTTTCTAATATGGTGAGTTTGTACCAGAAGCATAACTATGAGGTAAAATATTCTAGATGAAATAAAACCAGTTTTTAAACTTATTTGGGTGTTCTTAATTTTTAAAAGGCCTTTTCATATAAATTGTTAGAGATACAACATATAGAACTGTAAATTTCAAGTGCAAGGAAATAACCTATATAAAATACATTTATTGGATTTATCCATAAAAGGTACCTTTTTTTTTTGACTGTTGCATTCAACTATCTCAGCATACCAAGTAATCATATTTGAAAACTCTTCAAAAGAACTTCAGTAGGGAGCTGTGAGGATATAAAAAAGCTGCAAGAGACTGTAACTCCCACCTTAACAAGAATTTAGGCTCATCTACAAAATTATAACATCTTGAAAAATGATCAGAGCTGAGGTCCCAAGGCAACCCGGTAGACTAAATTCCAAAGACTGTTAGGCCCTTCTGAGAAGAGATGGAACAAATGAATTGCTTCATCTCTGGCAGAACATGGGATGAAGAAACAGCCACTGTAAAAGCAGTTAAGAAGAAAACAGTTAAAATTTAATGTATTATTAAAGGTTGGGTTTGGCCAGCATGAAAGTTTAGAACCTCTGGAAACTCCAGACTCAGCAGGAGTGTACATTCACTTTCCATTTCTTTTTCATGGGCATCCACTGGATGATTTCTTCCACAAGAAGGATTAGGGGCAGGGCAAGAAAGAGCTACCCTCAGGGGTGCATGGGCGCAAAACTTGTTCTACATCTTGAATCCTTCCATTATGTGAAAAAAAGGACTCAGACAACTTGGAGAGAACCCAGGCAAAGATCCATTGTTTATAGGGTAAGGGTAGAAGCAGGTCATCTGCTCCTGGAGGAGGGATACAAACAAAACCTGTCTTCTCTTGAGAGAGGAAAAGGAAGTCCCTATGGCTCACACTTTAAGCTATGCACTGAGTAAAAAGAAACAGTAATCTCCTTTTGTGGGAAGACCAAGAAATCATCCTAATTAGGTTCTCAGGTACATTGTCACTGAAGGAGCAACAAAAGGTATTTGCTGCAGAGCAAGGAGCTTGGACCCAGCCTGCTGTACATACATCAACACTACACTGATTGAAGGAAGTGTTTGGATGAAATGAAGAAAAGAGCAGGTCTATAGTACTTAGTGTGCAGTGTCTGACTAAGAATAAGGCTGGACTAGGGGAACTGAAAGCTGTCCCTCTCTGCTCCCAGTATGAGTTTTTAACCAGGTAAAAGTCACAGTACTTTACCAATGAGAGAAAGCAAGATTGTGGAGACAGCCTCTGTGGTTCTGGCAGGCAGGTCCTACTGAATGTTAAGAGTAGAACAGGAACACTGAGAAAAGTCCTTGGGAAACCTAGGTTCAACACTAAGCACAAGATACCAGCAGCCCACAGCTGGGGGAACTTGAAGTGTGTGACGTTATGAAGGAAGCTGTAGCAACAACACATCCTAAAACCAACTCCACTAATGATTAGGTTGGCTCAATCTCCCCGACTAATGGCTGACAGAAGAACATAATTGACATGCAAAAAAGAGGAATAAGCAAGCAAAAGCAACAGAACCAGATCCAGATATATGTGAATTTAAAATAACTACAATTAGCCGGCTAAGAGATATGTAAAACATACGTGAAAAAGTCAGTAAAGAGAGTAAACAGTAGTAAAGAGAGGGAACTATAAGAAAAAGTCAAATAGAAATACTACGAATAAAAAAAGAGGATATCAGAGATGAATAATGATCTTGATAGACTTATCATAGTACTTGTTACAGAATAAAGAATTAGTAAACTTAAAGACCGATAGAAGTAAGTCAAACGAGCCAATAGAAGAAAAAATGTGTTAAAAAAATAAACAGAATATCTAAGACAAGTGGGACAACATCAGATGGTGTAATATAAGTGTAAATGGAATCTCAGAAGGAGGACAGAGAAATAATAGGAAAGAGAAAAAAATATTTGAAAAGATAAAATGATTACAAAATTAATGAAAGGCAACAAATTTCAGATGCAATAGCTCAGAGGACCCAGTCGAGTTTACATGCAAATACATACACACATACCTAGACAATTCTTTAAAAAAATGCTGAAAAAACAAAGATTAAAAAAATTATCACAGAAAAAAAAAATTATGCACAGAGAAGCAAAGATTAAAAACAACAGATTTCTTGTCTAAAACTAGGCAAGATAGAATGCAGTAGGATCACATCTTTAAAAGTCAGAGTTTAAAAATTTGTCAGTCAGGAATTTTATATTGAGTAAGAAATCTTTTGAAAAAATTAAGCCAAAATAAATATTTTTCAGGAAAAATATTCTGAGATAATTATTACCCGTAGACTTAAATCAGAAAAAAATGTTTTATTTTTAATTTTTTAAGGAACCTCCATACTGTTCTCCATAGTGGCTGTATCAATTTACATTCACACCAGCAGTGCAGGAGGGTTCCCTTTTCTCCACACCCTCTCCAGCATTTATTGTTTCTAGATTTTTTGATGATGGCCATTCTGACCAGTGTGAGGTGATACCTCATTGGGGTTTTGATTTGTATTACTCTAATTAGTGATATTGAGTATCTTTTCATGTATTTGTTGGCCATCTGTAAATACCACATGCTAACACATATATATGGAATTTTAAAAAGCGCTACTGATGAACCTACTGGCAGGGCAGGAATAAAGACGCAGACATAGGGAATGGACTTAAGGGCATGGTGGGGAAGGGGAGGCTGGGATGAAGTGAGAGAGTAGCATTGACATATATACACTACCAAATGTATAATGGATGGCTAGTGGGAAGCTGCTGCATAGCACAAGGAGATCAACTAGTTGCTTTGTGACAACCTAGAGGGATGGGATAGGGAGGGTGGGAGGGAGGCTCAAGAAGGAGGGGATATAGGGATATATATATACATATAGCTGATTTACTTTGTTGTACAGCAGAAACAAACACAACATTGTAAAGCATTTGTACTCCAGTAAAGATGTGGAAAAAAGTGTTTGTAAGATATTTAAAGTATGCGATGTGAAGATATGATACATGTATACATTGTGAAAGGACTTCCACACTGAGTTCACACATCCATCACCTCACATATTTACATTTTTGGGGGGGATATGAGAACATTAAATTCTACTGTCTTAGCAAATGTCAATTTTACAATATGACATTATCAACTACAGTCACCACATTTCACATTATATCCTCAGACCTTATTCATCTCATAACTGAAAGTTTGTATCCTTCTACCAACTTCTCCTGATTTCCCCTACACCCAACCTCTGGCAACCACTTTTCTATTCTTAGTTTCTATGAGTTTGACTTTTTTTTTCCCTAGATTCCACTGTAAGTGATATTATACAGTGTTTGTCTTTCTCTCTCTGGCTTATTTCACTTAGTATAATACCCTCCAGTTTCACCAGTTTCATCCATGTGGTCACAAGTGGCAGGATTTCCTTCTTTATTTAAGGTTGGCATAATATTCGAGTGTGTGTGTGTGTGTGTGTGTGTGTGTGTGTGTGTGTGTACCACATTTTCTTGATCCACTCATCAATTGACAGACACTTAGGTTGTTTCTATATGTTGGCTATTGTGACTATTGCAGCAGTGAACTGTAATGAACGTGAGGGTATGTACATATACCTCTTCAAGATAATGATTTTGTTTCCTTTGAGTATATGCCTAGAAGTTGGATTGCGGAATAATATGATAGTTCTATTTTTAACTTACTGAAAAACTTCCACACTATTTTCCATAGAGCCTGTACCAGTTTATATCTCACCAACAGTGCACAAAGTTTCCCCTTTTTGAGGATGCTGCTGCATCCTCACCAGCATTTGTTATCTCATGTGTTTTTGATAATAGCCACCCTAATAGACGTGAGGACATATCTCATTGTAGTTTTGATTTGCATTTCACTCATGGCTAATGATGATAAGGTAATTTTCATGTACCTGTTGGCTATTTGTATGTCTTCTTTGGAAAAATGTCTAATCAGGTCCTTTGTCTATTTTTTAATTTGTTATTTGTTTGGTTTTTTGCTATTGAGTTGTATGAGTTCCTTTTATATTTTGGATATCAGCTCCTTATCAGATATGTGGTTTGAAAATATTTTCTTCCATTCCATAGGTTGCCTTTTCATTTTGTTGATGATTTTCTTTGTCGTGCAGAGTTTTTCATTTTAACACAGTCCAAATATTCATTTGTTATACAATATTGCATCAGACTTAGAAAAGAACATACTTAAAGTGACAATGGATATTTAAAAAAAAAAGAACTACTGTTAACATCAGACCCAGTGGTAAAATACTAAATCAATTCCTGTAAGATCTGATAAAAAGGAAGAAAACCTGCTCTCACTACTTTTATTTGAAATTGTACTGGAAAGTCTAGAAAGTGCAAGAAGCCTAGATAAAGAAATGGAAGGCATGAAAGTAGGAAAGGAAGAAATTAAACTGTCTACTCACGGATGCCATAATTGTCTATGTAGAAAATTTCACAGCATCAGTCAAAATTTACTAGCATTAAGTTTAGTGAGCTCACAACATGCAAAGTCAATATATATCAATATATAAATATAAATATTTTCTAAAATTTATCAATGATCAATAGGATACTGAAATTTTTAAAATGCTATTTATAATGCACTAAAACAAAAAGTCTTTAGGAATATATTTAACAATATTCATGCAAGACATTTGTGCTAAAACACACAAAATCCTGGTGAAAGAAATGAAAGAAGATCTAAGTAAATTGAGATACATACTGTTGACATGCATTAAAACATCTCAAATGCATCAAAACAAATTTGCATAACTCATGTTACCTGACTTCAGGACTTATTAGAAAGCTACAGTAATCAAGACATTGTGGGTTTGGAGTGAGGATAAAAATATAGTAGATCAGTTGATCAGAATAGAGAGTACAGAACTATATGTATATATATCAACTGTTTTTCAACAAAGAGCTCAAAGTAATTCAGTTGGGAAAGAATTTTTTTTATATATAAATGGTGTTGGAATAATTGATCAGCCATATGCACAAGAAGGAACTTCACCTCTTATATCATATAAAAATTAACTTTATATGGACCATAAACCTAAATATAAACTATAAAATGCCTAGAGGAAAATAGATAAAAATATTTTTTACCTTTGTTTAGGTCAGTATTTATTAGAAAGAACACAATAATCACAGACCATAAAAGAAAACATGGTATTAGGTATTATAAAAATTAAAAGTTTTTGGCTTTGGATAACACCCTTAGGGATATGAAGACAAGCAGAACACAGTTATGATAAAGAACTTGAATCCACTGTATATAAGGGACTCTTAGAACTCAAAAAGAAAACAGACCCAATTAAAATGTATGAAAGATGTGAATGAACACCTAGAAAATATCACAGGAACCATCAATAAGCACATGAAAAGATGCTCAATATCATTGGAATGCAACATCAGAGGAATGCACAGTAGACCAAAATATGATAATATTTTAACTATTTTGTAGTGTCCAAAATTATCCAAAACATGACAGTATCAGGTTTGGCAAAAATGTGAAGTAACTGGAAATGTCATAAGTTGCTAAGCTAATTCACAAAAGCACTGCCAGTTGGAATGTAAAATGGTACAACCCGTCTGGAAAATTGTTTGACAGTTTCTAATAAAGCTAAACACACGCTTATCATACAGCTCAGAAATTCTGCTCCTTGATTTCCCCCCAAGAATAATGCCAACACATGCCCCACACCATGACCTGTACATGACTGTTTACAGCAGTTTTATTCAAAATTGTCAAATTCTGGAAGCAATTCAAATGTCCATCAACTAGTGATTGGATAAACAAATTGTGGTATAACTATACAGAGAACACTGCTTAGCAATGAAAAGGAACAGACTTCCGATACACACAGCAAGATGAATGATTTCCAAAAGCAGTATACTAAGTTAAAGAGGTCAGGTCTGAATGACTACTTACTGTATGATTCCAGGCATATACTATTCTGGAAGAGGCAAAGATATAGGATATTGATCAAGAAGAGGTAAGAAAATAGATCCATGGCTTCCATGCTGCAAGGAGGGGAGGGGTTTGAATCCAAGGAAACACAAGGGAAGTTTTGGGGATGATGGAAATTTTCTATATTTAGATAATGTTGGTGGTTAAGCTGGCTGTCTATATTTATCAAAACTTATTGACTGTACTTCAAAGGGGAAAATTTTACTGTCTTAAATTTTACCTCAATAAGCCTGCCTTAAAATGATTTTCAAATTACATTTACACTGGAGGAACAAGAATTCTGTAATCAATTAGTGTTTGTTCTCTGCTCAGTTCTGTGTCAGTTTCTCTAATCAGAAAAGTATTGCTGCCCTGGAGGAACTTACGATCCAATAAGGAAGAGATAATTAATATATATGAAACAATTAATAAATTCATTATTAAACGTTTGAGCAGCTTCTGTGTCCTAGCACTTTTCTAGGAGGTAGGTTACATAAATCAAGATCAATGACAACCACAAATTTTTGCTAGGCATACACACATACGCAACACCCACAAATGTACATGCATATTGGTATGCATATGTGTATTCATTTGCTAGTGTTGCCATATAAAATATCACAGACTTCAGCAATATAAAATGCCACAGTGGCTTAAGCAACTGAAATTTATTTTCTCACAGTCCTGGAGGCTGCAAGTCCAAGATCAAGGTGCCGGCAGGGCTGTAAGGGAAAGATTTGTTGTAGGTCTCTCCCCTTGCTTGCAGACAGCTACCCTCTTGCTGCCTCTTCACATGGCACACATGCCCCTGGTCTCTTTCTTTGTATTTCCTCTTCTTATTAGGTCACCAGTCAGACTGGATTAGAGCCACCCTAACAGACTTATTTAAATTTAATTACTTCTATAAAGGCCCTATCTCCAAATGCAGTCACATTCTGAGGTATTGAGGGTGAGGACTTGAACATACGAACTTGGAAGGGAGACAATTCAGCCCCTAACGGCAAATATAAAACTTTTATTTCTTATGACTATTAAATGAGATAGATATTATTATACCTTTTTACAGATGAACTGAGGCTTTGTGAGATTAAAAAAGAAACACTCATCAATAATTTTTATAGATTTTCAAAACTGGATATTTTATTCCTGTCATCATCATAATCATGACATCATCATCATTACCATCCCCATCATCGTTATCACTATTTATAAAAGGAATATTTTGTATACCTTAGACATTTAAATTTGTATATCATGTAAGATACAATGGCATTCATTTAAAAATTAGACAATACTATGAATTGTAAAGGGTACGTCTAAAAAGTGAATCTATCTTTATATGAAAATACAGTTTAAATAGTAAAGTTTATATGATCTATACAAATTTAAAACTACTGAGAGATTGGGAAAGGCAAATATAGTTGATCCTTGAACAACACGGGTTTGAACTGGCAAATCCACTTATACTCTGATTTTTTTCAGTAAATATGTATCACAGTACTACATAATCTGTGGTTACTTGAATCCTTGGATGTGAAACCATGGATACAAAGGGCCAACTATAAAGTTATACACGATTTTCGACTTTACAGTGGGTCTGCCCTCCTAACCCCTGTGTTATTTAAGGGTCAATTATAAGTAATTACTAAAAGAAGGTATTATAGACAATTGTACTAAATATGTCCAACTAGTATTTTATTTTCTGTTTGAACAACCTAGAGGAATTCACCTTAGGGAATATATTGTCAATAAAGCCTATGGGAGTCATAACCCTACACCACTTTACTATGGACGTTTAGGTGAGGGAGTTCTAGCACTGTGTGAAGCTCTGTAAAAGACAAAACTGGGCTAGAGGAGAACTCAATAAAAACATAGTCATCAATACCATGGATCTCTGTGTTCTTATTTATTTAAATGTAACAAGCTCTTCAGAGGCAACATAATGATGATGATATAGTTCTGTGTGAATTGCCAAGAGGTGTCTTTTGGGCCTCATAACTTACAAAATATGACTCAGTTACTGCCCTGAGGGCTTTCCATCTGAGTTAAAATAAAATAAAATAATTGAAACATAAAAGAATATAAGTAGAGAGTTCTCAGAATACCTCCTAAGGTCATCATAAAGATCATTCTCCAGGAAAATGTCCCTGAACATCCATGAAATCTTTTCAAATGTTATCTTATTTCTAAAGCTAGACACATTTGAAGAGCTGTAAATAGAAATACAAATGCACAGCAAATGCATGTAGGGGAAATATTTTAGAAGCAAAAAGCTAGCAAGACATGTCTTATTCCTTATTACTAAAAATAAATTATTGGTATTACCTATTGATTCAGTTTGAAATAATTCAACAAATACTTTCTAAACACCAACTAGGTAAATTGCCATTGAATAAAGTGCTTAGAAAATAAAAAAGATAATTGAAAATGAGCCCTTCCTTCTCTGGGCTTACAGTTTAGAGTAAGAGGTAAGACATAAACACAAATACATTGCACAGGGGTAAATGCTTACAGAGAGTTATATGTGCTTTGAGAATATATGGCAGGAAAAGTTTTAGTGCTGCCCATTGAGATCTAAGTAGAGTATATCTATTAGGAAATTTTTAGCAAAGAATGTTCAAGACAAAATGAACATTTTTGGAATGGACAGAAGAACATTAGAGTATGTTCAGACAATAATGAGAACACCAACACAACAAAAGCACTGAATCCCTGGGGGAAGAGCTCCAAGAAATATAGCTGGAACTAAGACTGGGTTTTAGGGTGGGGTGGAATACGAAGGGTCTTTGTTTTTTTTAATTTAAGTTATTTACTTTTTCACTATGTTGGTTCTTCATTGTTGTACCCGGGCTTTCTCTAGTTGCTGCGAGCAGGGGCTACTCTTCGTTGCAATGCACAGGCTTCTCATTGCAGTGGCTTCTCTTATTGCGGAGCACAGGCTCTAGGCACGTGGGCTTCAGTAGTTGTGGCATGTGGGCTCAGTAGTTGTGGTGCACGGGCTCTAGAGCGCAGGCTCAGTAGTTGGGACGCACGGGCTTAGTTGCTCCGCGGCATGTGGGATCTTCCCGGACCAGGGATCGAACCCATGTCCCCTGCATCGGCAGGTAGATTCTTAACCACTGTGCCACCAGGGAAGTCCCCAAAGGTTCTTAAATGTCAGACTTTAGCAATTCATAGGAAATACCTGTAAAGAGAACTAAAATGATTAGACATTCAAAAAGTCTTCAGTGAGGCTGTGAAAGTTGGTTGAATTGGGGGTGTGATTTATAGGCAGGATTAGGAGACAATTGAACAGCCTAGGCTAGTCCTCCTCAGATTTTCTTAAACGTGTATTCGTATCAAAAAGAAACTTTTTCCCCACTTCCCAGTAGATGTATATGTATACACATATATATTTTATGGACTTCTTATGTACATTATAAAAACATTTACAAACAGAATTAGAAAGGGGATGAGAAAAAGTTAAGTAGAAATAGAAGTTCTATTATTTTCTTCTTGGAATCTCAGTGGAGCATCTGATACCACTTGCGGTATGTGCTGGAGGCAATAAGACATTAAGATGATGAAACTTAGAAATAGTGAAGTAGAAAGAAGGTGAAGTATGCAATTGTTATCATTCCTTAACTCTTTTATACAGAGGAGAAGACATGGGTCAGCCTGCTTCTAATTTCTGGGAAATTGACTTTTTAAAATCTCATATAATTTTAGATTTAAATGAGACTTCAGTAAGTGTGACCCCTAATGGCTTGGCCTGGAAACCTTCGAGTCTTTTCCGAGATAAAACAACTTTTATTACAATTATGTTCAAAGACAGATGGGAGTAGAGAGATTTTATGATCTCCCGTCATTTTTAAACATTATAATATGAGGTCAGATACTTGTGTGGCCTTAGCTCTTCTCTTGAGTAAAGGTACCTGGCCAGATCTGATAGGAGGGTAGAAAGTTTTCCTTTTGTTTATGCAAAGAGGCAGGATTTCTCTAAGAAATCTGCTAAGCAAGTGCATTAAAATGTATCATTTCACTGAACACCTGGTGGGCAGGAGAAAATAGTCTTTTCTCACTAACTAAGCTTGTTCTGTAAGAAGTTGCTTCCTTGGGAATGAATGACTGTTAGGTTAGCAGGAACGAGCCACATGTCAGAGCAGTAGGAAACTTACTTTGTCACCAATGTAACCCTGTGAAGAGTCTGTGGAAGGATATATTGAGTTTGCATGATGTCCAGAGAATCCCCTCAACGTGTTTCTTCCCCTGTGTCAACTCAGCACTTTGGGACTCATCACTGGCCATGGTACTTAGGATCTGCCCAACCATGGAAAGAGAAACAGCTTTCTTAGTGAGGAAAAATGGCTGTTGAAACAAAGAGACCATGGAGTAAAGAACTGCAAAGCTCATCTCATGATCCAGATACCGCTGCCTGGCCCTAGTCTCATAGTGAAACAGCAAGGTGCATGTATATGTGCATGTGAGTACCGTGTGTGTGCATGTAATACTGGGCTTGAAGAAATGGATTATGAGTTCAGAGTGAGGCCAGGGAGAGTAGGGAAGGCTTTGTTCTAAGTTAAAAAGTAGCCTTTTGAGATAAAGTATTTCATGCAAGTTTATGTTTCAAGAATAATATACTGAGAAATTCTATATTGATTTGGGTTAAATATGGAACTATTAATTTCATTAGCAAAGGGAACATATCAAAGCTATACTATGAAAAGCTGCATTTTGAAATTTGAAAAGTGGAGCAAAAGAATTTTACTCCACAGCAAATATATTCAAAAGCACAATATTAGTGTCATGTAGAGTATATTTTCTATAGATTACGAACTTTCATCTGAAATAATTTTTTTCTTTCAGTGATGCAGAAACAATAAGAAGGTGTTTAATTGCTGCTACAAATAAGGCATTTACTGAATTTAAAGTATTTAATTTTTTTTAAAAAAGATAAAATCAAAGGAGAAGAATATGACTCATAAATTTTTTACTTCCTCCAGCAAAGGTGTATGTAAGCCCCAAACTACTGCTTTCATAGCAGCAAAGGGGAAAAAAAGAGGAAATTGTAAATTTAAAAATTCTAAATCAATGGAATATGACATTCCTCTCTGCTTTATATATATATATTTTTCTTTTCCCCTTGTAGCTACTCATTCTCAAGCCCTTTCAATGATTTTCAGTGAACTCATGGTCTTCTCCACACCTGATACCTTAAATGATGGTGTTCCTCAAGGTTTCACTCAGAACTCTTCTCTGTTTGGATCCCATACTCGGTTCATATTATCCGTATCTATGGATGGCCATACATGCTGACTTCCAGTCTTTTATCTGTAGCTCATATTTCCTTTATCAACTTCAGGATGATGCTTCTGACTGCTTACCTTTCATCTTCACGTGGGCATCTCACACACCCACACACACATCCAAAACAAAGCTCATTGCACAGCCCCCAAGACTGTTTCTCTTCATATAATCTGTATTTTGATCAATGGTTTCACCATTGATCCACATACCTATGCTATAAACTGAAGAGTTATTTTACTCTCCTTCCATTGCCCTAATCTTTTACAGATAGTTAATTACTAATTTCAGTTGATTCTGCCTCTCTAACCTTCCCTGTATTTTTCTCTGTTCCACTGCTCTTACCTTTATTGCCTTAGTTCAGAGATGTTCCCCCTATGCCATAAAAAAGAAAAAGCAGACATAGTCTTATTTATAAAACACCCTCATGGAACACACAGAATGCAGAATGAAAAAACTTCACTGGAAATAGAATACTTAGAGTGAAAAGTCAAAAACTCTCAGTCTTACTACTATCGTTAATCTGCTCTGTTTTCCATTATGAAAAATATTACCATCCTTCATGTAACACGAGCCAGAAAACTGTGTTATACTGTAACGCCCCCTCATTTTATTGTCATGTATTATCAAATGCCAAATGATATCTCCTACATATTCCGCAAATGTTTATTTTTCTTCTTCTTCACTATCACCATTATGCTAGACAAATCTGTCATTACCTCTAGCCTGAATAATTGCAACATAACTTTATTTATCTCTGTCTATTCAGTGCATTCAATCCAATCCATCAGCAACTTGGTAGAAAGAGTGATCACATAAAATGCATTTATAGAGACATCTGCGTTGAGTCAGGATGGAGTGGCCACAGTCGGAATTGCTCTCCTGCTATAAACAACTATAAAAATATTCAGAATATAAGAAGCAGCTAATTAAAGGGATTAAATACACCCAATAAATGGCACAGAAACTGGAGAAAGGGAAAGCACACAAGTGGAGCTGGCTTTCTTCCTGCCCGTAGTTTTCAAACCATATGTGGGGACATGAAGCCCAAGCTGAGAACATTGGTCTCAATGGATGAAAGAAATAGAATCTGAGTAATAGAAAGATAGTGATTTGGGGCTGCTAATGTTGCTAGAATTGGCAAGTCAGACCACTGGAAGCAGGGAGATGAAGGGAAACAGCTCTACAAATCTTCTTAGGAGTTTTATGCAAGTCTGTGTCCAATCCTTTCAACTAACCTTGCATCATTTCTGGGATGAAATACACTTGATCATGATTTATAATCCTTTTTTTTTTCTTTTGCTGGGGATGGAAGGAAAAGCCAGTGGATTTTTTTTACATTTTATGCTCTAATTAATAGACATTCATTTTAGAGCATTTTTAGATTTAGAGAAAAATTAAGCAGATACTACAGAGTTCCTATATCTCTCTGCCACTCCCAATTTCCCCTATTATTAATATGTTGCAGTAGTGTTATACATTCTTTTGTTTGTTGTTGAAGTATAGTTTGTTTATAACGTTATATTAGTTTTAGGTATACAACAGAGTAATTCAATATTTTAGAGGTTATATTGCATTTAAAGTTATTATAAAATATTGGCTATAATTCCTGTGCTCTATATTATATCATTGTATCTTATTTATTTTATACTTACTAGTTTGTAATTCTTAATTCCCTACCTCTACTTTGCCCCTTCCCACAAACCCTTTCCCCTTGGTAACCACTAGCTTTTTCTCTGTATCTGTGAGTCTGGTTTTTTTTTGGTTGTTGTTATCTTCATTTATTTATTTTTTAGATTCCATATATAAGTGAAAACATGCTGTATTTGCCTTTCTCTGTCAGACTTATTTCACTAAGCCTAATAGCCTCCAGGTCCATCTGTGTTTGTTCTTGCAAATGTCAAAATGTCCTTCTGCTTTAATAGCTCTCTCTCTGTCTCTCTCTGTCCCTCTCTCTCTCTCTCTCTCTCTATATATATATATATACACACATATATATACATACATATGTATGTTATATATATGTATATATACACACACACACACAATTACTTCTTTATCCATTCATCTGTTGATGGACACTAAAGTTACTTCCATAACTTGGCAATTGTAAATAATGCTGCTATGAACATTGGAGTGCATATGCTTTTCAAATTAGTGTTTTCCTTTTCTTTGGGTATATACCCAAGAGTAGAATTGCTGGGTCATATGGTAGTTCTATTTTTAGTTTTTTGAGGAAACCCTGTACTGTTCTCCACAGTGGCTGCACCAATTGATGAACTAATATTGATATATTAGTATTAACAAAAGTCCATAGTGTACATAGAGTTCACTCTTTGTGTTGTACAGTTCTATGGCTTTTGACAAATGCATAATGTTATGCATATGCCATCAGAGAATTACTCTGAACCATTTTATAGATTTACCCTTTCCAGAATACCATATAATTGGAATCACACTTTATGTGGCCTTTTAAGACTGCCTCTGTTCACTCAGCAATAAGTATTTAAAATTCTTCCATGTCCTTTTGTGGTTTGAAAGCTCATTCATTTATCTTGTTGAATAATAATCCATCGTATGGATATACCAGGTTTTGTTTATCCATTCACCTATTGAAGGGTTTGTTGGTTGCTTCCAGTTTTGGTCAATTATAAATAAGGCTGCAGTAAACATGTGTGTGCAGGCTTTTGTGTAGACATAAATTTTCAACTCAGCTGGATAAATACTGAGTGTGATTGCTCCATCATATATTTATCAAGACTAAGTTGAGCTTTGTAAGAAACTTCCAAACTGACTTCCAAAGTGATGTGCAAAGTGAAATGTAAAGTCACATTTTGCATTCTCACCAGCAGTGAATGAGAATTCCTGCTGCTCCACATCCTGGTCAGCACTTGGTACTGTCAGTGTTTTGGATTTTAGCCATTTTAATTGGTATGCAGTGGTATTTCATTGTTTTAACTTGCAACTCCCTAATGTCATATTTTGTTTCATCTTATCATGAAACCAACTTTTGATTTTATTGAGTTTCTCTGTTGTTTTCCTATTTTATTCTTTTCTCCTCTAACCTTTCATTTATCTTTCTCTATTTCATGTTTTATTTGCTTTTCTTTTCCTAGCTTTTTGAAGTGAAAGCTTCAATGATTGATTTTGGATCATTTTACTTCCTAATACAAATGTTTAAAGCTCTAAATCTCCATATAAGCACTAATAGATTTTAACATGTTGAATTTTTGTTTTCATTCAGTTCAAAATATTTTCTAATTTGCATCTTGATTTCTTCTTTGACTCATGACTGTTTAGAAGTACCTTGTCTAATTTCCAATCGTTTGCCAATTTCTTTTTTGTTTATGACTACTTTTGATTCTTAAATTAATTGTTTGGTTAGAGAACATACTTTGTATTATTTCAATCTTTTTAAATTTATAGAAATTTTTCTTATGGCCTAGAACATGGTCTGTTCTGGATGATGGGAGCATCTCCAGCCAAGATGGCTACAGACTCTTATAATCCTTAGTTGGAGTTCTGTTAGCTTTTCTTGTATATTTCTTATTGTTTCTTACCTTGATCTATTTCTAGATCCATGAAATTATTTTTATTTTATTTTGTAGTTTTGTACTTTATTTGATGGGGGAATGGATTTTTTAGATTCTTCATGCCACCAGAGCCAGAAGTTGTCCCTTGGTGAAACTCGTTTCTGTATGAGTAGACGGTATAAATTCAACCTTTGTTCTCTATGGAGAATAGTAAATCATAATAATAATCATAACCCCAAGATGCTTGGCTTTTTGGCACAATATTATTCTATAATAACAAATTCAACAGCTTACTTTGTCCTTTGCTTCTTCAGGGATACTCTGACTGAAAGTAAGTCTTCTACTCCATGTGTTCTCTTTAGGACTTATACAGTGGATCACAAATTAAATGTTAATTGCATTCGTGGATTTGGCTCCATCCACAGTTTGAGAAAAAAATCTTTTTTACAGAACTATGAGTTCTTAATTCCACAGGCTTGGCTCTTCTCAACTGTGTAAGAGCCATTTTTTACAATAGCATTTCCTAAAGATGCTGCAAGAAATGCTGCTCCAGTAAGGGCTCTGTTAAAACAAAAGTTTCATATTCAAGAATATTTGGAAAATGCTGCACAGTGTATTATATTCTCGGTATTTAAAAATTTGCATTAGAATATTGAAGTCATTGAGAAGCCTGGGAATAATGAGACTTGTTTAACATTTCTTAATCATTACTTGTTACGATTAAGCAACCATCTGCAAGAATTTGACCATAGACACATCCCCTGGCATCATGGATCCCGGTGCACGTGACTCTCAAGACTGTATTTTCATTATTTAAAAGCCTGTGGTCAAACTCCTAGAGGAAAACATAGGCAGAACACTCTATGACATAAATTACAGCAAGATCCTTTTTGACCCACCTCCTAGAGAAATGGAAATAAAACAAAAGGGACCTAATGAAACCTAAAGCTTTTGCACAGCAAAGGAAAATATAAATAAGACAAAAAGACAGCCCTCAGAATGGGAGAAAATATTTGCAAATGAAGCAACTGACAAAGGATTAATCTCCAAAATTTACAAGCTGCTCATGCTGCTCACTATCAATAAACAACCCAATCCAAAAATGGGCAGAAAACCTAAATAGACATTTCTCCAAAGAAGATATACAGATTGCCAACAAACACATGAAAGAACGTTCAACATCATTAATCATTAGAGAAATGCAAATCAAAACTACAATGAGGGCTTCCCTGGTGGCGCAGTGGTTGAGAGTCCGCCTGCCGATGCAGGGGACACGGGTTCGTGCCCCGGTCTGGGAAGATCCCACATGCCACGGAGCGGCTGGGCCCGTGAGCCATGGCCGCTGAGCCTGCGCGTCCGGAGCCTGTGCTCCGCAACGGGAGAGGCCACAGCAGTGAGAGGCCCGCGTACCGCAAAAAAAAAAAAAAAAACTACAATGAGATATCCTCTCACACCAGTCAGAATGGCCATCATCAAAAAATCTACAAACAATAAATGATGGAGAGGGTGTGGAGAAAGGGAACCCTCTTGCACTATTGGTGGGAATGTAAACTGATACAGCCACTATGGAGAAGAGTATAGATGTTTCTCAAAAACTAAAAATAGAACTACCATACGACCCAGCAATCCCACTACTGGGCATATACCCTGAGAAAACCATAATTTGAAAAGAGTCATGTACCACAGTGTTCATTGTAGCTCTGTTTACAATAGCCAGGACGTTGAAGCAACCTAAGTGTCCATCGACAGATGAATGTATAAAGAAGATGTGGCACATATATACAATGGAATATTACTCAGCCATAGAAAGAAACGAAATTGAGTTATTTGTCGTGAGGTGGATGGACCTAGAATCTGTCATACAGAGTGAAGTAAGTCAGAAAGAGAAAAACAAATACCGTATGCTAACACATATATATGGAATCTAAAAAAAAAAAAAATGGTCATGAAGAACCTAGGGACAAGACAGGAATAAAGACACAAACCTACTAGAGAATGGACTTGAGGATATGGGGAGGGGGAAGGGTAAGCAGTGACAAAGTGAGAGAGAGGCATGGACATATATACACTACCAAACGTAAAATAGATAGCTAGTGGGAAGCACCGCATAGCACAGGGAGATCAGCTTGCTGCTTTGTGACTACCTAGAGGGATTGTAGGGAGGGTGGGAAGGAGGGAGACGCAAGAGGGAAGAGATATGGGGACATATGTATATGTATAACTGATTCACTTAGTTATAAAGCAGAAACTAACACACCATTGTAAAGCAATTATACTCCAATAAAGATGTTAAAAAAAAAAAGCCTGTGGCCTTTGTGAAAATGTTCTTCCTTGCCCCGTATTGCATTATTGATTTGTTTCACATTTAAAGGAAAACACTAAACAATTGCTTTTTTTAGGAAGAGAAAATGCGTATTAAAGATTCAGTTTAGCTTTGAATACCTTGATAGGATACTGATAACTTTAAAGGCAAAACAGAATACAACATAGGATATCTTTGCTTTTCTCCCCTAAGACATCATTAGGCTTCATTAAATTATTGTAAAACTGTACAAAGGGAATTTTAGAGTTATGTTTCTAGTATTGAGTACTAATATTGAGGCAAAGTAATATTTTCAAGTAGAAAATTTAATATTAGCCACAAATAATTCCTACTTCTTCAACTCTCTGCAGATTCCAGTAGGAGATTCTTGAAAACAAATTTTTTTTTTGTCAAAATGACAGAGGTCAGGTTCACCTCTTTTTCTCTTTGGAAAAGTGGTGTTACATGAACAGCATTCTTTTCTGAATACAGTTCACTAGTATACCATGGTTTACACATGATGAAAGTTAAAATAAGGTTACAAAATGTTTTATGCACTTGAGATATATAGATTTAATTTCATTAACTCAATAGTGCTTATTCAGGGAGTTGTTTTAAAGTTTTATTTAAAATATGATTTGGGGTAAATATTTGCTCTGTCTTCACTGTAAATGACAAATTAATTTTTATGTGGTTTAACTTACTTGAAAAAGTCTCTTGAGGTAATATGTAGAATTTAGGATTACAAGACACACACACACACACACACACACACACACACACACACACACACACACACACACACACACACACTAATAGGGAGATTGAAATCGATTGTTAAAGGAATGGTTTGGGATTCCCAAACTAATACTAATCTATATAGCATCTTTGTTTGGATTGAAAAAAAGTGACCTTTCCCAAAAGTAATTTTATTTTCTGTGTCCAAGCCGTACAGTTCTTTATTTTGTGAGTATATTTGGAGATTGACTGATTTCTTTAACGCTAATAGAGATATTTGTATTCGTTTTGTAGTTAGTTTTGATTACTTATTTTTTTTCTAGAAAATGTGTCATTCTCCCTAATTCTATTAAGTTTAGTAAGTTTTCTTTTTCTAACTTTTAAGACGAGCATTTAGCTCATTTATGGTTAGTCATTTTGTTTTCTAACATGTTGTATTCTAGGCGGTACATTTCTCCCTAAATACCTCCTGATTAACAGAATCCCATGGGTTTTATAACAAACTGCTTTTGTTGTAGGGCAGTTTCAAACATTTCCTAAATTTCAATTCAAATTTAGTTTCTGATCTGTGAAATAAGTATTTATTTATTTTATTACCAAATGTATAATTTCAGTTCTCTTCTTGTTTTCTTTTTATGACAATATGATTATGAAATAAGGTTTATGTGCCAATTCTTAGCTATTCAAAACTTTTTATGGCAATTTAATAAATGCATCATATGTGCTTCCAAATAAATTGTATTCTATACTTATTGGCTGCAGTGTTCTATATGTGTACATTAGATCATGCTTCTTATTTGTGCAGTAAATCTTTTTATATATATATATTTTTTTTATTTCATTTTATTTTATTTTTTTCTTTGCAGCACGCGGGCCTCTCACTGTTGTGGCCTCTCCCGCCACGGAGCACAGGCTACGGACGCACAGGCCCAGAGGCCATGGCTCACGGGCCCAGCCGCTCTGCGGCATGTGGGATCCTCCCAGACCAGGGCACAAACCCATGTTCCCTGCATTGGCAGGAGGACTCTCAACCACTGCGCCACCAGGGAAGCCCTCTTTTTATATATTTTGAGAGGGATTTTGTTTTTTTGTTTTGTTTTGTTTTGTTTTTGTTTTTTGGTCAACTTGATCTATCAGTTTCTGAGGGGAGTATGTTAAAATCCCCCAGTCTGCCTACTAATTTTTCCACTTCTTATTCTTTTTTTTGCTTTATAAATGTTAAGACTTTGTACACAGCTTAGGATTGTTACATCCTTACATGAATTTATCCTTATATTATCTCATATGATTAAATAATTACCTCAAAAATGCTTTGCGGGGCATAGAGCTAGTTTGAGTAGATATTAATATTACTAAGCCATATCCTTGCTATTATTTTCGGTATTAGTAGTAGTTGCATTTTCTACTTAATGTGCACAGAGGTATACTGGTAAATGTTTAAAAACTGGCTCTCTGAAACAAAATCTCTTATTTGTAACATTTGCTTATTTCCCTGGTGTAAATACTCTCTGTGTGGCATAATGCAAGCAATCAACATGAAAGAACTGAAGCTGATGTGAAGACTTGTGCACGGCAGCTCTGGAGAGCTCTTGAGAGACTTTGTAACCTGGCTCTATCACATTACTGACAATACATTTTCTTTCTTTTTTCTCCTTTCCTTCCTTGTATTGGATTGACCAGATTTTAAAAATTCTCTTCCTTTTCCTTTACTGGAATGGAAGTTATACCCTTTATGTTATTAACTCTGTGATTACCCTTGAATTTTTTGCCATGCAGATTGATTTAAAAACTAACCAAGGGCTTCCCTGGTGGCGCAGTGGTTGAGAGTCCGCCTGCCGATTCAGGGGACACGGGTTCGTGCCCCGGTCCGGGAAGATCCCACATGCCGCGGAGCGGCTGGGCCCATGAGCCATGGCCACTGAGCCTGCGCCTCCGGAGCCTGTGCGCCGCAACGGGAGAGGCCGCAACAGTGAGAGACCCGCGTACTGCAAAAACAAACAAACAAAAACTAACCAATATCTCTTATCTTCTTGAATAATCTAAGGTATCTTAGGTTGCTTTAGTTCTGATCCCTTTTCCCTACTTTCATGTCATTCCTGTCTTGTATTTTAGTTCATGCTTTTTAAGCCTCTCCAAATTAGTTAAAATATCATTATTTAAGAATTTTAAGCTATGTTTTCCAGTGCCTCCTTGAGTTGTCATTATCATGTATATAGCAGCTGTTTTTAAACTGTGTTCTGTGGTTCCCATTGAGATCATAAAGGTGTCCTAGGGGCTGCTAATGTAGATGTGAGAGAGGCCAGATAGGCAGTGTTCAAAGTTTCCATCTCAGTTCTAAACATCTGCCTCTTTTTGGCTGTTTTATTCCTAATACTCTTTTTTCAACTGAGATATAAGGAAAATACAATAAAAATCATAAATGTTTGTATAGAGTTTGAACAAACGTATATACAGCCATGTAACCGCTACCCTGTAAAGGATAAAACCATCATTCAGCACGTGAAACACACACACATACACACACAGCTGAACTTTCTGCTTTCTTCAGGTGGGGGAACTATGTTGGTCAGGCACTGTCTCTAAGCAGAGCAGAATGCAGTCTTCCATAGCGTGTTTGGGAAGCATGACATTCAATAATTAATGTCACTGCAGTTCAGACATGTGAATGATTTACCATTACTGTAGGTGGATAAGACTTTCGGTGACTGGCTAGCACTCAGAATCATGTTCAGTGGAATGAGCCTCTTCCTGATGGGCTGCCTTTCAGAAGTGAAGGGCTTTTCTGTTTGGTTGCCTTGCCTAACCATGTTTACTGGAGTGAGTTGTCATTGGTTGATTAAGTACATTTAAAACTGGCTCTAGGGGTTAATTTTTATGATGACTAAAAGGCTGTCATTTATTTATTGAGGAAGTTAAAAATGAGTTCTGATTGCTCTTTTTAGCAAGGCAACAGAAGATCAGTTTTTTGGTTTGCTTTTTTCTACAATGCAGGACATTTTCTATTCACAGTTCTTTTTGGTTCTTTCACAGCCAACAGGAGTAAAGCCCATCATGAATTGCTCAGCTCTTCCCCGGTGTAGTTGATTCTCCTTGAAGATGAGGTTTGTTTTCAGATCTCCTTTAAGATGAAGTTTGTTTGTGCAGGTATGATTTTTGGTTAGATAATTGATCAGCATGATTATATTATTCTGCTGTTGTCTTTGAGCTGTTTGTTGAATCACCTATCAGGACAGAAACTGCATACAAGCATTTAAGTTTATGGACAACGGATATTAAACAACTGTGAGAAAAACAAAAATAACTACGGGATGGAAAGGCACTGTAGAAATAATCCAAGGTTTTTCTAGGTTGCCCAAGAAAGCAGATCCCAGTGACTCTCTGAGTCTACTTTAGGTAGCCAGGTTGACTTTCTTTTTCATTTAGATATAGATTGATTCATTTTACGAGTAGTGTTAATTCAGATACAATAGAATAAGTTAGTAACAGCACAGATTTTCCCTGAGGAGCTAAAAGAAAATCCTATGTTGTCCAATGATTTATATAAGGAATTTAAACTTATTTTTGTGCTATATTACTTATTACAATATTCAAATTATAGAACAGACTTTTTATGCCTACCTAGAGTTGCCTAACTACTCTGTGGTCTGTTCCACTAGTTATTATTTCTCTACAAAGAACTTCACAACTTTGGGATCTTTATAAATCTGAAGGCCAACAGAAGATATTCGGGAGTCATCCACTTGGGGAAGCCTAACTAATAGACTTGCAGAACAAAAAGCTGTGGTTCTCTGTGAACACTGAAGAGCATTGCTTTTCACACAAGATGAAGAATACAGGTGCTTCCTGAGAGAAGTGAACAACTTTTGTGAAGCTGTAAGTATATTGTTTTTAAGGTGTTGTTAAGACAGTCATATTTTCATCCCCAAAATATCTTATCCCCTTTTTCTGGTGCCCTAAACTTGTATTATCTACAAGAGATTCATTATTAGTAAAGTCAGTGTAACATACCTTAACTTAGTTTTTTTAAAATTAGATGACCAGCAATCACTTGGAAGAGCTATTAAAGAGTTATGGTGGTAATTGGTTCTAGTATATTTTAAAAATAAGCAAGTTTATATTATTATAAGAGGAACATGGTAGGAAAAATCAGAAGTGTATAAACTTGTAAGGAAAAAGACACAAATAAAAGGATAATAAAAGTGTGCAAAGGAAAGTGTAACAATCAGTGGTTTCAGGTATTTAGGAGGATCTGGTTTTGGTGGTGTTGAATGTAAGCTCTGTCCTGTCCATTGCCATTATTTATTCTGAGGATCTTGGGTTAGCCATAGACTTTTGTGGGGTTTCCTGAAAATCTTCCACTATTAGGACTTAATTAGTATAACTTACCAATTCCAGTTAAAATGCTTTCTGTTATTCTAGCGGTTTCACAGTAATGAAGACAGTGAATATTTTTGAGCAGGGGGCAAATCCTTGTAGAATTCATGAATAACTGCTGGTAAAATGGCCCCCTTTTACTGAATAGAATGGTTAAAATGTTCTACATTGAGAATAGGGTATTCAGTCTTTTAGCTACAATCTGTGCTGTGGTTGTTTTAACAAGGGAGTATTTCAACCCTCCAGAAAATAAGCATACTATTATTTGTGCATATTCATCACCCAGAGGGAAGTCATTTTATAAAATTCAGTTAAAAATGCTCAAATGTTCTCTCAGAGCATGGTTCCAGTCTATGCCTTGCTTTTACACTTTCTCCCAGAATTATGTTACCTGTGGATGAGGCTGTATTTTGTTATCCTTAAATATTTTATCCATCAGTGTTTTTAATATTGTGGACATTTTCCCCTTACTGGGATGGATCGGATCATCTGGTGGAGAATTTTGACAAGTGTTCATTTCAAGTTTCATCGGATGCTACCTCGTGATCATCCTGGCTTTGCCAGATCTTAGCCACGTGGGTCTTCCCATATGAGAGCTCCCTCTGTTTCTTTTCATAATTTAGAAAACAAATTTAGGGCACCTAGGATGGAATATCTGAACCCCTCCATGGATTTGACAAGTTCCATGGGCGGTTTCCGTGAAAGGACGTCAGTCAGAGCAGACTTTTTAGCAGAATGGTCGGCTAAAGCATCTCCTCTACGTGCTGTTTTCATTGTATTCTTTCAGGATGGTGTTTTTGTTTGCTTTGTTTTTCATGAAGATACTTTTGTTCTGATTCTATTTATTCACAGCTGCTATCATTATTTTTAGTTACTTGACATGTCCTAGAGAGGGCCACCACTGAGTGACCCGAATAGATTTGACTTCTGGTAAAGAATGGATCTTACAAGGTGGAATAGAATAACTGTTGTATGTGAACGTGGTATTGCTTCATTTAATTAAAAAAAATAAAGCCAACCATCATAATTAGCACAACAAGAACAAAAACAGCAAACCAGGATTTGTTTTAAAATGTCCAAATGATATGTTCTTGTTATGGAAACTGATAGAATTCAGAAACCAATCAGGAGATCCTCCTGCATTGGGGAGGGTAAAGGAATTGCTGAAATGATCTTATACCAGTCCAGGTGGAACCATCATATTTAATGGGAATTAAAGTATGATATATGAACATTTCTTTTACTAATTTAAAGACTGTAATTGCTCTAAAATTAAATATGCCAAAGTTTAGGGAACTAATAATTTAGCCCAGAAGGTATGCAGAGAACAAATATAAACACATGTGTTTTGGAAGACTATATATATATATATATATATATATATATATGTATATACACTTCATTGAAAATGACATCCTAGTATGCTTAATATAAATTGTAGAAAGGTCCCCATTGTTTTCTTTTTGCCAAAAATCTCTAGAACATAAACAATAATGATATTCTCCTTATAATGAGCTCACAAATCCTCACAAAGATATATACAAGCATACACACATATACAGTGTTTTGATAATTCTGAGAAATATTTCCTTATTTTGCTGTTAGTTGGGAA
Organism: Stenella coeruleoalba; assembly: GCF_951394435.1. NCBI lineage: Eukaryota > Metazoa > Chordata > Mammalia > Artiodactyla > Delphinidae > Stenella > Stenella coeruleoalba. The sequence goes on along the minus strand of NC_137158.1, from coordinate 14,899,443 downwards.
AAAATATTTTCTACTATTAATTCACATCTCATGGAATTGTAAAGAATTTTTCATATCATGGAGAGATGTAGCATGCACCTGCAGTATTTAGCCCATGTATTTGCATGAATCTTTTCCCTCCTCAGTAATATTAATAAATAGATCTCTCTAACAAACCCACTGTAAATCTGTTTTCTAACACTAGTAAATTTTATATTTTAAATTGTTAATCTTAAACTAAGATGATTACATATATGTATGATAACATTGTACACTTTAAACTTGACACAGCTTGTTTTTTTTGATATCCCATATTATTTACCCTTCTCCCCCAAACTAAAGGAAAATGTAAACAACAACGCATAAACAAAAGCTATGGCACTTTGTGGAAATAATACTATCCTCTTTTTCTTTGTAGTTAGAATAATTATCATAATTTGTAATGCAGGGATTCTTCTATCTTATAGAAGAATATTTTCTTCTTATAGAAGAATATTTTCATGAATAATATATGAATAGTTCTAATTCTTTCACTGCAAAATAAGTCCTTCAGGAATCAGTAGCAATGATTACTTAGTGTCAAAATGTGTTAGTAAAAACAATATGGCCATATCATAAGAAAATTTTTTAAGTTCTCAAACATCTAGCTCAAGGTTTCAGTATGTTTTACCCTCGAACCCTTGGTGTCATGGTGAAAACATGAAAAGATCTATAAGCAGGGCTGTGCTGACCCAGGTGGGTGTGGGTGAGGGTGACGTGGCCGTCCTCCACTGGGGAGGATAGTGTGAAAAGCACTAGTTCAAAAGGTTCAAGCTTTCAGCTAAAAACGTAATGCTGCAAGAGTGAAGTAGTGTTAGCAAAAGTTACAGAGCCTGGAAATTATTGCAGAAGCATCTGGAATTCATTAGAGGATCTTCAAATTTTCAGTAGCTTATGAATTATGTGAAGGGAATTGAGGTAGAGGAGGGAGATGAATTTAAAAGGAATGGCTTTTCCTTTGCACAGTTAGAGTTAATTCATCATAAAACAGTGTTAAATTTACACAGCAAAATTTGGAGACCAAGATTTTTAAACTGTAAACTTAAAATCGTGATTTGTGTTAGTGAGTTCCAGAGTCCTCCCAAAAAAATTCAACAAGGGATTTATTATCCCGGATGAGTTCCTTTACTTGAAATTGCTTCTCAAATTATTTAGAATGCTACCAATTGCTTAATGCAGCACAGGTTAGGTAATTTGGATTTTAACTCAGAGAACAAGGTGGAAAAAGAGCCCTATAGAACATTGCTGGCATCTGAGAGGGCAGAACAGGGGCAGGAGATGGCAGCGCAGGGCAGTGTCAGGAAGAGCGAGTCCAGATAAGATGTCACCTCAGCAGAGCACTAGGTCAGACCTCAATGGAGTTTGAATTTTGTATTCAAGAAGTGTGCCCTTGGTGCTATTTCTTACTTGTTTCATAATCGGTAAAATAAAGTGGGGATAATAATTGAAGAAGACTTGTAGGTTCTACTGTGAAGATAGAAGACAGAACAGTGTGAAGTATCACTTCTGGTATGGCTATTACCCAAAAGGAAGGCAGAAAGACTGAAATAGGACTGGAGGGCATTGGAGATACATTTCATTCACTTTGCAATTTTGTTTGAGTCTGACTTCCCAAAGAAGAAATATTCGGGAATTCTGTTTTCTAATATCAAATGCAATGGGGAAGGATGCACAATAATATGGAACTGATCTAGAAAAGTTTGTGGTGGACAGTCCCCCAACTTGAAGATAATTGGGAAAACAAAAGAAAAACAAGATCAAAAGTCAATTCAAAGAAATCAGAAAAACTGAGTGCTTTGGTGGAAAAAAAGCACCCCCCACTAAGACATTTGTATATTTCCACTTTGGAGGACTAATGTGACAAACTCAATATGCTGTTGTACAGGATATCAGTCTCTTCAGAATCTCATATCCAGGCTTCTGGGTGGCCTCTGTAGGAGTATTCCCAGGTGTCTTGGGTACATAACCCATTGCCTGCTTCCTGTGACCTGCCCTTGAATAAAATCACCACTTAGTAACCCGTTATGGATGAAGTATATATTTTCCCCACAAAACAGTTTAATGTCGTTTACCAACTCTTATGCTCCTCCTTTGGGATCAAAGAAATATTTGATGTCACTATATCTGAGATAAGAAGTATTATCACACATGGCAATGCCAAGCCCTTCATAGATTTGGCATTAAGATATGCCCTAGTCCTTAATTCGTCCAGGTTAAAAAGTCAGTGTACTTAGAAACCAATTTAGAGCAATTCTCATTTTTTCCTCTATCCCACTGAAAAGTCCTCAGAGACACAATGGTAAACCTGCTATATGAAAAATTGACTATTCAGCCTGTGATTCTCTTTTAATAAAAACTGTACAATGTTGAGCTAAAAAAAATATTCTTTGCTTCTAACCTAGAGGGAATGAGCTTAAGCTTAGGGACGAAGGATGGCAGGAAATGTTTAGAATACTTTTCCCAGATGGTAGGGTTTACTGGAAGCCGGGCACAAGTTTTCTGCCCTCTATATTGCTGTAAGTCTACATCATTTAGGTCAAGTGGGAAATTAATGAATTGCCCAGTGTCCATCCTTTAGCACAACTACATCAGCCTCTTCTTTTCTCATACACAAAAATCCTCTTGTAAAATAACAACTGATTTCCATTGCGGGTTTAGATATGTTTCATGTTATCACCAAAACTTTGTAAATAATAGCTTTTATTCTTGGAATAAAATTTGTTTTAATCTCATAAATTTAGTGTTATGTTTGAAAATCATGAAGGGTCTGGAGCCCATTTTCTACATTTTTCTTTGGGAAGTGATATACCTCAATGATATTTGCATTTTGGGGGCTCTATTAAGATGCTTGGCTATAATGTTTGCAACGGCCAAAGTTTTCTTTTTTTAATTTCAAAAACAGTAAAATATGATGCAAATATAAGAATTGTTTCTTGAGAACACAAATATGTATCTTGAAGACATTAAAAAATTGCAAAAAAAAATCAGTTTGTTCAGTTAAATCATACTTGTAGTAAAACAATCGAAATTTGTATTACTGTTTAGAAAGGCTGTACTACTAAAGCAGAAAATTGGAAAAAGCTACCATCGGTGGGGTTTGGGGAGGGACTCTGCACCATTCATTTTATATAGTTGACCTGAAAATAAATGAAGTCTTAGAATCATCTAGGAGATTATGGCACTAATAAATGTCTCTGTCTTCCTCTTGAATAATCTACAGAATCTTAGGTTGCTGTAATTTTGATCAAAAACACAAAACTTGAATCCATTGCATTGCATATTTGTTTAAAATGAATAAGCCGGGACCTTCAAGATGGCGGAGGAGTAAGACATGGAGATAACCTTCCTCCCCACAAATACATCAAAAATACATCTACATGTGGAACAACCCCTAAAAACACCTATTTAATCCTGACAGAAGACCTCAGACTTCCCAAAAGGGAAGAAACTCCCCACGTACCTGGATAGGGCAAAAGAAAACAGAAAAAACAGAGACAAAAGAATAGGGACGGCACCTGCACCAGTGGGAGGGAGCTGTGAAGGAGGAAAGGTTTCCACACACTAGGAAGACCCTTCACTGGTGGAGATGGGGGATGGGGGTAAGCTTTGGAGCCACAGAGAAGAGCACAGCAACAGAGGTACAGAGGACAAAGTGGAGAGATTCCTGCATAGAGGATTGGTGCCAACCAGCACTGACGAGTCTGAGAGACTTGTCTTACCCGCCAGGGAGGGTGGGGGCTGGGAGCTGAGGCTCAGGCTATGGAGGTCAGACCCCAGGGAGAGGACTGGGGTTGGCTGCGTGAACACAGCCTGAAGGAGGCTAGTGTGCCACAGCTAGCCAGGAGGGAGTCCGGGAAAAAGTCTGTACCTGCCTAAGAGGCAAGAGACCATTGTTTTGGGGTGCACGAGGAGAAAGGATTCAGAGCACTGCCTAAACGAGCTCCAGAGATGGGCACGAGCCACAGCTATCAGTGCGCACCACAGAGATAGGCATGAAACACTAAGGCTGCATCTGCAGCCACCAAGAAGCCTGTGTGCAAGCACAGGTCACTATCCACACCTCCCCTCCTGGGAGCCTGTGCAGCCCGCCACTGCCAGAGTCCAGTGATCCAGGGACAAATTCTCCAGGAGAACACACGGCGCAACTCAGGCTGTTGCAAGGTCACACTGGCCTCTGCCACTGCAGGCTCGCCCCACATTCCATCCTGCTCCCTCCCTGCAGCCTGAGTGAGCAAGAGCCCCCTAAGCAGCCACTCCTTTAATCGCATCCTGTCTGAGTGAAGAACAGATGCAGGAGGGAAACCTGCACACAGAGGCAGGGCCAAATCCAAGCTGAACCCCAGGAACTGTGCAGAAAAAAGAAGAGAAAGGAAAATTTTTCTGTGCAGCCTCAGAAACAGTGGATTAAATCTCCACAGTCAACTTGATCTACACTGCATCTCTGGAATACCTGAATAGAAAACGAATAATCCCTAAATTGAGGCGATGGACTTTGGGAGCAACTGTAGACATGGGGTTTGCTGTATGTGACTAACTAGTTCCTGATTTATATGTTTATTTTAGTTTAGTTTTTAGCACTTGTTATCATTGGTGGAATTGTTTTGGTTGTTCTCTACTTCTTTTAATTACTTTTTTATTTTTTATTTGAATATTATTTTTTAAGTTTTAATTTTAATAACTTTTATTTTATTTTATTATTTTTCTTTTCTCCCTTTGCTTCTGAGCTGTGTGGCTGACAGGGTCTTGGTGCACCAGCCGGGTGTCAGGCCTGAGCCTCAGAGGTGGGAGAGCCGAGTTCAGGACAAAGGACCACCAGAGACATTCTGGCCCACAGATATCAATCAGTGAGAGCTCTCCCAGAGATCTCCATCCCAACGCTAAGACCTAGTTCCACTCAACGACTAGTAAGCTCCAGTGCTGGACATCCCATGCCAAACAACTAGCAAGACGGGAACACAACCACACCCATTAGCAGAGAGGCTGCCTAAAATTATAATAAGTTCACAGACACCCCAAAACACACCACTGGACTCAGTCCGCCCACCAGAAAGACAAGAACCAGCCTCATCCGCCAGAACACAGGCACCAGTCCCCTCCACCGGGAGGCACACAACCCACTGAACCAACTTTACACACTGGGGCAGACACCAAAAATAAAGGGAACAACAAATCTGCATCCTGGGAAAGTGAGACCCCAAACACAGTAAGTTAAGCAAAATGAGAAGACAGAGAAATACAGAGTAGATGAAGGAGCAAGGTAAAAACCCACCAGACCAAACAAATGAAGAGGAAATAGGCAGTCTACCTGAAAAAGAATTCAGAGTAGTGATAGCATAGATGATCCAAAATCTTGAAAATAGAATGGAGAAAAAACAAGAAACGTTTAACAAGGAACTAGAAGAACTAAAGAGCAAACAAATAGTGACGAACAACACAATAAATGAAATTAGAAATTATTTAGAAGGAATCAATAGCAGATTAACTGAGGCAGAAGAATGGATAAGTGACCTGGAATATAAAATAGTGGAAATAACTACCACAGAGCAGAATAAAGAAAGAAGAATGAAAAGAATTGAGGACAGTCTCACAGACCTTGGGACAACATTAAAGGCACCAACATTCGAATTACAGGGGTCCCAGAAGAAGAAGAGAAAAAGAAAAGGACTGAGAAACCATTTGAAGAGATTATAGTTGAAAACTTCCCTAATATGGGAAAGGAAATAGTCAATCAAGTCCAGGAAGCACATAGAGTCCCATACAGGATAAATCCAAGGAGAAACACTCCAAGACACATATTAATCAAACTATCAAAAATTAAATACAAAGAAAAATACTAAAAGCAGCAAGGGAAAAGCAACAAATAACATACAAGGGAATCTCCATAAGGTTAACAGCTTATCTTTTAGCAGAAACTCTGCAAGCCAGAAGGGAGTGGTAGGCCATATTTAAAGTGATGAAATGGAAAAACCTACAACGAAGATTATTCTACCCAGCAAGGATCTCATTCAGATTCGACGGAGAGACTAATACCTTTACAGACAAGCAAAAGCTAAGAGAATCAGCACCACCAGACCAGCTTTACAACAAATGCTAAAGGAACTTCTCTAGGTGAGAAACACAAGAGAAGGAAAAGAGCTACAATAACCAACCCAAAACAAATAAGAAAATGTTAATAGGAACATACATATTGATAACTACCTTAAAAGAAAATGGATTAAATGCTCCAACCAAAAGACATAGACTGGCTGAATGGATACAAAAACAAGACCCATATATATGCTGTCTACAACAGACGCAATTCAGACCTAGGGACACATACAGACTGAAAGTGAGGGGATGGAAAAAGATATTCCATGCAAATAGAAATCCAAAGAAAGCTGAAGTAGCAATTCTCATATCAGACAAAATAGACTTTAAAATAAAGACTATTACAAGAGACACAGAAGGACACTACAGAATGATCAAGGGGTCAACTGAAGAAGAAATAACAACTGTAAATATTTATACACCCAACATAGGAGCACCTCAATACATAATGCAAATGCTAACAGCCGTAAAAGGGGAAATTGACAGTAACACAATTATAGTAGGGGACATTAACACCCCACTTTCACCAATGGACAGATCAACCAAAATGAAAATAAATACGGAAACAGAAGCTTTAAATGATACATTACACAAGATGGACTTAATTGGTATTTATCGGACATTTCATCCAAAAACAATAGAATCTACCTTCTTCTCAAGTACTCATGGAACATTATCCAGGATAGATCATATCTTGGATCACAAAACAAGCCTTGGTAAATTTAAGGAAATTGAACTCATATCAAGTATCTTTTCTGACGACAACACTATGAAACTAGATATCAAATACAGGAAAAAAACTGTAAAAAATAGAAACACATGGAGGCTAAAAGGTACACTACTAAATAAGAGATCACTGAAGAAATCAAAGATGAAATAAAAAAATACATAGAAACAAATGACAATAAAAACATGATGACTGAAAACCACTGGGATGCAGCAAAAGCAATTCTAAGAGGGAAGTTTATAGAAGTACAATCCTAACTCAAGAAACAAGAAACATCTCAAATAAACAACCTAACCTTACACCTAAAGCAATTAGAGAAAGAAGAACAAAAAAACCCCCAAAGTTAGCAGAAGGAAAGAAATCATAAAAGTCAGATCAGAAATAAATGAAAACCCAGTGAATGAAAAATAGCAAAGATCAATAAAACTAAAAAGTGGTGCTTTGAGAAGATAAACAAAATTGATAAATCATTAGCCAGACTTATCAAGAAACAAAGGGAGAAGACTCAAATCAATAGAAATGAAAAAGGAGAAGTAACAACTGACACTGCAGATATACAAAGGATCATGAGAGATTACTACAAGCAACTATATGCCAATAAAATGGACAACCTGGAAGAAATGGACAAATTCATAGAAAAGCACAACCTTCCAAGACTGAACCAGGAAGAAATAGAAAATATGAACAGAACAATCACAAGCACTGAAACTGAAACTGTGATTAAAAACCTTCCAAAAAACAAAAGCCCATGACCAGATGGATTCACAGGTGAATTCTATCAATCATTTAGAGACGAGCTAACACCTATCCTTCTCAAACTCTTCCAAAATATAGCAGAGGGAGGAACACTCCCAAACTCATTCTACAAGGCCACCATCACCATGATACCAAAACCAGACAAGTATGTCACAAAGAAAACTACAGGCCAATATCACTGATGAACATAGATGCAAAAATCCTCAACAAAATACTAGCAAACAGAATCCAACAGCACATTAAAAGGATCATACACCATGGTCAAGTGGGGTTTACCCCAGGAATGCAAGGATTCTTCAATATATGCAAATCAATCAATGTGATAAACCATATTAACAAATTGAAGGATGAAAACAATATGATAATCTCAATAGATGCAGAAAAAGCTTTCAACAAAATTCATCAGCCATTTATGATAAAAACTCTCCAGAAAGTAGGCAGAGAGGGAACTTACCTCAACATAATAAAGGTCATATATGACAAACCCACAGCCAACATTGTTCTCAATGGTGAAAAACTGAAGCCGTTTCCACTAAGATCAGGAACAAGTTTGCCTTCTCTCACCATTATTATTCAACATAGTTTTGGAAGTTTTAACCACAGCAATCAGAGAATAAAGAGAAATAAAAGGAATCCAAATCGGAAAATAAGAAGTAAAGCTGTCACTGTTTGCAGATGACATGATACTGTACATAGAGAATCATAAAGATGTATGGTGTATGGACACCAAGGGGATAAAGAGGTGGGGCTGGGGGGTGATGGTGTGATGAATTGAGAGATTGGGATTGACATGTATACAGTGATGTGTATAAAATGGATGACTAATAACCTGCTGTATAAAAAATTAATTAAATTAAAAACAATGCCTAGCTAAGGAGATAAAAGACCTGTATGAAGAAAACTATAAGACACTGATGAAAGAAAGTAAAGCTGATACAAACAGTTGGAGAGATATACCATGTTCTTGGATTGGAAGAATCAGCATTGTGAAAATGACTATACTACCCAAAGCAATCTACAGATTCAATGCAATCCCTATCAAACTACCAATGACATTTTTCACAGAAGTAGAACAAAAAATTCCACAATTTGTATGGAAACAAAAAGACCCGAAGAGACAAACAATCTTGAGAAAGAAAAATGGTGCTGGAGGAATCAGGCTCCCTGACTTCAGACTCTACTACAAAGCTACAGTAATCAAGACAGTCTGGTACTGGCACAAAAACAGAAATATAGATCAGTGGAACAGGAAAGAAAGTCCAGAGATAAACCCATGCACATATGGTCACCTTATCTTTGATAAAGGAGGCAAGAATATACAATGGAGAAAAGACAGCCTCTTCAATAAGTGGTGCCGGGAAAACTTGACAGCTACATGTAAAAGAATGAAATTAGAACACTCCCTAACACCATACACAAAAATAAACTCAAAATGGATTAAAGACCTAAATGTAAGCCCAGACACTGTAAAACTCTTAGAGAAAACATGAGCAGAACACTCTATGACATAAATCACAGCAAGATCCTTTTTGACCCACCTCCTAGAGAAATGGAAATAAAAATTAAAGTAAACTAATGGCAACTAATGAAACTTAAAAGCTTTTGCACAGCAAATAAAAACGTAAAGAAGACGAAAAGACAGCCCTCAGAATGGAGAAAATATTTGTGATTGAAGCAAGAGACAAAGGATTAATCTCTAAAGTATACAATCAGCTCATGCAACTGAATATCAAAAAAACAAACAACCCAATCCAAAAATGGGCAGAAGACCTAAATAGACATTTCTTCAAAGATGATATATAGATTGCCAAGAAACACATGAAAGGATGCTCAACATCACTAATCATTAGAGAAATGCAAATCAAAACTACAATGAGGTATCACCTCCACCAGTCAGAGTGGCCACCATCAGAAAATCTACAAACAATAAATGCTGTAGGGGGTGTGGAGAAAAGAAAACCCTCTTGTACTGTTGGTGGGAATGTAAATTGATATAGCCACTATGGAGAACAGTATGGAGATTCCTTAAAAATCTTAAAATAGAACTACCGTATGACCCAGGAATCCCATACTGGGCATATACCCTGAGAAATCTATAATTCTAAAAGAGTCATGTACCACAATGTTCATTGCAACACTATTTTCAATAGCCAGGACATGGAAGCAACCTAAGTGTCCATTGACAGATGAATGGATAAAGAAGATGTGGCACATATATACAATGGAATATTACTCAGCCATAAAAAGAAACGAAACTGAGTTATTTGTAGTGAGGTGGATGGACCTAGAGACCGTCATCCAGAGTGAAGGAAGTCAGAAAGAGAAAAACAAATACCATATGTTAACACACATATATGGAATGTAAAAAAAAAAAATTGTTCCTGAAGAACCTAGGGACAGGACAGGAATAAAGTCGCTGATGTAGAGAATGGACTTGAGGACATGTGGAGAGGGTAGGGTAAGCTGGGAAGAAGTGAGAGAGTGACATTGACATATATACACTAACAAATATAAAAGAGATAGCTAATGGGAAACAGCCACATAGCACAGGGAGATCAGCTCCATGCTTTGTGACCACCTAGAGGGGTGGGATAGGGAGGGTGGGAGGAAGATGCAAGAGGGAAGGGATATGGGGATATATGTATATGTATAGCTGACTCACTTTGTTATAAAGCAGAAACCAACACACCAATGTAAAGCAATTATACTCCAATAAAGATGTTAACAAAAAAATTTTTTTTAATGAATCACTCTTTTTCAAGTTAAATGACAATAAATTTGAGTTCCTTTGGAGCATGGAACTGTCTTGAGCAATCTGGTAATCTCTGTTGTACTTATATCTGTACTTGTCATATATGTACTTGTGTACTTACTGATTTAAGACTTTATGACACTTTTTACCATTACCCTTCTTAATTCAGAGAAATTAAACTAGTGGACTCTCTTTTTTCTTTCCTTTTCTTATCATTCCTTTAAATAGATGAACTTATTTGTTTTATTATGTGTGGCAGAAAACTCATTATTCTTATTGAAACGTTGCTTGTACTGTAAAACTAAATGAATTCCCTTAAAGAATCCTAGAAATAGGCATTGACTGACAAATGACAATGCAGAAAAGCCTTTAGATCATTTCTTACGGTGGGTATGTTTGCCAAGTAGCTTTCTAAAATGGTTGTACCAATGTACCCATCCACTAGTGGTATATGAGGGCTTCAGGTGTTCCAAATCCTCACCAATACTTTGTCAGTGTTATCAGTCTTTAAAGTTTTAGCTAGCTTGGTGAATATGTGCGATATTTCATTGTGATTTTAATTTTTTTTAAGTTTTTTTTTGATGTGGACCATTTTTAAAGTCTTTATTGAATTTGTTACATTTTTGCTTCTCTTTTTTTATATTTTGGTTTTTTGGCCACAAGTCATGTGGGATCTTAGCTCTTTGACCAGGGATCACACCCGCATTCCCTACATTGGAAGGCAAAGTCCTAACCATTGACCACCAGGGAATTATGCTTTGTGATTTTAATTTTCATTTCCCTGATGAGTAATGAGATGCCAATGCATAATATATTGGCTGTTTGGATATATTTTTTTGTGAACGTGTCTATTAAAGTCTTTTGCCCCGCACATCTGTAGCTTAGGAGAGAAAAAGGACGCAAGGTATAATTTTAAGGAAATTTTGGGATTTCTTCTCAATGGACCCTTTCTCTGCATTATCCTGTGCCCCAAACCCTACCTGATCAGCCCCAAATCAGATTTCTGTTTCTTGTATTCAGTGATACCACCACTCTCTACTTGGGCTCTATCTTCCTGGGCCGAATTTGGAAATATTCTCAGGGAGATAGCCCAGGTGAATATGAACTCATATTATGTGCTTTCCATCTTTCAAAATTCATAGTCCCATATTGGTTGCCATCCACGGCCCGAAAGAGTTGTTATACATATTTTTACACAGTTATAATGGCAGTTAATGGGGAAGGATGAATCTGATACCGGTTCTTAACTGTCTCTGGAACCACTGCTCCTCAAGTATTTTTTATTGTTCTGTTTATTCTTATTTTATAATTTTTAGTTCTGTGTTCTTTGGTTTTTCTCTTAAAAGTTATCCTTGAGGTTAAAACATTCATCCTTAACTTATTAACACTGAATACAAATTAGTATTTTTTCACTTTATGATAATACTTGGAACTTCAAACTTTAAAGTCCTTTTATTCTCCTCTCGTCTTTTATGTTATAGTTGCCATGCATTTTAATTCTACATATATATTTGATTCTACAAGGCTTGTTATTGGTCTTTACATAGTAAATGATCTTTTATACTTACCTGCATATTTACACTTTCTAGTATTCTTTCTTTTTTTCCTGCAATTCTCTATGATTTAAGATTATTTTCTTTCTACTGAAAAAATTCCTTTTGATGTTTCTTTAACTTCTTTCCGTTTCTTTCATTATTGATTACCTTATTTTTTTTAACATCTTTATTGGCGTATAATTGCTTTACAATGGTGTGTTGGTTTCTGCTGTATAACAAAGTGAATCAGCTATACATATACATATATCCCCATATCTCCTCCCTCTTGCGTCTCCCTCCCACCCTCACTATCCCACCCCTCTAGGTGGTCACAAAGTACCGAGCTGATCTCCCTGTGCTATGTGGCTGCTTCCCACTAGCTATTTTACCTTGGATTACCTTATTTTTTGAAGGTTAATTTCACAAAGTGTAGCATTTTAGGTTGGCAGTGGGGGTTTTGGGGGGTTTTTTGGTCTTTTTTGGCATGGTAGAGGTGTCATTCTATTGTCCACTAGCTTCTGGTTTTTTCTGTTGCTATCAGTATTGGTTTTGCTCTGATTTATTGTTATCTGGTAGCTTATAAGATTTTATCTTTTTTTTTTTAAATTAGCATTTTTACTGTGATGCATCTAAGTAGGATTTACTTTTGATTTATCTTGCTTAAGGTTCCTAACCCTTCTTGAATTTCTGGCCTGATTCCTTCTGTCCATTTTGAAGTACTCTGATCCACTGTCTCTTCAAATAATGCTTCTTCCTTCAAACTCTTTCTCGCTTATGGAACTCCCAACTACATGTATGACCTTTTTCTGATGATCTTTTCACTATGTTTCATTTTTCCTTAATTCCCTTGTATATATTTTCCATTAATTACTTTCCATGTTTCAGTCCAAATATTTTCTATTGACATGTCCTCAAGTTCACTAATTCCTTTTTTTACCTGTGTCTTATCAGCTGTGATAAATTGGATTGTCTGAATTCATTTATATTTATTATCCGGTCTTTCTCTTTGTCCTGTTCCTTGGTATTATTGGTAATTTTTAAATTGAATGTTCAACATTGTGCATTAAAATGTCTTGGTTGGGAGATCAACTCAATGCTTTGTGAAGACCTAGAGGGATGGGATAGGGAGGGTGAGAGGGAGACTCAAGAGGGAGGGGATATGGGGACATGCGTATGCATATAGCTGATTCACTTTGTTGTACAGCAGAAACTAACACAACATTGTAAAACAATGATACTCCAAAAAAGTTGTGAAAATAATAAACAAATAAAAAACAAAATGTCCTTGTTGCCTCAGCACCTCCTGAGTAATTTCAAGGAACTTTAGCAATCTGACTAACTATCAGATTCTTGATTCCTAATTTTGCAAATAACAAAGTAACACAAATGTCAGAAAGCCTTTTTATATATTAATGCCTCTCCATTACATATTACATTATATGTACCTATTAATACATTATTATTCTATATTAAATTTATTTCTGTCACTGATGACACAAGTATTTTCCCCTTATTAAAAACCACCTTCTATTACATATCATTTATCACTCTTTTTATGAAAGTTAACTGTAGCCAAAAAAAAAAAAAAGACCCAAACAAACAAAAATTTTAAATTTGGGAAGAAGGAACTGATACTTCACTTATACCTTTTACAAGCTTATCAGTTTACACTGCAGAACTCTTTTCCCCATTTCCTTTCTTTTTATGATTCTTTCACTGTTCCAGGGCTATCATATACAGATACAAAGAAAATTAACAATGTCCTTTTACCTTTCATATTCTTCAAAATCTTATAACATTGTGAGTTTGGGCTCCTTTCTATGTCTACTGTATTCAGTGCATCAGAAAATTAGACTTTAAAATTACACTTTCTCTTTCTGGCTAGTGTCAGTCTTATGCTTGTTAGAAGAGAACATTCTTTTAAAGCCAGATTTCCCATGAAAAAAGGTTAGATTGACTTCACTGACAAACACATCCTGGTAACATGTATGCCTGAGGAAATCGTGTAAGAAACAGTTATGTCGGCCTGCTTAGAGTTAAAAAGAAACTGTATTTGATACACTTTCACATTAATATGAATACTAGGTATCTAACCCTCAAATGCTGTTTGCTAAAGGTGTTTTGCAGAAGGACTTGACATCAAAAAGGACATCTAGAGAACAGCAACCCAGAGGAATGTATGCAAGGTAAGCAGGCCATCTCAGGCCTAAGGATTTGGGTTGTGATTATCTCAATTCAAAACATTCTAGGGGACTGTGTTCCCCTCTTCTAACTCTCCTCATCTTGGCTAGCACAGACCTAGGGTCAAAATCCTAACAAAGAATCTGCAAAATAATAGGCCTCCAGAACTGATTTCCTCCCTGCTGCGCTGAATTTCAATTATCTCACCACTGCTGTAGGAGTGCAGTTTTCCAACTAACATTTCACTGAGAATGCCAGGGGACTACAGGGGAGAGAGGAGGATGGAGAGCCTTCTTGATCCTTTATCACTTAAAGAAATGCACAGACAAAGATGAAAGTAGTTTGACACCTATAATCCCTTGAGAAGAAGACTGAGGACCTGGCTGTCAACTTAAATACCACTTGAGAGCACACAAAACAAATGAAAGGAAGTCAAAAGGTACATCAGACAAAAACAAAGGTTGGCATTGAGAAAGGCCAGCCCACAAGACAGCAGAGATAAGATTTGAGACCTGAGAGCATCAGAGCAGATATAAAATATCTGAATTTCCAGAATAATTGACTGTGAGGTTGTTATGGCTCCTTCTGTCTTTGCTGCCCTTTCCTGCTCTTTCTTTGGAAGGAAACATATAGTTCAAGCCCTACAGGAGCTCTCTTAGCACATGGTAGTGGTTAAAATTATGAAATGTGAAGTCAGACAGACCAGAGTTCAATTCCCAGCTGCCACTTGCTAGACTCAATGAACTGGATCAATGGGCTCAACCATCCTGAACCTTAATTTCTTCATGGGTAACTTCCTACTCCACAGGACTATTATATCTGTTAGCAATGGGCAGCACTAAGCCTTGTGGGTAATTCTATAGACATGTTAAAGAGATATTTGAAAGATCAACTTTGTGCTTTTGGGATGGATATTATGAAATATGGGCTGGCTGAGCTTGAGGAGCAATCTTTCTGACCGTGCCTGGGTCAGAAGACATCATTTTGCTGCATTACCATGGGTGTAGGAATGAGGGCAGCATATTTGAATTTGTCACTATAACGAGATACTAGGGTAAGCCCTGTATAAGCAGGAGAACCATTCCTATGCATTTTACAATACATGTTATCATGGGAACATGTATTAAGCATGATAACAAAATTATCACCTTGAACAAAGATTTGTTGTTACCTGCTATGTTCAGGGCAATGGCTTAGGTACTGGGAATTCAACCGTCTTCAAGGTCAGCCAAGAGATGGATACCTAATTAGCACTGAATTACACCATACCTCCCCCCTGCACGTATACATAAAGAATTGTTGTTACTAAATTATGTTTAGGTGTGGTAACATCAGCTTTATGGACAGTGTTATAAAAAAGATCCCTAAGAAATGTGCTGAATTGTGAGAATGCTGTTGATTAAATCACAAAGAGTTCTCTTTACACAGCCTCAGGATAAAATTCTGCCTGATCCTAGTTTAAAGAATAGTTGTAATTCTCTTAAGAAATTGATTTGTTTTATCCAGGGGATATTGCGACTCTTGTTAAGTGACAGGGATTCCTTGTTTGCAACTGGTTTATGGAAAAGCAGTAAACTATGGCCCAATCATGGTAAATCCGTAGGTCACAATAATATTCATTTTAACATCATATTGTTATAATTTAAGTATTTTTGAAAATTGCCTGAAATATTTTCTGAAGCATCAAAAGGTACAAATAAGTACCCAATTAGCTGGTTTTGAGCCATTTTCACATTGCCTGCGAGAGAGGATGGCTGGTCCTCTCACTGAGTTAAAGGAAGTGGTATCTACAGATGAGAGTCACACTGAAGAGAGTATTATGTGCCTTCTTACATTCTTCTGCTCTTTCTTTTACCTCAGTGTTACACCAGCATTCCTTAGAAGAGAAGAGTAAAACAAAGAGGAATTCTGGGCTGGTGGCCACAGAGTAATTCTGGAAAACTTGTGGAGGTCCATGCTGAGCTTTCAGATGGACAGCTCTGGAAACTGATACCATCCCATGGGTGTCATGAAAGAACAAGGTAAGGACAACAGAAAACCTAGTCACATGTCTCCAGCACAGCATCTAATTCCCTCTCAACTGTAAAACTGTGTCCCAGTCATCATTCCCTGAATTGCATTTGTATATGATAGAGTCAAATTATTTAGCACAAAACAACTAGAGGAATAGGCTACAACAGCACTTTCAAACTATGTTTCTGAGATACAGTTTCACAAGAGCTGTTAAGGAGTCATCCTCAAATTTAAATCAAAAATTGTTTTATGATCAAATATATTTAGAATATTTTAGGTTGATCAAAGATTTTTAAAAATGTATTTGTTTTGTTTTGCTGTAAAATCTCTCCTAATGCACTCTGTAAATATCCAGGAGGGAAATGTACTTGAATGAGTCATTTTCCCAAATTGTTTGCCCACAGAACACACTTTCTCTGAACTAAGAGCAGCTAAATATCACAATAGTCTAGTGTTCTGTGGAATACAGTTAGGAAAATTATGGTTTCTAGTAAGAATAATAGAGTTCTTGAAGTTTTAGTGAGTTACAGAAAACACATCATTTCTGATAAGAAATTAAAATGCAGTAAGAACTTTTTAAAATTTAAAATAATTAAACTATAAGGTTGGACTAAATATTTTATGACAAATTTCGTTCTAAATTTAAAAATCATTTTGAAAGAAATTTTTATATCTCTAGCAAAATAATTGGTACCACTTTAACATACGACTTCCCCCTAAAAATATACAGATTCACACACACACACACAGATACAAAAAAAAAGTATATCAACACTCAGATATATACAGAATACTGTAAAATGTTAAAAATATACAAGAAGGCTTGATAAGAGTCAGGCCCAAGTATTAATTATAATTAAGTAGATTAAATAAAGTAATTCCATGTATAATAAAGTTGAAACTCAGAGAACAATAAAAAGAATAATGCAAATAATAGTTTTGAAAATACAAAGTACATTCACAAATTTTTACAAAAAGTTTTGTTTCATTGTCCCTGTACCTAAGCTCCTGTATGATGGTTTTTAAGTAATAGACAGTAGAAACTCCTGGGGAAAGGCTTCTGATTCAAGATGCCACACTTAGCTCATCTATTTACCTCTTCTTCTTCCCAGAACCACAGTAAAATGATCACAAGATAATATAAAATGGTTTACATGCCAATAGTCATGAAGAAAATAGAAGGGGGTTAACAGCAGACACAGAGTCCAATACATTTCTAGGAGACGTTCTATAATAGGTAGAATAATGGCCCACAATGATGTCCACACTTCAATCCCAAGAACCTGTGGATATGTTACCTTATATGGCAGAAGGTATTTTGCCAATATGATTAAGGTTACAGATCTTGAGATAGACTACTCTGGATTATTCAGGTAGGCCCAATCTAATCACATGAGTCCTTGAAAGCAAAGAACTTTTCTTGGCTTTGGACAGAGACAGAAGTGGGGCTGGGAGGAGAGTGCAGGGCTGGAGAGAAAAATGCAGCACTGCTGGTTTTGAAGATGTAGGAAAGGGGTCGTGAGCCAACAAACGCAAGCAACCTCTAGAAGCTGGAAAAAGCAAGGAAACGGATTCTCCTCTCGCGCTTTTAGAAAGGAAGGAAACCCTAGTGACACATTGATTTTAGTCCTGTGAAATGCGCAATGGACTTCTGGCCTCTAGAACTGTAAAATAAAAAAGTTGTGCTGTTTTAAGCTACTATCTTCAGGGTAGTTTGTCATAACTACAATATAAAACTAATATATACCTAATGCACGGATACTGGTTGATGAAGCAGGACAGAAAAAGCTGTGATCCAGCATTTGCCAGCATGGGACAATGCCAAAGAGGAAAAGAAAGAAGAAATATGAAGTTTTAGAAGATCAATAAAATGTCTCGATATCAAACATGAAGTTCCAAAACGATGATATAGGAAACACAAGACAGGAAGTCGGAAAGAAATAATGTAAGTGAGGTTCCCAGAATTAAGTGAGGACAAAAGTCTTCAGATTAAAAGGGTCCACCAGTTGCCCAGTTTATGAGTCACTGAATGAAGACCTACTACCAGATACATCACTGTGAAATGTCTGAATCATTTTAGGAAGAAGAAATGATGCTAAACATTTAGAAAAGAAGATAAATGACCTTTAGAAAGTAGAGAAAATAAGGTTGTCAAGGACAAGCAACATCAAATATTGAAGGTCAATGGACAAATACACTCAAAGCCTTGAGGGAAATTATTTTCATGAATTTTGTACAAAAGCCAAACTATCAATTAAATGTGGTGACACATAAACCTCAGACTGAAGATTAATCTGACAAGTTTTTTCATGCACATTTTCTTAGGAAGTTCAGGAAAATGGAGCAGTGAACCAAGGAACAAAAGATCTAGGTCAGTGGCACCAACTCAGAAAGCAAAAGCAGTTGCTGGACTACAGCTCAGCCACAGGCTGGCAGAGCAAAAGACCTGGCAGGCCAACCTGACCTGGAAGAAGGAGGCCTCCAAAAGGTAGCCTTTGGGAAAGAAGGGGTTAGATTCCAAATCCACCCATGCCTTATCACCTCCGTCACTCCATCTCCTACACACCATCGTCATCTCAAGTCTGAACTAGTACAGAAGCCTCTTAAATGCTCCCTGCTTCTAGTGCCCCCATATATTCTAACTATAACATCCAGAGCTATCTTTTGTTTAACATTTTTAAAATTGAAGTATACTTAATTTACAGTGTTGTATTAGTTTCAGGTATAGAGCAAAGTGATTCAGTTATACATATAACTGAAGTTACATATAACTGAAGACTCAGGGGCAGCTCCAGTCTTTATGGTCTTCCCTCCAGGACCCGGCTGGTGGAGCGGCCTGTCTGGAATATGCCAGACAAAGGCGTTCTTGACTTTTTTTTCCTGCTGTGGACTCCTGGCAATTTTGTGAAGCTTACGGACCCTTCCCAGAACAATATTTTTAAACATAATAAAATCACATTAAACTATATTTAAGTTAAAAATACATATATTGTATGTATGTATAATTTTCTATTATACATAATTTTCCATTATAGGTTACTATAGGATATTGAATATAGTTTCTTGTGCTATACAGTAGGTCTTTGTTGTTTATCTATTTTACATACAGTGGTGTGACTATGTTAAACCCAAATTCCTAATGTCTCCCCCCACATCCACCGCTATCCCCTTTGGTAACCATAGGTTTGTTTTCTATGTCTGTGAGTCTATTTCTGTTTTGTAAATAAGTTCATTTATATCATTTTTTTTAATGCCACATATAAGTGACATCATATGATATTTGTCTTTCTCTGTTTGATATTTCATTTAATATCATATCTCTAGGTCCTTCCATGTTGCTGCAAATGGCATTATTTCATTCTTTGTTATGGCTGTGTAATATTCCATTGTGCATATATACCACATCTTCTTTATCCATTCATTTGTTGATACACACATAGGTTGCTTCCATGTCTTGGCTATTGTTAAGAGTGCTGCTATGAATGTTGGGGTGCATGTATCTTCTCTATTTAAAGTTTTCATTTTTTTCAGATATATAGCTAGGAGTGGGATTGCTGGATCATATGATAGCTCTGTTTTTAGTGTTTTAAGGAACCTCCATACTTTTCTCTACAGTGGGTGCACCAATTTACATTCCCACCAACAGTGTAGGAGGGTTCCCTTTTCTCCACACCCTTTCCAGCATTTATTACTTGTAGACATTTTAATGATGTCCATTCTGACCAGAGTGAGGTGGTACCTCTGTGTAGTTTTGATTTGCATTTATGTAATAATTAGCAGTGTTGAGCTTCTTTTCATGGGCCTATTGGGCATCTATATGTCTTCTTTGGAGAAATTTTTTTTTAGGTCTTCTGCCCATTTCTTGACTGGGTTGTTTGTGTTTTTTTGATATTAAGCTGTATGAGCTGTTTGTACATTTTGGAAATGAATTCTTGGTCGGTAGCAACATTTGCAAATATTTTCTGCTAGTCTGTAGGTTGTCTTTTCCTTTTCTTGGTGGTTTCCCAGAGCTATCTTTTTGACACATCAAACTGAACATGTTACTCATGCTCAAAACCCAATGGTTTCCCATCATACTTAGAGCAAAATTCTATTCTTCGGCCCACAAGCATCTAACAGGTTTGGCCACTGGCTGACACGAACTCCAGTTTTATTTCTTATCATTATTACCTTTCTCACATTTTTTTCAACAGTAATGTCCTTTTGGGGCTCATCCAACATGACAAGCACTTCTTACCTCAGTACCATCACCCTTGATTTTTTTTTTTAACAAATTGATTGGAGTATAATTGCTTCACTATGGTGTCTTAGATTCTGCTTTATAACAAAGTGAATCACCTATATATATACATGTATCCGCATATCTCCTCCCTCTTGCGTCTCCCTCCCACACTCCCTATCCCACTGCTCTAGGTGGTTACAAAGCACCGAGCTGATCTCCCTGGGCTATGCACCTGCTTCCCACTAGCTATCTGTTTTACATTGGGTAGTATATATATGTCCATGCCACTCTCTCACTTCGTCCCAGCTTAGCCTTCCCACTCCCTGCATCCTCAAGTCCATTCTCTACATCTGTGTCTTCATTGCTGTCCTGCCCCTAGGTTATTCAGAACCTTTTTTTTTTTTTGATTGCATATACATGTGTTAACATATGGTATTTGTTTTTCTCTTTCTGACTGACTTCACTCTGGATGACAGCTTCTAGGTCCATCCACCTCACTACAAATAACTCAATTGCGTTTCTTTTTATGGCTGAGTAATATTCCATTGTATATATGTGACAAAACTTCTCCATCCATTCATCTGTCGATGGACACTTAGGTTGCGTCAACGTCCTGGCTATTGTAAGTAGTGCTGCAATGAATATTGTGGTACATGACTCGTTTTGATTTATGGTTTTCTCAGGGTATATGCCCAGTAGTAGGATTGCTGGGTCATATGGTAGTTCTATTTTTAGTATTTTAAGAAACATCCATACTGTTCTCCATAGTGGCTGTATCAATTTACATTCCCACCACCAGTGCAAGAGGGTTCCCTTTTTCCACACCCTCTCCAGCATTTATTGTTTCTAGATTTTTTGATGATGGCCATTCTGACTAGTGTGAGATGATATCTCATTGTAATTTTGACTTGCATTTCTCTAATGATTAATGATGTTGAGCATTCTTTCATGTGTCTGTTGGCAATCTGTATATCTTCTTTGGAGAAATATCTATTAGGTCTTCTGCCCATTTTTGGATTGGGTTGTTTATTGGTAGTGAGCAGCATGAGCAGCTTGTAAATTTTGGAGATTAATCCTTTGTCAGTTGCTTCATTTGCAAATATTTTCTCCCATTCTGAGGGTTGTCTTTTTGTCTTGCTTATAGCTTCCTTTGCTGTGCAAAAGCTTTTAAGCTTCATTATGTCTCATTTGTTTATTTTTGTTTTTATTTCCATTTCTCTGGGAGGTGGGTCAAAAAGGATCTTGCTGTGATTTATGTCATAGAGTGTTCTGCCTATGTTTTCCTCTAAGAGTTTGATAGTGTCTGGCCTTGCATTTAGGTCTTTACTCTATTTTGAGTTTATTTTTGTGTGTGGTGTTAGGGAGTCTTCTAATTTCATTCTTTTACATGTAGTTGCCCAGTTTTCCCAGCACCACTTATTGAAGAGGTTGTCTTTTCTCCATTGTATATTCTTGCTTCCTTTATCAAAAATAAGGTGACCATATGTGCGTGGGTTTACCTCTGGGCTTTATATCCTGATCCATTGATCTATATTTCTGTTTTTGTGCCAGTACCATACTGTCTTGATTACTGTAGCTTTGTAGTATAGTCTGAAGTCCAGGAGCCTGATTCCTCTAGCTCTTGTTTTGCTTTCACAAGATTGCTTGGCTATTCAGGGTCTTTTGTGTTTCCATACAAATTGTGGAATTTTTTGTTCTAGTTCTGTGAAAAATGCCATTGGTAGTTTGATAGGGATTGCATTGAATCTGTAGATTCCTGTGGGTCATGTAGTCATTTTCACAATGTTGATTCTTCCAATCCAAGAACATGGTATATCTCTCCATCTGTTTGCTTCATCTTTGCTTTCTTTCATCAGTGTCTTATAGTTTTCTGCATACAGGTCTTTTGTCTCCTTCGGTAGGTTTATTCTTTGGTACTTTATTCTTTTTGTTGCAGTGGTACATGGGAGTGTTTTCTTAATTTCTCTTTCAGATTTTTCATCATTAGTGTAAAGGAATGAGAGAGATTTCTGTGCATTCGTTTTGTATCCTGCTACTTTACCAAATTGATTGATTAGCTCTAGTAGTTTTCTGGTAGCATTTTAGGATTCTCTCTGTATAGTATCATGTCATCTGCAAACAGTGACAGCTTTACTTCTTCTTTTCCAATTTGGATTCCTTTTATTTATTTTTCTTCTCTGATTGCTGTGGCTAAAACATCCAAAACTATGTTGAATAAGAGTCGTGAGAGTTGGCAACCTTGTCTTGTTCCTGATCTTAGTGAAAATGGTTTCAGTTTTTCAGCATTGAGAATGATGTTGGCTGTGGGTTTGTTATATATGGCCATTATTATGTTGAGTTAAGTTCCCTCTATGCATACTTTCTATAAATGGGTGCTGAAGTTTGTCAAAAGATTTTTCTGCATCTATTGAGATGATCATATGGTTTTTCTCCTTCAATTTGTTAACATGGTTTATCACATTGATTGATTTGCATATATTGAAGAATCCTTGCATTCCTGTGATAAACCCCACTTGATCATGGTATATGATCCTTTTCATGTGCTGTTGGTTTCTGTTTGCTAGTATTTTGTTGAGGATTTTTGCATCTATGTTCATCAGTGATATTGGCCTATAGTTTTCTGACTTTGTGACATCCTTGTCTGGTTTTGGTATCAAGGTGATGGTGGCCTCGTAGAAGGAATTTGGGAGTGTTCCTCCCTCTGCTATATTTTGGAAGAGTTTGAGAAGGATAGGTGTTAGTTGTTCTCTAAATGTTTGATAGAGTTCGCCTTTGAAGCCATCTGGTCCTGGGCTTTTGTTTGTTGGAAGGTTTTTAATCACAGTCTCAATTTCAGTGCTTGTGATTGATCTGTTTGTATTTTCTATTTCTTCCTGGTTCAGATTCGGAAGGTTGTGCTTTACTAAGAATTTGTCCATTTCTTCCAGGTTGTCCATTTTATTTTCATATAGTTGCTTGTAGTAGTCTCTCATGATTTTTTATATTTCTTCTATGTCAGTTGTTACTTTCTTTTTCATTTCTGATTCTACTGATTTGAGTCTTCTCCCTTTTTTTCTTGATGCGTCTGGCTAATAGTTTATTAATACTGTTTATCTTCTCAAAGAACCAGCTTTTAGTTTTATTGACCTTTGCTATTGTTTCCTTCATTTCTTTTTCATCAATTTCTGATGAAGAAATCTTTATGATTTCTTTCCTTCTGCTAACTTTGGGGTTTTTTTTGTTCTTCTTCCTCTAATTGCTTTAAGTGTAAGGTTAGGTTGTTTATTTGAGATGTTTCTTTTTTCTTGAGGTAGGATTGTATTGCTCTAAACTTCCCTCTTAGAACTGCTTTCGCTGCATCCCATCAGTTTTGAGTTGTCGTGTTTTCATTGTCGTTTGTTTCTAGGTATTTTTTGATTTCCTCTTTGATTTTTTCAGTGATCTCTTGGTTATTTAGTAGTGTATTGTTTTGCCTCTATGTGTTTGTATTTTTTACAGATTTTTTCCTTTAATTTGTATCTAGATACTTGTATCTAGATACTTGATATGATTTCAATTTTTTTAAATTTACGAAGGCTTGATATGTGACCCAAGAAATGATCTATCCTGGAGAATATTCCAGAAGAAAGTGTATTCTGTTGTTTTTGGATGGAATATCCTATAAATATCAATTAAGTCTATCTGGACTAATGTGTCATTTAAAGCTTCTGTCTCCTTATTTATTTTCATTTTGGATGATCTGTCCATTGGTGAAAGTGTGGTTTTAAAATCCCCTACTATGACTGTGTTCATGTCGATTTCCTCTTTCATGGCTATTAGCATTTGCCTTAAGTATTGAGGTACTCCTATGTTGGGTGCATAAATATTTACAATTGTTATATCTTCTTCTTTGATTGTCCCTTGATCATTCTGTAGTGTCCTTCTGTGTCTCTTGTAATAGTCTTTATTTTAAAGTCTATTTTGTCTGATATGATAAATGCTACTCCAGCTTTCTTTTGATTTCCATTTGCATGGATTATCTTTTTTTCATCCTCTCACTTTCAGTCTGTATGTGTCCCTAAGCCTGAAGTGGGCCTCTTGTAGACAGCATATATACAGGTCTTGTTTTTGTATCCTTTCAGCCAGCCTATGTCTTTTGGTTGGAGCATTTAATCCATTTGCATTTAAGGTAGTTATCGATATGTAAGTTCCTATTACCATTTTCTTAATTGTTTTGGGTTTGTTATTGTAGGCCTTTTCCTTCTCTTGTGTTTCCTACCAAGAGAAGTTCCCTTAGCGTTTGTTGTAAAGCTGGTTTGGTGGTGCTGAATTCTCTTAGCTTTTGCCTCTCTGTTAGAGGTTTTAGTTTCTCCGTAGAATCTGAATGAAATCCTTGCTGGGTAGAGTAATACTGGTTTTAGTTTTTTTTCCATTTCAACACTTTGAATATGTCCTGCCATTCCTTTCTGGCTTGCAGAGTTTCTGCTGAAAGTTCAGCTGTTAATCTTATGGGGATGCCCTTGTATGTCATTTGTTGCTTTTCCCTTGGTGCTTTTAATATTTTTTTCTTTGTATTTAATTTTTGATAGTTTGATTAATATGTGTCTTGGCATGTTTCTCCTTGGATTTATCCTGTATGGGACTCTCTGTGCTTCCTGGACTTGATTAACTATTTCCTTTCCCTTATTAGGGAAGTTTTCAACTATAAGCTCTTCAAATATTTCCACAGTACGTTTCTTTTCCTCTTCTTCTTCTGGGACTCCTATTATTCAAATGTTGATGCATTTAGTGTTGTCCCAGAGGTCTCTGAGGCTGTCCTCAATTCTTTTCATACTTTTTTTCTTTATTCTGCTCTGCAGTAGTTATTTCCACTATTTTGTCTTCCAGGTCACTTATCCTTTCTTCTGCCTCAGTTATTCTGCTATTGATTCCTTCTAGAGTATTTTAAATTTCATTTACTGTGTTGTTCATCATTGTTTGTTTGCTCTTTAGTTCTTCTAGGTCCTTGTTAAACGTTTCTTGTATTTTCTCCATTCTGTTTCCAAGATTTTGGATTATCTTTACTCTCATTACTCTGAATTGTTTTTCAGGTAGACTGTGTATTTTCTCTTCATTTGTTTGGTCTGGTGGGTTTTTACCTTGCTCCTTCTTCTGCTGTGTATTTCTCTGTCTTCTCATTTTGCTTAACCTACTGTGTTTGGGGTCTCCTTTTCGCAGGCTGCAGGTTCATAGTTCCCGTTGTTTTTGATGTCTGCCCCCATGGTTAAGGTTGGTTCAGTGCATTGTGAAGGCTTTCTGGCAGAGGGCACTGGTGCCTGTGTTCTGGTGGATGAGGCTTGATCTTGTCTTTCTAGTGGGGAGGACCTCGTCCAGTGGTGTGTTTTGGGTGTCTGTGAGCTTATTATGATTTTAGGCAGCCTCTCTGGTAATGGGTGGGGTTGTGTTCCTGTCTTGCTAGTTGTTTGGCATAGGGTGTCCAGCACTGTAGCTTGGTGGTCGTTGAGTGGAGCTGGCTCTTAGCATTGAGATGGAAATCTCTGGGAGAGCTTTTGCCATTTGATATTACATGGAGCCAGTAGCTCTCTGATGGACCAATGTCCTGAACTTAGCTCTCCCACCTCAGAAGCACAGGCTTGACACCTGGCCGGAGCACCAAGACTCTGTCAGCCACACAGCTCAGAAGAAATGGGAGAAAAAACAGAAAGAAAGAAAAAATAAAATAAAGTTACTAATTTTAAAAAATTATTAATAATAAAAAATTAAAAAGTAATTAAAAAAGAAAAAAAAAGATAGAAAAGTGCAACCAAACCAAAAAACAAATCCACCAATGATAACAAGCACTAAAATCTATACTCAAAAAAAAAAAAAGCACAGACAGAACCCAAGGAGATATGGTAAAAGCAAAGCTATACCAACAAAATTACAAAAAGAAGCATACACATACACACTCGCAAAAATAGAAAAGGGAAAAAAAAAATATATATATATAAAGGAAGAGAACAACCAAATCAATAAACAAATCTACCAATGATAATAAACTCTAATTACTAAACTAAGATAAACATAAAAACAGAAACAAATTAGATGCAGAAAGCAAACCCCAAGTCTACAGTTGCTCCCAAAGTCCACTGCCTCAATTTTGAGATGATTCATTGTCTTTTCAGGTATTCCAGAGATGCAGGGTACATCAAGTTGACTGTGGAGATTTAATCTGCTGCCCCTGAGGCTGCTGGGAGAAATTTCCCTTTCTCGTCTTTGTTCGCAGGCTACTAGGTTTCACTTTGGGGTTTGGCCCCGCCTCTGTGTGTAGGTCACCTGAGGGCATCTGTTATTTTCTGAGACAGGACAGGGTTAAAGGAGCAGCTGATTAGGGGGCTCTGGCTCACTCAGGCTGTGAGAGGGAGGGGTATGGATTGCAGGGTGAGCCTGCAGTGGCAGAGGCCGTCATGACGTAGCAGGAGCCTGAGGCACGCTGTGCGTGCTCCCGGGGAAGTTGTCCCTGGATCACAGGACCCTGGCAGTGACAGGCTGCACAGGCTCCTGGGATGGGAGGTGTAGATAGTGACCTGTGCTTGCACACAGGCTCCTTGGTGGCTGCAGCAGCAGCCTTAGCATTTCATGCCCATCTCTGGGGTCCGCGCTGATCGCCGCAGCTCGCGCCCGTCTCTGGAGCTCGTTTAGGCAGCGCTCTGAATCCCCTCTCCTCACACACCCCAAAACAATGGTCTCTTGACTCTTAGGCAGGTCCAGAGTTTTTCCCAGACTCCCTGCCAGCTAACTGTGATGCACTAACCCCTTTCAGGCTGTGTTCATGCAGCCAACCCCAGTCCTCTCCCTGGGATCTGACCTCCAAAGTCCAAGCCTGAGCTCCCAGCCTTCACCCACCCCGGCGGGTTAGCAGAGAAGCCTCTCAGGCTGGTCAGTGCTGGTCGGCACCAATCCTCTGTGTGGAAATCTCTCTGCTTTTCCCTCTGCACCCTTGTTGCTGTGCTCTCTTCCATGGCTCCAAAGCTTCCCCCTCGCACCCCCCATCTCCACCAGTGAAGGGACTTCCTAGTGTGTGGAAGCTTTTCCTCCTTCACAGCTCCCTCCCACTGGTGCAGGTCCCGTCCCTATCCTTTTGTCTCTGTTTTTTCTTTTTTCTTTTGCCCTACCCAGGTACGTGGGGAGTTTCTTGCCTTTTGGGAGGTCTGAGGTCTCCTGCCAGCATTCAGCAGGTGTTCTGTAGGAGTTGTTCCACGTGTAGATGTATTTCTGATGCATTTGTCGGAAGGAAGGTGATCTCCACGTCTTAGTCCTATGCCATCTCAAAGGCCTCTCCAGCTTCTTCTTTTTAAAAACCTTTATTTTCTTTTTTTTCTTTCCCCCATTCCCCATCCCACATCCCCCACTCCCATTCATAGCTCAGCTTTTTCTTAATATTAGTCAAAAGATGAAAGTACAAGTATTCTATTCCATACACATCGTGCACTGAGGCATGACAGGAAACAGTGTCAGTGTTCTTCCTCCACCCACGCTCTTGACTTCGCTGATTTGAGGCTTCTGTGAACTTCTTTGAGCTTTGGTGCTAATTTTGATGTTCTGTGAGCTGTTCCCCACAAGGGGTGATTTTGGCATGCTGGCGGTTCTTCCTCTTTTCCTTCCTTTAGCAATAAGTCTAGGGTGAGGTGTGGAGGAGGCGTGAGGCTAGGGTGAGTTCATTTATGCCTCAGCTCATTGCCCTGTATTCGTCTGCCAAGGCTACCATAACAAAGTAATGTAGATCGATGGCCTAAACAACACAGTTTTATTTTCTCACAGTTCTGGAGGCTGGAGGTCTGAGAAGAGGTACTGGCACGATCGATTCCTTCAGCAGCCTCTGTCCTTGGCTTGTAGATGGGCTCCTTGTCCCTCTGTGTTCACACGGTCTGCCTTCTGTGTGTGTGTGTGTGTATGTCCTCATCTCTTATGAGGACAGCAGTCATACTGGATTAGGGCTCACCTCATGACCAACGTTTAACTTAATTACTTCTCAAAAAGTCCTACCTCCAAATGTAGTCATTTTCTGAGGTACTGGGGCTTAGGACTTCAACCAATTAACTTTGGTGGGAGTGCAATTCAGCCCTTAGGAGCCCCCTTCCTCCAGATTCAAGGTTGGCATAGTCAGCCTTGGGTGTTACATCTCTCCATTTCCCTCCTCTGTTCTGCCTCCCTCTTCTGCTTTTAAGAGCTCCCGTGGTTACATAGGGCCCATTTGGATAACCCAGGATAATCTCCCTTTTTTACAGTAAACTAATTAGCAACTTTAATTCCATCTGTAACGCTACTTCGCTTTTTCCATGTAATATAATATAGTCACAGGCTCTGGGATCAAGGCATGTGCATCTTTGGGGGCCATAATCCTGCCTACCCCTCTAACAAAGAACAGAATCCATCCCACTTTTCAACAAATACCGATTCTCTCCTTTAAGGCTACTTGGGGCCAAACTCTTGGGGGAAATTTTCTCCTTCCTCTTCATATTTTTCCTGTTTCCATTGAGGATAAGAGTGTGAGCACGTATACTTCTGCCCCCTTCTCCACACGGGGATACAGTCTTTCTCCCAGAAGCGGAGCTCACCAATCAGGCTTGTCTGAATCAGTACATCCATTTGGCCAGGTTAGCAGAGGCTGGAGCCACGGTGTCAAGGGCAGAAAGCAGACCTCACACCTCCTCTTTCCCTTAATGTCATGGATCAATAGGGAGGCCAGGAACTTTTCCTTTGGCAGAGACATCCATCTCTTCTCCAACCTTCTTTTGCTTTCTGCATCCAGCCTGACAGGCCCGCTTGTCCTTCTTCATGATGAGTGAATAAGTCAGCTTAGAACTTGCCCTCTATGGCCCTCTGTCTTTTCTTCAGTGCAAGAGGAGAAAAGTACCCCACTTTGTTTTCAGCTCTGAGTCACATTCTCCAATCCAGTTTTTATCCAGACTCCTGCTTTGAGATGATTAATTTTGCAAGTTCCCCATAATCTCAAAGCAGGAGTCTCTGGATAAAGGCACTTGCAAAATCATTGTCACCCATATTTTCTTTTGGAGTTAGCATATAATTCTCCTGTGATGTCTGTCAGCCAGCCTTTAGAGAGGAGGAAAAGAGCCTCTTAAAACTCAAACAAGAGCATCTATTTACTCTAGTAATGCTTCTGTGTGGAAACCAGAGGTTTATTTGAAGTCTTCTGGTATTTTCTACAGGATAGTATGACAAGGGTGTTGATATAGAGGATCCCCACCTGCCCCTACTTTATCCATAAACATTCAATTTTTATCAGTATGACTTTCACATAAGCTTTTAGTTGAATAAGATTACATAGTGCTGAAAGCATTGTGTTAATACTAACTGATGTTAGTAAACAATCCTATTGTGATATCAGTGCAGGTTGGTATATACTGTTAGAAAGGTCTGCAGGGTCCAAAATGTCTTCCCTCACATGCCTGCTTGGTTTCTTGTTGAGGATGGGTGAAAGGTGGGGCTCAATGATGTCCTCTCTCTCCATACCATCTGTCTTTAGTTGTTGTTATGGATTTTGTGTTACAGGTTTTTTATGTCTCCCTAATTCATATGTTGAAGTCCTAATTACCCCATTATCTCAGAATGTAACCTTATTTGATGGCAGGGTCTTTATAGGGGTAATCAAGTTAAAATGAGGTCATTAGGTTGGGCCCTAATGTAATATGACCGGTGTCACTGTACGAAGGGGAAATTCAGACACAGACCCGCATACAGGGAAGATGATGTGAAGAGACACAGGAAGAAGGTGGCCACCTATAGGCCAAGGAGAGAGCCCTGGACAGATTTTCCCTCACAGCCTTCGAAAGGAACCAACACTGCCTAAACCTTGATTTTGGACTCGTAGCCTCCAGAACTGTAAGACAATACATTTCTGTTGTTTAAGCCACCCAGTTTGTAGTTCTTTGTTACAGAAGCCCTGGCAAACTAACATAGCTGGGTAGTTGTGCTTCTTATAAAGGGGCCCAGGGCTCTAAAGACCAAGGGAGAAGCTGTCTGAGGTAGGACAGACCCGACATGGTGTTATTCTGCGATACTCTCTTGGCCAAAGCAATCACAGCACAGCTTGGTTTCATGGAAGGAGACATAGACCCTGCCTTCAGATGAGAAGAATGTCAGAGAATTTTCAGCACTTTTTAATCTGCCACAGTGACAGGACATATGAGGATAGAGTGGGGGTCCTGACTTTAGGGAATTTATGTCAATAAGAGCATCTGTTCTTACTTTGGTAAGACATTGTAAACTTTATATATTCTTAATAAGTTTGTGATGATTCAATCCCAGTAAATGCACGTGTGCTCATCAATGACTGGGATTGAGATAAAGCAAACCTGGAGACCTGATTCCCTTATTAGTTACAGCCTTACAGGCAGTTCTTCTAGTGAGGGGTCAAGTCAGGGTTCTAGACCCCGACTGGAAGGGTCTAGAAAACCTGCTTTCTAGTTCCAAGCCAGCCTCTAACAAGCTGAGATACCCTGGGCAAATCAATTTACTTCTTTGCATTTCAGTTTCTTTATTAGGAAAAAGAGAACAAGGCCATCTTGAAAGCCTCTTCCAGCTATGAAATTTTATGACTTGATTAATTTTTTCACTGCATAATAAGAACTTGCTATTCCTAATAAATCAAAATTCCCATAAATGCATCTTACTGAATATTCGCTTTAAGTTTGCATCCACTATTTCCTCCAACCTGCTGCATCTTTGAAGAGTAGTGTTATCTGCTACCTTAGTTCATTTTTAATATATGTGGTCTACTTCATCCGCTCTGCTGTGCCTGCAAACTAGAATATTCTCCAGTTATTTCAGTTCCAGGCTTCGTTGCTGAGGCTTAGAAACAGAGGGCTAACTGAGACAAACTGTGCCGGGAACTTTGGCCATATACTACTTGTCCACTAAACTCCGAACAAAGAGCGCACATTTACTTCACTGTTCACGTCTATTGAAGGTAACTCTGAAACTGCCCTTGCCAGGAACTGTGCCTCACCGATGAAAGCTCCTGTGGGTAGTGAGCTCCGCCCAGAGCCATCCCACACAAAGACAGCAAATGCTTTTGTAACACCCACATACTTACATTTTATGCTACAGATGGCACTTTAAGGTCCACTTATAAAGAATCATTGTCAAGCTCAGAGGTCAAATGCACTGAATAAAGTATCAATTTAATGGGAACTAGTGTTTGAAATACTTTCCTACTTTAGTAAATTCTCTGAGCCCTGTAAGAGCCTATAACAGGTCCAACGGAATGACCTCTTTAAACCACCAAAAACTCATTTACACACTCCTTGTAACAGATCGTTTAGTTCGACTTCTTTGAGCAATTGCTTTCTTTGTACTAAGCTTCAGAGCATATACTCTATCAAAGCAATTTAAAAGGTCTAACATTTTTGAAGAAAACCAAATGCAGAAATCTCTCTGCTGACCTCCTGAAAAGACAGAAGGCTTATCAATGAGATGTGAATATTCTGCTTCCTTTAGGAGATTAAGGAACAGAGCTGTTTATCCTAATTTTATCCAGGCACCCAGATTCCATCTACAGATTTCTCGATGACAGAGGAGAATGGTTTCATAAAAACAGCAAGATGATTGTCCATCTTCACTTCACTTCTCCTCCCTACTCTCTCATTACGTGTTTGAACGTGCCCTTCTTTTTCATATCGTTGGCATTTCGTACTTCCTGGGTGAAGCGTATAGGTTGATGAGTGCTCAGCAAGTAAGGGCCTTCTTTTGCACATACTGGCCCTCTTCCATAAAAGTCTATCCCATAACTTTCTGCCCAAACCCTGTACCACAACCTATGCTCAATGTCCAATAAGGCTAGTCTGAAGCTACTCCGAAACTGTTCATGACCCTTTGCCAGGGTTATATTCTTTTCTCTCCAGTTGTTCTAGTTCATTTTTAATTTCATTCAGCTCCTGAATTTTTTCCTGCTTGCTCCTGTCTCCAGGACTTCATTTTTAGTCTTGCTTTCCCTGTGTTTGATGCTACATGATCATTATTTTTGTCTCAGCTTTAAATTTCTGGGAATATTTTTTCAAAGTAACTCTGTGGAAAAACTTATTCCTGCTTCAGCCCTTTGGGATCAACGTCTTGGTCATGGTTCCTTTGGCCAGTAAATTAACTGTATCTTCCCAGTGTGTTGAGGAGAGAGATTTAGCAATCATTTTGTGTAGAAGCATGTTCCCCTGTGTTCTGCATATATTCTGGGTGCCCACCCTCCCAATCTTTTCACACCTTCTCTTATCAGACAACTTTAAAAGCTGCATTGACACAGACATCATGAGAGTGTTACTGGATCCCAGGCTTTATCTCTGGGCTAGGGAATTAGAACAAAGGTTGCTTCTTACCTTGATACCTAATGCATTAGTGTAGAGGATGTTGTTGGCCACTGATAGCTCAGCATTGATTTCCTCTCTGGAAGTTTCCCTCTGACTGAAGGAAGTTGCCTAACCCAGATTATGCTTCTGCCGCAGGGGCATCCAGAATCCTATGACTGGTTGGTTCGGGGATACATGACCCAGTGTCCTTGCCCAGAATTGGAACAATATTAAAGGTCCATCCCAGCTTCAAGTCATCCCTTAGTCTCTACTGTTACTGCATTACATTCCAGCTTCTCCCTCAACCCAATCCTGTTTCCTTTGCTCCCTCATGGGTATTTTTCCCTCTGATGAACAGTCTCTGATAAAACCTGCACATAAATCTCTTTACTGGAGTTCGTTCCTAAGACAGTGGTGATCTTTTCTTGCAATTAAATGTTAATTTGGGCTCCAAGGCCATGTTTCTCAACACAACCATTTCAACAGGTCATGGCATCTTCTGTAAATTCATGTTAGTGTCATAACAATGGATTCAGTATCGTGGTGAACATGAATGACATATGTTGATAAGCAGACATGACTGGAAAACAGCTGCGTTTACATGCTTTAAATAATATTGAGACTAAAACAGAATGTATAAATAGCTGCATAGTGCCGTGAACGTTGAAGTTACGCAATACAAATCATTGCATTGAGAATGGGTCTCAATAGACAACCTATTAAAACATAAGGATCCTCAGTTTTCCATAAAAACTCATGAAGAAGAAACTTCTTAACAATTTGATAGGTTAAGTGCCAGAAGCAAGGCACAAGTCAGCCCTCTTACCACAAAGTATAGTGAGTAATTTTTTTTTTTTTTTACAGTATAGAACCTGCTTAAAAACTATGAGGAAGTTGAGTTGGTATATAGATAAATTATCTCTAATTTATTTTTAAACTTTACACTGTATTTGGAGAATATGTGTGTGCATTTGGGGTAAGGGTAGGGACTCAGGTATAGAAAAATTTCAAGATAATAGTTTAGTGCTCTCTTAGTTTTATAAATTTTAAAATAGAATATAAATATTGCATAACCCTACCCCATACACAAAGTTAAAGCTCCCTTCTAATTACGCCTATGGATGGCTTGTCTCTTTAAGTTTCTCTATCTGTAAAATGGAGATAACAATATTTACCTTCCTCATTAGGAAATGATGAATTTCCTAATGTGCATAATATTCTTTGAAGATGAAAAGCTTCATATAATTGTTAAGTGTTATTATTGTGCATAAATTTATTAGGTATCACAGGTGCACAATTCTGAAGAATACATTAAAGGTAAAATTCATAATGAATAATCTTTGAGGTTGTAAACCTGAATTAAATATAAAGGGAAAAACAACCTTCTAAACATTAAACACAGATGGTAATGATTTTGTTCAGATTTTCCTTGTATATAGATTGGTTATATTTTACAATTAGACAAAGAGCTAAATAGGCATCAGTTAAGTTTTAAAAATCATGTGAAGCTTGGCTTTCAAAGCTTTGTCCATTCTTGGTAAAATTCTCAATTATAAAAGTTTAATAAAAGAATGCTTCTTTTTATTTACTTTGTAACTTTGGGGATTGATTGCTACAGCCTTAGGGTTTCACTCCAACACATCAACTATAAAATTTTGGCCAAAAGGCATATGGTCATAATATTCTTGATCCTTAAATACTCTCCTCATTGCCCAAAAAAGTATATTTTCGTTCAGTGTACTCCTTCTGCTTCAGGAAAAATAAATCCCATTATTGTGGTAAAGGCCTTGTTGAAATTCTCTTGGGTTCATAATCAAAGTAACTCTTGAGTGTTTCCTGACTTTGTGCTATAGTAATGTATTTCAAGGACAGGTGAGAGATGCATTTTTGCTTAACTTGTGACAGGTGGCATTTTATTCCCAGGCAGCTATCTGCTTGGAATATTGTCTACTTCTTGGCCATGAGCACAAATCCAGAGGGACCTGGGCTCAGTCTGAACAGCAGTGTCAGGCACATTCCTGGCTTATTCCACAATGTCTGTGCTGGAGCTGGGGCTCGCCTCTCATCCATCCAGAGAGAGTCAAGTGGTCTTGAGTGAAGAAAGATTTATGTTTTTTTAGAATGAAATAATGCCATTTGCAGGAACAGGGATGGACCTAGAGATTATCGTACTAAGTGAAGTAAGTCAGAAAGAGAAAGACAAATGCCATATGATATCACTTATATGTGGAACCTAAAATACGACACAAATGAACATATCTACGAAACAGAAACATACAGACATAGAGAACAGACTTGTGATTGCCAAGGGGGAAGGGAGTGTGGGAGGGGAGGATTGAGAGTTTGGGGTTAGCAGATGCAAACTATTATATATAGGATGGATGAACAACAAGGTCCTACTGTACAGCACAGGGAACACATTCAATGTCCTGTGATAAACCATAATGGAAAAGAATATGAAAAAGAATATATATATAACTGAATCACTTTGCTATACAGTAGAAATTAACACAGCATTGTAAAGCAACTGTACTTCAATAAAATTTTAAAAAAATATTTATGTCTTTTCACTTTCAGCTGTTTTAAACGCAGGTATTTGGGGAAGTGGGGTGGGCAGTTTGGAACATGGTGAAGAAATGTCCCGCTGAAAACTGCTGCAGAGACAAGCCCCTCCCCTCCTGCTGCTTCACTGCACTTCTGTAAGGAGTTGTCATCATTTATAACCAATCGCTAGTCAGGAGGATGTTCAGGCCAGTGATGCATATACCTGACTAACAGTGAAAAATAGTGTTCTCCCTCTTTAGAGGAGCATTGATTTGTTTTAAGGGTGAGGGCTGCTAGCACAGTAGACAAAGCCATTCACTGAAATAGGGCTTCATTGTCTTGAGAGCTGATGCATGTCTAGAAAGGATGGGATTAATTCCATGCACATTGGAAGCATCAACTCTCTATTATAAAGCACCTTAAAGAAGTTCAAATGAAGGTAAGATAAAAGTTAAAGGCTTTTTGAGATAAGTAAAACTTGGGTTTGGCCAGGGTAGAGCATTAACTATATATCTATTTTGAAGGCTGCTTCTGAATCAAGATCAGAGGTGGGCATTCATTCCCTGATTCATTCAACCAACTAATTCTTCTTATACTGTGAGACAGTGCTGTATGTCAGGACTGTGATCTATGAAGGATACAAAATGAAATCCCTGCTCTCCCAAATATTATGTCTAGGGGAAA
This sequence comes from Stenella coeruleoalba, assembly GCF_951394435.1. NCBI lineage: Eukaryota > Metazoa > Chordata > Mammalia > Artiodactyla > Delphinidae > Stenella > Stenella coeruleoalba. Next base: position 14,863,628 of record NC_137158.1, on the reverse strand, counting down.
GAATCAAACAGTGAGGGGGGTAAAGAAATCTTGTTACTATCCATGGTGCAGGTCACCCTGTCTCTCACCTAGGATGGATCATCTGGAAGCAGAAGGAGAAAAGGAGGGAGGAAGGAAGGAAGAAGGGAAGGAAGGAAAGAAGGAAGGAAGGAAGAGGGAAGGAGGGAGAGAGGGAGGGAGGAAGGAAAGGAGAGGAGGGGAGTAAAGGAAAGGGTAAAAGGGGATCACTTTTCTCAAAATGCAAAGAAAAATCTCAATAATAGCAACAAAAACAAAAATAATTTCACTCTAGAAATTCAGGACAGATGCTAGAGAAGCCCAAGTGTCCACATATATGGCCTTTTGATTTTCCTCCCTTGGTTGTCTGTTTGGGAGACTCTTGAACTGCTGTTCTGTCCTTATTCACAGCTCTGATGAGGCCACCGAAGTTGATGAGGATCTAATTCTAAGAGAAGCTTTGAGACAGACCTAATTGCGCCGTGCGGCTTGTGTGATCTAAGTTCCCTGACCAGGGATCAAACCCAGGCCCTCGGCAGTGAATGCACTGAGTCCTAACCCCTGGACCACCAGGGAATTCCCAAGACAGATCTAATTTTAAAACAGATATTATTATAGGACATGTTATTTGCAAACCAATATGCTTTTATATATAGACATTTCATTTACATTGAGGAAATGGGAGCAAATTTAAATGAATCATGTCTGTTTTCTTTATCCTAATAGGATAAAATGGTATTCTTGGTTTTCAAAAATACCAAAAATGAGTAGAATAAATCTTGTGTCATTATCAAGTACCTACCAATGAGACAACCAATTTTGGAAGGAAAAATACTTATCAGGGATTACATAATTATTGGGGTTTCTTACATATTTTTCTTATTTAAAAAAATGGAAGCTTGGAAAGGAGGGGGCTATGAATATCTATGACTATTTTGCTTTAAAATTATAAATACCTAGAGTTCGGATGAAGAGTTCATTAAGAGCATCTCATCATTCCATCACCTACATCTCATTATTCCGTTGCCTTCATCAACTTCTCTCCTATCAGGAGGTCTGGGTTCCACAGGCCATCCCTCCCTCCTCTGCCTTCTCCTAATCCATTCATGCTCCTAGGACACTGCTGGCCCCTCAGCCAGGTCCCAGCTCTGATGGCACATAGAATTAGGATGAAGAGCTTTAAAAAAATGTAATACCTGGATTCAACCCAACATTCAATATATTATTAGCTCCTAATACTGACTAGATGAATCTTGCTATTGGTTAGCTATATATTTTAACACTGATCTTTCACAATGTAATACACATCTGTTTATCCAACTGGTATACTAGCTGCATACTGCATTAAGCACCCAATTAGACCATAAGTATCTCAAATTCTGTATCTCCCAAACTGAATGTATTGTAAAGTTTGTTCTCCTCTAGTGGATGGACATAGAGTCTGTCATACAGAGTGAAGTAAGTCAGAAAGAGAAAAACAAATACCATATGCTAACACATATATATGGAATCTAAAAAAAAAAAAAAAAGGTTCTGATGAAAGTAGCCGCAGGACAAGAATAAAGATACAGATGTAGAGAATGGACTTGAGGACACAGGGAGGGGGAAGGGTAAGCTGGGACGAAGTGAGAGAGTAACATTGACACATATACACTACCAAACGTAAAATAGATAGCTAGTGGGAAGCAGCTGCATAGCACAGGGAGATCAGCTCCGTGCTTTGTGACCACCTAGAGGTGTGGGATAGGGAGGGTGGGAGGGAGACACAAGAGGGAGGGCATATGGGGATATATGTATACGTATAGCTGATTCACTTTGTTATACAGCAGAAAGTAACACAACATTGTAAAGCAAGTGTACTCGAATAAAGATGTTAAAAAAAAAAAGCCTGAGTAGCAATACTCATATCAGATAAAATAGACTTTAAAATAAAGAATGTTACAAGAGACAAGGAAGGACACTACATAATGGTCAAGGGATTAATCCAAGAAGAAGATATAACAATTATAAATATATATGCACCCAGTATAGGAGCACTTCCATACATAAGGCAACTGCTACCAGCTATAAAAGAGGAAATCGACAGTAACACAATAATAGTGGGGGACTTTAACACCTCACTTACACCAATGGACAGATCATCCAATCAGAAAATTAATAAGGAAAGACAAGCTTTAAATGACACAGTAGACCAGATAGATTTAATTGATATTTGTATGACATTCCATCCAAAAACAACAGATTACACTTTCTTCTCAAGTGCGCACAGAACATTCTCCAACGTAGATCACATCTTGGGTCAGAAATCAAGCCTCAGTAAATTTAAGAAAATTGAAATCATATCAACCATCTTTTCTGACCACAACACTATGAAATTAGAAATCAGTTACATGGAAAAAAACGTAAAATACACAAACACATGGAGGCTAAACAAAACATTACTGAATAACCAAGAGATCACTGAAGTAATCAAAGAGGAAATCAAAAAATACCTAGAGACAAATGATAATGAAAACACGATGAACCAAAACCTATGGGTTGCAGCAAAAGCAGTTCTAAGGGGGGGGGGGGTTTACAGCTATATAGACTACCTCAAGAAACAAGAAAAATCTCAAATAAACAATCTAACCTTATACCTAAAGGAACTAGAGAAAGAAGAACAAACAAAACCCGAAGTTAGCAGTAGGAAAGAAATCATAAAGATCAGAGCAGAAATAAATGAAATAGAAACAAAGAAAACAACAGCAAAGATCAATAAAACTAAAAGCTTGTTCTTTGAGAAGATAAATAAAATTGATAAACCATTAGCCAGACTCATCAAGAAAAAGAGGGAGAGGACTCAAATCAATAAAATTAGAAATGAAAAAGGAGAAGTTAAAATAGACACTGCAGAAATACAAAGCATCCTAAGAGACTACTACAAGCAATCTATGCCAATAAAATGGACAACCCGGAAGAAATGGACAAATTCTTAGAAATGTATAACCTTCCAAGATTGAACCAGGAAGAAATAGAAAATATGAACAGACCAATTACAAGTAATGAAATTGAAACTGTAATTAAAAATCTTCCAACAAAAGTCCAGGACCGGATGCCTTCACAGGTGAATTCTATCAAACATTTAGAGAAGAGCTAACACCCATCCTTCTCAATCTCTTCCAAAAAATTGCAGAGGAAGGAACACTCCCAAACTCATTCTATGAGGCCAACATCACCCTGATACCAAAACCAGACAAAGATACTACAAAAACAGAAAATTACAGACCAATATCACTGATGAATATAGATGCAAAAATCCTCAACAAAATACTAGCAAACAGAATCCAACAACCCATTAAAAGGATCATACACCATGATCAAGTGAGATTTATCCCAGCAATGGAAGGATTCTTCAATATAGGCAAATCAATCAATGTGATACACCATATTAACAAATTGAAGAATAAAAACCATATGATCCTCTCAATAGATGCAGAGAAAGCTTTCGACAAAATTCAACACAAAAACTCTCCAGAAAGTGGGCATAGAGGGAACCTACCTCAACATAATAAAGGCCATATATGACAAACCCACAGCAAACATCATTCTCAATAGTGAAAAACTGAAAGCATTTCCTCTAAGATCAGGAACAAGACAAGGATGTCCACTCTCACCACTATTATTTAACACAGTTTTGGAAGTCCTAGCAGTGGCAATCAGAGAAGAAAAAGAAATAAAAGAATACAAATTGGAAAAGAAGAATTAAAGCTGTCACTGTTTGCAGCTGACATGATACTATACATAGAGAATCCTAAAGATGCCACCAGAAAACTACTAGAGCTAATCAATGAATTTGGTAAAGTAGCAGGATACAAAATTAATGCACAGAAATCTCTTATATTCCTATACACTAATGATGAAAAATCTGAAAGAGAAATTAAGGAAACACCCCCATTTACCATTGCAACAAAAAGGATAAAATACCTAGGAATAAACCTACCTAGGGAGACAAAAGACGTGTATGCAGAAAACTATAAGACACTGATGAAAGAAATTAAAGATGATACCAACAGATAGAGAGATATACCATGATCTTGGATTGGAAGAATCAATATTGTGAAAATGACTATATTACCCAAAGCAATCTACAGATTCAACACAATCTCTATCAAATTACCAATGGAATTTTTTACAGAACTAGAACAAAAAATCTTAAAATTTGTATGCAGACACCAGAGACCACAACTATCCAAAGCAGTGTTGAGGGATAAAAACGGAGCTGGAGGAATCAGACTCCCTGACATCAGACTATACTACAAAGCTCCAGTAATCAAGACAATATGGTACTGGCACAAAAACAGGAGTATAGATCAATGGAAAAGGATAGAAAGCCCAGATGGTCAACTAACCTATGACAAAGGGGGCAAGGATATACAATGGAGAAAAGATAGTCCCTTCAATAAGTGGTGCTGGGAAAACTGGACAGCTACATGTAAAAAAAATGAAATTAGAACTCGCCCTAACACCATACACAAAGATAAACTCAAAATGGATTAGAGCCCTACATGTAAGACCAGACACTATAAAACTTTTAGAGGAGAACATAGGAAGGACACTCTGACATAAATCACAGCAACATCTTTTTTGATCCACCTCCTAGAGTAATGGAAATAAAAACAAAAATAAACAAATGGAACCTAATGAAACTTAAAAGCTTTTGCAAAACAACAGAAACTACAAACAAGATGAAAAGACAACCCTCAGAGTGGGGAAATATATTTGCAAACGAATCAATGGACAAAGGATTAATCTCCAAAATATATAAATAGCTCATGCAGCTCAACATTAAAAAAACAAACAACCTAATCAAAAAATGGGCAGAACACCTAAATAGACATTTCTCCAAAGAAGACATACAGATGGCCAAGAAGCACATGAAAAGCTGCTCAACATCACTAATGATTAGAGAAATGCAAATCAAAACTACAGTGAGGCATCACCTCACAGCAGTTAGCATAGGCATCATCAGAAAATCTACAAACAAATGCTGGAGAGGTGTGGAGAAAAGGGTACCCTCTTGCACTGTTGGTGGGAATGTAAATTGATACAGCCACTATGGAGAACTGTATGGTGGTTCCTTAAAAAACTAAAAATAGAATTACCATATGACCCAGCAATTCCACTCCTGGGCATATACCCAGAGAAAACCATAATTCAAAAAGACACATGCACCCCAATGTTCATTGCAGCACTATTTACAATAACCAGGTCATGGAAGCAATCTAAATGCCCATCGACAGACAAATGTATAAAGAAGATGTGGTACATACATACAATGGAATATTATTCAGCCATAAAAAGGAACGAAATTGGGTCATTTTTAGAGACGTGGATGAATCTAGAGACTGTCATACAGAGTGAAGTAAGTCAGAAAGAGAAAAATATCGCATATTATCACATATATGTGGAACCTAGAAAATGGTACAGATGAACCGGTTTTCAGGGCAGAAATTGAGACACAGATGTAGAGAACAAACTTACGGACACCAAAGGGGGAAAGCAGCAGCAGGTGGGGTTGGTGTGTGATGAATTGGGAGATTGGGATTGACATGTATACACTGATGTGTATAAAATCGATGACCAATAAGAACCTGCTGTATAAAAAAATAAATAAAATTTTAAAACAAATTCAGGAAGAATCAAATAAGGCAATTGGACTGAAATGCTGTAACCATTAACTATACTTGAACATAATAATCTCTTTACTCCAGCCTGTACTCAAAATGGTGAAAGAATTCAACAAAAGGAGGGAAAGTGTATGTTTCTGACATATATTTTGGGTAAATAGTAGAATTTAAATTCAATGGAGGCAAAAGTGATAATCCCTAAAAATCTTCAAGAGAATAATATAAATCGATTATTTCGAAGTAGATTTTTTTGCTTTGAAATATCTCAAGAAGTTAGGAAGTCTTCTCTAGCTCTATGATTCTACTGAAGTTATCCAAAAACATAGCATTGTATCTAGTCCACAGTAGGACAGTTGAGATGACAGAACCCTAAACATCTGGTGGCTTCGGTTTCATAGTTCACAACTTACATCAGTTACCAAGATCATTTTTCCTGTAGAGAGTGATAAAAACATTTCTACTTAACAGTTCTATTGTCCAGTTCATACTCCATCCTATCTGTTGTCCCCAAACTCCTCAACCACACTTACTGCAAGTACATTTTGGCAAAGGGCAGAGGAAGTAATTTTATATGCCTGCAAACTTTGAGCTTGCCAGAGAGCTGCCATGCTAAAATGTATCTATATCCATGGGTGAAATTTAAAGTAGATCTCTACTTTTGCCTCATTGCCTCGGTTTATGAAGCCTGGATTTTCTGTTGTTCAGGTACAAGGACCTTATGGTTATATAAGTAAGTATGTACAAAGGAATGTATAAGTTGAATTTGGACTGGGAAATAGAAGGATGAATCAAGAAATTTACGCATGAACTGCTCTTGCATCCACTTTTAGTACATCGATTTAGGGAATAAAGTGTGGGGATAACTCATTTTCCCAACTATTATAAATTTTTTCCAAAAATAAATACTTATTTTTGTTTTTCATTTCCTTGAGAAATTAAAATTCAGACAATCAGATTTCCTCTCCCCAATTTATCTGGACTCATCATCCCTACAAATTTAATACTTACTCATAATTAATGGTATAAAATATAAGTCTAAAAAGTTTTTATTAAATAGCAACTCTACCCAAACTATCTTACTCTTCAGTTATATAATTGTATGTATCCTGTTTTATAATTAGAAATTTGATTTGTTTGAAATAATGAGAAAATGATTTGCTTCTCCTTGCTCATAAAAGGCTCTTGGAAAAATTATTAGTATTCTGCAAATAATGGAAGAGGTAGAAGTTGCTGTGAAATAAGTTTCTGGTTTTAACAAAAACAACACATAGAACTATTCAATCCTCAAATGGCTTTCAAAGCATTTGTTGATGAATATTAGTTTTTGAGGACAATATCTATTAGATGTGGTTGCTGATACATTAGAGAATATATATTTGTGTATGTGTGTATACTCATAAAAGGCATATAATTTAAAAAAAATTTGACTTATTAACATGATACATATTTAAGACAATTTTTAGTGCTTATTATGATTTAAAGTTTTGCCCATTTTGTCAATTTTAATGTTTTAGTTTAGAGAGGTTTTTACTTTAAGCTTCTTAAAATTATGACTTATAGTCTTTCTGGGTTATCTGATATTCAATGAAGAAGCTAGAACAAAAGTGGGCTCAATCATCCTTAAAGTCATATGAGTATTAGAATTGTTATAAAAGTCAATTACAAGCCTGATTGATTGCTAACAATGTAACATAAAGCAAGTTAGCTGAAAAGATTAATATCCAACTTTTCAAGGGACTTATAAAAGAAAGTCCCAGTCACACAACTTATAATCAATGTCAAAAGGTACCCAAATCCATTAACTGAGTTTTCTGTTATGCTGTCAGAACAGTTGAGAAATGTCATTAATTAAAAAAAAAAATAGCAGAACAGTGCCACTGCCTTGTTAACTGGCAACAACTTTGAGGAAAGGCTGCCCCGTGCAGAAGGCAAGGAAGTGTTAACCACCCCACTTTGTGACTCGGTCCTACACAATTACCTGGTCATCCTCACCTGCACTGAGAGGGCTTCTCAATCTTGAATTTGAGAGGTAAAAAGAATGACCTTGAAAGAGAAAGAGTTACAACAAATCTAAGTAAACAGAAGCAAAGTGTTTGAAATGTGTCCAAAAGAAGGAGCTCATTTCATATAACCCTATTGGAGCCTTACAAAGATGTTGTTAGGCTCGTAGCTTTCATTTAGGAAAAAAACATGTTGCTCTCTAAGAGGAGAGTTTATTAGAGGCTTTTATCAAATATTCATTTACTCAATGTAATGGAGTTGAAATGGAGTTGAAAAACTAGGTGAAATTTTAACATTATTTTGAAAAGAAAACTTTAAAAAAGTTAAGTAAGGTGTATAAATGTGACAAAAGGATAGTTAGAATGAATGACAAAAAGGGAGGTTAAAGAATGTCTGTAGATGTGTCTGTGAAGGTAGTTCTGAAATTTAAACACAAGGCTCCAGGAAGCAAACCTTGGAGAATTTCTAACTGGGTAACTGCTTGAAGGTAGATGCAGCTGTCTTCTCTCTTCTCCATCTTTTCCTGTCTCTTTCCCTCTCCATTCTTTCCTCTCCTTGCTCCTGTCTCTTTCCTCCCACAAAGTTCTCAACTTCTGGTAAAGTAGCTGTTTTGTATTCAATCTGTGAGTCAGTCATTGAATCACCAATTATTTACCAGGCTTATGGAAGCAAGTCTTTTTCTGACCAGGAATGGCAACTCCTGCTGTTCTTTGCCATAAAAAATCAGTATGCTTTTAAATTTTGTTGCAATGTCCAAAGTTACCTATTTAATTTGCCTAACTAAACAAACATTTTGGCATTTATGGTGACTGTTTTTACCTTTCTGTTTTAGCACATATGTGAAGAAAATGAGTTTATCTTCTAATATGAACCAAGCTTCCAAATATTTGGTAGCAAGATTTAAATATCTAATATAGAGAATTGTCTTACTAAATTATTGTATATTCATTAGATGAAATATTTTAAGAACCCTACTAAAATGATATCTGTGAAGGTTTTATAGAAACATAGAAACTTTATGTTATACTGTTAAGAGGGAAAAAAAGAAAAAAATGAAATTAAATTTTCACTTAAATTCTATGGTCTATGAGAAGAGTGACTTGGTTTTAAAAAGCTGGATAATAAAATGCCTGATATACTGTGCCCAGACTACGCTTATTGGTGTCACACAGTATATATCTTATTGTTCAGTTTCACCTGAGATGCAATCTGGACAATGCAGGAGTTCAGTTTCACCTGAGATGCAATCTGGACCCACCCACGGGGAAGCAGAGGGAACACCATCCTGTCCCACAGCCAGGGAAGAACACAGGTAAGACAGATAATCAGACAATGGATAGTTTAGTGCTGGATCAAGAAGGAGAAACCTCCCCAGTAATAAGCAACTAGGGGTAGGGATTTTCCAATGATAATGACCTCTTTAGGAATATCATTGACAACAAATATCTGCCTTTAAAAGGATCTTTGTATAATTGCAGATTTAGAGACAGACCATTTTCGGCAAATAACAAAGGCTTTGAAAGAGGAAAGTAGTATCTATATGCACACCCGGAGGCAAGATGTAGTCCATACAGAAAAGGAAATTAGGCCGAATGGAGATATTTCTCTGCCTCGTTTGACCAAAGGTTTTCACTATGGCCTTAGTGGGAAGGAGTTGGAAATTAATATCAGACTCCACCATTATTCATTTAAAGTTTTACATGTTAAATTGGATTAATTGTATACTACTTGTCATTCCATTTTTAATGGCCATGAATTTCTTTATTGTCTTTATAAAGAACCAAAGTTAAACAATCTCTAAAAGTGGGGTTCTACAATAAATAGGTATCCAGCCCTGCATAGATTTTTATCTATTATGCAACATTTCTGTTTTTTAATTGGTAACACCACATGCTCGACTCTTTTGAAGATGTTGACTTACACTTATATAGTTGTATAGCATAAGATAATTAAAATTCTATATGAATATAGATGTGGGCTGCTAGGAAGCAAGAGAAAACTATAATTCAATTAGTGGGATGAGGTTTGGAACTGATTTACTCTCCTTTTTATAAGATTTATATTATTGTTAATCTATTAATATTTATATATTATTATGTTTTAGAAAAAAGTAAAAATTTATAACAGTATTATCTGTGAATCATTTTTGAGGCTGGATTTGGATGTTGACAGGAAGCTGGAGTGATGATTCTATGATTGGGTATCTCAATATATCTTATCTGTCAGATTTTAAATTTATTTTATTTTTGAAGTGTATTTATTTATACTATAGGTAAGATTTATTGGGATAAAGCTGTAATTTATAAAAAAGCAGCAGTCACTCATATTAGCTGGAAATGGGGGATATTTTATATTTGGCTGGTAGTAGAGTCCAAAATAGATATTGTTTTGGCCTCATTTTATGATGATCTCAGAGTAACCTTGTCTGAGGCTGGTGTTCTTTGAGATTGTTTATTTCTAACATGAGAAAAACATAGGCTAGCGGTGAACATAGACGAGTTCTCAGATGTCGGGAGTTGCTGGTTTGTTGTTGTTGTTGTTTTCTTTCCTTCTCAGTGGCAATGTCATATTCTAAAGCATTGCCATCATGTCTACTTTCACAAGCTTTAAACTTTGTGAGCTTTGGCTGAATCTGGCCAAAGACTAAGATCCCTGGAAAATAAGCTCTAAAAATCACTTAAGCAAAAAACTTTTTTATTAGCCAATTATATTTCTAAAGAGTTTCTATTTCTATTGGAAAAAATGCCGACCCCTAGTTATTACTGGGGATGGTTTCTCTTTCTTGTTCAAGTATGAGAGATATCCTTTGTTAGGATATCTGTTCCGACCTTGTTTTTTCCCAGTTGAGAGCCACATTCTCAGCTGGCCTGGGAGGAGCCAGTTGCTGTGGGTCAGGCATATACTGACCGTTTCAGCGAGCTGCCCCAAGGAGAAGGGAAACGCCGGTGAAATAAACCATACAGCAGCAGGAGAAGGACTGTCACTGCAAGAGTGCAGAGCCAGTCAGGTCAGAGGTCAGGACTGCAAGGAATGGAAGTCAAGTCCCCATGAGGTGGCAGGGCCCAGAGATGGGTCAAAACAAGGAACAAGAATGATGTACACGGAAGGGTGAGGGGAAGGGATAGATTAGGGAGTTTGGGATGGACATGTACACACTGCTGTATTTAAAACAGATAACCTGCTGTGTAGCCCAGGGAACTCTGCCCGATATTCCATAATAATAACATAAATGGGGAAAGAATTTGAAAAAGAATAGACACATGTATATGTATAACTGAATCACTGTGCTGTACACCTAAAACTAACACAACATTGTTAATCCACTATACTCCAATATAAAATAAAAATTAACAACAACAGGGCTTCCCTGGTGGCGCAGTGGTTGAGAGTCCGCCTGCCGATTCAGGGGACGCGGGTTCGTGCCCCGGTCCAGGAAGATCCCACATGCCGCGGAGCAGCTGGGCCCATGAGCCATGGCTGCTGAGCCTGCGCGTCCGGAGCCTGTGCTCCGCAACGGGAGAGGCCACAACAGTGAGAGGCCCGCGTACCGCAAAAAAAAAAAAAAAAAAAAATTAACAACAAAAAAAAGAATGAGGTACACGGGAGCAGAGGCCAAGAAGGGAATTTCACCTGTGAAACACGCTGCCTCTGGGGAACTGTTTGCTTCTCCATGTTTGTTTTTCTGGGAAACGCCATCTGCTAAAAGTGGTCACATCTTCAGGTAGTCTCCTGACTCAAAATATACAAAGGAGAGAGCATATAAAAACCTCTATATATCCAGGAGTAATTTTAACAGGAAACACATAGACCTCATGAAAGATGTTCACATGAAAAAGATATGGCTGACATGTTATTTTCAAGAGGCCATTTTACAAAACCTCAGACAACACAGCAGCAACAAAAGACACCTCAAAAACAAAATAGAAGATGTGCACTGAGAGCTGAGACCACGTATGGAGTGCTTTGAAGGTGGTACCTGACATCCAGAAATCAAAGCCTCAGTTCCAGGCAGTAAAGGTTCCTGACTATGCAGGCTTGATCTTTCCTACCTGGATTATTCCCAGGGGACCGCTTTCCCTCCCTCTAGCCCATCTTCCACTTAGCATTCAGGATGACTTTTTGCCAAATGAAAGTTTGTTCATGTGTCGTCCCAATGTAAAGTCTTCAGTAACTCCCCAGGCTCCCCTTTTCTATGGGAGAGCACCTCTCTAATTGTTTTCCATGATTATTCTTAAGAGATGTTTAAAAGCATTTCATCGTTTTAAGGTTCTCTGGGCTAGTAATTTAGAAAACCTTGGTTCAGCAATGATAAAGAGGCTTCTGTACCACAGGACTTTTTCGAGCTGTGATTCAAATATGGGACTCAGAGTTTCCTCGTCTCATGTTGTACATGTGAAGACCATAGTAAGACCATTTTAAGACCATGAGGACCTGGTGTACGAAGGAAAGCTGTCAGAAATGTCTCTAAGTCCAGAATCATTGATCTTGTATCTGAGGACATTCGTGATCCAATCCCTGCCAAGGACACCCATCCCCATGTGCCCAAACCTGTCTGTTCCACACATGTTTTCCTGTCACTTCTTCAAGGCATGTCATTCACTCCAGCCGTTCCCTTTATGCCTCCTGCATACATCTCTGTTTTAGTGCCGTTCACTTACTTTAACAGCCATTTTATTAGATGCCTGCCCCTAACCCCGGAAGATGCATTCCTTGAAGGCAGACTCCTGTCATGTGTTACAGGAGTCTGTCCAGCGCCTGGCATGTAGTAGGTGCCTAGTCAGTATTTGCTGACTGAATTCCACTCTAAATAGAGGGTTTCTCCTTGCAAATATCTGCCTTTTCGTACCGACATTGCCCACTGTAATTGCCTGGACATTTGTTTTTGGAAAGAGAAAAGGAAGTCAATTTTAAGTATTCTTCTCTCCTTTATTATATTAGAAACCATTGTCATAAGTATTGCAGCACTTTGTGACAGTTTCTCTCCAAAGGCTAATAGTTAGTCATTTTGGTTAAAATTGGCCTCACGGATAGGCATCTGGCGTGATAAGAGTTTTGCAAGATAACAAAGAAAATCCCGCCAAGAAATACAGCCACAGGAACCAAGTTCTATTTTTTTTGCTCGTGATGTTTCAAGGTTAAATACTAGACTGATGAAAAACATATAGAATTATGGAATTTCGAAAGGTTTGAAGTGACTTTAAAGGTCATTCGGCTCATCTCTTTCCTGAATCCCAATATTTTTGCTACCAAGTGGATGTGCATTAGGTACAACATTGGTAGGGAATTGGTAGGTTCCATTGGTAGGGAATTAAGCTCAGTCTCTCTTGTGATACATCTGACTAGCGTGAGAGGTATTTCTATTGATTTGAAAACACACACACACACACACACACACACACACACACACACACACAATTCTTCTTTTTTATTTTCTTCTTTTTTTTTTTTTTGGTCTTAGTTGCAGCACGTGGGAACTTCTTTGAGGCGTGCGGGATGTTTCATTGTGGCATGAGCTTCTCTATAGTTGTGGCATGCCAGCTTCTCTTTAGCTGTGGTGTGCGGGTTTTCTCTCTCTAGTTGTGGCACACGGGCTCCAGGGTGTGTGGGCTCTGTAGTTTGTGGCATGTGGGCTTAGTTGCCCTGTGGCATGTGGGATCTTAGTTCCCCCACGAGGGATCAAACCCACGTCCCTTGCATTGGAAGGCGGATTCTTTACCACTGGACCACCAGGGAAGTCCCCTTATATATATATAATTCTAATGTTGCCCTAAAAGACCATATGAGAAAATTTCCTATCCCTTTGCCACATAGCAACTCTTCAAATAATTCCTATCATTTCTTCCTCATTCCCTTCTCTAAAAATAATCAGCACAAATCCTTCAACTATTCTACATCTGTCCCCAGTTTGGCAGTACCTTGCCTCCTATGCTTTCTTATCTCAACAATTATTATACATTACACTTTGTTACTTTTAAAGCATGGCATACAAAAATGAATCCCAAATTCCATGTGCGCCATAATCAGCCCTTAAAAATTAGAAACACTTCTAGTCAAGGTATTATAATTTAATCAATATTGTTTTTAGACAATGACATTATACTGTTGAGAATTTTAAGGTTGTATTGTCTAAAACCTCTTCAGCCTTCATTTAATGCATGCAGTTTGCTAGCACACATGCTGCATTATGTGATCATGAATTTTGACCTTTGGAAAACTTACATTTATTCTTCTAAAATTGATTTTTTGAAATATTTTCCCAGGCTGTTGTTACAGTCTATCATGGTTTTGTTTTCTATTAAACCTTTACTGAGCTTCTAAAATGTATAAGACCCCATGTTAGGATGTAAGGATGCAAAAATCTGATAGGACATATTCCCTGCCTTCCAGAAATTAGAATCCCTTAAGGGAAGACAGACGGTAATATCAGTAATTACAGGATAACATGGAGAAAACTTTAACCAAGTTATTGGCAAAAATGTTAAGCAGTCAGGAAGGATCCTGGGAGCATGACAGTAATAACTTCCTTCCAGAATCACCTCTACAAGTATTCTCTATAAACGTTTGCAAAAGTACTTGGAGTACACTTTTCTTGTTAGACCTAAGTAGATAGATGCCCTGAGGTCAGTGGTTAATTTGGGCTAAATCACAAGGGAATGTTAACAATCTAGACCAAGCCTGGATAACATAGAGGATGAAATTTTATGTGTAGCTACCTCATCCAGTCCCTACTGATTAATTTTAATTCTTCTGGCCTAAGTTTACAATTATCTTCCTATTAACTAGGAAGAAGTGACCCAAATCTCCTTGACAGTGATCTCCTATGTACCATTAAATAACCATGCTTTATTACTATGTTTCTAACAGACTGAACATAATCAGTTTCATGAACTTTCAAACACTTTACTTAATGAAGCTTTCCATTTTATTTATGACATGAAGATCTGTTTTCTATTGTAATGACAAAATATAGTCTGAATATAATACTTTTAATGAGATCTGAAAAATGTCAAAAGGAGTGGAACAATTTTTTTTTTAGGTAAATATGGGATATTTTTCTTTTTCGACAGCCACATTTAGCTAGATTGTTTTTGAGAACTTCATCCCTGGGATTTATTGTTTTGGCAATCCTTATTTTTCTGCTTCCATCCATTTCCCTACACCACCATAGGGAAGGGGGAGGGAGAGGGGAATCGGAAAAGGACTTACCGTTAGCCTTTCATTATCTCAATTTATCAGTTTTAGACCATTTCTTCTACATATTAAGCTAGTCACATTTTCATAATTGTCTCTTCTTTGCTGGAAGTTAAACAAAAGATTTTGCTAAGCTGTATATTAAGAGAAACCTGGGGAATATGTATGGGATGAATTCTGATTGTTCTAAATCGAGAAGAGGGAGAGATTAGTCTGATTGTATTCGCAAGATGACACAGCATAGTGCAATTCATCAGGTCCTCAAGACTACCCTCAGGTTCAATAATTCACTAAAAAGAATCACAGAGGACTTCCCTGGTGGTGCAGTTGTTAAAAATCCACCTGCCAATACAGGCGACACGGGTTCAAACCCTGGTCCGGGAAGATCCCACATGCCTCAGAGCAACTAAGCCCGTGCGCTACAATTACTGAGCCTGAGCTCTAGAGCCCGCAAGCTGCAACTACTGAAGCCCGTGCGCCTAGAGCCCATGCTCCGCAATATACTATACTGTGCATTAGATCTCTAGGGCTTATTTATCTACTCGTTGCAAGTTTGTACCCTTAAACAACATCTCTCCTATTCCCAAAACCCCCAGCCCCTGGAAACTACCATTTCTCTCTCTGTTTTTACAAGTTTGCTTTTTTCAGATTTCACATATACGTGATACCATACAGAATTTGTCTTTCTCTGTCTGACTTATTTCACTTAGCATACTCAAGGTCCATTCATGTTGTCATAAATGGCAGTATTTCCTTTTTGTGATGGCTAAGTAATATTCCATTGTATACATGTATACCACATCTTTTTTATCTGTTCACCCATTGTTGGGCATTCTTTAATTGGGTGTTACTAATTTTCTTCCCAAAGGGATTTCTTACTTCTTTTAGTTCATCAAGGAGTTCCACTTTTGTTTTCCCAAGTTTTTATAGAATCTTAAAGTCAATATTATTTAAAAGTGTTTTTTTTTTATTTTTATGGATTTGAGAAAGAAAAGAGAGGCTGTAATCGGTTTAATCTTTTGAAACAGAAGTCATGATCTCTTTTTATACATACCTCCAAAAACTGCAACTCTCTGCAATCTAAACATTAGGAATTAGGGAAAGAATCATAATTCACTCTTATGTTTTAAAAATAGCAATTATTTCTCTTTGTAAAAATAATATGTACTCAGTACAAAAAAATATTGAAAAAAAGTATGACAGAAATCAACAATGATCTCACCATTTAAATATTATCATTTTTGTATTAATTCCTCTTTCTCCATGTACATATAAAACAAATGTGGATATCTATATTTAAATGCTTTATATGTACATATATATCTGTATTTTAAATGCATAATATTATCACTAATAAATATAACGCACATATTTATGTCAATATTCTCTATGAGATAATTTTAATTGTTTTATGGTATACCATTATACAAATACAATATAATCTCCTTAACCAAATCCTTGTTATAAGAAAGGTAATTAGATATTTCCAGCTTTTTGCAATTATAGATAATAGCTCTGAACCCCACTATTCATGAATATTTGCATAAGATTTTGATTAATTCCCTAAAAAAAATTTTAAGTAGTGGTACTACTAGGTTCAAAAGAATTCACATTGTCAGGTTTAATACATGTTGTCTACACTGTCCTCAAAAAAGGGGTTATACCAATTGACCCTCCCCTTAGCATTATAGGAAAGTGGCAGTTTCTAAATATTTCCCCAACACTAGGTTTTCATATTCTTTATACTCATTGATAGTATAAAAGGGAAAATATGTTTTCTCATTATTTTTTACTATGTGGGTTGAACACATGTTATTATGATCTGCTTTTTTGTTTTATGGAGAATTGCCTGTTCATCATTTTTCCCATTTTTTGGTAATCTTTCTTTTCCAATTGATTTTTTTAAATCTTTAAAGAATATCAGTCATACTTCACCATGTATTATAAACATTTTTTGCAGTTTGTGCTTTGCCTCTTAACTTAATTCACAAAGCTAATTTTTCTAATCTAATCCTTGTTTTGTTATAGTTTCTGCCAGTGGAGGCAAAGGAGAAGGGGGTAAGACCCCTTGCAGTTCATACAGAAGATGATTTTTTATTTGTTTAGTTGTTTGTTTCTCATATTCTGAATGAGTTAAGAGTATAACAGAACAAAGTAAGAGAGATTGAAGATCAGAATTCAGATGTCTCAATCTGAAATGACCACCCTAGTTTAACATCTTGCAGACAGAAAACCTACAAAAACATTCTGAGTCGATGAGTGGATGGATGGATGGATGAATGAATGCTGGGAACTGATCTAGGGGCTGAGGACTTGAGCTCCAGCTATAGAAATAACAATGGAATTTAATCAACAACTTGATAAAATCTGAGAAAGACCATGGAGGAAATCTATGGACACTGTTCATAAGTAATTACCAGAAATGGATATATCTATCATTATTTAATGATAAGTGAGGGGCTTCCCTGGTGGCACAGTGGTTAAGAATCTGCCTGCCAATGCAGGGGACAAGGGTTTGAGCCCTGGTCCGGGAAGATCCCACATACCATGGAGCAACTATGCCCATGCACCACCACTACTGAGCCTGCACTCTAGAGCCCACATGCCACAACTACTGAAGCCCGCGTGACTAGAGCCCGTGCTCCACAACAAGAGAAGCCACCGCAATGAGAAGCCCGCGTGCCACAACTAGAGAAAGCCCGCGTGCAGCAACGAAGACCAAACGCAGCCAAAAATAAATAAATTTATATTAAAAAAAAAAAGATAAGTGAGCAAAGAGAAAACATTTTCTGCAGCACAGTAAGAATTTCTTCTGAATCACTGGCATTATATCCATTACCCTACAAACATGTTTTAGGAATTCTGTCTTCAAAATCCCCTTGCGTGATCCCTCTCCCACTTCCTTCACGCTAGCAAATGCCTCAAGAGTGATACCACTAGCAGTAAGGCTGTTTCAAAGCCACTCATTCAAACCTGTGAAATCTGAATCCTTCTCCTACCACTGGGGCTTTCAGGGAAGGCTTTATAAAGGACTTTAAAGATTTCTCATTTTATCAGCAGAGAGAACCAACTGTCTTGGATGTTTAAGGGAGACTTTATTAAGGAATTAATACAGATTCTATCTAGACTCAGAATTTTAGAGGACTCTTGGAAATAGAATTCTCAAGGAAAACCTATCTCTGCACTATCACCAATATAATCTTTCCATGAGATTAATGTTGCTTCTAGAACAGGGCATAATAATCTATTTCCATTTGTCATGAGTAATGCAGCACTATATATGCTTTCTCTCACTGCAGATCATTTGGGAATCTTACTCGCTTCTTAACCCTAAATGTCATTTTAGGAATGCAGTACATAGAAGCCAAGAGATCCCCTTTTCATACTAAATTTAATCCTAATTTCATATATATATATAATACCTATGAATCTTTTCCACATGTATTTTTGGTGACATCTCAACTTATGATCTCATTGATAACATACTACCTTCTTCATTAATGGACTATTTTTCCTTCTAATTCTGTCCGTTGTTCAATTTCTATTTCCCTGTTCTAGCCTTATCTTTCTGTATCCATTTAGGAACATACAAAGAATTTCAAAAGCCTTTTTGGTCTTGGCTTACTTTTGCATTTTTCTCCTTGGACATTACTATTTGCTTTCCTAATGCTTTTTAAGTAACTTTCAATTTGCTTTGAAACACTTCCCGTTCATGTATAACACTTCTTTCTATCAAAAAAAATTGTTTTTGATCACTCAGTCTTCGTTTAGTTTTGTGTTTGTGAACTACTGTTGCCTTGTAGTAAAATCGGAGCCAAATGGAGCTCTTCGGTGTACTTTGCACTCACAGGGCTGTAAGGAGCTTTAAAACCATGAAATGGCCAGTCCTGCAGTGCCAGGCTCTCATGGAAACCCACTGAAAATAAGATGACCTGCTTCTCAAATGCACAAACCTCAAGTTACATAGCTTTTCACTGTCTTCTAAGACACTTCTTTCCATGCCCATTAAGGAGATACTGCTTCTGCCTGCTTTTCCTCTACCATTACTCTCGAAATTTCTTGTGACCATTTATGTCCTAGAAACATGATAAACTGTGAAATTGCAGTCTGAAGGCAGCCAGGGCTTTAAGAAATATGGATAGGTGAAATTGAAAAAAAAACACAAAACACTGTCATAATCATTATTAAAATAGAGTGTCATTCTCACTGCATATTTGGAGAATCAAAAAGACTTATTTAGGGGGCTTCCTTGGTGGCGCAGTGGTTGGGAGTCCGCCTGCCGATGCAGGGGACGCGGGTTCGTGCCCCGGTCCGGGAAGATCCCGGGAAGATCCCACATGCCGCGGAGCGGCTGGGCCTGTGAGCCATGTCCGCTGAGCCTGCGCGTCCAGAGCCTGTGCTCCACAACGGGAGAGGCCCGCGTACCGCAAAAAAACAAAAACAAAACAAAACAAAAAAAGACTCATTTAAAGAGCTTTGTGACGGGAAGATGGTTGTTCATTCATTAATGTGCATTAAAGCAATTTTAATTGTGTCTCTACTTCCACTCCATGCAGTCACAATACATTCTGAAATTCTCAGAGTTCTTTTTCATAGAAAATAACTAAAATCTGGTATATTTAGAGAGCATAATGTTTTCTAATCACAGATTTGTGATTGTTCTCAGTATGTCGTTCCTCTAATTGGAAGCCTTAAAATAGAAATTGCAATGCTCCAAATCTAATTTATGAAGATGACAGTAGTGGAATTAGAGGATGAATGCACAGATAAAAATCTCTTCTCTAAATGAAGAATAATTATTCATGCTGGAAAATTATCAGAAACAATTTTGGGCTACTCTAATAACATACTAGATAATTTGTTATATTCAGTGGGGTTGCAAATACTTACTACTTACTAAGTCCTGTAAAATTCAATGCAGCCTACAAGTAAGATTAATGAGTGAATATGAATTTTATATTAAAATATCATATTAGAGTTTAGAGTAGAAATTAATTTAGCAATAATATAGTCTAATCTTCTCATTTATGAGCAAATCAAGTCCCAAAGAGATTTCAAAAATAAGTAAAAGACTATATTAGCAGGGAATTCGCCGGTGGTCCAGCGGTTAGTACTCTGCACTCTCACGGCCGAGGGCCCCGGTTCAACCCCTGGGCAGGGAACTAAGATTCCATAAGCCATGGTGTGGCCATAAAAAAAGACTATATTAATAATCTGTGGCATTGGTAAGATTAGACGCTATTTCACCTAATTTCATGCCCAGAGTGCCTGCCACATCTTCATCAAGGACTTATTACGCCAGCAAACTTGAGAGCAGAGCTTGGTCGGTTAATAAATTAAGTCCTGGTCATTAAAACAAAAAAGGCAACTCTCATTGAATTTTTCTCTTTTCCTAGAGTAAGCTCTTTATCTCAAAAAAAATAAATAAATAAAGTAGAGCTCATTGTTTATCAAAGCATACAAACTACCATAATTGCCTAAGCCCTTTTTGGAGATTGCTAAATTTTTGCAAATTATAAAATTGCTATTTTGCTTTACCCCTTCTCCCAAATTGAAAGCAATCTAAATGTGCGATTTGTGGACAACTTGTGGATGTATCTATGTAGTGCAGCCACTAAAATTGCCTCGATCTAGATACCCAATGGCTTAGCCGTTTTCGTTCCTGTGTACATACCCACCAGAAATGCACACACACGTGCATCAAAATAAATGTGCAGAAACATTCATAGAAGCTTTATTCATAACCGTCATTAAGTTGAAACAATCCAAATGTCCAGTAGTCTTAATATGGGTAAATAAATTCTGGTTTATTCATGAAATGGAATGGTACATAACAATGAAAAATGAACAAACTTCAGTTATATCCAAACAGCATTGATGCATCTCACAAACCCAGAGTTTAGTGAAAGAAACCCGGACAGCAAAGGATGAATACTGTACTTTCTATTTATACAAAGGGAACTCACAATTGTAGTTACCTTTGGGAAGGAGAGAGGTGAAATGCTTTGGAGGGAGTAAAATAAAGGCTTTTGGGGTGCTGGTAATATTGTATTAATATTTCTTGACTGGGGTACTGTGACAGTCCTTCACGTTGTTAAACTTAAGATTCGTGAACCTTTTTTTTTTTTTTTTTTTTTTTGCGGTACGCGGGCCTCTCACTGTTGTGGCCTCTCCTATTGCGGAGCACAGGCTCTGGACGCGCAGGCTCAGCGGCCATGGCCCACGGGCCCAGCCGCTCCGCGGCACGTGGGATCTTCCCAGACCCGGGCACGAACCCGCGTCCCCTGCATCGGCAGGAGGACTCTCAACCACTGCGCCACCAGGGAAGCCCCTAATTTTTGTCTTTTTACTTGCTCATTTTTTATTAATTTATACATTTATTTTTATATTCCACCACTTGATTGGCTCCAGGAGGGCAGGGATCGTATCTGTCTTGGTCATTACTGTGTCCCCAGCATCATGCATGTAGTAGGCACTCAATAAATATCTGTTGAATGAATAAATGTGAGTGTGTCTCCCTCCTGATCTTGAAGGTCCTGGGCCTTCTTTTCCCAGGTTTCATAGAACTAAGGCATCTTGTGGCTCTCCCATCCTCGATGACTTTTTTCTTTTGTCCTTCCACCTCCAGGAAGACTTCCCTGATTCCTATAGCCAGGTTAAACTCCCCTCCTCTGATAGTTCCCAGGCTTAAACTGCCTGCCTACTCACTTATATATATATATATATATATATATATATATATATATATATATATGTTACTTTTTAATGAGAAAGTTATAGCATTCTCATAAATTATGCTTAAGTGTATTTTTAAAGAATAGAGACTGCCTCAACATCTTTCCAGGTAAACAGTGAAACATAGGCTGGGAAGGTCTATATTTCTTTTTCTCTGAACTCCTTGAAGCTATTTTAGGCTATATCTATTGCACTCTATTTAATCATTCTTATTATCTAAGATTCAATAGGCATATCTTTGCAAAAGTTAGTGAAAACTCAGAATGGACTCAGCCAGTAAAATATATAGAACATAAGAAATAAAGAGTGTGTGTACAACACTGATTGGGTACACTGCTGTGTTGTTTGCAGTAGTTCAGATTATAGCACTGACCCTCAAAGAATTATTCAGTGACAGGCTGGTCCCTAACTTCAGCCTTGGTGGTGTATCAACCAACCAAGTGAAAAGAACTGATGTTGAGGTTGATTGCTCAATTTTTCTGTTCTAGATTGAACAGCACAGGACAGAAACCAAGCCATTTGATTTTCAAGATGTATTGGCACAAAGAATCCTATGTTTCCCATTGATGTCTGTCTTTGAAAGTAACTTGAGGGTAAAAGGCGTTGTAACTTTTGAACCTATATGTTGATACAGCACAAAGCCATCTCAAAGAGAACAGATGGTTAAATTTCATTCATACTAATTCATGTAGTTTTCAGAAAGTGGAAGACCTTGAAATTTATCAGAACATAATAGACCTTGAAATCTAGCACAAAACTGCTGTCCCACACCTATTCCGGAGGGCTGGATCATGAAGTTCCTCTTTAGGTCAAACCAGTCCTACTGTTGTGAGCTGGATGCTTCATTGAGTATACTTTCTTGGAAGGAGCACAAGATAAACCCTTCTTGGAAGGTTTAGGTTTACATCACCACTAGGTGGAACAGATCTCCCAATCCATATACTTCTCAACTAACAATATACATTAAATGTTCCACTCTTTTAGAATCTAAGTCTAATATTTAATTCTCTGATCTGATGTTACCAGTTATATTCTCTTACTAAATTAGATAACTCCTCTGAATCTTAGTTGTTGTTCTAACTTCTAAAATGTGAACATTTGCCTAGTGCAGTGGTTTCCAAACCTTGCTGATTATTAGAATCACTTGGACTGCATTTTAAATGTATAGATTCCTAGTTGGGGAATGAGAGCCTATGGTCACACGTGTAAAATGTTGCCCAAGGTTGGTAACAACTGATCCACACTGAGCTTAAGATGGATTACAACTTTAAATGTAAATGATTTGTCAAAATGCTGTTCAAAAATGAGTTGCTGTTACTGCTATAGTGGTATTGCCAAGGACTTTATTTCTTTGTGTTCGTCTCCGTGAAATTCTCTTTCAAAATGTAAATGTGCAACTCTGTAGACATGTGTAAGAGGTGACTGACTACCTTGTTACCTAACACTCCAGTTTCAGATTTAAAAAACAGAAAGGAAAGTCAGAGAAAGAGATGGTAGCACAAGAGTTTCCTGCCATTTTCTCTGAATACCACTCGCCTCTTGCGTTCTTAATTTTTATTTTCTCTGATACCATCATTTTGGGTCCCTTGGCTTTATTTATTTACTTATTTATTTATTATTGAAGTATAGTTGATTTACAATACTATATTAGTTTCAGGTGTACAACATAGTGCTTCAATATTTTTATACTTCACTTAAATTTATTATAAAATATTGGTCATATTCCTCATGCTGTGCAATATATCCTTATAGCTTACTTATTTTATACATAGTAGTTCGTACCTCTTCATCGCCTACCCCTATCTTGCCCCTCCGTATGTCCTTCTCCCCACTGGTAACTGATAGTTTGTTCTCTATATCTGTGACTTGGTTTTGTTACATTTATTCATGTGTTTTATTTTTTAGATTCCACATATAAGTGATAACATGTAGTATTTCTCTTTGTCTGACTTATTTCACTAAGCATAATACACTCCACAGTGTTGCAAGTGGCAAAATTTTTATGGCTGAAAACATCCATTGTACATATATGCCACATCTTTATTCATTCATCTGTTGATGGACACTTAGTTTGCTTCCATATCTTGGCTATAGTGAATAATGCTGCAAGGAAAATTGGGGTGCATGTATCTTTTTGAATTAGTGTTTTTGTTTTCTTCAGATATATACCCAGAAGTGAAATTGCTGGATCATATGGTAGTTCTAGTTTCAGTTTTGTATGGAATCTCCATACTGTTTTCCATAGTGGCTACACCAAATTACATTCCCACCGGGGTTCTGTGTTCCTTTTTCTCTGCATCCTTGCTAACATTTGTTTTTGTCATTTTGGTGATAGCCATTCTGAGAGATGTGAGGTGATAGCTCATTGTGGTTTTGACTTTCATTTCCCTGATGATTAGCAATGTTGAGCATCTTTTCATGTGCCTGTTGGCCATCTGTATATCTTCTTTGAAAAAATGTCTTTTCAGGTCTTCTGCCCATTTTTATTTGGGTTGTTTGTTTTTTTGATATTTAGTTGTATGAGCTGTTTATACATTTTGGATATTAACCCCTTATTGTTCATATCATTTGCAAATATTTTCTCCCATTCAGTCTTTCATTTTGTCCATGGTTTCCTTTACTGTGCAAAAGCTGTTGAGTTTAATTAGGTGCCATTTGTTTATTTTTGCTTTTGTTTCTTTTGCCTTAAGAGACAGACCCCAAAAATTTATTGCTACGATTTATATCAGAGAGTGTTCTGCCTGTATTTTCTTCTAGGAGCTTTATGGTTTCAAGCTTTACATTTAGGTCTTTAATACATTTTGAGTTTGTTTCTGTATATGGTGTGAAAGAGTGTTCTATATCATTCTTTTACATGTAGCTGTCCAGTTTTCCCAACACTGCTTGTTGAAGAGACTGTCTTTTCTTCATCTTATATTCTTGCCACCTTTGTTGTAGATTAATTGGCCATAAGTGTGTGGGTTTATCCCTGGGTTTTCTATTCTGTTCCATTGATCTATATGTCTGTTTTTGTGCAAATACCATACTCTTTTGATTACCGCAGCTTTGCTGTATAGTCTGAAGTCAGGGAGCATGATACCTCCAGCTTTGTTCTTTTTTCTCAAGATTGCTTTGACTATTCAGAGTCTTCTGTGCTTCCATATAAATTTTAGGATTGTTTGTCCTAGTTCTGTGAGAAATACCATGAGTATTTTGATAGTAATTGCATTAAATCTCTGGATTGCTTTGGGTAGTATAGACATTTTTAACAACATTAACTCTTCCAATCCATGAACACAAGATATGTTTCCAATTCTTTGTA
The DNA here is from genome assembly GCF_951394435.1 of Stenella coeruleoalba. Lineage (NCBI taxonomy): Eukaryota > Metazoa > Chordata > Mammalia > Artiodactyla > Delphinidae > Stenella > Stenella coeruleoalba. Next base: position 14,838,737 of record NC_137158.1, on the reverse strand, counting down.
TCATCTTCAATTTCCTTTATCAATATTTTCTTGTTTTTATTTAGAGTATAGGTCTTTTGCCTCCTTTGTTAAGTTTATTCCTAGGTATTTTATTATGTTTGATGAGATTTCAAACATAGAAAAATGACAGGAAATTTCACACTTCATTTTAGGGTCAGCATCTCATCCACTCCCTGTATTATTCAAGTTGGGTACTGGCCATGTGGTCAGTGCTGTATGATCCATTACAGGGAATATCCATAGAGAAGAGGAACAAACCTCAAGTCCAGATGGTCAGAGGAAAGACTGGCATCAGAATGTTGAGTAACCAGAAAGATTTCAGGGTGACCCAAAGATATTATTAGGGCAGGTCAGGAAAAAGATAAGGAAAGTTGGGGACAATTACTGTATCTTAAGCTAACTTTATTTGTTCAAGCACATGATCTGTAGATATGTGATATGTAATAGAGAAAAATTACAGGTAGAGATGAGTTAATTTTATGTGTCAACTAGGTTAGGCTATGGTACCAGGTTGTTTGGTCAAATACTAGTTTATATATTGCTTTGAAGACATTATGTAGATGTGGTTAATATTCATAATCATCAGACTTTAAGGGGATTACCCTCAATAATATCGTTAGACGTCATCCAATCAGTTGAAGGTCTTAAAAACAAAAACTAAGGTTTCCCAGAGAAGAAGGAATTCTGCCTCAAGACTGTAATAGAAGTCTTGCCTGAGTTGCCAGCCTGCTGGCCTCGTCTACAAATTTCAGACGTGCCATCAAAGCATGAACCAATTAGCAAATCTCTCACTCTTTCTATATGTATATCCTAGTGGTTCTCTTTCTCTGGAGAACCCTGACTGAGTAAAACCTCCAATGCAGATTCCTCTCTGGTTTTCTTAGTTGTCTGAAGAAGGCAGAAACCTACAACCCACTTTTACTTTTCCCTGTTAAGGTTAGAACAGGACCAGTCTCAGCCATTCACTCTGTGCTTCCCTTCCTTTAAGTTTCCCCAGGGAGACCTGCATGACTATTGAAAGATGAAGGTTCACATCTCATTGGCCAGGACTAGCTTTATGGGCCCACACAACACCAGGGGACCTGATCTTTTAATCTTAAGGGATAAATGACATCTGAATCTACATTATAGCACTCTTCTCTGCTATTGGAATGTAAATGATTGACATTGGGAAATTCATTTCAGATAAGTGAAGTAGAAAGTTGAACATTTGCCTGGCAGATCCACTTGGGATCAGATAAGATGCTAGAAATGATAAAGACAATATTAATAATGTATATGAACATTTTTATCTCTCACTATTGACTTTAGCTTTTGATTAAGAGAAATATTTCCCAAGTCCTTTCAAAGTAACTTATGTATTCTGCAAATGCTAGGTCTTGTACATCCAAAGCAGAATGAAATAGGGGAGTCTTAATTGTCTAAATTGGGTGTCTGCAGTAACACAACAGTGTTACATTCTAGTCTAATTTGGCTGAATGTTTCCAGCCATGGGTTGGTGAGGAACAAAATGTAAACATGCCCAAATTAAATCCGGTACAGCATTTAAGGAGTGACTGTTTATTAATCTGTTAGTAGGAACTAGACCTAAAATAATTTTGTTTCTTACACATCTGAATTTGAAGCAATATACCTAGTTAGGAGCATGAGATCTGAAGCTCCACTCCCTGGATTCAAATCCTGGCTTCACATTAGCTATAGATCTTAGGCACTCCGTAAGCTCTTCCTGCCTCAGTTTGTCCATCCATAAAATGGTGTGATACTATTAACTCTTACCTCAGATGGTGGTTGTGCAGATAAAGCATGTAGAATGGTACCCAGAACACAGTAAGCACTTAAAATAGCAACTGTTATTATTAGATACTACCTGACACTTTTCAGTGCTTTTCCTCAAACAATTGCTGCATCAGTTTTTGTATACAACAGTCAGTTAGCAGTTGATGGGTAACAATCTGGACCTAAGTTTGAGTCCTAGATCTGCAAAGAAGAGGTTAGGCGACCTTGGAAGGCCACCATCTATAGTTTCCCGCCTAGGAAGTGGACCTAATACCTGCCATACCTATATCATTATGAAAGTCAAGTGTGATTATATTTACTGAATATAAATTATAAAATCTTATACAGCTGTAAAGGCCTGCTGTCTATTCATTTAATCAATTACCTTCAAAATAGTTAAAAACTACAATGAGATTCTGCAACTGATATTCCACAGCCATGTGCCAAAAAAATTTTTTTAAAGTAAATATCAGAATATCCAGTTATTTTTGAGTACATAAGGGTCCATTTTCCTTACTTATCAAGGAAAGGAAACTTACCTTTCCAACCAACATAGTAGTGAAACTTAATTATTTCAACAGAGCTGGATTTTTCTGTAGTTCTCCCTCCATCTTCTCACTTTCACATTTTTTTCCTCCATTGTTGATACCCATGAGCTCCAGGAGCAAATTTGTCTAGTGTCCCTTCCCTGCTTCATGGCTCATCAATTTCTCTCCCCTGTACCTGCCTGGGTGTTTTTGCTGTCCTTCTTTCCCTCTTCAGACTGATTCTATACCAGAGTAAAACAAGAGATGATCTACACAGAGGATAGTGAATATCAATCTTCCAATTTAGCCCCAAAACACCTACCACAGTGGATTGGCTTAAAGAACATTCGGGTGTAAGAAAACCTAATAGTTACACTGAAAACAACAGCAAGTTGTATTTTGATGGGACCATGTCTTCAGCTGTTTGAATGCTGTTCTCTTTCACAGACTTTTAAACTAAAATCATACCATGGCTTTATTCTTTGGACTCTACATATTTTTCTGAAAAGAGGAGAATAACAATACAAAGATTTTAAAGTTATAGGGACTTTATATTAAAACACAATGGGGAAAATCAATGCAGGCGAACTGGAACACTTTGCTATTCTCCTCTACTTTCATTCACTATCAGATTAATATAAGAATTTGAGAGTTAAAAGAGGATAATTTGAAATATCCAGACAACAACAGAAAAATCGAATTGTTCCCTCACTTAATCCAGCTAAGGACTTTTAAGGACATTTTTGCTAGCCCACCATATCCTAGTTGCCAAAAGCCTTTCATAGATATGAACAAAATTATTGGTGACTTTTTGCAACATTGTGCTATCATTTCATAGCAGCATTAATATTCTCTGTATGCAGTTTTTAATTTTATACTGTGTTGTCAGAAGATAGGCTTAATACATGTAAGACAGTTGTCACAAATATGTGTGTAGTTAATATAAGATTATCTAATTGCTGACTATGGAACTACTGGAGATGGAATTTCTCTATAAACGGAATAAAATAAGCACTGACAAAAGCAAAAAAACACAAAAAAACAAAACAAAACCCCCCCAAAGCCTTTATAGACCTGATAAGAGTCTCCAGTGTTTAAAAATTAAACGTATGCAATCTTCAAAAATCAGGGACTGGACTTGATTTTAGAATGGTGATTAGACAATATCCAGAGGCTCTGTTTGACTGAGTATATGTCTCTCTAGTCCTCTGGTTAAATAGGCTTTCCTCTCACACTTTGCTAGGCATATTATGGCCCCATTTATCAAGCTCACTCATAGCTTCTCCAATGTTTGCTGTTTGCTGTTCTTTCCTGCCCCATGCCTCCAACTGCAGAAAGTATAGCTCTCTCGAAGACTTAGATCAAAGGTGAATTCTTCCATAAAGACTTTCCTGATTTTCTGGTAGGAATGAATCTTTCCCTCCTTTAATTTTCCAGTTTTTTTAAAACCTATTTAGTGCAAATTGCCTTACACAACTGTGACTAAAGCAGATTACAAATTCTTTTAGGCCAGGGACTTTGTGCATCTCGTCATCCTGAATATCCCCTAGTACAATGCCTTGCAGGTAGTTTGTTGTTAATAAATATGTGTAGGAATATTTTAACCAAATTTGTTGAGTAAAACGGCAACTAGATGAAAAAGTTGTATCACAGTTATATTGCAAGGGTTATGATATCTGGTTTGCAGTGATGAAAACCGAATGAAAGTCCCAATGAGGTAATACCAGTTAGACAAAAACCTATCCAAAGATGAGAAAGCAAACTAACAATCATTGAGCATTATGTTATTTTATTTTCCTGTGGCTTCTATAACAAATTACAACAAACTTGGTAGCTTTAAAACAACAAACATTTACTGTTTCACAGTTCTGGACACCAGAATTCCAAAAACAGTTTCACTGGGCTTATATCAAGGTATCGGCTGGGCAGCACTCCCTTAGGAATTTCATGAGGAGGAGTCATTCCTTGCCTCTTCCAGTTTCTTTCTGATGGTTGCTGACAGTCCTTGGATTATGGCCACATCCCTTTTTTTTTAAATTTTTAAAATTTTTTTAGATTGCGTTGGGTCTTCGTTGCTGCGTGTGGGCTTTCTCTAGTTGTGGTGAGCGGGGCTACTCTTCCTTGGGGTGTGTGGCCTTCTCATTGCTGTGGCTTCTCTTATTTCAGGACATGGGCTCTAAGCACACGGGCTTCAGTAGTTGTGGCATGCAGGCTCAGTAGTTGTGGTTCACGGGCCCTAGAGCGCAGGCTCAGTAGTTGTGGTGCACGGGCTTAGTTGCTCCGTGGCATGTGAGATCTTCCTGGACCAGGGCTCGAACCCGTGTCCCCTGCATCCCTCCGGTCTCTGCCTCTATGGTTTCGCTGCCTTGTCCTCTTCTGTTTTTCTGGGGATTTTTTCTCTTTCCTTTGCTTTTTTTTTCTTTTTAATAAAGGCATTTGTGGTTGCATTTTGGATATACCCAGATAAATAATCTTCCCATATCAAGAGTCTCAATCAAGCTACAAAGATCCTTTTTCCATAAAAGGTAACATTTAAAGTTTCCAGGCATTAGAATTTTTTATCTTTGGGGCCATTATACAGCCTGTTACAAATACCAACTAGACATGTTCCTTTGCGTGAATCTACTCAGTCTTCACAGCTGGTCTGTGAAGTAGTTTCTGCTGTTCCAATTTATAGGCGAGACCATTGAAATCCAAGAGATGGGTGACTTACCCAAAGGTACCTGCGGTAAGTGGTTGAATATTTGATTCAAACCAAATTCTGTCTGGCTCCGAATTGATTTTTTCTGTTATACCCTAGCAGTAGATACACAGTAGATTCTTCATAAATGTTTGTTGATATAAAAGGAAATCTTCATTGAGATTTTGAAGTTTGCTGCTTAATCATTTTTGTCACCATTTCTAAAAGTTCATTGATTTTTAAAACATTTTTATACATCGGATGTCTCTTCAGAAAGTGTTTTCTAAAGTGAGTACAGTGTTGTCTCCAAATGGATCACCACTGAGAACTGGAGGCAGTTTTTTCCGTGTAATTCCACATAAGGGATATGAAGATTTCATGTAAAAAATAAAAAAAAAGAATTGAAAATCTGAGAGGGTGAAAATACACACCAAAGTCATTAGTCTACAAAAGCTGAAAGCCTCCATCTTCAATCCCATCCAAGATTGTTGAGAATTAGCTACTGTATCTATGAAATAATGAGGTTTCTGCAGGTACTGAACATAAGGTTAAAATTCATTCAGTGTTATATATCTCCTTGATTTCCCCTAAGTCCTAGATGTGTGTGAAGCTGTGTTACTGGACTCTGATAATTAACTATAAACTTTGTTGTGAACATTTTAAAAACATCACGTGGTAAAGTTATTTTTGAAAATTCAAGAAGCACCACTGGGTCATTTCCTCTCCACTAGTTTATGCTACCTAATATTAAGACACTGGTTTTCTTGGCCCAGGAAGGCATGTATAATCTTAATTTTCCCTTGCTGATGTAACAAATTACCACAAATATAGCAGCTTGAAATAATACCCATTTATTATCTCACAGTTACATCAGAAGTCCAGGCACATGTCTCAGCTGGTTCTCTGCTTCTGATTTCAGAAGTCCCAAGTTATTGGCAGAACTGCATTCCTTTCTAGAGACTCCGGAGGTGAATTTACTTCCAAGCTTATTTAGGATGCTGGCAGAATTCAGTTCCTTGTGGCTGTACAACTGAAGTTCCTGTTTCTTTGCTAGATATTGACTGGGGACTGTCCACGGCTTCTAGAGGCCACCTGACTTCCTTGGCTTATGGTCCCCTTCCTCCACCTTCAAAGACAGCAGTGATGGGCTGAGTCTTTTTGAGCTTTAAATGTCTCTGATCTCCCTTTTTGCCTCATGGCTCCTCTGATGTCTTCCACCACGTCTTTTGACTGACACTTCTTCTTTCTTCTTCTTTTAAGGGGCCATGCGATTATATTAGGTCCACCAGGATAAGCTTCCTATCTAAGGTCAGTTGAATCATAACCACGCAGTCCCTTCACGGAAGTAACTAGACTAGTGTTTGACTGAATAAACATGGGACAGGAATATCGTGAGAACATTTTTAGAATTATTCCTAAACTAGGTGTACGGTCTCAAAAAAAAGTGTACTTTTAGTCTTCTATATTTCTAGGCTTTAAAGATCAGATTACTCAGGAAGGATATATAAAACCGGAAATATGGAAATAGCTGCCTGTTTTCCTAAATACAGTTGAAAGACACAATAACTGAAGGTTCGAACACACACAGCCACATTTTCATGTCACAGATGAATAATAGATGGTGAGCAAAGTTTAGACACAATTTAAGAAAGAAAAAAAACTTCACTTATTCTCAAAATCTTATATATGTAATGCACAAGGGATAATAAGCATGGGCTGTGTTCAAATGGAAAGAACAAGCATGTACTGAAATCTTAAATGCAAGGATTGAAAAGAACAAATAGTGTACTGACAAAGAGTGTTAAAACACTTTTCCATAAGTGATTTAATGAGTCATGGTAGATCGCCTCAGCATTATCAACTGTCTTATCCTGGAGGCAGATCTTCTATTCCTTTCAGTTGCTTCCTTTGGAGTCATTCTAGCTGGTGATAAGGGAATTTTCTCCAGGAGCCAATTAGACATTGAAAGATAATTCTACATGTGATAATTTAGTGCTTTCATTTACCATAATAGAAAAACATTATTACCACTCAAAACCCGATATGATTCACACCATAGCATAGTGTCCTCATGTCAATGTTCTCACAGAATAAGAATGCGCATGATGTCGGAACAAAGATTTTTAGGAGCAGGTGAATTTCCTCCCCACACAATTTCCCCTTCAGTCAATTGGACACTGAGTTGCGAATAGTGAGGAAGTGCTAGGGGTTGGCTGAGCCACAATAAGGAAAGAGCCTGGGTCACTGGATGTCCACGTGGAGAAGATCTCTGAGCAATCAGGAACACCTGTGCTGGATAGTTATGTGAGCTAGAAATATCCTTCTATTGTGTTTAGGCCTTTATACACTTTGGATATGTGCTTCCCAACAGCTGGTATCACCCACACTAATACATCGTCCACTGATCCTACCCTAGAGTTCATAACATAAACCACACTGCAAGTTCTGTAGTCCTTGACTCTTCAGATTACATAAATCCTTATCACTCTCAAAATTTTTTCAAGGATATCATTTATGTTGTAAAGGTTAAGAGTATATTTTGGAATTCAGAGCTAAGAATCTGAAACAAATATAAATTTTTTTGTGCAGTATTTCCACAGGAACAAAACACTTCAACATCATTTTCTTTAAGTTTTAATAATGGAAGGGCTGCAGAGCAAAGAGCAAAATTTAAAATAGTATAAAAAATACATGGACAAAAATGCTGAAATGTTATTCTCTTGTAAAACGTTAACTAAATAGTACAGGATGATCTTGACATAAAATTAAATTCGGGCTACCCTGGTGGCGCAGTAGTTGAGAGTCCGCCTGCCGATGCAGGGGACGCAGGTTCATGCCCCGGTCCGGGAGGATCCCACATGCCGTGGAGCGGCTGGGCCCATGAGCCATGGCCACTGAGCCTGCGTGTCCGGAGCCTGTGCTCCGCCACGGGAGAGGCCACAGCAGTGAGAGGCCCGTGTACCACAAAAAAAAAAAAGTAAATGATAGAACTGGGCTGACACCTAAGAAAAAGTCTACGGGGTCAGTAGAATCAATAATTATTAGTAATAACTATATTAACATTCATATTACTACTACTTATAACATCTTTTACATCTATAATATCTCAACAAGCATAAATGGAATTAATATTAAACATTGTAACTATATGAGTAAACAAGCTTAGAGAGATTTCCAGCAAATGAGCCAATGTCATATAGCTACCATGCTCATGTTTCAGAATTAGGAATCGTGTCCAAGTCCTTGCATCATTTTTAAAAAGTCCTGATTAGGAGTCTCTGATTCACCATAATAACCATCAACAAATAACAATTAGTGATAAACTACTCCATGCTGAGAATTTTAGGATTCTTTCCATAGTAGCCCATTTCAGCTACTGCCTTTACTAATTCTCATGCCACTATCCCTGGCCTCAAATAAAAAGGTAATACTGCTTTCTTGAAGATAGAGTTAACTCCTCTGAAAAATAACGAATTCCCATTGGAAAAAAAAACCCATTTGGACTTACACAGAATAACATTTTAAGATAAAAGTAAAGAATGTTACCCATTCTTTTCATTTAATAAATACAACATCCAGATTAAATGCTTTTCCTGATTTAAAGTTTCTTAAAAGTGAGTTAATATACTATTTCTGTTTACTACATTACCTAAAGTATAAGGATTTTAAGAAAGCCAAATACTGAATTAAGAAAACAGAGCAAATATGATTTGTAACTATAGTGACAGCTTGATTTAAACTTGGTCTTTTATATATGATATTCAGAATTAGGATTATTTACAAAATCACATTATTGATTATTCTAGGAAGGCAATGAAAAATTGTGTAAATGAAGGCAAATTACATTATGCTCACACAACACTGAGTTACATTTAGTTATAGGGAGACTAATGAAGGTGGGTGAGAACTCAGATTCAAATCATTAATCAGAATGTTCATTAGCAAAACAGTCTTAAGAATTACATTATTAAATCACTCCCTTTTAAATAGAATTTATTCAAGTCATTTGACAATAATTTATCGTTGTACCAGAAACAATGGTGATACGTTACAGGTGCAGGAGGCATTTTGGAGAAATAAGACATACTATTGATGAGTCCCTCCTCGCCTAGGGCTTACTTTCTAAGTGCTTACTTGTCTAAAAGAGACAAGAAAGAAAGCAAGGAAGAAGAGACAGGAGGACGAAAGAGTTAAATAACTGTCAAATGTTGACTGAGGGCTTCCCTGGTGGCGCAGTGGTTGGGAGTCCGCCTGCGGATGCAGGGGACGCGGGTTTGTGACCCGGTCCGGGAGGATCCCACATGCCGCAGAGCGGCTGGGCCCGTGAGCCATGGCCACTGGGCCTGCGTGACCGGAGCCTGTGCTCTGCGGCGGGAGAGGCCACAATGGTGAGACACCCGCGTACCGCAAAAAAAAAAAAAAATGTTGACTGAATTAACTGATGAAAAATAATAATAGAAAAGAAGTGTACAAGTGAATACCAATGAACCTATTCTCAATAGATCAGCCAGGCTTTAATCAAGGAAACAGAACCACCATGACTGTGATGCAATCAGGAATTTATTCTAGGAATTAGACGTTGCGCAATTGTAGGAGAAATGGGGAAAGCAAGGGTTCCCAAAGGGGAGTTGGAAGTTTATTTAGCAGTCATTACACGTCATTAGGCACCCTCCTGAAGCACTGGCACAGGGGCCCATGTTAAAGCTTACAGGGGATCTGGAAACAAGGACCACCCAGCTGCTGGAGTGGGCTGCAGTGGATGTTGGTATAGAAGGAACTCTTCGGTTACTGCCTCTGTGAGTTCACAGCCAAGCATGTAGTGGGCCTGGGAAGCTGTGGTTCAGGAGGGTCAATGGACAAGAAGAGCAGTATTCAGAGCACGGAAGAAGAGTGAGGATACGCTGGGACCCATCAGCACCTCCACATCTGTCTTTCTCTGCCTCAAACCATGATGACATTTAGGGAGTGACAGCTACTGCTTCACTGGTCCAAATCTCATGCAAATTCAAATCCTCTTGTGGGCAACTCCAAGCTGGGACCATACAGGGAAGAGGATTCTGAGACATGTAGTTCCAGACTAGCCAAGCTGACAAAATTCAAACTCTCCCATGAGGGCTTTTGGTGTACACACAATTTCACTTTTTTCTATGCTATGTGGTATCTAGGTTTCCTATTTATAACATATTATTTCAAAATAAGGTCATAAGCAAAAATAATTACTTTTAGAAATGATGTTAAAATCAAAGTCAGTAAGTGCAAAGCTATAAAGTTATAAAATTCCTTTTTAGTCTCCTTTTGGTGATTCTGCAAGTTGCTCTGCTTACTCACCTAATGCTTTGCACTTTGCATGTATCATTTCAAATTCTTATGAAATCCCCACAGAATAGTGGCAATTGGCCAGAGCTTTTGCTCTCACTTTTCTGAAAAAGATAAACGAAGTGAGGAGAAATGTAGTGGCTTGTGCAACATTCATGGTGGGGTGAACCGCGAGAAGATGCTAGCGTGATGACTCCTCTATTACTAGTCTATGCAGTGAGGACAGTGTTCTCTGCTGCAGGAAGTCAGAACAGATATCAGGGGATGGCATCAGCTGATCTGCAAGTATAGTATGTACGCTTATTCCTTAAGTGCATGGAATAGATCCATGCAATTCAGATCATTTCTCCAGAGAATGTCAAGGACTGGAAACCACATGCAAAACTCTGGCAATCTTCATAGCATGAAAATAATGCATTGCACACTTCCAGCTGAAAGAGTGGGCTTGTGCGTGATTTAATAAATGCGACTTTTGGATGTTTCAGTACAAATTCACTTTATTTCAGTAATTCTCTGGAGCCTGGATATTGTTTCCACTCTCTAGTAATCAATAGCCAACGTCAACCAATTTGACTTTTTTTAGTATTTATTTATTTAGGCTGTGCCGGGTCTTCATTGCAGCATGAGGGATCTCCGTTGCAGCATGTAGGATCTTTAGTTGCGGCATGCGGACTTCTTAGTTGTGGCATGCATGCGGGATCTAGTTCCCCGACCAGGGATCAAATCCAGGCTCCCTGCATTGGGAGCGCGGAGTCTTACCCACTGGACCAACGGGAAGTCCCTTGATTTTTTTTTTAACACGGTTCATCTGTTATATTTAGACAGTACCTGTAAATAAAACAAAGTGATTTGAATTGGAGAGATATTTGGTATTGAAGACAAAGTCGTAAAACTGATTTGTAGTTAAAACAGACATTTTTATATTTCCAAATCTAATATGATCCGAATCCTGTAAGATAATGTTCATACCAATGGAACTGAAGTGGAGAAATACAGTGTTTGCTTCAAGAGAATTACTACCTTAAGGTCAGGCTAAATGTATTTTTTTCCTCCACAGCTATCAAGTGGATTTAGACTGTGTCATTAAAATGAAAAAACCTCTATATATTATCTTTAGAGATGGATGGGAAAATGCTTTAAGAGGAGATAAATTGCACATCGAAATAAACAATTTTACTAAAATGTGGAGTTTCAAGTAAAAAGTTATTTCAGCAAATAATCTGCTATTTTTATAGGAAGCATTTGGCCTCACAGTCACAGGTCCATATTTCAGAGACAATGACAATGAAGAGGTCTTTATTAATACCAAAGAACACTAAGCTGGATTAAAACGTTAAATAACATTTTTTTGCCTGTATTTTATTTATTTTATTTTATTTTTTTAACCTCTTTATTGGAGTATAATTGCTTTACAATGATGTGTTAGTTTCTGCTGTATAACAAAGTGAATCAGCTGTTCGTATACATATGTTCCCATATCTCCTCCCTCTCGCATCTCCCTCCCTCCCACCCTCCCTGTCCCACCCATCTAGGTGGTCACAAAGCACCGAGCTGTTCTCCCTGTGCTATGCGGCTGCTTCCCACTAGCTATCAGTTTTACATGTGGTAGTGTATATATGTCCATGCCACTAAGTACATCAGATGTACTTTCTTCATCCATAAATATGAACTAATTCTTACTTAATTCTAAGACTGTGGAGATTAAATGTGATAATCCATTAGAAAATATCTAGCATCTACTGATACATGGTGTATGTACACTAAATGTTTATTTTCTTCCTTTCTTCCTTGAGATTTACTTATTATGGCACAATTTGCAAAATCAGTTTACTTGCCTCAAAGGATTCGCTCAAGTATAAAAAGGGTCAGGAGGAACTCTGAGAACAAATATCAGATTGTATTAACATGCAACCCATTTTTGCTTCTAATATGCCAACTGTTTTCCTTCCTGTAGCAGAAAATCTTACTCCCACAGAATTAAAAAAAAAAAAAAGAAAGATGTCACTATTGAGACCTGTGTTTCCTACTAACCTCTACCAGTATGCCAATACCTAAACTTATTTGACCAAATAGGGACCCATAATCCATTTATCCTAATGTTATGTTCATGTCTCTTACCATCTTCTCTACTACTTCTGAACAACACAAACTTAACATTCCCCTTAGCTAGACTAAACTTTAAGCAAGTTTCTTTCTGACTGTAGGCCCCTGACCTTTCTTTTCTTAGAGCATTTATTTTAGAAAACGAGTAATTGCAAATTCTTTCTCTGCCTCTTTGAAATGTAGACAAATCTTCTCCCAGACTCTTACCAGTTTTACAACCCAGGGATGTCTCTTTCAAGGACCTGGATGCCATCTCTGAAATGTAATCAAGAAAGACGGTACCCCTATCTCCCAGTGAGGGGGTAGCAACCTAACTCAATAAGTAGCCACTAGCAAACACAGATGGCTTAATCACAAAAGAAAACATCTGAAAACTCAGGAGTGATTTTCAATGTGTTAGACACAGCCCATTGACCAACCCCACCTTCCTATGTCCTCTAGTACTTTTCCACTAACTCACCCCAGCTCTTAAAATCCCTCCTGCCTTTTGTTTCAGTGGAGTTCTCCTCCTGGGCAGTAGTCTTGAATAAAGTCAACCTTGCCTGTTCAACTATGTCTGGTGCCATTTTTCCTTGACAGTGCCCTCCTTACCAAGTGAGTTCTATGACTCATCTTTAAAATAATACCCTTACGAATATCTTGAGCTCATTTGCCCCTCTTGTGCCCAAGCCCCAAATCCAGATAATCAGCCTCTTCAATGCTTTGGTTACAGAAAAACACACAGCAAACTGGTTCACTTCACTCCCTGTCTGCTGACTTCAAGTCCTAGAACACCATTTCATCCCTTCGTTTGCCTTAAATGCCCCACACCTCCTTAGCCACACTCATTTCTCAGCAGATGACATCATTTCCTATTCTACAGAGAAGATAGAAGCAACCGAAAAAAATCTCCACCAGCTTCCACCATCTAACCACCTGCAACTGAGACTTTATACTCTGCCTTCCCAACAATTGTTGTTGATAAGCTGGCTGTTCCTAGGTCTCAGGCAGCCCTTCCACTGTGTTCCAGAAACTATTCTCCCCCAGTTTTACTCAAGAACACAGCAGTAGAAACTCTCCTCGCTTTTACCTTGTGTTACCAATTTTCACTACTCTGCTCAATCAGTCCCATCATCCTGCAACATTTTGTAGGTACTCCCATTTAGGAATAATTAATAGCAACAACAACAGCAACAAAAGCCCTCTCAATTCCAAATCCCCTTCCAGATACTGAAATTGATTTCTCTTCCCCTTTTCAACAAGTCTTGAGAAAGTGTTTATAAGTTCTCTCTTCCCATCCTCTTTTAAACTTCCTGAATTTAGGCTTTAGCTCCCACCTACCAAAACTGTTTTTGTCTAGGCCACAGATAAACTTTAAATCCAATTCTAAGTAGGCAATTTATTTAACTTGTCAGCAGCATTTGGTATAAGCAATATTTCTCACACTTGCTTCACATGGCTCAAGAACACAAAACTTTTGAATTTTCCTCTTAAATAACTGACCTATCTTTCTCAGCATACTTTACTGTTTCTTTCCATCCTTCTATCCCTTAGTTAGTGTGACTGGAGCTTCAATTCTCTTTCTTCCATAATTGAACTTACTCCCTAGGGGATCTCATTCAGTTTAATAGTATTAAATACCATCTAGATGAAAACAATGCCCTAATTTTTATCTCCAGCTCAGATTTCTCCCCTGAATTCAGAGTATTTATCCAACTACTTACAGACATTTCCATCTGGCTGTCTAATGGAAATCTCGAACATAACATGCCCAAACGCAGACTTCCTGATTTTCATTCCAAACCTGCAACTTCAGGGTCTTCACCGTCTCTGTCAATGTCAATGACTGTGTCTCCTTTTCATTTGCCAGGGAATGAAGGGTGAAGGTGGCACATGGGAATTAACCTTGATTTGTCATTCTCTGTCTCACAGAGTGATGCTTTACAAATGTAAGATATTACAACTTTGTACAAAATATGCTGGTAGCTTCCTGGCCCATATAATGTGAAAGCCAATGGCCTCACAATGGCCTATAAGGCCTTACCTGGTCTAATCTCTCAGTTACCTCCCTGAGCTCATCTCCTACTGCTCTCTACTCTATCCACACATGCCACTTGCTGTCCCTTCAATATGACACACATGCTACTGCCGCAGAATGTTTAGAGTTGTATTTCTTTTGTCTGAACGCTCTTTTGCAAATGTCATGGCTCACTCTGTCATCATCACTACTCCCCTGGCCATCCTATTTCAAATTTCAACTCTACCCCTGCACCACTCCATCACACTATCTTTCTCCTTGCTTTACTTTTCTCCAGAATCCTTCTTAACATCTGATGTAACATATATTGATATATGCATGTATTTATCATCTGTTTAGCTTAATTTAACACAAGCCTTGTGAGAATAGAGATTTTTGTTTTCTTGGTACCTAGAAAAGTGTCTGGCACCTAAATATTTAAGAAGGAAGGGAGGGAAGGAGGAAAGAATGAAACTAATTTCAATTCCATAATATTAAGAATTATATATTATTAAGAATCAATCATCTATGTGGTAGTTATTAGAGTGTTTATTTTCTTAGCCTTCTTTTTGAAACTTCGTTGCATATTTGTCAGCTCTTAGAACTTGGTTAAGATAGAAGATAGGGGGCTTCCCAGGTGGCGCAGTGGTTGAGAGTCTGCCTGCCTACCGATGCAGGGGACACGGGTTCGTGCCCCGGTCCGGGAAGATCCCACGTGCCACGTGGGCCCATGAGCCATGACCGCTGAGCCTGCGCGTCCGGAGCCTGTGCTCCGCAACGGGAGAGGCCACAACAGTGAGAGGCCCATGTACCACAAAAAAAAAAAAAAAAAAAAAGAAGATAGGACCCTAGCTTGAATATAAAATTCCAGGGACAGATATAAAAACACTGCATCCTCTTTCTCCCACTTATGCTGCCCTTACAACTTAATTTGATCTCAAATCCCTATCCCCTCAAACCCTGTAAAACTGTTAGAAAGAGTTCTATTCTTAGAAATTATATGAATTCAGTATCATCCTCTCTCAAAACTCTTAGCTACTAAGAGAGAATTAGACCAGGTGGTCAGGTTGAGTTTACTGCAAGACCTAATTCTTAGTAGAGTCTCCCTGGGTAAGGGTTTGCTTCTCAGTGTTGATGATTCTACATCTTAAAATTATTTAACTAAAATAATAAAGAGCCTCAAGAACATACTGATTTTTTAGAGTAAAGGCACAATTTGTTAATGTACCTTTATTGTAATATAGATTGTATCTTTCCACTCATCAGGAAACATGCTTCTCTATATTTAACCTCTAATATCTCCTCCATAATAATCTTCTATTAAGGACTGTCATGTTAAACTCCTGCACTTAAACTCCTATAATGGTTCCCTATTATTTTGCAGATTAAGTCTAAAATTCTTATAGTTATACAATTATTATTAAATATCCAATCTCAAAATCAACTTAATTTTTTATAATTCTATTTAACTTCTGTTTCTATTTTATCATTGTGGATGAAATCTTCAGTCTCTTCTGGGGTCATCTATATATTTGTTTTTATCTGAAAAATAGTATTAACTTTTACTACCATTTAATGTAGTACCCACTCCCCACATACACCATATACCTCCCAGGGATTTCTTATAGTACTCAGGTCTTAAGTTGCGTCAAGGAACGAATCGAGGGAGGGAGGACAGTGTGGTCCTTTGCTCCAATAATTTGACAGTGTGATATACATCACCCAGTTGGTTTGGCTACCAGTGACTAGACACTATTCTGTGCCACGTGGAACACAAAATACTTTGGAGAAAGTGTCCAAGGCTTCATCTTTCTAGACACACCACACGCTTCTCTCTGGGGACATGCTAGATACCTTCTGAGATGCTAGGTGGCTGTCCTGTTCACAAGATACAAGACTCACCAACACATCTCTCTCTTTCTCCATCTATCTTTCTTACTTTTCCCCTCCCTCCCTCTCTCTATCTATCTTTCTCTACCTTCTCTTCTCTCCACAGTTCAAGGGATCTCTTTTGAATCTAGGGGCCTATAAGTGGGAGCTTCCTGCTCTGGTTCTCTCAACGCATATTGTTTATACCAGGAATCCTTTCCCTATTTGATGCATCTAGATTCTGGAAATTAAAGTTGTAAGGACTTGTAAGTCTTGTCCTATTAGCATCTCTAGCACATGCCTCCTCCAAAACAATGAGCGCAGAGCTCACTAGCTTCTTGAACGGAGAGACAAGTAAGGGGAGGGGGGGAGAATTATGACTTAAGATCAAGAACACAACAGTTACAGTTGGATTCCCACTTCATCTCCTCACTCATCCACACTCTGCCTGCATTCCCATAACATCAGATGGTTCAGAGCTTCCTGAGTGCATTCTCTCATTCATATATCCCAATCTTTGACCAGTGTATTTGTCTTCTGCCCTGAATGACTCTTCATGTACAAACAAAAATGTGTGCAGTATGATGAAAGAGAAGGAGATAGGGATCCCACTCCCAGCACGTTCATACTTGGGTACACCACCCTCTTCCTAGAGGAGGATGACAGTGTTAACCTCTGCATTAAATAGTGGGGAAGAGTAATTATTTTTTTCAGATAAAAACAAACCTATAAGTGCATGTCTATATATACATATATGCACATATATATGTGTATGTGTCTGTATACACACATCCATGTATCTTTAGATGCAAGAATATTTTGTTTAACATTCGCATAGATCTGTTGACCATTTTATGGACCCTTTAACGTGTATACACACTACTTTGAAGACTTCTGTTTAACATATATTCACCTCTAACATTTTATGCATTTAAGGTGCCATCTTAGTGTCCTGGCACCAATTTTTCAGACATATTACAACTCATTATTACCGAACTTACCTTACATTAATTACTTGATGAGTTTTGGGAGAGAGATTAGTCACTTGATAGTAATTATGATGACATTAGTGTTCTCAGCAGAGCTTCCACAAATCATTTCTTCCTGTGGCTTACCTCTGGAGGTGGATAAACACATATACTTTATGAAAATGGTGATTACTTTCAATATCATAGGGTAATATTTTCTGGCCTTGCTCCTGAATTCTGAGGATGAAGCTCACTATGCCCAGATTAGAGCTCATCTGTACAAACCCCCAGTTAAACCCCTTGGAAAAGAGTTTTCAATAGTAAGGATTTGGTTTATTATCATGCAAGGATATTTTTTACCCTCTATCTACAATGTACACCTTTCTACAGCTTTTATTTTCAGGGTTATCAGCCACAAGTGAGCCCTCAGTACAGTCTAGAGATTCTTCTAGGTTCATTGGTCAGCTCCATCTAACTTTGTTTCCAGCATCTACTCTAAATCCTGCCAACGTCACTAATGATGTAATGTTGCTGAAGTATCTGATCACTTTTTGGTTGTTATTTTGACCCATCAGCAATTATCAGGTTAGTTTGCCCAAGAAGGCCATTATTTCTCTGAGAAGCAGCTCTCTCAGTAACAATACACTGACAAGTTCACCTTTACCTGTTAAGGATTCAACAAAGTCTCTTTGCCACAAGACATTTTTCTTGATCACGGTTCTATCCATACAGTCTTAACTCTCACCATTCCCTACGTCTTACCTTTTATTCCAACCATATCCAATTTTCTCAAGTCTCTAAGTTTTTGCAAATGCTACTCCTTACTGTAATGTCCTTCCGCATCCTTCACAGTTAACACACAGCCCAGATCTCTGAAAACTATCTCTGTGCACCCACAAATATCCTCCTTCCCTTGTCTGGGTCTCAGCCTTCTCCTCTGTGCTCCAAGCACCTCCTCTGTGATAACAATTTTTAACTAGTTTTATTGTCAGTTTACTTTCTGGCCTTTCCATAAGATAGTAGGTTCTTCTGTATAGTATAGGGACTTGCAAAGATTAGCCATTCAGTAAATGTTTGTTGAATAAATTAAAGAATAAATCTCCATTCTTTCCCCACTTTCCCTTTTTTCCTAACCTTTTCACATTTAAGTATTTTGAAACTTTAAAAGTCAAATTATTTTTTAAAAAATCAGAATCTCATAACCCCATTGTGTGCTAACCTTTATAAAAATAGCAAGAGAAAACGTATATTTTTGCTTTTGATTTTAATACTATTGATATTGTTGATGTTGAAAACAGAATTGTTTTCCTAAATATGTTAGAAAATGAATCAATAGATTGAATCAGATCTCTTTTAATCATTTAATGATTTAAAATTTAAAAATAAGATACAAAACATAAGTTTTTATTTTTCTAAAATTCTCTAACTTTTTTGAAAAAAGATCTTGCCACTATTCTACATTCACCACAAAGCTGCAATATAATTTGTAGGCAGGAAGTTTTAAATACTAAGCTTTGCTTATTAATTCCTTGAATTTAAACAGCTCTTAAAAGAAAAACAACTAAATTGCAGCCAGCATGAAGAAATTGAATTCAGTGGTGATGGCTATCATTAAAGCTTGTGACCTTACATTATTCTGTCATATGCCTAAGGGCATTAAAAGTACTCTAAATTAATTTTAGGAGCTACACAGTCATGTTTCCTTTAATCACAGAATCCAAGAGCAGTATGCTCCTTGGTGCTCTGCTATCATATTTTTAATCTTCATAACATGATTCTGCAATGTGTCCTGTTTATAGAAAAGTTCTGCAGATTTTTCCAGAATTATTTTCTTTTAATCTTGGTAATAATATGCATCTCTTCATACCTTCTCCCAATGCTTCACTGAAATGAGAAAAAGAAATTTTTTCTTTGCATTATATGTTCAGTCAACCTGTCTACTCCCAGTGTTTAAAGATGCCTTTAAGGTTGCCAATAACAGGCAAGCACGGATGCTCATATATCTTAAAGATCTTTGTGTGCTTTCAAAATGGCAGAAACTTAAATAGTGTTTAATTTGTGGTGAGCAGTGCAGTTCTCACAGTAACCATTTATGCTTCATCCCTCACTTTATGGATAGGGTAACTGAGTCCTAGAGAAGTTTAGTAACTTGCCTGAGGTCAGCCAGCTGGTCAGTAGCTGGAATACAATCTAACAGAGCCAAACTTACAGGAAATGTGGTGTGAACGTAAATAATCCTCCCACCCTTACCTTCCTCCTGCAAATTAAACCTAAATGACCAAAAAATTACTAAAACTAATGGAAAAACTTACATCAGTCTCAGACACTAGATAGAGAATGACATTATTATGCGTCCTATGTCAAATAATTTCTAGATATGATGCAGATATTACTAAAAATAAGCTTCGGAGGAGAAACATCATCTTTTGTGGAGGAAGAAGTTCCATATCCCTGAAAGCAATAGTAGAGGCGATACTAAGAGATCAGGAAATACTGGACTGTCTGCTGAGCCAGTTTCTTAAGAGTCATGGGGGCACTCAGCAGCAGGCTAGTTATGGAAAACAGCTCTTAGGTGCAGGAATTTCTCTAAAAAGAGAGTAGACTCAAACCAAAAAGGAAGTAGTATCAATACAAGACCAGCTCACTCACCACTTTTATCTGGCTAGTGGATCACCTAAAGTGAACTGCTAACCCTGTTAGCAGCATTTGATTCAGTTGATTAGTTCCTTCTTCTTAAATTATTTCTTTACTTGGCTTCTGGGAAATCATAGTCTCCTAATATTCTTCCTACAACTTGTTTCCACCTCAGTCTCTTTACAGCTTACCCCTCTCCTTCCTGAATGTTGAGTATTTCAGTGCCTGTGGCTCAGTGCTGCATTCCTTTGTCATAGGCACGCTCATTCTTGGTGACCTCATCCAGTCTCATGGCTTTAAATACCGTCTAATCACTGATGACTCTGACAGTATGTCTCCAGCCTGACTTTCTGTGATTAATTCAGACACATGTCCAACAGTCTACTCAATCTATCTTCTTGGATATGTTGAAGGAATCTGAAGCACAAATACCAAAAATGGAATTTCTGAGCTTTTCCCACAAATCTGCTCTACTTGAAGTCTTACCCATTACAATTAATGGGAATTCAACTTTGTATTTATTTATTTTTCGTGGAAAGGCATTTTATTTTAAACATAGCAGTGTGTACACGTCAATCCCAAATTCCCAACCTATCCCTCCCCCCAACCCTTCCCTCGTGGTAACCGTAAGTTAATTCTCTAAGTCTGTGAGCCTGTTTCTGTTCTGTAAATAAGTTCATTTGTATCATTTTTTTTTAGAGTCCACATACAAGCAATATCATATGATATTTGTCTCTCTCTGGAATTCAACTTTTTAATTTCTGAAGCCAAAAACCTAATGTTCAATCGGCAAGCAAATATTGGATTTTTAAATTTGTGCTTAGATACTAATTACAGTGTATACACAGGAGCTGGAACTGAGAGGATGGAGATATAGATGGGGAGACATTTCACTCTCTATGTTAATTTTTTTTAATACATGAATGTATTCCTATAGAAAAGTTAAAGGTAAAATTCCATAGGCTGAAGTAAATAGGGACACATTACTCATAGGGACAACGACACATAGATGTTAACATACTGCTTCCATGAGAAGAAAGAAAAGTTGCACATGTCCATCTTTTACAAGGAAAAATTAGAATTTTGTTATCTGCATTATGATCCATACCACAAAAGCAACACTCTTTATAACTTTATCATTTGCTGCAAATAAACAGTTTATATAGATGAAGTGCTGGAAAAAAATCAGTATTTATTAATCAATTTCTGTGACTACTTATTGCTTCTGTGTCACCAATCAATAGTATTTATCTTCTAAATAGTCCATAACATTTAGGTAAGCAATAAAACCCGAGAATTGAGGATAGCCCCAATTTGATTCTGTTCCTCCTGTTTTAAATTCCATCCTTAAATTTCAAAACATCACAAACCATATTTTAATATTTACATTTTAACTGTAATCTCTGCTTACAAAAATATTTGGATTATATTTTGAAATATGCAGTTGTAAGATGTCCCCAGGAAGAGAATAATAAAATTCTAAGAATTAAAGATACTGAAAAAATTTCATTAATAATCCCATGGTGTAAGGTAGAGAGAATTAAGAAATGTAGACATGATGGGTTTCCCTTTACTTCAATCCAAAACAATCAGTGCTAGGGAAGCTGTGGAGTTCTGCTCTCAGCTCTGACATGTAAAGAGCTTGAGCTATTTGTAATGAGGTGGATGGACCTAGAGTCTATCATACAGAGTGAAGTAAGTCAGAAAGAGAAAGACAAATACCATATGCTAACACATATATATGGAATTTAAGAAAAAAAAATGTCATGAAGAACCTAGGGGTAAGACAGGAATAAAGACACAGATCTACTAGAGAATGGACTTGAGGATATGGGGAGGGGGAAAGGTAAGCTGTGACAAAGTGAGAGAGTGGCATGGACATATATACACTACCAAACATAAAATAGATAGCTAGTGGGAAGCAGCCGCATAGCACAGGGAGATCAGCTTGGTGCTTTGTGACCACCTAGAGGGGTGGGATAGGGAGGGTGGGAGGGAGGGAGACGCAAGAGGGAAGAGATATGGGAACATATGTGTGTGTATAACTGATTCACTTTGTTATAAAGCAGAAACTAACACACCATTGTAAAGCAATTATACCCCAATAAAGATGTTAAAAAAATAATAAGGAGAAAGAAAGGAAGAAAGAAGAGAAAAAAAAAAGAGCTTGGAAGTCACCTCTCCCATGAGAATTAGGGTCCCAGGGCAAGTCATCACCTGAAATCTGGAGAGAAAGGTGAATATAGAGAAGATTCTCTTACCTAGAGCAAGACATTGAAGCCATAAAGTGGCTGGAATATTTAAATTATTTTGACAAATTGCTGGAAGCTTATTTTGCACTAACTACAGGAGAGTGAGAAGCTCCTGGAGGCTACAGTCATAGCTCCCCAGCATTTTCATGGGTTTTATCTCCAGGGAAGCTACTAGGTTCTCATGGTGAAGATCCGAGACAAATCCCCTTATACTTCCGGCAGGGGTAGTGGAAAAGTAACCATATTGAAATATGTCCAGAGCATGACAAAGGACTTCTCTCCAAGGGAAACAATTTTACCAGAACCTTATCTACCTAGGGGGAGGACAGTTAGTCAAATCCAGTACTAACCTTCCTGTACCCCCTAAAGAGAGGGGAAAAAAAAAAACAACTAAGGACACAAAATGAAGGTCACAACCCAGGTACACAGGCCACTCTTTGATATAAATCTTAGCAATATTTTGGTGGAATCTGTCTCCAAAGGCAAAGGGGAAAAAAAGGAAAAAGTAAACAAATCAGATCTAATTAAACACGTTTTTGCAGCAAAAGAAACCATCAGCAAAATGAAAAGACAGCCTATGAATTGGAGAAAATATTTGCAAATGATATGACTGATAAGGGGTTAATATCCAAAGTATATAAACAACTCATAAAACTCAATGTCCAAAAACAAACAAACAACAAAGAACAACAACAAAAAAAACCCGATACAAAATGGGCAGAAGACCTGAAAAGACATTTTTCCTAAGGAAGACAAGCAGATGGCAAACAAATACATGAAAAGATGCCCAACATAGTTAATCATCAAAGCAATGCAAATACAAACCACAATGAGATATCATCACGTACCTGTCAGAATGGCTATCGTCAAAAAGCTCACAAATAAATGTTGGTGAGGATGTGCAGAAAAGGCAGCCCTAGTACAGTGTTGGTAGGAATATAAATTGATGCAACCACTGTGGAAAATAGTATGGAGTTTCCTCAAAAAACTAAAAAACAGAACTACCATATTATCCAGCGCATATACTCCTGGGTATATATCTGAAGAAAATGAATACACTAATTTGAAAAGACACACACTCACCAATATTCATAGCAGCATTATTTACAATTGCCAAGATACGGAAGGAGCCTATGCATCCATCAACAAATGATTGGATAAAGAAGAAAAGGTGTACAGGTATATCTTATGATAGCTCCAACTCAAAGACGGATCTAGTTCTGTACAGCACGTTTCCTTCATGGGGCTGTATTTTTGTCAGGGTTGATTTCTCTTCCAACACAGCTTCACTCTGCCCTTGATCCTAAGGACACAACCATTCATCACTATGATTTGGGCTATAGAATGACAGCAGGCCCAATGCCGTTTTGCTTGCCAGGTGAGGAATGAGAGTGCTCACAACATCTCAGAGGAAACAAAAATCCTCTTTGGGGCCAAAACCCTCACACCTACCTTCCTCTTCAGTTTTTGAACATAACAACTGCTCTGAATTTAACGGAAGTAGGGACTATTGCCAGAATGAAAACAGTATTAACTAAAATAGCCTGTTGAGTCCCAAGCCAGATTTGCTTTATAAGTTAGAGCAAAGAGAACACGAGACTGTGTTGTTTGTAAGTTGGAGGTAATTTCCTGGGGTTATTTTTAAACCATGAGCAGAATTTCTCTGTGGTTGTCAGGACCTCCACGGACAGGGACTCACTTTTAGGACATACTTATTTGAGCCAGCATAATGTGTGAGCAAGAGAATTTCATTTGATAAAGCTATTAAAATAATGAATGTGGTTCACTGATTATTAAAACATTGCTGTCTGACTTTTTAAAAGCTTGAAAAACTCAGGAAAGTATAAAGAGAAAGTACAAATCACCTGTAACCTCGGCTCCCAGAGACAACTACTCAGCATTTTAGTCTTTTTAAAACACTTATAATTTTACAGAATTGAGATCTAAGCGAAAACGGTGTTTTAATTTAGCATCTTATTATGAGCATTTCAGCAGTTTTTATAGCCATCACTTTCTTGGACTGGATAAAAAGTGTCCTACAATTTTTTTTATAGTTCCCCTATGGTGAATCACGTAAAGAAATTCAACTTTAATGTATTTATCTTGATAACCTTTCTGGCATTAAAACCCTTAATTTTATCATTTATAATAAGCAATATAATTATTTTCTTTTCACAAATATTAATTAATAGTTTCAACTCATTGGTAAACCATATCCTCCTCAGATGAAGCAGCCACTGTTCTGATGAAAAAGATCCTTGTGTCTCTTTAATATGAAAGCTCAGTCACCACATTTAGCATCAGATGGTCTCTCATGGTCAGGTGTACGCATGTGCAAAATATGTGTGCTGTTTGTGTGTATTTGTAAGTGGGATGAGGATGTTTAGGGAAAAGTCATATTGGCAATTTTCTCCTTTCAGTATTTTTAAAATGACATTGAGTTCTGTGAGATTGATTCACACTCTGAGTTTCTTATGGAAGAGCCCAAGTTTAAGCCTTTAGAAATAGGTGAAAATAAAGCCTTTTCTTCTTGTTTATAGTATATATATTGTGATCCCCTCCCCCCCAAAGGTATAATCTTCATAAAATCCTTACTTATAGCTATTAGGAAAATTGAACCAAACCCCTAAGAAATACATTTAATGTTTACCTATAATACCCTTATTTTATGCCTGTTTTAGCTGAGGTTCTGCAGTTCCTTGAAACAAAATATAATCCATGATGATGTAGTTTGAAATTATGAGAAGCAAAACAACTGTAATAGATAAAGCACAAAAGAAAATTAGTACAGTATTAATTTAGCTAGCTTTGTACTTGCTGACAGTAACAAGAGCAACTCTTGATAAATTAAGCATATTCACATTGATTTGAAAGTATGCATACTTAATAGAGAAGCTTAACTTTGCCTACCTACTGTGTCTGTTGGAAAAATACCAATTGGAGTTTACTTACTAACAAAATATCACAACTAGTCATTATGTAAACAGAGCTTCCCTTCACATTTCCTTCTGCTTCTTTCTGGATGAGAAATCCATGGTAAAATTGTACACAGCACTCCTGTATTCCCTGTCATAGATTCTGTACGTTAAAAAAAAAAAAAAAAAAGAAACAAAGAAAAAAAAAAGAGTTTTTCCTTCACCCTTGCATATTTTCTCCTTTGTGAGCATTTCTGACTCATCTTTTCCATGAAAGTGCTAAGCTAGTGATGTCAAGATTATCACCACTGATTAAAAGGTAACGATGTGTGAGGGATTAGCTCAGTTTTATTTTGTCATATATTCAGGTGATTTTAACCCGTTTTCCACATATTGTACTTTTGACAAACTATTTTTTTATAAGTTTAATATTCTGAAAAATGGAGCTTTAAGTCAATTAAGTGATATGCCAGTAGACTAAGCGGTACATTTATAATGGAAAGGAGAGATAACAATCCCTTCAGATATCTTGTATGTGTACTGATGATTATGATACTTGAAATGCTACTGGAAAAGAAAGAACTCAACACCAAATCAGGTATATTTTATATACAAAATAAATCTTTATAAAATAAATCATCCCAAAGAAAATATGTCTGATACCAAAATGTAAATACATCTATTTAATTGATTTTTTTATACGTCTGACATGTTTAAGTTCATTCAAAAAGTCATTTGAGATGTAAGATGAAGTTATTCAAAAATGATCATTTTCGTGCTCATGTCAGCAGCAGCAGATATACTAAAATTGGAGTGATACAGAGAAGATTAGTATGGCCCCTGTGCAAGGATGACACACAAATTTGTGAAGCGTTCCATATTTTTGCTGGAGATGGTCCCACTACTGGGCGTATACCCTGAGAAAACCATAATTCAGAAAGAGTCATGTACCACAATGTTTGTTACAGCTCTATTTACAATAGCCAGGACATGGAAGCAACCTAAGTGTCCATCGACAGATGAATGGATAAAGAAGATGGGGCACATATATACAATGGAATATTACTCAGCCATAAAAAGAAACGAAATTGAATTATTTGTAGTGAGGTGGATGGATCTAGAGTCTGTCATACAGAGTGAAGTAAGTCAGAAAGAGAAAAACAAATACCATATGCTAACACATATATATGGAATCTTAAAAAAAAAAAAATTGGTCATGAAAAACCTAGGGGCAAGATGGGAATAAAGACACAGACCTACTAGAGAATGGACTTGAGGACATGGGGAGGGGGAAGGGTAAGCTGGGACAAAGTGAGAGAGTGGCATGGACATATATACACTACCAAACGTAAAACAGATAGCTAGTGGGAAGCAGCTGCATAGCACAGGGAGATCAGCTCGGCGCTTTGTGACCACCTAGAGGGTGGGAGGGAGGGAGACACAAGAGGGAAGAGATATGGGGATATATATATATGCATAATTGGTTCACTTTGTTATACAGCAGAAACTAACACACCATTGTAAAGCAATTATACTCCAATAAAGATATTAAAAAAAAGATCATTTTCTTCTTCACTTTAGATAATTGAGGATATATTTAAATAGAAGTACCTGATCAAGGATCCTTCCATTCAAATGGTGATTGGAGTAGGGACAGTTTTGTCCTCTCAGGCCGTTCTTGAACTTCATTTTTTTAATTAATTTTTATTGGAGTATAGTTTATTTACAATGTTGTGTTAGTTTCTTCTGTGCAGCAAAGTGATTCAGTTATCCACATACATATATCCACTCATTTTTAGATTCTATTCCCATATAGGTCATTACAGAGTATTGAGTAGAGTTCCCTGTGCTATACAGCAGGTCCTTATTAGTTATCTATTTTACATATAATTGTGTGTATATGTCAATCTCAATCTCCCAGTTTAGCCCCCCCACTTTTGTATATGGACTTACTGCATCTTAACTACTTGAAGCATAATTTCATCATAGATAGAAAACACAATGATTGCAATGCAAATGTCATTCAAAAATTTTCTGCTATTTTTAAAGCACCCAGAGCACATCTTAATTTTGAAATGTCAACTGGAAGGAATAGATATAAAGAAAATATATTTTCATTTCCATATAAAATATGTAATATATATTAATATATATTTAATTATAAAATGTAAATATGTAATTATATAATCATATCATAATCAAAATCAACTGATGGACCTTAATTCAGGGAAAATATTTTAAATTCACATACCAAATGGTTGACATCAATTTTTGACAGTCTACTTGACATTTCCCCTTGATCTCTAATAAGTATTTTCAACTTACACATAAAATTGTAACACTTGATTTGCCAAAATACCCTTCTCCTCCCCTAGATTTTTCCAGTCTCAGTTAATGGTACTTCACATATACCAGTAACTCAAACTCTGTATTACAAATGTATGAACAACTTCACTGAAGGAGGTAAGGGACAAAGGTGCTGACCTAAGTAAGTTTGGAAGTCAGTGGATACTTTCAAGGCTAAAGGAAAACTATACATAACAACGTACTCTGGGTGATAATGTTGTTTTCCCAGGACCGCAAGATAACAATTCTGAAATACTTCCGTATATATGCATACTGGAATTGATCAATTAATATTCTCACTGCTGGAGTGGGAGTTTACAGATAAACAAGGGGAGATGGCTAGAATTATCCATGTGGTAGTGGATTAGAGTTGGAGACATCTTATGACTCTATATACAGTTCAATACAGAGACGGATAGATAATATAGAAATATTTACATATATATGAGTATATATAAGGGTTGGTAACAACTTTGTTCTTCGATTTGGAAGGCCTGGAAGTGATGATACCTCAAATACAATGAGCATACCTAGCTCTTGGTTTCTAATACCATTCTCCAATTTTTCTCATGATTAGATTGTGGTTATGGGTTTGGGGAGGACACTACAGGGGTAATGTGTCATTCCCATTACATTCTATCAAGGGTACGTATGTATTTATTGGTAAAAAGGCAGATCCAAAACCGTAGCAGAGGAGCCAATTGAAAGAGCTCTGAATGGCCAAAGCTGGAATAAAATTAATACACATAGTATTGTAATGTAACTCAAATTTTAAAATAAATTTGCATGAGTTCATACTGATATAAATAAATGACTTATTAAGGAAATAAATGGGGGAGAGCAGACAAATGACTTATGGTTGGTAATCCACACTTAAGGAAGTGGTGCATGACTCCCCACTCTAAGTGTGGCTTACAGATGGTGACTTCTCCCAAAGAGGGCAGCTTGGAAGTGGGGTGGGGGGAGTCACTTTACAATGGAGAAACCTGACCATGCACTGCCTCCGCCAGGTGATTAAAGTGAATGTCAATAGTGAAGGTCATGTTGATTGAATGTGATGTGACTGACACTTTACCTCTGTGGTCGTCCTCCTAACCACAGTGTAATCATAAGAAAAAGCATCACTCAAATCCCAATTAAAAGACATTCTACAACAGAGCTGAGTAGTACTCTTCAACTCCTTCAAGGTCATCAGAAACAAGGACAATCTGAGAAACTGGCACAGCCACGAGGAGCTAAGGAGACACGACAACTAAACGCAATGACTCAATGTAATGCGATATCCTGGATGGGATCCTGGAACAGGAAAAAAGGACATTAGTTTACAAAGGAAGGAAATTGGCATAAACCATGATTTAAGTGAATACTAATGTACCAATATTTGTTCATTGGTTGTGACAAATGCAGCACGTTAGTTACATTAGTTATGTATTAATATAAGATTTTAAGGATAGGAAAAACTCTCTGTACCATCTTTGCAATTTTTCTGTAAATCTAAAATAATCCTAAAATAAAACGTTTATTTTTTAAAGAGTTTTTAAAATGTGAAACAAGCCAGACATAAAAGGATACATACCATATAGACCCATTTGTGTGAAAGTCGAGGAGACATTGTTCCAACCTCTAGCGATAGACAGTAAGCGTATTAGCAATTGCCTGGAGCCCAGGATGGAGGCTGGGGGCTTCCTGTATTGATCTGAAAGAATATTTGGGGGTGATAAAAACATTCTCTATATTACTGTCACATCAGTGTGTGTGTGTGTGCGCATGTATGTATTTGTCAAAACTCATCAATATGCATTTTATTATATGTAAATTATACCTCAATAATTTTTTTTTTAAAGAAAAGAATAATCCCTTTCTAAATATGGGTACTACAGTCATACTCCTGGGTGGAGAGAATCTATCGTGTAAAATTGAGAATGTATTTATTTATTACTGCACATGTCTTAGATTGTGATAAAAAGTAGCTGATGACTGATCTGCTTCATCTTCCTCCAAAAAAATGTTTTTTTATGATTAGAGACTTTTTCTTTTGTGATTTAGCTTTGACCTTTTTATTATGTGGCTACTTCCTTTGTGGAAAATGACCCCCTCTGAGGGCCTGGAAAAATAATTCGTATAATTCATTGTGCTATACAAAATTAAGATAATGGAAATAGCAGTTTATGTGGACAGAATATATATTTCACATAATATAAAGAGATTCATACATGCCATTTAATCTTGGTCTGAAACCCTTTCCAATTTAATAAGATGCCAAGAGAACTGTTAATAATGGAGGGCTGGATACCACAGTGAAGCGTGGGTGCTGACTTCTTAAACTAACAGGAAAAGAACAGCTTTTTAATTGGGCTGGGTGATGTTTTGCTAAAGTCACCAGGAGAAAAATGATTATGTCTTGGCAACAAAATACTTCCTGACCATACCAATGATAAAGAATGAAATAGAAAAAAAGTCCTTTCCTCTCTGGGGACTATTGAAAATCACATGTAGTCATTCCAGTTACATGTATTTACTGGTGTCCATGAGGTGCAGAGCAGTACACTAGACCTAAGGATATACTTTACTATTGTAGATCCCTCTAATGCCTGGTGGAAACCAAGGTGATGACAATCTCAAGCCAAAAAAGGTGTGTTTTCCACTTCCTTGCAGAGCCTACAAGTGATCTAGACTTCTGTGTGGGTTAGGATTTTTAAAGAATGAGGCAATATTTGCACTGAATAAAGGTCATATGTAGTTTTACTTGAAATATAACAGATTTTCTTTTATTCTAAAAATATTCCAGCTCCAGAAACATCCTAATCAGAAAGCTGCTTATGTGAGTCAGATGTTGGAATTACCAAATGACCAGTGTAAAATCTATAGGAATGCTACACAATAGAAGGAAAATGGCCTCTTCTTTTCTATCTCCCCTGTCATAATTACATAAATAAACAAAAAGATAAAATACTTTATTTTGATAATTAATACATATTTCCCTCTGATATACTGCACTTCAATAAAACTAATGTTCAGAATTTCATTGTCATGAAAATGTTTTCATAATAATTAAGGAGGTATTTGTGGATTCAAATCAAACTTTCCTCAGATATAAAAGGAAGATATTTAGTGGTCTTGCTTTAAAAATGGCAAATATATAGCCTTGAAATTAGTGCAAAGAAATCCTTTACTAGATAAAAACTCAGTAAAATAAGAATGCAAATAGAACTATCATTCTTATAAACAGGAAATTTAATACCATGTTGCCTAATGGATTCTAGATTCAAATAAAGTGAATTAATTCAAAGTACATGTTTTTATTTAAATGATCTACCTAAGACTGAATACCAAGGTATTGGAGACTATTTTCAGTGGAATGGAATAGGAGGCTATTTTTTAAAAGTAAGTAGAGGACTTCCCTGGTGACGCAGTGGTTAAGAATCCGCCTGCCAATGCAGAGGACACGGGTTTGAGCCCTGGTCCGGGAAGATCCCACATCGCGCAGAGCAACTAAGCCTGTGCGCCACAACTACTGAGCCTGAGTGTCACAACTACTGAAGTCCACGTGCCTAGAGCTCGTGCTCCACAACAAGAGAAGCCACCACAATGAGAAGCCCGTGCACTGCAATGAAGAGTAATCCCCGCTCACCTTCAACTAGAGAAAACTCATGTGCAGCAATGAAGGCCCAATGCAGCCAAAAATAAACAAACAAATAAATAAATAAAAGTAAGTAGAACTTGTAAAATAAAGTTTACAAGTAGAACTTGTAAAATTGATAAGATTTTAATCAATATTGTATTGAAAGTTCATGCTTGGGTTGTTCCCTGATCTCTCAGTTCCAGTCACATAACAAGGATGGAGAAAGTTAATGAGGTAAGCATCTCAGTGTACCCAAAGTGTAAATGGAAGACAAAGTAGAAAGTCCTGCAAAAACTGGGCCTGCTGAGCTATGAGTCTGGAAATAGGGTCAGGGAGAAGAGAGTTTATGAAGTAAAAGACTAAAAGTGACCACAGGAGGCAGGGAATGAGATGTACTCACTATTTGAAACCAGAGCTATGATGCAAATAGGAAGAGGCTGAAAAGAGCTGGGGCTGTTTTTTGCCTGGGTCTCAGGTGTCTGTAAAGGTGCATTCCAAGGGAGACATTAATTAATCGCCTTACAGCCAGAGCCTACATCAACTCTCCAGTATAACAAGAGGGTCTAGAATGAGATATAGGGGCCAGATGAAGGCAACAAAGAAATGCTAAACAGCAGATATAATAGGAAGTTCCAATGCTTATTAAAAGCTTATGTGTCCGGAACTGCCTTTAGTGACTTACAATTACTGCCTTATTTCATCCTAATATTCCTTATTGGGAGCCCATGCAGGACCCCACATTCCAGGTGAACCTTCCAAGAGAAACTCCAAAATGCCTTCAAAAAACAAGTACAAAGGAAGAGTGAACAATGTTTTATCACTCTAGATGGATTAAAACCTTAGATCAATTTGAAAATAACTTTTTTCATTTAGGATTTCTTCCTTTTCCCAAAACAAACAAAAAAGAAAATGAAGGAAAGAATATCTTTAAATATATATAAATAGAAATACAGGAATCAATGCAACAGCAGCTGTTAGATATAAAAGGAACTTATTAAAAAATCCTATAAAAAATAAATATGTTCAAAAACATTTTAAAGATAAGCTAAAATATATGTATAAATGTAAAGTGTACTCTTTGTAATACATATGTATACAATATATACATGTCACATGATATATACATATGGAATAAGGTATACTATAGTATATATAATATTATATAGTGTAACAATGTCATGTATTTTTTATATATTATGTGTATATAATATATATGCATAATAATGGCAGAGAAACTATTTTCAAATATATACTATATATGAATTCTCCAGAACTAAAACTTCAAGAATTTCAAACCCACACATCTTGGATACTTCATATTGAAACTAAAAGACGTGAAAGCCAAGGAAAAATAATCTTAAAAGCTAGCATAGAGAAAAGAGATTACCTAAAAATGAAGGACAAGTAGATGGACAATGGTATTTCATTTGCATTGCTATATTCCAGAACTTAGAATAAAATATTCTAAGTGCTGAGAGAAAATAACTATCACCTGTAATATATTCAGCTAAAGATATATTCAAGAATAAGAGCAGAGAGTAATAGTTGACCACCTAGAGATACATAAAACCAGAGAAAATGAATGGGATGTGGTTAAGAGCAGATATTCTCTAGCTGGATTGCTGGGTATGAATCTGGGTTCGGCTAATTATTAGCTATGTAAGCTCGGGCAATTTACTTAACATTTCTGATTCTGTATTTCTCATCTATAAAATGAGGATAATGTATGCTATGGTATTTTTATGAGGATTAAGTGAGTTAATATAGGCATAGCACTTAAAATACTGCATGGTACACAATTAATATGCTATATGGTATATATATGGTGAATGTGTGTATATATGAGGATGTGTATGTACAAATATGTATACATATGTATGTATATATGACAAACGTAACTATTAAATCTAAAAATTATGCTTTTTATGTTAAAAAGTAAAAAGCTCAAGGAAATGTTACATTATAGTGAAACAATGGAAAGTGTAGCAGTGCGCGATGGTGTTGCAAAGTGGCTATGAGCACAGAAAATGAAACCAGATGGCTGGATTCAAATCCTGGTTTCCATCTGACTGACTGTATAACCTTGAAGAATTCACTTAATCTCTTTCTCTCATTTTCTTCATGGTAATTATAATAGTAATGTAGACCTCACTGGGTTATTGTAAGATTATATACAGTTAATATGACATACATCTGGCATATATAACAATATAATTGTAGGTTATTTTATGTAGCATTTAAAATAAGTATGTTGGATCTACATCTATCACATGAATGAAAATCAAAGTCAGAATGTTAAATGAATGAAAGGCAAGCTGTAGAATAATAAATGAATGATTCTGCTGTTGAAAAAGATTTTTAATTTATTGTATATTGTTGCATTCATGTGAAGTAACACTACATAAACATGTAGGGACAAGGAAAGAAAGACATGAGATATGAAGGGGTAAAAGAAAGCTATAAAGGGTTATTTCTTAAAGATCAGAAACAAAACAACCTGTTTTATGTTTGTCTAATCTGAGTGGTGAATATTGGTTGTCCATTATATTTCTATAATTTCTGAATATTAAAATAACATCTTAAAATACATCAAATAAACAAAATGTTCTATATTTTTCTGTACTCTATGTAGTTTAAAAATACAGGTTGTTAGGGCTTCCCTGGTGCCGCAGTGGTTGAGAGTCCGCCTGCCGATGCAGGGGACACGGGTTCGTGCCCCGGTCCGGGAGGATCCCACATACCGCGGAGCAGCTGGGCCCGTGAGCCATGGCCGCTGAGCCTGCGCGTCCGGAGCCTGTGCTCCGCGGTGGGAGAGGCCACAGCAGTGAGAGGCACGTGTACTGCAAAAAAAAAAAAAAAAGGTTGTTAGAACTCTTCTATAAAATAATCTGGGTCTGGCGTATTTTTCAGTAGTAGATCTTTAACTACTTGTGAATTTCATGTGTATTTCAATGTGTGTGAGTATAACTAAAATAAGATTTCTGAGTTACAGTGCTGTTACAAGGAGATCCAATAGATCTTAGTACAAGGATCTGAATTTGTCTTGTTATGATAATTTGTATATTCTTAATGTATAAATAAATATGTTCGGGAATCTTAGATTAATGTAAAACATTGAACCATGGCATATTGAAAAGAGGTTGGTCTATGGTACCTGCTCTATAAATGGTAGTTGTTATTTATTATTTTATATTTATTAGCATTATTATCATTGTTGTAGCTGATGTTAACTCCTTTTTACATTTGATTACCAGAAAATAAATTTCAGATACTAATTTGATATACCATAATGCAAAAAGAATGCATAAAATAGAAGTTGGGAAGAGTAGCTAGTTTCTGTGGGAGTTTAGATCTTGTAAACTGGCATTCTGACGTTTTACAGAATGTAAGTTTAGTCCTTGTGCCTGAATTGAGCCAGCAAATAAGTTTTCTGAGGTGGCGGGGCCTCGTACTACACTCCTGAACTTGACAGAATCACTAAGCTAATGGAGAGCAATGAAAGAGGGATGGAGAGTAAGTTTCAGGTAAAATCCTAACTTCACTTCCGACCTCCCATGAAATTTACAAAACTCCTGTAGCTTACCTTCTATAATGTCAGATTTCTCCAAACTTTTGGTATAATCAAATTTACTTAATAAGTTGCTTTTAAAATATTTAGAAAAATATCAGTCGGTCAGAATAATTGTAGAATACCAGTATGAAACAATAAAAATCTTGATCATAAAGGTTTTTTTTCTAATTTAATTTTTTAAACATCTTTATTGGGGTACAATTGCTTTACAATGGTGTGTTAGTTTCTGCTGTATAACAAAGTGAATCAGTTATACATATGTTCCCATATCTCTTCCCTCTTGCGTCTCCCTCCCTCCCACCCTCCCTATCCCACCCCTCCAGGCGGTCACAAAGCACCGAGCTGATCTCCCTGTGCTATGCGGCTGCTTCCCACTAGCTATCTACCTTACGTTTGGTAGTGTATATATGTCCATGCCTCTCTCTCGCTTTGTCACAGCTCACGCTTCCCCCTCCCCATATCCTCAAGATCGTTCTCTAGTAGGTCTGTGTCTTTATTCCTGTTTTACCCCTAGGTTCTTCATGACATTATTTTTTCTTAAATTCCATATATATGTGTTAGCATACGGTATTTGTTTTTCTCTTTCTGACTTACTTCACCCTGTATGACACACTCTAGGTCTATCCACCTCATTACAAATAGCTCAATGTCGTTTCTTTTTATGGCTGAGTAATATTCCATTGTATATATGTGACACATCTTCTTTAAACATTCATCTGTTGATGGACACTTAGGTTGCTTCCATGTCCTGGCTATCGTAAATAGAGCTGCAATGAACATTGTCCTGGCTATTGTAAATAGAGCTGCAATGACCACTGTGGTACATGACGCTTTTTGAATTATGGTTTTCTCAGGGTATATGCCCAGTAGTGGGATTGCTGGGTCATATGGTAGTTGTATTTGTAGTTTTTTAAGGAACCTCCATACTGTTCTCCATAGTGGCTGTACCAATTCACATTCCCACCAGCAGTGCAAGAGGGTTCCCTTTTCTCCACACCCTCTCCAGCATTTATTGTTTCTAGAGTTTTTGATGATGGCCATTCTGACTGGTGTGAGATGATACCTCATTGTAGTTTTGATTTGCATTTCTCTAATGATTAATGATGTTGAGCATTCCTTCATGTGTTTGTTGGCAGTCTCTATATCTTCTTTGGAGAAATGTCTATTTAGCTCTTCTGCCCATTTTTGGATTGGGTTGTTTGTTTTTTTGTTATTGAGCTGCATGAGCTGCTTGTAAATTTTGGAGATTAATCCTTTGTCAGTTGCTTCATTTGCAAACATTTTCTCCCATTCTGAGGGTTGTCTTTTCATCTTGTTTATGGTTTCCTTTGCTGTGCAAAAGCTTTGAAGTTTCATTAGGTCCCATTTGTTTATTTTTGTTTTTATTTCCATTTCTCTAGGAGGTGAGTGAAAAAGAATCTAGCTGTGATTTATGTCATAGAGTGTTCTGCCTATGTTTTCCTCTAAGAGTTTTGTAGTTTCTGGCCTTACATTTAGGTCTTTAATCCATTTTGAGCTTATTTTTGTGTATGGGGTTAGCGAGTGATCTAATCTCATACTTTTACATGTACCTGTCCAGTTTTCCCAGCACCACTTATTGAAGAGGCTGTCCTTTCTCCACTGTACATTCCTGCCTCCTTTATCAAAGATAAGGTGACCATATGTGTGTGGGTTTATCTCTGGGCTTTCTATCCTGTTCCATTGATGTATCATTTTTGTTCCAGTACCATACTGTCTTGATTACTGTAGCTTTGTAATATAGTCTGATGTCAGGGAGCCTGATTCCTCCAGCTCCGTTTTTCGTTCTCAAGATTGGTTTGGCTATTCGGGGTCTTTTGTGTTTCCATACAAACTGACATTTTTTGTTGTAGTTCTGTGAAAAATGCCAGTGGTAGTTTGATAGGGATTGCATTGAATCTGTAGATTGCTTTGGGTAGTAGAGTCACTTTCACAATGTTGATTCTTCCAATCCAAGAACATGGTATATCTCTCCATCTGTTGGTATCATCTTTAATTTCTTTCATCAGTGTCTTATAATTTTCTGCATACAGGTCTTTTGTCTCCTTAGGTAGGTTTATTCCTAGATATTTTACTCCTTTTGTTGCAGTGGTAAATGGGAGTGTTTTCTTAATTTCACTTTCAGATTTTTCATCATTAGTGTATAGGAATGCAAGAGATTTCTGTGCATTAATTTTGTATCCTGCTACTTGACTAAATTCATTGATTAGCTCTAGTAGTTTTCTGGTGGCATCTTTAGGATTCTCTATGTATAGTATCATGTCATCTGCAAACAGTGACAGCTTTACTTCTTCTTTTCCGATTTGGATTCCTTTTATTTCCTTTTCTTCTCTGATTGCTGTGGCTAAAACTTCCAAAACTATGTTGAATAAGAGTCGTGAGAGTTGGCAACCTTGTCTTGTTCCTGATATTAGTGGAAATGGTTTCAGTTTTTCACCATTGAGGGTGATGTTGGCTGTGGGTTTGTCATATATGGCCTTTATTATGTTGAGGAAAGTTCCCTCTATGCCTGCTTTCTGCAGGGTTTTTATCATAAACGGGTGTTGAATTTTGTCGAAAGTTTTCT
Organism: Stenella coeruleoalba; assembly: GCF_951394435.1. Lineage (NCBI taxonomy): Eukaryota > Metazoa > Chordata > Mammalia > Artiodactyla > Delphinidae > Stenella > Stenella coeruleoalba. The sequence goes on along the minus strand of NC_137158.1, from coordinate 14,801,578 downwards.
CTGCATCTGTTGAGATGATCATATGGTTTTTCTCCTTCAATTTGTTAATATGGTGTATCACGTTGGTTGATTTGCATATATTGAAGAATCCTTGCATTCCTGGAATAAACCCCACTTGATCATGGTGTATGATCCTTTTAATGTGCTGTTGCATTCTGTTTGCTAGTATTTTGTTGAGGATTTTTGCATCTGTGTTCATCAGTGATATTGGCCTGTACTTTTCTGACTTTGTGACATCCTTGTCTGGTTTTGATATCAAGGTGATGGTGGCCTCGTAGAAGGAATTTGGGAGTGTTCCTCCCTCTGCTATATTTTGGAAGAGTTTGAGAAGGATAGGTGTTAGCTGTTCTCTAAATGTTTGATACAAATCGGCTGTGAAGCCATCTGGTCCTGGGCTTTTGTTTGTTGGAAGATTTTTAATCACAGTTTCAATTTCAGTGCTTGTGATTGGTCTGTTCATATTTTCTATTTCTTCCTGATTCAGTCTTGGCAGGTTGGGCATTTCTAAGAATTTGTCCATTTCTTCCAGGTTGTCCATTTTATTGGCATAGAGTTGCTTGTAGTAATCTCTCATGATCTTTTGTATTTCTGCAGTGTCAGTTGTTACTTCTCCTGATCATAAAGTTTTAACATCATACTCTTTCTATTTATGTAGTCATTCAAAATAAATTTACTTACAATTAAATTTCATTCTGTACCTACCACATCTAAGGCACCATGCTGGGTACAGCGACCATGAAGCTGAGTAAAACAGAGGCGATCAGAGGGTACAGATGTGTAAACTAATAATCACAAGCTGTGATGTTAGTAGCAGCAATGGACGTGCACAGGAGGAAAAGCAACTTGAAAATGCTAAAAGCCAAAGCTAGAGATAAGCTAAAAAGATCCTGAACCATGCTTACATGATGGTTCATGCTTTAGTAAAAAGATAAGAATGAATACTAATTAGTCTTTCAACTGCTGGATTTTAAATGTGTGCTTCCAAACCGCAAAAGTGTGCTTAAAAGCAGTTTCTCTCTTCATTAAATTAAGTACCTTCTCTATTATTCTTTAAACTACCAAATTTATTTTAATAAAGCTTTTCTTCTTAGATAACAATAAAGGTAAATGAGGAATGTGAGTTAATGGAAAAGTACAGCCTTTCTCATATTAATCACTTTCAGCGATTAATGTGCTGAGTGTAGAGAGCCTCACATGCCTCTGAACTCAAGGCCAGTATTCTCCCCGAAATACACAAGACCAGAGTGTAAGGTTTTAGTCATTTCTGAAACCATTCAATTAACTTCTATAAAGCTATTACAACATTTTTTGTTTTAGGTAAGAATTTCTGAGAGAAACTGGAATGATAAAATAAAATTTAAAGTTTATTATAATTCTAAGACTAATATATACACTTAGTAACAAAATGGTCTGGGTTTTAAGCCTTGAATTTCCATTATTGTCACAGATGATAAAATAGGAACCCTCTTATCTCAAAGTTTTAACTCTTGAGTATCACTGGTTTCCTCACTTAGTAAAATTTAGCAAAAATAGTTGCATACAAACACCCAGGCTTTTACTTGACTCCTAAAAGTTAAAAGGTCATATACCAAGTTCTGGTTTCTGGTAATGGTAGAGTGGCTTACTATACTACTAATGCTAATAAACTCTGAACAAAATATTTAAAAGGAACTGGTTAAGGAACTTAATGTTCGCAGGAGCTAGAGAGCATATGACCCTTGAAGGATCCATATTGATTTTCCCTTGGGGCACTCCCCAGTCCCCACAGCAAGCCAAAGATAATACTCAAGTACAAAGTCATAACTTACTGGATTTCAGGACTGTCTCCAAGCCTGGAAAACTAGGAAGGCAGTATCTCAGAAGGCAGGGCCACAGAGAGAAAACCCAAAAAATCTTTTTTCAAACTCTCCACCCATCCTTGATGGACTTATGGGCTGGGAGGCTCCAAGGAGCCCAGAGGGAAAACAATAACTGGAACTGAAAGTCTTGAACAAGGATATTAACAGCTTCCTAGTGAAAGAAAGACTGAGTTTGAAGTTGAATCCCTCCAAGTTAAAGAGGTTTAGTAAACACTCCAGGTTTTTCATTAATGCTGCAGGTGGGTTCCAGCCCCGGACTAAGGGATTCAGGCATGAAGTCAAACCTACTATCAGATATTGTGGAAGGATCCTGGGAAGAGGAGAGAGAAATGAATGCTGAGAAATAGAGTTTTCCAGTTTTTTCCTAAAACATCAGAAATGGTTTCTGAAAACAGTAATCAGTAATTTCTAGTTCAAACTAAGGGAAAATTCTAGAATGAATTATTAAATACTTCAGATGGATTGCATACTGTACGGAACTCAGTTTACACTCCCACAGACTCTCACACGGTATCATTGTAAGTCCAAATGTATACCTTTTTTATGGTAAATTTGGAAATATCTGGAAATTGTAAAAAAGTAGAGGATCATAAATACCTCTTTTAGAACATTTCCTACACTAACTAAATTGTGCACAGATATGTGTAAAACGTATGTCACTGAAATTTTTTGCAGTAGTAAAATATTGTAAAGAGTCTAAAAATCGTCAATAAATATATCTATCAGAATTCTTGTCAGAAACAGATCGCCCATTCAATTTGAAGAAGGAACAATTTAAATATGTGTTGGCAAGGCATAGGGGAAATGGTGCTAGAAACAACAGGAACAGTTATCATCTCTGTGCCTAAAGGGGAAAGAGATAGAGGGTCCCCAGAAGACAAGAAGAGAGGGCCACCTTCCCAGGAGCTGGGACCTTTGGTCAAGGGAGGTAGCCAGTGCAAGACAAACCTTAAGAGAGGGAAGGGTGACTCTTCCCCTTCTCTCCAATGTGTTGCTGGTGCTTTCTTGTGGTTCAACCAAACTGAAAGTCAAAGGGTAAGGGAGTCTGTTGATGTGGTCCATGCATCCAGCCTCCCAGGACACAGAAGAAGGTGAAGAAGGGTGGCAAATAAATCTGGAAAAGCAAATAGAAGTTATCTACACTTGATGTAAATTACAATGTAACTTGAATTATTCCATTAAAATAAATCAGTGTATTTAGAGTAAAAAAGGCCATTAGCTGAACAGGATGAAAGCGTTGGGTAGTTAGGTGGGTGCATTCATAAACAGTAGACGTACGATAGATGGATGGTGTAAACATATATGTGTTCTATCTATATCCAAACTCACAGATACAGGGTATAACCATTCCTCTATCTTTATATATGAATATGAATATAACATGAAATATGTTTGAGAATATATATGCCAAACTTTTAACTGTGTTACTTCTAGGGAGTTGTGTATGGGCACTGGAGAGAATGAAAGTCTTTTATGTTTTATAGTTGTGTGACTTTAAATTTTATCATGAGAACCCATTACTTTTATCATTATTTTTTAAACACATAGTTAAAAGAAGACAACCTAGGACATGAGGAGAAAAAATAAGAAAGCCATGATCACTAGGACCATGCAAAATTTCAGTAAGAAAATATTCTATTATCTAATTTAACTTTTATACGGGCTTACTAATCTTGCAAATGAGAGAAATGGGGTAGAAAAATATTTCACATTTTCTCAGGTTATCACTGAGGACAAGCTGAAGAAATGTGTTTGAGTTGATCATACACCTAGGAATGTTTGAATCCCAAACCTGAGTGACATCTTTGATGCTGTGCTCTGTCTTCTGCCCTGTTTCAATCATTTTTATATCAATGACATATCAAGTTATTAAAAGACATGGTGACTCAGACACTGTACTGAGCAAGATATGTGATCTAGTGACTGAATGAAGAGCTAAAAATGTCCTGACAAACAGAACAACAGACCAATAAAATAATGTATCATCTGATGTAAATGTAAGGTCCCAAACTTGAAAGAAAACAAAATTACTCATATATATCCAGGATCCAGTAAAGATAGCTTAGTAGCAGCATGTGTTTAACTTGAATCAGTTCAGTAAGTGTCAACAGTATGATATGGCTCATTGCAAAACTCAATGATTGACATCACCTTCATAAAATAATAGTGGCCAGGAGGCTAATCACATTATACTAAGAATTTTAAAGTAAGTGGAGTACGCTCAAAGAAGAACACTAATGCTGATAGCAGAGTTTTAAAATCACACCTTACGGACCCTGGTTAGAAGATTCGTCTTTATGTTACCCTGAATAGACCACCTGATGAAGAGCACAGTAGCTGGATCTGATGTAGAAGGCTTGAGTCTTTTTATGTGGCCCTACAGTTAAGGCCAATGAGTCATGGATGCACAGGGAGAGACTCCCCAACTCAATACAAGGTAGACATATCTGACAGAATATTCTGACCAGAATGGACTGCCTTAGAAGTAATGAACTTTTGGAAAATAATTTATAAATGAGACTCAAACAACTGACACCCATCGGATGCCTTCAACCTTAGGATTCTGTGGTCCCATATACTTCCCATTTTTTCATAGTCGAAAATATGACTTCCTCTGGTCTCCAAGTCAGCACATTGATGTTAAGTTTATATTATTCTGGTTTTTATCTTCACCATATGATGAGCACCTCAGATGTAAGGGAAATTTATAATAAAAGGACCAGTTTACTGGGCTGTTGAATTCCTGTTAACCTGCAGGTAAAATCACTTCCAGTTTTCAAAGTTCCTCCTCAACTCTTCCTTCTATACATACCTAATTTTCTATCTGTAAATATCCCTGCTTGTTTTTTATGCAACTTTTATCTTTTTCTCCTCTGGTGTCTCACTTTAAAGCCTTATGTTTCTGGAACTATTTACCTCCTCTGATTTGCCAGGTTTTACTTCTGAACTTCTCTTTGACTAAGCTGTGATTGACACTCCACTCTGGGACATTTCCCCTCTCATTAGCAATGCCATCTATTCTCTTTTCATTATAGATCACCTGAGAGAATATGTAGTTCAATCTTTTCAACTTTTAAATCTCTTCTTTTATTACTATCTTTAAGTTTTATTCATTTATTCCCCTTTAAAAAACATTTTTCTATATGATCTGTGCACTTGTTATCATTTTACCAAAAATGTGTTTTAATTATGAAGTATTATTTTTTAATGTAAAATATTTTATTGTATCTGAGACATACGGCTAGTTTATGTCCCCAACCATGCTTTTTCTGTATGTTTTTCACTACTACCAAGCTGTCTTTCCATGGAGAAGAGATATTCAACTCACTGATATTTAAGAACTATTAGAAAAGATACACTGCAAAACTCTATAGCTTTGCTCTAATAATTCAAGCATAATCATTCAAGGAAAGATGGTACAATCCAGTGGAAAACAATCTTACTCTTGGCCAGTCGAACATATGGAGATTCCAGAAGAATGTACAATGATTCATATATTTGTTCGACTCATATGCTTCAAGCCATAAGGCGTTTGTGGGATGGCTGTTGCATGGGGCGTCCAAAGTGACTTTTCAAGTTTAAATAATTTGTTCTGATATCCTGAGCAGACTTAGGGTCAACATTTTAGACTCTCAGGATACATCCCTGTGGGCAATAAGGAAAACGTTTCCTTTTTTTAAGGTTTCCTTTCTCCGGGACACCAAAGACTTATGAACTCTGGTTGTTCTAGATATAGAGGTTGTCAGTAGTTTGATTCAACACCAAAACAACATTTACTTCTTGACATACCTCCTTATTAGATGCAGAAAGAATCATTCTCCCAATGTTGCTTTGAAATATTAAATGAGTTGAGTATCTTCAGTATGTGCTTGGGCCTCAGAAAGACAGAAAGGGAGGTGAGAAAGGAAACAAAATAGGTTTGACATAGCAATAATACATATGATTTTCTACAGTCCTCAAATTAAATATCTGGAGAGCAGCTTGATACATGCACTTGATATTCCACTAAAATCAAACCTTGAACATATAATGAGATTACCTTGAAAATAAATGTTAGAAATTTTAACAGATAAAATGCATCAAAATAAAGATTCTAACATCTAATAGAGTAAGGCTGGCAGACATACTTGGCTGTGATGGTGGAGACCAGATGATGAGGAAAGATTATGGCCATGAAGGGACTCACCTCAGTGCTCAGATGTTGGTGGGCTAGTGAGCATCCCCAAAAGATGCCCTTTTCCTTCTTGCCTCTGAATTTTTCTTTCTTGAAAGTAGTTATCATAGTGTATTTACCAGCAAGTTAAGATTTACCTTCAAAGTTATTGGAAAGGTGGCATTTCTACTTCAGAAAAATAACAAAAACACTATAAACCAAAACTCTGCCTCAGCTTGTTCGTAAGCTTTCATGCTATATCATTTTTGTTTGTTTAGAGTTGTTTGTGATCATTATCCAACAGAGAACTTTACAGCATATTAGTTTTTTTTGTTTGTTTTTTAAACATCTTTATTGGAGTATAATTGCTTTACAATGGTGTGTTAGTTTCTGCTTTATAACAAAGTGAATCAGCTATACATATATCCCCATATCTCTTCCCTCTTGCGTCTCCCTCCCTCCCACCCTCCCTATCCCACCCCTCTAGGTGGTCACAAATCACCGAGCTGATCTCCCTGTGCTATGCGGCTGCTTCCCACTAGCTATCTATTTTACGTTTGGTAGTGTATATATGTCCATGCCACTCTCTCACTTTGTCACAGCTTACCCTTCCCCCTCCCCATATCCTCAAGTCCATTCTCTAGTAGGTCTGTGTCCTTATTCCTGTCTTACTCCTAGGTTGTTCATGACTTTTTTTTTTTTCTTAATGGAAGTTTTGCTGAGTATGGACCTACAAATAAAGCCCAGTGAAGATTTGATAATAAAATGAATATGCATAATGTCTGGCATTTTTCACAGAACTAAAACAAGGAATTTTTAAATTTGTATGGAAACACAAAAGACCCAGAAAAACTAAAACAGTCTTCAGAAAGAAAAACGGAACTGGAGGAATCAGATTCCCTGACTTCAGACTATACTACAAAGCTACAGTAATCAAAGCAGTATGGTACTGGCACAAAAACAGACATGTAGATCAATGAAACAGGATAGAAAGCTCTGAAATAAACTCACTCACATATGGTCAATTAATCTATGACAAAGGAGGTAAGACTATACAATGGAGGAAAGACAGTCTCTTCAATAAGTGTTGCTGGGAAAACTGGACAGCTACATGTAAAAGAATAACATTAGAACATTCTCTAACTACATATAGAAAAATAAACCCAAAATGGATTAAATACCTAAATGTAAGAGCAGATACTATAAAAGTCCTAGAGGAAAACATAGGCAGAACACTCTTTGACATACATTGCAGCAATATTTTTTTAGATCTGTCTCCTAGAGTAATGGAAATAAAAACAAAAATAAACAAATGGGACCTAATTAAAGTTAAAAGCTTTTGTACAGCAAAGGAAACAATAAACAAAAAGAAGAGACAACCTGGGGACTGGGAGAAAATACTTGCAAATGATGTTACCAACAAGGGATTAATTTTCAAAATATACAAACAGCTCATACAGCTTAATACAAACAAACAAACAAAAAAACCCAATCAAAAAAATGGGGAGAAAACCTAAATAGGCTTTTCTGCAAAGATGACATGCAGATGGCCAAACAGGCACATGAAAAGATGTTCAATATTGGTAATTATTGGAGAAATGCAAATCTAAACTACAATGAGGTATCACCTCACACCAGTCAGAATGGCCAACATCAGAAAGTCTACAAACAATAAATGCTGTGGAGAAAAAGGAACCCTCCCTCCTACATGGTTGGTGGGAATGTAAATTGGTATAGCCACTATGGAGAACAGTATGGCTGTTCCTTAAAAAAAATAAAAATAGAGCTACCATATGATCCTGCAATCCCACTCCTGGGCATATATTCTGAGAAAACTCTAATTCAAAAAGATACATGCCGGCCCTGGAAGGCAGAAGTGGAGCCAGTGGGTAGAAGGGACAGGGAGGCCGACTTTCCTCGCATCCCTGTAAGGACAGCTTGTTCAGCGGCGAAGCCATCCCACTGGCTGCGAGAATTAGAGGTTCTGCGGGGAGTACCTCCGGCCATGCCTGCAGGTGCCAACGCCCCTGTGCCCACGGTGCCGCCTGCCCTTCGACCCCAAGAAAGTGGACAAGGCCGCCCACGTGGAGAAGCAGCTTTCATCCTACAAGGCACCCTGCAGGGCTGCAGTAAGAAGGTGACACTGGCCAAGATGAGGGTGCACGTTGCCTCCTGCCTGAAGGTCCAGGAGCAGATGGCTAACTGTCCCAAGCTCGTCCCTGTGGTGCGCACATCCCAGCCCATCCCTAGCGCCGTCCCCAACAGGTCCACCTTCGCCTGCCCTTACTGTGGCGCCCGCAGCCTGGACCAGCAGAAGCTGGTAAAGCACTGCATGGACAAGCACTACAGCGACCCCAACCGCGGGGTGTGTCCCATCTGCTCGGCCATGGCCTGGGGCGACCCAAGCTACCAGAGCGCCAACTTCCTGCAGCACCTGCTCCCCCGGCGCAAGTTCTCCTACGACACCTTCGTGGACTACAGCATCGACGAGGAGGCTGCCTTCCAGGCCTCCCTGGCCCTGTCTCTCTCCGAGAACTGAAGGCGCGGCCACTGGCCCAGGCCTCCCGCCTCAAGGGACAGGCCCCGCCAGCTCCTGCGGCCCAGGCCTGCCTGCGAAGGCGCCTTGAGGGCCAGGTGGAGCCTCACTGCTGCAGGAGGAGAGGCCACGTCCCCATCGTCACCGGCTCTTCGGTGCTTCGGGCTGAGCAGGTGGCTTCAGGGGCCCGGCCACTGGGACGGAGTGTGGCCACTGTCTGTGTCTCAAAGCCATGATGTCCTCCCTGCAGAGAGGACCCTTCAGGCCCTGCCACGTCCACAGGCCCCGGCACTGAGCAGGGAAATGTGGAGGGGGCCCCGGCCCAGCACCTGGCAATGCTTCCCCCTCGCGTGCTCGGTACTGGATTTTGTGATACATGAAGGTTCCACACTCTTCTATGTTATCCGGTGTGATGACCTTTTCACATTTTCTAGAGCAAAGACAGAGCAGTTACCCTTAATATTGCAATATCTGTGTTTGACTAGGAATAATAGTATTTTTATGGAACATTTACAAAATTATATTTTAAAAAAAAAAACAATAAAAAACAAACCATTGTGGGATTGGTAGGGGGAGGAGAGGAGAGACAGGGCAATCGCTGTGTGCGGAGACCGAGGTTGCCACGTCCCCAGGTCACCTCGTGGTTCCCCAGGGTCACTGTGATAATAACGGGAAGAAATCCCAACGCCTGGCCACTTGCAGTGGCTCTGTGTCTGCTCCTGGCCTACCGCCTGGGTCTTGGCCTCGGCCCTGCTGTCACTGTTCCAAAGCTGACCACCTCCCACCCCCGGCAGGGCCGCCCCCAGCAGTGGCAGAGCGCTGGGGCTGGGGCAGTGACCAGGCAGTTCAGAAGATGCTCATCGGCACCCTTGTTTGGTTAATGGCATAAATTATTGCTGTCTTTAAAAACAATTTAAATAAAACATCTCAAAGCATAAAAAAAAAAAATACAAGCACCCCAATATTCATTGCAGCACTATTTACAATAGCCAAGACATGGAAGCAACTTAAATGGCCATCTACAGATGAATGGATAAAGAAAATGTGATATATATATATATATACACAATGGAATATTACTCAGCAATAAAAAAAGATGAAATCATGCCATTTGCAGCAACGTGGATGGATCTAGAGATTATCATACTAAGTGAAGTAAGTCAGACAGAGAAAGACAAATATAAGATATCACTTATACGTGGAATCTTAAAAACTGATAAAAATGAACTTATTTACAAAACAGAAATAGACTCACAGACATAGGAAACCAACTTATGGTTACCAGAGGGGAAAAGGTGAGAGGGATAAATTAAGAGTTTGGGGTTAACATATACATACTATTATGTATAAAATAGAAAAACAACCTACTGTATAGCACAGACAACTATACTCAATGTCTTGTAATAACCTATAATGAAAAGAAACTGAAAAAGAATATGTGTGTGCGTGTGTGTGTGTGTGTGTGTGTGTGTGTAACTGAATCACTTTGCTGTACACCTGAAGCTAGCACATTGTAAATTAACTATACTCCAATAAAAAATGGATAAGAAATGAATATGCATAATGTCTTTATGTTCTCCAAAGTCTTTCTCTCTGCATGCTTTTTTAACTAAACAAGCATTAAAAGGAGTTTTCCCGGGAAAGTTAATTAAACAGAGACCATGGTTTCAGTATTTAGAAATTCTTTGATAATTTAAAATATTTTAAAGTTAGTTATGTTAAAAGCAATACTTTTATTCATAAATTATTCTACGTAGAACCAACTAGGGGAAGTATTTCCCAACACATGCTGAGAAGTTAACATCTGGAGGGAAGACTTCTAAATTTGAAATTACATCTACACATATTATGCCCTTGATCACAAACATTCAGGAGCTTCTCAGGATAAAGTTCACATTTTGGTGAATGATTTTATAGTCTTAATTGCCACTACTTTCTTGTATCCCGTTTATCTCCCAACAGATTGCTGCTGCAATTACTACACGCTTTCCTATCAGGTTTTTGCACATTCCTGCTTTGGACATTACTAATAGATGTTTCCCTGTCTGGATTATCTTCACTTCCTGCTGCCACCCTCAGTTTAGAACTTTCCTACAAATCTCAGTTCAAATCACATTTCCTGCTTGAAGCCTTCCTAGATCCTGGGTAAGCATATGTGTTATCTACTTTTTGGAATCAGCACCTTTATAGCCTATATCACTGATTTTACCTTATAAACATATTATTTTTAGCCTGTCTTGAATTTCTGACTTTACTTTTTCTTATTTTGTATCGTATCTTCCAAGCAAAGCCGTGTGTTCCACAGGGTTCCGCATAACTTACGGCTCTACATAATTTAGTCTTCTATGAAACCCTGGAGGAGCCATCACAGTATTATTATGTAGGAGATGTTTAATAAATATCAACATTAAGCCAATGAATGGATTTCTCTGAGAGAAAAAAATATATAGTATTGTCAGGTTTTATAGGAATAAATTTAAATATACGCTATAGTATTACAAAAATACACAAAGACCACCCAAATGAGAACAGAGGTTATTTATGCAGATTTGCTTTAGCAAAGTCACTATTACTTCATTTGGCAGAGATTCAAAGGCAGGCAGGTAAGAGAATTGAAAAGTTGTGTAGTGGAAAAAATGAGAGAAGTTTTTAGAAAGGCTTTTATTGGAGGTTGCTGGCAAGGGAAGTTGAAGGTGGGCTAACTAGAAAGGAGGAATCCTATTTGGCTTTCTCTGGCTAGTTCTGAATTGGAAGTGGGGGAGAAGGATTACAAAAATTGGGGGCGCTAACAATTGTTGACCAAGTTCTAACCCTTTGGAGCCAATTGCTACAGAGCTTGTGGTTTGGATTCCATGGCTGGTTGCTGCACAGGTTGTGGGTCGGAATTTTATTGTTATATGTGGTTGATATATTTAGTCTCAGTAAAATAATAGCTAACATGTTTATAGTACATTATCATGTCCCTAGTATTGTACAAACCCTCTTTCATTTGGTCCTTATGACAGCTCTGTAGGCCCAACAGATATAAACACTCAAATTTTACCAAAAAGAAGACTGAGGCTTGGAGAAGCAAACCATCTTGCCCAATGTATCCAATCGAGTAAAAGGAAGTGCTTCCATTTGGACTCACATATTCTGAAACTAAATTCAGATTTAAGAGGAAATAATTGTAAATACTTATGGACCCGACCAGGCTGGTACAAATGAGAAGAATAAAAACCCAGGGAAATTCCATAAAATTGCTGAAAGTTAGGAGGATAGTATCTTGAAAATCTAAAGGATATCTGGAGAAAATGAAGCGTCATTCAGAACATAAGTGGAATTCTGAGAATATTTGGAAGGAGGAGACTAAGTGATAGCTAAAGATTAAATATTTCTAACAGGGGTGAATAGAAGGGAAGGAAGCATCAGCTTTTCCATTTGGAATTTCAGTTCGTTTCTGTCAACGTGGATGTACCATCTACAGTGGGCAACTCTGTGCCCTCTGGGTGTTTGCAGTATAATAGGAGAGAGACACTTGGAAAAGGGGTGTTTCAGCGCACTCTTCCAACTTGATGTAAGAAGTGTGTTAGAATTTTAGGAATATGCAGAGAGAAGAAAGGGGAAAGGCAGGGGCTTACTATTTATCAAAGTGCTGTTTACCAAAGTCCAGTTAGCAGAAATAGTGCCCGAAGTAGGAAGAGTTGCAGAGAGGCAGCAAAATGATTTAGTTACTAGCTGATCCTGCTGCTAGTAATTACTGCCTTAAGGCTGGAGAGGAAATGAGAGAGATATAAGTGCTTGTGAAAAGAACAAGTGGGCAGGCTTCCCTGGTGGCGCAGCGGTTGAGAGTCCGCCTGCCGATGCAGGGCACACGGGTTCGTGCCCCGGTCCGGGAAGATCCCACATGCCGCGGAGCAGCTGAGCTCGTGAGCCATGGCCGCTGAGCCTGCGCTTCCGGAGCCTGTGCTCCGCAACGGGAGAGGCCACAACAGTGAGAGGCCCGCGTACCACAAAAAAGAAAATTATAAAAGAACAAGTGGGCTTTTACACCAGCCTGGCTAGGGACATAAAGAGCAAGGAGTAAGAACATTTATTTTAGGATTAATCAAAATTATAGTCGCTTTGCTTCCTTGCATCGTGGGTCAGCTGCCACCTCCTTTACGAGATGTCCCCTAATTACTCCCTCCCTCTCTACCTCCACAAGATGTATGCATGTTTTTCTTAGAATTTGACTGTAACTATTTACCAGTACAGGCAAGTATAATGATAACGATGGTGTCATTACCATCAACGCCATATTCATTCCTGCTCTAATACGTCCTTTTCATCTTCTTATCAAATAACAAGCCTGTCACACTCCAAAATTTGGTCATTACTATAACTTATGGAAATAACAAAAGCCAGGCAGCTTTTTATACAGCTAATTCCTCCCCATCCAAAAGAATTCCATTTTCTTAACTGTAAGGAAATTCTCTAAAAGCCCCTGACACAATTCCTGCACCACACTGACAGCTGTCTTTCCTATAGATTCTTGACCTGTGACTCCAGGTTGTGTGTCCCTTCCCAAACCCCAAATTCCAGGGAGCAGTCAGTCTTTCTTGGTACATGTCAGGATGCTCATAATCTAAAAGTGGCTGCTTTGGGACAAATGGCTTACAGACTCCAGGCCGGGGGGTGACAGGGGTTTTTCACATTAGTGCAACACCATCTCTACAGTTCTTACATCAACACATTCTCTGCCCACAAAATACCAAGTGAAGTGGGTATTTGGGGACTTAGTGGCTTCATTTCATCAAAAAGAAAGTTAAGCTGAAACCACTAGACCAGAATAATATATCAAGTAGAAACATTTCAGTTTTAGTTACCACTCGCATTCCCACTTGGTTTCCAGAGCACAGTTATCTGAGGGGATGGCTTTCAGTTATCCGGGCACCCTCCGTTTACCCAAGTCAGAAGACCAATTTGCACATTAGGACCACTGCGGACCTCCATCAGAGTAAAATTAGAAAGGTGGAAAGCACAACATACAAGTTAGCTAATAGATGCCTCTAACTGTGCTCTGGAAATCAAGTCTTTCTCCATGTTCCTACTCAGTTGAGCAACCAGACGATAACAGGGAAGATAATTTAGTTCAACCCTGTTGATGTGTCATCTGGAGAGGGACACATTCAGTGAAGCCATGACCCATCAGGATAAACTGAAAGGCATGGCTTCAAGAATAGGATTCTTTGGTGTGGATATGCAGCAGTTCTGTTGTGTTTCCTTCACAGACATCACATTCCTTACAGCTTTAAGACACACAAGTATGGTTCCCTTTCCTAATGCGCTTCTCAGTAAGAAAATATCAGTAGAATACAAACTTTTCTAACTAGGACGACATCCACTTCCCATGACTAATCACACCCCACCCCTTCCTGCAGCAGGAATCTTTTGTTCTGTTACTATTGCTGCAACTGCTATACCAAGATCAGCTGCCCCCCCCCATTGATTATACTGGTTAATTCTTATCTGAATCCTGAAGGTGAGGGGTTATTATTCCCATTTTGCAGGTTGGGGAGGAGAAGCTGAGGCAGCCTCACAGTGGTGAAGTCATTTGCCCTCAGGTTCCCAATGTCTGTAGTGGAGTCTAGATGCCCCTCTTATAAGCCCTACATCCATACCTCTGTGTCAGGCTGCCTCTTAGTGACATCTAGATACTCATGTTTTATAAAGAATTATGGTTGCTTAGAACTAAGGTAAAGATATGTTTTAAAAGATTGCTTCTGCTCTTCAAGCTATGGAAATGCAGATTTCTTAGGATGGAGAGAATCTTTTTTCTTGTCTGTTTGTTTTGGGGTACCACATCTTCTGGATGTCTTTAAGGCAAGTGGGCTTTGCTTCACCAACTGACTTCCTCAGGTGCATTTACTAGGTGTGTGTGGTTGAAAAAAAATCAGCAAATCGTGGGCAATTACGTTTTTAAAGCATCACTGCATACAAAAGTTTAAACAAAAATTCTGTAAAAAAGACTTCCAGATGAAAATATGTACAGCTTTTAATGTTAGAAAGACAGTACTGGAAAAGATTCGTGTGGCTGAAAGTTCAGTCAAATACTCAGGAATTTCTTTTTCTAAGACAGAATTATATACAAGGGTTTAAACAAAAAAATATTCTGAAAATAAGAATGAATACTGCATGAAAATAAGAACAGCTTTAACTGTTAGAAAAAAAATATTGCAGAAAATGTTGTAACTAAACAGTAGTTCATTAAACTGATTATGTGGGAAACATTTAAAGAAAAAGTTTCCAGAGCAGTAAGAGACTTACTTTTTTTGTTTTTAAGTCTGATATATTCTTCTGCATGTTGGTGAGGCAGTAAAAGACTATGTTCTTTAGCGTTGTCATCTTTCTTCTAGGACAAATTGAAAAAAGATATTTGAATTAACTTTTATCTTCTTTATCGATTTTCAGAATCATTATTATAAACTCACATAGAAATTTCTGAGACATCTGATCCTTTTCATTTCTCTATTCATAGCTGCCGCAATGGTAAGTGTATTACCTTGCAGAGACAGAACTTTAACATTGATGAAATGCATTATCCAGTTGTAAAGCCTACTAAATTGAAAATCAACTACAAAAATGGACTATGGTGAATTAGGGTCAAAAAAGTTAAACAATTGAGAGAAAGGCTATTCCAGGTAGAAGATGATTAAATCCATGGTTTGTAGAGGACAGTTATTCACCTTATATAACTATAATACATGTTAGACTCTATGGTGCCCCTTCCCTCAATAAACTGATTTTGAAATGAACAAAAAGATATCTCACACACAGGAAAGATTTCGTGGAAGAGGTGGCATTTGAGATGTGCTTTGCAGATGAGTAGGATTCGATAAAGAGGAATGATGCTATGTGAATGTTTCATTAAATGCTGAATTAAAGTTCTGAGAAAAGGAAGCAGATTAGTACCAAATCAGTGAATCACTTTTGCCAAGGAATCCAGTAATCAGCATAGAAGGGTCAATCTAGCAGCATGGTTAAGCCAGACCAGTGAAAACAGGAGGCAGAAAAACCAGTTCTCTTAGTAAAGAAACTGACCGTTAGTTCAAGTGAGAAGAAATAATGCCTAGAAAGAGAGCAGAGATAATGGAAATGAAATGGCAAAGGCTGCTGCTATAGAATGTTGTAGGAAGTCCCATGATGGCAGGAAGAAGGACTGGTTGGTCGTCTCTGTAGTTCAGCCTTGAGTTTTATGTCTGGAACTTAGCAGGGACTGATTGTTTTGAAGGAATGAATGATTGGATGACTAACTGAAAGCCAGAATGTATATGGCTTTATATCTATTTTATGAATGTACCTATTGGAATTTGAATATGAGTTAGGCTTACCCTGACATTAACAGAAGTATTAATTTAGGAGAAGGAGACAATTTCAGGGAAAGGGGATGTGTTCATTCTGGACAGGTTAGGTTAAAAAAATCCAACGGGATATCCAGGTGGAGGTGTCTAACAGAGAGTTGAAAATATATTTGTTACTAAGAAAAGAGTATGTTTGTTGAAATAAATGAATGACTCATCTTCCAAAAAGTGATGGTTTTTTTATTATTTAGATGTGAGACTCTGTTTTTTCCTTATCTTGATTACTGTAAATTAAATTTTCCACTTGAATTTTTCTACCCTTTTTTTTTTTTTTTTTTTTTTTTTTTTTTTGCGGTACGCGGGCCTCTCACTGTTATGGCCTCTCCCGTTGCGGAGCACAGGCTCCGGACGCTCAGGCTCAGCGACCATGGCTCATGGGCCCAGCCGCTCCGCGGCATGTGGGATCCTCCCGGACCAGGGCACGAACCTGCGTCCCCTGCATCGGCAGGCAGACTTTCAACCACTGCGCCACCAGGGAAGCCCTTTCTACTTTTTTCACTCTCATTCTGTTCAAGTTATCTATTGCTGCATAGCAAACGACCTCAAAACAGTGTCTCAGATGTCAACCTCAACCATTCAGTTATTTATACTCGAAGGAAATTAAAAGAGAGGCTAAAAGAAAGAGGTCAAAGACAAACAATCCCAAGATTACACTGAGAGATTATTACAGTGACAATATGTCATAATGTCATAGAGTAGAATAAAAATAGATTTTAGAGTTGAACTTTACTGAATCTCTTGGTATATATATATATATATATATATATATATATATATATATATATATATATATATATATATATATATATGCCCTGTAGCCATTTATTTAAGCAAAGGAAGGATGACAAGGTTACTATGTTCTTAATAAAATATGTTTTATGGTCAAGTTTTTTTGAAACTTTTAATGGAGTTAACTTCTGAGGTTTTATTTAAAGATACTTCAAATGTTTTTCAAGCTATTAACTAACAACACTATAATCTCTATGTGAAAATTGTAAGGGTCCATTATTGTACTGGAGAAGAATAGTTCTTTACTGCTTTTAACTGCTGCGCCTTCCCTCAAATAGCAGGCTGTCAAGAACCTTTCTAGTGTAATTGCAATTGTGAGTAATGACACCGCCTACCACCTGTAGTTTTCTGTTTCTTATCTGGTCTGTGTTCCAAAACCATGTAAGAAAAGCTTCTTTGGAATTTCATGGTAAAAAGAATCTAGAAGTTTCTGAACATGCTTGATCCTAATGGCTAAAAATAAGAGCTAATATGTTCAAGTTCTACTTTGGGGCCAGTGTTTAAAAATGCACATGTCTCATGTTATCTGATTCTTATCTCAATCCTATAAGATACGTACTATCATTACCCCTATTTTATAGATGAATTAAATGAGGCTTGGATAGGTCCTCCTCATATAAGCAAGAATTCTGTGTGAAGTCTTTTTTTCTTTATGAATCCTCCCTCAAAAATGGATAGAACAACTATATAGACAAACAAATAAGTAAAACATCCAGGGACAACATCTACTACACAATATGATAAGAAATTCTCACGAACCCGAAATATGAATGGGAGAGGACCAACTACTATTAGCAACTGGATCCTTATGATACTAGAGACTGTGCTTTGGAATGCAGCAAAAAAAACAACAACAAAAAAAACATGACCCAACGTGAGCAATGGTAGTTTAGATTGGACAATCTATGAACAGAGGTGGAAACTGGGAGGGGACTTTGCAGGCTCCAATTCTAAAGTGAGGGGAAAGGGTCTGCAGGAAGACCGAATGATGTTGGTGGGTCTGGACCCTTCCAACTCACAGAACTAGCCGAATGGAGCTACTTGCAAGTCACGGTCCTATACTGAAGAGAAAGTTCTGGGAGGAGAATTCAAGTTGAGGTTGTTAGCTTGATTTACATCTCTAAAATAATTAAACACAGGATCCGTGAGCTCGCATTTGGATTATTGCCCTGGGCCTTGCAAATGTCAGTGGTGGGTCTCGTCCTGAATATTAAGCATGATGCTACTCTCTACCTTCATGGTAGGGGTGTCAAGAAATTGCAGTACAGGTGTTCTTCCAAAAACCAGGGGATGTGGAGTCTAGGCTGTACCAGAAAATTCATTCTACTTAGCTGATCTGCATTTGAGAACATAGAAAAGTGTCAATTTTTTCTAACTCTATAAGTATAGGTCATATTTGGGTGGGTTTTATTTTTCAAAAAGTAGAAAAAGAAACTTCTTTTTAAAAAATTCCATAGTTTGTCTCATATTTTTTAAAAGGCTTTAAAGATATGCAGAGAGATAAAAATGTGATGCAATGATATTTTGCCATAATGTGAAGAATTTTCTTTGTAGTTTCCCATAAAGTGGACCTCATATCATGAGGAAAGTGATTCTTCACCATATCCTCTTCTTTCTGCACATACACACTGATGCAGTTTAAAATCTTCTTATTTATAAGTTAAATTCATTTTCAAGCCATAGTTGTGATGGAACTTTATTTTTTCACTTTCCCAAAGAGGATTCATTTGTTCAGTAAGAAAAAAAGAAGGTATTTTAGCATAGAATTTTAAAATTGTCTTCACTATTTTAATTAAAAATATATGACAGAAAAAATATTTAAAAATCATCTGGTGAGTAAGTGTCCAGGCTAGGAGCTGGTGTCTTTAATTACTGGGCTCTGGTTGAGCCTCCCAAAATATGTGATTCTAACACAGGATGGCTTTTCTCACATATTTAGTTTTAAAGATTTGTCCTGAAGGGCAGAACCTCTAGGAGACTCTATTAGTTTCCTAGGGCTGCCATAACATATTACCATGTACTTTATGGCTTAAGACAACAGAAATTTATTCTCTCACAGTTCTGGAAGCCAAAAATCTGAAATTAAAGTGTTAGTAGGTTGCACTCCCTCTGAAGGCTCTAGAGGAGAAGCTTTCCTCACCTCTTCCAGCTTCTGGTGGCCCAACATTCCTTGACTTGTGGCAGCATCACTTCAATTTCTGCCTCCATCTTCACATTCTCTTTTTCTGTGTGTGTGTCTCTGTGTCCTTTCTTCCTATAAAGATACCTGTCATTGGATTAAGATCTAGGATGATCTTATCTCCAGATTCTTAATTTAATTATATCTACAAATAAAGTCATATTGGGAGGTTGTGGGTGACTTATCTTCCATAACCCATTATGGAAGCTGATCTATAGATAAGTAAGAAATGTTTTTTCGTATACTTAAAAATCTATTAGTGAGAAAAATTATACTGTCTTCTTTCAATATCATAATTAAAAACATAAAAACTTATCAACCCATGATATTTAATAAAAGGAGACATTTACATCTTGAGTTGATTCCTAGTCACAGTATAAGTAAATACAATTTTATTAGCATGAAACAAATTTTGTTTTAGAGAAAATTGATACTTCAGAATTGTGAAAATCAGTTTCTTATACTGGGATATTGAGGGGATCATCTTGTACCCTAAAAATAAAAGCAAAGTCAGAAAATGTCAGAGGTATTTTTATAAAAGAATTTAGTTTAATGTTTTCATACTGGGTCATAGCTATATTATTATTATTAAATGTTTTTGCATTTTTCTCATTTGGGTTCAGTCAATTGTGAGATCAGTGACCTGTGAATATGAAATACAACCAGGGAACTTTAAAATAAGTGGAAATTTTCTATAATATAAAAAGGAAATTGAAGAGAAAAAACTGTTCCCTTCAATTTGAGGATCCTTTTTTATATTTTCCAAATAGGAAACCTAAACAAAAATTATCAACTTATGAATAAAAGGAAGCCATCTCATTCCTAATGTGATGAGGCAGAAGAAAATTTTAAATAAAAGAGTAACAGAAAGGAGAAAATTATTGCATGTGTTATTTTTGTCTTTAAGAGAGCATAGAGTCTTCAAGTGCAAAAGAGTAAGAGGAGGGGGAAAGAAAGAGGGAAAAGTATGGAGGTAGGAAGAGAGAGAGAGAGACAGAGAGACAGAAAGACAGAAAGAGAGCAGAGAGATGGGGCAGGGAATGTGGGAGAATGCTTTCCGTCACTTTCAGCAATGTTACGTTTGCTGCTCCTCTTGTAGCCTAGTAGGAAATACTTGTGTTTCTCCTCCCCAGGAAGGAAAACTAGCTAAAAGGGACGAAGGCAGTAAAGGCTAGAACACAGAATTGGTGAGCGTCATTTGTTTGTAAGTCTGACTACCCTCCTTTTTGATTCTTTCTCCACCAATAAGTTCCACATCATCAAAATCTTACCCTATCTCATAGAACTTTTTGCATGTAAACTCTAGGAATTAACCTTTTGGAAAGAGAATATTGGGAACCTTGTGCTCTTTCTCAGAGCTGGCTCTTAAAGTGTCTAATAATCTAATTTCACAAAGACACAGATGCTCAACTAACATTTTATCTCTACCCCCATTTTCCAGTCCCCTGCAATGAGAAGGGACCATGCAACTAGTCGTGGTCAATGAGATGTGAGCTGAAGCAATAAGTGTCATTTCTTATCCGAGGCAGGAAAAAAAGCCCTCATGGTTCTCCAGTTCTGTTCTTATGCCTTGAGGGTAAGAAGAAAAGTCATGTGTTATTAATAGCAGAGCTACAAGTTTTAAACAGCCTGGATTTCTGAGTCACCACATTTAGTTTGTACACTGCAGAGTTCTAAGGCCCTACAGTACATTTTACATGAGTGAAAAATGAACTTTATATTTCAAGTCATCAAGATTTGGGGATGGAGTATAGCCACAGTATAAACCTATCTTAATATGTCTAATATTTCTAAGCTGTTTGGGATTTGCTGAAGTTAGCCCTTAATAGACGTGAATCAAAATCGAAAGCTACAAAGTAGGCAGCCATTAGATAAATTTGCTTTTTAAAAACTGCACTCTCTTTGATGCTTTTTGATATTTTAATTACTGTTAAAAAGAAAAATATTCTTGTGATTCTGGGCATGGTTATATTAGTAATAATTATATCTAATTTTACTAACAGGAAGGTCTGTGATTGCAAATTCCTCTTATACTTTTCTTAACCCTCGTTAAGTGACTTTCTGCCACTTTTTAAAAGTTGTCTGGGAAAGAATAGAAATCATAAATTTCTTGATATCAAAATTTTCTTCTGGATATTTATAAATACTATATAATAAACTTCATAATCTGGCATGGCTGGATGGTATTTTTAGCACAACCAAAATTTAAACTCACACAAAAGCTTTTTTAACTTTGATGAACCTAATAGGATGGATTTGGGAAAATCACCAAAGCCCTGACCCAACCATAAAAAATCATTCTCCTTTTTCATGGGATTATATGAGAATTATAGACTATGGTCATTGTTCCTAAGCCCTGTGGGCCCTTTAAGTGACTGAGCCCCTTCTTTAATAAATTTTTGTATCTGCATTGAAACATCACCCGTTAGATATCTGGATAGAAAAGGGACATATGACCCACACCTACCCACTTCTAACCAGTGGAGATTACTAGTATTTACCAAAATCACTTGCAACCCTAAGATCTTTCGGGCATTAAACTGCACGTGTACCTCAAAGCAATGATAACTACTTGTTGTACAGGCTCTCTTAGTAAATACTGGTAACCTTCACTGGTTAAAGATAAGTAGGTCAGAGCTGTATATACTTTTCCTTCCAAGATCTCTTGGTTAGATGAATATATATCTCAGAGTAAATTCTCCCAAGCAGGAAGAACAGTCTGTCCTATAGGTAAGGGAAGTCCCTCACTCCTATACACCCTTTATAATACAGTTAAATTAGCATATGCACAATTTAACACTGTTTTCAAGAAGGTATATTATCAAATAGGCAGGTGCCAATTTTAAAGGGCATCCCCTGCTGCTTCGTGTAGACATTATGAACAGGAATCAGGGTGAGGTGTGGGAGGAGACTATCCCTTTGCTTCTAGAATTCTTCTAGAGCCCCCAGCATCTTTTTTTCTACTGATGACATATTACAAGGACTGGAACAATATATACTTGTACTATAATCCCAGAAGTTAAGGTCTGTTGCAGGATTTTCTTTTTGCTGTGAATGTCAGGAAAAAGTAACCATCTCAAGCCTTTTAGACTAAGCCATGAATTAAATAAAAAAGTCGACAGCTAACTGTACTTACTATGCACATTTCCATGCCTTCAAATGTACAAATAAATGTCATTCTAAAAAAATGTTTTATTCATTTAAATGAGAAGTGAATGGAAGCTTTTGGAGACATGAGGACTTCTTATTGCAACAAAAAATGTTATTTTTGAAAGATAAAAGGAAAATCAGTAAATCCATCATGTGTGCTCTAAAGTGCCTCAAAAGCTACATGCCCCCGCCAGGCGGGTGACTGACCCGCTACTGCCTGTATCTGTGGATTGACCTCTTTTGCAGGAGAATTAAGGCAATATGGTACTAAAATGAATAATTAGATCTTAATTAAGCTCCTGGGCTGGTAATTAGTAGGCGCTAGCGGTGGCGTGCTCGTCATTATAAACAGGCAGGTGCACGTTCATTTATCTTGGTTGTCTAGTGCTTTTTGCAGACAGACAGGGTAAATAACTGGGGAAATTAGTAGCCTTTTTGTCTTTGCCTACCTCAATTCAGCAAGTGACTTTTCCTGTTTAATTTCAGTTGAGGTCAGAATACTGAGGGTGATTTTAAAGATCAAGGAGAGAAAATTTTCATACACAATATTTAACAAAAGAATAAACCCAACAAACTTTATCCTATTGCTATCCCCATTTCTAATTTACTCCTGCCTCGCCCCTGCCTCCACCCTGTACACAAACTACTGATAGCTCCAGCTCACTATAACCTGAGCTTCCCTTTCCCTTTAAGCTTTCATTGCCTAAGAAGTGAAAGATGATCTGAGACCACTGAGAAACAAGGAAAGCGCCATAAATAGGAGCATATGTTTTGTAGCATGACCTGGTCCTGCTGTGGAAAAGGAGGTTCTTGGTAGATGCAAGTCTCAACAAAAAAAGAATCTTTCTCCTGATGAGTTCTCTCACAAGAATGGAAGATTTCACTCCCTTTTAACAGGCTGTCTATGAATACTCTTTAAAGAGAAAATCATAGTGCTTTTAATAAAAGTCCTTTCAGTTTCCTTCCCAAACTGCCTCTGTTGCTTTTCCTATTGCCTGATGGATCACAGTTTATTAAAAGGATTCTGTCTACAAAGGATGAGAGAATTATAAGGCTACTTCAGGACCTGTTTCTGGAGGGGGCAAGAATGTCATAAACTAGTATCTTTCTTCTATTATAACTTGATTCTACACTTCAACTTGAGTCTCCTTGAATCAACAATAATAAAATAAACAGACTTCTACATTCTGAAGAAAATCATTCCAGTTAAGTTTTTGAAAGGTGAATAAAATTATAGCTAGAATATATTTATAATGTGCAAAGCATTATATATACATATATGCAAACATATATCTGTATAGATAGGTAGCTATTAATAATTACCTAGTAAAGTAAGTTATAGCCAACAGTTGATTTTGAAAACATGATAAAATTTAAACATGAATATAATAATAAAAGAATAAGAGCTAACATTTTTGAACTGATACCTATAAACCAACTATAATTTTGGGTGCTTTATATGCATAGTTTCATTTAAACTTCAAAATAATGCAATTAGTGGATATTTTTACTATCTTAGTCTTACAGGTGAGGGAACAAGACACAGAAAAGTTAATTAATTATGTAGAATAGGGTTTAATAAATACTTGTTTTTGATTGATCGAATTAACTCTTTACCAAACAGGTTTATTTAAGCATGCACTTATATATTTATATTCTATTTTAAGTGTACATTTACATTATATATTACTTATGTTTTATATATTTATATATTATATCAATATATACTTACATATTATGTTATATATTTCTCTATATTTAATTAGATCTCTAGTTGCTAAATAGTTAATTCAATCAATGAAAAATTAGTATTTATTAAACTCTATTCTACATAGTTAAATAAACTTGCTGTGCCTTTGTGTGTGTGTGTGTGTGTATACACATACACACACACACACACACACACACAAAGTAGAGAATATATAAAGATATATATAAATATGTATACATACTAAGGAGAGGGAGAGAATTCTCATGTCCACGAGTGTCTTGCATTTTACACGTCTTGTAAGTTTGCCTCTTTTAATTCTGAACTCTTTTCTTTTCAAGGATGTCTGTATAGTAAACAGCCTTTGACGGTAGAGATAGTGTCTTTGTCTGGACCAAAGGTAGGCTGGCTTACAGCCTTGGAAGATAAAGATAGTGTTATCCTCCAGAGCAGAGGACTAGCATGCTGTCCGTTAGGAAAGCTTCATATTCGCCAAGCTCAGGGTTCCTCCCCTGGAAGGCAGTCCGTTGTGTGTGCCAGTATTACCTCAGACTCTTCACATCATTGTGGAAATTAAATATCATGCTGATACCCTCACTACTGATATTGGTACAAATAAGTCCCGTTGCCTCTGACCCACGTGTCTTGTGTCTTTTGCCAGCATCAATAAAACGGTAAGAGGCTGACTTATTAGCTTACAAATGCGGTAAACCCTCAGACCCTTCATAGGTTCTTTCCTGCTTTCTGGTACACAGATATACTGTGCCTCCTTTCTCATCTTCCTTAAGGTTCCAAAAGTAGCAAAATTCACTTACTGATACTTTTATCACTTTTTAAAAATCCCTACCAAACAGTGGAAAGGGCAAATAGAGGGGAACATAAAACAAACAAAGGGCTCAAGAAATGACATCTTGGTCTAACAGAGACACACAGACTCTGTGACTCTGCTTTGGGTGTCTTACTCTGTATTACACGCTCTGGGAGCATTTAGGACTGACTAATCTGCTAACAAGACCCATCTTCCCCTGAAAAGCTCATCTATCCCACCTTCCTTCTCTAATAAGGCCCTGAATATTTCCCCCATTAAGCGTAAGCTGCCAGCATGGATCTAATATGGTGATAGGAAAACAGCTCTTTAAAAGAACTATTTTGTTGAACCATAGCAGTTCCCTGGAAACCAAGTAATAGATGCCACTCTTTTTTTTTATGGCTAATGAAACTGATCTCCTTCTTAAACCCTGTCTTTCGTAATCCTAGATGTATTAGAAAAGTGATACTTCTAACAGCAATTGCTCTTTTTAGGTTTGTAACTATAATAACAGGTGCCTTCTATGATCATGTAAAGATTATTTTACTTGCACCAAAACATCACTGTGATTTTTAAGGGTGGTAATATTTAAAGTTAATGGGAAATATACGTAAGTCTATCTAGCTGTAGGAAACAGACCTTTAAAACATTTAGGAAGATTCTATAGTAACTTGCATGTTTTTTATTTAGACCTGAGACAACTGGTTTATTTTGGGTTTGTCTGTATGGGTTGATTTAACTGTTTTAATTAAAGGCCAGTGCTCACGGTTTCTGTACCCTCTGCACAACTCAGATTATCATTGACTTGTGAAACAGTCTCATCTTTTTCTGGAGGTTTGGGTAAAATGTGTCTTTGCTGTGTTAGCAAAGGTAACATAGGTAGGATAATGTCTGTTGTTCTAACAAACCAACCTCCGCATTTCAGTGCCCTAAAACAATAACTATTTATTTTTTTTCACTGATATAAAGTCCTATGCAGGTGCTTTCAGTCGGTGGGGTAGAGAATTCTACTCCATACGGTCATTCAGGGACCCAGAATATTGGAGATTTTACCATCATCAACACACGTCTTCTAAGATCATCCTGGGTTCACATTCAGCTGGCAGAGAGGGAAAGCAAAACTACAAAGACTATTCTCACTTCAAAACTACCTTGACCCCATAGTGTCATATACTACATCTGCACATACTCCATTGGCAGGAATTAATTGCAAGGCCCTAGTGATGTGTAAGGGTGACTGGTGAGTAGAATCCATGATGGGGCAGTCACTTCTCAAAAATAACTTCAAACTACTGAATTGGGTTATGACTCTTTGATGGAAGAGCTGTCCCCATCTTATTCCCCACTCTTAGCAATTACTTCTCAAGCCACCTTTAAGGACGTCTCAATACTTTAATAATGTCTTCATTTTATTCTTATGAAATATTGTGAATGAGCCTGTAAATCCTTCTGTAGAAACACTGACTCATTATACTACAAATAAAGTATAAACTTACACAGGCTTACACTGGTTATGATCAATGCACAAAATAGTATGATATATGATACTATTTTCAGGTACCCTTACCTGTAGTAAGCATGATTTGAAGTCCATAAAGTAAATATGTATTGCTAACCTTGTTTATATAATATATCCTTCTCTAAAAAATAATTCTAAAAAAGATCCTTTCTAGTTATCAATCTGTTTTTTTCAGAACAATAAGCTAATGTACATTTTCAAGAAAGGAAAGGGAAATCAGTAGAGTATATTCATTCACAGAAAAACATAATTTAGTTCTCATGGTACATAGTTATTAACTACTGAATGAATCCATTGTGTTTTACAGATGGGGAAACCAAAACTAGAGATTCAAGCTGTTGCCCATGATCATGCCACCTATGGTAAAATAAGATCTGGGAATTAGCTCTTCCAGCCCTGTGCTGCCGCTGAATACAGCTGACACCTTAGGCAGCTTAAGGCTGTCTAGAGCTGCTGCGGGGGAGCCCTCAGGTCTACTCTATGGCTACCTCTGAGTCTCTATATTGTAGGCTACAATGAATTAGAGTGCCATTGGCTATGAGGAGTAAAAATAATAGTGGATTTTTGTGGGAAGTGTTTTTATTGTTCATCCCTTTTCTTGCTATTCAACAAAATCTATTTAAAAATGAAGAGTGTAAAACTCACAAGAGAAAAAAATATTCCAGATAGTCATTGCCATATGCAAACGAATACAATAGGAATCGTTTCCATTCCAGTAGTAGGTGCTTCACATAATGTTATCTCAAGGAATCATCAAATAATCCTTTGCAGTACATACTGTCAGCACATATTACCTGTTTTACAGATGAGAATATAAGTGAGTAAATAAGGGACAGAGTTGGCATTCATATTGAGGAATGTCTCATTCTAGGCCACTCCCTTTCCCACACTCCTACTTTATTCTCATGAATTTCAGAGGAGAACATGCAGCTAATCTTGTATGCGGTACTATTCGTGGGAGATTTTAGGCATACTGGAGCAATGACTGATTGTTGTACATGCAATTAAATTTTTGGTGCTGAGGCTTGAATTGACTGCTAAAGTACCTGAAACATTGAAAAGGTTGCTTTTTAGAAGGTGCCTTTTGATTGCCCATATATGGTAATACAAAGGTATAAGATAATTTTTAGAATAAACCTATTTAAGGAGGTAGAAATGAGGTTCAATTAATAAGTTTATTCGCATAAGAGAGCTTTCCTGAAAGCACAACACGATTTCAAAAGTTAAGTTTTAAAAAGGATTTAGAGTAAAATAAAGATACAACATGGAAATGATACCTGTCAAAATTCAATTTTTGGAAAACTAAGAATTGTCACTACGGTCTTGAGAATAACTCCCTTTGGCCAGCACCTTTATTTCCTACTTACATTAGTTCTTGATATTATACTTGTAATTATTTGTCTATTATCTGCATGCCCAGATAGACTGTAAGCTACATGAGGACAGCACCCAAGTCAGTGTTAGTCATCAACATCTCTGCCTCTGGCACAAGTTTCTTCCTCATTATGTTGGCTATTAATAATACCTGTTAAATGAATTGATGGACAAGGTACTGAAACTCATTAAAAGTACTTAAGTAAATTAATACAGGCTAATGGTAAAATTCAAGCAACACAAAAAAGTATAATGTACTTCCTACCAGGCTTCTATCACCCAAGTGAATCGCCCAGAAGAACACTTGTTCATCATTTCTTATAAAAATTTCTGAACATTTATAAGCATGCATTTACATGTCTTTTTTTATTGAAGTATGGTTGATTTACAATATTATATTAGTCTCAGGAATACAGTATTGTGATTCTGTATTTTTACACATTTACTCCATTAAAAGTTATTACAAGGTAAAGGCTATAATTCCCTGTGCTATACAGTATAAGTCAGACAAAGAAAGACATGTACTGTATGATATTACTTACATGTGGAATCTAAAAAATAAATGAATGTATATAGTGAAACAGAAACAGACTCACAGATACAGAAAACAAACTAGTGGTTACTAGTGGGGAGAAGGAAGGGGGGAAGGGAAAGATAGGGGTATGGATTAAGAGATACAAACCACTGTGCATAAAACAGATAAGCTGCAAGGATATACAGTACAACACAGGGAATATAACCAATATTTTGTAATAACTATAAATGGCATATAACATTTAAAAATTTTGAATATTGTACACCTGAGGCATATAATATTGTATATCAACTATACTTCAATTTAAAAAAAAAGAAATACGTATAAGCAAAAAAGGAAAAGGATATACAGATAAGCAACAGAGGTATAATGTATTTACTTCTTGGTACACTTAATTACCAGATAAATATAGTGACTTGCAATGTAAATATTTATTTGTTTATATAATATCAAATCAACAATCAACGATCTAGACAAAAGATGTACAGTTTGGTTGAATTCTTCCAGTCCCTAATAAGTCATAGTCTACATATTTCTAAAAACAAAATCTTTATATCAACTCATTTGTTTATAATTTATCTCTTTCTTATAAAGGTAGTAAGCCGAAGGTAGACCAAGACAATTGCATTTCAACATTAGTTGAGCTTTCGGGTTGTTTGAAGTCAGGAGAAATAACAGTAGACATAAAATTTTACACATGGCTTACAAGAGAGGTTCTTGATTGTAGTTCTTCTACAGTTTTAGCAATGACCAAGAAATTTATTGTATCTGGGTCATGTGGGTGTAAGCAATGGGTTCATTAACTAACAAGTAACCCAGTCGATGCAAACAACTCTGGCAAAAGGAGCCACAGGAGGGCGCTCTGACACTACACAGATCTTAGTGGACTTTCTTAAGTCGAATCTTATCATTTGGTATTAGGCAATTTAATTTTTTTTGTGTGTGTGTATAGGAATATTTTTATGAATTATGATTTAAAATAACAGGAGAATCAGTTGTGACCTGGAAATTTTGGTTCTACATTGGTATAATGTGGTATGGAATTATTTCAGCAGAAACTAAACTATAGATATAGGATCAGTATTATCTAGTGACATGTAATATGTAGAATATGTAGAAAAACTAAAGCTATATTTTTCCTTATGAATGTATATTTGCAACCATAGTAGAGTTCATCTTATAGCATAATGTAGGGCATTTCATAATCTATAGTACTTGTACACAAAACATTCTTTGATGCATGCCCAGATCTGAATCACGCTGGTCTCTTTTTATAATTCTTTTGTTTGTTTGTGTTTTTTAAAACATCTTTATTGGAGAATAATTGTTTTACAATGCTGTGTTAGTTTCTGCTCTATAACAGGTGAATCAGTTATACATATACATATGTCCCCACATCTCTTCCCTCTTGCATCTCCCTCCCTCACACCCTCCATATCCCACCCTTCTAGGTGGTCAAAAAGTACCAACCAGATCTCCCTGTGCTATGCGGCTGCTTCCCACTAGCTATCTATTTTACGTTTGGTAGTGTATAGATGTCCATGCCACTACCGCACTTTATCACAGCTTACCCTTCCCCCTCCCCGTATCCTCAGTCCAAGTTCATTCTCTAGTAGGTCTGTGTCTTGTTCCCGTCTTGCCCCTAGGTTCTTCATGACCACTTTTTTTTTTTTTTTTAGATTCCATATATATGTGTCAGCATACGGTATTTGTTTTTCTCTTTCTGGCCTACTTCACTCCATATGACAGACTCTAGGTCCAACCACCTCACTTACAAATACCTCAATTTCATTTCTTTTATGGCTGAGTAATACTGCATTGTATATATGTGCCACATCTTCTTCATCCATTCATCTGTGGATGGGCACTTAGGTTGCTTCCATCTCCGGGCTATTGTAAATAGAGCTGCAATGAACATTTTGGTACATGACTCTTTTTCAATTATGGTTTTCTCAGGGTATATGCCCAGTAGTGGGATTGCTGGGTTGTATGTTAATTCTATTTTTAGTTTTTTAAGGAACCTCCATACTGTTCTCCGTGGCTGTATCGATTTACATTCCGACCAACAGTGCAAGAGGGTTCCCTTTTCTCCACACCCTCTCCAGCATTTATTGTTTCTAGATTTTTTGATGATGGCCATTCTGACAGGTGTGAGATGATATCTCATTGTAGTTTTGATTTGCATTTCTCTAATGATTAATGATGTTGAGCATTCTTTCATGTGTCTGTTGGCAGTCTGTATATCTTCTTTAGAGAAATGTCTCTTTAGGTCTTCTGCCCATTTTTGGATTGGGTTGTTTGTTTTTTTAATGTTGAGCTGCATGAGCTGCTTGTAAATTTTGGAGATTAATCCTTTGTCAGTTGCTTCATTTGCAAATATTTTCTCCCATTCTGAGGGTTGTCTTTTCACCTTGTTTATGTTTTCCTTTGCTGTGCAAAAGCTTTGAAGTTTCATTAAGTCCCATTTGATTATTTTTGTTTTTATTTCCATTTCTCTAGGAGGTGGGTCAAAAAGGATCTTGCTGTGACTTATGTCATGGGGTGTTCGTCTTATGTTTTCCTCTAAGAGTTTCATAATGTCTGGCCTTACATTTAGGTCTTTAATCCATTTTGAGTTTATTTTTGTGTATGGTGTTAGGGAGTGTTCTAATTTAATTATTTTACATGTAGCTATCCAGTTTTCTGAGCATCACTTATACAAGAGGCTGTCTTTTCTCCATTGTATATTCTTGCCTCCTGTATCAAAGATAAGGTGACCATATGTGTGTGGGTTTATCTCTGTGCTTTTTTTTTTTTTTTTTTTTGAAATGTTTAACTCCTTTATTCAAGTGCCAACACAAAGTAATTACAAACAATTCTGGGACACAGAACCAAGCTACTGTTGCCCCTTCTGGGACTTCTCAGCCATTCCAGTGAAAAAAGTAGAGAGCAGGTTTAGTGTAAAATCTTAAGATGCCAGGGAGCTCAGGGATAGGGTCTCCAGCACACTTTCCTGCACACACAAGTGATTTTTTTTTTTAAACATCTTTATTGGAGTATAATTGCTTTACAATGGTATGTTAGTTTCAGCTTCACAACAAAATGAATCAGTTATATATACACATATGTTCCCATATCTCTTCCCGCTTGCGTCTCCCTCCCTCCCACCCTCCCTATCCCACCCCTCCAGGCGGTCACAAAGCACCGAGCTGATCTCCCTGTGCTATGCGGCTGCTTCCCACTAGCTATCTACCTCATGTTTGGTAGTGTATATATGTCCATGCCTCTTTATCACTTTGTCACCATTTACCCTTCCCCCTCCCCATAGCCTCAAGTCCATTCTCTAGTAAGTCTGTGTCTTTATTCCTGTTTCACCCCTAGGTTTTTCATGACATTTTTTTTTTTCTTAAATTCCATATATATGTGTTAGCATACGGTATTTGTCTCTCTCTTTCTGACTTACTTCACTCTGTATGACAGACTCTAGGTCTATCCACCTCATTACAAATAGCTCAATTTCGTCTCTTTTTATGGCTGAGTAATATTCCATTGTATATATGTGCCACATCTTCTTTATCCATTCATCCAATGATGGACACTTAGGTTCTTTCCACCTCTGGGCTATTGTAAATAGAGCTGCAATGAACATTTTGGTACATGACTCTTTTTGAATTATGGTTTTCTCAGGGTATATGCCCAGTAGTGGGATTGCTGGGTCATATGGTAGTTCTATTTGTAGCTTTTTAAGGAACCTCCATACTGTTCTCCACAGTGGCTGTATCAATTTACATTCCCACCAACAGTGTAAGAGTGTTCCCTTTTCTCCACACCCTCTCCAGCATTTATTGTTTCTAGATTTTTTGATGATGGCCATTCTGACTGGTGTGAGATGATATCTCATTGTCGTTTTGATTTGCATTTCTCTAATGATTAGTGATGTTGAGCATTCTTTCATGTGTTTGTTGGCACTCTGTATATCTTCTTTGGAGAAATGTCTATTTAGGTCTTCTGCCCATTTTTGGATGGGGTTGTTTGTTTTTTTGTTATTAAGCTGCACGAGCTGCTTGTAAATTTTGGAGATTAATCCTTTGTCAGTTGCTTCATTTGCAAATATTTTCTCCCATTCTGAGGGTTGTCTTTTTGTCTTCTTTATGGTTTCCTTTGCTGTGCAAAAGCTTTTAAGTTTCATTAGGTCCCATTTGTTTACTTTTGTTTTTATTTCCATTTCTCTAGGAGGTGGGTCAAAAAGGACCTTGCTGTGATTTATGTCATAGAGTGTTCTGCCTATGTTTTCCTCTAAGAGTTTGATAGTTTCTGGCCTTACATTTAGGTCTTTAATCCATTTTGAGCTTATTTTTGTGTATGGTGTTAGGGAGTGTTCTAATTTAATTATTTTACATGTAGCTATCCAGTTTTCTGAGCATCACTTATACAAGAGGCTGTCTTTTCTCCATTGTATATTCTTGCCTCCTGTATCAAAGATAAGGTGACCATATGTGTGTGGGTTTATCTCTGTGCTTTCTATACTGTTCCATTGATCTATATTTCTGTTTTTATGCCAATATCATACTGTCTTGATTACTGTAGCTTTGTAGTATAGTCTGAAGTCCAGGAGCCTGATTCCTCCAGCTCCATTTTTCTTTCTCAAGATTGCTTTGGCTATTTGTAGTCTTTTGTGTTTCCATACAAATTGTGAAATTTTTAGTTCTAGTTCGGTGAAAAATCCCATTGGTTGTTTGATAGAGATTGCATTGAATCTGTTGATTGCTTTCAGTAGTGTAGTCATTTTCACAATGTTGATTCTTCCAATCCAAGAACACGGTGTATCTCTCCATCTGTTGGTATCATCTTTAATTTCTTTCATCAGTGTCTTACGATTTTCTGCATACAGGTCTTTTGTCTCCTTGGGTAGGCTTATTCCTAGATATTTTATTCTTTTTGTTGCAATAGTAAATGGGAGTGTTTTCTTCATTTCACTGTCAGATTTTTCATCATTAGTGTATAGGAATGCAAGAGATTTCTGTGCATTAATTTTGTATCCTGCTACTTTACCAAATTCATTGATTAGCTCTAGTAGTTTTCTGGTAGCATCTTTAGGATTCTCTCTGTATAGTATCATATCATCTGCAAACAGTGACAGCTTTATTTCTTTTTTTCCGATTTGGATTTCTTATATTTCTTTTTCTTCTCTGATTGCTGTGGCTAAAACTTCCAAAATTATGTTGAATAATAGTAGTGGGAGTGGGCAACCTTGTCTTGTTCTGATCTTAGTGGAAATGGTTTCAGTGTTTCACCATTGAGGATGATGTTGGCTGTGGGTTTGTCATATATGGCCTTTATTATGTTGAGAAACGTTCCACCTATGCCTACTTTCTGGAGGGTGTTTATCATAAATGGGTGTTGAATTTTGTCAAAAGCTTTATCTGCATCTATTGAGATGATCATATGGTTTTTCTCCTTCAATTTGTTAATATGGCTTATCACATTGATTGATTTGCATATATTGAAGAATCCTTGCATTCCTGGGGTAAACCCCACTTGACCATGGTGTATGATCCTTTTAATGTGCTGTTGGATTCTGTTTGCTAGTATTTTGTTGAGGATTTTTACATCTATGTTCATCAGTGATATTGGCCTGTAGTTTTCTTTCTTTGTGACATCTTTGTCTGCTTTTGGTATCAGGGAGATGGTGGCCTCGTAGAATGAGTTTGTGAGTGTTACTGCCTCTGCTATATTTTGGAAGAGTTTGAGAAGAATAGGTGTGATCTCTTCTCTAACTATTTGATAGAATTTGCCTGTGAAGCCATCTGGTCCTGGGCTTTTGTTTGTTGGAAGATTTTAAATCACGGTTTTAATTTCAGTGCTTGTGATTGGTCTGTTCATATTTTCTACTTCTTCCTGGTTCAGTCTAAGAAGGTTGTGCGTTTCTAAGAATTTGTCCATTTCTTCCAGGTTGTCCATTTTATTGGCATAGAGTTGCTTGTAGTAATCTCTCATGATCCTTTGTATTTCTGCAGTGTCAGTTGTTACTTCTCCTTTTTCATTTCTAATTCTATTGATATGAGTCTTCTCCCATTTTTTTTGATAAGTCTGGCTAATGGTTTATCAATTTTGTTTATCTTCTTAAAAACCCGCTTTTAGTTTTATTGATATTTGCTATCGTTCCCTTCATTTCTTTCTGATCTGATCTTTATGATTTCTTTCCTTCTGCTAACTTTGGGGTTTTTTTGTTCTTCTTTCTCTAATTGCTTTAGGTGTAATGTTAGGTTGTTTTTTTGAGATGTTTCTTGTTTCTTGATGTAGGATTGCTATAAACTTCCCTCTTAGAACTGCTTTTGCTGCATCCCATAGGTTTTGGGTCGTTGTGTTTTCATTGTCATTTGTTTCTAGGTATTTTTTGATTTCCTCTTTGATTTCTTCAGTGATCTCTTGGTTATTAAGTAGTGTATTGTTTAGCCACCTTGTGTTTGTATTTTTTACACATATTTTCCTCCAATTGATATCTAGTCTCATAGCGTTGTGGTCGGAAAAATCACTTGACACAATTTCAATTTTCTTAAATTTACTAAGGCTTGATTTGTGACCCAAGATATGCTCTATCTGGGAGAATGTTCCATGAGCACTTGAGAAGAATGTGTATTCTGTTGTTTTTGGATGGAAATGTCCTATAAATATCAATTAACTCCATCTTGTTTAATGTGTCATTTAAAACTTGTGTTTCCTTATTTATTTTCATTTTGTATGATCTGTCCATTGGTGAAAGTGGGGTGTACTATGATTGTGTTACTGTCAATTTCCCCTTTTATGGCTGTTAGTCTTTGCCTTATGTATTGCGGTGCTCCTATGTTGGGTGCATAAATATTTACAATTGTTATATCTTCTTCTTGGAATGATCCCTTGATCATTATGTAGTGTCTTTCTTTGCCTCTTGTAATAGTCTTTGTTTTAAAGTCTATTTTGTCTGATATGAAAATTGCTACTCCACCTTTCTTTTGATTTCCATTTGCATGGAATATCTTTTTCCATCCCCTCACTTTCAGTTTGTGTGTGTCCTTAGGTCTGAAGTGGGTCTCTTGTAGACAGCATATATATGGGTCTTGTTTTTGTATCCATTCATCCAGTCTATGTCTTTTGGTTGGAGCATTTAATGCATTTATATTTAAGGTAATTATCAATGTGTATGTTCCTAATATCATTTCCTTAATTATTTTGGGTTTATTATTGTAGGTCTTTTCCTTCTCTTGTGTTTCCTGCCTAGAGAAGTTCCTTTAGCATTTGTTGTAAAGCTGGTTTGGTGGTGCTGAATTCTCTTAGCTTTTGCTTGTCTGTAAAGGTTTTAATTTCTCTGTGAAATCTGAATGAGATCCTTGTTGGGTTGTAGGTTTTTCTCCTTCATCACTTTAAATATGTCCTGCCACTCCCTTCTGGCTTGCAGTTTCTGCCGAAAGATCAACTGTTTACCTTATGGGGATTCCCTTGTGAGTTATTTCTTGGTTTTCCCTTGCTGCTTTTAATATTTTTTCTTTGTATTTAATTTTTGATAGTTTGATTAATATGTGTCTTGGCGTGTTTCTCCTTGGATTTATCCTGTAAGGGCCTCTCTGTGCTTCCTGAACTTGATTAACAATTTCCTTTCCCATATTAGGGAAGTTTTCAACTATAATCTCTTCAAATATTTCCTCAGTCCCTTTCTTTTTCTCTTCTTCTTCTGAGACCCCTATAATTCGAATGTTGGTGCATTTAATATTGTTCCAGAAGTCTCTGAGACTGTCCTCAATTCTTTTCATTCTTTTTTCTTTATTCTGCTCTGCAGTAGTTATTTCCATTCTTTTATCTTCCAGGTCATTTATCCATTCTTGTGCCTCAGTTTTTCTGCTATTGGTCCCTTCTAGAGAGTTTTTAATTTCATTTATTGTGTTGTTCATCACTGTTTGTTTGCTCTTTAATTCTTCTACGTCCTTGTTAAATGTTTATTTTCTCCATTCTATTTCCAGGTTTTTGGATCATCTTTACTGTCATTTCTCTGAATTCTTTTTCAGGTAGACTGCCTATTTCCTCTTCATTTGTTAGGTCTGGTGGGTTTTTATCTTGCTCCTTCATCTTCTGTGTGTTTCTCTTTTTTCTCATTTTGCTTAACTTACTGTGTTTGGCGTCACCTTTTCGCAGGCTGCAGGTTCGTAGTTCCGTTGCTTTTGGTGTCTGTCCCCAGTGGCTAAGGTTGGTTCAGTGGGTTGTGTAGGCTTCCTGGTGGAGGGGAGTACTGCCTGTGTTCTGGTGGATGAGGCTGGATCTTGTCTTTCTCGTGGGCAGGTCCACATCTGGTGGTGTGGTTTGGGATGTCTGTGGCGTTATTATGATTTTAGGCTGCCTCTCTGTTAATGGATAGGGCTGTTTCCTGTCTTGCTAGTTGTTTGGCATAGGGTGTCCAGCACTGTAGCTTGCTGGTCGTTGAGTGGAGCTGGGTCTTGGCATTGTCATGGAGATCTCTGGAAGATTTTCACCATTTGATATTACGTGGACGTGGGAGATCTCTTGTGGACCAGTGTCCGGAACTTGGCTCTCCCACCTCAGCGGCACAGCCCTGACACCTGGCTGGAGCACCAAGAACTTGTCATCCACATGGCTCAGAAAAAACGGGAGAAAAGAAAGAAAGAAAGAAACAAGAAGATAAAATAAAGTAAAATAAAATAAAGTTATTACAATAAAAATAATTATTAAAAAAATTTTTAATAAAAAAATTTAAATAAAAATGAAAGAGGAGAGCAACCAATCCAGATAACAAATCCACCAATGATAACAAGTGCTAAAAACTATACTAAAAAAAACAAAAACAAAAAACGGACAGAATGAACCCTCGGACAAGTGGTAAAAGCAAAGCTATACAGAAGTATACACACTCCCAAAAAGAGAAAAAGGGAAAAAAAAAAAAAAAATATATATATATATATATATATATCTTTTTCCCCCAAAGTCCACCTCCGCAATTTGGGATGATTCGTTGTCTATTCAGGTATTCCACAGATGCAGGTACATCAAGTTGATTGTGGAGATTTAATCCGCTGCTCCTGAGGCTGCTGGGAGAGATTTCCCTTTCTCTTCTTTGTTCGCACAGCTCTCGGGGCTCAGCTTTGGATTTGGCCCCGCCTCTGCGTGTAGGTCCCCTGAGGGCGTCTGTTCTTCGCTCAGACAGGACCGGGTTAAAGGAGCAGCTGCTTCGGGGACTGGCTCACTCAGACCAGGGGGAGGGACGGGTACGGGTGCGGGGTGAGCCCGCGGAGGCAGAGGCCGACATGACGTTGCAGCAGCCTGAGGCGCGCCGTGCGTTCTCCCGGGTAAGTTGTCCCTGGATCCCGGGACCCTGGCAGTGGCGGGCTGCACAGGCTCCCGGGAGGGGGGGCTGTGGACAGTGACCTGTGCTCGCACACAGGCTTCTTGGTGGCGGCAGCAGCAGCCTTAGCGTCTCATGCCCGTCTCTGGGGTCCGCGCTGTTAGCCGCGGCTCGCGCCCGTCTCTGGAGCTCCTTTAAGCAGCGTTCTTAATCCCCTCTCCTTGTGCAGCAGGTACGTGGGGGGTTTCTTGCCTTTTGGGAGGTCTGAGGTCTTCCGCCAGCGTTCAGTAGGTGTCCTGTAGGAGTTGTTCCACGTGTAGATGTATTTCTGGTGTATCTGTGGGGAGGAAGGTGATCTCTGCGTCTTACTCTTCTGCCATCTTGAAGTTCCCTCTCATACCAAGTTTTCTATAATTCTTTTAAAATTTCTCTTGTTATATGTGGACTTTTGAAGGACTGCCCCTGTTTTAATTCAAAATTTATATTCTTTTCAAGACTGTGTTTCTAAAGCCATAATAATGGAATGTGTCTAAACCTGTTTGGGTAGTTTGATTGCCTTTGTCTGATCTGTATCTTTGACTAAATAACAGTGGTTTTCAAAGTGGTTCCCAAACCAACAATATCAACACCACCTGTTACCTTGTTATAAGTTCAGAATTTCTGGTCTCACCCTGACTTGTGAAATGAGGATCCACCTTTTTAACAAGGTCCTCAGTTTGATTATACATTAAAGTTTGAGATGCACTGCTGCTGCTATAGCACTACTCACCTATACCTGCAGAGCTCCTTGATTTTGGGTAGAGTTGATCATGTTTTCTCCTGGCACCACAACGATGGCGTGTGACCCAGCCTTGGCCAATCAGAGCACCACAGTTGTAAGAACTCCTTGCTTGATTCAGAGATGCTTAGGCCACCCAGCCCATGCAAATCAGTATCTCCCAGGAAACCTTTGCCAGGGCTCTCAAAAGCAGCTCTCTTTGTGTTAAGGTCGCTCAGCTTTCAAAATTAAGTTCCATAATCCTGATGGCCAACATTTCATTATAAAGGGAGAGCCCACCTAAGAATGAAGCCAACACACAAGAAATTAAAGGCAAGAGATGGGGAAGGAGCAATGGGCTAGACAAAAGAGAAAGAGGAGAAGGGAAGAGGGAAGTGAAAGAAAGAAAGGGGAAGATAGCAGAAGGGAAGAAGGAAGAGGGAAGAAAGAGGGAAGAAATATTTATCATTAAGCTCCCGAAACATCTGTGCCTTAAGCCAGCATCACCTATGGGATTTCTCAATTACATAAGTCATTAAATTCCATTTCTTAAGTTAAAGTTGGCTTTCTGACACTTGCAAAGGAAAGTGTCCTAATTGTACAGATGATAAAAGTGTTTCTATGAGGAATTTAGTTACTAAACTACCAGTCAGCAGTCTCATAGTGTGCCTTCCATTTAGAAACATGCTTTAAAATGCTCAGCCTCATCCTAATTTACTCTCTAATGTATTCAACAAAGCAAGATCATGTTTTACATTCTTGAATCTCAAAACATGTGCTTTATCTTGAATAATTAAAAATGTGGTTCCTTGTGACCTTGCTCTAATGGCTGCCTTGGTAAGGATTGACAAAAATGCCAGGGATTAGTGTTTTCACTTGGTTATTAAAAATATTTAGCCTGGGGCTTCCCTGGTGGCGCAGTGGTTGAGAGTCCGCCTGCCGATGCAGGGGACGCGGGTTCGTGCCCCGGTCTGGGAAGATCCCACATGCCGCGCAGCGGCTGGGCCCGTGAGCCATGGCCGCTGAGCCTGCGCGTCCGGAGCCTGTGCTCCACAACGGGAGAGGCCACAGCAGTGAGAGACCCGCGTACTGCCAAAAAAAAAAAAAAATAAAAAAAATAATAATAAATTCTTTAGCCTGAACTACTTCTTATTATCTTCATGATTTTTAATCCTCTTAGCACTTTCTGAAAACCTGTTTCATGATATTGACATATGGCAAGTAAATAGATTTAAAGAAGCAGATGGAAAAAACAAATCTCCCTTTCCTTCCCACACTTCCTATTCCTTGCTTTCTCCTGACTCACTTCCCATCTTTCTTCACTCCTCATCCTTCCTTTCTTTCTTTTTACTTTTATTCCTAGGCCACATAGTGGGCATCCTCAAATACCAAATTCTATTTTTTAATCAAATTATAATTAAACAGTTTTTCATTTTTCCTGCACTATGAAATTCTAGTTATCAAATTGTCCAATGGATGTTATTACATGTCCTCTCCATGAGAATGTTCAAATAGACCAAACATTGCAAAGGAGAGATTAGTGTTAATTCAATACATTAACATTATTCAACTAATGTATTAATTTGGAACTTAAGCTGTAGATTCTTGTTTAATTTTTACATAACATTTTCACAAAAATTGATTCATCACAAAATAGAAAGTTTCAATGTGCCACAGATATATATATATATATATATATATAAAATAATAAAACACATATATATTTTCCATAATAAAATACATATATATTACTATAGTAAGCCAAACTTTTGAGTGTTGAGCGAGGCTAACAGCAGTATTAGTTCCAGAACCTAAAAAGAGAAGGTCTCCTTGCCTACATCCTATAAACCCATTTGAAGTTAGAAATACATTCTGGAGAGGAACAACAAGTGCTATTTTTCATTTAGTTAGTCAAGAAGAATTTTTTGAACACTTGTAATGTTTTTAGGTCCTGTGGTTAGAGCTAGGGACAGCAGATGGTTAAGTCATTGTTCTTTCTTCTAAAACAATGTAATATGTTAGGGGAACTGTTGGGGGTTGGAGAAGTCTGGGAGGAGGGGACCTTATAAATCTTTCTGGGGATTTGTATCAAAATATCCAGAAGCTTGGATTTTCTCCTTTCTCACCTCAATCTAAGGAAGTATCAAAATTTGGAGTGGTCTTCCTGAAAAAGTTTTCCAAGACCTGGGTCCTTCCAGTATACTCCAAACTTGCCAGGATCCTCACCCACTTGTAACCAATTGATGGTGTTTCCAAGGTGTTCTGGGAGCAGAGAAGAAGGGACGATTCGTTCTGTGCAGAGTGGAGTTGGAGAACTCAGGGGAATTTCTAAATTCTATTATGATTATTACTCTTGTATTTGAAGTGGGCCTTGAAGGATTAGAACAATAAAAACAGGTGGAGAAGTAAAGGAAAGAGCATTTCCGCCTATGGAAATAGAGACATAATGGTTATTAAACTTTTTAAAGCTTTTGTCATTTGCCATGCACACTCTTCAGGTCATAGACAAGAAGATAAAGGACAGAGATTCCACGATTCTCCTATGGTTTCATAGGAAATGAAACATAGGGCTGGTATGTGAAGTCCAACTTTCCCGTCCAAAAAGTGTGCTCTAAACCGCCGCACTTGGCTTCATAAAGGTTTAAAAAACATAAAGTTCAGTGCATCAGGGTTGATTTTTGCTCTTTCACAGCTTACTATCTAAATTAAAGCACTTTCCTCAAACATCTATTTCTTTTCTATGCCATATTTCTTCCTCATAATGAGTTCTCTGTGTGTATGTGTGTGTGTATGACCTTGTGTGTGTACTCACAAATGTATACATGTATGTTTGTGTGTATTGTGGATAGGATCTCCACAACCTGGGTGTCGACCCTCTAGTTGCTTCTGTCTGGATGTATTCTATTACCAGGCAGATGGTGTGTTCTTGACAAGGTACATGCTATGGGCTAGGGCATGGACAGATGTTTAGCAGTTTATCGAACTGTGGATGAATGAACACCAATGAAATGATCGTTCAGAATGAAAATTTCTTTCCAAAGAAAGAAAGTCGGGTGGTTTGGTTTTTTAAAACCGATTTTGATATGCAGTATCTACTTTGTAGAGAAAATAAACATCTGTTCTCAAAATGTGTTTTCACATGTGAAAGTCATGCCAAGGAATCTTCCTTTGCTCTCATTCTTCATAAGCCACTTTATTCAGTCCCAAATTCATTATCAAAATCCTCTGACATTTTGTTAGCCATCTCTCAATTTTATTGCATGCAAACTTGAAAGGACAGAGGAAATTTCAAATATGAATAGAAAAAGGGTATGTGCTGGTTAAAGTATGCCAGACACCTTATCTAGCCCTCTTTGGAATTTCCACCTCACTGCTCACTGAGACTTGGAAAGAGGCAGGTTTCACCCAGCTCGAAAATTCCACACTCTGCCTTGATCGCCCACCCTGCTCGCTCTCCGTCAGAGATGGCTCTAAACGCAATGAGATATGATTTAAAGGAATGAGCAGTGATATTTTAAAGGATTTTTTTAAAGACTGAAAATAATCTGTAAATTTACTGTAGCCAAATATTACATTCAGCTCATTCAAAAATAATTCAAGTTGTTGAATAATTCATAAAAATAATTCATACCATAATATATGCTAAGGTCAAGGAGATACATGAGAAATCCTCAGTAAATGTTAGTTATGTAAAGTGAAGTTATTTGTACAGCTTTCATTTATTTGCACTTCCATTCCCACGATGAAAACATTTGATATCATAAGTAAGTTTAACATTTCCATTTTGATTAGGTTTTCTTTGAGGGGCAGGGCCATCTTGTATTTTCACTTCCTGCTTGGTTATTATATTATCTTTATAGAACTCACATGAGAAAAAGGATTGTTTTGCCTAAATTGACTTTAAAAAGGTATTTTATGCTGCTTTCCCATACAAATATGGTTAAAGGCTAGGCTATTTCCAGGAAAAAGGCAAGGAAACATATAGCCTCAAATCCCAGTTGAGAGAAAAACCCTGTTTCAGTGGAAGTAGTTCGTTAGTATTCCCCATAAATATTATCACTAAGCGAGATTAGATCTGTTAAGTTATGCATTTTAAAAATTCTACATGTGCTTCTTTTTCCATTTAAAATTCTGGCATGTGCTGTTTTTCCATTTGCTTCCACAGGATACTTTCCCTTTGGAAGTAGATTTGTGGTCAGTGAGTATCTTTTCTGTTTATAGAATTCTGCTTTCTCATGTAAATGGCTTGCACTAATGAAAAGCAAGGCAGTTCTACTTCTATGCAGTAGAGAAATGTGAGAAATTTTCTAGGGACAAAACAGAGAGAGGAGAGGCAGAATAGGGCATAAATAAATAGAAATTCTTTCTATTTATTTATTTATTTTTAAATGTATTTTTCTTTGAAGTATAGTTGATTTACAACATTGTGTAGTTTCTGGAGTACAGTAAAGTGATTCATTTATATATATATATATATATATTCTTTTTCATATTCTTTTCCATTATGGCTTATTACAGTGTATTGAATATAGTTCCCTATGCTCTACAGTAGGACCTTATTGTTTATCTATTCTATATATAATAGTTTGCATCTGTTAATCCAAAACTCTCAATCCATTCCCCCCCACACACCCCTTCTCCCTTGATAACCATAAGTCTGTTCTAAATAGACATTTCTCCAAAGAAGACATGCATA
Source organism: Stenella coeruleoalba (assembly GCF_951394435.1). Taxonomy (NCBI): domain Eukaryota; kingdom Metazoa; phylum Chordata; class Mammalia; order Artiodactyla; family Delphinidae; genus Stenella; species Stenella coeruleoalba. Next base: position 14,758,826 of record NC_137158.1, on the reverse strand, counting down.
TGGCCAAGAGGCACATGAAAGGATGCTCAACATCACTAATGATTAGAGAAATGCAAATCAAAACTACAGTGAGGTATCACCTCACACCAGTCAGAATGGCCATCATTAAAAAGTCCACAAATAACAAATGCTGGAGAGGGTGTGGAGAAAAGGGAACCCTCCTACACTGCTGATGGGAATGTAAATTGGTGTAGCCACTATGGAGAACAGTGTGGAGGTTCCTCAAAAAACTAAAAGTAGAACTACTATATGATCCAGCAATCCCACTCCTGGGCATATATCTGGAGAAAAACATGATTTGAAAGGATACATGCACCTCAGTGTTCATTGCAGCACAGTTTACAATAGCCAAGACATGGAAGAGACCTAAATGTTGGCAAGTTGATGCTCATAATTTTTCATTTATTCCTGACATGATCATTTCATTGGTTTTGAGAGCTGTGGTGTTATCAGTTATTCCAACAATTTGGCCAGAGTCCTCTTAGTAGATAAAATCCTCTAGAGTCCTGTTCACCCTGCCTTTTGTTCATATGTTGCTATGTTCCTTGTTATTTAATCAAACTATTTTCTCAAGGCATTGAGCATTTATATATGCAGAAATAAATATAAGCATTATTAGACCTAGTCCCTACATGTATTTGTTCGTTCTTATGACTTATGCCATTTTAAATTGAATTCTTTTTCAGTCATAAAACTGAAGACTTACTTTAGTAAAACATCAATAAATAACACAAATACAGAAGAAGAGAGGTTAAAGGGGAAAATAGGGATTGCAGAAAATGCTTTCTCAGTTTTTATTCAAAATAGACTTTTTATTTTAGAATACTTTTAGATTTACCGGAAGCTTGTGAAGAGAGTACAGGGGGTTCCCATATACCCTACACCTGGGTTTCTCTGTTGTTAACATCTCATATTACTGTAGTGAGTTATTTGTCACAACTAATGAACTGATATCATTACATTATTATTAACTAGAGTCCACACATTTTTTCAGATTTCCTTTTTCTATTCCAGGATCCCATTCAGGCTACCACATTACATTTAATTGTGATGTCTCCACACCTCCTTTTGGCTGTGCTAAGTTTCTCACTTTTCCTCTCAGAATTGGACTGCGGTGATGGGTTTTGGGGAGGTGTATGGTCAGGCCACTCAAGATGGCTGTTCTCTTGCTCTCTGTACATCCTCTGCCCAACCAGTGCCTGCTTCACCTACACCCTATGCACAAGACTGACCTACCCCCACGTCCCAGCTGGTGGTATTTTTATCAAAGGGGCTGTGAAGGGCGTGCCGCTCAACTGGTTTCCCTGGTAACTGATGAGCCCACCTGACATAAATTCCCCTATAAACTTCACTTCCTCCCCTGAGTGAAGCCTGCTGCCATGTCCTGTCCGCTGTCCGCTGCACACGGTGGGGTGTTGCTCTAGGACCTTGCTTCAGACAGGTAAGCTCCCCCATGCATTAAACCACTGAGGTCTCTGTCGCTGACTCAGCTTTTTCTTTGGTCTTGAAGCTGGGTAAGCACAGGCCTTGTAGGCCTTCGGGGTGCAGCCCAACAATTGGCAGAGAAGCCAGGAGACCAAGGAAACTCCCGTGAGCACGGAAATGTTGGGAAATACAGGACGGGGAATGGAAAGTTGCAGAGGCTGTCCACTAACACAGGGGACCCAAAAATTCCAGGGGTAATCCCAGAAGTTTCAGGGGCAATGCCGGGGTGGCTGTCCACTAAAATATGGGGCCCAAAAGTTCCAGGGGTGATCCTGAAAGTTGCGGGGGAAATCCTGGGGTGACTGTCCACTGGTATGTGCGGCCTTGTGGTGGCTCTCCTTGATGAATGGGGGCTGCCAAGAGATCTGGAGATCAATGGCCTTAATGGCTCAGGTATTGAATCCAAGTGAGACGTTTGTAACTGGTTAAGCTAGCTTTCTATTTATAGAAGGAATTGGTATTCCTCTTGTGCCTTTGAGATGTAAATGATCTACCTGGGTTCTTTGGAACTTTAATCTTAAGTGGAAAGGAGAAAAAAGAGCTTTTAGGTAAACTCTATAGAAATAATTATGCTTTGGGAATGTCTGTCTAAATTAGTCTCTCTAGATTTTGGTAACTTGAAACTAAGCTAAGTTAAATAAAGAAAATTCATTAACTCAGGAATCTCAATACTTTGGGAACGTCTAGAAGAGAAAAACCCACCAAGGCTGAGCCTGATAGCAGGCCTTTGGCATTTCCTTCCTGGCCTTGAGAGGCCTTTTGGGAATTCAGTCTGAGACTCCTGAGGAGTTCCCCCTCAGCCAGTTTGGAGGAGCCTATGCGGTCGACAAGACTTATATTGCAAACAAATTAGTTTTGATGTGGCTGTGTTTGGTGGAGATGAGGGTAATTTTAGCACAATATTATGTTTCAGTGGATGTTAAATTCTAGTTCTGTTAATTGAGGTCTGCATTTATGAAAGTTATTGTGTTAGCCATACTTTTGCCCTGATGCTCTGGATGGAAAGAAAATTATCTAGTGACATCGTCACAGAGTATAGCTGATAGGGAAACCACTGTCCTAAACTGCCGGCCCTGGCCAGGCCCAATAGTAGCCACTTGCATGAGTTAACTCACAACAGGTGGTCCTCATAAGGAATGTGGAACTAACAAGCTACCACCAACTGGAAGAATTGGGGAAAGGTTAAAAGGAGAGAGGAGACGCCAGTCCATATGTCCTACCAACATCCCAGAATCCTCCTCTCTGGAATCCATCTTGGCTGAGTGATGCGTATGCCACCAGGAAGGACCCTGAGTCACAATGATTGTGCAGAGACAACCTGGAAACTAACCCAATTCTCATAAAACCTGAGACTGCGAGCCATGTAGCAGAGTAGTTCTCCTGGGTTCCCTTACCCCCCTGCTCTCCACCCAGGTGCCCCTTCCCAATAAGGTCTCTTGCTTCGTCAGCACGTGTGTCTCCTTGGACAATTCATTTCCGAATGTTAGACAAGAGCTCACTCTCGGACCCTGGAAGGGGTCACCTTTCCTGCAGTATAACTACTCATGAAATGTGACACTGCTTGCTTTAAGTCTGCTGCTAAAAACAGATGTACAATGCTTGTGTGACAGTTGGGTATAAGGGATAAAATGTATAGCCTATAAAGTGTTTCCCCATTAACGTACCTTGAGCCTGTTCAGGAGATCTGATACGTTTTCCCCCACCGTGAATGACTAGGCAAATATAAAGGAGGCCTAGCACCAAGGGACATGATCTGAACCTGGTGTAGGAGCCAGCACCCCAGCATTGAGGGATGGATATTTTGATCATCAATACTTTCTATTGAAAGTTTTACAGTCAAAAAGGGAAATGATGGAAAAATCTGTACACATTGAGGTATGGGGAAGTCATTCTGGCTTATATTCAATACATGGTTTAACTTCAATTTTACTGACCAGAGCAGCCTGTTTTGTGGTCGTTCAGACAGGCGTTGTGCATCTGCTTTGGCCATTGAGGAGGAGAATGCATTTGAAAGTCAAAATGGAGTCACTGTGGTTCAGACATGCAAGGTAAAACTAGGTGGCCATTGTATACATGGTTTTGGACATGTTATTGTATTACTGAAAACCTAAGTTTTCTGAACTGTATTGCAAACCAGGACAAAAACCACAGGCGGGGGCTCCCCTGGTGGCGCAGTGGTTGAGAGTCAGCCTGCCGATGCAGGGGACGCGGGTTCGTGCCCCGGTCCGGGAAGATCCCACATGCCGCGGAGTGGCTGGGCCCATGAGCCATGGCCGCTGAGCCTGCGCGTCCGGAGCCTGTGCTCCACAACGGGAGAGGCCACAGCAGTGAGAGACCCGCGTACTGCCAAAAAAAAAAAAAAAAAAAACCCATAGGCCGCTGTGGCATTATCTCTGAATGCAGTTACTGCTTGTATTTTGCTTAACTGTCATGATCTCCCCTGTGCTGGACCTGTTAGATGTCCCACATTTCATCCCTAGCCCAAGAGGAGGAAATCTATTTGAAAACTGAGCAGCAACAGTGGCCTCACTGCAAAATGAGTCGAATTGCTGGGCCTACAGCCAGATACCATTGTCATCCTCTGGACTTCCATGAAAAATTGACCTGGCTACTGTGACTATGTGGGGACTACTGACCATGGGGGACAAAGACTCACCGTCTTCCTGGCCCACATGTCAATATATCAGAAGGACCCCCGTTGGTAAACATGACTGTACAGCTGACGGCCCATGAGCCCCTTGGGCTATGCTATGTGGGTGGTATAGGCTGGCTTCTGGACACACAGGTCCAACTAGTGGGATTAACTGTGCTTTGTTTGGAAAGACCTACCAGGTCCACCTCTGATGGCACTCAACATGGGGTGGCAGACCTATGCTGTGACTGCTGACTCCTGGCTAGGCCACCAGAATGTTCCTTTTAAAGCTGGGCCTTCCCCTCCCCATGCAGGTGGCTCTGGGTTTGTGAAAACCGGGGGTGGCCTTGCCTTCCTTATAACTGGACGGGACACTGCTGCTGTTGACTCCCTTTCCTTTGACCCGGTAAGCACTTGGCTCCAAAACTCGCCCACATCCTGGCAAACGACTGTTCTGAGCGTACTAGGTATCTTACTGTTGATGCTCTCTGGCTGCTGCTGTCTGTAGTGTATTTGTGGTGTCTGGTTGCAGTGCCCCTACAAAACTGACCCCAGGGATATTGTGGAAGAGGGGTGGGCCAAGATCATTAGGGTCGGTCGTGCAGGGTGTGTGAGGGTGGAGTTCATGGTCAGGCCCCACAAGGTGGCTGTTCTCTTTTCTTTTTTCTTTTTTTTTTTTTTTTGCGGTACGCGGGCCTCTCACTGTTGTGGCCTCTCCCGTTGTGGAGCACAGGCTCCGGACGCGCAGGCTCAGCGGCCATGGCTCACGGGCCCAGCCGCTCCACGGCATGTGGGATCTTCCCGGACCGGGGCACGAACCCGTGTACCCTACATCGGCAGGCGGACTCTCAACCACTGCGCCACCAGAGAAGCCCAAGATGGCTGTTCTCTTGCTCTCTGTACACCCCCTGCCCGACCAATGCCTGCTTCACTGATACCCTAGGCACATGACTGACCTTCCTACCCACTTGTCCCAGGCCCCAGCTGGTGATTGTTCTAATCCAAGGGGCTGGTGAGGGTGTGCCCCTCTACTGGTTTCCCTGGTAACTAATGAGCCCACCTGACATCAATTCCCCTATAACTGGTAATTTCTCCTTCCCCTCCAGAACCAAGACTGTCACCTTGTCTTGCTTGCCTTCCGGTAAGAAAACCACAGAGTTAAAGGACCATTCTCATCACAGCATATTAAGGTAATATCCTATCAATATGACTATCACTCTTGATGTTAACCTTGAACTCCTGGCTGAGGTAGTATTTGTCATGTTTCTCCATTGTTACATACTCTTTTTTCCCCCTTTTCCACACTATACTCTTTGGAAGGAAGTGACTATATGCAGCTCACACTAAGGAATGGGGAATTTTGTTCCACCTCCGTGAATGGTATTATATAAATTATTGGAATTCCTGTGGATGGGAGATGTATCTGTTCTACTGATTTATTTATTCGATCACTCGTGTATATCAATGTGGGCTCATGGATATTTATTTTACATTTTGGACTATTATCCAATTCAAGTTTATTTGTTGTTCAGGTGTTCCAGCTTTGGCCATTGGGAGCTCTTTCAGTTAATTCCTGTATCCCTTTGACATAACATCATTGAGGGTTTTTGGCTTGTTTGACTGGTTTTGTTTTTTAGGGTTTTTTTAGCACTACAAGATGCTCCAAGTGTATCTTATGTATCCACTGACCCAGTCCTCCAGGAGGTCATTTCTCTAAGGGTCCCTACTTCCTTTTACTGAGAATTGTATTAGAATCCAAGATCTGTGTCCCAGTTGTGCTCATTGCGACTGGAGTGTCAGTACCACTAGGCCCTCTCAGCTGACAGAGCAAGGAAATATATATGTGTGTGTAGTGATACTGTATACACGCATATCTATAAGTATTTATATTAAGCTAAACATGCGTTCATGCTAACACGCTCAACTCTAATCTCTTACCACGTGGGTCATTCTAGACTCCTCCCCTTGCTTGTCCGTAACTCCCCCTCCAACAGTAAGAAACCTGGCCCCTAACATCTGCCATCCTTTATACTCTCTTGATGACTGTAACTTCTTAATAAGTCTTGAAATCAGAGAATGCGTTGTGGTTCTTCAATATTTTGTTGAGCCTTCTAGATCCTTTGCCTTTCCATATAAATGTTAGACACTATGCTGATATCAGATTTTGATAGTGATTGGATTGAATAAACAGATTAATTTGGGAAGAAGTTTCATCATAAGACTATTGAGTCTTTCAGTGCAGGAACATGGAATATCTCTCCATTTATTTAGATATTTGATTTCTTCCATCAATATTTTAGATTTCTGCATATAATTTTGTACATGCTGTTACATTTACACCTAAGTACTTCATTTTTGGTGCTATTGTAAATATTTTTTAATTTCAAATTTCAATTATTCATTGCTGGTATACAGGAAAGCAACTGAGTTTTGTATTGATGTGTATGTTGTGATCTTGCTATATTTGCTTATTAGTTCCAGGAGTGTTTTTCTGCAGATTCAGTGGAGATTTCTGTACAGTCATGTCATCATCAAAGAGTTTTATTTCTTCCTTTCCAATCTTTTCTTGCTTTATTGCACTAGCTAGAACTTTCAGTATGATGCCGAACAGAAGTGGTAAGAGAATCTCTGCCTTTTTCCCAGTCTAGTGGGGAAGTATCCAGTCTCCTATCATGAGCTACCATGTTAGGTGTAGGTTTTGTGTAGACATCCTTTATCAAGTTGAGGAAGTTCCCCTCTATTCCAGAGTATTGAGAATTTTTATCATGAATGGATGTTGGATTGTGTCAAATGCTTTTCAGCATCTTCTTTTTCTTCTTTTGCCCACTTATGTGTTGGCTTACACAGGTAGATTTTTCAAATGTTATGCTAGCTTTAGATACCTGGAATAAATCCCACGTGTTCCTAGTGTATAATTCTTTTAATACATTGTTAGATTCTATTTACTGATGTTTTGTTGAAGTTTTTGCATCTATGTTCATGGAAGATACTGATCTGCTTTTTTTCTTTCCTTGTAATATTATCTGCTTTACATGTTAAGGTAATTCTGTTTTCAGAGAATAAATTAGGAAGTATTCCCTCTGCTTGTATCTTTTTGGAGGAGATTACAGAGAATAGGTATTGTTTCTTCCTTAAATACTTGGTGGAATCATCAGTGAAAACATCTGGGTCTGGTAATTATTTTTAGAAGGTTTTAAAATATTATTTCAATTTTAATAAGCATAGAGTTATTCAGGTTATCTATTTCTCTTTGTATGAATTTTAGTAGTTTGTATCTTTCAAGGAACTGGTTCATTTTTTCTACATTATCAAATTTGTACAAATAGAGATTTTTGTAGTATTTCCTTATTATCATTAGTGTTGTTCCCTTTTTCATTTCTGGTATTGGTAATTTCTGTCTTCTCTCATTTTTTTCTTGGTTGGCTTGATTAGAAGTTTATCAACTTTGTTGATTTTTTCAAAGAACCATATTTTTAAAAGCAATGTTCTCTGTTGGTTTCCTTTTTTCAATTTCATTGATTTCTGCTCTAATTTGCATTACTTCTTGCTTTTTCCTGCTACCTAAAGCTTAAATTGCTATTCTTTCTCTAATTTTCTAAAGTGAAATCTAGGTTGTTCGTTTCAGATCTTTCTTATTTTCTAATATAAGCATTTAATGCTATAAACTTCCTTCTATACACTACTTTTGCTGCATCTCTCTAATGTTCATGTTGTGTTTTCATTTATATTTGGTTCAAAATATTTTAAAAATTTGGGGGGGGACTTCATTTTTGACTCATAGGCTCTTTAGAAGTATGTTATTAAATTTCCAAATATTTGTGGATTTTCTAGCTCTCTCTCTATAATTTATTTCCTCTGTGGTTTGAGAACATGCTTTGTTATGTTCTTTCAAATTTGCTAAGATGTGTTTTAATGGCCTGGAATTTGGTATATTTTGGATAATATTGCATGTAATCTTGAGAAAAATGTATATTCTGTTATTGAATGAAGTACTCCGTACATGTCAATTAGATCAAGTTGATTGATAATGCTGTTTAAGTCATCTGTATCCTTAGTGATTTGCTGCCTCCTTGATCTATCAAATAGTGAAAGGGGTGTTGAAATCGCCATTGAGAATGGATTTGTCTATTTCCCCATTTAGTTCTATCAGTTTTTGCCTCGTGTGTGTTCATGCTCTTGTGTTAGGTGCATACACAATTAGGGTTACTATGTCTTCTTAGAGAATTGTCTCTTTATCATCCTGTAATGCTTCTATTTATCTCTGAGTCTTTTCCTTGTCCTGAAGTCCTTTTTGTCTGAAATCAATACTGCTTTCTTTTTGTTAGTATTAGTATGATGTAGCTTTTTCTATTCCCTTACTCTTAAACTATTAAAATATTTGTATTTTAAGTAGGCTTAACCTAAATGTGAAAAGAATTTGAAAAAGAATAGATACATGTATATCTATACCTGAATCACTTTGCTCTACACCGGAAACTAACACAACATTGTTAATCAACTATACTCCAGTATAAAATAAAAATTAAAAAATAATAAAGTGGGCTTTTACAGACAACATGAACTGGGTCATTTTTACTTTTAAAACCACTCTAACAGGGATGAAGTGAGAGAGTAGCATTGACATATATACACTACCAAATGCAAAATAGATAGCCAGTGGGAAGCAGCTGCATAGCACAGGGAGATCAGCTTGGTGCTTTGTGACCACTTAGAGGGGTGGGATAGGGAGGGTGGGAGGGAGACGCAAGAGGGAAGGGATATGGGGATATATGTATGCATATAGCTGATTCACTTGGTTATACAGCAGAAACTAACACAACATTGTAAAGCAATTATACTCCAATAGAGATGTAAAAAAACCCACCAAAACCACTAACAACCTCTGTTTTTCAATTGGTTTATTTAGACTATGCACATTTTATGTGAATTTTAATTGGATTAATACCTACCATATTTGAAATTCTTTTTTATTCATTGCATTTATTTTCCCCCTTTCTCTCTGACTTCTCTAGTTTTAATTGATCAATTTATATCATTCTATCTCCTATCTTAGCATATTGATTATATTAAAAATTCACTGATTGCCCTGCAATTTACAATTTACATTTTTATCTACTTTAAGTCCAATTTCCAGTAATACTATGCTCAAAACAAGTATACTCCAATAAAATTTAATTTTAAAAAAGCAACTATACTCCAATAAAAATTAATTTAAAAAAACAAACAAAAACAAACAATACTTTACTCTTACCAAGTAGTTTAGGTACTTATAAAAAATTATTCTTAGTTTCTCCCTGCTTCCCCTGTGACATTGATATCACTCATTTCACTCATTTATAATCACCTAATACATTGTTATTATTATTCTTAAAAGTATCTTTTAGATCAAATAAGAATTAGAAAAAAAAGATTTTATTTTACCTTTATATGTTCCTTCTTCAGTGCTTTCCTTTCTTTATGTAGATCCAAGTTTCTGACCTTTATCATTTTCCTTCTCTCTGAAGAAATTCTCTTAATATTTCCTGAAGAGTAGGTTGGCTGGTGATGAATTCCAGTTTTGTGGTTTTTTGTAAATTTTTAATTCACTTTCAGAGGATAATTTTGATAGATACAGAATTTTAGGTTTGGGGTTTTTTTTTGTTTTTTTTTTCAATGCTAACTCACTCTTTTCTTGATTTCCTGTTCTCTGATGAGAGGTCCACTATAATTCTTATCCTTGTTCCTCTTAAGTAAATGTTTTTCCCCCCTTTTCTTTTTATGATTTTTCTTCTTCTTTTTTAATTTCCTGTGGTTGGAATATGACATACCTAAATGTAATGATCAGAGCTGAAGGAAGGAATATAGAGTCTCTCATTTGAAGAGTAGGTCATCTGTAGAATAAATACTTGAGGAGAGATGGATTTATGGAAACTACATTGTACAATTCTTGCGGGTGTCACTCATGCGAAATGCTATAGGATTGATGTGTCCTGGACTTGTGGCAAATCTGGGGAGATATGACTCTTTTTCCCCAGAAATAGGAGTGAGGAAGAAAAGCAAAGAGAGTGGAAAGATCGTGAGCTGTCTAGTAGGATAGGCTCCCATTGAATCTCAGCCTGATTCTTCTATGTGTGTATCCTTGGGAGAGTTATTTCACCTCTGAAAACTGTGTCTCATTGTCTGGAAGATAATACTCAATACCCATGTTTATTTTGAAGATCATAATACCATATAGACATACTGGAAATAAAGCAGCTGACACATAGTATTGATTAAAAAATTAGGTTTCTCTCCCCCCTGCCTCTTCATTCAATTCTTCCTCTTTCTCTCCTTCTTCCTCTTCATCTTTTCCCTCTCCTCCTCCTTCCCCCTCCCCCTTTTTTCCTCTTCCTGCTCCTTCTTTTCCTTATCCTCCTGTTCTTTCTTCTCCTGTAACCTAAAGCACTGAATCTTCTTATCTGGGCTTTTGTTTTTGTTTTTGTTTTTGTTTTTTTGCGGTACGTGGGCCTCTCACTGTTGTGGCCTCTCCCGCTGCGGAGCACAGGCTCCGGACGCGCAGGCTCAGCAGCCATGGCTCACGGGCACAGCCGCTCCGTGGCATATGGGATCTTCCCGGACCGGGGCACGAACCCACGTCCCTTGCATCGGCAGGCGGACTCTCAACCACTGCGCCACCAGGGAAGCCCCAATCTTATCTGGGTTTTAACCAGAGAGATATTGTGTAGAATAGAAAGAGATCCCATGTGGCCAGACTATGCAGTTACCATATAAGGGATAGGTAGGGTAAAAGCAAAGGAAAGAAATTAGCCAGATATTTACAACTTGTGCCTGGATTGGAGGGCGGGAGTGTAGTTGTCTCAAGGCAGCGGGTGGATTGGAACAGGCTTGGCAAATAATCTGACAAGGCATAAATAGATTTTTGAAGTTTGTCAACATGTCTGGGATTACACTCTTTAGATCTTACTGACTTATTGTTATTCACTCTGGGAGTTCCAGCTTGCTTCCAAAGAGAAGGGACACAGATTTGAGCCAAAGTGCTGGAAATGGGATCAGGGCAGCGTCCTTCTATGTCCCAGACAGGTGGTGTTGGCATTATAGTAAAAAATGATACAACTCTAAGAAGCAGGTGAATCTCAGGGTGGCAGAGTCAGAACTACTTAGTAACCTAAAGATTACTCTGTTTCTGGTAGGTTTAGGAGACTGTGTTTGGTTTTATAATGAGTGATCCCCTACGGGAAGCAGGAACATGACCTTGACTCCAAGTCTAAATTCTGGATCTGCAAATGGCACTTGTATCCTTCTGAAATCACAGATATGGAAAAAATTTGAGAGCTTCCTCTAGGGTTGAGACTTGCAAACAAACATCTTTAGAGAACGACGGGCATGTTTTCTTTGTCTCTAACGCACTTGCTCAATTCTTATTATGCTTTAATGATATCATTTTACAGAACATTTTTGTCTCACACTTGCTCTCAGCCTTACCTGTATATTAGCATACCCTGAGAGACTTTAAAAAAATACCAGTGCTTAAGCTGATTTAATTTTTCTGAGGCATTGGTAATTGTTTAAAATTAATTTTTATTGGAGTATAGTTGCTTTACAATGTCGTGTTAGTTTCTTGCTGTACAGCAAAGTGAATCAGTCATATGTACACATATATCCCCTCATTTTTAGATTTCCTTCCCATTTAGGTCACCACAGAGCATTGAGTAGAGTTCCCTGTGCTATACAGCAGGTTCTCATTAGTTATCTATTTTATTCATATTAGTGTATATATGTCAATCCCAATCTCTCAGTTCATCCCACTCCCCCTTTCCCCCTTGGTAACCATAAGGCAGTGGTAATTTTTTAAAGCTCCCAGTTGAATCAATATACACCTAGGGTTGTAAACTACTGCCTTACACACTTAGAAACGTTGGAATTTTAGCCCATTGTCTCTTGGTTTGCCCTTTTTGGCAATGAAGGACATCTGGCCTCTGGCATCCTAGAACAGTTCTCCAAATGTTTGAAGGTGAATCCACCCCTCAGGCACTTCCCTGAGCTAAATCAACCAGTGCCTTCACCTCACGTCTTAGAAGCCTTTCTATCCTTTTCATTATTTTTGTAAGTCTCATGAGGAATTCTTGCAACTTTAAATCTCTTGGAAGGCAAAAGACAAAAGTTTAGGAATAAAATAGGCTTTACTGTAATTATAGTGGTAAGATTTATTACCAATTCACACCATTATTCCCTGGTCAAAACATTCTTAGAGTGTATCAATAGTTTCTATTTTTGAAGTAGTTATTGTCTATTGGTGTCTGATATAATTCAGTTTTTCCCAAAACTTAGGTTAGAGATTTTCCTAGTATTTTGAAGCCTTCTGTTGAGAAGAGACGACTTATACATTTCATTAAATTTGGGGGGATAAGAGAAGGCACTGTTGAGCAATAACTCTCAAGGAAAGAGTCTATGGAAAGCCCATTTCTATCTTATTATAGCAGCGTTTAGGTGTACTGGATTCCTGCTTTAAATTCTGCCTGAAGCTTGTCAAATGGAAGTGAAAGCTAGGCGGGAAAAGTATCTTAAATTTCAACTATTGAGCAAAGAGTAAAATTTCCCCCAAAGCAATGAACCATTTAATTTCTACCAATGTCATCTGAGGGAAAAAATATCAATAGAAGAAACTTAGAAACCAGAATATGCACTCAGGCTTCAGAGACTCCAAAACTTCTGGTTCAGGGAAATCAGAAAAGAAATCTTCTCAATACAGCCTTGATTGAATTTTTGGCCTTAATTTACGAATTAAACTTAATTTGACAGAAGATTGGCAAGGACACATAGCTCTGTTGGGAACTCAAAATCTGCTCCAAAATCAGCGTAGCACTATGTAAACTGGACAAGCCCTGTACTATGAAAGGGTAAAGAGACTTATTCTAAAATAAAGAGTGGGTGATATTTTAAGATGCCACATAAATGCCAGTTAAAACTTACTATATGGTAGGTTTTAGGCAAGAGATCAAATAAGAATTCCTACCTACTTAGAAATAAATTTTGTTTATTTTTTAGATCAGCCCTAAAATCGAACGTTCAGAGACTGGGTGGTGAGACAAAGTAGATCGAAGAATCACAGTAATATTTTTCACAGTTAATTTTAAAATAACTAATTACAAAGAAATGCTACTGAGCACATAATAAGAAAACGTTTTAAATTAGTCCATATCTATTTCTGTCGAGGAAATTTTAGCTGGGCCCTTTGAGGCAGATTGAACTGGAAGAGGATTTTATTTAATGTGGGGTCTGGGTTGCATGGGGGAAGGCATACAAACTGATTTTTATGACCTATAAAATTAAGTTGTAAAAGTTACTGAGAGTATTGACTGAACAGATGGTATATATATTTTTTTCTTGCGATACGCACGCCTCCCACTCTTGTGGCCTCTCCCGTTGCGGAGCACAGGCTCCGGACGCGCAGGCTCAGCGGCCATGGCTCACGGGCCCAGCCGCTCCGTGGCATGTGGGATCTTCCCGGACCGGGGCATGAACCCGCGTCCCCTGCATCGGCAGGCGGACTCTCAACCACTGCGCCACCAGGGAAGCCCCGAACAGATAGTATTTTGAGGGTCATCTAAGATTAATTATCATGTCAGTAACCTGCCATTTGAATTAAAAAAAAAAGAATTGTTAATCTTAATATTGGCGATTAAAGAGTCAAAAAAGTATCATCTACCTAGAATGCTCTCCATTGTGTGATGTCAGACTGGTGCTGATGTCAAACCTACTGGTTTAGATTCCCTGGGATGAAAAGTTTCAGTAGACACTCAGGAAGTTATTCTTGGTCCTCTTCTCTGAGAACAGTCTCCCATCCGTAATGGTTGGTCCACAGGGACCATAGTTCTCTCACATCACCCTGATTGTCTGGCAACATCAGGTTGGCCCTGACTCCCCTTGGTTAGTCATATTACCTCAGGAATGTGAACCGAGGGACAGAGCCTGGGCCTTGGATGCTGAGTCCCCTTAATGGCAGTGCTCTAGGGAAAGACCCACAAACTCTTGATGCTACGAGCCCTAGATCCAGTTTCATCCTTTCTTAAGAGTTGCTTCTTCAATATTTAAAAAATTTTTCTTACCATAAATTTCCTTTTAATAGTGAAGATTTCTCATGCTGTATCTATTATTTAAAAAAAATTCTTTACTAAGTAAGCAATCATGACCTTAGAGCTTAGGCAAGGCTTCAAAGAGTCAGCTAGTTAGTTCAGCTCCTTCATTGCATATGAAGAAACTGACTTTAAGTTTTTGAGTTAATTCTAACATCTACAAGAAGTAGAGATGAGGGATGAGAGCTTGGGTGTTACTTTTGCTGAGTGTTCCATTCTAGTTCCTGTGTTTTACCCAGGTTACAACAAAGACTTATGGACACAGCACAGCCTCTTGGTCCACATATTATGATTCCTTCTCCTCATGCTAAATTTCTCACTTTTCATATTTCTTAATTTTTTTATTGCTTTCACTTTATGACTGAAGCAAAAGAACCAAGGAGTTTCACAAACACTCTATCTAGAAAAAACCCAAAATTAAGTCTCATAGATTATTATTTGTAAATAAAATGTATTTGGATAGGGAGAATTCAAAATTATAAATTAATTCAAAATTATTTAATTACATCTTTAGCGTGTACCAGACACTATTCTAGTGTCTAGGGGATACAGTGGTGAATACAGATAAATCTCTGTCCTCTTGGAGTTTCTATTCTAGTAGAGGAAAAGACAATTACAAAATGTAGATAAAATATACACTCTACTACATTGGAGTGAATACCAGGAAGTAAAATACAGCAGGAAGGGAGATAGGCACGTGTGGTGTGGTATGGCAGTTACAGAGAGGGTGGCCTCACTTAGAAGATGACTTTCCAATAAATCCTCAGAGAAATAAAGTAACGAGCTATGCAAATACCAGGAGACAAGCAAACCAGAAAGAGAGAATAGCATATGCAAAGGCCCTGAGGCAACACCATATCTGGTTTTTGCCAGAGACATGGCTGGTGCAGAGTGAATAAAGGGGAAAATCATAGGAGATGAGGTTAGAAAGGTAAAGGAGTCTAGGAGACACAGGTCACATAGTGCCTTATATTCTACTGACTTTGTCTGTTACCCTGATGCAAAACCATTGTGGGGACTGAGGAGAGGAGAGATGTATTTTTACCTGCCTCCCTGTGGCTGCTGAAGTCAGAAGCAGGGAGACAAGCTAGGGAACTTGCAATATTCCAGAAGAAAGATAATGATGGCAGCAGAGCAGTGAGAAGTAGGAAGATTCTGGGTGTATTTGAAAGATGGAGCTGACAGGATTTATTGATGAATTAGGTGCAGAGTATGTGAGACAAAGAGGAGTTAAGGAGACCTCCAGTGTTTCCACCCAAACAACTCAAAAATAGAATGGCCATTTACCAACAACCCCCCTAAGATTGAAACAGATTCCATAGGCAATGTAAAATGTAAAAATAAGACTGTGATGTAGGGTGCCAGGGATTAAGAATATTCCAGGAAAGAGTTTCTTTAGTGTCTATCATGTGCTCAGACATCACTGAGTGTGTACTGTAAACCTGTGTCTGAATGTGGGTATGTTTTTACCCCAGATTCTCAGAGACATTATAACCATCTACAACTACTCATCAGGACATCCTTAACCATCTTTCCAGACAAGGTGAATTGCATGCTTGTGACTCAGACACAGTGCCACTGCCCATTTTTTCCTATCCAAAGCCTTGGTTTATGAGTGAAACTGATTGTTCAAATGTTAAATTTCTTGTGGCCGGGACTGAATTTGAATTTTTAAATGAAGTCCTAAGCACAGTCTTGTTACAAGTGCGTCTTGGGTGATTAATCATTGTATTTAGGACGAAAGTTTATTCTTTATTGTTATTTTGCCAAATATAGCAGAAAAGCATTTGATTAATAGATAACAGAAAACATAAGGAAGCAGAGAAGTTGATTTAAATTCAACATGTTCTCATTTTTGTGCCAACTTCAAGTACGTCTGTGAAAGTGAAAATTTTCTTCCCAAGTTAAACTAATTTCAGATGAGAGATTTGTTTTCCTCTACCCCAATAATGGACCATCTGCTCAATGGCCTTGGCTTTCTGTAAGCCCAAAAGAGCACAGTACCACCCATTAAGAGAGAAGGAAGAAGTATTTCTCTCTTGTTTAGAAAAACATTGCCCACTTCCAATAAATGTGAGCCATTCTTTCTTTCTGCTTCCAATAACTCTTAAAACCAATTGGTCAGTTTTTGCAGAATGAAGCCATCTTCATGGCTGTACGTTCATTTTTGGTGTTGGAATGCGAGCAGGACCCAACTTTTCCAATTTTCTAACAAAAAAAATGTGTTCCTTTCACTGAAAAAATAAGGAAGACTTTTCTTTTTGTACTGTTGTTTGGAAAGAGCAACACTTTCCCATCTGAGTTTCTTCTAACTAGATTCAAGAATCATCATACTCATTAATTATTTACTCAATCCTTCCCTCCTTCCTTCCGTAAGCACTTATTAAACATCTACTAAGTGCCAGGCATTTGCTGGATACTGACAATAAAAGATGAATAAATCAAGGTCCACCTTTAAGCAATTTACAGTAAAAAACCAGAAGCAACTAAATACAAAATAAGTGACACCAGTATTTCTCAGCAGGGATAATCTCCCTCTGAACTTGCTGCTTCCACTCCTGTCCCCCTCCAGTCTCTTCTCTACATAGCGGCTAGAGTAATCTTTTAGATGGTGTAATTCTCATGTCCAAAAACTTCCTATGGCCTCTCATCACACTTAAATTCTGAAGTCCTTGGTAAGGTCACAGTATGACTTGGCTCAACCATCTCTCTGAATGCCTCCCCCACCATCATGGTGCTCAGGACACATTGACCTACTTACTCTTCTTAGAGCTCCCAAACATGTTCCTGCCTCAGGGCCTTTGCATGTGTTTCTACATGCAAAGTATCCCTTCAAGTATCTGCTCAAATGCCATCTCCTCAGCATCCTTCCTTTATTATCCCATTCCTTTGTATATAACGAGGAAATCAGGGAAGGACTCTAATGATGTTACACCACTTTATTTTTTTTTTTTTTTTTTTTTTTTTTGCGATACGCGGGCCTCTCACTGCTGTGGCCTCTCCCGTTGCGGAGCACAGGCTCCGGACGCACAGCCTCAGCGGCCACAGCTCACAGGCCCAGCCGCTCCACGGCATGTGGGATCTTCCCAGACCGGGGCACGAACCCATGTCCCTTGCATCGGCAGGCGGACTCTCAACCACTGCGCCACCAGGGAAGCCCTACACCACTTTATTTTAAAGACCATTTATCACCACTTGACAACATATTTATTTCTTTATGGCATAAACCATGTTCCAGATTTTAAGTGTCATGCAGGAAGGAATTTTCTTTCTGTTTTGTTTATATTTACATTCCCATACTTTAGAGATAGGCCTGACATAGAGGAAGTACTCAACTAATACTAGTTAAGTGATATCACAAGTTATGGAAGCACAGATGGGTAAGTGGATTGAGTGGCAAGCTAGGGAATTCAGCGGATAATTCACTGAAGTAGCATGTGAATAGGGTATAAAAGGTGAGCAGAGATTTGATTGATGGGGAAGGAAAGAAAGGGAATGTCATGAACAATATATGCATACAAAGCAGGTACCCAATAATGTGATGAATTAAATTAACTCAGAGCATGGTGTGCTTGGGGGCAATTGTGTATCCAGAAGATACAGATATGGCATTCATTACTGTTAGAGAAGTGACTTAGAACAGTGGAGTTTCTTTGAGGTTAAGCATCAGGGAGAACCAAGAGAGATTCTAACTCCGGATAATGCCTTGCTTTAAAACAATCTGTCCTTTCCCCTAACCTTCTTATTGATGACAAGTATCTCCATGAAGAATTTGCATTCATCTCTAATGAGTTTATGGTAATTAGTGGTTTTAAGGAATAAGCCTTCTGCCATTCTATTACTAAAATTATCTATAAGCAGACAGGTGTACTCTCTGCTCCTACAGGCTTGAAATTACATCCTCTTTATCTTTCCTTCCCTCCTAGCTCTAAGCACAGTGCCTGACACATGGTTAGGAGCTCAGTAGATAATGACTAGAGCAGAAGTTTAACATTTTTTATTTCAAATATAAATATTTTAAATGAATCAGGAACACTATTTTGAGCATCTCTACGGCATTTTTGTAAAAGGAATAGCCATCTTCGTTTATCCATCTGAATTATCAATTGCCGTGAGTATTTAAAACGGGGCTGTTTCTGACTGGTCAGAATGTCTGTTCATCATGTTTGCAATGGCTTTGGCCCCAGGAGAGGGGCCATCTCCTCTGAGAGGGACATTCTGTTCTCAAGAGCTTTAGGAGTCCTCAGCACCACTACTTTGGTACAAGTCACCCCACCTTTTTCTAACAACTTAGATTTACAAGTTTGTGTTGTAAATATTGGTTCTGCCACCCACCTGCATATGGCGTTCCCCAGGGATGGGAATAGTTATTCATTCTTAACTCTGTGTCAAGCATCTAATGGAATGTCTTTCATTTATTCAATTAACACAAAAGTTAGGCACTGTTCACTGTGTTTTATATGGGGCATAAGACAATGAACCAAAAACCAAAACCCCTTACCTCCAGTGTCTTATATTCTAATGGGAATAGATAGGAAATAAAACATAAATAAATAACATATGTGGTGTGTGAGAAGTCGATAAATGTTAAGAACACGGAAGCAGGGAAGAAAGTTGGTGATGTGGTCAGGAGGAAGCTTGCAAGTTAACATAGGATGGTCTGAGCGACCTCAGAGAGAAAACAGCATTTGTGAACAGACCTCAAGAATGTGAGGTTGTATGTTTACCTTTAGCCATTTTCAGTTGCCTGGGTACAGATGGATATTTAGGAAGAGAAATCTCCAGATATGGAAAGCCACAAGTAGAGAAGACTCGAGGTGAGGGTGTGCCTGGAATGTTCTTGAACAATAAGGAGGGCTGCAGCAGAAGAAGTGTGGAGGAGAAGGAAAGGAAATAGGTCCGAGAGACAGTGGGTGTTCAGAAAGTAGAGCATCTTGTGGGTGACGCAAGGATTCTGGCTCTTATTAGAGTCTGTCTGGGTCACCGGAGGATTTTGAGCAGAGGAGTGACATTATTTGACTTTACAGGATTACTCTGACTTCTGTGTTGAGGATCAAGTGTAGGTGGGTGAGGCAGGACTGAGAGCAGTAAGTGCTCATGGGGTGCTGATCAAGCCAGATCTCCACCAGAGATGGGAGGCGGCTTGTGCACGTGAGCAGGCTTCGTTACGGGCTCCTGAGTTCCAGAACTCTCTTTTTTTTTTTTTTTTTTTTTTGCGTTACTCGGGCCTCTCACTGTTGTGGCCTCTCCCGTTGCGGAGCACAGGCTCCGGACGCGCAGGCTCAGCGGCCATGGCTCACGGGCCCAGCTGCTCCGCGGCATGTGGGATCTTCCCGGACCGGGGCACAAACCCGTGTCCCCAGCATCAGCAGGCAGACTCTCAACCACTGCGCCACCAGGGGAGCCCCAGAACTCTCTTAACTGTAGTCTCTGGACACTGAGCTGCCTGCCCTTTCAGATCGCCAGGACCTCTAACCTATCCTGAGCTTTCTCTCCTGAAAGCTGAATCCTGGAAAGTTTTACCTCACACGTCTAAGACATCTTTATTTTTTTTTGACAGGAAAGTAGGATTTATTGGTGGGCATGAGTAAGGAGGGGACAGCGCCAAGGCTCTCACGAGCTCAGGGCCAGCCATGTGTCCAGAGGGTCATGATTAGGGATGTATCCGACCCCACAGCCATCGGGGATGAACTGCTTTTCTCCCACCATGTTTTCAAACTCGTCTGCATTAAACTTAGTAAATCCCCACTTCTTGGAGATGTGGATCTTCTGGCGGCCAGAGAACTTGAACTTGGCCCTGCGGAGGGCCTCAATCACATGCTCCTTGTTCTGCAGCTTGGGGCGGATGGACATTATGACTTGGCCAATGTGGACCCTGGCCACTGTGCCCTGGGGCTTTCCAAAGGCACCGCGCATACCTGTCTGGAGCCTAGATTAGGGACAGCATGTCAGTCCTGAATGTCCACTGGAAAGGGCTGTCTCGAAGGTCCCTTCGGGCAAACCATACAGGCAATAGGCTGCGTACACTACACCCAGGAGGCTGCTCTTTGCAGACATTGCACACCGGGCCCTCACGGGGAAAAGAGCGCAGTCAACTTAATTGGCTGCAAACATCTAAGACATTTTTTACTTTACATTTGTTTCCTTTGAGTGTGGGCAAGGCACATTGGATTAGCAAATTAAAATGTACTAATTGTACATTATCTCTCCTAAGCAAAACAGATGGTTGTGTTATTAAAAAAAAAAAAGAACGATTTTTTTTGTGTGTGAATGAAGAAGCGTCTGAACATAACCTAATGCCAAGGTTGGGCCTTATCTAAAGTTGTGAAACTGTCGACATTTACCTGGAGCTCCTGTTCCCTCTTTTTTCTGGCTCATCCCTTCTGCAGTTCGTCTCCTGGCTGCTCAGGGCTCGCACGCCTGGATATCTCCACCTTCCTCACTCTTACGTAAATCCACACGTTACAGCCCCCTCTTTACATCTTGTGCTCTGCTAGGTGCCTAAGAGTTAAGATCATTTTCTCATGAGATACGGCTAAAGGAAAATGACTACATTACCGCTCTCAAGCGATGTCATTCCTTAATCTAGTTAAAATGACTAGTATATGTTTGAACAGGTTGGTCGCAGGTAGTTTTGATTTAGAAAACTTGTTGACACCTTTCAAATCACCTAGAAAGGAGACACCCGCTCGGACCAAATGAATGACCATTAGCATCCCTGGGTATACTGTGCAACCTAGGATATTTTTTTAAAATGTAGGGTTTGTTATTATTCAGGTATGAGGAGGCCAACAGATCAGAGGATTATTGTTCTTGAAAAGACAGATCGTTAAAGTCACAGATGCCAAGAGGAGAGGGGGGCGTACCATCCCATGAGGGGCCACGTGTGGAAGCCGCGGGGTTAGATAAGAGGCTGACGGAGCAGGGAACGCAAGGGCTAGCACAATAGCCTTTCCTGTGGTTTCCATAGCACAGTGTGGGCAAGCAGTGTAAGCATGTTCAGGATTGGTTAGTCTGGATCATTTCAGCAGGCTCTGGGGTCTAGGGACTGTCCCTAGTTATCTGGCACCTGGCCCTGGAGTGATTCGGGCAGGTGGAGGGTACCCAGAATGTAAGAGGTCTGTGAAAGCCCCTACAGGAGAGTTGGGGTATGGGTTTTGGATTGGATGGTTTGCCTATGAAAGCTGTGCTCTCAGCCCAGTAGTTCCTTACCCTTAGGAATTGGCCAGCCCTGGCAGGGACAGTCTCTCCAGGATCAGCAAGGGCCCAGATGTCGGAAATTCAGAGACGTGGTAAATATAGACATTGATGCGTATGTCCTGCCTTCAGAAGATTTCATGTCTCCTGGGCATAATGACACACATCCGAGAACTCTCAACAGAAGAAAACATAAAGTGGACCTTCCCTGAGTGTGAACCGTGATAAGCAAGGCAGATGTACTGATGAGGTTTTATGTATTTATTTTTGGCCGTACCGCACGGCTTGTGGGATCTCAGTTCCCCGACCAGGGATCGAACCCGGGTCCCTTGCAGTGATAGCGTGGAGTCCTAACCACTGGATCGCCAGGCAATTCCCCTGATGAGGTTTTAAATTTCCTCTAAATTTCACTACAAGAGAGATTTTTCAGATTATCATTATACTATTTTGGAAGCTGCCAGGCTGTAAACCTCTCTACTTGGAATAAAATCCTTCAAAGGATCTTTTACCTACTCCTGATGGTAGACAAACAGTCTTGTCCACAATAGAAGTCTAAGCAGTTTCTAACTCACACTTGCACCTAAAAGTCATGTGTCCTCTAAAAATCTCTTCATATAGAAAAAATCATGGCAGATAATACTTCAATTACACTAAAGTGTTCGGTAAAAATGTGGCAGAAGACCACACTGCAACTGCATTTTAACTCCTCCCCCTTGCTGTTTGCCGAGTAGCTTGTTATTTCTCTGAACAATATCCAGGCAGCTTCAAGAGAAAATCCATTAAGGCCCCTAAATTTGCATTTGTATAGCAGTTTTCTCAATACTTTAACACAGTATGGAGGAAAACATTATGACAGCTGCCGTGCACCCCTAAAGAAACACTGTGTTGGAAAGTAAGAGAGGTCTGTGGAGGATTTGGATTCACTTGAAAAAAGCAGCTGTGGGACCTGCCAAATTGCTGCTAGCTATCGCAGACACGACGCTCATTAAGAAGCCCCACTGGCTCACGATTTATTGATTAGAGACCAAACATCCTGGAAGACTCATAAATTACTCTTTAAATGGGCTTTTAAACATCCCTCCTACATCCCACCAATGGATTATGCTTCAGATACATTTGCAACTGCCTTAATCTATGGGAAAATTTATCCGTTCTTCCTATCTCATTACTTAGATTGTTATATAAAAAGATTATGCAGCTGGAATATATTTAAACAACAGAGTTTTTGTTAACAAGATATTATCAGTCCTATTAAATTCTAAAAACGATTTTCAGAGAGATGTTATTTCAAATCTAGGTTTTAATATTTGAGTGATTTGCTAAAATGCTTTCTGGATATAGGGGTTAGGGCATTCACACGGATCAAGCTACAGATATTTTTATTCTAAAATAGGCTTTTTTTAATTTGGAGGAGGAAAAAAAAATCAAAGTATCAGAATTTTCTCTACCTCCCCAGATACGAAGGATATGTAATAGTTTCTGCAAAAGCTTGAATCCAAAAAATTGTCAGCATTCTGTGCATGAGGTATGAGAATTAAAGAAACCAACCTCTGGTTTCCAAACAGTTTAGAAAATTGAAACTAAAATGATTCCGTGCTAGCAGTAAGCTGGACATAAGTAGAAAACTAAAACAAAATAAAGAACAGATGGGCAAACAACATCATGTAAACAACAAACAACGGTAATTTTTAAAACTATGAAGTTAAAAAATAGCTGGATATGGGCTTCCCTGGTGGCACAGTGGTTAGGAGTCCGCCTGCCAAAGCGGGGGACACAGGTTCGATCCCTGGTGAGGGAAGATCCCACATGCCGCAGAGCAACTATGCCCATGTGCCACAACTACTGAGCCTGCACGCTAGAGCCCGTGCTCCACAACAAGAGAAGCCCACGCACCACAACAAAGAGTAGCCCCCGCTCACTGCAACTAGAGAACGACCACACGCAGTGATGAAGACCCAATGCAGCCAAAAATAAATACATAAATACATTTATTAAAAAAAAAAGAATTTCCTTCCTTTAAAAAAAAAATAGCTGGACATAGACTTACGTAGGTAGAACAACTGAAAAACGGGAAGACGATAAAGCTGTAAAAGCATCTTCTAAGTGTCAGTCATTTATTCAAAGACAGACCCTCATTCAGAACAATACTATTGATGGCCTTTGTCGTGTTAGACATTGAAGAAACAATGGCAATCTAGCCAATGTTTTCTTCATCATGGAATGTAAAGACTATTTTGAGAAAACAAAGATAAGATACAACAAAAGGACGGCATGAGTGAACATTAAGTATGAAATACTTTGGGAGCATATAACTGGTCCAGAGGACCAAGGATGAAGACTTGTTTCCTGAGGCAATAGCACTAAACAGAGATGTAGATGAGGCACTGGCATTAGAGACTGAGTGATGCCATGAGATAGAGGTGGTGGTGGTAGTAGTGGATGTATTGGTTGGTTGGGGAAGTGACTACAGATAAAGGACACAACAGCAGAACAGAAGCTCTGAGGTGAGGAAAAGGATAGCAAGTCTTCAGAACTGAATGCCAGTCAGCACTTCCAGAGAACAGTATGACGATCTGATGAGCAAAAGGCTAGACCATGTAGAACCTTAAAGCTCTCAGTCAGGAATTCCAACTTACACTAAGAGAAATGAGAAGCCATTGGTGGGTTTTAATGAAGAGGTTTAAAATCTATACTTAAAACTACATAAATCACCTAAAGAACCATGTTGGCAGTAGCATGGAGTCTGGCTTGTAAGGCAGTGATAAATGGGGGATAACTAGGTATGAGGCTATTTCATTAAATTATGTAAGAGATGATGGGGTTTTTTTGGACTAGGCTATTGGAAGTAGGGTCCAGGACTAGAGAAACGTAGAGGAAGTGAAAAACCATAGCACCTGGACATTGGCAGCATGTGAGTAATAGGAAACTGGAAGAATCAGGAAAGATTCTTAAGTTTTTAAATTGAGCAAACATACAGTTGTTGGAGGATTTATTGAGGTAGGAAACACTGGAGGAAGAATAATTTATGGAAGAGTTCATGAGTTCTGTTTTGCACATGTTGAACTTGAAGTGTTATACAAATAGCCCTGTGTCATGACTTGCAAGCTGTTAGCTATGTGTAGTATAAAAGGTGCAGTCAGAAAAGAGGTCTGGGCTTCTGTCAGTCAGCATGGGCTGGATTATGTCACAGCAAAATTTCAGGAAATTAGAACAAGGTTTTTTTTTGTTTTTTTTTTTGCGGTACGCGGGGCTCTCACTGTTGTGGCCTCTCCCGTTGCGGAGCACAGGCTCCGGACGCGCAGGCTCAGCGGCCATGGCTCACGGGCCCAGCCGCTCCGCGGCATGTGGGATCTTCCCGGACCGGGGCACGAACCCGTGTCCCCTGCATCGGCAGGCGGACCCTCAACCACTGCGCCACCAGGGAAGCCCAGAACAAGTTTTATTTCTTGCTTTTGCTACATGTCCATGGTAGGTCAAGAAGGGAGTTCTTCAGCTCATTTAGACACCCAGGCTGATCGAAGCCTTACTTTGTTATGGCGCTGCCACCTCTATTGAGGGCTTCAGCGTTGACCGTGGCAAGGCAAGAGAGTACATAGAAGGCATATCAGCTCAAGTATATCCTGTCCCGGTGACAAGTGACATGACACTTGTCACTTCCATTTACGTCACATCAGCCAAGGCAAGTTATATGACCTCTGCTGCAGTTGCCACTTGTTTTCTAGGAAGAGGAAGAGATCCATAAAGGTTTTTGTGAGTGCTAGTAATGGCTACCACAGAATTGATGATGTCATTTTAGGTGATCCCAACATATGGCCCATGTAGTGAATACTTACCATGTGTGATGCCCCAATATTTCCCTAAATTTTGGTAACTCCTCGTATTATTAATCTATCTTCACAGGACAGAGGACAGAATATTTATATTCCAGACCCGCTTGCAGTTTTAGATGCAGGCATGCGACTTAGATTTTTCCAGTCATTTGAACCCGCTTGAGATTTACATTAGAAAATTAGAATTGTGAAGAGGTGACTATGAAAGGAAGAATACACACTGTAGCACACGTGGTGACAGAGACTTTGGTTCTTTCTGGGTGTGGAGGAAAGGAAGGGGGAGTGCCGCATCAGGCCTCCAATCCTCAGGGCAATCAGCCCCAAGTGGCACGGCCATGGTCTCTTTTCCAGAGGCGCCCATTTGGTGCAGTGTCATTGCTCCTGGATGGGTAGCTTCAGAATCTGATCCTCTGACTCTTCCCTAATTTACATTAGCTCATAAGTTCCCTTTAAAAATCCATTTTCTCTTTCAATAAATCAGAATATTTTATAATATTTGCAATTACAAGCTTGACCAATATGGTATTTGATTCCAGGAAAGGCAACAAGCCCTCAAAGAAATGGAAATCAGGGCTTCCCTGGTGGCGCAGTGGTTGAGTGTCTGCCTGCCGATGCAGGGGACACGGGTTCGTGCCCCGGTCCGGGAGAATCCCACATGCCGCGGAGCAGCTGGGCCCGTGAGCCATGGCCGCTGAGCCTGCGCGTCCGGAGCCTGTGCTCCACGATGGGAGAGGCCACAACAGTGAGAGGCCTGCGTACTGCAAAAAAAAAAAAAAAAAAAGAAATGGAAATCAGTGAGTGGGTTATTTAACCTGGTTGAGCTTTCGGGTATTGAAGATCTAGCTAGTCCAGAACTGGGAACTCTGGTGGTTAATGGCAGAGCAAGTAAAAAAGTTACTTAAATCATCCTCTACAATGAAATGGCTATTGAAGACAAGACTTTGGAAAAACACGTAGCTGTTGATAAAGAATGAGTAGGGAGGATGAAGGACTACAAGGAAGAGAAGGAAGACTGCCTGCTTCTAGCTGTACTGGGGAGCTGTACTGGGGAGCTTAGGGACAGAAAATGATAAGATCAAAGTTTTAAATTCTTGGCTCAAGGCAGACGTTAAGAGAATCAGGGACTTGCTGTGTCTGTCAAAAGTATTTGTTGCAGCAGCAAGATTGACATAGTTAAGAATAAAACATCAGGCCTGGTGCTCTGGGTTGCTGAAATTCAGATTAGCTTGAATTCACCTCTTTGTCAGACTTCTTAGTAATAGCATGGTGAATGGAAAAGATCTGGACACTAGAATCAAAAAGAAGGCATTTGGGAGAACCCTAAAGGAAGAGAAATACCCAGACATTTTGTTGAGTTTTGGACACCAACTCTGAGTTTATACTACTGGCTGAGCCACTTCTGTAATTCACTAAAAATGCTGGGTTTATTGGGGGGTCAGGTGATTAATGGATGTCTCAGTCAGCTTGTCTACTATAACAAAATACCACAGCTGGGTGGCTTAAACAACAACTGTGAGATATTTTTCTCACAGTTCTGGAGGCTGGGATATTCAAGACCAAGATGCCAGTAGAGTCAGCCCACCTTCAAGACTCATCTAAACATAATTACCTCCCAAAGGCTCCGCCTCCCAATACTGTCACATTGGGGTTTAGGGCTCCAACATAGTAATTTGGGGAGGGACACAAATATTCAGTCCATAGCAAGGGAGGTTGGGCACGAATATATTTCAAAGTAGGCCCTGTGGGTTTGCAAACATCCTGTTGCTATTTCCCTAGTTCCTTGTGATAGTTGGAATAAATATAATCAGTAACTGGAATGATTTGCAGACTGGATTCATAACTCATGGAGCAAACTCTATTATGGCTGGCTAAGTAGAAGTTCCTGGACCTATTCTTTGCCTTTAAATTTAAATTTTAAGATTAAAAACTAAAGTGTTATCATATCTCAGGTGGAATTATAGGGATTTATATTCCCACCAAAGTAGTAGTTGACACTAGACTTTCCTACATTTAATTAGGTATTAATTCTAATTTCAACTGCTGTTTTAGATTCAGTCTTACTTCATCAGGGAAATTTTAAAAAACAGTCTTGGAATAGCACTTGGAATGCAGCTATTGATATGGTAAATACCATTTCCTATCCTAATAACTAGAGAACAGCAGCAACAGTTTGCTTTCACCTGGTACAAACAGCAGGACCTCTTTACTATCTTGCCTTCAGAACTGCATTGCATCTATGCCTCTGTACCGTAATTTATTCTAGGGGGACCTTGATCTTCTCACAATGTCGGGGCACCAACCAAGTTCACTGTATTGACAACATCACGAGGAAAGGAATTTGAAAGCAAGTACTCTAGATTTTGGGTGGACCAGTTTTGTATGCATGCTAAAGTTTGGGTAATAAATACCATGGAAATACAGAGGTCTGCCACCTTAGAAAAGCTTCTGATTATCCTGTGGTATAGGACATGGTACGATGTACTATTTGAAGTGAAAGGCAAGTTGCTGTACCTTGCCCCGTAATTCTCTAAAAAAGAAGTACAGTGAATTTCTGTGGATATTGGAGAAAATTATCACCACATTTGTGTTGGCTGCTTGATTGATTTGCCAAGGGACTCCAAGGATGCCATTTTTTAAGGGAGTCTCAGCAAGAGAAGGCTTTTTAGTTGGACCACACGCCATGAAAGCAACCCTCCAATGGGCCCTATGACAACCAATCTGATTGTGCCCGAAGTGTCTGTGGCAGAGGAGGTGTTGGTATAAAGCCTGTGTCAAGTCTTAATAGGAGAATCATAGTATAGGTACCCAAGGTTTTGAAGCAAAATTGCAACCTCTTTGCCAGTAACTCTTTCCTTTTGATTAACAGTTTTTGGTTTTCTGGTAGAAACAAGATCATGATAGGCACTGAACAGCTAGCAATAGAGCACCAAATGACCTGATCTTATATTCATAAATTTGGTGTTATCTAAATAGGCCAAGCTCTAGAACTGATTACGCCCAGCAATAACCCATCAATTAGAAATCATTTATACATGTTTGGCCTCAAGCAGGTCCTGAAGGACAAATAAGTTGCAGAAACACATTTGTCAATCAAAAATAAAAGAAGCTGGAAATTGAAGTGTGGCCGAGATGGCAGAGTAGGGTGTCCCTGACCTTACCCCCTCCCATGGGCACACCAAAATTACAACTATTTACAGAGCAACTATCTACGAGAATGACCTGGCGACTAGCAGAAAAGATTTTCCACAACTAAAGATACAAAGAAGGAACCACAACAAGATGGGTAGGAGAGGTGGAGATGTGGTATAATCAAGACCCACAGCCCCAGGGAAGGATAATGGTAGGATAATCACAATTGCAGAGGTTCTCCCCAAGGAGTGAGGGGTTTGAGCTCCCCAGCATGGGGGGCCTGCACCAGGAAGATGAGTCCTCAGAATGTCTGGCTTTGAAGGCCAGAGGGACTTGCATACCGGAGAGCAAATCCCTATCAAAATACCAATGGCATTTTTCACAGAACTAGAAAAAAAAATTAAGTCAGTTATTCTTTTATTTTAAAAAGGGCATCAAATGTAGCCACAAAAAGACAAGTAAAAAATAAACAAAACTGGACAGTAAAGTGATAAACAGCTTTTAATCAATATACTATATAATACAGCATAATTATTGCAATAGGGAAGGGGGTTCAGGGTAAATGAAACTCAACTTCAATTTTTACAAACGTGACTGGGCAGCAGAATGAGGGAGTGAGGTGGGGGCCTGGAGGAGGCTTGAGCAGAGCCAGGGAAGTGAAGAAATTGCAAAGGGTTGGTCAATATAAATGCATTGAGGCCAGCTGTGTCTGTCAGCGGGCAATGTTTGAAGTTAGGATTCTTTCCCACCACAGAGACCTGGAGACAGAGGCACTGTCCTTCCTAATGATGATTACGTTTCAAAGGAATGAACTTTCAGGACCTTGAGAAGACATTCCTGAGTTAAAGGAGATACCTGTATATCTCAAAGGAGTAGGGGAAGGATTCACAGTTGTAAGCTCTTTTTAGCAAATGCTCTAAGAAAGTCAGAGGCCTACCTGATGAGGTATCGGCTAGAACACACAGTATATGCTTTGAGCAGCCTTGAGTTTTCTTCCATCCTCGGGGGTTAGGAGCCTAGTTCACTTGGCACCACATGGTGGCACTAATCAGAACTGGACAGCTATCACATTAAACCCATTCAGAGGTGGCCATAAAGACAGTAGAAAAGGAATATCCTCTCAAAATACAGAAGTTCGAGTGTTCAAGTTCATATTCTGTGTTCTGCTTAGAGAGAGAGATGGCTGAAGGCTGGCTCTGTGCTGACTCATGAGTAATAAGCAACAGTTTGACTAGTTGGGCTGGCACCTGATGGAAGAAACTTGAAGTGTTGGTGAAAAGGAAGCTTGGGGTTAGATTTATGGACTTATTTCTCTAATGTATCCCAAGGGAATACTCTGTAAAAGGTCCCCACCGTGGAAGAGGCTCTCAGGAATCAGTTGGACAAAATGACCTTCCTGATGGATGAAAGTCTGATCCCTTCCCAGTCACCCCAGAATCGGCCCAGTACACTCAGGAAAAAAGTGACCATGGTGCCAAGGACAGTGGATTTCAATGGATTTCCCCACAACGGGGCTGACCTGGACGCCACAGCTGCCGATTACCTGATTTTTCTGCATCAGGAAACAGTCCTAAGCCCCCAGTAGGGTTCTATACCCCAGGGAAGCTGTCCAGTTTGGGGTGGTAAATTAATTATGTAAGGCTGCTTCCATTATGGAATAGAAATGTGTCCTTAGTAGGATAAATGCTTAATTTGGGTTTATTTTTGCATCCGTGCTCATTCTCCTTCCTCCAGCACCGCCATTCACGGACTTTATGAAATATCATATTTAGTGTTAAGACTTTGCACACAACAGTTCTGCCTTTTTGAGAACTCATTTTTCGGTAAAAGAGATAAATCAGTGGGCCAACTGTCATGAAAATCACTGGTCCTACGGATACTGTGATTGACAAAACGCTTGCTTCCTTCTCGAGACGGTGACGATATATTTGTTTATAGGTAGTTGCAACGGGATGGGTGGTGGCCTGTGGTTACCTGGAAGATTAATTTTGAAAGAAGGATATTAACGTCAGGTCAGGAAGAGTGGCCTGCTGTGGATCTTTGCCAATTTTGGTCACCTAATGTCTTAGAATACTCTCCCTATTTTTTATAATCTCTATATTATGAATCCTGCCCAGCTAGGAATCAGAAAACTCACATTTGTTGACTCTTTGCCGTCTGAGTGAGGACAGACGCAGACATGTGACCTAAGTTCCCCTAATCAGATGCAGTTTTGAGAGACTTGGATGCACGCGTGAGACATGTGAGGAGCTCGCTGTGTAGGGGGAAGCATAGTGGCAGAGCTCTCCCGTTCTTCAGAGGCGTCCCTAGCATTTTCACTAACACATCTTCCTAGCCTGGGTACTACTTCTGGGATTAGCTTTACAGACTGTCTCTCTCACCCTCCTCCAGATTTTGTGAGCACTCTAATAGGAATAAATTCCTTCTCTGCTTAAGCTAGTTGATATGCAGGTGTTTTCAACTAGGCACTGTGACCCATAGGGCAAAATTAAGGTCACTAAAACCATGGGGACAAATATTTCTCCGAGAGAGAGAGACTGTATGAAGCGAAAAGAAGGCCTGAGAGTAGAATCCTGAGGACCTTCACGGTGACTCATCAGGTAGAGGAAGAGAAACCAACAAGGGAGAAGGATATAGAGGTGTCAGGGAGGTGGGGACACCATGCAAAGAGCACGGATCACTGTGTCCAGAAAGGGGAGTGTTTCCAGAGGAGAGTGGTTGTGCTGAAAGGGTAATGGGGAATAACAGTCATCTTTTATTGTGCTATTTACCCGACTACCACATTTCATCATCACAAGAACCCTGTCAGAGAGGCAATATTTCCTAATATGAATTGAGGAGAATGAGGATGATAGGGAAATAATAGTAGATACCACAGAAAATTATTTAAGTTAATGAGAAATAGAGTGTTAGTCGGAGGAAGATGTGGCACACTGGGAGGCTGTTTGTTTGTTTGTGGTGTGGAAATTTGGAAAAATTTAAAGACACTGGAGAGAGGACATAGAGAGAATGACATAGAACGTGATACAAAATGTAAGTAACCTCATCACCTTTGATAGGAGGAGGCCAACATAACTTTATTATTATAAAATTGATAAAGAGAAGAAGATGGTTGTAGATGGACAGGCTTATGTTTGATAGCAGGAATTTAAGAGAATTCCTGTTGTTTTCTTTTTCTTTTTTCTAATTTCTATGTAAAGTACAAGATAAAGTTATCTGCTGAGAATGAGGGCAAATGAGGAGAATTTGGTCAATTCTGAGGAAAGAAGAGGTGCTTTGAGAAAGTTCTTGAGGATGAGAGTTGAGTACAAAATGAGAAAAAAAGAAGAGGTTCAGTGTGCAGCTACGCTGAAATTGGTAACAATGAAAATATAACAGCACGATTAGGTCTTCCTGTGTGATTTTCTCCAGGAACACTCAGCAGGTGGGTATAGGACACAGAAGATGGATCACAGCCCTCGCCCAGAGTTGGAGAAATGGAGATGTAAGATACCCGCCACCATCTTTGTCAGTAGGACAGAGATATGCACACCCTATGATAAAACTCAGTATGGGCCATAGTGGTGGCACAGAGCAGGACGTGATCAACCCCACTGGGGGACCACTTCACAGATAAGGTGCCCCTCGACTGGGTGCTTGGAAGACTTGAGGACGGGCTATGTGTGACGTGAGGAGTGTACCCAGGGCAAAGGTAAACCTGTATGAAAATGTCTTGGTTTTGATAATCGACCCTCTGTGCATTCTGAGTAATGTAGGGAAATAGGTCATAAATATTTCTCACAAAATAAATATTAAACTGGGGTTGCACACCCAGTTCCAGTGATTTAGTAATCTTGTATTGCCATCTTGTCATTGATACTGGGACCAACTGGAGAGTCTAGGCCAACTTACATGAGACGTTGCTGCTACATTCAGGTGTGTAGCTAGTATCAATAAATGCCGTTTCACTGTGCCTATTAAGCTCCAGGTGGACAGCAGTGACCCACTGCATAACAAACCCATCAACCAGCATTTAACCTTAGATGATTGCAAACAAAACAAACAAATGAACAAACAAAACTGTGTTTCTCAACACATGCTAAGATTTTACTTTCTAGTGCTAGGTTAGTGATGAGTATATCAGTAACTTAGTTTCATATGATGTCTCTCATATCCAAAGGCACTATGGTAAAAGGTACCAGTTATGGTATCTGGAAAGTAGTCTATAATTTAAAGTGATGGAGGTAACACAGAGAAAGTAAAATAAATCTATGGATATTAAGTTAAATTTGCTGAAATTGTCAAAGGCTGTGAGTACATGTCTGAATGTCTGAGGTATTTCCATATATGTTGTTTCTAATGTATCCTGTATATATTTTTAAATACATTTATTTATTTTTTGGTTTTGGCTGTGTTGGGTCTTCATTGTTGCATGCGGGCTTTCTCTAGCGTGGAGAGCAGGGGCTACTCTTCATGGCGGTACACGGGCTTCTCATTGTGGTGGCTTCTCCTGTTGCGGAGCACGGGCTCTAGGTGCGCGGGCTTCAGTAGTTGTGGCGCACAGGCTTCAGTAGTTGTGGCGCATGGGCTTAGTTGCTCCACAGCATGTGGGATCTTCCTGGACCAGGGCTAGAACCTGTGTCCCCGGCATTGGCAGGTAGATTCTTAACCACTGCAGCACCGGGGAAGTCCAATCCTATATTTTCACACTTGCTTTTTTTTCTTTTTTTAACCATGAGAATAGATCACTTTCATTGTTAGTATTTAGGGAATACTTAATGAGTGTTGTATCAGAAAATTAATGGACTTTAAATGTAAAATGTTACAAAGTTTCTTGACTTCTCAAATATTATAGAATTGCATGTAGGATTAACATTTTCTTTCCAACAAATATTATGTAAATTATTATATCATTCAACATAGAAGTTGTAAAGGCTTCCCTGGTGGCGCAGTGGTTGGGAGTCCGCCTGCCGATGCAGGGGACACGGGTTCATGCCCCGGTCCGGGAAGATCCCACATGCCGCGGAGCGGCTGTGCCCGTGAGCCATGGCCGCTAAGCCTGTGCGTCCGGAGCCTGTGCTCCGCAACTGGAGAGGCCACAACAGTGAGAGGCCCGCGTACCGCAAAAAACAAACAAACATCTGGTGGCTCACAGACCGAACTGGAAAGCTGAGGATCAGGTTTAGAAAAATGCAGAAAGCAGGCAGCAGTGGGAATCTAGGAGCAGGAAGTGTGCAACAATCTCGTCAGTGTGCTGTGGCTGGGATCAATGAGCTGCAGCTGGTTTCAGTGATTCTGCACAGGAGTCAAATGTTAGAGAGGGAGTTTCCAAATGCTTCAGCTTGTGTCATGCGAACACCTTTCAGCTAGAAAAAAAGGCATCTTGATTTTTTTTAGTGTTACAAAAGACTGTGCACAATGGAACAAGGAAATTCACAAAAGAAAATTAAGATGCTCTTTCCAGAAGATGAGGAACTAACATCCCCTCTCCCGATCCCATCTAGGAGAAGGACCCAAATTCAACAGGAAATCAGAATGAGAATCAGGAGTCAGTGCAGGAAGCCTGGCCTGTGAACCGCACACAAAAAACTGTCTGTCTAGGCTGCAGGCATGTGAAAGCCAGACTCCCTGGCTGGCAGGAAGAGGTCTCCTAAATTTACCGCTATTTCAGAATGTCACTGGTTCTAGACTTCTGAATGACTGGTTTGTCTACGGCAGGTCAGCAAATGAAATTACAGAATATAATAAAGCATGGTGCAGCTTCTAGCAGACATAAATTATGGCTGACGTTTATTGATCATCATAAATATAATGGGAAAGATTCAGCCAGAGATTGAGTTTCATTACGGCTCAGCTATGAGTCCACTTAGAATTCATGTAGAACATTTGGAATAAAAGGAGATAGGAATAAATAAAACTTGTTTAATACGATCTCTGTCACATTCTGTGTGACTCTGGAAAGTTCTTAAACTCTCTGTGCCTGTTTCCTCATCTGTAAAATGGGACTAATAGAAATAATAGTACTGGC
This sequence comes from Stenella coeruleoalba, assembly GCF_951394435.1. Taxonomy (NCBI): domain Eukaryota; kingdom Metazoa; phylum Chordata; class Mammalia; order Artiodactyla; family Delphinidae; genus Stenella; species Stenella coeruleoalba. The sequence continues at coordinate 14,724,434 of NC_137158.1, read as the reverse complement.
CCATGTTAGAGAGTTGTTATGAGGGTTGAAGGAGGAAGTACATGTAAAGTAGTTTTCACAGATATCATTCCATTTCATTCACACAATCCTATGGTAAGATTGTCCTTGTAAAAAAAAAAAGTAACAATGAAGAAATGGAGCTTTTATTTATATGATGGGGTAGAATGATACCCTCATCTTTTAACTCCAAGTACTAGAACCCGTTACATGTGTAAAAATACATATCGAGGGAAGACTTCCATGAAGACAGAAAAGAGACACAACTTCCAATGCTGGGCAGTCACAGTTAGTAATAAGGAGTAGGTACCTTGAACAATTTTAGTCTAATCATTTATGCATACATTCAGAGAAACACATTTTCCAAGCAGAAATACAGATACTCTTTGTTCTTTCCACTTGAAAACTGAAACACAGGTGCTCTATGTTACAAGGAGAAACTGAGAGTATTAAATTACTTGTCCTAAGTCACACGACGGCTGGGCCCGTGATGGCCCTCTGTCCTTCCGTCCACTCCACAACACATTCCCCCGCATCTGTGCCTTCCACAGCCTGTTCCTTTCTGGGCTTCACTGTGGTCTCCCTGTGGGAAGAACAGAAAAGCTCTCAAATGAAACTGGGTGCAGTGAGAGCTGATGGACAAGGCAGATCGCCCGTCAAGTCTCCATATCTCTTTTCCCAGATCAAAGGAAAATGAGTCAACGAGAACTGCCTAAACTTTTGGGGGGGGGGAACATGTCACTGAAATGCTTTCAATTATTTATTTACTTATACATCTTTTTCCTGTGATGTATAGAGTTATAAAGACATTTTCTGTCTACTTCATAGGATTGTTTAGAAATGTCAAATACTGTCAACAGGCTCATAGTCGTCAATTTCAATCATGAAATGGAGATATTTTTCTTTACACTGACAACAGGAAAGTATGATTTTGGAGCCAATATAGAGAAACTGGGCTTCACATGTATTATTTATTTCCATGGCTAAGACTTAGGAATTAACTGTAATCCATATACGGTTGTCTGATCTTCATCCTTGCATTTTGAAAGATTTAACCTCCTTTATCCTCGGAAAGTGTTACTTGTACTGGCTTACAAAACAATCAGATACTAGAGCAGAATTTATATCTATTTCATTTAAATAAATGCCACCAGTTGGATATCTCTGGTGTCTTTCTGAACTTCTTTTATTCTTCCAAATATAAAGGAATGTTTCAGTCATCCCAGTTTTACTTCATGGAGTGTAAATTGCCCACCACTGTAATTATCACAAGCACAGGCTGTGTATGTCTAAAATGAACTCCTAGAAAGAGTGCCCACGGGACTTTTACTGTCAGGGTAACTTTATTCTGTGCACTTAGTTTCCACTTTTGCAGAGCACATGGCAGCTGAGTGCTCACAATGCAGGCTCTTGACTCAGTGGCTCGTAGCCTCTTTGAATCTTGGCTCTGATTATTTTTTTTCCCAGCCTTGTGATTATGAGCTAATTACTTACGTGCTCTGTGCGTGCTTCCTGAAGCAAGCACAGAGCACGTGAGTAATGCATGCATTACTTACGATACTCTCAGTTTCTCCTTGTAATATAGCATGTAAGTAACGCATTCCTAAGTATATTATCATCCGACTGGGGATGATAATATACTTACCTCATAAGGTTGTTAGAAGGATTAAGCAAAATAATAAATGTCAAGAATTGAGTGGAGTGCCTAGCACATACCAGGGGTTCACTAAATGCTGGGTATTACAACCTGCCTTAATAAAGTGATGGTGCAAAGGCACATGGATTAGATGGTATGTATGGAAGAGACTCTAATTAAAAGGAAAGTATGTCATGAGCCAAGCTCATACTAGCCTTAGAAATTATTTTTAACTTTTCACATGGAAATAATATCAGTATATTCATTTGGAGTTGGAAACATCCTCACATTTCTATAGTAACTTCTAGCTCTGTGTTTTTGTTTGTTGGTTGTATAATTGGAGTTGCTGTATTTTCTCAGCCCGGTCTCTGGAACTCCCTCCTAGATTTTATCAAGTTGTGAGGTAAGAAGCCTAGCCAGCTGTGGCGAGCTACACTTCTTAGTCACGAGCCACTGTGGAAGGGGACAAACCACACATTTTAATGGACCGTGGTCACTCGTCCCAGGAGAGTGCCCCGGCTCTGGAGTCCTCGCAGAGGGGAAGTTTATGTCAGGGTAGTTCCAGGACCTGCACCCCGTCCTCAATGCAAGTTAGCTATCAACACTTAAGGACCACGAGGTAAAATATAAAAAGGATATTTTGTTTTCCAAACAATAGACTTAGTTTCAAGAGGTTTGGATCCCTTTTTACAAAATGAATGTTGAAGTCGAGTGTGAGTTTGAAAGACAAATAAGAACAAATACATCCTTTTCCATGCTGGTGGAGTGTCTGGTGTTTCTAGGGTTCCTGAAAGGATCAATCATTCATGAAAATGTCTTAGAAAGTCGTTGAAGCTAAAAGGAGTGATGGTTCTGTTCCCTCATCACATCGGGGGTGCTGTCCTTAGGTCACTCTGGAGATTACAGTAACACGGTAAAGACTCAAAGTGGTGAAAATAAATTAAGCACACGAGTAGAGAACAGCCCATTGTTTATTACTTATTTATTAACATCTCACCATATTCCAGGATTGAAAGAAGATAGAATTTCATCTCGAGGATTGAGAAATAGAATCATATATTTATAACTAAACTATATTTACTGTATGTATAAAAACAGAACTCCTGGAATAAGAGAAACATTCTGATACTATTTGGGATGCCCAATATCTCGACTTAAAAGTAACATCCTGGGGGCTTCCCTGGTGGTGCAGTGGTTGAGGGTCTGCCTGCCGATGCAGGAGACACGGGTTCGTGCCCCGGTCCGGGAAGATCCCACGTGCCGTGGAGCAGCTAGGCCCGTGAGCCATGGCTGCTGAGCCTGCGCATCCGGAGCCTGTGCTCTGCAATGGGAGAGGCCACCACAGTGAGAGGCCTGCGTACCGCAAAAAACAAAAAAAAGTAACATCCTGTCTGCATCTCTCTGCATGCTCCATACTAGGACTAATGCAGAAAGCTGTAATTAGTTTACATCTCTTAAACTCAGATTATAATAATTTTAAAAAATGCCACCAACAGAGAGTATTTTAGTGAAGGAACTAAAAGCTAAGTGTAAAGATGCTCATTTTTAAAGTGCTATTAAGGTTGATATGTTTATAAACTTGCTACTCGTTTTAAGTAAATCATGAATAATTTAGGTTCCCCAAATCCTCCTTTGGAATTTTAAGGCACACACTGGGGAAGTTTAAAAATTCAGTAAAGTAATTTGGGATGACTGAATTTCTACTTTCTGAATGATATTATATGTGGTAATCCCTCCTGTTCAGTAAAAAACAATGATTATGGCTGTGGTTCTTCTTATTTTTTAATTTTTATTGGCGTATAGTTGCTTTACAGTGTTGTGTTAGTTTCTGCTGTACAGCAAAGTGAATCTGTTATACGTATACATGGCAGTGGTTCTTAAACATTGATGGAGGGCTTGATCCAACACAGATTTCTGGGCTCCACCCCAGCTCTTCTGATTCTAAAGTAGGTCTGGTGTGGGGCCCTAGAACATGTATTTCTAACAGCTTCCTAAGAGTTGCTGATGCTGATGGCCTGGGGCCCACATTTGAGAACCACTGCTTTACATCAGAGACAATTGAGGTTAATGTTATCACTGTAAATCTGGTTGCTCAAATGGATTAGCTATGGAACACTTAACAACTACAGACTAAAAACAACAGAAGTTCACCAACCAGTTAAGCAGCTACAAGAGAAATTAGATTAAAATATCAAAAGAAAATATTACAAATTCAGAATGTACACCTATGAATTATAAAATGGAGTTTGATGTCTTGAATGTTATATTCATATTTTCTTTTTACAAGCTTTACTTCCTATTAGTAGTTGATTCTTTTTTTTTTTTTACATCTTTATTGGAGTATAATTGCTTTACAATGCTGTGTTAGTTTCTGCTTTATAACAAAGTGAATCAGGTATACATATACATATGTTCCCATTTCTCTTCCCTCTTGCGTCTCCCTCCCTCCCACCCTCCCTATCCCACCCCTCTAGGTGGTCACAAAGCACCAAGCTGATCTCCCTGTGCTATGTGGCTGCTTCCCACTAGCTAATTTACGTTTGGTAGTGTATATATGTCCATGCCACTCTCTCACTTTGTCACAGCTCACCCTTCCCCCTCCCCATATCATCAAGTCCATTCTCCAGTAGGTCTGTGTCTTTATTCCTGTCTTACCCCCAGGTTCTTCATAACATTTTTTTTTCTTAAATTCCATATATATGTGGTAGCATACGGTATTTGTCTTTCTCTTTCTGACATACTTCACTCTGTATGACAGACTCTAGGTCCATCCACCTCATTACAAATAGCTCAATTTCATTTCTTTTTATGGCTGAGTAATATTCCATTGTATATATGTGCCACATCTTCTTTATCCATTCATCCGATGATGGACACTTAGGTGGTTTCCATCTCCGGGCTATTGTAAATACAGCTGCAATGAACATTTTGGTACATGACTCTTTGAATTATGGTTTTCTCAGGGTATATGCCCAGTAGTGGGATTGCTGGGTCATATGGTAGTTCTATTTGTAGTTTTTTAAGGAACCTCCATACTGTTCTCCATAGTGGCTGTACCAATTCACATACCCACCAGCAGTGCAAGACTGTTCCCTTTTCTCCACACCCTCTCCAGCATTTATTGCTTCTAGATTTTTTGATGATGGCCATTCTGACTGGTGTGAGATGATATCTCATTGTAGTTTTGATTCGCATTTCTCTAATGATTAACGATGTTGAGCTTTCTTTCATGTGTTTGTTGGCAGTCTGTATATCTTCTTTGGACAAATGTCTCTTTAGGTCTTCTGCCCATTTTTGGATTGGGTTGTTTGTCTTTTTGTTATTTAGCTGCATGAGCTGCTTATAAATTTTGGAGATTAATCCTTTGTCAGTTGCTTCATTTGTAATTATTTTCTCCCATTATGAGGGTTGTATTTTGGTTTTGTTTATGGTTTCCTTTGCTGTGCAAAAGCTTTGAAGCTTCATTAGATCCCATTTGCTTAGTTTTGTTTTTATTTCCATTTCTCTAGGAGGTGGGTGAAAAAGGATCTTTCTGTGATTTATGTCACAGAGTGTTCTGCCTATGTTTTCCTCTAACAGTTTGATAGTTTCTGGCCTTACATTTAGGTCTTTAATCCATTTTGAGCTTATTTTTGTGTATGGTGTTAGGGACTGATCTAATCTCATACTTTTACATGTACCTGTCCAGTTTTCCCAGCACCACTTATTGAAGAGGCTGTCCTTTCTCCACTGTACATGCCTGCCTCCTTTATCAAAGATAAGGTGACCATATGTGCGTGGGTTTATCTCTGGGCTTTCTATCCTGTTCCATTGATCCATCTTTCTGTTTTTGTGCCAGTACCATACTGTCTTGATAACTGTAGCTTTGTAGTATAGTCTGAAGTTCGGGAGCCTGATTCCTCCAGCTCTGTTTTTCGTTCTCAAGATTGCTTTTGCTATTCGGGGTCTTTTGTGTTTCCATACAAATTGTGACATTTTTTGTTCTAGGTCTGTGAGAAATGCCAGTGGTAGTTTGATAGGGATTGCATTGAATCTGTAGATTGCTTTGGGTAGTAGAGTCATTTTCACAATGTGGATTCTTCCAATCCAAGAATGTGGTATATCTCTCCATCTATTTGTATCATCATTAATTTCTTTCATCAGTGTCTTATAATTTTCTGCATACAGGTCTTTTGTCTCCTTAGGTAGGCTTATTCCTAGATATTTTACTCCTTTTGTTGCAATGGTAAATGGGAGTGTTTTCTTGATTTCACTTTCAGATTTTTCATCATTAGTGTATAGGAATATAAGAGATTTCTGTGCATTAATTTTGTATCCTGCAACTTTACCAAATTCATTGATTAGCTATAGTAGTTTTCTGGTGGCATCTTTAGGATTCTGTATGTATAGTATCATGTCATCTGCAAACAGTGACAGCTTTACTTCTTCTTTTCCGTTTTGGATTCCTTTTATTTCCTTTTCTTCTCTGATTGCTGTGGCTAAAACTTCCAAAACTATGTTGAATAATAGTAGTGGGAGTTGGCAACCTTGTCTTGTTCCTGATCTTAGTGGAAATGCTTTCATTTTTCACCATTGAGGATGACGTTGGCTGTGGGTTTGTCATATATAGCCTTTATTATGTTGAGGAAAGTTCCCTCTATGCCTACTTTCTGCAGGGTTTTTATCATAAATGGGCGTTGAATTTTGTTGAAAGTTTTCTCTGCATCTATTGAGATGATCATATGGTTTTTCTCCTTCAATTTGTTAATATGGTGTATCACGTTGGTTGATTTGCATATATTGAAGAATCCTGCATTCCTGGAATAAACCCCACTTGGTCATGGTGTATGATCCTTTTAATGTGCTGTTGGATTCTGTTTGCTAGTATTTTGTTGAGGATTTTTGCATCTGTGTTCATCAGTGATATTGGCCTGTAGTTTTCTGACTTTGTGACATCCTTGTCTGGTTTTGGTATCAAGGTGATGGTGGCCTCATAGAAGGAATTTGGGAGTGTTCCTCCCTCTGCTATATTTTGGAAGAGTTTGAGAAGGATAGGTGTTAGCTCTTCTCTAAATGTTTGATAGAATTCGCCTGTGAAGCCATCTGGTCCTGGGCTTTTGTTTGTTGGAAGGTTTTTAATCACAGTTTCAATTTCAGTGCTTGTGATTGGTCTGTTTATATTTTCTTTTTCTTCCTGGTTCAGTCTCAGAAGGTTCTGCTTTCCTAAGAATTTGTCCATTTCTTCCAGGTTGTCCATTTTATTGGCATAGAGTTGCTTGCAGTAATCTCTCATGATCTTTTGTATTTCTGCAGTGTCAGTTGATACTTCTTCTTTTTCATTTCTAATTCTATTGATTTGAGTCTTCTCCCTTTTTTTCTTGATGAGTCTGGCTAATGGTTTATCTATTTTGTTTATCTTCTCAAAGAACCAGCTTTTATTTTTATTGATCTTTGCTATCGTTTCCTTCATTTCTTTTTCATTTATTTCTGATTTTTATGATTTCTTTCCTTCTGCTAACTTTGGGGTTTTTTTGTTCTTCTTTCTCTAATTGCTTGAGGTGCAAGGTTAGGTTGTTTATTCGAGATGTTTCCTGTTTCTTAAGTGGGCTTGTATTGCTATAAACTTCCCTCTTAGAACTGCTTTTGCTGCATCCCATAGGTTTTGGGTCGACATGTCTCCATTGTCATTTGTTTCTAGGTATTTTTTGATTTCCTCTTTGATTTCTTCAGTGATCACTTCGTTATTAAGTAGTGTATTGTTTAGCCTCCATGTGTTTTTATTTTTTACAGATCTTTTCCTGTAATTAAAATCTAGTCTCATAGCATTGTGGTCGGAAAAGATACTTGATACAATTTCAATTTTCTTAAATTTACCAAGGCTTGATTTGTGACCCAAGATATGATCTATCCTGGAGAATGTTCCATGAGCACTTGAGAAAAATGTGTATTCTGTTGTTTTTCAATGGAATGTCCTATAAATATCAATTAAGTCCATCTTGTTTAATGTATCATTTAAAGCTTGTGTTTCCTTATTTAATTTCATTTTGGACGATCTGTCCATGGGTGAAAGTGGGGTGTTAAAGTCCCCTACTATGAATGTGTTACTGTCCATTTCCCCTTTTATGGCTGTTAGTATTTGCCTTATGTATTGAGGTGCTCCTATGTTGGGTGCATAAATATTTACAATTGTTATATCTTCTTCTTGGAATGATCCGTTGATCATTATGTAGTGTCCTTCTTTGTCTCTTCTAATAGTCTTTTTTTTGAAGTCTATTTTGTGTGATATGAGAATTGCTACTCCAGCTTTCTTTTGGTTTCCATTTGCATGGAGTATTTTTTCCATCCCCTTACTTTCAGTCTGTATGTGTCTCTAGGTCTGAAGTGGGTCACTTGTAGACAGCATATATATGGGTCTTGCTTTTGTATCCATTCAGCCAATATGTGTCTATTGGTGGGTGCATTTAATCCATTTACATTTAAGGTAATTATCGATATGTATGTTCCTATTCCCATTTTCTTAATTGTTTTGGGTTCGTTATTGTAGGTCTTTTCCTTCTCTTCTGTTGCTTGCCTAGAGAAGTTCCTTTAGCATTTGTTGTAAAGCTGGTTTGGTGGTGCTGAACTCTCTCAGCTTTTGCTTGTCTGTAAAGGTTTTAATTTCTCCTTCAAATCTGAATGAGATCCTTGCTGGGTAGAGTAATCTTGGTTGCAGGTTTTTCTCCTTCATCACTTTAAATATGTCCTGACAGTCCCTTCTGGCTTGCAGAGTTTCTGCTGAAGTACCAGCTGTTAACCTTATGGGGATTCCCTTGTGTGTTATTAGTTGTTTTTCCGTGCTGCTTTTAATATGTTTTCTTTGTATTTAATTTTTGAACAGTTTGATTAATATGTGTCTTGGTGTGTTTCTCCTTGGATTTATCCTGTATGGGACTCTCTGTGCTTCCTGGACTTGATTAACTATTTCCTTACTGTATTAGGGAAGTTTTCAACTATAATCTCTTCAAATATTTTCTCAGTCCCTTTCTTTTTCTCCTCTTCTTCTGGAACCCCTATAATTCGAATGTTGGTGCGTTTAATGTTGTCCCAGAGGTCTCTGAGACTGTCCTCAGTTCTTTTCATTCTTTTCTTCTTTATTCTGCTCTGCAGTAGTTATATCCACTATTTTATCTTCCAGGTCACTTATCTGTTCTTCTGCCTCAGTTATTCTGCTATTGATCCCATCTAGAGTATTTTTCATTTCATTTATTGTGTTCATCGTTGCTTATTTCATCTTTAGTTCTTCTAGGTCCTTGTTAAATGTTTCTTGCATTTTGTCTATTCTATTTCCAAGATTTTGGATCATCTTTACTATCATTATTCTGAATTCTTTTTCAGGTAGACTGCCTATTTCCTCTACAGTTGTTAGGTCTGGTGGGTTTTTATCTTGCTCCTTCATCTGCAGTGTGTTTTAATGTCTTCTCATTTTGCTTATCTTACTGTGTTTGGGGTTTCCTTTTTGCAGGCTGCAGGTTCATAGTTCCCGTTGTTTTTGGTGTCTATCCCCAGTGGCTAAAGTTGGTTCAGTGGGTTGTGTAGGCTTCCTGGTGGAGGGGACTAGTGCCTGTGTTCTGGTGGATGAGGCTGGATCTTGTCTTTCTGGTGGGCAGGTCCACGTCTGGTGGTGTGTTTTGGGGTGTCTGTGGACTTATGATTTTAGGCAGCCTCTCTGTTAATGGGTGGGGTTGTGTTCCTGTCTTGCTAGTTGTTTGGCATAGTGTGTCAGCTTGCTGGTCATTGAGTGAAGCTGGGTGCCGGTGTTGAGATGGAGATCTCTGGGAGATTTTCACCATTTGATAGTTTGTGGAGCTGGGAGGTCTCTTGTGGACCAGTGTCCTGAACTTGGCTCTCCCACCTCAGAGGCACAGCACTGACTCCTGGGTGCAGCACCAAGAGCCTTGCATCCACACGGCTCAGAATAAAAGGGAGAATAAGTTGGAAGAAATGAAAAGGAAAGAAAAGAAAAGAAAGAAAGAAGATAGAAGAAAATAAAGTAAGATTAAATAAAAAATAATTATTAAGAAAAAAAAATTTTGAAAGAAAAAAAGAAAGAAAGGAAGGAAAAAAACCAGACGGATAGAACCCTAGGACAAATGGTGGAAGCAAAGCTATACAGACAAAATCTCACACACAGAAGCATACACATACACACTCACAAAAGGAGGAAAAGGGGAAAAAATCATAAATCTTGCTCTCAAACTCCACCTCCTCAATTTGGGATGATTCGTTGTCTATTCATGTATTCCACAGATGCAGGGTACATCAAGTTGATTGTGGAGCTTTAATCCAATGTTTCTGAGGCTGCTGGGAGAGATTTCCCTTTCTCTTATTTGTTTACACAGCTCCGGGGGCTCAGCTTGGATTTGGCCCCGCCTCTGCGTGTAGGTCGCCGGAGGGCATCTGTTCTTCGCTCAGACACGTCGGGGTTAAAGTAGCCGCTGATTCGGGGGCTCTGTCTCACTCAGGCCGGAGGGAGGGAGAGGTACGGAGTGCGGAGCGAGCCTGCGGCGGCAGAGACCGGCATGACATTGCACCAGCCTGAGGCCTGCCGTGCGATCTCCCGGGGAAGTTGTCCGTGTATCCCAGGACCCTGGCAGTGGCGGGCTGCACAGGCTCCCGGGAGGGGAGGTGTGGACAGTGACCTGTGCTCGCACACAGGCTTCTTGGTGGTAGCAGCAGCAGCCTTAGTGTTTCATGCCCGTCTCTGGGGTCCACGCTTTTAGCCGCGTCTCGCACCCATCTTTGGAGCTCGTTCAAGCGGCACTTGAATCCCCTCTCCTCGTGCACCAGGAAACAAAAAGGCAAGAAAAAGTCTCTTGCCTGTTCGGCAGATCCAGACTTTTCCTGGACTCCCGGCTAGCCATGGTGCACTAGCCCCCTGCAGGCTGTATTCACGCCACCAACCCCAGTCCTCTCCCTGCGCTCCGACCGAAGCCCGAGCCTCAGCTCCCAGCCCCACCCGCCCCGGCGGGTGAGCAGAGAAGCCTCTCGGGCTGGTGAGTGCTGGTTGGCACGGATCCTCTGTGCGGGAATCTCTCCGCTTTGCCCTCCGCACCCCTGTTGCTGTTGTCTCCTCTGTGGCTCTGAAGGCCCCCCGTCCGCCACCCGCAGTCTCCGCTCACAAAGGGGCTTCCTAGTGTGTGGAAACCTTTCCTCCTTCGTGGCTCCCTCCCACTGGTGCAGGTCCCGTCCCTATTCTTTTGTCTCTGTTTTTTCTTTTTTCTTTTGCCCTACCCAGGTACGTGGGGGGTTTCTTGCATTTTTGGAGGTCTGAGGTCTTCTGCCAGTGTTCAGTAGGTGTCCTGTAGGAGTTGTTCCACGTGTAGATGTATTTCTGGTGTATCTGTGGGGAGGAAGGTGATCTCTGCCTCTTACTCTTCTCCCATCTTCCCCTCGTCCTAGTAGTTGATTCTTTTTTTTTTTTTTTTTTGGTGGTACGCGGGCCTCTCACTGCTGTGGCCTCTCCCGTTGCGGAGCACAGGCTCCGGACGTGCAGGCTCAGCGGCCATGGCTTATGGGCCCAGCTGCTCCGCGGCATGTGGGATCTTCCCAGACTGGGGCCCAAACTCGTGTCCCCTGCATCGGCAGGCGGACTCTTAACCACTGCGCCACCAGGGAAGCCCAGTAGTTGATTCTTAAAACAACTTAGAGCACTTTCATATTAAATGAAAGACAAATAAGAGGCCAACATCATTTCCTATGTGTCAATCATATTCCACTCAAGGTGGAGGGTACTTCCCTGTCTCTTTCCTCTGGGCTTGACCCTTTGAAGTAACTCGGCCCAGGCATGTGGGCAGGAGTAACAGTGTGATTTCTCAGCCGAGCCCTTTTGCTCTTGCCCGGGGTAAGCACATGTGGAAGAGAACAAAGCCCAATCTATAAAATGGAACCTTGCCCAGTGGGAGCTGCCAATGCAGGAGAGTTTTCCAGCAGAGCCCAGATGAACTGACCCTGTAGCAACCTACAGATAGCTGAGAAGAAACACTTATTGCTGTATACCACTAAGATTTTGTGGTTCTTTGTTACATAATACATTTTGTTTCAGTATTATAAAAAAGGCTTTATCTTTTCTAGTGATAGAAAGCTAGAAATAACTCCACAAATGTGTGTCAGATAATGATACAATTTTATATAAATTGTTTTTTAATACCAATGACATTCAGAAATGGTAATTAACTTATATACAATATCACATACAATTAATAAAGCAAATTTGTATTTTTTGTGCCTTAAATTGCACTATAGGAAAGTAAATAATGTGTTCTCATTAAGTTAGTTGTTTATGATTTTAATAATTGAATGAAAGTCAATGAAATTGTGTGACTGGAAAATTCAACGAATATGTTCATAAGTATAAATATACTTTCAATAAATATAAAGTATATTTCTAGACAGATGTTAGACTTAATTACACATAAAAACTACATTTTAACAACAGGAATATTTTATATAATCAACAGAATCGAAACAAACAATTTGTTGAAAACCAAACATTTTTAGCAACTAGTACTTTCAAAAGGACTTGACAAATATGTTGATTATGTGAAATTAAAGGCCATTAGGTTTACAAATGTTAAGAACTTTTCTCCTTCTACATTGAGTCCCCTCTAAGACAACAGAAAATTATATAAGTGAAACTATTTAAGAAAGAAAAGTTAAAAAAAAATCTTATTGGGCTTCCCTGGTGGCGCAGTGGTTGAGAGTCCGCCTGCCAATGTGGGGGACACGGGTTCGTGCCCTGGTCCGGGAAGATCCCACGTGCTGTGGAGCGGCTGGGCCCGTGAGCCATGGCCGCTGAGCCTGCGCGTCCAGAGCCTGTGCTCTGGCAACGGGAGAGGCCACAACAGTGAGAGGCCCACGTACTGCAAAAAAAAAAAATCTCATTTATAACCACTTATTTTAAATGCTCTGTTGATAAAGTAACAAAACATAAGATCTCGTCTGTTACCTTTTAGCATCTATTACATGAAAATCTTTTAAAATCTCATTTTTTAATAAAAGACAATTAATGGTCCATTTTAGAGAATAACAGAGCTAGACTCTATTGAGTAACATATTGTAAGGTATCGTTCCGTAAGAATAAGGAGGGCATTCTCAACTGAAACTGGCTGATTTTAGTATAGAAATATGACTAATAATCTTTTATACACAATTTAAGACTATTAAATTCAATTAATGATTATATTTAGAGATGCATTTAAAATGCTCATTTAAAAACATTCTTGAAAATCTGTTAAGCACAAGATCTTCAATAATTTCAACTTTAGTATGCTTCTGATATTTGGTAAATTGCTAAGGAAGTGAGTTATTTTCAACAGTTCCTGTCTCTACTGAGTTCAAGAGAGTGCCCAGTCTCCATAAATAAAAAGTAAATAAAGGAAATGCATCAGAGAGTTGCAAAATAGTTTCATCATGCTTCTGAAGAAATTTCTTGATTTCTTGGTCCTCATGCCCCATTTTTGAAGCGTTGCCTTCTTCGGTTTCCTTCTGAAGAAGTTGTTCCAGAACGCAGAAAACAGAGAAAATATTTTCATAGCGTGTCACGTCGTAACTGGCTTGCACCTACAGATAAACAACAAACTAATGAGAACCTACTGTATAGCACAGGGAACTCTACTCAGTGCTCTGCAGTGACCTAAATGAGAAGGAAATCCAAAAAAGAGGGGATATATGTATATGTATAGCTGATTCACTTTGCTTTACAGTATAAACTAATACAATGTTGCACAATACTGTAAAGCAACTGTACTCCAATTTAAAAAAAAAAACTCCTTTAAAAAAATATTGTTTGTAGCTCAGATCAGCAAAAGCCAAATAAAGAGATCAAATTTTTGAACAAAAAGTAAAATACTTGGCTTATTTAACACCTTCTATCTTCCCGTTCCTCTGATTGGAGTGGGGGGAGAGAGATCAAAAGAGAACATTTCCTCTTCCAATCTTGGTGAATGACTTTTTCTTCTCATGGTTTGCAAAGTTCTGAATCCTTTCTCTACGGTGCTGCTATAATTCGTTACTGAGATGAATCTGCGAATACTCGGCAGAGAGTCTAACACACAACAAATCTTGTGTGTTGAATTCCATGTTTCACCAAAGACTTCCAATACTCCTGTCAATGATAACAAAAGGCTCTTTGGCGGTAGGATTTTAGGAACATGTTTCGAAGTGTAACTCAGTCCTAAAGCAGTTAGGGTTATGACCTGTAAGCGACTAGATGTGATCTCATCCTGAGACTACACAAACTGGGGAAAAGGAGGATTAGATTGTGTGGAATCAGATAGATGGTCATGAGAAGAAATGCAGATGTTTCTTGTAGAAACTATTTGGCCTAGATGGCTGAAAGTGAGAAAAATCAAAGCAAGGCCTAAAAAGTGCACAGTGGAAAGCAGAACATGAGGGGATACAGGAAGCATGTAAAGATATAAACTGGCTTTATCATTTGCTTATTAAGAAATATGTTGGAAACATTCCAACAAATTTATCCACTGTAATAACACATAAATGAAGAAACATTCTGTTAGAGCCCAGAGGAATTATCTTCAACAAGGTTGTCTGATAAAAGAATAAAACATATACAGATAACTGATACTTTCATTTTCTTGACTGAGGTATAACTGACATTATATTAGTTTCATGTGTACAATGTAATGATTCAATATTTGTATATGCTGCAAAATGATCATCAAAATAAGTCCATTTAAAATCCATCAGTCTACATAGTTACAAAATTTTTCTTGTGATATTTTAAGATTGACTCTCCTAGCCACTTTCAAACATGCAATACAGTATTATTAACTATAGTCATCATGTTGTATATTACATCCCCATGATTTATTCATTTTGTAATGAAATCTATACCTTGTGACTCCCTTCACCCATTTTGCCCCCTACCCTCACCTCAGGTAACCCCCAATCTGTTTTCCATATCCAGGAGCTCAGTTGTTTGTTTTACGGTTTCACATATAAAAGAGATCACACAGAAATTATCTTTTACTATTTGACTTATCTCACTTAGCATAATGCCTCAAGGTCCATCCACATGTTGCAAATGGAATGACTTCATTCTTTTTTACAGCTGAATAATAGTCCATTTTACATACATATATATGTGTGTGTGTGTGTGTGTGTATATATGTATATATATACCCCACCTTTTCTTTATTCATCCATCGACAACATTTAGGTTGTTTCCATGTCTTGGCTATTTGGCTGTTGTAAATAATGCTGCAATGGACACAGGGGTGCAGAGCATATATCTTTTCTAATTAGTGTTTCAAATTACTTAATACGAATAGAAGTGGAACTGTGGGATCAGACAGTAGTTCTATTTTTAATTTTTTTTTTAACATCTTTACTGGGGTATAATTGCTTTACAATGGTGTGTTACTTTCTGCTTTATAACAAAGTGAATCAGTCATACATAAACATATGTTCCCATATGTCTTCCCTCTTGCGTCTCCCTCCCTCCCACCCTCCCTATCCCACCCCTCCAGGCTGTCACAAAGCACCGAGCCAATATCCCTGTGCCATGCAGCTGCTTCCCACTAGCTATCTACCTTACTACGTTTGTTAGTGTGTATATGTCCATGACTCTCTCTTGCCCTGTCACAGCTCACCCTTCCCCCTCCCCATAACCTCAAGTCCATTCTCTAGGAGGACTGTGTCTTTATTCCTGCCTTACCCCTAGGTTCTTCATGACATTTTTTTTCCCTTAAATTCCATATATATGTGTTAGCATACAGTATTTGTCCTTTTCTTTCTGACTTACTTCACTCTGTATGACAGACTCTAGGTCTATCCACCTCATTACAAATAGCTCAATTTCGTTTCTTTTTATGGCTGAGTAATATTCCATTGTATATATGTGCCACATCTTCCTTATCCATTCATGCGATGATGGGCACTTAGGTTGTTTCCATCTCCGGGCTATTGTAAATAGAGCTGCAATGAACATTTTGGTACAGGACTCTTTTTGAATTTTGGTTTTCTCAGGGTATATGCCCAGTAGTGGACTTGCTGGGTCATATGGTAGTTCTATTTGAAGTTTTTTAAAGAACCTCCATACTGTTCTCCATAGTGGCTGAACCAATTCACATTCCCACCAGCAGTGCAAGAGTGTTCCCTTTTCTCCACACCCTCTCCAGCAGTTATTGTTTGTAGATTTTTTGATGATGGCCATTCTGACTGGTGTGAGATGATATCTCATTGTAGATTTGATTTGCATTTCTCTAATGATTAATGATGTTGAGCATTCTTTCATGTGTTTGTTGGCAGTCTGTATATCTTCTTTGGAGAAATGTCTATTTAGGTCTTCTGCCCATTTTTGGATTGGGTTGTTTGTTTTTTTGTTATTGAGCTGCATGAGCTGCTTGTAAATTTTGGAGATTTATCCTTTGTCAGTTGCTTCATTTGCAAATATTTTCTCCCATTCTGAGGGTTGTCTTTTGGTCTTGTTTATGGTTTCCTTTGCTGTGCAAAAGCTTTGAAGTTTCATTAGGTCCCATTTGTTTATTTTTGTTTTTATTTCCATTACTCTAGGAGGTGGGTCAGAAAGGATCTTTCTGTGATGTATGTCATAGAGTGTTCTGCCTATGTTTTCCTCTAAGAGTTTGATAGTTTCTGGCCTTACATTTAGGTCTTTAATCCATTTTGAGCTTATTTTTGTGTATGGTGTTAGGGAGTGATCTAATCTCATACTTTTACATGCACCTGTCCAGTTTTCCCAGCACCACTTATTGAAGAGACTGTCCTTTCTCCACTGTACATTCCTGCCACCTTTATCAAAGATAAGGTGTCCATATGTGCGTGGGTTTATCTCTGGGCTTTCTATCCTGTTCCATTGATCCATCTTTCTTTTTTTGTGCCAGTACCATACCGTCTTGATAACTGTAGCTTTGTAGTATAGTCTGAAGTCAGGGAGCCTGATTCCTCCAGTTCCTTTTTTCATTCTCAAGATTGCTTTGGCTTTTCGGGGTCTTTTGTGTTTCCATACAAATTGCAAATTTTTTTGTTCTAGTTCTGTGAAAAATGCCAGTGGTAGTTTCATAGGGATTGCATTGAATCTGTAGATTGCTTTGGGTAGTAGAGTCATTTTCACAATGTGGATTCTTCCAATCCAAGAACATGGTATATCTCTCCATCTATTTGTATCATCTTTAATTTCTTTCATCAGTGTCTTATAATTTTCTGCATACAGGTCTTTTGTCTCCTTAGGTAGGTTTATTCCTAGATATTTTTTTCGTTTTGTTGCAATGGTAAATGGGAGTGTTTTCTTCATTTCACTTTCAGATTTTTCATCATTAGTGTATTTAAGGGATTTCTGTGCATTAATTTTGTATCCTGCAGATTTACCAAATTCATTGATTAGCTCTAGTAGTTTTCTGGTAGCATCTTTAGGATTCTCTATGTATAGTATCATGTCATCTGCAAATAGTGACAGCTTTACTTCTTTTCCAATTTGGATTCCTTTTATTTCCTTTTCTTCTCTGATTGCTGTGGCTAAAACTTCCAAAACTATATTGAATAAGAGTGGTGAGAGTGGGCAACCTTGTCTTGTTCCTGATCTTAGTGGAAATGCTTTCAGTGTTTCACCATTGAGGATGATGTTGGCTGTGGGTTTGTCATATATGGCCTTTATTATGTTGAGGAAAGTTCCTTCTATGCCTACTTCCTGCAGGGTTTTTATCATAAATGGGCGTTGAATTTTGTCAAAAGCTTTATCTGCATCTATTGAGATGATCATATGGTTTTTCTCCTTCAATTTGTTAATACGGTTTATCACATTGATAGATTTGCATATATTGAAGAATCCTGCATTCCTGGAATAAACCCCACTTGGTCATGGTGTATGATCCTTTTAATGTGCTGTTGGATTCTGTTTGCTAGTATTTTGTTGAGGATTTTTGCATCTGTGTTCATCAGTGATATTGGCCTGTAGTTTTCTGACTTTGTGACATCCTTGTCTGGTTTTGGTATCAAGGTGATGGTGGCCTTGTAGAATGAATTTGGGAGTGTTCCTCCCTCTGCTGTAATTTTGGAAGAGTTTGAGAAGGATAGGTGTTAGCTCTTCTCTAAATGTTTGATAGAAATCGCCTGTGAAGCCATCTGGTCCTGGGCTTTTGTTTGTTGGAAGATTTTTAATCACAGTTTCAATTTCAGTGCTTGTGATTGGTCTGTTCATATTTTCTGTTTCTTCCTGATTCAGTCTTGGCAGGTTGTGCATTTCTAAGAATTTGTCCATTTCTTCCAGGTTGTCCATTTTATTGGCATAGAGTTGCTTGTAGTAATCTCTCATGATCTTTTGTATTTCTGCAGTGTCAGTTGTTACCTCTCCTTTTTCATTTCTAATTCTATTGATTTGAGTCTTCTCCCTTTTTTTCTTGATGAGTCTGGCTAGTGGTTTATCTATTTTGTTTATCTTCTCAAAGAACCAGCTTTTAGTTTTATTGATCTTTGCTATTGTTTCTTTCATTTCTTTTTCATTTATTTCTGATCTGATTTTTGTGATTTCTTTCCTTCTGGTAGCTTTGAGGTTTTTTGGTTCTTCTTTCTCTAATTGCTTGAGGTGCAAGGTTAGGTTGTTTATTCGAGATGTTTCCTGCTTCTTAAGGTGGGCTTGTATTGCTATAAACTTCCCCCTTAGAACTGCTTTTGCTGCATCCCATAGGTTTTGGGTCGTCGTGTCTCCATTGTCATTTGTTTCTAGGTATTTTTTGATTTCCTCTTTGATTTCTTCAGTGATCACTTCATTATTAAGTAGTGTATTGTTTAGCCTCCATGTGTTTGTATTTTTTACAGATCTTTTCCTGTAATTGATATCTAGTCTCATGGCGTTGTGATCAGAAAAGATACTTGATACAATTTCAATTTTCTTAAATTTACCAAGGCTTGATTTGTGACCCAAGATATGATCTATCCTGGAGAATGTTCCATGAGCACTTGAGAAAAATGTGTATTCTGTTGTTTTTGGATGGAGTGTCCTATAAATATCAATTAAGTCCATCTTGTTTAATGTATCATTTAAAGCTTGTGTTTCCTTATTTATTTTCATTTTGGATGATCTGTCCATGGGTGAAAGTGGGATGTTTAAGTCCCCTACTATGAATGTGTTACTGTCGATTTCCCCTTTTATTGCTGTTAGTATTTGCCTTATGTATTGAGGTGCTCCTATGTTGGGTGCATAAATATTTACAATTGTTATATCTTCTTGGATCGATCCCTTGATCATTATGTAGTGTCCTTCTTTGTCTCTTTTAATATTCCTTATTTTAAAGTCTATTTTGTCTGATATGAGAATTGCTACTCCAGCTTTCTTTTGGTTTCCATTTGCATGGAATATCTTTTTCCATCCCCTTATTTTCAGTCTGTATGTGTCTCTAGGTCTGAAGTGGGTCTCCTGTAGACAGCATATATAAGGGTCTTGTTTTTGTATCCATTCAGCTAATCTGTGTCTTTTGGTGGGAGCATTTAGTCCATTTACATTTAAGGTAATTATCGATATGTATGTTCCTATTCCCATTTTCTAAATTGTTTTGGGTTCGTTATTATAGGTCTTTTTCTTCTCTTGTGTTTCTTGCCTAGAGAAGTTCCTTTAGCATTTGTTGTAAAGCTGGTTTGGTGGTGCTGAACTCTCTCAGCTTTTGCTTGTCTGTAAAAGTTTTAATTTCTCCATCAAATCTGAATGAGATCCTTGCTGGGTAGAGTAATCTTGGTTGCAGGTTTTTCTCCTTCATCACTTTCAGTATGTCCTGCCATTCCCTCTGCCTTCCAGAGTTTCTGCTAAGAGATCAGCTATTAACCTAATGGGGATTCCCTTACGTGTTATGTGTTGTTTTTCCCTTGCTGCTTTTAATATGCTTTCTTTGTATTTAATTTTTGACAGTTTGATTAATATGTGTCTTGGCGTATTTCTCCTTGGATTTATCCTGTATGGGACTCTCTGTGCTTCCTGGACTTGATTAACTATTTCCTTTCCCATATTAGGGAAGTTTTCAACTATAATCTCTTCAAATGTTTTCTCAGTCCCTTTCTTTTTCTCTTCTTCTTCTGGAACCCCTATAATTCGAATGTTGGTGCGTTTAATGTTGTCCCAGACGTCTCTGAGACTGTCCTCAGTTCTTTTCATTCTTTTTTCTTTTTTCTGCTCTGCAGTAGTTATTTCCACTATTTTATCTTCCAGGTCACTTATCTGTTCTTCTGCCTCAGTTATTCTGCTATTGATCCCATCTAGAGTACTTTTAATTTCATTTATCTATTTTTAATTTTTTGAGGGATCTCCATATTGTTTTCCATAGTGGCTTCACCAGTTTTCATTCCCACCAGCAGGTGCACAAGGGTTCCCTTTTTCTCTACATCTTCACATTATTTGTTATTTCTTGTCTTTTTGATAATAACCATCCTAACAGGTGTAAGGTGATAGCTCATTGTGGCTTTAATTTGCATTTCCCTGATGACTAGTGATGTTGGGAATCCTGTCATGTACCTGCTGGCCATGTGTACATCTTCTTTGGAAAAACATCTATTCAGCTCCTCTGCCCATTTTTTAATTGGATGGTTTTTTGCTATTGAGATATATGAGTTCTTTATATATTTTGGATATTAACCTCTTAAGAGGTATATGATTTGCAAACATTTTCTCCCATTCAGTAGGTTGCCTTTTCATTTTGTTGACTTTCCTTGCTTTGCTGAAGCTTTTTAAAAGTTTGAAGTAGCCCCAAGTTGATTTTTGCTTTTGGTGTCAATCCAAAAAATAATTGCCAAGACCAATGTCAAGGCACTCACTGCCTATGTTTCTTCCAGGACTTTTATGGGTGTAAAGCAGGCAGAGTATGTCTTGGTCCCTTTCCATTTGCTTGGAGAATCTCACTTTGGGCATGTTTAGCTCTGCTTCCAGGTGGGCTGGGGTTCCCTGTAGTGTCCCATTGCTTTACTTTGTTTGGGACTTTGCTTTTTCCAGAATTTATCTGTCTTGGGTTCCACCTTTATCCCAAATGCCTATTCTCATAATATTAATTGGATAAACTCTTTTGCTCCAAGATATTTACATCTCATAGAACATTAACTTGAAATGAACTCCTCCATTTAGAGACAGTATACATTTAACTTACACCCCTTAGCAGCCCTCCAGCTCACCGTGACTCAGATGGCATGTCTGTGGGGGAGGTCTTTCCTGTAGTTCCCGAATTTTATCACACTGGCAGCCGCCTGCTCTGCCTAATCATATGTTCAGACACTTTCTGAAATAGTGCATAAGCTGAATAAAAGCTAAAATAAATGGAATTAAGATGACAGCTGATACCCTTCTACTATATTTTGGTGTAAGTTTTACATTCTCACTGTCAAATTAGACTGAACAGCACCAGTACTGGAAAATCCCCAACACAGGTGAAACATACTCACCTGGAAAATGCCCACGTGTTTTGCCTGAACACCTACCAGGAAGACTGAATGAAGCCCAGTACGCAAGCATGATGGCTCTGTACATCCAATAGAAAGCTATCAATTTGTCTCTCTATCTGGGTCTTTCTGAACTGAAGGACCCCTGAGAGGCAGCTTCGATAGTCCCATGACTACTTCTTATACCTAATCCCATTTTATACAGTAGGGGACCTTCAGAAGAGGAAATACTTTCCTGGTAGGAAAATCACCATGTATTTTTGTAGGTCACTTTTAGAATTAAATATTTCTTATGATTATTTTTCTATTTCTGAGTTGGGCTTGAGAAAGTCAAAGTATCCAAATATTTATTTAAATAGTAAAAAAAAAATAATATTTCTTTACATGCTGCAAAATTTTACTTCAAAACTTAGATTATGAAATTAAGGCTATAGACAAATGGTGCCAGTTTCCTAATTGTTGTTTCAGTTGAAATTCAGTCAAGGTTAACTTGATATTTTTATAAAGACTTATTATCCTTGAAGCAGACGTATCTACTTGCTTACTCCATACCCACTTCTCCCTCATTTTCCATCAACAGAACCCCAGTTTTGTTCAGAATGACAACAGATCAACAAAAAATGTATATTTTCCAGTCTCTCTTAAGGCTAATTCTGGTCAAAGAAATGGAAATATAAGTAACTGGGTGGGGCTTCTGGGAAAGTGCTTTAATAGCAGGCAAAATCTGGTGGAATGCACTTTTGCCTTCTCTCTTCACCATTGGTCCTGCTTGGAACTACACATGTAATGCTTGGAGGTCTAGCAGCCTTGTTGTGAGCCTGAGGATGAAGGCTGCCCATGGATAAGTAGAAAGGGCCAGATTCTGGATGGCATTGTGCAGCTCAATATACCCACGCAGGATGGCTGTACCTTCCTGCACTGTGCTGGGGCTCCCTTCTTCCATTTTGGTCTTTTAGAATCGGAAGCTTGAGACTTGATCTGGGCAGGAAGGAAGCTCTTAAGTTTCCTTTGTCTTGGAAAGGTGCTGTTTGCTGCTGTCTCTGACACAGAAGGGACAGCGATGGCTAAAGGGACAAAAACAGTCACACTCCTTGGCAGCTGGTCATGTGGCAAAAGGACTGTACATGTAAGGTGTGGCTTGCAGTTTGGATGCTTATATATAATGCTGAAAAATATGAACATGTAAATAGTTCACTAAATTCAACACTTTGACAATTTAAGTGTGCTAACCAAGGGCATGCAGAAGTGCAGTCTGACTCTTTCAGAACTAAGCATGCTGCTACGGAAAGGGTAAAAAAAAAAAAAAGCCACGACATTTTTCTTATTGCTCCAAATGTAAGAGATGAAGGAGAAAACTGGATCGTTAAAGGGCAGAAAACCAAGTCAAAGAGTACAAGTGCATGGCCTAAATGTTCAATTAAATGTTCACGGAATATAATATGCCATCGGCTCAGTATCCCACATGCCAGATTTTATTAGACAGAAGCAATAAGTAAGATACAATTAAGACAAGCAGTTTCTAAAAGAATGAATTCAGCACAGTACTTCAAAGGAAAAGGTCAGTTGTCTACCTGATAATTAAGTGAAAAACTTACCCCTAAGTTTTAATAACTTAGCCTTTTTTATCTACTAGAAGGCAGTAGATTTCAGTCAAGGAGCTGAGGAGGATAAAAGTTAACTCTCCAGCAGCTGTTTACTAAGCAGCTTGCAGCTTCTGAAGCACACGAGAAGATACTGGAAGAGCCCAGTGCGATACTGCACGTGACCATGCTAGCAACCGTGCCTGAGAACAGAGTAGGAGAACCACATGCATATTATATATCATCTATATAAAATATAAATCACACACACACACACACACAAAATCAATGAACTTATGGTTACAATAGAACCCTGGCAACCTGGGTGCCAGACCCATACCGAGGGAGTATAAGGCAAAAGGCTGATCAGAGCAGAGTGTAGTTAGCTAATTAGGGAAGATTTCCTAGGGATGAATTGTGGGCCAAGGCCCAAAGGGAGTGAGGCGTATAGATGGTGAATCACCTTTTGATCAAAGTGTCAGGTCAAAAAGAATAAAAAGGATTCAATGGATATTAATCCATTTTGCTTTAACAGATAATGGTATAGTTATCTGCCTAAAATGTTGCATCCTAGAGACTGGCTCTAAGAGGCTAATGTCTAATTTGTAGGTAACTTAGATGAAAAATCCTAAACTATTAAAATGACTAGCATTTAGGATCTTGATATTTTGCCATGTTTCCAGTGGGAAGTAGTTTAATCTTTCAGTATAAATCTGAAAGATTTATACATAAAAATATCAATGAAAGGAATAGACATAACATAATTTTTTAAAAATCTGTCATAATTAACCTTGTTTAAAGATGATGGTTTTCTCATGAACCAATTTTACCTACTTTTCTCAAATCTGTTTCTTGAGGCTGAATATTAAGAACACAGCACAGGATCACAAATTTTCAAATAAGTATTATCTATTATCATTTATCATCATCGTCATCATCATCATCGTTATGTTTTTACCCAAAGTGAAAAAGATATCATCCCTATCCATAAGGTACTTTGAACCTAGAGGAAAGCTACTGGTATTATTCAAGTACTGTACTATGGTCAACTGTTGGGGGCATTTCACGTTCACTGTGAACTGTTCCTGTAGAGATGTGTAAGAACCTGAGGATGCACCTTCACCTACTTTCCTCTACCAAGAAAATCCTTCATGAATAGCAGTCATCTAGCAGACAACCTTTTTGCATAGAAGGGTGGTAACAAGGAACCTAAATGTGAGGCAATTATTTTAAAGTCTTTCTGATATGAGAAGGCCCTGAAGTAGGCGTAGGTGTGGGTTAAACACAGCATCTTATAGGAAATAGAAAAAGGTCCAGTTATTTGACTAGTGTGAGGTGAATCAACTTGTTCATCTATTCTAGTGGTAGGTTGGTAAAAATGACCTTCTAAGCAGTACGCCCTTTTGGTGACTAACTCAATAACATCACAGATTAAACCCCAAGTGCTTTAAATTTTATATTTGCACATTTCTCTGGGGAAATCTCCTGTGGTTTGACTCCAATTCATCCCTTTCTTGGTCATCAGAATAGCAGATTGTTGGACATAATAATAAGATAGATCCCACATCAATTTTAATTCTCAAACCTCTTCGTGTAAAGAATAGAGAGTTCCCGATACAGGGACAAAGCATTTCTTCTATGAGATCCCCTGAGTCAACTTGAAGTAGCTTTACCCGGCATCCCCACTGCTTTCTTAGGATCTGCGCCCTTAATTATGGGGTCATCAACCCCACTCAGAGAAACTTTTTCACTACTTTATACCACAATATTAAACTTAGTCTCAGGCTGGAAATGCCTTTCAGGCATTTTGAGAAGCAAACAGATCATTTATTTGTCTGGACTTCCATCACAGTAGTTCTTGACAAAGCAGTACAAACCGGATGACTTCGTTATTATTCTGAGAGTCTATTAAGTGAAAGAGCAGGGCTCACAGACTGGAATAAAAGTAGCTGAATTCATTAAGGATGAATTTAGCTGCGAATACTTAGCACTTTATGACGTTATGTTTCTGCCAGCCTCACGCGCGCCTCCTCTCTTGCTTCAGTCCTGTTACAAGCACTGATTGGGTACCTGCAAATGCCAGACCCCACCGTGAGTGCTGAGAACGCAGAGGTGAATAGGACAGGATCCCTACCTGTAGGAGAGCTCCTCGCACGCCTCTAGGGAGACAAAGAAGTAGAAAATAATGGCAATGCAGAGTGCGTGCATGCTATATGGGCTATAGAGGAACTCTAGAGCTAGCTGAGTCACCTGTGTGAGAAGACGCTGAAGGGCAGGAAATGAGTTAGTCGTGAACGATCACCCTGTAGGCTCAGCTCCTGCTGGATGGGATGGCAGGATTCTTTTGCAGAGGTGACTTGAAAGTTATCGTCAGCACAGGCCAACACCTGTTTGGCTTCCACCACAGGGCTCTCAGTCTCTGGTAGTTCAGTATGCGCTGGGGCAAGGGAGCAGCAGAGAGCTTAAAGGGGGAGTTGGGAGGTGTCAGCATTCTCTGCAACAGCTCACTCGGCACAGACCCCACCTCTTGGCCTTCTTTAAGGCAGTGGAACCAGACCCATCTGACTGGTACATGCAGTCAAAGGCCAAGTCAGGCCTATATGTTAAGAAAATCTTACAGACTGTGTTTGGTTCCATGAGGTCTATGGTTACTTTCATGCCTGACACTTATCTTCCTGAAGGAAGGCACGGAGAACAAGAGAAATGACGGAAGTATAATTCGTCATTATTATACCTTACAGCAGAGAGAATGCACCGCTTCACTAAGTGAAGCCACCACCACCATGCAGTTCAGACACCGCGTGAGTAGAAGAAATCAGAGCTGGTGAAATGTCTGATATATATTAGAAACAGAGATCCAGATGGCCGTTATTTATGGCAAACACACGTCCAAATAGCCGGTGGGGATAAAATCAACAAGAAACTTTCCTCTTTAGGACTCTAAATAAGACTATCCAAGACAGCAACAAAACCTGCGCAACCAGGCAGAAGGCAGAAACCAGATTTGCTGGAGTAGAATTGATGACCACCCAGACTAAAAAAGAATCTAGAAGCTGCTTAGCTAAGCGATGATAAATGTGCCAAAGTAAGCAAGAAATGTAGATACATTTTTAAGAGCACTGAATCCAAAGCCTAAGATTAGTGACAACAGGGGGTGGACTCATAAGTGACCAGATCTTTTCCAATACTTTTGTTTGGAAACTGAAAGCTAACTTTGGCCTCAGATAAATCTACTAATTATCTCCCAAAGCACAACTGAACGGGGTTGTATTTACAGAAATCAAAAGCCAACACATTTGTCCCTTTTTCTTCCTGTTTTAAACATGTGTCACCACTGATTCAATGAAATCATTTTATCAGAACTTGCTTTCAAAGGCTAAGTGAAACTGCACAGCACCCAGGAAAGTCTGGAAACACAAAAGAGAAAAAACTGAATGTGTTCTCATGAACATTTATTGACATAGAGACTGTGTCTGTAGCAAAGTGAGTACTGCATTTCTTGTTCTTTTGTTCTTTTTTAAAAATCAACTGACCACCATTTCTCTTTTTATAAAAATCAGATTTTTTGAGATATAATTGACATACAGTAAAATTTACCCTTTTTAAAGTGTCTGGTATCATGAATTTGATAACTTACTTTTAAGAACAAAGAAATGTCATAATAGAAGTAATCTTTGAATAAAAGAAAAAGCAATCATGCTATGGCCATGTGATACTGTTTAACAACATTTTAAATGTTTTGCTAACTTCTAGTTGATTTATTAAAATATATATAAAACATTTAGTGTTTTTTTTACTACTATATGAAATACTTCTGTAACCATGATTATAATAACTATAATTTGTTACCTGAAGATACTCTAGAGAATTTTTTTAAAAGAAAAGATCCATATGCAATGCAGAAAGTTTAGGACAAAGCACTAGACTTCCAACTATGAGACAGTTGTCTGGTTTGACTATTTTCATTACCTTTGTGCTGAGAGGCTGCTGGGGAAACTTATCTGTTACAAAAGTGCTAAGTGGGTCTACAGAAAGCTTTGGTATGTTAGTGCTGGTGAAAGTCGCTACCTGATGACAAATGTAAAGAAAGGAATATAGAACCAGAGGACCTAACCTTCCGTGTCTCCTTCAAAGAACATCTCAGTAGCTACAGCCAACCATATGCTGAGATGGAAATTATACAAAGATGACTAGAAGTATGGCTTCATATCCTTTAGGCATCACGGTTCAAGGTAGAATTACATATGGGAATAAGCATAATACAATGGGATGTATATTGTAAGAGTGTTCTTGTATTTGCATTGCTCCTGGATGAGTTACAGTCAAAAACATGAAGAATGCTCTCAGCACATAATCTCAATGGAGAATGCTAAATGCCTCTGTTTTAAACTAGCAATGGCTTACAAGGAAAATTAAATACGTTATGGGGAATTAAGTTAAATGTACTGAAAATAAAACAAGTGGGAGAACTCAGTATACATATATTAATATACAGGTTATAAAAGTGTTTCTCATCTTTTTTAGATACATGTTCCCAAACGAAAATCAAGTATTCTGAGGAGTACCCACATTTGTAAGACAGGTCAGTTACTTTGCTTAACCAGTACTGTATGGACTTGGTTATATGCTTTATAAGCAATTATTTTCAGGGAAAAAAAAAAAACGTTCCCAAGTAAGTTGACTATCATTGGTTAATTTCAAAAACATGTTTAAAATAAACGCTGACCACATTTTAAATGTAACTGTATTTGTTTCTGAATTTTAGTCTGAAATTACAATAAATTTTACCTTTTTTAGAAACTAAACTATGCCGCTAACATTAGAAAAGTGATTGATTCTTTATTCAAACTTAACCCCAAAATGTAATATCTGGATCTGATATAAAAATAACATTAAAACTTTAAGATGATATATTTCACTAATGCAACCAAAAAACTCTCCAAATACTTCAAGAAAGTGGCTTCAGCAAAGAAAAATGAATATTTCATTCAAAAGCTTTTTCATACTCTAATTTATAATGTAAGGAAATACAGCAGTTTCTTGTAAAATGTTCCACTTTGGGGAAATAAGAAACCAACTTCCACGGATGTCTAACTTCCAGACATCAGGTATCTTGGAATCTGCAGACCCTGAGACAGTGAAATGTCCACTAGGAGACAGTTCCTGGTGGACTGTGCAGTGACTCTGCGGGAGGGTCTCGGGTCCTCACTCAGATACTCTCAACTCACTTCAGGGGCTCATTCTGAAGGTAACAAGGACAGAGGAGGAAGTCCTGCTAGAGGAAAGCAAAAGAAGTGAGAACTGACAGCGAGGGAACAACTATAAAACTCAGACTGGGTCTTCTAGAATGGAAAAGGAGCTCCATATGCTTGAATGTGCCTCCAAGGACATAACTAACACCGCACAATTCAAAAGCAGATGATGGGTATGACAAACGTATAAATGATGCTTGATTCATTCAGTTTAATAAATTGAATTTACTATAGCATTCCATTAAAATGTTAAAGTTTAAAAAGTATCTTATTCATGTGGGAAATTTTCTTATGCAGAATAATTTTTGTAGTGATTTTAGAAGACATGATGTACCATCAAATAACGTTACTTATTTTAGCGTAACTAATATGTTCCTGAGCATTATCCACAGAAAATAACTACAAAATAGTTATTCTTGGCAAGTATACTAGAAAGTTTAGTAGCGGTGTCTTTTCAAAGATACACTGCATTTTAAGAAAACTCAGAGAGGAGGCGGAGGGGAAGATGGCGGAAGAGTAAGACGCGGAGATCACCTTCCTCCCCACAGATACACCAGAAATACATCTACACGTGGAGCAACTCCTACAGAACACCTACTGAACGCTGGCAGAAGACCTCAGACTTCCCAAAAGGCAAGAAACTCCCCATGTCCCTGGATAGGGCAAAAGAAAAAACAATAAACAGAGACAAAAGGATACGGATGGGACCTGCACCAGTGGGAGGGAGCTGTGAAGGAGGAAAGGTTTCCACACACTAGAAGCCCCTTTGCAGGTGGAGACTGCGGGTGGCAGAGGAGGAAGCTTCAGAGCCACGGAGGAGAGCGCAGCCACAGGGGTGCGGAGGGGAAAGCAGAGAGATTCCCGCACAGAGGATCTGTACCGACCGGCACTCACCAGCCCGAGAGGCTTGTCTGCTCACCTGCCGGGGCAGGCGGAGCTGCGAGCTGAGGCTCGGGCTTCGGTCGGAGCGCAGGGAGAGGACTGGGGTTGGCGGCGTGAACACAGCCTGAAGGGGTTAGTGCGCCATGGCTAGCCGGGAGGGAGTCCAGGAAAAGGTCAGGAGCTGCCGAAGAGGCAAGAGACTTTTTCCTGCCTCTTTGTTTCCTGGTGCACGAGGAGAGGGGATTAAGGAGCTCCAGAGACGGGCGCGAGCCGCAGCTAACAGCGCGGACCCCAGAGACGGGCGGGAGACGCTAAGGCTGCTGCTGCCACCACCAATGGGCCTGTGTGCGAGCACAGGTCACTGTCCACACCCCTCTTCTGGGGAGCCTGTGCAGCCCGCCACTGCCAGGGTCCCGGGATCCAGGGACAACTACCCCGGGAGAACGCACGGCGCGCCTCAGGCTGGTGCAACGTCACGCCGGCCTCTGCCGCCGCAGGTTCGCCTCTCACGCCGTGCCCCTCCCTCCCCCAGGCCTGAGTGAGCCAGAGCCCTCGAATCAGCGGCTCCTTTAACCCCGTCGTGTCTGAGCAAACAAAAGACGCCCTCCAGCGACCTATACGCAGAGGCGGGGCCAAATCCAAAGCTGAGCCCCGGGAGCTGTGCGAACAAAGAAGAGAAAGGGAAATCTCTCCCAGCAGCCTCAGAAGCAGTGGATTAAAGCTCCACAATCAACTTGATGTACCTGCATCTCTGGAATACCTGAATAGACAACCAATCATCCCAAATTGAGGAGGCAGACTTTGAGAGCAAGATTTATGATTTTTTCCCCTCTTCCTCTTTTTGTGAGTGTGTACGTGTATGCTTCTGTGTGAGATTTTGTCTGTATAGCTTTGCTTCCACCGTTTGTCCTAGGGTTCTATCCTTTTTTCCTTAATAATTTTCTTAAATTATAATAACTTTATTATATTTTATTTTTATTTTATTTTACTTTATCTTCTTTCTTTCTCTCTTTCCTTCCTTCCCTCCTTCGTTCCTTCCTCCCTCCGTCCTTTCTTTCTTTCTTTCTTTCTACTTCTCCTAATTCTTTCTACTTTTTCTCCCTTTTATTCTGAGCCGTGTGGATGAAAGGCTCTTGGTGCTGCACCCAGGAGTCAGTGCTGTGCCTCTGAGGTGGGAGAGCCAACTTCAGGACACTGGTCCACAAGAGACCTCCTAGCTCCACATCATATCAAACGACAAAAATCTCCCAGAGATCTCCATCTCAACACCAGCACCCAACTTCACTCAACGACCAGCAAGCTACAGTGCTGGACACCCTATGCCAAACAACTAGCAAAACAGGAACACAACCCCACCCATTAGAAAAGAGGCCACCTAAAATCATATTAGTCCACAGACACCCCAAAACACACCACCAGACGTGGACCTGCCCACCAGAGAGACAAGATCCAGCCTCATCCACCACAACACAGGCACTAGTCCCCTCCACCCAGAAGCCTACACAACCCTCTGAACCAACCTTAGCCACTGGGGATAGACACCAAAAACAACGGGAACTATGAACCTGCAGCCTGCAAAAAGGAGACCCCAAACACAGTAAGATAAGCAAAATGAGAAGACAGAAAAACACACGGCAGATGAAGGAGCAAGATAAAAACCCACCAGAACTAACAAATGAAGAGGAAATAGGCAATCTACCTGAAAAAGAATTCAGAATAATGATAGTAAAGATGATCCAAAATCTTGTAAATAGAATAGACAACATGCAAGAAACATTTAACAAGGACCTAGAAGAACTAAAGATGAAACAAACAATGATGAACAACACAATAAATGAAATTAAATATACTCTAGATGGGATCAATAGCAGAATAACTGAGGCAGAAGAACGCATAAGTGACCTGGAAGATAAAATAGTGGAAGTAACTACTGCAGAGCAGAATACAGAAGAAAAGAATGAAAAGAACTGAGGATAGTCTCAGAGACCTGTGGGACAACATTAAACGCACCAACATTCGAATTATAGGGGTTCCAGAAGAAGAGGAGAAAAAGAAAGGGACTGAGAAAATATTTGAAGAGATTATGGTGGAAAACTTCCCTAATATGGGAAAGGAAATAGTTAATCAAGTCCAGGAAGCACAGAGAGTCCCATACAGGATAAATCCAAGGAGAAATACGCCAAGACACATATTAATCAAACTGTCAAAAATTAAATACAAAGAAAGCATATTAAAAGCAGCAAGGGAAAAACAACAAATAACACACAAGGGAATCCCCATAAGGTTAACAGCTGATCTCTCAGCAGAAACTATGCAAGCCAGAAGGGACTGTCAGGACATACTGAACGTGATGAAGGAGAAAAACCTGAAACCAAGATTACCCAGCAAGGATCGCATTCAGATTTGATGGAGAAATTAAAACCTTTACAGACAAGCAAAAGCTGAGAGAGTTCAGCACCACCAAACCAGCTTTACAACGAATGCTAAAGGAACTTCTCTAGGCAAGAAACACAAGAGAAGGAAAAGACCTACAATAACGAACCCATAACAATTAAGAAAATGGGAATAGGAACATACATATCGATAATTACCTTAAATGTAAATGGACTAAATGCTGCCACCAAAAGACACAGATTGGCTGAATGGATACAAAAACAAGACCCATATATATGCTGTCTACAAGAGACCCACTTCAGACCGAGAGACACATACAGACTGAAAGTAAGGGGATGGAAAAAGATATTTCATGAAAATGGAAACCAAAAGAAAGCTGGAGAAGCAATTCTCATATCAGAAAAAGTAGACTTTAAAATAAAGACTATTAGAAGAGACAAAGAAGGACACTACATAATGATCAAGGGATCGATCCAAGAAGAAGATATAACAATTGTAAATATTTATGCACCCAACATAGGAGCACCTCAATACATAAGGCAAATACTAACAGCCATAAAAGGAGAAATTGACAGTAACACATTCATAGTAGGGGACTTTAACACCCCACTTTCACCAATGGACAGATCATCCAAAATGAAAATAAATAAGGAAACACAAGCTTTAAATGATAAATTACACAAGATGGACAATTGATATTTATAGGACACTCCATCCAAAAACAACAGAATACGTTTTTCTCAAGTGCTCATGGAACATTCTCCAGGATAGATCATATCTTAGGTCATAAATCAAGCCTTGGTAAATTTAAGAAAATTGAAATTGTATCAAGTATCTTTTCTGACCACAACACCATGAGACTAGATTTCAATTACAGGAAAAGATCTGTAAAAAATACAAACACATGGACGCTAAACAATACACTACTTAATAACGAAGTGATCACTGAAGAAATCAAAGAGGAAATCAAAAAATACCTAGAAACAAATGACAATGGAGACACGACGACCCAAAACCTATGGGATGCAGCAAAAGCAGTTCTAAGGGGGAAGTTTATAGCAATACAAGCCCACCTTAAGAAACAGGACACATCTCGAATAAACAACCTAACCTTACACCTAAAGCAATTAGAGAAAGAAGAACAAAAAAAAACCCCAAAGTTAGCAGAAGGTAAGAAATCATAAAAATCAGATCAGAAATAAATGAAAAAGAAATGAAGGAAACAATAGCAAAGATCAGTAAAACTAAAAGCTGGTTCTTTGAGAAGATAAAATAGATAAACCATTAGCCAGACTCAAGAAAAAAAGGGAGAAGACTGAAATCAATAGAATTAGAAATGAAAAAGGAGAGGTAACAACTGATACTGCAGAAATACAGAAGATCATGAGAGATTACTACAAGCAACTCTATGCTAATAAAATGGACAACCTGGAAGAAATGGACAAATTCTTAGAAATGCACAACATGCCAAGCCTGAATCAGGAAGAAATAGAAAATATGAACAGACCAATCACAAGCACTGAAATTGAAACTGTGATTAAAAATCTTCCAACAAACTAAAGCCCAGGACCAGATGGCTTCACAGGCGAATTCTATCAAACATTTAGAGAAGAGCTAACACCTATCCTTCTCAAACTCTTCCAAAATATAGCAGAGGGAGGAACACTCCCAAATTCATTCTATGAGGCCACCATCACCTTGATACCAAAACCAGACAAGGATGTCACAAAGAAAGAAAACTACAGGCCAATATCACTGATGAACATAGATGCAAAAATCCTCAAGAAAATACTAGCAAACAGAATCCAACAGCACATTAAAAGGATCATACACCATGATCAACTGGGGTTTATTCCAGGAATGCAAGGATTCTTCAATATACGCAAATCAATCAACGTGGTAAACCATAATAACAAACTGAAGGATTAAAAACCATATGATAATCTCAGTATATGCAGAAAAAGCTTTCAACAAAATTCATCAGCCATTTATGATAAAAACTCTCCAGAAAGTAGGCATAGAGGGAACTTTCCTCAACATAATAAAGGCCATATATGACAAACCCACAGCCAACATCATCCTCCATGTTGAAAAACTGAAAGCATTTCCACTAAGATCAGGAACAAGAGAAGGATGCCCAATCTCACCACTCTTATTCAATATAGTTTTGGAAGTTTTAGCCACAGCAATCAGAGAAGAAAAGGAAATAAAAGGAATCCAAATCAGAAAAGAGGTAAAGCTGTCACTGTTTGCAGATGACATGATACTATATATAGAGAATCCTAAAGATGCTACCAGAAAACTACTAGAGCTAATCAATGAATTTGGTAAAGTTGCAGGATACAAAATTAATGCACAGAAATCTCTTGCATTCCTATACACTAATGATGAAAAATCTGAAAGTGAAATCAAGAAAACACTCCCATTTACCATTGCAACAAAAAGAGTAAAATATCTAGTAGTAAACCTACCTAAGGAGACAAAAGACCTGTATGCAGAAAATTATAAGACACTGGTGAAATAAATTAAAGATAATACAAATAGATGGAGAGACATACCATGTTCCTGGATTGGAAGAATCAACATTGTGAAAATGACTCTACTACCGAAAGCAATCTACAGATTCAATGCAATCTCTATCAAACTACCACTGTCATTTCTCACAGAACTAGAACAATTAATTTCAGAATTTGTATGGAAACACAAAAGACCCCGAATAGCCAAAGCAATCTTGAGAACGAAAAACGGAGCTGGAGGATACAGGCTTCCTGACTTCGGACTATACTACAAAGCTACAGTAATCAAGACAGTATGGTACTGGCACAAAAACAGAAAGAAAGATCAATGGAACAGGATAGAAAGCCGAGAGATAAACCCACACACATATGGTCACCTTATCTTTGATAAAGGAGGCAGGAATGTACAGTGGAGAAAGGACAGCCTCTTCAATAAGTGGTGCTGGGAAAACTGGACAGGTACATATAAAAGTATGCCATTAGATCACTCCGTAACACCATACACAAAAATAAATTCAAAATGGATTAAAGACCTAAATGTAAGGCTAGAAACTATCAAACTCTTAGAGGAAAACATAGGCAGAACACTCTATGACATAAATCACAGCAAGATCCTTTTTGACCCACCTCCTAGAGAAATGGAAATAAAAACAAAATTAAACAAATGGGACCTAATGAAATTTCAAAGCTTTTGCACAGCAAAGGAAACCATAAATAAGACCAAAAGACAACCCTCAGAATGGGAGAAAATATTTGCAAATGAAGCAACTGACAAAGGATTAATTTCCAAAATTTACAAGCAGCTCATTCATCTCAATAACAAAAAACCAAACAACCCAATCCAAAAATGGGCAGAAGACCTAAATAGACATTTCTCCAAAGAAGATATACAGACTGCCAACAAACACATGAAGGAATGCTCAACATCATTAATCATTAGGGAAATGCAAATCAAATCTACAATGAGATATCATCTCACACCAGTTAGAATGGCCATCATCAAAAAATCTAGAAACAATAAATGCTGGAGAGGGTGTGGAGAAAAGGGAACACTCCTGCACTGCTGGTGGGAATGTGAATTGGTACAGCCACTATGGAGCACAGTATGGAGGTTCCTTAAAAAACTACAAATACAACTACCATATGACCCAGCAATCCCACTACTGGGCATATACCCTGAGAAAACCATAATTCAAAAAGAGTCATGTACCAAAATGTTCATTGCAGCTCTATTTACAATAGCCCGGAGATGGAAACAACCTAAGTGCCCATCATCGGATGAATGGATAAAGAAGATGTGGCACATATATACAATGGAATATTACTCTGCCATAAAAAGAAACGAAATTGAGCTATTTGTAATGAGGTGGACAGACCTAGAGTCTGTCATACAGAGTGAAGTAAGTCAGAAAGAGAAAGAGAAATACCGTATGCTAACACATATATATGGAATTTAAGGGAAAAAAATGTCATGAAGAACCTAGGGGTAAGCCAGGAATAAAGACACAGACCTACTGGAGAAGAGACTTGAGGACATGGGGAGGGGGAAGGGTGAGCTGTGACAAAGCGAGAGAGAGGCCTGGACATATATACACTACGAAATGTAAGGTAGATAGCTAGTGGGAAGCAGCCGCATAGCACAGGGAGATTAGCTCAGTGCTTTGTGACCGTCTGGAGGGGTGGGATAGGGAGGGTGGGGGGGAGGGAGACGCAAGAGAGAAGAGATATGGGAACATATGTATATGTATAACTGATTCACTTTGTTATAAAACAGAAACAGACCATTTTAAAGCAATTATACCCCAATAAAGATGTTAAAACAAGAAAAAGAAAACTCAGAGATACCGTATGCTAACTCATATATATGGAATCTAAAAAAAAAAAAAGGTCATGAAGAACCTAGGGGCAAGATGGGAATAAAGACGCAGACATATAGAATGGACTTGAGGACACGGGGAGGGGGAAGGGTAAGCTGCGACAAAGTGAGAGAGTGGCATGGACATATATACACTACCAAACGTAAAATAGTTAGCTAGTAGGAAGCAGCCGCATAGCACAGGGAGATGAGCTTGGTGCTTTGTGACCACCTAGAGCGGTGGGATAGGGAAGGTGGGAGGGAGGGAGATGCAAGAGGGAAGAGATATGGGGACATATGTATATGTATAACTGATTCACTTTGTTATAAAGCAGAAACTAACACACCATTGTAAAGCAATTATACTCCAATAAAGATGTTAAAAAAAAAACTCAGAGAAAGAGTACCCAAACTATATACACAACTTATTTTAGAAAAATTGTGTGTATACACGTACACGCCTACATATGTTTATATGTGTGTATACAATTGCATATAATTAATATGGACATAAATACTTATTTTAATGATTCATAAGTATGTATGTAATATCTTTGCAGTAATAATGTTTTATATACATAGTCTTCAAGCAATTACCTTGAAGGAAAAACCTGCAGAGGCTTCCATTAAATAAGAACTTTGGTTTAAAGGTATATTATTTTTCATAGAAGTATAGGAAAAAAAGTTCAGTAAGCACATATTATATAATGAAGCATTTGTCTGATCTCTGTCCTTGGAATATCCTGAGTGTCTTTGTTATTCATGGTGGGCCCTTGGCTCCTACTTGACATTATGCTAATGAGATGAGTCAGTATAGGGGTTGGTCACCTGCAACACCAACCATGTAATCAAAAGATTGAGGCTTTGAGCCAGCCTGACCTCTGGGGAGCGGGGGTGCTGGGGACTGAGTTCAATCATGTGGCCACTCATTCAATCAGTCACAGCTACATAAGGAAGTCCAATAAAAACTCTGGAAAATGATGCTGAGTGGAACTTCCTGGTTGGTGAACACACTGATATACCTGGAGGGTGCCGCACCCTGATTCCAGGAGGGGAGGGCACGTAAGTTCTATGCTTAGGACCCTCCCAGACCTCACACTGTGTGTCTCTTCATTAGGCTGATCCTGATCTGTATCTTTTATAATTAGTGTAATACTTTCCTCAGTTCTGTGAGTCATTCTGTTAAATTATCAAGCCAAGGGGCGAGTAGGAACTCCCCCACATATGTAGCCAGTTGGTCAGAAGTGCAGACCCCTGAACCAGTGGCTGGCACCTGAAATGAGGGCAGTCTTGTTGGAGACTGTGTCTGTACCCTGTGAAGTCTGCACTGAGTCCAGGTGGCTAAGCATCAGAACTGAACTGATCTGGAAGACACCAGTCTGTCTTGAAGTTGAGGCAAGTTACACGAAGGTATTCAAAAGGTCTAAGAAGTCACAAGAATATAAAACAAATTGCCCAAGATTTGTTCCTCATCTTTCACACTTGTTTTTACTGAGTATAACATATAATGGTATATTAGTTTCAGGTGTACAACATAATAATTCAGTATCTGTATATATGTGAAATGGTCGCCACAATAAGTCTAGTTAACATCCATCACCACCATACAGTTACAAATGTTTTTTTCCTTCTGATGAGGACTTTTAAGATTTACTGTCTTAGCAATCTTCAAATATGCAGTACAGTATTATTAACCATAGTTACCATGCTGTACATTACATCCTCATGACATGTATTTTATAACTAGAAGTCTGTACCTTTTGACCACCTTAACCAATTTCATGCATCCCCACCCCCCTGGCCTGTTGTATCTATGAGCTTGTTTTTTTTGGTTTGCTTATTCTGTTACCATCCATCGCCATACAGTTGACCCCCTTCACCCATTTTGCCCACTCCTAACCCCCTTCCCCTCTGATAACCACTAATCTGATCTCTGTATCTATGAGTTTGGTTTTTTTTGTTTGTTTTGTTCTTTTAGATTCCACATATGAGTGAAATCATACACATTTCACTTAATATAATACCTTCAAGGTCCATCCACCTTGTGGAATATGGCAGGGCTTCATTCTTTTTAATGGCTGAGTAGTATTCCATTGTATTCAAATACCACATCTTTATCCGCTCATCATCCATCAGTGAACACCTAGGTTGTTTCCATATCTTGGCTCTCATGAATAATGCCACAATGAACATTGGCATGCATGTATCTCTTTGAATTAGTGTTTTGTGTTCTTTGGATAAACACCTGGAAGTGGAATAACTGGGTCATTCTTTATTTTTTGAGGAATCTCCATACTGTTTTCCATTGTGGCTGTACCAATTTACAGTCCTGCCAAAATGTACAAGCATTCCTTTTGCTCCACAGCCTACCAACATTTGTAATTTCTTGTCTTTTTGATAATAGTCATTCTAACAAATGTGAGGTGATCTCATTGTAGTTTTGATTTGCATTTCCCTAATAATTGGTGATGTTGGGCATTTTTTTCATGCACCTGTTGGCCATGTGTATATCTTCTTTGAAAAAAAAGTCTACTCAGATCCTTTCCCCATTTTTAATCAGATTTTTTGTTGTTGTTGCTGTGTTGTATAAATTCTATATATTTTGGATATTAACCCCTTAACAAATGTGATTTGAAAATATTTCTGATTCAGTTGGTGGCCTTTTAATTTTAATCATGGTTTCCTTCACTGTGCAGAAGCTTTTTAGTTTAATGGAATCTCATGTTTATTTTTGCTTTTATTTCCCTTACTTTTGGAGCTAGATTCACAACAACATAGCTAAGACCAATGTAAATGAGTTTCTGCCTATGTTTTCTTCTGGCAATTTTATGGTTTCTGGTCTTATATTCAAGTCTTTAATCCATTTTAATTTTTGTGTATAGTGTAAGATAGTGGTCTAGTTTCATTCTTTCACATGTGGCTGTCCCGTTTTCCCAACACCATTTAGTGATGAGATTGTTCTTTCTCCACTGCATGTTCTTTGCTCTTCTGTTGTAAATTAATCGTCCATACATGTGTGGGTTTATTTCTGGGCTCTCTATTCTGTTCCATTGATCTGTGTGTCTTTTTTGTTGCACCAGAACAATGCTGTTTTTATTACTATAGCTTTGTATTACACTTTGAAAAACATGAAGTATTATATCTCCAGCTTTGTTCTTTTTTCTCAAACTGTTTCACCTCTTCAGGGTCTTTTGTGGTTCCATATGAATTTTAGGATTATTTGCACTAGTTCTGTGAAATATGCCATTGGAATTTTGATAGGGATTGCACTGAATCTGTATATTGCTTTGGGTAGTATGGGCAACATTTTAACAATATTAATTCTTCTAACCCAAGAACGTGGAATACCTTTCCATCTACTTGTGTCTTCTTAGCTTTCTTTCATTAGTATCTTATCATTTTCAGGATACAGTTCTTTCACCTCTTTGGTTAAATTTATTTCTAGGTATTTTATTCTATTTGATGCCATTATAAATGAGATTTTCTTGATTTCCCATTCTGATAGCTCATTATTAGTATATAGAAATAACATGATTTCTGTACATTGATTTCGTATCCTGTGACTTTCCTGAATTCATTTATTAGTTCTAACAGATTTTTTGGTGGAGTCTTCAGGGTTTTCTATACATAGTATCATGTCACCTAAAAATAGTGGCAGTTTTACTTCTTCCTTTCTGATTTGGATGACATTTAATTCTTTTTCTTACATAATTAGTGTAGCTAAGACTTCCAAAACCATATTGAACAAAAGAGATGAGAGTGGGCATCCTTGTTTCTGATCTTAGAGGAAAAGCTTTCAGCCTTTCATCTTTGAGTATGATGTTAGCTATTGGTTTTTCATATATGGTCTTTATTTTGTTGAGGTACATTCCCTCTATACCCAGTTTGTTGACAGTTGTTATGATAAATGGATGTTGAATTTTATCATATGCTTTTTCTGCATCTAATGAGATGATTTTTACTCTTCATTTTGTTAATTTGACGGAGCATGATGATTGCTTTGCAGATGTTGAACCATCCTTGTATCTCTGGAGTAAATTCCACCTCATCATGTTGTATGAGCCTTTTAATGTATTGTTGGATTTGGTTTGCTAATATTTTGTTGAGAATTTCTGCATCAGTGTTCATCAGGGATATTGGCCTGATATTGTTCTAACTGACAAGAATACAAATAAATTTTGCAAAATTTTCACCTCATATTTCATACTCTAGTGACCTCACATGGTACTGTTTAATTAGGGGCCCCTTGCTGTTTAAAACCCTTTCACACCATCACTTAGACGTCTCTTCCTCCAGCTCAAAATCTTTCAATTAGATCAAAACATGGCATAAGCAGTCCAAAAGGTAAATATTTATAACTAACAAAGGTAAATATTCCCACAATATTTATGTCTGCTTGTTGTTCTGCTTCTCTGGAGCTTTTCTGTTTTTCATCAATAATAAAATCTATGTCATTCTAAGGCACAGCTGCCCCAGCAGAATAGCTTTTTTGGGATAGTGGAAGTACATCGAACACTGTTCTCTTTGCTCTGGGTTTGCTCTAGACACTTTCAGGGTCCAAATATGGATTCTGGGGGATCGAATGTGAAGCCTCAACTACTCAGGGAAGAGCAGTCCTTAAAACAGACCCTGAGGCCCATGTTCTCATGAACTTCCACAGATCATTCCTAGCATGGCATGTCCTTGTTGTACAGATTGAATCCAAGACAACTTCTAAAACAGCAGCACAAATCTACGCTGAAGATGGCTAGAAAGGTCACTGGTAGGAGGGCATTCTTCTCTCTTCAACCACTAATGGGGCAACTGCAGCATGTAGAGAGGGACTTCTCAACCTTTATATGAGCCAAGGATGCTGTTTACTGTGAAATGCTGTGAGGATGCTATGAAAGGATGCTATGAAATCAAAGATGTAAGCTTGCATGGCCTATTGTTCTAAATTCAGCCTTGGCACAGTTTCAGAGAATACCCAGAAGCTCGATTTAAAGGGGGAATAAAACACTTATGAGTAATTTCGAGTTTGGTTGAATTTAAGCCTTGTGACTTGGTGTTTTAAGTGTCGTTGATGTGCATGGTGTTTTCTCTACATAATACAAGACAATCCCTACGTGTACTTTTCATGTCATCATTTTCTAATCCCAAATGTTTGACTCAGTTTTAGAGATGCAAAAACAGGCAGTTGATATTGAAAATTTAAAAATTTGATAGCCTATAAGTATAAAACAGCATCACATTTTGCTTAATACATTTACTTAATATGAGGAAATATTATACACATTTTATTTTGAATTCAAAAGAGATAAACTGTTTTGTGTGTGTGTTAATTTGTTTTGGTTAATTTGTTTTCCCAGGTTACTCATGTTTAAAGAGACATTATAGCCTTGTCATGCCAAAGGAATATCCGGTATCTTGAAAAATTCTATCCTCAGTATCACTGAATAAATTTGGATTCTAATTGTTTTTAAATGTTGACAATTGTAGAACAGATATTTAGGTCACTGACTGTGGGATCCTCATGAGATTTCAAATGTTTTCCACCTTAAATGTCTATATGTTGCCACATCATACAGATTCTTACACAAAAACCTGGAGTGTAACCTAACGTTTAGGAGGTCCAGACCTAGACCTATATCCTTGTTGTATTAGGTTAGGCCATATCAAATTTTCTATATTTGACAGTTGTGACCTACAAAAACAGTTTTATATGGTTCGATGTAATACTATATGTATGTATCCCTATACCAGTAAATAAAATTTACTTCAATGGTTCATTTGATTAAGAACAAAATGAAAACAAAACGAAAAGACAACCTACGGACTGGGAGAAAATATTTGCAAATGATGCGGCTGATAAGGGCTTAATTTCCAAAATATACAAATAGCTCATACGGCTCAATATCAAAAAAACAAACAGCCCAACTGAAAAATAAGCAGAAGACCTAAATAGACATTTCTCCAAAAAAGATATAAAGATATACAGATGGCCTATAGGCACATAAAAAGATGCTCAACATCACTAATTATTAGAGAAATGCAAATCAAAACTACAATGAGGTATCACCTCACACTGGTCAGAATGGCCATCATTAAAAAGTCTACAAATAACAAATGCTCAAGAAGGTGTAGAGAAAAGGGAACACTCCTACACTGTTGGTGGGAATGTAAATCGGTACAGCCACTATGGAAAACAGTATGGAGGTTCCTCAGAAAGTAAAAATAGAGTTGCCATATGATTCAGCAATCCCATTCCTGGGCATATATCCAGACAAAACTATAATTCGAAAAAATGCATGCACCCCTATGTTCATAGCAGCACTATTTACCATAGCCAAGACATGGAAACAACCAGAATGTCCATTGACAGATGAATGGACAAGGAAGAAATCGTATGTATATACAATGGAATATTACTCAGCCATAAAAATGAATGAAATAAGGCCATTTACAGCAACATGGATGGACCTAGAGATTATCATACTAAGTGAAGTAAGTCAGAAAAAGACAAATGCCATATGATATCACTTATATGTGGAATCTAAAATATGAAACAAATGAACATGTCTATGAAACAGAAACAGACTGACAGACATAGAGAACAGACTTGTGGTTGCCAAGGGGGAGGGGGTGGGGGAGGGATGGATTGGGATATGCAAACTATTATATACAGAATGGATAAACAACAAGGTCCTACTGTATAGCACAGGGAACTATATTCAATATCCTCTGATAAACCATAACAAAAAAGAACATGAAATAGTATATATATATATATATATATATGTATAACTGAATCACTTTGCTGTACAGCAGAAATTAAAATATTGTAAATCAACTATACTTCAATAAAAAATGAAAAATAAAAAAACTATACTTCAATAAAAAATGAAATAGAAAAAATAAAATAACAAACCTGTGATCAAATATCTGTAGGTCATCTGAAATTAAAACATCCACTATAAAGTGACTATTTCTGACTTAGCTAGCTAATGGTCAACAATTAATTGCATGAAACTAACTTTTAAAGAGATTGCCATCTAAAGATTTCATCATGTCCCTTTACAATGTATTATTATGCTTACCTTTTCTGAAGACTTCTATGCTCATCTCCTATCTATTAATTGTGCATTTCAGAAATCTATTTCAAATCATTTCCAGTATTCATTAGGAAGAGTCCTATGATGATTATTTATTGTTGAACACTTCAAGTTTGGAATATTGACAATCAATGGTACTTAATTTACTAATTAATTCCTTTTTATTTGTCACCTACAGGTAGTCAGGCTTTCAAATCAGGGGGTTATTTATTTATTCTAGTAGGGTGTGCGTGTGTGCGTGCATCTGTGCGTGCGTCTGTGTGTGTGTGTGTGTGTGTGTGTGTGTCGGGGGTGGGGAGAGAGAGTGCGTGTGAGCAAGAGAGCTATAAATGACAAAACACAGGCAGAAGCCCGTGGAATCAGCTATTCTCCACCCAGTGACACAGTAGTGCTGCCCATGATGACCACTCAGGTCCCGGTGCAAAGCAGTCTTTCAAAAGTGGTCACAGCAAAGGAATTAATTGTTTGATGCATTTTATTGCTAATTTGCTATATTAAATTTTAATTATTAAAGAGTGAGTATCATTAAATGCTCTCTTTCCACTTACTTGCATCAGGTTCAACATGTTATGACTTCACCTCTATTTCACGGTGAAAGTAGTAATGCGGTTTTCAAAAAAGTCATACCATAGATTATCTTTTCCAAGCAATCTTCTGATTCTCACATCTTTTTTTTTTTTAAATGGTGTTTCAATAAGAATAAGAGATTTTTGAGAGGAGGGAGAATCATTCTCACATTTTCCAGTGCTTTTTCCAATGCTCCTTACCCAGTGAGTTTTCCAGAAAAGGGTTGACTACTCGGTTTCTGGAGCACAGCATTTTCAGCTCTCCAAATCAAAACCAGCAGGGGGACAGATTGAGTCAATGCTTCCCTCAGTCATAGCAACTGATATTTTCAAAACACTTATTTTTCAAATGGCTAGATTTGCCATTTCTGATAATCAGTATTTAAGATGGTTATTCACGTCCTGAACTATAAGCCATCTACTTGAGTATGTATGTGAATTAAAAAGGTCAGCAAACTTAAGCGTGTGAGGAAATCTTCCCTTGTCAGCCATCAACTGTATGACACTCAGGGAAAACGGCATAATTTCTTTCCTTTTGAATACTGGCATTTCAACTGTCGAAAGATTATCTTCCTAAATATTTGGCCAAGGAAATCTGAGCAACGCCATCTGCTAATGGGCTCTTATCAGTACAACCTGGAAGAATCGTAAGAAACTTAGAAGGAAAGATATATATATCTTCTGTTTGTAGCTAGTAACACTAAGAGTTAAGTGTGATTCCATTTTATTTGCTTCAGACAAAAAATAAGTATATAATATATATATATTATTACTTATATATTATATATATGAATATATAATATACATGAACAACATGAATAAATAAGCAGTTAAAAGCAAAGTGGGTATTTCTAGGATTTCCATCGGAATGTACTTTAAAACTCCAGTTTTCCTTACATGTTCCACATTCCGTCCTGAGCCTTAAATCAGTGCTGCTTCATAAGTAGTATCCACTCTACAAAAGATTAATAGAGTCCTTGTACTGATGGCCATGACCCTAACATTTGACAATTTCACTGTGCACTTCCGTTTTCCTTTCTTTCTCTTCCTTCTTTCTCTCCTCTTCCCCAGCTACTTCATACTTTTTCTATTTCTCTTCCTAATTTGAGAAGCACTGCCTGAGACACTTTGTCATTGAAGTTGTTACGGTATTTTGTCTCATATTTTGCTAAGTCATTATGTTTTATATTTTTAATGGCTTTAACTGATCAGTAAACAGATTGTCTTGGCAGCAACGTTGTGGAGTTGCTATTACTGGACATGGTACGAGGAGAGGTAATATTTAGGAGAAGGCAGAGGAAACTAATACTTATTGTCAGGCTAGGGACCTGACATATGAACTCTTATTTAAACCACACTGGGTTAGGCAGTT
This sequence comes from Stenella coeruleoalba, assembly GCF_951394435.1. Classification (NCBI taxonomy): domain Eukaryota; kingdom Metazoa; phylum Chordata; class Mammalia; order Artiodactyla; family Delphinidae; genus Stenella; species Stenella coeruleoalba. The sequence continues at coordinate 14,679,886 of NC_137158.1, read as the reverse complement.
AGTATTATCATTGTTATTTTATAGACCAAGAAACAGTGCAACTGACCTGGGTCATGATATAGCTGTGATCCTCCCCTGGTCTCTATGGCTCTGAAGCCTGTGTTCTTTTATATCCTGAACTCCAGTATCTGGTGGTGAGACCCTGATTTACATCAGCACATTGCAGAAAAAGGATTTCAAGTAGATACATTACCTAGTCTCTCTGGATTACAGTTTCTTTGTCAAAAAATGAGGATTTCCATTCAACTATCCCTTGAATACTGTGGTTTGATCACTTCCATATGGACTAGTGGTCCCAAAGTGCCCAGATTAAGTGGTACAGGCATCTCTTATGCTGGATGACTGGCATTTTATCATGAAATACATAATTCAACGCAACTCTTAATTCTTTGAGCAGTCCTAAGATCTGTTAAATTCTGTTGCCACGGAACAGTATTATAACATTTATTTAGTATAAAACTATATGGGTCAGTATTAATCCACTGCCTGTCATTTAGTATAGAAATCCCTTTCCAAGATTCTGAATTGCTGAACTCTTGAAGCCTGAAAAATCATTGACAATGGTTAAAACTACTCTTTGTCTAGTTTGCAGACCATTTGCAAAGCTTGTTTCACAATTTCAGAGATGTATAATGGGGTTTAAAGGCTCCTAGATCTTTAGCAAAAAACTAAAGCTACTGTTAAACTATACTTTGTTCATACTTATCACACAGTCAGTTATTCAAGGAGTCATTCATTCACATAACATTTCCTAACTGCCTATGGGCCACATAAAATTCAGGGCCTCTATGTAGTAGTGAACCAAAAAGATGCAGAATGTGCCTCGTGGAGTCTACAGTCTAATAAAGGAGAAAGAAAAGAAACAACTAAATGTGCACACACACACACACACACACGCGTGCACACACACACGCGGTGATGAGCACCACGAAGAAAACAAATGGAACGCTGTGACAGATCGGCTTAGGACATGGGGAGCTACCCATGGTGGGCCCAGCAGGGGAGGGGGAGCCTACGGAGGGGCCACCTTTGTGAAGGACGTGGGCCGAGCACGCCAGTAACATGAGCTGGGCTGGGTACCTGGGCCCATGTACACACCTGGACAAGCTGAACCCCATCCTTTAGCCATGACCCTTCAGCTTTTAAAGGAACCAGATTGATAACAGGCAAGACCTTCTACCTCCCTGCCTTCTTGAGGGCTCACAGAAGACAATTTTGCCTTCCTGTGTAAACATTTCTCCTGAACGTAACTTTTTATGTTACGGTGTAACATGTGTACCTAAATCTACAAAATTAAATTGAAATTAAAATGAGTATATTCTACAGCGTGATTATAATTTATCAAGGTTTTTTTCAACGGACTTAGGGTTCTTTCTGGTCTTTTTTTTTTTTCTAGTAGGACAAAAGAGCACCAGATGTCAAAAGCTTACAGTCCTAGCCCTGACTTTGCCATTTGCTCGATAAAGTCCTTTCTCTCCCTTGAGTTTTGTCTCTTCATTTGTAAAAAGAAGGATTGGCTGTGAGGTATGTAAGTACTTCAAGCCATCTCCAGCTGTAAATTCTATGATGATCAAAAACGAGGTAAGGCTCTGAGTGTTAAGGAATCCAACTCATGGTGCTAAGTCTACAAATATGAAAATATGTGTAGGAGGTGTGTTATTATTACTACAGAAGTCTTCTTTAAACATAATTCATAGACATTTGCCCAAAAAAATGCTTAATTAACTGATGAAATCTCCCTCAAAGGAAACCTACAGTTTTGAACCTAATCTAAAATGACGGTATTTCAGTAGTTAATTTAAAAGGAAGAACTAGTTTCAATAATTTATTATCAGAAAGCATTACGCTAACCAGATATTCACTACAAATTCAGGACACGTTTTAGAAACTACACTTCCCTGCTGTTAAAAAAAGAACTTTTAATAATGCAACTACCTGATGAAAACCAGCATATCACGGCTTCGCTCAGGGTAATTATAGTTTTGCTGGCTCTGTAACATTCATGTTTGTAAACTGTTTGAACGGCGTGTAATTACCTGTTTTCTCCTAAAACTCTCCCTGAACCTCTCTGTTAATGTCAAAAAAAAAAAAGAGTGGTTCCAAAATTAAAGGCAGTCAAATTAAACCGACATCCATTTAACTTCACAGTTTGGGCACATCGCTTTAGGAAGTAAAGTGATATTCAGCAGTATTGCATAACTCACTCTACACTTTACTGACGATTCTTTTGTTCATCCCCCTTGGCATTTAAAACGTGGGTTTAGGGCTTCCCTGGTGGCGCAGTGGTTGAGAGTCCGCCTGCCGATGCATGGGATGTGGGTTCGTGCCCCGGTCCGGGAAGACCCCACATGCCGCGGAGCGGCTGGGCCCGTGAGCCATGGCCGCTGAGCCTGCGCGCCCGGAGCCTGTGCTCCACAATGGGAGAGGCCACAACAGTGAGAGGCCCGCGTACCAAAAAACAAAAAAACAAAAAAAAAAACACGTGGGTTTAACACGCATCATTAAAATGTTTACATTCAAAGGGAACCAATTTACCCACGTCCCTTCTGTCTCTCCTCACCCCATCTGTTCTTCTGCCTGCAGCCCCTGCCCGTTTCCTCTCTGGGGGATGGCAGGATCGCCCTCAGAAGCCTCCCCACGGAGCAGTTCCACATTGTGCCCAGCCTGACCTCCGGAGCCCTCACCAGGTGGCGTGTCCGGCAGCGGGGGAGAGCAGGGGGGCTCCACCAGCCCCATAAATCCCGATTCGGCAGGTACGCACTGCATACCCATGTCCCCCCATCCAGTCAGCCATTCCCGTGCTCACCAAACATCTACCCCCGGCACTCTGCAGCCTCAGGACTTCTGTGCTTGCTGCCCCCTCTCCCTGATGGTCCCCTCACTGAATAGTCACAAGAGTCCATTCCCTTGCTTCATCCAGGCTGGTGTTCCAATGTCACCTCTGCAGGGAGGTCCACACTTCCTGATGACAGGGCCCCATTCCATTCCATCTCCTCACTGCATACTTTTCTTCATAGCACTTACTATGGGACATTATTTATATGTAGCTTTTTTTTCATGTAAGGTCCAGGAAATACTTTGGCACTGCACAGTGTTCCCACCATGTAAACTGGTCTCCAGTCCGGAGTCACCATTCAGAATATAAAAGCTGAATGGGGAGTGACTTTTCTGAGGACCTCCGCTGCCTAAGGCAGGGGTCCCCAACCTCCGCGTTGTGGCCTCTTAGGAACCGGGCCGCACAGCAGGAGGTGAGCGGCGGGCGAGGACCGAAGCTTCATCTGCCACTGCCTGTCGCTCGCGTCACCGCCTGAGCCATATCCCAGTCCCCCCACCAGCCCCTTTCCGTGGAAAAGTTATCTTCCACAAAACCAGTCCCTGGTGCAGAAAAGCTTGGGAACCGCTGGCCTAAGACACTGGACTGGGCCAAGTGGGAGATGCAGCCAAGAGGAGGCCGCATCCCAACAGCGGGGGAGCAGAGCCCAGACAAGGACCGGGGCTGCACCAAGCACAGGGCTCCCTTCAGGTGCCAGTCCCTGCCTTACCACACCCGGGGCCACACTGTGCTGCATCTGGGCACTGCTGGTGGGGATCCTGGGATGACCCCAGAATCAGAGCAAAGGTGAACACCTACGTCATACGTGGCCTAGACGTTAATCCAGTCTTAGATTCTTTCTCTAGAGACTTTGCTCAAGAGCTCTGTCTTTTGACTTACAAGACAGGGGACAAGAACTTTGGAGGTGGGTTCTTACCTTCCTTTCTTTCTCATTACCTTCAACATCTATACTTTTTCCACTTTTGAGTAGAAATCACGTAACTGTTCTTTTGGAGAAACAAGGGGGCATTGAGAGGAGAATTTATTGCACACTGCTCTAGACTGTGCCTTTAATAGATTGTTTGATTAATTTTGCAAAGTAAAAAAATACAGTTTTAAATATATACACACACACACACGTATGGACGTGGAAGACTTCATTTACATGTATATTACTGCTGGTGTGTAATGGGTTAACCTACCCAAGTTTTCCTTTTCTTCAAGTATGTGCAGTGCTGCTCTGTTCACAGAGGCCCTGCAGTCTGATTGCCAAAAGTACATAATATCAGTGTCTGAACATATACTGCTACTCGGGGAAGCAAGGCAAACTGATAAATGTTCTGTATCCTGAGTTTTCTTATATAATCTAGAAAATTAAAACTACTGTACTTACTTGCATAATTAATGAAATTAGTATAATATTTGTAACCAGAAAAATGCTACCTCTACTCATCAATTGTGTATCTTTCCTGCTATTGGCAACTTTTCTTTTTAAATTTTTCCTGCACATGTGCCTTCTGAAACTCACTGGCCACAAAACATGTCCTAGAGTAGTGTTTCCCAAACTGTGTTTGATTAAAAGATGCTTCATCCCATGAAAATGAAAAGATTTCATGGTCAGTAAGCTTGGTAATATTCATAGTAAAGGCTCCGATAAGTTCTTCAGCAAATACATATGAATAACTTTCTTTAAACCAACATTTCCTATACTTTTATTTTGAATGCCTTATTCACAGAACAAGATCTAGTGAGACAATGATCTGTGGGATATTGATTTGGGAAATGCTAGTTTCCAAGCCTTTTGGGTCATACTCTTCTTTCTGTTATCCTTCCCCTTCTTTCCTACTCCCAAGTCTTTGCATCTGCCATGACACTACCCATCACTTAGAGCCCATTACAAACATTCTCCTGGGGGATTACCCTGCGTTCCTTCCTCCACCCTCTCTGCCCTTCCTTCCAATAATTATTTTTCCCACATCTACTGTGTACCAGGCTCTGTGCTTGGCTCCCATGATGTAAGATCAACAGACTGATTACCCTTGAGGAGTACTGGGGATGTAGAGGAACATGGAACCCAAGCTAAGCTGATAACTGGACTGAACAAGTATGAATTAGGGAAGTGATCCAGATAAAAGGGGATACGGGACTGTATGTGTGTGTAGAGGAGTAACTGGGGGAGGGTTATTTGGTGCACAAGACACATTATGTGAAAAAATAGCTTGACCTATAGGAATCTGCAGATTTCCCTGCCCTCTCTAGAACTTTCTCTAGGGAGAAAGTAGGGAGGTGGGCTGCGAAGGAGAATGATGGAGAGGTAAGAATTCATGTGATCACAGAGGGCTCTGCATGTTAGGCATACTGAATTTATCCTCTAAACCAGAGGTTCTCAACCTAGACGCCGCTTTTGCATTACCTGGAGCTTTTAAGAAATGCTTATTCGTGCAGCCGGCATCAATTCAGGGGGCATCGAGAGGAGAGTCTACTGCATAATGCTCTAGATTTTGTCTTTAACAGTTTGCTTAATTTTGTACAGTTAAAAAAATAAGGTTCTATGTATCCTTTTTGGCATGGAAGATTTATTTTATTTACATGTATATTATTGTTGGTATATAAGGGCTTAACATACCCAAGTTTTTCCTTTGCTTTTAAGTATCTGTATCGCTGCTCTGTTCACGGAGGCCCTGCAGTCTGACTGCCAAAAGCACGTTATATCACTGTCTGGAGTAGGGCCTGTTTTTTTGTTTTGTTTTTCAAACTTCACAAGTGATTTAATATGCAGCCAGAGTTGAAACCGCTGTTGGATGCCTTGGAAACTTTGAAAGCTATTGAAAGATTTTAAAAAGTATGAAACATGATCAGATTTGTATTTCAGAGATATCACTTTAAAGGAAAACAAAAGATGTCTATGATTGCAGAATGATGTTTAACCCTGAGAATCCCTGGCACGCAGAAGCTATCCAAGAAACATTTGGTGCAAGAATAAATAGGAAACAAACAAAACGTTTGTGGTAGACACTGGAGCCCTTGCTTTCCAAGCTGGTCAAGGGAGGAGTGGCAGCAGCAGGAACAGAGCTCTCTAATAAGGAAAGAGAGCAGGATAGTATAATCTCAAATCTGGCCCTTTTTGTCAAAACCTTTCTCTAAGGGCTGTCTGGTACCCAGGGTAGGGGCATGAGGTTGGAATCAAACAGACCTGGTTTCTAATTCCTACCTAATACATACAACTGTTTACTTTTGGTTGAGTTATTCATTCTCTTTAAGCCTCAGCTTTAGTATCTGTAAAATGGGGATGAAGATAAGACAAATGAGGGAATGGTTAAGAATCATTTAGTCTGATGCCTGATATAGAATGAAAACTCATTAAGTGTTCACGGAAAAAAACCTTATGACTGACACGTACTTCCTGGGAATTCATCAAGGAATTTCTCCCCTTTCTGTTCTATGTGTAGCCACCAAACACACCAACTATAAAGAGAAGTTTCACCTACAAAGTATAGCTGTTAGCATACCCTAGGCATATGCTTAGTCTTTTTTAAAGCAAACATCTTGGGATGCCAATATGGCAACATAAAAACACGTACATAGCTCAAAACTTCGCCCAAATGCACTTCTAGGTGAACAGTGAATGAGTAGCATGGTATAGAGAGATTGTGGAAGGCCTGGAGAGGTCCGGCAAGTAGATGGTATGGCAGGCTGCAGGACCCAGTATCAAAGGGTCTAAACCAAAGAAAGCTATAGAGAATATGAATATTATAAAACTTTGTGGCTGTTTTAATCATTGTAAAATGTCAACCTCATAGAAAATATAGTATTTATTCAATTGTCTATGAAATATTCACAAAAGGTGAGCATATATATTATATATGATTCAATATATAAAGTAAACACAAAAAGAAATACATAGGCCGCATGATCTAACCAGAACACAACAGAAATAGTAATTAATAATAAAAATATAAATAACCAAAAATAATAGTTAAGATTAACTAAATACTACAAATACTGCTTTGGGCATTTTATATGTTTTTGTTAATTTAATGCTACCAAACACCGCTTGAAGTATTTATTACTATTGTCTTCATTTTACAGATGAAGCTTAAAAAAGATGAATGACTTGTCCAGCTAATTAGAGGTGAAGACAGCACTGAAATTCAAGAAGTCTTATGTCAAAACTTTCAGTTTAACTGCTATTCTACACTGCCTCTCAAACTCTTGGAAATGAAATTTTCTTTTTCAGAATGAAACTTTAAGTTAAAATAGTTTTTTTTTTAAAACAAAAGAAATGCAATTCAAGAAAGAAGAAAAAATAAAGTCAAAAGCAGAAGTTAATGAACTAAAAGACTGAAAACCAATACACATACTAAAGATTCAACATGGTTTTTTTTTGAGATGTGCACAATAATAACAAATGACCACATACTCTAATTATAGAAAAAATAATTAGCAATACTGCTTCTACTAGTAAGAGTAATGACAATATGAGAGCCAACTGTTATGCAGAATTTACCATGTGCCAGGCGCTGAGCTAAGTGCTTCAATTTGTACTGCATCAATTAATCCTCACAATAAACCTTTATGATAAATACTCTAAAAAAAACTCATTTTACAGATGAGGAAACTGAGTCTCAGAGAAGTCAATTAACTTGCTTAAGTTCACCCAATTACTAAGTGCCTGCATCAGGTTTTGCACTCATGTCCTTTTGATTCCAGAACCCAATCTCATATGATTATACATGTAGCTACTCAGAGAAAACAAATATCTAAAATTAAGAACAAGAAAGTACATGTAACAAAGTAAGTGAAGAATATTAAAATTTATTAGAGAATACTAGGAAAAAACATTTTGTGGCACAGAAGTCAAAATCTATTAAATGAATGATTTTTACCAGGAAAATGGTATTGACTCAAGCTGATGTAAGAAGGAGTTTAAAAATGCATAACCATAAAAAAATGGGAGTTGCTGTTTTAAAATAAAACAAAACAAAAACCTTTCAATAAAAGAACCAGGCCTAGATCGTTTTATACGTAAATTTTATCAAGCTTTAAGAGGCAGATAATTCCATTACTATGTAAATCTTTGCAACCCATCAAAAGGGCACTAGGGAACAAGACAGACAAATGAAGATGGTGTTACAGAGGGTGAGGCAGACAATAAAGTAACCGTTACAATGAAGTAACTTTGGATAAGTTCTATGGAGGTGATGGGGTTGAGAGGAATTCTGCTTCAGATGCTAGTGCCAGTACAGCCCCCTCCAAGTATGTGATATTGCTATCGGAGCAATGATGGGACAGGCAAGAAGCGGCTGGACACGACAAGATAGGCAGAAAGCGGCATTCAAGGGAATAACAGAGAATAACAAGGAAAAACACCCTGCGGCAGGAATGTAAGGAACATGAACGAGAAATAGAAAAAAGGACAGAACAAAAATATTAACAGTGAAGAGAGAGAAGGGGATGAGATCATTCTGGAGAGGCAATTTCAGTCATCCAAGTGACAGATGGTGGTAACGGGGGAGATGGTGAGATGGGAAAGTTGTGAATTGTATTTTGGAAATGCTGACATTCAATATACATGTGTAATATGTTATATATATTGTATATGTATATATACACACACATGTATCTATTTTACTCTGTATATGGTCAGGGAGGCATAATGAAATACAAAAAAAATATTCTTCTATAAGTGGTCTGATATAATGATATGAAATGTAATAAAAGAAACTCTGAGTTTAGACTGAGAGACGTGGTTTCTTAATGAAAAGATGCTTCTTTATGAAATAAAATCATTCTATAGCATTTCAATCCATCATGATGACCCCTGTTAACACCTCTCTGAGTGGGAACAGATCTTCTAGTAAAGTACACTGACCAGAATGTTGGTTAGTGGAATGGAAAAGAATAGGCAACAAACTGTGCCACAGAATCTTTGAAATTGTCACTTCTAAGGAACCATTAGGAGTACCTTCAAATTACTGTCTGTGTAATTGGAGAATCTGTATCAAAGCAATAGGAATCATTCTTCTATAATGAAGTCAATGTCCCACTCCTTTGAACAACGCTTTCTCTAATCAATTCATCAGTAACAACTTCCTATCCCTTTCTTCCAACTATTTGCTGAATACCAACAAAAAATAAACTGTATCCATATTTAAAAATAGGTCTTTTTTTTTTTTTTTTTTTTTGCGGTACGCGGGCCTCTCACTGTTGTGGCCTCTCCTGTTGTGGAGCACAGGCTCAAGACACGCAGGCCCAGCCGCTCCGCGGCATGTGGGATCTTCCGGGACCGGGGCACGAACCCGTGTCCCCTGCATCGGCAGGTGTATTCCACCCTGTGCCACCAGGGAAGCCCTAAAAAGAGGTCTTTTAAGAAGTCCGTGATTACCAAAATGAGAAATTCTGTCCTGAAGATGACTCATTGTATTATAATTTTGAGATATAGAGATGTTCCAAATTATCACAGCATAATCTGAAATTTCTGCTCATGAACCTTCCTCTAAAAGAATTGCTTGAGGATGTGCTTCAGCAAATGAAAAAAGGATTCTAAAAAAAATGTGGACATAAAAATGGAATACACACTAAGGAAGGCTCCGATGACAGTATTTTTCGGCAATAAAGTATTTTTAATTAAGGTATGTACATTGTTTTTTAGACATAATGCAATTACGCACTTAACAGACTACAGTATAGTGTAAACATAACTTTTATATGCACTGGGAAAACAAAAAAATTGTATGGCTGGCTTTACTGCAGTTGTCTGGAATTGAACCAAGCTGGCTGTAAAGTTCACTAGGAAGAGAAAATTAAACTTATCAGTAAATAGATGAGTGAAGTTAAAAAAAAAGAACCATATTCACATAACAACAGAGTTCTACAAAGCCTCATGCTGTCCATCAGATACATGGCAAGTCAGCTGTATTCAAAAGGCCACACACCATTTAGGATTCAGTTTGAGACACCTTTTATTCCCTCTATAAAAGCAATAACAGTAACACCAATTGGTTGTAAGATTTAAAATTTTAAAATATTCTAAAAATATCAAAATTAGTACTCTCTTTGAATTCTATATAACCTAAGTAATGTGTCTATTAATTTCTTGCATTTTCATTATTTGCCAGGTATTTTCTCCTTTACACTTAATGACCTTCATTTAAATCTTACTGTAGGGTGTCCAATGTCCTTTCACATACCTGATTTTAGCATCTGCATGCAATAGGGGCATTAAGATTATCCTGCTTTATAAACAAACAGCCCCAAAGTTTAGTTTGCCCAAATCTATGTAGCTGTGAGTGACACAGGTCTAAGCCTAGCTCTTGCACTCGACACTCTGAAGCCCTGAGGGGCCAATGCAGAAGACCTTGATTTATGGTTGGAGATCAAAGGGCATCCCCCAAACCACATGACATGCTCCTGGGCTCTGTCTCTAAATGGGTGACATGCTCCTGGGCTCTGTCTCTAAATGGGTTACATGCTCCTGGGCTCTGTCTCTAGATGGGTTATCATCAGTCTGTTTCCCTTCTCCATCTCTCAAATAGTTACCAATGTTAATTTCATGAAGCCTGTCCTTCCTGATACATCTGGGTAACCCTTCATGTGTACAATGACATAAATAGATGGGGTTTCATGGGAACATAAGACAGGGATACTCAACAGAGTCTGGGGAGAGTCAGGTAGGCACCTGAGTTGAATTTGAAGGATGAAGAGTCAGCAAAGAGAAGGAAGGCTGGGGTTAGGGAATGACATTCTAGCAGCGAGGGAGTAACCAAGGCAAGGATGTAAGAAAGAGAATACCGCCTGTCAGTACACACTGTTCCAGACTGGCTGGAAAGGCCAGTTCACACAGCAGCTTGTCTATCATGCGAGGGAGGCTGGGTTTAACCACGGGACTAATGAGGTGCCGGGGGAATGGATACAGGTGCAAGAGAAGCACTGCTGATAGAGCCCTGTGGGAGCTGGGTGAAGAACTGATGCCCAGGGTAAAATTATGGGAGTAAGGAAATCCTATTAGGAGAGAAATAGCAACTTCTTCTCCCAAGAATACATAGCGCCTATTTTGAATTCTAATTCTTTGTTATAGTTAAGCCAGCTGTCTCAATCACCAACTCCTGATTCTACTGAGATGAGTAAACCATTACAGTTATGTTTCCTTGACAGTGTGATTTCTTTCCAAAGGGAGAGTGGGGAGACGTTTTTGAAACCACCTTTTTAGTGATCGCAGAGTTTTTCTCCATTTTATCTTAGCAAAACAGAAAGTCTTGTTAAATTTATCTGCTTTGAACTCTCCCAAGAAGAAAGCTCACTAGTTAAGGGCCCTGAGTTTGGAGTCAGATAGACCTGAGCCTTACCATCCATGTGACCTAAAGCAGTTTATCCACCCTCTCTGAACCTCAGTTCCTGAGCAGTAATGTGAAAATAATATATATCTTGGGGGGCTTGTAATGTTTAAATGCAGTAATTTTCTTAAGTACTTAGCACAAGTCCCATACATAGGAAGGGCTCAAAAAATAACAGCAGCTATTATTATTATTATTGAGGTAGCATAGGTTGATACCTAAAATCATGAGGCTTTGAAATTAGTAAGGTTTGAATTCCTGCTCAGACGCCAAGTTTCTGATCTCAAAAGTTATTTATCATCTCATCTGCAAATTGGAAAAAAAATTATACCTATACCAGAGGGTTGTTTTGAAGATTAAACGAGACAATGTAAGTCAAGCGCATCTCTGGGCTGACACAGAGCAAGCAGTCAGGGCATGTTTACACTACCATGTTCACCACCACTACCACTACCCCTGTCATTAGTAACCTCTTCTCGGCTCAGTCATGAGTATAACAGGCCAGACACAAACATCTTCACATAAGCTCTTTACATAAGCTACTGAAATATGGCTATTACTGGGGCAAACATGTATTTTGGCCAAAATTACTTCCTTTCCTTCCTCCTTATCTTTGTTTATAACCATGTGTTTTAGTCTTTAAAGAAAAATACTGCTTTTTTTCCTTATTAAAAAAGACATACCACATGATCCATGAAAGAAATAATTGGTGAGCTGGAGTTTATTAAAATTAAAACCTCTGCTCTATGAAAGGCAATGTCAAGAAAAGACAGCAAGCCAGAGGCTGGGAGAAAATATTTACAACAGACACATCTGATAAAGGACCGTTATCCAAAATATACAAAGAACTCTTAAAGCTCAACAAGTAGAAAACAACCCAATTAAAAAATGGGCCAAAGATCTTAATAGACACCTCACAAAACAAGACACACAGATGGCAAATAAGCACATGAAAAGATGCTCAACATCATCTATCATCAGGGAAATGCAAATTAAAACAACAAGAGATCGTTATGCACCTACTAAAATGGTTAAAATCCAGAACGTTGACAACACTAAGTGCTGATGAGGAAGGAATTCTCATTCACTGCTGGTGGGAGTGCACAGTGGTACAGCTACTTTGAAAGACAGTTTGGTGGTTTCTTACAAAACTAAACATATCCTTATCACAAGGTCCAGCAATTGTGCTCCTTGGCATTTATCCAACGGAGTTAAAAACATGTCTACACAAAAACCTGTACACAGATGTTTACTGCAGCTTTATTCATAAATGCCCAAACTTGGAAGCAACCAAGGTGTCCTTTAGTGAGTGAATGGATAAATAAACTGTGGAACATCCAGAAAATGGAATGTTATTCAGCACTAAAAAGAAATTAGCTATCAAGCTACGAAAAGACATGGAGGAACTTAACTGCACATTACTAAGTGAAAGAAGTCAATCTGAAAAGGCTACATACTGTGTAATTCCAAGTATATGACATTCTGGACAGGGCAAAACTATGGAGACAGTCAAAAGATCAGTGGTTTGGGGAAGGGGAAGAGATGAAGAGGCAGAGCACAGAAGAGTTTTAGATCATGAAACTACACTGTATGATGCTACAATAGTGGGTACATGTCATTATACATTTGTCTAAACCCACAGAATGCACAACACCAAGAGGAAATCTTAATGTAAACTATGGACTCTGGGTAATAAAGATGTGCTAGTGTAGGTTCATCAATCGGTTTTTGGTTTTTATTTTTGCGGTACGCGTGCCTCTCACTGTTGCGGCCTCTCCCGTTGCGGAGCACAGGCTCCGGACGCGCAGGCCCAGCGGCCATGGCTCACGGGCGCAGCCGCTCCGCGGCATGTGGGATCTTCCCGGACCGGGGCACAAACCCGTGTCCCCCGCATCGGCAGGAGGACTCTCAACCACTGCGCCACCAGGCAAGCCCTAGGTTCATCAATTGTAACCAATGTACTACTCTGGTGGGGGCATTGATAATGGGGGCGGTGGTGCATGAGTGGAAACAAGGGGGTATATAGGAAATCTCTGTATCTTCACCTCAACTTTGCAGTGACTGTATAACTGCTCTAAAAATAAAGTATATTAAAAAAAGGCATGCATAGTAATAATGGAAATTTAGAGAACGTAGATTAACAAAGAATAAATAAAAATCATTCATAATCCATCACTCTACAATTACTGCTGACATTAACATTGTATTGTACATTATTTCACTCATTTTTACATTTGTTCCTGTTTTTTTCTAATTTTAAAACAAGATTATTTCTAGGGCTTCCCTGGTGGCGCAGTGGTTGAGAGTCCGTCTGCCGATGCAGGGGACATGGATTCGTGCCCCGGTCCGGGAAGATCCCACATGCCGCGGAGCGGCTGGGCCCGTGAGCCATGGCCGCTGAGCCTGCACGTCCGGAGCCTGTGCTCCGCAACGGGAGAGGCCACAACAGTGAGAGGCCCGGGTACCGCAAAAAAAAAAAAAAAAAAAAAAAGATTATTTCTAGACAAAAGTCTTATATTGAGCACGATGGCCAAGGCTTTCATCTCAAACACTGAAGCAAACAGTTGGGGTGAGTGATACCATCTCTCGTTTAAAGGGTAAATTTAATAGCATGTCTTTAATAGAGCAAATTCTCAAACAAAAACCTTAACTAGAATCCAAAGGATTTAGAATCCTCATTTAACTTGTTTCCCCCTGCCTCCATGCTGTGCTTTTAGGAGAAATATTAAAATAAGAATAAGAAAAGAACACATGATTTATGTTTTAAGAGTAAGTTCACGGTCACAAAGAATCACTATTAATGCAGTCTCTTTAGTTCAGCTAAAGTCCAAGGACAAGTGATATTCACCAGCATCACACTCTTCAAGATTATCTAGAAAATATTTAATTATGTTGAATTGATTCGTAGTTAAACATAAAATCCAATTAACCAGAGTAGCCCATTACTTGGATATTCCAATAAAATATTACATAGTCTTTGAAGAATGAGAGTCATCAAAAATGGATCTTCTTTAACATAGCTACATTTTAGACTGTACTTTCTAAGACTCTCGTTATTTCATTTGCTAATCTTCTAACAGAACCTATTTATTTATTTTTGTCTGTGTGCCGTGCAGCTTGCGGGATCTTAGTTCCCTGACCAGGGATTGAACCCATGCCCCTCCCAGTGGAAGCAGGAGTCCTAACCACTGGACCACTAGGGAATTCCCTAAGAGAACCTAATTTAGACCCTGAAATAGAAAATTCCTGAGACATACATTCAAGGAATTCAGGCCAACCTTCGGATTTAACTCTTCTGGAAGAGACTGAGCTTTAGTACTTTGACAGAGAATAAGAATTCTGCAGACCTTGATCTGTCACAGCGTTTCAGTATAGTTTTCAAAGCACCCAGATACACACTGTCTCATGTGCTTTTTCACAGCCATTTAAGTTATGTAGTGAAGATATTGTTATCTTTCACTTACAACAAAGACACAGATTCAGAGATATTAAATGGCTTTTTTCCTATGGGCGCAAAACACTGAAATTGCAGAGTTAGCACAGCATTCTTGTTTTTCCTACTGTGAAAATGAGCAACCTTGGGCATGTCACAGAATCTCCTCGGAGTTCTTCTTTCACTAGTAAAATGCAGGGATCAGGCTAGATGACCTTTTATTTCCCACCCAGCAGTATGATTCTATGAGCTATCACCCTCTAGAGCACAACACTCTTGGGCCCTAACAGTTAGGTAGTAGGAAACCTTATTTTGCTGGAAGTAACCTTTCTTACTGACTTTATTGATCCCTTTTCCTCTCAAAGTGTGGTTCACAAACTCCTGGGGGCTGAAGACTCCTTCATAGTGTCTGTGAGTTAAAACTATCAGAATAAAAGTAAGAAATTATCTTTTTCACTGTGTTAATATCTGTTAAGATTATATAAAAGTGATAATGGGTCAAACTGTGAGCACCTAAGCACCAAATCAAAGCAGTGGTACCAAACTATCTAAGCAGGTACTGTTTTCTTCATCATCTAG
This sequence comes from Stenella coeruleoalba, assembly GCF_951394435.1. Taxonomy (NCBI): domain Eukaryota; kingdom Metazoa; phylum Chordata; class Mammalia; order Artiodactyla; family Delphinidae; genus Stenella; species Stenella coeruleoalba. The sequence goes on along the minus strand of NC_137158.1, from coordinate 14,664,729 downwards.
CAGTACAAACAAAAGTAAAAAGCAAAACAAAACAACAACAACAAATGCTAGATTCAAGAATGTCCTCATGGAGCAGTAAAAATTATTCATTTTATTAAATAGCCATGCTTGAGTGCACATCTTTTTAATCATCTATATGACAAAATTGGAAGCACGCAAAAAGCACTTCTGCTGCATGCTTAAGTATGATGGTTTTCACAAGAAAAATGACTTGGGTGATTGAGTTGCAAGCTGAACGAACTTCTTTTTAGATGGAACAATTTTTTACTTGGAAAAATAGCTATTAGAAAACTATGAATGACGTGAAACCACCATTTCAAAGAAAACAAATTACAGTATTTGCTGCTGATGCTAAATTCTAGCTTTCAAGCAAAAATTAGACGTTTGAAAGATTTGTGTCCACCACAATGGGCTGGAAAGTTTTCTAATATTTAGAGACTTTTCTGATGAGATCAATGGTAATACTAACAGATATAATTTTTTTTAGTATTGTATAATGAAATGTGTCAACATTTAGAAAGTTTATGTAACTCAGTGAACCAATATTTTCCAAATAATTAATGCATGGGTAAAAGGTCCATTCAAAGTGCAAGCTAGACCAAAGGATTTGAAGATAACACAGTATGAAAAGTTCACGGTTGTGATTTCTAATCAGTTGATGCCCAGAACAAACACGTCTGGTGTTTCTCATCTTTTTTCTTGTGTGCTTCCCCATTCCTACAATTCCGTCCCATTTTTCACTGTGTCTCTATATTCTCATTCTTTAAGGTCTATCAAATCTTGCGTACAGGAAGCGCTAAAGAAGTATGTATTAATTTGTGTTAAATTATAACACAAATACACAAGAAGCCAAATCTTTCAAATCTCACCTCACTCAAGAAAAACAAGTACTTATTGCCCATTTCCCATAAGGAATTGGGGATCCAGAGGTGCATGTAATACACGTTCTCCCTGGAGGACAGACATGCTTCCTGCACACTCTCTACCTGGCAGCCCAATCCCCTGTGGTCTCTTACTCCACATCTTGGGCAGCAATCACTTGAAGCCTCTGAGTTCTATGTCTATGTCTGTATGTTAATATATGTTGGCATACACTTCACTGCTCGGGAAGACCAAGCCCTTTGAACGCTTGCTTGACTGGTTCTAGTGCAATGGAAAATTCACTTGCTCCTTGCCCACAGTTGAAATGTGAAGACTTTTAAATTACTTAGTTGCTGTCTTTCTGTAAAAGTCTTTGCATTTATTTGTATCGCATCTTGATTCAAAAAGGAATCAAAGCATACCAAATTGTTACATATATATGCTTTACACATACTTTGAATTGTGAACTTCGACTTTTTCCCAGGTAGGGACACGTGCTACAACACTCTCATGATGCTGTGTAGTGGCTGCTACTCCCATTCAGTTGGCCACACCATCACAAGGGAAAACACTCAGTACACTTAAAACCATTCTGTGTTCATACGACCATTCTGTTTTTCACTTTCAGTATAGTATTCAACAAAATATGCATGAGAATTCAACAGTATATTATAAAACAGAATTTGTGTTAGATGATTCTGCCAACTGTAGGCTAGTTTAAGTGTTCTGAGCGCATTTAAGGTGGGCTGGTCTAAGCTCTGAGGCTCCGTAGGGTAGGTGTCTGAAATGCATTTTTGACATACAACATTTTCAACTTATGACAACCCATCATAAGTCCAGGAATATATGTACCTCCTCCTCTGTGACCCCAAAGATACCTGGCTCTGAACTAACAGTGGCACCTCCAGAGTTTCCTTGAGAGAGGAGCTTAGACAAAGAGAAGGGGGTGGGATAACATAGCAGATCTGGATGTGCTGTGTCATGGCCACCAAGCTCGCCTTCCCAGACATCCTAGCAGAGCTGAGCCCAACGCCCACAGCAGCGACCTTCATAACGCGCCCTCACCACCCTCTCTTCTCTACTTCTCATCCAAAGATTTTTCCTTCTTTCATTCATTTTCTGAGCTTAGACGTACCCAGCGCTCTTGCAGGCACTGATCAAAGAGTCAGGCACCTGTCTCTCAGGCCCCTTTCCTTCTGTTTTACTGCATTTGACTGATTCCTTTGCCCACTGAATGAACCACCTAAGAATAATGAACCATACCTCGAATAATTTCTTGGCCTAGCCAACTGCGATAAACTTCACCACCTTCGCTATAACCAAAAGCTACAAGTGAGTGCCCCAATTCTAAAATCTTAAACTCTAAACTTCCACACGCAGGACACAGCTTTCCTTCTTTTTGTTTCTTTCTTTTATTCACTAGACTTGACACTTGACACCCCAGGCCATCCAAAACGCCTCTCTTTATCACTGTACCTTTTAGTTGCTTTTGTTTTCTCCCTGTTTTACTGTGAATATAATTGACTTATAACTTTGCATTAGTTTAGGTGTTTTGCCTAATGATTTGATATATATTTTTATCGTGAAATGATTACCACAGTAAGTTTAATTAACATCCACCACCTCACACTGAAAGTTTTTTTTCTTCTTCTTTTTTTATATATATATATATATATATATATATTTATTTATTTATTTATTTATATTTTTGGCTGCATTGGGTCTTCATTGTTGTGCACGGGCTTTCTCTAGTTGCGGCAAGCGGGGGCTACTCTTCCTTGTGGTGCACGGGCTTCTCACTGCGGTGGCTTCTCTTGTTGCAGAGCACAGGCTCTAGGTGCGTGGGCTTCAGTAGTTGTGACACGTGGGCTCGGTAGTTGTGGCTGGTGGGCCCTAGAGCGCAGGCTCAGTAGTTGTGGTGCACGGGCTTAGTTGCTCTGCAGCATGTGGGATCTTCCCCGACCAGGGCTTGAACCCGTGTCCCCTGCATTGGCAGGCGGATTCTTAACCACTGTGCCACCAGGGAAGTCCGTTTTTCTTTTTATGGTAAGAACTTTTAAGGTCTACTCTCCTAGCAACTTTCAAATATACAATAGAGTACTGTTTACTATAGTAACTATATTGTATCTTACACCCTAGAACTTATTTATCCTGTAACTGGAAGTCTGCATCTTTTGATCACCTCTCCTATTCCCCCCAGCCCCTATGTGACAGTATGGTATTTGTCTTTCTCTGACTTATTTCACTTGGTATAATGCCCTCAAGATGCAGCCATGTTGTCAAAAATGGCAAGATTTCATTCTTTTTTAATGGCTGAATAATATTACATTGTGTATTATATGTAATATGTACACTATATCTATATATATTTATACCCCGTTTTCTTTATCCACTCATCCACGGATAGACACATTGTTTCCATGTCTTGGCTACTGTGAATAATGCTGTAAAAAACATAGGAATGCAGATTCCCGTTCGAGATCCTGATTTCATTTTCTTTGAACACACACCATAAGTGGGATTGCTGGGTCATATGGTGGCTCTATTTTTAGTTTTCTGAGGACCCTCCATACCGTTCTCCATAGTGGCAGCACTGATTTACATTCCCACCAACAGCATACATTTTCTTCACGTCCTTGCCAGCACTTCTTATCTCCTGTCTTTGGATGATGGCCATTCTAAGAGGTGTGAGGTGATGTCTCATTGCAGTTTTGTTTTCCATGTCTATGATGATTAGTGATGTTGAGCACCTTTGCATGTACGCATTGGCCATCTGTACGTCATCTTTGGGAAAATGTCTATTCAGATCCTCTGCCCATTTTTCAAATCAGATTTTTTTTTTGCTATTGCATTGCATGAATTCTTTATGTATTTTGGATATTAACCCTTTATCAGGAATATGATTCGCAAATATTTTCTCCCATTCCATAGGTTGCCTTTTCGTTTTGTTGATGTTTCCTATGCAGGAAGCGTTTTAGTTTGGTGTAGTCCCAGTTTATTTTTAATTTTGTTGCCTTTGCTTTTGGTGTCAAATTCATTTCTTTCTATTTCTTCAATAAGTACTTTTTAAAGTACCAAATATGTACCTTCTCAGGAAAATACAGAGAGCCATAGATCAGCCTTTCACCTGAAATCATTCTTTTTAGGTCCTCAAAGGATTTCGGCACAAAGTGAACATAGCGAGGAGATTTAGATTCCAACAACCTTTTCTTTCTTTTTTTCCTTTTTAATTTTGAGTGAACCACAGCTTAGAAAACAAGTGGTGTGTGTTTCAGGGTCAGTGAGAGTTGCTGATTATGGGTTGATTCCTTTCTACTTAAAGTGAAAAATCCTGATTTGATCAACACATTTCTTTCTTTCATAGGTGAGTTACAGAGAGAGAACAGTGGATAAGACATTGTCGCTAACCTCAGTACATTAAAAAAAAAGCATGTGAATGATACTGGATTCTAAGTATTTCCAAGAAAATGTGTTAATGTCTACCATACAGAGACAGGAGTGGGAAGGATTTGGGTGCCCTTGCCCTTGGTGATTAGAGAAGACTTCCAAGAAGGCATTAGGTTTCAATTGCATCAGAAAATTGTTCAGAACAAATATAATTTTACTTGCCACAGGGAGCAAAAGCAAAACAATCAGGAAAGGATACATTATTGAAATACATTTGGATTTTCTCATGACACTGAAGGGACTCTTATAATTTCTTTTCAGTACTGATAGATCTCAATCTGACAGCCGTTAAAACTGCAGCAATACATTCTCCCACTTATGGAAAAAAGAAAGAATTAATCATATTTAATTGACATTTTATTGCTAGCCTAGCCAAGTACAGTGGAAATAACTGGCTTTATTTTCGGTACTTACTCAAAACTTCTCTTATATTAATTGTACTGTAAGGCACAGAATTGTTGTGACAGCCACTGTTCACCTGGTCTCCCCACAACTTTTTGCTCCTGCATATAACGAATGACTCCATATACCGCCTCAGAACTTGTAGGGAGAGCCCCACTGATTCTTTTATTTAAGCACATTTAAATTTTTTTATTAACTTTCCAAAATAAATGAATAAGGAAATGTTCCCTCACTCCTTTCAACTCCTTATAAGGGCACAGAACCTTTAAAGGTGATAGGAATTCTCGTTAAACATGACTTCCCCAAGAGTCCTCCAGTTTCGCGCTAAAGAATCTGTGATGGCAAAAGAAACTCTAAGCAAGAAGCTGACTGAGCAGAACAGAGAAACATAATTCATAACCTCCCCCTAAATTCTCCCGTACTTGCCAAACAACAGGCTGGGGGATCAGGGGGCACTGATGCCATGCACATGGCAAGATGTGGCAGAAGCTCTGGAAACCGTCAGTGCTTGACACTCTAGTCCTACTGTTTCCGGTAAACTCATCCAAACGCTATGGTCAAGGCTACCGGAGTCCGTGTCGGGTCAACAGAAAAGCACTGACCACAGGTGCCACAATCTGCTCTCCAGGACAGGAGTGGGAGGGGTGTTTCTCCTGTCATCGAGTGCACTGACCAGGGACAAAGGACACAGGCAATTGTGGGAAAATTCTGGTCAGATCCAATGATAGTTTTCTCATTAGAAGACAAGGGAAAAGGAAAAAGGCAATTAAACAAACGAAAATATAGATCCCATGAGAAACACTGAGGTAACACAAGAAAAGGGATAGCATCCTAAATACAAGGAGGAAGGGCACGACGGAAAACACTTACTAAGGAGACCAGACTAAACAGAGGAAAGCGGATGTGGTAAGCTCAGTGGTAGGCAAGGATGTGTACCATTATGAGGGGGGGAAGCCAAGAGAAGATAAAAAGGCAAGCATACTTAATTATGGAAAGCGTATAAAAACTGAAATAAAATGGAATGCGGTGAAATGATGAAAATTTATGAGAACTAAAATTCCAAAAGGAAAACTGAAATCCACCATTGAAGATAATAAACTGAAGAAGCAATACTACAGAAAATCAAATAAACAGTGAAGGAAGAACTTGAAAAGTTCCACTTGACATATAATGGGTAAGGACAAAGAAATTAAAATAATAATAAAATATGATACATATAGAGAATGTCAACTATAAACTACAATGACTGGTCTTTTTGAAGACATAATTTTTAAAAATGTTTCCTCGAAAAAATTCTCAATGAAAATCTATACAGTTTTATTTTTGAACTTGAAAAAAATTATTCTCAAGCCCATTTAGAAGTATGAACAGGAAGAACACCTAATAAAAAGTAGTTATAACAATTGGGTATTAAAATATCTAATAAAGCTAAGGTAACTAAGTTAATGTGGTGGTAGCGTAGGAACCTACAGGTTAGATGAATAAACGAACGCTGTATGTGAAAACAAAGTATAAACTAAAGGAAGGATCACAAACCAAAGGAAAGGCGTTAGAGTGATTCAACAAATAACTGGGAAGTTGGATTCTTTTTCCACTTGGAGCCTCAGTTCACTCTATGCATCAATATATTTTCCAAATATATTAAATAAAGCTAGAAAACTAAGATATGAGATGAATCAATTTTTAGCAATATGATGAACCAGGCTACCAAATTAACCCTCATGCTACAGAATACCTAAGAGTATTAAATAGATACATTCCCCCTCATAGACCCATACAGACACACAAACCTAGAATTAACAAGAGGAGGAGAGGGGCTGAACTGTCTAGAAAATAAGGATCAGCTGTGGGAGTCCGAAATAACAAGAAAGAGCAAACACCAAGAGCTGATCTGCCTGACACTGCTGAAGCTGTGCTGCTGGGGAATTTACCAATTCCTTGCTGACAAACATTTTGGGTTTTACCTGGCTACCTCCACACAGGATGGAAGACAAAGGCTGCTGCCTGTACAGGGTGAGATTTTGGAACTGAGGCAACCACACGAGACCGAAGCCATCAAAAGTCACCGTAAGTAGGTGAACTAGGGGAAAAAAACAAAAGGAGGGTGTGAAATCTTCTCTGCTTCACTGGGTTCCCAGTGGATAAGACAAAAGGAAAAAGAATTTCTGAAAATTCGGAGTTGTAAACCAACCTTCACCCTGGTTGAAGACGAAGTTCGCATCTATTTTAACACTTATATGGACTGTCTTATTCCTTGAAGGTTAAGTAGTCGTAGGTCCTAAAGCCACTTGCATGTTGCTTTGTCCAGGAGTCTAGGAAAGGGTGTGGAGATCTTGGCTTCCCTTTCATTTTTTACTATCCATATGATATAAATATATTTATGGATTATATTAAATCCATATAATATAAATCTATATAATAAAATATAAAACCATTGCCTTTAACTTCCTTCCTCAACGTGTGGCAAGGAGTGGGGGATGGATTCAGGCATGGTTAGTGTTGTACATATAACAATAAGTATACTCTGATATATTCACTACATATTTTAAATTTTTGCATCAAAAAATTTACCAAATTACTGATTTCTGTGTAATTATTTAGTGTTTTGTATTTGTCCCATCATTCTTTAACATTAAGATTTCAATTTACAACACACACTTCTGAATTAATAAGCAAAAATTTAGAGAGCTGAGAAAGCTTGATCAATCATGGAGAAATGACTAGCCTAGATCTTCAAGACAGAGGAAATTAACCCCAATGTGTTCATGTATTGCTAGAAGGTTTCTGTTAGGTTTTCAGGGTTTGAAAGATTGTGACCTTTCAAGGTAGACGGAGAGATTTGTTTTGCACGTGTGAAAATACTCAGAAATTCCACATTTAAATTTTAGGACATGGCTTTGTGACCACGAACTCTACTCTTAAAAGAATTATTCATAGCATGATTCAAAAAGTTCTGAACAATGATTGTGTCAAGAGAAAAACAAACAGAAACAGATTCATGATCCATTCTAACAAGCATCAGTAACGTCACTATGCTTTGTGTGGGCATCTGCTCTATACAACCCTTGAGATGTTCTCCAAACTAAAATGGTAAAATGGCCAGAAAAGTGGAGTGACCATGATGCAATCTGGTTGAACAATACCCGTAAACCACATGATGGATTTGGCTGCCACTCTAAGTCTTTGATTCAACTGCCTGAACACAAAAAAACCTACTTCTCACCAAACAGCAACTGCATCTGATTTTAGAATTATGCTCAGAGGAGTGGATTTTCCAAAGCCACTAAACTAGTTAATGATGGAGCCAGACCAGAGCCCAGGGCTCCCAGCTGGCACTCTGCTCTATGTCCCCACATTTCCCCAATTCTATTACATCTCCGTCTTCATTATGATCAAATCATGAGTAAATTAATAATTACTTGAAAATGTCATTTTTAAGAATAACTCATTTTCGTACTTTGAGTTGCCTTTTCACAGCCTCTTCAGATATGGCTTCTGAAATTAGAACATAGAGGCCATCAAAATACTCCCAAGTACGCAGTAATGTATGGCCTTTAGTGATAAATCACCCTGGCCTTTATGTTTCTTACAAATTGATTATGCCCTCTAGCACGAACTAGACAGGGATTCAAATGGTTATTTTGAACTACTTGTTCTTTAATAGGTTTTTTAAAATAAAAACGTCTGCCTATGTTTTCATAGCTTTCTCCTTGGTTGTTTTTTCTCAACAGGCCTATGGCTTTGAAATTAAACAGAAAAAATGGGTAATTAAAGTTACCAAACATTTAATGAGGATATTATGGTAATAGAGAAGATTTTGCAAAATAAGGCATCTTAAATAGATCTAAAGAAATTTTACTTTTAGACAAAAATAAAACATCCACTATTTATCCAGTGTTAACTTCTCAGTAATATTATCTAAGTGGAAGCCATACTCCATAGAAATGCTGTAATGGTGTTTTATTTTAAATACTCACCACCTGCATGCCATTCTACCATAAAGCATTTATTTGAGGTAAGCACAGTGTCCAAAACTTTAGCAGGTTTTTAAAAGGCTAATTATTTTTACATCCCACCACCACAGAAACTTATAATAGTCAAACCTGTGAAACCAATCTTGGAAATAGAAAAAAACAAAAACAAAAACAAAACACATGCTACCTAATTTCTCTCAAAGACCATCAGAATTTATGTTTGCTCCTCCCATCTCCCCCCTATCCTCTCCTGCTCTCATTTCTCACTGCTTTTTGCCAGAGACACTAGGTGTCTCTCAGTTTTAACCACTCATGCTACTGGTGCACATTGACATGACCATGACCATTACAGAAGGCACTGGAGAGAAAGCAGACACAAAACTAAACATCTATAGGATTCCTGCCACACTTTCCAGCTCATCAAGGCCCTGCTCCCAGTCTGCTTGCCAGAGATGTTTCGGCCCAAGCTTTTGGGCAGACACCGTCTTTTTTTTTTTTTGCGGTACGCTGGCCTCTCACTGCTGTGGCCTCTCCTTTGCAGAGCACAGGCTCCAGACGCGCAGGCTCAGTGGCCACGGCTCATGGGCCCAGATGCTCCGCAGCATGTGGGATCTTCCCGGACCGTGTCCCCTGCATCAGCAGGCGGACTCTCAACCACTGCGCCACCAGGGAAGCCCCCTGTCTTAAAATATAGCCTCCTTATTCCTCTCTTTCTCCCCCTTCCACTTCTTCTCTCTATAATACAATCTATTTGTTGGGAAAATAAGTTGTTTTTTCCTATACAGGCTGGATTTTACCAAAGGTTTCCTCATGGTTAATTCAACATGTTCCTCTGCATTGCCTGTAAGTTTGTAACTCATTCTAGAGCCTTCAAGTTTGATGTGTTGACAAGACAGACTACTTCAGAAGTCACGTGGCATTTTAACCAGGCATCTGATTCCAAAGCTCATGCTCTGAGCCAAAATAATTTCACTTACCCTTGGAGCCATCTCTTAAAAAGATCTAGCCTCCATGTGGCAAATGCCCCAGATAACGTTCATCTTTGTTGCCAGCTGAGCTGATAGATAGAAGTTTTTTCTTAATAAGAAGTAGCTACAAGAAGGCATTCAATGATGTGGAAACGTTTAGGCCAATAGTATATTTTGACAAATTTTAAGCCTTATTTGATCCTTACCTAATAAATTATTATTTGCATCAAAAACACTGGTAAAGGAAAAATTGCGCTAATCTAAAATAGAGCTCATTATTGGGAATTTCTAAGTCCTTGTTAAATAATTCAAAATAAAAAGGGAAAAGCCATACTGAGGACCCCTAATCCCTTATATTGTCCACTTGAGCACAGTTTGATGCAAACTCTATTCTCACTGATGGACTGACTGCTGACTGCACCAGGCTTCCAGATCTTAGAGATGATCAAGATATGCATCATTTGAGAAAACAATATGGTTTCTCTCTCAACTGAAATAGGTCAGCTGTTTCTTGCTCTGAGCTACGATTACTTTTCTCTTTATCTTACTAAAAATGATTATTTTGTTGCCACATTTTGCCCTGATATAAAAAGTGAGTTTACTTTGGAGAAAGTATGCATAATCTCATTCCAGATTCAGAATCTTTAATTCGCATGTTCTATTTTTGTAAATGAGTTGCTTAGCTTTTATTTTATTTAACAAGTTAAACAGACATTTGAAAAGTAAAAATGCTTCCTGATGTAAGCAGGTGAGTTTTTCAGCTTTCTTTTGCTAATATGCTTTACTTCCAATTTAAAAAAAATCTGTTTTCATGTAGAAATTTCATTTACTTTGTAAACATTAGGCTTATAAAGTATTTAATATGAGTAGGCATATAATACTCTAAATTCAGATTTCACCCCAACCTTATCAATATTCCAACAGCATTGCCATTTCTAATAGCTTGGCTACTACACCCCGAAACATGCTGAGAGGTATGAACTGTACATAAGGAGAAAATATTTCTGTAAAAAAGCCATTAAAAACTGGTTTCATTTTAAATGAATATAGTTCTGATGCTCACAGACTTTTTCTTTTAGAATCTATTTTGTATTTTTAATTGTGAAATATTTTTTCAACATAAAAATATTTCACAATATAAAAAGCATAGCTCTTGAGTACACAAACTATATATTTTCAACACTCATTGATATTTTTCTTATATTTACTTCAGATTCCGTATTTTTAAAAGAAACTTTAGAAGTATGAGTATACTGGAGAACTGTTTCGTGTGTGTGTGTGTGTGTTTGTTAAAGTTGTTTTGTGTATATAATTTTCAAAACTGGTTTATTTGAGTATCTCTCCTCCTTGGATACTTCCTTCTTCCTTATAAGTCAACATTTATGCTTTCAAAATTTATCACTGTTGACACATGAAGACCTAATTTATTCATTTCAACTGCCACAGAATATTCATTTTTGCCATACCACATCCAGCCATCTTTTGAAAAGGGACAATGTTATCTCCAAGTTTGAGCTACTTCAGAAATGTTAACATGCACATCCCTGTACAGGTGTCCTTTGTACAGTATACGAAGTATTTTAGAGCATATATATCTTTAACTTTACCCGGTGATAAACTCCATTTCCCCACACAATCACTAACACCTGATATTGTTGCTAAGTTATCTTTTTTTGAAAGTTAATATCAATAGAATTGGTATGAAACATGTCATTGTTTTCTAGACTTGCATTTCCTGGAACCGCTGAGGTTGATCATCATTCAGGTTAATTTTCCTTCTGCGTTTTCCCTTCTATTAAAGTGCCTTTTCATATTGTTACCTCACTTTTCTATTGGATTGTTTATCTCTTCTTATTCGTATGCAGTTCATTGTATAATATATAATATTATATAATTATAATGATAAATTTTACAGATTTTTTGAGGGAAATACCATAACCCTGTTTACCCTGTGAACAATTGAAATATACCTTTATAAAAACATTTTCTTTCTCAGCTGTCTTGGTTCCATAAACAATTCTAGCACACCGAGGCCTTGGGAACTTGACAGCCAGTTGGGAGGAAGAAGACAAAGCTGCTGGTACTTACTGGGGATATGCCCCCCTGGGAGAAAGACAAGACGCTGATGACTAGGCCTATGTCCTCCTCAGGTGGACCTCCTGTATTTGCTAGTAGGAGGAAATTTTATCTATGGAACATCCTTAGTTGGACATTCCTAGCAAAAGAATTACTTATTTAAATGGACCCAGAATCTATAAGACAGAGCTCCTTGAAGATGGTCATACAAGCTGTAAAATTCTCCGGGTTATAAAATGGAGATGCTTAACAACTTAAAGCTCCCTCTGTGTGAGACACCCCGCAAAATCTCGCTTGGGGACCTCATCTACTGTTCGAGGATAGAGAGACACATCTCTCAACAAGGACCCTGGGAAACACAGAGAATGTCCCACATCTCGTTCTGATCCACCTCTGCCCTGTGATTTTCTATCTCTTTGCAATAATTAGTTACGCTGGTATTGAATAAGGTCTCTCTGATTCACAGGATTCAATGTGACAATCCAATCACGAGCGTGCTCACACGTCTGGGCGGCGATTTTGCCTGGATAAGCCTGACCCTCACTGAACCTCTGTATTGTCTACTTTCTGTCTTTTGTTTCTGGACTCTCTATCTCTGCCTATCTGATTTTACTTGAAACAACATAGAAGTGGTCTTTCTATTGATTTCAGTTTCTTCAAAAAATACTATCTTTGCCACCTTCCTACTTATTCTCGCCTCAAGGCAACTGATTTGTTAATGAGGCCCAAATTGGAGCCAGGATTGGAGTTAGGATTCTTCAATGTTCATATAAAGTATAAACTGAACAGTTATGCCTCTTTTTCCATGTTGCCTTTCTGCATTCACAAAACGCTCCACTTTTGTTAAAATTTAAAAATAAAATATACTGATAAGCCAGCTTTCAGTAGTATAATATTTTTGTAATGCCTGATCGAAAGGATGATTCTGTGAAAATCAGGTACCATCTAGATCTAGACAAACCTATAAACTTATTAATAAAATTCTAATAAATAAAACAGAAAACTTACTAAAAACATTGTGTATTGTTTTTTTATAGAGATATCCACCCCGTGCATTCTCTATAACTATTTGTGTACCGGCTGGCTTTTCCTAGATGGCAGCTGCTTCAATTCTATCTGAAAAGAGGAAGGAAGCTATTCAAAGAGGGAGTTACAAAATTTTCCAACACGAAGTCCCAATGGCATAAGGATAAAAAAATTAAAATCAATGTGTTGATTTTGTTCTCTGTTTTGAACAAACAATGCAGGCCCTTAGAAAATCAATATGTCAGCAGTCTACGGACTCCTATGGGAGCCACCTTTTCAAAGTTATTTTAAAAACAAATAGAAAATCAAGGTGATTATGTCACAAGGTGGTGAATATACAGTAACTGTGGTGAGAAGATTCTGTCACTCCAAAAATGAATGACAGAACCAAATTCTTAATTTTAATCAATTGATAAAGAAAAGACTCCAACAGGAGAATACAAGAAAACATAATTTGTCAAGATATTAGGACAGTTTTATGCTCAGCTTCATGTAAACAATTTTTTCAAGACCTAAGAAAACTGCATTCAAGTAAGCAAAGCTATAGAAAAGGATAACAAAATAAGGGGATACAAGCCCACTTTATCATAAATCTGGTTCACAGATTACAGATGAAGGATATATTAAAATTGACACAAATATATTATCTACTATAATTTTACCTCTATAAAAATAGGTGAGACAATATACATATCAGATGAAGACAAGTTAAAATAAAAACTGTGTCAGTGAAATACAAAGAACTAAGGTGGGCAGTCAGTGGCTTATTTATTTTTTAACTGGAGGTTTGTACCTCTTAATCTTGTTCACCTATTTCCCAGCTGCCCTGGCAACCACCCATTTGTTCTCTGTATCTGTAAGTCTACTTTTGTATTGTATTGTTTGTTATTTTTTTAGATTCTCTATGTAAGTGAGATCATATGGTATTTGACTTATTTCACTTAGCATAACACCCTCTAGATCCATCCATGTTGTCCTAAACGGCAAGATTTCTTTTTATGGCCAAGTAATATTCCATTGTACTGGCTATTTTAAACAAAAAATATATGTAAAAGCCCTGGAGGAGTATGAAATGTTTAGAATAGTGTTTGATATACAGTAGGGCTCAGTAAATATCTACAATAGTAATTATTATTGAATTTCCACTAATTATATAAAACAGGATCTCTCCTGCTTCTGATATACAAATACATTGGAAATTGAATCAGATTCATATACACTGAATTATATATATTTATAGTTTTTGACTTAATGACCACTTAGAAAACTTTCTATCACTAAAACGTAGAATTGTTTCTTATGAAGTCCTTGGTGACATCTTTGCATTCGTTATGATATCAACAAAGAAATAAAGTCATTAAAGTGAGCTAAAGCACTCACTTTATAAAAGCACTGAGAAAATTATGTTATTATAGTTATTTTGGATTCAGAAAAAACTCTTAAATTTCAAAGAATGTATTTTAATTGAGGTATAGTTTACACACAGTGGAATGCCCAGAACTTCAGTGCCTATTTTGATGAGCTGTGACACTTGCAGGCGCCCTTGTAAGCACACGCCAGTCCTTCCTGTCCCTTTTTAGTCAATCCCAGGCCCACCTTTGAATCAAGCACTACTGTGGCATCTTCTGCCATACATTAATTTTGCCTGTTTCAGAACTTATTAGAAATTTAGTCAAACCATATATGTTCTTTTGGGTCTGGTTTATTTTTCTTAGTCTAGTATGTTTTAGGTTGATTCATGCTGTTGTGTGCATCATTGACTCAATACATTTTATGGTTGAATAATATTCTATTAAGTATGTTTAAGATAATTTACTTATTGATCCTCCTGTCAGTGGAAATGAGTCATTTTCAGATTAATACTCAAGATTAAAGATACTATGAACATGCACAGACAACTGTTCTTGTCAACGTAGCTGCTGAATTGCTAGGCCATGTGGTAAGTGTATGATTGACTTTCTGAGGAACTTCCAGTCTTTTTTATGTGCTCACTAGCAATTTATGACTTCCTACAACCCCAGTAGAATTTGATATTGTTAGCCTTTTAAATTTCAGCCATTCTTGTAACTGTCCATTGTATTTCTCTTCTGACTAATCAAGCTGCACATTATTCATGGATTTACTGTCCATTAGTATATATTTTTTCATGTGTTTAAATCTTTTGCTCATTTTTTTATTGAATTGTTGATCCATTCTTTCCTGATCGAATTACCTTAAGATATGTCTACAACCAACTGGCTATATGTGTGTGCTCTATTGCAGGATTATCTACGTGGTAGCTTTTTGATAAACTCTAGGATTTTCTCTGTTCCTGGTCATGTTGATTCTACATATAGTTTTACTTCTTCCTTTCTCAAAGTACCACAGCCTTATTGCAATGGCAGGGAGGTCCAGTACAATGATAACTAGAAGAGATGAGAGAGGACATCCCTCCCTTGTTTCTCATCTTGGGGGGAAAATATTTAGTCTTTCACCGTTGGTATATCTGTAGGTTTTTCATAAAAAACAAAATTTCTTGAGGAAATTTCCTTCTATTCATACTTTTGTATTTTTTCTAGAAAATCATGAATGAGTGGTGAATTTTGGCAACTGATCTTTCTGCATATACCCGGGTAATATGGGTTCTCTGTTAATATTATGAATTATATTGATTGTTTATGAATGAGAAAACAACATTGCATTCCTGGGATAAATACCACCTGATGATCATGTAGTATTTTTTTGTATGCTGCAGGATTCTATCTATTAATATGCAGTAAGGATTTTACTTCTGTGTTCATCTGAGGTATTCTCAGTTTGTTTTTGTTTTTCCTTGTAATGTGAGTCTGGTTTTGATACTGAAGTACTTATGGTCTCATGAAATGAGTTAGAAATGTTCTCTATTCTTCCATTCTCTAAACAGAGTTTGTGTAAGAGTGCTATTATTTCTTTCTTAAATGCATGATCATTTGGTCCTGGACTGGCCTTTGTAGGGAGGTTTATAAATTCAAATACACTGTATTTAATCAGCATAGGGTAATTTAGGTTTTCTATTTCTTCTTGAGTCAGTTTTCATAATTTTCAAATTTCAAGGACTGTGTGTTTAATCTAAATTGTTGAGATTACTGTCAAAATTTTTTTCATATTTATATTTATCTATTATATTTTAAACAGATTTATTGGTATACAGTGCTTTTATATTTATGTTGAAATTTCCTATTTTCTCCTTATTATTCATATTTTCCTTTTTTAATTGAATGAAAGGTTCCTTAAATTCTATAATGCTTTACAATTTTCAAAAGTTTCATACACATGATTTTATGTAATCCCATAATAACCCTTTCTTTCTTCCTACCCCTATACTGCCCCTACCCCTTCCTTCTCCCGATTGGTAACCACTAGTTTGTTCTCTGTATCTGTAAGTCTGCTTCTTTTTTGTTTTATTCACTAGTTCTTTTTTTTTTCAGTTCTTTTTTTTTTAACATCTTTATTGGAGTATAATTGCTTTACAATGTTGGGTTATTTCTGTATAACAAAGTAAATCAGCTATATATATACACATATCCTCATATCCCTTCCCTCTTGAGTCTCCCTCCCACCCTCCCTATCCCACCCCTCTAGGTGGTCACAAAACACCGAGCTGCTCTCCCTGTGTGATGCAGCTGCTTCCCACTAGCTATCTATTTTACATATGGTAGCGTATATATGTCAATGCTACTCTCACACTTCGTCCCAGCTTACCCTTGCCCTTCCCTGTGTCCTCAAGTCCATTCCCTACCTCTGTGTCTTTATTCCTGTCCTGCCTCAAGATTCTTAGGAACCACTTTTTTTTTCTTTTTTTTAGATTCCACATATATGTGTTAGCATACGGCATTTGTTTTTCTCTTTCTGACTTACTTCACTCAGTATGACAGTCTCTAGGTCCATCCACCTCACTACAAATAACTCAATTTCATTTCTTTTTATGGCTGAGTAATATTCCATTGTATATGTGTGCCACATCATTTTTATCCATTCATCACTCGATGGACACTTAGGTTGCTTCCATGTCCTGGCTATTGTAAACAGTGCTGCAATGAACATTGTGGTACATGATTTGTTTTAGATTATGGTTTTCTCAGGGTATACACCCATTAGTGGGATTGCTAGATCATATGGTAGTTCTATGTTTAGTTTTTTAAGGAAATTCCATACTGTTCTCCATAGTGGCTGTATCAATTTAAATTCCAACCAAAAGTGCAAGAGGGTTCCCTTTTCTCCACACCCTCTCCAGCATTTACTGTATGTAGATTTTTTGATGATGGCTATTCTGACCGGTGTGAGGTGATACCTCATTGTAGTTTTAATATGCATTTCTCTAATGATTAGTGATGTTGAGCATCCTTTCATGTGTTTGTGGGCAATCTGTGTATCTTCTTTGGAGAAATGTCTATTTAGACCTTCTGCCCATTTTTGGATTGGGTTGTTTTATTGATATGGAGCTGCATGAGCTGCTTGTAAATCTTGGAGATGAATCCTTTGTCAGTTGCTTCATTTGCAAACATTTTCTCCCATTTTGAGGGTTGTCTTTTCGTCTTATGTTTTCCTTTGCTGTGCAAAAGCTTTTAAGTTTCATTGGGTCCCATTTGTTTACTTATGTTTTTATTTCCATTTCTCTAGGAGGTGGGTCAAAAAGGATCTTGCTGTGATTTATGTCATAGAGTGTTCTGCCTATGTTTTCCTCTAAGAGTTTTATAGTGTCTGGCCTTACATTTAGGTCTTTAACCCATTCTGAGCTTATTTTTGAGTATGGTGTTAGGGAGTGTTCTAATTTCAGTCTTTTACATGTACCTGTCCATTTTCCCAGCAACACTTATTGAAGAGGCTGTCTTTTCTTCACTGTATATTCTTGCCTCCTTTATGAAAGATAAGGTGACCACATGTGTGTGGGTTTATCTCTGGGCTTTCTATATTGTTCCATTGATATATATTTCTGTTTTTGTGCCAGTACCATACTGTCTTGATTACTGTAGCTTTGTAGTATAATTTGAAGTCAGGGAGCCTGATTCCTCTAGCTCCATTTTTCTTTCTCAAGATTGCTTTGGCTATTCGGGGTCTTTTGTGTTTCCATACAAATTGTGAAATGTTTTGTTCTAGTTTTGGGAAAAATGCCAGTGGTAGTTTGATACAGATTGCACTGAATCTGTATCTGTAGATTACTTTGGGTACTATAATCATTTTCACAATGTGGATTCTTCCAATCCAGGAACATGGTATATCTCACCATCTGTTTGTATTGTCTTTAATTTCTTTCATCACTATCTTATAGGTTTCTGCATAAAGGTCTTTTGTCTCCTTAGGTAGCTTTATTCCTAGGTATTTTATTCTTTTTGTTGCAATGGTAAATGGGAGTGTTTCCTTAATTTCTCTTTCAGATTTTTTGTCGTTAGTGTATCGGAATGCCAGAGATTTCTGTGCATTAATTTTGTATCCTGCTACTTTACCAAACTCATTGATTACTATAGCAGTTTTCTGGTAGCATCTTTAGGATTCTCTACGTATAGTATCATGTCACTGCAAAAAGTGACAGTTTTATTTCTTCTTTCCTAATTTGGATTCCTTTTATTTTTCTTCTCTGATTTCTGTGGCTGAACACTTCCAAAATGATGTGGAATAACAGTGATGAAAGTGGGCATACTTGTCTTGTTCCTGATTTTAGAGGAAATGCTTTCAGTTTTTCACCATTGAAAATGATGTTGGCTATGGGTTTGTCTTATATGGCCATTATTATGTTGAGGTAAGTTCCCTCTATACCCACTTTCTGGAGAGTTTTTATCATAAATGGATGTTGAATTTTGTTGAAAGCCTTTTCTGCATCTATTGAGATTATCATATGGCTTTTATCCTTCAGTTTGTTAATATGGTGTATCATATTGATTGATTTGCTTATATTGAAGAATCCTTGCATTTGTGGGATAAACTCCACTTGATCATGCTGTATGATCCTTTTAACTGTTGGATCCTGTTCTACTAGTGTTTTGCTAGAGGAACTAGTAAAATGAGTTCCTCCCTCTGCTATATCTTGGAAGAGTTTGAGAAGGATAGGTATTAGCTCTTCGCTGAATGTTTGATACAATTTGCCTGTGAAGCCATCTGGTCCTGGGCTTTCGTTTGCTGGAAGATTTTTAATCACAGTCTCAATTTCAGTGCTTGTGATTGGTCTGTTTCTATTTTCTATTTTTTCCTGGTTCAGTCCATAAGGTTGTACTTTTCTAAGAATTTGTCCATTTTTTCCGGGTTGTCCATTTTATTGGCATAGAGTTGCTTGTAGTAATCCCTCATGATTCTTTGTATTTCTACAGTGTCAATTGTTACTTCTCCTTTTTCATTTCTAATTCTGTGGATTTGAGTCTTCTCCCTTTTTTTTCTTGATGAGTCTGGCTAATGGTTTATCAATTTTGTTTATCTTCTCAGAGAACCAGCTTTTAGTTTTACTGATCTTTGCTATTGTTTTCCTCATTTCTTTTTCATTTGTTTTTGCTCTGATCTTTATGATTTCTTTCCTTCTGCTAACTTTGGGGTTTTGTTGTTCTTCCTTCTCTAGCTGCTTTAGGTGTAAGGTTCTGTTGTTTATTTGAGATTTTTCTTGTTTCTTGAGGTATGACAGTACTGCTATGAACTTCCCTCTTAGAACTGCTTTTGCTGCATCCCATAGGTTTTGGGTCGCCATGCTTTCATTGTCATTTGTTTCTAGGTATTTTTTGATTTCCTCTTTGATTTCTTCAGTGATCTCTTGGTTATTTAGTAGTGTATTGTTTAGCCTCCATGTGTCTGTATTTTTTCCTCTAATTGATATCTAGTCTCATAGCGTTGTGGTTGGAAAAGATATTTGATACGAATTCAAATTTATTAAATTTACCAAAGCTTGATTTGTGACCCAAGATGTGATCTATCCAGGAGAATGTTCCATGAGCACTTGAGAAGAAAGTGTATTCTGTTGTTTTTGGATAGAATGTCCTATAAATATCAATTAACTCCATCTTGTTTAATGTGTCATTTAAAGCTTGTGTTTCCTTATGTACTTTCATTTTGGAATGATCTGTCCATTGGTGAAAGTGGGTTGTTAAAGTCCCCTACTATTACTGTGTTACTGTCAATTTCCCCTTTTATGGCTGTTAGCATTTGCCTTATGTATTGAAGTGCTCCTACAATGGGTGCATAAATATTTACAATTGTTATATCTTCTTCTTGGATTGATCCCTTGATCATTATGTAGTGTCCTTCTTCATCTCTTGTAATAGTCTTTATTTAAAAGTCTATTTTGTCTGATATGAGAATTGCTACTCCAGGTTTCTTTTGATTTCCATTTGCATGGAATATCTTTTTCCATACTCTCAATTTCAATCTGTATGTGTCCCTAGGTCTGAAGTGGGTCTCCCGTAGACACTATATATATGGGTCTTGATTTTGTATCCATTCAGTCAGTGTCTTTTGGTTGGAGCATTTATTCTATTTACATTTAAGGTAATTATCTACATATATGTTCTTATTACCATTTTCTTAATTGTTTTGGGTTTTTTTTCATAGGCGTTTTCCCTCTTTTGTGTTTTCTGCCTAGAGAAGTTCCTTTAGCATTTGTTGTTAAGCTGGTTTGGTGGTGATGAATTCTCTTAGCTTTTGCTTGTCTGTAAAGATTTTAATTTCTCTGTCAAATCTAAATGAGATTCTTGTTGGGCAGAATAATCTTGGTTGTAGGTTTTTCCCTTTCATCATTTTAAATATGTCCTGCCACTCCCTTCTGGCTTGCAGAGTTTTTGCTGAAAGAGAAGCTCTTAACCTTATGGAGATTCCCTTGTATGTTATTTATTGCTTTTCCCTTGCTGCTTTTAGTAATTTTCCTTGTATTTAATTTTTGATAGTTTGATTAATATGTGTCTTGGCATGTTTCTCCTTGGATATACCCTGCATGGGACTTTCTGCACTTCCTGGAGTTGATTGACTATTTCCTTCCCCATTTTAGGGAAGTTTTGAACTATAATCTCTTCATGTATTTTCCCAGACCCTTTCTTTTTCTCTTCTTCTTCTGGGACCCCTACAATTTGAATGTTGGTATGTTTCACGTTGTCCCAGAGGTCTCTGAGATTGTCCTCAATTCTTTTCATTCTTTTTTCTTTATTCTGCTCTGTGGTAGTTATATCCACTATTTTATCTTCCAGGTCACTTATCCATTCTTCTGCCTCAGTTATTCTGCTATTGATTCCTTCTAGAGAATTTTTAACTTCATTTATTGTGTTGTTCATCATTGTTTGTTTACTCTTTAGTTCTTCTAGGTCCTTGTTAAACATTTCTTGTATTTTCTCCATTCTAGTTCCAAGATTTTGCATCATCTTTACTATCAGTACTCTGAATTCTCTTTCAGGTAGACTGCCTATTTCCTCTTCATTTGTTTGGTCTGGTGGGTTTTTACCTTGCTCCTTCATGTACTGCATATTTCTCTGTCTTTTCATTTTGCTTAACTTACTGTGTTTAGGGTCTCCTTTTCGCAGGCTGCCGGTTCATAGTTCCCGTTGTTTTTGGTGTCTGCCTCCAGTGGGTAAGGTTGGTTCAGTGGCTTGTGTAGGCTTCCTGGTGGAGGAGACTGGTGTCTCTGTTCCAGTGGGTGGGGCTGGACCTTGTCTTTCTGGTGGGCAGAGCTGGGTCTGGTGGTGTGTTTTGTGGTGTCTGTGAACTTATTATGATTTTAGGCAGCCTCTCTGCTAATGGATGGGGTTGTGTTCCTGTCTTGCTCATTGTTTGGCATGGGGCGTCCAGCACTGGAACTTGCTGGCTGTTGGGTGGAGCTGGGTCTTAGCATTGAGACAGAGGTCTCTGGGAGAGCTCTCACCAATTTATATTATGTGGGGCTGTGAGGTCTCTGGTGGTCCAATGTCCAGAACTTGGTTTTCTCACGTCAGAGGCTCAGGCCTGACACCAGGGTGGAGCAACAAGACCCTGTCAGCCACACAGCTCAGAAGAATAGGGAGAAAAAAATGAAAGAAAAAATAAGAATAATTTAAAAAAATTAAAAAGATAAAATAAAATTTTAAAATTATTAAAAGAAAAAAATAAAAAAGAATTTTAAAAAAAAGAAGAGAGCAACCAAACCAATAAACAAATCCACCAATGATAACAAGTGCTAAAAACTATATTAAGATAAACATAAAAATCAGAAACACGTCAGTTGCTGACAGCAAACCTCAAGTCTACAGTTGCTCCCAAAGTCTACTGCCTCCATTTTAGGTTGATCCGTTGTCTATTCAGGTATTCCACATAAGCAGCGTACTTCAAAGTTGACTGGGGATTTAATCCGCTGCTCCTGAGGCTGCTGGGAGAGATTTCCCTTTCTCTTCTTTGTTTGCACAGCTCCTGGGGTTCAGCTTCCGTTTTGGCCCTGCCTCTGCATGTAGGTTGCCCTCAGGCTTCCGTTCCCACCCAGACAGGATGGGGTTAAAGCAGCAGCTGATTAGGGGGCTCTGACTCACTCAGGCCAGGGGCAGGGAGGGGTACGGAATGCAGGGCAAGCCTGTGGCGGCAGAGGCCAGAGTGAATTTCAACAGCCTGAGGCACACTGTGTGTTCTCCCGGAGAAGTTGTCCCTGGATCACGGGACCCTGGCAGTGGCGGGCTGCACAGCCTCCCCGGGAGGGGAGGTGTGGATAGTGACCTGTGCTCGCACACAGGCTTCTTGGTGGCGGCAGTAGCAGCGTTAGCATTTCATGCCTGTCTCTGGGTTTCGAGCTGATGGCCGCAGCTTGCGACCGTCTCTGGAGCTCATTTAGGCGGTGCTCTGCCTTCTGTGGGCAGACAGGGAAGGAATCCCTTCTCCTCGTGCACCCTGAAACAATGGTCTCTTGCCTCTTAGGCAGTTCCAGACTTTTTCCTGGACTCCCTCCTGGCTAGGCAGTGTTCACGCCGCCAACCCTAGTCCTCTCCCGGGGGTCTCATCTCCGAGGCCCGAGCCTCAGCTCCCAGCCCCCGCCTGCCCCGGTGGGTGAGCAGACAAGCCTCTCAGGCTGGTGAGTGCTGGTCAGCATGGATCCTCTGTGCGGAAATCTCTCTGCTTTGCCCTCTGCACCCCTGTTGCTGCGCTGCCCTCCGTGGCTCCAAACTTTCCCCCTGCCCACCCCGTCTCTGCCAGTGAAGGGGCTTCCTAGTGTGTGGAAACCTTTCCTCCTTCACAGCTCCCTCCCAGAGGTGCAGGTCCCGTCCCTATTCTTTTGTCTCTGTTTTTTCTTTTTCCCTATCCAGGTACGTCTGGATTTTCTTCCCTTTTGGGAAGTCTGAGGTCTTCTGCCAGCATTCAGTAGGTGTTCTGTAGGAGTTGTTCCTCATGTAGATGTATTTCTGATGTATTTGTGGGGAGGAAGGTGATCTCCACGTCTTACTCCTCCACCATCTTGAAGGTCCCTCCCTGTTGTATTTTTTAAATTAAGTGATATCATATCTGTCTTTCTCTGTCTTATTTCACTTAACATAATCCTCTCCAAGTCCATTCATGTTGCTGCAAACGGTAAAATTTTATTCTTTTTTTATTGCTGAATGGTATTCTAGTGTGTGTCTGTGTGTGTGTGTGTGTCTGTGTGTGTGTATGAGATCACATCTTTATCCATTCATCTCTTGCTGAACACTTAGGTTGCTTCCATAACTCAGCAATTATAAATAATACTGTTATGAGCATTGGGGTGCATGTATCTTTTCTAATTATTGTTTTTCAGATATATACCCAGGGGGGTTATATGGTAGTTTTATTTTTAGTTTTTTAAGAAACCTCCATACTGTTTTCTATAGTGGCTGCACCAATTTACATTCCCACCAACCGTGCACGAGGGTTCTCTTTCCTCCACATCCTCACCAACATTAGTTACTTGTTGTCTTTTTGATGATAGCCTGTCTGACAGGTGTGAGACAATATCTAATTGTGGGTTTGATTTGAATTTCCCTGATGATTAGCTATGTTGACCATCTGCATTTCCTCTTTGGAAAAATGTCTATTCAGTTCTTCTGCCCATATTTTTATTCCAGTTGTTTGGTTTTTTTGATGTTGACTTTTATGAGCTATTTATATACGTTGGATATTAACCCCTTATCAGTCACATCATTTGCAAACAGTTTCTCCCATTCTGTGGGTTTTTTTTTTCATTTTTCTTTTAACACACATATATATGTGTGTGTGTGTGTATGTATGTATATATATATAAATAACTGTCTTTGTCCTTATATGCTGATTCCATTATTCTGTCATTTCTGGTTCTATTTCTATTAACTAATGCTTTTTCTCATGGCTATGAGTTCCACATTCTTTCTTTTTCACATGCATGATGTCTGAATGGACGTAGACATTAATGATATCATACTGTTGAGCTTCTGTATTACGTTGTTCCAGCAGGCAGCTAATCTAGCTGTGAACCAGCAAGAAATCTTCAAGGTGTGTTTCCAAGCTCTGTTAGAATCCCTCCAGCATAGCCTTTTCCTAGGACTGTAAAGTACTGTACTGCTAAGTTGTAACATTTTAAGGTCTCTACTGAATGCCTTATTGAGTAAGGTCTTGCCATTGTATCTGGATAGAATTTGGATGGTCCCAAGCACTGTGTGAGGTCTGGCCATTATGCAGCTCACAATTTCTTTGTAATATTTCTTTCCTGAGTAGTTTTTCTTTGCTTGGCCTTGTGAAGTGTCCTCCTACACATGTGCAGCTTAGTATTCAACAAATGATCCAGAAAACCTCTGTTCAAATTTCCTGAGTTCTTCTTTTCAGGGTTTTCTTCTCTCCATGACTCCGACCCAGAAATTCTCTGCATCAGTTCTCTGGAACTCCAGTCTCTGCCCCATCAGTTCAGTGAGACTGCTGGGACTTGGCTAGGCTTCACTGTGCCACAGTCCAGAAAGGGCCTCCAGGCCCAAAGTCAAGGCAATCACGGGGCTCACATAGTTCGCTTGCCTTATTTCAGGAATTGCAATTTTGTACTGCCTATTGTCTGAAATTCACTAAGTCATATATTTTTCCAGAGTTTTAGCTGTTTACATTGGGAAGGCTACTCTGTTAACAATGAACTTTATGACTTTTTAAATACTTTTTAACAAGTTCCAAGAAATTTTATCTTTTAAAAATAATTAGACATTTTATTATGCTTTTTCCAAAAAATCAATAAGAGTTGAATTCAGTTAATGCAATCAATTCAACTTCTGAAATGTATCTCCATGAATCAGTTTTGGAAAATAGTTAATGTTAAGTTTTATATCAGAGGTCAAAATGTATACAGCAATGACCTGTATGTCCAACAATAAGACTATGTCTAAGAGACATAAAGAAAACTGGAAAGTCAAAAAATATGTAGTATGACTTTAATATTTATAGATTTTTTTGCATAATCCATATTACATATAATATATATTACTGTTTATATCTGATGAAAAATTAAATCATTTAAGCCTGACATTTATAATAGTCAGCTAACATCTAATATTAAAATAAAGCTTGTCTTCTTTCCTTGTTTGTATATCTGCCTCTCCCATTCCACAGTACTTTTCCCTGAGTCCCTGTTCTCTTTCTGACTATGATTTCATGATTGCCATATAGTGATATTCCCCTAATGTGTATGTATGTCCCCTCCTTTCCCTCAAGTTTTAATTTCATATTTCCATCTGCCTATATTTAGATTACTTCAATGTTTCCTCATATTCAATATATAAAAACTCAATTTTTTCTGCTCACAAAGAAGCATTGCTTCCCATTTACCTAATTCTTCTTAGTGATATTTTTCCTATCTCTTAGGTTTTTTTTTTTTTTTAAACATCTTTATTGGAGTATAATTGCTTTACAATGGTATGTTAGTTTCAGCTTCACAACAAAATGAATCAGTTATATATATACATATGTTCCCATATCTCTTCCCGCTTGCGTCTCCCTCCCTCCCACCCTCCCTATCCCACCCCTCCAGGCGGTCACAAAGCACCGAGCTGATCTCCCTGTGCTATGCGGCTGCTTCCCACTAGCTATCTACCTTACGTTTGGTAGCCCTTTGCCCTGTATTCCCTCCTATTCTGACGCCATCTCTTACCACCATGTTACTGAATTTCTGAGCCTTACATGTGATAGACACCTTGGACTGACCACATCATTAGTCATTCTATCATCCTTTTAGAGTAAAGAAGCTGAAAAAGCATAAAACTACATTTTCTGTACTTCCTTGATGCTAGGGTTCTGAATATGTTGTTGGCTTAGAAATAAACGCACTGACAAAAACTGAATTAGTTGAAACTGAATCACACAGTGAGACAGGACAACACAGGGCATATATCTGGCTGTCGTACCTTGTAGCAGGACTGTTTTATGGACCCTGTGTCTGTAGTAGTAGCTCCTTGAGTCAGCAGGCAGCTTCCTGGTCATGACAGCAAAGGCAGCAATTCCTTTGGAGCCTATTCCTATTCAGCTGGGTAGTTGCGGAGGTCATTCATGAAAGTACGGCCTAGTCTCTTCTTCAACTATTCCATAGCTATTCATGTATCCTTTTCTGCTTAAATTGGCTGGAGTGAATCCTGTTATCCATTGTTAAGAATGCTGATGAACAGTTTCCTTGTCTTTAAACAAGGATACTAATATCTTGAAGGGTTACTAAAAGGATTGAATGGGACAATTCGGGTAAAGCATAACACATATTACCCGCCAAAAACTAGTTCTTGTTGTTGTGTTATTGTTACTCTTATTCTAAAGTGGCTTAACAATCAGAATGCCTGGGTCTGAATTATGGCTCTTAGCATATGTTCTTTCTGCAAGCTTGGTCAAGGTGCTTGACTGTTCTAAGGCTTGACTTCTTTATCTATAAACTAGGTAAATAATATAACTACTTCATGTATTTTGGTAAAAATTAAGTGAGAATATGTAAATAAAATTTTCTTTTCTGTGTTTTGTTATTTTCCACACAAATCTGATTCCATCAAACTAATTTCCCATATTGCTTCCTATTTTTAATGCCATGACCTTACCTTGTTTCCTCAGAATTCTGAGCACACTTTTTAAAACTAACACCCAGCGCCTCAACATTATTTATTCTCTCCTTTTCAATTCAAATCCATTTTTCAAGCTGTTCCTTTTTCATGAAATCTTTTCAGGGACTTGCAACCTACCTTGATCACTTCCTTGATCTTGGAGCTCCTACAAACGGCACCATGCATTTTAATACTTCACTGTTTTTTTCCCACTAGTAAATGTGCCTTATTTCTTTCTCAGATGGATTTTTAGCTCCTTGAGATCAGTAACAATTACTTTTTAAAAATACATCTACAGAGCTCTTACAAGTGTTCACCATTTAACAGTCACTTGAAAAACTGCTGACTAGATGATTTACCATGACATTGATTGAATTCAAGTAGATTATATAATATTTTGGAATATGTTATTAAATATAGAGAACTTAGACGTAAGAACTTGGTTATTATTTTTTCTCTTTACCAAAACATTTCTGTCTCTGATTTCCTTTATTTGTGTTTAATTCTAACCACAGAAAGAATAATATTAAGTGAGCTGAGAAAGTGAACACATAATATGCCACTGTCAACATTAGAACATGGGAATGACTTCTGTTTCTTAGACACATTTGTCAGCAGTGACATAAGAGTTTGCACAGATAAAAGAGCATTGTTTTCAACCTTGGTTGCACACTGGAATCATCTGGAGAACTTTAACAATACCAATACCTGCGTCTTAACCCCAGAGACCTCCATTTAATTGGATTGGCATATAGCTTGGCAACAGAGTATTTAAAATTAGCCACATGAGTGTCATGAGCAATTAGGAATAAGAACCACTGGTCAGAGGCTGTTCTCCATTTATCATCCTCTCCTGTTCACTTTCCTCTCACTGCTTTGCTTTAGGAACACACTGCCTTCTTGGAGAGGTTTAAGGCCATTCCTTTGCCATCACTAGTGACACCTTTGGCACATATATACCAGTAAGGATGATAAAATGGCATTATTTTGAAAACTATTTTCTGAAAGTATCTTTCTGTAATTTCAGCAGGCAGCAACACTATTCATGTATGTTAGAAATAAGGTAACGACTAAAATATCAGCCTGGCAAAAAGAGAGGGGAGGAGAAAGGGAAAGAAAAGTCTACAGCTGCATTAACTATAAATGAAAGTTACAGTATCAAGTTATATGTACCTGATTGATGGTGCCCAGATCATCAGCGAAGCTGTTTACTTCTGACAGAAGCAGAGATATTATAGATCTTCTCAACAAGCTGCAACTTCCCAGGGTTACCAGACTCTGAGAGACATAATGCTGCACCTGAAACTAAAGATCAAAATGAATAGATTTCTATTTTCTATCAAGTTAGCTCAAAATATATTTAATGGGCACTTTCTAAAATTTACTATTGAGCTCCATGCTGCAGGGAGTACAAAAAGTGTCAACATAATTCTGGGTCAGTCTCAAGCAAAACTGTGAAACAGATTATCATAATAGAAGTAATGAAACTTTATAGCAGTTAATATTTTGAAATGTGTGACAAGGTGCTAAAATGGAAGTTTTAGCTGAAGAACCAAAAGATCATATCATTTAGATAGAGTACATACAGAATGAATCAAGATGATAAAACAGGGCTTCCCTGGTGGCGCAGTGGTTGAGAGTCCGCCTGCCGATGCAGGCGACACGGGTTTGTGTCCCGGTCCGGGAGGATCCCACATGCCGCGGAGCGGCTGGGCCCGTGAGCCATGGCCGCTGAGCCTGCGCGTCCGGAACCTGTGCTCCGCAACGGGAGAGGCCACAACAGTGAGAGGCCCGCGTATCGCAAAAAAAAAAAAAAAAAAAAAAAAATAGTCTAAAGTCACAATGTTTTAGAGTGAGGAGAAAGAAATGTGGGACTCTGAATTTTTATCTAGAGGCAGCAAAAGATCTCGTCATTAAATAAATTTCAAAGGATTGTGGGAGACAATAAACTATATCCCCTATAGTTAGTAGGAGAAAGGCCATTTGATTATAATTCACATTAAGTTGCATATAACTCATAACTGGAATTTCATTAAATCTTTCCTTTAATATATCTGGGACAAAGGAGGCTTCATGGAGTATCTCAAAACACAGAAACAGCATCTGCCTTGCCATTGTTCTCTACGGGCTTAAAATCAGATTGAGGAGACACTGCTTTTATATGTAAAATGTTTAAATGACAATGCTGAAATAACTAATGCCATATGAAACTAGGAAATGCCATCTGTGTCCTTTACGATGTATACTTAACATAGATATTTCTCAAACTGACATTTTAATAATATACTTTAACTTTAAAAGTTAATCAGTGACACTAAGAAAGTGAATGGATTATAGACTTCAAAAGAAATTTCTATTATAAATCTGGGCACGTATAACTAGCTGTTAATAATAATTTTTGAAATCAAGTTATCAAATTTAAAACTAAACCCACATCAATTTATTCTCATAGAAAATCATAGTTATTTATCATTGTTATTTCCTAACAATGTAATTAGCGAAGACTCCCATCTTTTGTAACTCTCCAGTATGACTTATTAGATGTCACATGTTTTACAACATTTTAATTTGTACCTGAAAAAACAGTACTTTTACCTAAGTCCTAAAAAACTTCGGTTGAGTATTTCACTGATGCTTTAATTGTTTATTTATCTTTTTTCCTCAATATTTAATCTTTAGGAGATAAAGAGAAGAAAAATTTCACCATAAACTGAAAGGGACTTTACAGAATGGGGATGAAATGAAAATGTGACAGGGTAGGCTAGACTCTGGAGTCCAACACCGCCTGAGTCAAATCCCAACTCCATGCTTACTAACTTGTACTAACAACTTACTTAACCTTTTATGTCTCAGCTTACACATCTGCAAAACAGTGTCTGGGACAGCACCCACTACATAGAGTCGTGCATATTAAGTTAGACAGCAAAACTGATTAACATAGTGTCAAGCCCCTAGCAAGTGCCCAATAAGTGTTAAATGTTATAATGTAGGATAATAATGTAAAAGCATTGAAGGTTATACGTGTAATTCATTGACCCTTAAGAAGTTAAATACTAGAAATAAAATCCATTTGTCTAGAGTTAATACGGTCCTTTTAGAGGACATTGCTGAGAAGGAAATTTCACCACAAAGAGATTTTCCACAATACAGCTATGAACTGTGACTGTCTCCCCCATATGACTGAGGTTCAAACGAGAGCAGACTAAGTATAGAGCCATTAAGGTGATTTAAAATTCTGTGAATATTATTATAAAATGGCCTCTCTTCTTCCTTACATTTTAATTGTCACTTGCCCTTTTGTAAATGCAGTGGAACTTTGAGAGAGGCTGACATGGAGGCCTGGGCTCACATTATGCATGCGGCAACTGCAGCGGAAACCACGGAAGGACCTGCCAACACCCACGCCATCATTTTCTACTCTAGCATATCTTTCTGCATTTCAGGGACAGAGGAGCTAGAAATAAATTTCCCCAGATTCCTCTGCAGTTAGGATTTCGGATGAGGTTTGAGTTCTGCCAATCAGAGCATTCATTTGAGAACCGGATTTAGCAGTGCATTACGGAAGAAGAGAAGCGGGCTCAGGGCATGCGTTTTGCTGGCGTGGACTGTAGTAGAGGCGGCACAGTTCTGGCTTATCCTGCAGCTGGTTCAGAGGCTTCTTGCGTTTCCAGGTTCTTAATCCTAGTAGAAGCAGCGCGATGCTATCTTGGTGACCCACTGGTTTAGGGAGTCATTGCTGTAAACTCAGTCTTCCCAAATGTGCTTGGATCTATATATCCACCTGGAAGATTCACAGAGCTCAGTGCCACGCTGAAGTCTTGAAATATTCAGGGGTGGAAATTCCTACCACATGCCCAATAAATTTGCCTATCTGACCTGTTCAGGACACTGAAGGATCTTGGAGAATAACAGTGAATTATCACAAAATTCATCGGGTGGTGTTTGTAATTACACTGTTCCAGATGTAGCTCCCTGCCTCTGATGCATATTAGACAGCTCTTGATCTGGGGGTTTGCATTCACCTAGGAGACAGCAGGGCACTTTTCCTGTCCTATTAAGGCTATGTTAACTTGCTGGCTTCAGGCCATTATTTAATAGTTCATAGGATTCTGAACATTGAAACGTTCCACAGGATATCGTGCCAGTGCACTGTACTGATGACATCATGCTGATATGGCAGGGGTTTTGAGGGCCCTGGTAAATCACATGCATTCCAGAGAGGGAACTCCAGAACTCAGGTGCCTGACACACTTGGGCAGTTTCTGGGTCTTAGGCATGTTGGAATACACCCCTAAAGTGAAAAACATGTTGCTTTAGATGTACTTACTATCACTAATAAACAGATACAATGCCTGATGGGTCTCTGGATATTTGAGGCAACATATATTTCTTTGGTTTTCTACTCAGATGCATATATTGAGCGACCACAAGGCTGTGAACTTTGAGAAGGGCCCAGAGGAGCATAGTAAGATCTCTAGCTGGTCTACGCTGGGGAACAACAGGCTCTGCCACATGGACCTTATGACCAGGAAGAGCCAATATTCCTGGAGCTAATGAGTATACCTGTAGCTGACCCTAAAGAGACAATCACAAGGGGGGGGGCACTTGGGTTTGGGAAGAATGTCATAACTTTCTTGACAAGTAAATATTACCCTTTATAGAAAAAAGAAAAACTCCTTGCTTATGCTATTTGGCCCCAGTAATGACTGAATGAGTGCCTGATAGTGGGACACCAAGTGACTATACGCCCAGAGCTGCTCATCTGAACTGGGTGTTACCTAAGGTTAGGTATACACAGCAGTACTCCAACATCAAGTAGTTGCACTAGATACAAAATTGGGATCAAGCGGGAACTGAAAACAGAAGTAAATTTTCCTTGAACAGTTAGTTCCAACTAGAATACACTTCTTATAAGGTTGAGTGATAGGAAACTTATGTTCTAAACCAGTGACCGATATCCGGTGCTCTTTCTCCCACATCCAGAATATACAGGTTCAGGAGCCAAGGTATGAAAGTCAGACTGGGAACTCTCAATATTACATCTAATGATTTATTGGCAAAGTGTTATTCCCATCCTTGTGGCATTGGATTTTGTCTTAGAGGTCTACATAACCAAGTGAAAATGGTTCCGACCAAAGGACCGAACAATGGCTTTGTGAACTGGAAGCTGAGATTTCCCCCTGGCTACACGGATTTCTTTATGCCACTGTACCAATGGCAAAAAGAAGTTCCTGTGTTGGCTGGTGCAACTGACCTCTATGGTGGAGGAAAACAGGCATTTACAATGCCATGTCAGCAGGGAAGATTACATCTGGAAGCCAGGGATTGCCCTCTATTTCTGACACGTCCAAGTGGCAGAAATAAATAGGATACTACAGCAACCTCATGAGGCAAGATGACCAAAAGGTCAGATCCTTCAGGGATGAAACTCTGGGTAAGCCAACTAAGTGAGGTTCTGGCTGAGGGCAAAGGGAGAATGTAATTGGCAGTGGAGGAAGAAAATCAATACAAATTATGGAATTATAACCAGTTACAGAACCGAAGGCCATGATGGGTTACTTTATTCCTTCTTTGTGGGTATGTGTGTGTGTATTTTATAATTTAGTCCATGAATTACAAAGTATCAAACTAGAATTGTGACTGAACTAGCATAGGGATGATCATCACATCACACTATATCACACAAAAAGACTGAGATTGAATACTTCCTTTTGATAAGAGGTCTATAGATTTTTGTTTCTATAGAGCACTGGTGCATTATGTTTTCACAGCACGTTGCTGTTGCTACTGAGATTTGGTGGAAGTTTGAATATGGGAAAAAGGGAGTATATGAACACTGAATAATTAGAGGAGCAGTCCACAGCAGGTAGACTGGGATCACCACTCAAATATTCTTCAAGCATGCTTCCAGTGCTAAAGAGGCTAAAACTCTCTTTTAGGGAGGGTTCTGGATATAATGTAAATGTTTATAGTAAGTCGATCTTATGTAAGACATAGTCAGAATTACCTGAGGTGAAAGGCAGGTTGCAGGGCATCCCCCTTTTTTTTTTTTTTAAAAGAAGATGTTGGGGCTTGGAGTTTATTAATTAATTAGTTTATTTTTTGCTGTGTTGGGTCTTCGTTTCTGTGCGAGGGCTTTCTCTAGTTGTGGCAAGCGGGGGCCACTCTTCATCGCAGGGAGCGGGCCTCTCACTATCGCGGCCTCTCTTGTGGAGCACAGGCTCCAGACACGCAGGCTCAGTAGTTGTGGCTCACGGGCCTAGTTGCTCCGCGGCATGTGGGATCCTCCCAAACCAGGGCTCGAACCCGTGTCCCCTGCATTAGCAGGCAGACTCTCATCCACTGCGCCAGCAGGGAAGCCCCAGGGCATCCCTTTTGAATGATGATATGGTTCTGAGAAGATGCAGCAGGATTCTGGAACAGATGGCAGAAGTGTTCCTGATTCAGGAGATTCCTGATGATGACAGAAGTGCTATCGATCTGGGCCTGGCAGCTTTGGAAACTTCTATCTCTGTGCTGCCTCGATCATGGCAGAAGCAGCAGCAACCCTGATTCTGTGGTGTGGTTTACAAGAAGAGATTTTAAGACAAATTTCAGAACTGTGCTTAATGTGAGCACTGATCCCAAAGAAACAAGTTCAGTAGAGAAAGAGAAAAGAGTAAAAAGAACCAAGCAGAGATTCAAGAACATGTGAAATAAAAACTCAAGGCAGATGAGCTCAGGAGCAGAATGAAGATGACTGAGGAAAGAGTCTATGTACTTGAATACAGGTCAGTAGAATTTATGCAGCCTGAGGAATGAACAGAATCTCAGGGGCGCATGGGACAATATACACAGGTCTATCAAGTGTAATTGGGATCCAGAAGGAGAAATGGGTCAGCAAAGGCAGAAAATGTTTGAACAAATAATGGCTGAAAACTCCCTGAATTTGGCCAAAGACATACATTAAAGAATCTCATTGAACCCAAGCAATAAATATAAAAAGAAAAAATAAAGCCTAGGCATATCAGAGCCAAACCCTTAAAACTGTGGATAAAGAGACAAAGTTGAGAGCAATCAGAGAAAAATGACACCTTACAGGGCACACAATACAAATAACTGTGGACTTCCCATCAGAAACTAGGGTGGTTTGAAAAGACTAGATTATTATCTTTAAATTGCTGGGAAAAAAAGAAATGTCAACCTAGTATTCTATATCCAGCAAAAAATCCTTCAAGAATAAAGGTAAAATAGATATTTTCAGATAAAAAGTAAAAGTAAGAAAATAGGTAACCAACAGAGCCACAGTATAAGAAATGCTAAGATAAATTATTTTTATGCTTAGTAGAAATGATACTAGTGGAAAATTTGAATCTTCATGAAGAAACGAAGGGCATCAAAAATGGTAACTATTTGAGTAAATGTAAAAGTTTATTTTCCCCTTAATTTCTTCAAAATACAAGTAAAAATATATACAATATTGTCTTGGATGTGGATTAATATATGTGACAATTATAGCATAAGAAATAAGGGCATGAGCCAATCGTCAGTTTATCGCCTCTCAGCTCCAAATTCACCCTTCAATATATGATCAGCGACAACAGACAGCATTCTTTTAAATATCTCTCCTTTACCTGCAACACAGCAGGTAAACCTGCAACACAGCAGGTTTCTCAGCAGAGGATACTGAGAAAGGATTAACTGCAGGAGAAAGAAGGTTTCCTGCTGTTTCTGGCTGCTGCACAGCGGGCCGGCGGTGTGGATGGGAGGACATCTGGTGGAGCTCAGCCCCAGCTGCCCATCCAGAACATCAGGTCCCCTGAAGACCTTGCAAGCTCACCCTAGCCTGGCGATAATCCTCCCATAACCCTCTCTCCACAGAAACCAGCAGCCTGAAGTCCTCCTGCCCTGGATGCCTGCTGCAGGCATCAGGGTGGCTCGTCTGCAGCCCAGAAGGTTCCTGCCAAGCTGACCCTTCCTCTGTGGCTTTCCTGTGACCTGGAGGGTTTCCTCTGAGCCCCCACTCCCTGTGTACACTCACTCCACTAATTGCTGACCACCTGAATCCTACTGCGTGAAAATACAACATATCGACACTTGTGTAATACAGCTGAAGATGCTCTTGGAGGCAAATTTAGGGGGGAAGCACGGGAAGAAAAGCCTAAATCAAAGGAACTGATCGTTCACTATTTCTTACCTTCATTCATCTGGAAAGCAGAAGCTAAGCTGCCTTTGAAGGTCTTAGAGATTATACTGCCCACCTCTCATCAGCCAACAATGACTTTTGCAATTTGATCTTTTTTTTTTGGACAACAGCTCTCCATTTGCCACCCTCCCCCAACAGCCCCTGGCAACCACTAATCTATATTCTGTCTCTACTCTGTCTCTATAGATTTACCTATCTGGACATTTCATGTAATAGAATGATACTACACGTGGTGTTCGTGTCTGGCTTGTGCCGTTTAGAATATTTTTTCGAAGTTCATAAATTCTGTAGCATGTATCAGTATGCCATTCTTTTTAATGGCCAAATAATAGTCCATTGTATTTAGGAATATACCATTTTTGTTTATCCACCCATCAACTGATGGACATTTGTGTTCTTTCCACTTTTTGGCTATTAGGAATATTGCTGCTATGAACATTCACGTACATGTTTTTAGATAGATACATGTTTCAACTCCCTTGAACACATACCTAGGAGTGGAACTGCTCAGTAACATGACAACTCTATATTTAACTTTTTGAGGAAATGCCAAACTGTTTTTCAAAGTGACTACACCATTTTGTATTCCCACCAGCAATGTAGAATGATGAGTTTCTCCACATCTTTGTTACGTCCTCATCAACACCTGCTATCTTTTTTATTTTAGCAATCCTACTGGATGCGAAATAGTATTTCATAGTGCTTTTGGTTTGTACTTCCCTTAAGGACTAATGCTTCTGAGCATCTTTTCATGTTGTTTATTGGCCATCTATATATTTCCTTTGCAGAAATATCTACTCAACTCATTTGCCTATTTTTATTGGTTTATTTACCTTTTTTTATTATTGAGTTTTAAGAGTTCCTTATAGAGTCTGGATATAGGTCCCATATCAGACATATGACTTGCAAAAATTTTCTCCCATTCTGTGGGATGTCTATTTTCCTGTTATCACTAATAGCACAAAAGTTTATTTATTTTTTTTCTTTTGGCATCTCTGTGTTTCACATCTAAGAAACAAATGCCTAGCCCTAGGTCAGAAATAATTACTCCTATGTTTGCTCCTCAGAATTCACAGTTTTAGTTCTTTAACCTATGATCCATTTTGAGTTAGTTTTGGTATATGGTCCATTTGCATGTGGATATCCAGTTCTTCCAGGACCATTTATTGAAAAAACTATTTTTACCACACTGAACTGCTTTAGTACCCTTGCTGAAATCAACTGTCTACAAATTTAAGGGCTACTGACAGATCCTCAATTCTGTTACATTAATATATATACGTATCCTTAACCCTTACTCTTTGCTATAGATTTGTATTTAGGACATGTGAATCCTCCAACTTTGTTCCCCTTTTTGAAGATTATTTTGGTTATTCTGGGTCCTTTTTTTTTTTTTTTGCGGTACGCGGGCCTCTCACTGTTGCGGCCTCTCCCGCTGCGGAGCACAGGCTCCGGATGCGCAGGCTCAGCGGCCATGGCTCACGGGCCCAGCCGCTCCGTGGCACGTGGGCTCCTCCTGGACCGGGGCACGAACCCGTGTCCCCTGCATCGGCAGGCGGACTCTCAACCACTGCACCACCAGGGAAGCCCTCTGGGTCCTTTTTATTTCCATGTGAACTTTAGTGTCAGCTTGTCAATTTCTGCAAAAAAATGTGGCTGGGATTTTAATAGGGATTGTGTGGAATCTCCAGATCAATTTGGGGAATATTACCATCTTAATAATATAATCCCTGAACATGAAATATTTTTCTCTTTGATTTCTTTCAACAATGTCTGGTAGTTTTTAGCAAGGATATCTTGTACTTCTCTTGATAATTTATTCCTAAGTATTTTGTTATTTTCATGCTAATATAAACAGAATTATCTTAATTTCATTTTAGAATCAAATCACTTTTTGAATATGTATTTTATATATAACTTCCCTTAATATATATTTTTCTTAAACATGTGCAAGTAACAACCAAATTATCAATACATTCTTCCTATAGTATATAAGATAAATCAATAAACCTAAGAATTGTGGGTGGGAAGCAAAAAAAAAAATTACATAATCTCCTTTGGTTCCCTTTTTGCTTCAAAAATATTAACTTCAGCCATTAAAGATAGGAAATGAAATTTGTAACAGAATTATATCATCAAAGTGGTACTGCTGTGTAGCATTTTCATGAATATTTGGGATATACAATACTATGGATTCTGTAATCATCTCTATATTCTCTAAAACGTCCATCACATAACCTCTCAGGAGGCTCCCATAACTTGGGGTATAACTTGCCTATCCCTCTGCTGCTGCTATAGCTACTACTAAGATACTTAGAACTATTACTACTACTATCCCCACCTCTGAGAGGTGAGATAATCTGGTCACTAAGAGTTCAGACTCTGAAGCCAGACGCCTGTTCAAAACTTGACTCTGCAAAGCACTCCCTATGTGACCATTGGGAAGTTACCACACTTCTCTTCACCTCAGTTTTCTCACTTGTAAAAGGGGGATAAGAAGAGTTAAAATTTCATAGGCTTGTTTTGAAAAATAGATGAGTTAATATACATAGGTACTTGTAACAGTGCTTGGCACATAGAAATGCCCAATAAATGTCAGCTATTTTCAACTCCAAGAAAAGAAGATAACAAAATGGAAGTATGGAGATGTCTTTTTTTTCATCTCACCTGCAGCTCTATGAAGCGCTTACATCTCCTCTACCCTATTTCTTCTCTCAAGGAGGAGAAGTGCAGGAATGCCTGGGTTCTGGACTGAAGTGCCAAAGAAGGAACAGGTTGGGTAAAGAAATAACAGGATCTGTGCCTTTGGCTTTAGCTCTCAGGGAACATCATCTCTTTGTGACTGCAGTGATAAGAGACTCTCAGAGGGTGCCTATCTCCTGACTAAGAGCACACCCCAGTTAAAAAAAAAAGAAGGGGGCTTCCCTGGTGGCGCAGTGGTTGAGAGTCCGCCTGCTGATGCAGGGGACACGGGTTTGTGCCCCGGTCCGGGAGGATCCCACATGCCATGGAGCGGCTGGGCCCGTGAGCCATGGCCGCTGAGCCTGCGCGTCCGGAGCCTGTGCTCCGCGACGGGAGAGGCCACAACAGTGAGAGGCCCACGTACCGCAAAAAAAAAAAAAAAAAGGGAAAAAGGGTGACAGGAGGAACACGGTATGGCCAAGAATGCCTAGATCAAGCACTATTGTTGACTAGAGATATGCACATATGCCTGACGCAGGTAAATCCCAGTCCTTTAAGGCAACGTTACAGGTAGGCCTTCATTATAGTAGGGCTTTTGCTCTAAAGACCGTGCATAGGTCTGTTGGCAGAATTCTGGAAATCTTCTCCTCAGAGGCGCCACTAAGGAGAAATCTACAAACTAGAGCTTAGCAGGTTTCCAGAGGAGAGACCTAGTGTTGGATAACACTGGTCGGCAGGAGGGATAACTCCAACGAAGTGTGTTTAGAAAGACAGTAATAGTAGACAAGTTCAGACCTTGTCAGAAGAACAGCAAGAAGTGACAGGCACCCTGGCAATCAAGTTCAGTACAAGAGAGAAGGGTCTGAGCAGAGGTCGTGTTTGAAAATCCATGATCACCTGTACACTGCAGGATCTCAGTGTTGAGGATAAAGTAAGAAATTGGGAAGGCTGACAATGCAGGGAACCAAGCAGAGAGAAATAAGACAGGAACTCAGTTCCCGTGCCTGCCAGACAAGGGCAAAGCACGAACTATGCTTACTGGGATTACAATGGGAGGTCTGCAGTTCTAGAAGCACTACTGATTTGAGATGAAATGATCCAGGGCTCCTCGAATCCTCGCCATGGAACAGCCGGGAGCCCAGGGCTTGAGGAAGAGTTAAGCACACAGATATGGGTCAACTGACTGCTGGGGAAATAGGTAGAAGGGGCAAAGTCCCACTATGTGAAGACACTCAAATACTTCGTGTATCATGGAGCTTCAAAATAAAGCAAGGCTTTAAAAACAATCAAAAGGTAGGCAAACGTTTGATTAAGTTTAGGGCAAGGAGGAAAAAGGGAAAAAATGGTAGTACAGGGCTAACAGATGACCCAAAAAAACCCATTTTTCCCATTCAAAGGGATGATCTTCAATCTGGAGATAATTAAAAAAAACAGTATAAATAGAAGATAATATAATGCAGAATTAGAAGTTCAAATTCAGTGATTACTGGGTAGAGCAGATCTAAGTGCTTTGTAAAGCTGCAGATGTGATGGAAAAAAAGACATACTGCGAGAACTGAACTACTTGAACTGAGCTCAAAGTTTAAAGAATTTTATCCTAAAGTACACAAGGTACTTGTAAATGTGACTGATGATATATTCAGGATAACTGTTGAGAAATCAGAAAAAAAGGCCCTAAGGAATAGAAATGGGCAAGTGACACATGGATTTAAAAAAAAATATGAGAGTGGACGTCTTGATTCATAGACTAATACGTATGTGGATACTGGGACAATTCTAGACATTACTACGCAGAACATTTTTGACAACTAAGAGAAGCATACAGAGTCCAGGAGAAACGTGCATCAGTTAATAAATGCCAGGCACACTAATCTTAATTTCTGTCCTGTTATGATAGAGTTGGTATACTCAATCAAAAGAAGTCCCAGACGTAGAATGTATTGATTTCAACAGCCTTTAGGATTTCCTGTGGTTATAATAGGGGCCGTATGAGTTTCAGGCTGGTTGAATGAACTGCATATGAATTGCATGTGTGGATTGTAACTGCAGGGGCTCCTCTAACATCATGCCACAGTATTTGGTCCTTTGGTCACATTTTTAATGAATAATTTGAACAAAATCTTGCAAATCAAAATTTAAACTATGCAATACTGGAAGAGACAGCTAGTGCTGTGGTAGCAAAATCAAGATTCAAATGAACTCCCTCAGCTACAATAACTAGCCCTAATTAAGTGAAATTTAATAGGGATATGTGAACAGTTATGTTTATTTAAATTCCTATAAATGCTGAAAACAAGAATTGTAGCTAGAGATATTAAAAATATCTTTTTTTAATATGCTAAGTACCTACTCAGGTTGGTGCTAAAGACAATTAACATTCAGAAGAATCCAAAAGGTCCCAAAAGGTCCCAAAAGGGAACAGTGGTACCTTCATAAAGGTCTTCATATTTCCTATAAGATTTCTCATGTAGGCTCAGACATGGGATAGGCAGTGACTTCTGTTAGACTTTGTCATTTTGTTCAAGCCAGTGTGACTGAGAATCTGGAAAGGTGTGGGGCCCTATCCAATAAACTTTAAAACAGCCATCTGCCTATATGCAGATGGCTTATTTATGAAACTTCTCAAAGGCAGCAGATTAACTGAACAAAATTTCATTTCCTTATCACTGGGGACTGTGTGACATTTGAATGGAAGTCAAAAGCAAATAATAATAATAACATGGCATTTTATACGCTCAAACTGATCTGAGGGGGTTGTAGAAATTCTATGCTTCGTCATTTATTCAAATGGTTCCTATCCTTGAGTCACTGACATGTGTTTAAAGAGGTACATGCTAGTAAGAGATACATCCTATCACATTTCACAAAAGAATAACAGCAAACATGTGAGTGCTAGCAAGTTCACACTGAATTCTGGGAAACAATCTGAAGAAAACAGTTTGAGATCAAAGGTACACAATTATCACTGAATAACCAAACAAGTAGTAGAGATTGGTTATATGGAAGGACTG
Organism: Stenella coeruleoalba; assembly: GCF_951394435.1. NCBI lineage: Eukaryota > Metazoa > Chordata > Mammalia > Artiodactyla > Delphinidae > Stenella > Stenella coeruleoalba. Next base: position 14,624,115 of record NC_137158.1, on the reverse strand, counting down.
CCTTGGATAAGCATTAGGATGCTGAATCACGCCTTCTATTTCTACGATATCTATTTGTATAACTCTACTAATGAAGGAAGCTAAGTTAAACCAACTAAAAATGTCTATTAGAACAAGAACTATGCTAGTTTCTTCTGCGTAAGAATTTAGGCAAAAGAACTGGGATACTCCATTTAGTATCCTGACAACACTGATAATGGCATTCCCCATTTTCAAAAGAATTTGAAAAATGAGGCAATTAAGGCTCAAAAATGTTAAGGTTACACGGTGAGTGGTAGAGTCCAGTACTAGATTTAGATTTTTTTTTTCAACTTGAATGCCTATTATCTCTGCTGCCAGTAAAGTAAAACTTACAGGATAACATGGCAACAGAGTAGCAGAAAATAATATCGGTAAAAATACACTGCAACTTATTAAGCTTTTATGTTGCATTATGCACAGTGCTTAGTGTCTATATATTATATCATTTCATCCTCAAAACAATCCTAGGAGGAGGTGTAATCTCAATCTAAATAATAGGCATTCGGTTGAGAGAGAGTAATCTGTTCAAAGTTAGATCAAATACACATTAGAATCAGAATTCTCTTGTGCTCTTAACCATTGCATACCTAAAGCTATCATATCCCAATCTCTCATGGAGGCATAATTAATCCGAAAGCCTCCAAGAGCATTCATGGAGAATGTTCAACCACTTGCCATATATATATATATATATTTTTTTTTGGTACGCGGGTCTCTCACTGTTGTGGCCTCTCCCGTTGCGGAGCACAGGCTCCAGACGCGCAGGCTCAGCATGGCTCACGGGCCCAGCCACTCCGTGGCATGTGGGATCTTCCCGGACCGGGGCACGAACCCGTGTCCCCTGCATGGGCAGGCGGACTCTCAACCACTGCGCCACCAGGGAAGCCCACTTGCCATATTTTGATAAGAATGTTATTACCACTTTGAATTAAAGATACAACTGCTGGACTATAAAGTATCGATTTCTGTTACTAGACCAACACTGGAAACAAGCTGAACTGTAAGGGAAAAGAGACTCAAATACACAGGTACAGATGGTATCAGCCCTAAATCTGGGTGGACAATGCAGTGATAATTGTTTCCTACTTCCTGAAACATCTAACATTATATTTCACCCCTTTATTTCCCTAGTATTCTATAGTTAACACGCATTAATTGTATAAAAAAAGAAAACCAAAGTCTATGTAGAACAAAATATATATATTCTAGGGACTGTTACTCCAGGAAAGCTGGGGAAATAAACAGGTATGAAAACCCTCTTCCCATAAATGTTACAAGCACACCTATGAAACTTCTGAAATAACCAAAATATTCAGCAATATAAACTGTAGCTATTAATATAAATCTGTATTATCAGAATGGAGGTGACCACAGTAGTCAAGCAATTCAGAGGTAGAAATGTCCAGAGAATTGACCTCTGGAACTAACCACGGCTTTACACAAACCATATGAAGGGCCCTGCCACCGCCCTAGCCCTCCAGGATCTGAGCAGTGCTGATGTGTGGAAGAGAAGCTGTTTTACAAAGATCTTAGAACTTCAGTGCAGTAAGAGTGAAGGTAAGCCATCCAAACTCAATCGAAAGGAAATCACAGTAAAAAATTTTCAAGGCTCTCACTCATATGAAAAAATATGTAATACAAAAGTAAATACGTTGTAGAGTTTAGAGTAAAAGTTAACTGCTACAATTAATTACATAAAACGATTTTTTTTAAACAACTGCATGTGTTAAGATTTCTAATGAGGTAGGAGATTATTCATGAAAATGCCACGATTCTAAAGAATAGGACACAACAAAATTAAAGCTATAATAGTCAAAAGTAAATGGTCATACATTCATTCATTCTTTAGAGCAAACTCCGACTGAGTGCAGACCTTGTGCAAATGACTGAGCTAGTCCCCACGGTCACTTAGAATTCAATAAAGAATAAAATAAGATTACTTTTGCTTTAGTGGTTACTTCTGCCTATGGTGGGCAAGATAATTTAAAAAGCTTTCAAAATGCAATCCGATTTGATCCTGATGTGAAAGGATTCTTCTCAAAAAGTTTAAAACGTGACTCTTACAAATTTGGAGTGAACACATCAGTGGTGTATTTGTATCATTAATGAGGGTAAAGAACATTTGAGGAATTGAGCATTGGCTTTAAAGAAAGAATACTGTAGTAAGACTGCTAGGTAAGATACAAAACTGGTTAATACCTTACAGAATAAATCCCTAACGTAACCTCCAGGCTAATCTTTTTCTTTTCTTTTTATAAGGTTTGAGAGAGTTTATGCATTTATGCATTAACACAAATGGCTGTGCCTAGTAGGGCTTATCTTTTCAACTGTACAGAATCATTTGCATCTATACTAGACAAGAATCAATGTGTTAATACGGAACTTTACAGAGTCAGGGCTCTGATGAAGTACATTCCCAGACATTTCAGTACTCCTTGGGTTACCCTATTAGATAAGGCCCTAGTATGTCACTAAGAGGATGATCAGCTAACCTCTTGTCTTATTTCTAGCTCTTGATAATGTATCTTAACACTAGATAGAGCAGTATACGTTAATGCATGGTTGAATTCTTAAGAAAGAAGGAGGGATCCTCAGAGGCCAAAAGACAAAGAGGAAATAAAGAGAAAAAAGATGAAATCAGACAATTAACTTTTAGAAATGGATAAGCTGGGGCTGCCTTGTCAGTAAACAAGTACTAACAGCACAGAATTCTCAACTAATAACTGGGCACTTCTGATGCAAGTGAAAGCCTGAGATTCCCTAGATTAAGTCTAAAGGGCTAAAGTACTAATGAAAGGCATCCTGGGAAACATCTACTAGCAAAAGAAACTTCCAAATTAGTAATAATAATACCAGTGGAAGAACTAGTAATAATCACCTCTAAGGACGTGCAAAGTCAGCTATGTCTACATGGGGTCTGCAGTTCAAATTTATACTACTGAGTATTCCAGGACCCCAAGCTGAGAAAGTCAGCTAATTTCTTCTGGCAACTAGAAGATGCAAATATAAAAACACTTTTTTTCTAGCTTTACTGAGATATAATTGATATATAATCTTGTGTACGTTTCAGATATATAATTTGATGATTTGATGCACTTACATATTGTGAAATGATTACCACTGTAGGGTTAGTGAACACCTCCATCACCTCACATAATCACCATTTCCTTTTTTGTAGTAAAAGTTTAAGATCTACTCTCTTAGCATCTTTCAAGTATATAATACAATATGATTAACTATAATCACCATGCTGTACATTAGATCTCTAGAACTTGTTCATCTTATAGCTGAAAGTCTGTACCCCTTGACGAACATCTCCCAGTTTCCTCCACCCAACAGCCCTTCATAAACACCATTCTACTCTCTGTTTCTATGAGTTCAGCACTTTTAGAATTCACTTATAAGTGATATCATATGGCATTTGTCTTTCTCTGTCTGACTTATTCCACTTTGCATAATGCCCTCAAGCTCCACCCATGTTGTCAAAAATGGCAGGATTTCCTTCTTTCTTGTGACTGAATAATATTCCATTATATGTATATATGCCACATCATCTTCACCCATTCATCTATAGACAGACACTTATGTTGTTTCCTTCCTTTTCTTGGCCATTATGAATAATGCTACAATGAACATAGGAATAAGGATATCTCTTCGAGATCCTGATTTCGCTTCCTTTGGATATATAACCAGAAGTGGAATTGCTGGATCATACGGTAGTTCTGATTTTAATTTTTGAGGAACCTCCATACTATTTTCCCTACTGGCTGTACATTTTACATTCCCACCAACAGTGCACCAGGGCCCCTTTTCTCTACTTCCTCATCAACATTTATCTCTTGCCTTTTTTATGACAGCTGTTCTAACAGGTGTAAGGTGATATCTCCTTGTGGTTTTGTTTTGCATTTGCCTGTTGATTTGTGATATTGAGCGTTCTTTCATGTACCTGCTGGTCATGTTTATGCCTTCTTTGGAAAAATGCCTGTTCAGTTCCTCTGCCCATTTTTAAACAGATTGTATGTTTTTTTGTTATTCAGTTGTACAAGTTCTTTATTTTCTCCCATTCTGTAGGTTGCCTTTTCATTTTGGTGATTCTTTCTTTTGCTGTGCAGAAGCTTTGTAGTTTGATGTAGTCCCACTTGTTGAATTTTGCTTTTGTTGCATGTGCTTTGGTGTCATATCCAAAAAAATCACTGCCAAGAGCAATGTTAAAGAGCTTCTTCCCTGTCTTCTCTCAGGAATTTTACAGTGTTAGCTCTTATGTTTAAACCTTTAATCCATTTCAAATTAATATCTGTGAGTGGTATAAGATAGGACTAGGGGTCTGATTTCATTTTTCTGCATGTGGTTACACAGTTTTCCCAACACAATTTGTTGAAGAAACTATCTTTTCCCCATTGAGTCCTCTTGCCTCCCTTGTCAAATATTAGTTGACCATATATGTGGAGGATATATTTCAGCTCTGTATTCTGTTCCATTGGTCTCTGTGTCTATTTTTATGTCAGAAACATACTGTTTTAATTACTATAGCTTTGTAGCATGGTTTGGAAATGTGTGATGCCTCCAGCTTTGTAACTTCTTTCTTAGGACTGTTTTCGTTATTTGGGGTCTTTTGTGGCTCCATAAGAATTTTAGGATTGGGGTTTCTATTTCTGTGAAAAATACCATTTGAATTTTAATAGGGATGCCATTCAATCTATAGATAGCTTTGGGTAGTATGGACATTTTAACAACATTAATTTTTTCTGACCCATGAATATAGAATATTTTTCTATTTATTTGTATCTTTAATTTCTTTCCCCAACATCTTTAAGTTTTCAGTGTACAGATTTTTCACTTCCTTGGTTATACTTATTCCAAACTATTTTTTTGTTAATTAATTTCTGGCTGTGTTGGGTCTTTGTCGCTGTGCATGGGCTTTCTCTATTTGTGGTGAGCAGGGGCTACTCTTCATTGTGGTGCATGGGCTTCTCATTGTGGTGGATTCTCTCATTGTGGAGCATGGGCTCTAGGCACACAGGCTTCAGTAGTCGTGGTGTACAGGCTCAGTAGTTATGGCTTGCAGGCTCTAGAGCACAGGCTCAGTAGTTGTGGTGCACGGGCTCAGTTGCTCCGTGGCAGGTGGGATCTTTCCAGACCAGGGCTCAAACCCGTGTCCCTAACATTGGCAGGCAGATTCTTAACCACTGTGCCACCAGGGAAGTCTCCAAACTATTTTATTGTATAATACATTTGGGAGTGTTCCAGCCTCTTCAATTATTTGGAAGACTTTGAGACAAATTGGCATTAATTCCTTAAACATTTGGTAGAATTCACCAGAGAAACTACTACAAAACCACTCTTGAGGAAAACATTCCCAACTTAGTTCTTCAGGATACACACAGATTAAATTCAAATATGGGCTTATGATAAAAACTGACTAAATAAACTTGAAAATAAGCCATTATCCATTAAACAGCAATAACAACGTAACAAATTTGGATCTCTGAAGACTTCAGACATAACTAGATTTATGAAATATTGGCTATAAAGTAACTATGAATGAAATGATGAGATTTGAAAAAATAAAAGTGACTGAAGCTGAAAAATAAAATATTAAAATTATACACAGTTAATGAGAGAAATAGCAGTTTAGTCACAGTTAAAGGGAAAAGTAGTAAGTTAGAAATGGATATAAAGAAACCATCCAGAATATAGAAATACAGAAAAGAGAAGATTTTTTTTTTGGCCATGACACATGGCTTGTGGGATCTTATTTGCCTGACCAGGGATTGAACCTGGGCCACAGCAGTGAAAGAACTGAGTCCTAACCAGTGGACCACCAGGGTATTCCCAAGAAAGGATGTTTAATATGTGAATAAAGATTAAGAGACATAGAGAATAGAATGACAAGATATATATTTATAGAGTTTTGCTTTTTTTTTTAAAGAGAGAAATCTGTACAGGAAACAATATAGGAAAATATAAAGGAAGAAAGTTTTCCAGGCATAAGGAACAACAAGAATTTATAGATAAGGGAAGCACAACGTATACTAACAGAAAAGAACAGACTGACAACATACTTCCTCAATAGCAACAATTAAAGCCGTAAGTATTTGGTATATTATCTTCAAGATACCTAGAAATAATTGTGTACCTAGCAGAACTATTCTTCAAGAACAAAGAGAAAATAAGACAATTTTAATGACTATTAAATGTCTATTTAATGTCTATTTATTTTAAAGATTTTTTTAGACATACTTTTATATTCATTTTAACCTGCATCAAAAGAAAGCTTATCCCAATACTGACATTCGTTGGATGTGTTAAGTAAAGCCACACACTGCATAGTGAGAAAAGGGCTAACATGGTAAAAAAATAAATACGGTTTATGCTCTCAGAAAGCTCAGTAAAAAGCAAACACAAACTTAAATAATACATGGAGGAAATAAATGAAGAAAAGAAAATAAGAAAAGCAGGTACATATAAAGGTTAGATATTGTGAAAATCAGACTTTCTTGAAGAAGAAAATAGAACAAATGAATCAGAATAAATTCCCAAAGCTCAAAGTAAATAAATCTTCCTAGAAAAAAACAAGAGATCAGATATAGGAAACCAAAGGACCTCTTCTTCCAAACAAAATCGATACACTAAAACCAACACCAAGATATGTGTAGGAAATATTAAATCCCAGTTAAAAAGAAAGGCCCTTATTATTTCCTTCCAAGGCAGTTTTTGGATCTCTTTAATGGAGGAAAGCTACCAGCCAATTTCCAGTTCTCGAGCATCACTTAAAAGTATTTCTCACGTAGCAGGTTAATGTATTCATAGGGGGAAGACAAGGGCAAAGTGAAGAAAACTCTGGATGGAAAGAACTTGGGGTGATCAATGGTTAAACTTAGGCTTTTGGGGAAGAGCCTGGACTCTAGAGCAGGAGCTCGCACCTCTTCATTCTTTGATCCATGAGTAAAGCTTTCCTTTGCTTCTCAACTGAACTTGGTCGCAAGCGACACCAGACAGAAGGACCAGCTCAAGAGGATCCCATTAGACCACTGCATTTATTTTTCTCAAGTTTGTTTTTCCCTCTGAGAAGATCTCTTAACAAGCAAGAGCACCAAAAGTACTTGTTTTTGACTTTAGTCTTCACTAGCTCTTTAAAAGAGCCGTTATAGGGGAGAGACCTTCAAGATGGTGGAGGAGTAAGATGTGGAGATCACCTTGCTCCCCTTAAATACATCAAAGATACATCTACATGTGGAACAACTCCTACAAAACACTTACTGAACACTGGCAGAAGACCTCAGACTTCCACAAAGGCAAGAAAATCCCCACATACCGGGGCAGGGCAAAAGGAAAAAACAGAGAGAAAAGAATAGTGACAGGACCCACACCTCTGGGAGGGACCTGTGAAGGAGGAAAAGTTTCCACACACTAGGAAGCCCCTTCACTGGCGGGGATGGGGGGGTGGGAAGCTTCACAGCCACGAAGGAAATGCAGCAACAGGGATGCGGAGGGCAAAGTGGAGAGATTCCCACACAAAGGATTGGTGCTGACCAGCACTCACCAGCCTGAGAGGCTTGTCTGCTCACCTGCCGGGGCAGGTGGAGGATGGGAGCTGAGGCTCAGGCTTTCGAGGTCAGATCCCAGGGAGAGGACTGGGGTTGGCTGCATGAACACAGCCGGAAGGGGGCTAGTGCACCACAGCTAGCCAGGAGTGTGGCCGGGAAAGAGTCTGGACCTGTGGAGAAGCAAAAGACCTTTGTTTTGGGGGTGCGCGAGGAGAGGGGATTCCTTCCCAGTGTGCCCACAGAAGCAGAGCACCAACTAAGCAAGCTCCAGAGATGGGTGCGAGCCGCGGCTATCAGCTTAGACCCCAGAGATGGGCATGAAATGCCAAGGCTGCTGCCACTGCCACCAAGAATCCTGTATGCAAGCACAGGTCAATACCCACAACATCCCGGGAGCCTGTGCAGCCCGCCACTGCAAGGGTCCTAGGATCCAGGCACAACTTCCCCGGGAGAACACACAGCGTGCCTCAGGCTACTGCAACGTCACTCCGGCCTCTGCTGCCTCAGGCTTGCCCCGCAGTTCAATTTGACAACTGTACCCCTCCCTCTCCCTGGCCTGAGTGAGCAAGAGCCCCCTCATCAGCTGCTGCTCTAACCTCCTACCGTCTGGGCAGGTAAGACTCCTGCAGGCAGCCTACACACAGAGGCGGGGCCAAATCCAAAGCTGAACCCCAGGAACTGTGCGAACAAAGAAGAGAAGGGAAATTTCTCCATGCAGCCTCCATGCAGACTCAGGAGCAGCAGATTAAATCCCCACAATCAATTTGATAAACCCTGCATCTGAAGAATACCTGAACAGACAACGAATGTTCCCAAAACTGAGGTGGTAGACTTTGGGAGCAACTGTAGAGTTGGGGTTTGCCTTCTGCATCTGATTTGTTTCTGGCTTTTTATTTATCTTAGTATAGTATTTAGTGCTTATTATCACTGGTGGATTTGTTTATTGACTTGGTTGCTCTCTTCCTTTATTTTATATATATATATATATATATATATATATATATATATATATATATATATATATATATAGTGTTTTTCCTTTTTCTCTTTCTTTGAGTGTGTATGTGTAAGCTTCTTTGTGTGATTTTGTCTGTAGAGGTTTGCTTTTACAAACCTAGGGTTGTCCAAGGGTTGTCTGTTCTTTTTTGTTAGTTTGTTTCTTTTCTCTCTTCCTTTTCTTCAGAGCAATGTAGCTGGCAGGGTCCTGGTGCTCCAGACAGGTGTCAGGCCTGAGACTTAGAGGTGGGAGGGCCACATCCTGGACACTGGACCACTAGAAACCTCCCAGCCCCATGTGATATCAATCGGTGAGAGCTCTCCCAGAGATCTCTGTCTAAACACAAAGACCCAGCTGCATGCAAGGGCCAGCAAGCTCCAGGGATGAATGCCCCACGCAAAACAACGCACAAGACAGGAACACAGCCACACGCATTAGCAGAGAGGCTGCCTAAAGTCATACTAAGTTCAAAGAAACTCCAAAACACATCACCGGACATGGCCCTGACCACCAGAAGAACAAGATAAAGTCCACCCAGCAGAACACAGGCACAAACCCACTGGGGGCAGACACCAAAAATAACAGGAACTACGAACATGCAGCCTGCCAAAAAGGAGACGCCAAAAAACAGTAAGTTAAACAAAATGAGAAGACAGATATATATGCAGCAGATGAAGGCGCAAGGTAAAAACCCAACAGAACAAAAAAATGAAAAGGAAATAGTCAGTCTACCTGAAAAAGAGTACAGAGCAGTGATAATAAGGATGATCCAAAACCTCGGAAACAGAATGGAGAAACTACAAGAAATGTTTAACAAGGACCTGGAAGAACTAAAGAGCAAACAAACAATGATGAACAACACAATAAGTGAAATTAAAAATACTCTAAAAGAAATCGATAGCAGAATAACTGAGGCAGAAGAACGGAGAAGTGACCTGGAAGATAAAATAGTGGAAATAACTGCCACAGAGTAGAACAAAGAAAAAAGAATGAAAAGAACTGAGGACAGTCTCAGAGACCTCGGGGACAACATTAAACGCACCAACATTCGAATTATACGGGTCCCAGAAGAAGAAGAGAAAAAGAAAGGGTCTGAGAAAATATTTGAAGAGATCATAGTTGAAAACTTCCCTAATATGGGAAAGGAAATAGCCAATCAAGTCCAGGAAGCACAGAGAGTCCCATACTGGATAATCCCAAGGAGAAACAGGCCAAGACACATATTAATCAATCTATAAAAATTTAAATTCAAAAAAAAATATTAAAAGCAGCAAGGGAAAAGCAACAAACAACACACAAGGGAAACCCGATAAGGATAACAGCTGATCTTTCAGCAGAAACTCTCTAAGCCAGAAGGGAGCGGCAGGGCAAATTTAAAGTGATGAAAGGGAAAACCATACAATCAAGATTACTGGATCGAGATACTCAGAAAGCATCTCATTCAGATTCGACAGAGAAATTAAAACCTTTACAGACAAGCAAAAGTTAAGAGAATTCATCACCACAAAACCAGCTTTACAACAAATGCTCAGGGAACTTCCCTAGGCAGGAAACACCACAGAAGGTAAAAACCTACAATAACAAACCCAAAACAATTAAGAAAATGGTAATAGGAACATACATAAGGATAATTACCTTAAATATAAATGGATTAAATGCTCCAACTAAAAGACATAGACTGGCTGAATGGATAGAGAAACAAGACCAGTATATATGCTACCTACAAGAGACCCACTTCAGACCTAGGGACAAACACAGACTGAAAGAGAGGGGACGGAAAAAGATATTCCATGCAAATGGAAATCAAAAGAAAGCTGGAGTAGCAATACGCATACCATACAAAACAGAATTTAAAATAAAGAATGTTACAAGAGAAAAAGGAGGACACTATATAATGATCAAGGGATCAATCCAAGAAGAAGATATAACAACTGTAAATATTTATGCACCCAACATAGGAGCACCTCAATACATAAGGCAAATGCTAACAGCTATAAAAGAGGAAATTGACAGTAACACAATAATAGTGGGAGAGTTTAATACCCCACTTTCACCAATGGACATATCATCCAGACAGAAAATTAATAAGGAAACACAAGCATTAAATGACACAACAGACCAGATAGATTTAATTGATATTTATAGGACATTCCATCCAAAAACAGCTGATTACACTGTCTTCTCAAGTGCACATGAAACATTCGCCAGGATTGATAACATCTTGGGTCACAAATCAAGCCTCGGTAAACTTAAGAAAATTGAAATCATATCAAGCATCTTTTCCAACCACAACGCTATGAGATTAGAAATGAATTACAGGGAAAAAAACATAAAAAAACACAAAAACATGGAGGCTAAACAATACAGTACTAAAAAATCAAGAGATCATTGAAGAAATCAAAGAGGAAATCAAAAAATACCGAGAGACAAATTACAATGAAAACACGACGATCCAAAACCTATGGGATGCAGCAAAAGCAGTTCTAAGAGGGAAGTTTAGAGCAAATAAACTGAATCTAACTTTATCAAATAAAAAATAAAAATCAAATATATAATCTAAACTTACACCTAAAGGAACTAGAGAAAGAAGAACAAACAAAACCCAAAGTTAGTAGAAGGAAAGAAATCATAAAGATCAGAGCAGAAATAAATGAAATAGAAACAAAGAAAACAATAGCAAAGATCAATAAAACTAAAAGCTGGTTCTTTGAGAAGACAAACAAATTTGATAAAACTTTAGCCAGACTCATCAAGAAAAAGAGGGAGAGAGACAGACACCGCAGAAATACAAAGCATCCTAAGAGACTACTACAGGCAACTCTATGCCAATAAAATGGAAAACCTGGAAGAAATGAACAAATTCTTAGAAAGGTATAACCTTCCAAGACTGAACCAGGAAGAAATACAAAATATGAACAGACCAATCGCAAGTAATGAAATTTAAAGTGTGATTAAAAATCTTCCAACAAGCAAAAGTCCAGGACCAGATGGCTTCACAGGTGAATTCTATCAAACATTTAGAGAAGAGCTAACACCTATCCTTCTCAAGCTCTTCCAAAATAAAACAGAGGGAGGAACACTCCAAAACTCATTCTATGAGGCCACCATCACCCTGATATCAAAACCAGACAAAGATACTACAAAAAAAGAAAATTATAAATCAGTATCACTGATGAATATAGATGCAAAAATTCTCAGAAAAATACTAGCACAAAGAATTCAACAACACATTAAAAGGATCATACACCATGATCAAGTGGGATTTATCCCAGGGACGCAAGGATTCTCCAATATACGCAAATCAATCAATGTGATACACCATGTTAACAAATTGAAAAATAAAAACCATATGATCTCAATAGCTGCCGGAAAATATTTTGACAAAATTCAACACCCATTTATGATAAAAACTCTCTAGAAAGTGGGCCTAGAGGGAACCTACCTCAACATATTAAAGGCCATATACAACAGACCCACAGAAAACATCTTTCGCAATGGTGAAAAACTGAAACCATTTCCACTAAGATCAGGAAAAAGACAAGGATGTCCTCTCACTGCTATTATTCAACACAGTTTTGGAGTCCTACCCATGGCAATCAGAGAAGAAAATGAAATAAAAGTAATACAGATTGGAAAAGAAGAAGTAAAACTGTCACTGTTTGCAGATGACATGATACTATACATAGAGAATCCTAAAGATGCCACCAGAAAACTACTAGAGCTAATTAATGAATTTGGTAAAGTTTCAGGATACAAAATTTATGCACAGAAATCTCTTGCATTCCTATACACTAACAACAAAAGATCAGAAAGAGAAATTAAGGAAACAATCCCATTCACCACTGTAACAAAAAGAATAAAATACCTAGGAATAAACCTGCCTAAGGAGACAAGAGACCTGTATGCAGAAAACTGTAAGACACTGATGAAAGAAATTAAAGACAATACGAACAGATGGAGAGATACACCATGTTCTTGGTTTAGAATGATTAACATTATGAAAGTGACTATACTACTCAAAGCAATCTACACATTCAATGCAATCCCTATCAAACTACCAAAGGCATTTTTCAGAGAACTAGAACAAAAAATTTCTCAATTTGTATGGAAACACAAAAGACCCCGAATAGGCAAAGCAATCTTGAGAAAGAAAAACAGAGCAGGAGGAATCAGGCTCCCTCACTTCAAACTATACCACAAAGCTACAGTAATCAAAACAGTATGGTACTGGCACAAAAACAGAAATATAGATCAATGGAACAGGACAGAAAGCTCAGAGCTTAACCCACACACATGTGGTCACCTTATCTTTAATAAAGGAAGCAAGAATCTACAAGGGAGAAGAGATAGCCTCTTCAATAAGTGGGGCTGGGAAATCTGGACAGCTACATGTAAACAAATGTAATTAGAACACTTCCTAACACCATACACACAAAAAAACCTCGGAAGGATTAAAGACTTAAATGTAAGGTCAGAAACTATTAAACTCTTAGAGGAAAACATAGCTAAAACACTGTATGACATAAATCACAGAAAGATCCTTTTTCACCCACTTCCTAGAGAAACGGAAATAAACACAGAAATAAATTAATGGGACCTAATGAATCTTAAAAGCTTTTGCACAGCAAAGGAAACCATAAACAAGACAAAAAGACAACCCTCAGAATGGGAGAAAATATTTGCAAATGAATCAACAGACAATGGATTAATCTCTAAAATATACAAGCAGCTCATGCAGCTCAATATCAAAAAAACAAACAACCCAATCCAAAAATGGGCAGAAGACCTAAATAGACATTTCTCCAAAGAAGATATACAGATTGCCAACAAACACAAGACAGAATGCTCAACATCATTAATCATTAGAGAAATGCAAATCAAAACTACAATGAGATATCATCTCACACCAGTCAGCATGGCCATCATCAAAAAAATCTACAAACAATAAATGCTGGAGAGGGTGTGGAGAAAAGGAAACCCTCTTGCACTGTCAGTGGGAATGTAAATTGATACAACCACTATCAGAACAGTATGGAGGTTCCTTAAAAAACTAAAAACAGAACTACCATATGACCCAGCAATCCCACTACTGGGCATATACCCTGAGAAAAACGTAATTCAAAACGACTCATGTACCACATTGCTCACTGCAGTACTATTTACAGTAGCCAGGACATGGAAGCAACCTAAATGTCCATCGACAGATGAATGGATAAATAAGATGTGGCACATATATACAATGGAATATTACTCAGCCATAGAAAGAAATGAAATTGAGTTATTTGTAGTGACATGGATGGACCTAGGGTCTGTCATACAGAGTGAAGTAAGTCTGAAAGAGAAAAACAAATACCATATGCTAACACATATGTAATCTAAAATAAAAAAACAAATGTTTTCAATGAACCTAGGCACAGGACAGGAATAAATATGCAGAGGTAGAGAATGGACTTGAGGACACGGGGAGGGGGAAGGGTAAAGTGGGATGAAGTGAAAGAGTAGCATTGACATATATACACTACTAAATGTAAAATAGATAGCTAGTGGGAAGCAGCTGCATAGCACAGGGAGATCAGCTTGGTGGTCTGTGACCACCTAGAGGGGTGGGATAGGGAGGGTGGGAGGGAGGCACAGGAGGGAGGGGATATGGGGATATATATATACACATATAGCTGATTCACTTGTTTTACAGCAGAGGCTAACACAACATTGTAAGGCGACTATGCTCCAATAAAGATATTAAAAATAATGAAAAAATTAAAAAATAAAGTAAAAAAAAATAAAAGTGCCATTATCAAAAAAAAAGGTTAATCATAATATCCACATCACATTGAATTAAGAGTAGATTAAGGAGTTACTTTTTTAATCCTATGAATAATACCAGAATGTAATACTAATATCCATTAGAGTTCTGATCAGGTAATAATTTTTCTAAGTTTTGAGCAGTAATATGATTAAGACAAAAAAATCACCTATACAAAGTGTTTAAACTACAGTACCACAACTTTAAGTAAACTAAAAGTGAAAAAAAACTGTGAGAAAAAAAAATCTACTAAATATGACAAAAGAGTTAATGGTGCTAGTCAAAAAGCACTTAAATCAGTTAAAATATTATTGAGTACCCAATGATTAACAGCAAAATATTAATAAATAATTCATACAGAAGTAAACAGAGATAATACACCCTACTATATATGAAATAGATAACTAATAGGGACCTACTGTATAGCACAAGGAACTCTACTTAGTACTCTGTAATGGCCTATATGGGAAAAGAATCTAAAGAGTGGATATATGTATACGTATAGCTGATTTACTTTGGTGTACACTTGAAACTAACACAACGTTGTAAATCAACTATACAGCAATAAAAATATTAAAAGAAGTAGACAGAAATAGTAAATACAGTAAATATATATTAAAAAATGTTCTACACCTCAAAATAACCAAAGTTAAATTAAAACAAGGTATCACCTCATTAAATTGGAATATAATATTTAAATAATGTGAATGAATGAAAATACTGTATATTTACACTGAAACTGTATTTTTTTTTTTTTTTTTTTTTTGCGGTACACGGGCCTCTCACTGTTGTGGCCTCTCCCGTTGCGGAACACAGGCTCCGGACGCGCAGGCTCAGTGGCCATGGCTCACGGGCCCAGCCGCTCCGCGGCATGTGGGATCTTCCCGGACTGGGGCACGAACCCGTGTCCCCTGCATCGGCAGGCAGACTCTCAACCACTGCGCCACCAGGGAAGCCCGAAACTGTATTTTTTAAACAGCTAAATACCCAGCAATGTAAGAACAGTAAGAGTAGGTTGTATCCATTAAATAAGTACCATAAATATTAAAATTATATAATAACACAGAATACTTATAATACACAGCAGAAAAGTATAAAAAATAATGGTGTAAAAAACTAACTGATGGTTTTAAAAATAAATTTTTAAAATATGTGTAAATTAACAATAACCAGGAAGGAAATTTTAAGTTTCTAAAGAAGAAGGATTGTGAAAATTAATTCAGTGTAATTTGAGAGTTGTATTGATGTTGACATTTCTGTTTAAAAACTCAATAAATCATGAATTTAAGAAGCCAATTAGACTGATATAAATGTAACTCATATACTGCTATACATCTGAGACATACGAATTTTTACCTTATGAAAAGATATGAAAGATAAGACTCCTATTTTGACAGATCCTCTAATGCTTTCCAAATATGATATAAAGGAAAATTAGATATAAAATAAACTTTTCCAGGGACACTGATTATAAACACTAGTTTCCAATGAAAACTTAAGGCAGTAAACATTCAAAGTACCAAAACATAATGAAAGTCCTGAAACATAGGCTGTGCGGCAAAGTAAATTTTCCAGACTAGTGGGTAGGTGGCAGAAATCATATTAAAAAAAAAACAAGACAAGCTCTAATTTAATAAAACTTTGAAAAAGCCTTGTTCTGTTGGCTTCAATGACTTGGTTTATAGATTGTGATGAGCAGGTTCTTACACACTGGCTAAGGGCTCTGTAGCCCATGAGCAATGAGGTTCAAGTCATTATCAAGACGACAAGGCCAGTGAGCAGCAGGAGAAGGCACTGCCCGAGTGAGGGACAGGAGCGCTGCCTAGTGCAGCCCTGAAGAACACGGTAAGCCACGGGATACGTGAGATCGCTTCCCGTGTTACCTGAGCTCTGGGCCCTAAAAGCCAGTCTGCTTGCATTATTCTGGCCTATTTCAGGTAGGAAAAGAAAAGAAAAAGAGTGAAAAAGTAAAATCGATTTTCAAGAAGAATCAAAACATTGTCAGAGTAGTTAAGAGTAAGACTAGAGAAATAAGAAGAGGTTGTAGAGCCTACAAAGGCTAAGCTAATTATTGCTTTGAATATGGCACATGGCAAACTTCCTTCAAGATGGTACAGATTCATGGGGAATGAACAGAGGGCAGGCCAAGTCCAGAGACAACCCAGCCGGCCATTAATGACAGTCAGAACTCAGGTCTGCAGAGGTGTAAACAGAAAGGCAACTCTGATGAGGATTCAGGTGGCTAAGGTTACCCTGGATGTACGAATTGAAATCTAGGGATCCTAAGCTCAAGGATGCCCCTCGCCCCTCAGGGAACTTTAGCATTCAATCCTCACAAAGGGAGACATCTTTCAGAAGGATGCAGGAGACCATCACGAAGGTCAACTTAACCCACAGAGTGTGAGAAAGTGTTGTCTTTTTTACCTATATTTTTTTCAGTACCTGAGTTATACCAAGGATAATGTACATATAGTAATAATAAAACTCAGCTACAGATAAAATGCTGGAAAGCAGGAATATTTTAAAAAGTAAAAACAAATAAACAAGCAAACACACACACACACACACATACACACACACACACACGCACCAGTGTCATCCAGCGACAAATACAGGATGAATTACAGCTTCACTCAATAACATGATCAGATCTTACAGACGTAACATTTTTCTCAACACATTAAAGAATATTTATGGTATTTTATTTGCAAAAAGTTCAAAAACAGACAAAGCTAAACTATATTCTTTAGAAACACATGCATAGGTAACATAACTATTTCAAAAAAGAAGGTTATTGGTGTAAAAGTCAGAAAAGTGTTTGTCTGGTGGAGAGGGGGTGCCAGTCAAATTTTATTTCTTGACCTGGGGTGGTGGTTACATGGGTGTTCATTTTCTAACCATCTGTTAAAACGTGAATGTGTGTGTGTGTGTGCGCACGCGTGTGTGTGTAACAAAGCACTTTTCTGTATATGTTATTTGGAAAGAAGAGGCCTAAAATTTAATAATGCCGCCATCATACTCTTGCAAATGCAAGAGAACATGACAGAAACTGAGCCCAGGAATGTGTGGGTCAGTATAAAGGGCCAGCCACGAAGAAGCTTGGTGGAAGACCCGGGCCTTTAGCACATTCGACAGTGAGTCTTCTTGTGAGATGACACTGAGCAGCATTTTAATGAGGAGAATAAAATAGGAGTCCCTGTCTAGTAAACTCAAGTAGAAAACCATATGGGAAAAGCATGTACAGATTTGATGTTTGGGTGTACACTCTTTTGGATACTTCTGACAGATTTTGCCCATGGTCTGAATCTAGAATTTTGGCTGACATGGTGTTGTTTCACTTAGCCACTCCACTGTCCCTTCGCCATCCCACGGGGAAAGGGAGCAACTAGGAATTTGTTTACAGCTGGAACACGGTCTAGCTCTTTTTAAGACTCCACCTATCTTTTAATCAGCATTCCCTGTAACTGGCCCCTTGTTCTTCTATAGATGAGAAAACAAAAGATAAACTGATAGTGATTATAAGAAATGGAAGTGATGTTGGCTTCTCTAA
Source organism: Stenella coeruleoalba (assembly GCF_951394435.1). Lineage (NCBI taxonomy): Eukaryota > Metazoa > Chordata > Mammalia > Artiodactyla > Delphinidae > Stenella > Stenella coeruleoalba. Next base: position 14,606,197 of record NC_137158.1, on the reverse strand, counting down.
GGTACTGATAACTTGTTTTATGTATCTAGGATGCAGGAAAGTCAGAGTTTGGGGTCAAAGGTAACAGCAGTTAACAGTCTGGGAGGTTGTGTCAGGAGAGGGGCATGGGAATGCCTGGGATGATTTCCTCTGACTCCTGGGGCTTGATCTGATTTTGTTTCTCCTCATCTGGGTCTCCACTTTAATTTGGTCTGTGGGCTGATTTCTACTGAGCTGAAGGAGATTCATTGTTCATCAGAGGCAAAAACTAATATCCAAATGTGCCCTCACTATGTACAGGACTGCTCAAGAGCCCTGTAGGGTGTCTCCATAATACCTTTTAGGTCACATCTTTGAACATTTTAAGTATGGAGCTAATATTTTATGACCAAGACATTTTTATTAACAAAAAGTGTTACTGCTTCTTTTTCTTAGTGGTATTTTAGACTATGAAATTCTCTTATTTATAAAAGTTTGCTTTGTTTTGCTCTTGATTTCCATTTATTCTAGTGTAGCAACTCATCACTTACTCCTTTCCATTCTCAAAATTTCTGTATACTATCTTGCTGTCTTCATTAGGTAGCTTCAGTTTTATGGTTTCCTCCTTACCCATACATAGCAATGTGCACTGTTACCCTCCCTTCTGTAGGCACTTAACTGTAAATACAATTAACTTCCTAAATAATATAAGTAGCTGAACTAAGCTAAAATACTACCTTGCCTAGATGTTTTAATACATTGTCAACCTGACTTTGGCTTCTTATTCATTCTCTTGTAAGCAGATATTTTAAATTATTAATAGTAAATATTTAAACTACTGTTGGCAAATTTTGAGCCTAAAATTTATCATTTCATAATTAAATAACCCATATCCAATTCAATCCAATCCAATTTGATTCTGTTATTTAGAATACTAAATCAAAGCTTTACATCAAATAAGAGCCAAAGATGGATTGTCAATACAAGTACTCTAACATGACTTCAAGTAAGCGTTTAAACAGTTTATTCCCTAAGTGATGTTTTGAGCTATAAACTTATTGCAGTTGTGAATACCAATGCTTGGAATACTCTAGTGTTTAATGTTCAATTCCAACTTGTCCTAATGAAATCCTCACCATCATCTGAATACTGTCATCATCATATTTATCTTTTAAAGACTACATTTGCTTACTCCTTCAGGCTATAATTCATAAAACAGCCCTTTTTCACAAAAAATCAAAGACTGTACTGGTCTTTGATTTGTACCTGGTTAGAGACTACAGAGAATAAAAAATAAACATTAACTTTGTTATTCAACGTAAACTCTCAGGCACCATTATAATTCTGTGCATTATTACAGATCTTCCTTGACTTACAATGGGGTTACATCCCAATAAATCCATTGTAGTTGAAAATATCATTAAGTCGAACATGCATTTAATATACCAAACCAACCAAATATCATAGCTTATGCTAGCCCACCTCAAACGTGCACAGAACATTTGCATTAGTTTATCGTTGGGCAAAATCATTTAACACAAAGCCTGTTTTACAATACAGTGTTGAATATCTCATGTAGTTTATTGAATACTCTACTGAAAGTGAAAAACAGAATGGTTATATGGGTACAGAATTGTTGTAAATCACTAAGAACTTCAACAAGGAGAAAATATGAGAAAGTTCATAACAGAAGTCACAGACCTGAAGAATACAATAACTGAATTGAAAAATACACTAGAGGAGTATATGAACCAGTAGACTATATGAACAGCAGACTATATGAACCAGGAAAGGATCATGAAGGCAGAGGAACTCACCCAATCAGAGCAAGGAAAGAAAGAGAAGGAAGGAGGAAGGGAGGGAGGGAGAAGGGGGGGAGGAAGAAAAAAAGTGAAGATAGCCTAAGGGACTTATGGAACAACATCAAGAGGACTAACTGTCAAATTAAAGGAGTTCCTTAAGGTGAAAAGAGAAAGGGGCAGAAAACTTATTTAAAGAAATAATGGCTGAAAACTCCCATAACCTGGAGAAAGAAAAAGACATCCAGATCCAGTAAGCTCAGCAAGTCTCAAATAAAATAAATCCAAGGAGGCCCACAACAAGATACATTATAATGAAAAAGTCAAAGTTTAAGGACAAGAAGAGAATCTTAAAAGCAGAAAGGAAAAAAACATCTTGTTACAAACAAGGGAATGCCCATAAAACTATGGGCAGATTTCTCAAGAGAAACTTTGCAGGCCAGAAGGGAGTGACACAATATATTCAAAGTGCTAAAAGAAAAGAATTCCAACCAAGAATATTCTACCCAGCAAAGATATGAGTTTTCCAGCCAAGCAAAAGCTAAAGGAGTTCATCACCACTAAGCCAGTCTTACAAGGAATGTTAAAGGGATTTCTTTAAGGTGACTAGCTAATAAGTAACAAGAAAATATATAACGTGTAAATCTCACTGATGAGGTTAAATATATAGTATGTATAGTGTATTAATCACTTATAAGGCTAGTATGAAGGTTAAAAGACAAAATTAGTAAAAGTAACTGTAATTACACACTTAGTTAAGGAATATACAAGGTAAAAGGGGCAAAGTGAGAGTAGCATTGACATATATACACTACCAAATGTAAAATAGTTAGCTAGTGGGAAGTAGCAGCATAGCACACGGAGATCAGCTCGGTGCTTTCTGATGACCTAGAGGGGTAGGATAGGGAGTGTGGGAGGGAGGCTTAAGAGGGAGGGGATATGGGGATATATGTACACATATGGCTGATTTACTTTGTTGTACAATAGAAACTAACACAGTATTGTGAAGCAATTATACTCCAATAAAGATTTATTTAAAAAATATAAAACATGGTTGGGGGGAGAGTAAAAATGTAGACCTTTAGAATGTGTTCAAATTTAGGTTTTTTATGAACTTAAAATAGACTTTTATAAATATTAGTTTTCATATAGAAGCCTCACATTAACCACAAAGGTAAAACAATGGATAAACAAGAGACAATGAGAAAGAAATCTAAGCATACCACTAAAGAAAGTCATCAAACCACAAAGGAAGAAAACAAGAGAAGAAGGAGCAGAGAAATTGCAAAACAGACAGAAAACAATGAACAAAATGGCAATAAGTACATATCTATCAGTAATTACTTTAAATGTAAATGGACTAAATTCTCCAAACAAAAGACACAGAGTGGCAGAATGGATAAAAAAAAACAAGACCCATCTATATGCTGCCTATAAGAGACTTACTTCATATGTAAGAACACACACAGACTGAAAGTAAAGGAATGGAAAAAGATATTCCATGCAAACCAAAGGAAAGCTGGGATAGCTACACTAATATCAGATAAAACAGACTTCAAAACAAAGACTGTAATAACAAAGAATGACACTACATAGCAACAAAGGGGTCAATCCAACTACAGAATGTAGTATTTATAAATATTTATGCATCCCATACAGGAGCACCTAAATATACAAAGCAAATATTAACAAATCTAAGGGAAAAATAAACAGCAATACAATAATAGTAGGGGACTTTAACACCCCACTTACATCAATGAATAGATCATCAAGACATTAAATCAATAAGGAAACATCACATAATAAATAATGCATTAGAACAGATTAACTTAACACGTATATACAGAAAATTCCATCTGAAAGCAACAGAATACAAATTCTTCTCAAGTGCCCTGGTACATTCTTTAGGATAGATTATATGATAGTCCAAAATACAAGTCTTAACAAATTTAAAAGGAATGAAATCATATCAAGCATCTTTACCATTGTGGTAAAGATGGTATGAAACTAGAAATCAATTAGAAGAAAAGACTGGAAAATTCATAGATATGCAGAGATTAAAAAACATTCTACTGAACTATCAATGGATCAACAAAGAAACCAAAATCAAAATTTAAAAAATCTGAGACAAATAAAAATTGAAATACAATATACAAAAACTTATGGGATGCAGCAAAAGCAGTCCTAGGAGGGACATTCATAGTGATAAATGCTTACCTCAAGAAACAAGAAAAATCTCAAATGAACAACCTAACTTTACACCTCAAGGAACTGGAAGAACAAGCAAAGCACAATGTTAACAGAAGGAAGAGAATTACAAAAATTAGAAAAAAAATAAAGACTGAAAAAAAAATAGAAAAGATCACTGAAAACAAGAGTTGGTTCTTTGAAAATAAAAAATTGACAAACACTTAGCTAGATTCACCAAGAAAAAAAGAGAGAGGACTCAAATAAATTAAATCAGAAACAGATGATGAGACATTACACTGATACCACACAAATACAAAGGATCATAAGATGGTACTCTGGTATCAACAATGGTAAGATAGTATAAACAATTATATACCAACAAACTGGACAACCTAAAAAATGAAAAAATTCCTAGAAATAGACAATCTTCCAAGATTAAATCATGACGAAGTAGAAAATCTGAACAGACTGATTGCTAGTAAGGAAACTGAATCAGTAATTAACACTCTCCCAACAAACAAAGGTCCAGGACCAGATGGCTTCAAATTCTACCAAACATTCAAAGAAGAATTAATACAAATTCTTCTAAAAAGCATTAGGGAAGGGAATACTTCCAAACTCATTTTATGAGGCTAGTATTACCCCACTATCAAAACAAGACAAGGACACCCACCAGGAAAGAAAACTACAGGCCAATATTCCTGATGAACATAAATGTAAAATTCCTCCAAAAAATACTAGTGAACTGGATTCAATGATATATTAAAAGGATCGTACACCATAACCAAGTGGTTATAACCACTTGGTTATTAAGATTTACTCCTAAGGTGACTTATTTTAAATGCCCTTCTAGAGAATATTTTGAAATTACTTCATCATCTCTAAATCAATAAGCTTATCATAAACAACAGCATCAAAATACACTGTAAAGAATCATTATGCTAGATAGCATTTTGAGTATCCTCTCTAGAGTAACTCATTCAATCCTCACAGCAACCTTATGAAGTAGATATGATGATTTGCCCTCTTTTACAAGATTAAGGAATTGAAGTTCAGAGGGGTGAAGTGACTTTCCCAAGGTCACACAGTAAACAAACGGTGAAGCCAGGATTCAAACCCAGACCGTCTGACGTCTGATACAAGAGTCTCTTCTTAACTACATGCCAACCTACCAAATACATATGTATACTTGAACAAATCTGTTTTCCAATACTGGAGATGCATCTATAAACAATGGAATGATGTCTCTGATACCTATTTACACAGCTTTAATCAATTGTTAAAAGAAAATTGGAGTACAACTGAGCTTTAATTAACCACTCTTGAATAACCAATCATGCAATCAATTTCAATATAAGCAGCTCTGATTTTAAGTAAATAGATTTTTTTCCCTTCTCTTCCCGTTCACAGCAAGAGATCTAATCAAGAAGATATATTCAAATGCATTAATTTGGAGACAGTTCGATTGTTACGATATAAAAGGAAACCATTTGTCACATCCAAAGTACAAACAAGGATAGATTCTGCTGCTTGTGCACTAGAACAAAAATCTATTTCATTTCTGGACCCTTCCTTCTATATTTTGTGACCTACTTATGTATTGACCTTTGAATATTAAGAATTCAGGGTGTCTATGACTTGTATTTTCCCTTTGATAGCAGTAAGACTCTACTAATGGGGCCAAAACGAAAAAGGCCCCCCAAAATCTGAGTTTTAATTACTTTTTACATTATAAAAATAAGAGCCTAGGAGCTTCGTATAAGCTTGACATCAACCATGATGTTCAAACAAATGCTTGCGAAATGTATTGACTAACTTGCTTTTACCTTTTATTCGCTGGCACTAGGCAAATGCCTTCTTTCCCTCTTGCCACGCTCATAAACAGCTGTATTCCTATGATCATACCCCTCAAGATGCCTTCCCTGGCAGCAGCTGGCCTAGAGATCAGTGTCCAATCATGGTGTACCGAGACACACTGCTCCTATTCCCTTCTTTCCAGAACAGTTACGGTTCTGAGGTCCAAACAAGGCTGCCAGAGTCTCGACCAGGTGGCCTGAAGGAAGACTTGGAGATCCACTCAAGTGTTAACCACAGAGTTTCACTGCTTGGCACTCAAAATGCTAGACCATCTGCCAGGTACACCTCCACACTCGTGAAAACAATTTTGTCATGTCTCTCCTCACCTGGGAAGGTTCGTTGGACATTAATGAGATTCCACATCTGATCGCAGGCAACATATACAAGCTGGACTTGCTCAGCATGCACTGACTTAGCTCACTCTAACTTACATTCATTTATGCATGCCCAGCAACATGGCTCTTCTACTTGGCAGGTGTTACATTTCTAATGTCACCAATTGCAATTGCATATGCTATGAGGGAATTCCTTCCTTCCTCCCTCCCTTCCTTCTTTCCTCCCTCCCTCCTTTTTTTTTTTTTTTTTTTTGGCACAGACTGTAAAGGCAGCAAATACCATTGTGTCATACAACCAGAGCTGCCAGACTTAGCAAATTAATAGAGGAAACCCAGTTACTTTGAATTTCAGGTAAACAAGGAACAGTTTTTTAGCATAAGCATGTCCCAAATATTGCATTTCATTTGGTAACTCTACGTGCAACATGATTATCTGAATTTGATAAAAGATATTTAAGCCCTGGTTAGTAGGTCAGCTTGATTTAACAGAAAGACTAGTGGACAATATGTCAAAAGATGGGTTTCTCAGCCTCATTCCACCTCCTCCCATATGCTAACTCTCAGTTTATCCCCTCCTTCTGTGAACTCCAGTCTTCCTTATAAAATAGGCTGAATGATGCTTTTCCTGTCAGTCTTACAGGGCAGAAAATCAACCAAATGAACAGAAGTGAAAGAATTCTAAAAACTGAATATAAGACAACCTTATCTATGAGTCATTATTAATCAGTATGTTTTTAATAAGAATAGCTGACATATTATCTTTCCACACAGAAACAATTCATAACTTACCTGTTTGAAAATAAAACTATCACATTAATTGCTCAAACTACTTCAGTCTATTTCTCTCCAAACCATGCCATCCAACTACTATTGTAAAGGTCACAAGGGCCTCCTCAAATACGCTAAGTAAATCCCAACCCAGTAGTCACCATTACTTAGCTCTGTTCCCTTCATTCACTACAACTTATTACAATGTGTGAAACTGTTTTATGTATTTATCCACAAGCACGAAGCGCACTGCCTGGCACACTAGAGATGTTCAATAAATATGTTAAGTAAGTAAACAAAGGTCACTAATTGGTCCTCATCTAGCCTGTCCTCTGTAGTCGACACTAAGATGGGTCCCCAGATCCCCGTCCAATGAAACAGCTGTTGCCCCAGCTGGTAGGAATGCTCTTGGCAGATAGCCTTCAACGGACAGTGTCTTCAGACACTGCCTCAGCTACAGGAAGCTACCTCACCCAAAGTATCAGCCCTTCTCTGGGTGCCCACACTCCAGTGGGAATTCAATGACCCGGCCTTTTGGCCCAAGCTGGAAGAGCTCTGAAGGACCATCCTAGCTGCGGAGCTCCACTGAGGGGTCAGCCAAAGTTGCTGCCGGGCCTACACAGTGGCTCCACTTCTCCTGTAACCCTCCTTCCTAACCTTCTCTTCCACAGATTCTGATCCCAAAGACCTGGATAAACACCCTGCATGTTACACTTCTCCTCAGAATTGGCTTCCCAGAGAATTCAACCTGCCGATACTCTCATAATAGCTTCTAACAGAGATGAAACTCTCTCTTAGAAACAACCTCCTCCCAAGATTTTCATCTTTTGCCAGTTCTCTTTTCCCCTCTTACAAACATGAAGGTGCTAGAATTACCAGAGCCAGTCCTCCTGGCTCTCTTGCTTTTAATTTTATTTTTTTAATTGTTTTACATTCTCTCTTTAGTTGATCTCAACCATTTCTATATTTCTTGATGTTAAGGGTTCCCACACTGATCTCTAATCCACACTGCTCTTCTGAATTTCACATTTGTACACTTCATCTGAATGGCGTCCCCATTTGGAACCGTCATCAGGAAGCAGGGACACCCTTGCTGCCTTTCAATTGATTCTTCACATGCCAACCACTGATCTTTAAAAAACAAATCAAACTACATTATTCTTCTACTTCAGTGGCTTTCCATTGTACTTTTAGGTAAAAATTCAAATTACGTTCATGACCTAAAAGGAAGCTGAGGGCTTCCCTGGTAGCGCACTGGTTGGGAGTCCGCCTGCCGATGCAGGGACACGGGTTCATGCCCTGGTCCGGGAAGATCCCACATGCTGTGGAGCAGCTGGGCCCATGAGCCATGGCCGCTGAGCCTGTGCTCCGCAACAGGAGAGGCCACAACAGTGAGAGGCCTGCGTACCGCAAAAAAAAAAAAAGAAGCTGAATACTTTTCATATCAGTGAACATTTGCTCTTCATATTCAATCAGATTCATAATTACCCAAACTGGGATGCTTTAGAGAGTGACACAGAGTGCTGTTAACAATTACTCCAAGACAACAGACAATAAGCAGAACGAGCCCAGGCAATCGGAGACGTATGTTCAGTCTATGTATAAGATGTCCACTACACTGTTTTCAAACTTTCTGAAGTTAGAGAATGCCTACAGCTACTTTTAGTGTCCTAATGTTCACAGCTCTTAGTACTGATTTAGGTCCCAAGTGCAGTAGCTACATACATTTTGTGTGTGAAACCATAAAGATAAGATGTCTCATGGAGACACGGTGTTTAACTAAGCTGGTGCTTCACAGCCTTTGGTGCTCTTCAGCATCACTGCTGGGACATTTTCAAAATGTATGACTGTAGAATCTTTCCAGAACCACAAAATCAAAATGTCTGGGGACAGGGCCAGGCATGTGCATTTTGGAAAACCTTTCCAGGGTGAGAACCATTGCACAACTCTATGACTGCTTCAGTCACTTTTTAAGTTTAAAGGCAAATACACTAAAATTGATTGTGAACCCTTATCTGCAGTGAGAGTATTACTAAACTTAGCAGTACTGATTACGCTTAGACTAGTACTTGGTTTTGCTTTAGAATACTCCAGCAATAATAGTACTTTTTTTTAGCAGTGAAGAGAGAGAAAACATGACTGGCAAATGTTGATTACTGTTGAAACCAGGGGCTCATTACATGGCTGCCCACCCTTACAGTAAGTCCCCTACATATGAACCTCCAAGTTGCGAGCTTTCAAAGATGCGAACGTGTGTTCACATGTCCAATCACATAAGTTAGTTCACATGTCTGGTGTATATTGTCACGTGTGTGCATCCTCTACAAGTGGTTGTGCTTCTGTGTACTTTACTGCACAGTACTGTATAGAGTACAGTAGTACAGTATATTTATATCAAGCCCAGGATGTCCAGAAGCAGCGGTGATGAGGCTGGTACTACTGTACTTTTCAAGGCACTGCACTGCAAGATTAAAAATGTTTTCTTTACTTTTCGTGACTGTTTGTTTTTTATGTATTATTTGTGTGAAAAGTATTATGAACCTATTACAGTACAGTACTATATAGCCAACTGTGTCAGTTGGGTACCTAGGCTAACTTTGTTGGCCTTACAAACTGGACTTATGAACACGCTCTTGGAACAAAACTCCTTCTTATATAGGGGACTTACTGTACTTTTGCGTATACTTAAAGCTTTTGATAACTAAATGCTTAAAAAATAAGATCCATTGGTAAAAACGAACAAATGACTGATTTACTAAAATGAACAAGCGAAGTCCAGCTATTTCTATTTCTCAAATAACTTTAATTTAGACCCTCTCTTTACTACCGCTCTTTCCTCTATCCTTATTTAAGGCTTTTATTAACTCTCACCTGAAATCTGAATTTACTTTTTAACTCACTCTAATATCCCATAGTGAATATAGTCATTCATTTTCTCATTCATTCTTCAAAATGCCTCTATGAAGCAGCATATCTATTTGCAAAGAACTAGGATATGACAAGAAGCTACTATCCTCTTAATGCTGCCAACCTGATAAGTCATAAATCTGATGAAGCCATTTTCCAGGGAAAAGAAAACTATCATCTGTGAAAGAGGTGGGCAAACCTTTACTGTAAAGGGTCAGATAATAAATATATTAGGCTTTGTGGGCCATAAGAGCTCTCTTGCAACTACCCATTCTGCCATTATAATGCAAAAGCAGCCATAGATAATATATAAACAAATGTGTTGATGTATTTCAATAAAACAAGGTGACAGGCTGAATCTGACCCACTAGCATAGTTTTCTAACCCTGACCTGTATTAAACAACCAAATTTCTTTAAAATAGTAATCTAAGGTACTTCATGACTACCCCAAACCACACTTATAGTTGTATTTCCTACTACTACCCCATGTCTGGAAGCTCACATTTTTTATGTTGCCACAGATCTGGGTAACTCTTTGGTTGAGCACATATTAATACTCCAATACCCAGAACAAATATAACTCTGTAGGTGAATCCTGCCCCATATTTTAAACATTCCTTGAATTTTGGTAGCGTTAACAGCACCCCATAAATGTATATATAAAAGGCTGTGAAAGTACTTATTACATATTACAGATTCTCTAAGTTCTTATCTCCACCACCACTGACCTGGTTAATCTGTAATCATAGGGTCTCTGAAGGGAATTTCTGGGTGTTTTAAAACATCAATAAATATAGGATCATGGACAGTACCACTTCCGCCTCTCAGAGTAGATACTGCACTTCTTCTAGGAAAAGACAACCAAACAGTACTGATGAAATTGAACTTTATTTCTCTTTCTTAAAGTCCAAAGCAATATATATGCAGAAACAGGACTTCATGGAAATTAACAGCATGACGCATGTGCACTTTATGTATGTGCTTTCTAAAACCATTCCTTTAGTCCTCTGTTTTTGTTTTGTTTTGTTTTTTTGTTTTGCCAAGACCCTAATGAGGTTTCTGAGCATGTTTTTTCCTCACACTCAGTAACCTGAAACAGGCCAGATGAAAGGGACAGTTAGAGTCAGGTTATTCATCCCTCTTCTCTTAGGAAGAAGCATTCCTAACATACCAGGAAAAGGAGAAATCATTCTATTTTTAGGGATCTCAAGAGAAAGCGATTTTACAACCTCCTCTGGTAATCTGTTCTAACGCTTAACAAATTTTGCTGTCAGAAAACAATCTTCGTAAGTCCCTTATGCTACAGCACAAAATGATTTTTTTCTTGCTCTGTTCTTGGGGGAAATGGAAAACAGTTTATATTACCTGTGTAAGAGACCTGAATATGTTTAAAACCTGTATGAAATTATCCGTAACCTATCTGCCATCATCCTTATAGAATTTTTCATTTCTTGAAGCAATAATCCTGGTTCCAAACTGCAAGGTATTTGAAACTTAATTCCAAATATTTATTTTTCTTGTCTAACGTACTAGTACTAAGTAACAGCTTATACTGGCTTTCTTTCCCTACATGTTATAAAAATAAGAATTACTCATCAGACTGTAAAGTTCTAATTATTATTTAAGAGAAATTTTAAAAATTAGAATTTAAAATTCACCTCCTATCTTTTGCTTCGCCCTTGAGCAATAATGTTCCCCCAGCAAAGTTTTTTTTTAACTTGAGAAGATTCTTCAAATACCCATTTTTATATAATAATATCTAACTGAAATAAATGAATACGGCATTATCTAAACTAGGAGGTTTGAAAGCACATGAAGTTATAACGATTCACCTTGAATAAGAAAAACATATAGCGATAATGAGATAGTTTGCAGAATACTATTTCATTCATATTCAAGACACCATTGTTTGAGTTAATCAGAAAGCTAAAGGGATGACAGGGGGAAGGAATTCTTATTTGTGTCTAAGTCTTATCATTCTTCACTACTTATACTTTACTTTTCCAACCTGAAGACATTTTCTTTATCTTTCGCATCCAAGATCAAAATATCTTCTATTATTTTATTCTACTTTATTGTATAATAACAAAAGTTACAAATAACACACTGCTCAACAGGATTTCAAAGTGTTTTATCATTACAATGTCATATGCCTAATAGTGATGCTGAAAGTATGGATAAAGCCTGCTGATCGATGACCCATAAAATATATTTGATTGGCATATTATACCAATATTAAGATCTACAGGATCTCTATGAAATAAAATTGACAGATGATTCTTATCGTAGGAGACTAGAAAACTATCACGTGTAGATCAGTGCCTCTCAAGCCTGGATAAACTTCAGAATCACTTGGGAAGCTTTTAAAAGCAGATTGATACCTGAACCACATCACCCAGATATTTTGATTTCTCTGAGATGCATCCTGGACATCAATATGTTTAAAAATTGGCCAAATAATTCGAATACACAGCAAGGGATGTGAACCACTGATGGAGCTACACAACAGAGAAAGCACTATATTAAAAAATGGAAAAAGAAAGGAAGGAGAGAAAGAAAAAAAAGAAGGAGAGAAAGAAATGGTCTGGTAGAAAGGGGCAGTGTGCTGAACTGAATAGACAGGCCAATGAGAAATGAAGTTGTCAATGGCTAGTTTCTCTGTCTCTGCTGGGAACCACTGCCTTTATTGTTTCTACTTTTCTGTTTACTCCATTCTCCTCTGTAAAATCTGGATGCTACCATTTTCCCACAGGTCAACATTCTGATCAACCCTTGGATTGTATAACCCTAAAGTTCTAGTGTTCACCATCAGCTGACTTCAGTATCTTGTTCCAGTTCTAAATTCCTGGAGAGCAAACCTGTCTTTACTCACTTGAATTAAGCATCCTCTCCTGGTCAACTTATTAGTTGTAACCAAGAAGGAAGCAGATACAAACATGGCCACCTACACCTATCCATCACCATGATCTCTGGATAGGGGAAGATTTTCTTAAATGATGTTAGAGAGATGAATTAGAATCTAAGGACTGTTTTCCACTCTGGATATATTATTATATATTTTATTATAATATATATTATGTATAACATATTATTGTATATTATTTTATATATATAATATAGTATATTATATATATTCAGGTTTAGCCTGAATAGGTTTGTCCACTTTGCCAAACTTTGCTATTTATGGCTGACTCTAAAACTCATAGAGTGCACAATATGTATGATCACCTTGAATTTTGCAAGCTCAAACTGCAATGTTCCCAACTGGTCCATTCGTAGTTCAGCATTCCCAAGGGTCAACTGTCTCTAGCTTGATTTTTTGGCTTTTATTTCTTCTGCTTATATTCTCAGTTATTACACCCCTACTAACTGCATAAAATCTAGTCCAACAAAGCTGGAATAAAACCTGAATGGCTGTAATTTTGGTACATCAGGTGAACTAATGCTCAAGTAGTCACACTGACAGCGCAGATAACAGAATATTTCCATCATTGCAGAAAGTTCTATTGGACAGTGCTGGAATCCTGTTCTATTATCCAGACATCAGCATTTTACTGTATTGTAGGTTTTCTATGCTGTACGTAGGTATCCACAATTATTTTCTTCAATTTTAGTTTTGGTTACTGTACCATAACATAATGAAAATACAAAATGTTTCAAATGCTTGGTCCAGATATGATCAACTCCTGATTTTTAAAAAAAATTTTTTTTTAAATTTATTTTTGCCTGCACTGGGTCTCTGCTGAGGTGCGTGGGCTTCTCACTGTGGTAGCCTCTCCTGTTGCGGTGCACGGGCTTCAGTAGTCGTGGCACATGAGCTCAGTAGTTGTGGCTCGCAGGCTCAGTAGTTGTGGCCCACGGGCCCAGCTGCTCCACGGCATGCGGGATCCCCCCAGACCAGGGCCCGAACCCGTTTGCCTTGCACTGCCAGGCGGATTCCCAACCGCTGTGCCACCAGAGAAACCCTCAACTCCTGATTTTTTGTGTGTCGATATCCTGAGAGCTTTGCCCAAAAAAACCTGTCCAATTCATCATCACTGTTTCCGACAGAACATGTGACCAACCTGACCGTCTCATATCTTGGTTTAAGTTGTTTCTTAAAAAACTATAGCTTCCTCGTGTTTGGAAGCTTTAAATAAAAACGTTTTTAAAGAAAGCTTTAGGCAAAAACACAACGTCTAAAATAACAGCTAGGAAATAAGCAGTCATATTATTTAAAAGTCTTTTCAATACTCACCATATATTTTTCCCAAAGTATCACAAGTCATGTCTACCTTTCTGCAACTAGGATGCAAATGTCATACTATTCTAAGTCTACACTAAAAACCAGTTTTCTTTTTACTTATCTCAAATGTAATATATAACAGATGCTAATGTCCCACTTTCAAGTTAGTTGGTTTGTAGCTTGGAAATATTGCATGGAATTTTTACCACCTACGTATTTCTTTTTTTAATTATTGACGTATAGTTGATTTACAGTATTGCATTAGTTTCAGCTGTACAACATAGTGATTTAGTATTTTTATAGATTATACTACACTTAAATTTATTATAGGGCTTCCCTGGTGGCGCAGTGGTTGAGAGTCCGCCTGCCGATGCAGGCGACACGGGTTCATGCCCCAGTCTGGGAAGATCCCACATGCCGTGGAGCGGCTAGGCCCGTGAGCCACGGCTACTGAGCCTGCGCGTCCAGAGCCTGTGCTCCGCAACGGGAGAGGCCACAACAGTGAGAGGCCTGCGTACCGAAAAAAAAAAAAAATTATAAAATGTTGGCTATATTCCTTGTGCTGTACAATATATCCTTGCAACTTATTTATTTTACACATAGTGATCTGTACCTCTTAATTCCCTACCTATATTTTACCCCTCTCCCTTCTTATATCCAGAATAATATTCAGAAACTTGCCAACTTGATTTCATCAATAACAGGTAAATGGGATCACTCTGAATAAAAGTGTCAAAAATCTATAGATCCCTAGGGAATAATTTAAATTATGGAAAAAGATAACACATAACCTGTATATTCTGAAAGGTAAAAAGAAACTACTTAAGAGGAAAGTGAATTTAATTTGGTTACTCATTTTTAAAGCAATTTCTTCTAAAACATGTAAGAAGTATATTTTGAGCTGAATTTTTTTTTACCAATGTGAGTGATATCTTCCTATTTTGAATTTGGTAACACCATTAACCATGTCAGAAATAAAAACAAAATAATACTACTAAAACAGTAAAGAAATATTTGTACAAAACTGATACTAAATGAAAAGGCATACATATGGTAAGTTAATCATGGACAATTTTTAAAAACTGAGGAGAGGGGTTGGAGCAAATCAGTAAGACTAGTCTCATTGATTTGAACCTGCAGGTAATGACTATTAAAGACAATTTTATAAAATTCATAACTGTCTTAGCATCAAAATAAGCATTTTTATCCCAAACAGTTCTGTTAAAGACATATTCAATCCACATTCCGTCACCACCATCCCCAGGTAACCACTGGCCTTCTTTCTGTCACTATAGTTTTGCCTTTTTCTAGAAATTTCATATAAGTGGAATCATACAATTCGTAGTCTTTTTTTGTATGGAATCTTTCACTTAACATGATGTTTTTAAGATTTATCTATGTTGTAGCATACAAGTAGTTTGTACCTTTTTACTGTTTAACAGTATTTCATTGTGTGGATATACCACAATTTGTTCATTCACAAGCAAATGTACATCTGTGCTGTGTCCATTTGGGGGTTGTTATGAAAATTCACAAGCAAGCACTATTATGGTCTAGCATATAGCCTATGCTCATGAATGTATCAGGTGTACTTAAAAAGAATGTGGAGTCTGCTGTGTTGGACGGAGTTTTCTATATAAGTCAGTTGGGGTTGGTGTTTGATAGGCTTATTGATTTTCTACCTACTTGTTCTATCATTTATTGCAGGAGGAGCATTAACTTTTCTTACTCCTTTTAATTCTGAAAGTTTTGTGGTTCTGTTATTCGGAGTGTATACACTTATAAATGTTATATCTTCCTGATGTACTGACACTTTTATCATTACGAAATGTCCCTCTTCTCTCTAGTATTATTCTTCCCTTAAAGTCTATTTTGTCTGACATTAACGTACCCACTCCAGGTCTTTTATGCTTACAGTTAGCATAGTGTATATTTTTTAATCTTTACTTACAAACTATTTATGTCTTCAAATTTAAAGTGCCTCACTTATATTATAGATAGCATACAGTTGAATCTTACATTTTTGCCTAGTCTGATAATCTCTTAATTAAAATGTTTAGTCCTTCACATTTAATGTATTTAAGGTTATTAATAATATTTAATAAATTTATGTTCAATGTTTAATATAATACTTAAATGATATTAAATATATAAAATAAATTATTATTTAATTAACTATTCAGATGTTGGGATTTAGTACTGTCATCTTGCTTTTTGATTTATAATTGTCTCATCTCTTTTTTTGTTCTACTATTCCTTCTTTATTGCCTTCTTTGTGTCAAATGTATAGTTTTTTATTTACCTGTCAATTTTTTAGTGGCATTTATGTGTTTGTTTTTAGTGTTATACTGAAAATTATAATATGCATCTATAACTCACCATGATCGTCAAGTTACTACTGACATTTCCAGTACAATACAGTAAGCTTCCTCCACCTTAGCTCCATTTTCCCCTTCTTGTACTATTGTTAAAACATACATATTTACTTATATTAGAAACACATTTACAGTATTTTGTACATAAGTGCGTGTTTATAATTTTTACTTTACTGAGTCATTAACAGAAGAAATTAACAGAAGAAAAATATAAATATATTTCCTCACACATTTGATACTTCCAGTACTCTTAATTCCTCCTAGGATCTCAGTTACATCTGTAGTCACGTCCTTTCAGCCTAAAGAATTTCCTTTAGTGATTCTTTTTCTTTTTAATTGAAATACAGTTGATTTATAATATCATGTTAGTTTCAGGTGTACGGCATAGTGATTCAGTTATTTCTTCAATTTATATTCCATTATAGGTTATTATAAGATATTAAATATAATTTCTGTACTATAAAGTAAATCCTTGTTGCTTAGCTATTGTTTGTATCTGTTAATCCTATATTCTAATTTGTTTCTCACTATGCCCTACCTTTGGTAACCATAAGTTTGTTTTCTGTTTCGGTGAGTCTGTTTCTGTCTTGTATATAGACTCATTTGTATTATGTTTTTAGATTCCACATATAAGTGATATGATATAGTATTTGTCTTTCTCTGTATGACTTACTTCACTAAGCATAATATTCTCTAGGTCCATCCATGCTGCTGCAAATGGAAATATTTCATTATTTTTAATGGCTGAGTAATATTCCATTGTATATATATACCACATCTTCTTAAGCCAACTGTCTGTTGATGGGCACTTGGATTGTTTATAGTTTTTGTTTTTTCTGTATATATACCCAGGAGTGGAATTGCTGGATCATATAATAGCTCTATTTTTAGTTTTTTAATGAACTTCCATACTGTTTCCCAATAGTGGCTGCCCCAAATTACATTCCCAGAACAGTGTAAAAGGGTTCTTTCTTTTCCACACTCTCTCCAGTCATTCTGACAAGTGTAAGGTGATAACTCACTGTGATTTTGATTTGCATTTCTCTAATAATTAGTGATGTTGAGCTCCTTTTCATGTGCCCGTTGGCCATCTGTATGTCTTCTTTGGAAAAATGTCTATTTAGATCTTCTGCCATTTTTTGATTGGGTTCTTTTTTCAATAGTGAATTGGATGAGCTGTTTTTATATTTTGGATATTAACCCCTCACCAGTTGCATCATTTGCAAATATATTTTCCGATTCTGTAGGTTGTCTTATTGTTTTCATGGAGGTTTCCGTTGCTGTGCAAAAGCTTTTTTGGTCCATTCAGTAATTCTTGAAGTGCAAGTATGCTAAAAACAAATTCTCTCCATTTTGCTTTATCTGTAAACATCTTTATTTTACTCTCGTTTTTAAAATTCTGTTATCTCCTAGATATAGAATTTTTGTTGTCAGCTTTTTCCATTCAACACTTTGACTATGTCATTCCATTGCCTTCCTGCCTCTTATTTTTGATGAAAAGCCAGATGTTCATCATGTCATTGTGTCTTTCTTCTCTTGCTGCTTTAAATATTTTTCTCTTTGACTTTGCTGACAGTAGTTTGACTATATTGGGTCTATGCGTGTTCTTATTTATATTTATCCTATTTGACATTCAGTGAGCTTCTTCAATCTGCAAGGTAATGTTTTTTCATCAAATTTATATTTGTTTTCTACAGAATGCTTCCATTGGCAGAAGAAGTGGTTCCCAAAATTTTAACTGGAATCATTTATGAATTGATGAATCTAGTAACCAGAACATAAATCTTGAACAAATACACATAATTACAATTCAACTGGAGAGAAATGACATCCTTACCATATTGAGTTTTATTATTCATGAATCTGGTATAGCTGTCCATTTATTTTACTTCCCTTGTTAATGTTAATCTTTTTTCCACAGAGATCTTACATAAATCTGTGTTTCTTCCTGTTTGTTTTTTGTTGCTATTGCAAGTGGACCTTTTTCCTATCCAATTTGTTAATTAATCATTACTGGTATAAAAACCTTTGAATCTGAATAATGACTTTACATCTAAGAATCTTCTTAAATTCTGACTTTACATCGGAAAACCTTGTTAAATTCTAATATTTCTAATCTGTACATTCTCTTGTATTTACTACATAGATTAATCATATTAACTACAAATATGGACAGTTTTACCTCTTCCCTTCTAATCCTTAGTACGTATTTCCTTTTCTTGTCTTACTACATTACTTAGCACCTCCACTAAAATGCTGTATAGAAGCAGTGATACTATTTCTTATTTTAAAACAGGCATGTTTGAAATTGATTACCAAACACTTCTACTTACAGTAATGTTAGAGTGTTTATTAATATAGATTTATGAACAAATTTTTGACTGGAGACATACTACAGCCATAGGCAGTAGTTTCTGCAAAAATTCCCCAGTCAATAACGTGTTAAGGGAGACCTTCAAGATGCCGGAGGAGTAAGACGTGGAGACCACCTTCCTCCCCACAAATACATCAGAAATACATCTACATGTGGAACAACAACTACAGAACACCTACTGAACGCTAGCAGAAGACCTGAGACTTCCCAAAAGGCAAGAAAATCCCCACATACATGGGTAGGGCAAAGGAAAAAAGAGAAAACAAAGACAAAAGAAGAGGGCTGGGACCCACACTGTGGGAGGGAGCTGTGAAGGAAGAAAAGTTTCCAAACGCATATATGTGGAACCTAGAAAAATGATACAGATGAACCAGCCTGCAGGGCAGAAATAGAGACACACGTGTAGAGAACAAATGTATGGACACCAAGGGGGGAAAGTGGCGAGGGGTGGTGGTGTGATGAATTGGGAGATTGGGATTGACATATATACACTAATATGTATAAAATGGATAACTAATAAGAACCTGCTGTATAAAAAAATAATAAAATAAAATTGCAAAAAAAAAGAGAAAAGTTTCCACACACTAGGAAGCCCCTTCACTGGCGGGGATGGGGGGTTGGGGGGGAGGCTTCAGAGCCACGAAGGAGAGTGCAGCAACAGGGGTGCAGAGGGCAAAGCAGAGAGATTCCTGAACAGAGGATCAGTGTCAACCAGCACTCACCAACCTGAGAGCCTTGTCTGCTCACCCACCAGGGCAGGTGGGGGCTGGAAGCTGAGGCTTGGGCTTCAGAGGTCAGACGTCAGGGAGGGAAATGGGGTTGGCTGTGGGAACACAGCCTGAAGGGGGCTAGTGCGCCAGATCTAACCGGCAGGGAGTCCAGGAAAATGTCTGGACCTGCCAAAGAAGCAAGAGACCTTTGTTTTGGGGTGCATGAGGAGAGGGGATTCCTTCCCAGTGTGCACACAGAAGGCAGACCACAGCCTAAGCGAGCTCCAGAGATGGGCTTGAGCTGCGGCTATCAGCACGGACACCAGAGATGGGCATGAAAAACTAATGCTACTGCTGCTGCCACCAAGAATCCTGTGTGCAAGCGCAGGTCACTATCCACCCTGCCGTGGGAGCCTGTGCATCACGCCACTGCCAGGGTCCTGAGATCCAGAGAAAACTTCCCTGGGAGAACACACGGGTGCCTCAGGCTGGTGCAACATCACGCTGGCCTCTGCTGCCTCAGGCTCACCCCACATTCCAATTATGACTGCAGTACCACTTCCCCCCAGTGGCCTGAGCGACTAAGAGAGCCGCAATGAGCTGCTGCTTTAACCCCCTCCTCTCTGGGCAGGTAACAGACTCCAGAGGGCGGCCCATATGCAGAGGCGGGGCCAAAACCAAAGCTGAACCTCAGGAGCTGTGCAAACAAAGAAGAGAAAGGGAAATTTCTCTGTGCAGCCTCAGGAGCAGCAGATTAAATCTCCACAATCAACATGATAAATCCTGAATCTGAAGAATACCTGAATAGAAAACAAATGTTCCCAAATTGAGGCAGTGGACTTTGGGAGCAACTGCAGACTTGGGGTTTGCTTTATGCATCTAACTTGTTTCTGGTTTTATGTTTATCTTAGTTTAGTATTTAGTGCTTAATATCACTGGTGGATTTGTTTATTGGTTTCATGGCTCTCTTCCTGTTTTTTTCTTTTTTTTATATAAATATATATATTTTTCTCCTTTTTCTCCTTTTGTGAGTGTGTATGAGTATGTTTCTTTGTGTCATTTTGTCTGTGTACGTTTGCTTTTATCATCTGTCCTAGGGTTCTGTCTGTCCATTTTTTTGTTTCTCTTTTTTTGTTTTCTTTCTTTCTTCCTTTTCTTCTGAGCCTTGTGGCTGGCAGGGTCTTGGTACTCTGGCTGGGTGTCGGGCTTGAGCCTTCAAGGTGAGAGGGCCGAGTCCTGGACACTGGACCACCAGAAACCTCCCTGCCCCACGTAATATCACTCAGCTAGAGCTCTCCGAAAGATCTTCGTCTCAACACAGACCCAGCTACACCCAAAGGCCAGCAAGCTCCAGGGCCGGATGCCCCATG
Organism: Stenella coeruleoalba; assembly: GCF_951394435.1. Lineage (NCBI taxonomy): Eukaryota > Metazoa > Chordata > Mammalia > Artiodactyla > Delphinidae > Stenella > Stenella coeruleoalba. The sequence continues at coordinate 14,585,328 of NC_137158.1, read as the reverse complement.
CCAAACAACTAGCAAGACAGGAACACAACCCCACCCATTAGCAGAGAGGCTGGTTAAAGTCATACTAGGTTCACAAACACTCCAAAACACACCACCGGATGCAGAACTGCCCACCAGAAAGACAATATCCAGCCCACCCACCAGAACACAGGCACCAGTCCCCTCTACGAGGAAGTCTACACAAGCCACTGAACGAACCTCACCCACTGGGGGCAGACACCAAAAATATGGGAACTATGAACCTGCAGCCTGCAAAAAGGAGATCCTAAATACAGTAAGTTAAACAAAATGAGAAAACAGAGAATTATGCAGCAGAGAAAGGAGCAACGTAAAAACCCACCAGAACAAAAAAATGAAGAGGAAACAGGCAGTCTACCTGAAACAGGATACAGAGTAATAATAGTAAAGATGATCCAAAATCAAGGACACAGAATGCAGAAAATACAAGAAACATTTATCAAGGACCTAGAAGAACTAAAGAGCAAACAAAAAAAATGAAATTAAAAATGCGCTAGAAGGAATTGATAGCAGAATAACTGAGGCAGAAGAACGGATAAGTGACTTAGAAGATAAAATAGTGGAAATAACTGCCACAGAGGAGAATAAAGAAAAAAGAATGAAAAGAATTGAAGACAATCTCAGAGACCTCTGGGACAACATTAAACGCACCAACATTCGAATTATAGGGGTCCCAGAAGAAGAAGAGAAAAAGAAAGGGTCTGAGAAAATATTTGAAGAGATTGTAGTTGAGAACTTTCTAACATGGGAAAGGAAACAGCCAATCAAGTCCAGGAAGCACAGAGAGACCCATACAGGAGGAGAAACACACCAACACACATAATAATCAAACTATCAAAACTTAAGTTCAAAGAAAAAATATTAAAAGCAGCAAGGGAAAAGCAACAAATAACATACAAGGGAAACCACATAAGGTTAACAGCTGACCCTTCAGCAGAAACGCTGCAAGCCAGAAGGGAGTGGCAGAACATATTTAAAGTGATGAAAGGGAAAAACCTACAACAAAAATTACTCTACCCAGAAAGGATCTCATTCATTCGACGGAGAAATTAAAACCTTCACAGACAAGCAAAAGCTAAGAGAATTCATCACCACCAAACCAACTTTACAACAAATTCTAAAGGAACTCCTCTAGGCAGGAAACACAAGAGAAGGAAAAGACCTACAAAAACAAACCCAAAACACTTAAGAAAATGGTAATAGGAACATCCATATTGATAATTACCTTAAATGTAAATGGATTAAATGCTCCAAACAAAAGACAAAGACTGTCTGAATGGATACAAACAAAAGACCCATATATACGCTGTCTGCAAGAGACCCAATTCAGACCTAGGGCCACTTACAGACGGAAAGTGAAGGAATGGAAAAGATATTCCATGCGAATGGAAATCAAAAGAAAGTTGGAAGAGCAATACTCATACCAGACAAAATAGACTTTAAAATAAAGACTATTAAAAGAGACTAAGAAGGACACTACAGAATGATCAAGGGATCAATCCAAGAAGACATAACAATTGTAAATATATGTGCACCCAACATAGGAGCACCTCAATACATAAGGCAAAGGCTAACAGCCATAAAAGGGAAAATCGACAGTAACACAATAATAGTAGGGGACTTTAACACCCCACTTTCACCGATGGACAGATCATCCAAAATGAAAAAAAATAAGGAAACACAAGCTTTAAATGACACATTACACAAGATGGACTTAATTGATATTTATAGGACATTCTATCCAAAAACAACAGAATACACTTCCTTCTCAAGTGCTCATAAAACATTCTCCAGGATAGATCATATCTTGGGTCACAAATCAAGGCTTGGTTAATTTAAGAAAACTGAAATCCCATCAAGTATCTTTTCCAACCAAAACCCTATGAGACTAGATATAAATTACAGGAAAAAAATCTGTAAAAACTGCAAATACATGGAGGTTAAACAATACACTACTAAATAACCAAGAGATCACTGATGAAATCAAACAGGAAATTTAAAAAAAACCTAGAAACAAATGACAATGAAAACACGAAGACACAAAACCTATCGGACATAGCAAATGCAGTTCTAAGAGGCAAGTTTACAGCAATACAATCCTACCTCAAGAAACACGAAAAATCTCAAATAAACAACCTAACCTTACACCTAAAGCAGTCAGAGAAAGAAAAACAAAAACCCCCACAAAGTGAGCAGAAGGAAAGAGCATAAATAACATATCAGAAATAAATGAAAAAGAAATGAAGGAAACGATAGAAAAGATCAATAAAACTCAGAGCTGGTTCTTTGAGAAGACAAAATTGATAAACCATTAGTGAGATTCATCAAGAACAAAAGGGAGAAGACTCAAATCAACAGAATTAGACATGAAAAAAGAAAAGTAACAACTGACACTGCAGAAATACAAAGGATCATGAGAGACTACTACAAGCAACTATATGCCAATAAAATGGACAACCTGGAAGAAATGGACAAATACTAGAAAGGTACAACCTTCTGAGACGGAAGCAGGAAGAAATAGAAAATATAAACAGACCAATCACAAGCACTGAAATTGAAACTGTGATTAAAAATCTTCCAACAAAAGCCCAGGACCAGATGGCTTTACAGGTGAATTCTATCAAACATTTAGAGAAGAGCTAACACCTATCCTTCTCAAACTCTTCCAAAATATAGCAGAGGGAGGAACACTCCCAAACTAATTCTACGAGGTCACCATCACCTTGACATCAAAACCAGACAAGGATGTCACAAAGAAAGAAAACTACAGACCAATATCACTAATGAACATAGATGCAAAAATCCTCAACAAAATACTAGCAAACAGAATCCAACAGCACATTAAAAGGATCATACACCAGGATCAAGGGGGTTTATCCCAGGAATGCAAGGTTTCTTCTATATATGCAAATCAATCAATGTGATAAACCATAATAACAAACTGAAGGAGAAAAACCATATGATCCTCTCAATAGATGCAGAAAAAACTTCTGACAAAATTCAATACTCGTTTATGATAAAAACCCTCCAGGAAGTAGGAATAGAGGGAACTTACCTCAAAATAATAAAGGCCATATATGACAAACCCACAGCCAACATCTTTCTCAATGGTGGGAAACTGAAACCATCTCCTCTAAGATCAGGAACAAGACAAGGTTGCGCACTCTCACTGCTATTATTTAACACAGTTTTGGAAGTTTTAGCCACAGCAATCAGAGAAGAAAAAGAAATAAAAGGAATAAAAGGAAATAAAAGGAATTGGAAATGAAGAAGTAAAACTGTCACTGTTTACAGATGACATGATACTGTGGATAGAGAATCCTAAAGACGCTACCAGAAAACTACTAGAGCTAATCAATGAATTTTGTAAAGTAGCAGGATACAAAATTAATGCACAGAAATCTCTTGCATTCCTGTACACTACTGATGAAAAATCAGAAAGAGAAATTAAGGAAACAATCCCATTTACCATTGCAACAAGAAGAATAAAATACCTAGGAATAAACTTTCCTAAGGAGACAAGAGCCCTGCATGCAGAAAACTATAAGACACTGATGAAAGAAATTAAAGATGATACAAACAGATGGAGAGATATACCATGTTATTGATTTGGAAGAATCAACACTGTGAAAATGACTATCCTATCCAAAGCAATCTACAGATTCAGTGCAATCCCTATCAAGATATGAAATGCAATTTTCACAGAACTAAAACAAAAAATTTCAGTTTGTATGGAAACACTAATGACCCTGAATAGCCAAAGCAATCTTGAGAAAGAAAAACAGAGCTAGAGGAATCAGGCTCCCTTACTTCAGAGTATACTACTCAGCTACAGTAATCAAGACAGTATGGTACTGGCACAAAAGCAAAAATATAGATCAATGGAACAGGATAGAAAACCCAGAGATAAACCCACACACATATGGTCACCTTATCTGTGACAAAGGCAAAAATATACAATGGAGAAAAGACAACCTCTTCTATAAGTGGTGCTGGGAAAACTGGACAGTTACATGTAAAAGAATGAAATTAGAACACTTCCTAACACCATACACAAAAATAAACTTGAGAGTCCGCCTGCCGATGCAGGAGACACGGGTTCGTGCCCCGGTCCGGGAAGATCCCACATACCGCGGAGTGGCTGGGCCCGTGAGCCATGGCTGCTGAGCCCGCGCGTCCGGAGCCTGTGCTCCGCAACGGGAGAGGCCACAACAGTGAGAGGCCCGCGTACCACAAAAAAAAAAAATAAAATAAAATAAACTCAAAATGAATTAAAGACCTAAATGTAAGGCCAGACACTATAAAACTCTTAGAGGAAAACATAGGCAGAACACCCTATGACAAAAATCACAGCAAGATCTTTTTTGACCCACCTTCTAGAGAAATGGAAATAAAAACAAAAATAAACAAATGGGACCTAATGAAACTTAAAAGCTTTTGCACAGCAAATGAAAACAAGCCAAAATCAAGACAAAAGACAAGCCCTCAGAATGGGAGAAAATATTTGCAAACGAAGCAACTGAAAAGGATTAATCTCCAAAATTACAAGCAGCTCATGAAGCTGAATATCAAAAAAACAACCCAATCCAAAAACGGGCAGAAGACCTAAATAGACATTTCTCCAAAGAAGATATACAGACTGCCAACAAACACATGGAAGAATGCTCAACATCACTAACCACTAAATGCAAATCAAAACCACAATGAATTATCAGCTCACGCCAGTCAGCATGGCCATCATCAAAAAACCTACAAACAATAAATGCTGGAGAGGGTGTGGAGAAAAGCGAACCCTCTTGCGCTGTTGGCGGGAATGTAAATTGATACAGCCACTATGGAGAACAGTATGGAGGTTCCTTAAAATACTAAAGATAGACCTACCATATGACCCAGCAATCCCACTAGTGGGCATATACACTGAGAAAACCATTATTCAAAAAGAGACATGTACCATAATGTTCACTGCAGCACTATTTACAATAGGCAGGACATGGAAGCAACCTAAGTGTCCATCGACAGATGAATGGATAAAGAAGATGTGGCACATATATACAACGAAATATTACTCGGACATAAAAAGAAATGAAACTGAGTATTTGTAGTGAGGAGGGTGGACCTAGAGACTGTCATACAGAGTGAAGTAAGTCAGGAAGAGAAAAACAAATACCATATGCTAACACATATATATAGAATCTAAAAAAAAAAATGTTGTGATGAACCTAGAGGCAGGACAGGAATAGAGACGCAGACATCGAGAATGGACCTGAGGACACCAGGAGGGGGAAGGGTAAGCTGTGACAAAGTGAGAGAGTGGCATGGACATATATACACTACCAAATGTAAAACAGATAGCTAGTGGGAAGCAGCCACATAGCACAGGGAGAGCAGCTCAGTGGTTTGTGACCACCTAGAGGAGTGGGATAGGGAGGATGGAGGGAGATGCAAGAGGGAGGGGATATATGTGTACATATAACTGACTCACTCTCTTATACAGCAGAAACTAATACAACATTGTAAAGCAATTATACTCCAATAAAGATGTTAAAAAAATTAATGTGTTAAGATTTATTAAGATTGCCTCTTAAGAAAGATGCTGATAATTTATTGAACGTATATTATTGTGTATATTCTACAATCAAGCTTACCATTATTACAATTTTCTCTTAATGAGAGTTTGTTGATAATTAAGTAATTATGCATGAACTCACTGTCAGTTGTCACCATGACAGTCACTCAAAATTCAGTTAATTTACATATTCCTCATAAAAAATTCTTCTCTCCACTATTTCTCCCTTTAGTGAATTGTCTCCCACAGTTCCAATTTAAAAAAAAATTAAGGAAACAGTTTAACTAAATAGTTCCCAAACTGTAAGTTTTTTTCTTTGTTTTTTCTACTTTGAAACAGAAATAGTGGATACTTGAAGAGCCATTTCGGTTTGTTGAGTAAGAGACATCAAAGGCAGAAACAGGATGAAATACTAGCTGTGCATCAGATGTTTTTGTGCCTCTCATTCAAAAGTAAATATGCCACAGGTACTAAGATCCTAAAACTGTATATCTAATGGGAACTATGAGGGTGATTCTGAGGTTTAGTGAGAACTGGGGATCTCTGGGCAAACCAACAAAGCTGATGATGACTTACATCAACTGCAGGAAGAATGACAGCTCCTTGTTCAATTTCCTGCTTTCTATCTAGCTGCTTATTTCTCCACTTTCTCCTAATCCATTTCCTCCAAGCTACATTTGCTAGGTTATTCCTACCCTAGGGCCAAAGGTCTTCCTTATAAGGAAAATTGAAAAGTCTACTCACCTCTCCTGCCCCCAAAATACAAAACTAGTAATTTCTCCCATATTCTCACAAAAATAAACTAGCAGATGTCCAGTGGTACGTGCATACACAATCTCTGTCACAATGTCTTGCTTTTGCTTGTCCATTCTACCTAACTCCTTTATAGAATCATGTAGCAGAGTCTGGTAAGAATGAAGGAATAGTGAAATGTGAGAAATTTCTAGCCTGTGTCCTACCGTTTTCCTTCTCAGTGACCTCTTATTCTACTTGCTATGCCTTCCCTCATTCCTTAGAGTTTACTGCAAATGGGTAAAGTATGATACCTCTGGATAGCAACTTAGGCCTATTATCCCCAAGCTACGACCCGTAGTTGTGATTTGCATTGAAACAAATCCTCACAAGGATTTTAATGATGAATTGGCTTTTATGTATCATCCAGAGAGAGCTGCATTAATAATAAAATAATAGAATTTGCATAAAGCTTCAAAAATTTACAAAGTGCCTCTACAAACACCATTTTATCCTTCTCTAATCCATTTTCAAATGATAAAATGCAATGACACAGAGGTTACTTGACTTTCTGAGAAGTGAAAAACTCTCTCACTTCCCACTCCAAATCCCTAGTGACTTCCTATATTCTATCCTAGCTTAACCCAAATGTTTATCTGTCGGAGAAATTGCAGAGCCAGTATGTTATTCATAAAGGTAACAGGGAGAGAAGGAAAAAGTATGGACAATTTCTAATATGCCTCAATCCTGAGTCAGCAATGTGCCTTGCCACTGATTTCTTGGAAATTCTGGATAATTACCTCATTAGAAAGTAAGAGGAAGAAGTAGGATTTATGAGTTGCCTAGAATGAAAACTTAACAGGACCCAGATGGTGGGTTATATTTCCTCTTCTATTTATCATGGGGTATAAAGGGAGAAATAATGCATGTAAATATGGTACTCTGAAAAAACAACCTAGGGCACGTCAACTTATTTCAACATTTACATTTAACAATGCTCCACATCCAGTCGTTTGCTGTTACTTACCAGGTTGCAAATTTTAAAAGAGCTTCTTAATAACCCCTGTGATTGAACTGTTGTTCTGCCAGCGTTAACTGACACTCTTGCACCTAAGAATGTACAGTGTTTCTTCAGCATTAATTCCCTTGGTATTTAATTAATTCATGGAGAATGAAGCCTCATGTTCATAAACTTGAAATGCATCAAGGGCATACATTAATCTATTTTTAAATAGCATTTGTCCATGAACAGAAAATCTCTCCTGGTTGCTAACTCAGGTTTTCTCAACGCAGTAGCTGTCACAACCAACCAGCATGAGATGGCTCACAGTGGCGGCTTAGTAACAGCTTTAACTAGCCGACACACAAACACAGCATTGAGAGATCAGTGTGCATTTCAGCATCTGAAAACTTCAGGACCCACACCCCATCATCTAAAGAAAAATGTATCTGATCAGTTACTAAATGGTGTGTGTGTGTCTGTATGTTTGTGCACGCGCGCCTGCATTTTGTTTTTTAAATAGACCACCCCTCTAGCTCAATGGTTCTCCACCATACTGAGTGTTAGGATAATCTGTGAAACTTTTAAAGACATCAGATGCCCAAAATTCCATTTCAATGGGTCTGGCATGGGATTCAAGCACCAGTATTTTTTTAAAAAACAGGTTAAGGACCATTGTTAATTTCATGTCAGTCAGTAGAAATTATTTGAAGATGAATTCTACACTCAAGTTCTCTATAATTCTGTCCAACTTGATTTCTCTCACATCAATTATTTAAGATTAGTTTCCTATAAAAAGGAAGTTTCAGTACTGTTTCTAGGGAACTCATCTCTTAGCAAAAGACTGAAACTAAGCATTAGTAAACATATTTATAAGTAACTATGTATAAATCTTCATTTAAATGTAGCATGTATTAGTGTTTAAGTGTTCTTATCTTATTTTATTATTTGATTTTACTCTGAAGCAATGAAAACAAGATCCGACTGATGATATTTACTTTCTAGTATTTTCCTCAATTTTGTGTTCTTTCTCAAAAAAAATTGCTTTGCATAAAATAACAGAAATATTCGTGAAAATGGCTAAAATAAAATAATACTTTGGATAAAAATGTATGTCATATTTCTGAATAACTCTCTTCCACAGTACAAGGTAAAACTCCTGGTGAAGGAAATTAAGAGACCTTTCTAAGCCTATTCTGGTTTCAATTGTCTGAATATACATTATTTTTATATTTCCTGTTTGCCTTATGTTGACAGATCAGCTTCATCAGATTTTTTCATGGCTTTTATTAAGACTCATGGAAAAAACTGAACGCATTTGAAAAGTAAACCAAGCTGTTTATCATGAAGGAAGGCGTGGGGTTTTTTAAAAATTATTTTGCCATTTTCCCCTTTTATACCCTTAGGTCTATCACAGACTAAGTATATATTATTACATATAGGCTCACCTGTACTCCAATTCATCCAACTAACTCCTTCTCTTAGATGAGCCTAAATTCATTGTTCTGTGATTGCTAGGGAATAGGTTGGAGGAATGCCCCCATCTTTCAGACAGTGATCCCAGGAATGTACATGAAAGCTCGTCTTCTGTTTCCCAGACAAATACATCCCATGGTTTCCCTTGAAAGTGCAAAGCTGCAATGGACAGCAACACAGGAGTGCAAGAAAACAACAGACTTACAAAGAAATAAAATGACTCCTTCTGAGTTTCAGGTAAATGCCCTAAGGAGAAATAAAGTCAACTAAGATGGAGGCTTACTACTGTATGTGCTATACTAACTCAGCAATAGACTGATACGAATTTGAAGTTGCTAGGCCTTTGGTGAAAAACAAAAGGCCTGTTGGTGAAAAACAGTAAGCAATTTTACATATGTTCAGTAAGTTACTCATTCAAAACTCATAATTAATTTGTTACTTTTATGTGCAAAGCAATGGATGAGCAATGGTCATGCTTCTAGTTCAGTCACAGCTACATACAACAACCCTTTTGTTTATATACCTGATAATAAATGGACTAAAACTGTCAAATTAGAGAACTGGCCCCAATCTTCCTTTATTCCAATTTCAGGTGCACCCTGTTCCTTACCCCTTGAAGTCAGCCTGTGACTTCTCTCCTCTAGACCTCTTCCCTTATCAAAACAAAAAGATTCAATATCATTTGGCCAAGATCTCAACTACTGTGGTATAAACTTTCCCACATAATTCTAATTTTATCTTTTGTGGTATAAGAGTGTTTGCCTCCTGTGAAAAGAATTGCAGACAAAACCGAAGAGATGAAAGTTTATCAAACTGGGTATTTTAAGCACATGTAGTTTACTTTACAACTCAGTAAAGCTGTTTTAAAAATCTGAGTAGATGAAGATATTTTCTGAGATGGAAATCCTTTCCCTTATTCTTAAATCACGTCTTAGGCTGATACGGAAGATTCATCTACTTCCATGGTTTTAGGGTATCTAGACCAAAAGGGACTCAGACTCTCTCCTCGTTTCTCATCTTTCCCTTAAGCCTAACCAACAACTGCCTAAGGGAATTATAAATGCCAGAATCCAGACCGTATTCATAACATTCCTCCCTCTCCATTCTGCCTGCCTCCTGAGGGCTAACACACAGCAGCTACACAATCCATGCATGTGGCTCCAAAGCCCTCAGGAACCAGGGCAGACAGGAGGTGAACATTCTCCTCAAACACTTCTGCGCTTAGGGTATGGGGAGGAAAGAGATTCTCTGAGCTTAGAGGACAGACACCACACCAGTGGAGCACAGGTTACTAGGAGCTGGGCATAAGCAAACCACAGCTTTGGGAAGGCAGCCACTGTCTTGATGAAGAACAGAGCCTGCTGAGTAGGACTGCCTGGGTCGGATCCAGGGTCTGCCTATCTCTGTCTATGGAAAAGTTCGTATACCTCTTTATGCCTCAGTTTCTCCATCTATAAAATAAGGATAATAAAAACACCTTTCCTGGGTTGTTATAAGGATTACGTGAAATGATCTATGCAAAGAATTTAGCAAGAATTCAATAAATACAGGACTTCATTACTGGGGAGTTAGAATCAAAATTTATTTTTTAATTCAGTGCACCTCACACTTTCATATGTATATGAACTACTTGGGATCTTGTTAACATGCAGAATCAGATTCTGTAGATCTGGGAGGGGGGTTGAGAGTCTGCATTTCTAACAAGCTCCCAGACGATGTCAGCATGGCTGGTCCCTGGAGCACGCTTTGAGGAGTAAGGCTTTAATGTACTTAGGAACAAGCATTCATGTGCTGTGGGGGAGAACAGCACACAGTATTTGGAAAATCTAACTGCACTGATGTGAACAGATCAAAGGCATTAGGAAAATAACACAGAAGAGGGAAGGCAATGTCTGTCCAGCTCTATAAAAACAATCTTGAATTATCACACAACACAATATCAGTATAATTTTTACCATGATTTACCTTAAGAGTACATTCTGCATATAAATATTAATCTTCATATGTGATGATTATCTGAGCACATTTGGTGATTCTGGCATGATGGTCTTGGCATATACTTTTTTTGTGTGTGTGTGTGTGTGGTACAGGGGCCTCTCACTGCCGTGGCCTCTCCCGCTGTGGAGCACAGGCTCCGGACGCGCATGCCCAGCGGCCATGGCTCACGGGCCCAGCTGCTCCGCGGCATGTGGGATCCTCCCAGACCGGAGCTCAGAACCCACGTCCCCTGCATCGGCAGGTAGACTCCCAACCACTGCGCCACCAGGGAAGCCCTTGGCATATACTTTTAACAGAAGGAACATTAGCTACTCACTCATTAATTATTCAGTTCGATAAGACTATAATAGAATTAGAACTATTTAATTCAATTAGACTATAATATGCCAGGGACTGTGCTGAGCCCTCAACTTCGTTTCAAGCACAGAACTGAAAGGTCATGATATATAGAGAAGAGATGAACAGTAAGCCAAGATTACAAGTGAGCTAGAGAAGCAGATGAGCAGCTTTACGCCTGTAGAGCCTGAAAAGAGCAACCGTGAGAGGGTCACAGAAGCACCTTGCTTTGACCTGAAGGGGCTGAGGTTGAGCTTTAAGGAGTCTCCGTTCCTCGCAACCTCCTGAGAATGCTGTTACTTTCCAGGACACATCCCTATCAGGCGACTACTACCTAAAACTCTAATACCCAGATGTCCCCAAGTCACTTCAAGTAGCTTTCATGCCATTCCAAAACGGTCATAGGTGTTTCTTCACTAAGACATAATACTTTTTGTTTGAAAGTGTTAAGAATTCCTCCTATGAACACGAACAACTATAGCCAGCTCAACACCAATGTTCTGTTGTTTGTTTCTAAGTGTTTCTGAATAAAAGTGTAGAACTAAAGAATTAAAGTGTGGAAGTAAGGGGTGTGTGTGAAAATAGCATTTGACAGAGAGAACTGAGAGATAGAAGCCCAGGAAAGTGGCAAACTGTGACCAACAAAAAGACAGCTGTGGTAAACGTCATAACATCTCTCCTTACACACTAGTCACAGAGCAATCAACAGGTTCCAGTCAAAAGCCCGCCAAAAGTTAAATCCAAATATAACAACATATTTTAGAAGAATACATAATTTTAAATTATTATTTTGAATTATCTATAGTATGTTTCCCCAGCATTAACTCAAAAATTAAGGTGTCTGTGTACAAGTAATAAAGTGACCACCAGTACATTAAGATTTGAGAGCATCCTCAGTAAATGCATGGCAACAGCACTAAGTTTATCAAGTTACATACGAACAACATGAGCTTATGATGGACACCTTTCAGCTTCCCCGTCCGAAAGCTCTGAGTATCACGCAGCAAGACAACCAACCCCTTCTCTTTGAAAGATGCTCTCCTCTTCACTTCCATGACAACACTCGATAACTTTTCTGCTACTGCTCAGTGCTCTAATTCTTTATCTCCGTTTCAGGATCCTTCCTGGCTCCTAGCACACCAAACACCCAGGGCTCCTAGGGCTCTCCCTAGGCCCTGCTCAATTTCTGCTTATGAGCTGTCTCCCACAGCTTTAAATAACCTCTATACGCTGATGAAGACTCAATAATCTCCAGGCCGGTTCTCTCCTTTGGGACCCAGGCTGATAAAGCCCACTGCCTTGCTAAGCACATATCTTACAGTCATCATAAAACTCAGTACTTGGTCTGCCCATCCCCACTCCTACCCCCCTCCTCCTCCGGGCTGTCCTCCTTGAATCTGTAAATGGCACCTCTATTCACCTGGTTGTTAGCGACCAGAAAGCAAGGAATACTGCTGAATGACTACTTCTCCCTCATCCTCCACGCTGTCCATAGCCAAATCCAGTGGATTCTCCCTCTAACATACTTTCTTTTCAGTTTTTAATTTTTTTAAAGTGTTGCAAGCAGATACTGTCCAAGAGTTGTACAGCATTTATACCAAAGACAGTGGTACCCTACCCCTCTCCACCATCATTCTCATTTGAAACTATTCTAGTTGATTCTTTTGGTATTTACCCTCATGATTATAAATAACATACTTCCTTAAAAAACACTGATTTTCCACTACGGGAGGGACTATCTTTCTTTGCCCTGCACTCATCTCCATTCTCCTCCTCTCTCTCTCTCTCTCTCTCTCTCTCTCTCTCTCACACACACACACACACACACACACACACACACACATACACACATTCACACACACATCCACTTTTCATCCATGACTTTGGATAGATATCCACTCTGTGTTTTTATTATTGTAACTACATAAATGCTATGCACAGCCAAACCATGTAGATTACTATACATTTTTCCTTTTCTGCACATTCTTCCCTGTAATTAATAACTGTCTAGTTTTATTCATTGGTTAATTTTTTATGCACGTAATAAAAATTCACCCCCACACTCTTCTTCAATTGTCTTAATATGCTCTGAAGATGTTCCTACATACTCCACATTCTGTCAGTCTTGCTTTCTTAAAGGCTCGTGCCTGGAACCTCTGACCGACTCCACCAGGTTGCTCTCTAGGCCTTGTGCCACGTTGCCGTCCTGAAACCGCCTTCAGCATAACCTTCCACCATGCGTTGGTCTTCAGCTTCCTGTATTTCCTGCCTTCTACTCCTGTTTCACTAGCTCATTTTGTGACAGAACAGCATCAATAGTGTCCTGAGAGAAAATACATACATGGGAGGTATAATCTGAGACCTAATATGCCTGAAAATATCCCCATTTACTCTTAGACTTGATTGATAGTTTGATCAGGTACCAAATGCTGAGTTGGAAATCAATTTCCTGGAAAATATTCGGTAAGATTTCATTGTCTTCAATTCTTCCACTATTTTTGCTTTTGAAAAATCTGAAATATGTGTATTCCTGGTATTTGGCTCATAAAACTGTAAATGTGTTTCCTCTTCTCTCTGGAAGCAGCTTTTTTCTTTGAGATAGTATTTAGAAATTTCACAGTGACGGCCTTAGTTGAAGTCTATTTTCATCCAAGTACAGGGTACTTGGTGGTCTGACAACCTAAAAATACAGGTTTTTCACTGTTAGAAAATTTCTTAAATTGTATCTTCAATGATTTCCTCTTATTTTCTTATTCCCTCTTTCCGGAACTCTATAATTCAAATGTTCGATTCCAAAAATTGGCCCTCCAGCTTTCTTTCTATTGCTCCATTATTTTCTATTTTCTTTCTTTACTCTCTGGAAGATTTCCCTACCTAAACTTCCAAACCTTTAGTAATTTTAATTTTAAAAGTCTTATTTATTCCCTGAAAATTTTATTTTAAAGCACCATTTTCTTTTTCGTTACAAAACATGCTTTTACCTTTCTGAGACCATTAAATATATATATATAGCTATATAGATATATAATACATATATTTGTGTGTGTGTGTGTGTGTGTGTGTACACACACATATACATATATATTTTACTTTTAAATTTAACTTTTGCCTCTCTGCCTGCTCTCTGAATCCACCAAATTGTTTTCAGGAACTGACTTTCATATTAGACACTTTCCTCAGAAATCTGCTAATTCTGCTTCATAAGAGCCATGACTGAAAGCTGACTGCAAGCTCCCATTTGTGGGTGGGGCTAGTGTACTATAAGCTTTAGTACAGGATCCACTGCTGTTTCCCTTAGGGAAACTTTGATTTCAGTGCGTTCGTGCTTTTCCTCTTGGGATGTTCAATTTCCCCAGAAAAGATTTCTCATTTGCTGTCTGAGAGGTAAACGTCTTGTTGCCAGCGTTCTGGAGCCAAACGGGAGAAGAAAGTTGGGGAAGTATCAGCAACCGTACACGTAGGTTTATTTAATCCCCGTTTAAAAAGAGTACCTTTACCCTCAACTCTAATTTCCAGAATAAGATGCCTTATCATTGTTATTACTACTACTGTTTCCAGAGAATAAATCCCCAGGCTTTTGCCGGTTGTGGGAGTGGCACATCCCTGCCATGTGTGGTAGGGGAGGAGATCCAGGGCTCTAATGATTCCAAAGCACACTTCTGACCAAACCTCCTTATTCTACCTACCGCCACTGGTCTCCATTTCCTCTTCCAAAGGTAACTAGCAGAGCTACTTTCTGAGTCTTTGTCAAGTCTACTGTGTAAACTAGTTTGGATAATAGCTTTCTCAAATGCTCCTTTACAGTTCTGTTTTCTTGGATCCACTAAGGCATTTACCAATTGTCCAAGTCTTCTCCAGCTTCTAACAGTTTGTTGCTATTGTCTGGCTTCCCATTTCCCCCATATGCTTACACCTTTAAAAGGTCCTTTACTATTGTTTTAATCAGGGTAGAAGCCAAGTTAGATGTCTGTCCTCACTCTACCAACTTTAAGGAGAAATCTTCCAGTACATACTTTTGTCCCCAGTATCTATTTTAAATTTGTGTAACTCTTTTCATTTCTACCTCCACCAACCTAGTGTAAGCTGTCATCCACTCTCACCTGGACTGCAACAGGGTCTAAATGGTTTCTCTACCTCCACCTCTTGTCCCCCTTCTAATCAATGACCTCAGAGGTATTCAGAGTGAGGTTTTGAAACCTAAAGCAATGACTTCCATTGCACAGCAAATAAAATCCAAACTCCTTGCAGCAGCCTATCCAAAAGATGCTGCGGGCTGCAAGTTGCAGAAAACCCAACTCAAACCACTTTAAAGGCTAACGAAATGCACTGACTCCTGTGAGTGGAAATCCAGAGACTGAGGAGGCTGCTCTGGCTGCTGACCGGCTCTGGTAGGATTTCCTGTGGTTTTTCTGGACTGGACCCTCCTTTATGTAGCTACTCTGCCCTTCAGATGCCGCAGGATGATTGTGAGTCCCAGCTTTACATCTCCTCAAGACAGTAGCCAGAGGAAGAGATGGAGAATTGCTTCTAGGAATCTCTCAGAGAATGAGAAGAAACTTCCCCAGAAGCCCAGAGAAACACATGCATGACCTGTACAGAGGTAGGGATAGACATTTTAATAAAATCAAAGGGTAATAAGAGTGGAAACGAACAGTGGGTAGGTGCAGTAGGCTAGAGCATGGCCCTCAAAAGATATCTACATCAAGTCCCTGTAACCTGTGAATGCCACTATCTTATTTAGAAAAAGGGTCCTTGCGGAGGCGATTAAGTAAAGGATCTTGAAATGAAGAGAGAATCCTGGATTGTTCAGGAAGTCCCTAAATACCATCACCAGTATCCTCATAAGTAAGAGGCACAGGGAGCTTGGACACACAGTGAAGAAGGCAACGTGAAGATGAAAGACAGCAGGATGCAGCCACAACCCAGCAATGCCAGAAGCCACCAGGAGCTGTCAGAGGCAAGGAACAGACTCTCCCCGAGCATCTCTAGACAAAAACACCTTTATTTCAGATTTCCGGCCACCAGAACTGTGAGAGAATAAATTTCTGTTGTTAAGCCTTCGAGATTATGGCAATTTGTTTCAGCGGCCCCAGGAAATAAACACAGTAGGCATCCTACCAATCCATTAGAGTCCATACTTTCCCAAACTCATTACGCAGCTCTCCGCCCTTCCCTCTCTCAACTTGAGCACACGACACCTTCCAATCACTCACCCATCCTTTCTCAGGGGCACATGCTGCAACCACTGTCTCAAGAGTCCTTACTCGAAATTCCCTCTCATTTTATTTAAAAGCTACTTCTTCCATGAGGCCTTTCATGTCCCACCAATTTAAATTAGATCTTTTCTTTCATCCTCTCCCATTGCACCCTGCTCATTTCTTTTTTGCATACCTGTTACGTTAGTTTACAGTTTATGGCTATCTCATTAGCTCCCTAAGTCAGTGACTGTGTCTCATTAGTCAACCACAGTATGTCCAGTATCTCTGACAGAATCCAGCCCATTAGAGGGGTTCGTGTTTCACATTACAGACCTCACACTCAAAAAATACCATGGGAAAAACAAATAAATGAGTTAATGGTTAATTATATGCTCAAAGTAAAATGTTCTGCTTCAAAGTCATCGTTGCCTATAAATAAAGGAGAAGCAATTTAATGTTCTCAGAATTCTTTGATTTTTCCAGGTCTCACATTTGATAGCTATGATTTAAGCTTTTCCAACCCTTATGAGTACTGATAACTAAGTGGGGTGGGTACTTTAAGCAGATTCTGAACTCAGTGGGAAAAATAAACTATAAAAAAATGATAGCTTCAAATTCCTATTTATAAATTTATAAAGAGCAAAATTTAAATATTTCACAAAACTTATTAAAACAGGAAGGAAGATATTTTAATTTTTATGTAGACACAAGCAAAACCACATAGTTTATATACTCAATTAGAAATTAGTGCTACACGACTCAATATACAATCATAAAGTCTCCAACAGACTGTTATATATAGCCAATAAAGAAAAAAAGGAACAAGTGACCCTATATTAAATGCAGAGTAGTAGTTTTTTTTCCATTATTGCTTTCTATAAACATAAACCTTTGTACAGAATAAAATGCAGCAACTTACCCAAGCAAACTATACATATTCTTCTTATAAAATTGAGAGAAATATTGCTAAGGTCTTTGATTTCTAATGAATATTTTTTTATCCCATAAATTGAAGTCAGTTTACTTCTTTTGCATTTAGGACAAAAACGTATGGATATATTTTTTAAATTAATGATGGAAATAAGATATAGTAGAAAAGGGGAAAAATTTGTGGTCACATCTATAGGTTTGAGACACAGGTGTTCCATGACTGGCTAATTAAGTAACTTTACTGAGTCCTTTAACCTACCCATCCTCAATCTTTTCCGCTATAAACTGAAGATAGTAATAACAGCCATGACACAGAGTTGTTGACAGAAGAGATAATAAACTCCATGTGAAACGGCTTCACAAGCTATGAAGTATAATATGAAGATAGACTGCAGTTAATTATCTTAGGAAGAGATAAACTATACCTTGCAAGAAAACTGAACCAAGTTATGCTCTGTCTATTCCTGTTTTCTCTGAATGAGTGCTGCAAGTTAAACACTACTTAGAAAATCCAAGGAATGTCTGATTTATGCAGTGGTCAAATGAGTATTAAGATTTTAGTTTATGACACAACTTGTTTCAGTAAATGCTTATTAAATTAAACTACAACCGCAGGAATATTAGCCTAGAATTTTCTTTTTTAAATACAGCTCTGCAAAAAAAGATGCAAAGGGGCATGGAGGCTTAACTTTAGACACAACTTCTGTTTCCCCAGGAGTGTCCCAAAAAAAGCAGACTGTGAGTAGCCTTAAAAATCTGGCAGGCAGGGCTCCCCTGGTGGCGCAGTGGTTGAGAGTCCGCCTGCCGATGCAGGGGACACGGGTTCGTGCCCTGGTCCGGGAAGATCCCACATGCCGTGGAGCGGTTGGGCCTGTGAGCCATGGCCGCTGAGCCTGCGCGTCCGGAGCCTGTGCTCCGCAACGGGAGAGGCCACAACAGTGAGAGGCCCGCGTACCGCAAAAAAATATAATAAATAAATAAAAAGTTAATAAATAGGTTTTATTTGTTGATACGATTGTGGCATGATTGAGTTTTAGATAAAACTAGGAAACATGGGATTCCCTGGTGGCACAGTGGTTGAGAGTCTGCCTGCCGATGCAGGGGACATGGGTTCGTGCCCTGATCCGGGAAGATCCCACATGCTGTGGAGCGGCTGGGCCCATGAGCCATGGCCGCTGAGCCTGTGTGTCTGGAGCCTGTGCTCCGCAACGGGAGAGGCCACAGCAGTGACAGGCCCACGTACCGCAAAAAAAAACCAACCAAACAAACAAAAAAACCCCGAAAACTAGGAAACACAGATTGGTGAAAAAAAACATCCGATTTCATGAACCGTATCTTCAGATTTACCTAAAAACTGCCTGAAGGCCACATCATTGGTGATCTAAGCAAAAAGGACAGTCTGAGGGGAATCAACAGCTAGCAAATCTGAGAGCAGAAACATAACCTAGACAGGAAGGGATGGGTGCAAAGAGTAAGTGAAACCAAGACACTCAAATACTTAACTTACATTGGATTTTCTTGTTTTAAGATTTTTTTTTAAGTGGACAACTTTTTAAAAAAAATATCTTTCTCGGAATATAAT
The DNA here is from genome assembly GCF_951394435.1 of Stenella coeruleoalba. Lineage (NCBI taxonomy): Eukaryota > Metazoa > Chordata > Mammalia > Artiodactyla > Delphinidae > Stenella > Stenella coeruleoalba. Next base: position 14,566,492 of record NC_137158.1, on the reverse strand, counting down.
TGCTTTACAATGGTGTGTTACTTTCTGCTGTATAACAAAGTGAATCAGATATAGGTATACATTTATCCCCATATCTCCTCCCTCTTATGTCTCCTTCCCAACCTCCCTATCGTACCCCTCTAGGTAGACACAAAGCACCAAGCTGACCTCCCTGTGCTGGGCGAGTGCTTCCACCAGCTGTCTATTTTACGTTTGGTAGTGTATATATGCCCATGCCACTCTCTCATTTTGTGCCAGCTTACCCTTCCCCTCCCCTTGTCCACAACTCCATTCTCTATGTCTGAGTCTTTATTCCTGTCCTGCACCTAGGTTCTTCAGAACCTTTTTTTTCTTTTGATTGCATATATATGTGTTAGCATATGGTATTTGTTTCTCTTTCTGACTTACTTCACTCTATATGACAGTCTCTAGGTAAACCCACCTCACTACAAATAACTCAATTTCTTTTCTTTTTAAGGCAGAGTAATATTCCATTGCATATATGCACTACATCTTCTTTATCCATTCATCTGTCAATGGACACTGAGATTGCTTCCATGTCCTGGCTATCGTAAATAGAGCTGCAATGAACATTGTGGTACATGACTGTTCTTGAATGACAGTTTTCTCAGGGTATATGTCCAGTAGTGGGATTGCTGGGTTGTATGGTAGTTCTAGTTTTACTTTTATAAGGACCTTCTATACTGTTCTCCATAATGGCTGTATCAATTTACATTCCCACCAACAGTGCAGGAGGGTCCCATTTTCTCCACACCCTCTCCAGCATTTATTGTTTTTAGATTTTTTAATGATGGCCATTCTGACGGTGTGAGGTGATACCTCATTGTAGTTTTGATTTGCATTTCTCTAATGATTAGTGATGATTAGCATCCTTTCATGTGTTTGTTGGCAACCTGTATATCTTCTTTGGAGAAACGTCTATTTATGTCTTCGCCAATTAGCGGATTGGGTTGTTTGTTTTTTGATATTGAGCTGCATGAGCTGCTTGTATATTGTGGAGATTAATCCTTTGTCCATTGATTCGTTTGCAAATATTTTCTCCCATTCTGATGGCTGTCTTTTTGTCTTGTTTATGTTTTCCTTTGCTGTGCAAAAGTTTTTAAGCTTCATTAGGTCCCATTTGTTTATTTTTATTTTTATTTCCATTTCTCTAGGAGGTGGGTCAAAAAGGATCTTGCTGTGATTTATGTCACAGAGTGTTCTATGTTTTCCTCTAAGAGTTTTATAGTGTCTGGCCTTACATTTAAGTCTTTAATCCATTATAAGTTTATTTTTGTGTATAGTGTTAGGGAGTGTTCTAATTTCATTCTTTGACATGTAGCTTTCCAGTTTTCCAAGCACCACTTACTGAAGTGCTGTCTTTTCTCCAATGTATATTCTTGCCTCCTTTATCAAAAATAAGGTGACCATATGTGTGTGGGTTTATCTCTGGGCTTTCTATCCTGTTCCATTGACCTGTATTTCTGTTTTAATGCCAGTACCATACTGCCTTGATTACTATAGCTTTGTAGTATACTCTGAAGCCAGGGAGCGTGTTTCCTCCAGCTCAGTTTTTCTTTCTCAAGATTGCGTGGGCTATTCAGGGTCTTTTGTGTTTCCATAAAAATTATGATATTTTTTGTTTTAGTTCTGTAAAAAATGCCATTGGTAGTTTGATAGGGATTGCACTGAACCTGTAGATTGCTTTGGGTACTATAGTCATTTTAACAATGTTGATTCTTCCAATCCAAGAACATGGTTTATCTCTCCATCTGCTGGTATCTTTAATTTCTTTCATCAGTGTTCAATAGTTTTCTGCATACAGATCTTTTGTCTCCTTAGGTGGGTTTATTCCTAGGTATTTTATACTTCTTGTTGAAATGGTAAATGGGATTGTTTCCTTAATTTCTCTTTCAGATTTTTCAGCATTAGCATATAGGAATGCAAGAGATTTCTGTGCATTAATTTTGTATCCTGCTGCTTTACCAAATTCATTGATTAGCTCTAGTAGTTTTCTGGTACCATCTTTAGGATTCTCTATGTATAGTACCATGTCATCTGCAAACAGTGACAGCTTTACTTCTTTTCTGATTTGGATTCTTTTATTTCTTTTTCTTCTCTGATTGCTGTGGATAAAACTTCTAAAACTATTTTGAATAATAGTGGTGAGAGTGGGCAACCATGTCTTGTTCCGATCTTAGTGGAAATGGTTTCATTTTTTCACCATTGAGAACAAGGTTGGCTGTGGGTTTCTCATATATGGAGTTTATTATTTTGAGGTAAGTTTGCTCTATGCCCACCTTCTAGAGGGTTTTTATCAAAAATGGGTGTTGAATTTTTACTAAAGCTTTTTCTGCATCTATTGAGATGATCATATGGTTTTTGCCCTCCAGTTTGTTATTATGGTGTATCACATTGATTGATTTGCATATGTAGAAGATTCCTTGCATTCCTTGGATAAACCCCACTTGATCCTGGTGTATGATCCCTCTGATGTGCTGTTGGATTCTGTTTGCTAGTATTTTGCTGAGGATTTTTACATCCATGTTCACCAGTGATATTAGCCTGTAGTTTTCTTTTTTTGTGACATCTTTGCCTCATTTTGGTATGGGGGTGATGGTGGCCTTGTAGAATGAGTTGGGGAGTGTTCCTACCTCTGCTACATTTTGGAAGAGGTTGAGAAGGAGAGGTGTTAGCTCTTCTCTAAATGTCTGATAGAATTCACCTGTGAAGCCGTCTGGTCCTGGGCTTTTTTTTGTTGGAAGATTTTTAATCATAGTTTCAATTTCAGCACTTGTGATTGATCTGTTTATATTTTCTATTTCCTCCAGGTTCTATCTTGGAAGGTTGTGCTTTTCTGAGAATTGGTCCATTTTTTCCAGGTCGTCATTTTATTGGCATATAGTTACTTGTAGTAATCTCTCACGATCCTTTGTATTTCTACAGTGTCAGTTGTTATCTCTCCTTTTTTCATTTCTAATTCTATTGATTTGAGTCTTCTCCCTTTTTTCCTGATGAATCTGGCAATGGTTTATCAATTTTGGTTATCTTCTCAAAGAAACAGCTTTTAGTTTATTGATCTTTGCTATCGTTTCCTTCATTTCTTTTTCATTTATTTCTGATCTGATCTTCATGATTTCTTTCCTTCTGCTAACTTTGGGGTTTTTTAGTTTGTTTTCTCTAATTGCGCTATGCATGAGGTTAAGTCGTTTATTTGAGATGTTTCTTGTTTCTTGAGGTAGGACTGTATTACTATAAACTTCCCTCTTAGAACTGCTTTTGCTGCTTCCCATAGGTTTTGTGTCATTGTGTTTTCATTGCCATTTATTCTAGGTATTGTTTGATTTCCTCTTTAATTTCTTCAGTGATATCTTGGTTATTTAGTATTGTACTGTTTAGCCTCCATGTGTTTGTATATTTTACAGACTTTTTCCTGTAATTGATATCTAGTCTCATAGCGTTGTGGTCAGAAAAGATACCTGATACAATTTCAAGTTTCTTAAATTTACCAAAGCTTGATTTGTGACCCAAGATATGATCTATCCTGGAGAATGTTCCATGAGCACTTGAGAAGAAAGTATATTTTGTTGTTTTTGGATGGAATGTCCTATAAATACAAATTAAGTATATCTTGTTTAATGTATCATTTAAAGCTTGTGTTTATTTATTTTCATTTTGGATGATCTGCCCATTGGTGAAAGTGGGGTGTTAAAGTCCCCTACTGTTATCGTGTTACTGTCGATTTCCCCTTTTATAGCTGTTAGTATTTGCCTTATGTATTCAGGTGATCCTATGTTGGGTGCATAAATATTTGCAATTGTTATATCTTCTTCTTGGATTGATCCCTTGATCATTAGGTAGTGTCCTTCTTTGTCTCTTGTAGCAGTCTTTATTTTAAAGTCTATTTTGTGTGATATGAGAATTGCTACTCCAGCTTTCTTTTGATTTCCATTGCATGGAATTTCTTTTTCCATCCGCTCACTATCAGTCTGTATCTGTCCCTAGGTGTGAAGTGGGTCTCTTGTAGACAGCATATATACAGGCCCTAATTTTGTATCCATTCAGCCAGTCTCTGTCTTTTGGTTGGAGCATATGATCCATTTATATTTAAGGTAATTATCGATATGTATGTTCCTATTAACATTTTCTTAATTGTTTTGGGTTTGTTATTGTAGCTCTTTTCCTTCTCTTGTGTTTCCTGCCTAGAGAAGTTCCTGTAGCATTTGCTGTAAAGCTGGTTTGGTGGTGATGAATTCTCTTAGCTTTTGCTTGTCTGTGAAGGTTTTAATTTCTCCATTGAATCTGAATGAGATCCTTGCTGGGTAGAGTATTCTTGGTTGCAGGTTTTTCTCCTTCATCACATTAAATATGTCCTGCCACTCCCTTCTGGCTTGCAGAGTTTCTGCTGAAAGATCAGCTCTTAACCTTATGGGGATTCCCCTGTATGTTGTTTGTTGCTTTCCCCTGGCTGCTTTTAACATTTTTTCTTTGTATTTAATTTTTGATATTTGGAGTAATATATGTCTTGGCATGTTTCTGCTTGGATTTATCCTGTATGGGTTTCTTGAGCTTCCTGGACTTTATTGACTATTCCCTTTCCCATATTAGGGAAGTTTTCACCTATAATCTCTTCAAATATTTTCTCAGTCCCTTTCTTTTTCTCTTCTTCTTCTGGGACCCCTATAATATGAATCATGGTGCATTTAATGTTGTCCCAGTGGTCTCTGAGACTATCCTCAATTCTTTTCATTCTTTTTTCTTTATTTTCCTCTGTGGTAGCTATTTCTGCTCTTTTATCTTCCAGGTCACTTATCCGTTCTTCTGCTTCAGTTATTTTGCTATTGATTCCTTCTAGAGAATTTTTAATGTCATTTATTATGTTGTTCATCATTGTTTGTTTGCTCTTGAGTTCTTCAATTTCCTAGTTAAATGTTTCTTGTATTTTCTCCATTCTAGTTTCAAGATTTTGGATCATCTTTACTATCATTACTGTGGATTCTTTTTCAGGTAGACTGCCTATTTCCTCTTCATTTGTTTGGTCTGGTAGGTTTTTACTTTGATCCTTGATCTTCTGTGTATTTCTCTGTCTTCTCATTTTGCTTAACTTACTGCATTTGGGGGTCTCCTTTTTGCCAGCTGCAGTTTCGTATTTCCCATTGTTTTTGGTGTCTTCTTCCAGTGCGTAAGGTTGGTCACTGGGTTGTGTAGGCTTCTTGGTGGAGGGGACTGGTGCCTGTGTTCTGGTGGGTGAGACTGGATCTTGCCTTTCTGGTGGGCTGGGCTGCATCCGGTGGCGTGTTTTGAGGTTTCTGTGAACTTATTATGATTCCAGGCAGCCTCTCAGCGAATGTGTGGGGTTGTTTTCCTGTCTTGCTAGTTGTTTGGCATGCGGTGTCCAGCACTGTAGCTTGCTGGTCGTTGAGTGGAGCTGGGTCTTAGCATTGAGATGGAGATCTCTGGGAGAGCTTTTGCTATTTGATATTATCTGGGGCCAGGAGGTCTCTGGTGGACCAATGTCCTGGACTCAGCTCTCCCACCTAAGAAGCTCAGGCCTGACACCCAGCTGGAGCACAAAGACCCTGTCACCCGCACAGGTCAGAAGAAAATGGAGGACAAAGAAAGAAAGAAAGAAAGAAAAATAAATAAATAAAATAAAATTATTAAAATAAAAACAATATAATATTAAAAATAAAATTTTAAAAGCAATAAATAAAAAAGAATGAAAGAATAGAGCAACAAAACCAATAAAGAAATCCACCAATGATAACAAGCACTAAAAACTATACTAAAAAAAGAAAAAAAAATGGACAGAAAGAACCTTAGGACAAATGGTAAAAGCAAAGCTATACCAGACAAAATCACACAATGAAGCATACACATACACACTCAGAATAAAAAGGAAAAATATATATCTATATATAAAGAAAAAAAGAGATCAACCAAATCAATAAACAAATCTACCAATGATAATAAGCTGTAAATACTAAACTAAGATAAACAAAACCAGAAACAAATTAGATGCAGAAAGCAAACCCCATGTCTACAGTTGCTCCCAAAGTCCACTGCCTCAATTCTGGGATGAATCGTTGTCTATTCAGGTATTCCACAGATGCAGGGTACATCAAGTTGATTGTGGAGCTTTAATCCGCTGCTCCTGAGGCTGCTGGGAGAGATTTCCCTTTCTCTTCTTTGTTCACACAGCTCCCAGGGTTCAGCTTTGGATTTGGCCCCGCCTCTGCGTGTAGGTCGCCTGAGGGCGTCTGTTCCTGCCCAGATTGGACGAAGTTAAAGTAGCAGCTGATTAAGGGGCCCCTGGCTCACTGAGGCCAGGGGAGGGAGGGGTACAGAATGCGGGGTGAGCCTGCGGCAGCAGAGGCTGATGTGATGTTGCAACAGCCTGAGGCGCGCCATGTGTTCTCCCAGTGAAGTTGTCCCTGTATCACAGGACTCTGGCAGTGGCGGGCTGCACAGCCTCCTGGGGTGGGGTGAGGTCTGGATAGTGACCTGTGGTTTCACACAGGATTCCTGGTGGCTGCAGCAGCAGCCTTAGCATTTCATGTTGGTCTCTGGTGTCCGTGCTGATAGCCATGGCTCATGCCTCTCTCTGGAGCTCGTTTAGGCAGTGCTCTGAATCCCCTCTCCTCACGCAGCCTGAAACAATGATCTCTTGCCTCTTAGGCAGCTCCAGACTTTTTCCCAGACTCCCTCCTGGCTCACTGTGGTGCACTAGCCCCTTCAGGCTGTGTTCACACAGCCAACCCCAGTCCTCTCCTTGGGGTCTGACCTCCAAAGCCTGAGCCTCAGCTCCCAGCCCCCACCTGCCCCAGCGGGTGAGCAGACACGCCTCTCAGGCTGGTGAGTACCAGTTGGCACCGATCCTCTGTGCAGGAATCTCTCCACTTTGCCCTCTGCACCCCTGTTGCTGTGTTCTCCTCTGTGGCTCCGAAGCTTCCTCCCCGCCCACCCCCCGTTTCCGCCAGTGAATGAGCTTCCTAGTGTGTGGAAACTTTTCCTCCTTCACAGCTCCCTCCCAGAGATGCAGGTCCCATCCCTATTCTTTTGTCTCTGTTTTTTCTTTTCTTCTTTTGCCCTACCCAGGTACGTGGGGATTTTCTTGCCTTTTGGGAAGTCTGAGGTCTTCTGCCAGTCTTCAGTAGGTGTTCTGTAAGAGTTGTTCCACATGTAGATGTATATCTGATGTATTTGTGGGGAGGAAGGTGATCTCCACATCTTACTCCTCCGCCACCTTGAAGTTTCCCGCTATGTGGACCATTTTTAAAGTTTTTATTGAATTTGTTACAACAGTGCTTCTGTTTTATGTTTCATATTTTTGGCTGCAAGGCATGTGGGATCTTAGCTCCCCAACCGGGGATTGAACCTGCACCCCTGCATTGGAAGGCAATGTCTTAACCACTAGACCACCAGCGAAGTCCCTAAAATTGATTTTCTATAATTAAAATAGGAAGAAAAATCCATGATACCTGCTAATAAGCTCATCGGTCAGCGGGAAGCTGTGGCCATTGGAAGGGTAAGTTTGTGACACCACAAAATGAGGCCCTGCTGCCTAGTACATGGAGGCGCTTCAGGAATGTCATTACAGTGTCAGTAAGACAGAGCTGCTCCTTGGGAAGGTTTTATACACAGAAAAATTTGACCAAAAGACAGAAGATGGTATTTAAGTATATAGGAGTATAACTTGTCATTTACTTTCATTCTCTTATTTTCAATTCACAAAATACTTCATTTTGCTCCTGGAATGAGCTCAGCATTATATCAGGAACAGTAGAGAAAATAGGATATGGCCCTTCCTCAGGAGAGCATATGATACCTGATATTATGCTAATAAGCACTTCATTTGCATCTACACATTGAAAATTCCCAACAGCCCTATGAGGTAATCACATTTACCGTCCCCATTTTATAGATGTGGAACTCTGATATCAGTTATCTAAGGCCAGCGCTAGTAAATAAAATTTGGGCGTGCTAACCTAAGCTGTTAATCTCTGTGATAAAAACATTTGACAGGTTTAATAAAACATTAAAAAAATTCAAGCCATACTAGATAAGCTGAAATAATACAGCATATGGCAAACTGAAAAGTGAATTATGTAGACAATAATCACTACAGAAGTTCAGAAGAGGAGCCCATTTCAGGATCAAATTGATAAGACAGAATTTATGAGTGAAGTAAGATTTGAGTCATGTTTTGACGTATTTATTTGGGTGGGGTGTGCAAGTCAATCTCAATGGTTTTCCCAGATGTTGTTTACTTTGGGGATCACAGCATCGTTTCGGAATCACATGAAAAGGATGAGCGCCCTCCTAGGAAAAAGAGCACATGCTCCAACACACAAAATTGTGCACATGATTTTAAATTGTACACCTTATACCTCAGGGCTGCAGAAGACACTTGAGTTATTTAACAAAACAACAGAAGAACTTTCACTACTTGGACCTTCTCATCTCGTTAGGCGCATGTCTTCCAAAGCTCCATTCCTTCCCAACCGAACCCCCCAGACTGCAGCAGTTCCAGGGCTCTCCAAGCTTCCCCCTGCCTCAGTGTCTCTTGTCAAGCAGCTGGTATACCTCCCCCAAGTTATCTTTCAGGGGGCCCTTCTAAATCTTGCCCATCTTTCCAGGTTAGTTCAAGGCACTGGAAAGCCTCAAGTATAAAAAACAGTGATCAACTGAGATGGGGAAATCAAGACCAGAAGAAAATAGAGGCAAAGCAGGGAACAAGGAAAATATAAAAGTTTTACACATTACTGTACATAAAACAAGAACTGGGAGCTATGAAAAGGAACAATCAAGAGAACAGGAACTCATACAAACGAAAAATATTTCAGCAGAAATAAAAATTCAATAGAATGGCTAAAAGAAAAAGTTGAAGAAATCTCCCAGGAAAAAGAAAAAGGAAAAGAATAAACAGTACAAGAAAAAAAGATAAGAAATCTAGAGGATCAGACCAAGAACTGTTCTAGACAAAGGATACAGAGAAAAGGCAGAAATATATGAGAAAAACTATTCAAAAATTTTTCAGAACTGAAAGATGGAATCCCAAATTCAAAGACCCACCAAGAACTCAAGAGAAAGACCCACACTGAGGTACACCATGTGTAATTACAAAACAACGGAAACAGGAGAGATCCTAAGTGCTTCTGCGGGTGTGTGAGGTTGAGGGATAGATCACGTTGAAGGAATTACAATCAGAATTACACTGGAAATCTCATTAGAAACACTGGAATCCAGAAGTTAGTAGAAAAATGTTATAAATTCTACGGAAAAAATGATTTCCAACCAGAAATCTATCCTAATCCACCAATAAAGTTTAAAGTTGGAATAAAATATTTTAAGCAAACAAATATTTTTCAAGTTTACATCCCAGGAATCCATTCTAAGTGAGCTTGTAAACAATGCACATCACCTAAATGAAGTTATAAACTAAGGAAAGGAATAGATGAGATCTAGGGACTCAGAGACACAGCACAAAAAAGCAGCAAAGGGAATTCCCAGGGTGGTGATTAAAAGAAGTCCATGGAATAAAGCTGATCAGAGACACAGGAAGCTCAGCCCAGATGAGAACAGGAAGATGAAGGGCTCCAGAAGGTGTATCTTAAAGTAAAAGATGGAACTGATAAGTGACTTAATTTGTTTGGCCGTACTGAGAGGATGTTTACAACCCTGTCAAAGTATATGAAAGAAGCTTCAATTATAGGTATGCAGAAAACTAAGCAAGTGGAAAAAAAAATCCTAAGGAAAAAAAAAAGCTGTAAAAAAAGGAAATGAAACCATTGTATATTAGATGTGTTGGTGTTAAAAATTACATCTTTATAATAATATAAATATGCAGTAACATATTTATAATAATACAAATACATCATGGCATATTTATAATAATACAAATACGTCATGGCATGTTTATAATACAAATATGTCATGACATATTTATAATAATATGAATATGTAATATTTACTTAACCAAAACTATGACAAAACTATGATTGAGGAGAATAGCCACATAAGACATAAATTTTTGTCTTCTATGATAAAACGTGAACAGATAAAAATGAAAATAACCTGAGAAATAGGAGCATAAGCCTTTTGTTTAAAAGCACAGGTGTAAGTGGGGGCAGAAGAGGAGTATAGACCTGGCTATGGTGGTCTCGGGTGGGACAGAGGGCTAGCTCTTTGTCATTATAATATGGAATAGTACGTATTTTAAAAATACATTCACAGGTTTCCACTTCTGGAAAGTGGACTTGTGTATCTCTCATCCTCTCACTAAGTACTAAAAACGCTAGGCATTATATTTAAAACACACCCAAGAAGACTGACAGGTGGACAGGCTATGAACCTTAGGACCAAAGGAAGGACTAGGTGGTGAGTTCTCCAGTTTTCTTTTTCTGTAATTACTTAGGTTTTTGTTTTGTTTTGTTTTTTTAAATTGAAGTATAGTTCATTTGCAATGTTGTGTAATTACTTAGGTTTTTGTTTTGTTTTTTTAAATTGAAGTATAGTTCATTTGCAATGTTTCTGTACACTTGAAAACACTTGTGTTTTCAAGTGTACAGAAAAGTGATTCAGTTATACATATATATACATGTACATATACATAGATATATCTTCTTTCTCAGATTCTTTTCCCTTGTAGGTTATTACAAAATACTGAGTATAGCTCCCTGTGCTGTACAGTAGTTCCTTGTCGGTTATTTTACATATAGTAATGTGTATATATCAATCCCAAACTCCTAATTTATCCCTCCCCACCTTTCCTCTTTGGTAACCATAAGCTTGCTTTCCATGTCTGTGGGTCTATTTCTGTTTTGTTAATAAGTTCATTTGCACCATTTTTTTTAGATTCCACATATAAGTGATATTATATTTGTCTTTCTCTGTCTGACTTACTTCACTTAGTATGACAATCTCTAGGTTCATCCATGTTGCTGCAAATGGCATTATTTCATTCTTTTTTATGGCTGAGTAATATTCCATTGTGTATATATACCATGTCTTCTTTATCCATGCATCTGCCAATGGTTATTTAGGTTGTTTTCATGTCTTGGCTATTGTAAACAGTGCTGCTGTGAATATTGGGGTGCACGTATCTTTTCAAGTTATGGTTTTCTCCAGATATATGCCCAGGAGTGGGATTGAGAGAGTGTGGAGAAAAGCGGGAATATAAATTGGTGCAGCCACTATGGAAAACAGTATGGAGGTTCCTCAAAAAACAAAAAATAAACCTGATTTCCTTTTTGTCTCGTTTATCCCACATTTGGAAATAAAAAAGCCAACAACCCAGAAATGCCAATGGGTACAGACAAAAACAACAACAACAACAGAAGTCTGCTCCCCTAGCCAAAGGACAGAAAAGGGGCATCCTAGCAAGATGGAGAGCTTTAAAAGATAACCTCCCTAAAGCTGCCAAACAACACAGGAAAAGACTGTGGCCCAGCCCCCTATGGGAGCAAAGGCCATGGGAGGAGCCTAGACCCCACCTGCACCAGCTACAGTGAGACCCCCAAACCCACCCCACCAAGCACCGCACGGAGCCCTGAGGACAGAGTGAGGACAGCCTGGCACTGGCCCAGAGACTGGATTCTGATGGAGGATAAATCCAAGTCAGGAGCCCCTGCACAGTGAGACGTGTGCTGCGGTGAATTCATGGGAAGGGTATTTAATCAGCCAAAGGAGAAAGGGAGACGGAGGCAGGGGACGAGGGAAGCTTCTCCAGGAAGCTGAGCCTCAAGCTCCGTCTGGAAAGCCGGGTGGAACTGGCTGGACAGCAGAAGGGCCTGGAAGGTCCTGCAGCACAGAGGGCAGGGACAGAATAGCAAGTCCTCGGACAACCACAAACACGTCTGCCTGACGGGGTGAAGAAGGTTTAGGATTGAATGGAGAGAGCTAAGGCCAAAGAGGCTGGATGAGGCCGTAGGAAAGGGCCTCACGGGCTGCGATGAGGAATGTGCCTCCTCGCGGATCCAGCGGGGCCACCGCCGGACTCCCAGCCGTGAGGTGGGGGATCAGACGGGGCCAGACGAGTCAGGACTCTGGCAGGAAGGGATGAGCATCAGGGAGCCGGCAGCAGGTGGGAAGAGGATTCTGTAGGCGATACCTGCAGACATCTGGGTCAGTCTTCCGGATTTGAGGATTGTGAGGAGAGAGAAGGGAGCGAGCAAGCACAGCCACATGCCGTCCTCATTCGAGGGGCTAGTGTGCACAGCACCGCTAACTAGTTTTCTGAGCCTCATCTTTCCTGTCTATCAAGTGGAAATAAGAATGGCAACCACACGTATCTCACAGAGTTACTGTATGAAAATGGGGAACACAGCTTATTACATCCCGTTGCTGCTGTCTCAAACTACCGCAAACTTAGTGGCTCAAAAGAACATACATTTATTCCGTTACAGTTCTGGGGGTCAGGAGTCTGAAGGGGTCTCACTGGGCCAAAGGGAAGGGGCTGGCAGGCCTGCGATCCTTGTGGAGCCCATTTCCCTGCCTTCTCCAGCCTGCACTTCTTGGCTCTCGGCCCCCTCCTCCATCTCTACAGCAAGCAGCATAGCATCTTCAAAATTCTCTCTGATTTGCACACTGACTCTCCTGCCACCCTCTTTCACTTACAAGCACCCTTGTGGGTACTGGGCCCAGGTGGGTAATCCAGGAAAACCTCATCCCAAGGTCAGCTGATAAGCAACCTGCAATCCCACCCACCTGCTGTCATGGAAGGTAACATATTCACAAGCTCCAGGGATTAGGATGTGATTATTCTGCTTACCATACATACAGAAGATTCTAATTTAATGTCTATTTGATAATCAGGATTTTTTTTCAATTTCACAACTAATATGTCTGGGAGTTGTTTTATGGTTTAAAAAAATAAGAAATCTGAAGAATATGTGTTCTAAGTAACTCACTATTATGTCTCTAAGATTTAGCAATGTATGCTAAATATCTAAAAAGCTCAATGATAACTATAGGTTTTGATATTTAACTTAATATAATCATTCCCATCTCTTTAAAACAAATGAAAATTTAAGACGAAGATACCACTGCAAAATCTAAATAGAACTATAAGCATTCTAGTATTAAACTTCCATGATAGTAGAAACAGGTGGCCATACAATGCTAGGATTAGCTCATGCTGTTTCTAATCACAGAAATAAACACATTTGGAAGTCTGGAAGTATAGGAAAGGTCAGTTTGTCAGTCAAACAAAGGGCATTAAATAACTCAAAGGGAAACCTTCCTGACCCCAAGCAAGTACCCAGAGGAATGAGGAAGGTGCCATACTGGAGCCTGTAAGTAGAAGACAGTTCAACCCAAGTCAAGTCACCATTGCATCCCAGGACCCCTAGAACAGGCCCATTGCAGACCCCTGGAAGCCATCTGGTTTCAAGATACATATCTTCCATGCCTGTCAAATGTCACACTACAGACTATACCTTCAAGTCCTACGCCTAATGGTTATCCTAAAAATATAATACAGACATGGAACTAAGATAACAATTCCTAAAAAATTTGTTATTAAATAAACATAATATAAAGTTTCTTAAAAAAAAGCACAAAAATAAATAGGATTTATCCAAATCTAAAAAAATCAGAAATCATATACTTTCCCCTAAACTTATTAATAATTTCAACCAAGCTAATATCAGAGAATTACTCAAAATAATTTCTAAGATATCTCATTTCAATCTCCTATTTCTTGAACATATGTATATATATATATACACACATATATATATATGTATATGCAGCTCTAATATAACTGATATTCATCATGATGACCTCAAGATTTTGAAAGATACCAAGTTCTTATTGGTATCATTAAAGAAAGACTAAGTTATGGTCAGAATAATTTTACTACTGAATGTGTTGAGAACATGTTGTTGACTATTTAGATTTTATTTAAAACCTGCCTGTACATGAATTATAGATACATGAAATCCCTCAGTCAGAATATTAAAGTATTCATACCACACCTTTTCCTATCACATTGCACAAACACAGTTTCACTTTAATGAAATCAATAGCAGGGCTCACATTTTTAACCAGTATAATTTAATTAAACACTTCCAATCTATGGAAACAAGGTTTTTTAAAAGAAGTACTTTTTCCCCCTAAACTAGGATATTTTGTTTTAATAAATCAAGAATAGTATCAATAAAAAATATAATAGTAGGAGCTATCCTATATTTCATGTCAGGATATATTCTTTTTTGAGATTTTGTTTATTACTCAAGGAAAGCTAAAAAAACACAGAAAAGCATTTATAAAGAGTAAATGTTAGTCAATTTTTCTACTAAAGAAGTTTTGTGAACATATCTGGAACAAGATGACAATGGTAATAATAATAATGATGGTAGTAATAATGACAAAAGTTTGAATGATTTAGTCTAAGATGCTTTTGCTGGGGAGAAGAAAAATCCCCAGAGATAAAGTCATTAAAACTTATTTATGAACCATCATCCTAACTGTGAATGCAGTGAGCAATTTTATGATCCTACCTTCTCTAAATGGCAACAATGACCTCTCCAAGAAAAGTAGAGGTAATTGCAAGCAGAGGACGGCTTAACCTTCCCAGACAGACACAGGACCAAGATAACAATTAGATACTGGCTAAACAACAAAGCCTCTCATTCACTCATTCTTCCACTGCTGACCAACTATGCAACAATGGCTTGTACCATGATACATGGTATGAAAATACACTTCAGACCCACCCGTACCATCACAAGTTTCTTCTATACATACAGTTCCCAACTCTACTCTTGTGTTGGCCAATCCTTCAGTGAGAGAAAGACTAGACTGAAAAAACATTTGCATCATCTGGTAACTGATAAGGAATATGAATGCTAGTATCTGGAAGGCTCCAAGTCACACAAAACCTGTTCAAAGTAGTTTTAAAAGAAGAGAGCAAACATATGCAAAAAAACAGATTTAGGAATATTAAGTATTCGAGGTATTTATTGATGGCTAAGAAGCTGATTATATATTGCAGATAGATACCATGGAAAATCTGGTATTTAATTCCTGATTGACCATATGAGGTAGAAAAAAATTTCAGTTTCCTAGACAGAAAATTCAGTATCTTTCAAAATACCAAAAGCTTAATTGTAAAGTTTTCTATAATACTGATCCAATCATACCTTAATAGAGAAGGAAAGAACAGATGGACGTGCAACAAATCAGCTTATTAGTTCAATTTTGTCTGAGTTTTGAAAATTCAGGTAAAGCCGATATTGTACAAAAACTCTGAGCATTAGATGACACTGGGAACAAACATGAGACAGAGAGGTATCAGAAAAAACAAGGTCCAACAACCTTGTGAACCTTTACCCAATGAAATGTAGTATATAAGTTAAATGGACCTTTTGGTCTCCTCTGATTTTTTAGTAGTCAATTAAAAAAGATTAAAGTATGAAGGCATTTACAACCATCCCAAAGGATAAGATAGTGAAGAAGATAGAAAGTAATACCAAAAAGAAACTCTCCATTATGTCTCAAGAGCCAAACAACAAAACAACTTCAGGTTACCTCAATGTCACCTATAAGAAAAGAATCCCTGAGTCAAACTTTTCTAAGCCATGTTAAGTAAATAAGAAAAACAAAAACCAAAACAATGCCATATAGTATCTGTTCCTCAGCCAATGTATTCTATTAACCCACATCTGCAGTGGGTCCATGGGGTATTATGCCACTTACAAGGGAAATTCTAACAGAAGAGAAAAACAGTCTTTGACCTTCAGGCATCTGCTAGTCAATGCCAGAGAAAGAACAAACTCAATACAGTACAGGTAATCTATCCTGAGGAATTTAACGGTCATAGACGTTACAGATTGGAAAACCATAAGTATAAGTGGTGTTCTGAAAAGCATTGAGACTTTTTGAGCAATAGGAAGTAAATGTAGGCAGGGGAAAACAAAAGAGAAGCATCCAGGGCTTCCTTGGTGGTGCAGTGGTTGAGAATCCGCCTGCCAATGCAGGGGACACGGATTCGATCCCTGCTCCGGGAAGATCCCACATGCTGCGGAGAAACTAAGCCCATATGCCACAACTACTGAGCCTGCGCTCTAGAGCCCGTGAGCCACAACTACTGAGCCCGTTTGCCACAACTACCGAAGCCCGCATGCCTAGAGGCCCTGCTCCACAACGAGAGAAGCCATGGCAATGAGAAGCCCACACACTGCAACGAAGAATAGCCCCCGCTCGCCGCAACTAGAGAAAGCCTGTGTGCAGCAACAAAGACCCAACACAGCCAAAAATAAATAAATAAATAATTTTTAAAAAAAAAAAGAGAAGTATCCAAAGATACCAATTAAAAAAACAGGGAAGGTAACTCAAAGTGGAGAAGCATAAACTTTAAAGCATAGGCATCTATGGAGAGAACAAAGCTGTGGCATCAGAGGCCATAGCTGGGTCGTGAGGACCCAAGCAGATGTTGCTGGGTCAGAACTCCAGATGGCTGCAAAACAAGGTCCAGATGGAGACTGAGCCATGAGGCCAAGGGACCACAACAGGCACTGCCCAGTGGGCGTGCTCACCCAAACTACTGACATGATATTTCGTACAAAGAAAAGATGTATTACTTACCCGATTGATATGGCTGTTGCTTAAAATAACCTGGAGCAGGGTCTTCTCAAATTCTTCCAACTTCTTGGAACACTTTTTAAGAATATGATTAGATAAGTTACAATCACCGATCAGTCTAGCTAAAGTATCCACAGCTTCGATCCAGAAGCTTGAACAAGGAAGTTTGGGTTCTCGGTAAAAAGTGATCAAGCCATCCAGCAACTGAAAAACAGAATCGGATACTGTGGAAGAGGCGTTTTCAAAGTGGCTTAAGTCTGTTTTCAGACTTTCTGACTCAGTCAAGGTCTTCAGTCCAAGCAGACGTTGCAAGAACTGCATGTGAGAAGACAGAGGCTTTTCCAGAGGAGCACAAGGTCTGTTCACAATGGACAGTGGTGGGAAGGGGGTGGAGATGCAGCTCTCCCCAGAATGCTCGGTCATCTCTGAAGGTTCAGTTCTCTGATCATTTGATAAAACGCACCCAGAATCTTCCAGCAGAGTCGAAGTGTTTTCAGAACTTCTAGGTTCCTGAGCCTGCAACTGGGAAGATGGACCTCCTGAAATAGAAAGGAACAGAAGTGTTATCTTTCTGTATCTTTTTTTTTTTTTTTTTTTTTTTTGCTGCACCGCACAGCTTGTGGGATCTTAGTTCCCTGACCAGGGATCGAACCTGCATCCCCTGCTTTGGAAGCACAGTCTTAACCATTGGGCCACCAGGGAAGTCCCTAACATTTCTTCATATAAAAACTAAACATTGAGTTTTCTAACTTAAAATACTAAATGAAGCATGAACTATGTATTAAACATTTGAAAAGCAGTAGTATAAAACTTGATAGAGGAGAAACTGTGAATGAAATTGCTTAGACTGACTGCAGACAAGGTCTTTATCTGGTAGAAAGCACAGATGATTCACCCATGTTTTGTCAAGTCACTATCTCCCAGTCAAGGCCATGCTTGAAAGGTACAGAGGAGAGACCACGAAACCTGAAGGAGGTCACTGTCTGGTATAGATTCCAACAGGTATCTGCAAAACAACAGGTGTATGTAAGATAGAGATATGCTCAGGGCACTATGAAAATAGGAGGAACACTGAACAGCCCACCCCAGTTAGACCAGTGCCTCCTGGAAGAAGTGATGGTAGAACTAATTTATAACACATAAGCAAGAATTCCAAGTTAAAAAGTTGGGGGAATGGAAGAAGAGAAGAGAGTTCCATCTACCAAAGGGTATGCACAAAAGCACAACTTAAGAAGGAAAAGAAAAGCACTGTATATATAAGGACCCACCAGTAGTTTCATGTTCCTTTTACAGAAAATATAAGGCAAGATATTAAGTTGGAGAAATATGTAGAGGCCGGTCACAAAAGATCTTAAAAGAGATATTAAGGACCTCAGAATTTATATGTAGAGTGTAGAGTGAGTGTAAGTTGGAAAAATTATCTATATACCCACACATATACCTTATAAAAATAAATATATAAACAATGTATATATGTATGTGTACTTACTTATAATTATTAAGTATATCTGTCTATATCTATGTATATATATGTGTGTGTGTGTGTGTATGTTATAGATCCTTGAAACTATATATATAACCATCAGAATTTTCCGACATCAGCTAAGACATACTGCAGTTCAGGCTTAACTTAGTAACTTTAGGTCATTCTGTGACAGAGATGCCATCGTAAACACAAAAACGCTGTTGTTTGTAAAATGATTATCAGTAAGACGTACACACAAAATTTTCACTGAATGTTCTACAGCACATGCATACATCTATGCAACTACATCTGAGAAATACTGATGTCAGCAATGGAAGCAGGAATAGAACAATAAACAGTATAACATAGGAAAGTGAAATGGTCGCATTTTCATTTCACTGATCACTCTATGGGCTTTGTGAAGGGCACACTGGAGAAGGACCCAATGAGACACTGAAAGATCAGTTCAGAGTCACTCCTATCAGTCCTGATATCAAGCGATGAGAGAAATGAAACAAGCAGTTACAGTGGAAGACTGGAAAGGAAACACAAAGGGAAGCCAGCTGACTGACTGACAGGCATTAGAGTAGAGTAGGAATAAATGCATCCCATGATTCTGAATTAGGTGACTGGGTGGACGACGGTGCTACCAACTGATCAGTAAAAATACAAACAGAAAAATGGCTTAGGAGAAACAAAGAGAAGCTAGTCTTGGCCATGTAAACTTGGAAGCAACCAGAGGAAATATAGGTGAAGATATTCACCTGGAAACTGGCCACATGAGCCAAAGGATGGGGAAAAGGTCTAGACTGAAGCTACATTTTAGGAGCCATCAGTGTGCAGGTGGGATGTGGAAGGATGAAAATGGTAATGATCACTCGGGGACGGGATGCGCAGTGGCCAGAGCAGAGGCTCCAAGAGGAACCCTGAGAAGCATCAATCTGAGGGCTGAGTAGAGAAAAGACAATCACCAGGGAGACAGAGAAGAAACAATTAAAGAGGTACAAGCAGAATAAAAACAACAGTGTCATGAAAGGCTAGGGAATAGTTTCAAGGAGAATTACATGCAGGAGGGAAGTCCAATAAAATGCAGAGCTAAAAAAACACGTCGGAATTACCAGCTAGAAAATCACCAGCGATCAAGTCCAAAGCAGCTTCGGTCAGTCGGGGCGGTGGGCAGAAGCCACAGTGAGCGGACTGAAGCGTGACGGGGAAAGTCACAAAGACAGTGAAGAGTGGCGAAGGCTTCTGAGGACCTGGGTCGGGACAGCTTAACACAGAGAGTAACTGCAGCAAACATGGCCAGACACACTGTGAGAAACATGAGCAACTACAGATTATGAAGAAAAAAGCTGGAGAAGCAAAAGCTGGAGGCAGGAGAGAAAATAGGTGGGGCGGGACTCGGGAGCAGGCGGAAGGAGACTGAGTCAAGGAGCAGTGGATGGCTTGCACTTACTGATGAGGAAGGAGTTTCCCCACACACACACCCCCCCAGGCTGAAGGAAATAGGATGAGAATGTACAGGGATGTAAAAATACCCCTGGCACATAGGAAGTGAAAGGAGATCTCATCCAAGTCTTTTAAATTTTCTTTTATTTTGGAGATGGGGGACACTGGTTGAACAGGACATAAGAACAATGGCAAAAGCAGCATAAACTGGAAATCTACCTCTCCCTGCCCCAGCATAAACTGGAAATCTACCTAATTTACTGCTCTTTTTTCCTTCAGTAAAATGAGAAGCTGATGAGGCAGAAGCAGAGGATTAAGCTTTAATTTAGCACGCATTCATTTAACAAGTGTCTACTATGACCACTACAAATGTGCAAGTGTGTGCTTGGGATTGATCACTACAGTATCTGTACTCCAAGTTAGGGAGGTGATGCAGCCAATCCCCAAATGTGGTGGTGCCCAGAGCAGTGAACTGTCAGCGACATGTTTAACGACACGTGGCTGTTTCTATATTAAAACAGGCAGACAACATGTTCATTTGAAGCCAACAGACATTTCCTGTTTCGTAGGAGCAAAGGAAAAACATTAGAAATCACTTCTCAAGACATCCATCTCACACTTCACACAAGTAAAACAGGGGGTACTATGGTAATTATTCAGGTAGATTACATATTTCTTTCACAAAATTCAAAAAGGTTCTCCACTAAGAAAGTGAACATAAGCTTAAATATTTTATTAACCTACTCAATTTTCCAGCAAAGTAAGCTGAACTTCACAGGTGATGATTTCAGGGAAGACTCATAAAATGAATTCTCCCAACAACTAAGTTGGGAAGCAAAAGCTGCTTTCTTGTTTCTGCTTCTCACGCACTCCTCACTGGCGTGCCTTTGGGCAAGTAATGATCATGCCACCTCATCTCCAGGTGCTCACAGGTGCAAATTTGAAGGGAGTAGTTCTAGACGCATGGGCTCTGGTGATAGGAATACACAAAACCGAGTACCATTCTTCCTCTCTGGTTTGTTTCTGTGTCCTCAGAGAAGAGTGATAAGGCCCTATGCTGAGGATGACAATTACTAAAGTCATGCTACCAAATCGAAGAAAAGAATCTATATCCACATTTCACTTTACAAAGTAGCTCCAGGGAATAATTCAATTGTTCAGAGGAACCCTGGAAAGTGTGCTGTTATCCCTAATTTACCAATAAGGACATAAAACACAGGCTCAACTTGATGAAGAGGCCTGAGAAAAGCCACACAGTGAGCAAGGAAAACCAAGCCTTCTGTTTCAAGGCCTTCCAACCACGGCAAAGAGGCCTGTATGTTTCCATACCAGCTTCTGTACATGTCCACTATGGCATTCATCAATTTCTTTTTTTTTTTAATAAATTTATTTACTTATTTTTGGCTGCATTGGGTCTTCCTTCATTGCTGCACACGGGCTTTCTCTAGTTGTGGTGAGCAGGGACTACTCTTCGTTGCGGTGCGCGGGCTTCTCATTGCGGTGGCTTCTCTTGTTGTGGAGCACGGGCTCTGGGCACGCGGGCTTCAGTAGTTGTGGCGCGCGGGCTCAGTAGTTGTGGCTCACAGGCTCTAGAGCGCAGGCTCAGTAGTTGTGGCGCATAGGCTTAGTTGCTCCATGGCATGTGGGATCTTCCTGGACCACGGCTCGAACCCATGTCTCCTGCACTGGCAGGCGGATTCTTAACCACTGTGCCACCAGGGAAGCCCCCATCAATTTCTATATGTTATCCACTTCTTGCTGGGCTCCTGAATGGCAGAAGTCCTGTCTCTTGTCATCTTTGTGGTCCCCTCACTGAGTAATGTTATCATCTGTAAAAGACACCTTATCAGGGGAAATGCTTAGGGCGACAACCTGCTGCTGGCTGAGACAGACCTCCTCTCATCCCTCAATATTCACGGTGCACCGCGATTTTACACCAAACTGCGATAATTACATACACAGATAAGAGAAATCAAACAGAACAGATAGACAGAAAGAATATGGTTATTCCAATAATAACTGATAATGTCTCAGAGTACTTGCTAACAAAAAGCCAATAATTTACTTTTTATAGGATCTACTACTTCTGGTAACCAATAACCAATTAACTTCCTCTTCTATTTGTCCTCAGTGATGAAACTGTGTAGAAATGCAAACAGCATTAGCACTGGAAACCAACACTTTCAGGGTGAAAACCCCTCACTGCCTACTAAATAAAGTAAATAATAGTGGGCAAATGTTCCTATTGTATATATTCTTATAAAATGGAAAAGACAAACAGGGGGAAAAAGCTTTCCTAGAGAGGATTAAACATTTTCAGTGATACTGAATATATTAACAGGTTATAATCTTGCAATAGTCATAAATGAAATATTTATTCATAAAACAAGATTTTTAAATATCCACCCTTATTTGGGTAACACAGAGCATGGAAACAGAAAAGGATCCCTGTCTCTTTAAATGAATCTTACATAACCACAATCAGATTTCACTCATTTGCTTGGATGACTTTTCTCAACATAAATCGCAAAGCATGGCTAACAAAGGAGAGGAGAGAAAATGAAGCCATGCTCCTGCAACTTTTTGTAATACCTGTTGTTCCAGGAGGGATTAAGGTAAAGCAGAAGTCAAATGATGCTTCTTTCTTAACTTGTCATTGGGCTGAAGGGACTGAGGACTGTAATTTCCCTCCAAGTTACTGGATATGATCTAATTAACACGTGTGATATTAGATTTAAAAGAGATAATAAACTACACACACACACAAACTGATCAAGCACAGTCCAGTACATATGAAATGCAAATATTATCTATTATTGTTAAATGATTATAGATGTCAAGAATCTAAATTATGCTGAAGTGTGAAACCATATACAAAAGTCCATGAAATAAGATAGCAATTAAAACTACAGATTCTGCCTCAAATATTCTATAGTCTCTCCCATACACTGGATCCCACAGACCTTCTATTCCACTTTACTGGACCCTTAACTCTCCCATTTTCTTGCAGTTGTTAACTTCCACTTTAACCCACTTACCATTTCAGAGTGGATCGCAAGCATACTTAACAAAACAGAGCCAGTGCCCTCTTGCCACACATGCTGCCCTAGAAATGCTCACCCTTAAGCAATAATTATATATTCTGCTGCCCCCACAAAACATTCACACCCACATCAACTTTCATGCCTTTTCTCATCCATTTCCATAGTTCCTACTTCATTTATAAAAGAACCAGCTGTTTAAAATGCATCTTTATACCTTGCAAACCCCATGAACTCTATGTTTATAAAACTGAACAAGTCATCTTCACACTCTGCACACACACACAACACAACTTATGTTTCTCCTATGTGCTATCTATGTCAGCTGACAGCAGGACTATGCCTCCAGTAACCAGGCCTGGGGAGAGGGACCAGCCTCACCCCGCTCTTTTTCCTATCCTACACACACACTGCAATGCCACATTATGTTGGTTCTACCTTCTGCACGTGTGTAAGTCAGGACCCTCCAGAGAAACAGAACCAATAGGGTAGAAAGAGAGACAAAGAAGTAAATTTATTATGAGGAATTGGCTCATATGATTATGGAAACTGAGAAATTCCTAGATCTGCATTCAGCAAGCTGGAGCCCCAGGAGAGCTGAGGTGTGAGTTCCCGTCTGAAATTCAGCAGGTTCCAGACCCAAGAAGAGCCAAGGTTTCAGTTCACATTGAGTCCAAAGGCAGGAAAATACAGACATCCCAGCTCAGAAGCAGTCAGGCAGGAGGACTTCTCTCTCAATTTTCTTCAATTTACCGAGGCTTGATATGTGACCCAAGATGTGCTCTATGCTGGAGAATGTTCCATGTGCACTTGAGAGGAAAGTGTAACCTGCTGTTTCTGGATGGAATGTCCTATAAATATCAATTAAATCTATCTGGTCTATCGTGCCATGTAAAGCTTGTGTTCCCTTATTAATTTTCTGTCTGGATGATCTGTCCATTGCTGTAAGTGTGGTGTTAAAGTCCCCTACTATTATTGTATTACTGGCCATTTCCTCTTTTATAGCTGTTAGCAGTTGCCTTATGTATGGAAGTGCTCCTATACTGGGTGCATATATATTTATAATTGTTATATCTTCTTTTTGGATTGATCCCTTGATCATTATGTAGTGTCTTTCCTTGTCTCTTATAACATCCTTTATTTTAAAGTCTACTTTATCTGATACGAGTATTGCTACTCCAGCTTTCTTTTGATTTGAATTTGCATGGAATATCTTTTTCCATCCCCTCACATTCAGTCTGTATGTATCCCTACGTCTGAAGTGGGTCTCTTGTAGACAGCACACATACAGGTCTTGTTTTTGTATCCATTTAGTGAGCCTATGTCTTTTGGTTGGAGCACATAATCCACTCACATTTAAGCTAATTATCGATATGTATGCTCCTATTACCATTTTCTTAAATGTTTGGGGTTTGTTTCAGGTCCTTTTCTTCCCTTTTGTTTCCCACTTAGAGAAGTTCCCTTAGCATTTGTTGTAGAGATAGTTTGGTGGTGCTGAATTCTCTTAGCTTTTGCTTGTCTGTAAAGCTTTTGATTTCTGTCGAATCTGAATGAGATCCTTTCTGGGTAGAGTAATCTTGGTTGTAGGTTATTCCCTTTCATCACTTTAAATATATCGTGCCACTCCTGGCTTGTAGAGTTTCTGCTGAGAAATCAGCTGTTATCGTTATGGGAGTTCCACTGTATATCATTTGTCATTTTTCCTTTGTTGCTTTT
Organism: Stenella coeruleoalba; assembly: GCF_951394435.1. Taxonomy (NCBI): domain Eukaryota; kingdom Metazoa; phylum Chordata; class Mammalia; order Artiodactyla; family Delphinidae; genus Stenella; species Stenella coeruleoalba. The sequence continues at coordinate 14,542,255 of NC_137158.1, read as the reverse complement.
AATAATTTTTCTTTAATTTTTGTCAATTTGATTACTATGTGTCTTGGCGTGTTTGTCCTTGGGTTTATCCTGCCTGGGGCTCTGTGCGCTTCCTGGCCTTGGGTGGCTATTTCCTTTCCCACGTTAGGAAGTTTTCGACTATAAGCTCTTCAAATATTTTCTCAGTTCCTTTCTCTCTTTCTTCTCCTTCTGGGACCCCTAAAATGCAAATGTTGGTAAATTTAATGTTGTCCCAGAGGTCTCTTAAGCTGTCTTCATTTCATTCTTTTTTCTTTATTCTACTTTGCAGCAGTGATTTCCACCATTCTGTCTTCCAAGTCACTTATTTGTTCCTCTGTCTCAGTTATTCTGCTATTGATTCCTTCTAGTGTATTTTTCATTTCAGTTATTGTATTGTTCATCTGTTTGTTCTTTAATTCCTCTAGGTCTTTGTTAAACATTTCTTGCATCTTCTAGATCTTTGCCTCCATTCTTTTTCTGAGGTCCTGGATCATCTGCACTTTCATTACCCTGAATTCTTTTTCTGGAAGGTTGCCTACCTCCACTTCATTTAGTCGTTTTTCTGGGGTTTTATCTTGTTCCTTCATCTGGTACTAAGTCCTCTGCCTTTTCATCTGGTCTTTCTGTGAATGTGATTTTCATTCAACAGGCTGCAGGACTGTAGCTCTTCTTGCTTCTGCTATCTGCCTTCTGGTGGATGAGGCTATCTAAGAGGCTTGTGCAAGTTTCCTGATGGGAGGGACTGGTGGTGGGTAGAGCTGGGTTTTGCTCTGGTGGGCAGATCTCAGTAAAACTTCAATCCGCTTGTCTGCTGATGGGTGGGGCTGAGTTCCCTCCCTGTTGGTTGTCTGGCCTGAGGCAACCCTGCACTGGAGCCTACAGGCTCTTTGGTGGGGCTAGTGGCGGACTCCAGGAGGGCTCACCCCAAGGAGTACTTCCCAGAACTTCTGCTGCCAGTGTTCTTGTCCCCATGGTGAGCCACAGCAGCCCCCCACCTCTGCAGGAGACCCTCCAACACTAGCAGGTAGGTCTGGTTCAGTCTCCTATGGGGTTACTGCTCCTTCCTCTGGGTCCCGATGTACACACTACTTTGTGTGTGCCCTCCAAGAGTGGAGTCCCTGTTTCCCCCAGTCCTGTCGACGTCCTGCAATCAAATCCCCCTAGCCTTCAAAGTCTGATTCTCTGGGATTTCCTCCTCCCATTGCTGGGCCCCCAGGTTGGGAAGCCTGACATGGGGCTCAGAACCTTCACTCCAGTGGGTGGACTTCTGTGGTATAAGTGTTCTCCAGTCTGTGCGTTGCCCACCCAGCGGTTATCAGATTTGATTTTATTGTGATTGCACCCCTCCCACCGCCTCACTGCACCTTCTCCTTTGTCTTTGGATGTGGGGTATCTTTTCTGGTGTTCCAGTGTCTTCCTGTTGATGATTGTTCAGCAGTTAGTTGTGATGTCAGTGGTCTTGCAAGAGGGAGTGAGCGCACATCCTTCTACTCTGCCATTTTGAACCGATCTCTAAATTTAATAATAATCACTCACTTGTACATTGAACAACTTAAAAGTAATGTTTACACTACCTGGTGGCCAATTTGGAAAAGCTATTTTAAAATGAATTCATCTTCTAATAGACAATTTTCAGTTTAAAGGAACTGTTTGATTTCTGCCTCTGGAAGGGTATATTTTAGCATATGACAAAGCATGTTTAAGAAATTCTGACCAAGAAAAGGCTGCAGTTTTGTTTAATCCCTCTCTCGAAGCCTGCATTACAATTCTAAATTTGAATACACCAAGACAGGCAGTAACATCAAATGCATGAAATTATAAACTAATGAAATAACTGTCTTAGCAGGACTCTCTTCGCTGCACGAGAGTCACAAAACAAAACAGTGTATTTGTGTGCCTGGCTGGTTCAGGACCATATGACAGTATGATTCCTCCTGCCTTCGATGCTCAAACTCTGGACTTTCCTAGTTATCCCGATACTCTTTCTCCCAAGTCATCCTCTAGTTCCCAAAGTAAACCATCCTCATGGCTGTGCCTTTGAGGCACATGGCTGTGCCTTCCCCCCCTGTTCTAACTTCCTAGACATCCCCACCTTTCCTACAGCCTCAAAGAATTCCTTTGGGCAGATGATTCCCAAATCTCTATCTCCAATCCTACTCCCCTCCCAAGCTCAAGCCCCTAGGTATCTTGATGTGACCTGACCTCTCAACATTAAACCACAAATGTCCAAAACAAATCATCACCTTCACCTACACTTGGTCCAGCTTCCAAACAATGGTGCTACGACTTTCCAGTCTCCAATGTTTGAACCCCAAGAGTCACCTCTGACTTCTTCCTTGACCCCCCCCCCCCTTTACACTCCACTGACAAATAACATGACCCTGCCTCACGCTTCTGTTCCTCAGAATCACTAAATTCGTTCCCCTTTTAGGGCCTTTATGCTAAACATTCGCTCTGCCTCGGTTGCTCTCCCCACAACCCATTCCTAATTTTCTCAAGGCTGGTTCCTCCTTATCATTCAAGTGTCTGTTTAAAGTCACTTCTTCAGAGAGGCCTTCCCTGACCACTCAGTCTAAAGATGTCACCAGATCAGCCTCTGTCTCATCTCCCTGTTTTCATTCTCTGAATCTCCTTGTCACTGCCTGATCATTTCCTGCTGGTAAAATCTGTCTCACCCACAAGAATGTGGGCTCTATGAGAGGCTTGGACTGCCTGGTTTACTGCCATGGCCCAGAGCCTGGAATACTGAGTAAGAGTTCAATAAATATTACTCAGTAAATAAAAATCTTTTTATATCACCTCTTTATTTCTATGCCAAAATAATTACATGTCAGACGTGGGCTATGACAATGATGTTCCCATCTCCAATCTCTTCCCTCCCCAAACAATTCTAAACACGCAGCCCAATTACACTGAATAATATTATCCCTCAGGTCACCTAGAGGAATCACTTTCGGAAAGAATACTGCTTGGCACGTGCAGAGCACACACCCAATAAATGTTGGTTTCTCTTCTATTCTCCTGCTGGAAAATCTCCAAGGGCCCCTTACTGCCTGTAGAATAAAGTACGTTTCCCACTGGCTGTCACACCTCTTCTTAATAGGCTCCAACCTGGTTTTTCATCTTATTTTCCAGAATACCTCTTCATGCCCCACATGCCCTAGTCAAATTAAACCATTTGCCAGGAGTAGATTCTTGTGTTCCTAATTTACACTGTTCCTTCTTGCCTGAAATACTCTAGTACCCATAGCTTTCTAAATCCTACCCATCCTTCAAGGTCAGCAACTTCCTCCAAAAAGACATTTAAGAGACCTAGTTCTCTAAGGCAAAAGAATCACTTTCTCTCTCCTCTGAACATCAGTATCAATCTCTGGACCACAGAGTCTCCCTGGGTACAATACGTGATACGATTTTGTTCCCAATAGATTCAGCAGGGCTCAGACCTTATCCCTCTCTGTCATCCTCACTTCGTTTGTAACTGACAGCCAGTGAATAAAAAGGGGCTGATTAAATGTACAAGAGAATTTCTCTAAAGAAAAGAATTACTGGGATAAAATTAGGAGCTGATAAGAAGAAGTGCCTTCTCTTTGGATGCAATCATTTAGGGGTCAGAGACGTGCAGTACAGGGAAAATGCAGAGTCCTAATTCCTAACAAATGGGAAGTGTGAGGCTGAGGGATGGTGGATACTTCTACTGATGCCAGTATCACAGCCCCACAGAATAACATGAAAACTATGAAAAGACAACTCACTATCAAGTGAACTGATGACTCTACTGGCATAACTTCCACTCATCAGTGTGTGGGTGTTATGAACACCACGGGGAACTGGCAAAAATAATAACATGACTGAAGTCAGCAATATACCACATTCACCGGCCTCCTAATACTGTGGATGTCAAACCACATCGCTCTCTACCATCTCACCCGTTACCTTCCTGCTGAGATCCCACACACCTTCACTCTCTCCTTGACCAAGCCTCTTCCAAGAGAATCTGCCTGAATTTGTCTTCCACCAAACCGCTGAAAGCACTGCTTTGACTTCAGCTCTTGGCCTCAGGGCTCCCCCTGCTCACAGAGTACCCTGCTGAGATGGCACCTTGAAGCTGGCCTGGTCCCCTAGCCTTCCTGCTAGACAACTGAAACTGACATTCATTTCCACCAGATGTGTCCTCTTCACTCTCTTTATCAGAAAACAAAAGCACTGAGATCTTTTACCCAGTTCAATGTTTCCACAACCATAAAGGGAACACACTAAACGTAGGCCTTCCTAGGTACGGTAGTCAGAGTTTCCATGGGAGGACTCTAGGAGCCTGGGTTTTACATGAACATCTCAGAGGAGTCCCATAATTGAGAAAACTTCAAAAGCACTGCTGTGCTCTGCTCCCAAATCATGCACTCAGCCCGCTTCGTTCGTTTTTTGCTAGGCTCAAAGCCTCCTGCCTGTGTCTCAGAAGCTACGCTGAACGATCCTACAGCAGTGGTTTTCAACCTTGCTGCACATTACAGTGACGTGCATACTAGACCACACCCCATGCCAAGGACATCAGAATCTCCAGGGCTGGGGACCAGATATTAATATTTTTTAAAATTCCCCAAGTGATTCCAGTGTCAGGAACATGACCTTAGATCAATGCATGTTTGTTCTGCTTTCTTAGGAGAGCAGGGGAGTGGGCTGTGCCCCCTTCGTGCCATCTCCACCCCTGCCTTCCAACCTCCTAGAAAAGCCTTTCTCCTTCCTCTCTACACGTTCATGTTTAATTCATGTTGAACCTTTCAGAGTTCAGCTGGGATGCCACTCCCTTTTCAGGGTTCACCTTTACCACGGAATTTTCTCTTTTGTAATTGGAGAGCCTCATATAGCCTAGCTGTCTGCTTCCTGCCTTATCCTAAGACAGTGGCACCTGCCTTATGGACTGCAGCCTTGGATTCTACCCAGCAGCCCTGCCTCTCCTCCCATTTATGTTCGCCACACAGCAGCCAGGGCAAGAAGCTTCAAACTCCTGCTCAATACCGACCAAAGGATTCCACTCTTCTTAAAGTCCCACCCACTGGAACAAGTCCGACATAACCCGTGCTCCTGCCGTGCCTCAGGCCTCCTCCCCCGCCTCTATTCCTCACTCTGCTCCCCAGCCATGCCATCCACTTTCTGCTAACTGAGTACACATGCTACTTCCTGCCTCGGGGCCACTTGGATGACCCTGCTCCTTCAGGAATCAGCTCCATCTCCTCTCCTTCTCACGAGGTCTCACTGACAACACAGTCTAAGTCAGCAGCCCTGCCCCATCCCCAGACACTACATCACTTCAACCTGGTTTAGCATCTCCACAGCTTTTGACACTCTCGGAAATTTTCTTGCTTACAGGTTTACTTGCTATTGTCTGTCCCCCCCCACTCCATAGGAATATAAATTCTATTTCTTCTGTTGTTTTCATCACCACTCCAGAAATTAAGTTTCTGTGGAATAAAGAAATTACTGAATTAATCAACGAAGGGATAAACATGAATAAATATAACTTAAAACAAATTTATATACATCACATGTAGTATCTTTACAAGTGACTATCTCAAGAGCTCTTGCCTCTCTAATCATACCATAAACTCATAATGGCACCAAGTAAACCTCTTCTCCTTTTCCAGCCTTGAAAGTCAAGCACTGTACTGAGCAAATATCATCTTTAGTATGTACAAGTTGATATTTCTTGCTATTTTAGAAGATCCTCTGTACTGTATTCAAAAAGATATGTGTTTTTCAGTATATTACACTTTCTTCCCAAGTGCTCATGGAACATTCTCCAGGTTAGGTCATATCTTGGGTCACAAATCAAGCCTCAGTAAATTTAAGAAAATGAAATTGTATCAAGTATCTTTTCCAACCACAACGCTCTGAGACTAGGTATCAATTACAGGAAAAAATCTGTAAAAAATACAAAAACATGGAGGCTAAAACACACACTACTAAATAACCAAGAGATCACTGAAGAAATCAAAGGAAAACTAAAAAAATACCTAGAAACAAATAACGAAAACATGAAAACCCAAAACCTATGGGATGCAGCAAAAGCAGTTCTAAGAGGGAAGTTTATAGCAATACAATCCTACCTCAAGAAACAAGAAACATCTCAAATACACAACCTAACATTACACCTAAAGCACTTAGAGAAAAAAGAACAAAACCCCCCCAAAGTAGCAGAAGGAAAAAAAACCATAAAGATCACAGCAGAAATAAATAAAAAAGAAATGAAGGGAACGATAGCAAAGATCAGTAAAACTAAAACCTGGTTCTTTGAGAAGATAAACAAAATTGATAAACCATTAGCCAGACTCATCAACAAAAAGAGGGAAAAGACTCAAATCAACAGAATTAAAAATGAAAACGGAGTAGTAGCAACTGACCCTGCAGAAACACAAAGGATCATGAGCGATTACTACAAACAACTATATGACAATAAAATGGACAACCTGGAAGAAATGGACAAATTCTTAGAAAAGCAGAACCTTCTGAGACTGAACCAGGAAGAAAAAGAAAATATAAACAGACCAATCACAAGCACTGAAATTGAAACTGCGATTAAAAATCTTCCTTCCCAGGACCACATGGCTTCACAGGCAAATTCTATCAAACATTTAGAGAAGAGCTAACACCTATCCTTCTCAAAGTCTGCCAAAATATAGCAGAGGGAGGAACACTCCCACACTCATTCTATGAGGCCACCATCACCCTGATACCAAAACCAGAAAAAGATGCCACAAAAAAAGAAAACTACAGGTCAATATCACTGATGAACATAGATGCAAAAATCTGCAACAAAATACCAGCAAAGAGAATCCAACAGCACATTAAAAGGATCATACACCATGATCAAGTGGGGTTTATCCCAGGAATGCAAGGATTCTTCAATATACACAAATCAATCAATGTGATAAACCATATTAACAAATTGAAGGAGAAAAATCATATGATCATCTCAATAGATGCAGAAAAAGCTTTCAACAAAATTCAACACTCATTTATGATAAAAACCCTCCAGAAAGTAGGCATAGAGGTAACTTATCTCAACATAATAAATGCCATATATGACAAACTCACAGCCAACATTGCTCTCAATGGTGAAAAACCAAAATCATTTCTGCTAAGATCAGGAACAAGACAAGGCTGTGCACTCTCATCACTATTACTCAACATAGTTTTGGAAGTTTTAGCCACAGCAATCAAAGAAAAAGAAATTAAGGGATTCTGAATAGGTAAAGAAGAAATAAAGCTGTCCCTGTTTGCAGATGACATGATACTATACATAGAGAATCCTAAAGATGCTACCAGAAAACTACTAGAGCTAACTGATGAATTTGGAAAGTAGCAGGATACAAAATTAATACACAGAAATCGCTTGCATTTCTATACACTAATGATGAAAACTCTGAAAGAGAAAATAAGGAACAAATACCATTTACCACTGCAACAAAAAAGAATAAAATACCTAGGAATAAACCTACCTAAGGAGACAAAAGACCTGTATGCAGAAAACTATAAGACTGATGAAAGAAATTAAAGACGATACCAGCAGATGGAGAGATATGTTCTTGCATTGGAAGAATCAACATTGTGAAAATGACTATACTACCCAAAGCAATCTACAGATTCAATGCAATCCCTATCAAACCACCAATGGCATTTTTCACAGAACTAGAACACAAGATTTCACAATTTGTATGGAAACACAAAAGACCCCGAACAGCCAAAGCAATCTAGAGAAAGAAAAACGGAGCTGGAGGAATCAGGCTCCCTGACTTCAGACTATACTACAAAGCTACAGTAATCAAGACAGTATGGTTCTGGAACAGAAACAGAAATATAGATCAATGGAACATGATAGAAAGCTCAAAGATAAATCCACGCACATATGGTCACCTTATCTTTGTTAAAGGAGGCAAGAATACACAATGGAGAAAAGACAGCCTCTTCAATAAGTGGTGCTGGGAAAACTGGACAGCTACATGTAAAAGAATGAAATTAGAACACTCCCTAACACCATACACAAAAATAAACTCAAAGTGGATTAAAGACCTCGGTGTAAGAACAGACACCATAAAACTCTTAGAGGAAAACATAGGCAGAACACTCTATGACATAAATCACAGCAAGATTCTTTTTGACCCACCTCCTAGAGAAATGGAAATAAAAACAAAAATAAACAAATGGGACCTAATGAAACTTAAAAGTTTTGCACGGCAAAGGGAACTACAAACAAGATGAAAAGACAACCCTCAGCAAATATTTGCAAATGAATCAAGGGATAAAGGATTAATCTCCAAAATATATAAACAGCTTATGCAGCTCAATATTAAAAAAACAAACAACCCAATCCAAAAATGGGCAGAAGACCTAAATAGACATCTCTCCAAAGAAGACATACAGATGGCCAAGAAGCACGTGAAAAGTTGCTCAACATCACTAATTACTAGAGAAATGCAAAGCGAAACTACAATGAGGTATCACCTCACGCCAGTTAGAATGGGCATCATCAGAAAATCTACAAACAACAAATGCTGGAGAGGATGTGGAGAAAAGGGTACCCTCTTGCACACTTGGTGGGAATGTAAATTGATACAGCCACTATGGAGAACAGTATGGAGGTTCCTCAAAAAACTAAAAATAGAACTACCATACGACCCAGCAATCCTACTACTGGGCATATACCCTGAGAAAACCATAATTCAAAAAGAGTCATGTACCACAATGTTCATTGCAGCTCTATTTACAATAGCCAGGACAATGTTCATTGCAGCTCTATTTACAATAGCCAGGACATGGAAGCAACCTAAGTGTCCATCAACAGATGAATGTTTAAAGAAGATGTGGCACATATATACAATGGAATATTACTCAGCCATAAAAAGGAACGAAAGTGAGTTATTTGTAGTGAGGTGGGTGGACCTAGAGACTGTCATACAGAGTGAAGTAAGTCAGAAAGAGAAAAACAAATACCGTATTCTAACATATATATGGAATCTAAAAGAAAAAAAGGTTCTGAAGCACCTAGGGGCAGGACAGTAATAAAGACGCAGACATAGAGAATAGACTTGAGGACACGAGGAGGGGGAAGGTTAAGCTGGGACGAAGTGAGAGGTGAGAGTGGCATGGATATATATACACTACCAAATGTAAAATAGATAGCTAGTGGGAAGCAGCCACATAGCACAGGGAGATCAGCTCGGTGCTTTGTGACCACCTAGAGGGGTGGGATAGGGAGGGTGGGAGGGAGACGCGAGAGGGAGGAGATATGGGGATATATGTATATGTATAGCTGATTCACTTTGTTATACAGCAGAAACTAACCATTGTAAAGCAGTTATACTCCAATAAAGATTTTTTTAATGTGTTTTTTTAACCAACTTTCAGTTACCTGTAGTCCTCCAACCCCTAAACATGTACCTGAATTTTTACATTTACTGTATCACACCTGAACAAGCACAGCAAAAAGTCTCTTATTTTAATTCATCTTCCAATGTTGTCACCTTCAATCCCACTCTCTAAATTACTTCCATCTTATTAGGTGCTGAACGACTTCTGAGTCTGCAATTGCAGGCTTTGCCTGGATGTGGCCGTTGATCTGCCTAATATAGAGCTAAGCACATTTCTGTCTAATTGACGTGCACCTGTTCAGCTCAGACAGAGGCCTCAGCCAGGAAACTGCTACAGGGATGCTCCACGTCCGAGCTGCATCTATGGAGATAAGGCCTTCCTCTGACTAGGATATCTCTGAAAGCCTGCCTCAGAGAGGCTATTGGTTCTGGTTTCAAGATTTTATTGTATTTGTTAGTTTCCATCTGACATATCAAAACCGGTCTGTGAAATCTAGACTTTATTAAGAAGCAATCAAAAACTTATTGGGCAAGAAGATAATCATTTCTTTTCTCTAAATCCTTGCTGACAATCTCAGATACTAAGGAAACTGCTTTTGATGAAATAGAAGGAAGAAAAACCCCACAAAATTCAGGTAATTTTTCTAGGATCACTTAAAATATACTTTTATTTATGCCCATAATGGGCAATACTACCTTCCAATGCCCCCTTATTTACTTCAGAATCAGTAACAGTTCAATCTTTCCCCAGGTAACTGCTAAACATGTATCTTCAAATAACTCAGGCTTCTCCAAGGAAATAATCTCATAGTCCTAGGACCCACAAAACATTCATAAAATCCCCTTTAATCTTCAGTTCTGATGACTAAAGGTAACGTTTCTCCCTAGGGCAGATGATTATAATACGAGCCATAAAACACACCAGTCCTCCTACTAGTGCCTTTCAGAGACTTGATGTATGTACTTATCGTCCCCCAGGTTCTGGGAGTCCCCATAAATTCTGTTGACCCAGGTGGGGGGACTCTGATCCAAGACCCTCACTGACCCTGCAGGGCTCAGAAATCAGCACTCACATCTGAGACATCCTCTCTCCCTTTCACATGGAGACGTCACTCCACCAGGACTCTGACAATGGATCTTGCTGGTACCAAAAAGACATTTTTATATGTTGGTTCATTAAATACATGTTTCCCTTCCCTCTCAAAATGCGAAATATTTTTGACCTCATAATCAACTAAATCAATAAACAGCATATACATGTATCACTGTTATCACTGTTAAATAAAAAGTTCTTTCTTCAAACCACCAAATTTCAAAACGTTGACTCCAACTCTGAGCACTCTCTTTTTCTTCTCTCCCTACAGCCAGTTATTTGATAAGCTGTATTATTTTTGTTTGTTTCAAAATGCATCACTTTGCCCCTTTTCATTCCCTGTTCCAGCATCCTAGGCCATGCTCTTCTCATTTCGTGCTTAGAACACTACCATCTTCTCCTATCAGGCTTTCCTGCCTTCAGTATAGTTTCTCCCCCTCTCCTGCAATCAATACCTTGCTGCTGGACTAACTCCAGTCCGAGTGCATAACTTTTAATGTCTCCTCATTATGGAAAATAAAGCCGGAACTTCATAAAAGCAATCATATATTCTGGTCCTGGACACACCACATCCACACCACGGGATGTTCTTTTCTTCCTGGGCTGTGTATTCCCATTTACTGAAGTTCTACGTGTCCTTCAAGGCTCACTCACATGCTCTCTCTTCCCTTAAGTGTTTCCTAATCACATTATACCAGTTACTTTTCTATTATTGTTCACGAAACTCATTGCCTACTGCATGTGGATGGGTTTTTCATATATATTCTACTTCTCTAGGCAAAGATGTTACTGAACAAAGGACCTCCTGGTCACTTGAATAAATGGACAGTCAACAGTTTCCACCTTGCTTGACCTCTCAACCTCATACATTTCCTCATTCTCAAATTACTCTCTTCATTTGGTTTATGTCATATTAACTTTCTCAAAACTAATTAGCCTCTTTTCTCTTTTCTATTTGCCAACTGCTGTGGTTTGAATGTTCACGTCTCCTCCAAAATTCATAGGTTGAAATCCTAAGCCCCAGTGTGCTGGTTTAGGAAGTGGGATCTTTGGGAGGTGATTAGGTCATGTGGGTGTAGCCCTCATGAGTGGGATCAGTGCCCTTACAGAGAGGCCCCAGAGAGGTCCCTCAGCCCTTCCACCACGTGAGGACACAGCGAGAAGGTGCTGCCTATAAACCAGGCAGCAAGCCCACACCAGACACCAAATCTGCTGGTGCCTTAATTTGGGACTTCTGAGCCTCCAGAAGTGTGAGAAATCAACGCCCGCTGTTTATGAGCCACCCAGTCTGTGGTATTTTTGTTATAACAGCCTGAAAATTCTAAGACACCCACTTTTACTCTCACCATTGTTCTTCTTCCCAGCTGACGCCAAGCTGTTCTCTGTTGCCCAGTTCACTGCAGTGCCTCTCAGTGGGTCTGTGCCCACCCAGCCTCAGCCCTCTGCAATCTGTCTCAGGCTGAAGCCCAGTGATGTTCTCCCACAATCATACTGTGTCACCCACCTGCTCAAAATACCTCAATAATGGTTTTCCAAGTATCCAACAGTGTCTCTCAGAATGGGATCTAAGCAGTGACCCTTTTCAAACTCTTCAGGTGATTCTAATGTGCACCCAAGTTTGGAAACCACTCCTCTAACTATATTTACCTCCACACCTCTGTGTTTTGTTTTGTTTTTATCTAGAACATTCTCCTACCCCTTATAAACCCACCTATCCTGACTACTATTCAATCTCCAGATTTTAATTTAAATGCCTTCTCTGATGCTTAGATCAGATCAGATTCCCCTGAAATGGGCTCCACAGGACCTGTTATTACACATTAACTGCCTTCTCTTTGTGACTGTAAACTCCAAACATCAGTCTTATACTATATCCTAAGCACTCAACACAGTGCCAGGCACAAGTGGGTGGTCAGAGGTCCCTGCTCAATGGATATTATAACAGCATTACAGGAAAAGGGTTAGGAAAGCTCAGAGGTGAAAAGATTATTTCATCATGGAATCACATAAATTATCCTTTTCTTTAAAAACTCACAAGACTATCTGAAAATATGAATAGCAGCCCTAGACTGACAGACAATCCAGAAATAGAAAAACACTGTAATTGGCCAATTTTGAATTTCATTTCACTGTGGAATAAAACATTTGAGGGATGACATAATAGCTCATCATATGCCTTAAGTATGTGAGCTAATTATAGGCTTGTTACAAAGACCAAGAGTCATTCACATGCCACTGTCTGGAGACACACGCATTTTCAGAGCTAACATTCTTTTTTTAAGTACAGTCTGTCTGCCAGTAAAGTCCCAAATGACAACTCTGTAATAACATATGGATATGGCCAAAAGTCACATACTTAATTCTGTAGAGTCTGTTCCCTAGTATACGGAGACAAGGTAAAAATAGTCTTAATTCTGATAAAAGAGGCATAACCAGAGAGAGCTCAAATAGTCAATTATTACACTGTCAATTGATTAAAATTTATTCTTCGGTAAAAAGGAAAGCTCAAAGTCAGTTTTCTGCAGACACCTTATTGCTAACCAAGCAGAACTCATTTCCACTGCTCTTTACTATTGTGATCTTCCTGAAAATAAAGTCCACTCTCAGGAGTTCTGGTTTCCATAACTTGAAAGGCTGAGTTATAAAGCAGTACAGCACAGCTTTAGTGTTACAGTTCATCCATCCATCACTCATTGTAAAAATCAGTGGTCTAGGAAATTAAATAAACTTGACCAAAAGTGCAGCATAATCTCTTGCCATTAAAAAAAAGAAATGAACACACATTTTTCAGGGAGAAAATAAACCAAACTAAGTATATCCTGTCTTGCCAGATCAGAGGATGTCACAGAGCTTACACTGTATTCAATTTAATTCATCAGATATGTGTTGGGTGCCACAATGTAAAGGCACTAGAATAAGGGGTGAGAGGACTCAAAGGGTAAAGAAGGCAAGGCCTCCTACCATCAGGGAGTGAGAAAAAGGCAGGCCAAGAACAAGCTCTACCACAGGCAAAAATACATCACTGTCAAACTGAGGTCCATGTGATGCTACAGGAACCTGAAGGAGGCAGTTCTGGCCAGGGAGAAGCCAGAAAGACCTCATGTGGTATGAGTGTCAAGGGATCACAGAGCTTTCCCCAGGGAGTCTTTTGCAGAAGGAAGGAGCATGGAGGAAGGGCACAGAGGCAGGTGCGTGGGCAAGGGCCGTGTGAAGGTAGAGCTGGAGCAGAGGGAACGAACAGGCACGTAGAGACGAGCATGTGGAGCTGAGAAAAAATTCTGGGTTCACGACAGGAAAGGACCTGAATTACATCTATTCCTACACAATGGAACACTATCACTGCTTAAAAACTGATCTTAACTGTGCGTTAGGAAAAACTGCAGAGGTAAAATGGGTGGTAGATGACCTCCAGGGTGCTCCTACAACGTTCAAGGAGAAATAATGATTTCAGAAAAGACAGAACTCACAGGGCTCCTTGTGGAAGGGGTACACTGAAAATTATATGATTGAGAAATGAGAACAAAAGAATAGAAACGAGATTAGAATTTTTAATAACAATATAGAGACAGGGCAGAGAATGAAAATCCCGTTCCATTAACATAACTCCCAAAATAATGAGACAGGTTAACAGCTAAATTCCTACAGAATGTTCTAAAGAGTTTACTTACTCCTAACAGAATCAGACTTCCAGGCCTGCAGCACATCAAGGAGCTTCCACTTCTGCTACCGGACCAAACTGAAAACATGGCAATGCTGCCAATCATTCAATTTTACTACTGAAAAAAAGAAAACTTACACACACACTTAAACCTTTGTTCTTTCCTTTCCCTCCGGAATAACCTGCTAAAAAGCTAGATTCAGGTCTTTGCAAGACAGAATTAAACAATAAAAGTCTCAAGTCAAAAAAAAAACCACAAAAAACAAGAAACTTAAGTTCTTCTGCTGTTAAGGAATCAATGACAATTCCCATCAGACCATCAAGCTGAGGAAGAAAACTAGTATTTGTTTTCTGTCTACATGTCAAGAAGCTTGGGGCCAAGCGCTCCCCATTAAACCTCACCACTGCCCATCACTATCCCCCTCCTCATTTTACAGAGGAGGAAAGTGAGACTCACAGAAGGAAAGCGAGTTGTCTAAAGGAACTTAACCAATGTCAGCAGAACTGAGACTCAACCCAGATTCCTCTAATTCCCAAATCCATGCTCTTTCCAGTAAGCTCTCCACCTCCAGAATTTGTCCTCAGCAACCTTCCCCCGATCAATAATACCTCCTCTTCCTGTGCTGGTTCTTTTTTCATTCATTTATGTATGTTCATTCTTAAATTAATCACTGAGCACCTACTGGTACTAGACTTGCATGATGACCACTCATTAGTGTATTCAGGTGTTTTCCACTAAGCATGGTACTCTAGGCATTGCCCTTTTCCTCATTCAAACATGTCAGAATGGATGTTAAAATCACATCATTTCCATTTGCTTACAAGATGCCTTCTGGTAAACATAAATCCATGATATTCAAGCCACAAAAAGTCAGTGTCTACTACCTTCCAGTAAATATTGAAGATTTTAGCTAGTTGGGGGGGAAAAGCATTTGCTTCAGAACTATCTGGAAGATAACATCCTAATTAATTAATTTTCGTAGCTGAGAATTCTTGGTAAAATTTTCCACAGCATTAGAAGCAGAATATATGAATTAAGACCATGCTGCCACAACGTTTTTAGTGTAATTTTAATTAAAGCATTATGTAGTTGTGTGCATATATATATTAAGTACTCTATTAATTAAATAGTTATTTATGAATCATACAATAGAAAACATCTCTGCACCAACTGGTATAGGGTTTCTCAGTAATATACCACAGTATTGCTAAGATTTCATCTCCAAATGTTAGTCAAAGGGAGGAACAATATTTGATTCTTTCCTAAGAGGTATCTTAACTCATCATGAACTGCAGAGTATTACTGCTCATTCAAGGACCCTGAACAGTACAGTAATTACAGCAATAACCTAAGAAGAGCATTTTAAAAGCATACCAGATTGTTCAATAAGCCGTATACTAAAGTGAACAAATAATACTGGAGAAAGAGCAGAAGTACAAGTATTCCCTAATTTAAAAATGATATGCCTGTGACATTGCTTTTGGAGCTAGAAGAAGCTGTCTACTACTACTACTACTCTCTGCCCTTACAGAATAAAGGAAGAGGAGATTGAAAAAAAATGCCATTTCATTTAATAGTTGCTCACCATCCACACCAAAGAGCTTGCCAACCCCACCAAGGGCCCAACTCCAATCCTAGTCAGGTCACCAGCACATCCAAACACACACAGAGGCAACTGGACAGCCCTTCCCCAGCTGCCTACGCACCCACCATCCCCTCCGCCAGTATAACCCATGCTCCCAAATATCTCATAATTACAGTAAATTAGTGTGGATTAAGTCTATCACCAGGTAACTCCCGCAAAGGGCCAATATCAGTGTGTTCTACTCTTTCTAGTCAATAACTGCACCATTCCACAGAGAATATGCCAAGAAAACAGGAGCATTAAAATTACATGGGATTAGTAATGAAAACTGGAAATAAGGGCATTTGGGTTGAACACAGAAAATAAAAGTTGGCCTTAAAGCAGTGCTTCTCAATCTTGGCTGCACTTTAGAATAACATAGGGATAGTGAAAGAATAAGGATACCTCAGTCCAACCCCTAGAGATTCTGACCTCATCCGTCTGCGGTACAACCCAGGCATCAAGATATTTTCACAGCTCCCCGGGGATTTGAATGCAGGGGCAGGATTTAAGTCACTACCGGGAACTCTGGCCTGATGTCTACCAGCTCTGAAGAGGAAAAGCCTTTCAGAAAGTCACTTAAAAATAAAAACAAATTTTAAAACTGTACATCGCACATCTGATTAAACGTACTTTTCTTTTTTACACAGACCTGTGGGTACAAAACGCCTAGGGGCACGTGGCATTTGCTGTCTATAAGGGAAGTGAGCAGCTAAGTTTGTCATCACTGTGTTCACCGTCACAGATGCCTGTGCACGGACTCAGTGCTTCTTTAAAGAGAAGCTTCGGAAGGCCTGGAAAAGTACAGTTCACTGAGGCCCAGAGCCCTCCGGGCCACCTCCTCTGTCTCCCTCACACCATCAGACATGAGAGAGCTGCGTGACCACACAGAACAGCCACCAGCATGGACTTGGCCTACTTTGGACCAACTCCTGCTTGGAAATTACAGATATGAAGAGACGCTCTGTGGTTCACAGGGGAAAAATGAATCAGATCAGGATAAACACTTCATAAAATACACAGATAGAAATAACTGCCGCGTTATTAAAGGCATAATGATCAACAAAATTAGACATTAAATATGCAAAATGCCATCTTATCTGTATGACCTGGGTTGAAGAATAAGGTCATTCGAACAAAAATATTATTTTAGATAAAGAATGGACAAATTACTCCCTCTTGCAAGAGCACCAGAATCACAACTAACTGCTGAACAATCATCGAAAGGAAGACACTGGAACTCACCAAAAAAGACACCCCACATCCAAAGCCAAAGGAGAAGCCACACTGAGACGGTAGGAGGGGCGCAATCACAGTAAAACCAAATCACATAACGGCTGGGTGGGTGACTCACAAACTGGAGAACACTTATACCACAGAAGTCCACCCACTGGAGTGAAGGTTCTGAGCCCCACGTCAGGCCTCCCAACCTGGGGGTCCAGCAACGGGAGGAGGAAATCCCAGAGAATCAGACTTTGAAGGCTAGGGGGATTTGATTGCAGGACTTCGACAGGACTGGGGGAAATGGAGACTCCACTCTTAGAGGGTACACACAAAGTAGTGTGCACATAGGGACACAGGGGAAGGAGCAGTGACCCCACAGAAGACTGAACCAGACCTACCTGCTGGTGTGGGAGGGTCTCCTGCAGAGGTGAGGCATGGCTGTGTCTCACCATGAGGATAAGGACACTGGCAGCAGAAGATCTGAGAAGTATTCCTTGGTGTGAGCCCTCCCAGAGTCCACCACTGGCCCCACCAAAGAGCCTGGGTAGGCTCCAGTGTTGGGTCGCCTCAGGCCAAACAACCAACAGGGAGGGAACCCAGCCCCACCCATCACAGACAAGCAGATTAAAGTTTTACTGAGCTCTGCCCACCAAAGAAACAGTCAGCTCTAACCACCACCAGTTGCTCCCATCAGGAAGCCTGCACAAGCCTCTTAGATAGCCTCATCCACCAGAGGGCAGACAGCATAAGTAAGAAGAGCTACAATCCTGCAGCCTGTTGAACAAAAACCACATTCACAGAAAGACAGACAAGACGAAAAGGCAGACAGCTATGTACCAGATGAAGGAACAAGTTAAAACCCCCAAAAAACAACCAAATGAAGTGGAGATAGGCAACCTTCCAGAAAAAGAATTCAGAATAATGTTAGTGAAGATGATCCAGGACCTCGGAAAAAGAATGGAGGCAAAGATTGAGAAGATGCAAGGACGTTTAACAAAGACGTAGAAGAATTAAAGAACAAACAAACAGAGATGAACAGTACAATAACTGAAATGAAAAATACACTAGAAGGAATCAATAGCAGTATAACTGAGGCAGAAGAATGGATAAGTGACCTGGAAGACAGAATGGTGGAATTCACTGCTGTGGAACAGAATAAAGAAAAAAGAATGAAAAGAAATGAAGACAGCCTAAGAGACCTCGGGGACAACATCAAATGCAACAACATTCGCATTATACAGGTCCCATAAGGTGAAGAGAGAGAGAAAGGACCCGAGAAAATATTTGAAGAGACTATAGTTGAAAACTTCCCTAACATGGGAAAGGAAATAACCACCCAAGTCCATGAAGTGCAGAGACTCCCAGACAGGACAAACCCAAGGAGAAACACGCCGAGACACACAGTAATCAAATTGGCAAAAATTAAAGACAAAGAAAAATTACTGAAAGCAGCAAGAGAAAAACAACAAATAACATACAAGGGAACTCCCATAAGGTTAACAGCTGATTTCTCAGCAGAAACTCTACAAGCCAGAAGGGAGTGGCATGACACATTTAAAGTGATGAAAGGGAAGAACCTAAAACAAAGATTACCCTACCCAGCAAGGATCTCATTCAGATTCACTGGAGAAATCAAACGCTTTACAGACAAGCAAAAGCTAAAAGAATTCAGCACCACCAAACCAGCTCTACAACAAATGCTAAAGGAACTTCTCTAAGTGGGAAACACAAGAGAAGAAAAGGACCTACAAAAACAAACCCAAAACAATTAAGAAAATGGTAACAGGAACATACATATCGATAATTACCTTAAATGTGAATGGATTAAATGCTCCAACCAAAAGACACAGCCTTGCTGAATGGATGCAATAACAAGACTCATATATATGCTGTCTGCAAGAGACCCATTTCAGACCTAGGGATACATACAGACTGAAAGTGAGGGGATGGAAAAAGATATTCCATGCAAATGGAAATCAAAAGAAAGCTGGAGTAGCAATACTCATAACAGATAAAATAGACTTTAAAATAAAGAATGTTACAAGAGACACGGACGGACATTACATAATGATCAAGGGATCACTCCAAGAAGAAGAAACAACAATTATAAATATATATGCACCCAACATACGGGCACCTCAATACACAAGCTATAAAAGCTATAAAATACAAAAGCTATAAAAGAAGAAATCGACAGTAACACAATAATAGTGGGGGACTTTAACACCTCACTTACACCAATGGACAGATCATCCAAAATGAAAATTAATAAGGAAACATAAGCTTTAAATGACACAACAGACCAGATAGCTTTAATTGACATTTATAGGACATTCCACCCAAAAACAGCAGATTACACTTTCTTCTCAAGTGCACACAGAACATTCTCCAGGATAGATCACATCTTGGGTCACAAATCAAGCCTCAGTAAATTTAAGAAAACTGAAATCATATCAAGCATCTTTTCTGTCCACAAGGTTACGAGATTAGAAATCAATTACAGGGGAAAAAACTGTAAAACTCACAAACACATGGAGGCTAAACATTACGTTACTAAATAACTAAGAGATCACTGAAGAAATCAAAGAGGAAATCAAAAAATATCTAGAGACAAATGACAATGAAAACAAAATGATCCAAAACCTATGGGATGCAGCAAAAGCAGTTCTAAGAGGGAACTTTATAGCAATACAATCCTACCTCAAGAAACAACAAACATCTCAAATAAACAATATAACCTTACACGTAAAGGAACTAGAGAAGAACAAACAAAACCCAAAGTCAGTAGAAGGAAAGAAATCATAAAGATCAGAGCAGAAATAAATGAAACAGAAACAAAGAAAACAATAGCAAAGATTAATAAAACTAAAAGCTGGTTCTTTGAGAAGATAAAATTGATAATCCATTAGCCAGACTCATCAAGAAAAAGAGGGAGAGGACTCAAATCAGTAAAATTAGAAATGAAAAAGAAGTTACAACAGACACCGCAGAAATACAAAGCATCCTAAGAGAGTACTACAAGGAACTCTATGCCAATAAAATGGACAGCCTGCAAGAAATGGACAAATTCTTAGAAAGGTATAACCTTCCAAGACTGAACCAGGAAGACATAGAAAATATGAACAGACCAATCACAAGTAATGAAATTAAATCTGTGATTAAAAATCTTCCAACAAAGGTCCAGTACCAGATGGCTTCACAGATGAATTCTATCAAACATTTAGAAAAGAGCTAACACCTATCCTTCTCAAACTCTTCCAAAAAATTGCAGAGGAAGGAATATTCCCAAACTCATTCTATAAGGCCATCATCACCCTGATGCCAAAACCAGACAAAGATACTACAAAAAAAGAAAATTACAGACCAATTTCACTGATGAATACAGATGCAAAAATCCTCAACAAAATACTGGCAAACAGAATCCAACAACACATTAAAAGGACCATACACCATGATCAAGTGGGATTTATCCAAGGGATGCAAGGATTCTTCAATATACTCAAATCAATCAATGTGATACACAATATTAACAAATTGAAGAATAAAAACCATATGATCGGGCTTCCCTGGTGGCACAGTGGTTGGGAGTCTGCCTGCTGATGCAGGGGACGTGGGTTTGTGCCCCAGTCTGGGAGGATCCCACATGCCGCGGAGCGGCTGGGCCCATGGGCCACGGCTGCTGAGCCTATGCGTCTGGAGCCTGTGCTCCACAACGGCAGAGGCCACAACAGTGAGAGGCCCGCGTACCGCAAAAAAAAAAACCAAAACAAAACAATATGATCATCTCAATAGACGCAGAAAAAGCTTTTGACAAAATTCAACACCCATTTATGATAAAAACTCTCCAGAAAGTGGGTACAGAGGGAACCTACCTCAACATAATAAAGGCCATATACGACAAGCCCAGAGCTAACATCATTCTCAATGATGAATAACTGAAAGCGTTTCCTCTAAGATCAGGACCAAGACAAGGATGTCCACTCTCACCACTATTATTCAACATAGTTGTGGAAGTCCTAGCCATGGCAATCAGAGAAGAAAAAGAAATAAAAGGAATACAAATTGGAAAAGAAGATGTAAAACTGTCACTGTTTGCAGATCACATGATACTATACATACAGAATCCTAAAGATGCCACCAGAAAACTACTAGAGCTAATGGTAAAGTTGCAGGATACAAAATTAATGCACCAAAATCTCTTGCATTCCTGTACACTAATGATGAAAAATCTGAAAGAGAAATTAAGGAAACTCTCTCATTTACCATTGCAACAAAAAGAATAAAATACCTAGGAATAAACCTACCTAGGGAGACAAAAGACCTGTATGCAGAAAACTGTAAGACACTGATGAAAGAAATTAAAGATGATACAAACAGATGGAGAGATATACCATGTTCTTGGATTGGAAAAATCACTATTGTGAAAATGCCTATACTACCCAAAGCAATCTACATATTCAATGCAATCCCTATCAAATTACCAATGGCATTTTTTACAGAACTAGAACAAAAATCTTAAAATTTGTATGAAAACACAAAAGACCCCAAATAGCCAAAGTGGACTGGAGGGAAAAAAATGGAGCTGGAGGAATCAGACTCCCTGACTTCAGACTACGACAAAGCTACAGTAATCAAGACAATATGGTACTGGCTCAAAAACAGAAATACAGATCAATGGAACAGGATATTAAGCCCAGAGATAAACCCACACACCTATGGTCAACTAATGTATGACAAAGGAGGCAAGGATATACAATGGAGAAAAGACAGTGTCTTCAATAAGTGGTGCTGGGAAAACTGGACAGCTACATGTAAAAGAATGAAATTAGAACATTCACTAACACCATACACAAAAATAAACTCAAAATGGATTAGACACCTAAATGTAAGACCAGACACTATAAAACTCTTAGAGGAAAACACAGGAAGAACATTCTTTGACATAAATCACAGCAAGATCTTTTTTGATCCACCTCCTAGAGTAATGGAAGTAAAAACAAAAATAAACAAATGGGACCTAATGAAACTTAAAAGCTTTTGCACAGCAAAGGAAACCATAAACAAGACCAAAGACAACCCTCAGAATGGGAGAAAATATTTGCAAACGAATCAACGGACAAAGGATTAATCTCTAAAATACATAAACAGCTTATGCAGCTCAATATTAAAAAAACAAACAACCCAATCCAAAAATGGGCAGAAGACCTAAATAGACATTTCTCCAAAGAAGACATACAGATGGCCAAGAAGCACGTGAAAAGTTGCTCAACATCACTAATTACTAGAGAAATGAAAATCAAAACTACAATGAGGTATCACCTCACACCAGTTAGAACGGGCATCATCAGAAAATCTACAAACAACAAATGCTGGAGAGGGTGTGGAGAAAAGGGAATCCTTTTGCACTGTTAGTGGGAATGTAAATTGATACAGCCACTATGGAGAACAGTATGGAGGTTCCTTAAAAAACTAAAAATAGAATTACCATATGACCCAGCAATCCCACTACTGCACATATACCCAGAGAAAACCATAATTCAAAAAGGCACCTGCACCCCAATGTTCATTGCAGCACTATTTACAATAGCCAGGACATGGAAGCAACCTAAATGCCCATCGACAGACGAATGGATAAAGAAGATGTGGTACATATATACAGTGGAATATTATTCAGCCATAAAAAGGAACGAAATTGGGTCATTTTTAGAGACGTGTATGGACCTAGAGACTGTCTTACAGAGTGAAGTATGTCAGAAAAACAAATATCGTACATTAACGAATATATGTGGAACCTAGAACAATGGTACCGGTTTGCAGGGTAGAAATGAACCGGTTTGCAGGGTAGAAATTGAGACAAGATGTAGAGAACAAATGTATGGACACCAAGGGAGGAAAGCAGCGGGGGTGTGGTGGTGGGATGAATTGGGAGACTGGGTTTGACATGTATACACTAATATGTATAAAATGGATAACTAATAAGAACCTGCTGTATAAAAAAATAAAGAGAATAAAGTTCAAAAATTCAACAACAACAACAAAAAAAAAAACAAAGAAAATATCTCTAAAAAAAAAAAAAAAGAATGGACAAATTATACTAAATTCCAGGGGAAGTTCTAGATATAATCTGTTACTAGAACAACAAGGGAGAGAGGAAAGATGCTTAAATTCTGCATATTCTGTTTTATTAATAAGTTAGAAAAACTCCAAATACAATTAGAAGTATGTAGAAGTAGAAGGATCAGACGCATTACTTAAAGTTTTACCAGTTTCTTTTTCACCAAGTGGTTACTTTTCAAATTGATACAAAATGTTAACGTTTTATCTGTATTACATTTTACACAGAAAATCCCACCTTACCTGGAAAATTATTTCTGCTACAAATATTTACAAGCCTAATCAGAGTCAATAATTTAAAAATCAAGCCAAGGAACGTCTTTGAAAATCGACTGTGTGTAAGATGGTATTGAGTGAAGCACCAAGGGAGGACACAAAGGCAACTTAGTCTTTGTTCTTTGTGTGACATTAATTAAAAAAGTAATGAGGAATGTTTAGAGCTGGGCGTTGAAAGCATAAGAACTAGCTTGCTCTGGCAGCAATCTTTTTCTTGTTTACGTCAAAGCACAAAACTTGGTAGACGTGGTCTGAATGAATTAAAAACACACAGGCAATATTTCTCTCTGACTCTGAGAGAAATGGGAGCGACCGAAAACAAGAAAAATTATCACACGCTTACCATGAAATAACTGACGATGTGATAGGACAGATCTGCTGGTGGCTGAGAGCAGCTCCCAGCCCCGTTGTCCCCTTTACAGCGCACATCCCAGCCAGGCACTCGCCCATGGATTTAATTTTCACAGTAACTCTAAGAAAGGCTTACAAGAAATTTAATTTTTTAAAAATCACAGAAATGAGGTCTCTAAAACAGGAGATTCAACTGAAAAGACCACAGTTTAGGTGCAGTATGAGAAATATGTAATGATGCCCTTCCTCCTGAATGAGGGCTGTACCTGCATATTCCATTTAGGAATTCATTCAAGTTCATTTGATAACCAGGTTACCTGGTTCGGCCCTCAGAATCACCCAGAATACAATGTAAGTACCTGTGTTTATAGTTGTACATGTGTGACAGACTTTATTTATGACTCAGTGTTTTTTGTCTTGTGGCCTGCACCATGCTGGCATTCATTGTTGGCAATATATTTCTTTTTAGGTATGTTACATTATATTCTTTTTGAAAGATTGGCAAAATATTATCAGAATTTAAGATTCTCTACTAGTTTTTAGAATACAGTATATTGCTTCTCCTATGCAATATTTTCCCCTACAATATATCTCCAAAATTACTTGAAATAGATATAAGACATATTCCCCTGCAAAAATGGGAGCTGTCTTATACAACTGTACATATATACAGAAAACATGGCATATATTCAGGATTGCACGTAGGATGCTTATGAGGAAGAGATGAGGGAAGCAGGATGGAGGGAGGAGGAGAGGAGAGAGGGGTAAGGAGGGAAGAGAGAAGTTCTCCTAGAACAAGAACGTACGATACTCACTCCTTGTATTCCTATTATGCTTAATACATATTTCACTGAATGGGATGGAACAGTATCAAACACGGTTGTTAGAGTCATGTTCATGTTACTATTTTATATTTTTATTCATTTTCTCTAAGTTCTACTACCTGCCCCAGCTCAATCAGGCTCTAAATGAACATTTTCTCAGTACTTCGGTGACTGAGGGTATCAGCTGGTATTAAGGAATCTTTCAGAGTCTTGCCAACAAATCCCTTGATGTGTGACATTCGGATGGTTTGACCCCTTTTCTGGAGAGGTCTCACTATGCTCCCTGAACATATATTTCACGTTTATGTGTTTAATTCAGTGGTTTCAGTGGTTCTCAAACTTCAGTTTTCAGCAGAACACTGGGGGGCTAGTTAAGCCACAGATGCTGGCTCTCCCGCCAAGGTTTCTGATTCGGGTCAGGGGTGAGGTCTGTAAATCTGTCACATCTCCACCTGATGCTGACACAGCTGGTCTGGGGACCACAGTTTGAGAAATACCTGTTTAAGAAAACACCTTCAAGTACTAGAAAGGCATGGTTCAAGGATCCTACGGGAATCCCACTCCATTTACCATCCATTTAACCTCAGGCAAGTTAGCCAACTTGCTTTCCTCATTCCTTTATCTATATACAACCAAAGCAAGAGGTAGGGAAAGAGGTAGGGAGGATTCAGACCAGAGCTGAAACAGCAGGGAAAGAAATGTGAGAATGAGACTCCAAAGGCAGTTTGAAAAAAGAAACAACACAACCAGAGGTCATTAGGAAGCAGGGGCGCTGGGTGGGCCGGGAGAGCTTTAAAGGGAAGGAACTCCTTGCAGAACTGCCAGGAACGACTCAGAGAAACACAAATCAAGGGGCAGCGACTCCCTCCTTCAGAAGAGAGGGCGGCTCCTTTTGGGGCCCAGGGGCCGTCTCTCCCTCTCTCCGTGTGTGCTCTGTAATTCTTCTAGGTTTAGGGCCCCAAGCCACCTGGATTCCTTTATTACCTTCCTTTTGTATCTTCCCCTTTCCTCTCTCTGCCAATTCCTTCCCACCAAAGTACCAGTGGGCTAATGTCTTTTCCATCCTAAAGAGAAAACTTTCCCTCCACCTTGCACGCCCCGCCCCCAACTGCCAACCTATCACTTCTCCTTCCTTCACAGACCAACTCCCCACCAGGGATTCCCCAGCCCCGTGGCTCCTTACCCGGGTCTTCAGACGCCACCTGGGAGCTCATCAGAAATGCACAATCTCCAGCCTACTCCCATTCACCCTCATCATCTGATCTCCTGGCTTTGATAATGGAATTGATATTATTCCATCAATTTTCCCACTCTAAACTGTAGCCCACAGCTACCTACCTGGATTCTCTTCACTGCACACTGAACTTATCCAAAAAAATTCATTTTAGGATGTTTAGGATCCAAGTATTGAATCCAAAATCCTCAAGGTACTTTCGTATTTCTAAC
This sequence comes from Stenella coeruleoalba, assembly GCF_951394435.1. Taxonomy (NCBI): domain Eukaryota; kingdom Metazoa; phylum Chordata; class Mammalia; order Artiodactyla; family Delphinidae; genus Stenella; species Stenella coeruleoalba. The sequence goes on along the minus strand of NC_137158.1, from coordinate 14,516,282 downwards.
AGAATCTTGAAATTTGAAAACCAACAGCAGGGCATTCAAAAAACACAAATAAAACCTGAAAAAAATTAAATATAATCCTAAATGAAAGGACTAGATGAAAATTTGCTACAGGTTAAACTATTCCAAAAATATCACAATGAGTAAAGGCCTAGGAATACACAAGTACTTTGAGCAGTTTTAGCTTTTGTTCCACAGAGGGGCCCTCAACATTGTCACTCTTTGTTTATTCTGTTCTGGTTACATGACTGTGTGCCTGCACAGCTCCCTCAGAGGAAGAGCCCTGATACTCACCCTACCTGAGTCGGTTCCCTTTCCTAGGATGCTGGACCTCCCTCTCTGATTCTCCTTCCATCATTACAGTGGTTTGGTAGATCTCCAGAAACGACAGATCAGCAAGGCCACTTTGTTCGAGGTATTAAATAATACCCACATAAACCTTTTCTAAACATATTCATTCAAAAATGTCACCAAGGAGCCCTTCCATGCTAGGTACTGTGCTAACCTAGGAGTACAGTGGTAATGAGAAAAGACACACTCCCTGAAAGCATGGAGTGTAGGCCCTACGGGGAAGACAGGCTGATTAAACCATTGTAATTTAGCTCAAAAATGCTGTAAACAGTACAGAATATCATGGGGACCCCTAGCAGGGGAATCTGATCTAGTCTAGGGAGGTAGTCAAGGAAGGCAAAAGAGATTTTAAAACTATGTCAGCAGAAAAGAATACTGTAGTGCACAACTAGACCAAAAGGAGAGGGAGAACACATCCTCCAAAGAGAAATCACGTGTGTACAAGCCTGGAGCTGAGAGAGAACAAGGTGGATTCAAGTAAGTGGAAGAAATTTCGCATGTCGCCGAGCAGAATGTGGAGGACACAGTGGTGAGAGGCTGGGCTGGAGAGGGAAGCAAGTACCACACTGTGGAGAGGCTTGGAGCCCGTTTTATGGGTTGAGGACTTCATCCTAAAGTAAGTGAGAGGACCTGAGACCAGGCTGCAATATGGACTTGAACACAGCAAGGCTACAACCACAGACATGGAGTCCAGTTGGGATTTTTCAGACAAGACCAAGACAGTGGTACTGGGAATGCAGAGAAGTGGAGGGGATCCAGAGATGCACCCCAACTAGGGCATCACCTGGACATGCCAGATACCTACCTGAAACCCAGCTTAGGCTGCATCACACAGTGACATTCGGAGCCTGGTACAGGAAGAGCATGGGAGGACGGATGGCCTCCACCTGGAATACTCCTCATGTGAGACGCCAGGCTGCCCTGCCCAGGCCCAGCCTCTGCGGCTCCCTCAGGCCTCGTCCATGTGCCAGGACTTGTTCGGCCCTCCTGATTCCCTATCTCCACCATTCCCACCAGAGCCAGCGCCTGTGATGGTAAGGAACGTGTTCACATTTCTAAATTATCGCTGTTACTGTTAAAGCCATTTGATACTGAGCTTTTTCAGCCTTAACTTTAATTTCTTTGCATGTTGACAGTGGTCTCTAATATCAAAAGTTTAATTCAGTTTTTATATATAATGAGTAAAGCATTTCTAACGTACAATTATAAATTTACTTTAAATTATTGTACAGACTTTCATTAGAATCTATACTAAATTAAGGGCGTATTCTCTGATGTTTATGTACATTATGCATGTGTGCTTTAAATCAACTGCAATTTTAGGCAAATTCCCATTATTATTATATTTGACAATTTATATTACAGGAGCTCTTGTGAAGAAGGAAATGCTATGCATTCATAGTCTATGCTCTTTCAGCATCTGTAAAACAGAGAAGGCCCCAACATATAAATGCTGAGCTCCACAGCTGTGTCTGCAAGTCTGTTATTTGTGGTGTCTCCCCATTATGTGGTCTGGAACAGGGTGAGAAGGAAGGGAGGGGACAGAGGCTGAGTAGGCGGGGCCAGAAGAGTGGCAGCTGGGAGCCAAGACAAGCTCCAAGCAGGGTGGCGGCGATATCCAGCCCCTGCTCTGATACCTCAGCAGCACCAGTCGGCTGAGAGCCTTTGCCTGAACGCAAACGTACAGGAAATGAGAAGTGGGGTCTGGGGTAGGCAGTGCTGCAGTAATGGGAACAGCAGGGGAGGCTGGACAAACTTGAACAATGTCAGCAAGAAGGATGGGGAAGCTTCCACAGCCATCTGGTTGTGCTGGTTGCTCCCCAGGACCCCAAACTGACAAGAGCTGAGTTCAACCTAAACTGACGGTGCTGCCCTGCCCACCACGCTCCCCAGCCCCAAGCCCGTGACACCTGAGCCCCAGATTCAATAAGTATTTACTAAATAAACAGACAAATCGATGCGTTAATTTCGTTTGATTTTCTTGTACTTTTTTACTTTAGCTAGTTGCTCATCCAGTAACCTATGTATCATTTATGAAGATACTGAGTGCCTATGTTGTAGGGAAAAAAGCATATGCCTGACAGGACATCCATCTCTGTCCCTCCTGTAAATGCCGAAGCACTGTGCAAGTCTCACAGCAACCGTCCAGATCCCACCAGCATATTCACACACACACTCAAAGCTTAGATCTAAATCTGCTCACTGAAATCCTAGGCCAGTCTTCCCACTAACAAGGCCCTGTGCCTGTCATCACATCCCTTTCAAACCCTGGTCAACATTTAAGAACAACCACTAATGTCTTCCTGGCCATTCTCTATGCTCTGTGTCTCCCTCAACTACCTACTCAGACCCCACCTAAATGCTTGCAACATTATAAGGCCATCATTTAATAGGAAGCTGTTCTAGATAAAAGAACACTTTTCTCTCTCTCTCTCTCTCTCTCTCTCTCTCTCTCTCTCTCATTTTCTCCTCTATAAATCAAGAAGATTCTTGGGGAAAAAAAGCTCTCTAATTTATTCATTATCCCCACCACTGCCCCACTCTTTAAGTTAGGATGTGTTCAGTTACAAGGAAGAGAATTATGTGGATAACAGTGGCTTAAACCATTATTCATCTTTTAAAACAAAATTCCTAATAAAGTAATCCTAGAGTTGCTTTGGCTGGTCAGATGACAAGAAAGACCAAGACTCCTCTCACCCTCCTGCTTATCATCCTTACCATGTTGACATTAATTTTTCAATATTGCCACATGGTTGTAAAACGGCTACCACAGTTCCAGGCATCACATCTTCATGTGGCAGTGCCCATACAGGAAGCAAGTGGTTGAGGTAAAAACATTTTAAAATTGCTACCTTTCACAAACCTCAATCTCTTTATACAATGAGGTGAATCTTTACCAAAAGCTCTGAAGATTCCTCTTTAGCTTCCACTGCCCAACCACAGAACAATACTGGCAAAACAAGTCTAAGCCTTTCATAGATTAACCCACTAGGCATGGGCACATGTCTGTCAAAACAAAATTGGAGTGTTTTAGTAAAGAAGAAGGAAGCTGGCTATTGAGTAGACAGCTAACCTGTCTGTCACACATCACCCAGAAGATTTTAAGAAGTGTGACACCGGATGTCTGGGCTTCTTCCATCCATCCTCCCTCCCTCCCTCCTTCCCTCCCTTCCTTCCTCTAATAAGAAGCATTTAGGTAAAATTAAAATGTGGCATAATTCCAAGAGCAAGTTCTATTTATCCCTTCTCTATATAGTCTAGCCCCCTAATAAATACAATAAAGAATATTTCCCTTTAAGAAATTACAGAAAAATAAATCAGAATAAAGAAATAGCTGAGTTCCTGAAATGCTGTATAAACCATATCATACTTCCTTATTTGTTTACTTTGCCATTTCAGCTCTGCTTTATCTAATTCTGGGTTGTTCGGTTGCTTCAATGGGTAGCTAATGCTGTAGATTAAGTTCCCCAGCCTCTCAGTCTGTCAGGAAGGATTCCATTCACCATTTTTTGAGGGCCTGTGGTCTCTGAACACTGGAGAACATGCATGTGTAAAGAAACACATAATATAAATACACAAAATATAAATACGCCTATAAAATAGTTTCATTTTCAGCGATGGAGTTTTCTTAGAGCAAGGCGTGTCAGTCTTTCAAGTCATACATCTTTAAAAACCAACTGTGTTCCTCCTTTATTTTCCTAGCAATCTAATAGCCCCCCTTTCTTAGGTTTTTTTCCTTTCCCCTTTAATACTGACTCTATTTATCTGAATCTATCCATTTATTCCTCATTTTTCAAGTTTAAGCTAACAGATGGAGAGTCAGACTACTTCCAAACATCTGCACTGAAACGCTTTACCTGCAACTCTCGCTGCGAGTAAAAGAGATTTTAATTACATGATATTTGAAAATTCCTCTCACAGGCACTGCAATTGAAAGATTTCAGTGTAAAAACAAGTCATCCTGGAGGCTCTCACCGTTAGGTCCACTCACGTCCCAAACAAATCACACACCCCACACCGTATTGGTGATGTAAACAGACCCCTGACGGTAAACAACAGCTCTGATACCATGGATGCTTACGATATTCACAGTTCGATATTACTGGGAATTTTCACATGTGTGCCATTGTATCAGTCATATGACTGCACAAAAAAAGTGAAAAGGAATTATGTTTGCCATTCACAGATATTCTCAAAGAGGCCATTGCCTAGAAAGACGAGAGAGACTAAAATGTGGCTATAAATCATGTAACACTGTTTCTGCTCACACAGTGATGAGATTCAGTAACACCACGGGTATCGGGTTAGCAGGGTTTGCCGGAACCTAGAAAGTACCCTACTATCACCCATGGCAGGCACCAGTCCACTACACCTGCACATCCTAGTATGACAGTCACAGTCTTCCCAACGGCTCCTTTCCCTCTGCCCACCCTGCAGTGTTGGAACCTGCAGCCTCCCTGTCAAAGCTGCACCCTCCCTGTAGCCTCATCCACAGTGATAACTTCACTATCACTTAAATACCAAGAAATCCTTACTGTCAGTCTATATTTCCAGTCTGCTCATCCCCTTTGATATTTAGGACCATACTTCTACCTTCCTTCTAGGTAATGCCTATATACTCAGGGATATGTTCAGAACACTCTCAGACAGACCTGGACTCAACCTGTTATCCTATACGCTTTGTTCTGTGTTCACTATCTGGAGTCAAAGCATTGCAATCAATGTAATGAACAAGAACTAGAAACCTCAATTATCCTACACGCCTCCAGCTCCCTTAAAACCCCCTCCTAACTCATTCACAAACTTCTGAAGTTTCTACTCTGAAACTGTGCTTTTTGGTTCTCCCTATCACAGATCTAGTTCAATGCATCACTCTTCCTGTGGGCTTGGTAAACCCTTTTAGAAGCTGCCTCCTTGCCTCCAACCACTGCCACAGCCAAAGCATCCTCTACGCTCCACTTCGTTTGACAGATATGGATTCAGCACCTCCTGTGAGGCAGGCTTTGGGGTGGGTCTTGAGTAGAGAGTGGTGAGCAAATCAAAGACCCTCTCCTCAGCAAACCCAGACTCAAGTCAAAGAGATCAAGCAGCAACCAAGTAAGCAAACAGATACATAACCCATAGCGGGGTGTTTGGGTAAAAAATAACTGTGAGTAGTGCTATACCTGTAGTGATCACTGAGCAGGGGTCACTTAGAATAAGAACTCTGGGAAGGGAAGAGGCAGCCACACATCAGAGAGACGAGCACAGCAAAGCTCCGAGGCGAGAAGAGCCTGCACAGGCTGGAAGGAAGCCCAGGGACACTGGAGCTGTGTGCAGAGCGGGAGGGTATATGCGTGCAGGGGAGCAGAAGTGAAATCACCGTGGCGTCAGGAGCCACAGCCACAAGGGGGGATCTAGTGCGAGGCACAACGGGAAGTCAGGGAAAGGTTTTAGGCAAAGGAGTAACACGATCTGATCTACATTTTCAAATAATCAGCAGAATTACGTTTCATAATCACAATGTGAGGGTCAGTCCTCTGAGTCAAAAAGGTGAACGGCTCCTGACGAAGGAGGTGCCCATGTGCTCTGGTTTGTCCTAGAGGGTCCTGGTCTTCCCTGCTGTCCTCGTGTCATTATTACAGTCCCCCTTTCACGCTCTCTCACGGGTTCTATGGAGATCACACGTTGTTTGGCCAACTCACTGATAAGGAACATTCCTCAGGCTGACATCCAAAGCCCTTCTGAGCCTGGTCCCGACTCACCTCTCTGCCTCTCCCTGTCAGATCTCTACCATACGGTGTTCTGGGCTCTGGGATGTCCCGCTGGCCATGGTGAATGGGGCATATATTCTCCCTGCTGCCCAGCTCACGCTCCTGCCTCTTGCTGCACGCTCTGACCGCCTCACTATTATGGACAGACCCGCGAGGGCCAAACCTGAGAAGCCTTTCCAGAAGCCAGGCAGAATGAATGGCTTCCTGCTCTGCTCTGCACTTTGTCACTGACTCTATGATAATGTTCATCACAACTGGGCTAATTATCTATATATAGGTCTTTCTTCCCTGCTGGAATGGTAGGTACTTCACAGTAAGGGCAGCACCTCTCTCTCTGTGTTTTTGGGTCCTCACCACCCACTGCATGCCTGGTCCAGAGCTGGTACTTGATACAGAGCTGCTGGATGAATTATGTAATATAAAAGCAACATCAAATACAGAGTAAAATAATATGGATGAGTAAGATTTTTAAATTAATTTCTCCAGTAAACTTACAGTATTATTATTGCCTTTGCATCCAGACAATTTATTCTCCAACTTCATCCCCATGTGTAATGCAGCCCCATCGATTAGAAAGTGACAATAAGTTCTTCATGAATGATTAGAAGTAAAAAATCTTTATAGGGTAAGAAGAAGAAGTCTAATTTTAGGAAACTAAACAACGGTGTCTTGGTAACAAATTTCTAAATAACTGTGAAGCTGAAATAAAACAGACTGATACATCCCCAGGATTCATCCACTCACCACTCTCAAATGATCCTGAACAAATCCTGCTCAGAAGTTGTTTTTGACGTAATTGCAGAACTTCAGCTTCCAAGGCTTTGACTTTTGCTCTCCACTTTGATTCCTGACCAGACACCATCCTTGCGAGATGCTCTGTGTATTCTCTGCTGCTTTTGTCTGCTGGTTTTGAGTGGATAATTGCCAAGGCCAGAGCCAGCTTTGAAGTTCTCAAATACCATGCTTGACCATCCATCCTGGCTTTTGTCCCTATCATGTAATAAGAAAAAAAAGTTACAGAAATTCTTTGCAGTACATTTCATTTGCTCAAAATTGATTTTGCAGAATAACACTAATAAGTTTACAACTTGAAACCAAGTAGCAGAAAAATTTCTCAGGAACTGAAGACAGTTTGAAAAAAACACGCAGAAGAGAAATGCAAACACATGCACATTAAGTGTATTAAGATTCAAAACAGTAGGTGAGGATAATCTGACAATTTCTTGGAATTCAAAAAAACACAAATTAATTCATTTAGTGGTTTCTAACCAGAGACACACATTGAAATCTCTGAGGGAGCTTTTTTTTTTAACATCTTTATTGGGGTATAATTGCTTTACAATGGTGTGTTAGTTTCTGCTTTATAACAAAGTGAATCAGTTATACATATACATATGTTCCCATATCTCTTCCCTCTTGCGTCTCTCTCCCTTCTGAGGGAGCTTTTTAATATATATACCTGGTCTCATCCCTCCAAAATTCTGACTTGGCAAATCTGGGGTAGGACTGAGGCTTTTATATCTTACCAAGAGTTCACTGTGTAATCAGAATCACTAAATTATATCCTTCGTTTAAATGTAAGCCCTTCTACTCCTCTAATCCACTTTAAGTCTTGAAGTCAGTGCCCCCCAATCCTGAATTCCTTAGTGAACATTTACCCACTATTTCTACTTCTCACCAAGCCCCTCTAATCTATATTTAGAACAGTCTTTCAAATATTTGCATCATTTTCGCTATGACTCTGCTCTGACTCCACACCTCCAAAGCTTTCCAATTGCCACCGTGAGGATACTTTTCCAAACCAACACTGTACCACAGTCTGACAATTATGAGGACAACATGACACTACGTTCATTGGTTTAATACAAATGAAGTATAAGGCCCTGTGGACCTCCACCATGCTTTACTGAATTTAGGGGCTTTGCACATAAAACATGCTACATAAACATTTTTAATGAATGGTTAAAAAGTACAATAGTGCAGAAAATTCAGGACTTTTAGTTGCCACATCTACATACTAACATAATTTCAAATTCCACACTCCCACCTTCATTTCCTTCAGTTTCTCAAGGCTATTCTCCACCATGGTTGGATCAGTCATACAAATAGATGTACACAGCCCAAGGTCATTCCCATTCACTTCTCTGCTCATGAATTTTCCGCAATTATGACGCCCTGACAGTCTTACAGCTGCCAAGGCCCTGTGTGCACCTTTCAAAGAACAGCTTGAAAGCCTGCATATCCAATCTTACCAGATGTATTCCCACCCTCTACAATGAGTACCTATCCGATATCCTATAAATTTTCACTGGAAATATACAATCTAATAGGTAGCATAATGATGTTTTATTATAATCAGAGATGAACACAAGAATGCGTGTACAATATGTTCATTACAGGATTATAATATTTAAAATTGGGACCAACAACCAGTTCAGTAAATAATCATATACCATACAAATGATAATTACATATCCATTAAATACTGAATTTTCAGAGATATCTTTATTAGCATGGGAAAGTGTTAATGATGGGCTGAGGGGGAAGACAGTGAGTTCATGAAATCATATGTAAAACACAATCATGTACAAAAATTAAGTAGGACTTCCCTCTACTGGAGAATTATTACTGATTTTTTCTCATATTTCTCTAAATTTTCCTGACTTTCTGCATTGAATATATATCTACTATAATCAGAAAAAATTTTATAAAAAATGGATTTCTAAAAGCAAAATACAGCTGCCATTTTCCCAACTTTCGCAGCTGGAGAATACACCAAGGACTAGATACCGTTAAGATGGACAAACTAATAAGAGTTACAGCTCCACTTATTTTAGCTGTCACAGCACCCCTTTCACTTGGCTGGCTCATCCTCCATCTGTTGTGTCGGCACGGGAAGCAGGAGAACCCACCTCTCAGCACTCCACAAAGGCACACTGTGCAGAAAGCGCACAGGGACGGATGTCTCTCCCTAAGGAAGGTTAACACGTATATACAACAGTACTGAGAGAAGATAACAACGGTAATAGTAATTGATAATAAGTGACCTATTTAAAGTGTTTCTGTTAGAAAAGAATCTGACATTCAATTATGAATGGTGGGAATCTTGGGTAAAAAAAAAAGAAAACAGTTTATTAGCATAAGAGGACAAACTTCTCTGATAATGAAACACAGCAAACTCCCTGTCATTTTGCGGAAATATTTAATTAATTGATTCAAGCAAGCTGATTAATTAAATGTTCTGATTTTTAAGTCATCATATGTGATTTGTTAATAGTCTTAAAACCATGCTGAGTATCAGTGAATGGAAAAAAAGATCGAATTATAAAGTCCTTCTGGATCAAAAATATCCCAGGGTCACTTTTCTGAACATTAATCAGAAAGAAATGTATCATAAATAAGCAGAATACGACTGCTAATAGACATCTCTGGTACAGACTCTATGGTATAAATCACACTCAAAACACACACAGAACCACAACCTACACCCAAACAGAGCAAGCTTTTAAACTCCTTCCTCATGTTTGTTTGGGGTTTTTTTTGTACGTGTGTATTATAAATATATGCCTTCTTTATTTTAGGATAGCATTCCTATCCTCAAAGTACCATTTGCAAGGTGAAGATAATTCTATTTCCCCTAAAATTTCATGGAGAAAAAGATGAGCTTCCTAGATATATCCTCTGTTTAACTGAGAAAAAAAAATCAGTAGTAACTTTCAGAAAGACTTTTGTAAATTCAATTTATGCTCAAATAATTATACTAAATAATTAAAATGAACATTTAATGTTCTTCAATAAGGTATTCAGTGTCTCTGAATTCTTAATAGCGTAAAATATAAAATTTTAACAGTCTTTTTAGAATAGTGCATTTGATCAAATGGGCTTTCTTTTTCTTGCATTTGGGAACAGTCCTCACCATAACAAAGTCCCCCACTGGGCTACTGAAAAATCTAGTCATTTTCCCTCTGTCCTCTACTCTCCTTCAGGCATGTGTGCAGAAACAGCTACTCAGCAAACAGTATTTTAGCAATTTTTATCTACCCTATTTCTGCTACCCTCATTTTCCCTTACTGAACTTAAATTTGTTATCAACTAACCAATTCTCTGTACTGTCAAAACTGTTTTAAATTATAATCCTGAATTCTGAAGTTAGTTCATCTCCAAGATCATTGACGAAAATTCTATGAAGAGCCCCAGATCACTCATATATAAGAGGAATGGAAGTTTAAATTAGATAACCATTCAGGAAAATAGTTTCCTAATATGTACCAAACACCTTCAAAACATTTATCCCCCTTTGGCCCAGCAATACAAGTCCTAAGATTTTATCTTAAAGAAATGACCAGAACTACAACAAAACTTTATGCAGCTACATGGTCTTACAGGATTACTTATAACTACCGAACAAAAAACCAAAACCAAAACAAAACAAAATAAAACCTGTCACCAGCTTCAACATCTAACAATCGAAATGTATTAATTAAATTGTCACATATTATACAACTTAATTGAAAATGTTTTTGAAAACATTTAAAAGTATGGGAAAATATTTCCCACATGATGTTAACTACAGATGCTAATGTTAACTACTAAATGCAAAACCACAACGAGATAACCCCTCACACCTGTCAGAGCATCTATCATGAAAAAGAACACAACAAAAGTTGGTAGGGATGTGGAAAAAAGGGAATCCTTGTACACTGTTGGTGGAACTGTAAATTGGTGCAGCCACTATGGAACAGTATGGAGGTTTCTCGAAAAACTAAAAATAGAACTATCGTTATGACCCAGCAATTCCACTCCTGGGTATATATCTAAAAACAAAAACAATAATTCAAAAAGATACATGCACCCCAACGTTTATAGCAGCATTGTTTACAATAGCCAAGATATATGGAAAGCGACCTACGTGTCCATCAACAGATGAATGGTTAAGGAAGATGTGGTACATATTTTTACAATGGAATACTACTCAGCCATAAAAAAGAATGAAATTTTGCCATTTGCAGCAACATGGATGGACTTGGAGGGTATTATGCTAAGTGAAGTTAAGTCAGACAGAGAAAGGCAAATACTGCATGACATCACTCATATGTAATCTAAAAAAATACAACAAACTAGTAAATATAACAAAAAAGAAGCAGATTCACAGATATAGAGAACAAACTACTGGTTACCAGTTGGGGGGAGGGGCAGTATAAGGGTAGGAGAGTGGGAGGTACAAACTATTGGGTGTAAGATCGGCTCAAGGATGTATTGTACAACACAGGGAATAGAGCCAATATTTTGTAGTAACTGTAAATGGAGTGTAATGTTTAAAAACTGTATAAAAATAATTAAATTTTTAAGAAGTTAAAAAAAACAGTAAATGCAATAAAATCAGAAAAAAATTGAAATAACCACACATTAAACATGCTCAGAAATGTTTAACTGTCCAAGTGCTCTCAGAACTGAGGAAACACAGCCAATGGAATGAGAATTCTGCCTCCTAGGTTTTCTAGTCTCCCTTCCTGATCAGCCTTCACCAAGTTCTACTAATGAAACCAAGTCCCCCTAAAGCGCAGTTCCCTTACTGAGTTTATTACTAATCTCTCTATCCAAATCTTTATTCCCTTTCTTGTTCCCTCTGACCTCCGTCCTGTGCTAACTGAACACTAATCAACCAGAGTCAGATGACTAAGATTGCTGCTGCCAATAACAGCGTTAATGTCCTAAAATTGCTCTAACAGTTATTATCATTAACGTACAAACTCAGGTTGTTTCTCCTAACAGGCCCCTAAGCCGTGGACCACCCGGCCAGAGAATAATAAACCAGAGTCATCCTGACCCCTGAAACTATGATTAAGGACTAAGAAATATCACAGCAATGTCACAAAACAATGATTAATCCCTGCACCTTTGTTCTTTGCCTTTAAAACATCCCTAACTCAAAGACCAAGCTAAAGTGCATCTGAGGCTTGTCTCCCATTCCCTTGCCTGGTGCCCTGCAATAAATGCTGTGCTTTCCTTCACAACCTGGGGTCAGTAGATTGGCTTTGCTGCACATCGGGTGAGTGGACCCACCTTCGGTTCGATAACACTTACCCTGTGGACTTCAGATCTTTCCATGTCCATAGGAGATGCATGTCCTTTCGTTAGATGTGTTTTGTGTTCCTTCTAATTCAAAATGCACAGTGGATTTTGGAGGTAGTGGGGGCAGAAAAACTTTCCAGTGTGACTAAGCAGCAAGCTACTAGCCACTGTATCCCCAGTGCCGTGATAGCTGACTGGCTCATAGCAGGCATTCTACTGCGTACTGGAAGGACTGAATGAGTGAGTAACTATATCGGTGCGGGTCAGGCAGTCACAGAGGGCTGCTTGGCCAGCTCTTATCCCCGGCGCTCAGCTAGTCTTTGTTAATTACATACTAGGGAGAATGGCACTGCAGGGAGAATGGATTAGGAGGGGAATTTAATTAGTTAACCTGAAGGTCACATCTGTCTCTCTTCACTTTACAAAGCATCCTTTCTTGACTACCTCCAATGAGTCTACTCCCTCTAAACTTATGCCTTTCTAGAGTATACCCTTAAACTTTCAACAATATAACTCCTGAGTAAAGAAAATACAAGACAAAATCTAGTTCATACACAGGTTTAGGTCAGAGGGTAAGCTATAAGGAAGAAAACCAGATTTTATCTCATGTAAACCCTATGATAAATACTTGCTTTCCCAGTAAAGCAAGAAACTGAAGAACATTGGCTGAACATTCCCTAAATGACTGAGCTGACTACGATAAGCAAGCCTGGATGCTGGAGATCCCAAGACCATAACGCCACATTCATTTATCAAATACCAGTCTGGGGACAGCTGAGCTGTGGCAATGCCAGAACGGTAAGACGTTACAAGCCTTTTTCGATAGGTTCAGTAAAGTTTGGACAAGGCCTAACATGCACTTTTTAGATCAGATCCAGCTGACAAGTTCTCTAATTACTGTTATAGTTTCAGCACATACTGTACTGTGAATTGTTCTGCAGATTAACATCATGTGAAATTTTACATAAAAGAATCAGGAGTTCCTCAAGATTTCCAATCCCTTCACTTTAATTATTAAGGGGGTCTTTAAAGCCTTCTCAGCAAAGAGTCTGTGCATAACAAGAGGCTTAGAAAGATAAAAGGATACTTGCTTTTTTTCTTTCTGTTTCATTCCCATCATTAACAGGCTAACTACCTGTAATCTTCCTTTTGTTGAAAGAATTAATTAAACATACATTTAAATTGTCTACAGAGTCTCTTAACATGGTTTTCTTTTCATGCAACCCCCCAACTCTCACCTTTGGATTCCTCAATGCCTCTTTTTTGTCATAGAAAAGATTTTCTCTGGATTCTGGCAAGAAATACTGCAGAATTTCACACAGGAAAAGTGCATCACACACATTTCATAAGTCAGCAAAAAGTACACTGATTCAGAAACGCAGACTCAGGTATATTCAGCACAATCAGTAATCATCTTCCACTATGCAAATCCACAGAAGGAATGGGGATCTGATACGTACTATTAACACGTATTTAGAAAATAAATTGGAAGAATTATAGGTATTTCCTAGTTCCTAGCTACTTCACACATTAATAAAGACATAATGCTTATCACAAAAACAATCATATTGTTCTATTAAAAAGTCTGATAATCTACATAACTCAAATTCACAAACTGCACAAATTTGGAATCTTTGTTAGTCAGAAAATGAGGAAGACTGCAGAATGAAGCCAGAAACCAAAGAAACCACCAGAAGAGGCAACTGAGAGAGGATCAGTCAATCCCAGGAGAGACAGAGGAGCAGCTGAGACCACTGAGCCAGGGCCTGAGCATCAAGAAAAACAGAAGACTAAAGAGGGAAGATGGTGAGCACAGAGTACCCTGCAAAAGGTAAAAGGCCCTATCCAAAGAAGTCCCCTTTTGTAAATGACACATTAAGAAATAAGATGTGTTTTCACCACGCCATCTTAGACTTCACTTGTGCACTTGAAATGTGAACTCAAGGAAGCACAAGCAGCAGCACAGAAACATTTTCTTTAAGGCTCATCTTAACTCTGAAGAAGTGCCCTAATTCCCATCTATCTCACCAAGTAAGTCTCACCAAGGAGACCACCACAAATTTCACAGAGCAACTGGCAATGCTTCATGGCCTCTCACAGGGCCTCATTTCACAAGTAAGTCTTTATTAAGTAGAAAGTTTTTACTTTCTACTTAGATTTGCATTTAAAATATTGATAGATTAGCGTTCTACTTTTTTACTTGCCTTAGAATGGCCCACAAAAAAGGGAGACCGTTTCACAGATATTGAGCACTTTGATGCTAGACATCCTCTAGCACTTGATGTTCTTTGCCCTTTTGTCCATTTAAACTCAGCCCCTCAACTTGCTGCAGACAACAAAAACAGAGGCAATGTAGCCCTTGCTGTAGGGAAGCCATCACTCAGGACTGGTCCTCATGCTTTCCTCCACAGTGTGCATCTCTACCTGCTTCTGCCCAGACTCTCAACCTAGTCCTACTGTTCCTGCAAAATCAGACAGTGACAAATATCTATATCAATATAATGCTCTTCTCTACCAAGGATCTGTCAATTCACAGGATCCATACTACTTCCCCTCTTCCCCTCTGAGTACAACTGTAACCCTCAACCAACTAAGGAATACCAGGAGGAGCAGCAGGCCACTCCAAAAGATTGGCATGCAACCCTCTACAAGACAGAATAGAGGGAATAGAACAAGAAAGACAGAATAAGGCACATGTCTCTGGGTACCAGGTGAGGGAATGGGGCAGGAATTGGTTCCCGGCTTTCCTCCCATCATTGTAACCAACACCTACCTCTACCCATGTAACAGGGCCCTTTCAAGGTCAAAGGCATCAAGCAATCCTGTGGCCTAACACCTGCTGTCTAATTTTCCCAGGCAACTATACCACACTTTCCAAACTCCCTATTTCTTCTACCGTCAGAACTTGCCTTCCTCCTTAAAGTTTAGACCTGGCCAACCTGAGATTACCAACCCAAACAATGTCATGATAGCTAAGAACTGGCCTCATGAGGACACCATAGCCAGGTCTGAACCTTGGTGCCCATGGAAAATATAGGCAGAACAGCAGCTGCATAGGCATCTTTTTTTTTTTTCTTTTAGTAACATCACTTGTATTAAGAATTTCTAGAACCTCTTTTATTACGCTATGCTATGGCCATGAAAGAGGCCTTTTATTGAAAATAATATCAATCTACTTCATCTTCTACATGGTATACTCCAACAAAAACTAGACTTAGCTGGATCAGGAGTTCAATGTTACTCCAGGGTAAAGTCAAGTAAAGTCATTTCTTTAAAGCCATAGGAATTTCCCAAAGTAACTCAGGTTGTAAAAAAAATTCAGATCTTTAACTCATCATGGTTTCTGAATCTATTTGTCCTTTCAATTACTATAAGAAAATTGTAAGATTTGGGTTTTACTCCCTTACTAATTTTTCTGAAATAAAGAAAATAAAGGAGGATCATTAATTTACACATATATTTGGCAATTTATCTCAAAGTAAAACTTCTACCTGGATGCTCTACCTAAGTTATTTGATTTGTGTCCGAAGGGCTAAACTGAAAATACGTAGGTTAAAGCAATTAACTATTTTCAAACAAATACGGGCTGAAAGTAACTGAAAATGCAAACAGTAAACATAAGAAATCTGCAACAGGTATGTTAATGTCAGACAAAAGAAACTTCATGACAAGAAAATATTACCTGAGATGTAGAGGAACATCTCATAATAATTTAAAAAGGTCAATTAATCATGAAGATTAACAATCCTAAATCTGTATGCACATAAAAGCAATAACAGAACTTCCAAATATATGATGCAAAAATTGAAAGTGCTTAAGGAAGAGAGGACAAATCCACAATCATATGCGAAGATTTTAACACATTTCTTTCAGTAATTGGTAGAATAACTAGACCTTGAATAAACTGATGATTATATAAGATTTGAAAAATACTACCAACCATCTAGAACTCACTGGTATTTATAGAACATTACGACTTATAAATGCAGACGTATGCATATTCTTTGCAAGTTAACATGGGACGTTCAACATTACAAATCATATGCTGAGACAAAATAATTCTCCTTAAATTTCAAGACAGAAATCTTACACAATATGTTCTCTAACCATAAGAAAAACAATTAGAAATTTTCTAGAAAATCTCTCAACTATTTGGAAAATAAACAATACATTTCTAAATAAAACAGGGGACAAAGAAAAACTTGTAAATGTAACTAGAGTACTTTGAAAGCATATTTCAAACTGAATAATAATGAAAACACAGCATATCAAAATTTGAAGGAGGAAGCTAAAAGAGCCTGTAAAGGAAATTTTATTTTAAATAAATACTTATCTTTATAAAAGAAAAGTTTAAATTCAATGAACTACATTTCCACCTTAGAAAATTAGAAAAAGAATAGCAAATTAAAACCAGAGGAAATAGAAGGAAGGATGTCATAAAGATATAATCAGAATGCAGTTAAATAGAAAATAAACAATTTTTAAAAGGCAAAAGCTATTTTTTTAGATTAATAAAATTGATAAATATGTAGAAGGAATTATCAAGAAAAAAGAGAAATAACACCAATCATATCATGATCAGGAGAAACAGAAGTGATTTCACTATATATCCCTTCAACCATTTAAAAAGCAAAATTATGAAAAATTTATTTTAATAAATTTGAGAAGTTATGATGAAATAAATACAACTCTTGAAAAAAAATATACTGACCAACACTGATAAAAGAAGATAAAGAACTCTGGGGAGCCCTATACCTATTAAAGAAATTCAATGTTTATTAAAAACCTCACCCACACTCATACAAAAATTCCATTCCCATATGGTTTCACTACTAGATTCTAGTTAACAATGAAAGAATAAATTGTACTAAGTTTATCTCTTTCAAAAACTATGGGAATTCCCTGGAGGTCCAGTGGTTAGGACTCTGTACTTCCACTGCAGGGAACACGGGTTCACAATCCCAGGTCAGGTAACTAAGATCCCACAAACCGTGTAGTGTGGCCAAAACACACACACACACACAAAAAAAAAAAAAAAAAAAAAAACTAATGGAAGTAGGGTAGAACAAACCTCACAAACTCTTTCTGTGAAAAACAGAAGAAAGAGAAAACACCACACATTGTTTTATAATTTGATATGTATACTGGTATAACCCTGATACTAATAATACAAAAATATTACAGGGGGAAAAAATAAACACTACAAACCAATATACGTAACGAACAAAGATTCAAAAATCCTTTACACAATACTAGCAAATCAAACAGCAATTTATAAAAAGAGTAATCATCATCACCAAGGAGAGTTTTTCCAAGAATGTAAGATTACTTTAACATTCAAAAATCAATCACTGTAATTCAACATATTAACAAAATAAGTTATTTTAAAAGCAACTTATGATCATCTTAATAGTTTCATAAGTAACTTTTAAAAAATGCAAACTCGTGATAGAAAAAAACTTCTTCATAAACAAACAAAAACAAACAAACAAAAGAATAGAACGTTCAGAACTTACTCACTGTGATAAAGTTCTACAAAAGTGCACAGGAAATATTATACTTAATGATGAAACATTGAATGCCTTACCACTAAGACTGGAAATACAACAAGGATACCCACTCTTCTCAACTCTATTAAATACTTTACTGGATATAACAGGGAGTAGAATACAGAAAAAAGTAAGAAGATATATAGATTGGAAATAAAGAGGTAAAATTCTACTTATTAATATAGAGCATGAATGTCTACAGAAAACCCTCAGGAAGCTGAGAACAAACAATTATTAGAATTTATGAATGAATTTAGCTAGGTCTCAGGACACAAGGTCAATATGCAAAAATCCAGTTAAGTCAGAATAATAATAATGATGATGATGATGAATAAATTTAACAGCAGATGTGAAAGACTTCTACCTTGAAATCTATAAAACGTCCAGTAAAATTGAAGACGTTAATAAATCAAGAGATGTACAATGTTCATTGACTAGAAGACTTGACATTACTAAGATCTTAATTCTCCTCAAATTGACCCATATAAACAATCCTAAATCAAAATTCTAATCAACTACATTGTAGAACTTGATAAGTTAATTCTAAATTTTATACTGAAATTTAAAAAAAAAACTAGAATAGCCAAAATAATCTTGAAAAAGAACAAAGCCGGACAAATCAAACGGCTTAACTGCAACACAATATACAGACAAAGCAATCAAGACAATGTGGTATTAGAATAATGATAGACAAATATATCGATGGAGCAAAATAGCGAGTTTAGAACTAGATCCACATTTTTAGAGTCAATTCATTTTTGACAATGGCAATTGGGAAAGTAAAGTCTTTTCAACACACAGTGCTAGAACAATTAGTTAAATATATGGAAAAAAGGAACACTGCCATCTATTCAGATCTTACACAAAAATCACATCTAATTAAATCACAGGCCTAAACATAAAAACTAAAATGAGAAGAAAACAGAATGAATTAAGGAATGAGAAAGATTATTGATAAAAGTCATAAAAAAACTGATCATTGAAGAAACACTGATAAATTAGACATCATCAAAATTAAGTCTGCTACTCATCAAAAGGCATCATTAAGAAAAGAAAAAGCAAAACCACAAACTAGGAGGAAATATTCACTATATATTTACCTGACAAAATACTTGGATACGACTCTATAAAGAACTGCTAAAAATCCTTAAGGAAAAAGACAAGCAACCCAACTAAAAAATGGCCCAAAGACATAAACATATATCATAAAAGAAGCTAGAAAAACAGTCAATAGTCAACAGTCAACCACATGAAAAGGTATTCAAAGTTATAAGTTATTAGAGAAACACAAATTAAAATCACAGTGAGATACCACTTCACATCCGTAAGAGCTAAAATTAAGAAGTGTATGAAGTAACTGAGGCTCTCATACATGGCTGGTGGAAATGTAAAATGGCTTAACCATTCTTGGAAAAGGTTTCACAGTTTCTAAGAAAACTGAACATACAATCTCCCTATAGCCCAGGAAATCCACTCATTTATTTACCCAAGAGGTAATATAAATATATGTCAAAAAGACTTGTACAAGAATGTTCATCGCAACTTTAATTGTAATAGCCAAAAACTGGAAATGGCCCAGATGTCATCAGTAACAGGATGGAATAAAACAAATTCTGGCATATCCATACAATGAAATACTACTCAGCAATAAAAAGTAATGAACTACAGATACACTCAATATCACGAATGTTAAAACATTCTACTGTGTGAATAATGAAAGCATACATAGAAGTATACATATTCTAAGTTTCCATTTAAATGAAGTTCTAGAACACTCTTATCAATGGTGGAAAAAATAACAATAATGTTTTCTCTATGAGACGGGGAAAGGGATTAACTGGGAAGAATAATGAAGGGATTTTCCAGGGTGACAGTAATATTCTATATCTCATGGGGCTGATATGCACGGGTGTGCTAATTTATCAGAGCCACCAATGGTACACTTAATCTTTTCCATTTCCTTGTATTTAAATTTTACCCCCATAAAACAGGGGGTTTCTAGCAAAGATGGAGTTTAAAAGGACCAGATTGACACTCCACCTTAAACAACTAGACAGCAAAACAAAACTGGACAGAAAGCATGCAGGGCTCTAACTTCCTAGAGAAGGAAACCAAGGTGAACCCCACACTGCACCAGCTTCTTGCTTGAAGGCAGTTCCCAGGCCACAATGCAAGGAGCTGGAACCCAAACAGAGCCTGAGTATCTCAGAGAAATGAGCAGACTGAGGTCGGAATTCAGAAGCCAGAGATGCAAGAACTGTCAGGGCAGAGTCCCACAGAGGAGGGAACTGCACAGAGAGAAAGTTCTGGAAATCTGCAGAAGGAGTCCCTCAAAATGTTAGCTACTTATTTGTGTGTGTGTAAAAGCAGACTATGCAAAGTCCAGTGGTTCCAATGTTCCTCCACTTAACGGTAAGTAACAAAGGCAAATCCTTCGAAAGAAGAATATGAAGAAAGGTTAGACAACAATGATAAACACTTGCAGCGCTCCACTTTGACCGTGTGCGGTCATCACTGTGGGCAAAACATCTGATAAAGGAAGGTCAAGAAGAGGCAACTGATGAAAAGGCAACCCACGGAAATGCCACCAACACAAAGCAGTCCAAAAAATAACAGAATTGGTGCTTCCTTCTCCTTTATCCTGTTTCAGTAATTCTTACACTTGAAGCTGCCTTGGAATCACCTGGAAGCCTTGTAAAACACAGATCCCTCGGGTCCACAACCAGAGTTTCTGATTCAACAGGTCTGGAGTTGGCCTGATCATCTGTATTTCTTACATGTTCCCAGGTAATAGTGATGTCGCTGGTTTGAGGACGACACTTAGAGCATCACTACCATACTCCCTTCCTGGAATAATACCACTTTCAAAAGTCTATAAATACTTTCTCTAAGCAATGGTCCATTCCAAAACTGTTATGACTTTCAGCCCCAAAACAAGAATAAAACAAACAATAAAAAGCACTCATATTTTAGGTAGTTTCATAGTTTATCTCACAATAACCCTGAAAATATTTCTACCTTCCACTCCTCTCTACCACATTTTTTTTCTTTTTTTAACAGATTAGGAATCTGGAATTCAGAGATATTTTTAAGAAACCATCCTTAATCTCACAGCCCATCTGATATCAAAGCACATGCTCTTTTCTGTATGTCCTGCTGTCAACCTCTGAAGTGCCAAGCCTCTTATGGGGGCTTTGGCTGTTGATATCCACCCACACTGAGGCTGTACCTAGTACTCTGTTACATGACAAAGTCCAAATTCCACTTTGAATTGGAACAATACATATTTGACTAAACTACTGAGAATGGTAGGCGAGATTCTGTCGCATCTCACAAAGCACAACTTCCTAAGAACTTACTTTGGGCAGACCTTTACTCCTCCCACCCCAAGAACTGATAACAGCCAACATTTAATGAGTATTTCCTATGTGTCTCTTAGCAACTTTCAAATATACACTACAGTAATTTTAACCATAGTCACTATGTTGTACATTACATCCCCAGAATCAATTGTTATCTCAAGATAAACCTCGTAATATTTCTTATAAAATTTTCTAGGGTAAGTGGTTTAAAGAAATGCAAAGGTCTTAACCACAGTCCAAACAATATGGCATCCTATAGGCCATTAATTTTATATTTTTACTCACAAAGACTAAACATGTGGTCAGTGCTCTAATAACCATTCTGTGTGGTATAGGGCAACTTGGTGACAGCAATTCAGTTCGACCAACATATTGTGAGTGTGTATAACACTCAAGGCCAAAACTGTATTGGAATTTGACCAAAGATGAATTATATGTATTCTCTGTTTTTTTTAAAGTTCATTAAAACGTCTGTTTTCTTGTGGGGAAGGGGTCAGAGAGAGAAAAGCATAATTCAATCTGATAAGAGACTTAATCAGAGTCAGAGCACAAAAGATGATACCCATGAGGTCATCATAACCTCTGGCTCCGATCCAAAAGCTCTTAAACGCATACTCAATGGGTCTCTAAGAAAGAGAATGCCTGGAATACTGAAGCCAACATCCAACTACATCACTGCTTTACAGCAAAGCCCAACAAGATCATTTGGGAATCTTACTGAGGGCTTCATAGGGGTTTTTCATCCTCTTCTGAAATCCAGTAGTAGTTTAACTTTTACTGTTAATGGTAACAACCATTTCATAGTAAACTGTAGCTATACTTTATGACTGATAAAAAAAAGGAGATAAAATAACTGAGACATGACAGATAAATTCAGACGCATCAAGAGATACACCAGTGGTTTTTATGAGCGTCTCTCCTTACAAGACTTCACACTTGTGAACAGGTTCACAAGACAAGATTTCAGGAGTTCTGGACACCAAGCATTAAGTCATTGCGCAACTAAGATCAAACTTATCAAAAAAGATGATGACAAGTAAGTAGAACAGCTTGAGAAGGCTACGAGAACAGCCATACGAATGAAACACTTCAGGGTCACTCCACCAAAATTATATCCAAAGCCTCTTCTTCCTTCATTACAGCTAGCAATGGCCCATCTGAATTACTTATGGTTACTCTGAGCTTTCTGTACAGGAAGGAATGTGCACATGTGTGAATAAACACTTTGTTATAAATGAAAAATGTTTTCTTAATAAACAGACTGATAATTCTGTAAATACTGAGGTTTTACCATGGTTTCCCCTCCCTAAGCTCTCATTTTATAAAATGAATTATTGAGTTTGGACAGAAAATTTATATATACAGTAGTTATGGTACAATGGTGGGCTCTGTTTTGAGTAAACTGGTATTGATAAAAGATATGTCAAACTGCACTGAGCCAATTTTGACTTTTGACTTTTTAAAAAATCCATGCTTTTCATCTTTACTTTTAAGGATTACTTTTAAATTAAATTTCCTTCCCTCAATATGAAAGAATTCTTAAATTAGACACATATGGTATAAATGATAAAAGAGAAAATGACAAATTTTACTACATCAAAAGTAAGTCTGTTCATAAAAAGACACCACAAAAAAGCAAAAAGGTAGCCCAGTCTAGGCAAAGACATTTTCAACACATATAGTCAATAAAGGGTAACTATTTATAACATATAAAAATGTCTATAAAACAATAAAGATCATCCATTATAAAAAATGAGCAAGAGATGAACAAGCAAGTCACAGAAAAGGTAAGAAAATGGTCTGTAAACATATGAAAGACTTGCACATATATACACAAAGAGACATGTTCAAAACTGTTTATAACTTCATTGCTTGTAATAAAAATTACAAACTAAATATCTGCTAATAGAAAAATAGCTAAATAAATTGTGATATACTAATGCAATCAAATACTATTAGGTGATAAAAACAAATGAACTAAAGCTATACACATCAAAATGAATGATTTCATAGTTAAAAGAATTAAAAATGCATATAACTTAATATAATTATTTAATATAAAGAGTACTATATATTGCTTAGAAATATAACCATATGTAGGAAAAATACAAAGAAATGCATGGGGTGATAACATTCCAAATTTAGAACTATGATTACTCCTGCAGGGGAAGGTGAAATCAGAAAGAGGAAGGTTTTTTTTCTGCCTTGCAAAGATCTAGTTTTGTAAGCTGGAAGTTGAGTACAGTGGTATTTGTTGTATTATTCTTTTATGTTTTTTTGTATGTCTTAAAATGTTATAGCGTATATGTATTTTAAAGATTATTTTCTGTTGGAATGACTGAATGATCTTATATGTGAGTTAAAAACAATGGTTCAAAGGTGAGATCTCAATAAACAACTCATGTAGTTAACATAGTCAAGACCAACCCAACTGCTAAAAGAAGGAAGCATCTGCTGTGGGTGTCATCACAAAACATGGAAAGTTGTCTTCGTAAAGCATTGTTCTCTCTTGCAGCAGAATACTACCTTTCAGTTCTTCCTAAACACCTCTCTGAACTGTTTCTTCCACATCTATACAGAAGACACCATTAATAAGCTAATATTGTCTGCTTCCACTTTTAGAAGGCACAGCAATGTTATATCAATTTTCAGAAATGAACTACATTGAAAGTATACACATATTTGAGCTATTTTTTAAAAGTGTCCAAAACCCGTTTAAAGATAAAGAAGGATATAATTTGTTAGGGTGCAGTTCATAAAATTCTTATCAGAATCTGAACACTAAAGGGTACAATATGCTGTGGCAAAAAGCTTATTCAGCACTTAAGCGATAAGCCAAAGTCCACCTCTTCCAGGAAGCCTTCCCTAATCAATTCAGCCCAGAGTCATTTTTTCTTTTCTCAGCAGTTGCTGGAGCACTCATCACCTGAACCACTGATTCTGGCTCTTAATCAATAACCGTCTGCTTGTCTTTTCTCTCTGGTAGGATTAAGTTCCTTGGGGATCACGGGCTATCTCTCCTTCCCTTTCTTCACTCCTCCACCAACACCCGCAAGAGGGTCCAAATAAGTAGGTACACATTTTCTCAAATGAATTATACAGCAGAGGGACTAAGAGCCAGATGTCAAAACAGAGGATTTGCATTTGCCCTTTGCCAGCTGAATGACAGCGTAATTTCTACATCTCGCTTCATCCATAAAATGAAAAATATATTAGTAACATTCTCATAAGACTGGTTTAAAGACTAAAGTAAATCATGGTTGAAAAGCACATATGGTAGTATCTGGCACTCATGGCATGGTAGGACTCAAAGAGTTGTTAGTTATTTTTATCACTAATGAGAAATGAGTCTTGGAACCACATAATTCCTAATGTTGTGCTCTCCTACCCAATTTTATCAGTTTAACCATTACTTGATCAACGTCTTCCTTGACACCCAATTAATAAGCATGAATCCAAATGCAGTTCTGGTGTAACTGGAAAAACAACTATTCAATTCTGTGCCCAAATGTTCACTTCCCTCGACAGGGGTATTCATTTACTTAACAGAAGCTTCTACCATGATTGCTGCTAATAATAAAAGTTTATACTGACCTTGTATCCATGATATATTAATTTTGTTTAATTTCAATATCCTTTATAAAATCATAAAGACATTTCCATGCATTTAGTACAATACAGATTCTTCTATAACACACCCCGCTTCCCATTTAAAACAGAATGTAAATAAACAACTTGTTCATTTGGTCATTATTCTCCCATGCCAAGTATATTTGCAACGTCTGGTACTTAGCAATGATAGATTTTCATTCTGCTGAAAGCTCCTCAGTGATTAAAATACACTATAGAGCAAATTAAAAATTAGTTTAAATAAGCAGCTGTGGGATTTTTCAGGCACTCTGACCAAACATTATTCTGCAGCTTTAAATTCAGGACAGTTTGGCCCAACACGAACTGCTGACAGCATTATTTGATCTGGGTAGACATGCAAACGTTCAACAACAAAATGCGTGTGTCAATAATTCACAGCTCTAGAGTCAACTCTCTGGGGGAAGGAAAGTGGATCTTTTTATTTTGGTTTCCCTGTACCCCAAGGCTATTTTTTTTTTTTTTTTTTGCTGTGAGTTAATTCTTCCCTCTTCAGTCTGCCAGGAGTCAGATCACCTGCTACAATCAGATGTTGCGTCCCGGACAACCAGGCAGCCAGCCAGTTCAACGTGCAAGTCTCTAGACCACCAAAGACAGCCGTCAGTCTGGAAATGGGGCACTCCTTGCACTCCCGGTTACCAGAAGCCCACCACCTCCTTCACGCAGATGAATGACGTTTTCCCAACCCAGGCCCGAGAACTCTATCTAGGCAGAAAACATGTTTCTAGACTCTGTTCATGCAGGAAGGCAAGCTAAGACCTCAGCACCCTTCCGGTTCCACTTAATCTCCCATTTGCAGGATCTAAGTGCGTTTGCATTTCTGCCTCCCTTGCCCTGTTAATTCCCCTGCATCCAGTAACTCCAAAAACCATACCAACACAGAAACAGCCAACAAGCGGCAGCTGTAAGATGCACTGGCAGTCAGAAACTGGGATGGTGAGCAGCTACAGGGAACATATAAACAGAAAACGGAATGACCTGTTGTTACTTTAAAATAAAAATGTATATGCATTTACCCATCAAACTGTGACCTTGAGTCATTAGAAACTGAAGCCAGTGATTAACTACATTTTCTTCATTTTCAGCAACATGTTTTAAGTTGAGAATTTTAATATTTCACTCCAGGAGTCCAGCTCAGATAACTGTTCTGTGAGAAAATACCCTCGAAGCACAAGGAAATCAACTGACTAATTTATGAAACTGAAATATTAGAAGAGAAATTAATAACTTTGCCAGCTGTACTTTTTTTCTGTTTTAAAAACAAAACTGAGAAGCACCTCACTGGGCTTTTTGATGGTAAGACCACATGAGAAACATAAACATGATGGTAATTCATTCATTTATTCACCAAGTATTTTTTATGACCTGCTCTGTCCAGAGAATATATAGCAGTGATGAAAACAGATGCATTCTTGAGCTCACATTTTTTTACATTCTGGTTGGGGGAGTCACAAAATAAATGCGTGTGAAATAGATGTACATTGAATTGTCATAAACACAGCTGAGAAAACTAATGCAGGTAAGATGGAGAGAGAAGGTAAGGGATTAGTTACCATTTAAAATACAGTGGTTAACAAAGGCCTCAATTAGCAGATGACTACTGAGAGAGCAAGTCTTGCTGACACAGAGAGCAGAGAGCGTGAAAGAGGCGGGCCGACGAGAGGCAGGGGCTGGGGTACACAGAGCACTCTCCCCAGCACCAGCTTATCTGACCCCCATAATAACGCTGTATTTTAGGGCCGTTATCATGCCGGTGTTACATCAGGGTCTGAGGCTCAGCTATGTCACCACCTGCCCAAGGTCACACAGGAAGCAGCAGTGCTGACACCTTAACCCAGGGGTTACAGCTCAGGCCAGAAACTTTTCCACTGCGTCCAATTCTGTTACTACAACTTGTCAGAAACGACCGATTAAACTAGGATGTCAGAAAGGGCGACTGTGTGGTGAGGGCTCTAGGGAACAGCAAGTGGAACTGAAGAAAGAAGCCTCGGAGAAGCACAGCAACTGAAGGGCTGCCAGACAGAAGAGGAGAGAGAGGTGTTCAGCACTTCCCCAGAAGGCCGAACTAGGCCCAATACCTGGAAATTACAGTAAGACAAATTTCCAATAATTAGATGAATAAGAGATCTAGTGGTAGGAGCTGTCCAACAATGGAATGGGTTGGCTTGTGAAGTTATGAAGTTCGAATTACAGGAGTTACTCAAGCAGAGGCTGAACGGCCACCTGCCTGAGATGAAGACAGATTCTAGCACTGACGTGAAGGCTAGTGACCGATGGCTTTTCCAATTCTGAGTCTGTGATTATACAAGCACCTGCGCAGTACAGTGTGGCAATGAGAAGTTCTAGCTGTGAAGTCAGACAGCTTGGTTAAAATCCAGTCTCCACCACTTATAAGCTTTGTACACTTAACCTCTATAAGCCTCGGTTTGCTTATCTGAAAAAGGAAGCAAATAACAGAAGCTACTTCATAGCAGTTGTTGTGAGAATTAAATGAGATACTCCATGTAAAGGACTTAACACAGGGCCTGGCACACAATCAAAGGTCAGTAAAGTTTAGTTTATACAGACATGTATATTCGAGAGCATGTGTATAAAAAATAAATAAATATGTATATAATGTGTATAAATTTGTTTTTCTATTTCTGTTTTTACTCATATTCAGTGGCAAGAAGAGTTCAATGTCCAAAGCTGAATTGTTACAGCATATTAAATGACAGCATGATGATACTAACCATAATAGTTATAATAAACATTTAAACAGTCAGCTTCTTAGCATAATCATTTCATATTAGACCTCTTTTAAATACCAGGAAATATGCAGAAACATTCATCTTTTAAACATCTGAGGTGCCAGTTTAAAACTTATGAAAGAAAACATCAACATTTTCTCAAATGAAACAACTATTAAAAATTCGGTATTTTAGCAGAAGAAAGAATATCTAACAACCTGCACCTGTATTTAATATGCATTTATATGCAAATACGTGAGTGTACCAGTGTGTGTGTACACACAGATACGCACACACACACACTTACACATGCTTTCTATTTTGAAATTATAAACTAGCAAGCCCACAGTTACTTTTAAATTACTTCTTAATGAGCAAAATGATTCCAGATATTTCTTATCAGGGTCAAGTATTTTATGCATATGTGTATTAATAGAAAATGAAGAAGAAATAACCATAGAGTGTTGCATCTATATGCTAGGATCTAGAGATGCTTCCAGATGGCAGAGAGTGAGTTATAATTTTAGATTAATTTGCCATCACTCTTTTGTCATTCCGGATAAACTCACATTTACTATTCATTGAAAAAACATTCAAAAATGGACCTGATTGATAAAAGGAAGCCTCCACTTTAGGAAAAACTCAGGCAATGTTTTATTTCTTCACTAGGGTACTCAATGCTTTTAGAAAGTGATAGCTGATAGTATCTGTACGATACAACAGTATATGTATGGATGTACATCCACCATCGTACTGATCCTCCCTCTGACATAACTGCTATCATTCCTGCTCTATCAGTATGCAAACAGAGGCTCAGGGAGTAACTTGCTCAAAGCCACACAGGAAGAAATGAAGATACAATCTGACTCTAAAACCTTTCAGCTTTCTGTATGTACATTAAATTAACATATTTGGGCACAGATAACCTATATTAATAAATGCATTTAGCACCAAAACTCTGTCGAATCTATTTCCTGGACTCTTAAGAGCTTGGCGTCAGAAGGGATGATGCAGTCTGTCACCCAATGACAGCGTCAGGAACCCAACCCAGTCTCCACGGACAATACCATGTGGAAAATGTGGTTACCTAACCATCAGTTCTTAGAAATTCCTGCCAGACACTCTATAATGTCTGCTTATATTAATCCCAGGTCCACCCTTGAAGCAAAATAAAGTCCACTTTCCCCAATCACCCTTCAAGGATCTGAAGTGAGCAATCACTGTCTCCCCTTATAAAATCCCCCGGACCCTCTCTCATAACGTCATAACATTTAGCCTCTTTCCATTCTGGCAGCCTCTCCTGCCTGGTCTTTGATTTGTCAAAATCCCTCTTCAGTGACACCCAGCACTAAACCTCCAATTCCGCGATGAACGTGATCAGTTACAACCCTTGAACCTTTCTCTTAATGTCACCCAAGATGGTATTAAGTTGTTGAACTGTCAGGTCTCAGTGATGGCTCAGATGGACATAATGGAAAAACAATTGAAATCTTTTTTCCAAAGTTGCTTTTAAGCTAGATCTCTAGTTGCACAACTGATTCTGCTGAGAACCAAAAACCTGACTTATCTCCAATGCCCGTGGGCAATCTAGCCACAGAGCAACACACCATTCTCAGGACTGTGAGCCTCTTCCGTGATCCCCGATGTTCACTCTGGGACAGAAACGCCCTTCCCCAAGCCGCTGTCTGCAGACTCTCCGCTCACCCTTCACTGCCTTGTTCAGCTGCCTGGTCTGAAGTCCTCTGGATTCACCCCTCCTTCCTTCCTCACCCTGGGCTACCCTCTGCTCCTTTACCTGCATTTCCACAGCACTCTGGAAACACAGAAACTTGCTCTTACCACAAGGTAGGATCAATAGCCATCTGGGGGTCCCGCTCCCCTACTAGAACAGAGAGGGAGCTCATCAGACATGTGGACTCTGCCCTCATCTATTATTTCCAGCGCTGGGCTCGGTGGGAAAATCAAGCCACGCTGTATGTGAATAACTCAGAAAGGGTTAGAAGTGGAACAGTTCACAGAAAGGAGAGCTAAGACAGGATAAGTTTAGGAGACTTAGCTACACGGAATTGAGGGGCTGCTTGGATATATGGACAAAGGAAAAGATGTCAGCAGAGGGGAGAAAGCCTTGAGCCTGGAGCATGAAGCATGAGGAAGCATGAAGGCTGGAGCATGAAGCCTCAAAGGGAAATATAAACACCTCTTGGACACCTCTGCACACCAGACACCACACATTCACTTTACAGCCAGTACCTCGTGTAATGACCTCAGTTAATAATTCTGTGATTGCATAAACAACAAGGTCCTACTGTAGAGCACAGGGAACTATATTCCATATCCTCTGATAAACCATAATGGAAAAGAATATATGTATAACTGAATCGCTTTGCTGTATAGCAGAAATTAACACGACATCGTAAATCAACTATACTTCAATAAAATTTAAAAACATAATTCTGTGATGTAGAATCTAGTATCACTTTTTGGAGCGAAGGAAATTGAAGTTCAGAGGGCAGGTTTCTCAAGGATATCCGGTTAACAAATGGTAGAACTGGACTTTTTAATATTTCTCTCTCGGCACGCATTCCTTCTACAACGCAGTTCTGGATAGGACTGGGCCTCCCTGAACTGCCCTGTGTTCTTGTGTCTACCTTCACATGCATCTTAGCTTATCACCACAGCAGCACATATACATACATACATACACACACACACACACACACACACACACCACACACACACACACACACCACACACACACACACACACACACACACACACACACACACACACTGACAGGCCCACTAACTCCATAAGCACTGCTAGAAAGGGATTTTTATCCCCAAAGACAGCCCAGTGAGACAGGAAAGAGCAACACTGCATATTAATCAACTCTAAAACACCCCATCAGAAATAATTTCAAATATGTCTTCGAGAGGCAAGGATAACATAGGGAATAGGAGAGCAGGTTCAGGAGCCAGGCTTCCTAGCTCTGTCCTGTACTAGCTGTGTGACCTCAGATAGGTTACTCAACCTCTCTGTGCCTCAGTTTGCACATCTGTAAAAAGGGACTCAAAAGAGTATTCAACTTACAGTTACTAAGGAGATGAAATGAGTTAAGGCACATGACCCCTATGAACTCTGTTGGGCACACAGGAAACACTCAATTCAATGCTTGGTCCACTTGAGACTAGTATGTGGCCATGAGTTAATCCCAGGCCTACTGTCTCCAAAGCCTGTGCCTCTGCACGGCGTAAATCTAGTAAGAGCTCAAGGAAAGAGACACGTGTGGGCTGATGTGAACAGGAGAAGAAGAGACCTCTGGAGCCAGCGTGGAAGATCCGAAGGATGAGTAGGACTCAGAAAGGCAAAGAGGAAGCAAAAGAGCGTCCCAGATGGGGTGAACAGTACAGCCTGCCAGCAGATAATGGCAGGCATATATGTGGGAGAGTGCACGGATCTCTTTGCCTAAAGAATAAGGTATTTTAGGGAAGCAAAGGAAATAATATAGAATAGGGAAGTTGGGATCTCGAAGGTGAGTTAGGGGAGTCTGAACTTACTGCCGTGGATGGCTGGAAACAGGCATGGTCTTCTGAGCGGATGAGTGCAATGGTTCCAGTGATGTTTCCGGAAGAGAATATTGCTGGGTAGGAAGGACTCAGGGACTGTTGACGCCCCGCAGGGAAGAAGGGATGGAAGGAGAGGCAAGCCAGGACACTAAAGTGTGCACACAGAATACGACATGCCCTGAAAGATGTTTGTGACATGGTAGGGCTTACTGCCAGATTGGAAAGAGGGAGACAAAGCGAGGCGATACTTGAATATGACTCCAATATTAGGCCAGCAATGTGATGGACTCCAATCAGAAACTCATACTAAAATTACTGGCAATTAGAAAACATACAAAATAACGTTGATAAAATATTTACTCAGACCACTGGAACTATTCCCGGAAGCTGTTTCCTTAATTCTTTACTGAACCTTCACTTTTTAACAATGAGTGATGAAAAGGAGGGAAGCACATTAATAATGAAAGAAGCCAGCTTCCTGCCAAGTAGTCTGAATCAGTGCCTTTCTCAGTGATCTTATGCAGTCGTCACATGCTGGGAAACTGGGAAATTGTCTATTATTTATCACTAAAGATTTTTACATCAGCAACCTAGTATGAAATGTACCTTCAGGGTCTTTGAGCTGAAACACCGCTTCGTTTGCTATCCACGGTGACGCTGTAGTTACTTGCCTGTGTGCGTGCAGCACTTTTTAAATCACTACAATTTTGGTTTGGGGAAACCGATTTTGATGAAGAGTTTGTTGGTGATACATGCAATTTTAAAAATCTGTGCATTATATAGATGAAATAGTGCTTAGTAATTGTCAAATGAATAGATGAATGATGGATGGTGGATAAATTTTTTTTAGTTAAAAGACAAGACAATCTTATAAGAGTAGATGCTTTAGGAGCCATATTTATTAAAAAAATAATTTTTTAGAAAGCAGCGACCTTTTGAGAACTACATAAGCGTTTTGTGCACTGTCATAAAAAGGCGGATTGGCATGAGAAACTTATATTCTGCCAACTAACATATAACACCATTTATCGGTTATGCCTGGCATTGGAAATAAGGATGTCCCTTCCCTCAGGAGCCTTCTTTCTGGGGCAGGACAATAAATAAGAAAATAAATAAAATACCAGCTAATGCATAACAACTTTGGATAAAGTATAAAACCATTCAGAAGAGAAAAGAAGTAGGTTTCTCTTACCATTGTTGCAAGAGATAAAAAATAAATGGGTCATACACCATCAGCAATTACAAACCCCTTTGGGGGGGTTGTAAAGAATCATAAGTATGTTTTGTTTTGCTTTTTAATCTTTCAAGAAAAAGCTATTCATGAAAGTAGAAGGAAGGCATGGGAGAAGGGGCCATCAGCAAGCAGCCTCTGAAATATATTTCTTAGAAATTATTAAAGATTAAGAAAGTCACATCTCTCTCTCCAACAATCAAAATTACTTTCTAATGGGTTGTTTTCATTCTTTTATTCATCCGAATTAAACCAAGGCATACATTAAATACAAAAGGATTTATTTTCCAGAGTTCTGCCAGGGTGAAAGCCATCTAATCAAAAACGAAATGGGGAATGAGCTCACTGAATAAATCAGAAGGAAGAATTAAAGAAGCTGACATGTATTTTGGAGGCCAGTTAAAAAATAAATTGGACTTTCATTATAAAAATTGACTTAAATGAATGATACACTTAAAACCTACTTCAGAACATTTCCTTAAAGTCAATTTGATTATAGACCCCAAGATACTACATTTCAATATATTTTGGTATATTTCCAAAATGTAAGAGGCACAGTAATGGGCATATACACAGTAAATGTCCAGAAAATAAAAGGAACGAAATACTAAAAAAACCTATGAGTCTGCTGATATCTGCTGTTCAGATTTGAAACCTAAATAAAGTTAGGCAAAATACTTTAAATACTGCCTCCAAAGCAATTAAAGGATAATTAAGGTACATTTGACATCTGAGGAAAAGCAAAAGAAAATGGAATAGTAGACATAGCCCTCTAAAATCTATAATTTATAAACTACTTTACTCTCCTGATGGATAACCTGTAAGTATAGATAAATCTAATAACAGGGACAAAATTAAGCCTTCATCAAAGACATCCAAGTTCATATGACATATGATACTTAAATCAGCAGACATGGGCATGTAGAGGGGGGTCGGATCTGTTCCCCTTATACTTCCAAGCAAGGAATGAGGAAACGTAGACCTTCTCATAATCACTGGAGGTAGTAAGCCTTCCAGATAAAATTATCATGTTCATGCTCACTCAGCATGATCAGACGACACACGAGAAAAGAGATTCTGTTCTAGGCACCCTGCTTTTAAACAGACAGAGCTGGAAAAGGAACTCGAAACCTGCTGTCTGAAGAACAGAGGAGTGAAATGTAAACTGGACTTGTTCCATGAAACCCCAAGGAACAGGACAAGGGCAGGGGCTGCAAGCTATTAGTCAGGTGTGTCTAAAGATGTGTGAGAGAGCTTTAGGTGGAGTGAGTTCCCTGTTGTGGAAGGTATTCAAGCACAGAGAGAGATGACAGGGATGAGGCAGAACGCACCCAAACTCTGAACAGAAAAGTTAAATGCATCACCTTCCGGGACAACTTTCACCCTGAGATCTTGTGATTATAAGAAATAGAAGCCACAGTCACTGACTTTGGGGGACTTAAAAGTCATTCAGTGACAGTGACATACAATAGGTGCCTCTGAAAAAAGTGTTAAGGACGCTATACCCATCAGGGTCCAGGCAGAGAGCTAACGGTACCTCAATTTGGGTAATACGATGAAAGGCTAATAAAAGAGACAATTTCTAAAGGCGCGGGCAACCTAAGGGGGTAACCCAACGTGCTAAGGGCCAGAAATAACAGCAGTGGGCCAGGGGTATCCTTCACTTCCCCAGGGCCTAAAGGGAAGAGAGGGAGGAGGGAGCAGTTACCAGAACAGGGAGAGACAGCACAGTGGGGACAGGACCACCCGGCAGGAGCTGTGACTTTCCATCCTAGGACCACCCTCATGACCAGAGGGATCAGGGACTGGTGTGGACCTGCAGGGTGGAGGGGACGGGGGGAGGAGATCTGGAAGGCCAAACAGAAGGTATCCAGCACAAATGCCAGCAAAGCCACAGGAAACAGAGCAGACATGAAAGCCCCAGACTGGGGAAGAGGCTGGACTGCCTTCTCTCTCAGGTCCCTTCCAAAGAGAACAACATGCATTTGTACCGGTGGGGAGTCATAGACCTGTGTTCTTTATCATCCTTTCATAGCGCTGGCTCTTTTTCATTCTTCAGGCACCCCCCCCCCCGCCCCCGTGGATTTGTTTTCTGAACTAAGCACTCAACTGCAATATATTTGCTCTACCCCAAATTGGTAGTGCCATAGAATACACGTTGTAGGACCTGAAAATCTGAATATAGAACCATCCAGCCTACCTTAGTCGGGCAGTTTTCCATCTGATATCCTTGCTACTCATTCCTTTATTCAACAGATATGTTTAAGGACCTCCTATCTGTCAGGTGCTGTGCTACACCTGGGGACACAACAGTCAACAAGAAAAGTCCATCACTGCCTTCTTAGAGCTTTCAGCTGACTATCAATCATTCCAATCTACAACACCCTCTGCTCAGTAAAGAAATCTCGTAAGTGCTGTGGATCAGACGTTGGCAGACTATGGCCCACAGGTCAAATCTGGGTGGCCTTGCATCCGTCAACCATGTCTTATTGAAACAGCCATGTCCATTGGCCTATGTGTGGTCTATTGCTGCTTTAGTGCTGCAATCTCAGAGTTGCTACAGGTAGATTGCAAAGCCTGATATATTCCTAACTGGTCCTGTACAAAAAAAGTTTGCCAACGCTTGCTTTAAATAAAACCTAATGTTTTAAGGACAAACATATTAAAGGATACATACCGTCATTCATAAAACATCCCTGGGGGCCCTAGTTACAAACCAAGTCATCATGAGGGGGTTTGGCTTCCTGCAGGGGTGCATTTCTATTTAAGTTTTGTTTCTTATTTTTTCTTCTTTCCTTATAAAGGCAGATAACAAAAAAGTGTCATGTGGCTAATGTCTTCTATTAACAGCTAGCCTTCTTCAGATACTCACATTCTCTTACATTACATCTAGACTTTTGATTGATCAGAGTTCTTCCACATCATGGAAGGCCCAGTTTTACAAAGATCCTTTTCCCTGAATCACACCAAACAAAATTTGACAGGGGTGATTTTAGGCTCTCTTTTAAATTGAACAATAAAATGGATTGTCAAGTGCTATATAAAGGCAAGATCACAGCAGCAATAGTATCTTCACTTCCCTGCAGAGAGAAACATGAGTGGATGCTTATTCCCCAATCACTTGACCCAGAGAGCATTAAAATTGTAGATGTAAGAAAAAAAAAAAACCAACTAGTTTTCATTGGCTGTTACCAAAAATTCCTAAGAAGAAGTGACAGGATCTGTGCTTGTTGTGGTCCCTCCAAAGGACGTTAAGAGGCTCAGTCCCAAAACCCTTTTCATCCCCCAATGGGAATCAATGTAGCATGAATAAAATTAAATGGCCATTTAGTCACTATAACGAAGCAATAGCTGGCTTGAGAAAGATCCTTGCCAAGCCTTGGTTCCTGAAAGTTTTCCCACCCACTAACCCACTGATAACGTACATTTCAAGTGTCAAGAGAAGGGAGACTGAGCCCACCAGTGAACCAAGAACCGGGAATAAGATGATTACAGGAGGCAGCATGGGGAAGGCATGGCTGATCTGGTAACCAGGGGGGTTTCTGCTAGGTACCAGCTTAAGCATTCTACCTTGAAAACGGCTTCCTTGATACCCTTAGACCACATCAGTTCCCTTTAATACATATGCTCTTAACATTCCGTATTCTTGCATCGCAATTGCATCTGGGTAATTCCTTACTTCATTGGTCGTTTGATGTCAGTGGCCCTCAGGGGCAAGTGAGTTCCACTGAGCTCACGACCTGCCTGTGCAGAGCAGAAATCGCTACCGTGAACACATGATGAGCACTGAAAAAAACATTAGCTGGCTGACCTGACGAATGAATGGATGGGTAAGCAAGCTGGATCCTAGGCACTCTGCTAGCATATAAGAACACCTGGTCGTCCTGTGACATGCTCCTCAAAACTAACGGCCAATGTCTCCTGTCCTTACAGACCCTGAGCTAGGCTCTAGGAATATGCGCGAACTGCATACCAGCTCCTGGTAGCTTCACCCTCCACCATCTCTTCTCTGCTCTTTCAATCTCTTCTTCTGTCCTGACTTCTCTCTCTCAATATATAATCATGCTCAGATTGCTCCCAGCTGTAAAAAATAAGGAAAAAAAGCTATCCCATCACCCCCACCCCACCCAGCTGTTGTTACTAAGGCTGAAAATAACATCATCACAGTGGCCAAACCTGATGCCTATTTATAAACTCTCATTCCACTTCTCTGCAGACCTGACCCTAAGACCACGCCTCTGTTCTTAAAACGCTTTGCTCTCTGCCTTTAGTGCCACTATTCCCCTGATTCTCCTTCTACACCAAGTCTTGTCAATTCTATAACCCGATATATCTAAAAACGTGTCTACTTTTTCCCTCAAACCATTAACACCTCTTGTCTTCATGACGGCATCAGGCTGCTGCCAGGCCTCTCAGCTCCCTTCAATCCATTCTGCACAGTGAAGTCACATGTTCACCTCAATAATGCTCCAACGTAATTTAACTGGTTCTATTAAGTTGTGACTCTGACCCTCAGCTTCAAGTGCCTTTGGACAGCAGAGTTTAATGTACATATGACATACACAGGCCCCGTGAAAGAGCTGAAGTATTCTGTCTGATCTTCACCACAGTATCCAGTGGACTTGTAACATCTTTACATACGTCAAAACATTTAAGGTAACGTTTTCTAAATCTTAAGAAGGCCTCCAAAATACCGGTTTTGGAAAGCTGGTTCCAAATACTGGTATTCCCACCATCACCCAAGAAAAAAAGAATAAAACCCTTACTCAGAGTCATCAATTTGTGTTCCTGACCTTCATTCCCAAATTTTATCTCTGAATTTTGTCATCTGTCGTCTATTTCCCTGCTCTGAAAGTCATCCGCATTATGCATGTTCCAAATTACAAAGGCTCTTTATTGCACTTGATCTAAAACCCTTCTAAAGCAGTAAGTCTTCACAAAGAAAAACAAGTAGAATGGTAGGTAACACACAATTCTCTGCCAAGTGACTGCGTCTCATTGCAACCACATGATACACTGTAAATCTCTCAATTTTAAGTAGAAAAAAGGCAATGCAAACAATCCCAAGAAAGTGATCAATGTGTGTAATTAGACACAAATATTGCTCTTGAAAAATACATCCTGCTCATGAACACAGTCTGTTATCCTGGGGGTTTTCTACATTATGAGCGTTTTGTGAATATTAAACAACGGTGTCTTTATAATCTACGGATCCTGATGGAACGCAAGTCCAAAATGCGTTTCTGCACTTCCATAATAAAGAGCCTTTCATAATTCGGTACAAACCACTTTCCCACCTTATTTCCTGCCACTTTCGACATTGTAGTTACACTAAAATATTGTTTTCTCCATGCTTCTTGCCTTTCCTCTTACCCTCCGTTTCATCTGTAATAGAGTCCCCACTTCTGCCCCTATTTCCCAAATACCTTGTACTTAGGCCTCCGTTAAGGTGCCATCGTCTCCAGGAAGCCTCTCTGTCCCACAGCATTTTATCTGATCTTCCTACTGCAATCCCGCCCTGTCCCCGAATGTCTCCTAGCTCTACATCCATCTCCAGCCCAGGCCTGCGAGGTCCTTGAGCGAAGAGGCCATGAGCGTCCCATCTTTAACACCTCCGGCACTTTACACGGTTCCTCCAGTACAATGGGGGCTCATTAAACGACCCACCAATGGTCTCCAAGCACAAGCCTCTCCTTCCCCAGGAAGGAGCCATCTTGGTGGTCAGGCCAGGCGCGAACCCGCCCGGAAGCTGGAACACACCTCAGAAACCCACCAACTTGGGGGCCCAGGCCTGAGTCTAACTCCAGAAGCTCCAGCGCACAGGCGATCGACTTGATTAGGTAGAGACGCCCACGGTATGTGCGGAGCTCCCCGCGGCTCTGTGAACAGCGCGAACTCGGGTGGGAACCCACACCAGGGGTGAGGGGCGCCTCCCCACCTACCTTCTGGGCTCCCGCAGAGGAGGGAGGGCACCCCCGGAGGGGAGCCGGTGCAGGCGTGGAGAGGGGCGCGGGGGGCGAGAGCTCTGCGCCGTTCCCGGGCGGCGGCTCCCCGGCCGGAGTGAGAACGCCGCCCGGCGCCGGCTTCCGCCCTCCGGCAGGAGGCGGGGAGGGCCTGACCACGCGTCCCACAAGGCCCCGCGGCGCGCTCACCCGTCTGCACCTGAGCTGCGGGTCCCAGGGGCCGGCTCAAGGCAGAGAGCGCGCCTCCTGCGGGGTGGGAGCAGGCCCGCCCGGCCGAGGGCCAGCGCTGCGAAGGCAAGGGAAGAGGAAAAGCCAGGCGCTTTCCCAAGGAGGGCGGCCCCTCGGCTTTATAGCCGGAAGGGGAACTCGGAGCTTCAAAGGAAGGCCAGAAAAAGAAGGAAAAGGTCCTCTGCGAGACTTCTGGAAAGAGGTACAGTGATTCTACCGGGGGCGGGGGAACTTCGACGACTAAAGACAGCATAAATTCTAAAACGACTTTTCTTTTTTCAGAAGTGAAATTTAACTTGGATTTCTTCCCCCAAAAATGTGATTATTATAGAGTGATTTTGCTCGCTTTTCACCTTTCACATCGTATTATTTATCTATATTGTCTTTTTTTTTTTTCTTGTCTTTCGTCGTTCAAAAATTCTTATTCTGAGGACAGATTCTCCGTAGGCTTCTTTAGTTTTACATACTTGGTTGCTATTGGGTGGAAGTCTCCGCGTATAGTTATAGAATAAAATACAGAGGTTGTCTACGTGAAGATCTGTTTGGCTTATTTTACTAAATGGATGAACCTTCTTTATTAAGACATCCATTTGCATCCGATCCATTATTGTAAATTTCTTTAAAATGTTAAGCATCATTGCTCTAGCCATCTGCCCATTAAAGAGAATCAATGATTTTAAGTCCATTGTAATTTGTTTACTATAGCATTCTTCATTAATCCTGAAGAGGTAAATTTCAGGTAAGCCAAGACAGAATTATCTTGAACTACAAATTAATGAATACTAGATTAATGGTTTACTGTAATGATTCTAGTGCGGGAAGGGGGATTTCAAACTTGGAATACTGTATTTGCTGTTCTTTTGCAGAAATGTAAATCCAGTCATAGTTCATTGATCGCAGACATAATCTAGGGTCACATAGGGGAAGTGTTGCAAACTTGTCAGTGTTGCTGCATGTGCGAAATGCATTTCAATTCCACTCATTCATTCATTATGCAAATTGCATTGAACTATTATGTGCCAGGCACTGAGGCATGATTATTGCCCTTTACAACTGTACAGTCTGGTAATTAAAACAAATGGGTAAACAAACTATCAAAATATCGTGCAAGCACTGAAACCCTATTGGAAAACTGCAGAGTCAGTTTTAAAGTCTTATCCTTTCTCATCAAACCGTGGGTAAAATATCTATTAACCTGAGAAACATTTATAGTTTTTTTTAGCTTCTGAAGATGGAGTGGTTATGGATTTTACGAAAATGAATAGTGGAAAATAACTTCCTTGAAAATTGTACAAGTTTTCATACTAGTTTTTGTCTTAGTCATCCCTAGTGGAAATGTATAATAAGTCATCATTAAATGTTTGGTGAATAAAGAAATAAGTGGATTCCCAGTATCTTAAAATATTTAATTTGTGCCTTTTAGAAACTACTTTTCTAAAAATATTGTCATCTGGCTGTGTGTACCAGGGCCCAAACAACTTTGCTAAAGGAGTTTATAAAGACCAAAGGAAGGTGAAAATGTGCAAAGATGCACCTAGGGGCTTCTCGGTCTTCTTTGCACTTCATTTAAGTTCATTGCACTTAAATGCAAAATATTTGAAGGGGGCTTGAGTAGACAGGCAGAATAGAATGTCTTAGAAAATCATGCTTCTCTCATGTAAGGTTTCAAGACAGCAATTTCATTGATTGCCCGTCTGTTTATAGAAGAGGAGATTGTTAATGGTACCCACAAATTTTCAGGGTCCAAATAAAAGCGCAAAGGAAAAATGGTTTACCTCTGTGCAAAATGTAAAACCTTAGCTGGAGAAGAATACTAAGTTATTATTAGACAGTTTAATATAAATCTAAAAGAAGTGAAATGGATAAATTAAGTGCAAAAAATGTAATCAAGGAACAACACTAATTTTAAAATGGCTGTTTTAACCTCAGAGAGCAGAGAGTAGAATATCTGATAAAATGTCAAAGGAGAATGTAAATTATATTTTTAAAAGTTAAAAATGTTATTTGTTTAAAAAATATTTGCATTATTTTAAAAAATAAAATTGGGAAAATGGTAGTAAATTGTTCTATCAAGAAACAGAGAAACTTCATCAATTATTCGTAGGCCAACACCCATTTACACAGCAGAAAATTATTAGCTCTGGATTCAATTCAGTAGTTCAAGAAACATTTATCATGTTAGGTCCTAAGTATAAATGAGAAAGTCCTGTTCTCGATGATCTCACCATGTAGTAAGGGAGCCAGATTTTACAGCTAAGATAATGACTAGCAAACACCTAACACATGGTGCCAGTTAATCATGGATTGTCTCATTTACTTAATCCTCACAAAATTTTTAGAGGTCAAGTACTGTTTTCCAGTCTTATTTTACAAGGAGGAAACTGAAACTAATATTTAGCTTGGTTAAGTCATCCAAGGACATTCAGTTAATAGATGGTGGAGCTAGACTCCCACCTCACTCCATCTTACTCCAAAGTGCATGAACTTAATCCCTTCACTCTGGCACATCCAGGAAGTCAGATGCACTCTCTTTAGCTGCTGCCCTTTAATTTCAGTCCCTGTACAGAGTGTTCCATCCGCTAGTACCTTAATATTCTCAGTGGTATCTGAGGCAGCAAGCTCTACAATGCTTGTAACCGTTCATCAGACTTCTTGGACCTAAGTCTCTTGGTTAGGCTTCTACCTGATCACCTTCACACCTGCTTTGATTTCATATCCATATTTATCAACACTCACTATTCCATCGCCCACATTTTCTTCAAGTTGATCTAACAGCATAACATAATTTTCAGCAGATTATGATCTCATGATCATTAGAATTAATATTATTCCACAGAATCCTACATAGCATTATCTTTAATAGTTCAGTTACTCTTAACACAAAATAGTAATTTATTCTGTGGTGTATATAATTATTAGTATTGTCCAGATGGCATCTTGCAACTTTTCCCCCACCTTTGTCAATGTGGTTGTTATCTTTAAGAAGAGTAAAATCCATAAAAGTTTCCAAGTGTTTAGCACCATTAAACTACATCAAATGCATGAAAAAATAAAAAATATGTTTTTTATATTATTATTATTTTTTTTTTTTGCGGTACGCGGGCCTCCTACTGTTGTGGCCTCTCCCGTTGCAGAGCACAGGCTCCGGATGTGCAGGCTCAGCAGCCATGGCTCACGGGCCCAGCCGCTCCGCGGCATGTGGGATCTTCCCGGACCAGGGCACGAACCCTTGTCCCCTGCATTGGCAGGCGGACTCTCAACCACTGCGCCACCAGGGAAGCCCAAAAAGTATGTTTTTTAAAAGCACTTAATTTTGAATCTAAAAGTTTAGAATTCTACAAAAGAGGAAAAATTGAGAACAAGGCTGAGGAAAGGAAGCTTTTGTATCTATGAATTATATCTCTTTTCAATCTACCTGAAATGACATACTGTAAAAATAATTATTCCCCAAATTAAAGTATGCTACCTTACCTAACTATTTATATTTGAGAAGAATTTTTAAAGTATTTTTTAAGAGATTTTTATTTAGGATTTATAGAGAATCTTCGGTTTTAAGAGAAACATACCAAAAAACAAAAATCTATTTGTAAAGTGAATAATTTTTTTTCATATGAAAACTATTTCCTAATTTATATGATTGTAAACTCAGTTGTTAGCATATTTTATCTTCTCAGAGCAGCACATTAGTGAATTTTTGTGCTTTTTTTTAGATGAAAAGTTTCACAGTTTTATCACTTTAATTAATGAAAAGATGCACAAAATAAATTAGACTAACCCACCAGAATTCTAAACAGGACAGAAGGCATTTTAGGTCTGTTAGGAAACAAAGGTACTCTATTAACTATTCAAGTAAAAAAGAAGCTTGGGCTCATCTTGGAAATCACTTAGGTATGTTAACAATTTGGAAAAGGGGTTTTAGAGGCACTATATATAGAAAGCGTTCTGAGAAGATGAAAGAGAGCTTGCAGAAGTGCAGGCTGCTCAGCTGCTGCAGATTCATTGTGATTTTCTGAAAGACTAACAAATGCTAACAAAGAACGTTAAGGCAAAATAGGTGCTATGAAAAAAATGTACTTTCAAAGCATTAATTGTATATAAAAGAAATATAGGAATTAGGCAAAAATATCAAGAAACACTCAGAATGAATTCTGGTAAGGTCAACCATTAAAAATGCAAACAAAATTAATTTAGTAATGGTAACATTTTAAAGTGACAATATTTTGGTCTTATTTAACAACAGAAGTTATTCATCTGTGTCAAACAGCCTGGATAAAATACTATGTTAAAGAAAGGAACATTAAGATTATCTGAAAAAAAGGCATATTCAGGGAAGAAAAAGTGCACAGCAGTGGCAAATCTACTAGTGGAAGAGTGTGGCTCTGACCATGGAGATGCCACAGTAAGAAATGAAAACTGCCTGAGTCAGAAAGATAGGTATTAAAAATACTGAGGAATAGAGAAAAGCCCATCTCATATTGTTTTATCTAACAATACATCTGTTTTATCCTTAATTGAGATGAATTTGTCTTTTTTTTTCTTTTAACATTGATAGGAGGCATAGAGTGTAGTGATTATGGGCATAGCTCTGAACTAAGACTGCCTGGTTTCAGCTCCTAGTTTTACCTCTAAGTAGCAAGTGACACAGGATAAATTGCTTGACTTCTAAGATTTCAATTCCCTAATCTATAAAATGGAGATGATGACAGTTGCACTCATATTAAATGATATAATTTATACATAACAGTTCAGTCTGTCGACTGAAAAAAATGCACAACCTAAAAGCTGAGAGTTATGTATTATTCTGTGGACAAAACTGAGGACTTAAGCCCGGGACACAGCATCTCAGATAGCTCTGAGGGACTGCTCTGAAGAGGCAAGTGCGGGTGAAGGGGTCCAGGATACATAGGAGTTTTTGCAACAAAGACCCAGGTAGTCGGAACATCAAAAGATTACTGCTAATTAAGGAGAAACAGACATCTCAAGTTAAGGAATTTAGTGCTTTTCTATGTATGGGAAAATGCAAGAGTCTGGACTCTGAAATCATTCCTTTTACATGCATCTCAGCTATCTGGGGCCAGGATCCTGTGCTTTCCCACCCTGAGTCTCCTCAGGGTGCACCATCGGGGTGCCTGCAGCAGCTGACTGCTAGATGGGGGTGCATCCTGCCTCCACCCTGAGTTCCCTCAGGGCTCATCGTCAGGCTTGATGGCTGCAACATCCTTTGCTTACAGATATAGCAGGCTGTATTTTTCATTCACAAGTCTTTAGCACACACTAAGTTTTACATAAATATTAGATATTATTACTACCTGAATTCTGACCTCCCTTGCATACTGATTTGTTTT
The DNA here is from genome assembly GCF_951394435.1 of Stenella coeruleoalba. Taxonomy (NCBI): domain Eukaryota; kingdom Metazoa; phylum Chordata; class Mammalia; order Artiodactyla; family Delphinidae; genus Stenella; species Stenella coeruleoalba. Next base: position 14,472,488 of record NC_137158.1, on the reverse strand, counting down.
AGCAACTCAGATATAGTAAATAGATTACTATAGTTCACATTGCTGTGTTTCTCTGCCCATTAGCAAAGGAGTATAGCAACTGCTATCCATAAGAAAACCCTCAACTGCTTTTATCCTCAGTAACAAGAATTCATAAGTAAATCTGGATCTCCTAACAGAACACAAATTTTCCAATAAACTTTTCCCAAACACTTTCCTATGCACTGAGCCTCCCAAAATCACTGCCTTTGAGCACATCTTTTTAAATAAGGTTTATTATAGAAAGGTGCGATAGAAATTGAAAAGATATTCCAACCAGCCAAAATAACCTTCTTCATAGTATCAACTAAAAAATTATTCACAACCTAAAAGTTGAGAGTTATGTTTCATTTGGGGGGATTATTGTTAATTAAAAAAAAAACCCTGATATGTCAAGTTAAGGAATTTAGCGCTTTTCTCTGTTTGGGAAGATGCAAGAGTCTGGGCTCACTGAAATTATTCCTTTGATAGACACCTCAGCTATCTGGGGCCAGTATCCTGTGTTTTCACATCCTGAGTTTCCTCAGGGCTCACGGTGGGGAGTGGCTGCAGTCTGATGGCTGCTAGATGGCAGGTATGCTTTCCTTCCTGAGTTTCCTCAGGGCTCACTGGCTTACGTTGGAGGGCTGCAATCGCTGATGACTGTGGCAGGCAATATTCCATTTATCAATAGTGTCCTCCAAATGTAAATTTTAAAGAACTGTGTAAAGATTACCCAAATCCAGTTTTTATTCAAAGAGAAGTTTACATAGCCAACAGTATCAAATTTTCTATATGGCATGCAGCCCAAGAGAAGAGAAAGAATCTACACAATTATGATGTGTTGAAGACAAATTTTACACATTATTTTCTGTTTCAGCTTCTGTTTGTTGAGTGTTTATTTGGGTACAGACCTGAGCCAAGGCTGTTTAAGCTGCACATCTGAAACGTGCACACAATAACAAGTAACCACAATATCTATTGTTTATTGATGCCTCACTCTTTGCTGAGGTCTTTGCATGCCTCTTCTCATGTAAACCTCACCACAACTCTAGGAGATAAGTATTCCTATTTTCTTTTCCCTCCATTAACAAATCACAGAAAGTGAGGAACATTCACAAAGTCACCCAAGCATTTTAAGTAGCAAAACCAAGACTCCAACCCGTTTCAGACACTCCTTTACCCTCTGAGGAGTCACTTTCAGCCTCAGGTTTATTCCTTCCAGATGAAGCAAATACCCCTCTAGCTCCCCCCACCCCTCCCTGTACCACACACACACATAACTCACACACACACTGAGATTTGTTGACTTTTATCTATGTTCAAAGACTTAGTTCAGGCCAGACTTTCTGATGATGCACCTTCAGTGCCAAGTGAACCACAGTTGTATCTCCTGACAAACTGTGAGACTAACTGTACCCTAAAATCATATTCCTTTCTATTCTACTAGTTAGCCAGCAAATGATCTTGTATAAAGGGTTATTCATTTGATTCTAATGGTATTGCCTTATTACAGCAGAAGGAATTTGTGTCACAAATGGCGACATTTTCTACTTAAAGCAATAAACATCTGTTATTCCTATTGCTAAATTGGAGCCAGAAACATGCAGCTTCTACTTCCACTGTTGACGGGATCTGTGATATCCTGAAACAGACAGTGGATTTAGAGCCAGAGCACCTGGGATTTCATCTGTATTCTGCCATTTATTGCACTGTGACCCTGGGAAAATCTCTCTACCTCTCTGTAAATGGAAGGATTTGGGCAAGATGACCTCAGAAATTCCTCTCAGCCCTGAAATTGTAATTGTGCCCAGACCATATTATTAATTTTCAATTTCTGAAATTGTCATTTATCCTTCTGCATAACCTCCACATTTCCCACCATTTTTCTAGAAAAAAGAAAAAGTATTTCTGTACTCCCTGTTTAAAAAAATGTCACATATGACCTTATTAAGAAAAATGGTTAAATGTATAATACGGATTGTGTATAGAATTTAAGTACGTTCAATTTGTTACTAATCTTCAAGTGTTTGGTATATCGCTTACAAGAATCAGGCTGCCTTAGCTGCTCCTCGAATATATAACTTGCCAGGGGGCCTTGGAGAGACTGAAAACCCTGTATTCATTTCTTAGTGGCCCATGCTGGTTAGACTCCTATGAGATGCCATGCAAAACACTGGGCAAAGAATGTAGAAATTGCCATTAAGGAACTCACAGCGTCTCAGGGACACAGACAGTTAACAAACATCACAGGGCAGCACGTGTTTTAATGATGGCCAACACTGGATGCTATGGGAAATACGGGAACAGACACCAGACTTACTTAGGGGAGGGAGTTAGGAGTGGCTTTTTAGAAGACGTAATGGCAAAGGTGAATTCTGATAAGATGAGTAAAGTTATGACAAGGGAGGATACACAGTGTTTTGGGACAAAAGTGCCCGGTCTCAGATCCCAGGACTAATGGGGTCTGGTGTACCAGGATGTGTATCAAAGTAGATCTACTGGTAATTTTTAATTGCTACCTCTTTAAAACAAACAAAAACACTTTCCAGTTAATATCCCTGATGTACATTATCAAAATAAACTGAGCTGTGCTGGTAGATTAATAACAACTGAATATTCGTTTTCTTACCTATATACTACTTAACTCCCTGCTGGAAAAGCTGTCTCCAGTTGTTTATTGTGAAAAGACCTTTGGCCTTTTGTATGCTCTTCAGAAATTATAGTATTTTTATTTATTCTAATTCTTACCTGTCCTTTCAAGTTGTACTCCTCAGGCTGAAAATCAGTAGCTTTGGTTCACAAATAATAATTCATTTTAAGAGTTAAAACTGAAGATCTGATACTGTATCTTGAGATAACTAAATCTCTTTGTTCTCAATGATTTCACTATTTGATTATCTTTTAGAAATGCTATGCTATTGAGGATTGCTTTCTATACTATCTAATGCCTCATCCAGATAAACAGATTTTAAAATCCCAGCTGGAGGTGAGTGTTTGCCTTTACGGTAGACTCATAAGAGGCTTATTGTCTCCATCCTTTTCTTACTCTAGCTTAAATCCATCCTCAAGCAAATCCTTTCCTTTTGTTTGTCTCTTGGTTTGATGGGACAGATGCAGCAACAGCGTGAAAATGTATTTGGAAGAGCTAAAACTTCATTTATAAATTGTTCTGTGCTAGCACTTCATAGAGTCGCCCTGTCTTTGTGCATTAGGAAAAGAAGCCTCTGCCGTCCATGACCGTCTCTTCCAGTTCTGAGTGACGTGGGGTACGAACGAGCCTTGGCTGTGATCCCTGTTTTACATCTTTACTCCAGCATCTCTAGAGGTGAGAGGGGTAAACCATACAAAAATGTTCATTGAAATCTTTATGCATGTGTCTTAGAATTAAGAAGGAGTAAGAATATTCTGGAAGCTACTTTTAAAATCAAATCTGTGCGAATATTAATATGTCAGTGTGCTGCTTCAAGTAAGAGTTCTGTCTTTCAAAAATGCCTAATTTCCATTCAAAATATTCTGATGAAGTAAAATGGAGTGATTCCCAATATAAAGTAATAAAGTCCCTCAGGTTTTTTAATAAAAAATAAGAGGAAATGACAGTGGAGGTTGAAGAGGATGGTAAGAGAAAGTTATGATATTAACAACTCTTTTATTCTGTGTTCATTATGTTAATTCTCGTCCGAATATATTTAAGATACGAATAATAGGAGAGAAATGCTTTAAGAGAACAGTAAGGGAAATATGGAAAATCCTTCTTGAAATTCAATCCGGCTTTAATTTAAGCTTGAGGCACATAGATCTTCTATCCAAGTAAGTGTTCATTCCCCTAAATGAGTTAAGAGTTTCAAAAGTACTGGAGCTTTTCAGCACTGTGGTTAAAAGTACAAATTCTAGAGTCAGACAGCTTCAACTCCAATGCCAGCTTTTCTACTTACTGGCTGTGTCACCTTAAAAACTTAACTTTTCCAGCTCTCAGTTTTCATATCTATAAAATGAAGATGATAATAGGTTTATTGTGAAAATTAAAAGATAATTCACTTGAAGCACATAGCAAAGAGTCTGGCACACAGAAAATGTCCAATATGTTAACTATTATAAACAGATAAATAAGGCATGTTAATGTCTTTACTATGCTCAAGATTGCCTACAGAGTGATTATGGTGCTTCTTCATTAGAGCCATCAATGGCATGTGAGTATGTGTCAGGGTGAACGTATGTGAACCAGCGGAGATGGTAGGTAATATCTTCCCTATTTTCAGGCCATCTATGATATTCAACTTAATTTTTCTGGGCAACACATTTGATTGTGATTTTTGTTTGTTATGTCCACAAGCCCAACTTATTTTAGAAATTTGGATTTGAAATATTATTTCTAAATTTAGAACAGAACAACAGAAGAGAAATTAGGTACAAATGTTCTGTACTTCAGAAATTATCGCCAGAGGCATATTACAACTACGAACAGAAAAATTGCTGTATTAAATATTCATAACACATTAAGGTTATATATCACCTAAGTAGCTAATTAATTTACTTAATCAATCTAAAATACAGAGATTGTTAAAGGTGAAATATGATTATATAACTAGTCATTTTTAATATCAAAATTGATAAGCTATAATTCCCTCATTTGTGAATTAAGACAAAATATAAATAGTCAAAGAAAAATGTTTCCATTAAAATGTAAAAAGCGAAGACAAAATAAGTATATGCTTTAGGGTGGTGGCCTGCACATTGTAGGTGGTTAGTAAATATTTGCTAAATTGAACTGAGATACACAAAATGAGGTTCAGAGTAACCAGAGTAGATTGAAGAGCAAAGTCAAGAACAAAGATTTAAGGGTAAGGGCCTGTTTGGGGAAATTTTAAAACTGGACCCATAACCTTGGTCCTGTGGAGAGCACTGAAATTCCAATGAAATTTCTAAGTTTGCAAAGAAAGCCAGCTGCATTCAGCATGTATTATTTTAACTTTTCAACAATTAACTGCTACTTTTAATCATGCGTTTTAACCAGTCCAAGTTTCCATATTGCCTCATCTTTATTATTATTTTTTTCTACATGGATCATCATAGCATGTTTATTTTTAATAGACAGAATTGTAACAACCTCGAGCACCCATCAACCGGCGAGTGAACAAACATACTGTGGTATACTCATACAGTGAAACACTACTCAGCAAAACAAAATAATAAACTATTGATACCCACAAAAATATGAATTACTCTCAAACTAATTACATTGAGTGAAAGAAGCCAGACGAAAGAGTCCTCACTGTGTGAATCCATTTATAAAATTTCTAGAAAAGTGCAAACACATCTGTAACGATAGAAAACATATCAGTGGTGACCTGGGGATGTGGAGGGGTGGAATGTGGGGGGAAAAAGGGGGCTTTATGAATGAGGCATAAAAACACTTGCAAGTGATGGATATGTTCCTTTTCTTGATTGTGTTGGCAGTTCCATGGGTATATGCATATTTCAGAACTTAAATAGTGTTCTTTAAATATGTGCAGTTTACTGTGTGTCAGTTATATTTTAACAGAGCCATATAAAAAGGCTAAGAACAGACGTTTGTCTCAACAAATTAATGTAGCAAAGAACAGAAAAGTCAAGTACAGTATGATCTCTGTCAGTAGAATTTTTTTGTTTGTTTTTGTTTTCTTTTTTTTCACATTTTTATTGGAGTATAATTGCTTTACAATGGTGTGTTAGTTTCTGCTTTATAACAAAGTGAATCATTTATACATATACATATATCCCCATATCTCTTCCCTCCTGCGTCTCCCTCCCTCCCACCCTCCCTATCCCACGCTTCTAGCTGGTCACAAAGCACCGAGCTGATCTCCCTGTGCTATGCGACTGCTTCCCACTAGCTATCTATTTTACATTTGGTAGTGTATGTATGGACATATATACACTACCACTCTCTCACTTTGTCCCAGCTTACCCTTCCCCCTCCCCGTGTCCTCAAGTCCATTCTCTAGTAGGTCTGCGTCTTTATTCCCATTTTGCCCCTAGGTTCTTCATGACCAATTTTTTTTTTATTTTTTAGATTCCATATATATGTGTTAGCATACAGTATTTGTTTTTCTCTTTCTGACTTACTTCACTCTGTATGACAGACTCTAGGTCCATCCACCTCACTACAAATGACTCAATTTCGTTTCTTTTTATGGCTGAGTAATATTCCATTGAATATATGTGCCACATCTTCTTTATCCATTCATCTGTCAATGGACACGTAGGTTGCTTCCATGTCCTGGCTATTGTAAATAGAGCTGCAATGAACATTTTAGTACATGACTCTTTTTGAATTATGGTTTTCTCAGGGTATATGCCCAGTAGTGAGATTGCTGGGTCGTATGGTAGTTCTATTTTTAGTTTTTTAAGGAACCTCCATACTGTTCTCCATAGTGGCTGTATGAATTTACATTCCCACCAACAGTGTATGAGTGTTCCCTTTTCTCCATACCCTCTCCAGCATTTATTGTTTGTAGATTTTTTGATGATGGCCATTCTGACCAGTGTGAGATGATATCTCATTGTAGTTTTGATTTGCATTTCTCTAATGATTAATGATGTTGAGCATTCTTTCATGTGTTTGTTGGCCATATTGCCTCATCTTTAAAGGGGGATGGCAATAATGTTCTGTGCTATTGTGAACCCCCTGAATCAGGGGTACCTGATGGAGTTTGTCAACAAGCACAACCCAGGGCCTGTATCAGGCCTCCTGAATTGAAATCTCAGGCTGGGCCTGGGGAGCTACAATTTAAGAAGCCCCCCATGTGGTTCTTAGGCAGAATCAGCCCTGAGAGTCATTGGTCCTCAGAGTTTCTGTTAATGACGGAGTGAGGAAAGGTGCAAAGACATCCTTTCCTCTTGGAACAGAATTCAGAGACCTAATGCTTTGCTAAAAATTAAAAAATAAAATAATAAAAATACCTCTATAAATGGAAGTAAAAATAAATGATAGTATATAGTAAACTATTATTTACTGCCTCCCAAATCAAGGAAAAAGTAATGAAAAATAATATTTTCTTGTGTGATTAGTATATTACAGATTTAGAAGTTTGTGGTTATTTCTTAAAATTCAGGCCTCATATTACCCGCCATTCATGCCTCTGCTACTGTGTCCGTATTTTTAGTTTTCAGATCCATACAGAGCACATGCTTTGTGGCCAGACATTGTCATAAGCACATTACAAATTCTAACAAATTTAATAATCAAACAGCAGATATGCTGCTTTTTTGATATAATACAGGTTTCCATTCCCAACATATATTCATACTGGCTTATCAAAAGAAGTATTAATAGAAAATGCACTTTCTTCACACAGTATTCTGTCTTCAAAATAGGAATATGAGCAGAAGAATGCATTTCTGTTTGAATCAATTCTCTTTGGCTATTTGGCTGCCTTGTTACAGTAAAAGTGAAAAGGCTCACACAAAATGATTCATTACATGCAGAAAAGAAATCCAAGATACAAGGGAAAAATAATTCAGAAAGATTTAATCTCAGAATTCATTTTCTAGTAGAAATTTTTAAAAAATTGCTGAGATAATTTAATGCTCCTAAATTTTCAATAATAAATGCTTTAAATAATGATTTTATGTGAATTTTTAATATTTCTTTTCTTTTCAGAATAGAATATACTATTCACTGTCTCAGCTCCAGAAAAAATAAGGGAGAGTCACTTTTCCTCAATGCAGCAAAGGCTTTGAATACAGTTACAAAAATGCTGCACACTTTTAGGGAATCTGACTGCTTTTGAGCAGTAGCATATGAGGAGAAACTTGAAAGTGAAAAGAAAAATATTATAGTTTTGAATTAAATCAAAAGATTTTTCTGCTGGCAAGTTTTTCCTATCTCCTTGTAATAGAAATATATCTGATTTTTCAGAACTTTCAGTGCCTATGTCTATTATCTCTTTTACAAAAGACACGCTTGGGTATTTTGTTCTAATAGATGTCTTAACTGGAGTCTGAAAATCAGGCAGGTGTTTTGTTTTTCGGTTTTTTTCCCCTTTTTTTTTTTCCTGCTAGTTCTATTGCCTCACAAGTCATTTGGCTCTTTTGATCCTCACTTTATAATCCTATTTATTCACTGATTCAACAAATTATAAGCTTAATATGTGGCACTATGTTAGATATAGTGAATTTAAAAAAAAAAAAGATTCATTCCTTCAAAGAGTTGATCCCTCAATACCACAAACCCTTCCAGACATTGCTTTACATAAATCAGGTTGAACCAGTCAGGTTCCAGGACCAAAGTATCATATTCTAGTCAATGCTGCTTTTATTCCTAGCACTAATACGATGTATATCTCTGCCCTGTATTTTCATATCCCATGTCCATGCATTGAAATTCATTGCTTTTCCAAACAACACCCGTATTTTGTGTGTGGAAAATGTCTTTCAAAACCAATCAGTATTCCTTACTTACAATCTCTGAATGACCTGCAAAACGGCAAACTGCAACCCAATGTGTATTTTTTTGGAATTTTGACATGTAATTAATATATTGAAGAGGTTTTTAGCCATCTAAGCACATAATTATAAACACTTTTTAATCTATGTTACCAGTCTGTCACTTAAGCTTATTTTCCATCAGTAAAAATACTGCTATTTCAAAATTAACGATAGCTCTTAGGTAGCCTCATCCACCAGAGGGCAGACAGCAGACGCAAGAAGAACTACAGTCCTGCAGCCTATGGAACAGAATCCACATTCACAGAAAGATAAACGAAGTAAAAAGGCAGAGGGCTATGTACCAGACGAAGGAACAAGATAAAACCCCAGAAAAACAACTAAATGAAGTAGAGATAGGCAACCATCCAGAAAAAGAATTCAGAATAATGATAGTGAAGATGATCCAGGACCTTGGAAAAAGAATGGAGGCAAAGATTGAGAAGATGCAAGAAATGTTTAACAAAGACCTAGAAAAATTAAAGAACAAACAGAGATGAGCAATACAATAACTGAAATGAAAAATACATTAGAAGGAATCAATAGCAGAATAAAAGGCAGAAGAACAGATAAGTGACATGGAAGACAGAATGGTGGAATTCACTGCTGCAGAACAGAATAAAGAAAAAGAATGAAAAGAAATGAAGACAGCCTAAGACACCTCTGGGACAACATTAAATGCAACAACATTTGCATTATAGGGGTCACAGAAGGAGAAGAGACAGAGAAAGGACCTGAGAAAATATTTGAAGAGATTATAATCGAAAACTTCCCCAACATGGGAAAGGAAATAGCCACCCAAGCCCAGGAAACGCAGAGAGTCCCAGACAGGATAAACCCAAGGCGACACATGCTGAGACGCATAGTAATCAAATTGACAAAAATTAAAGACAAAAAAATTATTAAAAGCAATAAGGGAAAAACGACAAATAGCATACAAGGGAACTTCCATAAGGTTAACAGCTGATTTCTCAGCAGAAACTCTACAAGCCAGAAGGGAGTGGCATGACATATTTAAAGTGATGAAAGGGAAGAAACTACAACCAAGGTTACTCTACCCAGCAAGGATCTTATTCATATTCGATGGAGAAATCAAAAGCTTTACAGACAAGCAAAAGCTTAAGAGAATTCAGCACCACCAAACTAGCTCTACAACAAATGCTAAAGGAACCTCTCTAAGTGGGACCACAGGGAAGGGGTTTGTTTTTTACAAAAACAAATCCGAAACAATTAAGAAAATGGTAATAGGAACATACATATCAATAATTACCGTGATGTGAATGGATTAAATGGTCCAACCAGAAGACACAGGCTCTCTAAATGGATACAAAAACAAGACCCATATACATGCTGTCTACAAGAGACCCACTGCAGACCTAGGGACACATACATACTGAAAGTGAGGGGATGGAAGAAGATATTCCATGCAAATCGAAATCAAAAGAAAGCTGCAGTAGCAATACTCATATCAGATAAAATAGACTTTAAAATAAAGAATGTTACAAGAGACAAGGAAGGACAGTACATTATGATCAACGGATCAATCCAAAAAGAAGATATAACAATTGTAAATATATATGCCCCCAACATAGGAGCACCTCAATACATAAGGCAACTGCTAACAACTATAAAAGAGGAAATTGACAGTAACACAATAATAGTGGGGAGCTTTAACACTTCACTTACACCAATGGACAGATCATCCAAACAGAAAATTAATAAGGAAACACAAGCTTTAAATGACACAATAGACCGGATAGATTTAATTGATATTTATAGGACATTCCATCCAAAAACAGCAGATTACACTTTCTTCTCAAGTGCACATGGAACATTCTCCAGGATAGATCACATCTTGGGTCACAAATCAAGCCTCAGTAAATTTAAGAAAACTGAAATCATATCAAGCATCTTTTCTAACCACAACGTTACGAGATTAGAGATCAGTTACAGGGGAAAAAAATGTAAAAAACACAAACACATGAAGGCTAAACATTACATTACTAAATAACCAAGAGATCACTGAAGAAATCCAAGAGCAAATTAAAAAATATCTGAGACAAATGACAATGAAAACACGACGATCCAAAACCTATGGGATGCAGCAAAAGCAGTTCTAAGAGGGAAGTTTAGAGCAATACAAGCCTACCTCAAGAAACAAGAAAAATCTCAAATAAACAATCTAAACTTACACCTAAATGAGCTAGAGAAAGAAGAACAAACAAAACCCAAAGTTAGTAGAAGGAAAGAAATCATAAAGATCAGAGCAGAAATAAATAAAATAGAAACAAAACAACAGCAAAGATCAATAAAACTAAAAGCTGGTTCTTTGAGAAGATAAAAAAAATTGATAAACCGTTAGCCAGACTCATCAAGAAAAAGAGGGAGAGGACTCAAATCAATAAAATTAGAAATGAAAAAGGAGAAGTTAAAACAGATACTGCAGAAATACAAAGCATCCTAAGAGACTACTACAGGCAACTCTATGCCAGTAAAATGGACAACCTGGAAGAAATGGACAAATTCTTAGAAAGGGATAACCTTCCAAGACTGAACCAGGAAGAAATAGAAAATACAAACAGACCAATCACAAGTAATGAAATTGAAACTGTGATTAAAAATCTTCCAGCAAACAAAAGTCCAGGACCAGATGGCTTCACAGGTGAATTCTATCAAACATTTAGAGAAGAGCTAACACTCATCCTTCTCAAACTCTTCCAAAAAATTGCAGAGGAAAGAACACTCCCAAACTCATTCTATGAGGTCACCATCACAAGTTAAGAATGAAAAAGAATGCAATAGTTGTGCAATCTGAAAGACTGACTGGCAATGAATTAATGATTACTTTAATGGGAAACATTATTTTTACATAGATATTTTAACCACCCTGAAGTTTGATAGCATATATGGCATGAAGGAGAAATTTTTAAGAACCAAAATGGTAACATTAAAATATGTGTGAAGTTTTCCCAGCAGTTGCTTCATGGAGAAAGGAGTAGATTTCAGAAGTTTCCGTAAGGGAAAAGTAAATTTAGCCAAGTGAGATGAAAGAAAAATGATCGGAGGTTACCCCTGACATGCTCGCTTAAAGTCAGTAACAATAATGGGTGGGAAAGATGAGAAGAGAAACTAAGTAGAATTTTTTTTTTTTCTTTATGGACAGTCAGAAATACAACCTTGTTCATGTGACAGCTGAAAGGAGAAGTCAAATCTAGAAGTGTAGAATTGATGTGGGCCCTGTACAATTGTGATTAAAATAAATCAAATGATAGAAAATTGTAAGCTTCAGTTTCAAAGATTCTGTTTAAAAATTTCAGTTTAGAAGATCAACTGTCACAAAATAAACATCCAGATTAAATAATGGAAAGAATAGCAGAGATGACTAAACAAGGGAAATTAAAGAAAAAGGAAAGACAAAGATTGTGGGAAAGAGTTTTAAAATTGTGTCACAATTGAAGTCACAATATTCAAAATCAGAATAGCTGGGATCACTATTTGTTAAACTTGTTGCTAATGATCTTTTTATAACAACACAACACCTATTTAAAAGTTTCTATCACTATAACAATTGCCACTAAAAACCAATAACTTCTTTCTTGTCAGATAAAATTTTCTTTGGAAAAAAAAGACATTATAATTGTTTGTTTGCCAGTATAATAGACTCTTTTTATGTTTATATCAATCAAATCACATGTTATCAAAGTTTTCTGCAGAAGATATTTCTTAATTTGTGGATTCTAGTTTATGTTGAATCTTGTCATCTTAAAATTTCCAAAGAGCAGATAAATATTCTATTATTTCAGATTGAAAGCAAACTACTAAATTGTTTAAAAATATTTTTACAGGGGACTAGAAAGTTCAATCTGTGGTGTTCTATGAATTTAGCCCTTTTTGGTTAAATTTATTAGATTGATGGGGAAAAAAACACTCAGACAACCCCTCTGGAGCGATTATGGATTTAATATACTATATTAGTTGAATATTCCAATATGCCACACACATTATTAACAGCAACCCAGAATGTAATATCCCTGAAGTACTGCTTCAGTGATTTTTTTTCACATAAAAACTTTATGAACTTCAAAGTAAAACTGATATGTTATTGGCAATTTCTTTCCTCTAATGTAAGAATTTGGGGGGAAAATCAAAAGACACAATTTAGAATGTAATATTACAATAGATAAAATTTGCAAAAACTGGCAACCCTAAACATTCAAATGATGATAATCAGTTACTTATGTATGATGGTATTAATGATAACTTTAAAAACAAGTTTATGCTTTCACATTTTTCCCGTTTGCCTCCCACAAATCATTATCTTACTTGTTTTACACATAGGAAACCAAAGTGTCAAGTGATTTGTCCAAGGTCATTCATACATCTTCAAATTAAACAACTTATGTTGTTTGCAAAGTGATCACTCAGGGATTATAATTAAAAACACTCCTCAATGGATATGAAAGTCCATAGTTTAATTATATACCTCTATCCATATTTCCTCCTGCACAAATAATTTAGGCATCTTGCCAGAGCAGCCTACTCTGGTAGCAAGAGAAGGGAAAGCCAGTTTCAATTGTAATTTTAATGGCATGCTCCTGAAAAATTCCATGTGTAATGGTATTTCCTAAATTAATGGAAGGTGACAATATTTCATCAGTTAGTGCCTGTCAATTCCAGAATATTCTGTCTTGCCATTCTGAGATGGGGTAGGGGAACATCTTAGCCCTTTGTACAGAAATTCTTCTTTAATCAGAGCTAATGGCTAACATTAATTCTGGAAAACAGTAGGACATACATATTTGCTTTGCCTCTCAAAATAATAGTTATATTGTTTCATATTTTTCCTTATCATATTTAATTGAAATGTATTTTAATTTTAATATAATTATCATTCAACATATTATTACAAATGCAGTAATTCCACATCTAAATAAATAATCAAATACGTGGGCACTGAAGTATTTTTGTACCCTCATCATAGCATGTTGAACAATGCAAAAAATCCTAAGTGTGTTACACTTGAGAGTGGTTAAATAAATCCAAGAGCCCTAAGACATAGAATATTATTGCACCATTAAAAATGATTTCAGGGGCTTCCCTGGTGGCGCAGTGGTTGAGAGTCCGCCTGCCGATGCAGGGGACACGGGTTCATGCCCCGGTCGGGGAAGATCCCACATGCCGCGGAGCGGCTGGGCCCGTGAGCCATGGCCAATGAGCCTGCGCGTCCGGAGCCTGTGCTCCACAACGGGAGAGGCCACAACAGTGAAAGGCCCACTTATCGCAAGAAAAAAAAAAAAATGATTTCAAAATCTTTTTGTGATATGGAAAAATTCTTAGATTGCATTATTGGAAATGAAAACCAGGGCTCCAAAGGAAATATACAACATGACCTAAACTATTGTAAAAATTATGTGCATAGAATAAAATACTAGAAACACTCTAATGAAAATAGTAGTTTTTTCTGAGTGGGAAAAATTGTAAATGTTCATCACTTTCTTCTCTGTCCTTATCTGGATTTCCAAATTGCATTGAATGGGTATGCATTTCTTTTATAATCAGAAACATACTACTTTTAAAAACTGACTATTGCTCTTGATATTAACTTTTAAAAAGTAAATCAGTTTTTTTCTGCTAGCATTCGTATTCAGAACCAGTCATTTCTGTGACTACACATAATTTTAGTTCCTTCTGAATGCGGAAAATGAGTGACAATATCAAAGAAAGCCATAATTATTGTTATTTTTGATAAGATCATTTCATACTTTAATACTCCTTGAGCACTTTCAAAAACATGGGTCTTCATAAAGTCTGTGAAACATGGTATGAATGATGTACAAAAGGAAAAAAATGTGTTTAGTATTGAGAGAATAGAGTTCATGCTTTCCTACCTGAGTTACTTACATAGTTTAGTTTACAATACGTTTCGTTGCAAGGACTGAAGGAAGGAATTTCATTTTAAAGTTCACATAAAACATAAGAGATTTTGAAGTTTTTGGAAGAAAATCAATTACTAGAAAAAATGATACAAGATTGCATACAAGTAATTGAGTAAAAACTTTTATTCCTCCCTGCAAAGATAAATTTTATATTAACGTGGATGCACTGTAAATGTCAACTTGACATTCTTTCATTGCTATATTAGTTTCTTGCTGTTGCCCAACAAATTACCACATGCTTAGTGACTTAAAACAACAGAAATTTATTTTTTCACGGTCCTGGAGGCTGGAATATTGATATCTAGTCTGCAGCGCCATGCTCCTTCTTAAGGCTCTGGGGGAGATCCTACCTTGCCTTTTCCCAGTTTTTGGTGGTTGCCAGCAATTCTTGGGGCAACCCTTGAAGTTCACTGGTTTACAGCTTTATCACTCCAATTTCTGCCTCTTTTTATTTATGTGTCTATCTTCCCTCTGTGTCTGTCTGTGTCCAAAATTTTCCCTTCTATGTACCCATGATAATCCACATCATCTAAACTTGATTACATCTGCAAAGACCCTATTATTGCCCAGTAAGGTCACATTGATGGGTACCAAGAACTATGACTTCAACATATCTTTCCTGGAGACACAAATCAAAACTGTGCTCCTCTCTTTTCTGTCCTTCTGTCTTTCCCTCTCCTTCCTTCCTCCCTCCCTCCCTCCCTCCCTCCCTTCCTTCCTTCTTTCCTTCCTTCCTTCCTCCCTTCCTCCCTCCCTCCCTCCCTCCCTTCCTCACACAAATTAAACACTTTCTTCTCTTGTCATCCTTGAACCTACCATCTCCCAGATGTATTTATACCTCGTTGACTGCTTTCACTCAGTCTCCTTGCTAGAGCCTCCTTTTCTGGTCAGCTCTCAAAATTTGCTGAGTCCAGAACTTGATTCTTAGCTTCTTTACCTTTAGAATCCTTAGATTTTTCCCTAGATGATCTTATCCCATTTCTAGGCTCTAAATAGCATTTACAAAACCTTTAATTTAGAATTGCTTAGGACTGGATATCAGACTAACTATGCACTACTATGCACTCATTCCCTAGATAATGTTATTAATTTCAGGCTTTCAGATATTATCTACTAGCAAAAAATTCTCAACTTATCCATCTCCAGTCTGGTTTCTGAACCACAATTCCTTTTCCCACCTGCCTACCGAGCATCTCTGTGTGGTGTCTCACAGGCACTCAAAACGAGCATGTTCAAAATTCATCTTGAAGGGCTCTACCTTTCATTCCTAAGAGGTTTCCTCCTTTAATGTTTTCCATCTCAGGAGTGGCTTCCATTCAGTTGCTGGTGGTAGGAATTGGTCTAACTTAGTTCATACTTTAACCCCATTTCTCCTGGTTTGTTTCTAAGTCTTAGTTTCTAAGTCTAAGTCTCAGTGGAGAAGAAGGAACCCCAAGGAGCCTAAACACAGGGACCAGAGAGGTAAGAGAGTGGAGAGTCACAGGAGTGAAGGGAAAGGTGTCTTAAGAAGAGATTCATCAGCTGTTTTAAATGGTGCAACATTCCTTACAATGAAAACATTTTTTTTAATTTTCTTTAAATGGAACAATGTGGAAGTCAGTGTTTACTTTAAAAGGTGGGCTTTTAATGGAGATGTTGGGATAAAATATGTTGAGGCATAAATGGAGAACAAGGAAGTGGAGACAGATGGCATCTAAGAAGTTTGGCTATGAAGGGAAGTTGAAAGATAGGGTGATGGCTTGCTAGGAGGTATGGTGTAAGGATATATTTGTGGTTTATTTGTTTTTATTGTTTTTAATTTGAAAGAAAACATATTTGAATGTTGATAGGAAAGGCCCAGTAGAGCCACCAGAGAATGATTTAAAGGAAGCAGGATACTTGATGGAACAAAAATCCTAAGAATGCAGATTAGGGTGGAATCCAAAAATATATGACAGATTTGACCCCTGGCTGAAATACCTGCACCTGTAAGATTGAGATAGAAGACTCCTTCTCCTGAGATAGTTACAGGTTCAGATAAGTTTGTGGATGAAGTGATAGGAAGGTGAGAAAATTTCTGATGTCTTCTGTTCTTGTTGGGGAGTGTGAGGGAAGGTCATCCACTGAAAGTGATTGATAAGGAGTGAGGCATGATGCTTGTGGGGAGTGAATTAGATGGGAGATAGTTTCCTTAGAGATTGGAAGAGTAAACTAATTAGAGAAGCATGGAAGAGTATCTGGCGGTATTGGGGTCAAATTGCGATTGGTAATCATGATTTCAGGGTAATATCAACATGCATGTTTTTAAATATATTGGTGTGACCTGCTAACATACCATGTAGGTGTTTTAAAGAAGTTGAAGACGTAGTATAATAGCCTTGACAACAGGTACGCTTTTGTCATAAGACCAGAGATACCAGAAAGGTTGGGCCAGGATACTGTCTTTGTGCGGCAATGACTTATGCACAGCCGGTGGGGGCTTGCCACCTCACCTCATTTTCGGCTTTCCTAGCTTGTTCACCTCCTTCCAAATGACACATTTTTTTTTTACTTTGGCCTGGGACCCCTTATGTAACACCAAGTGGCTTTGCCTATCTCTACTTTATTCCATTATGGGCAGATTCGTAATAATTCTCACATGGCAATCTCAATCTTCTTTTCCACATTCTTGGAATATATCATTAGCATGATTAAGAAATGTCATAATTTCTAGTTTTCCCCTAATTTTACAATGATTTGTTATTTTCAGTTTGTGACCATTTAATGAGAAGAAAGGTGATAATCTTAAAATTTACAGGTGATATATGAAGATTAACTTCAACTGTTTTCCTTAACATGTATCAGCAACTTCTAGAGAAAAACTTATGAATAACTTATTGTTAATTAGCTCAGTTTATACAAGTAAATATACAGTACTCTTAACTACAGAACAAGTCACATCCTGTTAATTAGCCTGGTTTATACAAAGTAAACACACAGTACTTTGAACTGTAGCTGTAATAGTTTAAAAATGAAGTGTGACTATATAGCATTTCATCCTTTGAGTTTCCACACTAAAATGCTGAATAAAGAAATCCTGAATCCTCTTCTCCCAGTTTCTCAAACTAGTTCCAACCAAAAGATTTTCAAAAATCCGCTTTACAAAATTTAGTGGTCAGAGGAACATGCTAAAAATCACTAACTTGACCAGAGACAGATGTCTGAAAGTCTTTTGCAGAGGCCTAAAGAATATTTCTGTATCTTTCAGTCTTATCTTGCTCTGTTCCTTAAATCAATTCAGATATTTTTATGCTCCAATTATTTCTTTCCTGGATACATGTTCAAAGACTGTTAAGTAGAAATCATCCTTTAAACATTCTCTTCTAGAGGCAACCACGAGACCTAATTTCTGATCTTTTATAAGGCCATTGCTACCAACTAGGCCAGAAGTAGTCAGTGTGGGTTCCCATTTCCACCAGTGACCTCAATATCAAGTTTTTGCACTCTGCTACCTTAAGGACAATAAAATTATGGCAGTCATGATGATAATGATGCTACTTTTCACTGAGCACCTGTAAATCAAGAACTTTCCTTGCACTGTTTCATTTAATTCTACTTAATCCTCAAAGCAAACCTTTCTGGGATTCAGTGGCGGAATAGACCTGGTAGCACAACTCTCAGAGACTTCTGGGTAAACGTTCATCATTCTAGTTCCGTACCTGGGAATTCTTGAATCTGCCTGGACCAGACTCTGTTAGCCTAGGAAGGCTGGTAACAAACGATGGGAATTTCATTCAAGACTGACTATATATCACACATAAAATAATTCTGGGATTGGTGAGGGGTATCTGGTTCAAGTAACAAGGTTTTCAGCATGTCTCCAGGCAAGGTTATTTGTAGGATGACCCCAGTGTTATATATGTAAGATCACATCTGTAAGAAAACACAGAACGGGCTTCCCTGGTGGCGCAGTGGTTGAGCGTCCGCCTGCCGGTGCAGGGGACACGGCTTCGTGCCCCGGTCCGGGAAGATCCCACATGCCACGGAGCGGCTGGGCCCGTGAGCCATGGCCGCTGAGCCTGCGCGTCCGGAGCCTGTGCTCCGCAACGGGAGAGGCCGCAACAGTGAGAGGCCTGCGTACCGCAAAAAAAAAAAAGAAAGAAAACACAGAACACTCATCCTCTAGAGGTTCTGATGTTATTTCGTTCCCTCACTGTGTTATCCACTCCATATATGCATCCTCCTACCAGCTGCACCAGTACCATGTGGTGATCATCCTACCTCCAGGGTGAAGCCTCTCCCTCTGCTTTGGATGATGTATCCCTGCCAGGTATCTTCACCACACTGCTTCCTTCTGTATCTTTCAGATGAGAAAATTCTATTTGATGAGCCCAGTGTTTTCTCTAATCAGATCTTTCCATTAATCTGAGCCTACTGTTAGCATGTGTATATAGCATGGTTACACAGCATAACTATCCCTCTTTTTACTAATTAAAGGGAAAAAAACCTGGAAGGCAACATGGTTGTGTAAAGTTACAGGTCATCCAGCACTGAAACAAAGGTCTGTGTGGTTTGAATATTGTCACCCTGCACATCACTGGGACTGCAGGGTGATATGATGAGGCCATGGGAACCTCACTACTGAGGTATCATGAGGGATCACTCTAAGTATACTTTACATCTTAAAGTAACACTCATAGACCTAAAAGAGTGGCTCTGACCAGGGAAAATTTTGCCTCCCAGAGCACACTTGACAATGTTTTTAGGGGGGTGCTTCTGGAAACTAGTGGGTAAAAGCCAGGAATGCTGCTGAATATCCTACAGTGCACAGGACAGTTTCTTACAACAAAGAACTATCTGGTCTAAAATATCAGTAATGCCAAGTTTCAGAAACCCTGCCCTAAAGATTTTTGGTGTTCTGTAAAATACAACGATACTTTGAATATTTGTGTTGAACATTGAATATTTGTGAGGCAGGTGTGCTTTATCTCTAACCACTCCTCACCTCCCCATCTGGACATCTTTGCCGGAAGTGCTGTTCTTTCCTCATGTCTCTGGGACAATAGGATGAGTCTCACTTAAAAGTATTCACATTCATGTATTGGATGTTTATTTTTACAAATTTTTTTTAAAGTGACCATAATAAATATGGTTTTCAAACCCCTCAAAAACTATATGTGGAGGGCTTCCCTGGTGGCACAGTTGTTGAGAGTCCGCCTGCCGATGCAGGGGACACGGGTTCGTGCCGCGGTCCATGAAGATCCCACATGCCGCGGAGCGGCTGGGCCCGTGAGCCATGGCCGCTGAGCCTGCGCGTCCGGAGCCTGTGCTCCACAACGGAAGAGGCCACAACAGTGAGAGAGGCCTGCGTACCGCAAAAAAAACCAAAAAAACCCAAAAAACTATATGTGGAAAAAAATTAATTCTAATTCAGATATTTTCAGTTTATAATCTGTGGCTCTTCTTTTGTTCCAAACATATAACAATAATGGGTAACATGTAAAAAAAAAAACTAAAAATTCATTACTGTGTTTAAAATAAAATTAATACCTTCATAGATCAGAAATGAGAGGAATCATACAGAGATAAGTGGGCTGCTTTCTTACCAGTACAGAAATAAGCAGAGTTGAAGAAAAATTCTAGCCTTGCAGAAAAAAAAGGAGATTAAAAAGTCTTCAGCTCCAACAATAACAAAAAAGCATGCTGAAAAAAAAACAAAAATGAGCAAAGCACTTGAATAAACATTTCTCCAAAGACATTACACAAGTGGCCAATAAGCACATAAAAAGATGCTCATCAACATTAGTCTTTAGGAAAATTCAAATTAAAACTATAATTAGATATCATCTCACACCTATTAGGATGGCTATTATAAAAATAAAAACAGAAAATAACAAATGTTGGCAAGAATGTGGAGGAACTGTAACCCTTGTGCATTGGGAATGTGAAATGTGGAATGTAAAATTGAAATGTGGAATGGTGAGAGTGTAAAGTGGTGCACCACTGTGGAAAACAGTATGGTAGTTCCTGAAAAAAAGCAAAACATAGAATTACCATATGATGCAGCAATTCATTTTCTGGGTTTATAGGCTCCAAATTTGAAAGCAGAGACTTGGGTGGTCGTAAATCCATGTTCATAGCAGCATTATTCACAATAGTCAAAAGATAGAAGCAACCTAAGTGCCCATCAACAGATGAATGGATAAACAAAATGTAGTATATACATACAATGGAATATTATTTAACCTTAAAAAGGAAGGAAATTCTAATATATGCTTCAACATGGATGTACCTTGAGGGCTTATACTAAGTCTTGAAATAAGACAGTTACAAAAGGACAAATATATGATTCCACTTGTATGAGTTACCTAGAATAGTCCAATTCACTGAGGCAGAAAGTAGAATGGTGGATGTCTGGGGCAAGGGGAAGGAGGGAATAGGGAGTTCTTGTCTAAGGGGTACAGGGTTTTAGTTTGGAAAGATAAAAGTTCTGGTGATGGATGGTGGTGATAATTGCACTGCAATGTGAATATCCTTAATGTCACTGAACAGTACACATACAAATTTAACACATACAAGGTTAAAATGGTACATTTTACGCTGTGTATATTTTACAAATACAAGGTTAAAATGGTACATTTTACGCTGTGTATATTTTACAAAAAAGTTCCCAGTCCAAAACTGGAAACAACCAAAATGTCTATCAACACTCCAATGGATAAATAAATTGTGGTACATTCATACAATGGAATACAACACAGCTACGACACAACAGCATGAATAGATTTCAGACATAATACTGAGTTAAAGGAGCCAAAGAGTACATACTGTAGGATTATACTTCCATTTATGTGAAGTATAACTTCATATAAAACTAGTCTGTGGTCTTAAAAATCAGAACAATGTTTACCTTTGTGGGGGATATTGACTGGGAAGGGGCACTAGGGAAATTCCTAGGGCTGGAAATGAGGTACATCTTGATCTGTATGTTAGTTACAGGGTGTCTACATATGTGTACTTTATTATATATGTTATACCTAAATTTTAGTAGAAAAAAAAAATCTCACCATGTAAGGCCAAGGACCTAAGTCAGTGTCACTTTCTGAAAAGAGTTATGTGACGTTCTTATACTCATGAAAAAGTTGGAAAGACCTACACCTGACTTTGCCTGATACTTTAATTAAAGGAGCTGCTGGCATGACGAGGTGGGGATGAAGCCAGTACACAAAGATGCAAGAGGAAATAGACACTACTTGAGGCCAGGTTATTCCACTAGCTTGGTGATGTACAGGCAGAATTCCCAGTGTAACTGGATTGGTTGCCCTTCACCACACACACACACACACACACACACACACACACACATATACCTATATACATGTGTATATGTATATATATGTGTGTAACAGGGGCTATAATTTAAAACTTTAATGTATTTTTGCCTTTCTGAGTAATGACCTCCTACCATCTATGTCCACCCTAGAAATCCTTTTGCAGGGAGAGGGTGGAAAAGCTGGAAGAGATTAGAATTTGTTACGGAGTATTGCCATGAGAAAAAGATAATAGCTTTTACATCTCAAAGTCGTTTTTTATACATATGGTTCAAGCTGAACTTAAAAAGATTAATAAGAGATGCTATGACTCCTGATATTTTGCTCAGTATTTCATGCCAAGATGTTATTTTGAATATATGCCACTTTTTTTCCCCCAAATATGAGGCTACCACTTTTATAAAAGCTAAGGGGAATTGTTTGCCCAATAGGATGCTGGTAAAAGATTGTGTATTCATAGTCAGAAGGTGTGAGGAGAATTTCAGTAACCTAGGACTAGTGGGTGTTTTATGTTGTCTTCATTAGCCCTTAATGCTTTCTTTTATTGCCTCCTTTTTTTGTGTCAGTGGTGTCTTTGGGCTGACTTTCTGAGAGTCAGCAGTGTGAAGAGCCATTCACAATAAGGTATTCTGCTTCCTAAGGGAAGATGAAGAGGGTAGAATTTAATATTTGTAGTATGTCTTTAATTTCAAAAGTCAGAAGGAAAAATATTGAAATATTCAAATAATTATTAGTCGACACTCTTGTGCTTTATACCCACATAGGAATTTCATAGCTGGATTCTGTGAGATTGACTGATTAACTACCAGATTTTATAAATTCTTTTTTTTTTTACATCTTTATTGGAGTATAATTGCTTTACAATGGTGTGTTAGTTTCTGCTTTATAACAAAGTGAATCAGTTATACATATACATATGTTCCCATATCTCTTCCCTCTTACGTCTCCCTACCTCCCACCCCCGCATCCCACCCCACCGCTTGGTGGTCACAAAGCACCGAGCTAATCTCCCTGTGTTATGCGGCTGCTTCCCACTAGCTATCTACCTTACGTTTGGTAGTGTATATATGTCCATGCCTCTCTCTCGCTTTGTCACAGCTTACCCTTCCCCCTCCCCATATCCTCAAATCCATTCTCTAGTAGGTCTGTGTCTTTATTCCTGTCTTACCCCTAGGTTCTTCATAACATTTTTTTCTTAAATTCCATATATATGTGTTAGCATACGGTATTTGTCTTTCTCTTTCTGACTTAACTTCACTCTGTATGACAGACTCTAGGTCTATCGAACTCATTACAAATAGTTCAATTTTGTTTCTTTTTACGGCCGAGTAATATTCCATTGTATATATGTGCCACATCTTCTTTATCCATTCATCCGATGATGGACACCTAGGTTGTTTCCATCTCCGGGCTATTGTAAATAGAGCTGCAATGAACATTTTGGTACATGACTCTTTTTGAATTATGGTTTTCTCAGGGTATATGCCCAGTAGTGGGATTGCTGGGTCATATGGTAGATCTATTTGTAGTTTTTTAAGGAACCTCCATACTGTTCTCCACAGTGGCTGTATCAATTTACATTCCCACCAACAGTGCAAGAGGGTTTCCTTTTCTCCACACCCTCTCCAGCATTTATTGTTTCTAGATTTTTTGATGATGGCCATTCTGACTGGTGTGAGATGATATCTCATGGTAGTTTTGATTTGCATTTCTCTAATGATTAATGAAGTTAAGCATTCTTTCATGTGTTTGTTGGCAGTCTGTATATCTTCTTTGGAGAAATGTCTATTTAGGTCTTCTGCCCATTTTTGGATTGGGTTGTTTGTTTTTTTGTTATTTAGCTGCATGAGTTGCTTATAAATTTCGGAGATAAATCCTTTGTCAGTTGCTTCACTTGCAAATATTTTCTCCCATTCTGAGGGTTGTCTTTTGGTCTTGTTTATGGTTTCCTTCGCTGTGCAAAAGCTTTTAAGCTTCATTATGTCCCATTTGTTTATTTTTGTTTTTATTTCCATTTCTCTGGGAGGTGGGTCAGAAAGGATCTTGCTGTGATTTATGTCATAGAGTGTTCTGCCTATGTTTTCCTCTAAGAATTTGATAGTTTCTGGCCTTACAGTTAGGTCTTTAATCCATTTTGAGCTTATTTTTGTGTATCGTGTTAGGGAGTGATCTAATCTCATACTTTTACATGTACCTGTCCAGTATTCCCAGCACCACTCATTGAAGAGGCTGTCCTTTCTCCACTGTACATGCCTGCCTTCTTTATCAAAGATAAGGTGACCATATGTGTGTGGGTTTATCTCTGGGCTTTCTATCCTGTTCCATTGATCTGTCTTTCTGTTTCTGTGCCAGTACCATACCGTCTTGATTACTGTAGCTTTGTAGTATAGTCTGAAGTCAGGGAGCCTGATTCCTCCAGCTCCGTTTTTCGTTCTCAAGATTGCTTTGGCTATTCGGGGTCTATTATGTTTCCATACAAACTGTGAAATTTTTTGTTCTAGTTCTGTGAAAAATACCAGTGGTAGTTTCATAGGGATTGCATTGAATCTGTAGATTGCTTTGGGTAGTATAGTCATTTTCACAATGTTGATTCTTCCAATCCAAGAACATGGTATATCTCTCCATCTATTTGTATCACCTTTAATTTCTTTCATCAGTGTCTTATAATTTTCTGCATACAGGTCTTTTGTCTCCTTAGGTAGGTTTATTCTTAGATATTTTATTCTTTTTGTTGTAATGGTAAATGGGAGTGTTTTCTTCATTCCACTTAAAGATTTTTCATCATTAGTGTATAGGAATGCCAGAGATTTCTGTGCATTAATTTTGTATCCTGCTACTTTACCAAATTCATTGATTAGCTCTAGTAGTTTTCTGGTAGCATCTTTAGGATTCTCTATATATAGTATCATGTCATCTGCAAACAGTGACAGCTTTACTTCTTCTTTTCCGATTTGGATTCCTTTTATTTCCTTTTCTCCTCTGATTGCTGTGGCTAAAACATCCAAAACTATGTTGAATAAGAGTGGTGACAGTGGGCAACCTTGTCTTTTTCCCGATCTTAGTGTAAATGCTTTCAGTTTTCCACCATTGAGGATGATATTGGCTGTGGGTTTGTCATATATGGCCTTTATTATGTTGAGGAAAGTTCCCTCTATGGCTACTTTCTGCAGGGTTTTTATCATAAATGGGTGTTGAATTTTGTCGAACGCTTTCTCTGCATCTATTGAGATGACCATATGGTTTTTCTCCTTCAATTTGTTAATATGGTTTATCACATTGATTGTTTTGCATATACTGAAGAATCCTTGTATTCCTGGAATAAACCCCACTTGATAATGGTGTATGATCCTTTTAATGTGCTGTTGGATTCTGTTTGCTAGTATTTTGTTGAGGATTTTTGCATCTATGTTCATCAGTGCTATTGGCCTGTAGTTTTCTTTCTTTGTGACATCCTTGTCTGGTTTTGGTATCAAGGTGATGGTGGCCTCGTAGAATGAGAATGGGAGTGTTCCTCCCTCTGCTATATTTTGGAAGAGTTTGAGAAGGATAGGTGTTAGCTCTTCTCTAAATGTTTGATAGAATTCGCCTGTGAAGACATCTGGTCCTGGGCTTTTGTTTGTTGGAAGAGTTTTAATCACAGTTTCAATTTCACTGCTTGTGATTGGTCTGTTCGTATTTTCTATTTCTTCCTGATTCAGTCTTGGCAGGTTGTGTATTTCTAAGAATTTGTCCATTTCTTCCAGGTTGTCCATTTTATTGGCATAGAGTTGCTTGTAGTAATCTCTCATGATCTTTTGTATTTCTGCAGTGTCAGTTGTTACTTCTCCTTTTTCATTTCTAATTCTATTGATTTGAGTCTTCTCCCTTTTTTTCTTGATGAGTCTGGCTAATGGTTTATCAATTTTGTTTATCTTCTCAAAAAACCAGCTTTTAGTTTTATTGATTTTTGCTATCGTTTTCTTCATTTCTTTTTCATTTATTTCTGATCTGATTTTTATGATTTCTTTCCTTCTGCTAGCTTGGGGTTTTTTTTGTTCTTCTTTCTCTAATTGCTTTAGGTGCAAGGTTAGGATGTTTATTGGAGATGTTTCCTGTTTCTTAAGGTAGGATTGTATTGCTATAAACTTCCCTCTTAGAACTGCTTTTGCTGCATCCCATAGATTTTGGGTCCTCGTGTCTCCACTGTCATTTGTTTCTAGGTATTTTTTAATTTCCTCTTTGATTTCTTCAGTGATCACTTCATTATTAAGTAGTGTACTGTTTAGCCTCCATGTGTTTGTATTTTTTACAGATCTTTTCCTGTAATTGATATCTAGTCTCAGCGTTGTGGTCGGAAAAGTTACTTGAAACAATTTCAGTTTTCTTAAATTTACCAAGGCTTGACTTGTGACCCGAGATATGATCTATCCTGGAGAATGTTCCATGAGCACTTGAGAAAAATGTGTATTCTGTTGTTTTTGGATGGAATGTCCTATAAATATCAATTAAGTCCATCTTGTTGAATGTATTATTTAAAGCTTGTGTTTCCTTATTTATTTTCATTTTGGATGATCTGTCCATGGGTGAAAGTGGGGTGTTAAAGTCCCCTAGTATGAATGTGTTACTGTTGATTTCTCCTTTTATGGCAGTTAGTATTTGCCTTATGTATTGAGGTGCTCCTATGTTGGGTGCATAAATATTTACAATTGTTATATCTTCTTCTTGGATCGATCCCTTGATCATTATATAGTGTCCTTCTTTGTGTCTTCTAATAGTCTTTATTTTAAAGTCTGTTTTGTCTGATATGAGAATTGCTACTCCAGCTTTCTTTATTCCATTTGCATGAAATATCTTTTTCCATCCCCTTACTTTCGGTCTGTATGTGTCTCTAGGTCTGAAGTGGGTCTCTTGTAGACAGCAAATATATGGGTCTTGTTTTCGTATCCATTCAGCCAATCTGTGTCTTTTGGTGGGAGCATTTAGTCCATTTACATTTAAGGTAATTATTGTTATGTATGTTCCTATTCCCATTTTCTTAATTGTTTTGGGTTCGTTATTGTAGGTCTTTTCCTTCTCTTGTGTTTCTTGCCTAGAGAAGTTCCTTTAGCAGTTGTTGTAAAGCTGGTTTGGTGGTGCTGAACTCTCTCAGCTTTTGCTTGTCTGTAAAGGTTTTAATTTCTCCATCAAATCTGAATGAGATCTTTGCTGGGTAGAGTAATCTTGGTTTCAGGTTTTTCTCCTTCATCACTTTAAATATGTCCTGCTAGTCCCTTCTGGCTTGCAGAGTTTCTGCTGAAAGATCAGCTGTTAACCTTATGGGGATTCCCTTGTGTGTTAATTGTTGTTTTTCTCTTGCTGCTTTTAATATGTTTTCTTTGTATTTAATTTTTGATAGTTTGATTAATATGTGTCTTGGCATGTTTCTCCTTGGATTTATCCTGTATGGGACTCTCTGTGCTTCCTGGACTTGATTAACTATTTCCTTTCCCATATTAGGGAAGTTTTCAACTATAATCTCTTCAAATATTTTCTCAGTCCCTTGCTTTTTCTCTTCTTCTTCTGGAAACCCTGTAATTCAAATGTTGGTGCATTTAATGTTGTCCCAGAGGTCTCTGAGACTGTCCTCAGTTCTTATTCTTTTTTCTTTATTCTGCTCTGCAGTAGTTATTTCCACTATTTTATCTTCCAGGTCACTTATCCATTCTTTTGCCTCAGTTATTCTGCTATTGATCCCATCTAGAGTATTTTTCATTTCATTTATTATGTTGTTCATCGTTGATTGTTTCATCTTTAGTTCGTCTAGGTCCTTGTTAAATGTTTCTTGCATTTTGTCTATTCTATTTCCCAGATTTTGGATCATCTTTACTATCATTATTCTGAATTCTTTTTCAGGTAGACTGCCTATTTCCTCTTCATTTGTTAGGTCTGGTTTGTTTTTATCTTGCTGCTTCATCTGTGTGTTTTGGGGTGTCTGTGGACTTACTATGATTTTAGGCAGCCTCTCTTCTGATGGATGGGTTTGTGTTCCTGCCTTGATAGTTGTTTGGCATAGGATGTTCAGCACTGTAGCTTGCTGGTCGTTGAGTGAAGCTGGCTGCTGGTGTTGAGGTGGAGATCTCTGGGAGATTTTTGCCATTTGATATTATGTGGAGCTGGGAGGTCTCTTGTGGACCAGTGTCCTGAAGTTTGCTCTCCCACCTCAGAGGCACAGCACTGACTCCTGACTGGAGCACCAAGAGCTTTCATCTGTACGGCTCAGAATAAAAGGGAGAAAAAGTAGAAAGAAAGAATTAGTAGAGGTAGAAAGAAAGAGATAGAAAGAAAGAAAGGAGGGAGGGAGGTAGGAAGGAAGGAGGGAATGAAGGAAAAGAAAGAAAGAAAAAGTAAAATAAAGATAAAATATAATAAAGTTATTAAAATAAAAAAATAATTATTAAGGAAAAAAACGGACAGTTAGAACCCTAGGACAAATGGTGGAAGCAAAGCTATACAGACATAATCTCACACAGAAACATACACATACACACTCACAAAAAGAGGAAAAACTCATAAATCTTGCTCTCAAAGTCCACCTCCTCAATTTGGGATTATTCATTGTGTATTCATGTATTCCACAGATGCAGGTACATCAAATTGATTGTGGAGGTTTAATCCGCTGCTCCTGAAGCTTCTGGGAGAGATTTCCCTTTCTCTTCTTTGTTCGCACTGCTCCCAGGGGCTCAGCTTTGGATTTGGTCCCGCCTCTGCGTGTAGGTCGCCTGAGGGTGTCTGTTCTTCTCTCAGACAGGACAGGGTTAAAGGAGCAGCTGATTCGAGGGCTCTGGCTCACTCAGGCCCGGGAGGGGGGAGGGAGGGGCACGGAGTGCGGGGGCGGGCCTGCGGCGGAAGAGGCCGGCGTGATGTTGCACCAGCCAGAGGCGCGCCGTGCTTTCTCGCAGGTAAGTTGTCCCTGGATTCCGGGACCCTGGCAGTGGCGGGCTGCACAGGCTCCCGGGAGGGGGTGTGTGGCTAGTGACCTGTGCTCGCACACAGGCTTCTTTGTGGCGGCAGCAGCAGCCTTAGCGTCTAGTGTCTCATGCCCGTCTCTGGGTTCCGCGCTTTTAGCCGCGGCTCGCGCCCATCTCTGGAGCCCTTTTAAGCAGCGCTCTTAATTTCCTCTCCTCGCGCACCAGGAAACAAAGAGGGAAGAAAAAGTCTCTTGCCTCTTCGGCAGGTACAGACTTCTTCCCGGGCTCCCTCCCTGCCAGCTGTGGCGCACTAGCCCTCTGCAGGCTGTGTTCACACCGCCAACCCCAGTCCTCTCCCTGTGCTCCGACCGAAGCCGAGCCTCAGCTCCCAGCCCCGCCCGCCCCGGCGGGTGAGCAGACAAACCTCTCGGGCTGGTCGGCCCTGATGCTCTGTGCGGGAATCTCCCCGCTTTGCCGTCTGCACCCCGTTGCTGTGCTCTCCTCCGCGGCGCCGAAGTTTCCCTTCTCCGCCACCCACAGCCTCCGCCCGCGAAGGGGCTTCGTAGTGTGTGGTAACCTTTCCTCCTTCACAGCTCCCTCCCACCGGTGCAGGTCCCGTCCATATCCTTTTGTTTCTGTTTATTCTTTTTTCTTTTGCCCTACCCAGGTACGTGGGGGGTTTCTTGCCTTTTGGGAGGTCTGAGGTCTTCTGCCAGCGTTCAGTAGGTGTTCTGTAGGAGTTGTTCCACGTGTAGATGTATTTCTGGTGTATCTGTGGAGAGGAAGGTGATCTCCGTGTCTTACTCTTCCGCCATCTTCCGATTTTATCAATTCTAAGATGCATATTAGAAAATATTTTAGTATCTTTAAATTGAGATGCATGTTAAAATCCTGGTATTTTAAGATCGTGGTCAGCTAATTAGAAGTCATTACCTTGTTATATAAAATTCTTCAAGAAATACCAATATCAAAGGTACTTTGCTCAATGAAATATGGTAATTCACAGTGGCACGTAGAGTGCCCATTATGTGCCAGGTACTATGTGAAGTGCTGAGAGTAAAGAAAAAGGCAGACATAATCCCCGCTTCCCATGGAGTTTACAGTCTGTGAAGGAAATAGTTAACAAACAGTATTAAAGTAAAGAATAATGAGTGCTATAGCAGGAAAAGCATAGTAAAAATTATTCTGTATGTTACTGTGAGGGTTTTTTTTTGATGAGATCTACATTTAAACTGGTGGACTTCGAGTAAAACAGATTGCCCTCCATGATGTGGGTGGGCCTCATCCAATCAGTTGAAAGCCTGACTTGAACAAAAGATAGACCTCTTCTGAGCAAGGGGAAATTCTGCAGTAGACAACTTTCATACTTGAACTGAATAATGGGCTCTTCGCTGGTTTCCAGCCTGCTGGTCTACCCTACAGATTTTTGGACTTGCCAATCTCCATAATTGCATGAGGCAGTTCCTTAAGTAAATCTTTTTCTCTCTGTATATACACATATTATTGACTCTGTTTCTCTGAGGAACCCTGACTAATACAGCAACCTATTCCCTCGGTCAGGTGTCCTTATATCTAGCAAATGCTATGCTGCATTTTGTAACAAATATATGTTAATACTTCCGTATTTCCTTCCTAAAATTTAACAGTAGACAATATAACCTACCAAAACAAGTGATAAAAGTCAATATGATGTTGTAACAGTACCATAAGTAAATATAAAATGAAATATACTTATAAGATATTTTTCACCATGAAAATTCACAGTCTTGACTCCCCTAAAAGACAAAATGAAGTAGTTAAATGCTTGCAATGATTTACAGTAAGTATAGCTGTAAGATAAATAAAAAGGCCAGAAGTTATTTGGAGCCAGAAACACCAGTCAATGAAGAATCAAAGGTTTTGAGTAGACCCTAAAGTAAAAACTACAGTTAGGAAAGGAAGAAAAAAAACAAAAAAAGATCTGAGTTATTGCTCTATAATAAGGAAAGAGGTTAAGTAACTTTAAGTGAAGTAAGAATAATGTTCCAAACCAAACTGAAGACTACTGAAATAACAGAAATGAGAAAATATGATACTCTCATATCATAAATGAGCTGGACCATATTTATAAAAGTATTGTATCAAAAATATTCTATATGTTATACACATGTTATCACATAAAATACATCTTTACCAAGAAATTCACTAATTGCTTCTAGTATTTAATGAGATCTTGAAAATCCTGTTGGCATTACAGAGAAAAACAAAAACAAAAATAAAACATAAAAACCCCACCTCTTTTAAACTGGTAGAGAATCCTGAATCTTACAGACATCATTACAGATAGTAAAAAAGCTGGTGTCTAGAAAAGATAAACAACATCTCTCACATCTCTCACCCAAAAAAAAAGGCTTATTTTTTTTCTAGATGTGCTATGTATAACATTACTCTTAAATATATCTTCTATAAAATTTCTCGTGTAAATAAATCATAAGAAAGTTAAATTTTTCATTTTCAGAGCTAGAAAACAAATTAATTAGAATTTAAATTTCTTTTGCATGAGTGATTTTGGTTATTTTCTTCCAAGCAAACATGAAATGACTATATATTTACATACTGAATATATTCAAATTTCTCTTTGTGTTCTTTATTAAGCACAATTGTCTAGGGCAGAAATTAGACATATTCTTTTCAAGAATACATCGGCACAAAACACTATAGACTTCAAAAGACTGTTTAGATTAAGAGATATTTCTAGCTAGAAGCACTTGACGAGTTCATTCCTGTTGGAGGATCAGCTGTGACATGGTTCTGAATTTGCTATTAGTAGGAAAACTAAATTGCGCTGAAGGAGGAGTCCAGAGAAGGAAAGTGTATTTCTCAGGATTCATTCTTTGGCAAATAACAGAGACCCAACTCAAACAAGTTAAAGCAAAACCAAAATCTACTTGCTGACACAACTAAAAAAATCCAGAGTTCCAGGTGCTCATCCAGAACTCCTCTCCTCTCTTTTAATTTTTTTTCTATCTTTCATATTTATTGTCATTTTTAAAAATTCAAGTATAATTAATTCACAATATTGTGTTAGTTTCAGGTGTACAGCAAATTGATTCCATTATACATACATATATATATTTATTCTTTTTCAGATTCTTTTCCCTTATAGGTTATTACAAAATACTGAGTATGTTACACAGTAGATCCTTACTGGTTATCTTTTTTATATATAGTAGTGTGTATATGTTAATCCCAAACTCTTAATTTTGATTTCTTGCATGTGGCTCTACTCTCAGAAAAGCTTTTTCTTATAGTGACATATCCACGAGCAGCTCCATGCTGATATTCTCATAACTATGCCCTTGCCCTGCCAACAAAGTGAGAGACCTCTTTCCTCAATGATTTCAGCAGAGTCAAGTCAAATATGTATCTCTGACACATAGATTGTTTCCAGCAAGATGGAATATGATGATTGTTCAACTTGGTCACATGTCCATTCCTGGAGTGGGGACTGGAAAAGGGGGAATGGAAAGAATGGGGCATAGGGTCAGGCCAACCTAAATGATATGGACTGAGTGTGGGGAAGGGGCAGTTCTCAAAGGAAGATCCAAGTGTCCTCTGTAGACACAGGGAGGGTGGGCAGGTGAAAACCACCAGTTGGCCGTGCTCATCTCACTCTTGGGGCTTAAAAAGAGCAGATGATGGAAAAAGGGTTGGAGAGTAGAAAAAAAAAAAAAATGATGAGAGAGAAAACCTCAACCTCCTAGCACAATGGGTGGGAGTTGTCAGAGAAAATAGTTCTGAAACCCAGTTTGGCAAAACATGTCAATAAGTCAAGAGACAAGGTGTTGGGGCAAGGGAAGTGACCTTATTCTAGAAAGCCAGCTAACCGAGAAGAGGGTGGACTAGTGTCCTTAAAAACCATCTTAACATCTCGGCACAGGCAATGGGCTTTAAAGGCAGAGTGAGGGGTGCGCGAGCAGCTCGTGACAGTTCTGGGATTGGTTGGCATCAAGGTGAATTTTCGAGGGTCAGCAGTCTTCTGGTTTCAACCGGTCTGGGGTCTACCTGCTTGTGGTCAGCAGTTTTCATCTGGTGGAGGTTGCTTCCTATAAAACAACTTAGGAATATGTGTCAGACCTTTACCTACATCTTTCAGGGAATTTGGTGACCTGGCTATGTGACTGGCTTATAGTCTAGATTGTTACCAGTGTCCTGATCCAACAGCTATTCTTTGTTTCTACATCTTCATGTTTCCTAATCATTAACTCTTGAACCAGCTTTTGACCCTCAGGGGAGGCCTGGGAGACTAACGCAAAAGCCTTTTACTTCAAAGGACAGGGACACAGGGACTGGTATACAGTTTCAAAGGTTCAATCCCCCCTTTTCTTTGTTATTCCTCAGTTTTGAGGGGAACGGGTTTGGAACAAAAAAGGGAATACAATTTTGTATGGAGAGGTTAATCATAAACTTGGCAATGGAACTCTGTTTCAAAAGCAGACTTAATCAGCTCAGAAACGAGGAGCATGGGAGTGAAGTTCCCAGAGGAACTAACTTCCATTCCGTACAGTGTTGAATTAAATGTGGATCTCACTTTTAACAATGATTGCCAGGACTTCGGGAGTGGAAATGGCTGTTAGCTAAATTCCTGCAAACTCACACTTTCCAGATTACATGGATGATGGCTTCCAGTTTTGTGGTCCAGAGAGTAGTTCCATAGTTTTTTGTTCAGTTTAGTATAATTATAAAGCAACCTTCATCTCTGTGTCTCCTATAATGTGATGAGAAGCTAGCCTGATTTTATTGGGCAGATCCTATATTACACTTTTGTACATGTAATCCAGAAGAATAACAGGCATCTGCTGGAAGAGTAAAACAGAATCATGTAGGAAGTAAACACATTCCATTGGTTGTGTACTTGAGTGATTAGGGCCATGTATCTCTCTCCTGCAGGCTGACTAAACGGATTTTATAAACAGCTTTGCTTTAGGCTACTTGCAGCCACATGCCAGCCTGTCTTAAACTTTCATGTTCTATTTAAAAACTTAAAAAAAAATTTTTCTGAACCTGAATCCCACTGCTCTACTAGTCTATATGTGTCTATGTAGCTCTCTCACATGCATACCAAGTACTCTAATTTGGTAGAGAATATTACAATGAGAAGAGAATGGACAGTTCTATCAAGTCCAGAAGCTCAGCCTCCCAGACCAGGGAGATTTTCGACTACACTACCTTGAAAGTCTAGACAAGCCATAAAAGGAAAATAACAATGCATTTTTCTTAATATACTATCAACATCCTGTTTCATTATGGAATATGTGTGGAGAGCAACAAGAAATATTTTATAATTAAATTGTAACAGCATTTGCATTGTACTTTGGAAACAAAATCAAATATTTGTACGATATGTGGTATACATATAACATTTATGGCAGGCTTTTTATAGAGGTTAATTATTTTTATAATCAACAAAGTTCTGAGTCCAGAAATTTTAGTGGTAACTCAGATACATGTCAGATTTGAGTATAAGATCATTTAAAAGTTGAAAACTTTTATTTTATATATGCATATTTAATGAGGGAGAAGCTAAGTTATTACCTTGTGTAAATACTCCTAGTTGATGGTGATTATTTTAAAAGAAGAAATTTGCTGACATAATAAATTGTTTGTTTGTGTATGATCGAAGTATTTAGTCTGATTCTACCAGCTGTATGACCTGGGCAAGCCACTGAACCTCTGGGGTCTCATTTTCCCATGAGAGACTTGGATTGTATCATTTCTGTGGATCTCTGGAACTCTAAAATTCTAATTTCCTAAAAATGAGAATGTCTCTTGTTTAATCTGCCGCTAGACAGAATGGGACTTTAATAGTTCTGATCAGATAGATATAATATATCATGTTTAAAAGCAAAAACAAAGTAAGTGTGTAAAATGAGAAAAGTTTCTCCTGAACTTCTGGTAACTTTCATCATCTTGAATTTGCTCCCTGCAGGAGGGAACAACTATCGATTTAGTAGCTTGTAGAGAAATTTCACGCTTGGCATCTCTGCCCCTCATCTTGGTATCTAAAAACTTAAACTATATTATTTATGAATATAGTTTGAGTTCTCAGATGCAGCTGATACCAAACTAATGTCTGGAGAAATAATGGCATTCTTCATATTTCAGAGTTTCAGCCAAGGTTGTTTTTTTTTTTTTTTAACATTTTTATGGTATAGTTCTGAACCATATACAAAATTCAAGAGACTTCCCCCTTTCCTAAGGACTGATCAAACCTAGACTGACAATCCCTAGGACTTCCCTGCAACAAAGTGACCTTTTCTGTATTCCCATATAAGATGAAGCCTTATTTCTCAAACATCTCCATAGGTTCGTGTAAGGCAAAATCATAGCGCAACTAATAAAGACAGTTTATCTCTAAATGGATAAAATATGTGAGAAAAATCAAGGTAAGAAGGAAAATGGCTCTCATTGACTCATACTCTGGGCTGTGTTGATTCCTTCTAAGGAAAGCTAAAGTCAAACGATAATTTATCCATAGAAACCTCACAGGCCTTATAGAGTAAGAGTGACACTAATAATTTTTCTAGACTCTACCACGTTCTGCTGCAAAGCATCTATTATGGACAGTTGCTATACAGTTGGTTGATTTAAGACTGATTCTATACCTTTTATTCAATTTCTCCGGGGCTAAATTACATACTAAGCTATATTTCTAGGCAGGACATAAACACAAAATTTACAGATTTCATGTATTAGTCATTAGTAAATTTTGGAATCTGTTCAAGGTAAATTTGATACATTGCAAATGATTTGATTTTGTGACTACTTTCCCCACTTATTTTAGATAATGCAAGGAACAAGGGGTGAACTGTGATATTTAGCTTTCTATTACCTGTACTATTTGAAAGCATGAATATTTTTTGTGGAGACTGGTCAGGAGAACAAAGGTTGCAATTCGTTTTTCAATAATTGTGTTACTCATGTTAAATTTGCCTTTCAATTATTGCTGCATTTAAAGGTTTTTGATTGTCATAGTGATATGAAAAAAATCAGAATGCTATCCATAACCTTTGTAAAATTGTCACAAACTTTATAAATCAGATAACATTAATAATGTAAAGTGATGTAAATTTCAAGAAATTTCGAGTACACTTTGTGAAGTGATTACCACATTCAGGTTAATTAACACATCCATCACCTCACATAGTTAGCATTTTTCCTCCCACCGTGGTTGGCATTAGCACTTTCCTACGCTAAGCCCTAATTATCTCGTGTTTCACTCTTTACAGAGACTTTCCCAACTGGTCCTCCTGCCTCCAATATCCACTCTTCCATTTCCTTCTGTAGATTATTGTCAGATCAGTTTTCTTTATGACTGCTCTCAGTATGTCACCTCCTGCTGGAAAGCTTTCCTTACTGCCAACTCTATGAAAGTCCAAGCAGCTCAGTCTGGCATCCAGTATCTTCTATGATACAGCCTTCTGCTACCTCTCTCACCTTACTCTTCTGTTCTCTTGTCATCCTATACCCCTTCTCTCTATGTGCCCCAACATCATAACAATGCCATGTTTTTCATCAGTTGGTTAAGAACTCCCTCTTCTCTAAACTGCTATAAAACTTGTGGTTTGTTCTCTTTTGGGACTTGATTAGACACTGACTTATGACAACTCATTTGCTATAATGATATATTTTTCATTAACTTGTAGATTGTGATGTGTGGTGTGTCTCCTTACTCTGTTAAATATTAAGCTCTTTGAAAGAGAGAATGTAGAATCGTATCTCCCAAGGTTCCAGGCTAATCTAATTAGTGGATTTTGAGATATCAGCTGAATTAATGAAGTTAAAACAGTAGATTCAATATTTTAAATTACCACAGTATGCATAAACAATACTAAAAGAATGTACAGTAAAATGTTTGTTATATTTTTCACAAGGGGCAGAGCTGATTTATTCATTATTCAATAAGTATTTGTGGGGTGCTAACTCTGTTCCCGGCACAGTTCTGGTTCTAGGCATACAGAGAGAGAAAGTTGGACTAAATCTCTACACTCATACAACTTACATTAAAGTAAACGGAGACACACACACACAAAAGAAAAAATGGGGAGGGGATAAAGAAAGAGGGGATAAGATAGACTAGTATGATAAGAATTAAAATGGTATAATATAATAAAGAATGACTTCTTAAGTGCTCTAGACTGTGTGGTCAGGAAAGTTCTCTCTGAGCGGGTGTCATCTGAGATGAGTTATGATAAGCCATCCCAAGATTTTTTTAAAAAACGTTGCTGGCTATAGCAACAACCGCTGTTGCAAAGAGACTACGTGGATTCTGAGTGTGACATATTTAAGGAAATAAAAGAAGGCTGCATTGATGAGGCCTGATAAGGTTAGGAGGTGGGCATCCTCTAGACTGTTTTGAAAGCCAGGATAATGAGTTTAGATTTTAATTTCAAATGGAATTTTTACTTTTAAGAAAGGTGTGTAACTGATATGATTAGACTGTTGTTTTTACAAGAGTCCTCTGATTTTGTGAAGTAGACTGTGGGAGGCATGGAGATTGTTGCAGTGGTCTAGAGTATAGGTTATAGAGACTTGGATCATGGTGATTGTACTGGAGAAAGAGTGAGATGCAGATTTTCAGGAAATATTTTGGAGATTGACATGACAGGATTTGATTAGAAATTAGATATGGATCTAGGAAAAGACAGTAACCAAGAATAAATCCTAGGTATTAGGCTTGAGCTGGAATAGAGGGGTGAGGATGGGTTGTATCACTTTTTGAGATGGGGAAAATTAAGGCAGAGTAAGTTGAGGGCGGGGAAGGAAATCAGTGTTTCTGTTTGGTACCATTTAATTTGTGATGCCAATTAAGCATCCAACTAGAGATGTATTACAGGCCTTTGTTTTCGAGTCCGGAGTTCTGGGAAGATTGGGAGATCTCAGTGCTGTAGATAAATATTTTGTAGTTGTTAATGTGTAGATTCTATTTATAGCCGTGGAACTAGATGAGATCACCTTGGAAGACTACATAGAAGAAAAGAGAAGCAGAGGAAGGGGGGTTTCATTAAAGACCCAGAGGAGAAGAGCTACAAAATTTCAAAAGGAGCATCCTAGGCAAATAGAACAACCAAGAGAGTGTGATGTCGTGAAAGAACATATTTCAAAGAGGAGAAATGCTTAGTGATGATTTTATTTTCTGTTTGTGCTCTCCTGTATTTCTCAGATTTTTTTCTGTCAATGTAGTGACTATTTGGAGCATCTCCCTAACATATATTTCTGTAAAGTTGCTGTGTGGTTTGGATGGGCTTGACCCTATCGCTGATTTCCAGAGTGTGCCTAGATTGGTATATGCCACTGTTTCTCAATGCAGATGCTGTTAGTATTTTGAACAGTATAAAATCCATCATTATGTAAGACTGTTCAGGAATGGCAGGCTGTTTAGCTTCCTACTAAATTCTACTCAATTCCAATAACACCCTCAGTCATTTTGACAATCAAAAGAACATCTTTATAACAATATAACTTGTATGGATTCTTATGTTATGAATGAGCCTGTCTGTATATAGAGATGTACTAGAATGTTAAACTGGTTTATATAATTTATTAGTTTGTGCATTCATTCATCATGCACTTATTGATAGCCTGTCATATCTCAGCCATTGCAATCAGTACAGCGAATACAAAGATGCTTAAGACGCATTCCCTCGGGGAGCTTGCAGTTATGGATCAGAGACAGAGAAACCAATAATAACAATATAATGTGATGAGTGCAACACTGAAGTTGTGTACCCATTATGGTAGTGCTGGAAAGGAGAGAGTGATCAATTTTATCTGAATGTCTAGAGAACTCAGATTTCAGCACTGTTCCTTCCATTCCCTGATAAAAATGCCTAAACTGTTTATACAAACGATACACTTTTGCTGACTTTCTGGTTTCCTTCTAGGAGTCTAGAAATTTGATACGTGCTAAGGTGTTAGGTAAGGGGTGCCTATGTACCGAGCCCCCATTAAAAATTCTGGCACTGAGGTGTTTTTTTGGTTTTTGTTTTTTTTTTTGCGGTATGCGGGCCTCTCACTGTTGTGGCCTCTCCCGTTGCGGAGCACAGGCTCCGGACACGCAGGCTCAGCGGCCATGGCTCACGGGCCCAGCCGCTCCGCGGCACGCGGCATGCGGCATGTGGGATCTTCCCGGACCGGGGCACGAACCCGTGTCCCCTGCATCGGCAGGCGGACTCTCAACCACTGCGCCACCAGGGAAGCCCTGGCACTGAGTTTTTAATGAGCTTCCCGAATAGACAATATTTCACATGTATTGTCACAACTTTTTGCTGGAGGATTAAGTGCATCCTATGTGACTCCACTGGGAGAAGACTCTTGGAAGCTTGCACCTGGTTTCCTCCAGACCTCACTCCATGTACCTTTTCCCTTTGCTGATAGTATATCAGCAAGCTGTATATATATCCTAACCTTCTATCCTTCGGCTGTAATAAATCACAACCATGAGTATGACTGTATTCTGAGTTCTGTGACTCCTCCCAGCAAATCAACCTAAGGGTAGTATTGGAGAGACCCAGGACAGGATATATTTTGGGAGGTCATCTTTGGCAGAGGGAACAGCATTGGGTCAGAGACAAGAAGACTCAGAAAGAAACAATGTATATTTTGGGAATTGCACCTCATTTTGAATGATTCTGCTAAGATGGGGAGATCATTGTACAAGAGACCAAAGATGACCTTAAACATTATCTAGGTATTTCATTATCTCTCTTTTTAAGGGCTTTGGTTAGTCTGATTCTTCTTTGACCATGCCGCCTTAAAATCTTGATGTTTCTTACAGGGAATGAAAACAGAGAGGTAGTAATAGTGCAGCTAAAGTCATGGACCCAACTCAAATATCACTGCTTTTATGAAAATTTTTTCCGATTGTTACCAGTAAAAATGAAACCTGTCCATAGTCTTGTTTTTCAAGATGTTTATTATAAACTAAGCTTCCTGAGAGAAGACTTGTGTTTCATTTGTTTTATTTATCCTCAGTGCAGTGCCAAGGATAGTGTTTTGTCAATAGAAGACATTTAATGAACATTATGATCCTTTATGAGATTATGGGTTTCTTACAATATGGGACCATATCTTATTCATCTTTGTATCTCTGGAATCTAGTACAATATCTGGTTTACATAATCCATTCCTTCATTCTCAGGATATGTATTGAGCACTTGTGGTGTGGCACACACAGTTCTGGGTGCTTATAATTAAATAGCAAGCTAGGTAGCAGGGCTAACATGTCACATGGTAACTGGATAAGTGTTTGTTGCATTCAGTTCTATTTCTCTGCTCTTACATAAGTCAGCCAGAGTACTGTCTCCCCACAAGCCTGGCACTGTGAAAGCTGCACCTTTCTTTATCTTTTATGTTGCTTGCTATATTCCTTTATCAGTTATTCCAGTTTTGAAACTTATAACTACTGCTGATCTTGTCATTCAGAGAGTTTTTTTAGAAATAGCATAACATATGTGGGATTGGCATACACTACTATATTTAAAATAGATAACTAACAAGGACCTACTGTATAGCACAGGGTACTCTGCTCAATATTCTGTAATAACCTAAATGGGAAAAGAATTTGAAAAATAATTGATATATGTATGTGTATAACTGAATCACTTTGCTGTACAACTGAAACTAACATAACATTGTAAATCAACTATACTCCAATATAAAATAAAAATTCAAAAAAAAAGAAATCTCATAAACTCCCAGTCTAAAACAATTCTAACCAAAGACACAATTTCATTGACCAAGATGGAATATGACAATTATAAACTAAAATGTGTAACTTAGATTATATGTTCCAGTGAGGGCAAGGATTTTTATTTGGTTTTTTGACTTCCATATTCTCAGAATTTATAATAGTGATTGGTATACAGCAATTGCTCAATTAAAAGTTGTTCACCAATTAGTGGAATAATTATGCTTGTATCCAAGGAAATTTTTATCAATGAAATATTACTTAGAATGATTTTTTTCAGGAAATACTATTAGTCATGGAAGCCAAAACATACAACACAATGTGAAGGAAGCTGAAAACCTCAAGGTGATTCTATAATGAAAAAAATTTCCAAAGATGGGAGGCAGACAACTTAGGCTCCCAGTGCTTTGCCATTAACTTGCAATAATATGACCTTTGGTCATTTTAAACTTTCTGAACCTCAGTTTTCTCTTCTGTGAATTAGAGGTATTAAGATTTTGAGATTTCTAAACTCTCTTTCAGCGTATTAAATCTGTGTGATTGTTTAAAAGGAATGGTATCTCATTGGAGTTATGTAAAACCTAATTTGATTAAATTTTAGACTAATTCCATCAGTTGCTGGTCATTTTCTCATATTCAAAATTTACTAATGTCTCAGAGTGGGATGACAGTGGTGGATGGGCAGGCAATGATACAAACAA
Organism: Stenella coeruleoalba; assembly: GCF_951394435.1. Lineage (NCBI taxonomy): Eukaryota > Metazoa > Chordata > Mammalia > Artiodactyla > Delphinidae > Stenella > Stenella coeruleoalba. The sequence continues at coordinate 14,431,445 of NC_137158.1, read as the reverse complement.
TGCTATGAACTTACAATGTTATAAACAGGAAAAACTGTTTCCACCAGATGAGGCTTTATCAGAAAATAAAATAAAGAGCTAGGCAATGGGAAAGTAGGGAACACAATAGGATGATGCATTTTTTAAAAAATAAATTTATTTATTTATTTATTTTTGCCTGTGTTGGGTCTTCGTTGCTGCACACGGGCTTTCTCTAGTTGCGGCAAGCGGGGGCTACTCTTTGTTGTGGTGCGCAGGCTTCTCATTGCAGTAGCTTCTCTTGTTGTGGTGCGCAGGCTCTAGGCACGCGGGCTTCAGTAGTTGTGGCATGTGGGCTCAGTAGTTGTGACTCACGGGCTCTAGAGTGCAGACTCAGTAGTTGTAGTGCATGGGCTTAGCTGCTCAGTGGCATGTGGGATCTTCCCGGACCAGGGCTCGAACCCGTGTCCCCTGCACTGGCAGGCAGATTCTCAACCACTGCGCCACCAGGGAAGCCTGGATGATGCATTTTTATCTTTGTCTTCTATGATGTATTTGAATTTAGGTTATGAAGAGCAGGAAGAAGGTTAGATTGACATAGACTGATGTGGGAAGACTGACTTTCTTTTCCGAAAAATTTATCATAGAATTTCACATTTCTAATTGATATTAAATTTATTACCTATATTTTTAATAGTGATATGTCTTAGATCTATTACTTACATTTTACTATAATAGTTTCCAGTAAAATTGTATAATTTCGTAAAACAATGTATTTGATGCAATAAAATGAATACCAGTGATATCTAGTTTCCCTCTGTGCCAAGCTCTCTTGAGAATTAACACATGTAAAACACTATAACACATAGCTCACATTATTGAGGATTGCCATGGGATAGGATGCTATTGTTATTTACCCAAATATACAATTATCCAGGGTTTTCATTGGGAATTAGAATTCTTGGACAAAAACAAGTATTTACCGTGGAGTCTGAATTAGGCAGACAAGTAGCTTAAACAGCAAGCAGTCTTTCCAGATTGATTTTTTTTTCCCCTCATGAAGAGTCTGTGCCAATGGGACTTCCTTGGTGGCACAGAGTCCGTCTGCCAACACAGAGGACACGGTTCGAGCCCTGGTCCGGGAAGATCCCACATGCCACAGAGAGGCTGGGCCCATCCACCAAAGCTGCTAAGCTTGTGCTCTAGAACCCGTGAGCCCGCGTGCCACGGCTGCTGAGGCCTGTATGCCTGGAGCCCATGCTCCGCAACAGAAGAGGCCACCGCGGTGAGAGGTTCACGCACCACAATGAGGAGTGGCCCCTCTTCGCCGCAACTAGAGGGGGCCTGTGTGCAGCAGCGAAAACCCAGTGCAGCCCCAAGATAAATAAATAAATAAATAAATATATTTTTAAAAATAAAGGAAAAGGGAAGGCCAAAATTATTTTTAAAAAATTAAAGAAGAGTCTGTGTCACTGACCTCTGGCTTTCCCCAGGATTCATGTCATGAAATCTTTATCTTAAGAAATATTTGTTAAAAATAGAAAGTATTTAATGTGTATTCTTATCATACGATGGCTATAATGTAGCCTTATAAGTTATTAAGTTATATCTGCCCATAGTTTATTTATCCAAATGTAAGTTTTTAAAGGACCTGATTCTGTAAATACATAAGAATATCATAAAGTTTATACTTGGGCTAATTAATACTAGCCCCAAATTAATATACTTTGGGCTAATTAATGAAAGGAGTGGAGGGACTTGTATAATTCTTCTAAGTCTTTTTTTAAAACTAAAAGAAAAGTTTATAACTACACAAGTATGACCTCTTACTTTTTGAAAAAAACCCTGTGATTTGTAAGCAACAACTATAGTCAAACTAATTTTAAAACACAAGTTTAAATAATTCTAAGTTCACTGTGTCATTCATGAAGCTCTCTGTAGTGAATTTTCCAAGTATTATATATAAACCTAATCACCTTTGTCCAAATGCTCGATTGTGATGTAACTCTGAAATACTAATTATTGCATATTGGTTTCTTTAGACATCTCCTTGATTATTGATTCATGTCATTTTTCAAGGAAATTATGTTATCAGAATTTATATTTCATATTTTTCCATTCAAATTTTTCAACCATAGTCCTCTTGGCACAAAATTATCTCATTTAATACCAGCATTCTCTTTTCTGTTTATGCAGTTCCTCAAAGAATTCATCCAGTCCCAAGTCTTCAACTCTAACATCTAAGCTAGTTATCACCAAATTCATTCAGTTATCAATCCCATTAATTGATATTTATTGAGTGTCTGCTGACCTTTTAGGCACTGTGCTGAGTACAGTGGTGAGATTCTCTCCCCTCCCAGACTTTCTTTCTTCTTGTTTTGTCATTCATTATTTCATTCAACAAATATTTAATGGATTGCTGTTTTGTGCCAGGAAAAGCACTAAGTGGGAGGAATGACAATTTCTTGGAAAAGAGAGAAATGTAAACAGATAATTTCAGCTTAGCGAATTAAGTGCTATTATGATAAAGATGTTTTCACAGGAAGCTGTGGGAGATTGATGGGCATGGAGGTTCAAGAAAAGGTTCTACATTCTTTAGTGTCTTGCCTAGGATATCAAACTCAATCCAGTTGGCATGGTTTCAGTTTTCCTAGACGCTGATCCTGAGGCAAGGATTCAAGTGCAAGTAATTTATCTGGAACACTGGTAATGAGCAGGGAGTTAAGACAGGGAAGAGAAGGAAGCCAATATAAAGTGTGTATGATCAAACCAGGTACCATCATAGGCAGCTGGGACTCAATCCTTCTAGGGAACTATGAGAGAAAGTGTGATACACAACTTGGAGTTACCCTCCTCCCTCCACTCCAGGGTGAGGAACCTGGTTTTTAATTCATCAACCTCCTGCCCATCATTGTCTGCTTCTGGCTTTCCTTATGCATGACTGAACGTACTCCCGTGGTTAAATAAAACCTTTAGATCAATAAGTGCAGATATTTACATTAAGCAGTCTCCGCTGTGTATAAATGAATGTCGCAGGCATAGGCACAGGGAGCAACACCATCTGCTAAACCAGGTAATTCAACAGAAGGAATTTAACACAGGAAATTGAATACTAATCTGTCAGAATTGCCTAAAGGACAAACAGGAAAAGGCGAGGTGATATAAAATGTAGCCACTACAAGAAGTGACTTTAACTCCTCGACTAGAGGAACACAGGGAAGAGTGTCTGAGCCCAGGAGCCAGGGCTGTGTTGCAGAAATTGGAACCACTGAGGAAACATAGCCGCTACTAGAGACCTTGACTGTAGAAGAGTAAGAGGAAATGTTACCCTGGTATCATCCATCCTTGTGTTCTCCAATATCTTGCTAGTATTTTCCATTGGCCAAACCCACGTAAGAAGACTTAGTCAAAGGAGCCTGTAAGTGTGGCTTGAGGGATCAGGCCCTTGTAATACACAGCAAAATAGAGAAGGGCAGGGGACAGACGTCAGGGCCAGTAGGCAAATAACCAGCACAGGTTTCTTCAGGATGTTGCCTAAGCAGAGTTTTCAGGATTTCCCCCCTCCTAATTTTATTTTGCACTGTTGGCCACCAAATCATCTCTATTGTGTTCAGGGTAGTCTCTTTCTTAGTCCAAAAGTAACAGTATGTTCAGTTTGTTTTCCCAGTCTACAGTCTTCCTTTCTACATTCTAATCATCTTTCAAAGTCTAGGTTAATTCCTTCCCCAGATATTCCAGTTGGCAATGATGTCCCGTTCTCTGAGTTGTGTGTGTGTGTGTGTGTGTGTGTGTGTGTGTGTGTGTGAGACAGAGAGAGAGAGAGAGAGAGTTTTCCATGCTGTCAGCACTGGTTCCTGTTTAATAAGTGTTTTATTTGCCCCTCCCCCACCTCCCTGGAGGGTAGGGACCTGTATAAGTTAAGATGATGTTATACTGTTTGATAGGAAAGCAAAAATAGCACTGACCATTTTTCTTTCTCATGGAAACATGGATCATCCATGCTGATATGACAGTTTCTCTATCATCAGGGACCTGTAACCTAAGTATATTGCTTCCACTTTCTAATCTGAGTTAGCTGCTGTGGATCTCACCATTATGCCGCTATTCTAGTTAGTGGGGTGGAGACCATGGGAAGAGAAGGCCAAGACTCCTTCTGTCAGATCCCTTCAAGGGTATTACATATCATATCCACCTATAACCATACAGTTACACGTGGTCACAGCTGGCTGCCAGAGAGTCTGGAATATTCCTCATTCCACGTAGTCCTATATGTTTTGGTGGGTCCTTTAAGAAGCAAACACCAAGATGGAATGAGACATGCAAAAGCTTTACTAAGGGGAAGAATGCCCATGAAGGCTAAAGGAGAGAGAGGGTAGGAGAAGGCAGGGAAAGCTTTCAGTCACAATTGGTGCAGGCCTGACATCTGTGAAAGGGAAGGCACTGGATAGGAAGGACTTCATGCTGCAGGGAAGCTTTGAGAAAGCTCAGCCAGGCCTATGAGAAGCCCCAAAGCAATGACTTCCCAGTAAAGATGTGCTACGTTGGGAGGAATTACCCAGCTTCTGTGCCCGCACTGTGCTCCATGCTCCCAGCTGGTTGTGTCAGGGAGGGAGACACAATGGCGCATCACCAGGTTGTCATGCTAGGTGACCGTGGACTGCTGTAGAACCTCCACAGGACCCTTCCTCACACTTCTTTCCTACCCTGTTGGCCTCCGACGCAACGTTACCTACACAGGTGTGGAGTAACATGTACACGTGCTTCTGTGTGATTCTCTCACCTTAAATGTCAGTCCATAGATTATAGCTTTTTCTTCATGATCTAAGCAAAACCACACATACACAAATGAAGACTTTTAGAAGTAACAAAATTATGAGTCGCAACGTTTCTCTGGGAACTAAGAAACATTTTCTAAAAGAGATGAGATTTTTTAGTTGTTTGATGGAATTCGTTAAAGGGGATGAGACAGGGAGTCTTGGATACCAATAAAAGCAGCATAAAATGATGGATTCGTAGAATTCAGAGTTGAGGAGGTGAACACAAAGAATTTTACAGATGAAATCTAGTTCACCTTCTCCTATTAGGAAACAGATGGCGAAAAACAAGGCAGAGGGGATAATCTACTGCAGTTCACCCAGTGCATGGAGGCATGATCACACTCAGGTCCCAGGTCTCTTGACTTCCCAATGTAGCCTGTGTTCTGCTCAGCTTCTCTACTTCTAAAAGGGGTACCTTTTTTGTATAGGGTTTTATCAGCAAACTTTGCTAAGTAATAAATTCTCTTTGGAGGTCATATCCTACAAAAGGAACTGAGAAGTAATAAAAGGATTTGGGATTTGAAAGGTCAGGCCTAAGAGGCTGTTTTCCTGGTAAATGAGAGGCTTTGTTATACCCATTAAGCATCGTAGTTGGGGACTGGTGCCTTGTGCTCTGGTTAACCTAATCAACAGAATCTGGAAAATATTCACTGTTTACCTTAGGAGGTGCTTTTGGAGAGATGCTAGGCTTTCATATTCATTGGAACAGATTGCACATAATGAGTTTGGTCTGGTGCCTCACACTGTCCAGTCTTCACACTCCAGATCGGGAGGATCATTCTCTTGGGTATAAAGATGTAAACAGCTGTATCTCCTCAAAGTTGTCCACCTGAGGTGTAAGAGGATTGCTTCATGAATCACAAGTAATAAGAGTTTGCCGCTCCTTCTCCCGTTATTGTCAAGCAGAAAATAAACTGCAAAGCTACACACTCAGCCCAGGGTTACTTACATCTTCATTTCCTCACCTCTGAGAATTCAGGTGCATTTTCAAGAAGTTTACAGCCTCATAAGACATTAATACAGCCCGTTGGCTGCCATAATGTTCTACCAAGTGCAGTGTTCTCAGAATGGCACCACGTGTACCACTAACGGTGCGTTAAATCTCTCTTAGGTCCCGCCAGCCTCCATGATCAAGGCTATCTCAGGGGAGCTGTTTGAAGAGGTTGCCAATTCTCAGTATCGACAACAAGGAATCAAAGGTAAGGGCTGCGTTCAATACTAAAACTGTGTCTTGTTTTGCAACAAAAGCCTACAGCTTCCTTTTCTGTTTTGGACCCTAATGTCTTATAATCAGAGAAGGATCCTCAACAAAAAGAAGGTAACTGGTCCAATTAACTAACAATCAATGCATGAGGTAAACTCCAGCAACTAGATAAGAACCAGTTGGATCAGTGTTGTGCTAGTTTGTTTTGACTTTTCTGCTGTTTCCCAATCACACTTAGGAAAAGGTGCCCGGATAATTGTAGCATCTTGTTGTTGTTGTTGTAGCATCTTTTATCAAATAGCAAGAGTTTAGCTGCAAGTAACAGAATATTCAGATAGAGTGGCTAAGGCACTAAGGACATTGTTACCTCGTATAGTAAGAAGTCTGGAAATAGGTGGTTCCAGGGTTTATTTAGGGGCTCAATGACATCATCAAGGCTTAAGGGTCTTCTTATTTTCTAATACTATGCCAGTGGCCATTATTGTTGGTCAAAGACCATGTTGATCACATTACCAAGTCAAACAGCAACAACTGCTAATAACTAATTGTTATTAGTAACACATTATTTGTGCCATCTTGCCTTTGCACGCCAGTGCTCAGTGGGTTTTGACGAACATGGCTCAGCATTGCTCTACTGGACTGAAAATTTGAATCTGAGTCTTTTCACACTTAGTACTGTTGGTCCTACTATACCATAATATCTTACTCGTGGATTCTTTTGCTTTACTTTATTTCGATGTATTTGGAACTATAATATTTTCCACTCTCCTTTGTTACTGGAACCAATGGAGACATTGACAGTCAAAAATCTCTGTTATTGGTGCTTCATTTCCTTGCTGTCTACATAAGCAGCTTGGAAGACCAGAGATATTTGGCTATGATATACTTTCCCTTAATGAATGTCACCAAGAAAACTCACCAGATCTTCCTTTACAGTTTAAATTCAGGAGACTCATGACACAGTTATGAAAAATCAATTGAACTCTGCACTGTTATTAAAGGAAAGGGATGAGGGCATCTAACCTGACTTGTCACCATCATCATAGACATCAACATCACGCTAGGGCAGAGAGTTAATTAGGTTTAAAGGCAGTTAGGGGAGTAGGGAGATTTTGTATAAAGCACAATGGCTTTCACTCACATTATCCTCATTCTGAAGTTTTAGGGTTTAAAAAGAACTGCAATGTAGGGAGAGTGAAAGATCTAAAAAGCTAGTTAGAGCACTAGGGTACTCTGCTTTGAGGCATATGGTGAGCAATTATACTTGAGAAAACTGACAGCACACACACCAGACCATCTGAGTCAACTTTTGGGGTAAACTTCTATAAATAAGAGCAACACAGCCGCGTGTGAGGGTCTCCCTTGTCTGGTACACCATGGAGTAGCACAGAGAAATCTAGCAGTGCTGGATGTCAGACTCTGGGAGATGGTGTCTGGCTTGGGCTACAGAACTTTTATGCTACATGACTGGGGAAACATCACCCCTCCCCTGGTGTGATCATGGCTTGGGATCCAACAGCAGGATGCCAGCAGAATCTTGGCTTCTCTTCCTGTTTTACCTGTTCACCTTTCTTGGTTGGAGTGAACAAGCTCCAGCCGTGGAATGGTCAGAAGGCTGAGTCCCAAGCTGTAGGCTTTGTGGGCCAGTGGTTCCCAGTCCTGGTACGCACGTCAGCATCAGTCTTGCTCTACCATCGCAGCACCAGATCAGGGCAGACTGATTTTACCACTTGGCTGTCGCTGGTTCTTGTGGTGCCCTGCGGGTGCTCTCCAGGCCAGACAGGAGAGAATAAATCTTACCAGGTTGATTCTTACCTCTATCCCAGCCCATACAACACAAGAGAAACTCAAGGTGTTTTTCCCACTTGAAGTCTCTGTCAAAATATAATGAGGCTCAGAATGTTCATAGCAGCCTGAGTGTCTAGTTGGACTAGCTTATGTCCAAAGTGGAGACCAGGTGTTGCCTTTGCTGGATATTAGCGCCGTTGCCTGACGTTATTTGAACCTTTGATGGCTGCAGGGGTGTCTGAACAAATAGCTGAACTATTTGAAAGTAGAAACTTCATGGGAATAGGATTGAAGTTGGATCCATGAGAAGAGAGTGGTAGGAAAGAAGTGGTGGTGGGTTTTGTTCGTTTTAACAGTACTTGTTTAAAAAAACGATGTGAGGGAATTCTTTGATAAATAAGTTTTTAAAGTTAGAAAATAAGAAAAATACGTTTTGATAAATACAGAGAACAAAAAACAGTTCTAATGGAAGCACTCAAAAATAATTGTCCAGGAGAAAAACTAAAATGATTACAAGATTAGGGACTTGATCTACCTATTTATACCTATTTCTATATGTCTATGTATCTGCTACCTGCACATCTATATACCTATATATCTATATCTGCATCATCTCTGTCCATATCTATATATCTGTATCTATCTATATACCAACAAATACCTTAATTTTGTTTGGAAATACTCATTTCTTTCCAAATGCCACCTCTGGGATGTTACAAATAGACCACACAGGATTGCTTTTAGTGCCGCTGACCCCAACTTTATCAATAAATTTAACCTGTAAGGAAAACTGCCAAGGCAATACCTGCAGGCGTTCACCTTCTCTCTTGACTCTCTTCAGAAACAAGCCTTAAACACCAACCCTAAACACTCATTTTGGCTTCCTGGCTCCCCAATGGGCCCATGTTTCCACCGCTCAGATGTTGCCCAGGGTAATGTACTGAGGAAAAAAAGAACTCACTCTGATGGATTTGTCAATTTGCCACAAAATTGCCACTCATTCTTCTGGATTTTCAAACCTGTAGGGCTGTCTTATCCAAGCTGTGAGCAATCATACAAGAGTGACCTCAGTTCTGTCAGGGGTCACTACCTGCAAACAGTGAGAACAACCAATTTCTTGGACTAAACCTGTATGACTGGCCAATACCATCTATTTTTTGAAAGAGAGAGACAAAGTTTTGACCGGGATAGTGAACTTGTGACCAGAATCCTGGCTCTGGCTTGCCTTTTGTTTCCACGAGGACTGGGTGGAGTACTTGTTATTTTTATTTTTGAATTTGGACATTGAGGCACAGTAAGGAGATGCTGGAGGTTGGTTCAGTCTCCCTTCAACCTTGTTCAACCAAGTCACTTTGATCAAATCATTTTGACCTCTCTGAGTCAGAGCTTTGAAATGGGGGTAAATATACTTTATCTGGCAGATGGCATACTTTGAAATATAAAGCCTCAGAAAGTAAAGTGTAAGAACTAGTGAAAAACTCCAGGTTTCTTTTCCTTCTACTTCATTCAATTTATTCTCTTCTGGTTGGCCCTCTTGACTTTCAAGGTTGGTGGCATCCTACAAACATCACAACAGCACATATCCTTGGAATAAATATTAGGTGACACAATCTTAAGGTCAAAACACCTTTATGATTGGATTTTCTGTTGGATTCTTTTAAGTTCAAAATTCCCAGTTTTAAATAAGTCATGCACAGTAGTAGTCCCAAAGAATAAAAGAGAACAGAAAAATTTAAAAAAGGATCTTTGAGAGAATGAGCTAGAAAATCTATGTCATCTTTCCTGCTCATGCACTTTAATAGTAGCAAAAACAACATGGGCTTTGTGAAAGGGGAGATACCATGCTATGCCTTCATTCTATCTGGGACAGTTACTCATTAATTCGCTAAATATTCAAGGAGCTCCCACGTACTAAGCACTGTGCTGTACACCAGAGGTACAGAAATGTATGAGATCTGTGCCTTCTCTCCAGGAGCTCACAGCCTACCCAGCAAGTCACTTCCACAAGTTATTTATTTATTTTTTTAATTTAATTTTTATTTTATATTGGAGTACAGTGGGTTTAAAATGTTGTGTTAGTTTCAGGTGTACAGCAAAGTGATTCAGTTATACATATGCCTATATCCATCCTTTTCCAGATTCTTTTCCCATATAGGTTATTACAGAATACTGAGTGGAGTTCCCTGTGCTCTACAGTAGGTCTTTGTTGATTATATCTATTTTATCTATAGTAGGGTGTACATATTAATCCCAAACTCCTAATTTATCCCTCCCCACCCCCAACCACCTTTCCCCTTTGGTAACCATAAGTTTGTTTTCAAAGTCTGTGAGTCTGTTTCTGTTTTGTAAATAAGTTCATCTGTATCATTTTTTTCAGATTCCACATATAAGTCATATCGTATGATATTTGTCTTTCTCTGTCTGACTTACTTCACTTAGTATGAAAATCTCTAGGTCCATCCATTTTGCTGCAAACACAAGTTTAGACCAGAGCCCTGTGTTTAAAACTTTCCAGATTGTTCTTGGGCTGTTTTCATGTTTCCCCGGCAAAGCAAGCTCACTTTGCTGTACCCCTCACAGGTACACCGAGCGCCACTATTGGCTGAGCTTTCTGTTAGGCATCAAAGAGACACTAATGAGAAGAGTTAACAGTACCTTCCCCTTCTTAGGAGTACCAGATCCTCCAGTTTATACTTTTGACCTCCTTCTTCCATATTCTCCTGCTTTGGCCATGACTGTGGTCTCAAGAGCAGTATTCTGCCTGGATCAGTTGGTTTAAACTATACTGTTACTCCGTCTCACGAAGGAGAAAGAATACTTAGTAAAAGTGACATAGAATCACATTACAGAACCATTAGCTTCAATCTTCTTTACTACTAAATCTTTTTCAAGCTCCACTAAAAGTAGCAAAATAGGTTGCTGAGTTATACCTTCTTTCCAACAATCACCAGTCAATATGCACGAGAAAAACAGATAATTAACATATTCTTTTTTAAAAAATTTTACTGTACACCTGCTATCTGTGCCCAGACGCTTTGCTGGGCACTCAGGATTTAAAGAGACCTCAATTTCATTCCCTGTTCTCCAGGGATTTATTAGGAGCGATGGAGAAGTAAATGAAATTCCTAGGGAATGAGGTTTTGAGGAAATAGGAGAATTTGTATGTGGGCTGTCATATTCATGCACATTTATGATCAATCAAGATTTAACCCATTGATGTCTTGGTAGTAATATCAAGCCCAAGAGACCATATCTAGAAAAGTTCTTATATTTTGAGCCACTTCTACCTTTTGGCTGTAATATAGAGACATTTTCTCCCTGGCAGTTTATGTAGATTTTCAACTTAGTGGATTTTCTGTTAAAAATGGCCCTGGTTTGTGATAGACAAAAATGTACATGTCTCTGTAGGAAATTCTTTCAGTGACTGAAATAAAAACCAATGCAGTCCTGTTTCATTACTAGTCTGTTGTGCATTTCACTTCTGCTGCTCCCTCAAATACAGTGATATTCAGCCTGTTTTCTTTGAAAAAACTCTTGACATACCATACCACTGTCCCTGCCCTGCAGGTTGAGGGATGCCTTCAGTGAAAAAAATGTCTTCAGTGAAAAAAATTTAAGGAGTGTGCTTTAGTAAGAAAAAGCTATTGAAAACAGAATTTGTACATTTCAGTTTAAGTGGTTATACATGTATTGGCTTACATTATTTAGAAATATCTAAGGTCTATAAGATAAGCTAGATTGAATAGTCAATAACTAAATAAATGTTTTTAATAAGCCGTTACAATTAGAATATTTTCATCAAGAACAGGCCCTCTGTTGTAATTCATCATTATTATTATGTACATTACTCAGTGGAAAATATTTTGTGTTCTGTAATAAAAAAGTTTAGCTTTGCTGTCATTCTTTTTCATCTTTTATTGCATACTTTTAACAACCATCAATTGACTCAGGAAAGGAAAGGTAGCATTTTTTTACTTGACTTATTATACTACCTATAACCCAAATTATTTTCTTAATGATTTTTAGTGTTGGTTTTTAATTTAGGTTTTTGAGAGCCTAACCATGTTAGGGTCAGTGGAAGTTGCATAGATGTTGGAAGAAAATTAATATTCTCAAATAATTTACACTTTTGGTCAAAATAATGTCAACATTTTCCATATACTAATAAGTTGATTTCAATTTCATTTTGCTTAATACATTTCTTTAACACTTATAAAAGGTCTATTTTTATCATGTTAATTCTGCTATCAATTTTTAGAAAGATAAGAGCATACTATCTATGAATTAAATCTATATTTTTAACGAATATACCTATAATTTAATCACAAACTATTTTGTCTTAATTACTTCCTGTTTTTTAACCTTTGAATGCAAAAGTTTAAACTCTAATATCCTCTCAGTAATAAGAACAAATATAAAAAATAATTCTGGAAGAGTCAACACATCTTGTCACAAATTTTGAATTACAGGGTTCAGTTCATCAACTTTAGGCTCTGATTTCTGTAGCACAACCAAATAATAGTAATTATTATAAACAAACTTTATATTTTAATAGTGTGATATATTATAAATTCCTTAGAAACAGTCTAAGATATGATTTCAGTAATAGATACTTAAAGTATAGTGTGGAAGAAATTCAGTTCATGAAAAATTATAGCCAAGTTGGTCCTTTGAAGTGATGTGATAGTTTGCATGGTTATGTTAAAAACATAAGGACAGTATTTTCAATTAATTAAGACTAAAATTAATGACCAGAGTTTCTACTTAATCTTCCAAATTTAACACACATCTGCACCATGTTAGCTTCATGCCCTTAACTGTTCCTGATGGTCTTGTGCACACACTTATTGGTCTGATATGTAGCCAAAGCAACTTGCACATGTTTTTAGTATCATGGGATAGTTTAATTCATGTGTTTTGAAGGTTCACGGAAATTGGTGGCAGCTGCTCTTCACGCTATACTCCCTTGACGTAGCACACTTTCTGCTTCCAGATTCTTGACTTGCAGTCTTTGGCTATAGACACTGGCTTCCTATTTGAAGGGCTGGTTTCCAAAGTCATACTCCTGATTAATTTATATATTGCTTTATTCAGATGTCTTTTCAGATTTTTCATGTCACATGATCTAATCTTATTACTCCAAAATCATGAAAATGTTCCTAACCCGCTGAAAGGATTAATGTGTGAATCACTGACTGTGAAACCTAGCATGTATATATATAAAACCTCACTGAATACTTGACTCATAATAGACTAACTTTCCATCAATATAATTCTGCTCTATTAAGTTATTACTGAGAAACATCAAATGGCATAAATCTTGTGTCAGAAATACAGAGGTGGTTTCATGGCTCCCAGGAATATTCTAGAACTTTGGTAACTCTTCAGCAATCACTGCTCTAACAGCTAAACTTGTCTGCCACCTGGGCACATTCACGGCGTGGAAGGAGCAGTCATTGCCCCTTCCATCCCCACAACAGTCATTACTAATCAATCATGGCACTGTCTCTGACTGAGCCCAGAAACAGCCATGGAATTCTCTGAAAATACAGTGTTCCAGGAGCCACAACCAATCGATTTGAGTTGGCATGAGATTTGAAACCTATTTGTCATTTTCGACTTAGTTTAGCAGACTAAATGTTCTGCAAGCTTGACGCAGCTTAGAACCTTGTGTATAATGACACATAATAACGACTTGTCAGTTGATGTTTTTGAAAATATTATGAATATGGATTGTGACTGTTGTTCTATTACTCTGATAATATCAAAGATGAGTCCTTGGAGGGGAGAAAGTTTTTGCCTAGTTCAACATATTTGTAAGAAATAGAGAAGAATTGTTATTTGTTATTTTTAGCTATGTATTGCTCCATTTTGTTTCAAGACTTACATCTTTTGCTAATTTAAAATGTGTGTTTTATCTTGCTCATACTTTGGATAGTAAAGAGTATGAGCTGTCTTGGTGGCATCTAGCAGATGTACCCAAATCCCTACACTGCTGCAAGTTGTGTGACTAACTGCAAGTTTGTCTCCTTCAATTAATTAGCTGGAAGCTGATGACAGTAGTTGTCTCCAGTGAGGCAGTCTTTCAGGATAAAATTCTGGCAGATGTTAGCATGGTTAATGGCAGACTTGTTTTTCTGCCTCCATTTACCGATTGTGAGGAACATTTGGATTCATTAAGGTTGAGTTTCTACATAAGCAGCAACTAGCGATAAGTCTTAAAGTGACGTTGATTTCAAGCAGGGCTACATGGCTGTGGTGATGTGCTTTGTCCAAAAAAGCAGGTCGAGCAAGTACCCTGGCTGCCAGCTGGTGAGACGCGAGAGGCAGATCATTATGCTTCTGTAGTGGTACCTGTCTATCTCTCTCCATTTAAAAACCAGAATATTATTTTTCAAATTGGATAGATAGATGGCTGGTCACCTTATAGATTTAATCCAATCCCACATGACAAATAACTTTAAAGATGAATTCACCAGATACAGTTATCAGCAAGATGTTCTTCATGCAAGAAACTGATGCAGGGTTAGGAGCAACAGGAGGAAACAAAACAAAAGACATACACACATACCCCAGTTGGTGGTGTTAAAGAGGAAGAGCTATGGTTTCACTATTACTTTATTTGGTCACATGTAAAAGGCAAATCTAAGATGCAACCCATCTTATCTAATCACCTAGGACAGCCCAATGCAAGTTTCCACAGCCAACCTCAGCATGAGAATTGGGTGATACTTGTAGCATTCCACATGGAATCTGGAACTTTTCTTTGTTTTAGATATTAGAAAAAGGCATTGGAAATAGAAGAGCTAGCCATAAATGGAAGGTAGGGACATCTTATATGGTTTAGGAGAAAATATTCTCCTTGACTATCAAGGTCTCCTAGCCTGCCATGAAGAGTCAACTTCCTCGGAAAAATTACTTTTAACATATGGGAACAAGGAGGTTTCACGAATTCTGTGTCTTTGGTTTAATCATAAAACCTACCTAGTAAACTCATTCACTACTGAAATGGTTTTCTAATATGTTGTTACAGATTGTTGATTCATGTTTTTTACTGTCTCCTTTGTGGGTGAACAATTGGTTAATTAAAAAACAAGTCGTATAGGACAGGTAAAATTTGCTCATTCTACAGTGATGTCTGGAGGTTTTAATGACTTCTCGTAGTTGTAATATAGTGCAAATTAGAATATATTTACTACCACAGCTTGCCTATTTCATAGCAGACTGTTTACTCTCTTGAAGGTAAAGTTTAGACATTTTTCTCACAGAAGCTCATGCATATGTCCTGGTAAATATTTTCTTCTTATTTTTATCTCTCTTTTTTTAAAAACTGAATTAATTGTGCTGTTATCACATCATCTTCGATATAGCCCAACACGAACTTATTTTTCACTTTGAACCGCGATCATCTCTCGCTTTCTGTCTCTGTCAGTGGTACAAACATTTCT
Source organism: Stenella coeruleoalba (assembly GCF_951394435.1). Classification (NCBI taxonomy): domain Eukaryota; kingdom Metazoa; phylum Chordata; class Mammalia; order Artiodactyla; family Delphinidae; genus Stenella; species Stenella coeruleoalba. The sequence continues at coordinate 14,416,230 of NC_137158.1, read as the reverse complement.
CCATGTATCTGAGTTTGAAATTTTGTTTTTCTTTCACTGATAATTATCTATTGTCTCTCATTCTACTCTGTTTAGTACTCTTGTCTCAGTTTGAAATAGCTTCCTCATTCCCTTATGTATTTGTTACCATCTGGCATACACATTACTTGTCTCTCCCAACTAGATTATAAACTCTTTGAGTGCCAGGACCCTGTCCATATTTCATACCTCTGTACTGCAAGGACAAGAACAGTGCCTGGCACACAAGTATTTATCATTCAATGAATATGTGCTGAGGGACTTCTCTGGTGGTCCATCGGTTAAGACTCCACACTCCCAATGCAGGGGACCAGGGTTTGATCCCTGATCAGGGAACTAGATCCCGCATGCCGCAACTAAGACCGGCATAGCCAAATAAAAAAACGTTTTTTAAAACAATAGATAATAAATAAATAAATATGTGCTGAAAGGGTGAATGAAAAGTAGGTCATCACTGGATAGTGGTTGAACCCAAATCTGAATTCTGCTCTGCATTCACTGTCCCCCAAATACAGTGGTTTTCCCTTATCTGCAGTTTCTCTTGCTTAAGTTCCAATTACCCATGGTCAACTGCAGTCTGAAAATATTAAATGGAAAATTCCAGAAATAAACAATATATAAATTTAAAGTTCCGCGCCATTCTTAGTAGCATGATAAAATCTCACACCGCCCCTTGCCCCCCGCATCCTGCCAGGGATCCCGGACCACCTACATTGTCTGCTCCTGACATCTAACCATATGTCAGGGATCAATGACCCAAGATCACCCAAAGCAGGCGATCCTCTGAAGCATCGCCAAAAGGTCAAAAGTAGCCTAATGTTACGTCACAGTGCTTACATCATTCATGTCACTTCATCTCATCACGTAGGCATCTTATCATCTCACATTATCACACGAAGGCCGTACAGTACAATAAGATATTTTGAGAAAGAGTTCATATTCACATAACCTTTCTTACAGTACACTATTATGATTGTTCTACTTTACTATTAATTATTATTGTTAATCTCTTACTGTGCCTAATTCATAAATTAAACTTTATCATAGGTTATGTATGTATAGTAAAAACCATAGTATATATAAGATTTGGTACTATCCACGGTTTCAGGCATCTGCTAGAGATCTTGGAATGTATCACCCGTGGATAAGGGGGGACCATTGTATTACTTAAATACTGATTTATGCCATTCACCTTAGAAAGTAAAACTCCTTCTATGAGTCTAATATTCTGTTACATTAAATATAAATATTTGTATGTGTGTATATAAGTATATATACATATGTACATATATATTTTTTCAGCTACTTTATAATTATGTCCTCACCCCACTTAGTCAACTTAATTTTCTTTCTTTTTTTATTTTTAACATCTTTATTGGAGTATAATTGCTTTACAGTGTTGTGTTAGTTTCTGCTGTATAACAAAGTGAATCAGCTATACGTATATGTATATCCCCATATCTCCTCCCTCTTGCATCTCCCTCCCACCCTCCCTATCCCACCTCTCTAGATGGTCACAAAGCACCGAGCTGATCTCCCTGTGCTATGCGGCTGCTTCCCACTAGCTAACTATACATTTGGTAGTGTATATATGTCCATGCCACACTCTCACTTTGTCCCAGCTTACCCTTCCCCCTCCCCGTATCCTCAAGTCCATTCTCTAGTAGGTCTGCATCTTTATTCCCGTCCTGCCCCTAGGTTTATCAGAACCACTTTTGTTTTTTTGTTTTTTTAGATACCATATATATGTGTTAGCATACAGTATTTGTTGGTTTTTCTCTTTCCGACTTACTTCACTCTGTGTGACAGTCAACTTAATTTTCTACTGCTCAACCATTTAAAAAACTATGATATCGCTTATATGTGGAATCTAAAAAAATGATACAAATGAACTTATTTACAAAACAGAAATAGACCCACAGACATAGAAAACAATCATGGTTATGAAAAGGGGAGGGGGAGGGATAAATTAGGAGTTTGGGATTAAAATATACACACTACTATATATAAAATAGATAACCAACAAGGACCTACTGTATAGCATAGGGAACTCTACTCAATATCTTGTAGCAACCTATAATGGAAAAGAATCTAAGAAAGAATATATATATATATATATATATATATACACACACACACACACACACACACACACACACACACACACACACACACATATATGTAACTGAATCACTTTGCTGTACACCTGAACCTAACACAACATTGTAAATCAACTGTATTTCAATTAAAAAAAAAATAGTGTCCCCACTGTCCAGAGAATACATCATGTTTAGCCACACCATTGCCTATGTATGCTCTTTTCCCCTAGGATTGGAATCCTCTCCTTTCTGTTTATTTAAGTTCTACACAGTCTTCTAGATGCAAACCACTTCCACTCACCGTGAAGCCTTTTTTCACTTCTCACTGATTTCTCTTCCTTCTGAACTTCTCTGGAATATACACTCAGTGTTATATAAATTTTAGCCCTGAATTATATTATGACATACACATTACTCACTGTAAAACAGTGTGCTTATCTCATCTCCCTTTAGATATTATTTCCTTTAGGCAATACTTGCTAAACTTCAGAAAAGCAATCAAAATTCTGGGCTGAGAAATACACAATAAATCACCAAGAGATGGACATATAATACATAAATATTTTTATCCATTAATGTTCTCTTATATTTCAAGTCTGTATATTGAAATACTACTGTATGCTTGTTTGTGGCTGGGTTCTCGCTGATGAACATGTACACCAAATAATTTGTTATTATGTCATTTCCTCAATATTTTTCTCTTCCTTCAAGTTTAGAATATCTTAACTATATTATTGTTCATCTGCCAGGCGCTCAACAAGACATTCCCAGGGATACCTTTGGCTTTTCCCCTTTGACTCCTACAGCCAATCACCTCCCAAATTCAATCACTTCTACCTTGGGAATCTGTGATAATTATAATATGATAAGAAATATATATTTGATCTTCATCCCCAGTTTCCTTCACAGAGCTCCTTATAAAACATTTGGAATTTCCTGAGTGATAGCAAGAGCAGCCTATTTTGTTATTTATAATAAACCCCTTTCAACCATATCTGAGTTTATGTTAATGAAATGACTCTTGAAGGATGGGGGATGCTTGCTAGAAGAATCAGCCATGTGATTAGAGGGTTGGAAATTTCAACCCCATCCCTGACCTCTGGGGAGGGGAGAGGGACTGGGGATTGAGTTAGTCATCAATGGCCAATGATTTAAATTGTGCCTAAGTAATGAAATTAACATAAAAACTCTAAATAAAGAGGTTTGGAGAGTTTTGGGGTTGGGAGGATGGGATACCCCAAATTCCACAGAGACAGAAACTCCTGTGCTTGAGACCCTTCTAGACCTTGCTCTATGTACCTCCTCATCTGGATGTTATTTTCATCCTTTATAATATTCTTCATAATAAACTGGTAAGAGCAAATGAAGTATTTCTCTGTGTTCTGTGAGCCATTACAGCAAGTTATCAAACCTGAGGAGGGAGTTGTGGGAACTCCTGATTTGAACAAGTTGGACAAAACTGGGGGTAACCTCGGGACCCACCTCTTGCGTTTGTCATCTGAAGCGGGGTGCGGTCCTGTGGGACTGAGCCCTTAACCTGTGGGTTCTGTACCAGCTCCAGGTGGTGTCAGAATTACTCAATGTGAGGGAAAAGGCCACACATCTGGTGTCAGAAGTGTTGTGTGTACAGAAAGGGTTTTCTTTTAGAAGCACGCTTAACTGTCTTTCTTTCTCTCCTTTCCCACTTACGGTGCTAGTGCAGGCTTTATTTTATTTTCTTCTCACCTGTATTAAACTTCCTCAGCTAGGGGACTTCCCTGGTGGTGCAGTGGTTAAGAATCCTCCTGCCAATGCAGGGGACACGGGTCTGAGCCCTGACCTGGGAAGATCCCACATGCCGCGGAGCAACTAAGCCCGTGCGCCACAACTACTGAGCCCGCGAGCCACAACTTCTGAAGCCCGCACGCCTAGAGCCCATGCTTTGCAACAAGAGAAGCCACTGCAAGAAGCCCGTGCACCACAACGAAGAGTAGCCCCCGCTGGCCACAACTAGAGAAAGCCAGCATGCAGCAATGAAGACCCAACACAGAGATAAATAAATAAATAAATTTTTTAAAAAAAGAACATTGCAATGGGAAGGAAATCCCCTCCCCTTAAAAAAAAAAGAAAGAAAGAACTTCCTCAGCTAGAGTTCAAACTTCTAAGCTTGCAAATGCCCCATTCTATCTCCATATCTCCTCTCTCATCATCCTATCAGGTTATGCCGCTCTCAGAGGAACATATCCCATTCCCAACACACTATGATTTTTTTGTCAAACCACGCATGCCTTTGATTTTCTATCCTCTAGTTATCCCCTCTACTTTTAAAAAAATGTTAGATAGCTGATTTAAGATGTATCTAAAACATATTCTCCTCAGGGAAGTTTTCCCAGATTCCTTCTGAATCAGAGCCCAGTATATGGTGCTGTTTCTCTCTTAGTCAGGATTCACAGTTCCAGGAATAAAAAGGATGAAAACGGGAGTGGTACCACTTACTATGACCCTTAGTAACCCAGTAGCAAAATTTTTGCTTCCTGTTCCTGTGACTTTATGCTCTTTTGGCCTAGAGGTCTTAGTTCCAGAGGGAGAAATGCTTCTACCAGGAGACACAACAAAGATACCCCTGAACCGAAAGTTAAGACTGCCTGCTGACCACTTCAGGCTCCTCATGTCTCTGAATCAACGACATGGAAGGGAGTTACAGTGTTGGTTGGGGTGATTGATCCTGACTACCAGGGTGAAATTGGGCTACCACTCCATAATGGAGGTAAGGAGGAGTATGTCTGGAATATAGGAGATCCCTTAGGGTGTTTCTTAGTATTACCATGACTGTGATGAAGGTCAATGGAAAACTGGAACAACACAATCCAGGCAAGACGAGCATGGGTAGACTAATCTTGTCTGGATTGGGCTGTTGCAATGTTTCAGACACCACTGGACCATTTCTCCTGAAAAGCTTGGTTGATCAGTGTTGTAGTGTCCATCTTGGAGAAACGTTTTGTGCTAGAATTTTATAGCCACCAAAATGAAGGAGTTAAGTTGCTTGCTAGAAGCAGTGATCTTTTTGCCTGAGGGAATCCTGCTTGTCCTTGGGGGGCTTCAGTATTTAAGGAAAACCATCTTAGGCTAAATGTAAAATGGGATGTAAATAATTTTCTGCTTCTCTGTGGGTCTTACTTACTTTGTAAAATTTTACATTCTAAAAAAAATCAGTAGTAATCATCCAGACCCTTCAGCATTGAGGGTTCGGGTCACCCCACCAGGTGAAGACCCATGACCAGCTGAGGTACTTGTTGAAGGTAAAGATAATGCAGACTGTGTACTCGAAGAACGTAGTTGTAAATACCAGTTACTACCACATGATGAGTTACAGAAGTAAGGACTGAAATTGTCATGACTATTTCTTCCTTATTTTGTTATGATTACATTTGTGTGTATATATGAAACCTTATGGTCCTTCCTCCCGTCCATGTCCTCTGCCTGTCTTTTGTCTGTACAAAATCTTTAGCCAAAGAATAAGTTTAATCAGAGAAGTGAGAAAATGCAAAAGCAAAGGAAAACAGTCAAACAGGACAAAATAACAATAGTTTAGTCCTTAAACAAAGTCAAGGACTTTAGTTCCTCCTCAGGGGCCATAGGCAATATTCTGAGCCATAACCTTTGAGCTGTTTGATAGATACTAAAACCCCTGCCAGGTGGAAGAAGTTAACTAGATGATGACCAGACTATAGCCATGACAGAAGCTGCCGCAATTCCGAGAAGTGGCCTCAAAGAAATGGAAACAAACCGACCCTGGAACTAAAGACTAACTACTGAAAACAATCAAGATGACACTGATCAGACCACTGCATGGCCAGTTTCAAGATGACTGTCAGAGCTGACTGTGCCGTTTCTGTATGTTACCCCCTCCCTCTGCCTAAAAAGCTCTTGCCCACCGATTGTCAATGGGGGGAGTTGGCTGTTAGACAGGAGTCTGCCCTCTCCACTGGTTGCCGGTCTCTGAAATAAAGCAAACTTTTATTTCTGCCAGCCTTACCTCTTTATTGGCTTTAGAGCCATGAGCACCTAGACCCTACTTTCAGGAACATATATACATATATTTAGCAAATATTTTTGTTTTCTTTCCTCTCCGTCTCTTATGTAAATAAGATGTATAAGATGTATTCACCTTTTATCATATTAAAATACTGTTAATTTTACATCATAGAATTTAAGTGCCAAGATATCAGGAGAAGAGTAAATATCATTCAAAGACTCTACCTCCTCTTATGGAGAAGGGATTAGTGTGTTTTCAATTGTACACAGCGTAGTTACATGTTAGGTGGGATTAAGACCTTTTTATTGTCTTTATTGGAGGTTAAGTATGGTTTAAGGAGATGTGTATAGGTGTAAAATTGACAAGGGGTGGACTCATGGTGGTTAATTTCATGTGTCAACTTGACTGGGCAAAGAGATGTCCAGATAGCTGGTAAAACATTATTTTTGGTGTGTCTTCAATGGTAGTTCCAGAAGAGATTAACATTTGCGTTGGTGAACTGAGTAAAGCAGATGGCCATCCCCAAAGTAGATAAGCATCATACAGTCCACCGAGTGCCCAAATTAGAACAAAAGTCAAAAAAGGAAAGCCAATTTCCTCTCTCTTTCTGCTTGAGCTGAGACATTCCTCTTCTATTCTCAGGCGTTTGTTCCTGCTCCTTTGGTTTTGTGACTCAAATCAGATTTACACTGTCAGCCTCTCCCAACCCCTCCCCCTGAAGCACACCATCGGCTTTCCTGGTTCTCCCACTTGCAGAGTGGGACTTCTTGTTTTTCATACCCACATGAGCCAATTCCTAGAACATATCTCCCTCTCGCTTCCTCTTTTTTATTAAAAAAAAATTTTTTTTGGCATTGCACGGCATGTGAGATCTCAGTTCCCCAGCCAGGGATCGAACCCACACCCCCTCCACATTGGAAGCGCAGAGTCTTAACCACTGGACCGCCAGTAGTCTTTCATATTACTTTATTATATTTCTATTATAGCTCTTGTCATGTTTTATTGTAGTCAATTGCTTATATGTCTCTCTCCCTGTAGGACTCTGTCCCCTGTGGAGTCCACTGGAACTTAATTTTGCTAATTTTAGCAAAATTACCTGGAACACTGACTGGCTATGCAGGGGACACTTTTTACTGTATCACTTGCTTGTCTTCTAAATTCTAGCTCAGGCCTCTACTTGTGATGATGAAGGTGTGTGATATAATTCATATACAGCAACAAGTGAGTCATGTTTTCTTTTCAGCTTCTGTTCAGTGTTCACAAAACTGTGCCATTTTCCCAGTTCAAGAAATCCTCTTCTCTCACAGTCCCTGCCATCGTCTGCCTTTAACTACATCTCACAGATTTTGCATGGTCACCGGTACCTTATCTGTGCGGCATCCCTGAAACTATACAGCAGCACTGAAACCAGCAGAGAGAATTTGACCTTCATTGGGAGGAAATTGTTATTCAGAATTATCAGGAACTCATCTAAGATTAAAACCCACCAAAATAGAACTACCATATGACCCAGCAACCCCACTACTGGGCATATACCCTGAGAAAACCATAATTCAAAAAGTCACATGTACCCCAGTATTCATTGCAGCTCTATTTACAATAGCCAGGACTTGGAAACAGCCTAAATGTCCATAGACAGATGAATGGATAAAGAAGATGTGGTGCATATATACAATGAAATATTACTCAGCCATAAAAAGAAACGAAATTGGGTCATTTGCAGAGACGTGGATGGACCTAGAGTCTGTCATACAGAGTGAAATATGTCAGAAAGAGAAAAACAATTATCGTATATTAATGCATATATGTGGAATCTAGAAAAATGGTACAGATGAACCTATTTGCAGGGCAGGAATAGAAAAACAGGCATAGAGAACGGATGTGTGGACACAGGAGGGGAAGGGGAGGGTGGGATGAACTGGAAGATTAAGTTTGACATAAATACACCACCATGTGTAAAATAGATAGGTAGTGGGAACCTGCGGTATAGCACAGGGAGTACAGCTTGGTGCTCTGTGATGACCTACATGGGTGGGATGAGGGGGCAGAAGGAGGTCCAAGAAGGAGGGACTCGTATATGTGTACATACAGCTGATTCACTTCATTGTACAGCAGAAACTAACACAACATTGTAAAGCAATTATACTCCAGTAAAAAAAAAGACACCAACAATTTATAGGAAGAAGAGGAAATCCCACCAATTTATAATGATCAATTTTCAATATCTATTTCAATTTTCCATATCAATTCATAAATGTCAATGTTCTCCATCAAATAGCATGTCTCAAATATGGTTAGTGTAGGAAAGTGTTGGTTTTCTACTGTATTCTTCTGGCAGGTCAAACTCCCGTTAACTGAGAGGTTAGTGAAGATTCTTACTAACATTCTTACTGGTTTTCTTCTCATAGACATTTTTCCTGCTTTAGTATGAGTCCTCCTATTGCTTCCTTGATGAGGAAAGCCTTTCCACCTTGACCCTTCTTTTAAACCTGTTATTTCAGGGAGCCGTGGGACTTCACTTGATTTTCTACCGCTCTTCAAAAGGGAGTGCTGTGCTCTTTATAATCAGAAGTCTGGGTTCAAGAGGGTAATGCTGGAAGACTCTCTCAGCTTTTTGAGACTCAGCTCTCTCCAGTGTTCAGTGATGGTGTCTCTCACCCCTTTCTCATGTGGCAATTGGGAGAATAATACCAGTGGTGGATCTTAAAGTGTTTTGTAAACTCTTAGGCAGGGTTTCTCAATCTTATCACTATTAGCTGGATAGTTCTTGTGCATTATAGGATGTTTAGCAGTGAAAGGGAGCAGAACATGCCACCCCAAAATGACTGTCAGAGTTTGGGACATGCCACCCCAAAACATGCCACTTGGGTATCATGATCATTTTGAGCTGTAGGCCCTTGCAAAACAGCAAATGCAGGGAGACGCTTTCTTGGAACTCCCTCTACTGCCTAAAGACAGATTCTCCAGAAGAAACTCGATTATCATAAATTCCCTTCCAGGGAGTTTCATGGACCAGGGAATATTGGCTCATCACAGTAGCGGAGATTAGAAGTTGATACCACACCCAGACGCACTTTGCCATAAACTAGCATAACTCCCATCTTTTCTTGAAAGGGCTCATTTATCCATCCTAAGAATCACTTACTCTCCCCTAAGAGGCCAAAACCCACCTCCCCTTTCCCCGTTAAGATTGTGTTTGTTCCTGAATTCAAAAACTTCTTTTTGTGTTACTCGTTTCTCTAGGTATTTCCCATGTATATATGTTAATCAGCTTCTGGTGGTTTTTCTCTTGTTAGTCCATCTTTTATTACAGAGCTCAGAGGAGCTCAGAGGGGGTGGGGCCCATTACTCCCCCTCCTCCACAGCAGCATCCCCAGTCTCTACCCACTGGATGTCATTAGCAGTACCCACCTCCTTCACGTGTGAAAAACAAAAATGTCTCTAGACATTGCCAGATGTTCCCTTGGGGCAAAATTATCCCTGTTGAGAACCATTGCTCTAAGAGGATCCATTCTTACCACCCTCCTAGTACCCCTGCCTGGCTTTAAAGTATAGAACATTTGCCCTCCTGGTTTTTTGGTGAGATAACACTTACCTTCCTTCAGCCCTCCTCAGAGATTGAGCAGGGGAACACAGCATGCTCAAACCCAGTCCCTTCTGAGCATTTTATTCTTGGGTTACTGAAAACTGAGCAGAATGTTCCATTCAAGGCCCCTGCTCCAAGAGACTTGACCAAACTCCAATAGGGCCTCTAATAGCTTACGGTTGCATCCCTAGGGCAACCCAGCCAAGCCCCCTTTTGAGTTTTTGTCTGGACAAGTGCAGGGCTGTCAGAAGAATTGACTGTTCTAGCTAACACCTGAGCTACACCCCTGTTCTCCTTTCCTTAGAGCATTTATGAAAAGGGCTTACAACTGTGAATCCTTTTTCTGTATATGCAGCTCTTACAACTCAGGAGTGTCTTTTTCAAGAACCCAAAAACCATTTCTTTGAAATGCAATCATCCAGAAGCACAGAGCCTCTGTCTCCCAGGGTCCTGGGGAGGATAGTCTAACTTCCATTAGTCATCAGCTGAAAGACACAGCTGGCTCAGTTGGCATTTACACTGACCGACCCTCAGTAATTTTTCAGTTCCCTGACTCTGCTCAAGCTTGTGCCATTCCCCCTCTCTTACTCCTTCACTCTTCTTTAAAATGCCAGTCATCTCTAAACAAATCCAAGTTGAGTTTAGTTCAAGCTGGACCCTCTTCCCGACTGCAACAGTATATTACTGATTGCTATCTGTCCTTAACATTTCAGTGTCTGGCTTTGTTTCTCTTGGGTACCACACTGTCCAAGAGAACAGGACATCCCCTCCACTCTTACTTGTTTGAACTCCAGAGCAGTTCGGGAGTGGGTAGGTAGAATCCTGGGGTAAAGTACTCGGAAGTACATTTGGCTGCTGGTCAAAGCTGCATCCTCAACCCAATTTTGTAGAATTAGTTCTTCATCAGTGTGAATCTATTTCTTATTTGGTCTCAAATTCAGGAAAGAAGTGCGATTTAATTATCCCTCCCCAGCCCCAACAAAAACTATAAAACCTTACACACATGTCTATTTATGTCATCACTGACTTACTCTACCTAATCTTTTTTGGTGCTAACGGTGTGTATGCCTCAGTGCATTACAAATGTCTCAAGGATGTTTAACTTTTAAAGAGATTATGCTGAGTTCTTAATATTTTTAACTCAAAGAATGACCTTCTCTGGTAGGAAATTTAAGCCATGTAACAGTCTAAAGGGAAAGAGGATCGAAGAGGGTGTGGGGCATTTAAGAAGTTGTTAATAAGTCTCCTCAACCCTTCCCACTGTTGTATCTACTTTATTGACTCTGATTTTTTATCTGGGTAAGAAATGCTATTTCCAAGGGACTCCTGATTTGCTTTTAAGAGAAGTAAAATTTTTATCAGGCTAAAACTTTTGCCAAAATATTTGGCTAATAAGTACTATTGTTTCGGGGCACGGTTGCTGTTATTTTTTTTCTTTCATAGTATATAATCAACGGAAGTTATATTAAAATAGGATTATCTGAACATCAGAAAATATGTCTAAACCAGTGTAATTCTGAAGACTTTGTATTTTAATTTAATTGTCTAAGAATTTGCAGGCAACATATATACGGTCAAAAACAAAAAACAAAGGTGCCACCAACTGTTTTGATTGTAAATTACAATTTAGGGACTTTATCATGTATTAGCATAGGCCATTAAATGTTACCATATTCTTCACTGCTCTCAAGTACGGTGTTCTAGGAAACCAATTTCAACCATTTGCTCCTGGTTTCTAGTAAATTTCCAGGCTTAGCAGAATGAAATCCATGTTTCATTTTGGTTATTGTAAGTTTCTTCCTCAGTGATGGCCAACAAGTAACATGATACTCATTTAAGAGTTACATGTTTTGGGCTTCTCTGGTGGCGCAGTGGTTGAGAGTCTGCCTGCCAATGCAGGGGACACAGGTTCGTACCCCGCTCCGGGAGGATCCCACATGCCGCGTGAGTGGCTGGGCCCACGAGCCATGGCTGCTGAGCCCGCGCGTCCGGAGCCTGTGCTCCGCAACGGGAGAGGCCACAACAGTGAGAGGCCCAAGTACCGCAAAAAAAAAAAAAAAAAATTACATGTTTTGGAATATATATTTAAGGAATACTTGACACCATTTCTTAAGGAATTTATTAACAAGGAAGAAAAGAAACAGATATATGAGTCACAAAATTATATATATTGAGTTAAGTGGAATAGCACAGATTATACCTGTAGCTTAAAAATAACTAAAATTCATCAATAAAATGCTTCTGCAAAGTGTGAATTTTGGCCTGAAATTCAGAGGCAAGAAAAGATGCATACATGTGCTTTATCCTGGGCCAGCCAGTGGGTGAGTTTGAGGACAGCATTCAGAAGTATACATTTACGCTGAGGGCAACAAGGAGGGTAGGAATTGCAGAAATGAAAACAATGAATGTCTAGCTAAAATGGCATTAGCTAGAGGAAATAATTCTATCAGTTTAGAATGCTATGTCTGAGAAGAAAGGAACAAAGAAGACTGGACATGAACCATTTTCATGTCCACAAAGAACTTTCTATTGGATGTCAGGAACCTTTCTGATGGATCCAAGATTATCAGCTAAGGGTAAGAAAAAAAAATCATTATTTCTTTCAAACAGTGTTGCAAAAACAGTTCTCTGCTGTGTTAACTACTGTACTTAGCTGATAAAAATCAATTAATTTTTAAAACTAATCCCTTTAGGAGCAAAAACATATTTCATAATAAAAAATAATTGGTCTCTGTGACACCACAGCCCTGTTTAAATGTTTAACTTGTTAACCAAGTTCATAGATAGACTGGGAATCTTATCTAAAGTGAGATATGTTTTGAGTCATTTGTTTGATTCAGTAAATCATTGCCATGAAGCAAGTGCATTTTCATTTTAACAACAGCTTTTTATTTCCCCAGACATATTAGTATCTTGATAAGCTTGTTCTGTACCAAATATTTAATATATATAGTAGCACAGCTGCTTTAGAGCTAACCTCTGTAAATAATAAATCCAAAACTATTAAATTTTGCTTACTCTGGTTGTATGAAACACATCAACTGTTGAATGTATCAATTTAAGTTCAAAGAATTCTAGGATTAATTCTTAATTACTTTGTAATTATTTATTATTTTGTACAGCTGAAACTAATGTTATATGTGAATTATGCCACAATGAAAAAAAAAAGAATCAAACAATAAAAAAGCTTCGTCTTAAATGATAGAAAAGTAATACACAATATTCAAAATAAAATGCTGTTTCCAGGCCTCTTAACTGCATACTTCCTGACCTTTTAATAAAAAAGTGGATTGAAAGCACATCTGATGTAAATAAATTAAAATTTCATTTGCCCAGAACTTTGTATATTACATTAATAGGATTTACCCAAAACACTATGGTTAGTTTAATAAATATTAAAGAGAAAAACAAACAACAAACACACAACGATTTAGACATTTACAAGATCATTTTATTGGGACCCTTGCATAATTCTTTACTTAATTTTGTTTATGGCCGTATATTTTTCTCATTTTGACAGTGAGGTATTTCACAATATTTTTAAAATAATAGTTTCTTTGGATCCCTGAATATTAAAATTTGCTGGTGGACTAAGGAGATACTAAGTTAGATGTAACTCAAAATCCCATTGAAGACAAATTATCTTGTAGAATTACTTTTGAAGCTTTTATGTTTGAGGAAAAAGATATAGTTCAATCTGAAACATTTGTGTAGAAGAGTAAAAAGATGATTGGAGACTATGGAAGGATTCTTTTTTTTTAATTCATTTATTTATTTATTTTTGGCTGTGTTGGGTCTTCATTGCTGCACGCAGGCTTTCTCTAGTTGCAGGGAGAGGGGGCTACTCTTCGTTGCAGTGCTCAGGCTTCTCATTGCGATGGTTTCTCTTGTTGTAGAGCACAGGCTCTAGGCGGGCGGGCTTTAGTTGTGGTGCTTGGGCTTAGTAGTTGTGGCTCGCGGGCTCTAGAGTGCAGGCTCAGTAGTTGTGGCACACGGGCTTAGTTGCTCTGCGGGATCTTCCCGGACCAGGGCTCGAACCCGTGTCCTCTGTATTGGCAGGCGGATTCTTAACCATTGCGCCCCCAGGGAAGTCCCCTATGGAAGGATTCTATGTTGTGTTTTGTAGAGAAGAATGATATAATATGTGGTACAAAGAAGGCAGACTTAGTTGGCTAGATTTTGAGATAAAACAATTTTTTAAAGATTTAACACCAATAAAAAGTAGCTTGGAAGTGCAGATAAACTCATTTGTTAGCAGCAGTAGGAAAAAGCCCCCAAGAAGGAGAGAACACATGATATAGAAGAATACAAATAGTATTAATATAAAAAGTCATTATCTAGTGATTTTTCAGGAGTAGGGAAGGATATACTGGGTTGTAGTTTTATATACAAAGAACCAGATATAAATTTGGAGTTAGGTTGATATTCCTGATTTTTATCAGAAAACAACAGTTATAATTTTAGTAATTCTGTGTTAGATATATAGTATATAATACAATATATAATATTATTTACTGTATATAATGTTATATCTATAATTCATGATTGTCTATAAAAAACTGATTTTACAAAATAATTTTGACATCTTCAAAGATTTTGGAGATATTGCCTTCAGGTATTAGGAAACTTAAAATAGTATACTCTGAAAATGATGCATATTTTTTCTTGATTTTGTGAAGTATATCAAAAACCCTAATAGTTGTCAGTTTGCGTACTTTATTGATGTGTCTTGAAATGTACCAGATGAAGACGTTAGCTTAAGAAAAGGGAACAAAATCTTTTATAGGACTATAATTATGCTAGTAAGCTTTTTGCTAAATGTAACAGTTTAGCATAGAGGAGCATGAGAAAAAGTGCAATTAAATAGGTGTAACTACAGTCTAGATTTAAGAAGTCCTTGTTTTCAGTGTTTTTCACTTAAATTGCCAATTCCTGGGAACCATAACAACTGGGAGCTTTCCATTTTTAAACTAAATTCGAAGGAAGGTTAAATATTAGATCTAGCAGAGCCTCTCCTACCCAAGTCTCAAATATTCAATCTGTACATAAAAAAGGAAATAAAAAACAAATCATGAGAGTGACTTGCATCACAGTTACTGATTCTTCTTTCTGATTAGAAGACTTGTTATCTTCTTTAGTTAGAATTATTTTGTGCATCATCCTTTATACCAAATCTTAGTTCATCCAAAGAATTGATTAAAGCTTACTTTTTTTTTTCTTTCTTTTTTTTTTGCGATACGCGGGCCTCTCCCTGTTGTGGCCTCTCCCGTTGCGGAGCACAGGCTCCGGACACGCAGGCTTAGCAGCCACGGCTCACGAGCCCGGCCGCTCTGCGGCATGTGGGATCCTGCTGGACCGGGGCGCGAACCCGTGTCCCCTGCATCGGCAGGCGGACTCTCAACCACTGCGCCACCAGGGAAGCCCCAGCTTACTTCTGAATATCTAAAATTCCCATTACCTACAATACTCTTAGTCCTTTTACTTTAGATACAAAGACCCTCCTCTCTTCCACAGATGAAGAGGAGCTGTAATATATTTACGTGGTAGATACAAAATCCTAGCTACATGAGTACACACTTGTGAAAGTTACACTGGCTTTACATTCTGAGTAGCTCATTTGGGGACCGCCAAGGGCAAGGGTTTGGTGTTGCAGGTCTGGGTGTGGTCCACCTCTTTCCTCAGGTACCTGATAGGTGTCTCTGCTCTGTTTGGAAGTCAACATTTTGAATAATTAAATACGGAGATGTGTCCAAAGATATATCTGTTGCCTGTAAGAGAAAAGAGTAAATTTGGTTGGCATCAAAATAAAAATATATATATTTATAGTCATGACATTTATCTTTGCCTTTAACAGTCTGTTGGTATTAAAAGAAGTTAAATTTGCTCCAGCCTACTCCTAATTGAGCCCCTAATAATTGATTCAAGTTAATTTCTATTTCAATAGGGCTGGATTTTTGCTGGTTTTGATTTGTAATTGAGTCACAAATACCATTGTTGTCATTCTTGCCTTGAGCAGTTTCTCTCAGTTAAAACACTCTCTATTCTTTTTGCACTTAAGTTTTCAAAGCACTCACTTCTGTGAGGCCCCGCTGAATACATGAGCCGCCATTGACTTCTCTTCCCTCCCAGGTTTTACGGTGCACACCATGACATTTGGCTTTGGGTCACATTTACGTATCTTCTTTTAGCTTCTGCTTGCCACTGACCATGCTTTCTCCCCTATGATTCTTGGCAACCCCTCAAAAATGCTCTATAAATACAGCTAGTTAAGTGATAGAAGTGCAAGGACAGATGGCTTCCCCTCATTTATGAGCACAATAACACGGGGAATCATTATCACCTCAATGTTCCATGAAGATCAAAGAATTAAGAGGAGAACATCCTCAGATTCACTACACAAAGAACCTACCCTTATAGCTCTAGAAAATAGAGGCACAGTATTCCACAGGTTTAATTAATTTTAGGTATAATTAATGTAAATATTTAAACCTTTGAAATAAATCAACATAAATATATTTGTAAATGACATCCAGTGCTAAAGTCATTGTTTCTTCTTTGATTCTTCTTTTCATGGCTTTAGCTCCCATTTTAAAATTATGTTTAAGACTTCCCTGGTGGCGCAGTGGTTAAGAATCCACCTGCCAATGCAGGGGACACAGATTCGAGCCCTGGTCCGGGAAGATCCCACGTGGCGCAGAGCAACTAAGCCCATGTGCCACAACTACTGAGCCTGAATTCTAGACCTGTGAGCCACAACTACTGAACCCGTGTGCCACAACTACTGAAGTCCGCGTACCTAAAGCCCGTGCTCCTCAACAAGAAAAGCCACTGCAATGAGAAGCCCGTGCACTGCAACAAAGAGTAGACCACGCTCGCTGCAGCCTGCACACAGCAATGCAGACCCAATGCAGCCAAAAAACAAATTTATTTAAGGGGCTTCCCTGGTGGCGCAGTGGTTGAGAGTCCGCCTGCCAATGCGGGGGACACGGGTTCGTGCCCTGGTCCGGGAGGATCCCACATGCCGCGGAGCAGCTGGGCCTGTGGGCCACGGCCGCTGGGCCTGTGCGTCCGGAGCCTGTGCTCTGCAATGGGAGAGGCCACAACAGTGAGAGTGCCCGCGTACCGCAAAAAAAAAAATTGTATTTAAAAAAAACCAAAACTATGTTTAGCATGTCGTTTTTATTAAACCTGAAGTTACTGCTTTTTCCGTTTTGTTCAATGAATAGTCAAAAGAAAACATCGGAAAATTATAAAAATCTCACTATTTATGCAACACTTTTTTTTAGGTCTTGTTGTTTGATTAATTATTAGATAACTATTACCTCCTTCCTAAGAGTCCATACTTCCTACTGTATCAGAAATTCTGAGACTTGACACAAATTTATTTGCAGAGAAAAAAGTTGTGTTTATTTTGGGAACGTGTGTGCATATATTTTTTTAGGATAGAATTTGATAGATGAATTGAACTTTGGACTTGGGGAGCAGAGACTTAAAACCTATTACCTACTACTTATAATTGAACAAACTTCCTTTTTTTTTTTTTAATCCTTAGTACATTTTTTGACTCTTTTGGGTTTTGTTTCCCCTGTTTTATTTAATAGAGCCGATTAGAATCACACTTTATTTTTATAGTAGGGATATCAATTTTGAACCTTTAACTTGGGAATCCTGGTGACCCAGAATAGGTTACAGACCTTGTCACTGCACAAAGACATAAAGTAGGCTATGATGCTCACTGTCAAAAACCCCGGGATTAAAAATCTCAAACCATGAGACAAAAGAAAACGAACACTCTCATTAGCGCAGAGGTGAGGAATCTGGGTGGGTAGACAGCTTACCCTGAAGTTAGAGATGTTGATATTTCTATTGATATGTTCTGTGATGGACCACTGGCTGATGTTTCATACAGAGGAAGACATTTGGTCTTATTTTTATGTGAATCAGCCCAAAGGAAACTTGTGTAATGTAAGTGAGTTGGGGCTCAGTTCTGCACTATTTCCCCATTGTAGACTCTTCCTCCCAACACTCTCACTCTCACTTATACCCATAGTTTCATATAGAATCCACAAGCAGAGGTCTCATTCATTTATATTTCTAGCTCAGATTTCTTCCCTTAGCATCCATCCATTACACTGGCCCAGCTACTTAATACATATCTTCTTGAATATCTCAAAGGCATTTCAAACTCAACATGTCAAAATCAACTTAGGATCTTACAGTCTTCCTGTAGCATCCTCTCACTCAGTAAATGCCACTATCCAGTTGCATAAGTTGCATAAGAAACCCAAGGGCTACCTCTCCTTCAACCCAATATCCAAATTTTTCATCAAACTCAGTAATTTTTATCTTATAAATATCCTGTGAAGCCATATCCTTATCTCTATCTCATCCTCACCACCCTATCCCAAACTACTATCATCCACAAACCTAAAATTATTTGTAATGTTCTATGTGGCCTTCTGGCCTCCACTTTGTATCTCTCCAACCCTTCCACTACAGAGCACGCAGAGTGGTTTATTTTGTTAGGAAAAATCTGATCATAGTACCACCCACATTTAAAAATCATTTGTAACAGGATAATATTTTCATATTCTGCATTCTGCCCCTTGGTCCTTGACCTTTTGGATCATTTGGGACATTATAACTTGATGTCTCTAGGCTGGGTACACAGGTGATGATGGCACGTGTGGGTTGATGATGAAGAAAAATAGAGCAGGACTCATTTCCCTGGATGCAGTTGATGAGAGAGGACCCCTAAGAAATAGATGCAACTCTCAGGATGGGTTGTAAGAAAGTGTTATATTGACTGAGGAACCTTAAATTGATACAATTTACCGTGAATTGATAGTGATTAAGTATTTTCCATCTGGGGGATCGAGATCAAGATGGTGGAGTAGGAGCGTGCGGAACTCACCCCTGCCCCAAACACATAAAAATGCATCTACGTGTGGAACAATCCTCACTAACTGGAAACTGGCAGAAAGACTCTAGTACAACCAACAGAGATCCACAGGGAATCAAGTAGGAAGGGGAGAGGAGTATGTATTTACTATCCGGTGGAATGGGCTTGAAATAGAAATTAAGGTGAAATGTTGAAAACTATGGTAATAACATGTTTCTTTACAACTCGGTTTTGCACCTGAATTCCTGTTTGCTCTACCTTTTGGTGGTTCCCCATTGTTAGGGGAAAAAGAGGAAATTCCTAAGCAGGGCCAATGAAGAGCCCTTTCTCTATCTGGCTTCCCTCCAGCTTCATCTTCCCCCAACATCCCCATTACTTCTCTGCTCCAAACACATTGGACTTCTTTTAGTTAATCACCCGGGTCCAGCTTTCACCACCGAAGGACACATGCATTTGTCTTCTCTGCCCTAAATTAATCCTTATCCTTTCGGCACGTCTTTGCTAAAGCAACCATTCCCCAGGGGTGCCTCCCCTGTCTTCTTTAACAAGATCAAATCCCCTTATGATATTATATTATAACAGAGAATGGCCCTTATGTTATGATATCCCTCTCGTTGGCAGCAGTGGTTCCAGTGGTTGCATTTTACATTTTTGTTCACTTGAATTTTTAAATAATATCTGTCTCCCACAAAGATTCAAAGCTCCATGGCTGCGTGGATCGTGTCTGTTTCCCTTCCACTTTTGCCTTCAGCTCAAGCATTGGCCTGGCACATAGGGGCTCCTCACCAAATGTCTGTTGACTGGATTAGTGAAAGGGGTCATAGGAATTTATGAAAAGAAAACCATAGTCTTTTAAGGGCATAATGAAAGCTCTTCCACTAGTGGGGAGAGTCAGATGCTGGACTGCAATGGATCAAGCATGTAAAGGGAGGATGAACGCGACCCTGATATGTGAGTATGCGAGATACCTTTGTTCTTCAAAGGTAGCCCAGTCATTTATACCAGTTTTCCGGAAGATTCCAATTCTGTCCTTCATGATACCTTGGCTCTTGGATTTTGCTTTCAAACTGCTCTCAGACTCTTACCCTGCTCAGATCTGGGTGACAGACATTGTGCCTGGGCTCGGGCTCTGGCTCTGTGGGCTTCCCAGGTTAAGCTTTGAAGGCCCCCTGTACTCTGGCTCTCCCTGGCTCTGGTGTCACCTTCCCACTTCCATCCCAGTGCTGCTGCCACTTCTTTCCTGAGAGAAGTTGGGACCACAGATGTCTGTGAAGTCTTACGGCAATTTTTCCAGGGAGAAAGTAAGAATGGGTTTGAGTTCCATTGTAACGCTTGTGGGACAAGTGGCGGTCAGCACTGTGTTTTCACATCGAGACTTTCCAGCTGACTTTCATGCAAATTTCAAGTCAGACTGACAAGTGCAGAGGGCCTTGAAGTTTGTCCAAACTCCTCAACAGAAATAACCACACTAAAGAAACTGTCCATATCAGGTAGAATAAAATGGCTTATTATTGTAATATTCAACGGTTAATGTTGTTTCTGATGCCTTTGTTATGAAATATTTTGAAATATTAAGCATAAACTGGAAATAAAGCGTAAGTAAGAAGTCGATGACGGATGTCATTGGAGAGAAGAAGGGAAACGATTATGGGAAAAATGGACAAGGGCGATGATGTGAACACATGACTAACTAGTACATGGCCTCTAATTAGCAGGATTGTGACAATTAAGACTTTCTAAATTTGATTTAAACTCAAATTTCTAAAAATACTCTGGTAATTTGGAGAGAGACCTCTGAAGAAAACCCAAGTGGAGCAGGAAGTACGACACTTCTGTTATCCAATTTCTTCTGATAAGGATCCTCTGAATGACAGCTGCAGTGTCATGGAATTCCCCAGCCCCCCTCCCCCAATACAACCTGAAGTTTCAGGGGTTTTTTGTTTTGTTTTGGTTTGGGTTTTTTGGGGAGTTTTTTTTGCAGTACACGAGCCTCTCACTGTTGTGGCCTCTCCCGTTGCGGAGCACAGGCTCCGGACGCGCAGGCTCAGCGGCCATGGCTCATGGGCCCAGCCGCTCTGCGGCATGTGGGATCTTCCCCGACCGGGGCACGAACCCATGTCCCCTGCATCGGCAGGCGGACTCTCAACCACTGCGCCACCAGGGAAGCCCTCAGGTTTTTTTAAAAGGCAAATGAAGAGATCAAGATCATCTTCGGTCAGAAACAATAGATGAGGGAAATACAGCCTCAAACAGGGAAGCAAATGAGACCAGCAGAGGCTCAATTGGATCTCATTTATCATTCACTGATGAGGTTCCAGAGGAAGGCGGAACCACTTGCTGCCACTTCTTTTCTGAGGGTACATTGCGCTTCTTTGCAAGGGTGGCTGTCACAAGAGCCCGCAACTGGGCCAACACAAACCCTCTGTCAAAATTTTATCTTCACTCTCTTCAGCCAGTCCCTCATTTCAGAAGTCCTATTGTTTAGGAAGTAAGTGAGGTCTTGGGCATCAACAAAACCAATCTTGCAGTTACTGATGTCGTTAAAGTACTCTCCTATATATAAAATAGATAACTAATGAGGACCTACTGTATAGCACAGGGAACTCTACTCAGTACTCTGTAATGGCCTATATGGGAAAAGAATCTAAGAAAGAGTGGATATATGTATAGGTATAATTGATTCACTTTGCTGTACACCTGAAACTAACACAACATTGTAAACCAACTGTACTCCAATAAAAATTTTTTTAAAAAGGTACTCCCCTAATAGTTCTAAGTACTTGAATTAAAAGCCCTATGCCTTTTAACACATGCTCAGTATTGCAAATAATATAGTTTAGCTTGTTTTAGGCCAGTTTCTTGGCCTGGGAACCACCTAGGACTCTTCCTGCCTCCATTCTCTTTTACTGCCCAAAATTTCATTCTCTGTGTAGAGGCCGGTAGCTCAGCACGCTGTCAGTGGACATCTCGTTGAATCTGGGCCTGATGGAGAGAAAGGCAGCCTCTACCAGAGTGTTATCTAAGAAAATTTCAAAGACTTTCTTACCTATTTGGGGCCTTCAGAGTCATTGACTTTCTCCTCTTGGTCAGAGGAGAGGAGCTTTGTGGACAGGCGGCTAAAGAATGTGTGTGGGAAGTCATAGCCCTGCATAGGGCTTTTCATACCACTACCTCTTTCTGCTAAACGGCCTCATACCCACATTTCTGCGTCTCACTGTTATCGTTGATTTCCCTTTCTTAACTTCCCTATTTCTTACACCCTCATTTCTCCATTTAACTTATACCAGATCTGTGATAGCAAAGAAAAGTTAGAAATAAAACATGCGAATTATAAGAGAAATGTTGAAGGCAGTATCAAGGACATGGGATTAAGAGAAATATGCTATTGTCGCCACTGCCATGACCTTGTGTTTGCAGGGTTTCTTCGCTTTTAAAAAGCACTTAATAGATCTCATCACGTTAAACTTCCAGATCAGCTCTAAAAGCCTATAGCCCACTAAGAATTGTATTTTACTTAACACTTTGCACTTTCTCTCTTAGTGGTCTTACTACTTTATTCCTTACATATATGCAAACACATCATAGTATAGCAAATTGCATCGTAGTTTAAAAATTATGTGAATGAATGGGTCGTTTTTAAAAGAAGATTATAATCTCACGATTGTCTCCCCAGAGGCTGTGGTCCAGAGCTGGGCACTAAGTTACTATCCATACATATATGGTGACCTTCACCAGAGCACAAAGCTAGTTAATGTGCATTAACTAACACTCGTTATGACATAATGGGAACCAAATTCTCCACTGAGCGCAAACTACAGAAGATATTTTGAGACATTTCATGGTGAGGTTGATGAGTCCAAAAAGCCGTCTGTGAGAAAGCTATACACTTTTCAACATTTTCAGCCTCTAGGCACCCAGCAGTAGGTTGAATCTGCTCACTGAGATGGTCAAAGGCTTTATTAACTCTCTGTCTCCCATCCACCTTGATTGATGACAAGCTCTTGTTCTTCTCATCCCCAAGGCACATTGTATTTCTCTTTTGTTTTATGAAGTTGTCCAAGCACAGGTGTGGTGTGGTGACTAAAGCCTCCTGGAGATGTTTCCTCTATGGAAGATGCTGAAAAACATCTCCATGCACTGAGTTTTCTTGGCCCGCTTTATAGAACTGGGCAGACCAGGTACCTTTGAAAGGACAATACTTTAGCTATTCCTCTTCTGCACACAGGATTACTTATTTTTCTTTATTTAAGCCATGATTTACATCATTTTTGTTGGAATAGTCATTTGTTAATCCCCCCAAACCACGTGCCTTGTTGTGGGTTTGTATATTTAATGCTTAGAATAGTTCCTGCACAATCAGTACCCAAGAACTATTTGTACACTTCCGGACTGAATCGGACTAAGCTGGAGGATTGATGGTGGTATCGACAGGGAAAAGCAGATTGTGCTGGTGGTGAAAGAGAGAGCGTGTGGTGTAGTGGATTGGGACGTGATCATTCTAATGCTCGTATAGGACATCCTTGTGGAAAGATTTAGTAGGCAGTTTGTGATGTGATCCTAGAGCTTGAAAGGTCCATGTCACTGACACAGGGACCATCGTCTGAGAGCCACACGGAAGTGTGTAAAACCACTCCGGGGTGGGGAAGGATGTGGACCACTGGCTCTTTTCAGGAGCTTGCAGGGAGACCTGGCTCTAGTAACAGTTTCCAGAGTCTACAGTTAGCACTGCAATCAAACAGGTGTGGAAGTACGGAGAATCTTCCAGTGACGTGTGGGGTTTGAGCTGTTTTCCTGGTTAAAACAATAATTAATTCTATCTGTAGTAGCTGTAAGCTCATTTCCTGGTTCAAAGCACAGATGAAAGGGCTTGAGGAAACCAGCAAGAAAAATATTGAGGAGGGAGAGGGACATTAAGTTCAGTGTCAAGAGTTTGGCAGGAAAATTCTGCGTCAGAATCTTAGCAATGTTGTTGACAAGATCTCTCCTGACGACCAAAAAAAAAAAAAAAATACAAATTATAATATTACAACTTCTTTGATTCATAATAGAATGACTGCACCGAAAAGACTGATGTCAAAGAGTGGTTCTTAGTAGCGTACCACAGAGCTCTATTTTCAGCTATCCTGCTCAATGATTTCTATCCGGAATTCAAATGAAGAAGTTGGACACTTAACCCACTCACTGGTGACATCAGCCTTAGTAGCAGAGATAGTACAGTGAATGACAAAATTAAAACTCAAAATTTTCTTTTTTGTTTTTTTTAGAAACCAACATTATGTGTTGCATATTGAAAGCACTTAAGAAATGGGTTGTTTTTTGTTTTTTTTTTGAAGTATAGTTGCTGTACAATGTTGTGTTAGTTTCTGGTGTACAGCAAAGTGTCTCAGTTATTAGAATTCTCCTCCATTATAGGTTATTACAAGGTACTGTGCAATACAACAGGACCTTTTTGTTTATCTATTTTATATATAGTAGTGTGCATCTGTTAATTCCAAACTCCTAATTTGTCCCTCCGCCCACCCTTTCCCCTTTGGAAACCATACGTTTGTTTTCTGTCTGTGAGTCTGTTTCTGTTGTGTAAATAAGTTCATTTGTATCATTTTTTTTAGATTCCACATATAAGTGATATCATATGATATTTGTCTTTCTCTGTCTGACTTACTTCACTTAGTACGATAATCTCTAGGTCCATGCATGTTGCTGCAAATGGCATTATTTCATTATTTTTAATGGCTGAGTAATATTCCACTGTGTGTGTGTGTGCACACACACACCCCACAACTTCTTTATCCATTCATCTGTTGATGGACAGTTAGGTTACTTCCATGTCTTGGCTATAGTAAATAGTGCTACTGTGAATATTCGGGTGCATGTATCTTTTTGAATTAGGCTTTTCGTCTTTTCTAGATATATGCCTAGAAGTGGGATTGCTGGATCATTTGGTAACTTTATTTTTAGTTTTCTAAGGATCCTCCACACTGCACCAATTTACATTCCCACCAACGGTGTAAGATGGTTCCCTTTTCTCCATACTCTCTCCAGCATTTGTTATTTGTAGACTTTTTGATTTTGGTCATTTTGACTGGTATGAGGTGATACCTCATAGTAGTTTTGATTGGCGTTTCTCTAATTAATAGTTACGAAGGAAGAGTCAAATTAAGAAGAAAACCAAACACTCCCTCTCCACATTAACTGAAATCTTTTTTGTTTCCCAAGGAGCACAAATATTGCTTTTTATTCAATAATCACATCGATAATTACTCATGATCATTATTAAATAGACATACTAGATAAACACTTGAAGAGACACTGCTGAAATCTTTTTTAAATTTTTTTATTTTTTGCCATTTGTATATAAGCAGACCTGTGTTTTGGTTTGTTTTATGTTTTACTTTAATGCAAGTCTTTGGGTCCATATTAAGTTTTGGTTCCTCAAGCAACTTTACCAGTCCTAGAAAGCTTATCCCCTAACCCCCTTTTTTTTTTTTTTTTTTTTTTTTTTTTTTGCGCTACACGGGCCTCTCACTGTTGTGGCCTCTCCCGTTGCGGAGCACAGGCTCCGGACGCGCAGGCTCAGTGGCCATGGCTCACGGGCCCAGCCGCTCCGCGGCACGTGGGATCTTCCTGGACCGGGGCACGAACCCGTGTCCCCTGCATCGGCAGGCGGACTCTCAACCACTGCACCACCAGGGAAGCCCTCAAACCCCTTTTTAAAAGAAAAATAAACTCTTTTTTTCAAACTCCTGTGATTGGATTTTATGTCATATGTGCCGATTCCTAATTGAGAGATAAGATCTAGGTCATTTAATGTTTATAGCAACCCAAAGAGGTAGGTTTTATTACAAATCTCATTTTTAAGCCAGGAAAATTAAATTTTAGAGGTTAAGTATGTAACATGCCTTAAGTCATATAGAAAGTAAATGGAAAAAAACCGCATTTGGACTCAGCTCTGCCTGTTTCCAGAGCTCGTGCCTGCCCTTCACTGCCAGGGAGTGATGTCCGCAGGAGTTGCGGAGTCAGGACATAGCCAGCTCCACCACCGACTAGTTGTGTGACCTGTTCCCTCCATTCTACGGTGCAGCTCCTGATAACGCAGCTGCTAAACATGCATGGATCCGTCATTTAATGAGTGTCCACTGTGTATTCGGAACCAAGCTAGGCAAAGGGGAGACAGGAGCAAACAAAATGTTAGAGTTCTGCTTTCATAGAACTTCATAGAACATATATTCACTGGAAAGTGATGAGTAAGCAGTATATTAGATAATGAGAAGCATCATGGAGAATTAAAGCTGGGAAAGGTAGGAGAGTGCTGAGCGGTGCAGGTGTGATCTCCACTTTAAAATATTGTTGTCAGGAAATTCCTCTCCAAGAAAGAGACATTTGAGCAAAGACCAGGTAGGGATGGGAGAGTGAGCCTGGCAGATATTTGAAGGAAGGGGTGTCTACGCAGAGACCTTAGAAAGGACAAAGCCTTAAGGCAGGCATGTCCCAAGAACAAGTAGGGTGATAGGGCTGCAGTGCTGTAGGCAGGAGAGAGAGAAGTAGGGGATGAGGCAGAGAGAGGGCATGAGAGATCTTGTCAGTCTTGTAGACCATTTCCCAAACTTAGTTTGACTGTGAGTGAGGACCCTGGAGTGTTCTGAGCAGAGGAGCTAGGTGATCTTTCCTATCTAAGAGAAAAACAGGCTACTCCGTTGGGATAAACTGTAGGGTTAGCGAAGATAGAAAAAGGTACAAGGCTAAGAGGTCGTTGTAATCATCTAGTTGAGAGAAGGTAGTGGCATGGCCCAGCGTGGTGGCAACAGAGGTGGAAAGTGATAAATTCTGCATGTATTTCCAAGGTAGCATCAACAGGATACACTGGTATATTGGATGAGAGGTATGAGAGAAAGAAAGGAGTCAGTGATGGCTCCAAGTTTCCTGGGCTTAAGCGTTTAAAAGGATGAGTTGCTATCAAATGAGTTGGGGGAGGCTAACGTTTGCGGGGGCGTCATGGGCTCGGTTTTGGACAAGCTGAGATTGAGATGCTCATTAGGCATTTAGGAGAAAACATTAAGTGAGGGTTGGATACAGGAATCTGGAGGTCACGGTTGAAGTCTGTGCTGCAGGTATGAAAAATTGGGAGTCCTCAGTGTAAGGATGGTGTTTACAGATAGGAGACTAGCTGAAATCACCAAGAGAGTGAGTGCAGACAGGAAAGAGAGAATGCTCTGGAACCAAGTGAGCTGAGTGTTGCAAGGAGGGAGGGATCATCAGTATGAAGTGTTGGTAGGACGAGTGAGATGATCATTGAGAATCGGCTAAAGGGTTTTGGCGACTAGGAGGCACTGGTGACTTGACAAGAGCGGTTTGGGTGGAGTTGTAGAGGTGAAAGACTTTGTCAGATGTGTTACCCCTCCCCCCACCCCTCAGAGAAAAAGAGAGGGAACCAAAGCACTGGAATCAACAAGTAGCTATAAATAATTTTCTAGAAATTTGATATCAGGGAAAGCTGAGACATAAAGCAGTAGCTAGAGGAATCTATGGTCAAAAGAGGTTCTTTTGTTTGCTTTTAAATGAGAGAAATTAAAGAATATTAGTATGCTGCTGAGAATAATTTAGAAGGGGGAAACAGGCTTCCCTGGTGACGCTGTGGTTAAGAATCTGCCTGCCGGTCTTCCCTGGTGGCGCAGTGGTTGAGAGTCCGCCTGCCGATGCAGGGGACACGGGTTCGTGCCCCGGTCCGAGAAGATCCCACATGCCGCGGAGCGGCTGGGCCTGTGAGCCATGGCCGCTGAGCCTGCGCGTCCGGAGCCTGTTGCTTCTGCCTGCCAATGCTAGGGACAAAGGTTCGATCCCTGGTCCGGGAAGATCCCACATGCCGGGGAGCAGCTAAGCCCGTGCTCCACAACTACTGAGCCTGCCCTCTAGAGCCTGTGAGCCACAACTACTGAGCCCGTGTGCTACAACTACTGAAGCCTGCGTGCCTAGAGCCTGTGCTCTGCAACAAGAGAAGCTACTGCAGTGAGAAGCCTGCACACCGCAACTAGAGAAAGCCCGCACGCAGCAATGAAGACCCAACGCAGCCAAAAATTAATAAATTTATATATAAAAAAAAGAAGTGGGGTGAAAGTTTAAGATTTAGTTCTGAGAGTTCACTCTGTTAATATATATAAATCACTTAACACATAAAATACTCCATAGATACTAGGTATTAGTGTTATTCTCTATTATTATCTTCCCTAAACCGTTATAGCATAGTTGTTTATGGTGTTGTGTTGAAACTATCTTTATGGATTCCTTTGTTTCTTATTTATTATAGCCAATTTATTTTTTATTCAGTATACTTAAGATTGCTTATTAAAAATGCTTTATCTGTTGCTTAACTTACTTTGCATTTTTTCATTTAGATCCATCCCTTCCACAAAATATAATAATTCCCCGTCCCCAGCCCAGTCATTTCATGGTATATACTATAGCTATACATCTGCAGGTGAATTCTTTCAGATTGTTAAATCTCATCATTTTTTTTTTTCCGATATGCGGGCCTCTCACTCTTGTGGCCTCTCCGGTTGCGGAGCACAGGCTCCGGACGCACAGGCTCCGGACACGCAGGCTCAGCGGCCATGGCTCACGGGCCCAGCCACTCCACGGCATGTGGGATCTTCCTGGACCGGGGGCACGAACCCATGTCCCCTGCATTGTCAGGCGGACTCTCAACCACTGCACCACCAGGGAAGCCCTAAATCTCATCATTTTGATTAGCTGATGGTCACCTTGAAACTGTGTCAGCTGCAAGCCTGGGACCCACAGATTCTGACTGAAATGCTCTATATGAGCTGGGGTGACAGGGGGAGCAAAGAAAATATAGATCATCGGAACACTGTGCTAACACTATTTGTTATAGGGTAGAACTTTCTACATTGGGGCTTGTATAAAGCAGATTCATTTTGTACTACAGGAAAGGTGTGTCAATTATTATAGTATCCAATGTACTTTCTTATGAGGAAGCTTCATCTGAAAGAATTTCACAGTATGTACCTTAGAAAATGGAATGTATTATGAATCTAATTCTGTTTGTCAGATCTAAGAATGCAGCACAGTTGAGTGTTCTCAAAGTAATAAAAACCAGTGAAGAACTAGTATTTCCAGATTCTTCCCTGATTTAGTTATTCATTGTTGCATTACAGATTTCCTCAAAACTTAGCAGTGTAAAAGAATAACAAGTATTGATTATCCCACACAGTTTCTGTGGGTCAGAATCCAGGAGTGGCTTTGCTCGGTGGTTTTGGTTTTGATCCCTCATGAATTTACAGTGGTCTGAAGGCTTGACTGGGCCTGGAGGCCTTCGTTTCCAAGCTGGCTCACTCATATTCCTGTCAAGTGAGTACTAGTTATTGGCCAGAGGCCTCAGTTCCTTGCCATGAGAATTTATCTATAGGGTTGCATGAACGTCCTCATCACATGGCATGTGACAGGCTATAGAGTGGGTAGTCTAAGAGAACGAGCAATGACTCAGCCTCTGAAGTCACCCTCTGCCATTTCTATCTGTTAAACAGATCAGCCTGCTTAGTTAGGGAGGGGAGCATTAAATACCAGGACACAAAAATCTTGGAGGCTGGCTACCAAGTTGCTCCTCAGAGGGCTGTAAGGACCATGGCGATTCAAATCAGTTGAAGTTTAGTCATGGTTGAAGTTTCTATGCTCATGAATATTTTATCTGCCTCTATTTTTATTATTACAGTTAATGCCCAAAATTGACATAGACTTACAATCATCAGTTTTTTTGAGTATGCGGACGGCATGCATATAGATGTTGGAAGAATCAAGCAAGGGTGGATGTATCATGATTATATGTCTTCCTTTGAAAGAAGAAATAACAAATAATGTAAGAGAGAACACTGCACACGGGTTTAAGTCTTTGCTCTGCAGACTGTTAGTTGTGTTGATTTAGGGCAAGCAGTCCTAATGTCTAAAACAGGAATGATGATAATGATAATAATAAAAATACCAATGCCATAGTAGTATTGTGAGAATTACATGTATGTGTTGGGCTGGCCAAAAAGTTCATTCCAGTTTTCCAGAAGATGTTACGGAAAAACTGAATGCACTTTTTGGCCAACCCAATATATGTAAGAAAACACTATAAAACCATAAGGCATGGGCTTCCCTGGTGGCGCAGTGGTTGAGAGTCCGCCTGCCGATGCAGGGGACACGGGTTCATGCCCCGGTCTGAGAAGATCCCACATGCCGCGGAGCGGCTGGGCCCGTGAGCCATGGCCGCTGAGCCTGCACGTCCGGAGCCTGTGCTCCACAATGGGAGAGGCCACAACAGTGAGAGGCCCGCATACCGCCAAAAAAAAAAAAAAAAAAAACAAACCATAAGGCATGGTGAATATTGCCAAATCAGAGTCCTTTTTGATAAGTGGGGCTTTATATCACATCTCCTTAGCCCAAGTCTGGTTTTAGCTGCACGGGCAACAATGGCAGCTATTAACTATCACTACTACAACTACTGCTACTACAAATAATACATTTTTTTTTTACAAGTGAATGATACAGTCCTTTATTACCATAAAAATGGTAGCATTTCCCAAAGTTGGCCATGATTAAAAGTAGTTCCATGGTTGGAAACACTACTCCACCATACAGATATTAGAACAGAGAGACAGCAAGGGGAAAACAAAGACACATACCGAAAGGGAGGTCAGGGGAAAAGTTAGTAAAAACAGGATGCTACAGATTGGTGGGAGATAACAATGGAATTGCTTTTAGAAGCGGCTGATGTGAGTAAATGAAGGGGTGCAGTAACCTGGCAGCCTCATATTCTACAAATAATACATTTTAAAAAAAGAAGAAAAAAAAAAAAGGAATGCATCAGATGAAGCAGAGGGTAGGAGTGAAACAATGAGAGGAGTCTACCCAGGACACAGGCAATAATGGGCTGCAGGATCTGCAGAGACTACAGAAACAGTAATAAGTCAGACAAAAAGTCAAAGTGTTTTTCAAGACTACTACGCACCAGCAGTTCTCAGTAACGTCGATGGTAAAATGCTCTTCCCTACAGAGCAGGTTGATCCTACCACCCCCTTCCGATTGCCGATGCTACTTTTCAAATCCAGTCACAGTCTGTAAGCTGGATGTGTCGTGTTGGTAGTTTGAGCATTTAGATGTGGGTGGGTGTGGGGTAGGCAGCTGTGTCAGGTCTCAGTTTCAATAAACAGGACGTAAGAGACGTAAGTGACTTGGAGAAATAAATGATCACTCTTTACATCAAGCACGCTAGAGGTTCTCTGTGTACTCCCAAACAGAGCAGCTTTGAGAGAGAGAGAAGCAAATTCTTGGGGTCCACTAAGATTCTAAATATTCCTTTAAAGTTTTTAGGTATTTCAGAATCCTTGTGGTAAATAATGTACGAGTCAGTGCATTTATATCCAAGAGTGTAATTGACTTGCCCAAAAAGCAGAGCTGTAGTTGATACGAGGGAATCTCAGAGCAATTGTCTGAGGTATGGAGTTTCACTGGGCATTATCAATTTCTCATCTGAGTAAAATTAGCTGTAGCATTATATACATTCTATTGTCTTCTCTGTTTTAGCCTAATTCATTGCGGTTTTGAGAGGAATCAATAGCTCTACTCACCTCTTTCACATAGCATTCTTTCCTGGATATCTAGGAGTTTGAAAATGGACATTGATTCACAGTCTTTTCAGTATTCACTCTTTGATACAAATGAAAGCATTGAAGTATTTGGCCATTTGTTCTGAAATGTAATTAATCACTGACCGCAGCATAAGTCTCCCAGGAAAGTACGGTAGTACTAATTAGTGTTTTTCTCCTCTGTGCCAAGGAAAAAAGAAAGAACGTATATGAACTGATTATATAAAATGTGTTTTCACAACTCTTCCTGTCAAAGAAGGCATGACTAAATCTGGTGGATTTTTCCCCCACTCTAGTCTATGTTGAAAATGTCATTGCCAATAAATTTAGGTGTATTTATTATAACGTATTTCAAGCTCACAAAGCAGTTAATGTGCTGGATCTTTTTCCAAACATTAGTGATTTTTTTTTTTGCTTTGTTACATATATATATATATATATATATATATACACACACACATACATATATATTTTTTTGTATGGGCTAGGCCTAATCTTATAATAATTTATTTGCTGTTGTTGAAGTCCCTTATTTTCTTTAAGATACTTTTTTTTGTATTACTATACCAAATAGGTAATTGACTTATTAAATTTGTGGTTATATATGCCATCTAAGAGAATCAGCCTCATTACCAATCGAGATAACCTTTTGCTTAATAAAATATTTGAAAATAAAGAGACTATAAAATTCATTTTAATAGAAGAATAATTTCTTCACAATAGTAATTTTCGTAGTTGTGTGTGTTGGGTTTGGATGGGTGGGTGAGAAGGATAAGGCCTAAAGAGGTCCACAGAGTGAGAAGAGTTATAGGTTATCAGAAAAC
Source organism: Stenella coeruleoalba (assembly GCF_951394435.1). Taxonomy (NCBI): domain Eukaryota; kingdom Metazoa; phylum Chordata; class Mammalia; order Artiodactyla; family Delphinidae; genus Stenella; species Stenella coeruleoalba. The sequence continues at coordinate 14,384,148 of NC_137158.1, read as the reverse complement.
AATTTAGAGGTATAAACTTTGGGAGTATATCAGAATACATGCTAGGATGACAACTTATAACCTCAAAATTAAAGTAGAATTGGAATCTGTCCTTGGGATGCAGAGACAACTATGAAAAAACATTTCACCTGAGAATCTGAGACGTGAATGTTTTTTGAGATTATCAAGTCCTTTCATACTTGTTGAATGTTTGCTGTAGGGTCGCATTTGAAGGCCATCCCCCATACAGTGTAAACAGTTCTCCACTGTAGGCCACACTTTCTAGTGACAGGCTTAGGCATAAACTCATAGACTCAGTTTAGAGTGGCATTCTTTTAGGTCCGTTTAAAGGGAAAAACTTTTCTGTGTTTCTCCTTTCCTCTCACACTATGCTAACAGCGTTATTTCACTTCTGGTCACTGAATGTGTGGGTTTTTTCCTACACCAAGCATTTCTGTGACACCAGCTCAGTGTCCCACAAGTTCATCTCAGTTCGGACACTATCCACCTGGAGAGAGCGTGGGATCCCCCAGGGGAAGGGCTCAGTGCTACAAGACTACCTCCCTCCACTCAGATGCCAATCACAGGTTCGGGTTGTTACCCGTGCTTCTGAATGAAAAGCTACGGAGGTTCCCACGACTCCCTCCTTGGATTTAATTTGCTAGAGCAGCTCATAAAGCTCAGAAAAATATTTTACTTACTAGATAACTTGTAAAATTATCATTAAAATTTACTTACTTTATCAAGGAAATGTAATGTGCCTGAATCATCCTGAAACCATCCGCAACCCTCTGGTCCATGGAAAAATTGTCTTCCACGAAACCCATCCCTGGTGTCAAAAAGGTTGGGGACCACTGCTCTAAAGCCTCCAGAAGGAATACAGTCCTGCCCACACCTGGATTTTACTCCATGAGATCCATTTTGGACTTCTGACCTCCAACATCACAAAAGTATAAGTTTGTAATGTTTAAAGCCACTAAGTGGCAGGAATTTAGCAGAGCAGTAATAAGAAACTAACATAAGTGCCCATTTTATAGGAAATACTCAACATGAGCAAAACTCTATCTTTCTTCTTACTAATCAGTTTAATTTCTGATTCAAAGCTCCTAATCAGTCTGATAAAGAAAAGATAATCTAGTTATTTTTGTAATGATAGATGAGAAATGTTAAATTTTAGAACACCTTCATAAAGATCTCCATACTGGCAATTATAAACTTTATGCCCCTGGCTCCGTTTTGGAATAGCTATTACTGTTTCATGATACAAATATTTACTGAATTTCCTACTGCGATCCCAGCATCCTACTTGTTTCTGAATCCATGTGGACATTCATGACCCCTATCCTTACACAGCCACAGAGCATTAGAATTTCTGCTCTATTTTGTTAGTAAATATTAACATTTGACTATTAATGAAGTTTTGCTGATGTTTAAACTACTTTATAAAAACAGTAGATTGTCAAGAACCTGTTAACTGCTCCCTGGAGGAAAAGGCTTTCTATAAAAACGATCCAAGACTGGACAGATATAAAATATTTTTATTGAGATATGGCATTCAAATACAGATAAAATGTTGTTATGATTTTGAAGACAGTATTTAGAAAATTAGAAATTCATGATAAGCTGACCTCTTATTCTTGAGACTCATTCACCTTTAATGTGAGATGTAAAACATTTTTCTCAAATTTGTAGTCAATATGAACATGAAATTACAGTGAAATTTTGTAGTGTTTAAGTCAGTCCATTCTTTCTGGAAACATTCTAGGCTGCAAATTTTCTAGGTTGTAATATATCGGTGATAAGTTACAATTACTAAATATAATTTTTAAAAGTATCACAAAGCAATAGATGCACATATGTTTACAAATCAGGTACTTGCACATAATCTATACATAAGCTCTCTTTACTTTAAAAGGGTTTTAGTTATGTTTCACATGCAGATTTTACCTTGCGTAAATTTTATTTTTAAGAGATAGCGTGTAATTTCAATACCTGTTAAAATTGAACTAATTTGTTTCACTTGTGCATAATATGCATAATATTAAATAAATTCTGAGGGTTAGGATGGTGTAGCAATATAATTTCTACATTGCTATAAGGTGCTTAATGAATATCTTCTAAAAATAAAATTAGTTTTATTTTTGGAAATAATAGCAATTCGTACTTAATTTCAAATGCAAATAACAATTCAAAAGAGAATAAGGAAGTGAAAATCATTTCTAATCCTTCTACCCAAAGAATATCAATGGTTAACATTTTGGTACATAACATTCCAAAGTTTTCAGTTAAGTATAGCTTTGATTTTTTTTTAAGTATATAATTTCTTGCATATCTAAGTCTGTCTTCATGTTCCTTTTTTTTAATTATTATTGGAGTATAATTGCTTTACAATGTTGTGTTAGTTGCTGCTGTACAACAAAATGAATCAGCTGTTCGTATACATATATCCCCTTCCCTCTTGCACTCCCTCTGCCCCTCCCATCCCACCCATCTAGGTCATCACAGAGCACTGAGCTGAACTCCCTGTGCTATACCACAGTTCCCACTAGCTATCTATTTTACACATGGTAGTGTATTTATGTCAAGCTTAATCTCCCAATTCATCCCACCCTCCCCTCCCCCTCTGTGTCCACACATCCATTCTCTATGTCTGCATCTGTATTCCTGCCCTGCAAATAGGTTCCTCTGTACCATTTTTCTAGATCCCACATATATGTGTTAATATATGATATTTGTTTTTCTCTTTCTGACTTACTTCACTCTGTGTGAGACTCTAGGTCCATCCACATTTCTACAAATGACCCAATTTCGTTTCTTTTTATGGCTGAGTAATATTTCATTGTATATATGTACCACATCTTCTTTGTCCATTCATCTGTCAGTATAGCAATATTGAAAAGCAATTTGGCTGGATATAGAAATTTGTTTTTGCAAAATTTATTCTCTCAGAACTCTACAGACATTTCATCATCACCGGAAGGTGATGAAGTACTGATGAAAGAAACATCCCCTACTGATCCCCTTGTTGAAGGTAATCTGTTTTATTTTTCTCTGCATCAGTTCTTTCAGGATGTAAAAAAATAGTATATCCTGGAAATCAAACAAATAAACATGATGGGCTATATTTATATGTATGTCTTTTCTCATTATTTGGCCTACAATTTCTAAGTGCTTTCAATAAGTAGACTTTTCGGTGAGTAAACATTTTCTTCAGTGCAGTAAAGTTTTCTTCATTTGTATCATTGATTGTTGCATGTCTTCTGGTTTCTTTCTCCAGGATCCCCATAGATCTCTCTCATCTTTCTTTCCTTTTCATCTCTTGCTTCTCTTTCTCTATATTCTAAGATATTCTTAATTCTGTGCTTTCTATTACTGATTCAGTATTCTGTGGCATTACTGCTTTTTCTTAATTCTAGAATGGACTTGTGTATTGATATTTTAAGGCTTTCTTGCATTCTTGTCTCATTGAAAAGTCTCTTGGAACTCTGGCTTCACATTAAACAGTCACTTCCATCAATCTCCCTTAGTTTCATGCTCTTATACATCTTTTTGGCTGTATCTAGCAATTCTCAAATTTCCTTTTCCTTTTAAAAAATCCTTCTCTGTGCTATTTTGTTAGTTTTTAGATGGACAGTATTTTTTTCTCATCATAGTTTTAAAAATTGTATTCAATTTGGATTTTTCCCAGTTTACTCATGAAAGTTTAGATTACCAAAGTTAGACTCACAACGTTAATTCAAAAATTATACCTAACTTCTCTTGATTAGTAATATTCATTCTAGCTCTTGGCAGGTAAACAATGAAATTTTTAATTTTTGTCAAACTTCTGAGTTGGACATAATATCACTTATAGGTTTTAAATATTTATAATTAGAAGATGTGCTATTAATACTTGAGAAGTATTTTGATTTTCTCACACAAAACAGGCTATGTAAATACCAATTGTAATGAATATGTAGGAAAGGCTGATAATCATCAGACCAGTATAGTCATGCAAGCTGTTAAACATATTGAATTTACTGTATTTTATCAAGTCTAAGAAGAACATTTTTTTCCATATTTGAGCATCTCTGAAATAGGTTGTATTGTATAATTACTGGGGAGAGTCGTGATGTGGTTGTCACTCACTACTTGTTTTTACACATCTTGAAAAAGAGCTAGCAGAATATTGCGTTGGAGAAAAATAGCAGAGATAACAGTGCGATACTCTCATAGAAATGTTGTATTACTTATGCTCTGGGTGACACAGATGATGATGTGTGAGAAAATATGAAAACTGATGGCATGTTGAAAGTGATTCAGAAGACTGACATTCTTAATATAAATTCATGAGTATGCCTCAACCAATTAATTTCATTTTTTTATGTATGCAAAAAAGTGACATATAAGTTAAACATCTAAATTTCCACGTCTAGAGATCTCTTTCAATGGGGTAACATAAAATTCTAAATAATAAGGAAGCCCTGTGAATTTAATTGGTGGCATTTTTCTTTTTTTTAGTGATACATAAAATAATGGTTCTTTTTACCATTGATGACTTCTTAGATTGGATGAAATGTAGTATACTTCCACATTGGTTGGTAGTTCTCATCTAAGCCCACTCAGCGAGGTCTTCTTTCCTACCACAGCTACTCAGACCTCTCAGCTCAGATCTTTCCACAGTGCAGCAGTGGGCCCCCAAAACCCTGCTCTAGCATGATTGCCTTTTCTGACTAGTTGAAGCCATTTGCTCCTGTGAATGAACCTGAGACTTTTGACAAGGAACATTGAAATGTCTAACATCTGTGATGTTTGAAAAGTAACTACTGGATGGGGATACAAAATCAGAGCTTTCCAAAAAGCGTGCTGGGAAAGGATTTTAGCTGTATGAAGGAGTGATTCTTCAGCCTTCAGGTCTGTGTGGCAGCAGAGACCCTGAAACTTATTCAGCACTGAAACTAGGTACAAAAATAATAACACATTGTACTCCCCCAAATATTTCAAATGAAATGAAAATTCATTTAGGTATTCTGTTTTAAACTCAATAGCTTAAACTTAACATAAGCTCAATGAACCATCCCTTCAAAAAGAAGTTTGCATAAGGGATTTGAGGTACTAGGGAATTCTTAATCTGTAAGTCCTTATTCAGTGAAACCAAAAATTTAATACACACATTTGCACACAGAGGCAAATACTACAACAACAATAACAAAAACACCCCGCAAAAACATCCAGGAAAAAAATGTCCTTCCACTGGGACACAAAGAGACCGAGACGTGATGAAAGTATAGTCTAATGACAATAGGAAATTGAGTATAGAGCACAAATTTGATAGGAAAGTAAAATTTTCCAGCAAGAGAAATCAACACTTTAATCTAGAATTTCCCATTCAAAATTGAGAAAAAGAACATTTCAGAGGGACTGATCCAATCAAATAATGTTTACTATGTAGGAAGCACTGATAAAAACAAATTGTTTAGCTGTTTCCATAACCCTGGTGTCAGAAATCAGCCTTTATAAATCCACAGAAGGAATCTGGAAAAGTTGTATGAAAAGCTGATAAAACCCAGCTTTATCCTCAGACTTGATGAGGAGAGCAAAGTTAATTTGGGCATTGGCAAATCCATGAAGCAAATCACGGCTGTAAGTTACCTGGCATTAAAGAAAATATGACTTAGCTTTTCTCATGACTATTGTGTTTTCCCTAAGCACGTGGAGTAACTGCATAACAAAGGAATATGTGTCCCAGTTCATTATTTGGCAGCCAAATTGATTTTAAATTCATGTAAATTGAGATATGAAGAATAATAACAAAAAATATAATATAAAGAAACCATTGCCTGATGGATGGCATGCCATAGAGCAGCTGCCTCTTATCACAGAAGAGATACCAGGAGCACAATCACGTTAGTATCTCTGTCAACAGCTAAACCTCACTAGCAAATATGGTCAAATTTAAAAATCTGACCTTTAGGTACACAGTAGTGTGCAATTGGCATGCAATGGCACATGCAAGTAAGAGAAAATATTTAATTATTCTGTACAATTAAATAATTGCAAATCTGCAGACCCAAACCCTGTACTCTCAATTGGATTCTCAGTTAAACATGGAAATACAATTTTAGGGAAAAAACACATGAAAAGGTTTTTATTATCATTATGCCCCTCTAATCAGTTTCTTTCTGTTCATTACTTCATGTACTCGAAGTATATTTCAGTCTACGGAGAGGCTGCCATAAAACCGTGCTCCATCCTATTTCCTTTCTGCTGACAAAGGCCATCTGAAGTCTGTAGAGGAGAGGTAGAGAAAGGCAACACTGACTCATTCATTGAACGTTTACTAGGAGTCTGATTAAGGCAAAGCATTTACATTTTCTCTAAATTATTGTTGGCAAAGCTGGTGATGTAATTTTGTACTTTATAAGCAGTAGTAATGGAAACTTCACTTTGATATTAAATTAGAATATGAGATCCTAAGGACTGAATACTTTCTGCAATAAACTCTACATAAATCCTTTTAATTTATTTTACTTTATTAATGATATCTATCTACCTCTTCCTTCTAATAGTGTATATTATTGCATCGTATGTCACGTGAACAGCCGTGTATATACATCTTCAGACAAAATCTAAAGAGTAGCTAAAGAATAAATTCCTTAAAAAAATCTTTCCTCTTATTTATATTTATTTTAAAATATTAAATTTATTTCTTAATGGTTCATACTTACACATGGTTCAAAAATCATAATTACACAAAACGTATTCATTAAGAAGTCTCGTGCTTACCCCTGATCCATTATCCTAAATCTTTCAGCCCTCTCGTAGGTAAAAACTTTAAAAAATTTTGGAAATAATTTCAGAATTTTAAAAGAGTTGTAAAAATATTACATTGAATACCTACATCCCCTCACCCAGTTTCCCTTATGTTAACATCTAACATAATCATGGAACATTTACCAAAACTGAGAAATTATGTGACATGTCTCCTTTGTCTCCTACACTTTATGACACTTATTTTATTTTATTTTTAATTTATTTATTGAAGTATCATTGATTTACAATGTGTTAATTTCTGCTGAACAGAAAAGTAATTCAGTTATACATATATGTATATACTTTTTCATATTCTTTTCCACTATGGTTTATCACAGGATATTAACTATAGTTCCCTGTGCTATACAGTAGGACCTTGTTGTTTATCCATTCTATATATAATAGTTTGCATCTGCTAATCCCAAACTCCCAGTCCATCCCTCCCCCCCTCTTCCCCCCTGGCAACCACAAGTCTGTTCTCTATGTCTGTATGTCTATTTCTGTTCCATAGATAAGTTCGTTTGTGTCATGTTTTAGATTCCACATATAAGTGATATCACATGGTTTTTTTCTTTCTCTTTCTGACTTTCTTCACTTAGTATGATAATCTCTAAGTCCATCCATGTTGCTGCAAATGGCATTATTTCGTTCTTTTTTGTGACTGAGTAGTGGTACATTGCATATATGTACATCTTTTTTATCCATTCGTCTGTCGGTGGACATTCAAGTTGTTTCCATGTCTTGGCTATTGTAAATAGTGCTGCTATGAACATTGGGGTGCATGTGTCTTTTCGAATTGTAGTTTTGTCTGGATATATGCCCAGGAGTGGGATTGCTGGATCATATGGCAACTCTATTTTTAGTTTTTTGAGGAACCTTCATACTGTTTTCATAGTGGTTGCGCCAATTTACATTCCCACCAACAATGTAAGGGGGTTTCCTTTTCTCCACACCCTCTTATGACAGTTTAAAAAAGTCCTTTCCTGCTAACTCTAATATCTGGATTGTGTATGGATTTACTTCTGCTGTCTTGATTTTCTAATTATTATTACTTGTCACATTTTTATTACCTCTGTGCATGTATCATTTTTAAATTGCAATCAGATATTGTATATAAATGGACTCTAGAGGCCCCAAATGGTATGATTTTGTCCAGAGAGCATTCACCCTTTCCTACGTTAGGCAGAATGCATGTAGAACTGACTACATTGACCGGTTAGACATCAAGCTGTGTCCAGGCTGATTTGCAACTAGACTCAGGCCATCTGTGATGTATCCTCTTCTCTGGGCTTTGCCATCCTGGCCTTTTGATTGAGAGCCTGGAAGGTCTCTGTCTCTCTGCATCTTCAGTCTATGTTTAATGTAGGCCTCCTTCTCCCTAGAGAGAGTTTTTCTTCTAAGCACTCCAAAACTGGGGGATTTCAATTTGCCTGTTAGAATTTTCCTACCCACTTCCTTGGTCTCCTGTTTTGCTGCAACACATAGCAAATGTCCACAAAGAAAACTGGCCATGCATTTGGGGCACTTCTAGATTCAAAATTGTCACACTGGTCCTAATGACTATCAAAAGCTTTGCTTCTCTTTTCCCAGTAGAATCCCTCTGCCGGGACCAAGTTTAATCCACAGCCTGTGTCCAGAACTAGCAAATGCCTCAAGGAAATAAAACAGGCAGCAATCATCAGCTCCTCAAGGAAATACATTTCCTTCTCTGGGATTTTAGTTTGTCTAATTCTTCTTGCTTCCACAGTTTTTCAGCCTTTCTAGTTGTTACTTTCAGAATGTTGACCTGTCATGGTCTACATTTTATTCAGAAGCAGAACCCATTTCTCGGAAGTTCTGAACTTGGAACGGATTCAAATTAGTTTCTACAAGATGATTGAAGCTTTAAAATGTAATCCTCAAAAGGTATTAATGATTGTGTTTTCAACAATGTGGAGAAAGCCTGTCTACAGTGAAATAGATGAAAAAAGTCAACACACAGACAAGAACCAACAGAAAAAGGAGAGTCGTGATGGTGTCCGTAGTGAGGATGGTTCCTAAGGCTTGGCTGCATTCCTTCCTGGTCCAAGGTGGCTGGTGGCTCAATTCCTCTCTTGATTTTTTTGTTTTGTTTTGTTTTGGTTTTTTTGCAGTATGTGGGCCTCTCACTGTTGTGGCCTCTCCCATTGTGGAACACAGGCTCCGGACGCGCAGGCCCAGCGGCCATGGCCCATGGGCCCAGCCGCTCCACGGCATGTGGGATCCTCCCGTACCGGGGCACAAACCCGCGTCCCCTGCATCGGCAGGCGGACCCCCAACCACTGTGCCACCAGGGGAGCCCTCCTCTTTTGATTTTGAGGGGTCCAGCTCTCCTTGAAGCAAATTCTCTTTTGTTTTTAGGTATGATTAAATTGGTTTTCCATCACTTGTAATAAATGTCTGAGTTAATACTATACTTCATGCTATTAAATGTGTTAAGGACTTCCCTGGTGGTCCAGCGGATAAGACTTTGCCTTCGAATGCCGGGGGAGTGGGTTTTGATCCGCTGGTTGGGGAGCTAAGATCCCACATGCCTTGGGGACAAAAAAACCAAACATAAAACAGAAACAATATTGTAACAAGTTCAATAAAGACTTTAAAAAAACAAATGTGTTAATACAAGTAATAATATTATTGTCATTATTTTAGGTTTTTATTTTTTAAAGTTTACCCTGGATTCTCCCAACTATTTTGCAATAATGATAACAGCTGTGACATTGTAATGCATTCAATATGTTTACCTGACATAATTTCTCATCCGTTTCTAAGGTGATGCTTCTGATCTTCAGGGGCCTTGGAAATCACATAGCCAAACATGTTAGAGGTGTATGTAAAGCAAGAAGAAGTAAGATCTGATGTAGAAAACAAACTTATGGTTACCAGGGGGGAAGGTAGGGAGGGATAATTTGGGAGATTGGGATTGACATATACACACACTTCTATATATAAAATAGATAACTAATGAGGACCTACTGTAGAGCACAGGGAACTCTACTCAATACTCTGTAATAACCTATATGGGAAGAGAATCTGGAAAAGAATGGATATATGTATAACGGATTCATTTTGCTGTACACATTGTACATTACTAGCACAACATTGTAAATCAACTATATTCCAATAAAAATTTTAAAAATAAAAAAATTTAAAAAATACAAATAAGATCTGAGTGGGGCTGGGAGGAACTCTTTCATGCATAAAGGGCAAAAATTTTAGTACATAGGAATCTAGATTCATTTTGTTTATATTCCTGGTTTTGGCAAGTTGTTAGTAGATGAACTTGCCAAACTGCTGATATCTGGTTGATAAGATGTCCTTCAAAGAACTTTGATCTGAATAATTTCCTTTCAAGGAAAAGCCCTCTTTTTTTTTTTTTTTTTTTTTTGGTTAAGTCACTGACTGACCCACTGGTGGGAAAAAAGTTAATTACATTCAACAGACTTAGCAGTTCAATTTTTTTAGTTTTTTTTTTTAACTGATATTTACATTAACATAGTTAAAAATGGAGAACAGGGAGTGTCACTGTATTTAACGTATTCCAAACAAACTGTAAAAGGTTTAATTTACTGTTTTGTTTTTTATTTAATGCATATGTGTGTCAGGCTTAGGGGGAAGTGATTAAGGATGAGAAGACAGAGAAGGATAATGAAGAGGAGAAAAAAAAAACGGTAGATGAGATAGAAAAGAAAAAAAAGTGAACCCTGAAGGTAACTGAATGGGACCAGGAAAGAAAGTCAAACTGTTTGGGCTGCGGACTTCAGAATATGTGGTATGTGGTATGTGATCACCTAACCGTGCTACTTAGGAAGTGATGATTAACTGGCTAAACATAATCATGGTGCACAATTCTCTACCTGAATTTTACCGTTACCACCGCCCCCCCCCCCCCCCCCGCCCCAGAAAAAAATGTATAGGCACCTAACCAAAGACTACTCTGGAGATTTAAATAGCTATCAGCATTGATGCCACTTCACAAGTGAGATGAAATAAAGCCACCGGCAGGATGGTTAAAAGGGCTGCCAGTGCTGAGTTGCCTGGCTGACTGGGTGTAGACTGTTGGTAAAGAGGAGGACCTTGACATTAGAGAGGCTAGTTCTATCATTCTCCAGCTGTCGGCAGACTTACTTAAATTCTCTAATCTTCAGCTTCCTCATCCAGAAAATGAAGATGATCATGACACTGCTAGTGCTGTTATAGGAATTAAGTGAGAGAATGCACGTGGAACATGCAGGTATAGCTAGCACACAGCCCTCAATAAAAGACGGTGCTTATTACTCGTTATTTACAGATGAAGAAGCAGTAAAATAGCTTGGCTTGGTTTTTTGCAAAACTGGAAAGAATCACACAGTGATGCAATTTTTCCTAGTCTGAAAATAAGGCAAAACCCAATTTCTGTTGCTTCTTTCCTTAAGCCAGTGGACAGTTTCACTATTAAATTCTTGGATTTCATTCTTTAGGAGAGACTTCATCCTGCACAGAACTGCCTGCTGGTGGCAGCAAGCTGTTCTCAACTTTGGTGGATTTGCTGGCATTGTTTTCCTATTCAGTGATTTCTTATTATTGCCAAAACCTGCTCTTTGTAAAAAAAAAAAAAAAAAAATCAGTGCTCTTCTCCCCCACACAACCTTGCTTATGTTACTATAAGCTTTAGGTTAGATATTATCTTCTAAAACCTAGGTCTTCAGTGAGGTAATACATGACTGAGATCTGAGTTGGGAGCTGACTCTTTTTCTAGTTGGAACTGGGCTAGCTTTGAACCAGCGGTAACCTACCTGTTGTGGGTATCTGTTGGAAGTAGCAAAGTGGCTGTTACTACAGACACAGGCATTAGAACATGTCTAAGTTATATATACGTGCTCTAATTTTTGTCTGCATTCTTCTTTAAATGCAGATATAGCTTATACAATATTTGTATTCATACACAGTCATGTAGCAGAGTTACTAATTCTCAGGCATTAATTTATGCCAGCCTGGCACTTAGAGAATAAAGCACCCATTTTTATTATTTGGCTTAAAGACCCCTTGAGGAGCACAGAACACATAAGTACAGTGACACGGATACCAAGTCAAAAGCCCAGTGTTGGGTCAATAATATGGAGAGGGATCTGAGCCTCAGAAGGTCTGGTAAACCCCAGAGGTTGTCTGCAAAAATTGTAAGTATACATCTGTATGTATGTAAACGTTCATTTATCGGAACATCTCCATAGTTTCAAGCAAGACATAAGTAAGAGGTAACTTTCATTACTACCAGTATTCTTCTTAAGGAATCGTTACTGGAAGAAATATAAGAGAAACCTAAAAACAGGCTACCACCGTGCATGAGGATGTACAGAGCTCACGGTCACCTCCTGCTGCCCATTTCCTGGGTGGAGGTTAAAAAAAAAAAAAAAAAAGCAAGCAAACAAAAAAGAACATGGCCATAGATAGAGGAAGCAGAATCTGCAAGAAGTAGCTTGCCAGGTCCTCACACTTTGTGGTTAGGGACTGCTTGTGGATTTTTCAACTGGTGGGGATGCAGAGTGTGAAGTTGCACTTTGCTTTATCAAAAGAGCAAAGCGACGAGAGCGTGAGTGTTCCAGGTTTTTTTTTTTTTTTTCTTCTTTCTGCAAAGCAAAGATAAAATTCACAAGGAAGTTCTTTGCTCCTGTGCCCTGGAGTTAAAGTCTCTTTCTGGGAGATGCAGGAAAGAGTCTAGGGATGTTGCAAGCGCACAGACCAGAGGGCTGGCTGGCTTCCAGCCAAGCCAGAGCTGAGCTGCAGCACGTTCTACCGGGTGTCTGTTGGGGCTGCGTGGAGGTGGAAGGGGCTTGTCTTCACTGCGTCGGGTCTCGTTAGCGCTGCGCTGCAACCCCGGAGGACCGCGCCTCGTGTTTCGCGGCAGCAGCGGTAGCGTTTCCTTCTAGCATAGGCTCGGTCTCTTGGAGGGGCGATTCTTCTGTGGTCCCTCTGCAGAGCACCTTCTCAGGCTTCGTGTCTAATCACAGGCGTCGCTGCAGTTGCAGCGTTATCCCCCACCTCCCCAGTTTCTGCTGCAAGGCCACCCCGCTTGCTTGGAGCTGATGAGGGGAGCACATTAATTCGCAGTTTCAGTGCCCGGTAGTCAAGCAGAAGCTCAGTACCCCACCTCGGTTCCCTCTTTGCCCCTCCAGCTGAGTCTGTGTCGGCTGAATTTCCTGCAGACTTGAAGGGACGTTGCCCAGCGCGGCTGCGGACTGCAGAGCGGCCAAGGGACCCTCCTCCGCAGGGGCGACCCTGGCAGAGGCGACTTTAAAGATTTCCTGGTCTCTGGAGTGTTTCACAAACATGCACTCATGTGCAAATATCTATATTTTATATGTTTTTAAGTGCAAAAAAAAAGTGAGTGAAACAAGGGAGCCAAGTTAATGAAGGACGGTTCTCCACTAAATTCTGCCAAAATCCCATCCGTGTGATGGCTGGGTGTGTTCACGCAAATTCTTAACCAAAGGAGGAAAAATCAAACTCCTCCCAGTGGTGGTAGATTGCACTCAGGGTCCGGGACTCGCGAAGCAGCGAAGGCGTGGCTGGAGAAATCCACAGGTTCCCCACTTCGCTAAAGCCAAGCCCGAGGAGGAGCAATTAAATTGCAAAAGGAAAGGCTGCTTGCAGCCTCTAGCATTCCTCTTTGCCTTCCTCTTCCCCGCATCCCTTCAGCAGTTCTCTCTAACCTTGCCCCGCTCCCCTAAGGTAGCGGGAAAACGGTTTCCTGCCCGTTCCCCTCACGCCGCCTGCCCCCAGCGCCCACACCCACTTTTGCTCCGTCCTGACTAACGCCTCCGCCTAGTGGTTTAGGCTCGCCTGCTTCGCTTTCCTTTGCTGCGGTTTCTAAGAGAGCTCTGCAGTTTGCAAAATAAGTTAACTCGCCAGCGGCCTGATGTAGGTGGGTGGGGTGGAAGGATGGGCAGGACCCCTTAAGATGCGGTGCAAATGACGCTTAAATTTACCGGAGCGATGCTGGGCACTAGGGAAGGCAGGAGAGGCCAGAGAGGGCGGTGCCTTTATACCCAGCTTGGCTGCTGCAGCCCAGACTGCAGCCAGAGGACGATTTTGGAGAATTTCCACCTAAAGAAGGACCCTCACTCTCAAGACATGAATGTGTTTTATTTTCTTCATAACACTTAACGCTATATGAAAGTATGCTAATTATTTACCTGTTCATGTTATTATTGCATGCCTGCCTCTTCTAGAATGTAAACTGCTTGAAAACTGGGTCTGGGTCTACCCCATTGGCCTTTACAACCCAGGTGCCTAGAAGAATTCCCAGCATAGAGCAGGCACTAGATTTTTTGCCCGTCTGGTTGGCTTAGAGACGCGGGAATCAAGGGAACTGGGGTTAGGGTTGTGTCACCTTGGGTAAAAAGCTCTTCTTTCGAAGGATCTCAATGACTCTTCTAAACTGAACGGGCAAGATAATCTCCGGCCCCAAACTGAATAATTCTCTTTAAAATGTGCTTACACTTATCCTGATAAGTGCAATTATAAGGTCGTTTTTATTGAATGCACTCTAGCTGCCAAACACGGAGCTAGACGCTTGGAACTCGCAGTTGGGATCACTTAGCTCTCACGGTTGAAAATACGGTGTCCTTTCCTGGTACTTTTCTTTAAATGTTCTCTGACTTGTACTTCTACTCTACATGTGTTTCTGTTAGGGATGGAGGAGGAACGGGTACAGAGCACCTGCTCCGGGGTCATGGGACCGAGGTACTGGTATTGCTTGGAGCCGCGTATGGGTGATACCCCGATGTATTTGTTGAAGCCGAAGGAGGCGCACGGATGGTGCTGGTGGTCGTGGTCCCAGAGCCCGTTTGTTTCTTGAAGTCTGATGACCTCTCTAGACGGGCTGTAGGAGCGAGCGCGCTCACTGCAAACTGTTTTCCTGAGACACTGAACTGCTGAGAGGCTGAAGTGGGAGGGTGGAGCGGACGGTTTAATTTCACAGTGTGCTTGTGTTTGTGATACTTGTACATTTTTGCAGTTTTTTTCTCTCTCTCTCTTCTTTCCTGTCGACTCACAGTTAAAGGGGAGGGATTAAATGGAAAGCACAGATTCCTAAAATCAGATATGAAAAATTAGTTTGTATTGTACCGAGAGTTTATGACTTGAATCCCGAAGTATAAAATGCAGTATTGGCCATTTCCTTCTAAGGCGATATTACTGGCGCCTCCTTCTAACTTGGGTGTGGCCCGCAGGGCTGGATAAAATTCCAGAGTGGAGAGGTCAGAGACTGCGGCTGGCTCCACCTAGCGCTGGCCGGGCCTACTGGGGTCGGGGTGGGGTGGGGTGGGGGGGACGGTACTTAGGAGCCTAGTAAGGGACCTAGTAAGGAGCCTAGTGAGGCTGTGCACGTGCCCGCGGCTGAGGGTGCGAGTGTAACTGGAGGGGCGTGCAGCAAGCTCGGAAGAAGATAGAAGCATGGACAGGACGCCCTCAACCCCATTCCGGCCAGAACCGCGGCTCCCGGGTGTTCGGATTGGGAGAGGGGCCAGGGGATGGGACCTGGAGAAGACGGCGATAGGACCCGGCGGGAGCTTCCTTGGCGGGGAGGAGAACCGGGCGGGAGGATAGGAGGGAGGGAGAGAGGAAAAGGGAAGGTGTTGGGGAGCCGGCGTTGGCACTCGCCGCACGCCAAGAGTTGCACGGCTCCGGCGGACCGGACCTGGACTCTATAAAAGGAGCCCGACCGCTCCGCCACTCACACGCTCCTCCCGGACCGGCGTATGCCGCGTCCCTGCAGCTCCCCCAGACACCTGCCCCTTCCCCGCCCGCTGCGCCAGGTCCCCCAGACCCGTGCGCCCAGCGGCATGGCTCCGAGCGGCGCCCGTGGGACCGAGGTGGCGGCGGCGGCGCGGCGCGAGCAGCCGCAGCCCCAGCCCCCGAGTCCCACCTCTTGCGGCCCCTTCTCCGCGGGGCAGCTCGCCGGAGTGGCCAGCGCGTGAAAAGAAGGGCGGGCAGAGCTCCGGCGCGAGGCGCGGCGCAGCGCGGCTCCCAGATTTCACCCCGCCCAGCTCTGGCGACCGCGGCCGCCGCAGGAAAACTGCCCCAGCCTGGGGAGGAGGGCGGGAATGCAAGATCAGGACCTCTCGCTGGCCTGCAAGATGTGGTCTCGACAGCTAGGAAACTCGTGCGGGCCGAGTCTGCAGATCCCGGAGCGCCCGGTTTAGGAGACGCTTAGCCCCGAGCAACCGGGGTAAGACCTCCCACCTGGCCGATGCTCCCTCCTCAAACAAAACCACAGCCTCCTCCTCTAGACGCCCCGGTGGGAGCCGGAGCGCAGCGGGGCTCTGTGGACCAGCCCTTAGCAACCCGGGGCTAAGACGGGGCGTAGAGAGGAACAGCCAGAAACGCGGCGGCAGCGACGGGCGCCCCGAAGTGCAGGGGACGCGCCCGCCGGCCTCGTCTGCCTCGCCCTTGACCTCTAGGTTCACCTGGGAACCTGGGTGGAGGAGTAATTGAGGAACCCACGGATCCGACTAGCCACCAGGGGACAAGACTCTGGTCCCTTCAGCGGTCCTTTCCTCGTCCTCGTCGCTCCATGCCCGAGAGCTGCGCTTGGAGAGACATGGAGGAAGCGGGCGCTCAGTGTGCCCCGCCGCTGTCCGTGAGCTCCCAGACGGGGCTTTCGCAAGCCAACGTCTCTGCTGCTCCCTCCCACAACTGCAGCGCCGAGAGCTACATTTACCAGGACTCCATAGCCCTGCCCTGGAAAGTAGTACTGGTCGTGCTGCTGGCGCTCTTCACCTTGGCCACCACGCTCTCCAATGCGTTTGTGATCGCCACTGTGTACCGGACGCGGAAGCTGCATACCCCCGCCAACTACCTGATCGCCTCCCTGGCGGTCACCGACCTGCTGGTATCCATCCTGGTCATGCCCGTCAGCACCATGTACACGGTCACGGGACGCTGGACGCTGGGCCAGGTGGTGTGCGACTTCTGGCTGTCATCGGACATCACCTGTTGCACTGCTTCCATTTTGCACCTCTGTGTCATCGCCCTGGACCGCTACTGGGCGATCACGGACGCCGTGGAGTACTCGGCTAAAAGGACTCCCAAGAGGGCGGCGGTCATGATCGCGCTCGTGTGGGTCTTCTCCATCTCCATCTCGCTGCCGCCCTTCCTCTGGCGTCAGGCCAAAGCCGAGGAGGAGGTGTCGAACTGCGTGGTGAACACAGATCACATCCTCTACACTGTCTACTCCACGGTGGGCGCTTTCTACTTCCCCACCCTGCTGCTCATCGCCCTCTATGGCCGCATCTACGTGGAAGCCCGCTCCCGGATTTTGAAACAGACGCCCAACAGAACCGGCAAGCGTCTGACCCGAGCCCAGCTGGTTACTGACTCGCCCGGGTCCACGTCTTCCGTCACCTCCATTAATTCGCGGGCTGCAGACTTACCCAGCGAATCGGGGTCTCCTGTGCACGTGAACCAAGTCAAAGTGCGAGTCTCCGACGCCCTGCTGGAGAAGAAGAAACTCATGGCCGCTAGGGAGCGCAAAGCCACCAAGACCCTGGGAATCATTTTGGGAGCGTTCATCGTGTGTTGGCTGCCCTTCTTCATCATCTCCCTGGTGATGCCTATCTGCAAGGGTGCCTGCTGGTTCCACCAGGCCATCTTTGACTTCTTCACGTGGCTGGGCTATGTCAACTCCCTCATCAACCCCATCATCTATACCATGTCCAACGAGGACTTCAAACAAGCGCTCCATAAACTGATACGCTTTAAGTGCACAAGCTGACTTGTCCACTGCAGTGGGGTCGCCTAAGCGGCCTTTGGGGGACCATGCTGTGTCTGGTTCCACAGGTAGGTCGACTCTTTGACTGTTACTGGGTCGGAGTGAGGCTCTCTTCTGAGCAAGGGCAATGGATCCTGAGAAGCCAGGACAGCCCTGCGAGAGCTCTAAAGGAGAACTGTTCAAACAGCTGAGGAGGGGGCTCACTTTCTCCCCTCAAACCCCAGTTTCAGCACCGACCCTGCCACGGCCCATCGCAAGGGGGGTTGCAACTTTCAGAAAATCGATGATGGAAAAGGGATCCCTGCCCTGCTTTGGTATCACAGATGATGCCCCCTAGAACCAGAAGTACTTGTCGTTCTTGTCTGGAGCCTGTCTGAGACATGATCTACATACAGCCTGGCAGTACTTGAACTAGACACTAATACCCTGTGTTTGGGGGAGAACTTTGTGTTACAGCTTCGCTTAAGAACAGTTACTTTGGCACCCTTCAGTCTTCATTCAGTTTTTGTTCATTTAAACTTGATTGGAGAAACTTGTGGATTTGGTGCTTCAAACCCTACGTGTGGCTTGAAGAGTTAACAGCAAAATTCTGATGTTGAGATCTCTATTTTTATTATAATTGAAACTATATGGGGTGGGGGGTGGATGGGGGCATTAAGCTGAAAACCAATGCCTATGATTGTTTGTTGTCTGCAGATCTCTAATTTTGTAATTCCTGTGTAGTGATTGTCAAACCTCATTCCTTAACAACTCAAACAAAATGTTACGTGTGCTAGTGCCAAAGTCTGCAGATTGCTTTTTCCTCCTCATTTCATGTACCTGTCATTTTACACCATGAAATCCCCAGAAATGGGGGCTATGATGGGTGACTCAACCCAAGCTGCTGCTATATTTCTTATTAACGCCACTGATGAAACTGATGGGTACAAGATATATAAGTTCCTTTGCAAGAAAAGTATTTTTAATCCCAATTGAGTGAGCAATGAAGGAGACAGATGAGATGGAAATGGTTCTTATACACCTAAGGAATGGGTGGCAACAGGAGGATGTATATTTCGACTTGTAAAAAATCTTAAATGCATGAGACTTTTTTCTGACAGTCATTTGCACTCTCCTTCCCATCTGTAATTCCTTTGTGTGCTAACATGTAAAGTAACCAATAGAACTAGCTCCTTTCTCCAAAAATCTTCAAAATAGTAAAACCTCTAAAAACCATGTTAAAGATAAAAACCTGTTTCTTTTCCCTTGCTATTGAAGTTTGAGTAGGAACAAATTAGAAAAGGACATGCAAGGACTTTCAAAAAGCTTAGAGAAGCTAACGTTGAGCCTGTTTTCCTGTAACTCACGGAACCAAACCTCAGACTTACTGGGCAACCAGGGAACTAACAAGCTTTTGAACCTTGGAAATTTGTCATTGACCTGACACTTCAATGAAAATACATACTATCAGTAATACTTTACATTTATCTCTTTTTTTTTTCAAATTCTAAAAATACTTAGTTGTTATCTCAAATTCACTCTGAGGACTCCCCGACACAGGGCAAGATCACACGCTAATAGATGAAATACGCATGATCTGAATAAAATGGAGTAGCCCCCAAGGATTACCTGCATGAAAAATGAATGTCTGTGGAACATTTATTATGCCAAAGAAGATTCACACTCCGTTCTTTAGAGAGCTTTCTGCAGGTGATACCTTTTGTCTGCAGAAACAAGTTGTCTTTGTAAAATGGATTCACTCCCTGCTTGAAGCTCCCCAGTCCAGACTGTCAGACAATAGATGTACTGAGCTGAAGTACACTGCTTCCCTGCTGTGCAGCCCTTTACTCTGGCGTAATGACTCTTGAAAATATCCTGTTCCAAGATTCACACGTAAACTAAGTACAAAAGAAAATTTTGATCAACATTGACACCTGTCACTGGAGTAAGAGAAAATTGTAGGCATTAGGTAATCCTAAATTTCTGCTGTATCCCCACGTCTGTCTGTTCATTTTTTGTGACATTTCTCCCATGGAGAAATCTAGCTTACTACCGAGAAGACTGTGCACAGAGCGTGATATTTATTTTTATGTTATTAATATGTTTGTCTTTTTGTTAAGGCTTTTTCTTGGGCCTAAGAAGCAATTAAGCCAACTTCTAGGAGCCTAAGAGGGCAAAATTAATTGAAACCAATAGCCATTTACAAGTAATTTCTGTATAGGGCACCTGCAATGATTGTGTCCTCCTATTAACAAAACATGGTCAATTTAGTCAAACGGGTTGTTTGCCACTTATAGATGACCTACCTAAATTTTTGCTTGACTATTTGGCTGGATTGGGGTCATACTGTATGAAGTAGAAGCTTGTAAACCCTTGTAGTTATAAGAGATCCAGACTTCTCATCCACCATCGCACGATTATGCAAAGTGTATTTTTCATCCTAGGGGTATGTAGTTAAGACTGTTAAGCGCCTTTTCAGTTACTGCTGCCTATAGCATAGTGTGGCTTTTTTGCAGAACATTATATGGGAGATGGAAATATTTAACCGTCATAGAAATGAAAGTATATTTTCATTGGCTGTGGTAACAAATAACATTTTCCATACTGTTGAACTGCACAGAATTTCACACAAATATATGAATGTGTGTTCATCCCCAAATACCAATATTGTCTTGTGTTTCTAGGAATTTTAGAGTTTCCTTTCTAAGAATGGACACTGCACCTATGAATGAAGTTATTGACTTCAACACATTTTCTACAGACCAATCTTCTTCATTCTTCCTCTCTATTATCTTAGTATTATCTTCTTGCGTCAGGAAACCCTGAGTGGACTGTAATTCACTGAAGCAGCAAAAACTCAGATTATGTGTATTTGATGGAGTTAATGTGACTGCAGATTGCCTTTTCCACCTTTCAAAACATGTGTAATTCAAAATGAAGTTTAGGAAAATAATGAAATAAAAGTCCTTTTTTGTGTCCTAAAAAGCATTGGGTGGTAATTCTATTATTATGGAAAGACTGGTTCACTGGATTCTGGGTTGCAATTAGGAGTTTGAACCTTCAAGAGAGAAAAGCTGATGACAAATGATACTCTGGTACAAGTACTGCCACAATTTGAGGGATTTAGTTTATATCCGGAGGAAGATTTTAAAAGGAATTAGACACAGTCTGCAAAGAGGGCAAGTCAGTTCCACTATCCCAGGGGTTTTCCAGATCAGCATTCTTAGAAGGAATGTTTAGTCTCTAGGCTGGGGAATTAGATTCCAAGGTACTACATGGTGCTTGAAATACAGAAAAAGGAAAGGGAGGACCTGAGTCAGAAGCAGGCCTGGGGGAGACCTAAGAGGAGGAGACCAACCTATCTGAGCACTGGAGAAGTAGACAGAAAACATAGCTTTTGGAATCGGGAAGTTCTAGGTTTGAGCTGCACATAGAGCTTGTTATCGCTGTGTGGTTTGCGCTTTGTTGCAAAGGCTTAGAGCCTGTACACGTAAAGCGCTTATCAAGATTTCTAAGCTCTCAGCAGAGGATGCTTCCTCTTTAGCCATGATTTTGTCACGGCCTTCTTTGTGGGTGCAGGGCACCTGTAGCTGAGAAAACCTTGAGGGCTATTTGAGAAAGCTTGCACTGGGGAAGACCAAACTAGCCCAAATGGGAGAAACATGGCTAAGCTAGAAGCAACTGAGGCTTGGAGCCTTTCAGACTTACCCCCTGGGCTGGCGACACACAGCCAAGAGGCCGAAAGGGAGCAGAAGAGACGGTTTGCTGTGGTTCTGCTGGCCCAGAGGGAACTGCCGAACATTTCATTTCCTGGAGCACCTCATTTCCTGGAGCACCCTCTCTGTCATTTTTTTTTTTTTTTTTTAAAGGGCTTCAAATGCTTGGCTTTTTTATTTATTTATTTATTTTTGGCTGTGTTGGGTCTTCGTTTCTGTGTGAGGACTTTCTCTAGTTGCGGCGAGCGGGGGCCACTCTTCATCGCGGTGCGCGGCCCTCTCACTATCGCGGCCTCTGTTGTTGCGGAGCACAGGCTCCAGACGCGCAGGCTCAGTAGTTGTGGCGCATGGGCCTAGTTGCTCCGTGGCATGTGGGATCTTCCCAGACCAGAGCTCGAACCCGTGTCCCTTGCATTAGCAGGCGGATTCTCAACTACTGCGCCGCCAGGGAAGCCCCTCTCAGTCATTTTAAAGCTCTCTTTTCTCTTTATTGTCCAGAGATTTCCAGTTGTTTCCCAGACTCCAAAGGCCCTCACCGCTTCCACGTCTCTCCTCAGTGTCTCATTTTCCACTTCTCTGCTTTTTTCTTACCTATGGAAAGCCATGATAACCAACGATAACGCGTTGATCTCATATAGTTCTTATTTTAGCCGTGCAGGGCTGATTAGGTAGCCGAGGGTTTTTATTATTATATCAAAGGAAATTTTTAACCGAAACGAATGGGCAAAAGCTTTCAACTTGGGGCTTCTACTGGAGTTTTCAGATGAGAAGAGGCCAGTAGGAGAAGGGGGCGGGAAATGAGGCTTCCAAACCCTTTCTCAAAGCCTATGCTTGAACAGTCCACCAGGGGGCAGAGCGCCTCTGAATTGCGCAGAGGACGCAGGTGCTCACCGCTCGTAATCTGACTCCCTCTTCCTGGACCCTGCAAATGGTATCAACTTCTCTAGACTCAGTGAACATGAAGCTCCATGAGCCAAGAGATAAGGGGTTTATCATTTACTTAAAATAGCAGCTTTTTCAGAACTGCACATTCAGGCAGAGGATCCCTAAAATAAAACTAAAGTTTTTCTTCATATTTGCAAACTTAGTTATTTTCTTATTCTTCTCTTATCCTGAAGTAATGCTAAAATCTTAGTGCTTTAAAACATTGTGACCTTTGATTAATGTGACATTGAGTGAAGTCAGACATTAGCATACACAGAATTTATATGCAAAATAGAACAAATTATTAAACTCTTTCAGCATTATGATTTTTCTCATCACTGTGTTTTCTTTTCAGAATTTCATTGGCTTGAAGTTAATATATCCATAGTTCAAAGGTAGAACACTGCCATCTCCCATTTAAAGAGAGGGTTGCTTCCCCCCCCCCCCCCCCCCGCCCCACAGAAGTAATGTGTGTTATATGTCAGTTTTTCCCAGAAGGCAGACTTTCCAGTCTGTGTAATTTTGACATTTACTTTAAAAACAGGTGTTTATAAATGTGAGTACAATCTTACGTATCACAAAAATAAATTTCTGTGTTAGAAAAGGATCATATATAATGAGAAAATAAGTGAGGTTATGTCATTGTCATTCTCCTTAACTGTTACTCCCCAGCATTTTTACTGTCCCCAATGGGGAGTTTTCTATGTGCCATTTCACACACCTGTCAGTTAAATTAGACTTTCAAAGTCAACATCCACATTTTAGGATTATACTAGGATTTTCAGTGCTCCCTGAGAGAGACCCAGTCCCTGGAGTCGGGCCAGCTGACAGAGAGATTGTCTTAACACCATTGCAAGTATAGTTTGTAAAAGAAAATGCCCATTTCTTCTTACTTATTTGCACATTTTTCAAAAGATAGGAGAAACGCTTTTCAAAACTGCAAACTGGAAATCTATGTAACAAGAATGATCTTATAATATTTCTTGTACCTAAAGTGAACAGATGGTGTTATAAGGAGCCATTTATGGCAAATGCTTAAAAGAATCTACACATGCCTTGTTTAAATGATGCGTGAAGTCATGACTCACATCCTCCCTGACTCTGTAGGAACATTCCACACATTAGCCTCTGACTGGTCATCCCATGTTGGTATAATCAGTTGAAATTTCAGGCTATCTTTTGCTCGCACGTGTGTTGATGGGACTGCAGTGATAGAGCAGCCCACAAAGGGTAGGTTACTTGGTCCAGAGGCTGTGCCCAGGGTACTTTTTTTTTTTTAAACATCTTTATTGGAGTATAATTGCTTTAAAATGGTGTGTTAGTTTCTGCTTTATAACAAAGTGAATCAGCTATACATATATCCCCATATCTCCTCCCTCTTGCGCCTCCCTCCCTCCCACCCTCCCTATCCCACCCCTCTAGGTGGTCACAAAGCACCGAGCTGATCTCCCTGTGCTATGTGGCTTCTTCCTACTAGCTATCTGTTTTACATTTGATAGTGTATATATGTCCATGCCACTCTCTCACTTTGTTCCAGCTTACCCTTTCCCCTCCACGTGTCCTCAAGTCCATTCTCTAGTAGGTCTGCGTCTTTATTCCTTTATAAAATAAGGTTCTTCATGACCTTTTTTTTTTTAGATTCCATATATATGTGTTAGTATACTGTATTTGTTTTTCTCTTTCTGACTTACTTTACTCTTTATGACAGACTCTAGGTCCATCCACCTCACTACAAATAACTCAATTTTGTTTCTTTTTACGGCTGAGTAATATTCCATTGTATATATATACCACATCTTCTTTATCCATTCTTCTGTTGATGGACACTTAGGTTGCTTCCATGTCCTGGCTATTGTAAATAGAGCTGCAATGAACATTGTGGTTACGTGACTCTTTTCGAATTATGGTTTTCTCAGGGTATATACCCAGTAGCGGGATTGCTGGGTCATATGGTAGTTCTATTTTTAGTTTTTTGAGGAACCTCCATACTGTTCTCCATAGTGTCTGTATCAATTCACATTCCCACCAACAGTGCAAGAGGGTTCCCTTTTCTCCACACCCTCTCCAGCATTTATTGTTTGTAGATTTTTTGATGATGGCCATTCTGTCTGGTGTGAGATGATATCTCATTGTAGTTTTGATTTGCATTTCTCTAATGATTAATGATGTTGAGCATCCTTTCATGTGTTTGCCAGGGTACTTTTGTAAACACACCTGGTTGTCTCTTGGAAACTCATGTGCTAATCGAATTTGGGATCGTGTGTGTAGATCCACACCTCCCCCCTGTGACTCACCAGCCCGTTCTTGGTCTGTTGAATACTCTCAGTGGGTTCAGCACCGGGCCGGGCTGTTTTTGTGGAGAAGCAGTTGTATGGTTCTTCATCTTTCTATCCTAGCCTTGCCCAACCTTAAGGTCCCAGAGTCCACTCTCTTTTCTCCTCTCTCTCAGAGACTTTCCAACAGAGTATAGCATGTTGGGATAATCACACATGGGGAGCTTGCAATCGGATGGCATGAAGGTCCCCAACACTTTGGTAGATTTAAACGGCAAGCGTGAGCGTTCGAAATCAGAAAGACGAGTTTAAATGCATGTTTTGCAACCATGAGCAAGCTCCTCTGCAAATGTAATCATACGCACCTTTATGTTTGCAGGTAAAAATTAAATGGGATAATGCAATTTGTTCCAACCTTGACTGCATATTTGATCTATCAGGAGAGCTTAAAAAGACCTTTGCTCAGACCCTGTCTCAGACTAATTAAATTATGTTATCTGGAGTAGGGCCTGATAATCTTGTTTAAAAAATTCTCTCTGGGTAATTCTAATGTGTGACCAGGGTGAGATACACTGAGAATAATTATATGAAACTCTTAGAACAATGCTTGGCACATGCAGGATCCTTGGGTGTGAAAGGGGTCCCTGAATGCTATAGAAAGTCAAGTGCAATTGTTTTTTCACAGTTGTGCTTCTTGAAATTTAATGAGCCTGAGTCACCTGGGTTAAAATGCAGATTCTGATTCAGTAGGTCTAGGGTGGGGCCTGAGATTATGCATTTCTGACAGGCTCTCAGGAAACACCAATGATGCTCACCCATGGACAACACTCTGAGTATAACAGCTTAGTTATAGAGCATCTGTCATTTCCTAAGGAGATGTATATATCTATACCTCCAAAACAAAAGCAACATAAAACTTGCAGATGAGAAAATGTGCTTTTTAATGTACAATACATTGTTTTCCTGACTTGTTTACATGGTATTCATGGCTCAGCTTCAGAAGATGTTGAATGCTTCCCCTTACATGCTTTTCCCCAGATGCTTCAAACCCTGTCTACCCTAAAACAAACAGCTTACTTCTGGATCTTGGTCAGCAAAGCGTGACTCTCAGATTCAGTCCTTTGTTTTTACATCACTTCCAAATAAGGGCTTTGTCTTCTGTTTAAAAAAAAAAAAAAGAATTAATTAAAAATACAGAACAAATGATAAAACAACAAATAAAGGAAAGAAATAACAATTGTGAGCATATGGCAAGTGGCATGATTTCCTTGTAATCTATTTCACTTAGTAAGCCCGGTTGGATTCCGTCTGTTAACACACACAGACATGTACACACTTACATATTATGTAGAGTTCATATTATGTAGAGTTCATTATGTATTATTTTGTAAACACAAGTAACTATATAATCAAAGGTGAAAGCTCTGTGCTTTCCATCTATTATATTTTATTCTTATTATAGTTTAGAGACTTAATATCCTAGAGCAGTGATCTAGCAGCCTTTTGATTCCAGAGAAAACCTTTCCCCATGTTTTATTCCCAAAATACTTTGTGATTTTTTTTTGTTTTCAGTGGCAGTAATTTAAACTATTTGTGAGAAATGTTTGTCAATTTCTTGGTACCCACCCATTCAGCTGGAGACACTGTTGAGTTTCCTAAGCCTAGGTTGGGAACAAGAATCAAAGGATGCTCCACAAAGGATCCTGTCTTTTGTTTATTTATTTATTTATTTATTTATTTCTTGAGTGTTTAAAATGAAACGAATAGTGTCAGTATCCAACTAGGTTTTCATTCTACATTACAGAACATAGTTCACAGTCTTTCATCTCTTCCATGTGTAATCCTGATGCTTAGAGTTGGATTCCAGACATGTTGCTGGGAATTTAACTGCTTCACTTTAAAAGAGATTGGGGAGGAAGTAGCATTATTGAGGACTTACTCTGTGCCACATACTTTAAATAACCGCCCTCCCCCATTAGACCTTATGACACTATCGTGAATTGGGTATTATTTTTTTATGTTATCATCATCACAGTCATTATCATGAACAAGGTATTACAAAAATTTCATCCAGTTCTGTGATTTAGAGAATTACGGCAGCAGCCCCAGTTGAATAATTTGTATCATTATACTTGGAAAGGAGATGTATTATCAGGTCTGTTTCGGTTAGTCTTTGAGAAGAGCATTTTCTAAATGCTAATCTGAAACAGTAAAGTAGAATAGAACTTTAAGGGTTTATCTATAAGTTCAGTGTTGTGTCTAGGGAACACAGGTTTCCTTATTGGTCTCCTCCCAAACTCTTGTCCCTCTCTGTCTGACTACAACCTTGACCATCCAGGGAAAACATCATGGCCCCTGACCTCTTCCAAGGGAGTTGGTATGGATAAAAAGGTACATTTAAACTGCTGGATTTGGCAGTATTAAATATAAATGCTTTGGCTGTGATGAGTAATGCATGGCAGGAGGTATTTCCCTTTTATGGAAAGTTACTGAGCGATATACATATGTCAAAAACTTGGGTACTTGAGACATATGCCTATTTTTACATGGAGTCAAATTTCTGAGTGAAAAGTAAATTCAGGCAAGTAACAGGATATTTTCAGGTATTAGGGTTGTTTTCTCATTATATAGATAAAAACTTTTAAATTAATGCTATTTTTTCTCTGTTTTTAAATTGTGTGTATTATTATCACAGCCCCTCTTTGCCAAGAGCTTTCCCTTTCGTTATTTTCCTCTCCCCTCTGTATCTTTCCCCAGAATTCTAAAACACTACCACTAACAACAAAAGCAGTAAATCTTGGAGACAAAAACTTATCAGTATTCACTAAACTGACATAAAACCAAAACACTTAGACTAGACATAAAAGAAAAAATTTGCTTCCATCAAGGAGCAAACATTACAATAGTGGGTATGGGCTGTGGAATCTCCTCTGTTTTGGATAAAAGAGATATATAAATTGGAGACAATTCTGCCCCCAATACTTTTTGCCCTGTGTCTTTGAGTATCATCACCCATTTTTAGTTGAAACAAAAAATACACAGCATAGAAACTTTGGTAAATTTGGAATTAGAATCTACACCTAGGCTGACCTTGGCTCCAATTCCAGATTTACCACTTGCCAGTTCTGTGACCTTTACCACACTGAGCATCCCTTTCTTCACGTGTTAATGTGGACCAGATAGTGTCTTATCCACAGATTTGTGATGAGGATTAAGCAAGCTGCCATGTGGCAGCGCTCAGTCCAGAGAGTGCTTAAAACATGGTAGCTGTTGATTGGATTCCCTCTGTTCAGACAGAATAAGCCAGGTGTCTATCCAGAGACCAGGGAATTTTGAGTCAGAAAAACTGTTTAAACTTCTGTTTTTTCTCCTTATTAGTATGCAATTTGGAACATGCTATTTAATCCCCGTAAATGTCAGTTTTCCTATACCTAAAATAGGGCTACTATGTCCCTCTTGAAAAGACTTTAAGATTGCATTATATAATAAGTGCAGACACCTGAGACAGTTCTTGGAGCAATGCGATTGCTCAGTAGACCTTAGTATTCTATTCTGTCAGCTTCCTTTCCTGTCTTTAGGAGCAAGGGTCTGATATTATATGCTATGCTTCCGTGTTAGTAACATCCCTTTTATTGTTTTTCTTTTTCCTGAAGAGGAAAAATAGTTTATTACAAGTTCTTCAAATGGAAGACTCTTTAAGCCTGATGCAATCAATCTCATAGACACTAGACGTACAACGGCACGTATAAGTTACATGTAAGATCTCGGGTCACTCAGACATCCAAGGAAGGAAGTTGCCAACATCTGTAGTTCTGCTGGAAACAGTGAATGTTTTGGACCATTCATCACTGTGATCCCTTTTATTGTTGAGAGTGAGAACTGTACAGACGTATGATTTGGAACCAGTTTTATTGATGCTATTGCAAATCAATTATATGCTGGGATTTAAGAGATTCTAGAAAACTTACCCTGTTTCCTGCCTGATGTTTATTAATTAAGGATTCATTTCCTTTGTTTTAAAATATAAATACTTCTTGAAGTTTTATTACATCCCATTAGCCATCAGTCCTTTACACCTTAATGTAAATGAGTTTCTGAGTGCTGGAGATTGTCGGAGCCCAGAACATTAAAATAATCTGATTTTTTTTTTTTGCAGTAAAGTAAAATTTACAGGATAACATGGCAACAGAGTAGCAGAAAATAATATCGGTAAAAATACACTGCAACTTATTAAGCTTTTATGTCGCATTATGCACAGTGCTTAGTGTCTATATATTATATCATTTCATCCTCAAAACAATCCTAGGAGGAGGTGTAATCTCAATCTAAATAATAGGCATTCGGTTGAGAGAGAGTAATCTGTTCAAAGTTAGATCAAATACACATTAGAATCAGAATTCTCTTGTGCTCTTAACCATTGCATACCTAAAGCTATCATATCCCAAGAGCATTCATGGAGAACGTTCAACCACTTGCCATATATATATATGTATATATATATATATATATATATATATATATATATATATATATATATATATATTTTTGGTACGCGTGTCTCTCACTGTTGTGGCCTCTCCCGCTGCAGAGCACAGGCTCCGGACGCGCAGGCTCAGCGGCCATGGCTCACAGGCCCAGCCGCTCCGTGGCATGTGGGATCTTCCCAGACCGGGGCACGAACCCATGTCCCCTGCATCGGCAGGTGGACTCTCAACCACTGCGCCACCAGGGGAGCCCTAATATAATCTGATTTTTGAATATTAGGGGATAAGAAAGGACTGGTTTTGAGCTATAACTCAAATACTTCTAGATAGACGAGAAAGAGTAGCAGCATGTCACAAGCAGTCATGTGAGGGCCCCAGGGGAAGAGTGAAATTTAAGAGATTATTGAAAACAAAACTTACCTTCTTTATAGTTTTAGTTAACAGTATGGTTGCATTTTGTACTGTATATTTCTGTAAGATTTTTGATTATTTTAGATACCATGAGCATTCAAGTTTGCCAGAAGAAAAGATAATTTGGGATGGTAAATATATCACTGTATTCAGCTAGAAAAACAGAACTGAGCACATATAAGCTGTCTTGCTGTGCTTCTTAATGTTCACTGTGGGTTTCTCCATATTAAAGGTGGCTGGCTGGTGTGTATTTCTAAGGGGAAAGACTCTGGCAGACACATGGAGGGGGCTTTCCTGGCCTCCTGTAGATGCAGCCCCAAGTACCACAAGTATCTACTGAGTAGCTATTTGTCCACAATAACCCAAACCACTGTCCAGAAGCAATGAAATAATTTTAAAGGTCACTTAGTCTGCATTTAATCAAGTCTGTTTTCATCTTTGACTCCTAGTGTTACTTGGTGATGTTCATAAAACACAGATATTTGCTATAGCAACTGCCGCAGTCTAACACAGCAGGGCGGATGGACTGGCCAGATTATTTTCATTCACGAAGGAGTTCCCTCCCCTACCTTTAAGAAATGATACCTATGACCTATTTTAGATCAAAAGAAGGAACCGAAACAAGACAGGTAGGAGG
This sequence comes from Stenella coeruleoalba, assembly GCF_951394435.1. Taxonomy (NCBI): domain Eukaryota; kingdom Metazoa; phylum Chordata; class Mammalia; order Artiodactyla; family Delphinidae; genus Stenella; species Stenella coeruleoalba. The sequence continues at coordinate 14,354,188 of NC_137158.1, read as the reverse complement.
GGCAAAGACAAGGTATAACCAAGATTCACACTTCCACAAACAACAGGATAATCACAATTACAGAAATTCTCCCCAAAGAGTGAGGGGTATGAGCCCCACATCAGGGTCCCCAGCCCAGGGGTCCTGTACCAGGAGGACAAAACCCCAGAATGTCTGGCTTTGAAAGCCAGCAGGGCTTGCATATGGGAGATCCAGAAGTCTGTAGGACACAGAGACTCCACTTTAAAGGGCAAACACAAAATCTCACATGTTCTGAGTTCCAGTGCAGAGGCAGCAATTTGAAAGAAGCCTGGGTCAGATACATCTGTTGATCTTGGACCGGAAGGAAGCCACTGGGATACCCCTTGGAGACATAGATGCCGACAGCAGCAATTTTTAGGGTACTCATTCTACCACAAGGACACTCCATTTCAGTGTCCTTTCTCTAGCTGGTTAGCACCAGGGGGTTACCTTCCTACCAGCAAGCCAACAAGAGTCCTGGGAAACCTGGGCCAAGCAGCCAATCATGCCAGAACCTGGACCCATCCTCCGGCAGGCTGGCATCAGCTCCAGGACCCACCAGTCCCCCAGGAAGCTGCCTCAGGACACAATCCTGCCTGCCAGTGGGCTGACAGCAGCCCCAGCCCTCGCCCTCCACCCCCAGGCCCTTTACCAGCCATGCCAGGACACAGGCCCACCTACTAGTGGGTCAGCAGCCATTGAATGAGGCGGGGCCTGGCAGCCAACTAGCCAAGGGCCAGCCCCACCTACCAGCACATGCATAGTGGTTGGCTCTGCCACTATAGAAAGGTGCATACAGTCCACATAGGGGGAACCCCTAGAGCATATAACTCTAGTGGCCAGAGGGAAGTGAGCTGCTGGGCCCATAGGACATCTCCTACATAAGGTCACTTCTCCAAGATTAGGAAATGTAACCTATCTACCAAATACACAGAAATAGACACAGAGAATTACAGAAAATGAGGTGGGAGAAGAATATGTTCCAAGCAAAAGAACAAGACAGAACTTCAGAAGAACTAAGCAAAGTGGAGATAAGCAATCCATCCAATAAAGAGTTCAAGGCAGTGATCATAAAGATGCACAGTGAACTCAGGGGAGAATCGATGAACACAGTGAAAAGTTTAACAGAGATTTAGAAACTATGGAGAAGAACCATACAGAGCTGAGGAATACCTTAACTGAAATAAAAAATACACTAGAAGGCATCAACAGGAAATTAGATGATGCAGAGGAATGGGTCAGTAAGCTAGAAGACAGAGTAGTGGAAACCACCCAAGCAGAAAAGAAAAAAGACTTTTTAAAAAATGAAGATAATTTTAGGGCTTCCCTGGTGGCGCAGTGGTTGAGAGTCCGCCTGCTGATGCAGGGGATACGGGTTCGTGCCCCAGTCCGGGAAGATCCCACATGCTGCGGAGCGGCTGGGCCCGTGAGCCATGGCTGCTGAGCCTGTGCATCCGGAGCCTGTGCTCCGCAACGGGAGAGGCCACAACAGTGAGAGGCCCGCATACCGCAAAAAAAAAAAAAAAAAAATGAAGATAATTTTAGAGACTTTGGGGACAATATCAAGTGTACTAACATTCACATTCTAGATGTCCCAGTAGAAGAGAGAGAGAAAGAGGTGGAGAACTTATTGGAAGAAATAATAGTTGAAAACATCCATAATCTGAGAAAAGAAACAGACATCCAGGCCTGAGAAGAACAGAGAGTCCCAAGCAAGATGAACCCAAAGAGTCCACACCAAGATACATTATAAATAAAATGGCAAAAATTAAAGATAAAGGGAGAATTCTCAAAGGATTGAGAGAAAAGCAGCTAATTAAGTACAAGGGAATTCCCATAAGACAGTCAGCAAACTCTTAAGGAGAAATTCTGCATGCCAGAATGGTGTGGCACAAAATATTGAAAGTGGTAAAAGACAAAAACCCCTACAAACAAGAATATTCTATCCAGCAAGGCTGTCATTCAGATTGGAAATACAGATAAATAATTTTACACACAAGCAAAATATACAAGAGTTCAGCACCACTAAGCTGGCATTATAAGAAATGTTCAAAGAATTTCTCTAAGCTGAAAAGAAAAGACCATAACTAGAAATACAAAAATTACAAAAAAAAACTCATACGTAAAGGCAAAGATACAGTAAATGTAGTAGATCAACAACTCATAAAGCTAATACGGAGGTTATAAGACAAAAATAGTAAAATCATCTGTATCCACAATAAGTAAAGGGATACACCAAACAAAAAATGTAAAATATGATGTTGAAAACATTGAACGTGGGGAGAGTAAGTGTGAAGGGTAGTTAGAAGGTTTTTGAACTTAAGGGACCATTAACTTACAATAATCATATATATACACAGATTATTACATATGAACCTCATGGTAACCACCAACCAAAGCTATATAACAAAACTGTATAACAACAACACAACAAAAAGAAAGGAATCCCAAATGTAAGACTAACTATAGTCATCAAATCACAAGGGGAGCGAGCAGGGGAGAGAAGAGCAGAAGAAGAAAGGAACAAAGAATAACTCCAAAATCAAGCAGAAAACGATGAACAAAATGGCAATAAGTACATACCTATCAATAATTACCTTAAATGTAAATGAACTAATGCTCCAATCAAAAGACATGGAGTGGCTGAGTGGATAAAAAATCAAGACTGATATATATGCTGCCTACAAGAGGCTCACTGCAGATCTAAAGACACACAGACTGAAAGTGAGAGTATGGAAAAGGTATTCCATGCAAACAGAAATGAAAAGAAATCTGGGGTAGTGATGCTTATATCAGATAAAATAGACTTTATTTATTTTCAAGATTAGAACACTTGTTTTATTGGGAAAAGTTCATATTGAAAACTACAATTGCTCACTCTTACAACTTATAAAATAATAATTTGATATATAAAATGAATTGTTTTCATTATGTAAGTACAAAGGGTAAAAAAAAACCCATATGGTGTATCATATATTTGCCATTCAGATAAATCTCACATCCCTGAATTCTCCTGTTGTATGTTTTGCATCAGATTTTAAAAATCTCTTTGTCAAGGAAAACCAGGTTTTTAACTAGATTAAGTTTTTGCTTATAGTTGCAATCTATTAGAAGCTGTGTCTATATGATTAGAGCCCAGTCAAAACTAAGATAAAAAACTCAAGCCATTTCTTCTCTTTAGCCTTTTTTAATGTTACTTTTGTCATAGGAACCAACCGCTGATGCTTTACTGAACAGCCTAATCCTATCCATCAGTCATGACCAGTCCATCTTTCAATCTCATCTATTCTGGTACTAAATACACACATACACACACACACACACACACACACACACACACAAAACAGTACAGATTTATTAGTATAGCATTTTCCCATACTCCAACCCTATAAACCACTTTAAATGAGAAAATTTTATCTTAAAATTTTACTACTTAAGGAGGCCTTGCTACTGCAACAGGCTATGGCCATGAAAAAATACTTTCCTCAATGCCATATCAAGTTAACATGAAGCTTAGAAAGAAGTCACTTGTTAAGGTTATTAATTAGAAATTCTCACAAGTAATACACATTTAAGAAATATTTTTGCTTCTTTAAATAGCTGGAGGCTTCAAAAATATTTATTTATTGTACTTCTTTTAGAATATTGGGTCAGTAACAATTTTTTCCTAATATCTCCCTCTTTTCCTTAGTGCTTAATAGACCTAGTCCATTCCATCTGGGAAAAACAAAAACTTGATTAGGTTACTCAAATTGCTGAAGCCTTCTTATTTTTACCTTATAAAGTGGTATGTCTAATATTCACATTCTTTTACAAATGCAGTATAAATGGTATAGATAGTTATAAGAAAATATTGGCATCTTATAGATAATTAGTTAGAGGAGTAAGTCTTGTTTAACTCTACAAGAGACATGTAAAATATGAATATAAAACTATAACACCATTTAAGAAACATTTTCTCCCGAATTATTTTAGCACTTTGCCTAGTTTAACTCTATGAACATTGCCATAAAAATAAGTTCAAATTATTCTGAGGAAAACAGTTTCTTTGTAGTCCATCTCAGTAGCAGTGATTTTCTTCTGCTCATTTCCCAACTTAGGTGGATGTGTACAAATACCTGGGCTTGGCATTTCCCTGAAGGCCATCTTCATAGTTGGGAAATTATCCATCAGGATAATTGTGGCTGCCCATCTGAAGACTTAGGCCCAGTTATAGATGTAGTGACAGGAGGGTTGGTATGAGGTTGAAAGTCTAGGTGTACTTCACGTGGTAAATTACAAGGGAGATGATCTGGAACACAGCAGCCAGGGCCAGGAAGCCACCATTCAGTCTCAGAAGGACAAGCATTTGGGATCCACAGAGGGCAAAGAAGGAGAGGATGAAACAGATCACCAGGATGATAAAGCTGCAGAAGGGCTTGGTGGCAGCTCCCCTTCCCCACACGTACATCATGACGATCTGGCAGCCATCCTTGTAAGACCTGCTGTAGCCACCCTTGTGGAAATATCACCATCACAGTGAGAACGTGTGGATATTGTCACCCAACTTAAGCCAGCTGTGGCTGGCCATCAAGATGATGTCAAAGGCGATGGTGCTTAGCAGAAGCAGGTGCTGGCTAGGCTGCAGGACAGCATCATGTCAGTGCCAGTGTGGAGGAGAGGAGTACATGGGGATCAGACACCACTGGAGAGTGGCCCATGAGTGTGGGCAGCACAACAAAAAGGCCAGAATAGACTTTAAAACAAAGTCTGTAACAAGAGACAAAGAAGGACATCACATAATGATAAAGGGATCAATCCAACAAGAAAATATAACAATTGTAAATATATATGCACCCAACATAGAAGCACATAAATACATAAAGAAAATATTAACAAACATAAAGGGAGAAATTGAAAGTAACAGAATAATTGTAAGAGACTTTAACTCTCACATACATCAATGGACAGATCATCCAGATAAAAATACAATAAGGATATATTGGCCTTAAATGACACATTAGATCAGATGGAATATATATAGAGTGTATATATATATATATATAAAACATTCCATTCCAAAGCAGCAGAATACACATTCTTTTCAAATGCACATAGGGCATTCTCTGGGATAGATCACATGATAGGCCACAAAACATATCTCAGTAAATTTAAGAAGACTGAAATCATAGCAAGCATCCTATCTGACTGCAAGTGCATAAGACCAGATATCAACTACAAAAAAAAGTGGAAAAAACAAACATGTGGAATCAAAAAATTTGCTACTAAGCAACCAGTGGGGTCATTGAAAAGTCAAAGAGAAAATAAAGAAATACCTTGAGTTAAATAAAAATGGAAACACAACATTCCAAAATGTATGGGATTTAGCAAAAGCAATTCAAAGAGGAAAATTAGAGCAAAACAAGCCTACCTCAGGAAATAAGAAAAATCTTAAATAAGTGACTTAACCTTACACCTAAAAAAACAAGAAAAGGAAGAACAAAAAAACCCCAAAGTTAGTAGAAGGAAGGAAATTATATTGATCAGAGTAGAAATAAAGAGACTAAATAAACAGGAGAAAGGATCAATGAAACTAAGAGGTGGTTCTTTGAAAAGATGAACAAAGTTAATAAAGCTTTAGACCAACTAATTAAAAAAAAGAGGACCCAAATAAATAAAGTCAGAAATGAGAGAGAAGTTACAACTGACACCACAGAAATGCAAAGGATCAAAGATACTACTACGAACAATTCTATGCCTACAAATTGGAACAACTAGAAAAATGGATGAATTCCTGGAAACATACAATCTCCCAAGACTGAATTAAGAAGAAATAAAGAATATGAATAGAATGATTACCAGTAGTGACATTGAATCAGTAATCAAAAAACTCCTAACAAACAAAAGTCCAGGAACAGAGGGCTTCACAGGTAAATTCTGTCAAACATTTAAAGAAGAGTTAACACTTACCCTTATCAAACTTTTCCAGAAAATTGAAGAGGAAGAATCACCTCCAAACTCATTCTATAAGGCCAGCATCACCCTGATAATGAAACCAGATAAAGACACCACACACACACACAAAAATACAGGCCAATATCATTGATGAATATAAATGCAAAAATCCTCAACAAAATATTAGCAAACCAAATTTAACAACACATGAAAAAGCTCATACACCATGATCAAGTGGAATTTATCTCAGAGATCCAAGGATAATTCAATATCTACAAATCAATCAATTCAGTACACCACATTAACAAAAGGAAGGATAAAAATCGCATGATCATCTCAATAGATGCAGAAAAAGCTTTTGGCAGAATTCAACATCCATTTATAATAAAAATCTCAAAAAAGTGGGTAGTAAGGGAACATACCTCAATATAGTAAAGGCCACATATGACTAACCCACAGCCAACATCATGCTCAATGGTGAAAAGCTGAAAGCATTTTCTCTAAGATCAGGAATAAGAAAAGGTTGCCCATTCTCACCACTTGTTTTCAACATAGTACTGGATATTCTAGCCACAGTAATCAAACAAGAAAAAAAAAATGTAAGAAATCCAAATTGGAAAGGAATACATAAAATGTCACTGTTTGCAGAAGACATGATACTATATATAGAAATCTTAAAGACACCAACGAAAAACTATTAGAAACAGTAAATATTTCAGTAAAGTTTCAGGATACAAAATTAATATACAGAAATTGATTTTATATATATATATTTTGGTTATATTTCTTTACAGTAACAATGAATTAGCAGAAAGAGAAATTAAGAAAACCATCCCATTTATAATTGCATCAAAAGAATAAAATACCTAAGAGTAAATTTAACCAAGGAGGTGAGAGACCTGTGCTTTGAAAACCATAAGATGTCAAAACAAGTTGAAATTGACACAAACATATGGAAACATATACCATGCTCATGAATTGGAAGAATTAATATTATTAAAAAGGGGCATTGGCAATCTACAGATTCAATACAATCCCTATCATAATACCAATGACTTTTTTCAAAGAACTAGAACAAATAATTCTAAAATTTGTATGGGAACACAAAAGATCCTGAATGGCCAAAACAATCTTGAGAAAGAAGAACAAAACTAGAGGTACCCTGCTCCCTGATTTCAAACTATACTCCAAAGCTACAGTAATTAAAACAGTATGGTGTTGGCACAAAACAAACACATAAATTAATGGAACATATTAAAGAGACCAGAAATAAACCCACACATATATGGGCAATTAATCTATGGCAAAGAATGCAAGAATACACAATGGGGAAAAGACAGGCTCTTATATAAACGGTGTTGGGAAAACTAGGCAGCTACATGCAAATGAATCAAACTGGACTACTTTCTCACACTATATGCAAAAATAAACTATAAATGGACTAACAACTAAAATGTAAGACCTAAATCCATAAAACTCCTAGAAGAAAACATTGGCAGTATGCTCTTTGATATTTATCTTAGCAATAGTTTTTTGGATATGTCTCTTCTGGTAAGGGAAACAAAAACAAAAATACATAAATAGTTTTCACCAAACTAAAAAACATTTGCACAGCAAAGGAAATTATCAACAAAACAACAAGGCCACTGACTGAATGGAAGAAGATATTAACAGGTGATATATCTGATAAGGGATTAATATCCAAAATATACAAAGAACACTTACAACTCAATATCAAAAAATCAGGGGCTTCCCTGGTGGCGCAGTGGTTGAGAGTCCACCTGCCGATGCAGGGGACACAGGTTCGTGCCCTGGTCCGGGAAGATCCCACATGCCGTGGAGCGGCTGGGCCCGTGAGCCATGGCCGCTGAGCCTGCACGTCCGGAGCCTGTTCTCCACAATGGGAGAGGCCACAACAGTGAGAGGCCCGTGTACCGAAAAAAAAAAAAAAAATCAAACAACCCCGTTAAAAAACAGGCTGAGATGCAAGAGGGAAGAGATAGGGGAACATATGTATATGTATAACTGATTCACTTTGTTATAAAGCAGAAACTAACACACCATTGTAAAGCAATTGTACTCCAATAAAGATGGAAAAAAAAAAAAGGCTGAGGACCTGAAGAGACATTCTTACTAAGAAGACATACAGATGGCCAACAGGCACATGAAAAGATGCTCAACATTACTTATCATCAGGGAAATGCAAATCAAAGTCACAATGAACTACAACCTCACAAAAAGACATCAGATGATTAACAACAAAAAGATAAGAAATAACAAGTATTGGTAAAGGTGTGGCGAAAAGAGTACCCTTGTGCACCGTTAATCAAAATGTAAATTGGTACAGACACAATGGAAAACAGTATGGAGGTTACTGAAAAAAGTAAAAGTAAAACTACCATACAATCCAGCAATTCCACTTTTGGGTATCTTTCTGAAGAAAACAAAAACACTAATTTGAGAAGATATAATCACCATTATGTTCATTGCAGCATTATTTACAACAGTCGAGATATGGAAGCAACCTGTGTCCATTGATAAAGAAGAGGTTGTGTGTGTGCGTGTGTGTGTGCGTGTATAGGTATATGGATATACAAATATATTAACATTTTTTTATTAGATTCTTTACGGAGCTCCCCAGAAAGTTAAGAATAATTGTTAACAGAGAGCAAGAAAATGTAGGGTTATTGAAAAATGTGGTTGAAATGCTAAACCCCTCCTCTTCCTCATTCTTTAAGTCCCGGTCACCTTTGAGAATCTTTTCGGATTCTTCCAGATGGAGGTATTTGTCTTGCATTTATGCTGTGTTTGCAGTCTTTCTACCACATGCTGCGTGGATGGTAATGCTGCAGGTGTACAGATGGGTTTTCGGGAGTGTTCAACAGTATCTTAAGAGAATATAAGGTGCACTTGGCCCGCACATTCTTCCTTTCTTAGAGGTTTTAGTGTTCTTCACCATTGCATTCCAGAGCCTGGCACAGTGCTTTGCACTTTGTAGGAACTACTTAAGTGCTCAGTAAATGAATGCATGAAGAATGAATGAATGAATGTTTCACCTTGCAGGATAATGCTTAGTAAAATATTTTTCAACCACATAGTTTTGTAAAAGTCTTTTAGTTAAAAGCGTACAAGTGAAAGAAAAATGTGTTACCTTAAAAGAGAAACTGCCTATCTGTTCTTAACAAACTACTGCAAGATGCTGAATCGTCAAAAAAGGCTAAGTGATATTACTTACTCAGGATGAAAAGTGCACTAATACATTCTAAGAAGATTTTCAACAGGAAAGTTCACAATTTAAGGTCATGGTACTTTAAGAGCTAAATACCTCTCAGCACCAAAAAGCAAAGTTAAATGGGCAACCTCATTTTCTATGCTTTCTGCACAATTGTACTTCCATTGTCTTTAATGTTTTAAATACAAATTTCCATACACTGGTCCTTCATGGGATCACATTTTCCTTCTAGAAATGCCTACTGTACTTTTGCACAGGATGGTGAAGGAAGATTTTTCTGAAGGGATGAGGTTATGATGAACTAAATGAGTCGTATGGAGGGAAGCCTAAAGCAGGAGGGAAGCTTGGCAGGAGCTAGGGTGGGAAGGCCATGCCCCCCAGAAGGAAGGCATTGTTCTGGCTCTTGTGTCCTTCCCACTGAGTCCCTACTATTCAATGGGAATTGTGGTGAGGAAGAGCCTGGTGCAGCCATGTGGGTTGGCAGTTCATAGGTCCAGAGGTAGAGACAGTAGACTTTTATGGGCATAAGACCTCAGTCTGGCCCAAAAGATAAAGGTTTCTGATCCCTGTTCTATGTAATAAAGCCCTTACATCCTTTCAGACAAACATAACTAGCCCAAGTATCTCCCTTTACTCATTTGCAAAATAAACAATTCTTCAATTAGAATACAAAATCATTTCTTTTTTTGTTAGGCACATTTATGTCCACAAAGGCCAAGCTTTCATGTAAGGTTAGGATAATTTTTTTCAAATAATTTAGGCATTAATACAATAACAATAACAACAACAGATTTTGATAGCCTGAATAACTAAATTTGCAGTTTGCATTGATTGAATTCACTGGATAAGTGCACATTTCTCTTCTTTCTCCTCTCATGGACCCGCAGCAGAGTCTTTGAACAAATGTTAAATGATGGAAAACTTTTGTTTATTGTGTAATTCAATAGCCCAGCATTAGAGCTGCTCATTAGGAGGTTGTAAGATGCAGTGACAAGGAAAATTACAACTTTCTTGTGCTGACTGGCACAAACAGTGAAATTAATTCCTGTTGTCCCTCAGTCATACAGAAGTATGAAGTTGCCATGCAAGGATCAAACTGAAGATTTTTTTAGGGGGAAACAATAGAAAAGGGGAAAAAGAGAAAGATTGTGACAGAAGATTACGTTTATTGTGACAAGCTTTATCGCTCCAATATCAAGTTCGCTCCTTGGGGCTGAGTGAAGAGAAGAAAGAAGTACGGAGGCGAGAACCAATAAGAAAAGCCGTGTGATGGGAGCAGCAATATTTCCAATCATTTATCATTGACACTCCCAAATGAGTGTTTGGGAATTAAATTATCTTGTCATTTCCCTAAGGATTGAAGTCATGAGTAATGAAAAAAGAAATCAAACTCACACCCTCTTCTCTGTAAAATCAGCCTGTTATTCAAGCAAGTGAAGTCCATATCACGGCTGGTTCTAAATACAGGATTGCTTCATTACTTCTTAAACTCCCTGTCACGTATATCGGTTCTTGCTGAAAACATCAGATAAGATGGCTATCTGGATTCCCTGGTTTTGAATACTGCTCTGTGTAAATAATATGCTTGCCATTTCTAAACACATGGGGACCCCAATAAAGAATTTTATTTGATAAACAGTGGATTTATTTTTATACCAAGAGACATTTTTTCTTTTGGAATTGTGGATATATAAAAATCTCGATTCCTCCATTCCATTCCAAGTGCCAGCAATTATTCAGTACACAGTGAGGCACTATGCTGATGGTTTTACATGCATCATCTCACTGAATCTTCTTAAGGATACTTAGGTGGTATTGCTATGCTCTTTGACAGTCCCATCTCCAGCTGTACCTTCTCAATGTACCTGACGCCCAGACATATTAAATGTCCTAGTCCTTGAAATACACATATCATTTCCCATTTGCTACTCCCTCTTGCTATTGGACCTGGGAATGTCTACTTATCTTCCAAGATGCAGCTCAAACTGCAGTTCTTCTGTTTGATGCTCCTAGGCAGAACTGGTTACTGATTCCCTTTGCTCTCCTACCAACTTACAAAAGCCTCTGATTCCATTATATTGTATTTTTACTTATGTGTCTATATCTTGAAGTGGATTTAACACTTTTAAGGACGTGGATTATTATTTATTTATCTTTATAACTCCATGGCCTTAGCAGAGGTTCTGACCTATAAAGGATACTCTATAAATGTTTAGTAAATTGTTAAATAGTTGCAGTTAGTTTCATTGATTTATTAATGTCCTTGCATTAGCATCTAAATTTATCCTGAAAAGTGACACTTTTTTTTTGTTTCCATATTATTCTTAATTATAAGTATACTTGAATATTTTTCTGTTTCTGGAAAAAGGTTTTTGCTTGTGCACATGAAGGAGGAATTATATAACAAACTAATTAAAAAAGTACGTGCTCTTTTTAGGTGGACACTTACTCTTCACAATGCTCCATTTCCACAAAGACTTGATGAGAATTTCCAGATTTAAAGTAATTCATAGTATCAAAATGAGAAGCTGCGTGATATGCTGGAAAAAACATAGAATTTAGAACTCAGAGATATGACTTTGAGTCATAAAATTTCCCCCTGATCAAATGGGTAACTTTGGGGAACCCAGTTATTTTTAGCATCCGTTTACTTACAGAATCATTGTGAGGTTTAAGTAGAAGGACTTACTGAGTTATTGCTTTTCCAGATACTGGGTACATAGAATTGAATCAAACTGTCCAATCCCTGTCCTTATGGAGCTGACGTTCCTGAGGGGGACTGAGACAATAACCAAGTAAATATAAAATAGGCAGTGGTGATAATGCTGGGAAGAAAACTGTGAGTGATACACAGTGGTGTGCTCTTTTAGTGAGGAGTACCAAGGGAGGCCTCTTTAATAAGGGGACATTTGAGCAGAAAGGGTAGAGGAGTGAGAGCGTGGGCCAAACTGGTATGGGTGAAAGTTGACCAGGCCAGAGGAGTCAGCTGTTATCATTCTTTGAATACTTGCTTTGAATGTCCCCAAACTTGGAAGACATGCTAGTGATGACAGTGGTCTCAATGGAAGAAAGTGTGTACAGAGGGAGACTCTGTTCCCAGACATGTTCCCTCTTCAGAGCACCCTTCCTGTAGACCCTCTGGCCTCACTGGGTTGCTGCCATTGAAATTCAAGACCTTTGCCTTTCCCCAATAATGATAGATTGTCCAATTGCTAACACATTTGTGTGTTCCCATGTGTACTTAAAAAAAACAACAACGTGAATTTAGAGCTCTTAAATTTGCTATCATAGTTTCTTAAAGTCTGTTCGTTTCTCCTGTAAATATTGGCTAAACTGATCACTGCTTCGTACGTATATTGAAAGAAGCAATGAGAAAAGTAAATGCATAGACAGCTACTATTAAAATTAGCTTTGGGAACTCCCTGGCGGTCCAGTGGTTAAGACGCTGCGCTTTCACTGCGGAGGGCGTGGGTTCAATCCCTCGTCAGGGAGCTAAGACCCCACAAGCCCTGTGGTGTGGCTAAATAAATAAAATTAGCTTTGATACATAAAGCTTCGATACCTAGAAAAATGGCCCTTTAACTTAGCAGGTAATTGCAGTTTTGAATGTGAATAACCTCAGAGTATCTTTAATATTTTATTGGCCTAAGTTACCAACTTTCACTTTTCTCTGTTGTAGCAGATAAATAAACAAGCAGAGGTTTCCATCATAGCAGCACTGTGCCCATTGACATTTATTGATTTCCATCAGTATCTGAGGTGGCTGGCGTTTTACTTTTATATGCTGCATTAATAAATTGTGCTTAGAGGCTGCCTGTGCATTTTTTATTGAGGCCCCTCATTTGCTCTTGACTGTTTCCAAAAATTCTTTTGAGTTTTGAAATTTGCTTTTCTCTTGTTCTTTGTTTTCTTTTTTGGGAAATGTACAACTAGTACCACATAAGTCTATTTCCCAAGGAACACTAAAGCACAGAGAGGCATATTCTATTTCAATTTGTGGAGGTTATTTAAAGGATCTCTTTGTTTTTCCTGTTTCTAAAGTCCAAAAGAACAATGCTCTGCATATGCTGAAAGCACAGTACTGCAAATCAAAAAGAGATTCATTTTGGCACCTGGGTAACATTGGTGTGGATGAATGCAGTGTTTTCTGAGTGTTATTTTCAAGACCAGCCCTGACCAGTGGTCAAGTTTCCTTAAATCCACAGAAATAAGAGTAATAATAATGAAGTAAAATTTTAATAAAGTAATAGTAATTAAATTTGAATACCTGACCTAAATCCAAGGTTATGTCATTCAAATATTTTGGTGTTGTGTTCTTTTATGAATGATGGTCATCATAATTATTTTTATGCCTAGAATAATAATTATTTACTTTTTAAAATAAGAAGTATGGCTTCCCTGGTGGCACAGTCGTTGAGAGTCCGCCTACCAATGCAGGGGACACGGGTTCGTGCCCCGGTCCGGGAAGATCCCACATGCTGCGGAGCGGCTGGGCCCGTGAGCCATGGCCGCTGAGCCTGTGCGTCTGGAGGCTGTGCTCCGCAACGGCAGAGGCCACAACAGTGAGAGGCCCGCGTACCACAAAAAAAAAAAAAAAAAAAAAGAAAAGAAATAGATTAACATGGTTCAAAATGTAAAAATATATATATATATATATATATATGTCTTTCTACATCTGTCTCCTATTTGATACAGTTCCCCCAACCTACAAACACTCAGGTAATCACTGTCATTAGTATACTTTTGGAGTTCCTTTATGGATACGTAAGCAAAAACAAATATATGTTATTTCCCCTCTACCCTTTTCCACAAAACAATAGCATATTATACACATAATTCTTCACATTGCCATTTTGAAACGATTTTGATAAATATATATAAAATAATATATGAAATGTATTTGTATTCATATAAAAATATATAAATGATTACCGATGCACTGAAAGTAGCAAAAAATGTATAGGATGGTCCCTTGTACCATTCATCCAGTTTACCCAGTGGTAACATGTTGCACAGCTTTAACACAATATTGAAGCCAGGAAATTGACATTGGTACAATCTCCAGGGCATATTTAGATTTCACCAGTTTTACATGTATTTGTGTAAAATTAGTGAAATCTGGCCATCATTAATCTGTTCTCCATCTTTAAAATTTCATTTTGAAAATGTTATATACGTAGAAACTTACATATATACCTTTTGAGACAGGCTTTTTCACTCAGCATTATCACCTTCAGATTCATCCAAGTGGCTGCATGTATCAACAGTTAGTTCCTTCTGACTGCTCTAGTTTTCACCATAAATATGTCCCTTGGTTTGTTTAACCATTCTTCTATTGAAGGACATTGGGTTGTTTCTAACTTTTGGCTATTACAAATGTAAAGCTGCTATGAACATTTATGAACATTATGAACATTTATGTGAACGTAAGTTTTCATTTCTCTGGGATAATACCCAAGAGTAAAAGTGCTAGGTGAAGTGACATAGGCATGTTTAGGTTTATGAGGAACTGCCAAACTGTTTTCCAGAGTGGATGTACCATTTCACATCCCCACCGCAGCGTACGAGTGCGAGCATTTGGTGTTACCACTGTGTCTTTTAGCTACTCTGATAGATGTGTAGTAATATCTCATTGTGGTTTTAATTTGAATTTTCTTTATGGCTAGTGATGTTAGCATGTAATTATTTGCCATGTGTATGTTATTTCCAAAGACATGTCTGTTCGTGTCTTTGCCCATTTAATATTTGGACTTGGGGAGTTTACTATCGAATATTAAGAATTTTTTACATGTTCTAGATATAAAACATCTGTCTGATATATATAGCTTGCAAATATTTTCTCCCAATCTGCAGTGGGTCTTTTGACCCTCTTCACATAGGCTTTCAAAAAGTTTTAAATTCTGATTAGATCTAATTTATCAATTTTTTCTTTCATGGATTGGGTTTTTGTGTCAAGGCTAAAATCTCTTTTATTGCTAGATCTTAAATATTTTCTTCTGATCATTTTTTTTCTAAAAGTTTTATATTGTTTCATATTTAATCCCACGTCCCAAACTGAGTTAATTTTTGCTTAAAGTGTGAGTTTTAGGTTGAGATTATTATTATTTTTTTTGTCTATGGGTGCCTAATTGTTCAAACACCATTAGTTGAAAATACTATCTTTCCTCCATTGAATCACTGTGTACCTTTTTTTTTTAATATCTTTATTGGGGTATAATTGCTTTACAATGGTGTGTTAATTTCTGCTTTATAACAAAGTGAATCAGTTATAGATATACATATGTTCCCATATCTCTTCCCTCTTGCGTCTCCCTCCCTCCCACCCTCCCTATCCCACCCCTCCAGGTGGTCACAAAGCACGGAGCTGATCTCCCTGTGCTATGCGGCTGCTTCCCACTAGCTATCTACCTTACGTTTGGTAGTGTATATATGTCCATGACTCTCTCTCGCTTTGTCACAGCTCACCCTTCCCCCTCCCCATATCCTCAAGTCCGTTCTCTGGTAGGTCTTTACCCTGTCTTACCCCTAGGTTCTTCATAACATTTTTTTTCTTAAATTCCATATATATGTGTTAGCATACGGTATTTGGTTTTCTCTTTCTGACTTACTTCACTCTGTATGACAGACTCTAGGTCTATCCACCTCATTACAAATAGCTCAGTTTCGTTTCTTTTTATGGCTGAGTAATATTCCATTGTATATATGTGCCACATCTTCTTTATCCATTCATCCGATGATGGGCACTTAGGTTGTCTCCATCTCCGGGCTATTGTAAATAGAGATGCAATGAACATTTTGGTACATGACTCTTTTTGAATTATGGTTTTCTCAGGGTATATGCCCAGTAGTGGGATTGCTGGGTCGTATGGTAGTTCTATTTGTAGTTTTTTAAGGAACCTCCATACTGTTCTCCATAGTGGCTGTACCAATTCACATTCCCACCAGCAGTGCAAGAGTGTTCCCTTTTCTCCACACCCTCTCCAGCATTTATTGTTTCTAGATTTTTTGATGATGGCCATTCTGACTGGTGTGAGATGATATCTCATTGTAGTTTTGATTTGCATTTCTCTAATGATTAATGATGTTGAGCATTCTTTCATGTGTTTGTTGGCAGTCTGTATATCTTCTTTGGAGAAATGTCTATTTAGGTCTTCTGCCCATTTTTGGATTGGGTTGTTTGTTTTTTTGTTATTGAGCTGCATGAGCTGCTTGTAAATTTTGGAGATAAATCCTTTGTCAGTTGCTTCATTTGCAAATATTTTCTCCCATTCTGAGGGTTGTCTTTTGGTCTTGTTTATGGTTTCCTTTGCTGTGCACTGTTTACCTTTATTAAAAATCCGTTGACTGTATTTCTATCTGGGTTCTCTAGTCTGTTTGTTGATACATGTATTAACACCTTTGCCACTACTGTAGCTGGAATACTGTAGCTTTATAGTTCTGTACCTTTATAGTAAGCCTTGAATACTGAATACTTTATAGTAAAAATTGAATACTGTAGCTTTATAGTAAGACTTAACTTTAGGTATAGTAATTTCTCCCACTTTATTCTGCTTTATCAAAATAGTCTTAGCTTGTTTAGGTTCCTGGCTTTTCCACATAAATTTTAGAATAAGCTTGTGTATGTCTATGAAATACCTTCCAATTTTGATAGCAATTGCGTTAAATCTACAGATCAATGTGGGGAGAATTGTATGTTAACTATGTTGAATCTCCAAACCATAAACATGGTATGTCTCTTAATTTATTTAGATCCTCTTTCTCTCACCAGCATTTTGTAAGTTATAACATATAAATTCTGTATGTTTTGTTAGCTTTATACCTAAGTATTTCATTTTCTTTCGAGTGAGTATTGCACATACTTTTTTTCTTTTATCTTAGTAAGATATCATTAAAAATGTCACAGTTTATCGAGAGATTCCGCATTTCTTTTTACAGTTTCATTATATGGCATTATGAAGTACCATACTTTAATTAAGTAATGGTCTACAGATGGATACTTGGATCATTTCTAATTTATGGCTATATTAAAAATAATTATACATATTTGTGGTAAATTTATGTGTATCTGCATGACACATCCCCAGGAGTGAGATGATCAAATCAGAGAGTATGTGATTTGTAATTTTGATATTTGACTATTGCCTTCCACAGAAACTCTGCCTGTTTGTACTCCTACCAACAATGTATGAGAGCAACTGTTTCCACACAGCCTCCTCAACAGAGTTTGAGGGCAAACTTTCTGACACTTCTACACAGTAAGTTTTAATTTAATTTTATCTTACATGTGAGTCAGTTTAAGCAAGCTTTCATTTGCTTAGGGGCTGTTTGTGTTTATTTGTTTGCTTTTGGTTGGTGTGGAGATGGGCTGCCATTTCATGTTTTTATCCATTTTCCTATTGTGTTATCGGGATTTTTCTTGACAATTTACAGAAATCTCACTATATGTAAGGGAGGTCAACCCTTACTCCGTGCCAGGAGTCAACACTTTTCCCGTTGTGTCATTTGCCTTTTGCCTTTGATTATGATGTGTTCAGCATGGTATAACAAACAATGTCACAATGAACAAACAATGTCACAATGTCACATGGTATAACAAACAATGTCACAATGAATAGTCATGTACTTAAAGCATTTCATACATGTGCACCACATCTCTAGGATAAATTCTTAGCAGTTCAAAGTTTATATGCATTTGCAACAATATTCTGAAGACAGAGCTTTCAGAATATGTTGTTTTTTCTAAGTTATTTTGTAACTTAACACAATGGCTATGAAATCCCCACGAAGCATGTTTTTTAACTGGACAAACTGCAGTTAATACGGAAAAATAAACAAATGAATTTTTGGAAAATTCTCCAAAATATAAAAAGTCTGAGAAGACTAGTTCTACCAGACATGAAAACATAGTAAAAATGTCCTGTGTAATTATAATAAGATGATGTTGGCAAATGAATAGACAAAACAATGAAATGAAATAGGAAGTTCAATAATAGATACAGCAACATGTAGAAATTTGGTATATGATATACCTTGTATCTTAAATTACTGAAGAGAAAATGGGGTCAGCTACATTAGGATACCATTTTTTACTTTTCAGCTCAGCAAATTTCAAAAGTTTTATAATTCTGTAAGGCTGTGGGAAAATAGGTCCTAATATATTGCCGGTAGGTGTCTAGGTGGCTACAACACCTGTGAAAGACCATTTGGCCATACTTTTTCTTGCTTGGCAGTGTGTATTTCTGATCTTTGACAAGGATTTTGCTCTTGTTTTAGTGATTATAAGTTTACAAAATTGTCCTCACCTTGTACTGTGTACTTTGTACACAGATCTATAAATTTGCTACTCTGTACCATGATCTATCTCATGTGTCTTATTCTTCCTCTTCCCTCACCCTTTCTTTTCCTCTATACCCCAGTGTTATTCACCATAAGTATTTTTTGAGTATGTCTTTGTACCTCTGCATCATAGCTTTTCCTTGACCTCCCCATACATACTTTCCATCTAATTCCACCCTGATCTATGTCCCAGAGGCTACTGACAGGTACGGACCAACAGGTAGGTCCTTTGCCACGTGGTCTCCAGTTAGGTTCAGGAGACCCGAAGGAGGGAGGAGAATGAAGTCAGGGACCTTCTGAGAGGTTACCTCAGACTGCTGTGCTCTTTGATCTTTCAAGGTAGCCTTCTTTATAGAACTTTCTCCTTCAGGTTCTAACACCTGCTCCTTATGGTCATATTTTTGCGTCCTAGGGTGGTAACAGCTCTGCTGTTAATATCGTCACAGTGCCCACACCTTTGAAAATATTCTCTTTATAAGCCTTCCTTGAAAGACCCTAATTTGAGTGTGAAGCTTGTTTCATGCCGAGTACCTGAATAATTCAGCTGTTACATATGTGTATTTAGATCCACCATGTCTTATCTGCAATTCTGATATATAAAAAGTTCTAAAAAGTAAATTTTGGGGGGTGGGGTAAATTTGTTACAAATTTTCTTCTTGGCAAAATCTGAGCAAAACTCTTTACAGTCTTTTTTTCTATGATGTAGAATGAATAGTCATGTGTTCCACTGCAGACATATTTTTTAAAGCTGGTTTAGCTGTCTTCTTACTATGGAGAATTCTGTATATACACAAAAGTAGGAGAATATAATAACCCCCCATGTATCTATTTAACCAGTCCCAGCAACTATCTATTCATGACCAATCTGGTCCCATTTATACCAACATTCATTCTTTCCTAGGGCCCAATCAGGCAACAGAAACCACACAGTAATTAAAACAGGAGAATTTTAGTATAAAGAATTACTATAATAAGACACTGGAATAATCAGAGATTGGATAGTAAAAAGTAAACATTTTGTAGTATTAAAGGGAAGGGGAGGGTTAGAGCACGTTTTAAGATTTTACACTCTAGAGAATACATTTTTTGTTATAATAGAGACAACAAACATGGCCCTGAAAATATGGCTCTGGCCAAACTATGCAATTTTTATGCATCTCCCCAATTTTTGTTTCTCTGAATTAATTAGTGTGGAGAAAGGTTTCTGCAAACAGTTCTGGTAACCCCAATTCCTATATCTGCTGTTAAGTAGGCAATGTAATTATTTCAGGGTGAGCCTCTCACCTACAGGAAGTGAATTTTTGCTGGTGTTTCTGTTTTCTTGGTACTTCATCCTCATGTGTTTCTATTCTTCTTTTCACTTTCTGCTTAACATCAGCATTTATATTTAATTTGGCATCTGCAGATTATAGATTACACTTATCTCTTTATTTTGCAGAAAATGAAGTTTGGGTTTTTGTACTTTTTCCTCCCTGCTGCTTTTCTATAATTTTTCGGCATAAGCAGAGAAGAAAATTACTCATTTGATTTTTAATGTCCACACTCAGTAAAGGAAAAATTTGGCAATCTTATATTTCTAATTCTCTCTCTCTTTCTCTTTTGAAACTTGAGTAATAGAAATGTAAAGACTGGAGAACCAGTAACACTGTGAATAAATACAAATTTTGGAGATACAGAAATCTGAATTACAATCTTGCTTTCCTACTTACTGTTTGTGCAACTTACTGTGTTGAGCAATTTATTATTACTGAGCCACAGCTTCCTCAGATATAAAATATGGATAATAATAACCATTTTATAGGATAGTTGTAAAGACTACATGAGGAAAGCTATGCCCAACATTTGCCCTCTTAGATGTTCAACATTTATTAGTGTTCCCCTGCTTTCAAGGACCCTACTGAACTTTTTAGCAGGTGCTTAAGTAGTATAAAAAACCTTTTTTTAAAACGATGTATTTATTTGTTTGTTTATTGGCTGCGCAGCATGTGGGATCTTAGTTCCCTGACCAGGGATCGAACCTGCATTCCCTACGTTGGAAGCGTGGAGTCTTAACCACTGGACTGCCAGGGAAGTCCATAAAAAATCTTTTTTTAAAAAAAAAAAACTAAATTCATCTAAGTAATTCACTTTAATATCTTAAACAGTTGTGCCTCTTGGTAAGCGGGGAGATCAATACATGATCAGTATGTAAATGGATGTAAATTGTTATAATCTTTGGAAAAGTAGAAAGTCTGATTTTTAAGGGAAACATAGGCATGAAACGGAAGTTTATTCTTGTGTCAAAAATCACACCAAAATGCAAATTTATGATTAAAAAAATAGATTGCCTAGGTGCCTTCAAAAACGTGATTGGGATTGCACTGCCTTCACTTAAGAGTTCTATAAACATGAGATCAGGTAAAAAAAAATATATCACTATCTTCTTCCCTTCTTTTATTTGTGAAAAATACAAGTCATCTCCACAGATTGCTGAGAAAATTTTCTGATGCTTCTAGATGATTCTAACTTTACGTATTCTATTTATGTAGTGCTCAATGGCTTCTGAGAATGTAAAGTATAATATAGAAAATTTTCTGACAGTTCATTTTATGAAACTGTAGTTTTCATATTTCAAGGAAGGAATGAAAGGAAATGAATGAGACAAGAAACAAGAATGTTTAAAGGAAGGATGGTTGATAATAAGGTCAGCAGTTTCCTGGAAGCTTGCACAGAATATATTTCTGTCTCATTTCCCTTTTCACCACACGCATATACACATACATTCGATACTGTACACTAACAAAGATGCGAGAAAGGACAATAGAGGTGCATTTTCCCATTTTTGAAATATTAAATTCATATACGTACAAAGAGTACTGTTCTTGTTTTCCTTGTGCTCTAAATACATACATTGCCTGTCTACTGATAATCCAGTGCAGCGTGAAGCAAACATTTTTATTTACTTTTAGGACACACAAGTCTCTTCTACATGTCTCATTTATATTTTAATTATAAAAAGGCATTTGAAAGATAATGTGGTTTTTCTGAAGGAACTCTGTGTAGTTTCTCACAAATAACTGGAAAAAACGTCCAGCTACAATACTTTATTAACTTCAGAGAACAACCTTCTTTCATGTCAAATGGTGTGTATTTTCACTTTGCTATGACTTAAAAAAATTCACAGATCACATTATTTCTCTTCAAAATTAAAATATATCTCTACTTAGAACCCATAAGTAAGTATCAAAACATGAAAACATGAGAACCTTAATTCTATGGATAGATTTGAGCTATGAATCATTATGACAATGATGCTTGGTTTTTGTAAGAGTATATTTTCGAAAGTGTTTTATGAAAGTGTCACTTTTCTTCTGTAAAAATCTCATTTATCATGTAGAAAGAAAACATGGTAATTAAAATGAAAATGTCTTGCTTATAAAGACTCATTAAACGATAATTCCAGAAAAGGAATTTTGAAAATAATTCTAATTCAAAGTGGAATTTAGTAATTTACACATATAAGTTAAATTCAAATTATATACTTATTTTTGAAAATTAACTTTTGAAGTCTAGTGATACATTTTACATTATATATCTTTAAAGTATCCTTTGTGGGCTTCCCTGCTGGTACAGTGGTTAAGAATCCACCTGCCAATGCAGGGGACACGGGTTCGAGCCCTAGTCTGGGAAGATCCCACATGCCATGGAGCAACTAAGCCCGTGAGCCACAACTACTGAGCCCGTGTGCTGCAACTACTGAAGCCTGCGTGCCTAGAGCCTGTGCTCCACAACAAGAGAAGCCACCGCAATGAGAAGCTTGCGCACAGCAATGAAGAGTAGCCCCCACTGGCCACAACTAGAGAAAAACCTGCCTGCAGCAACGAAGACCCAACACAGACAAAAATAAAATAAAGTATCCCTTGCTTTCCTGAAAGAAAACACTTGGGGTTTTTTTTGGAACAACATTGAATATTCAAATAGAAAATTTTGTTTTTGTTTTTGTTTTTGTTTTTTTTTGCAGTACACGGGCCTCTCACTGTTGTGGCCTATCCCTCCGCGGAGCAACAGGCTCTGGACGCGCAGGCTCAGCGGCCATGGCTCACGGGCCCAACCGCTCCGCGGCACGCGGGATCCTCCCGGACTGGGGCTCGAACCCGTGTCCCCTGCATCGGCAGGCGGACTCTCAACCACTGCGCCACCAGGGAAGCCCAGAAAATTTTATCCCAACTCTGATGTTAAATCACTTTAAACTTCAGTTGTCTACTATGCACACTACAGATGTTACTGCCACAGTATAGATGTTGATTTCCTGCTTTTACTTTGTTGACTGAAAAAAAAATGCACAACGTGAGAGCTGTGAGTTAAGTTTTATGTGGGGCAAAATGAGGACTATAGCCCAGGAGACAGCATCTCAGAGAGCTCTGAGGAACTGTTCTGAAGAGGTAGCAGGGGAGTCAGTGTATATGTGACTGGTGAAGGGGGATACATGCAATCAAGCACATATATTTTGCAGAAGGTTTCTGCTAGTGACGAGGAGCAGATGTTTCCATTAATCATTTTAGTGCTTTTCTAGGTATGAGAAGATGCAAAAATTTGGGCTCATAAAAATTCCTGAAAGTATCGAGCTATCCAAAGACCTGTTCTGTCAGTTTTTCCCAGAACACAGAGTATGTCATTCCTGATCTCCACCCTGAACTCCCTTCTAAGTGTGTTGAAAGTCAGCGGCTGCAGTGGCTAGTGACTAAATAAGACCCCAGGAGAATAGTGACTGCCCTGAATTCTCCAGCTATTAGTACTGTGATTTCTCTATGGGATAACTCATAATAAAACTTCAGAATAATAGAACTAGTAGTTTCCCCACTGATCGAGACTCTCATTCTTGTTAAGTCAAATGGGAAGGAAGCTGATGAGTTGGCATAATTTTATTTCAACGCTTTGGTCTTCTTAAAGCAATTTTGACCTTTTTTCATAGTTCTTACATTGAGTGAAAAGAAAGGAGAAGTTATATTTATTCTTGAAATCCCATTTATTACCCAGAAGAAAGTTTTGCACTGCATACATTCTAAGACTAGAATTCTTTGTCCTTTTCTTCTGTAGTACACTTCCCAAACTTTTGAAGCTTTTCCTGCCATGTTGTATTTCACTTTAGGGACCTGCTGCCTCTTGAAAATATTTGAATACCACTTGACCATATACAATGTTCTTTCACAGTCATCTTACTTGATATCTGAAATAACGCTGTGAAATAGATACTACTGAACTGTAGAGAAACCCGACTTACCCGATTATAAAATTAATAGAACTTAATTACAAATCCTATGGACTTCAGACATTACACTCAATTCCAACACACTCTACAGACTCTTAGAGAAAAATCCCTGTGTAACTTATGCCAAAGAAACCACCTACAGTTTCTTAGTTGGAGATGAGAAAGGGAGGAAAAGGACATAAGGGACAATAAATGTTAGATTTGTTTAAGGAATTAAGAGCTCTTTCCTTAATTGACAAACTTACACAAAGACTAAAAAAAATGGAAGGCTGCTAAGATAATTTGAAGCCACTAAAAATCGCTAAGCAGAGAATGAAGAAAACCAGTATTTACTGTATACTTTCATGTGTTGGTCTCTTTGAAAAGTGCTTGTAAATACTAATGCATCGAAGATCTATTGCTTTCTGTGTCTGAACTTTCTCCTTTGGAAATGATCCGTCCCTTCCTTTCAGACAATCTGTCCCCCACTCCTTTCTCCCTCTGGCAAAAACTTTATACATATTATTGCAGATGTTGCAACCATATTATCAACTGACCCAACTTCTGGTCACTCTTGATTCATTCAGGAGGTGGGCACCAATTGGGACAATGAATCTCTTCTTATTTTGAACTTGGAAGTAAGAGTCAAGTAGTAAAGCAACAACACTCAAGAAACGTACAAAACCATGTTTTCTGCCGTGGGGACCAGGAAAAGTGTGTAAGATTCATATGAAGAGAGAATATGTTAATCAAGTAAAGACGGAAAGTAGAATAAATTAATATAGTTATGATATAATCACACATCTCCCTCTCTATAGTACAAGTCTCTTAGATCAGGTTGCTATAACAGAATACCATAGACTGGGTGGCTTAAACAACAGAAATTTATTTCTCACATAAAAAATTATGGGGGTTGGAGAGTCCAAAATCAGGGTATCAGCAGACCAAGACATATAATTAAAATGGCAAAAGTTAAAGATAAGGAGAGACTTCTGAAGGCAGCAAGAGAAAAAGAGAAAGTCATATCCAAAGAAATCCCATAAAGTTATCAGGTGATTTTTCTGCAAAAACTTTGCAGGCCTGAAGGGGGTGGCATTATATAATTAAAGTGATGAAACAGAAAAACCTGCATCCCAGGATACTCTACCCAACAAAATTATCATTTAGAATTGAAGGAGAGATAACAAACTTCTCAGACAAGCAAAAACTAAGAGTTCATCAGTACTAAACCTACCATATAAGAAATGTTAAAGGCTCTTCTCTAAATGGAAAAGAAAAAGCTATAAAAAGAAGTAAAAATCTATAGGAAAGGAAAAATCCCTCTAGGGAAGACAAATATATACTGAAGGCTGAGGAACAAACAGTTAAATAAGCTAGTACGAAGATTAAAAGGCAAAAAATTGTAAAATCAATTATAACTACAATAAACAGTGAAGGGATAAATGTGAAGGTACAAAATATGACATCAAAACACAAAATGTGGGGGACGAGAGTTAAAAAAATATAGCTCTTTTAGAATGTGCTTGAAGTTAAATGACTACCAGTTTAAAACAAGTAGATATAGTTATAGGTCAACGTATATGAATTCCATGCTAACCACAAATCAAAAATCTGCAGCAGGTACACAAGACCTAGAAAGAAAGGAACACAAGCATACCACAAAAGAAAATCATCAAACCACAAAGAAGAAACTAAAAGAAGAAAGAACAGAGAACAATTACAAAAACAACCAGAAAACAAGTAATAAAATGGCAATAAGTAAATACCTATCAACAATCACTTTAAATGTCAATGGACTAAGTGCTCAAATCAAAAGACACAGGGTGGCTGGGACTTCCCTGGTGGTGCAGTGGTTAAGGATCCGCCTGCCAGTGCAGGGAACACGGGTTCAAGCCCTGGTCCAGGAAGATCCCACATGCCTCAGAGCAACTAAGCCTGTGTGCCACAACTACTGAAGCCCACACACGTAGAGCCTGTGCTCTGCAACAAGAGAAGCCACCACAATGAGAAGCCTGTGCACTGCAATCGCAATGAAGAGGAGCCCTCACTCGTTGCAACTAGAGGATGCTCATGCACAGCAACGAAGACCCAACGCAGCCAAAAAAGAAAGAAAAGACACATGGTGGCTGATTGGATTAAAAAGAAAATCTATATGCTGCTTATAAGAAGACTCACTTCGGAGCTGAAGACACACAACGACTGAAAGTGGGAGGATGGAAAAAGATATTTTATGAAAATGGAAATGACAGGAAGGATCAGCTCCTTGTGTGTACTCCTGAGAGTAGCAGTGGGAGTGAGCTCAAGTAGACAGGGAACGTGTACAGAAAACAGTCCAAGGTCTGTGGGCAAGGGAGGAACTTGCCCACAATCTTGAGCTGTAGTGCCACCTTTGGGAAAACTAAATAGAAGTTTCCAGCAGCCAGCCAGCCAGCCTGGTGCATTGTAAGATCAAGAGGAAACATACAAGTTTAAGATTTATGCCACAAGAGGGAGAAAGAGGCATGGAGCAGGTACATCTGGAGGTACATGTAGCAGGTACATGGAGCAGTATACAAGGCTGAAGAAGAAAGTCACACCTTATATAGCAGGACTAATGAAAAGTAACTCTTACCTGAAGGTAGCTGGTAAAGATTGGAGGAGGTGACTGCTACTTCAAATGTGACATCATCAATGCAAGACTCCAAGGAACATGAAAAATCAAGGAAATATTGACATCACCAAAAGATCATAATATTCCTCTTAAACAAACCCAATGACATGGAGATCTGTAATTTACCCAATAAAGAATTAAAAATAGCTGTTTTGTGGAAACTGAATTATACAAGAAAACACAGAAAGACAACTCAGCAAAATCAGGAAAACAGTACAAGAACAAAATGAGAAATTTAATAAAGAGATAGAAAAGATAAAAAATACCAAATAGAAATTCTGGAGCTGAAGACTTCAGTGAATGAAATAAAGAATACAGCAGAGAGCATCAACAGCAGAATGTTTAAGTTCATGAAGGTAATGGATTATCTCATTATTTCAAATCAAATTAATCTTCTCCAAGACACATTGTAATGAAAGTGTCAAAATTCAAAGACCAAGTGAGAATCCTTGGGCTTCCCTGGTGGCGCAGTGGTTGAGAGTCCACCTGCCGATGCAGGGGACATGGCTTCGTGCCCTGGTCTGGGAAGATCCCACATGCCGCGGAGTAGCCGGGCCCGTGAGCCATGGCCGCTGAGCCTGCGCATCCGGAGCCTGTGCTCCGCAACGGGAGAGGCCACAACAGTGAGAGGCCCATGTACCGCAAAAAAAAAAAAAAAAAAAAGAATCCTAAAAGCAGCAAAAGAATAACAGTTTGTAAGCCACAAAGGAACCCCCATTAAGGTATCAGCAGATTTCTCGGCAGAAACCTTACTGGTTGAGAGAATGGGATGGTATATTCAAATCGCAGGAAAAAGAAAAAACAAAAAGCCAGCCAAGGATACTCTATCTGGCAAAATTATCCTTCAGATATAAAGGAGAAATACAGACTTTCCTAAACAAATAAAAGCCAAGGGAATTCTTTATCACTAGACCTGTCTTATGAGAAATTGTAAAAGAAGTTCTTTGAGCTGATATAAAAAGATACTAATTAGTAACATTAAAACATATGGAAGTATACAATACACTGGTAAAGGTAAATATACAGTATGACATAGAAAACTCTAATCTGTAATATGATGATGTGTTAACCTCTTAACTATAGCATAAAGATTAAAGGAAAAGAGTACTAAAGTTAACTATAGCTCTTATAATTTGCTAATAAATACACAATATAAAAAGAGGTAAACTGTGTCATTAAAAATATGAAAGCGGTTGTAATAGGGCTGAGTTTTTGTATATGATGAAAGTTAAGATTCTATAAGCATAAAATAGATATAGATATAAATAAATAAAATATGTATCTATATATCTATATATATAGATATAACAGTATCTAAAAAAAATTTATGTATGCCTCATGGTAACCATAAGGCAAAAACCTATAATACATTCACAAAAGATAAAGGAAGCAGAGTATACTACCACAGAAAATCACCCCTCCACAAATGTAGGCAGCAGGAGAGAAAAAAAGGAACAATGGAACTATAAAACAACCAGAAAGCAATTAATAGTTGACATTATTAAGCTTTTACATATCAATAATTACTTGAGATGTAAATGGATTGAAGTCTTCAATCAAAAGACATAGAATGGCTGGGTGGAATAAAAAAGCAAGACCCAAATATATTCTACTTACAAGAGACTCACTCCAGCTTTAAGGACACACATAGGTTCGAAGTGAAGTGATGGAAAAACATATTCCAAGCAATTGGAAACCAAAAAAAAGTGGAATAGCTACACTTATATCAAACAAAGTAGACTTTAAGATGAAAAAGGTAACAAGTGACAAGAAGGTCATTGTATAACAAAAAAGGGATCAACTCATTAAGAAGATATAACAATTCCAAATACATAAGCACCTAACGTCAGATCATCTAAATATATTAAGCAAATACTAACATATCTGAAAGGAGATATAAACAAAAACACAGTAACATTGGACTTGAACCACACTTCAGGGCAAATGGACCTAACAGACATATATAGAACATTCCATGCAATAGCAGCAGAATACATATCTCCTCAAGTCCACAAAGAACATTCTCTAGGATAGATCATATTATGGGCCACAAAACAAGTCTTAGTAAATTTAATAAGATTAAACTTACACTAAGTATTTTTTCTGACCACAATGGTATGAAACTAGAATCAACAAGAGAAAAGCTGGAAAACTTACAAATATGTGGGGATTAAACAACATGCTCCTGAACCATAAATTGGTCAAAGAAGAAATTAAAAAGGAAATAATATCTGGAAATAAATGAAGATGCAAACACAACATATAAAAACCTATGAGATTCTACAAAAGTAGTTCTTAGATGAAAGTTTACAAGTGATAAATGCATATATTAAGAAAATAGAAAGATCTTAAATAACCACAATTTACTATGCGAGGAACCAGAAAAAGAAGAACAATCTAAGCTCAAAGTTAAGAGAAGCAAGACAATAACAAAGATAAGAGAGGAAATAAAAATATATATGACAAGAAAACAGTAGAAAAGATCAATGAAACAAAGAGCAAGATTTTGTGAAAAGATATACAAAACTGACAACCATTTAGCTAGCCTAAGAAAAGAGAAGTCTCAATAAATAAAATCAGAAATTAAAGATGAGACATTACAACTGATACTAACATAAGTATATTGGATCATAAGCTTCTACCCTGAACATTTACATGCCAAAAAGTTGGATAATCTAGAAGAAATAGATAAATACCTAGAAACACAACTTACCAAGACTGAATCAGGAAGAAATAGAAAAATCTGAATAGACAAATGACTAGTAAGCAGATTTAATCAGTATCATAACCTCCCCAAAAGAAAAGTCCAGAACCAGGGAATTTTACCAAATATTTGAAGTATTAATGCCAATTCTTCCCAAACCCTGCCAAAAAATTGAAGAAGAGGGAACACCCCTAAACTCATTTTACAAGGCTCATATTACCAGGATACCAAAGCCAGATAAGGACACTACAAGAAAAGTAAACTACAGACTTAAATTTCTGATAAATATAGATGCAAAATCTGTCAATGAAATATTGCCAAACCAAATTCAAGAGCAAAATATTGCCAAACCAAATTCAAAATCTCTCAATGAAATATTGCCAAACCAAAATCAATAAATGTGATACATCACATTAATAAAATAAAAATCATTGATCATCAATAGGTACAGAAAAAACATTTGACAAAATACAGCATCCTTTTATAATAAAAATCCTCAACAAATTGGTACAGAAGGAACATACCTCAACATAATAAAGGCCATATGAAAAACCCACAGCAAACATCACTCAATGTGAAAGTTTTAAAGCTCTTCCTCTAAGATCAGGAACAAGGCAAGGTTGCCTACTCTCAAAACTTGTATTCAACATAGTCCTGGAATTCCTAACCAGAGTAATCAGGCAAGACAAAGAAATAAAAGGAGAAATCAGAAAGGAATACGTAAAATTATCTTTACAGATGATGTGATCTTATATAAAAGAATCCTAAAGACTTCACCAAAAAAACACTATTGAAACTAATCAATGAATTTAGTAAAATTGCAAGATATAAAATCAACATACCAAAATCAGTTACATTTGCATACATTAGCAACAATATATCTGAAAAAATAAAAAGAACAATACCATTCATAAGAGCATCAAAATCAATATAATATTTAGGAATAAATTTAACCAAGGAAGTGAGAAATCTGAACATTGAAAAGTACAAGACTTTGATGAAAGACACTGGATAAGACAGACAAATGGGAAGATATGATGTGTTTGTGGATCAGAAGAATTTATATTGCTAAAATATCCATACTACCCAAAGCCATGAACAGATTCAATACAATCCTTATAAAAATTCAAATGGCATCTTTCACATAAATAGAAAAAAAATCCTAAAGTTTGTATGGAATCCAAAAGACCCTAAATAGCCAAAAGCAATCATGAAAAAAAGAAAAAGAACAAAGCTGGAGTCATCACACATCCTGATTTCAAGTTATATTACAAAGCTATAGTAGTCATAACAGTATGGTACTGGCATAAAAATAGACACATACCAATAGAACAGAATTGAGAGCCCAGATATAAACCCTTGCATATATGGTCACCTATTATTTGACAAAGGAGACAAAAATATTCAGTGGAGAAAGAATAATCTCTTCAATAAATGGTGTTGAGAAAATTGGATTACCATATGCAGAAAAGTGAAACTAGACTCTTATACCACTCACAAAAATCAATTCAAAGTGAATTAAAGACTTAAATATAAGATTTAAAATTATAAAAAACCCTAGGAAAAAAATGTAAGGAAAATGCTCATGATATTAGTCTTGTCCATGATTTTTTTAATATGACACCAAAAGCACAAGCAATGAAAGCAAAAATCAAAAAGTGGGACTATATCAAAGAAAAAGCTTCTGCACAGCCAATAAAAAAAATAGAAGAAACCTATATAATGGGAGAAAACATTTGCAAGCTATGTATCTGAAAAAGTGTTAATATATAAAATACATAAGGAACTCATATAATTCAACAACGAAAACAAACAGTCCAAGTGAAAAATGGACAGAGGAACTGAATAATCATTTTTCAAAAGAAGACTTCCAAATGACCAACAGGTACATGAAAGGTGCTCAACAGCACTAATTACCAGGGAAATACAAACCAAGACCACAATGAGCTATCATGTCACATGTACTAGAATGGCTAGCACCCCCAAAACAAGAAATAACAAGTGTTGGTGAGGATGTGGAGAGAAGGGAAATTTGTGCACTGTTGGTGGGAATGTAAATTGGTTTATTCACTTTGGAAAACAGTATGGCGGTTCCTAAAAAAATTAAAAATAGAGCTACTTACTTTACTTACTTGGGTAGTTCAGACACATGGAGGAGTCTGTGTACTTCAGTCAAATGGAGGGCACCACCAGATTTGCAATTCCTATGGAAAAAATCTAAGAACAATAGTAATATTTGTGGACACTTTTGTAAGCATAATCATAATTTGTACTTATTGTGTTTTTGTTGTTGTGGAGATAATAGTAAAAGTGGAAACCATGGCAAACTTGAGAACCTCTACTCAAAAGAACAGCTCCAGCTTTACCCTGATGGTTGCCATTTGGGTTGGTAGGTCTAATATCACTAGATATTTCACATTTTCAATAAAAGCGGGAAATTGAAATTGGTTTGTGAAATCTATACATTGAAAAATAATTCCAAATATGAAAAGAAAAACATTCTGTGGGCCAAATACTGTACTGTCTGCCAAAAGAAACATGTCAGCCTGTTTACAAAATGTATGTAAGTGTGTCATGACTTTGTTTTCTAACTTATTCCATTACCTCACTGTGATCCCCATACTTTAAAAATACCTACCTCTAGGGTATGACTCAAGAGTTAATAACACTAAGAAAACATTTATGAAATGGTTATTAGATGCCAGGCCCTATGCTAGGTGCTGAGTACCTTATCCCATTTAATCTTCACAACTACACAGCTATCATTGACCTTGCTTCAGTGAGGAAATTGAAGATTGGTGTTAAATAATACACCCAGGTTAACCAAACTAGAAAAGGTAGCTGAGTGAAGCATCCAACAAAGGAAGGACACTCAGTAGTAGTAAACCTTATGCTATGACTTGTAACAAAGTAGTCCTGGTGACACAGATATTGTGTCTTCACCGCAAATCACCCAGGTGGTTTGTTCCATATTTCTTCCCCTCCAAACTAGGCCTTTCTCATCAATCAGGATTGCCTTGAGTTTTAAAGTCCCTTGTCTCTGAATTCAGTTATTTTAGTGAGTTGTTTAAAAAGTAATAAGGCATTTATTTTTGTCTCCTTCCATCTTTATATAATCAATTTATCAGCCGTGCATGAAGCAATTTTTTCAAGAAAGTGGATGGAAGAAATTCTGCAGTCACATGCTTCTCAGGAGATCCTTTCTTTATAAAACAATTTCATGAGCACATATTTTTCTCACATATTTCTTAAATCTTCTGCTTATACTAAATAGGTATATTTCTTTCTTGTGCTTCAAAGATATAAGAGGAAAGTATTGGTTTACTCATATATTTCCCGAAGGACTTCACCAAATATCTCCCAAATCTTAGAGAATGTATCTCTAGGGCTTTATGAAGGAATATAACTTCTTTACCAGAGAATGGTTAGACAAAATTTCGGAGTCTCTTGATAATAATATGTCAAGAATCATGATTTGTTTTAAAGTTAAACGCCTCCTATTTCAGTCTTTTTTTCTTGACTATTTCCCTCTTAAAAATGTTAAGACATCACTTCTAAAGCCACTTATCTCTTCATATTGTGCATCTTGAGACGTGATTTAATATTTCTTTATTATAAAGGCATAAATAGTAAT
Organism: Stenella coeruleoalba; assembly: GCF_951394435.1. Lineage (NCBI taxonomy): Eukaryota > Metazoa > Chordata > Mammalia > Artiodactyla > Delphinidae > Stenella > Stenella coeruleoalba. Next base: position 14,321,471 of record NC_137158.1, on the reverse strand, counting down.
GTTCACCCAAGGGCTCTGGACTTTTAACTTGGTTGTTCCAGCATCCACATGTGGAAATCAGATTTAATGGTGTGACAACTGGAACTCTATGTTGTCACACAATTCGTGAGTGTGAGATTTCATGTCACTCACTTTACTAGTGTTTATATAGCATTTATTGTTGCTCTGTATGGTGCCAGATATCGAGTCCCGAATGTTCCAGACTCACATTTTTTGTCGTTGGCGTAGTTGTTAATACTTCAGGCTATATGGCTATTCATAATTATAGGTATAATTACTTTTCTCAAAATACCTAATTTTTAAAATGAAGGCAAATACATTTTGGCTATAGAATGTAAGCCATATAAATGGAGTTGTCTTTTATAATTTATCATATAAATTTCTTTTAAGAATTGTTTGGAGAGACACACATTCTGTTTGCACATTGAGACAATATTACCATTTTTATGTTTTTAAAAGTGAGCTGTCTTTGTAGAAACAACCATGTATCTCTGAATAGTTTTCTGTGTAAAACACAATATCAAAGAAAATTATATCTTCCTAAATAGAAATAGGCCACAGTTGTCAGGAATTATGTACCAGAGCCTTAGTTACCAATATGTCTTGGGTAATAAATACGCCCCCATTTAAAGATGAGATTTTTTAATTGAGTTACTTGGAACGCTGTTTTATGAAATCCAAGCAATATATTTGAATCTTGGGTGACTCAATTAATACTTTTAAATTAAAATGTTACAGGTTTTGCTCTTAATTCAGGCCAAATATAATTTATCATCTGCAAATAGGATTGAGTAAAATCATAGGGTCAAATGGGTGAAAATATACCAGTAATTTTTGCCATAAACTCATAGAATTACAGAAAAGAATTGGAAGTCATCTAACTCAATCTCACAGACCTTAAGGCATTTCCTCTTTAACACTCTTGGCTAATGCTCACCAAGGTCCTCATCAACTCTTCCATAATGGGGTGGTCCCTTCTCACAGGAAGTATGTCCAATTATTGAGAGGCTATAGCCTTTAAGAATCCTTCCTGATATTGAACCTAACAGTGTTTCTCTACCATGTCATTATAAGTTCAACTCCTCTAGTATTTTCCCCTTCATTTACATTACTGCCCTTCAAGTATTTAAAGACAGCTAGCCCTCACGCACCAGTGAGAACACACCAGCACCAGGACCTCCTGCACACCGCCCACCCACCAGCCTGCCGGCACCAGTTCTGGGATATCTGGGCCAGGCAGCCAGAGAACACAGGACCTGGCTCCACCCACGGGGGCAGAAACTAAACCCAGGACCTGGCTTTACCCACCAGTGGGTGGACACAAGCCCTGAGATCCCCTGGGCCCCAGCCCTACCCACCAGCATGTGGACACTAGCCCCAGGACCACCATAGCCCCACAGTCTGCCATGTCAGGACCAAGCCCACCTACCAGCAGGTCAGCAACAGCCTCAGGACTCCTGGCCCTGGCTCCATACACCAGAGGGCAGACATACCAACTCTGGGACCCCCAGGAATGTACAGCCAGAGACCCTGGGACCCAGTTCTTCCCACCAGTTAGCCTGCACTAGCCTTGAGACCCCCAGAGTCCTGCAGCCAAGAGACCCTGGGACCCAGCTCCACCCACAAGTGGGCTGGCCCTAAGCCCAGGACCAGCCTCACTCACCAGTGAGTAGGCATCAGCTCCAGGACTCTTGCCTCCTGGACCTTCCCACCAGCTGGCCAGAACATTAATTATGGGACCCCCAGACCCTGCAACCAGAGACCCAGGGACCTGCTTCTACCCAACAGTGAGCTAGAACTAGCCTCAGGATGGCCCTGGGCCTTGGACCCACCACCAGGGGCTGAAGAAAGCTCTAAGAACCCTAGGCCTTGGCTTTACCCACCAATAGGCACGCTTCAGCCCTGGAACATCCTGGACTCCAATCCCACCCACCAGAAGGACAGCCCCAAGGCTGAGACCCCTTGAGCTTGAGTCCTGCCCACCAGCAGCCCAACATTAGCTTTGAGACACCTTGGGGCCCTCAGCCAATCACGCTGGGATCCAACCACACCCACCAATGGGCAGAAAACAGCTTTAGGACACCCCAGACCCCAAAGCCAGCCATGTTAGGAACTGGACCTGACCACCAGTAGGCTGACACTAGTTCTGGGATCCCCAGCCCCTGCAGCTAGTAGAGTCATGACCTGGTCCCACACACCAGTGGCTGGCGGTCTCCACACAAGGTAGGGCCCACAAGGTCACCCACAACAGAAGGACCTTCTGTCACAACAGAAGGACCAATGTAGCACAAATATGGGACACCCCTAGAGTATATAGCTCTGGTGACCAGAGAGAATTGTGCTGTTGGGATGCATAGGACATCTCCTATAAAAGGCCACTTCTCCAAGGTCATGAAACATAACCTACCAATCAAACACATAGAAATAAAAACAGCATATTAGGCAAAGTGAGGGGACAGAGAGGAAAATGTTCCAAACGAAGGAACAGGATAAAATCCCAGAAGAGGAACTAAGTGAAATGGATACAGGCAATTTACCCAATAAAGAGTTCAAGGTAATGAACTGTAAAGATGTTCAAAGAACTCAGGAGAAGAATGGATAAACAGACTGAGAAGTTAGAAGTTTTTAACAAAGAGAAAATATAAAGAAAAACTAAACAGAGGTGTAGGATACGATAACTAAAATAAAAATACACTAGAAAAAAATCAACAGTAGAAGAAAGTGAAAAACCAACAACCACGAATACTCTACCCAGCAGGGCTGTCATTCAGGTTTGATGGAGAGATCAAAAGTTTTACAGGGCTTCCCCGGTGGCGCAGTGGTTGAGAGTCCGCCTGCCGATGCAGGGGACACGGGTTCGTGCCCCGGTCCGGGAAGATCCCACATGCCGTGGAGCAGCCGGGCCCGTGAGGCATGACCACTGAGCCTGCGCGTCCGGAGCCTGTGCTCCGCAATGGGAGAGGCCACAACAGTGAGAGGCCTGTGTACCGGAAAAAAAAAAACAAAAGTTTTACAGACAAGCAAAAGCTAAAAGAGTTCAGCACCACCAAACCAGCTTTACAAGAAATGTTAAAGGGACTTCTCTAAGCAAAAACAAAAAGACTACAACTAATAACATGAAAATTATGAAAGGAAAAAGCTCCTTGGTAAGGGCAAATATACAGTAAATGTAGAAAATCAACCTTATATATAGCTAGTGAGAAGGTTAAATGACAAAAGTAGTAAAATCATTTACATACACAATAAGTGGTTAAGGTATACACAGAACAAAAGATGTAAAATATAGTGTCAAAAAACAGTAAACCTGAGGAGGGAGTAAAATGTGGGATCATTAAAATGGGTTTGAACTTGAGATCATCAACTTAAAATTTATATATATATATATATATATAATTATTTTTCTACACACACAGAAAAAATAAAGGAGTCCAAACTACTACTCCAAACTACTCTGTCAATCTCTGCCTTACAATTTGTGCTTTTGAGCCCATACACTGAACTTTTTATTTCAGTTGTATTTTTGGTTTTAACATTTTCATTTTGGTCTCTTTATATCTTCTATTTATTTCGAGACTCTTTCTTGCCAAAGCTTGCTCTTTCTTTCTCTCTTCCTTCCTTCCTTCCCTCCCTCCCTCCCTCCTTTCATTCTTTTCTTTCTTTCTCTTTCTTTCTTTCTTTCTTTCTTTCTTTCCTTCTTTCTTTTTCTTTCACTGTTTCAAGCATCATTTTTGTCATCTTGCTCTTGGCACCTTTTTATTATTTTTTAATTCAGTTTAAGTACTTTCTGTTTCTTGGCATGATGAATGATTTTTTTTTTCTTTACTGAAACCTGGACATTTTCATATTATGAGACACTGGAACTTATTTAAAACTTTTGTTTTAGCTAGCTTTCTTTGGTACCACTCCAGCAGGGGAAAGGGAGAGCAGTACTACCTCATTATTAGCAGATGGGGGTTAAAGTTTAGGTTTCCTAGTGGCCTCAACTGACACCCAGAAGAAAGAGGATGCTCCTCTTTATTGCCAGGTAGGAGTGGGAGTTCTGGCTTATCAATTGTTCTCCATTGACACCATGGTAGATGGTCTTTTTAACATTGGGTGATGTTGCAAGTCCGTTTTCCACTAGGTCTCCTCAGACACTAGCCCAGCAGAGAGGAGCTATCACATGATGCTGAAAACCAGGCCTCCCATGTGGCCTTTACTGGTAGGTGGTCAGGGAAGGATGAGAAGGTGAGGAATATAAGTTCCACCTTCCTACATGGCCTTCTCTACATAACTCAGTGGAAGAGTTTTAGTACATCCTCACAAATTCACGAGGGTGGTAGTCTAGGATCATTACTCAGCCTTTGTTTTTATGTATGCAGGTGGGGCCACATTTCTTACATTTCTTTTGTGGTGTTTGGCTAAGTAGAGTGATTATGGTCTAAAAGTTTTTATGACTTGCTAGGCTGCTCCTTTCCCTGTTCCTTGATTAAAGGTTTTTGTTGGTGCCCTTTTTGTCTTTACTTGTTGGTATGTCTGGTTTGCAGTTTTCTTCAGCTCCAAAGTTGTGATATGTGAGGCAAAAATCAAACCTAGAGAAGTCACCACCTTATTGTTCCTCAAAGGTCGCTAGACAATCTGTCTTCTCTTCACCTTTCAGAATCTTCTTGTGTTTGTCTTATATATAATGTCCAAGGTCTTTAGTAATACTTAGTAGGTGGAATTGGACAAAATACAACTACTGTGTCTTCTCAGAAGTAGAAATCCTGGAGGTAGTTTCCTACACAATATCTATTTTCTCTTTACTAGCATGACTCATTTTTATTTGGGGAGGCAATGTGCCAAATTTAAAATATTCACCTTCCTTGCCTTTGAGGGTGGCCATGTGATCAAGTTTGGTCCATAATAGAACAGCTAAAGTCTACTGTATAGGACTTCTAGAAGTGCTATTGTTCTAGTAAAAATGGACAGATGGAGAGGCACTTTTTTTTCCCTTCATCTTTCTCCCTTTCTTTCTGACTAAAATGCAGACATGATACCTGAAGTTAGAACAGTCATCTTATGCCCAAGAGAACCAAAGCTACTCAGTATGATTGGCAAAGAAAGAAGCTAAAAGGAGCCTGAATCCTTCACCAACTGCTTGAGCAGTTGCACCAACCTTAAGTTTCCTACTCAAGGAGTATTTATTATGGAAAAATATTCCTATCGATTTAAGCTGTGCTAGTTGACTTTCTGTTTTGCTCACTAAACACAGTCCTAACAGTTATCCATTCTGTCCTCTCCCACACAATTTGGAATCAAGCTATATTTTACTTCATCTTCAGAATTCTGCTCAGGGCTACTTCCACTAAGATGACTTCCATGTTCTCACCCTAAAACAGATGTTCTGCTCAGTTGAGCCAGCACCAGGTACCACCCTCTTTTATGCTTTATACAATTGTATTTTTAAAAACTTTATGATCCTTCCAACTTTACTAGGTAACTTCTTGAGAGCAGGAATTATGCCTGCCTGTTATTTTCTAGCTATTCAGTAAATAGTTGTCAAAAAGGCAGACGAACAAAGTTTTTTAGATACCATTTGTGTCATTGCAATTTGTTGTTATTTGCAACTATTTTCCAAGTAATTCACTTCATAGAGTATGGCTGTTTTGGCATATTTCACTTTTCTCAACACTTCTGGAGAGAGCTGAGACCCTGGACAGGAATTATTGCCACAGTTACACTGCATACATTTAATTAAAGTAAAACTACATTAATTCATCTGTTCTTTATGAAGTTGGCAAGCCCACTTCCTTTATGGTGCCAGTTTTTGGATATATATGTATTTTGGATCTAAAAAATAGTTCAAAAAACCTGAGGATGTGGGGGAGCTTCCTTTACAGATTTTCCCAATTTTCTGCCTCCCTAATGTTGTCATGTGATAAATTGAATTGTCCTTCTGGGATCTATCTTGGAATCACTATGTGCTTGCTGTTTGCTTGCCTTGGGTGATGCTAGGATGCCTTTATGACCACCCCAAATCCACACTGATTTTGCCTGAAAAGGAATGAACTACTTTTCCTTTCTGTTGAAGTCATCATCTTCCACTACTGAAGTCTACTTCTCATCTCTCTCCTTTCTTAAATTCTGGCTGAGTTCTTCTGAGAAGATAAAATGAGTCCAAAGGAAATCTCAAATCTGGGAGCTCCCTAAAGGTAGAACCAAAAACTCTGAGTGCCAGTGTGTTAGTATATGCTGAGGATAGGGTGAAAGGTGTGGAAGTCTTCTGAAGTGAAGCATGGAAGGGCTGAAGGAAAGGTCAGTTGGCTAATGTTTGCCTCCTGTTTTCTTGATTTTCACACGTGGATCCTTTCGGTGTTTGCATTTTTTTTTAAGATGCATGGTACATTCTAATACATTGAAGAACTCTCTAGAGTAAATATATATTCATGCACTTTTTCTCAACAAAGTAGAAGTAAAATTATAAATGCATAAATAGTATATATATATTAAATATATACATATTTCCTACATACAATTATATAACAAGGAAATTGCCTTTCACAGTGACATCAATGGATATATTGAGTACACGGTGTTATATTTGAAATTTTAAAAATGTCAGATAATAAAACACAATACCTTGACTGTCAAAATGGGACTTGATCTAGACATTCCAAATAAAATAAAATATTATATCCAGGAGAAAGCATGGTGTGAAAAGAAGTGCACTATGCTAATGTTAGAAGATTGGTTCTAAGAAAAACATAACTCTGAGTATTTACTTAATTCATGAACCTCAATTTCTTAATCTTTACAATAGAATGAATATTTAATATTAATAATTAATGTGTATATTTAATGAATATTCTGCCTTCATTACAGTTGTTGAAGGATAACTAACATCATATAAGCTGAAATGCTTTAATACTTCCAAAGTGCTACAAATGTAGGTTTTCCTTAATATAATAAATAAAAATATATACCAACCATAATTAGCACTAGAAAAAAGTGGGAATCAAGAAGTTTCAATTTGTTAGGTTGATGGTGGGGTAAACTAACATTCTACATGTTAAAAGCTTAGCTTTCTGTGTTTAACAAAACATTGCAACAGTGTTTTTTTTCCAAAAGATTATCTGAAATTCAATTATGATGAAGCCAACAGATGCAGGAAATATTCTATATGGTGAAAAAAGATATAAGCACACTATTAAAATAAATCCAATAGTAACAGAAAGTTAATAATGAGAAAGAGCTGTTCCCATTCTAGTCTCATTCCTCAAGCAAAGTTTTGACTCAGCTGTTTCTTTGATATTTTTCCAAATAATTTTTTTCTAAGAATATTTCTCAGTTGATGATTTTTAAATTCTACCTTTTGACTTTCTATAGTAAAGATGAAGAGTTAGCTCTTTGAAATCTCCCCACCACTCCCCCATTTCTCCCAAATTTATCCCTCCAAACATTGGAATTAGACCAATGATCATTGGGGCTTCCCTAGTGGAGCAGTGGTTGAGAATCCACCTGCCAATGCAGGGGACATGGGTTTTGAGCCCTGGTCCAGGAAGCTCCCACATGCCACGGAGCAACTAAGCCCGTGCACCACAACTGCTGAGCTGGCGCTCTAGAGCCCGTGAACCACAACTACTGAGCCCATGTGCCACAACTACTGAAGCCCACGCACCTAGAGCCCGTGCTCCACAACAAGAGAAGACACCACAATGAGAAGCCCGTGCACCGCAACGAGGAGTACCCCCCGCTCACCACAACTGGAGAAAGCCCATGCGCAGCAACGAAGACTCAACACAGCCAAAAAAAAAAAAAAAAAAAATCAATGATCATTGCCTTCCTCATTACATTTATGCAAATACTTCTTCCAGAGCCAAAGTAATGCACAATGTGTGGGTTTTGTATTGTAAGTAACTGCCCCACTTTTCACATGCCCAATTTTCTGTCTCAATATTTTTAATTTATACATTTAGCTTTGTATCTCTCCATTAGCTTTCTATAATCTAGACTTCTTGATTTGATCCCATATTCCCTGAATCCCATCTTTCCCTTTCTTGATTTATTCATGAATTTGCTGAAGAATGTTTTTCAGGACCTCTCAAAATAATGTCATGGGAGGTAAGTGTTCAGAACCCTGGCAGACATGAAAATTCCTTGATGCTTTTCTAGCCTGACATGCGATGATGGTTTAGCTGGGTGAAGTTTTAGTTTGAAAAGCATTTTCCCTCAGACTTTTAAAGTACTTACTCCAATGGCTTTTAACAGTTGGTGCTGCTGGTGAGAAATATCGGTCTTGTTTCTTTATTCATGACTTGTTTCTTTTAAATCTCTAGAGACTTTAGGGTTTTCTCTCTATTTCCTATCCTGAAATCATATAATGATGTGCTCTGCTGTAGATCTGTTTTTGTTCTTTGGCTGGGTACTGTAGACCGATTCTATTAGAAATGTATATACTTTATTTCAGGAAAATTCTCGTTTACTTTCTTTAACTTTCTTCCTCTGAATTTCTTCTATTCCTTATAGAACTCCAATTTGTTGAATACTGAATTTTCTAGACAATTTCCCTAAGTTTCTTGATTTTTTACTCATGGTTTTGTTTTCTCTCTCTCTTTCTCTCATCTCTGTTTCTTTCTCTCTCTGCAGATTCTATTTCCATATCATTATCTTTCAAAACTTCTATTGCAATTTGTTCAGCAATTATATTTTATGTTATAAATAATTATTTCCTGTTTTCTGATTTTTTTTTCTTTTCCAGTGGGTGGTAGGCAGGTTTCTAAGATGGTTTCCAAGCTTCTTGGCCTCTCATATACACACCTGTTCTTGAGTGTGGGAGGAAACTATAAATATGATGGTATATTGTTTCCTTGACTATATCACATCATGTGAAAGAAAGGACTTTGCAAATGTAATTAAGGTCACTAATCAGTAGACTTTGAGTTAATTGAAAGGGCGATTATAGTGGGTGGTCTTGAGATAACTTAGTTGAGCTCTTCAAGTGGGGGCTCAATGGACAGTGATAGAAGAAGTCAGAGAGTTGTACTCCTTGCTGCAGGCAAGTAACATTCATGCTTCTGGGGGCCACCCTGGCAAGGAACTGATAGGTGGTCTCTAGGAAACGAGAGTACTGGGTTACAGCTAGCAAAAAGTAGGATCTCAGTCCTCTAACCAAGAAAGAGTTGAACTCTTTCACCAAAACAAGTTGGCTTGAAAGAGGACCTTGAGCCTCAGATGAGGGTGACTGCAGTCATATAAGACTCTGAACAGAGATGCTGAGAAATAATAAATTTGTGGTGCTTTAAGCACACTAAATCATGTAATTTATTACACAACAATAGAAACCTAACAACTTGTTCTTGTTTTGTGGATGGAATATCTTTCTCACCCTGCTCTGAGGATACTAATAGCAGTTTTCTTTTGTTCCCTCCTGTACTTTTGTTTGTTCTTTCATTATTTTAGACATTTTCTTGAGCTAAAATCCCATCTTCCCCTTTCTTGATTTATTCATGAATGTGCTGAAAAATGTTTTTCAGGATCTCTCAAAAAAGGGTTACTCCTACTGTTTCTTATGTTTAAATGTGAGACACTAAGAAAGGGATCAGGCACCTGGGTGAAGCCCTGTGACACGATTTCATTTACATAGACATGACCAGATACATGGAGATCTTTTCACTGTTCTTATTTCCTTTCTCCAACGGGGAAACATCTGATATTCTGGCTAAGTCCTTAACTCCTGGTTGTTAGAATTCTGCTTGTGAGATGCGTGAGGAAGTCTTGAGTGTTTGATAGATTTATAGGCTGTCAATTCCTATTTTCAGTCCTAAGCCACTTTCTATTACACTGTGACCACCTGCAGTTTAAAAAGTCCAGAGAAAATGCCTCAGATTCATCCTTCCTAGGGGGTAAATGTTTGGATGCCACTGTTCTATGTCTGTATGGTCACCTTAAATATTGACTTGTGACAAATCTCCTTTGCAATGTGACTTCTCAAAGCCGTCATCCACTGTACATGTGGCTGGCCTCTGAGAACTTCTCCGGTCTGAAGCATACAGCGGTTGTCTTCAACATCAATTGAACAATTACCATTTTTTTTTTTTTTTTTTTTGCGGTACGCGGGCCTCTCACTGTTGTGGCCTCTCCCGTTGCAGAGCACAGGCTCCGGACGCGCAGGCTCAGCGCCCATGTCTCACGGGCCCAGCCGCTCCGCGGCATGTGGGATCTTCCCGGACCGGGGCACGAACCCGTGTCCCCTGCATCGGCAGGCGGACTCTCAACCACTGCACCACCAGGGAAGCCCAACAATTACCATTTTTAAGGATGGAAATTAAGAAAGCACATACTATTAAATACAGCTTACTATGCTGCAGAACTTTACTAAGATGATTATTATGCTCATGGATGTTTAAACTAATGTTTACATTACAGAAGTATTTGAATTGTGAGGGAGTAATGATATAACTGATTTTTTATATGGTTTGAAATACAGATTTGAAAATATGGATTATTTTATACATGTTTTGAGGGAAGCTGAAAAAATAATGACTGGCACTGGGGAGAATCGGTTGTCATAACCGCTCTCCCCTTCAGCTGTTGTCTGGCTGAAGGCACCTGAGTATTTACCTTACGGCTCCTTCACCAGCAGCCGCTGATATTTGTCACCAACTATTTCAGTGGTTCCACTGCTCGTCACCCGCACCTGCCCAAATGGCAGCATTTCTGATGCAACAGCAGTGAAGCTGCTCTGCTATGGAAACTCTCCTATCAAGTCAGATAAACATCTCCAGGTAGGCAGCTCAGATTAATCAGCTCCCAGGTAGGGTTAGGGAGATGCTTAGTTATTAAGGAAACGTTAGGTATGGTTTCCGCCTTCTAGGTGAGTCAGAGGAAGAACAAAAAAAGTTAAAGTCCTAGAAGTGTTCTAATTATTTGTAAAGAATCTATGGCTCTATGTTAAGAAATCATAAATACATAAATAGAATTCATGGGAGCTATTTTTAAGAAAGATATAAATATCAGAGGTATGAAAGACTTTTCATGCCCTTAACACCAAGTTCTAATAAAATCTAAGCATATGCAATATAAGCATACGCAATATAAGCATAAGTAATATAAGCATATGCATATAAGCATATATAGGCTAAACTATTACTAGTATTATACAAATAAATTGCTAGAGTTATATAAATGAGCAATGAGGTTTTAAAATGGAAAGATTCCATGTGAAGGGTGGAATTGGAGCAGAGTTTAATAATGTGCAATGAGTTACAAATATAGCATACTATTGCCATGTTCCTTGTGTGTGAAGATAATTATATCTTCAGAACAGCAAACAAAGAAAGGATTTGGATTTATATCCAAAAATTCTGGAGAATAAGGAAAAAACTGAAAATGATTGTTTCATAATTGACACATAACTCATTCTTATTTCCAAAGAGCTTCTAGACATTGAGGAAAGATTCATCAAAATAATATTTGAATTGTTCACTTATTTCAACTGTTTCTGGATTTTTGAAAATATGATACAGCATTCATATTATTATTGCTTTTTTGTAGTGAGGGAGAAAGCAATTATTATTAGTAGTAATAACAGCAGTTGTGATTGCAGGGAGTAAGTTCAGTAAAAGCAGCAAAAGTAAGAGTTATATTTTATTTATTCATCTGACTTCTTAGTATATACCTATTGCAACATCTTGTAGGCACTTAAATAATATAAAAGTAAAAAACACTAATTATAATTATAGATTAAAGTATAAATGCAATGAGGCACAACAAATATGAGAAGACAAAAATATGCTAGGGCTTCCCAGGTGGTGCAGTGGTTGAGGGTCCGCCTGCCCATGAGGGGGACGCAGGTTCGTGCCCCGGTCCGGGAGGATCCTACATGCCGCGGAGCGGCTGGGCCCGTGAGCCATGGCCGCTGAGCCTGCGCCTCCGGAGCCTGTGCTCCACAACGGGAGAGGCCACAACAGTGAGAGGCCTGCGTACCGCAAAAAAAAAAAAAAAAAAAAAAAAAAAAGCTAAATGCCCAAAGGTACTAAGATAACCAGATTGGTTGGTGGCTGATCATATATGATTTTTAAAGCATATTACTCAAGCTTTTACTCTTCCCAAGGAAGAAAAACCTAAGCTCTTTCTCCCTGTACAGGTGATTTTGTATTTTTCTTTTAAAAATATACTTAGAGGTATTCCAATAGGTTATTTTGAGCATATAAATAGAATGTGATAATACCATATCTTTTTCATGTGCTGATAATCACCTACTAAAAAAAAAAAGTAAAGCAGCAGATATAGTAACTAAATTTTTTTTTAGTGAAATGATGAAAAAACTATTGTTTGAAATAAAATATTCATGTAGGTGAGGTAAATTATCTCTTCTAAGCAGCTTTAAGTATGTTTATTCTCTCAGTGCCCTGAATAACAATATTCAGACACCTTAAGAGAACAGATTAACTGCATATGGGATGACAGTTTATTTCAGAACAACATAGTTTTACTTGTGAGGTTGAAACTCTTCACATGCTTGGACAACTTCGCCAGTGACTTGACGAGCCTTAAATTAATGACAGCAATAGATTCTTATACATTTTGCCTTTGCTTTTCTTCTTTTTATCTTTTTCTTTAATCACTTACTGGTATTGTCTTAAAGACCTAGACACTTCAAACAGATCTGTAGTCGACACTAAAAAATTTAGAAATTCTTTATGGGGTCAAATGTGCTTATGTCTATCTAACTTTTGCTTTTCTCTCGTTTTATAAGTGCTCTCGTACAGAACACAGCATTGGAACATGAAATAATGAAAAATAATTGTAACAGAATTCCTTTTACATGGAACTTTTCTTTTGGGATATATATGATTCTTTTTGTCAAAATAATAACACCGATTGAAAATTAAATAGTTACTTCCTCAACAATCATTAAGGTTTTGGAATGCAAGTGAAATAAACAGTTTTTTAAGCCACATGCCCAGGAAATCAGGGATTTTATCCCTGTGTATCTCCCATTAAAGATCAGCAACATTATTTTTGTATATAAAACAGATTTTGCATTAATGATCTGGTTTACAATGTATATGAACTGTGACTTGTTAGAAATTAATTTGCCCACATATTACTGGTTAATTAGCTTTTCGTTTTATCTTATTTACTGTATTTGGCACTAATAGGACTATTTACTTAAGTGTGGTTGCTGTTTTATAAAATATTCTATAACAAAGAATTTTTACAAAGTCAAACTTGGCAATAACTCCATTATTCCAAATCGATGAGTTTTTAAATTGATTTCATTAATTCTAAAGTAGATATTGGGCTCTTCGTGTTCACCAGATGCTGTGCATATCTGCCTAGTGGATCTCAGTCCTTTCCTTCAGAGGAGTTCTCATGTGGATTGGGAGATACAGCTAAGTAGCAGTGCAATAAATGCATTTATGATGCGGCATGCAAAGTTCAGTGATGTCCAGAGGCTGGAAGGTCAAGAATGTATCCACAGAGGGAGCATCTTCTCTGTTGAAAGTCAGAGGTTGACTGATTTACTGTGTAAAACAACTGTTAGAAGAACATTCTATTCAAAGAAGTCAATATGCAAAGGCATTAGGGAATCAAAATACAATTCAGAAGAAACTTAATAAAATGATTAAAATCACTGATGAAGTCAGCCTAGAAATAATATTGTTTAGTTAACCCAGAACTTAAGGGTTAAATGGAGGTGAGATTGAGGTCAGAGTTTGGTAGATATAATGATGAAAGTCTTCTAAACGCAGGGTTTCCAAAAGACCAAAAGGATATCAAAACTTCAGGTGAGCTTGAAATAGTTCATAATTTCAAGGAAAGGTCAAAATGGCCACAGAAAGGGAATAGGATGTTTCAAATATATAATCAGTCTGGGGAGTGGGAAACTGCCCTAATTTTAAAGCCAAAACAGTTAACGGAAGTGAAACTTACAAGAAGCCTGTATTTAAGGAAATGGGGTTACCAGGAAGAGAAGAGCAGTCTTCTACATTCTGGTTAACTGAAAATGAATCATTCATTCTTTTGTTTTGGGAAATCTGTGCTTAATTTTAGATGATTTCATCAGTGGCATGCATTTGGCTTGCATTTCTTAGTACTGTGAGAAAGCTCTAGCATTCAGCATAAGTCAGCTCAGTGGTGGCAGTACTCTGCCCATTGGAACTGTTTATGAAGTGAGTTACTATGGCAGTAATGTGTGGGAGGAACTAGGTGGAGAACTTATCGTGCAATTCAGATCTATTCCCAGGTTTTCCAGGTGGCCTTGGGAAGGTCCCCAACCCTCTTCAGGCCTGAGTTTCTTCTCTCTGACGCATAGAAAATTTTGTTCCTGATTTATAGAAAATGACCAAAACTCATGTCCTTTGCAGAAATAATCCCAGGATAATGGAGGATTTGAGAGGGCTTTGAAGTCTTTATATAGTATTTTAAAATTTTCAGTATAAAGTGTATCATTCAATCAAGAAAGGATTAAGAGTTATACTGACATAAAACTAATTTTATTGGATTGAAATTTTATAGTTTAATATCTTGACATTTTTAATGTGGCATTTTGTGGTCCCACAGAAGTGGCCTTGCAATCCTATACAGTTTATTGTAGTGGTAAAAATTCAGTCTCTATAGCTAGATTCTCTAGGGTTCAAATCGCAGCTCTACCACTTGACCTTGGATAAGTTATTTAACTTCTCTCTGCCTCAGTTTGCTCATCTGTAAAATGGGAATGACACTAATAATCCCTATCTCACAGGATTGTTGTGAAGGGAAAAATGTCAATGAATGTAAGGTACATAGAACATTGCCTGTCACACAGTAAAAACAAAATGCTTTATATTCAAGAATTTACCTAACCTCTTAGAGTTTCTATTTCATTACCTGAAAGAATAGATTATATCTCATAGGTTGTTCAAAGAATCAAATTAAAAATCTAAGAGTAAACAGTAAGCAGCATCCAAAGTGAGTGGTTTTATTTGCCTTCTTCTGTAGCTACTTCCAAATATTGGTGCATTAGCAGACAAACTGGTGGGACACACTGCCCTGGTAACAAAAGAGGCCCTAACTCAATGCTCATCCTGTCCTACTAATGCATTATTTCCTTAAAGGTAGTCTGGAAATCTCCTTTTATAGATATATTTGAGAGTAGCTGTCCAAATCAACTTCTACATCAAAAATAATTATCTCCTCTCCCTTTTCCCTTTATATTCTAGGAAGTTATTCTATATAAGGAAGCCAGATAACTTTATTTAGATATTTTTTTTTTTTTACCAAGCTTCAATTTTTAGTTTTAGTGTGACATGCATAAGAATTTGTACTTGAGAGTAAAGGCTTTCTTGGGTTCAATTCCTGACTACCACTGATTGTGTGGTGATGGGCAAGTTACCTATGTTTTGGTTTCTACATTTGTAAAAAAGGATACTGAGAATAACTTAACCTGTTGAATTGCTCTTTTAAAAGACTCATTATATATAACTGATTCACTTTGCTGTACACCTGAAACTAACACAACATTATAAATCAATTGTAATCCAATAAAATTTTTTTAAAAAGACTCATTATATATAAAAATGTTTACAACTATGAATGGTACATACTAAGACCTTGATAAATATTAGCTATTGTGGTAATTACTATTGTTCTTAGTTTTTAGTTGTGGAGTAGATCCCAGCAATAGAGTAAGCTGAAGTTTGTGTAATTTGATGTTGTGCATAAAAACGTTATAAAACAAAACAAATCTAAACTAAATAAAAAATGTTAGCAAACATAGTAGAATGAGGACCTCTGAATAGTCTCCCCTCCATAAAAATGAACAATGCAAAAATTGTCAGATTTTTTTTCAGAACTCTATAAATTAACCAAAAGCTTTACAGAATCTGTATAAACAGCTGAATTTCAGTAAAAGAAGTAAGTGTTGTGGCATTTTAACTTTCCCTATTCCCATGCCCTCCTGCCAAGCTCAGTGGTAGCTTTAAAAACAAATAGCCCATAATCATGGTGAAAACCAGAAGCGTGGCAGCATTTGGAAGTGCACAATGGTGCTGGAGCAGCTCCGAAGACCCATCCTCAGAGGACTGTCATTGGTTTGTCTGATGGTTCTTGCTGGCAGGGCTGTTTTTACTTGACCTGACTTGGAGTTCACCTAGTGAGAACAGCCTTTTCTCTGGGGGCATCCAAAAACAATCAGAGGCAATTGTTAAATATTCTGTTTGCCTGAGATGGTGGTTAAAGGTTGGAGCAAACAACAGGCTAACCAAAACATTTAGGAAAATCTGGGGAATGAGCTGACCCTAAGGCTGACATATTTATGAGGATCTAGAAGGCTGCATGAATACATAGGGTTGTTCATATGCCCAGGGCTGTATACATGTTAAGAAAAAACCTGAGAAGGGTCTAAACCCTTATATCAGTTTGTTTGGGCTATTATAACAAAAATACCATAAACTGAATGGCTTATAAACAACAAACATTTATTTCTCACAGTTCTAGAAGCTTGGAAGTCCAAGATCATGGCATCCGATTTTTCTGATGAAGGCCTACTTTCTCATAGATGACACCTTCTTGCCATGTCCTCACATGGTGGAAGGTGCAAGGGATCTCTTTTAGGCCTTCTTTATAAGGGTACTAATACCATTCACAAGGGCTCTGTCCTCATGACCTAATCACCTCCCCAAAGCCTCACATCTTAATAACATCACTTGGGAGGTTAGGATTTCAACATGTAAATTTGGGGGATACACAAACCTTTAGACCATAGGTTCTCTGTGAGCAGGAAGTAAAGGCAAGGATAGAATTGTCAGTTACCTTTTGAGTGTTGAATACACACACAGCCTCTTAGCACCAAATACACATAGCCCTTCAGCAAAGATTGGGAAACTTAATATTTCCATGCATTTAAGGAAATCTCTGCTCAATTAGTAGCTGACTACTAAGATAACTGAGCAGAAACTTCAGTGACATGACAAAGAACACACACTTTACAGATTAGTTCCAAAAAGTCAATAATAAACAACCACAACAAATAGACACAACAGCAAAGATCAGGGACAGAGGAGAATCTGATCTCCTGAGTTGTCACAATATATTGTTTAAAATATCCACGTTTCAAAACAAATGCTATGAGATATGCAAAGAAATATGAAACTATGGCCCATACACTCGAAAAAATTCAATAGAGTGGTCCTTGTGGAAGCATAGATGTTCAACTTACTAGACAAAAACTTTAAATCAGCTTTTTAAAACATGCTTAAGTAACTAAAGAAAGCTTTTCTAAAGAATTAATGAAAAGTTTGAGAATGATGTCTCAGTAGAGAATATCAGTAAGAAGGTAGAACTTATTTTAAGAAAGAATAAAATAGAACATCTGGAATTGAAAAGTACAATAGATGAAATAAAAAATTCACTAGAGAAGCTCAACAGCAGATTTGAGCCAGCAGAAGAAACAGTCAGCAAATTTGAAAGTAAACCAATTGAGATTATCCAGTCTTAGGAACAGAAAAGCAAAAGAATGAAGTAAAATAAAAAGAGCCTCAGACTTGTGGGACACCATCAAGCACATTAACATATATATAATGGCATTCCTAGATGTAGCGGAGAGAAAAGGGCAGAAAGAATATTTGAAGAAATTGTGGATAAAAACTTTTCAAATTTGATGAAAAAGATTCATTGACACATCCAAGAAGCTCAAAGAGATCCATACCTAGACACATCATGATCAAACTGTCAAAAGCCAAAGACTAAGAGAGAACACAGAGAGTATCGAGAGAAGCAACTCATCAGGTGCAAGAGATTCCTAATAAGATTAATAACCAATTTTTCATCAGAAACAATGGATGCCACAGGCAATATGAGAATATATTCAAGGTGCTGAAAGAAAAAGACTGTTAAACAATAATTCTATTTCTAGCAAAATTATCCTTCAAAGATAGAGGAGAAATTAAGACATTCGTAGATAAACCATACTGAGAGTATTCATTGCTAGCAGACCTCCCCATAAGAGACCATAAAGGGAATCCTTCAGTATCAAATGAAAGGACACTAGATAGTAATTCAAATCCAAATGATGAAATAAAGAGAACTGGTAGGGGTAACTACATAGGTAAATATTTGTAAAAAGTGTGAATGTATTTTTGTTGGGATTTTTCTTTCATAACCAATTTAAAATAAAACTGCATAAAGCAAAAATTGTAAATCTGTATTGATAGTAATATACAAAGATGTAATTTGTATATGAGCACAAAGAAGGGGGAAGCAAATGGATTGTGAAGTGAAGTCTTTGTATAATATTGTAATTAAGTTGGCATTAATCTCAACTAGATTTTTATAAGTTAAAATGTTAATCTTAATTCCCAGGACAACCACTAAGAAAATGATTACAAATATATAGTAAAAGAAAAAACAAGGAAAAAAATTTGTACACTAGAAAATACCCACTTAACCCTAAAAAAAAGGTGGTATTGGAGGAATAGAAAAACAGTAAAGAAATAAATAACAAAATGGAAGAGTTAAATCCTATCTTATTTGTAATTACATTAAGTGAAAATGGATTAAATATTACAACTGAGAAGAAGAGACTGGCATAGTAGATATTTTAAAAAATCGTCCAACGTTATGTTGTGTACAAGAGACACCATTTTAGATTCAGACACAAATATGTAAAAATAAGAATGAAAATATACATACTCCACAAACATTAACCAAAAAGGAGCTGGAATGGCTATACTAATAGCAGACAAATTACACTCTAAGACAAAAATTGTTACTAGCGACAAAGAAGAACATTTTTACAATGGCGAAATGGCAACCCATCAAGAAGGAAAACAACTAAAACATACAACATCAGAGCCTGAGGTATATGAAGCAAAACTGACAGAATTGAAGAGGGAACTGGACCATTCAACAATAATAATTGGAGACTCTAATACCCCATTTTCAATAAGGGATAAAACAACTAGACAAAAGGCCAACAAAGAAATAGAAGTCCTGAACAACACCGTACATGAACTAGACCTAGCAGATATCTATGGAACATTCTATCCAACAACAGAATACACATTCTTGTCAAGTGCACATAGAATATTCTCCAGAACAGACCATATCTCAATAAATGTAAAAAGACTGAAGTAATACAAAGTATGTTCACTGAAATGATGGAATGAAATTCGAACTCAGTAACAGAAGGAAATTCAGAAATCCACAAATATGCGGAAATTAAACAACATACTCCTAAATAATAGGTCAAAGAAGAAATCACAAGGGAAGTTAGAGAATACTCTGAGATAAATGGAAATGTAAATACAACATATTGAAATTTGTGGAGTGCAGATAAAATAGTGCTTGTGGGGAAATTTGTAGCTACAAATGCTTAAATTATAAAAGAAAAAAGATGTTAATTCTACAACCTTCTACCATCAGACATTAGAAAAAGAAAACTGAGCCTAAAACATACAGAAAGAAGGAAAAATGAATACTAGTGTGAAAATAAATGAAATAAATAAACAATAGAGAAAATCAATGAAACCATGAGTTGGTTCTTTGAAAGATCAATTAAATGAACAAACCTTTAGCTAGAATGACCAAGAATAAGAGAAAGGACTCAAATTAGTAAAACCAGAAATGAAAAGAGGGAATATTACTACTGGTATTACAGACATTAAAAAACAAAGATTATAAAGGAATATTAGAATAATCGTATGTTAACCAATTAGATAAATTAAAGGAACAAATTCCTAGAAAGACACTCAAAGAACTGAAACTGACTGAAGAAGAAATTGAAATCATAATTAAACAAACTGAAAGAAAATAAAAGAAGGAAGAAAGAAAGAAAAGAAAGAGAAAGAAAAAGAAAGAAAAAAGAAAGAAAGAAAGAAAGAGAAAGAAAGGAAAAAGAAAGGCAGAAAAAATACACGGAAAATATGGTCTTCTTTTCTGTTCATTTGCTTATTTTCCTAAACTTGTTGTGTCCAACTTTTTAAAGAGGTCATCTTTGTTAACTGAGTATTCTGGTTTGTTTGTGTCCAGCTAATTTTTGAGATAAAACGTCTCCCTTTATTGCTGGCCTGCACCATATTGGTAACTATTCAAAGCACTGTCTATTGTTTTCCTAATGTCATCTGCTAACTAGAAAATAGAAAACATGCCCAGGTTTATGACTGGGAAAGGAATACCACCCTCATACTGGAGTCTTTCATTTTAAGGTAGCTTATCCTTAAAATGTGATATCCAAGATATCAACAATAAGCTCTTCTTTTCAGTTTTTACATGGTTTACAGGTATATGAAAACTGATAAAGTATGTCTTCACAGGAGTCATTCCTCGTAGCAGCAGGTGTGATTTTTATTGTGACATAAACTGGACATATACTTCTGATTTAAACAACTGATTAATATTTTATACTTGGCTCCCCATGGCATATTTGAAATTAATTCAAGAACCTGTGAAACTCTACTTAGCACAATCATTTATTCACTTTTCCTGCAAACAGAGGCCCAAGCATGGAATAACTATGATGTCTGGACTGAAAGTATACTCTTGATAAATACAGCTTTTAAGTAATATACCATTATTTTTAATGTGCTTTCAAAGACCATTTCACTTTCCTAGACTGAATAGCAACAATGATGAGAGAAATGCACTTGAGTATCAATTCAGAAAAGCAGATGTTTATCCTCCAGAAGAAGTTGCAGGTGTTTTTACCTCCTGTTTTTTGTTTCTATGGCCCTTTAGCTAACTGTAATTGCCACTTTAGTGCTTGGCCAGAAAGCTGCTATAGCAATCAATCAAACAAATAAATGGGTAAGTTAATTAATATTTCTTGCTGAGAACTATTTAAAAAAATTATAGCAAAGCAATTTTGATTTTCAACAGTCCTACTCACCACCTGCATTTAGCAAAACTCTTGATATCAGTCTGGGTTGCTAAGCAATAAAATATCTCTGCCATGACTCTAGAGTCTCCAGGATCATTCCATTATTTTGTCATTCAGGCATGTCACACAGCTTGATGTGGGCCTCCAGTTCCTACACACTCAGAAATGTAGGCCTGCTGCTCCTATATAAAGAGAATGGTGGAACAGAGAGATGATTAAAAGGTTAGGAGAGCAAGGCTACATAAACCTCAGAATTGGGGGGATGTACTTTTGAAATGAGAAATAAGTCATTATAAACTCAGCAGCTTCATCACTTTAAAAATGTAGATAATTCTCACACCCAACAGAAACTCACCACATTTAGGGGAAATTATGCTAACTTTGCTATCTTAGCCATACTTCTCAGATAAAATATGATAAGGTTGTAAAATCTTGTATAGTATTTTTTTATTTATCAAAGGGTTGTCCTGATCATTTGATCATCAGATATATTCAAGTCCTGACTTGTGAAGATAGGAAAGACTGGTGAGAGTCCTGTGCTAATTTAAAACTTTTTGGGCTTCCCTGGTGGCGCAGTGGTTGAGGGTCTGCCTGCCGATGCAGGGGACACGGGTTCATGCCCTGGTCCGGGAGGATTCCACATGCCGCGGAGCGGCTGGACCCGTGAGCCATGGCCGCTGAGCCTGCGCATCCGGAGCCTGTGTTCCGCAAGGGGAGAGGCCACAACAGTGAGAGGCCCGTGTACCGCAACAACAACAACAAAAACCTTTTTGGTGGTAGGCTGACTAGTTTAAGAAGCCTCCAACTCTTAGAATCATATGTAATTATTTAAGAACAATTTTGTTTTTTTCTTTATACCTGTGTTAGATTCTGTGAAAATACTTCTCTTACTGACTTTATCTTGCAATATAGGTACAGGTATTTACTTCTACATTTTTTGACCTATAAAAAGGAAAATGTGTCCTTTCACACTGACTTATTGAGGTTTCTGAAACTGGGTAAGACTTTCTCTGAGTTATAGGAATAAAGAGTAAAGAATATGTGAAACGTAAATTTGAGTATCTTTTTCAAATTAGTAACAGTTCTTTTGAAGAATTAATTTATGCTACATAGCATAGATTGGTCTTGAAGAGATGAACTTAACCATATTAGATACAACTGAGATGAAAAAGAATACAATTCCCCCAAACTCCTTGCCCTCACCTTCTGAGGTTAGTTTTCTAATATGTAAAATAGTAGGTTTGATGACGATAATCTCTTAAAACTTTCTCATCTGCAATATAGGAACTGAAGCAAAGAGTTAAAGTAGCTTTATTCAATATGGTAAATTCAGTCAAAGATAAAAATTCTGCTTCATGACTGTTTGATTACCTCTGTTTATACCATGTTTTAATTTGTCATCAAAAAATATGAAGGCATTCTATTTCAGACATTCTCAATATTCTGACAGTGTGCAGGCAGAGAGGTGAAGTGCATCCGTGGAGTGAAATGATCAAGAAGTATAGTGACCTCCTCAAGATCATGGAGCCAGAAAGTATAAACCTAAGATTCAGACTGGCTCCTTCTGAAAGCCAGGCCAGAGGTTTTCACCGTATAACAGTCTTCACTATACAAGAAGATATATTCCAGTATCCTTATTCTTCAGCTAAAATAACTGAGCCTTAGAGTTGTAAAATGACTTACCCCAAGGATGACTACAGAATGAAGACTAGAATCTACACTACTGACTTCCATTCTGGAGCTCCTTCTGTTTACATCATCCAGATTTACAGCTAATCTTCACTCTTATTCTGTACACAGCATTTTGAAGGATAAACGTTATGGGGAAAAAGAAGTGAAAACATTGAGATTTAACAAGATCTTTGAACTAAAAATTTAGATAACTTTTTTGAATTACTCAACCTTGAGTTTTTTGTGGTTAACGAATTTTTTCCTCTTAAAAGATAACCCAGTAGATAAAATATCTACCGGTTTGCAGTTGCTGATTACAAAAAGCAGGACCTCAGCCTCACCTTCCTGCAGCTACTTTATGATGCTCCGTAAGGGCTAGAACTTCTGTATTCAAGGCCATTTTGTCAGCTAGCCACTGTAGATGATAATCTATTTTGCAGTTATTATGTGTGAGGAGTTATGCCACGCTTAGTATGGTAATTTAATTGTATCCTCACAACAACCACGTACCATGGGTACTATTAACTCCCTCATTTGACAGGTGAGAAATCTGAAGCACTATGGGATCCCAGGTTTCTTAGCCATTTTTTAACCCAGGTAGGCTGCCCCTAGAGCTGATTCTCTTCCTGAAACTCCACAGCAAACATGTGCTTATACAGTTCCATGTGCTGCATATTCACATATATGGCAAAAGGAGTAGCTTGAAATAGCTGTGACGCTCCCTTTTAGGGGCTGCAGACTACAAGTGCTTGCCAAGTTTCCAGTTCTCAGCCAAACCTGGGTTATGTTCCATGACTGAGAGGCCTCCTCTCTAGCTCATGCTGCTGCATTTTGTGTCATAAACCCTAAAAGTAGCTAAGCATATATACAGTTTCACAAAGTGAACAGTTTTGATGTCTTCTCCCCCCTTATTCCTTACTCATAGGAGATCAAACACAGTCCCAGAGGCCATAGGAAGATCAGATACTCCATTCTCCTCATCTTCTCTCTTTGTAGCTTCTCTTCCACAAAACCTTTCTCCCTCTCCTTCTCAGACAAAAACTTCTCTACATATCAGTGTGTGTGTGTGTGTGTGTGTGTGTGTGTGTGTGTGTGTGTCTATACACTCAGCTTCTGTAGCCAAATTAGTATCTTTTAACAAAAATAATATTAAATGTCATAACACTGAATCCAATTACCAATGAGCAACTATAATGAAATTCTGTCTATAACAATTTGTATATTTATTATTGTCAAAGGCAGTTATGTTCCTTGAAGAAGCTGCAGATATGCATGAAGATAGAAAAATCACAAATAATACCACTGCCAATTTAGAAATAATTATTGTTAACTCATTGACACACAGCAATCTAGAATCACACCGTGGCTCATGATTAACGTGCACTTTTCTTTTTCTTTCTTTTCTTTTTGCGTTTCAGTTTGAGAACTTTCTATTGACCTGTCTTTAAGTTCATTGATCCTTTCCTCAGCCATGTCGAGTCTCCTGATGAGCCCATTGAGAGCATTCCTCATTCCTGTTACTGAGTTTTGATTTCTATTATCTCCTTTTGACTTAGAGTTTGTACCTCTTTACTCATATTATTCATCAGGTTTTTTTTTTTTTTTTAGGTTTTTTCATATTATCTACTTTTTCCATTAGAATATCACTTTAAATTCTCTGATTATTCCACCATCTGTGTCATATCTGAGTCTAGGTCTGATGATTGCATCTTCTCCTCAAAGTGTTTTTTCTTGCCTTTTGACATGTCTTGGCTGGACCTATTGTTTCGGGTAGTAGGAGCTGGGGTAATAGGCATTGTGTGAGGATTGATGTTAATCTGGCTAGGAGTTGGGCTGTGTTTAATGTTTAATGTAGCTACAGGTATCATTGGCTTATATTCCTCAATTGTCTTTGTTATTGGGTCCCCTCTTGACTTTTGGCTTCCCTAGGTACTCCTACTCAGAAAGTCTATGTTTTATAACTTCTTTGGCTGTAAAACACTGTTGTTATCTTGGAATCCTGTTGGTATGGTGGTAGGGTATATGGAAGAGGTAGTGTTCTATAATCTTCTGATTAAATTTCAGGCTTTTAGGGGGCCCATCTGTTGGGACCTTCATAAGTCTAGTAATGTAGATTTTATCTCCCCTTCCTCCTATCCCCTTCCCTAGTTGCAATGTTCTCAATCTATTTCCTTGAAGCCCTGATCCCTGTTGACTATTTTTTTGTTCCTCTCTTAGGTGAGGGGTTGGAATGGAGAGGGATTCCCTCTTCCTGATGGGATAGAGTTTCAGAATTGAGCTTTGACAAAGTCCTTTACTGTGGAGAGTGAGCCTTCATTATTGAAAAGACTCTTGGCTTATTTCACAATGGTTATTTTCCACTCTTCCTATGTCAGAGCCAAGAGAAGATCTTATCATATTCTCACTGTGAGGACCTGGTGGAGTTCTTGAAGGAAAATTCACAAAAGTGTGGTGGGGTCCCCTAAGACAGTGGCCCTAGGAGTTTCTCACTCTCAAAGCTAATCAACATTCAACATCCAGAAATTAATAAAAATTATCATGTAATTCTAAACAGTTTGTGGTCCCAGAAGCTTCTTTTCCAGATCTCCATTGCTGTATCTCTCTATATGCACCCAAATCTCCAAATTTAAGTTACCATTGTGTCTTATGACCACAGTTCCCTGATGGGTACAAACAAAAATCATTGATCTTCAGTTGTTCAGCATTTTCTTGTTGTAAGGACAGGAGTGGTAACTTTTAAGCTCTTTTCATTTGGAGCTCTATAATGTGTATTTTTCACTTAAAAATATATCCTGAAGATTTCCATGTCACCACATAATCTCCTACAACAACATATCTAATGACCATGTATCATTATATTGTGTAAATTTATATTGTTCATTAAACCATTCAGCTCTCTTGGGACATTTTTCACTATTCTAACGAGAACCATCATGAACATCTTTGAAGCTAACTAAATATGTTCACATTGATTATTTCCTCAAGATAATTTACTGTAAATAAGATTTATAAGCCAAAAATCTACATTTTCAGTCTATTTTAAAAATTGCCAAATTGCTCTTAAGTTGGTTTATAACTGCTTGTACTCCTTCTAGTCATCAAGAGACTCTGATTTCTTGCATCCTTACCAGCATTGGATAAAGTGTTTTCTACATTTCCACTTTTGTGTATTTTTTTGTTTTTGTTTTTGTTTTTGCGGTATGTGGGCCTCTCACTGTTGTGATCTCTTCCGTTGCGGAGCACAGGCTCCGGATGTACAGGCTCAGTGGCCATGGCTCACAGGCCCAGCCGCTCCGCGGCATGTGGGATCTTCCCGGACTGGGGCACGAACCCATGTCCCCTGCATCAGCAGGCGGACTCTCAACCACTGCGCCACCAGGGAAGCCCTCCACTTTTGTGTTTTATGTTCTTATATCAATTTACATTTCTCTGATTATTTAGGAATTTGGGTATTTTAATTATATTTTAATATACTTTCTACTATTTTTTGTCTGAAATTGCCTGATTTAATTGTCCATTTATATAAGTTGCTCAATTTTTTTGACTACTCAGAATTTAAAATTTTTTCTTATTAAAACTGATCAATTCTTTTCTTTTAAATTTTCTTTGCATTTTTTTTTCTTTAATACCTGAACATACCCTTTGAATTTGAAGTTAAAACAGAACACAGTTAATACACAGTGAATAGAATTTAAGAATATTTTGCTATGGGTTATGAAGTGTGCCTGTCTTAGGTTGGCAAAGATTACACGATAGACTCAGCTAAGCCTGGGAAAAGAGTAGCTCTCCTTACCCTAAATCTGAAATTATCCCTATTTTCTCATTATGTCCACATCATCCATAAGTCATTGTACAGTAGATAGCATGCCTTTTATTACAGGGCCTCTACTTTTCAATTTTAAAAGATTTGCTATCTAATAAATATCTGCAGCGTTCACTGTGTTGAGCCACTGAAAACATTGGGCCTTATACTAGTGCAGTAATAATACAGAATTAAACAACAAAAAGATACAGTGAAATGTGGTGGAAAGCAAATCAGGTTGGTGGTGGAGATTAAACATATATGCCATGCTTTTACTATTTTGTGAACAATTTAATCTGAAATGAAGTTTAAAGTCTCCCAATAGCTTAAATATAGGTCAGCTACAATAATAGATACTGATAACTGAAACTGGGGGGTGGGCAATGTGTTTTGTATTATCTCTGGCAATAACTGATAAAGAATTAATAAATAAAATTTTATGTCGTTTTTATTTCGTTACTTAAATCAGGCCTGTTATTCTGTATATTAGATTTTGCTTATCAAGTGAGAAAGTGAATGAAAGAAGAATGTTCAGATGATGAATCTCCAAACATAGGCATAGGGTAGCAGCTTTGGTATGTATGAAATGGGCTTTTGTGCACTTGGAGTAGATTGTATTATTTGGTTAGGAGCCTATAAATTAAAGCAATAAGTCAATAACAGAGAAACGCAGACTCTTATTGAGGTTGTCTAAAAAAGATAATAGAGTTAAAAATATATAGTTGACAAGAGTGAAATAATAGTGATGAAATTTATTTCCTTAAATAAGGAATGAAACTTCATTTCAAATGTCAATGGGAAGAATGAGAAAAAATTATCATTATTTCTACTATACATGACAATATACATAGAAAATCAGATTATCAGTTGGAAAATGTTGGTGATTAATTAATATGAGTATTCAATAAAATGACTGGGTAAAAAGTGAACAATTGATTTTCATTATTCATGGTTTCAGCATTTGTGAATTCATCTACTCAATAAGATTTTTTTGTAATCTCAAATCAATAAATGCCATGTTTTTGTGGTCATTCGTGGATATGCAAAGAGTGGCAAAAAATTTGGGTCATCCAACATGCACATTCCCAGCTGAGGTTCAACAAGCTGATACTCTGCCTTTTTGTTTCAGTTCTCAAACTGTAAATGTGTCCTTTTTGTCATCTATTTAGTGTCATTTTTGGGGCGTTTTTGTACTTTTCTTTGATTAACTGTCTTTTCACTGTTTAAAATTATTCTGAAGCATAATGCAGAGCTGTTGCCTAATGTTCTTAAGTACAAGAAGACTGTGAAGTGTCTTATGGAGAAAATACATATGCTAGATAAGCTTTATTCAGGCATGAGTTATTAGTGCTATTAGCTGTGAATTCAATATTAGTGAATCAATAATATATGTTAAATAAAGTGTCTTTAAACAGAGACAAATAAAACAAGGCTAAGTGTTGATGGTTGACAAAAATGTCGTGACCAGAGACTTTCAGGAACCTTACCCTGTGTTTCCACTGGGAGCAATTATTCAGTATTTGCTAATTCAGTGTTTGTGGTGAATTTATACAATATAACTACTGAATGAATAATGGGAATCATTTGTATACAAAAATGGATCTTATTAAATAACATGTTTGAAAGTGTAATATAAAAATATTCAACTGAAGAGTCAACAAAACTGTACTAAAGTTAGTAATGAACTTTACTCACTTAGGTAATATGATGTTCTTTGTTCTTTTGTCCTTTAGAATTTAAGTTGCCTGGGGACAGATTATATCAGATTCTGTTCTACAACCCCAGCTCTAGAATAATGTTTGGCACCTATAAGGGACCTAATAAGTTGTTGTTATTGTTACTTTTCCATGGAGATGATTTTGCCTGCATTTATTTTATTTCTTTTTTATACTGACTGCAGAATTACTGAAAAACTGAATGGTAAGATTTAAAAATTGCACAAGAAAAGAGTAGTTATAAGAGCAATGGAAAAATTTTAATAAGAAATATAGATCAATTTAATACACACACATTCTATAAATTAAAATACAACAAAAATTAATACCAAAGAACAGTTTGCAAAGCAATAAATACAAATGCATGTGACTGAAAATGGGTTAAGTTTATTCATATACATAAAGCTTTTATGAATAAATGAGAAAACTGCAATCTCAATAAACAAATGGGAAAAAGTAGACTATTTACACAAAGGGAAATTCAAATAGATAAAAGTAGAAAATTTCAACTTCATTTATATGCTGAAAATTAGAATGGAAACATATCTCAACCTTACAAAGACCATAATGTGATAAACCCACATCCAGAATTACACTCAGTGACTCTAAATCAGGAACAAGACAAGGATGACCACTCTTGCCACTTTTATTCAATATACTACTGGAAGTCCTAGGTAGAGTAATTAGACAAGAAAAAGAAATAAAAGGCATCAAAACCAGAAAGGAAGAAGTAAAGTTGTTTCTGTTTGTGGATGACTTAATAAATATAGAAAATTCTAAAGATTTCACTAAAAAAACTGTTAGAGCTAATAAATGTATTCAGTAAAGTGGCAGGATAAAAAAGCATACAAAACTAACTTTATGTCTATACACTAACATGAACTATCAGAAAGAGAAATTAAGAACACAATTCCATTTACAGTAGCATCAAAAACAGTAAAATACTTAAGAATAAATTTAACAAGGAGGAGAAAATCTGATATACTGAAAAAATAAGACATTAATAAAGGAAATTGAAGATGACAGAAATAACTGAAGAGATATTCTATGTTCATAAATTGGCATAATTAATATTGTTAAAGTGCCCATACTGCCCAAAGCAAACTATGAATTCAATGCAAATCCTGTAAAAATTCCAATGGTATTTTTCACAGCAATAGAAAAAACAATCCTAAAATTTGTATGGAACCACAAAAGAGCCTGGAAAGGCAAAGTATTCTTGAGAAAAAAAAATAAAGCTGGAGGTACCATACTTTCTTATTTTAAACTATAATATATTGTACATATTACAAAGCTATTGTAATAAAAATAGTATAATATTGGCATAAAAGCAGACACATAGACCAGTGGAACAGAATTAAGAGATCAGAAATAAACCCATGCTTATATGGTCAGCTAATTTTTGACAAAGGAGTTGTGAATATACAATGGGAAATGAATAGTCTCATAAATAAATGGTGTCGGAAAAACTGGATAACCATAGGCAAAAGACTAAAATTGGACCCACATTTACACTATACACAAAAATCAACTCAAAATGGATTAAAGCTTGGACATAAGATCTTAAACCATTAAACTCCTAGAAGGAAAAAAAAAGGAATAAGCTCATCAGCATCGGTCTTTGCAATGATTTCTTGGGATTTGACACCAAAAGCAAATACAGCAAAAGTAGAAATAAACAAGTGAGACTACCTCAAACTTAAAAGCTTCTGCACAGCAAAGAAAACTATCAATGAAATGGAAAGCAAACTACCGCATAGGAGAAAATATTTGCAAATCAAAATATATAAGAACTCATACAACTCAATAGCAAGAAAACCTCAAACAATTGATTAAAAACTGGGCAGGGGTTCTGAAATTTCCCAAAAAGACATACAAATGAACAACAGGTACATGAAAAAATGCACATCATCACTCATTATCAGGGAAATGCAGATCGAAACCATAATGAGATGTCATCTCAAATCTGTTAGAATGCCTATTACTAAAAAGTCAAGAGATAAATGCTGGTGAGAATGTGAAGGAAAAGGAACCCTTGTGCACTGTTGGTGGGAATGTAAATTAGTACCGCCACTATGGAAAACAGTATGGAGTTTCCTGAAGAAATTTAAAAATGAACCACCATACGATCTGACAATCCCACTTTTGGGTATATATCCAAATGGAATGAAAGCATTATCTTGAAGAGATATCTGTACTCTCATGTTCATTGAAGTATTATTCAAAGTAGCCATAGTATGGAAACAATCTTAAGTGCCCATCAATGAATGAATGAAGAAAATGTGGTTATATATAGACTGGCATGTTATTTAGCCTTAAGAAAAGAAAAAAATCCTGTCATTTGTGACAATATTTGCCTTCCACAAACTTGGAGGGCTTTATGCTAAGTGAAATAAGCCAGACAGAAAAGGCCAAATACTGCATGATATCATTTATATGTGGAATTAAAAAAAGTCAAACTTATAGTAACAGTAGAAAAGTGGTTGCCAGGGGCTGGAAATAGGGAGAGGCTGGTAATACTGTATTAAACTATAAAGTGAATAAGGTATGATGATCTAATGTATAGCATGGTGACTATAGTTGATACCACTGCATTGTAAAATTGCAATTTGCTAAGAGAGTAGAATTTAAGTGTTCTAACCAAAAAGAAAAAAGGAAAAAGGAAATATGTGCAGTGATAGATGCATTAATTAATGATGAGGGGAAACACTTTTACAATGTACGCAGGTATCAAATCATCACATTGGACCCTAAATATCTTACTGTTTTATTTGTCAATTATATCTCATAAAGCTGAAAAAAATTGCTTTCCAAAAGTTGAAAATACTGGCAAAGATATAAAAATAAAACATGGGGGCTTCCCTTGTGGCGCAGTGGTTGAGAATCTGCCTGCCGATGCAGGGGACACGGGTTCGAGCCCTGGTCTGGGAAGATCCCACATGCCATGGAGCAACTAGGCCCATGAGCCACAATTACTGAGTCTGCGCATCTGGAGCCTGTGCTCCGCAACAAGAGAGGCCGCGATAGTGAGAGGCCCGCGCACCGCGATGAAGAGTGTCCCCCGCTCGCCGCAACTAGAGAAAGCCCTCGCACAGAAATGAAGACCCAACACTGCCAAAAAAAAAAAAAAAAGACAACAGAACTGTGGTATTTATACACTAAATTCAAAAAATAAAAATAAAACATGCCCAACTGCTCTGTTTAAAGCAGAGATAGACAAGGAAAAAGGGTGAGACTGAAGCCCTGAATGTAGTTTCAAATAAATTGATTTTTCTCAGTTATTCTCAAAGTGTGCTGTGCAGACTTGCAGCATCAGCCTCACGTTCTCCAGCCCCACCCGGTAGGAGCTGAGTCAGACACCAGGGAGAGGAGCCTGCAGTAGGTGTTGTAACAAATCCTGATGCTAAAGTTTGAGAACCACTGAGGTAGAGCACTCCATGCTTTTCAAGGTGCACTTCCCCATATCCGCTCCTTGTATCTTTATAACACTCCTGGGGGGGCAGTTTCTAAACCTGCTTTATAGTTAAGAAACCTGAGAGACCCAAGCAAAGTGATAACCAACATTCTGGTCTTCTCACCTTTGAATTGGACACATTTTTACAATACCATGCGGCCACGTGGTAAGTCTCCTTTATCATGGATATTCTGTATTTCAAATGCTGGGACATATTTTAAAGTGATACTTGGCAACCATTAATGCAAGGAGAACAAGAAATCCTTCTGTGAAACAGGAATAATCTGAAGGCAGAAGTGACACTTACCTTACGGGGCTGTAGGAGCATCGTATGAAGTCAAGCTCTGGCCTCTCTATGAAGGGACAGCAGTGTGCTGGGTGCATGTACGGATTTAGCTACTCCTATAAACCCACTTCTTATAAAGTAATCACCTATTCAGGGAATTGGTCACAGTGTAAAATGCCTCTATATTTAGTGACTTTCATTCTTGAGGTACCTTAGACTATAAGAATCATTTCAGTTGCTCCTTGTAAGACATACAAGAGTTTAAAGATAAGAGTATATTTCCTCCTCCCAAGAGACAAACCCCTTGATTATTTGTTCGGGGTCTCCTTAGCAGCGGGAGTAGCAGCTGCCACAGCAGACAGCTGCAGCGTGAAGGGCATCGTGTGCAGTGAGAGAGAGATTTGGTACCCAAGGAAATGAAAAAAAATATCAGAACAGTTATCTTCTGTACTTACAATAGAAGTACTGCAGGGCAGATAACAGCATTGGAAGTTTTTTCTAAACTTATCTTGCGTTACATCTTCTGAACAAAACCAAGGTGTAGACAACTGAGGCTTGTTCTAATAACAAAATTGTTGCCTGAAATGAAATTTTTGACATACCAATCATTCTCTGTAGCCAAATCATTTTTCTTTTCATATAAAACATGTTTGGGGAACACTTTAATGAATGTTTTGCACTTAGTCATCCACTTTATTTTCTTTGCTAAGAGGTCCTTCAGTGGCCACTAAAGAACACATCTCTCCTGGGAGGTATATTTCCTGGCATGTTATTAGCAAAATGTCCTCCTAGCTAGTTAAGAAGAAAGTGACAATGATTGGGAACAAACATGACTTTTCCTCTGCAATTAAAAGGAGTGAATGAGAAATTTTGTGATTGCTGTTTTTGATACTGTAGCTGCAATTTCGAGTTAAAGTGTTCTAAGGGCATGGCCTGATAGATCTCAGAAAGGGCAAATACTTACTTAACTATTAACTGATGGAGAAAAGCCATTCCGGGTTAAGGCCGTGGTCCTTTGAGTTTGAGGTGAAGGCCAAGAGACACAATTTAGGGGAGAAGGGAGTGACCCTGGGCTTGGTCCAGATAAATCAGCGTTGCACGTGTGCTGTAATTTCCCTTGAGCAAAACACTCTCCCTACCTCATCCTGAACCTCACTAACCTAACACTTGAACTTTTCATCCCATAGTTAGAAGTAATAATTCACATGAGCTACCCTTGAGGAGAGTAACACTTTGCTTATTTTTAACACTAAGATCAGTATCAGCTTCTTTTCTGAGAGGAAATTTTGCAAACTAGGTGGAGAAGGAAACTCTAAGGGCAGTGGTGGTAAAGGGATAATATCTCCACTAAAGTCAAATCTCTGAGGTCAAGGCCACACCTGCCCTTGCTCACCACAGAACTCTGGTGACCAGCGTGATGCCTGCAGCAGCTGATTCATTGTTTGAATAAAGGCACTTATGCAGGATGAAGGCTGAGAAATGTCACTGAGAGTGCAAAGGGAGTTCCAGGTGCCCCCAAACACACCTGACATCACAGTGTCTGAAGTTGAAGCTGATGTTTCACTTAGTAGCTGCCAGGCAGCTGCTCCCTCTGGGTTTTTAAAAGTAGCTACAAACATGGCTAGAAAAGCCATCTGATGTACTGAAGCAGTATTTCTCAAACTACCTGTGGTGAACGACCAGTTTTGTTTGGTTTTTTATTCGCATTCAGTTGCAGACCAATGCTTTAGTAAAATATAGTAAAAATGAATTAATAGAGCAAGGGAAAAGGCAAAAGAGGACACACAAAATACAAGGCCATTTGAAGAATTATTGTTACCGAATCCGAGTTCGTACTTCTCGCTGCACGACAGGCCAATAAATCAAAACATGAGGCTTTGGGGCAAGGAAAAGTGCTCCTTGTTGCAAACTTCTTGTTGCCAGCTAGACCCCAGCAGGCGTGTGATAATCCTCTGTTCTTACAGCTGTCTGTGTAGGTCTGGTCACGACGTTCCTGCAAACCTCCAACAAGACAGATGTTATTTTCCGTTGTGCAACTTTATCTCTGTAAGAATGTCAAAGTGTTATACATTTAAAGGTAAAGCCTGAGAGGCAGAGCCTTGAGAATGGGCGATCATGTATATTCCAGGCGATAGGCAACATTCCTTTACAAGGGCGCAGAGCCAGCAAGGCTAAGCACAGGCAACAGAGCACAGAGGTTAGAGCTAAAGGAATAGATCCAATATGGAGTCAGGTTTGTTCTCTGTTACATTTTGAGTTTCCACAACCTACAATTACTCTGTAAGATAACTATAAGAATGGCTCTAAGCATTCCCTCGTTTGTTGCAACCCGGTAACAAGAGCTTCCTGGAGGGCACAGTTGCACAACACACATTGAGTTGTGCTGCCCAAACACTTGGCCCAGTATCCTTTATTTGAAGGGTGGGAGTGGAAGGATTTGGGCACTTTCTAGAGATTAGTTATTCCAGTAAAGAACTGCAGGGTTAGTAGTGATTTAATGTGTCATAGCACTGAGTGCCAACCCTGCCTTCTGAAATATAGATAGAAAGAATTAAAGATGCAATCATCTTTCAACAGAATTACTTGCTGTAAAATAATGTCCAATAAACTTCAGACTAAACTGATAAGAAACAAAGACAATTGCTTTGCTCTTCTATTCTCCCTGTGCTCCTCCAATGGCACTGGCTACAGTTAGAGTGAGGGGGAGTACAGGTAAACCAAGGACTTGCTTACTACATAAATACTTTATTTACTTCCCTTAGAATGTAGGTTCTATAAAGTCAAATGCATTGATTCTTCTTTTTTTTTTTTTTTTTTTGCGGTACGCGGGCCTCTCACTGTTGTGGCCTCTCCCATTGTGGAGCACAGGCTCCAGACGCACAGGCTCAGCGGCCATGGCTCACGGGCCCAGCCGCTCCGCGGCATGTGGGATCTTCCCGGACCGGGGCATGAACCCACATCCCCTGCGTCAGCAGGCAGACTGAACCACTGCGCCACCAGGGAAGCCCTATTGATTCTTCTTAATCAGACTTGCCAGGAGTTTTATAGTAATAGATTTTTCAACCCACTGAAAAATTGCAGGGGGAGAGTAAACTAACTTGTTTTTATTTATTTATATTTTAATAACTAATTTAAATCATAACTATTTCCTTACTGTGATGATATGGATAAAATTTATTGCTGATTATAGGTCTAATTTCTAGAATTTAAAACTTTGTTCATTGAAAGCATTTAGTATTTAATTTTTTCCATATATAATTTTGTTACACTCAAGAGATTTGATATATTGTACTTTTATTTCAGGCCTACATATTTTTAAATTTCTTTCTGATATCCACCTTAGGTTATATATTATTTTAAATTCAATTTTTAGCTTCCAAATATTATATTTTAATCAACATTTTGTTTTGAGTTCTAACTTCAGTGAATTCTAGTCAGTGAACATGGGACCTATGATATTGATTTTCAAAAAAATGTGAAGATTTCCTTTGTGGTCTAAAAAATATATAGTGCATATTTCATATCACACATTTCTTTTTTTTATTAATATATGTCTGTGAGTTTCTGTAAATAGCTTTTCCTTTGATTATATTTTGCCCAATGCAACTAACTTTTGGTTAGTACTTGGGCAATATAATTAATTCCACTCCTTTTTCTCACCAGCTCTCTATATTTTAATTTTAGTTGCATTATTTATAATCTAAAAGTTATATTTTAAAATATTTTTATATTTAAAAAAGTTATATATAATCTAGAATCTTCTGCTAACAAATATGATATTTTACATAATATATATGCTTTTGGCAAAACTTTAATTCATTCTATACATTTCATATCCTCCTGAACAAGACAAAAAGGAAATTTGGCTTAATATCAGGAAGATGACACTTGGGAAACAGGCCAGATATGATCTTGCTTCCTCTGAAACAGGATAATAAAGAGGAAGAGAAAAAAGAATAGGAAAAAGGGGGAAGAAAATTCTACAGAGTATAGACAACCTGAAATGGCTTTGGGGTTAGAAGGAAAAAAATGGAGGTCTGTGACAGCTGACTAGATCACTATGCATATTATTGGTAGGAAGTAAATACATGTGATATCCATTCAGTTAGGGAATTCTGTGTTTAATTTTCTTATTAGTCATTGTTTGTAAACGCAGATCTCCACATATCAAAGGTAAACCTTCTTTAATACCATAACCAGAAGACTGCTTTTGCTGTGCTGAAGACACTTCATTAAAGGGATAATTTTAAGAAACAAAGGGAAAAGTTTGATGTCCCTAAAACATAGTCTTTGGGGACAAGAAATTCCATGTCCCTAAACTGACAGCAGAGGAGAAAAACTACTTGACAAGGATAATGGGGAAGCTTTTTAATAAGTGTGGCTACACATCTCCTGAATCAAGAAAAACATGCTCACGGGATCCAGGTGAGTCAGAATCCTTTGGGAACCTGAACACATTAAGGAGAGTCTGAAAATACCTCGATTCATATCCTCTCTTTCATTTTCCAAATGCCACTTAGAAAGCAGAAATAACATCTGAGGGGCTTTCTGTTTCTAAGCAGCAGTCTGGAAGGATTGTCTACTTCTGCTGGAAAATGAGATGTCACTTCCATTTTTCCTTCATTTCTTAGAGACAGGAAGAAGAGAAAGGTAGATATCAGGGACAACAGACAGTGGTGGTTTTTGTTGGTTTTTAGGGAGAAAGATAGAAGTATGAAGCAAGATGAAGAACCAAGAAAACACATCTCCATTGGAGGGGAAAATTTTGGTGTTGGCGTTACCGAACCAAACTTGTGTCCAGTCACCTGCACGCAGTGAAGCCAACGTACTGATACGGGATTGTGGTGAAGGAAAGTGCAGCATTTATAGCAAGTTGCCAAGCAAGGAGAACGGGTAGCTCATGCTCAAAAGACCCAAACACCCAGATGACTTTCAGGGAAGGGGTTTTATAGGCAGTGTGAGGGAGGGGGCTGCAGGGTGCATGACTGGCTCGTGCGCAATTCTTGGATTGGTTGGCATCAACGTGAAATTTCAAGCATCATCAACATTCTGCTTTCAACCAGTCTAGGGTCTATGCTCTTGCGGTCAGCTGTTTTCATCTGGTGGGGACTGCTTCCTGTAAAAACAACTTAGGAATGTGTGCCAGGCCTTTATCTATCTCTTGCATTGAACTGTGAGTTAGGTGATTCTGCTATGTGGTGGATTTATAATCTAAATTGTTACCAGTTCCCCAGCCCAAGAGCTGTTCTTTGTTTCTACATCTTCAGGCTTCCTAATCATTAACTGTTGAGTCAGCCTTTTGAGACTCAAGAGATGCCTGGGAGACTACAGCAAAAGCCTTTTACTTCAAAGGACAGGGACACAGGGGCTGGTATATGGTTTCAATCCCCCCTTTCCTTTGATACCTCTCAATCTTGGTGGGGACACATTCAGGAAAAGAAACGGAATAAAATTTTGGATAGTGAGGTTAATCATAAACTCAGCAGAGGACTCAGTTTTAGGGGGACTCGGTTTCAGTGGTGTCAGTGTCTGTAATTTACCATGTCCAACTTTTCCTTGCTCTGACTTTGTCACTGATTCTTCTCCATTCCAGGTTTCCCCAAAGACTATGAAATAGGGGCAGGCTAAAATTTTTCTTTGTTTTAAAAATCTCCTAGGGTCCTTTTTGTGCTGTCCTTTACACTTCAGGGATGCTGGTAAGTTAGGAACCCAAATGCTGAACATCTTCACAGAATGAAGTGTTTCCAAGGATTCATATTCTTCCATACCTTGAGCCTGCTAATGTAGATTACTATATAGTAATGTACCTACCCAGAGAGGTTAACAGGAAGATGTGCCTTTTTATTTCAGAAATATTATTATTTCTTGTTTGCAAAAACAATAGTAAAATTTGTCCCAGTTCATATTAAGAAGGAAAAAAAAAAGAGATTTGTTGATATTTATCTCCTACTATGAAACCCCGTTTTTAAGAAACTGGTTTCCTTCCAAGACAATTGTCTAAAATGTATAGATTGGGGACTTTTCTTCAATCTTCAATCAAATTGAGTAACAAGACCAGTAGATGACAGAAAAAAAATACAAATGATATATTTCAAATTTCACAAGAATTCTGGTTTAGTTCCACATAAAAATTAAGGAAATTGTTTAGATCACATTCATATGCAGTACATCTAACCAATTAAATATGCCGTAATTACAGCTTTAGAGGTTCAGTGGTGTCCCAGGAGAAAAGAGATATAAACAATGTAAAGTTTTAAAAGAGATCTGTTGTGAGTCCAAAATAGCTTAAGGTATTTTTTTAATCATGTGTTTATCAAACATTTTATTATCATACCCTTCATCAAATAAAATCTTCTGCAAAGTGTAATTAATGAAAAGTTATAAATGGATTGGTATTTGTATTCATTTATTTTCTAAGTTCAATTTCAGGAGAATTACTTCTTTTAGATAAATTGTGGTATCAGCAAGAATGATTTAATCAGTCCAGCCATTTAAAAATGCATGGTTATGGATGATAATTTCAGAATCTTATTAGTTACATAGTTACAGTCTACATTTTGGGGGAAGAGGGGTGAATAAAATTAGGAAAATACTGATTTACCCAGGGTTTTTTTTCACAAGTGGAAAAAAAATTAAAATACGATACCTTACTATCTCAGGGTATTATTTACACAAGTGACCTAAGATCAAATTTTTCTTTCAAAATTTAATTGTAGATTGATAAAGGAGCAAAAGCAAAACAGTGGGACTAAGACAGTCTTTTCAACAAATGGTGCTGAAGCAACTGGACATCCACATGCCAAAATATGAATCTAGACACAGACCTTACACCCTTCACAAATATTAACTCAAGATGGATCACAGATCTAAATGTAAAACACAAAATTAAAAAAAAAAAAACTTCTAAAAGATAACATAGGAGAAAAATGAGATCACCTTGGATATGCCTTTTAGATATAACACCAAAAGCACAATCTATGAAAGAAATAATTGGTAAGTTGAACTTTATTAAGATTAAAAATTTCCACTCTGCAAAAGATAATGTCAATAGAATTAGAACACAAGCCACAGACTGGGAGAAAATATTTGCAAAATACACATCTTAAAGAGGACTGTTATCCAGAATATACAAAGAACTCTTAAAACTTAATAATAAGGAAATAAATAACTCAATTAAAAGATGGGCCAACCCTCTAGAATTTGTTGTTTAATTATATGGTGGAATTACTCAATTAAAAAATAAACTTCATGCCTCTCACCTCTCAAGAAAAACAAAACAAAAAAAAAGATGGGCCAAAGACTTTGACACCTCACAAAGAAGACATACAAATGACAAATAGCATATAAAAAGATGTTCCACATCATATGTCATCAGAAACAATGCAAAATTAGACACCAATGGGATATCACCACACACTTATTAGAATGGCCAGACAGCCCCAAGTGCTGACGAGGATGTGAGATAACAGGAACTCTCATTCATCACTGGTGATAATGGGAAATGGTAGAGCCATTTTGGAAGAGTTTGGAGATTTCTTACAGAGCTAATCATACTCTTACCATGCAACACAACAGAAATTGTACACCTTGGTATTTACCCAGAGGAATTGAAAACTTATGGCCACTCTAAACCTGCACTAGGATATTTATAGAAGCTTTATTCATAATTGCCAAAACTTTAAAACACCTGAGATGTCCTCAGTAGGTGAGTGTGTAGATAAACTGTGGTACATTAAGACAATGGAATATTATTCTACACTATGAAATGAGCTATCAAGTCAAGAAAACACATAGAAGAATCTTAAATAAATATTACTAAGTGAAAAGAGTCAATCTGAAAAGTCTACATACTGTATGATAACAACTATATGACATTCTGGAGAAAACAAAACTGTGGAGACAGTAAAAATGTCAGTGGTTGCCAGGGGGTGGGGTGTGGGCAGGGATGAGTAGGCAGAGCACAGAGGGTTTTTAGGGCAGAGAAGATACTCTGTGTGACACCATAGCCATGCATACATGTCATTATACATTTTTCTAAACTGATAGAATGCACAACACCAAGAGTGAATCCTAATGTAAACTATGGTTTTTAGGTGATTATCATGTGTCAATATAGGCTGGTCAATTGTAGTATACATTCATCAAACGTAATACCACTTTCGTGAGGGTTGTTGATCATGGGTAAGGCTGTGCATGTGTAGGGGTGAGAGCTATATGGGAACTCTCTGTACTTTCCTTTTAATTTTGCTGTGAATCTTAAACTGCTCTAAAAAACCTTAATAAAAAATTGAATCACGCCTATAGATTTCCTTAGTCTGTCAACTCAGACAAAGAAACAATGACACCCCAAAAGCAATGAACACACCTAGTTTCTAAGGGAGAGATCCTGGTTTCTAGCAGTGTCCTGCCCCCCCCAAAAAATCAGAAAATTGGCTTAGAAAAGTGGATGATTCTGGGACTGGAGCATCTTGTACTGCCAGAAAGTACAGAATGCTAAAAAATGAAACCCACAATAATGGGTATGTCAGAGGTACATAGGAGCCAACTGAAATAGCTCCCAATGGTGGAACAATTTGAGCAAAAGATAATTGAACACAAGAATAACCCAAGGTATAAAATAAATATCCATAACCCCATACTTACATGTATAAATTATTGAGTAAATAAATAACTGGGAGGGAATAGACATGTCTTGTGTGCAGAAGAATTCTAAATAATCTATGTTGACACTCTATGCTCAAGGAGGGGGAGTGTAAATCCCTGCTTCTTAAATAATTGTCTTTCAAAGAGTATGTATGGGAAGAGGGAAAAAATTCTATAGAAAGGGGGCAAAAGAGTAACTGACAGTGGAGAAATCTGACCTGTAGTACCTCAGCCTGGAGATCATGAATTACAATGGTAATTCATGTTGAGACGATATGGTGTGGAGAGATTAAAAAGATACTTGATCTCTCAATCTTCCTCCCTAAAACCAACAATCTGAGTCTAAATATGAGAAAAACATTAAACCCGTTCTAATAGAGGTGCATCCTAAAAACATCCAACCAATACTCCTCAAAGTCATCAAAACCAAATAAAATCTGAGAATATATAATAAAAGGGAAAGCCTCTTTTATGATAATAAAAATACTTAGAAATACATTTAACATAAAACACCTGATCAGGGCTTCCCTGGTGGCGCAGTGGTTAAGAATCCACCTTCCAATGCAGGGGGCATGGGTTCGAGCCCTGGTCCTGGAGAATCGCACATGCTACGGAGCAACTAAGCCCGTGCGCCACAATTACTGAGCCTGCGCTCTAGAGCCCACAAGCCACAACTACTGAGCCCGTGTGCTGCAACCACTGAAGCCCCTGCGCCTAGAGCTCGTGCTCCGCAACAAGAGAAGCCACTGCAATGAGAAACCAGCGCACCGCAACGAAGAGTAGCCCCCGCTCACTGCAACTAAAGAAAGCCCATGTGCAGCAACAAAGACCCAACGCAGCCCAAAATAAAATAAATTTATTTTTTAGAAAACCCTGAACATATGTGAAAGATATAAAATGCCCTGGGGGCTTCCCTGGTGGCGCAGTGGTTGAGAGTCCACCTGCCCATGCAGGGAACACGGGTTCGTGCCCCGGTCTGGGAAGATCCCACATGCCACAGAGCGGCTGGGCCCGTGAGCCATGGCCGCTGAGCCTGCGCGTCCGGAGCCTGTGCTCCGCAACGGGAGAGGCCACAACAGTGAGAGGCCCGCGTACCGCAAAAAAACAAAAACGGAAAAAAAAAATGCCCTGAAATTTCAAAAAGTAGAATTGAACAAAAGTAGCTCTTTAGAACATTTCAACAGCATCAAGATATAAATTCTCCCTAAGTTAATTTATAAACAATGTGATAAAAGTAAAAGGATCATAGAGTTTTCTCTGGAGCTAGTTGAGTTAATGGGAAAAATAAACATGTAAAGATGGCTAGGACGCCACTGAAAAGGAATAGTTATGAGGAGGAAGTAGTTTTTTACACTACGTGAAACATACAACAAAGCCTCTATGATTAGAGTTTGTGTCACTGGTCCATGAATAAACAAATAGATGTATGGAATAGAATAGAAAGTTCAGACATAAACCCAAGTACAAATAACAAAGAAATATCTCAAATCACCGCAGCAAAGATGGGCTTTTAAGTAAATGGTGTTGGAATAGTTTAATAGATATTCTGAAAAATAAAACACTATTTTCTCAAAACATACACAGAGGAAACTCTAAATGAATCAGAGTTCTAATTGTGAAATACAAAACTGTCCAAGTATTAAAAAAATAACCTTCATGAATTCCTTTATGAATGTAGGGAAACTTTCTAAATATATGTAAAAATTAATATTCAATAAAATAAGATTATTTTAGACTTTATAGAGATTTATGTTCATATGATATATATACATATATAAATTCATATAAATATTCATAATAAATAGATTAAAATTTGCATAGGAAAAATGCACATCAGAAAGAAAATCAAAAGGCAGATGACAAACTGGAAGAACATTTGCAGCATACATCACTGATACAAAGTAATATACTCAGTATATGAAGAAATTTTAATAAACGTGAGAAAAAAACCTAAAGAAAATGGGAAATCATATATAGACATACAAACAAACAGTATAGACACACACACATACATACGGATTCTTTAAATATTTAAATACATGAAGAGATGTTCATCTTTACTTATAAGTGAAATATTGAACAAAATTTGAAAGCTTGACAATATATCCTGTTGGCAATGCTGGCGAAGCTGTGGTCACTCTATGAAATAGTCACTCATATATTGCTCAAAGAATGTACAACCACTATGAAAGGGAATGTCTAAAAGTCAATGTATGCATTTGCCTTTTGACTCAGCAATCTCTTTTCTAGAAATTAACTCTAAAGATACACCTCCAACAAAAATGGCTTTGCTCAAGGTTATTCATTAAAGCATTATTTGCGACTGCAGAATATTATAAACCACTTAAATGTCCAAATATAGTGGAATTGTTGAATGAACAAAAGGTTCTGTTCAGCTGTGAAAAAAATTGAGTAAAAACTGATTTACAAAATACATTGTAATAACCATAATATATAGGGAAATTGTTTATTCTTTGTTCTTTATACATTTTGTAATATGTAATATATTAAAAAAAGTAAAGTGCACATTTATATATAGCATTTTTCCATTTGTGTACAAAAGAGGGAGAAATATAACATACATGAATCTACATTTTTTGTTTTTTAACATCTTTATTGGAGTATAATTGCTTTACAGTGTTGTGTTAGTTTCTGCTGTCTAACAAAGTGAATCACTATATGCGTACATATATCCCCATATCGCTTCCCTCTTGCGTCTCGCTCCTACCCTTTTTATCACACCCCTCTAGGTGGTCGCAAAGCACGGAGCTGATCTCCCTGTGCTATGCAGCTGCTTCCCACTGGCTATCTATTTTACATTTGATAGTGTATATATGTCCATGCCACTCTCTCACTTCGTCCCAGCTTACCCTTCCCCCTCCCCGTGTCCTCAAGGCCATTCTCTATGTGTCTTTATTCCTGTCCTGCCCCTATGTTCATCAAAACCATTTTTATTTTAGATTCCGTATATACTGTATTTGCTAACATATGGTATTTGTTTTTCTCTTTACTTGTGGATGGACCTAGAGTCTGTCATACAGAGTGAATCTACTTATTTTTGTAAAAAATAGCACAAAATGGATAACTAGAACCCTGCAAGATTTGTTACCTATGTTATTAGGTTAAGGAGAAAAGAAAGAGAAAACAGAGGGAGTAACACTTTTCTGAGTATAATTTTTGAATAATTTGGGAATCATTGTTCATATTCTAAACATTCAAAATTAAATTTAGAAAGATAGAAGGAATTCTAAGATGGAATGCAAACAGGGGCAAGTAAATCCAACTATATTATAAATGAGTAACATAGCCACATTGAATGGGTAGAGGGGGGAACTAATTCAAGTAACTATTGAACACAATGCTTCGGCTAAATAAACTCAGGTTAGAGAAACAAAGCAAAACAAAATCCCTGTAAATATACCTTACCTCTGTCCACTGAAATGACCTAGAAATAATGATGCCCTAATA
This sequence comes from Stenella coeruleoalba, assembly GCF_951394435.1. Taxonomy (NCBI): domain Eukaryota; kingdom Metazoa; phylum Chordata; class Mammalia; order Artiodactyla; family Delphinidae; genus Stenella; species Stenella coeruleoalba. The sequence continues at coordinate 14,277,611 of NC_137158.1, read as the reverse complement.
GCAAAGAGTGTATCTAGCACCTGAATGTTGATTTATAAGTACCATATCCCATCCTCGGGAACCAGATATTCCTGAAGAAATGGCTAATTCCAGGCCTGGGGTGGGGAAGGTCCAAGATGACCCTAGAATTTTTTGTTAGGCCAGAAAATAAGCAGATTTTTTAAAAAGTAAAATAGAAATCTACGAGTCTGCAGTAGAAACTAGTTAGCTGGTTAGTTTAGACAAATGTCTCTTTTTACAATAGAATGCCGATGGGTAAACGTGGAGGAAGTGGCAGAGTTGGAAAGTTATTATTTTGAAATTATAATTCCAAAGGTTTCAAGAATCATGAATGAGTATTAAGTCTAGGGGGCCAGCCAGTATGGTGGAGTGCTAGGGTAATCCTGTTTACAATAAATCACTTGAACGTTAAAAAAACAGGGACAAAGTTTGATGAAGATCAGAACAGCTGCCTGATCTCAAAGGGTCTTCCTATACATCGCTTATCAGAAAACAGAAATAATAACTATTCAGTGGGAAAATTAGAGGACGCTCTGATTAGATGATCAAATTTAACATACCCAATAAAGAGCAGACAGACAACAGGTGCCTTCAAATGGGGCATCCTCTAAAGGTCCCAGTATAATTTATGTAGTATTCCAGCAGCTGGGAATGTGGACTTTAAATCTCGATCATGAAGCTATAGAGCGAAATCAAAGCACATTCTATAAAATAATTGTACTGTATACTTTAAACCTTCAATGTTATGAAATACAAAGAAAAGATAAGAAATTCTTCCAGATTACAGGAGATTAAAGAGATCTCCTTTAAACGTAACATGTGATCTTAAACTGATCTTGTACTCTAGGGAAAGTGATATAAAATATATCATTATGAAAATTAGAACGTGGACTGTAAGTTAGATAAAAGCATTTTATCGAAGTTAATGTTTCTGAATTGGTAACAGTACTGTGGTTATAAAAAGCACACTCTTGTTTTCAGCTTCCTTTACTCTCATGTTATAGTTTTTATATGTATTCATCTATACACATAGAAAATTACATCAATGTGGTATAATTTTCCTTTCATCCACAATACATATTTTAAATAAAATGAAAGAAAATATTTTCTTTATATTTTAAATGTATTTCTTTAAATATATTTCTTTGTATTTTCCTTTGTGTTTACTATATTACTTGCCCTTTTTTCATTCCTAAAGCTCAAAAAGTTGAACTTTGGTACAAATGCCCTTCATCTTGAAGAACTTCTTTGAACGTATTTTTTAGAGCAGTTCTGCTGACAACAAATTCTTAGTTTTGCTTTATCTATAATGTATTTATTTCACCTTCATTGCTGGAAAACATTTTGATGGATAAAGAATTCTGGGTTACCTGTTTCTATTCCTTCAGTGTTTTAAAGATGCTGTTCCAACGTCTTCTAGCCTCCACTGTCTGTGGCAAGAAAGTCACAATTGTCTCAGTCACATCCTGTTTTCCTTTACATGTAGTAAATTAAAATTTTTTCATTGCCTATGGTTTCCATGGCTTAACTGTGATGTGTCTGGGCATGGCATTCTTTGAGTTTGTCCTATTTGGGTTTAATGAACTTCTGAAATCTCTAAATTAGTACCTTTTAACAAATGTGGGAAGTTTTCAGATATTATTGAAATATTTCTTTCCCACACCAATCTTTTCTCCTCTCCTTCTAGGATCCCAATAATATGAATGATAAGACTTTTGTTACTGAACTTGTCTCAAGCCTTTGATATGTTTTAAAGCATTTTAACTATTATTCCTTGAATTAGATAATTTCTATTGCTCTATCTTCAAAATCAATGATTTTTTCCCTGTCACCACCATTCTATTATTAAGCCTGTTTATTGAATTTCCTATTTCAGCTAATATATTTTCTTTTTAAAACTTCCAGTTAGTTCTTTTTAGAGTTTTATTTATCTGCTGAGAACTTACTGAGAACCGACAGTTCTCAATAAGTAAAAGAGAAAAAAAAGTGTAAACACCAATAAGTACATATGGTGTTTACACTTTGCTTCATGGAGCTTGGTTGTAAGAGATGCTTATAGGCTTTGAATAGTTCAAATATTTTATTCCACTCTCTTCTTGATTGAATAGTTTCTGAGGAGAAGCTGAATGTAATCTTACGTTTATTTCTCAACACACAATTGTTTTTTCCCGGCTTCTTTCAGGAGTTTATCTTTGGATTTCTGTACTTTGAAGACCATACTCCTAGATGTAGTTTTTGGGCATTCGTCTTGGTGTTCTCTCAGCTCTCTGGAACTGTGGTCCGGTGACTGACTTTAGTGTGAGAAAATTCTCAGTCATTATTGTTTCAAACATTTCTTCTGTCCGTTTCTCATTTGAAGCTATGTTGGCCTTGTCAGAGCTTTCTTAATAAGAGCACGGGTTGTTGGTTCAATGAACTGGTACTGAAAGAGGACTTTTGGCTCCAATATCGTATATACTCTGTTACTGGAGATCTGGCCACTCACTGGATTAATTAAACAGGTGAAGCCCTGATGTGCAGGTAACACCATGGTAAAGCAGGTAGGCTCCATGTCTAGACTGCCTGGATTCCCATATTGGCTCTCTCACAGCCCTGCTGAGTGATGTTGAGCAGCTTCTCCTAGAAATCTCAACTATTCTTAAACCTTAAGTTTCCTTCCCTATAAAATGGGAAACAATCACATTTCTCTCCTAAAGCTAGTCCAAGGTTGAAGTGAATGAGTGCATGCAAGATAGAACAGGGCCTGCCATATGTGTTACTTACTATTACAATTAAAGAGATAATTGATATGGTTAATAGTATTAACCTGTTAACTACTCCCTCCTTTTTAGGATTAGTGTGGCAAGGATTATGGCAACCCATAGGGCTTATAGACAGTGGAGACTCTGCCCCTCCAGGTCTGAAGGATGTGGTGGGATGATGCCACTAGTGCCAGCGAAGTGTGGATGGTACCCACTTGCCATGGCCACTCCTCCTCTCTGAGTACCTGCTTCAGCTTCAGTACAGATGAGTCACTGGCCCAAAGCCAGGCTACAGAAGCTCCCAGGTACCCCCTAGTGCATGACATAGAGACGAGTCTTGATTTTCTTCCAATGGAAGTCAAAGCATGGATTTGGTGAGCAGAGCTCAAATCTGGGCTATGGAAAGTGTGACTTTGCTCACTGGTGGGGTTGACATTCTGGAGGCGCCCACACATAAAGTGACCTGGCTTACTGCAGCACCAGCCTGGCATGATGCCTATTCCATACCCTTTCTGCCAGCAGAGTGTGATCACTTGCACTCCAGGACGTGATCTGCAGCCATTAAAATGTTCGTGAAAAGCGTATAATAACATGGGAACTTTATGTTATAAAGCCAAATGGAAGAAAACATGAAATTCGTTTTACAGTGTTATTTCTTTTTCTCCCACCCCATTAAAAAATTTGCCCTTCCTCTAAGCGCCTGTTTTCATCCCAATACAGATAAGTGCATTTTAAGACACATAACACCTTTTAATAAAGCATTTGTTTGCAATTGCATTTTTTTTTCTTTGATGTGGTCATCTCACAGTAATCGAAGTTGAAGAAGTCACTTTGGTTTCTCATAAATGGATATGCCAGGGCTGAGCTTATCAGAAAGAACTACATCTTATCATTAACGAACATGTTGTCTCAAGTTCTCTAGATACGTTTTATCAAAAGAAACTAGTAGGTAAAAGAATGAAACAGAATCCTATGGGGAAAATTCTTGACTTCATATTTTTGACAGATTTGGACTTCAGCTGTGACTTTGCCGAGGGGAGACAGGTGCTATGACAGCACCAACGCTGAGCATAACCTCATTTCTTACCCTGTGCCTCCCTGAATTTCTAGATTTCTGCCCTTGTCTACAACCAACAATTTTTTTACCCTCTAATGCAATTGCATTTTGAATTAAAAATGAGCTCTTTAGGGTAAAGTTTCTTCATTTTTCTACCTCAGCCCCTAATACACTGCCTAGCACATAGCAATTATCCAATAAGAATTCACTGAAAGAATGAATCAACAAAAATCTTTGCCACTAGGCCAATTTAAAAATTAAGATACACTTTCATTTTTTGAATATTTTGAACACTCTTGTTAGAGGCACAGATCTGGCTTTAGTTTCTTTAAGTCCTCAGCGGTCCGCTGGTTTGTTTTTATGAGCCCACATAAATTAGACTAAATAACATCTATTTTTCTTTGGAGAAGTGATATTATTGCTCAGAATCATGGGTCTCTTTGACATTACATCACCAACCTACACACATTAAGCTCCTTAGCCTAACTTGGAAATTAATATTTCTTCTCCCCAATCATTTCTTTTGCCTGTCTATTGCACTCTTGCTAGGGTTATATTACCTCAGACACTACTATCAGATGCGGTGTCCCCAGAGCTTTGCAGAAAAAGGCTATTACTTTCCTAACGTATGATCAAATGTCTCTTTATACACAGCTTTGAGAATCACTGCCTGTTTGCGTACTGTGTTACACTGTGTGTGCAATTCTAATTTGTCCTCAGTTTTCAGCCATTTGTCTCCTTTGGTGATATTGATTTCTAGAGCGATTCTGCTCATTGATTTCAGATTATTTTCCTGAGGTCTATTCTTGTTTGTTCTTTTCAGCATTTATGGAGTACTTCAGAACTTAGCTTCAACTTCTTATATACACCCTTCAGGAAAGTCTTACAGTGTCTTTGAAGTAGTTCTTTGTCTTTTACAAATAGATATGAACAAGTTACGGGAAGGTAAAACAAACCTCTCTGGAAGGAATGATTTTGGGCTCAAACAAGATTAGGAAAATGTATCAGGTAAGCTGGGGTGGGGATGGTGGTTCCAAAAAAAAAAAAAAAAGTTTCCTCATATGCCCTTGGATAAATCTTAAATCTTAGTTTACAAACAGTATAGAAGAAGGATAAGGAAATGCTTCTCCCTCCCTATCTACTACCTACCTTACAAAGTTGCTGTAAGCATCAACTGAGATAATGTATACAAATATTTCACAAAGGAGAGTTTAGCTCAGAATAAAGAAGCAGTGAGCATGTTTGATATATTCTAACTCAAATCTTAATAAGAAATGTTAACAATGAAATAATCACTAATGCTGATGGCCAGTTGAAATTTTTTTTACAGTTTTTTCAACTAAAAGAGTCAAGAATTCAAGCATGAAAATTCTCTGTGTGCTCAGTAAAAATGCATGAGATTCACAGATTTAAATAAAGCTCCTATTAGATGTGTCCTACCTCCTAGAAATTAAAATGATCTATGAGGATTTAAAAGGACCAAATCAGACAAACCTGGTTTGAATCTCAGCACCACTGCTAACTATAGCAATCTAGGTACTCTTGGAAGAGTTACTCACCTTTAGCTTCCTTAACTATAGTGCAAGGCAAGGTGCCAGCATCTGTTTGAGGATGAAGTGAGAATGCAACCCAAGGACTGAAAGCAGGGTCTGGTTGGAATGAATACGTGTTATTATTAGTTTTCCTTTCAGATACTTTTGACTTTGAGTATTCCTTTTTTAGTTAGGTATCACTTGAAAAATGGCCTCTGGTTCCTTTCTTCTCCTATTCTCCGGGTTTGTGCCTTAGGGGGTACAAAGATGGGTGAAATAGACTCTGAGCAATCACTAGCTAGGATGTGGACCTGTTCATTGGTGCATCTCCCTGAACAACACTGCATCTGCTACACAGTCCATATTCAATAATTTTTTAATTAAATGAGTTAATGTCTCTTAGTGCTTTGGGCTGAGCAGTGGAGATGACGATGTAAAAAATTTTGCAAAGTGCACTGTAATAAGTGTTATCATTTAGGAGTCTACTGTCTCAATTTAATTTCATTTCATCATAATATTCCACTGTTGTTTAGTTGAATTTCATTTGTTTTATTTTCCTTTTTATGGCTACATTGCTATTGGTTCGTAGGCTTTTCCAACATTTGCAGTGCCTCCCAATTTTGTGCCATGTAAATATTTCATTAACTTTGTATTTATTCCCTCTGCCTGATGTTGAATAGAAATAATTTTACACAACCATTACTAACACCCACCTTCACTCTCTGGCCGCCTCCTCATAGCCTATTAAATACTGCATTTATCATATGCTTTGATCTCTGGCCTTTGAGTGAGTTTGAATATTCACAACTATAATTTCATGAAGAGCAATTTCATAAGCATATTTCCCAATAATATATTTAGGAAGAAGCTTAGGAGACGTACATCAGAGCATGTGCATGCGCATGTACGTGTGTGTGTGTGTGTGTGTGTGAGAGAGAGAGAGAGAGAGAGAGAGGGAGGGAGAGAGAGAGAGAGAGAAAGAGAGAGAAATTCAATCAGTTTAAATCCAAATTTGTTTAATAATAATCAGGTAATCAAATGATTTAGAAATTACTTTCTAAAGCAGAATATACAGTAGATCATGAATAAGGACATTAAGTCTCAGATAAAATAATATTAGCTTATGTTTTTTGAGTACTTACAGACTGTCAGGCACTGCTCTAAGTTTTTATGAATTAAATCATTTTTATGAGATAATTCTAGAATTTTCTTTCATCTACAGATGAGGAATATGAGGCACAGATCAGTTAAGTAACTTGACAAAAGTCACAGAGCCAGTGAACATGGCAGAGTTTGAACTCCAATCCCCACACACTGGCGCCAGGGCTCATTTTCCTCTGGAATAGGAGTTTTAGCTGTCACAACTTTGTCTGCCAAGAGTCCATTCCTCCTGTTTCTTTCTTCTTTTTTTTTTTTTTTTTTTTGCAGTACGCGGGCCTCTCACTGTTGTGGCCTCTCCCGTTGCGGAGCACAGGCTCCGGACGTGCAGGCTCAGCGTCCATGGCTCACGGGCCCAGCCGCTCCGCGGCATGTGGGATCCTCCCGGACCGGGGCACGAACCCGTGTCCCCTGCATCGGCAGGCGGACTCTCAACCACTGCGCCACCAGGGAAGCCCCCTCCTGTTTCTTGATTTATCTTTGGGCACCATCCCAGACTCAATGAAGAAAGACTCAGTAGAACTGTTTATCAAGTTTCTTGACCTCTCTTTACGAAGAGAGATGCGCATGACTTGAGAGCCTCCAAACTTTTATCTTGATGGGAGGTCTAAAAAGACTGAAATGACTGGCGTCATTCAAGACGGCACACTGAAGAGACTCTATTACTTCCAGCTTTTGAAGTCTGGAAATTCTCTGATTTTTGTTCTTCCAAAGTCTGGTTTTTCATTTCTTTCCATTCTCCAAGGCTCTTGAATAAGGCCATGAATTATGATCGTACAGGTTATTCACTGCCCAACTATAGTTGGGTACCAGCGGTACCAGGCTGAAGTAAAGGCAGCTTTGTCCCTAACATCCACTCAGCACACTCCATTTTGTCTAAATTAATCACGGTCACTACCTGTTGCTTGTGATTAAAGAAGCCTAATGAAACTCCCTGGATACAATGGCTATTATGAACGGAACTGTAGTCCCCCAATGTCAATATATTGAAGCCCTAACCCCCAATGAGACTGTATTTGGAGGTAGGTTTTTTAGGGAGGGAAAACCTCATTTGAGGTTGAATGAGGTCATAAGAATAGGGTCATAATCTGGTAGAAGCAATGTCTTTATAAGAAGAAGAGGGGCTTCCCTGGTGGCGCAGTGGTTGAGAGTCCGCCTGCCAATGCAGGGGACACGGGTTCAAGCCCTGGTCTGGGAAGATCCCACATGCCACAGAGAAACCGGGCCCGTGAGCCACAACTACTGAGCCTGCGCGTCTGGAGCCTGTGCTCTGCAACAAGAGAGGCCGCGATAGTGAGAGGCCCGTGCACTGCGATGAAGAGTGGCCCCCGCATGCCGCAACTAGAGAAAGCCCTCGCACAGAAACGAAGACCCAACACAACCATAAATAAATAAATAAATAAAATTTAAAAAAAAAAAAAAGAGAGAGACACCAGAGACCTCTCTCTGAATATACATAGAGGGAAGGCCATGTGAGGGCACAGTGAGAAGGTGGCTGTCTACGTGCCAGAAAGAGAGATCTCACTAGAAACCAACCCTGACAGCACCTTGATCTTGGACTTTTAGCCTCCAGAACTGTGAGAAAACAAATTTCTGTTGTTTAAGCCACCCAGTCTGAGGTATGTGGCTGTAGCAGCCTAACAGACGAATATGATGACCTTGAACTCTTGCAGGTTTGGGGGAATGTGCTGTATCTCCTGCTATGGCTGTCCAGAGACTAGTACCTACCGCGTACGGCTATTTTGGCTATCCCTCCCAGAGTAATCATTGTGTGCTGAGTGATGGGAAGGCAGAGGTGAACAAAGCAGATGCAGTGTCTGCCCTCATGGAGGTGGCTTGAAGTATGTAGTGTTACCTTCATGGGCAGCTCCTTTACATCCTTAAGATGTCTGCTAAAATGGGGCCTTCCTTGACCACCTACCCAAAGAGGCAATCTCTTAACTATGAGTTCTCCCTGTCCTTCCCTGGTATTTTCCTTCTATAACATTTCCTACCAGTTGACAGATTAGATATTAATGTCTTGATCTTCTCATTTCCGTTTCCCCATGAAAATGTAAACTCCATGAACTCGTGGGCCTGCTTTTCTTCACTGCTGCATGTGTTTCAGCTACACCGTGTTTGGCATCCAAAGAGAGTCAATATTATCTTTATTAACTTGAATTAATTGGGGAGAGAATAAATGAGGTACATAGCAAAGTGAAATTCTCAATTGCTATCAATTCAGAATTTCTCTAACTACTCTCTGTATGCTCTCCCAGTGTGTGAATGGCTTCTCTCTTCCAGGATGTGCTTCTTTCCAGCACCATTTGTCTGCTCTGCCTTTTCACTCTCTCCTTGCTTCTCTCTTTCTTCTTTTTTCATTTATCTTCAAACCTGCTTCCTCTGCTCACTCTCCCACTCAAACTTCTCCCTCTTACTAGTTATAACTTTAATAACAGATCATAATATAAGGTACAAAGCATATTTCAAATTACTTGATTAAGTGGTATATCCATTCTTGTTAATTAAAAAGCTAACGAAGGGCTTCCCTGGTGGCACAGTGGTTGAGGGTCCGCCTGCCGATGCAGGGGACACGGGTTCGTGCCCCGGTCCGGGAAGATCCCACATGCCACGGAGCGGCTGGGCCCGTGAGCCATGGCCGCTGAGCCTGCACGTCCGGAGCCTGTGCTCCACAACGGGAGAGACCACAACAGTGAGAGGCCCGCGTAATGCATTAAAAAAAAAAAAAAAAAGCTAATGAAGTCATTTAGGTAAAATTCTGTCAGATAGAAAAGGGCAAGCCAAGTATATTTGATTTCCACCCTAACTGACTAGTGAACCATGAATTAAAAAAAAATGGTTCCTCAGTCCTATAACAAACCCACGGCTTCACGCTGAAACCACTGATATTCCCACTAACATGAATTTATAAAATTAGACTTGGTTGCCGATATTAAAACTTGTTTAATGCCATACTTAAAAGACTCTCAGAACCTGGGTTTTTGGATCTTCTTGAGAAACCACACCCTGAAGAGGCTCTTGTTGCTGTCCAACTGGCAGCTGCTCTGTGATCTACAGTTCTCCCCTTCTCTTCACCCAACGCTCTTTATTAGATTCCCTGTATCTGATTGCTTTTGTCCAATTGCATCTCATGGTTGGCCCCTTGAGGTACGTGACATCCTAACACTGATCTACCCAAGGGGATATTTTTATAGGATATTAATGGCTACTTAAATGAAGCTACTGCACTGAATGAAATCTTTCTAGATTATTTTAATTGAGTAAGTAGGATTTTACATTGAAATCAATTTGGATCAGTGTTAATTAATTCCCTGTCAAATTTATGGTCTTTTCCTGTCCTCTAAATGGCCATAGCAAGTGTCAAACAATCCCTCACTAAGACTTTCAGTGCTTCTTCAGTATCTGGGCCTAGTGTTATCTTTCCTCAGAATGGGCTCTCATCCAACATCTCAATCTTACAGCTAATTCTGCTCTTCCTTTCCATCCCAAGTCCCAAGAACTAGTATCTTGCATTGTTTCTGGTGCCAAGACCACAGCTTGCAGCTCCATTTAAGTAACAAGACTTTCTCTTCCTGGCTTTCTGCCTTTGCAATTTGATGGTCCACCTACTCTCACCAGTTCTTGTAGGGACTAGCTTCTTGAATTTGAACTCATATACATACACTTTATACACTCTTCCTTGGAAATTTACGAATCTTTTGTCCTCTGTGTTCTTTAACAAGGTGAGACGTTGATGCATAGTGCCAGATGAAAGCAAAGTACAGCATCTATTTTGCGTAAAGTTGCTTTGGAGACTGTGGCTATGGTTTCATTAAAAAGGCGGCTTCCCTCTTTCCCCAAAGCTAGATCTTGAGGCATGTGTCCAGAAAGTGAGCATACAGAGATGACCTTTGTACATGAAGAATCCACATGGCTTCATCAAATATACAGTCTCCTAAAGGATGGATAGTTTCAGAGAGAAAGGAAGAAAGGTACAGAACAAGGTAAGCCTCCAGCTAGGTCTTTAGAAGGTCTGTTTTGCTATCTGGGCCAACAAGATAAAAGCCTTCCTTAGTGATTAGGATAGCAGAAGGGAGGTGAGGCCCGGACCACTTCCTTTTTTTCTTTTAATGCAGTGACACTGCTCAGGGTTGATACGACAGTATATATCAGGTTTCCCCCATGTTCAACTGACATGTTATTCTTCTTTGTACATTGATTAGCAAAGGAAAAAGTGTTAGAGAAGAGGTAGAAATATTCAAGACTGCCTTCTCTTAGGGCTACAGGGACCAAGCAAAATTGGTAACATAAGGATAGAACAATGCTTCCTCTGAAATCCATAACAAGTGAGTATACATACTGTGTCCATTTTACAGGTGAGGAAACTAAGGCTTAGAGATATTAAGCAAATTGCACTAGGGCATATGCCTAGCAGGTAGAAATACAGAACTTGACCTTAGCCTCTATTTCTTGTTAATAAACTACCCTGAATAGGAACGCCTGCCTGCCTAGCATTCCATTTTCACAACTGTGGATGGAACCAAGGTTCCTACCTCAAACTGATATGAAGAGCTATTCTGCAGGTTCTTCTTTACCTCCCAGTCATTCACACTGACACCTGTGTCTCAGTTCTGACCCTTTCAACAAACTAATGTGCTTTGGATACAACACAGGACATCAGAGAGAAAATGAGAGGAATAACATTAATGTTTCTGTTTAATTTCTAGAGTCCAGAATGAGAATAACATTCTTTGCTTAAAGGCATTAAATGTTTATTATGGGAGGTAGAATTGTGCAGAGAGATTGGACTGTTCTTTCTTAACAAGAGAAGTCGATGCCCTGGGACAGAGAAATGAGTTCACTTATTCATTCAGAGCAAAGGTATATTTGTAAATGATAAAATATTTGATTTATTTCACTACTTGTGAAGATAGCCCATAGAAAGGGATCACTTGTAATCTGTAAGCAAAACTGCCCTGTGGCTTTTGGATAGATCTATGATAGATCTAGATGATAAGAAATGGTGTAATGAGATTCGATTTAAAGGAGGTATTTTAAAGTTGGATGTAAATCTCCTGAGTGAATTTTGTCCATCTTGTTCACAGCTGTTACCCTAGCACTTAGACTATTGGAAGATACATTTTAGACACTTAAATGTTTCTTGAATAAATGAGTAAAATTTTGGGAAACTATTAAGTCATGGGGCATTGGGGCGTAAGTCGTTCACTAGAGTATGCGGATGAATAGTCTAGTCGTGTGATAGGATATTATTATTCAGAATTTATTTTACTTTTCGTTTTACTGCAGTTAGCTCCGAGCATGTCTCTGAATTAGCCAAAGCTTGCACTGGCCTCCAATGCAGTTGAGCCCCTTGAAGAATTCTCTTTCCACTTACATTAGGTGTCCATTTCCCTTATGGTCCATCCTTTCATTTTCACTTTATAGTTCCTGAATCTAAAATATGCTTTGAAGAAAGCATTTCCAACTTATATTAAATGTATACACATCATCAATGTTTACACTTTCGGTAGGGATGAACATATAAACCCAAGACAAAAGAAAAAAGAAAAAGAATTTTCCCTGTTTGATTTTCACATAAGGGAGAGCAAATATGGGTGTCTTGATGGACCACCAGGTACTTGCCGGCCCCTCTGTCACTGCAGGGCAAGCAGTTGCCTATTCAGTCTGCATATTTGACCAGTCTTGGGACTGAGTTTGTGATTGCTCAGACACATTTATTAATATTAATTTAAAATATTCAGTGCTACGTAGAGTGTCTCTCTGGACAATAATAACTACTCAACTCACAATGGTTGTGTTTTAGCCTTAAAGGATTATTTATGAAATGCAGCTGCTTTAATTACAGATTCATTAAGTTTCAAGGGAGAACCTTGAGAAAGGAGAACAAAAAGAGTCATCAGACTGTCAAGTTTCTTCACTGTCTGATAAATCTAACAAGATGGAAAGATTCATCATGCTGAGATAGCAGAAGTGATCATACAAAGCAAGGCAGAAGGAACAGAAATCCATTATCTAAAACACATAACTCCTTCAGAGATTTATAAACACTAGTGCATAACCTAAGGCAAGGTGAGTCATTGCTTTCAGTGTAGTTAGCCTGGTATTAACCCACTAAAGGAAGGAAACTAAAAGTTTATGAAGAGGTAATAGAAATTGCAATATGGTCCTTATGCTATTTGGATGTCAGATTCTGTGCAGTTTCCAAATCGCCAAAATGGAGAGTATGGACAATATGTAACTATTTCCCTTGAAAAATATCATGTTATACATGCATCTTCAATTCTTTTAAGTCAAAATAGTCTATGGATATACCGCTTTCCTATCTTCTATGATACAGATTATAACAGCCGTCGTCCAGTAGGTGCTCAATAAATATAGACTTGAAGAATCAACAACCTTTTCCTACCACTCCATTTTTTCTCTATTTAGTTTTATATCTGAACATTAACATTATTAATATGGTAAAAAAAATAATTAAAAGTACTTCTAAGAGTCCCTTAAAATTTTTTCACTGTTGTATTTTCAGTTCTTCTGATTACATGAAGATTATCTCTAAAGATTCCTGTATCAAGAACAGGGAACAGCGCTGTGTCCTTTTTATTATTGAAGGTCTCTTTGGGCAGCGGGAGAGATAAAATTGTTTGTTCAGGATGAATGCTGTTCTACTAAGCATTAGTGAAAGTTTCTGAGTCTCTGCTCAGGCCCGTCAATTCTATGATAGCCTTGCCTATGGTCCCTGCTTCCAAGTTATTTAACTCTGCAGCAGCCTCAGAAACATCTTCCTGATATTTTAAAGGTCTCTATTGGATGCCACATGGAAGCCATCAGAGGGTACCCTCTCATGTGTTGGGCAGGTCCTGAGGAAGAAGCTATCCAGCCCCACGTGTTGGCATCTCCAGAAAGAACTCCTTGCATTACCTCCAGGGGTTGCTTCCATGACCTTTTATGGTGACCAATTTCTAGACTCCATTCAGTTATCTCAAGCATGTAGACATCAACGTCACTTGACAAGAGAATGCAGAAAGCAAAAAAGACAAGAAATTAAGGGAATTAGGAACTTTCCTGCTCATTTCAGAACTATCAGTGGGCAGGGAGGTGGTGGGGCTTAGTGCGGAAGCATGCCAAGTCTGGAGTAAGACACTTAGGTTTGAATTCTGCCTCTGCCGCTGTTTAGCCCTGATATCCTTGGGCAAGTTGGTTAAGCCTCTTTAAGCCTCACCTTCCCTGTAATAATCCTTCCTTCAAAGAGTAGGTGGTATGACCTTGAAGTGGGATAGTGTATACAAACTCTTAGTACATAGTAAGTGCTCGTATTAGTATTGTTGTTGCTTTGTTGTCTTTTATGAACTAGCCTAACCACTGCCTGCTCAGTAAACTCTCACCCACTCAGGCACAATTCTTGCAATTTCTGATACACGTCTTTTATTACCAAAACAAGTGGAAGTTTTCTGATTTCCCAATAGTCCCAAGTATGACTTTCATTATGTTCACTGAAAATAAACCTTGCACAAGATGTGTCTACAATTTCGTGGGTGCTTTTAGTTGTTACATAAAACCTGAACAAAGGAGAAGTGTGAATAATACCCGAGTTCCCGTTCATCAACTTCCCCCTCAGAGACATTTACAGTCTTCAAAACATTTCTTCGTACGTCAGAGTACTGTTTGCAGTTTCTCATTATCCTGGAGGAATGACTAAGTTCTACGTGTTTAAATGTTCTGTAAGACCTTCCCTTCTCTCTTGGGAGGGGGAAAACAAGTCCAGCATGAGAGTCATACTGAGCCCCTCGTTCAGAAGCACAACGCTGGGGGGAGGAAGTGGTTTTGAATACTTCATAAGCGCGGCAGCTCTGAAGCTCCCCAAAGAAAACATTCTGTCTAGAAAGCTGCTTTTTTTTTTTCATTTTGTTTGCTTTTATTTATTTTTTTTCACATCTTTATTGGAGTACAGTTGCTTTACAATGGTGTGTTAGCTCCTGCTCTACAACAAAGTGAATCAATTACACACACACACATGCTGCCACATCTCTTCCCTCCTGCATCTCCCTCCCTCCCACCCTCCCTATCCCACCCCTCCAGACGAGCTGATCTCCCTGTGCTATGCGGCTGCTTCCCACTAGCTATCTACCTTACGTTTGGTAGTGTATATATGTCCATGCCTCTGTCTCGCTTTGTCACAGCTTATTACCCTTCCCCCTCCCCATATCCTCAAGTCCATTCTCTAGTAAGTCTTTGTCTTTATTCCTGTCTTACCCCTAGGTTCTTCAAGACATTTTTTTTCTTAAATTCCATATATATGTGTTAGCATACGGTATTTGTCTTTCTCTTTCTGACTTACTTCACTCTGTATGACAGACTCTAGGTCTATCCAACTCATTACAAATAGCTCAATTTCATTTCTTTTTATGGCTGAGTAATATTCCATTGTATATATTTGCCACATCTTCTTTATCCATTCATCCGATGATGGACACTTAGGTTGTTTCCATCTCCGGGCTATTGTAAATAGAGCTGCAATGAACATTTTGGTACATAACTCTTTTTGAATTATGGTTTTCTCGGGGTGTATGCCCAGCAGTGGGATTGCTGGGTAGTTCTGTTTGTAGTTTTTTTAAGGAACCTCCATACTGTTCTCCATAGTGGCCGTACCAATTCACATTCCCACCAGCGGTGCAAAAGTGTTCCCTTTTTTCCATACCGTCTCCAGCATTTATTGTTTCTAGATTTTTTAGAAAGCTTCTAAACTGGCTTGTTAGCAATATCCGAGAGAATGGCAGTTCCCTCTGGTTTTATTTAAAGATATAAGGAACGCAAAGGGAATTGGGTTTTCAAAACGCAGCAGAGAACATTCTTTCTCTTACTTGCTCTAAAGTTTGATTTGGTTATGTTGCAAAAAGAAAAAAATAAAAGAAAGAAAGAAGCAAACCTATTTTGGGGATGGAATGTTTCCCTACCATGTTTTTTAAGGTCATAGAGTTCTGTAGTTGTCTGTACACGAATCTAATGCTATGCACCCATCCCACTGCCGTCTTGCTGAAATCCGCCCATCCCTTAACGAATAAATTTGGGAAAAGCACTTTACTTTTCCACCTCCCTGTTTCTTCTCACAATGTTCACCCTATTTGGAATTCCCTCTCCATTTCTCTCCATCTATGCAGTTTTCAAAGATTTAAGCTCTTCCCAAACCAACTCTAAAAATCTCAAGCCCAGCTGGGCCCTTCTTCATTTGTCAGCTGTTACCTGAGTTGCCTGTATTTCTCATTTCGCACCTGTCTATCATGTACTACATTAAGGGGGCAGTTCTGAAATGGTTTTGCGATGCTACCAACTTTGCCATACAGTGCAATTTTGTCTTCCAATCTGGAAAGTAGTTATTTGGGCCCTACTCTGCCTTACACAAAAGAAGTTTCTTAGCATTTGTTATTTTTGAAGCAGATGATTATTACTCTATTTTGTCCAAGTTTTGTTTATAAACCCCATTTTTATTGACTACGTGGCAAAGGGTCATGGAGGATTGGACACGCACTCTGATTTGTTGCTTAATGAGTTTCCACAGTATCCATAGAAAAGCTGATGTCTCCTGGAATCCTGGCACCATTGGGAAACCTGCCAAGTCATTCGGTCCTGCATTGACCATAGGCGCGAATCACAGGTCTGTGTCTTCTTCCAGTAAAGATGTTATATTTATCCTAAAACTCATAAAGGAATGTTAGAGAATCAGAAGGAATCATGAATGTCAAGTTAACTATTAGGGCTTTGGAGTAATAAAAATAAAATTGGGGCATTAAGCTTTCAATCAATAAAATTAATTCATTGGTCTGAAAGAGACTGGTCCATGTTAGTGTATCTCAACACAGTTCTTTCTAACAGTATTTCTTTGGATATATAGATAAGTCATATAACAGATTTGAGGATGGAGATGTGATGAGAATACTAAGCCCTGTAATTATTAAGTAGACCAATCTAAGGACCAATGCATTAGTTATATTGATTGAAAGCTTACAGCCCTGATTTTATTTTTATTATCCCAAAGCCCTAATAGTTAATTAACTTGAGGTACATGATTCCTTAGACTCTCTGACATCTCTAAGTTTTATGGTAAATATAACGTCTTCATTGGACGTGTCTGGAGATAACCAGCTGGCCCAGCCCTCCACATCGGCCTGGAAGGAGTCAGGAGGTGGCCCAGGAACTGGCAGTGCTCCAGATGAGACTACTTCTCACCCCAGCACGAGTGAGCAATGCACAGTCCAAGCAACCCCCTTTCTCCACCTTTACCTCCCTCCACCCAAATCAAACCCTCATAGCCCCATCACTAACTTTCTGGAGGCAATAGGTCTAACCTCATGCCCTTATGTCCCAGTTATATCAGTATTCAAGATGCACTGGACACCCAGATTATGTCTTCCTCCATAGACAGTGAGGCCACAGTTCACCATTACTCTAGTTGCCTCTTCTCTCCTTTATTTTTCTCCATAGCACGTATCACTAGATGAAATACTATACGTTTCACTAATTATCTGTCTCCTCTGACTTGAATATATGTCTGTAGTGGCAGATGTATGTGTGCACATGTGTGTGAAAGTCTGTTTCTGCATCTCCAGTGTTTATATGGTGCCAGCACATTGTAGGCACTGGGTAGATGTTTGTTGAATGAATGAATGAACGCATGTATCAAAGTTTCCCTGG
Source organism: Stenella coeruleoalba (assembly GCF_951394435.1). Classification (NCBI taxonomy): domain Eukaryota; kingdom Metazoa; phylum Chordata; class Mammalia; order Artiodactyla; family Delphinidae; genus Stenella; species Stenella coeruleoalba. The sequence goes on along the minus strand of NC_137158.1, from coordinate 14,260,437 downwards.
AGAGTTTGTCTGCTAACAAGGTCAGGGCTCTGCAGAGGCAGGCCTTGCTGACGATTCCTGAAGCCCATCTCCTCAGCCTCAGCTGCTTGTTTGCAGCTGATACCCCTTGGTTATTTCTTAAAATGTCTGTGAATGTTTCAAAAGCCAGCCCAATATTTAAACTCTCTGAACAAATGTCACTTCCAGGGCCTTATGGTAAGGAATAATCCAAGAGAAGGACAAATTTTAATGCCTGTAAATGCTGACTGCAGTCTTTCTGAAAATAACTAGACATTTATTCATTCATCTCTCTCTCCAGCCGTACCTCTATTCAAAAACTTTTCATTGATCACATATTATGGGCTGGAAAATGTGTTAGATGCTGGGCATATCATGATGAGCAAAGCCAAGGCAGTACTTATCCTCATGGAGAATTTACAGACTAGTGAAAATGATCTAAATTTTCAACCCTGATACAATGACCCAGCAGATTGAATAAAATTACTTATACTATATTTCGATTTTGATGACAAAAGAGTTGTGTGTTATCATATCATTATCCCTGTCCCTCTCTCTATCCTACGTAATGTCCACCCCAGACCTTTTCTTTATTATATTTCTAAACCTGGAACACCTCATAGTTTTCCCTTCACTTGCTGAGTGGTTATATTTATGTTTTTCTATTATTTTCTAATAAACTGCATATCTCTATCATAAATTTACCACATTGTTTTAAATTATTTGCTTATTTGTTAGTACTCTCTTGTTCAGTATTCAAAATAAAGTGTATGCCTTATTAATTACTGAAACTCTGACACTGAAATCACTCTCTCGATACATAGGAAAGTACATATATGTTCACCAGTTCATGGATAAATCAGTAAATGAATGAATGAGGGAATTTTAGCACTGCAGAATGATGGGCAACACTTGAAATTAGATATGGTCATTCTTTAACAATTTTAATCATATGCAGTAAATATATTTAATCTGTAATGTGAACTTTCATCTTTCCAGTTTTCTTATAATTTCTATGCTTAAGTATGCATGACAAATTTGAGTTTCTCTGCCCTAGGCTGATGGCTCTAACTGTAAGTGATAATGAGAGAAAACATACACTAAACATCTAAAATGTTTCAACACAATCTCTCAATATACTTTCTTTTTTTTGTAAAAAAAAAAAAAAATCTTTATTGGAGTATAATTGCTTTATAATGGTGTGTTAGTTTCTGCTATATAAAAAAGTGAATAAGCTATACGTATACATATATCTCCACATCTCCTCCCTCTGTGTCTCCCTCCCTCCCACCCTCCCTATCTCACCCCTCTAGGTGGTCACAAAGCACCGAGCTGGTCTCCCTGTGTTATGCGGCTGCTTCCCACTAGCTATTTTACATTTGGTAGTGTATATGTGTCCATGCCACTCTCTCACTTCATTCCAGCTTACCCTTCCCCCCTCCCCATGTGTATTTTATGTCTCAGTGATGAAATTAGCCCTTATTCCAAAGAACCCTTGCTTCTTCCAGTGGGAAATGATGTTTAAAAAATCTAATCTACACACCAGGGGTGCTCATTGCTATTAGTTCATAACGATTTCTGGGCCTCTTCAGTGGATGGACAGAGGAAGGGAATTGAATGTTTGTGTTTTTAAAGATAAAATACTAAAGGATAAATATTGATAACTACAATTAAAACGACACTATAGAATTTTTACTTAGTTCCTTCTGTTTTACATCTGTTTCTCCTTTCTCCCACAAGAAACCTGACAGCCACTCTGGGAAATTTGAATATCACATACTCATTTACTTTATCACATACTACATACACGATTTTCTCAGAATAAAACGCCAGTGTTACCAGCAATCATATGATAATTAAAACAGGTAATTTTTACTACCTCTTTTGTCTTTAGGATATGTCTCTCTAGAGATGACATCAAATTACTTTGTTATAAAGGCTCTTGGAAAAGGTGATTTCTGTGTGGTTATGCTATAAACTAGAGAAATATTTGGGTTGATTTGTTTTATTTTAAAATTTTAGGGATGTCTTTTTAATTTTGTTTTATATGTATCCATACATGTTTATAGGTAATTTTTTAAAAAAAAATAACAATAAATAATGACGTGTAGCTGCTACCAAGGTCTTTTCTAATCTAATCTCTGAATTCCTCTACAGATAACCATTAAAACATGTTATGGTTTATCCTTTCATTTTTAATATTAGTATATAATTCAGAAATATACATATTTTTAATCACTTCTTGGATACATATTATCTTATCAGTCTTTCCTCTTTCCCTAAGTTTTCTATTTTATTTGCTTTCTAGAATTATTTTTGTTTTTTTAAAAGAAGGGCTGTATTTCTTTTTACAACGGTTATTTTTATGGTAGTCCAGTCCCCTTAAAATACTCTTAGTTCTTTTACAGTTATTATCTATTGGTTCACTTTGATGATTGAAATTAAAATAAACTAATAGCTTCTTTTTTTCCCTTGAACCTAGTATCACTATAGATATGGTCCTTTGGTTTCTGGCTTTTTCTGTTTAGTTTCTCTGTCTGTTTTTATTGAGGGGTTCAGGTAGATGAAAGAAAGATGCAGCGTCTACCTCTGTTTCCCCAGATAGTACACTAATACATTACTTATTTTGCTATCTTTATTGTAGCACATTAATGGGAATTTACTGTAGCAGAAAGGGAAATCAAATTTATGATTTGACTTTCTCTTTTGCAGCATTTCCAATTTAAAGAAACCAAATTTATAATATGTTATAATCAGAATAAAAAGTAAATAGCTTGAAGATTCTTGCTGGTCAGAAGGTAAATGTCCATCATATTTGATCCTTAATATTACAGATCTCTAGGTAATTACCTCCTCCTTAATGTTAAAATCCTCTAAATAGCTTTACACTTTTGGTATTTGTCAAGTGTCATCCAGGCTATTTTGCCTTTGTTCTTTTATTTGAAAAAGTTAATCTCATAATTAACAAAAAAGCAATTATAAAGTACTTTATAACTCATAAGAGTTATACTGAAAAATATCTGTGAACTCTGCATGCTTTTTATAATTTGTAAAGTTTTATTTTAGATAAAGAACAATTACCCTGGAAACTAATGGAGAGCTCCACTGTGATGAGTTCAATAACCGCGCATTAGGCTGAGGAGGTCTCGGAGGAGGAAAGTGTAAAAAGGATGTGAGCTGACTGCAGTGGGGGTAGAACTTTTGTGTTTTTCAGCCAAGTCCCTTCAGTAATGGAGCATATTTATATCTTTTGCTTTGGGTCATCCTCTCTTCAGCTTCTTGAATTGTAGACTCCCAGCATCTGTGCAGTGGAAGAGATACATCTGAAAGCTCTTCCCTGCTTCTGTTGAATTTGGGTATTGTGTGTGTGTGATCTAGCCTGAGTCACAATCATTTGATTCCAGCAGTGTGATTACCTTATTAGAAAAACTAAAAAGGGGAAATCAGACTTCTGATGGCAAACACACAAAATGTGTTCTGTGATATTCTTTTCAAAATGAGAAATAATTCTCTTCAAGCTATTTAGTTCTTATGTAAACATCAGGCGACAGAGAGTAAAAGACATCTGTAGAAATAAAGAATATATTTTTTCCTTGTGGCGTCACTCTACCATGTATCCTGTTTGAAGAGTATTGTGTGCTATACACGTGAGGCATTGGTTAGGGGAAACATTTATGCAGAAAAAGTCTGCCTCTACCTCTGTCACTGTCTTACGAACTTGGGCAGGAGAAAAAAAATCCCGTTTTGGAAGACGTTTTCTGTAACACTTCAATGTTTGCACTCACAATTTCGTTCCCATCTCTTTCCCCAAATGCTAACCAAAGAAACATTTTGGCTTCTGCAGCTAAAAAGGCAGATTATTTGCACCTTGAACATGAGCGCTGTGATGCCTCATTTCTGAACAGAGATTTGTGTTGCTAGTGTCTTGGTCTGCCACTGAGAAGAATCTGGATTCTTCAGGACTCCTGCATTCTCGGGGCCTCACCAGAATGGAAGGGGTTAGAGCGCTGGGCTTTAGAGCATATCTGAGCCTTACCAGGAAGCAGAAATGGCCCGGGCTCCTTGTTTCAGTCCTGCTGGGCAGTTAAAGCAGGAATTTCCCAGATCCTGCACTCTGTACCTTTTGTTGATAATTTCTTTTCATAAAGGCTGACATAATGGCACTGCCGCCTACTCGCAGTGCAGTCGAAATGAAGGTGATGTTTTCAGAGAACAGCACGCTCTGCAGCTAGGCAGTTCAGCAGAAGCGGAGTGATGCAGCCCTGCCTCAGAGCAAGCCGGTGCCCACGGATACAAAGCGCTGCAAGCGAGCTACCAGCTCCTGGGTGTGTGCTCAGGAGACTCAAATCATCATTTCTCATCTCCTCTCACATCACAGTCATTGTTGACCTTCCCACCGACTTGATTTCAACCGATCGCCACAGCTCATTGCTCCAGCCACCTGGCCGCCTTTTGTTGACACATCACACCAACTCCCTTCCTGCATCAGGATCTTCTAGGACTTTCTCTCTGCCTGGAATGATCTGCTTCAGGTCTGCCTCTAGATCTTCCCACGGACATTTCCTCTGGTCAATCAGTTCTTACAGAGGCTTTCGTTCCACATCTAAAGTGGTCCTATGCACTCCCTAGCACACCGTCTCATAGCACTTCTTCATATTATCCTAAATAATATTGCTTATTTATTTAGTGAGTTATTTTGTAAACTTAAGCCCCTCCACCCCACACACAAACAGACCGTATGCTTCATTAAAAGAAAGTCTACACCTAACTTGTACATTTCTGTGTCTCCAGTGCCTAGATAATATGCACTCAGTAAAAATTTGTTGAATAAACGATTACTCTGTATTTTCTGCCTTTTGGTGCAGGTGTAGCTCTAAAAAGTCACTTTAAAATCAATAGCATTCCATTTGTTTTGAATATAACTCTTATAGCAAGAACCAAATGACTATGCAAAATGTGAACACAGTCTTGTGAAAGCTGGAATTCTGATAAAAGCCTAAAGACACATTGGTGGCCCGTGGAGGAATCCATATGTACGATGTGGCTCACCTCTTATCAGCTGGCTCCAATGACGTGATGACACAGTCTCTACTCCCTCTTTTATGAGCTCGAAAAGAGTGTGTTTTTGTGGTATTTGTACATTTGTGTTCTTAAATTTACATGTTGATTTTCTTTGTTGATGTGTAACTTACATGAATATATGTCCTTCGGCATATTTCAGAGTAAAGGCAATGAGAGTAACACAGTGATTGAGGCAGTTTGGTGACTATAGATATAAGGACTCATTACCTGCCTTTAGGTGGTTTTCGGGTTAGTACAGTGGTAGAGGCCTGAGAAGGAAGAAACCCTGGGAGAATCCTCTTCTGGCTTCCTCCGATTTAATCCTCCTATTCTGTGACTTGCTAGAATCGATCATTACCCATTGAGTAAACTGGTAGAAACATTTGGAGTTTCCTCCCTCATCCATTATTATGTTGATGTAAATGTTGGTTTAAATTCTGAATTGGCGGAGTTGAGTGGTTTGTTTGGTTAAGCTGGATATGTGAACTAAATGAGCAGGTGGTAGCACCCGAGTGACTGCTGGTAATCCCAGTTGTTTTCCACCTCATAAAAGAATGGACATCTTGAGACTCCTTTTTTTTTACAGCTCTCTGTAATGATTTCCATTTTTCAGCCATGCAAGCCCTGCTGGGTCAGAAATGGTGAATGGAAGGTGCTGATTTAGCATCATATTGAGTCACAGACTGCTGGGATGAGCTGCTACATCCCCTCCCCCCCTGTGTGTACTGACTACTGCATGGAAGTGTGAGAGATGCCCTCCACCAGAGACCCACTCTCTTATTCTTCTGGCCCAAGGGTTTGGGGAAATGATAAGAAGTCAGTTAGAGCATTTGCTTAAAAATGTGGGTATTGTTCTATCTTCTGTCATTAGAAATAGATGAAAGTTTCATAAAAGACTAGATACAAATAGGCAACCAGATCTGTGACGTGATCATAACTGATACACAACTTTCCATCTTAGATATCAACTTGGGTAACTAAATTCCAAAATTTCTTGAGCATAAAACTGCCACAGAACTCTAAAAGACTATATAATAGGCTGACCTATAATTTTGGAAGATGTGAAATTTTCCTGTTAATCATTAATTTTCCCCTACCCAAAAGTTTCGAGAATTTAATTATAGCAACTTTTTGTCAAGAATTGTGACCTGCAATTAACACAGTATTTATATTCTAAATACTTTTTGGGCCAATAAAATCTCCAAAGTCTTGTTCAAGATCACGCTGTTTAAAATCAGGAACTTTGTTTCAGGTTCTGGCTTAAACACATGCTACCTGTATGAACTTGGGAAAAATACTCAACTTATTTAATTTTACCTGATTTGGCTTTAAGAAGGCCGTCCCTCCTGACACTCTAAACCAGAGACCAAATCCAGAATATAGATGGGACCCCACCGCAACTGTATTCCACCTCACGGAACTTTTCTGCAGCTGTATAACCAAACCAATCATACTGCTTTACCAGCACCACCTGGATCATTATGGCTATGTGGGACCTCTGAGAACTACCTCACAATGACCAAAGCCATTGCTCTCTCACGTCCAGACAACACACTTCTTATGGAAACTGCACCTTGGGTACTGTGGCCCCAACCCAAATAACCGTCTTCATTGTAACCCATGTGAGACAAATAAAGGAACTTTGGTCTGGTGCTAGGAGGAATTATGGGAACTCTAGCTGCAGCTGCCCCTTGGGGAGGATTTGCCTACCATGAGGCAACCTCTTCCCTGGATAGCGCACTAAAGAAAACTGGAGACATTCTCACACTTTTACAAAAATCCCTAGCTTCCCTGGCAGGGGAGGCCTTTGACAACCACCAAGCCCTAGACTATCTCCTAGCAAGCTAAGGAGGGATTTTTGCTGTCATAAATAAAACACACTGCACATATACTAATGTCATGGGAGAAGCAGAAGTAAATGTGAAAAAAATCCATGAACAGACTTCCTGGCTCCACAGATATAATCAAGGGAAGCAAGAATGGACGGAGACCCTGAAGGGTTGGTTTCCAGGATATACTTGGCTTCTGCCATTTCTAGGTTCCAGAGCTACTCTATTTCTCCTCTTTCTTTTTGGTCCTTGTATTTTTATCTACCTAGTTAAATTTCTATTCTCTAGAACACAACATTCCAGCTTCAGATGATGCTACACCAGAGATTTCAACCCATCCCACCTGAAGATGAGAAACATCAACACCCGCTGGGCAAGGTTGCTTCCTTCTACTCCGCACTCTCCTTCTCTGCCACTCTACACAACCCCACGACCCCTATCTCTGACAGACAACAAGGAGATCTGGACCCCCAGGTAGGGGCAACAACCCTGCTCAGCTTGAAGCAGTTACAGAAGACAGAGCATCAACACTTTGCCCCTTAAAAGATTTTTAAGAGTGCAGACTCCTTGAGGGGGAACGTTAGAGTAGGCAGATAACTGAATATGAGCAGAGAAAGGGGGGCACGGGCCAGATGGCAGGAAACCACACAGCTTGTAAACAGCAGGGGGTCCTTGGGCAGACAAAGAAAAGCAGGAACCTCCAAATTGCCAGGAAACCACATTTGGGGGTCCTAAGTGTCCTGGAAGCAGACAAAGGAAGGTGGGAAAGGGCGGGAATCGCCAGCGTCCTAATGTAACCTTTTGCTCATTATGCTCTCATTACAATAAAATTAGCCTTGCAGATGAGAAGGTCCCATCACGGACTGATGCCATGGGGCCATGACACTTTTGATCAAGACCAAATAAGGACAAAAATTCCTCCTCTACCAAGGAAGATGGAGCTGAGATGAAAATCAGGGAATATGACCCGCAAACCCTTACCTCCCTAATGAATATTCTGTCCCTTCATTTCTACACCCCATATAACCAGCTTGCTAAAAAATCTCAGAGCAGCTACTCACCAGAGTCTACCTGCTCTCCCCTTGAGAGCATACTAGCACTTCATAAAGCCTCACTTTGCTTTCTTGACCTCCCTGTCTTGTCTCTGAATTCTTTCTGCAACAAGACAAGAACCTACTCTCTGGTAACATTTTTTTGAGGTTAAGATGGAAAAGTTATTCAAAACTTGTACCACAAGTCAATTAACAGAAATCATTATTATTACCCCATATTTCAAACTGCATTGAGTTACTGGTTCCCAGTTGAGGAGATCTTTTAAAGCCACAGAATAATTAGTGAGTGTTGTTAGAACTGTATAGTTGAGTAAAATAACATATATACAACATAAAGCTTTACTTTCTCACAAATGAAAGAAAAATTAGAAGACTTCTGAGCATTGCCAGCTTTAAATCTATATCTGTAACCAATCTATACAGGTTAAAAGTTAAGAACCTGGCCTCTGCTCTGAATTTAGTCGTTGAGAAATGTAACAAGACATTATTAGTCTACGTAGAGGCGTACAATTGCCTTTGGGACTTAAGATCAAATAAGTTTCTATGTCAATAATTGTGCCCGATAATAACCTATAAGGGAAAAGAATCTGAAAAGGTTTATATATATATATATATATATATATGAATCACTGTGCTGTACACCTGAAACTCATATGATACTGTAAATCAACTATACTTCACTAATAAAGAAAAAATAATTGTTCCTGAACTGGTGGACCTATGCTTTGCTACAACACGTTAATCCCATTGGTTAATGTGGGGGGAATTTATGGTTTCATGATTGATTCTATTTCACCAGTGGAGAAGGCATAGAAAGCGGACAGCCTGAGGTACAGATTGATTCGGTCTATGAATAAGGAAAGATTTTAGCCAGAGAAGCAAACCATCAATGGGAGAAATCCTTGGAGTTGGGAGGACCTATACAGACATAACGATTGATGATATAGGATGACACAGATACTGGCTATTTATTTCAAAACATAGACTTGTGTTTTCTCTGAGCATAATTTCTCAGTCTGTTCTCAGATGTCAATATGGTCTCATACGAAGTCTTAGAGGATACCAAGTGAACAAAGAAATTAAATATCATAGGTCTTTATATCATGAGCGATTCAATGAAGAGGTCCACCTGACTTAAATCAGGTAATCTATTTCAAGGTACTTAAGGAAAGCTCTGAAAAATACATCATTTTATAATCAGAGAAATATAAAACTGTTGCTAGTTTGCAAATAAAAAAGAACTAGTCAGGTTTCAGAAAAATCAGTAATTAAGAATGACTTGTTTAAGATGGATTGTCTATTCATTGAGTTTGTGCCTTTCTGTATGAAAGCAAATCTGATATCGCCCCTTGCCTCTATTATAAGTCAGTGTGCACATCACATACACAGTTATAGGGTGAAAAAGAAGCTTTTCAAACTGAAATAAACTGAAAAGACAGTTAACTCTGTGTAGTTCTAGTCCCCAGAATAAATTAATCTTTGAGACTTTCTTGAAAGTTACTGACTTCTTAATAAACAATTTTATCCCTGACTTTCACATTGCTGATGTGAAAATATAGAAAAGTCTTTGCAAATAGCATATATATTTGAAGAAAACTGCTAATTTCCTACCACCAGTTGGCTAACTGTAAGGTAACCTTCGTTATTTTATGGGGATCTTTTTCTTTAATTTTTTCTTTCTTCCTTCCTTCCTTTTCTTTGTTCTTCCTTCCTTCCTTTTAAATTTGGGTTTCAACTTCTTCTAAAGCCTGGACTCCCTGGTAAAACTTCTTCATAAGTAAACTAGTTTGCTCTTCTAAATAATTTTACCTCTCTAATCCTTCCTTCACACAGACAAAAGTAAAGATAATCAATATAATACTTCAGTATAGTAAAATATTTTCTGAGAATTATGTACTCTAAGGCAACATGGGTGTTAATATATGTTAGAGGAGACAAATGATTCATCCTAAAGCAGGATTTTAATGAGGCTTGGTTGTATTATTCCTCTATACAAGGAGAAAAATCAATAGTCAATATAATGAAAGCAAGATAACATTTATACTAGTATGAAAAACCACTACAGGACCTAAAATCAGAATACCTAGAGACGCGTATCATTATTATTGATGAGCACACTTAATATAGGGATATCCACTCTCACTCAAAACTCTAAAGGAATCTCAATCAAAATCCCAACTAGATAATTTAGACAAACATATTCTAAAATTTATATGAAAGAATAATGTACAACAAATACATAAGTCAACTAACAAAAAGAAAGCAAAGAATGAGGAATTGCCCAACCAGATAAAATAACGTACTCAAAAATCTATGACAATAACACAGAATGGATTGAGGCAAGAACAGAAAAATAGAAAAGCAGAGCAGAACAGTGATCTCAGAAAGAGAACTACATAAATATAGGAAATTGATTGTTGGTAAAACGAATACCACTAAAATTGAACAAAGTTTGGGAAATTGGCTCAGATATGAAGAAAATGAAGTTGAGGTCCTTACCTTGTATCATATATAAGAGTTTTAAATGTAATAAGTAAAAGTATAAAGCTAGGGAAAGAAAATTTGTGAGAGTATCTTTATGACTTAAGAGTGGGGAGAGATTTTTTTTAAAGATTCAAAAAGCATAAATCATACGGTAATAAACTGATTTGTTAATATCAAGATGAAGGCTTTCAGGTCAGTGAAGGACTGGATAGACAAAATTAATAGGTGATTATTTAGGAAAAGATATTTGCAATTTGCAAAACCACAATGGAATTTATACATTTATTTTATAACAGAATTCTCCAAAAAACAAGGAAAAATAAGGAAGGCTATCTAATAGAAAAATGGTCAAAAGTTAAGAAGATTATAGAGGCAATTTGTGAATGGGGAAACCTACGCATAAAAAGCGTATTTAGTTGTAAAACTCAGTAGTAAATTTGAGAAATTCAAACTGAAATAAGATAACGTGCACACCTATCAGAATCATAAAAAATAGAAGGGGAACGATGACAATTGGCAAAGAACTTTAGGAGAGAGAATTCGCATGCCCAACTTGTAAGAATGTGAGCTGATACAAATCATATTCTTTTTTTGGGGGGAAATGATTTTTTGGAAATCAATCTGGCAATATTTAGCAGAATTAAGAATGTGTGTAATCCAGGTCCCTACGGTAGCACTTCTGGCTATATGAACGAATTCATTCACATACAGGTTGTAAGGAACATAAACAAGAATGCTCATGTTTGGGGTGGTGTTGAGGCAAACTAGGTGTCTTTCACATGACGAAGGGATAAGTAAAATGTAGTCACTATTCTATAGTATGCTTTGCCGTAGTTAGAATCAACACATCAACAACACACTGAGTGTGCATACAACAGCATGATTAGATTTCTAGTTATAAGTGAAAAAGGAAAGAATGAGATTTGTAGTATAATACCATTCAAAACAAAACAGTGCTACTTATTATATAAAGATATATGCATACTTAAGGAAATTTCCAGCTTTTAGATGGTTTCTTACAGGTACAGAGAGGAGGGCTTGGTAATAAGAGAGAGAAAATAAAATAAATTGAGGAATGGTGTATGGACCAGTGATGAGAACATGCTATGAAATGAAGTGTGGTCATCATAAATCTCAATTCTGAATGCCACACTCTCCCCATCACAGATCATTTTGACTTTTACTGTGTCAGCTCATCTACTTTAATGTGTTAATGAGAGAAGGCCCCTGCCCTCCCCAGCTGTCTATCTCTCTGTTTATCTGTGTCTCTTTTTCTCTGTCTCTCCATCTTTGTCTCTCCTTCTCTCTCTCTCTCATCATGGAGAAAAACAAATTTAGACCTCTGTGAACACTGTGTATTGTCTAGTCCTAAGAGATAACTAAGAAATGGGATTTCCAGTCACATGCGTGGGCTATTGCAATCCACCTGAAGTGATGTGAGGTGTCCCAGTTGAAAGAACCTCTGAAGTTTGGCTAAGAGAAGCTTTAATTCTCTCCTTGGTTGTAAACAATTTTATTGCTCCTTTCCATTCCTGTGTTAAAGAGGGAGTGAACGATTATACTGACCTCCTTCAGCGGAGGTTTAACTACCAGTATTATTATCTCCATATGGCCTCATGACGACAAAGTCTGTGTGGTTTTGTTTTCATTGATAATAGACCAGCCTCTTTTGGCATAAAACTCATTATTCTTACTACTTCATATTAAAAATAGAAGCCCTCTAACTCTGCCAGCCATCTAAGATCCATATGGGTTTTTTGAACTTGGATGTGCCACTGCACTCAATTACATATCCATCTATCTTTCATTGTTGTGGAATTAAAAGGACGTTTTTACATAGAACTGTCCCCAAATATGTAACTATTTCTAATCTCTGTTAATGCTGTCTTAATTGTTTCTAATTGATGTATTTTGAGAACCAGATACAGAGTATCCAATTAACCTTGACAGGAGATGACTATCTTTAATCTGAGGTGCCAGGCTCTGCTCTGAATTTTAATGAAGAAAAGAAAGAAAAGAAAACTCCTCTCTCTTCTCTTTTTATATCTTAATGCAAATGCATGCCTACATTTTTTGCCTGTTAACAGGAAAGAGAAAACCAGGGATTTGAAAGTAAGGATTATCAAATAGATCCCAGGAAATGTAGGGCAATATAAGTCCTGGCTTCCTTTTTTGTGACCTTATAAATTAGAAGGATGGTTAGCTTATCAAGCTTGATCATATAGAAAAGCAAAGGTTTGGATCCAAGCTCTCTGACTAACTACTTGCATTTTTTCTTGAGAAAGAAACAGCAACTTTCTGAGTGTGAGTTTCCTTAATCATAAATAGATAATTTTTTGATTATCTAGATAATTTTTCAGGTTTATTTGAAAGATCAAATGAGATACTGCATTAAAATTTTATTTATAAATATAACACATGGCAAGTGTGTACAGTACAATAAATAATATGATACTTTAATTTTTTCTTCATTTTAATGTCTTGATGTGCATTTTTGAGAGTTTATGGCATATGACAGAAGAGTGAAGTAAAAAAGTGTTAATTAATGATAATTTTTGAAACTTGACACTTTAAATAACAGAATAGTTCCAAATTTTGCTTTTTTGGTAGGTCATTGCTTAGAGAATATGGTGATACCAACCAGTCTCCATAAATGGAATCCTAAGAGACTCCTTTCAACCTCTTTGATATCTAGTTACTGATGTGCACCACCTGTTTAAAATCACAGTATAATGAGAATATCTCAGAACTTACCTCAATCAGCTTGTGAATAGCATCTTGTATTCCAGTGATTTTTTAAGAGCAATAAATTATTGCCACTGAGCTTTGATTTTCTTTAAAACAACCATTACATGAAAATGAGTTACTTACAAATAAACTAGAAAAATGTGTGTGTCAGACAAGAACTATTTGTAAATATTAAGTAAAATGAAACACACTACAGCAGGTAAGCAACACAGAGCCAATATTTAAGCATTTTCAAATAAATATATACTAGGAAGTGATTTTCATTAAAAATGTGCGATATAAGTATTTACAATTCGAGGAAAACTGCTATTGCATTATATACCAGTTAACTGCCATAATAATCATTCATCTAATATGAATAACATTAGGAAAACTCTTTTGCTTCCTGGACATCAATGAGGTATTTTCATATAATGAGCTTCTTAGTAAAAGGCATAATTTCTTAGCAGTTTTTGACTAACAAGGTGACCATTTAAATCTTTCCAAAGTACATTGAAAAAACCTCTTTCTCTCTTTCCCTTTACCACTTTCATTCAGGATTCCCAGCACCAGAGATTTATTCTATTCCATTAGAGGTCTAGGAACCCCTTGCTAAGATATAGGTGTCCCTGGTACTAACCAATAATTATCCATTAACATCCTAACATTGGCCATATCATTAACTGCATTCATCTAGCTGGACTCTTCAGGCCAGGTTGAGAAATAATCATCCACAGGTCTCTTACATTTCTGCATGTCTTGAAATTAAAGGTACTGACTGGCTTTTGTTCTGGACAATCTTTTCAAGGAAGTTTGTATAGTAAACTGCCTTGGAAGATAGTGTCTTTCTTGCTTTCTCTCCAGTATAATAAAGATGATGTATTCCATCGGAGCAAAGGTCAGGTAAGTTTGCTTGCAGCCAGTTGGAAAAGACTGAGGTTTCTTCAGCTTGGGGTTTCTCAACAAAACCCTACCGTGTGCACAGCATCCACCCAGGCTGCCATGTGTCATCTCCATGTGACTTGAGGGTCAAAAGAACCTGATGTAACCATTAAACTTATGCCTGTGCTGTAATAAAGTCTTTTTGTCTGACCCGGTAGTCTCATATTTTCTATCAGCATCCATGAAACTGAGGCAGGCTAACTTGTTAGCTTGCAAGGATAATATCACAGACCTTCTCAGTCTTGTCAGGCCATAAAGGAGACACACTGTAATGGGAGGTGAAACAAGTTTTGGAATACAGGGCAGTCTAATGAGATAGGTTCTCAATGGGTTTCCCTGGATATAGAAAAGGTATAGAAAGTGAGAGAGATTGAAAACTCAAGGGTAAGAATTTGAAGCAGAAATGTTTATTCTGAAAGGGATGGAGGGAGGGTGCATGAAATGATGACCCATTTTTATTTTCTTAAGTTAATAATCTAATGTCTTTTAATTCCTTACCATGAGGACATGGTAGAGCTTATTATGTGCAGACACCCTGATGCTAGAATGTGAAAATATAAAAGTTCTATTGCTAGTTAATGCCCCTGGAGAGGCAGGACATAAGTTATACTAGAATTAGCAAACACTTTTTTAATGAAGAGTATATTGAAATAAAACAATGCCATCAAAGAAAATAATGAAGAATGATTCTAAGCTGAACTTCCGAGTGAATAAACAATCAAAATGCTTGTGCATTCTAAGCGTTCCCATCCCCCTCTCACTTTAGTCAGCTACAGTGCGTCCTCTGAAATCCATGTCAGAGTTTGCCATCCCACTGCTCAGAAGTGCTCCAGTGGATCCCCGTATCTCTCAAAAGTACACCCAGATTTACTCACAGTGACTTTACTCACAGTGACTCCCCTAGACATTCCCCTGTCTTCCAGGTTTCTTGTTAAACTGTACCTTTTGAGCAAGGCCTTCCCTGACCACCATATATAAAATAGCACTCATTCCCTTAGCTGTCATTCTGTGTCCTCTTCAGGTTCTTTCACTGTTTTCATCACACTGAACACCGCAAGACATGATATGTGTACTCATCAACATGTAACATGTAAGTGCACGCACACACACATATTTAGTTCTAGGTCACTTCCTCTGCCATGTGAATGGGAGGCTAAAAACCTGCTTTGTGCCAACAAACACATGAAAAGATGCTCAACATCACCAATTATTAGAGGAATGCAAATCAAAACCACAATAAGGTATCACCTCACATCAATCAGAATGGCCATCATTAAAAATCTACAAACAATAAATGCTGGAGAGGGTGGGGAGAAAAGGGAACCCTCTTGCACTGTTGGTGGGAATGTAAATTGATACAGCCACTATGGAGAACAGTACGGAGGTTCCTTCAAAAACTAAAAATAGAGTTACCATATGATCCAGCAATCCCACTACTGGGCATATACCCTGAGAAAAACATAATTCAAAAAGATACATGTACCCCAATGTTCATTGCAGCACTGTTTACAATAGGCAGGACATGGAAGCACCCTAAATGCCCATCTACAGATGAATGGATAAAGAAGATGTGGTATATATATATACAATGGAATATTACTCAGCCATAAAAAGGAAAGAAATTGGGTCATTTGTAGAGACGTGGATAGATCTAGAGACTGTCATACAGAGTGAAGTAAGTCAGAAAGAGAAAAACAAATATCGTATATTAACGCATGTATATGGAATCTAGAAAAATAGTACTGATGGGCTTATTTGCAGGGCAGGAAAAGAGACGCAGACATAGAGAACGGACTTGTGGACACAGTGGGGGAGGGGAGAGTGGGACAAACTGAGAGAGTAGCATTGACATATATACACTACCATGTGTAAAATAGCTAGCTAGTGGGAAGCTGCTGCATAGCACAGGGAGCTCAGCTCAGTGCTCTGTGATGACTTAGCCGGGTGGGGTGGGGGGGGAGGGAGGGAGACGCAAGAGGGAGGGGATATGGGGATATATGTATACGTATAGCTGATTCACTTTGTTCTACAGCAGAAACTAATACAACATTGTAAAGCAATTGTACTCCAATAAAAAAAATTAAAAATAAATAAAAACGTGCTTTGTACGTGCATTTGATTGTTACATTTATCAGTAAGCAGTTGATCGTTATGTCCTCATTTACACTTTGGTGTAAAGGAGTGTCACTCTCAAAAAGGGGTCTGATATTTGACAGAAAAAGTGACCATAAAGTTTCCTGTTCAAATAAAGCCCTTTTGAGATGAAAGGACACAATTATAACCTCATTAGGATAGAGATAATCTTGGATTGTCCTAGGCAAACCAAGGTGCATAATCATCCTATTTATATGGGATTCAGTGTGAGAAATTTAGGTAGGAAGCTCCTCCCCAAACTGCCCCACTTTACCAATGTTTGCCCTTCTGCCCAAAGAAAACCTATCCTTCGAGACTCACCACATACTTCCTTTCCTCCATGAAACCTTCCTGGTTACCATTATATCCTCAAGCTCCAGCGAAGACAGTCATTGTCTCTTCCAGATTTGTAGTACATATTGGTGTTCATTTGTGATCCCTCATGACCTAGCCCAGTGCCTAACTCACATTAGACACTCAGTAAATCTCCACTGACTGAGTGACTTCAGGACTTGAGGCTCGTTGGGTCTTGTATGTCTTAGCACAGGAAGGTACATATGTATCTGGGAGTGGGCCTTGGATTAGACAGCAGACCACAACCACCACTAAGAGGTTGATAAAGAGTTGGAGTCAAAGGTCTTCTGATGCATTACCAGGTCCTGATTTTATTATGATGTATAAAGATTCTGACCTGTATATCTAAGATAGTGACTTTCTGTACAACACAATTCCAAGGGAAAGGTGAAATATTTTTGTTTTTGTTTTCGTGGGGGTTTTTGCCAACTTCACATTTTCTGAAGGCAAGAAGCCAACTGTTCTTCTTTCTAGCAGCCACTTGAGCTGCCTGTTTTACTTCTCTCTGGAGCCTGGCAATTAACCACTGCTTGAAGCCCACCTGTCAGGCCTCTAGGAACACTTTTGTTTCGGTTTTTGTTTTTTGTTTTGCGGTACGCGGGCCTCTCACTGTTGTGGCCTCTCCCGTTGCGGAGCACAGGCTCTGGACGCACAGGCTCAGCGGCCATGGCTCACGGGCCCAGCCGCTCCGCGGCAAGTGGGATCTTCCCGGACCGGGGCACGCCTGCATCGGCAGGCGGACTCTCAACCACTGCGCCACCAGGGAAGCCCTAGGAACACTTTTAACACCATTACTTCGTCAATTGTCTCTGCTAAGGGAGTCTTCACAGTTCATTAACCAAGTACCAATCTTAGCGTAATCTTTTTTGCACGTTTTTCTTAAACCTGCAACGTTTTAACCTTTGGGCATTGGAAATCCATCACATAGTTTTTGATTCCTGTTTTATTTTGTTGATGTTTTCATTTTTTTAAATTTTTCTTAATCAGGACCTCATTAATTTTCAGAAGTCTTCTCTCCTTTTCTAGTAAAAGGAGAATTTTTCAAAAAAGAAATCAGTGCACAAAAGCTCATTTGTCAGAAAAAAAGAGTCTGCGAAGTAGAGAACCTGTAGAGGGAGGTAAAGAATTGGAGTAACTATGCAACGAACATACCAAAGCACATACGTTCAAATAACTATTGTATATGTTGAGGTAGTCACACTATTTTTATTTTTACGAAATTTTTAACCACCTATATATTTTATATAAATTTTCTACACGCGATGATTTTCGGATAATTTTGTGAAGTTCATGTATTCTCTTTTACAACTTCTTCCAGAAATACTGTATATTTGGGGCACTTATTCACCCTGGCTTCATGTTAAAGTGTTTAATTAAGAGAATACTATCAAACACACTTATTCAGCACTTTGTGGCTTGCATATAGGCCATGACTATTCCTTAGGGGCCACCGTGTTCAAAAGCTTTTTCACCTCACTTGCAACCGGTGTGCTCAATTCAGCTTGGTCTGGCCAGTAAGCCTATGGAATACACTTGCCTTTCATTTGGGGCACATGGCTTATGTCTTCTGAAAATCTTTTCAAGGCCTTAACCCGTAGTAGGACTAGCTAGCCCGGCCACATAACACACAAAGCACCTCAGAGGCAGAAAGGCAAACCCTCAAATGTGTCTCAGGTGAGGTCTCCCAACTGTAGAGTGTCCACAGGCACAGGTAAACTCTCCACTTGAAGGATTTAATCAGGAAGGAAGGAAAATCAATACTCATTTTTACCTTATTTCTTTTTTTTCATTTCTCCCTGTTAGTGTTCTCCATTGCCATCTAATTTCTCCCATTTCTCCTCTGAGGACCTCTCTTTGACATTTGTACATCAGACTAAATCTCTACCACCTAGCCCTCAATTTCCTTATTGCTCATGTCATTTAAAACATTTCTCTTTTGAGACTGTATTCAAAGGCAGTTTTTGAGCACATAAGCACAGTCGTCTTTTGTATAATAACAAGTCATTTATTATCAACCTTGCGTGATTCAGGCCAGTGGTTCTCACACTTGAACCTGCATCAAAACCACATGGAGGCTTGTTAAAACTCAGAGGTTCTGGTTCAGTAGAGCTGGGGTGGGACATGAGAATTTGCATGTCTAACAAGTTCCAACCGATACTGATACTCTCAGCCCAGAGATCACACTTTGAGAACCACTGACTTAAGCAATGCCGTGTGGGCCCTTCACGACGATCTGTTCGAAGGGGTAGAATTGCCATCTCCAGCTTCTACTTAGGCTTCTGGTTTATTGCACTATTATCAAGATGTCCAACTTGGGGAGTCTGAAGGCTTAACTAGTTTAGGATAGTGTTAGGCCAGTGTCTCATTTGAGCTATGAACAATGGCAGGGGGGACTAGTATGTTATTCGGGAATGTATTTTTTTAATGCTTTGACATGAGAACTCCTTGGTCACTGCGGAGGATTATTTGTCTTTCTTTATTTCCATGTGTCTACTGTGTACTTGCTACTTAAGTTGGAGAATCTATAGAATACTGCTTAGAAAAGCAGGGATTTGTCATGTTTGACCAAAACAGACCAAAAGAAAAAACAAACAAAAATTCAGATAGACTGTCTTTTATCTATCTTTGTATTTAACCTACAAGAAAGAAGGAAGAGAGTGTAGGGGAAATACTGTGCCTTTTTCCATAAATTCAGTTCTTCAGCAACATTACCCTTCCCTAGGAAACATAGCCTGTGGGCTCAACATTATAGCCTTTATCGTCTTGTTTCTAAATCCTCTATTTCTCTCTCCCTTTCTCCTTCTCTCTGATATTTGTGTATTTCTATGGTGACTCAGTTTTCAGTAACAATATTTTAGTGTAATTTCAGGAGAAGTGTGGATGAGGCTTTTGAATTAGGTCTTCCAACCCCTAAACAGTAATGTGCCACAAGGGGCATCAGTGCCCATTAAACACCAACTGACCAATGCAAACTGAACTACTTGTCACAAAATAATACACAAAGAAGTACAGTATTTGGAGAATCATGGAGGAATATACTTTTCTAATATGCTCTGGAAGTGTGAGAATGGCAATTTTCTTTCTCTTCTTTTATTATGTTTTAATTTTTAAATATAGTTTAGCTTGGAACGGAGTCCAGCAGTTGATAGCTCAATTAATTTACTGACTGGGGCCAGTAGGGTAGAATGAACTCTAGTTCCTTATTTTTAAAACGAAATAGTTTCCCAGTAACACCAGGAACTGTACAGTACTACAGAAACAGACTCAAAGACTTAGCGAACAAACTTATGATTACCAGGGGAGAAGGGTGGGGGGAAGGGATAGATTGGGAGTTTGGGATTGACATGTACACACTTCTATATTTAAAATGGATAATAAATTAGGACCTACTGTATAGCACAGGAAACTCTGCTCAATATTGTGTAACAACTTAAGTGGGAAAAGAATTTGATAAAGAAGAGATACATGTATATGTATAACTGAATCATTCTGTTGTACTCCTGAAACTAACACAACATTGTTAATCAGCTATATTCCAATATAAAATAAAAAGTTTACAAAAATGTACTACTGTAAAAAGGACGTGCTAACTAAGGCTTTTATGTAGTTACTGTTTAGTTCCCTGTGGGTTGTTTTAGGTGTATTCATGTCAACGTTACCTTTCTGAGTGGATAAGTACAGAGCTCTTCTATACAGCTTTCAGTTTAGAAAGTTAAAATGATCTCAGTCAATGACTTAAATGATGTACTTCCCCTCATCAATCTGCTTAATATCATCCATTTCCCAACTACCTAAATTCCCTCCAGTATTCAAATTATCCTTTAATTTTTGAATGACTCATGGGTTCAAGATTTTAAAAGAATGACAGCACAACCACCATCATCTTTCCCAAACTGTGATTATTAAATATAGCAACTCTTGTACTCAGATGGCTAGTGCAGAGAGGCAGTGAGAGGAAATTGGATGTGCTAAGAATCTTATCCATTAGTTATACCTTTTTTTTTTGCCTTGTTCTTATCACTTTATGAGGTCTTTGTGTGCTAGTTTTTTGAAGACAAAGAATAAATGAAAATTGAGGCCCAGCATATTACTGTTAAGGAAAAGTAAGTTTTAATAAGCGTGTTATTGCCAAAATTTTAACGTTTTTCTGTTTATCTTGTAAATTTGCCAAGGCCACGACTACAAATGAAAGCTAAGAAGTTGTGTAATTGTCTAGATTACCAACTTAAAATATTTTTGCAATTAGTTCTGTAATGGGGGAGTTTAACTTGAAAAAATTTTTTAATCCAAAGTGACTACCATCCCACTGTTGTGTAATCAAACTGTGGGAACCATACAAAGGGTTCCATAGTTATTATCTTCTACTGAGGTCAGGTCAGGCTGTAGGTCTCGCTTCTCATAGTTTGTTATAATTTATAAGGTGCTGCTAAGGTAATGAGGCATGTATAAGTTAAGCATAGCAATACAAGTTTGCTTCAAAGAAATAAACAAAATATGTTTTTTTAACATAAAGAACGACAAAGAATCTAAACTTTTAGGCCCTTGAAAAGGATATGAGGCTTTCCCTATCCTACTTCCACATACACACTCATACATGGCCTAGAAATTTCCATAAAGTCATTCAAGCTTCATTTTTTGATCTATTTAACATACGTAAATGAATAAATAAGCAAACTTCTTGTTGTCATGCGACATATTCACAATCATGTTGGGACTAAGTGTCACGTATCAAAACTGAAAAATTAAAAACCTAAAAGAGAAAATATTTAAAGAAAATCACAGAATAATGATTTCATGCCTTTGTGTCTTTAAGGGATAGAATGTGAAATGGAAAGCAGCCTTCCTACAAATTCCTTCTAACTTCTATTCGCTCTTTTTAAAAAGAAATACTAAAAATATATAGAGTCATAGCAATAAATTGCTTCAAGATAGAAATGTACACACAACAATATTGTTGCTCCTGAATTCTTCACCAAGAACTGAGCAGGTATCAGTAAAGCAAAACTGAAACATTAAGTGCACTGCTATGTATTTTCAATCTGAGATAACATGCAGTAGGGGCATAATGAATGTCTGCTAAACTGAAAGAATGTCCAGCCTTAGTTTCTTACCACTACAAATAGTGGGGTGCAGGGGAGAAGCAAGAGAGGTGGTTGAAAGAGGAAAATGGCATTCCACAAAGATATATCACATACGCCCAACTAGGAAACTGTCTTCTACCCTTCATGTCCTCTCCCTTTCATCCTTCCATCACAGTAAATGATGCTTCTTTCTGAAGATCAGATTTGTTGAAGGATATCTTGATCAAATGGTAGGGCTGAGGCCATAATGATGATGAGTCCTCACTGAACTAATTCTTCACTTATTATAGCCCCACATATCCACCCTTTGGAAGCTCAATCTAAAAATTAAAACCATTCCTCCCCTGTCCATGTTGAATAACCACACTTCAATTGATACTTCAGGAATGATTCTCATCATGGTTT
This sequence comes from Stenella coeruleoalba, assembly GCF_951394435.1. Classification (NCBI taxonomy): domain Eukaryota; kingdom Metazoa; phylum Chordata; class Mammalia; order Artiodactyla; family Delphinidae; genus Stenella; species Stenella coeruleoalba. The sequence continues at coordinate 14,238,372 of NC_137158.1, read as the reverse complement.
GCTCTGGATGAGCAACTGGATCTTTAAGCTACTGTCATGGCCCAACTTTAACTTCTCTGTAGCCATGCAGAGGGAGTCACATCTGGCAGGTGCATGGGTGAGCCCTGCAGGTGACTGGGTGTAGAAATCCAGTAGATGGCTCAAAATCATTACCAATTAACTTCATATATTCTTACATTCTTATATTGAAGCAACTAAGCTAGATTTGATCACGTTGAGCCACTTAGCAATTGCATTTTTTGCCAACATCAAACTACAGAGTAATCAGTAATCAGTAATGCCTCAATAGTAAGTTTATTCTCTTAGAACAAGAGAGAGCTTTCCTTAGGTTTTAAATTTATGTATTCCCAAAGATATGAAATTTGAAAACATCCTAAATTCAAGATCTTAAAGCTTTTCCGCCCTCCAATTATGAAAGCAAATATAATGCCATAAGTTACGGCATAAGAAAAATACTGGCACCAGGCTAACCACTCTGACTGCAGTCCTCCAGGGGACTGCTATCACATGCTTACAACAACAAAGCATTCTTGATATGGTTCCCTAAGAAGTTGGATACTTCTTAACAAAACACACACTGTTTGATTATTTATCTGTTTAATTGAACTTCAATAGACTCATTATTTATTTACTCTTAGTTTCGCATTTTGGAGAAGATTATCTCTGTATTCTTGGACATCAAGATCAAAGGGCCAATGAAGGTGGGATTGAAGTTGCTGAAATATACCAAAAAATACTTTTCAATGTGCCATTCTCCCATGGCAGCATATACATAAGTGTGTTCTGTGAGGCCCTCTATTTACATGCTAATTCATGAAATAAAATGTTTATGAATTATTGCAGAATATACTTAACTCCCATCTTAAAACACCACAGTGGGTCTTCACATGTGAACAACTCTGAGCACGCACTTCGAATAGCCAAGGCTTCATAAAAAGAATGTAGTAACTACATCACATTATGAATTTTTAATTGCAACCATTGTATCATAAGCAACCATTGTATCTGTCCTGATAAGCAGTTTATGCTGGGACAGGAACAATGGGAACTTTGGCGTTGCATGCGGTTGGGCTTCCTTCTCTTTGGGAACTAGGGGGATGTGGGCAGAGACTCAGAGACTGCGGTGATGTCATTAGAGGGAAGAGTTGTACCTTTTCAGAAGAAGGCAGGTGTAGACCACACACCTCCCCAAGCATCCAATTTCCAAAGCTTTGCAACTGCAATGACAAACACTAGTATTCCAACAAGCAGCCAATTCCTTGAGCAGCTCAATTAGGGGTGGCAATGAGGAACTCCAGCCTCAGGGGCAGGGGGGTGCTCAGGAGGAAGCAGGAGTAGCACATCAGGAGTTGACATCAATAGAGGCAGTGGTGCCCATGACAGTAGACAGAGAAGCAGTACCAGCACTGCAATGGCAAGGAATGAAAGCAGAGAAGAAGGGCCGAAATATTCGTCTCCAGCACCTGTGATGCAGTAACGAGGGAAATTCTTAGACATTACTGGTGGAGGCAGGGGAGAGGGAGGGTGGAGAGGAGGGGTAAATTCTTTAAAAAGAGCTAGTTTTGATCTTCATGACAATAAATATGTGAGCTATAGTTTAAAGAACAGGAAACAATTTAAAGATTCTGTTCATGACATGCTGTGGCATGAAGAGCTTGTGAAACTCCACCTCACATGCCTTAAGAGAGAAGTTCTCCTGTAATTTCCTATAAATGGGTTATAGCAAGCTGTAGATTTGTTCTTTCCTTGTTTAGTGAATGTGACCCCACTGTGAAGGGCCATAGTAATATATGTAAGCCCAGCAGGTGGCTAAAAAAATAGACATTTCTCCAAAGAAGATATAGAGACTACCAACAAACACATGAAAGGATGCTCAACATCATTAATCATTAGAGAAATGCAAATCAAAACTACAATGAGATATCATCTCACACCAGTCAGAATGGCCATCATCAAAAAATCTAGAAACAATAAACGCTGGAGAGGGTGTGGAGAAAAGGGAACACTCTTGCACTGCTGGTGGGAATGTGAATTGGTTCAGCCACTATGGAGAACAGTATGGAGGTTCCTTCAAAAACTACAAATAGAGCTACCATATGACCCAGCAATCCCACTACTGGGCATATACCCTGAGAAAACCATAATTCAAAAAGAGTCATGTACCAAAATGTTCATTGCAGCTCTATTTACAATAGCCTGGAGATGGAAACAAGCTAAGTGCCCATCATCAGATGAATGGATAAAGAAGATGTGGCACATATATACAATGGAATATTACTCAGCCATAAAAAGAAACGAAATTGAGCTATTTGTAATGAGGTGGATAGACCTAGAGTCTGTCATACAGAGTGAAGTAAGTCAGAAAGAGAAAGACAAATACCGTATGCTAACACATATATACGGAAATTAAGAAAAAAAATGTCATGAAGAACCTAGGGGTAAGACAGGAATAAGGACACAGACCTACTAGAGAATGGACGTGAGGACATGGGGAGGGGGAAGGGTAAGCTGTGACAAAGTGAAAGAGTGGCATGGACATATATACACTACCAAACGTAAAATAGATAGCTAGTGGGAAGCAGCCACGTAGCACAGGGAGATCAGCTCGGTGCTTTGTGACCGCCTGGAGGGGTGGGATAGGGAGGGTAGGAGGGAGGGAGACGCAAGAGGGAAGAGATATGGGAACATATGTATATGTATAACTGATTCACTTTGTTATACAGCAGAAACTAACACACCATTGTAAAGCAATTATACCCCAATAAAGATGTTAAAAATAAATAAATAAAATAAAATAAAAAATGGTACCTAATTTAACCAATATTCAGTTTTCCTATTTGTTAAAAAATTTACTTCCTCTGTGCCAGGATAAAAAGTAATTTCCTATCAATAATAATTGTACATCCGTTTCCTTATGTTCAAGATGAGAAAAGTGTCTATTACAAGGGAATTTCTGTTTACATGAGAGGTAATAATTGAAGACTAAATATCTTGTGTATTTTAGTCTGGCAATCCTTTGGTATTTTGCCCAGAAACGTCTACTTAATTTAGTTCAGTTAAACAAAATTAATCAAATTAAGTAAATCTCCTATATAAGTTTCTTTGCCATTATGAAAATGTAAGCATTGTTTTTTCATGGACGATTACTCCCAGGCAATTAGTTTGTCTTTGTTACCTCTTTGGGTTAGATTCCTCCTAAATGAATTCAAAGTCAAGCTTTGTCAAAAAGCCTTGACAGACTAGATGATTATTTCATGTCCTGAGAATAGAATTTTGCTCTGGATCCTCTTCCTTTTAACAGGTTCTTAAAAGCCTGAAACCTCCTGCATATGATTTGGGTGGATGCCTCTTCTCCCTCCACATCCTTCCCGAATCTCAACCCTCTGACCTTTTTCTCTCCACCTCTTAGAAAATAGAAATAGGTTACTATTGTTTACACTGGTTGTCAAACATGGGAGCCAGTTCAATAGATAATTTGGCCTGTTTTCTAACTTCAGAAAGAATGGCTCAAGGTCAACCTCATTTAAAATATCATTTTTGGGAGATGTCTTCTAAAATTAAATTAGTTTAGAGTATCGAATATAATTGAGGAACATATTTCACGACAGATATTTTTCCAGGTATACTCACAGGGAAACTATTTATTAAGCTTGCTTATTTTGTGGGGAATGTTTAGCTTATGTCATTGAACTGCCATATATATATATATATATATATATATATATATATATATATATATATATATATATATATGGAAATATTCTAAAAGTAAAGCGATACTTTCATACTCTATGTCTGTAGAACTTTGGGGGCTTAATCATTCATGCTTTATATCCTGGAGCAGAGGAAGACCAGTTTTCAAAGGAAAGTACTGGTTCTATCTGTAGGGATATCTACAGCCTTCTTTATGAAGACTTCTGCCTATTCTTTCAAGTGAGACATTCATGTGAGCAAAAAAATTTTTAAGATAATATAAACTTACTGTTCTCTGATCTGGTTTTTAAAGTATATTTTCCTTCCTTTAATAGTTAATCAAAATTTATATATTGCTAGAGAATATAAACCCAAGCTGTTAAAGTAAGTTTGTATATAAATTAAAAACAAACTAAACTATATATAATCCCACCTATAAAACAAGAGATGGTCCAGAGATTTTTTTTTTTTTTTTTTTTTTTTTTTGCGGTACGTGGGCCTCTCACTGCTGTGGCCTCTCCCGTTGTGGAGCACAGGCTCCGGACGCACAGGCTCAACGACCATGGCTCACGGGGCCAGCCGCTCCGCGGCATGTGGGATCTTCCCGGACCGGGGCACGAACCCGTGTCCCCTGCCTCGGCAGGCGGACTCTCAACCACTGCGCCACCAGGGAAGCCCGGTCCAGAGATTTTTGTCTCACTGTGATTTTCACCATTATCACTTAAAACACCGGATCTTCTATTTCTAGTGATATTTCAACTTTGGCAATAAAAAGGTTACTATAAAATGAAGTCTCATTCAATTAAAAATATATTGCAGTCAAACTTATTGTATTAACCTTAAAAAATCAAATATGTGAGCAAAAGAGTATATACAGAATGAAAGAAATTTCTGAGAGGCTATTTGGTCATTCTGCCATGTTATTATCCATGGAAAGAATATTCTCCCTCAAAAATATGAATATTTGCCCCCCAGGGAAGATCTATCACCAGAGCAGGAGAGAAAACCTCTAATTATCTTTGCTGAAGACACTGCTAGATGGTCTCTTTCCTGGTGTTCTGATACTGTAATAATCCAGCCATCTTCAGATTTTAATTTGACTACCGACGTAGCTGTTCCACAGGGCGAGACCATGCTAACTATGAAATGTAGACATTTAGTCTACTTGAAAGAGGTTTCTTTAATTATAAATGAATATATTTTAATTCCAATTTTGTACATCTGTCCCTTGAGCTTGCTTAGCTTGAATTTATCTGAGAGAGACTGATTGATTCTCAGTCCTTGATAAAACAGAACTTCTGGTCATTCACAACTGACAGCGAAAGCTTGGAAATAACGATCCACCTGAGGTGTTCCTTCAGAGCTATATTAGTGGTGGAAAGGGTGGCAAATAAGGTACACACTGAAAAATACTTGGGATGTAAAATCAGACATGACTATTTGGCATTTTGTAGACCACAGCATTATAATATAGTTGATGGGGAAATGCATAAAATATGATAACCTCTAAAATCCTGGAAAGAAAAAGTAACAGATCCGTTAAACAGCTAAATCTTCTAACAATGCAATACTCTTCAACCTTTCTTGCAGGTGGGCAGGTGAGGTCATCGTGTGACCACCAAGGGGCCAGTACTTAAGAAGCAGAAGTGTTATCAAGGAAGGGCCAACATGAATCTAACCAGATGCCAGGTCTAGGCCTGCCAGGGGAACAGAGAGGGGGGCAAAGCCAAAGCTGAGCTTCTGAAGGATGAGGTTGAGAATGATGCGATGAGAAACGTTAGAATTTGAACTAATGATGAGTGTCATATGGCTGAGTGAAGGATATTACTGTAATCCAGGGTGGATTGGGAAGGACGTAAGAGCCTCCTGTTCTGGATTTTCTCATCTATCTTCAACAGAAGCTATGACTTTCTAACGTGCAACTGTATCCAGTCAGCAGTCACTTGGGACATCAGGTATGTGATAGTTAAATTTATGTGTCAACTTGACTGGGTCATCGGGTACCTAGACATTAGACGTTTGGTCAAACTTTATTCTAGGTGCGTCTGTGAGGGTGTTTGGGGATGAGATTAACATTTTCATTTGTCAGCTGAGAAAAGCAGATTGCCCTCCCTAATGTGGGTGGGCCTCATTCAATTAATTGAAGACATGTGGGACCTTCCTGCAGAGCTGTGGGGTCAGGACTTCCAGGCAGAGACTTGAGGGTGACACTTATGCCCCCGTGGGACATGGAGGCAAAGAGGATTATTCTTGAGTCCTAAGATCCAGTGGAATTTGTCTTGCTAAATTGTGGGCTTTCTCAGGACCCATCATCCCTTTTTCCTTATGATTTCTCCCCTTTGGAATGGGAAAGATGTCTGTTCCACCCTTTTGGTGTCGTCTGTTCCACCCTTGCAGTTTGGAAGAACATAACTTGCCTGGTTTCTCAGGTTCATAGCTGGAGAAGAATTTTGCCTCAAGATAAATCATACCTTGAGTTTCACCCATATCCTATTTAGATGAGACCTGGGACAATGCTGGGACAAGTTAAGACTCTTAGGGCTGTTGGGAAGAAATGATTGTATCTTGCATGTGAAAAAGACATGAATTTTGGTGAGCCAGAGGTGGAATGCCTTGGACTGAATTGTGTTTCCTCAAAATTTGCATGTTGAAGCCCTGCCTCCCAATTTGGCCTTAGTGCCATTAGAAGAAGTGACTCCAGAGAACCTGAGCACTTTCGCTCTGTCACGTGAGGACACGGTGAAAAGTTGACCAGGAAAGAGAGCCATTGCCATGTTCAACTCTGCTGGAACCCTGATTTTGGATTTCCAGCCTCTAGAACTGTGAGGAAATAAATTTCTGCTGTTAAGTTACACAGTTGATGGTATTTTTCATGGCAGCCTGAGCTACGATGAGGTGACATTGTCCAATAGAGAACTGGACACACAATACTGAAACTCAGAAGAAAAGTGAAAGAAAGAGGACTAATGAAGCAATCAGGGAAGAGTGAGAATTCTAATGCTATATCAGTGCTCTTGTAGTCAGAAAAGTAAGAGGGGAAATTTCCAGGTAGGTTATTGGCTCAAGGGAAAGTTTGAAGCCAGAAAAAAAGCTTATGATATGTTTGTAAAAGGTAAGTCAAATAGCTAGCTAGAGGGGAGGGTTTTTAAAGTAAGAGATAAAGGCTTAAAGTTAACTTTGAACCACTGCGTAATGATTCATGTATGAAGACAATGCACGCATTTCTGAGGGACTGTACTTTATCTGTTTTTCACCTGTGGAGATAAATTTACACTGATCCTGTGCTATTCCATACTACACCTTGAAGGTTATAGGGTTAGACCATTAAAATCCTTTCAAATCCCAAGGTATTCTGATTCAATTGTACATTTTGAACATGCCTGACTTAGATGAAGGGCATAGTCTGTTGCTATACATAAAAAGGTATTAACTGGCAGAAAGAGCTATCAAAACTGTGACCCTGACTTTATTAACAACACTATTTAGTCCAGAGATCACCAAAGTGGGTTCACAAACTCCTCAGGAGTACACAATATGACCTATGAAGGCCAGCGTCAGAAAAATACTGGAGATTCTATTTGTGTTCATTTTAATCTCAAATTTTGGTGAATATTCTGTAATATGAATAACATATTAGCAATTATGTGCATATAATTATAAATAAATTTTAAAATATTTACTACTAGGGCTATGCAACATAAAAGTTTGAAGATCTTTGCTTTAATCAACTGTATTATTCTGTAGTTCAAAGACTTGAATTATTTGAATGACCTTGGATGGCATTTCTCAGGAGTTGAAAACGAGACGAAGAGATTTAAGTATGGGAATGATAAGGTCAGACCATTTCTCTGAGAGCTCATTCTGAAGACTCACTGGAGGACAGGTCTGAGGGAGACAGTGAAAAGCAGGGTGAACACTTAGTTCCTCTCTCCAAGTGATAGATAATGAGGGTTTGATCTGGAGAGAGGGGCAATAAAGACTGAGCGAAAGGGAATGAATCAAGAAGTAATTAGCAGCCGAAGTAAACAGGAGGTGTTGACTGATTGAATGAGAAGTGTGAGACAAAAAGAATGAAAGATGACTCCAAGGTTTTTGGCTTAGAGGACCAGTTAAAATTATCTGCAATAGAAAATACAATTAGGGAAGGTTGAGGAGTAATATATAATCCTTGCAATTATAATAGAGGTTCAGACCTTTGATAGGTGAATATACACAGAGGAGACCTGGGATCTGAGGGTCAGAGGAGAGCTCTGGATGGATGTATGGATTTGAAAGTCAGAAGAGGTACAAAGAAAGCGTCTAGGGAAGTAGTATAAGGGGTTAGGGTATAAAGTTAAAAACAAAAAAACCAGGAACAAGCATGTTGGGAAATATTAAGAGATTCATATGCCAGGGAAGCAAATGCAAGGCACTTTTATTTATCTGAAAACTTTGTGGTTTGAATTTTTTAAGTGAATGGATGAGGTGGAAAATGGTGATTCACAGATGGTGATATTTTTCAGTCTTTGAAAGCAACTGCTATGTAAGATGGCATCATTGAGATGTGAAAGAAAAGTTTCATTGTGAAAAATTAGTGGAGTGATAATTTGATTTCTATTTTACAAAGAATAATGACTTTAGAATTGAATGTTGGAATTAAACTAATTATGTATGAATCTATGTATTTTCTTATACAAAATATTGGCCAAAATTTGTTAAGATAAATGAAAAATAACTTCATCTAAATTTTACTTTACAATATTCTGAGGAAAATGTTACGTATTAAAAAAGTAACAAATATGCTATTTCATCTCAGCTAATTAAAAATATACCATTCTTTCACATTTTGAGCCTTTTAATATTCTTTTCCCTCATCCTGAATGTTCTCCCTTTACATTTCATCCTAGTGAACTCAACCTTCAACACCCAATTAACAGCCTTTCTCCTCAGAAAGCTTTATTTTGGCTTCCTTATAGGTAGTCTCTCTTAGCTATGCTTTTGTAGAGCTTTTTCTTTTACATATTTTACTATAATTATTATTTTCTTCCATTGTAGATTGCATTTATTTCTTTACTTCTAACAGAATATACATTTTTTTCTTATTGACGCTCAGATACAAAGGATTGTGCTAATAATACTCTTTAGTTTAAGGTAAACCATCATCATTTTCCCAGTCCCCTTCTCCTCCCCTTATCCATAGGTGACATTCTCAGGTATCTGTGACATTTTTTTTCTTTATATTATTATTCCAAACAAAATATAAGATAAAACACGCGTATTTAAAAGGTTCCTTCCTCTTTCCTCTAAGCACTGTATTTAAAAAAATTTACATTCACGCTGCATGGCATATATTGAATCTGCTGCTTTTCAGAGTTCCAAGTGTTCACGGCATGGCTCCTCTGCATTTTTCTGATGGATTCCTGTCTTACCTTCAGCTTGGAGTTAACACAAAGACTGCTACAATGTATATTCTTAAATATATCCTCTTAACAGATATGACTGAAATATTTTTCAACAGTTGGATTACTGGGGCCTAGAATATATATAATTTTAATGTGAATAATTATTAGAATATTCTCAAAAGTAAAACCGGAATGATGGAGATCTTATATCATTATATCTCTACCAATACATGACAACATCTAGCATCTTAATTTTTGCCAAACATGAGTATAAATAGATAATTTATTATCTTGGTTTTATGTTTCAATCATTAATGAATTTGAAGATCTTATATACCAGTCAGGCATTTGAACTACCTCCTGTAAATTCATACTGTGTTGATTTATTATGGAATTTTGTTTCTCTTTCAGGTTGATTTGTAGGCACTCAGGTATATTTCAGATAATGTTTCTTTGTCAGTAATAGACACGGCATGTGTTTATTCTTAGTATGTCCCTAATCTGTTAACTTTGTTCATAGTGTCTTCACTGAAGAAGAAATCATTAATTTTATGTAATTATCATTAAATACCTTCCATTATATGTTCATATAAATTAGAGAATGTATTTACTACATTTATTAAAAAGAATGCAGCCAGATTTATGATTAAGACTTCTTCTAATAATTTTGTGACACTTGAAATGGTTATGTTATGAACACTTGAAATGTTCCTGTAGAAGAGCATAGATTTTTCTCTCCATTAATTTGGAAGCTTTTTCTATTATAAAATTTTAGATTACTTTCCATATTTCTAGTATATTCTTTGTTAATTCCTAGGTACTTTATTGGTTTCTTTTTTTACGGCTATTACGAAGTGTATCTTGCTCTTGGATATATATTCTAGCTTGTTATTGCCTGTGTATAGAAACAGTTATTTATTTTCATATGTGTATCTTGTTCCAGGAAATATTATATACTGAACTTAATACATTATTAATACTGTTGGCTTTTCAAAGTAAATTATTTTATCATCTTTAAATAAAAACTGTTTATGTTTTTATTTTCAAATCTTATACATCCTATTGTCTTTTCCTATAGTATTTTTCCAGGACCTCAGTACTCTGTTAAACAATAAAAGCGATAATGGTCATCCTTGTCTTGTTCTTTCTTTTAACAAGGGATTGCGTCTGAATGCATTTTTTAAGTAAAGTGTATGCCACTGATTTTTATTAGAGATTTACTAGATCAAGGAAATGCCCTTTTTTTTTTTTTTTTTTTTTTGCGGTACGTGGGCCTCTCACTGTTGTGGAGCACAGGCTCCGGACACGCAGGCTCAGCGGCCATGGCTCACGGGCCCAGCCGCTCTGCGACATGTGGGATCTTCCCGGACCGGGGCACGAACCCGTATCCCCTGCGTCAGCAGGCGGACTCTCAACCACTGCGCCACCAGGGAAGCCCGGAAATGCCCTTTTGTTTATAATTGCTTTTTTCCCTTTTATATTATGAGGTGATTCATATCAGATGATTTTCTGCATCTGTTAAAGTAATCATGAGTTGGCTACTTATATCTGTGGCCAATTACACTGATATATTTTCTGATATTCAATCATCCTTGCATTCTTGGGATAAACAATACTTAATTATGATGTATTATAATTGTATATTACAATCTGATAACTTCACATAGCCAGTATTCTTTTAAAATATGTGTTTCTATGATAATACTATAATTTTCCTTTTTTGCATTATCTGTATTCAGGATTGGAATAAAACGTCCAGTGATCTCATTAAAATTCAGTATTTTAGTGTATTTCTCTCTCTCTCCCTTTGTCTCTCTCAATTGGTAGATAGATAAAAAATATAGTTCTTCATAATGATATTATCCTGTATATCTGTATATGTAGTTTTTATATTATTTGTTTTCCTTAATAGTATGTCTCTTATATTATCTAGTGTCATTACATTTTAAAGGTATCAAGTTAATAGAAATGTAATATTTCATGAAATAGGTAATATTTCATAAGACAATTTGTTTAATCTTTGACATTTATGGAAAATATTTTTTTCTAAATAAAACTATAGTGATAACTGTGTTTTTGACAAAGCAAACCCTCCTACTAGATGGTGAGTTCCCTGTGCCCCAGGGGTTATGGTATCATGGACTTTCTATCCTTAGTATATGGAGCAGTGTACAGCACATAGGAGGTGCTTGATACATATATGCTAGATGAATGACTGAATGAGTGAAGGAATGGTCATTTTCCCTGACAAGTATCTGTTAATTTGGTTAATGAGATTTATGTTTACTGACACCACAAAATAGCATTGGCCAGTAGATTGACCTAAAGAGCACAGAAATATGGAAACTCTAGAAGAAAAATTCTATTAAATGCTCCTCTCTATTTAGCTCCATTTCTTTTTTAAAAAATTGTGTCCAAAGATTTATTTACATTGTTGACTTGCTGAAAATTATCTTTTGATAATCCAGTTTTAATTTTCTACATTTTTAATAATGTCTTCAAAGTCTGAAAATACATATTTTAAAATATTCAAAAAGGTAAGCTATAAACATTCTAAAAGAAAACAATGATTTTGCTTAATGGTTATCCTTACAAATTTTATATGCTTAAATAACACTTTACATATGCGATCCTTTTTTATCACTAACAATCATTATATGAAGAGTACCTTTTGAAATAATTAAATGAGAAACTGTGCTTTTTCAGAATAATTAAACTCTGAAAACTCTTTGCTTATGGACAGCTTTCAAGCTCAAGCTTTTGCCACTTGATGAAAATGTTGTGTATTTAGCTCCATTTCTGAAAAAGTTGATGTATTGATACTGTCTGTGACTAAAGACTGACCAGCCCCTGAAGAATGGGGCATTTAATAGAAATAATATATTGTTCACCAGAAGAAAGTCTATTATAAAAACATAATAATAGCCACAATATCTTCGATATTTACTATGTGCTGAGATCTTTTCTGAAATTATCTTATCAAATCCCAACACAATCTACGAAGTAGGCACTATGATCCCCATATATGACATAGCAAATCTAAGTTAAGTAAGTTGCCCAAGACCATGGAGCTGGTACATTGTGGAAACTCAATTCTAACTTAGGTCTGCCTGAACTAGGTATCTTAAACACTGCACCTGTGATGTCAAATAAGTTTCACCATGCATATCGGTCTGAATGACTGGTACTGGCTGCATAGATTAGTGAGGTAAGCAGAATTTCAAAGAAACACTTGGGGCATGATAGGAAGAGAGCATAGAAATTAAGTTGCAGCATCAGCCACCATGGTTTGGTGAGGACTTGGTGGCAGCATTGGGTTACTCGTTTAACACTTCCCTACCTCTACTATCTCTTAACATAGAGTGTTTATTAAATTGGTGAATCCTCTACCAACCAAAATATTCTCTCTGCTTATACTCCTGGACCATCTTCAGGATGGACTCCTGCCCCCTGCCTCTCTAGCACCTCTCCCCCAAAACTTCTGACATCAGCATAATGATTGGCTTTCTTGTTTCGCTCTTGGTGCTCCAGAGAAGAAGACAGCATTCTGCCTCATCCTACTATCAGTGGTGATGGAGGGTTCCATCTTCTTTCCACTTGCTTTACCTCATCCATCCCAACAAAAGGTTTTAAAAAGCAAGAAGAAAGAGTAGCTTCCTGCAGCAAAGAATAAACACACACTGTCATTGTTTGGTAAGCAAATGATTAAATTTAGAGAAACTGCTTCTTTTCTAAGTGAAGTATAAGTTCTTCCAAGTTTTAAATTTTATCGTGTGAAAGTGAAGGAAATGGGTATATATTCCATTAGAGTCTTTCATTGACATGGAGTGTTTCATTGACATGCTAAGTCATTACTTCTCTGTTGTTTTTTCATGATCTTTATGATCTTTGTTCTGTTGGTTGAATGACGTTGAAAGTTACTTTTGCAGAAGTTTTCATGTTTTTGTTTCTCCTGTGAACATTACTCATTAAGGGCTCCTTTTTGGATCAGAGTAGTGGCCATTTCTCAAGGCTGGCATTTCCATTTTGTAATGTGGCTCTTATGAGAGGGACTCTGCTACTTTTAGTCACCAGTGGAAGTGCTTCATTAGATAATGTTAGAGATAACTTAATACATTTTGCTAGCTACAGGGAAGCAAGTGCGCTCCAGGGCTCTGTATGTGATTCGTTAGTGAATCAGAGCAGGCTTCCTATGGAAGGATAGGTCTTTAGCTGAGTTTTGCTGGCTGTTTAAAAAAAGTAAAAGATTAAAGACAAATAAATTTTTCTATGTGCAAAGCTTTTTTAGAGTTGTACTGTCTGGTTCTTCTCATGGCTGAATTCACAAAGAGATATGGAGAAAATGTTTCAAGAGCTCCTAGCAAGTATAGATAGCAATAGTGACAGAGACCTATATAGATGCTTACACCTCTCATTATAGTGAGAACAATTGAGTCTTTCTGAAAAATTTGGTGTCAAAGAAAGGAAAAGATGTAAGAACTGGATATAGACAAGTCTTCAACTGTAAAAAGAAAAAAACTTGTATTTTAGCTTGTAAATCCATTAATTTTTTCTCTGTTGAGACATAACTGACATATAACATTGTGCAAGTTTAAGGTAAACAACACATTGATTTGATGAATCTATTCTTAAGGAACGTGGAATTATTCCTACTGTATATGTGAATCCCTTTGCTTCCCTTTTTCCTCTCTCTTTCTACCTTCTATGACCTTGACAAAGAAGAAATAAATCCACAACCTCCATTCAGAGTAAGCTCATATCTCCCATATGATGAGAACACTGTGTGGAAATGCAATAGGCATATATTTTAAGGAGGCTTTGTAAGATGCAGATCCTATTGTGAACAGAAAAACTTTCTTTGCATTTTGTATTTTATTTTCTAAAATTCAACCAGAAGTTTTAAATACTTTGAACTTAAAAGTATTTAGACACACACACACACACACACACACACATATATGTCCTTGCTTACACCAAGGTTACATACTTAATGTTTGTATTATATACATTTAAAAAATTGGTTTAATTAGGTAATTCAAACTGCCTGGAATTAGTCAGTCCTGGACAATTTTCAACTTTAAAGTGCTTTAATGGAGTCAAAGAGTAGGAACAGTATCCTACTGAAGTATTCAGAAAGGCACAGTCATGGTCTCCACCCTCCAAACACTTTCTATGCCACATACTAACAAATGCACAAAGTTTTTATTTTTATTTTATGGATTCTGATCAATAGCTCTATTAGCAAATGGTAGGCTAGGCCACACAACATCTAAAGAGAACATTTACATTATAGTTAATATCAGAATGTATCTGATGAATGATGAGGCTGTGTGTCACCTGGGGTTGCAATTCATATTTTTATGCCTCAAAGGAAGGAAGCTATACTAATAAGTTGCACCTCTGTGAAGAATTTTACTCAACAGTTTAGAAACAAATCTATTTTTTTTCTGGGGGTCCTAAGCATTTTTTTTATTGAAGTATAGTTGCTGTACAATATTATATAAGTTACAGGTGTGCAATCTAGTGATTCACAATTCTTAAAAATTCTATTTCATTTATAGTTATTATAAAATATTGGGTGTATTCTGTGTTTTGTATAATATATCCTTGTAGCTTATTTTATACCTAATACTTTGTATCTCTTACTCCTGGTTATCAGTGGGGAGAGGGGGATGGGGAAGGGCAATATAGGGGTAGGAGAGCAAGACTTTTTTTGTACATATGCATATAGGAATTTTAATATAAATGGATCTATAACATAAATCTGTTCTGAAACTTGATTTTTTAAACCTGACATTCCTTGGGGATCCTTGCATATTAGTACATTTAGATATAAATCGTCTTTTTAATTACTACATAGTATTCCAAATCTCTCAGTTAGTAGCTTTACTTTATAAGGGAGATACCTTTGAATCATATTGCTAAGTGATTTTGAAAAGCAACCCCAGAGACTTGTGCATGTTATATCATAATTATGAATTACTTTTACTCCCCATTCAACTGAGTTTTATTAATCTTTGATTTTTTTAGTATGCATGTCTGTGTGATATTCTATGTAGTCATGTTTTCAAGCACTACTCTGAACATTTCTATATATCTAAATACATTGTTATTACCATTTTTAACAATTACAGGGTGCTCTATTTATAATGCATGTTTAAGAAGTTAATGTGACTGACAATTTCTCTAGTATTTTTCTGTTAAAATTACCCACAGTAAATATTACTATTTTCTACTTTAAAACTGAAAAATTAAATATTTGCAGATCTTGAAGGTTTTGTATCTTCCACGTCCTAGTTTTCAAACTCATTTTTAGGCTTACTGGCCATACCTCTAACTCCCAAATTTATATCTGCAGCCTGAATTTGTACATCCAACTGTTCACTTGTATATCCAACTGCCTCCTTCACATCTTAACTGGAATGTCTTGTAGGCAACTCACACTTCGTGCTTCCAAAAGCCGATTCCCCCTAATCTTTTCTTTCCGTGGCCTCCTTCTCGCACAGTCTTCCCCATCTCAATTAAGGGCCACTCCATACTCAATCCAAAAATGTAAAGTTACCCATGAATTCTCTCTTTTGTCTCACAACATAGAGCAAACACTCCAGAAAATTCTTTCAAAATATACCCAAGAGTTTCACTTGTAGCTGGCACCTCTCCTGCCACCCTCGTCTCTCACAGGGAGCATTACAACGGCCTCCTCTCTGATCTCCCGTCTTCTATTCTGGCCCCCAACCTCTGTCACAGAGCAGCAAGGATAATTCGTTTAAAATTCAATTCAGTTTGTATCTTTCAGCTCCTCAAAACTTCTGGTGTATTCCCATTTCACTCATTAAGAAGCCAAAGTTCCTAGAATAGTCTTCAGGATAATAGTCAATTTTGGACGCCTGAAACCCTTCTGACTTCACCTTCTACTACTCACCTCAGTCCCTCTACCCCAGCAGTACTTGGTCTCACTGATGATCCTAGAAATTTAATAATTAAACCAGGAGATGGTAGCCCTGCTCCTGCTCTTTGTACTTCTCATTCCCTCTACCTGCAGCTCCCTTCTCCTCTTATATATAAAGCCACACTTCTCACCTCCTTCATGTCTTTATTTAAATAATATCACCTTTGTAGGTCATCTCTGAGATCAGGAACAAGACAAGAATGCCCACTCTTGCCACTTGTATTCAACATAGAGTTTGAAGTCCTAGCTACAGCAATCAGAGAAGAAAAAGAAATAAAAGGAATCCAAATTGGAAAGGAAGAAGTAAAACTGTCAGTGTTTGCAGATGACATGATACATAGAAACTCCTAAGGACACCACCAGAAAACTACTAGAACTCATTCGGTAAAGTTTCAGGATACCAAATTAATATACAAAAACCTGCTGCATTTCTGTATACTAACAATGAACTATCAGAAAGAGAAATTAAGGAAACAATTCCATTCACCATTGCATCTGAATACCCAATTTAAAGCTGACCTCTCAAATTATCTAAGCATCCTTTTCTGGTTTCTGGTTTGCTCCTTAGTATTCTTGACTTTTAAACATTTTTTTCTATTATCTTTTTTTTATATATATACTACAATATAAGTTTCCTGACAGCAAGGACTTTGGTTGGTTTTGTTTATTTATCTGCACTATCTAAAACAGAGCTTGGATCACAGAAGAAATTTAGTAATTAATTAATGTTTCAATGAATAAATTTACTCTTCTCCACTCAATGAATCCTGAATGTATATGTGAGTATATATTGGTAGTCTAGTGTTATTTAATATTAACTCATCATTAGTCATGTAAATGCAAATTAAACCCACATGGTGACAATTTTTTTCAGCAACATCAAAAAAACTAGAAAAAGAAAGAAAAAGATGATAAAACCCATGCTGATGAAGATGTGGGGAAATCAGTACTTGCTATCACCGCTTGTAGGAGAATTTAAATCAAAAGCTTTAAAAATGTGCTTCCTTATTGACGCTAAAAACGTATTCTAAGAATATAGTCATGATATTTGCAAATCATTATTTCTAGTTATAGTAGACCCAGAACAGTTGA
Organism: Stenella coeruleoalba; assembly: GCF_951394435.1. Classification (NCBI taxonomy): domain Eukaryota; kingdom Metazoa; phylum Chordata; class Mammalia; order Artiodactyla; family Delphinidae; genus Stenella; species Stenella coeruleoalba. Next base: position 14,221,257 of record NC_137158.1, on the reverse strand, counting down.
TAGTTGCAGTTCATTTGAAATAACTGTTTATCCAAAAGCAATTAGTAACATTTGTTCCATGTTTAAGATGGAGTGTGATGCAATTATTGAAAATAATGATGTGAAAGATTAAGTGATAACATGGAAAACATTTCCATATATTGTTAAGTGAATCGAAGCAAGTTATAAATCTGTTTACACAGTCTGCTCTTTAAAGTACCATAGACCAAGAGTTTCTGTCTCTCAATGGTTCTATCTATTTCTTTTGAATTTAATCTTATAAATTCCTCTCTCACAAGCAAAAAGCACATGCTGTTTAGAAGAATGGCAATGCCCTTGTTGTCAGTGAGTGTTAGTATTTTGACAAAATATATTACGTATGCTATGATTTGTTTTCCATTTTAATTAGGATGACTGTTTAGTAATAACCTGATTTCTAGTGTAAGTTATTTTGAGCATCAAATCCCTAGCCTTTTTGCTAATTTGAACTGATGCAATTTTTATAAGAATTAGTGATAAATGTTAATGTCAGCCTTTTTTGGTTATTTAACACAGCTGAATAATCCTCATTTAAATCTCTCAATGTCTTGTCTTCCAAGACATTTTGTGGTCTAGCTTTCTCCCTTCTTGACCTTTCTTTTTTCTGGATTTTTTTCTTCTTATTTCTCACTCATCAAAATTGTTCCCCAAAATTCCATTCTTGAGACCTTCTCCTTGTCTCCAATGGCAATAGAAATTTATTCATTTACTCACTTATTCATACATATGTTCTTTCAACACATACTTATTTATTACTTAAATGTTCCAGGCACAGTGTGCTTGATGCTAGAATACAATCTTGAATAATTCAGACTTACTGCTATGAATTGAATTGTGTCCCACTAAAATTTATATACTGGGGCCCTAACTCCAAATGTGATACTATTTGGAGATGGGGGTCTTTGGGAGGTAACTGGGTTTAGGTGAGGGTGGAGCCCTAATGATGGAATTAGTGCCCTTATAAGAATAAATACCAGGAAGATTGCTTCCTCTCTCTCTTTCTACCCTCACACACCAAGGAAAGGCCATGTGAGGACACAGCAGGAAGGTGGCCATTTAGAAGAGAGTTCTCACCAGACACCAACTATGCTGGCACCTTGGCCTCGGACTTCCAGTCTCCAGAACTGTGAGTAATAAATTCCTGTTGTTTAAGTTGCTCAGTCTATGGTATTTTGTTGTGGCCACCCGAGCCAACTAAGACAGATTTTGGCACTAAGAAGCGGGGTGATACCGTAACAAGCACCTAAACATGTGGAAACAGCTTTGAAACTGGGTAATGGGTAGAGGCTAGAAGAGTTTTGAGGTGTACGCTAGAAATATAGACATTCTGGTGAGATCTCAGACAAGAATAAGGAACATGTTACTGGAAAATGGAGGAAGGACTATCCATGTTATAAAGTGGCAAATAATTTGGCTGAATTGTGTTCTAGTGTTTTGTGTAAGGATAATCTTGTGAATGATGAAATTAGATATTTAGTTAAGTAGATTTCTAGGCAGTATTGAAGGTACAGCTTTGTTCCTCCTGATTGCTTATAGAAAAATGCTAGATGATAGATGGATTGAAGATGGAATTGTTAAGCAAAAGGAACCAGAATTTAAATATATGGAAAATTTTCAACCTGTCCATATTGTAGAAAATGAGAAAGCACGTTCAGCAGAGAATGCCTACAGTGTGGGTACCAACTATTTGACCAGGAGACTACAGTGGGTATAAATTATGGACCTTATCAGCCATCTCAACAGAAGCCAAGAATATGGATAGGATTATACCAGCAGAAACACTGTCAGCTGGGATTAAAGGAAACAGAAAATGGGATGGAGTGGAGACTGTGAACATATGCGATCCTTCAAGAAAAGGGAAGAAGTACTCCAAAGGTGATTCAGGGCTGCTACTCCCATCACAGCCCCAGAGTACACAGGGGTGGTTGAAGGTGGGGGGAGTTGGTAAAGATGCCTCCACTTGGGTTTCAAGGGGCAGGACATCCACCCAGCAGAGCTGCATAGGCAGGGCCCTTGCAGAGAGCGGTGTGGGTGCTGTTCCTTTGAGCCATGTCTGATTTAGGTAATATTTACATGAGACAATGGACTGTAAACTTAGAATTGATGCTGGGGATGAGTTAAGACATTGGGAATACATTGGGGCTGTTGGGATAGAATAAATAAATGTATTTCGCATATGAGAAGAATGTGAATTTGGGGGGGGGGCGGGGGTAGAATGCTATAGACTTAATTCCATTGCCTCAAAATTCAGGAGTTCCTAAGTCACTCAAGGAATTTAAAGCCTAGTAATGATGATGATGATAAATATAATAGCCAACATTATTGAGTGTTCACAATGAATGAGATGCTGTTTTAAGTGATTTACATGTATTATATTAAATTCTCACAAAACGTAAAAAAGTGAACACTAATTCCATCCTGATTTTGGAAAGGAAGGAAAAAGACATAGAACGATGATAGGTACATTATTACGAAACTAATTAATGAACTTAACTTGAAGTAGATGCTCTGAAGAATTATAATACAGTAAGAGAATATAACTGGACTATTTCACCAGAGGCATTAAGTTTAAAGAGAAAGTGATGCTTAACCTGGAGGTGAGGCCTGAGTAATTGTGAGGGAGGCAAAGTCGTATGAGAACAGAAGAGGGAAAGCAGCTTGTGAAAATACCCTGAGATGGGAAGGAGTTCCAGGAAAGGAATGAAGCGTATGTGGACACATTGTGACAAAATGCACAACCAGAGTGAAGAATGAATTGGTGGAGGGCAGGACAGAGGCAAAGAGACCACTTTGGGGTCAAATCAGGTAATCACTGACAAGAGTCCACAGTGCCCTATGGTGGCAGTGGACGTAAAACAAGTTGACGCATTTGGAATATACCTGATCTGCAAAATCTACTAAAGGAGTGGTTGTGATACGCGAGGGAGAATAAAAATTTAAATTGACTCTCAAGTGTCCATGCTGAACAGTTACTAATATGGTGGGATCATTTGGTGAGAATAGAAAAGCAAAGAAGAGAACATATGAATTGTATAGCTCTTTCTAATGTTTCTAGAATGCACGGTGTGTGGCTAGGATACATGGTGTTTAATGTATTTTCTACATCCATTCCTTCATTCACTCACTGAGTTATTACACGCTTGGAACCATGCCCTCTGCTAGGTGGTTAGAATGCAAAAGTAAGGGATGACCTCAGCAGGCTTCGACATGTGGTGATGGGACTCAGACCTCTGAGGAGGAGGCCACTGCTTTATTTTTGGTAATTTAACCTCTAAAGAGATGCAACGAAGATGTTTCTGTGAGTGAAGGAAGAAAGTGGAATCAGGACCCAGTTGTTATTGAAAGAAAATGATGCTTCTATGGTGAAGAGCCATTTCTGAGACAGGGTGGGTGCTGGCAGAAACATCAGGCAAATCAGAAAGTGTAAGTCCCTTTCCCATCCTCCTACCTTTCAGTGAACCCCAGTACCCTTTCTTTATCTTCCTTCCTCCCTTCCTTCCTTTCTTCCTTACTTCTTTTATTTTCTTTTTTTCTTTCTTTCTTTGTTTCTTTCTTTCTTTTTCTTTCCTTCCTTCCTTCTTCTTTCTCTCTCTTTCTCTCTCTCTCTCTCTCTCTCTCTCTCTCTCTCTCCCCCTTCCTCCCTCCCTCCCTCCCTCTGTCTCTCTGTCTCTCTCTCTCTCTCTCTCTCTATTTCTTTCTTTCTTGAGCTTTAAACAAAAAGGCCTTAGATGAATGTATAGGTTTGGGACTCATCAGTATAGGATGAGATTATCGTGACAGTATGTTTTATGAAAGATGACCTAGAAAGATACCCTCCTAATCGCTGGCCTGTCCTCTTCAGCTGCACAGCTACACAAGATTCAGGTAGTGTCTCCTCTCCTTCCATTAATGTATTGGTGCTATGGTAGAGATCACAAACTCAAATGCCAAGAAATAACATAAATATGTGATTTGAACTCAGCAGAAAGAAGACAGAAAACCAGAGGGCCACTGGAGAATGGAAGAAAGCCTGCCTTGTTTAGTCATTAAATTCAAATTCTGTGCAAATACGTTTGTACTAGCCAAACAAAACAAGACTGCAGCCAGATTCTGCCAACAGCTGCTGATTTGCAAGTTATGTCAGGCATGTAGCTGACTAGTTCACTAATCTCTGATTAAATGATGCCACATCCACATTTTAATATGTTACCCATCTAGGGTATTTGCATTCTGGAAAAGGGTTTCATGAGATGCAATATTTTTAGCCCTTGAGAACTTCACGTCAAGAAACGCTGTTAAGATGTTATAGGAGAGTTCTTTGAGCAATGCTCTCTAAATTACAATGCAAAGAGCAAATAATGTGAAAAGCCAATCCTTGGGGGCTTCCCTGCTGGCGCAGTGGTTGAGAGTCCGCCTGCCGATGCAGGGGACACGGGTTCGTGCCCTGGCCCAGGAAGATCCCACATGCCACGGAGCGGCTGGGCCTGTGAGCTGTGGCCGCTGAGCCTGCGCGTCCAGAGCCTGTGCTCCGCAACGGGAGAGGCCACAACAGTGAGAGCTCCGTGTACCACACACACAAAAAAAGCCAATCCTTGTTTAAAATGTATGTCCATATAACACCACATGAAAGTGACCCTTAGAAATTATTTATTTGACCAAAATCAGCTATTTTTTAGACCCCCTTTTGTTGACTGACTTAGAAACGCTGTGTAAGTACAAGCACACCTTCTTCCTTGCACATGTTAATTTTTAGGATAGAGATTTTCGTTTCTCAATTCAGATAGCAAATTAATCAACTAACAAGGATTTGACACATGGAACATGGGTCAATCAATTTTACAACTATAATTGGAATCAGACACTTCACATTTTATGCTAATATTAGTGATTCTGGTGACTGAGTAATTAGAAATAAATTATTTCTGCAAAGATCCATCTCAACACATAACAAAACAGGGGCTAGGAATAAACTAATTTATTTAAGAAAATCAGAGTGTAGTAAATATTTAATGAGAAGCATAATAATGTACACTATATTAAGAAAGATAGATGTAATGTAAGATGAAATCTGAACGTAGGCATGGCTTATCAAGAAACTCCTTAGCCTGGTTTACAAAGCCCTCTGTGAGTTGGTTTTAGCTATGTGGTTTGTATTTTATTGTACTGTACTGTATTTTACTTTATGTTATTGGCCGCACTGCACAGCATGCCGTATCTTCCTGTATGAGTTGGTTCATGTCTACATTGCTAAGCATATCTGCTTTTTTTCATCTGCTATGTTCTAGCTATGTGGTTTTTATTTTATTTTACTTTATTTGATTTTATTGGCTGCACCACACAGCACATGGGATCTTTCCATAGGAGTTGGTTCATGTCTACATTACTAAGCATATCTGCTTTTTTTCAACTGCTATGTTCTAGCTATGTGATTTTGATTTTCTATTATTTTATTTATTTATTTATTTTTGGCCATGCTGCACGGCATGCAGGATCTTAGTTCCCCAACCAGGGATTGAACCTGTGCCCCCTGCAGTGGAAACATGGAGTCCTAACCACTGGACCGCCACGGAATTCCCTGTTTTTCTATTATTTTAATATGGCAAACATGTTGTAGCTTGAGAGCCTTTACGTCAGCTGTTTCCTTTGCCTGGGATGCTCATTCCCCAGATATTTGAACTTCTGACTCCTTCTCATCGCTCAGATTATTATTACAATATTACTAACTCAGAGAGGCCTGTCTAGAACAACTAGTCTAAAATAGTTACCTAATGGCTCTCTATAATATTATTTTATTTTAATTATCTGCATATACTGGTCCCTAGCTGATGTTTTTTAATTTGTTCATTTATGGTCTTTCTTGCATTTCCACCCATCTCTAAGCTTCATGAGAGCTGGCAAATAATATAAGCTCTAAGTAGTAGGCTGAATGGTGTCTCCAAAAAGATATGCTCTAACCTCTGGAATCTGTGAATGTGACTTTATAGAGCAAAAGATATGAGAAATTAAGGATGTTGAGAGGAGGAACGTATCCTAATCTATCTGGGTGGGCCCTAACCACACACAGAGGAGAAGATGATGTGAAGGTGGAAGAGGGCCTGGAAAGATGAAACTATGAACCACAGAAAGCCAAGGCACGCCGGCAGCCACCAGAATCTAGAAGAGGCAAAGAATTCCTTCCCAGACCGCCCAGAAGCAGCATGGCACAAAAACTTGATTTCAGATTTCTGGCCTCCAGCACTTGCAGAAAACAAATTTCTGTTGTCTTAAGCCACCCAGTGTGCAGCAATTTGTTACAACAGCAATAGGAAACTAATAGACCTTCTTTAAAACAAAACAAAACAAAACTTAAAATAAATAAATCAAGATACAGGCTTGTTAAGAAAGAGTTTAAAATAACAGAAAGAAAGCTAAAGGAATGACTGGAAATGTTGCTAGGAAGCAATATTAAAAGCAGTGAAAATTAAATTAAAAAGTGACGGAAAACACAGAGACCTAGGGGGCAGATATAAGCCATTCTCACAAAAAGAAACTGTAAAGTAAAAACATTTCAATGATTATGGAAACTATGCTTAATACAGAAAATGGCAAAGATGAAACACATGTTTTTGGAGTCCCTGAAAAAGAGAAAAGAAAAATAATATTCAAAGAAATGCCATACAAATTTCCCTGAGTAAAAAAATATAAAGTCATTTATCAAAGGAAATACCACTTGCCCCCAAACTAATACAATATGATTAATGAAGAAATATCAAGCTATCGTTTATGCATTTCTATAAAAATAAAGGCATATGGTTATAGAGGTAGCAAAAATAAGAATTGTCCAATATCATAGGTAGAAGAAAGGTAGCTTATTTAATCTCAGACTTCCTCTGGACCACATACAACCTCAGAAAACAAGAAAGCTGTTTGTGCCACTCACTGAATTCAGGAACTAAAGGAATACAGCATCCATGAGCCTTTATTGGAATATGATATTTAAGGATGAAGTCTGGCTAATCAAGAGATTAATCATAATAGTACAAACGTTAGGAAAGTAAAATAATAAAACTTCTGGTAGTAGAAAAGGATTTCTAACTGTGGCTCAAAATCCTGAATCCACAAAATAAAGATTGATTTTGATAACCTTAAAAACAAGTTTCTGATTAGCCAATCAAAAGATAAACTACTTTCTGTGAAAATTATTTGCAATTTTATAACAGACAAGGCCAAATATTTTGAATCTGTAAAGAGTTTCCAAGAGTTGATAGGATAAAATAAATCACCTAATAAACAAATGGGCAAATTATGTGAACAAGCAATGAACAAAAAGGCAAAACAACTTGTCTGTACACATAAGATGCCCAACCTTGTTTAAAATAGAGATGGACAGTAAAATTGCACTGAAATATCATGTTTTCCCTGTCAGTGAAATGAAAATCTAAAAATTTGATAACAGTCCCCATTTGTAAGATTTAGGATATCAGGAACTTTTCTACTTTGCTGTTGGAGGGTAGATTTGTACACATTCTCTGAAAGAAAATTTGTCAGTAGTTATCAAAAAGAAATTCATATACCTTTTATACAGCAATTTCACTTTGGGAAATTTATTTTACAGATTTACTTCCAGAGGAAAGAAATTAAATATTGCAGTATTGTTTGTAGAAACAAAGTATTTTAAACTTCCTAAGTGTCCATTAATAGGGAACTGGTTAAAAGAATTGACATATCGATACAATAGAAAACTATACAGTTATAGAAAATTATGATTCAACATCAGTGATATGTTGTGAAATAATAAACATGTATATTCCCACATATATTGTGGAATGATTAACATAATATGAAATAAAAGTGAGTATAATGTACTATATTTTCCATTTTAATTACAATGTGTCTTGGTGTGGACCCTTTGGATTGATCGTGTTTGGGACTCTCTGTGCTTCCTGGATCTAGGGTCTATTTCCTTTCCCAAGTTAAGGAAGTTTTCAGCTGTTACTCCTTTAACTAAGTTCTCTGCCTCTTTCTTTCTTTCTCCTCCTTCTATGACCCCTAGAATGTGAATGTTTGTATGCATGACGTTGTCCCAGGAGTCACTTAACTATTTTCATTTTTAATTTTGTTTGTTTGTTCAGCTAAGTTCACTTGCACTACTCTGTCTTCCATTTTGCTGATTCATTCCTCCTTATCATCTAATCTACTATTGATTCCTTCTAGTATATTTTAAATCTCAGTTAATGTATCCTTCAGCTCTGCTTGGTTCTTTATATTTTCTAACTCTTTGTTAGTCTTCTCACTGCAGTCATCCATTCTTCTCCTGAGTTCCTTGAGCATCTTTATAATCATTACCTTGAACTCTTTAATAGGTAGATTGCTTATCTCTACTTTGCTTAGTTCTTCTTCTGGGGTTTTATCTTGGCCACTCCCCAGCATTGTCTTTATAATGTTTGTATTTTGTCTGTTTCTCTAATAAGAATAAAAGTTTGAGTTTCCTGGAAATAGACCTAAAATGAAGACTTGTCTACAGAAACCTTCTTGGAGAGTGCTCTTGTGAGATAAAAGTGTAAGGAAGTAAATAAGGCAAAATTGGAGAGAGATGTTGATATAATTGCAACAGAGACCTCATCCAATCTTTAATATGCTCTGAGCACACTCCAAGCTTGAAGTGGATACCCTTAGGGGATGTTAACATGCTACACAAAAGTGTTCACAATTTGTGCATACTCATATTTCCAACTACATGCCTTTCCCTAAAACTTCAATTCCCTCATCTCTTTCTTTTCATGTCCCATACCATCCAGTCAGGCCATTTATCCTGCCTATGCATCTATACAGAATATTAGCTCAGCCCATTTCTCTCACCAAGAATGAATGACAAAATGTGTCACCTAGACCTCTTCCCATAGAAGGATGTCATTCAGGACCATCTCACTGGGGCTGTAACGCAGTTGCCCTCCATTAGTAGCTCACATAAACTTACTCAACTGACCCATCCATGACAGTCAAAGCCATCCTTTTTCCTTCTTCATGAATTGGCCATAAAGAATCTCTCACATGATCATAAGCTTAGCATGAAGCACTGGTGCAACAATGAGGGATGACATAGCAGTCTGGGTCACCTACTTGTGTAACTTGTGTGGTCACTCTTGCACTGCTCACACATGATCCCAGATGTGTCACTTCCAACTTATGACAGATTGCTGTTAAACCCACTTAACTTTATGATATGCTGGGTCTGACAGAATCCAATGCATTATGGGCAGCTTTGGCTAGATAATCAGAGTGTTTCACTCTCTGTTACTCCATCTCTCTCAGGTGGATTAGCAAGATAGGATTACCTTGCTAAATGGTGGATTACCAAGCTATTTTTGAAATGGTGTATAGTTCTCTGTAAATATCATGGCCTTGCCCTAGAACCACGTGGTCTACATTGTCATTCACTATTGGGTCTATCATTAACTGCACATATCTTTCCATCAATAAATAACCCCCTGCACTGCCCAATATGGTAGCTACGAGGCACATGTGACTATTTAGTTAAATAAAATTAGAAATTCAGTTCCTTAGTTGCACTAGCCACATTTTGAGTGTTCAGTAGTTGCGTATGGCTTGTGACTACTATATTGCACCATACAAACATGGAAGAATTTCATCACTGTTGAAGGTTTTATTGAAAAATGGTGCAGAACCATGAGGTCTTCCAGGTCGTAGGAATTAAGTGGCACGTCTCCTTTCACCATAGGTGGGACCCTTTTGGGCTCTTTCCTGTACTAGGTCCTTCTCAAAGCTGACCATCTTTTATGGCACTAAGGAACTGAATTTGAACTAATTTTCCCAAGTTAATAATATGCTACCATCTAAAACAAGCCACAGCCTAGGAGAAAATATTTGCAAAAGACATTTCTGATAAGGGACTGTTATCCAAAATACACAAAGAAGATACATAGATGGCAAAGAAGCATATGAAAAGGTGCTCCACACCATATGTCATCAGAGAATAAAAATTAAAACAATAAAGAGATACCCCTACATACCTATTAGGATGGCAAAAATATAAAACACAGTCAACATCAAGAACTAGCAAGGATGTGGAGCAACAGAAACACTCATTCAGTCCTAGTGGGAATGCAAAATAATACAGCCACCTTGGAAGACAGTTAGGCAGTTTCTTACCATATGATTCAGAAATCATGCTCCTTAGTATTAACCCAAATAAGCTGAAGATTATGTCAACAGAAAACTTGAAAATGAGGGTGATGACAGCTTTATTCATAATTGCCAAAACCTGGAACCAATCAAGATGTTCTCAGTAGATGAATGGGATGAATTCCATACAGTGGAATATTATTCAGTGTTAAAAAGAAATTAGCTATCAAGCCCTGAAAGTCATGAAGAAAATATAGAGGAATATAAATATAAGTGTAAGAAGCCAATATGAAAAGGCTACATACTGTACGATCCCACCTATATGGCATTCTGGAGAAGGCAAAACTACGGAGACAGTGAAAAGATCAGTGGTTGTCAGGAGTTCGGGGAGAGGGAGAGGTAAACAGGTGGAGCACAGAGGATTTTTAGGTCAGTGGAACTACTTTGTATGATACTATAATGCTGGATACATGTCATTATACATTTGTCCAAACCCATAGGATATACAATACCAAGAGCGACCCTTCATATAAACTATGGACTTTAAGTGATAATAATGTCCGTGTAGCTTCATCAGTTGTAACAAAGGTACCACTCTGGTGGGGGATGCTGAAAATAGAAAAAACTACAAATGACTTAACGAAAGGAGGTATTTGGGAAATCTCTGTATCTCTGGCTCAATTTTGCTATGAATTTAAATTTACTCTAAATAAAGTCTATTTTTTAAAAGGATATGCTTTGTAGATAAGTTCAAAAACAGAAACAGAGTTACAGATGTAGAAAACAAACTTATGGTTACCGGGGGGTAAGGGGGAGGGGAGGGATAAATTGGAAGTTTGGGATTGACACATACACATTACTATATATAAAACAGATAACTAATAAGGACCTAATGTATAGCACAGGGAAGTCTACTGAATACTCTGTAATGGCCTATATGGGGGGAGAATCTAAAAAAGAGTGGATATATGTATATGTATAACATTCAATCTGCTGTACACCTGAAACTAACAGAACACTGTAAATCAACTATACCTCAATAAAAATTTTTTAAAAAGGGTATGCTGCCTCCAAAGCTCAGAGACCTACGGAGTATCCTGTTTCCTACTTGTGAGTCATGCAAGATGTGATATTTTGTCCTATACTTTAGATTGCATATCACAGTATGACCTAGATTTCTGGATCCATAAAATTCCATTTACATGGCTGATCGTTGAATCTTGATGCAGTTTACCTCTCATCCTCTGGAGTCTGAATATCTAACTAAGCCCAGTGTGCCCCTTGCCGTTTCTTGTTCATCTGCCTGTCAACATGATATAAACACTATCCTGGACCAAAGCGATGATCTGAGGAATGTCCAGAAGGTCAAGTGACTTTTGGAAAGTTAATATAGCTCTGGGACAAAAACATAATGTATACTGTTGTCCATATCTTGTGATGTTGACAGTTTCTCATGATCCTTCTGAATAGGTATGAAAAACAATCATACCTGCATGTACCAGAAGCTAAATTAATATGCCCTATCAAAGACATCACATTTGCACAACTTCTACAATTGGAACTACTACTTAGTTGTTTGTATTAGGCTACTGTCATCCATAAACCTATCCAATTTTTTTAGGGGTTAGACTACTGAACTATATGGGGATGGTAAGAACTGCCACACCTGTCATCTTTAAATATTTAAGGGTGATAGTAAGTAACCCATTCCTTCAAAAATGTGTTGTTGTTTTTTATTTACTATTATTTTCTGGGGAAGTGGATAGTTTTAGAGGCTTCCAATGGGCCTTCTCCACTATAACTCTTACCACGTGGACAGAGTTGGAGATATCACACTCTCAGACCTCAGACTATAAAACAAAGAGACAGTAATCATAACAGCATAGTACAGGCACAGAAAAACAGAAACAAAGATCAATGGACCAGAATAAAGAGCCCAGAAATAAAACCACACACTTATGGTCAATTAATCTATGACAAAGGAGGTAAAAATACACAATAGTGAAAAGATAGTCTCTTCAATAAGTGGTGCTGAGAAAATTGGACAGCTACATGTAAAAGAATGAAAATAGAACATTCCCTAACACCATATAAAAAATGAACTCAAAATGGATTAAAGACCTAAATGTAAAACTTGAAACCGTAAAACTCCTAGAAGAAAATATAGGCAGAACACTCTTTGACATATATCATAGCAGTATTTTTTGAATCTGTCTCCTCAAGCAAAGGAAATAAAAATAAACAAATGGGACCTAATTAAACTTACAAGCTTTTGCACAGCAAAGGAAACCTTCGACTAAATGAAAAGACAGCTTACTGAATGGGAGAAAATATTTGCAAATAATGACCAATAAAGGATTACTATCCAAAATATATAAACAGCCTATACAACTCAACATCAAAAGAAGAGCCAGATTAAAAAGTGAGCAGAAGACTTGAATAGACATTCTTCCAAAAAGACATGCAGATATCCAATAGGCATATGAAAAGATGCTCAGTATCCTTAATCAGCAGAGAAATGCAAACTAAAACCACAGTGAGATGTTACCTCACCCCTGTCAGAATGGCTATCACCAAAGACCATGATAAGAGATGTTGGCTAGTATGTGGAGAAAAGGGAATCCTCATACACTGTTGGTGGGAATGTAAATTGGTGCACCCACTACGGAAAACTGTATGGAAGTTTCTCAAAAGACTAAAAATAGATCTACCATATGAACCAACAATTCCAGTCCTGGGTATTTATCCAAAAAAATCCCCAGAACACTAATTCAGAAAGATACATCCTTGATTTTTTGTTATAGAAATTAAGCAATATCCTGGTGAGCTTTCCATGTAAGTTACTTTTAGAGGTATTGTGTTATATTGACCATCTCCACATATCTCTGCAGGTCAAGCCCTCGCCGGCCTGCCACCCCAAATTTGCTGCTTATTTTAATAGAGTGCTCATCTTACTTTGACAGTAAAGTGCCACTACCTGACTTCATTTGTCTCAGGATACTCATTGCGATCAGGGATACTGGTTCTGTTACAGCATCTCCTACATTCAACCCTAGAAGAGAACCTTACCAAGCTTCTCAGGGACGATGGATGATAGTGCCGTTCTCATCAGTGTAATCTTTATTGCTTAGTGAGTGAGCTGTGCTTCTGGTTATTTATTAGTACTTGTATATAGTTTTCTGGTTGTTCTTCTGATCTTACATAGTATATCACTATACCATACACATTTCTTTAAGCCATTTCATACCTTCCTCTTCTATCTGTCACACAGTTCTGGCATTTCTACTTCACTTTTATGCTCCATCATGTTTCAGGCTTTCTAAGTGACATCCTAGCAATGTATTATATGCCTCCTAGGGTCCTTGCCAGTGTGTTAAATCATGTATCCTATGAGAATGCTCCATACTGATACAATCTGCGTTATCCAACTTTATGTTCTTTACTTCTTGGTCCATCACCTTCAGGATCCAGTTTTATTCATATCTCTTGGACACTGTGGTAACTATTAAACAGATCCTGCATCTCCTTTAGCATAGTCTCTTTTGTCCTATAGCTAGCTCAGTACTTCCTCATGGGACTGTACTGGTATTTGACCCTTCTTATTGGTCTGTTTACTTGGAGGGAGATGAGGGTAGATGCTTGGGATGCAGGGGGCATTGGTGGGAACATTGACTTTGAAAACACCTAACTCATTTGAATCTTCTGCATGATCTCCAAGCCAAGTCTTCTTTAAAGCAGAACCACTCTCTTCTAACAAAGGAGTTTGGGTTACTTCCACTATTAAGAGGGTTCAGGGGAAAATGGAACTTCAAGGTTCTCACCTTCGTCTAATCAATTATCTTTATTCCAAATCTAAGAGGAATATGCCTTTATTATTAGAACACTGACCTTAGTCTAGGAGATCTACTGGGCTGAGAATTCAATTTTCTTTGACACTTCACTAGTTTTATGATTAAGTTTTGAACCCAGTCTTCTATTCTGTCTGCTCTCCAGTGGCAGGCAATTAAATTCTCCTTAAATGCTGCCAAGTGTCACTCTGGTATTCAGATTTTGCCTTGGATTGATAATTAATCACCTGAACTTGTCATTATCTCTCTTTAATTAAAATAAAATGGCTTTAAGTAAAGCCTTCCCAATTCATAGTTGTTTTTTTTTTAATTAATTAATTTATTTACTTTTGGCAGCTTTGGGTCTTCGTTGCTGCGTGCAGGCTTTCTCTAGTTGTGGCGAGCAGGGCTACTCTTTGTCGCGGTGCATGGGCTCCTCATTGCGGTGGCTTCTCTTGTTGCGGAGCATTGGCTCTAGGCACATAGGCTCCAGTACCTGTGGCACGCGGGCTCAGTAGTTGTGGCTTGCGGGCTCTAGAGCACAGGCTTAGTAGTTGTGGTGCACGGGCTTAGTTGCTCTGTGGCATGTGGGATCCTCCTGGACCAGGGCTTGAACCTATGTCCCCTGCACTGGCAGGCAGACTCTTAACCACTGCGTTACCAGGAAAGTCCCCCCAATTCATAGTTTTCATACTTACTGTTTCCCTTTTGCCATTAAGTTCCATAAATGATTTGAACTTAACCAATGTGTGTCCCCTTCCACCAGCACTGTGTCTCAATTCACTTTGTCATTTTAACAATTGCCAAATGATAAAGACTTTATTTTCTACCTACCACCAACAATGGAGTCCTCATTGCTAGACAGCCTTTATAAACAGATTGCCAGAGTATACAGCCATTTCATACTAGTATTTTCTTCTTCTTAGTCCTCATTTCATCTTAATTCGATAGGCAACTATATATTGATACTCACCACCAACCCTTATGTTCATGCATCTTTAGTCATTTGGGTTGCCTGTAGGTTATTCTCTCATAGATTTCTCAGGTAATGCTCATGGGAACAATATTCTTTGAATTCTTACATATTCTTTTCAATGACATATTGTAATTGAAAGTCACTTTTGTTAGATATAAAATCATTATCTTGTGAAATTGCTCCTTGAATATATTAAACATTTTTCTCCATTTTCTTGTTGACTAAGTATATAGCTCTCGAAATCCTTGTGATAATCTATGCTTACCCATATGAAATGTATGGTAAATTTTCCAGATGAAAAATAATTTTTCTTGTAATTACTTAAAATCTAATAATTTTATTTGAATGTGTAATGTGGAATTGGTGATTCTGGAATAAGATTCTTGGGTTCATGATATGTTATCTCAATTTGTGGTTTCAAATATATTTCTTAATTATTATTTTGGGAAAGCTGTTTTATCACTTTGCTTTGGTTTTCAGCTCCAGAACTCCTATTATTTTAATTTGGACTTTCTCTTCCTATCTTTGATATTTTCCCTTTTTTTCTAAGACTTTTTCTCTTTTTCTTAAAGTTTTTATTTTATTTTAAAAAATTTACTTCTTTACATCTTTTCTGTCTCTTAAGGTATCAGTGTTTATTCACTCGTATTCCTTCTAGTTTATTACTCTTTTCTAAACAATAATAATTTTCTTTTTCATTTTTTCCTGAGTACTGACACATCTTTTCACATTTTTCTAATTCTTATTTATGTTATGTTTTTCTTTCATGTTTTATATGATTTTAAAATATCATTTAATTATTTTAAAGGCATATGTTTATGGCATACTTTCATTGTAAGGTTGTTATTTTTATTTTTTCTTACAGTAATTTTATAATGTACATTTTTATTCAAATATTAGACTTCACAAACTTTTAGGATGAAGCATATTTAAAGAAAACTTTGATCAGTTCACATGACTCCCCCTCTGTTGGTTTTCTCTAATGCTCAAATATATGACAGCTTATTTTCTGAAATATTCTGACTGTAGGTTTCCCCCTCACTTTGGTTTAGATCTTTCTTTGTCCTTTGCCTTTACTCTTCCTGTCATCCTCAGCTTTGATTCTACTCTCAGAAGCTTTCCTTCACTCTTAGGTCCTGTCCAAAATGAAGCTCTAGTGGATCAGTTTTCAAGTTTACAGGGGTTGCACTGCCCAGCAGTTAAATATCCCTTTCTTAGAAAAACCTGAAGCATCTCTTCAATCATTCTGGGAAACAGTGGTAGAGTGGGGTTAATAGATTAAATTGTAGAAATATTAAACTTTTAAAATGTATTTACATATAATGCCAAATTTATTTCCAGATATTTTCCACCGATCTACACAAACTATCAGCTTGGAATAGCAATTTCCATGTCACCACACCCATGCAGGGACTGAATGTTGTTCTTTTCCTTTGTCTGACAATTTAATTAAAGGTTGTTTTTCAGTGTTGTATTCTGCATCTCAACCTCAATCTCACTCTACCAAAGCACAAACAAAAGTGCTCGTATGCCTAAGTTAAATGATGTGTATGAGTGGTTTCTTTTTAATAATAAGAAAAAAGTTGTATGTTTGGTTTGAAAACTCTAGAGGAATTGTAGAAACTCTTAGACATTAGATGGGGCATCAAAACCCAGATTGGCTGTGACTGGTTTTCTCTCATTATTCAGATCAGGATTAAAGGATTCTTTCAGGCTCTGGTCATTAGGCTGTCCTTTCTCCTCTGCTACTGGTCCCTTCTCTTCCTGATGATGCTCCTTAATTCTTCTATATAGTTTCAATAGCAACTTCCTCTTTTATGCCACACAGTACTTTTTTACATTAACTTCTGTTCCTCCACCACTTCACTTAAATCCCAACAGACAAATGTACACGTGTGTGTGCACACATACACACACACAGTCACAGATATCTTCTTTTCTCACAGAAAATGTTTTTTTAACATTTTTTTACTTTCAACTCTGGCCCCCATAATCCTAGGATAGAAGCTGAAGTTTCATGTTGCAGGACAGGAGAAGTAAGAAAATACAGTGATTTATCTGAAGTAGTAAAAACAAGAGTTTTGAGTGTAGTACCTGTGCTACCAGCAAAACCAGCAGGAAAGAAATCAGACTTCACTCAGAAACTTATTTTCCTGATACTGTGCTTGGCACTTTTCATGCTATGTTGCTATCAGTCTTTAACAATAATTCAGTGAAGTAGAAGTCATTTTACCCAGTTTACAGAAAAGGAAGCTGAGACTTAGAAACATGTGAACTGCCCAAAGACAGAGGTATCGAATCACTCTTACACATTAATATGTGTAAGAGTTGAACTCTAAGTTTAGGCCTGTCTGACTCCGCAGTCTATGCCTTTTTCCCATACTGTCAAACTACAGAGGACGTATTTCTGTGAGGTCTTTATTAATGATCCTGTTTGGGCTATGGTAAACAGTGTCTCTGTTTTAGCTTACTGTGCTTTGCAGAAGTAAACAAACTCTTTTTAAATCTCTATTTCCTCCTGTGGGCATACTTCTCTAATCATCTCATATGAATAAGAAGTTTTCAAATACTGTTCACGGAGATTTAATAGAGACAGTTCCTAAGTGAGCAAAATTAGAAACCTAAGTCCTGTGTTTAACACTTAAAGTATACAAGGATGTAGGGTTTGTGGACTTCAAATATTATTAAAATTACTTAACTTATTAAAATGCATTTTAAGCTATATATTAAAAAGTAGAGTGATTCATAAGTATAAAAATAACTTGATATTTCTAAAATCTGATATAAACAAATCATATCTTGCTTTGATTTAAATCTGTTCTGTTCTCAAGTCTATGAGCGTTGCTGTGAAGAGCAAAGAGCAATAAATGACTAGGTGTGTGTTGGGGTGGGCTGCATGCTTCTTCTGCAAATTTGCTCTCTTTTCTAGAAGTTTGGTTAACTTTTATGCTCTGTCTACTTCTAAACTAGGCCTAGATAGTTTAACATGACATTTTGATGAGAAATTTGCATAAAATTTGCTAAATTTATCATTAATTGAAGACTTTCTCCTTTCTTAACACACTCCTCCATTCTGCAACACAAAGGCCTTACTTAATTTAGTAATTTAATTAATTTCAGTGTACAGTAACAAGGGAAAGGAGAGTTTTTTCCATATTACCATGGTGAATATTCTAGATTTACGTTATTTTAATTTTTTAAAACTGTTTTATTGATTCCATTCAATAAAAAACACTTTAAGAGTAATAAAAGAAATTACCCATGTTGAGACTACTATTTTGAAGCCGTGACACTAAACAAAGAGGGAAGCCAAAATGCATGTTAGCTTTAATTTTATTCTTTCCCTACACGTTGCTTACCTGGGTTGGATTATGGAATTAATCACTTGTTTCCTTCTGAAATTAATTTTAAAGGAAATAAAATGATCATTTTTATGAATACATTGTCGTATTTAAGAATGTTAACTCTTTTTCCCTGCATTGTGACTAGTATGTCATAACTCTGTTCATTCAGCATTCTGATGAAAAAAACAGTTAAGTCACCCCACTTACGTATTAGTCATTTAACCAAAAAATAATATAAGAAAATAAAAATTTTCAATTAGCATAACCTAGCTTTGCCCCTCTAAGTAATTTTATTTATCTCCTTAAATCTACATGCATGAGGAAAGTAGATTGATTACAAATTATCCTTTTTGCTAATGTCAAAATGTCACCTAAAATCAGCCAAGCATTCCTGACCTGGATCTTGATAGTTTAAGTACTCAGGCAAAGTTATTTTTAAAATTTGAAACTATCACTTTTTTGACACAGAAAATTTTGCTTTGACTTCCTCAAACCTGTACCTTATACAACAACTTCTGGTTTGTCCTTCATTATAAGACATGAGTTTGTTTACAATGGATATTTTAATTGCTAAATTATATATATGTATATCTATATATGTATATATACATATTATATATGTCATATTAAATATTTATAAAATTATATATCATTATACTAATATTAATAGTACATATAATTCCAACAAATATATAATTTAAATAAAACAATTTTATAATAACTCTTATGTACTGCTGTATCATATAGATGTATGTGTATGTGTGTAATGGCTGTTTATGTATTCTTCATATGAAAAGGGAAGGCTAACATATATTCATTATTAGATAATTAAAACCCTTGACAAATATTTTTAGATGAATAAATGAAAGACTTTGAGGAACATATTTCACAACCTCTGTTTTTCAGATGAAGAAACTGAAGATCAGAGAGATTGAAAAACAAGAACAGGATCCTCTAGCCAGTTGGAATAAGAACCTCACTTGTAAATACAAATCAGTTTTATTTCAAAAAGTTTTGTTCTTACCAAATCAAGTTGTATAACAATATAGTAAGTTGGACTAAATGCATTTGGAGACCTGAGCAGAAGGGATGCAATTACAAAAATTTTTTAAAGTATAGGAAAAAAGTGCTGTATATAATACGTAACTAGCTCATTCTGCATTAGAACTTTATTTTTATAATACCAGCATTAATTCTGTTTTCATCTATTCATAAAATTCTCCATTTATCAGAAGATTTGGGGTGTGAATTAGGTAATACTAACTGAAGAATAAAAAAGTAAATGTATTTGAATTTTTACTTTTTGAGATTTTTTTGATAAATCTAGAAAAAATTAATATTTCCAGAGTTTTTCAAACTTATTACTGCTAATATACAACTCATTTGGGAGGAAGATAACACTGCCTGATGTAAGAGCTACTAAAAAGATAAGCAGAAGTGATCTTTAAATGACTTCTACAATCTATATGGATAAAATACACTACATTTGTATATTTCTCTTCATATGTACTTTAATTTTTAAAGAAAAATATCACTCTATGAGGAATAGAGACACAATATTAATGATCAAGTTTCTAAGGCAAAAAACAAAATGCACAGATACTTTCATGGAAGATGAGGTTCCCAGGTGCCTCTATGAATTCTGCTCAGATTATTAAATAAATGCTATACAGCTTCCTAACATTCATTCAATAATGTAACAAATATTTATTGAATATCTGCTACAGGTCAGGTAATATGCTAGGCTTCATATATATGACAGTAAGCCAATCATTCATGTCCTCGGAATCTTGCTGAGCATTGAATAAATCTCAACCAAATTGTCTAAAAATAAACGGTTGCTAAATAAACGTCTAAAGTTCATGCATACTATTCTCCAGCATTGAATTTCTTGGTAAATTCTGTTGGCTTTACCTCCAAGATTTATTGAGATCCCAACCACTTCTCATCATCTCCATTCCTCCTCGGTCGGCACCCTCATCTTCTAGCTCCAGAATTATTATGATGGCTTTCTAACCTGTCACCGTCTTCTGCTCTCGACCCACCTCCTCTCTCAATGTCTTTTCTCAACACAGTAGCTACAGTAAAACTTTAGTGAGGTCTTTCCTTATCTCTTACAGAGAAAAGTAACTCCAACCTCTAGACCTTTTTTTCCCTTGACCTGCTTTATTATTTTCCCTACCGTGTATCACAACTGGACATGATTTGTTCCCCAATAATTCTCAAACGACTTAGAATACTACCTGGCACATTGTAGGCATTTCACAGTATTTGTTTTGCATGAATATTGTAGGATAATATATTTCAATTATAATAATGCTATATAAAGGTTATTAGTAACAGAATATTTATAAAACCTATTAAGCTAAAAATAAGATAGATAAATGATAGGTAGATATATAAGATAGCTTCAAAATATTATCTTTCAGTGGACTTTGATATGGGTAATTTTATTTTCTTTTTTAAGATTTTTCTATTTATTCCAATTTTTTTTACAATGAATGTGCACTACCTGGTTGGTAAAACAAAAAACATCAGTAAAAATGCAAAACTATTTTTAAATAAGATAAAAATAATTTGAAAAGTGATAAACTATGCAGAGACAAAATTAGGAATAATGCACTGGGGTAACGTCAGCATACATCTGTGTTAATACCAATCAGTCATTCCCAGTATGGTTTGGGGATGAAGCCTCTTTGTTAGGAGGGGGTAGAACTGTGGCCTTGATGTCCATCTAGATAATCTGCTTTTATCATCAGGTTTCTGTGGCTCTAACTTTTATTCTTCCTTTTCACTCTCTCATTTTTCCAGCCTATTACTAACATCAGAGACTTCTGCTCATGCAAAGATTGTTAGTTTCTTTGATGTAGAGAACATCTGTTCTGTTTCCAAAAGGGCTCAACAACTCTATTTCTGTTGCTCTGTTTTGTTTTCTAATTTTAATTTCATGAACACTTGCTACATCTTCAGGAAGGGAAACCTTCTTGTATAATTTATTTGGAAGGTGGATGTACAGTGTTTGGGTTGAATGACTGTGACCATGTATAAAAGGTACATTGTGAAATGTTCTATTTCTTATATTGAATATTTCCAATGAAGTTCTGCCCTGCTATTCTTTGAATGCCCTTCCTGATTATATTTTCCCACCACAGACATTTATACGATATTCAGCCCTAAGACTGAATTAATTTTAGCCCTCTGGGATTTTGCTCTTTCACTACTTGATAGCAAGTCACACCTAGGTTGGGGTTGCCTTGACTTTCAAATATATACTAAAATTCTAGGGATAAAAGAATGATGAAATGACTTAGTGTAAACTCTTAATGTTTTGATGATTAGTACTTGATATTGAGTAGATCCAGGTTAGGAATGCTTGGCTGATTTCAGGTGACATTTGGACATTAGCAAAAAAGGTAATTTCTCTCTCTTTTTTTTTCTGTAAATACTTTCCCCTGTGTTCTAGTGTGGTACTTGAGAAGCCCAACACTAGTCTTTTTTTTAATTGAAAACCAAATTTTTCTATGTGGAAGCTTGTAAAGTGTGCTTTTCATTTTGGGGCTATAGAAATGTTACCAGGATCTAGGTAGAATCTGGGTTTGTGCCTTCTTTTTTTTCATTAACCCTATATAAAATTGATTGTATATTTCCATTAGGAGAACTAGCATTCCCATTCATGGAATATCTCTTCTATCATTTCTTTTTCTTTTTTTTTTTTTTTGCGGTACGCGGGCCTCTCACTGTTGTGGCCTCTCCCGTTGCGGAGCACAGGCTCCGGAAGCGCAGGCTCAGTGACCATGGCTCATGGACCTAGCCGCTCTGCGACATGTGGGATCTTCCCGGACCAGGGCACGAACCCGCGTACCCTGCATCAGCAGGCAGACTCTCAAGCACTGCGCCACCAGGGAAGCCCATTTCTTTAATTTTCATATCTCACATTCTTTTACTACTTTTCTTCCTGGAAAATATTACTTGAATGTTAGTGCTCTTGAATATGTCCTTGTTTTATATATATATATATATATATATATATATATATATATATATATTTTTTTTTATAAGTTATGGGAATTTAAAAAATTTAGTGTGAAGGCTACTAAGATATGCTTTTCAGTTTTATTTTCCAGTTTATCTACTGAATTTTTACATGTAGAAATTATTTTTAGTTCCATATGTTGTTTTCATATTTTATGTTTCATTCCATGAGAGTTCTTAATATCACTCATGCATTTTATCTAGTGCCTCCCTAGGATCTAACAATTGTAATATTTAGCTTTATTTCCTGCTCACATAACCACAAGTCCTTGTAAATGGGTATACTTAATTTTTATCTTCATCGATATTGTTTCCCAGGTATGTAAGCTGTCAAGTATCTCACATGGAGGCCACTGGCAGGAAATGACAGACCAGTTGCAGAACAAGAATGTCTCCAGTGGACCTCTGGCTGACGTGGGGATGTTGGGTGGTTTCTCTGGTTCCAGGCTTTTTCATACACAAGTGCAGATGGTGTGATCCTGGAAGACGTAGGGAGGCAATTAAGTTCACCTGGATAAGTCCTCTCCAGGGTGTCCATCATCAACTCAACCAGGAGCCCTGCAACCGAGTACCTACCAGTCTGGCAGGTTCAAACTTTCCCTTCACACCATTAAAACAATGCTCTGACACCTGCAATGGCTGAGTATTCTGTGGGCCTGTCTCCAGATTGTACTGGAACCTTTTGAGCCCTTGATTTTCTCAGATATTCCAGATAATTTCTCTCTGGGCAGTTTCATGTTCTGCAGTGAACTAAGTTTCACTTCCATCTGATTTATTTTAAGTGCTTACGGCTTAGGATTTCAAAGACAGGAGCATGAAAAATGCAAGTTTCTAATACTTTCTTCTCTAAATATGCTTTTGGGCATCCCATTTCCTTTACATACTATAAAACCACTTAACAGGGCTTCCCTGGTGGCGCAGTGGTTGAGAGTCCGCCTGCCGATGTGGGGGACACGGGTTCGTGCCCCGGTCTGGGAGGATCCCACGTGTCACGGAGAGGCTGGGCCTATGAGCCATGGCCGCTGAGCCTGCGCGTCCAGAGCCTGTGCTCCGCGATGGGAGAGGCCACAACAGTGAGAGGCCCACATACCGAAAAAAAAAAAAAAAAAAAAACCACTTAACAGCCAGTACATGAAAAACTAGAAGAGAATGGCTTCTTGCATGGAAAGAGACATACTTGAAATAATGATCATGATGATAGTGACAATAAAGACACTTATTGTCAAAAAGTCAAAAATAGATATAGACAAAGATATCAGTAGAAAATAGATTTTATAATCATATTCACTTATTTATTCATTTGTTAATTCAATAAATGCTTGTTTACATCCATTATGTACTAGGCACTTTTTTTTTTTTTTTTTTTGCTGGAGATATAAAGACAAATAAGACAAAACTTCTCCTCTTAAATGTTTCATAGTCTAAAAGTTTTGATAGCATTAGTTGTAGCAATAGTATAGTAATAGTAATCAACATTTCCTGCGCACCTAAAATAGTCAATGTTCTTTTCTAAGTGCTCTGAATGTGTTTTCTCATTTCGCGTTCTCATCTAATGTTAAAATGTTTCTAGGAAACAGGACTGTTATCCTCATTTTACAACTTAGAAAGCAAAGGCATTGGGAAAACAAGCAACTAGATCACACTTGTATAGGTAGGTACAAGAATTCAAGTTCAAGTAGTCTAGTTCCAGAATCACCTTATTACTTACTATGATGTCAAGCACATATATAACTAATAAAGCCATTAAATTAAGAAAAGAGCAATAAAAGAGACTTGAAAAATCATCTAGGTGACACAGGTTATGCAGGGAAGATCTCTGCTGTGGAACAGACGCCTGCGAGAGTCCTTAGTAATTCCTTAGTAATTAATCCCATTGGGCTAGTGGAGAAGGTTTGTACTGGAAGGAGTACACTTAAAAAAAAAGTTTGACAGAGAAAAATTATCTCAGAGAGGAACAGAATAAAACATGGAATGGAAAAGCCTACAGTTTTAAACAGATAATTAACTTTGAATCCTCAAACATATGGGAAATTAATTTTAAAAACTCTTTCAGGGCTTCCCTGGTGGCGCAGTGGTTGAGAGTCCGCCTGCCGATGCAGGGGACACGGGTTCGTGCCCCGGTCCGGGAGGATCCCACATGCCGCAGAGCGGCTGGGCCCGTGAGCCATGGCCGCTGAGCCTGCGCGTCCGGAGCCTGTGCTCCGCAACGGGAGAGGCCACAACAGTGAGAGGCCCACGTACAGCAAAAAAATAAATAAAAAAAAAAAAAAAAAAAAAAAAACTCTTTCAAATGATGAGGATTAATATACCAATTATTAGGAATTACTTTTGGATGTGAAGAAAATGCAAAGTAGTTTTAGTTAAAAGGAGAAAACATTCTATCACATTTAATTATAAGAATTATTAGGAATCCTTGACAAGCAGAGTAAACACATCTTATTTCCATTTTAGTGAAAAAAGAAAAAGCAACAAAAAGCATTATTTTAGTTTAATCATTCGTCCACTTAAGCAAATATGGGTATGATGAGCTAGCAAGTCTTAGGTATGATTAATAGTTTATTGTTCTAAATAGATTTTTGTTAACTTTCCTAATATGAACTGTGTTTCCTTCACATCTATTCAACACATGTGGCAAATAAATTTTTGTGAAGCCAAATGGACCCAACAAACCATGTCTGCTATAAATCATGTTTGTAGAAAATCCCGAGATTAATTTTCATATATTGACTTTCCTATGGGAAAAATAGTGACAGAAATTGTTGTAAGAAAATTGAGCTGCTTTTTTGGGAGGTGGAGGGAGAGTATAAGACTCTCAGGCCTTATGTTTTAAATTTTCATAGGTTTATTCTGAACTGTTTCAATATCTCAGTTTTCTTGGATGGTGAAATTGAAATCACTCTAACTTCAGTACCGTAGCTCTTTATTCCTATGTTCATGTCTATGTAGATTTCTTCACAATTATTATTGTATATATTTATGTTACTCACAGACAAAACTCTTTTACTTTTTGCCTTCTAACTTTTGTGAAATTTTGCCTTGTCTTAGCACACAGACTAAGTTTTTCAATACAATGTTGAATAGAAGTAGTGAGAACAGACAACCTTATATTATTCCCAGTCTTAATATTTTACCATTAAGTATGATGTTAAATGTATTTTTTACTAGATGCTCTTTATTGGATGGAGGAAATTCTCACCTGTTGCAAATATGCTGAGATTTTAAGATTATGAATGAATGTTGAAGTAGATCAAATGCTTTTTCTATATCCACTGAAATTTATACACACACACATTTTATTCTGTTAATGTAGTGAGTTATAGGAATTGATTATTTACTGTTGAGCCAACTTTGTATTATTGTACCTTTTTTAAATACATTGCTGGATTTACTTTGCTAAGTTTTGGACAATGATTTTGCCTTTATCATCAAGAGTAATGTCAGTATGTAATTTTATTTTTCTGTACTGTTCCTGTATCAGGATTATATGGGACTCATACAACACATTGATAAGTATTCACTTCTGCTTTACTTTCTGAAACAGAAATATGTAAGATCTGTACCATTTCTTCCTTAAATATATAATAAAATTTACCAGTGAAGACAGCTGGGCCTGGAGTTATTTTTGTCATAATTTTTAATTATGAACTCAATTAATTTAATTTATTCAATATACTTTAAATTGTTTAATAAATACATCCATTTTATTAACTGCATTTAATAATAATTACATCCAATAAGTATACATCTGTTCTTTTGATTATTTTTGATAAATAGCATCTTTGGGAATTTACCCATTTCATCTAAACTGTCAATTTTATTACCACAAAGTTATACATAATATTTCTTCATTATTATTTTAATGTCTGTAGACATGTTTTATTCCTGATATTAGTAATTTGTGATTTCTCTTACTCTTTTTATATTTTATAAATTTTAATAGATGTTTAATGGTTATAGTAATCATCTAGAAAATAAACTTTGGCTTTGTTAATTTTCCGTACTGAAGGTATGTTTTAAATTTTATTAACTCTATGCAACTTTATCATTTTATTTCTCTTAATTTCCTTAAAAACTATTATTTAGTTCTTTTTTTAAATCTTAATTCAATTGTGATTTTTTAATTCTAATTATATTTATTTTAATTAGTGGAATTAATGTCTTTAAGTCTTTCATCTTGATATGTTTTCATTTGTCCCTTTCATTTTTGTTATTTTATTTTCCTCTTCTTGATTTCTTTTCTATTGATCTAGTATATGTTTTAAAATTTTCCAGTTTTATGTCCTCTATTAGCTTTTTATTTGGGTCATGCTTTTAGCATTATTAATTTACTTGTTACCCTGGAAATTACAAAATGCAATCTTGACTTGCCAGCAAGATGGCAGAGTAGAAGGACGTAAGCTCACCCCTTCTTACAAAAACACCTAAATCACAACTAACTGCTGAACAACTGTCAACAAAACAAACAAACAAAAAAAGTGCTGGAACCTACCAGAAAATATACCTTACAAAGATAAAGAAAAAGCCACTACAAGACAGTAGGAAGGGTGCAATAATGATAAAATCAAATCCCATACACACCGGGTAGGCAACTCACAAACTGGAAAATAATTATACCACAGTTTTTCTCCCATAGGAGTGAAAGCCCTGAGCCCCATGGTAGGTTTCTCAGCCTGGGGGTCTGGCAACAGGAGAAACAGCCCCCCCAGAGAATCTGGCTTTGGCGACCAGAAGGATTTGATCATAGGTAATCCACGGGGCTGGGGGAAACAGAAACTCCACTCTTGGGGGGTGCACACAAGGTCCTGTGTGCACCATGACCCAGGGGAAAGTGGTAACCTCATAAGAGACTGAGCCAAACCTACCTCCTAGTACTGGAGGATCTCCTGCAGAGGCGGGGGGCAGCTATGGTTCACTGTGGGGACAAAGACACTGGCAGCAGCTGTTCTGGTGAGTGTTCACTAGTGTGAACCTCCCAAACCCACCATTTCCTCCCCAAGACATAGCCCCACCCAATAGCCTGTAGCTCTAGTGCTGGGACGTCTCAGACCAAACAACCAACAGGACGGGACCACAGCCCCACCCATCAGCAGACAGGCTGTTTAAAGTCTTCCTGAGCACAGCCCTGCCAACCAGAGGCACAAGAACCAGCTCCAACACCAGTGAGCAGGATGCCTCCCACCAGGAAGCCTGCAAAAGCCTCTTAGACAGCCTCATCCACCAGAGGACAGACAGCAGAAGCAGGAAGAACTACAATACTACAGCCTGTGGAACAGAAAACACAATCAAGAAAGTTAGGCAAAATGAGATGACAGAGAAATATGTCCCAGATGAAGGAACAAGATAAAACCCCAGAAGAACAACTAAGTGAAGTGGAGATAGGCAATCTACTGGAAGAATTCATAGTAATGATAATGAAGACAATCCAAGATCTCAGAAAAAGAATAGAAGCACAGATCGAGAATATGCAAGAAATGTTTAACAAGACCCAGAAGAAGTAAAGAACAAACAGAGATGAGCAATACAGTAACTGAAATGAAAAATACACTAGAAGGAATCAATAGCAGCGTAATGGAGGCAGAAGAATGGATAAGTGAGCTGGAAGACAGAATGGTGGAAATCACTGCTGCAAAACAGAACAAAGAAAAAAGACTGAAAACAAATGAAGACAGTCTAAGAGACCTCTGCAACAACATTAATGCACCAATATTTGCATTATAGTGGTCCCAGAAGGAGAAGAGAGAGGGAAAGTACCTGAGAAAATTTTTGAAGAGATAATAGCTGAAAATTTCCCTAAGATGGTAAAGGAAAGAGTCACCAAACTCCAGGAAGTACAGAGAGTACCAGGCAGGATAAACCCAAGAAGGAACACATAGTAATTAAATTTACAAAAATTAAGGACAAAGAAAAAATACTAAAAGCAACAAGAGAAAAAAAAAAAACAAATAACATAAAAGAGAACTCCAATTAAGTTATCAACTGATTTGTCAGCAGAAACTCTGCAGGCCAGAATGTAGTGGCATGATATATTTAAAGTGATTAAAGGGAAGAAACTACAACCAAGAATATTTTACCCAGCAAGGCTCTCATTCAGATTCGACAGAGAAATCAAAAGCTTCACAAACAAAAGTTAAGAGAATTCAGCACCACTAGACTAGCTTTGCAACAAATACTAAATAAAATTCTTTAAGCAGGAAAGAAAAGGCCATTACTAGAAACAAGAAAATTATGAATGGAAATGCTCACTGGTAAAGGCAAACATAAATACGATATCAAAACCAGCAATTGTGAGAAGAGGAGAGCACAAATGCAGGATAATGGAAATGAATTTGAAATGTAAAGACCAGCAACTTAAAACAATCTCGTATATATATACTCTGCTATATCGAATCCTCATGGTAATTGTAAATGGAAAATCTACAATAGATACACACACAAAAAGAAGGAATCTAACACAACACTAAAGTTAGTCATCAGATCACAAGAGAAGAGGAAAGGAAGAAAAACAACCTACAAAAACAAATCCAAAACAACTAAGAAAATGGCAATAGGAACATATATATTGATAATTACCTTAAAGGTAAATGGATTAAATGCTCCAATCAAAAGAAATAGACTGGATGAATGGATACAAAAATAAGAGCCATATATATGCTGTCTACAAGAGACCCACTTCAGATTTAGGGACACATACAGACTGAAAGTGAAGGGATGGAGAAAGCTATTCCATGCAAATGAAAATCAAAAGAAAGCTGAAGCAGAAATACTCATAACAGAAAAAATAGGTTTTAAAATAAAGACTCTTACAAGAGACAAAGAAGGACACTGCATAATTATCATGGGATCAATCCAAGAAGAAGACATAACAACTGTAAATATATATGTACCCAACATGGGAGCACCCCAATATATAAGGCAAATACTAACAGCCATAAAAGGAGAAATTGACAGTAACACAATAATAGTGGCTGACTTTAACAGTCCACTTTCACCAATGGACAGATCATCCAGACAGAAATCAATAAGGAAGCACAGGCCTTAAATGGCACATTAGACCCGGTGGACTTTATTGATATTTATAGAACATTCCATCCAAAAACAGCAGAATACACATTCTTCTCAAGTGCACATGGAACATTTTGCAGGATTCACTAAATTTAAGAAAACTGAAATCATATCAAGCAACTTTTCTGATGACAGCACTATGAGGTTAGAAATCAACTACAAGAAAAAACTCTAAAAAACACAAACATGTGGAGACTAAACAATATACTACTAAACAACCAATGGTTCACTGAAGAAATCAAAGAGGAAATCAAAAAATACCTAGAGACAAATGACAACAAAAACAGGATGATCCAAAGCCTATGGGACATGGCAAAAGCAGTTCTAAGAGGGAAGTTTATAGCGATAAAATCTTACTTCAGGAAACAAGAAAAATCTCAAATAAACAACCTAGCCTTACACTCAAAGCAAGTAGAGAAAAAAGGACAAATAAAACCCAAAGTTAGCAGAAGGAAAGAAATTACAAAGATCAGAGCAGAAATAAATGAAATAGAAATGAAGAAAACAATAGAAAAGATCAATAAAACTAAGAGCTGTTTCTTTGAGAAGATAAGCAAAATTGATACAATTTTAGCCAGACTCACCAAGAAAAAAAGGAAGAGGGCTCAAATCAATAAAATTAGAAAGGTAAAATAAGTTACAATGGACACCACAGAAATATAAAGGATCACGAGAGACACAAGCAACTATACACCAATAAAATGAACAACCTGGAAGAAATGGATAAATTCTTGCAAAGGTACAATCTCCAAAGACTGAACCAGGAAGAAATAGAAAATATGAACAGACCAATCACAAGGACTGAAATTGAAACTGTGATTTAAAAACAACCAACAAACAAAAGTCCGGGACCAGATGGCTTCTCAGGCGAATTCTAGCAAACATTTAGAAGAGAGCTAATACGTATATTTCTCAAACTCTTCCAAAAGTTTGCAGAGGAAGGAACACTCCCAAGCTCATTTTATGAAGCCACCATCACCCTGATACCAAAACCAGAGAAAGATATCAAAAAACCAAGAAAATTACAGGCCAGTATTACTGCTGAACATGGACGCAAAAATCCTCAACAAAATACTAGCAAACAGAATCCAACAGTACATTAAAAGGATCATCCACCATGATCAAGTGGGATTTATCCCAGGGATGCAAGGATTTTTCAATATCCACAAATCAAACAGTGCAATATACCACATCAACAAACTGAAGAATAAAAACCATACGATCATCTCAAAAGATGTGGAAAAAGCTTTTGACAAAATTCAACACCCATTTATGATAAAAACTCTCCAGAAAGTGGGCATAGAGGGAACTTACCTCAACATAATAAAGGCCATATATGACAAACCTACAGCTAGCATACTCAATGGTAAAAAGCTGAAACCATTTCCTCTAAGATCAGGAATAAGACGAGGATGTCCACTCTCACCACTTTTATTCAACATAGTTTTGGAATTCCTAGCCACAGCAATCAAAGGAGAAAAAGAAATAAAAGGAAGCTGAATTGGAAAAGAAAAAGTAAAACTATCGCTCTTTGTAGATGACATGATACTATACATAGAAATTATAAAGGTGCTACCAGAAAACTACTAGAGCTCATTGATGCATTTGGAAAAGTTGCAAGACACAAAAAAATTACACAGAAATCTGTTGCACTTCTATACACTAACAATGAAAGATCAGAAAGAGAAATTGCAGAAACAATCCCATTTACCATTACATCAATAAGGATAAAATACCTAGGAATAAACCTGCCTAAGGGGACAAAAGATGTGTATTCAGAAAATTATGACGCTGATGAAAGAAACTGAAGATGACACAAAGAGATGGAAAGATATACCATGTTCTTGGACTGGAAGAATCAATATTGTCAAAATGACCACACTGCCTAAGGCAATCTACAGATTTAATGCAATCCCTATCAAATTACCAATGGCATTTTTCACAGAATTAGAACAAAAAATTGTACAATTTATATGGAAACACAAAAGACCCTGAATAGCCAAAGCAATCTTGAGAAAGAAAAACAAAACTGGAGGAATCAGGCTCCCTGACCTCAGACTATGCTACAAAGCTACAGTAATCAAGGCAGCATGGTACTGGCACAAAAACAGAAATATAGATAAATGGAAAAGTATAGAAAGTCCTGAGATAAACCCAGGCACCTATTGTCAAGTTATCTATGCCAAAGGAGGCAAGACTATACAGTGGAGGAAAGGCAGTCTCTACAATAAGTGGTGCTGGGAAAACTGAACAGCTACATGTAAAAGAAAGAAATTAGAAAACTCCCTAACACCATACACAAAAATAAACTCAAAATGGATTAAAAACCTAAATATAAGACCAGATACTATAAAACTCTTGGAGGAAAACATAGACAGAACACTCTGGCATAATTCACAGCAATATCTTTTTCAAGCCATCTCCTAGAGTAATGGAAATAACAACAAAAATAAACAAATGGGACCTAATTAAACTCAAAAGCTTTTCCACAGCAAAGGAAACCATAGACAAAACAAAAAGACAACTGACAGAATGGGAGAGAATATTTGCAAATGATGTGATTGACAAGGGATTAGTCTCCAAAATTTACCAAGAGCTCATGTGGCTTAATATCAAAAAAACAAACAATCCAATCAAAAAAATGGGCAGAAGACCTAAATAGACATTTCTGCAAAGAAGACATAAAGATGGCCAAGAGGCACATGAAAAGAGGCTCACCATCACTAATTATTAGAGAAATGTGAATCAAAACCACAATGAGATATCACCTCACACCAATCAGAATAGCCATCATCAAAGAAAATCAATAATTACTGGAGAGGATGTAGAGAAAAGGGAACCCTCATACACTTTGGTGGGAATGTAAATTGGTATCGCCACTATGGAGAACAGTATGGAAGTTCCTTAAAAAACTAAAAATAGAGCTACCATGTGATCCAGCAATCCAACTCCTGGGCATATATCTGGAGAAAAAAATTGTTTGAAAGGATACATGCACCCCAATATTCATTGCAGTGCTGTTTATATCATCCAAGACATGGAAGCAACCTATATGTCCATCAACAGATGAATGCATAAAGAAGATGTGGTACATATATACAATGGAATATTACTCAGCCATTTAAAACAATGAAATAATGCCATTGGCAGCAACATGGATGGACCTGGAGATTATCATACTAAGTGAAGTAAGTCAGAGAAAAATTAATATCATATGAAATCGCTTATATGTGGAATCTAAAATAGAAAATGATACCAATGAACTTATTTACAAAACAGAAACAGACTCATAGACTTAGAGATCAAACTTATGGTTACCAGGGGGGAAGGGTTTGGGGGAGGGATAGATTGGGAGTTTGCAATTGACATATACACACTACTATATTTAAAATATATATCCAACAAGTACGTACAGTATAGAACAGGTAACTCTGCTCAATATTCTGTAATAAACTAAATGGGAAAAAAATTTTGAAAAAGAATAGATATATGTATCTGTATAACTGAATCACTTTGCTGTACATCTGAAACAAACACAACATTGTTAATCAACTGTGCTCCAATATAAAATAAAAATATGTAATCTTAGCTTAAAAGACTACCTTATGTTAATATTTTTATCTCCTACAATATGAAAACCTTAATATAGTTTAATTCCCATTGTCATTTGCCTTGCCTTCTGTGATACAAATTGCCTGTATGAGACATCTTTGATTATATCTGATGCCTTTATTATGTTATTTTCAGTTTTTTCATTTTTTTCTGTCAATTTCATTTTCTACCCTCTAGTTTGCTAAGCCTTTCTTCAACTATATCCAGACTGTTATTAAAGCCAGTGTATTTTTATTTCAAATATTAATTTTTGTAGCTCCAGAATGGTTGCTGATTATTCTCCTAGATTGTAATTTTCAATAGAAATATTCTACTGTTTCATCCAATTTATCCTCATTTAATTATATTTCCTTTCACATATTAAATGCAGCTAACCACATTATCAGATCACCTTGAGATTTATTTCCACAGACTGCTTTAACTCTTTACCAGTAAAATTTTCCTGATTCTCAATGTATCTAGTGATCTTTGATGTATGAAGTATGCCGTGAGGATGATATACAGTGTAGAATTTCCTCCTAAGAGCGTTGAGTGAGTTTTATTCTTTCTAGCACTTGCATTACCTGCTGATCTTCGTGATCCAAATGAAGCATGGTTTTAGGACTGATTAGGATAAGTCTATTTCAGTTTCTCCTTTTTGCGTAGGGCATAGTCCTTCTTCCTATACTTTACAACTAGGGCATGTATTTTCTGCGATCTCAACTCAATGACCAAGGTGTGCACCGAGGTTCCTCTACTCTTGCTGGACCTGAACATCTCTTTCTCTTTTTCTCATCTCCAGTAGTCTCGGTCTTTTCATGCACAGTTTAGGAGTTGGCCAAAGACCCGATGGGAATATTACAGTTTTTAGTTCTTCTATTCTGCAAATACCTTCTCTCTGGTGCCTTGTCTCCTCCCCCATCTTTTCTCCCTTAGCAGTATCGAAGTCAATCTGTTTCTTCCAGCCTGAGACTGTCTCCCTCTGCACTGCAGTTTGGAAATTCCTTGAAGCAGATCACTGGTGTAAATATGGGGTTCACCTAGTATGTTTTCCTTCTCTCAGGAATTAGCTCAGTGTTGGTTGTTGTACAGTGCCTGCAGAAAGCTCTTTATAACTTTTTACATGTTTTTATTTAGTTCAGCTTATTTTTAGCTATTTAGGAACTGGAGGGTAAGTCTGGCATGGCCAGAAACAGAAGACTCCTAGTCACTTAATTATTCAAAAATATTTATTGCAAGACTGAGTTAGTTTCTGGGAATCCAGTGATGTGCAAAATAAGTTTCTGCTTTCAGATACCTTATGTTTTCACAGAGGATGTAGACAACTGGAGAGATATAGCATTCTGTATATGCCAAAGAATTTACAAGCTTACCAAACACTCCAGAAATTGACTAAAAAAATCTTTAAAACTCTTCATGTAGCTTAGATTTCCTTTCCCACAATTGTGCACGGAATTGCTTTTGTAGCAGGATATAGTTATGATATATGGCTCTATATTTCTGGCATTAATTTTCAATCTCTGAAGCTAGCCATTAAAATATTGATGGAAACTTCAAATATAGCATATTTTCTTTCTTAAAAAATATAACATATTTTAATGTACTTTGTGTCTTTACTTATATATACATTTTGATATTTATTACTATAGAATGATGTTCTTTTCACATGTAGAGAGAAGTCAAAGTATCTAAGTGTATGAATATTTAATTTGAAATATATATTTTATAGTTTATATGTAGATTAAATACTAAATAATAGAAATTTTTTTCTGTAAACAGCTAAAGTTAATATTTCTTTCAACATGTCAGGGATTTAGCAGTTAGAATTTCCTAAAGCCTTCCATTATATCTGCACCCCTTTTAGTCAGTTAATGTAGATTAAGTCAGATAGTATAGAATATCTATTCTAGTTGCAGACACTCAGTCTTCAGATGCCCTTTGAGACAGTTGTATTTTATATCCTAGAATTTGGTAACGTAAGAACTTTGTCTTTACTGATACTATCTAAAGGCAGAGTATTTTCTATTTAACTGTGAAATAAGTTACTCACCAATTAACAGAATTATAGTTATGCCTATGTTTTTCATGATGTGGTTTTAATATCCCAAATTCTTTGGAATAAATTTTATTACTACTTCCCTGGTTTTGATGTGGGGAAAGGTGAACTCCAGATCAACAACTTCTGGTTCAGAAAAAAATGTAAATGCTTAAAAAAATGAGAACACCATGGTTAATTTAGCATTCATGTGACTTTACTGAAGGTGTGCTAATTTTGGTTATTGCTCTGTGAATTTTTTACCAAGTATCGTAGAAGGTCTTAGTTCTCCTGATCTATAGAAAACATATGACCTGCTATACAATAAGGCTCAGGCTATCCTTGAAGCATATAAATGAAGGTCTGTCAGTTTTCTTTGTCCATCTTAAAGATAACTTTTGAAAGAAAGAAACTAGTTATGGTTTCTCAGCCTCAGCACTATTGACATTTTGGGTGGAATAATTACTTTTTGTGATGGGCTGTCCGGTACGTGGTTGGATGTTTAGCCGCATCCCTGGCTTCTACCCACTACATGCCAGAAGTATCTTTCCACCCCAATGTGACAACCAAAAATGTCTTCAGACATTGCCAAACGTTTCCTGGAAGGTGGGATGGCTACAAAATTGCCCTCAGTTAAGAACCACTGTGCTAGAGGATATAATAATTTGGCTCCCATTAGAGAAAATATTGATGGGAAATATACATTCGTAACACAGGATGGTAAAGCAGAAATGGCACAGAGTAGCAACAAGAACAATGGAACAAAAAACTAAGACGTGCAGTGCTTAGTATGTGGTAGGCACTGCTGCAAGCTTTATACATATTAATTATTTAACACTTTCAACAATCTCATTAGTTAGGTGTTATTATCTGCATTTTACAGATGAGGAAGTTGAGGAATCAAAATTAAACTGTCTAAAGTCATACAACTCGTAAGTGGTTTCAACCCTAAAGAACTTATTTCCAGCGTATGAGCTTAGTTGTTTTTAATATATTTTTATTTAGAATAGTTTGAGATTCACAGAAGAGTTTCAGTGATAGTACAGAGTTCCCATATGCCTCCTACCCAGTTCTTCCTATTGTTTCCCTATTTTACATTAGTGTGGTACATTTGTCCCAAATAGTGATTATTGACATATGATGAACAAGAGTCCATACATTATTCAAATGTTTTTAGTTTTACCCAATGTTCTTTTTCTCTTCCAGAATCTCACTCAGATTCTCCATTACATTTAGTCATCATATCATCTTGTTTTAGACTTCTCTACACTGTGGCAGTTTCTTAGACTCTCCTTGTTTTTTATGACCTCCACAGTTTTGAGGTGTACTTGTCAGGTATTTTGTAGAATGTTTGATGTTTTCTCAGGAGTATTTTGAGATTCTGGGCTTTGGGGATGGAGAGCACAGAGGTAAACTGACCTTTTCAACACATCGTATCAAGAGCACAGGCTATCAATGTGCACTATCACTGTTGATGATAACATTGCTCACATAGCTGAGATGGTGCTTGTCAGATTTTGGTAGTTACTCTTTTTCGTTTGTTTTTTTAAGTTACTCTTTTTTAAGTGTAAAATTACTCTTTTTCTCCCTCCTTTTAATACTCCTTTTGGACTCCTTTTGGAAGAAGATCACTATGTGCAGCCTAAAATTAAAGAGTGGGAAGTTATGCTCCAACATAAATTTATATAGTTTGTGTACATAAATTACTTGGAATTCTTCTGCATGTGAGATTAGTTTAATCTCCCAATTCTTTATTTTTTTTCAATCATTTAGTTATATCAATATGAACTCATGGTTATTTATTTTTTACTTGGTGTTACAATCTAGTATTACTTTACTTCTTTTGTTACTCAAATTGTTCCAGCTTCGACCATTGAGAGCTCTTTCATTTGGCTCCTACTTCCCTTTGATAAACTCCCATCACTCTGTGTGTGTGTGTGTGTCTCTGTGTGTGTGCGAAGCATTTCCTTAATTTCTGGCATTATAAGATGTCGCAGGTTCTTCTTGCATAATCCCTGCCTCAGACCTAGTATCAGCCAATTCTCCTTGTTAATTTTGCTGGAGAATGGTATGAGAAAGCAAGATCTGGGTACTGGGTTTGCTCATTGCTACTAGGGAATACTTTCTTCTAGGCCCTCTCAACTAATAAAGCAAGGGAATATATGTGTGTGTACTAACCCATGTACGCACAGTGTTTTGTGCTAGTATCAGCATTTCAATAATGATGCTATGGCTTAGGAATGCCTGAGGCCACTCATTTGGGCCCATGCTACTTGTGATGAAAAGACACTGACACATTCCCAACTAGAGCCAATGTTGTGGCTGGACCAGCCTTTGTGGTTCTTATTATGATTGCAGGTGTACCTCAGCAGCAACCACCAGGGAACCTTGAAAACACTAAGATCACAGATCCTAGAGAGCACATGGCATGGCTGGGACCACACAGTGAAGACAGTGAGGCTTCTGGGAGAGAGAGAGAGGGAGGTGGCATGGGCCTGGGGTTCTGCCTTCATTGAGGTTAAGAGCAAGGTGCCTATGGTTTCACAGATTCACTCAAGTATAATGTATTAAAGCTCATTATTTTATTAGAAAATAATCTTTGGGTGGTTAACTTAGTGGAAGTCCATTTGTCTTAAAGCTCATGGTATGCATTTGAATCAATATAAAGAAGTACAGGTAAAATACCATGTGAGTAAACAAAAATCATGGCCTTCCATTTCAGTTCTGTACTGCAAAGTTTAGGGCATTCTGTCTCACAAACCTTAGTCTTTTTAGGGAAAGTGGGGTGCAATCCAGATCTACCTTCCATAAAGAATTGCATTAGATACCTACTTAAGTCAAAGTACAGGAAAAACATTTAAGAATTAAGAGCCAATATTAATTATCATACAAATCATAGGTGTCATCTTTATTGTTATCCTGGAAAAAATAGTTTATTATTAAGAAGACTTTTTTCAGGATCTGATAAAAACCATAACTTAGCTCACAGACAGAAAGAAAATTAAGTCTGATGTGTAGACTAATTGTCTCTTCCAGTGTAAGTAACTGAGCCAATGTTAAGTCACAAATACAATTAGTTTACTAAAGAACCAAGGTGGCCTGAGAAAAACAGGGGCCAGTATCAACCTTTGAGAATAAACATATTTTGAAATCAGAGAATAATTAACTCAATAAATTATACCTGTTCTTTTTGTTTGTTTTTTTTTTTTTGCGGTACGCCGGGCCTCTCATTGTTGTTGCCTCTCCCGTTGCGGAGCACAGGCTCT
This sequence comes from Stenella coeruleoalba, assembly GCF_951394435.1. Classification (NCBI taxonomy): domain Eukaryota; kingdom Metazoa; phylum Chordata; class Mammalia; order Artiodactyla; family Delphinidae; genus Stenella; species Stenella coeruleoalba. The sequence continues at coordinate 14,183,005 of NC_137158.1, read as the reverse complement.
GGACGCACAGGCTCAGCAGCCATGGCTTATGGGCCTAGCCGCTCCGCTGCATGTGGGATCCTCCCAGACTGGGGCACGAATCCGTGTCCCCTGCATCGGCAGGCAGACTCTCAACCACTGCGCCACCAGGGAAGCCCTATACCTGTTCTTTGAACTAAATGTTTTAAGAAGAATATTTTAATTATTTTTATTTTTAAAATTAGTTATAGCTATTGGTACAATCAAATGACAAAAAGCATTGTTCCCTCTTCTATTTTGACTTTCATAGCAATAAAATAGATAACAGAGACCAAAATGACTGTAACACAAACTTTCACAAGTAACATTTCCATGACTCTTGGGTTTTTTAGGCAAAAAAGGATGTGGAATGTGTTAGTTATTTTGAATGGGGAGACTACAGAGCCTGGGGGACTGTTTAGAAGATTTATCTGGAGGGAGCTATTGCTGATCTGTGAGTCTACTCCATGAGCAGGTAAAGGTGACTGTGTGTGTGTGTGTGTGTGTGTGTGTGTGTGTGCGAGTGTCCTCCATATTAAACCTTGTGATAGCGTTTCCTATGTAACGTATTAGCACATATGAAATATTATTCTAATAGTTGGGATACTGAGAAGACTGGTAAGAAAGAAAACTGATCTTGGTTGGGGCCACAGTATAGAGGCGACTGCAGTGTGATCAACCTTTGAAATAAGACTGAAGGTTGATTAATGGATTTGATTGAACGTTTGAATTTCTAAATTGGGATTGTGTTTGCAAACAATTGACAATATGCACATTCATTACCTAAAAGACAATAGTGAATCCATGAGCCTGTTGGAGCTTTCATTCAATTATAGAGGAAGATTAATTCATAAGAATGACTTTTAAAGGGCAGTGAGTGACAAAAGTATAAAAAGTAAATATGTCAGCTATTTCTTTCTTTCTTCCTTTCTTTCCTTCCTTCCTTCCTTCCTTCCTTCTTTCTTTCTTTCTTTCATTTTATGAGACATTCCTGTTCAACAGTTCGACATATAGTTATAAACATTTGTTGAAAGTATGTATACTAATTTTATATATTTTTCAAATAAAAATTTAATATTATTTTTCAATTAACATTTTAACTTTAGAGATGTCTTGTTTCTTTATATAATTTAGCTCTAAGGTGATAATTCCATTTACCTAAATCTGTGTTATTTAAATACGATATAAATTTCTTTTACTCACTTGTTAGAGAGGAAGCAGTGAAGGAAACATTCTCTTTAAAAAAGCGAAGAATAATTATTGACAGTGAACTATTGGAGTTATATCATCATTTTAGAGTCTATGGTACCCTAAAAATGATAAACACAAACCTACTAAAGACATTAGGGAATCAGTCCTCACAAATGTTCCAAAAATGAGGTTGACTCCATAACTATAAAGAGATAAAATGGTAATAATTCATGAAAACTGGGATGATGAAAAAAATAAAACTGACCATTCAATAACAATTCTAAAGAAGAATAAAAGAGGAGAAGGAGAATGTTCCTACAAAAGCCCTTTTTCTGAGATGAATTTTTTTAAAAGGATATGTATAAGAGATGCAAGGAGGAAATAACTAAAGATAAATGCATTGATACCTGTAATATAATTTCAGAAAGATAAAGAAAACTCAACAAAAACAGGAAAATCCTTATTTTGTTTACTTCTGTTTTGTTTGCAATAACAGAAGTCAACTGGACTTAGTTCTAGGAAAAAAAGGGAGGGATCAATTAAAAACCTGCATGAGTGTCTCATCCACAGCCAGGAACGTGGGCAGCTTCAGACAAGGACTGAACAAGGAACTGAAATGACATCCACATTTTCTCTCTTCCCCCCATCCTTAATTTCCCATTGCATCTCCTTCATTCTCTAACTTTTGGGCCACCAGCTTTCTCTGTTTCTTAGTCTTTGTGGTAAAGAAAAAGGTATGGTCACCATTAGCTCTCAAGTTTACATTTTACAGGTCAGCTACCTGGCAGAGATGAAGAAATTTCTCTCTTCATACAAATTCAAGATTTTTAGGAAAGGGATTCTGATTGGACCACTGGTTTTGCATACATGCAGCTTGACCAATCAACTGTGGTCAAACGAACATGGTTACAATGAATAAAAGCATGGTGGTTGTGAATCCCAGTGTGAACTTGGTTCCCATAACTGTGGGTTAGAGATGCAGTAGGCATCAGAGAAGAGAAAGCTGTGACTTGGAGACACTACACAACAAGCGCCTACAATCAGCTGACAAAACATGTTTGTCATGCACATGGTTTTGCCTTATAAGGAAAAGTTTCCCCTTCTTGACCCCTCTCCCTCTATACCTGTTCTGAGAAGGCTGCCTTATCTTCCCGACCAGATCACTGATCATTAGATTATATTCGGGATCCTGACTCAAGGCTGCAGTCCTTCTAATCAGGAATGATGCTAATTAACTGTACCAACCCAATTCTACTGTTCAGGATTTTTTTCTCAAGAGGAGTGAAAAAAGCAGTAACAATAATTAAAAACAAAAAAACTCATAAAGCCATTTCATAAGAATAGAGTAGAAGAGAACTGTAGCCATAACATTTCTAGTGAGCTGACAGTGGGACAAGGCCACCCAGAAAATGAATGCAAACCTAGAGGATATTAATTGACACAAACCCAGCTTAGTTTTCAGCAGATGAAAGGTGATGTCATCACATGCTCCACAGGTCAGAAGACAGGGGAACATGATGCTTGGTTCTGAGCAAAACTTGATACAAGAGATCTTAACAAAAAGAAGCATAATTAGAATGATATGATTTGAAAAATGAACACCTCTAAAAACATGCCATATAAGGCATTTTGAAAAGAAATTAGGAAGTTTAGCCTGGAATAAAACATTTGACAGGGGAGGGAAAATAATACACTCACTGTCTTTATATCCTTAAAGGTTTACCAATTTAAGAGAAATTAACATTGTTTTCAGTACCTATGTAGGGAAGGACCAAGAACAATATGTATATGAATGGAAACAACCCCACTTTGAACTATGATTATGTGTAACAGGGCTGTTTAACAAAGCAGTGGGCCACTTTAACACTGATCTCTCAGTATTAGGATGAGAGGCAAAATAACCATCTTCACTGATGTTGTGGAAGATGGATACACTCTAAAGTACCTTTTGATTGCAGTTAAGATCTAACATTGAAAAGAGAAAGTGTGAGAGCTGCTGGGAGCCCAGAGAGAGCCACTAGTGGTAGCACAGATTGCAACGCTGCTAGAAGGGAGAGAGGTCATCTGTGGTCTCATCTTCAGGACATGAAGAAAGACCCTTGTCCTCAGGCTGCACACTGGGTACGTAGCTGGTATAGTCTTAGGAAAATCCCCTATTTTCCCAGTTCCTTAGCTTCCTTATTTTAGAGTGAAAGAATTAGACTGGGCGCTATTTAAAATCCACTTTGCCCCTAAAATTCTTTAAATGCAGTATATTAATATTTCAAATCTCCCCCAACCAATAAAAAGTTATCACCAACCTCATGTTAGTAGGCTGTGCATTCACTGATACACACACAGAGGCCTTATTGTGGATAGGCACTCCGTCGGTACATTCTCCATGTATATGGGAGCTCTGCCTGAGAAACTGAGCTGTTATAAAAATAACTGTAGAGCCGTATACTCATATCTATGGAACTGTTTTTTTCACACCTCAATAGAGTATATTTGGAAGGGAATTTTGTGAGCATTTGTTTGAAATCTCTCATTTAATAAATAAGAAAACTAAAGCATACAGTATCATATGAAGTCAAAAAAAAAAAAAGATTAGGGAATTTCATTTTAGCTGTATTTAAAAACAACCTGAAAGCAGAGCTTTCTCTAAGAATAAGCAGAATATATCCTGATCTCACCTAGGATGCCACCTCTTGTCAGTGAACTCTCTCCACGCTAAGCCCAGAATATCTGTGCGTAGTAGAATCATGCTCAGTGACATCCAATCCCCTACTTCTTCTGAGGCTCAGGAAAGCCTACACATCCCAGCACCAGGCAGCAAGTGACAGTAACATTTCCCCTGTGGGCTGAGGCAGTGAAATCCCTAGTGACCCTGTAGTTCTCTCTGCCCCTAAGGGAAGACAACATGCTTGGAATGATCACTTTGCTTTTCTTATTTAATAAACAATTAATAAATAACGATTTCTGTTAGGTTTCAGTCACTTTGAAATGCATTATCTAAATTTTAGCTTATTGGCACATTTCCATAAAATTATCACTTTAAGCAATTTGCCATGTTTTTAATGTAAGTGGTAATGTGCTCACACTACCTGAGGTATTCTTTTTTTTTTTTTTTTTTTGCGTACGCGGGCCTTTCACTGCCGTGGCCTCTCCCACCGCGGAGCACAGGCTCCGGACGCGCAGGCCCAGCGGCCACGGCCCACGGGCTCAGCCACTCCGCGGCACACGGGATCCTCCCGGACCGGGGCACGAACCCGCATCCCCCGCACTGGCAGGTGGACTCTCAACCACTGCGCCACCGGGGAAGCCCACCTGATGTATTCTTGAGAGCAAGGAAGTACATAATGGACAGGGGCCATCGTCTTATAAAAAGGCATTATGATTATATAAAGAAGCTTAGATTATATAAACTAACTGAAGAGATGGATGCCTGAACGGGTTTCTATCAGCCCTTACTCATCTAATACCCTTGGTGATGTCTACCATCCCTACCGCGTTGCATCTGAGCAGATGGACTTGTTCAGTTGATTATGGAGTTTCTATTCTTCACTGGCTGCTTCACCCAATTTTTTTTTCTCTCACTTTTCCTCATTGTGATAATTATCAGGCATAGCACTACCTCTGAAGTTAGCCAAAGAAAGTGAAAGGCAATACTGTGCATCATTTCTGGGCTTTAAGAACCACTGTGAGATTTATTTCCATATCTTTTTTCCTGCCTTGGTAATGTTGTAAGCATATGTCAAGGGGGAAACTCCATCAGTCTGGGTCCCAGTGAGACCAAGCAGCAGAGCCTGCCTCCAACACATTAAACATATTGCATAAGCAAGACAACCCTCAGAATGAGAGAAGATATTCACAAACAAAGCAACTGACAAGGGATTCATCTCCAAAATACACAAACAGCACATGTGGCTCAATATCAAAAAAACAAATAACCCCGTCAAAAAATGGGTGGAAGATCTAAATAGACAGATGGCCAAAACACATGAAAAGATGCTCAACGTCACTAATTATTAGAGAGATGCAAATCAAAACCACAATGAGTTATCACCTCACACTGGTCAGAATGGCCATCATCAGAACATCTACAAACAATAAAAGCTGGAATGGGTGTGGAGAAAAGGGAACCCTCCTACACTGTTGGTGGTAATGTAAATTGGTACAGCCCCTATGGAGAACAGTATAGAGGTTCCTTAAAAAACTAAAAATATTAATGCATATTTGTGGAATCTAGAAAAAAGGTACAGATGAACCAGTTTGCAAGGCAGAAATAGAGACACGGATGTAGAGAACAAAAAAATGGTCACCAAGGGGGGAAAGGAGGGGTGGGATGAATTGGAAGATTGGTATTAACATATATATACTAATATGTTTAAAATAGATAACTAATGAGAACCTGCTGTATACCACAGGGAACTCCACTTCACTGTACAGTAGAAACTAACACAACATTATAAAAGAACTATACCTCAATTAAAAAAAAAAACACTCAAAAAAAAAAAAGGAACTACCATATGACCCAGCAATCTCACTCCTAGGCATATACCCAGAGAAAACCATAATTCGAAAAGATACATGCACCCCAATGTTTATTGCAGAACTATTTAAAATAGCCAGGACATGGAAGCAACCTAATGTCCATCGACAGAGGAATGGATAAAGAAGGAATGGATATATACAATGGAATATTACTCAGTCATAAAAAGAACAAAATAATGCCATTTGCAGCAACATGGATGGACCTAGAGATCGTCATACTGAGTGAAGTCAGTCAGACACAGAAAGACAAATATAATATCACTTATATGTGGAATCTAAAAACAAGGGTACAAACGAACTTATTTACAAAACAGAAGTAGAGTCACAGATGTAGAAGTCAAACCTATGGTTACCCGGGGATAAGGAAGTAGGGTAAATTGGGAGATTGGGACTGACATATACACACTACTATATATAAAATAGATAACTGTTAAGAACCTGCGGTATAGCATAGGGAATTTCACTCACTACTCTCTAATGGCCTATATGAGAAAAGAATCTTAAAAAAAAAAAAAAGAGTTGATATATGTATATGTATAACTGATTCACTTTGCTGTATACCTGAAACTAACACAACATTGTAAATCAACTCTACTCCAATAAAAATTTTTAAAAAAGAAAGAAATAAACATTAATTGATATAACGTACTAATGTTTTGGAGTTGTTTGTTACCACAGCAAAACCTAGACTATCCTGAACAAATGTTTTCAGATATGTTTAGGTATAGATCATTTCTCAGATGAAACTGCCTAACTTAACTTTTTCATTTTTTTTTCTTCTCAAGCAGATTGTAATCTTTCAGAAAATAGGAATTATATCTTTTCCTTTGTAGTACTTCTGTAGTGCCTAGTGTAAAGCTTAACATTTTGTATGTAACCTACTACTACTAGTACTACTACTAGTACTACTACTACTATTGTTATTATTCAGTTGAATGGCATTTATATCTGAGTGGCTATGTTAAGAATTTAAGTGCTTCTAGAGATGAATGCCAAACTTGGTAATGAAATGGAAGGGATATTAAAAGAGCAAATACCTGTCAGTAGAAGAAAGGCATCATCCCCTGAGGGGATTTTGATGTTATTTTTAGAGTCTAGATTTAGCATGATGGGGGAGTAGAGTCTGTAAATTCAGGAGAATTCCACAGGAGTAGTTCAATCTCAATGGAAGAGTTTTAGGTGCACTTGAAAACGGAAATGGCTAAACAAAAGCTCATAAATTGGTGAAAAGGATTTGAAAACATTCAGGCACCAGGGAAGCCCAGATGAATTTTTGATGTGTTTGTTGGGGGAGGTGAGCTCCACAACCTCTTCTACCATCTTGATCTGATCTCTGGTTTTGTTTTTTAACACAAATGCTCAATTTGCATCCAGATCATTGAAAACAGTATCTTTAAGTAGGTAGACTAAGCAATTATCGTTTTTTAAAAATCTTCCCAGGTGATTCTTAGGTACAGACAGGTTGAGAAACATAGTCTTGACATCTCTTGGGAATGAGACAAGGCTAGATGACTGTTCTAGCAGGATAATAACTGGTAGTTACCTTTCGCAATCCAATTTCTGAGAACAGCGAGGAATTCTGGGGCTCTGAGTCCCACAACGCAGCTCATCTTATACATCGGAACACCAAGCAAAGCAAAGAATTCTCAACGAGCCACACACAGCAATCATCATGGATTGCAAACCTGTTTCTATATTTTTCCGATTTTCCAATGGGTAAACATTGCATAAATCAAACGCGTAAATACCACCCTCCCACGCACACACACATCTTAGAACAAAGTTAAATCTCAGAGACCAGATCATCTTACTTGAATGCCTTGAGGGCCAGGCAAATAAAACACATTTCAGAATCAAATTTAGGTAAAACAATAAAAAGTGGTGAAGTCCACAGTTGCCAGAGAGAATGTATCAGATTCATTTTTAAAAAGTCAGTAGACTGGTTAAATAAAGCGGAGTCCTTGGCAATATTCATGACCTCTAGCTCTAGATCTGGTTTTCCAACCGATTCATACTTATGAAACCACCTCTCTTCCCAAAATGGAGTTTGTCCATCATGTTATTAAGCACTGAAGTGTTAGTTCCTTTATTTTTTTTTAATCCACATCTCCTTGCACTTGTGCATTGTTCTTCCTTAGTTCTGGGGGGAGTAAGTATACAAGCCCATTGCTAAACCAAGTATCTCTTAATGGCTACTACATAAAGTATCATCCAAATTTTGCAATTGCCTTTCTCCATTGATTTCTTGGCCAGAGGCATTTTTAACTCCAGACTCTGTCTCAGCGGAGGTCTGGATAAAGTGGGAAAGAAATTTTGTTGGTTTATTTTTTTGTTTCCTCTATTCCCACTGAAGGCAAGTTGCTCACATAGACAGGGTCAATCATGTACAATAGAAGCTCACACAATAACCAAAGTATAGACAGGTATTACTATTTATAGCTGGATTTATGCAATTTCATTCCATATTTCATTCTAAATATAGAATGAAGTGGTGATAATTAGTTACATGTTTACCATGATATCCTTTGAATGTTTCTCTGTGTAGCTCCCCAAAAGAAAACAAAGTGATTGCAGGAGAATGATTTTTCTATACACTTTTCTTATCTTCCCAAATTGAAAGCAAGTGCTCTGAAGACAGGAGATGTGCCTCAGTCTATTTTTGTGTGATACTGAGTGCTTATACAGTGTTGGACACATCATAGGTACCCAGTAAGCATTAGTTAGGGCAAATTTCATTCTGCATTTTGTATTATACAAAAGAATTATAAAGCATTGTCTTTCACTGGGCTAATATAAATATATATATGGTTTACTTAGCATCCTGAGGAAGACTGGAGAGATGATCCCTTCAGAACCACTGAACACTGCTGTTAATAGTACCACACAGCCTGCCAGGGACCCTGGAAAGGGAACCTTAGCTCTAGGTGTACCAATATTGGAGGTAGCTTTATCATATGCAAATTTTTTCCTAGAAATGTTTTGAGATTTTTTTTTATATGTTGCTTTGGAAATTGTTAGGCTCCAGATTTCCCCTTTAGTGTATCACTGCCTATGATTTCTCAGAAAGCACTGTGAATAGGGACATATGTAAGCAAGAAAAGTTATTGCTCCAAATTCATTTATTCATTCATTCAAAATTTTTATTGACATTCTGCTCTGTTGTATGTATTATTTCAGGAAGACTGGGATACATCAGAGAGCAACACAGCGAAATCTCTGTCATCATTGAGTTTTTCTGGTAGTAAATGGAATTTTTTCCAAGAGTAATTAAATTTTGATAAATACTAACCAATTACTGTAGCTGACAAAATGTTAACTACTCATTTTGCAGATGTTTAGTTAAAATTTATTAATTTTTAGTTTTGCAGCTTTCTTTTGCATTTTAAACTATATATGTATAAATGTGCACTCACTATATATTTATATGTATAATTATGTAATTTATACATATTATACATAGCTAATCTATTTTATATATATTATATACATTTAGTGGGTATAATTTTTTCTTCTTACCTTTCTTGGGCCCCTGAAAATCTCAAAACTTCTAGGTATTCTTCCTAGTTCCTAAAAATGGTAAAATGGTTCTGATTTTTGTTTCATGTTTTGAGTTAGAGAAATGCTGGTTGATTCAGTGCTAAATATATTTCATAAAACATAATGAAGACAAAATTCTACACTGGAATAATGACAGCTGTAATAGGAAAAACACTCTTGTGTATCTCTTTTCTATCACCCACACAGAACACTTCACTTCTGACACTTCTGGTTATCAAATGTGTGGCCCAAACCAAGCAACTTTCTGCAACACCAACAGGGTGTCCTACAATTCAATTCTTTTTTTTTTTTTTTTGAGTTGCTATACCTTTATTTTTGTAACTTTTTATTTTACATTGAAGTATATCGGATTAACAATGCTGTGAAAGTTTCATGTGAACAGCAAAGGGACTTGACCATATATAAACATGTATCCTTTCATCCCCAAACTTCCCTCCTATCCAGCCTTCCACATAACATTGAGCAGAGTTTCCTGTGCTATACAGTAAGTCCTTGTTGGTTATCCATTTTAAAGGTAACAGTGTGTGCATGTCAGTCCCAAACTCCCTAACTATTCCTACAATTCAACTCTGACACTGAGTTCCTTCAGAACACACAGTTTAAGAGCTCAGTCCCACAAGACTTTCCTCCACTTCAGATGCCAATTGCAAGTAGTAAGTCCCCAGGTTACCCAAATCTTCTGTCAGACTTGGCTACAAATCAGATGTTCTCATGACTGCCCTCCTTGGATTTGATCATTTGCTAGAAAAGCTCACAGAACTCAGGGAAACACTTACTTACATTTACAAGTTTATTATATAGTAAAGGATATGATAAAGGGTATAGGTGGACAGTCAGGTGAAGAAGTACATGGGCAAGGTTTGGGAGGGTCCTGAAAGCAGGGGGTTTTGTTGGGTTGTACCACTCTCCCAATTCTTGGATGTGTTCACCAACCTGGAAGCTCTCAAACCCTGGAGTACAGGATTTGGATTTTTACGGAGGCTTCATCACATAGGTATTAACTCAATCTCCAGGCCCTCTTCCCTTCTCAGAGTACAGAGGGTGGGACTGAAATGTCCAGGTTTCTAACCATGGCTTGGTTTTTCTGGTAACCAGCTCCAACCAGGAGCCCACCAAGAGTCACCTCATTACAACAAAAGACATTCCAACCACCCAGGAAATTCCAAGGAATTTAGGAGTTTGGTGTAAGATGCTCCTATCTCTCAGGAAATTACAAAGGTTTTAGGAGCTCTGTGTCAGGAATTGGGGCCAAAGACTAAATGTTAGGACAAAAGATTATTCTAGCATCCATATTTATGAGGATTGCAGGAGCTCTGTATAAGGAACCAGGGGCAGATATAGAGATATAGAGATATAGATATCATAAGAAATGTATATTGAAATAATAAGTATAAATATATTTCTTATTATTTCATACTGTGATGTTACAAATCTTCACTGTCAAAAATGGTACAGAATACACCAAGAAAATTCACATTAACATTTCCATTAAAGACCAAAACTTCTAAACTTTAAGGACATTTTGATGTCAACGAAATTGTAATAACAGGATATGAGTGTATCTTTCACTATTTTAATTTTTTTTAATTTTAAAAAAATTTTTGGCCACACTGCACAGCAGGTGGGATATTAGTTCCCCGACCAGGGATCAAACCTGCACCCCTTGCACTGGAAGTGTGGAGTCTTAACCACTGGACTGCCAGGGAAATCCCATCTATTTTTTAAAATAGGGAAAACTCACACTAGAACTTAGTTTTCTTTATCACCTTCTAAATTGAGAAATGAATACAGCAGGAGGTATATTTGCTGTTGTAACAAAGCACATCTTATTTAAATTTAATAAATTGGTGAGAAATTGTCCATGTGGAATTTATTTTATTCATCACTTGATTTTTCCAAGGCCTACAAAGAGGATAATAACATATATATATATTTCTGTCATGGCACTGGTTTCCTACAACCATTTGGGGGGCGGGGGTAGAGAATGACAGCTACAGCTTTTATTTCTGGTTGCCTGAAACCACAATAAATTCTAAAGACATGTCTGTGGTTTAAAGGCTTCTATAGAATGACTGACTGTGTGTCTATAATTGACATTTGTATTACCAGAGAGAAGTCCCCTACTTCAGAGAAATAGTTGTAGCATTCAACGTGTTTCTGAAGAGAATTTAGAAAACTTCTCAAGATCTGAAACTCTCTTAAGATTTTCCACCTTTAGGATAGCAAGATGTTTTTGAGTAACTTAGTTTTTAAAATTTAACTTTCAAATAGAGTTGTCAGCTAGTTCATTGGCCCCAAGTTATGTGTTACATTTCTTTTTGCTTGAAGTCGGAACGAATTACGTGCATCCTCAGAAAGCCAGTGACCCTGGAATAATAATCCTTAAAAGTACAGCCTTATGCTCAAAAGTAATATCCATCATAAATGCATTAGATATTCTTCTGTTTTACAAGAAGTGTTGTATGTGATCACATCAAATAAAAGGCTCTACTAGGAAAGACATTCTGGTTTATTTTTACTTATTCTCATCAGACTAATACTAACAACCAGTGTAGAATATTTTTTTAAAAACCTTGTATTTATAAATAAATTTTATCTTTTATTTTCCTGTTATAAGAATTATACATACATATAATAGAAAGGGGAAAAATAACAGCAACAATGCCAAAAATCACCCATGGCCCCATACTATGGAAATACCTACTATAGATTTTTTTATATTCTCCTAATCTTTTCCTATGACTAATTATTTTAGGTTTAAGAGCCATAATCACACTGTATGGAAGATCTTGCATTCTTTATTTAGTAAATTACTATATTGTCCTCTAAAACATTTTCTATAGACTCTTGAACATTATCTTTTAGATTTTTGCCTCATACCTGGGAAATAGAGTGAGGCAGGGAAACATACATTAGAATGCCAAAGGCTGTCTCATTAAAGAATAATCAAAAGAAAGAGTAACAGAAAGACAGTAAAACTGAAGTTTTCAACTCCTGGAGATGCTGCTCTGTATCCTTGTCAGCATCCAAATACATCACTCCTCCACACTCCATCAAAATATAAAATAAATAAAACAGAAATTTCTGCGGTTGTGATGAACACACTCTAAAAGTTCCTTCAGTTATTCCCATCTCTGTGTACTCATGCCCCTTGTTCAATGTGGGTGAGACCCTGTAACTTACGTCTAACCAATGGAATATGGCAAAAGTTATGAAATATCCCTTTGTGATTATATTAGTTAAGACCATAACAACAGCCTTTCAAAGAACTTTGCCCCTTATTGAGGAAGCAAGTGGTCATTTTGGGAAGATCCACAGGGCAAGAAACTGAGAGCAGCCTCTTGTTGATAGCCAGAAACTGAAGGTCTCAATCCAACAGCTGACAAGGAATTGAATACCACCAACCACATGAGCTTGGAGGTAAATGTTCCCCAGTTAAAACTTCAGGTGAGAACCCAGCCCTTGCTGAATGTCAGCCTTGTGGAAGACCCAGTTAAGTTGTGCTCCTGACCCACAGAAACTGTGAGATAATATATGTGTATTGTTTTAAACTGTTAGATTTGTAGTAATATTGTCATGTATGTAAGTAATATGGTGTTAGCAACTATGTTTCAGACACATGCTAAAGGAATAGGAGATAAATAAAGTCTGTATTTTAAGGGCTTTCACACTTGCTTTGTATGAAAATTATTTAAAACAATGTAAGTTCTAAAATTTCCTGCAAAGTTCTGGTGAGAAAAGGGAAAAGATGGATGGTTTTGTTGAGGATGCCTTCAAAGAGATGGATCTTGAAAAACAAGAGTCAAATGAATAGAGAAGAGTGAGAAGAACTTTTGGATGTCTGTCAAATAAAAATAGACTGACGCGAGATCAATTTATCCTACAGATCAAAGAGAAACACCAATCAATAAGTAATCTGGTCTTACTGGGAGGACATTTATGGTGGCAGGGAATAGGGAATTGTATCATGTGATGAAAAGTAACACTGCATAAAATCAGCATTATTTACATTTTTTCAACATTTTTCTTTCTTTTTCTTTAGCTCTGCCTCAAACCTACCAACACTAAACACTTGTGTGTGGGTACACACATATATACACACATACACACAACATACAAACACACACACGCGCACACACACACACGAGTATTCCTCTTAACTCTACTTTCTGAATGTGCATAAGAATACAAAGCATCAGTTTTCCAGGGGACTGTCTTGATGCCTCTAAGGTAGAATATGTGATGACTGGGAATCATGGCAGGAGTTAAGGTAGGATGGTAGGATGAGAAAGTCTCTTCCTTCCTTTCTAGAAGTTTAAGCTCAATCTGCAGAAATTGGAGGTCCAAGCCTTGATAACTAATTAGAAGATACTTCCTATTCTTACCAATATGTTTCTAGATGTATATATTTCTGAGATTGCAACAACATCATTATTAAGGAAAGCAAAAGGTGGAAGCCCATATTAGACTGACAGTGAGACTAATTATCTCAGCTGCTGCTGAAAGCTTATCAATTAAACCTCTCTAAAGTTAATAAAGCAGTGGAATTTATTTTTTTTTTCTGTTTGGATTTGCATGGCATTTGCATAGGGATTACTTTCCTGTAAGTGCCCTCTCCTAATACTATACCATGTGCAATCTTTCCTATCAAGATGAAAATATACTTTTAGGCAAAAAATTGATCCCCGTGTCTCATGTTTATTTCCTGAAAAAAGCAAAGAGTGATGAAATATTTAATCTGTGGGGGAGCCTCTTAATTTTGAAGAACAAAAAAAAATCTGAAGGAAAAATAGAAGAAATGAAAATTGTTTATATTTTTCTTGGTTATCTTTTAAATGATATATATACTCATTTGCAATTGAACTCGAAGGAATTACATTCTTAAGCAATTCTTTCACCAAATTTATAGAGAGATTTGAATTACATTGTTTATACATTTTAGGCTGGTGCATGAATAAGACACAATTTGAAATCATACGTATCTGTAGGCATTTAAAAGAAATTATTAAAGAGTAATTCTTAACCTGGAGTCAATGAATGTGCTCTTTTATTTGTCAGCCCCTCCTAAAATAAGTCAGGAATGGAGGTGTGGTTTTCTCAGTGGAGAAAACATATAAAGAATCTCTGCTCTTGCCCTTTCATCTGGGTAACATTTCACTGCATCCCATTTTGCCTTATATTGACTATGTAATCAACTGGTTTCCTGATTTAGAAAACAATGATGTATTTGTTCAGTTTTCAATAAACCATTTTCTGCAGAAACTGCACACTCCAACAGTCATGATTCTACTCTACCACCTTGCCTACTGCCTCGGCTACAGTTATTTGGACCAGTGTGGACACCTGCTTCCAGTTGGTACAATTCTTATTATTTTTCTAGCTGGAATTTGGTATAGGGACTAAAAGATTTGTAGTCAGTCTGCTTAGATCAAGAAAAGGAATTAAATGTAAACTGTAAAATACAGGAAGCCAGTATTCCTGATATGTACATGAAGAATCAGAGTGAAAAATCATGCAAGAAAAGAAGAATAAATCAAAGAGTGGAGAGATAAAAAGATGAGAGATGGAGAAGGATGATTATTTGGGTTTCTGATGACTTTCTCGTTATTAGTTTCAATCATGCCTTTTGTTTCCATGAAATAACTAAGGTTTCATCAAGTACCTTTAATTATTTTGCTTAAGTAACCTCAGTAGCTTTCTGTTAATTACAAGTCACTCATGACTAAAACATTTCCTAGGTCTCCTTCACATGAAAAAATGTTCCCACATCAGACTAATAAAATAAATATTTGGAAAGTAAATTGAAGTCCCAATGTGCATTATTAATATTATAGATAGATTGATTGATAGATAGAGATTTAAGCTTATGCTCTAACCTATTGAATTAATTTTGATCCTTCAACCAAATATATTATCTTTATTTATGTTTGTAATTCAACAAACATTGTAAGCCTTCTGCACCACACTACTGGAAATATCCCTGAGTTACCAACAGCTTCTTAATCACTTGCTAAAACACAGATGCATTAGGCCAATAGTGTTCCCTTGGTAAAATGATTTTAAGAAAGTGGAACAATGTTGGTTTAGCATAATTTGTATTTAGGTGAATTTGTCTTTGTAGTTTTCATTTATGGATCTCTCTTCTTTTTATAGTTAAGCCTCTCTTTTATTCCACCACAAATGCCTTTACGTACTTATTGACTTTCTATATATGTCCTAAAAACCCTTCAAAATATGTTTTGATCTTTTTTTTTTTTCTCCAGCAAGTTCAGTCTTATTAGGAAAACAGGTGAGAAGTTGGTAAAATTTCCGCTATCAAGCATGGACATGATAGCTCCACGTACAGGGACATTACACAGAGGAAACAACACTTTTCTTCAGCTGCCTTTTGATTTCAGCACACAACGTGCTGAAAGCCACGGGGATGGTTAGTGCGTGTCAGCACAGCTATGATGACTGCATTCAGACAGGGAGTTCCACGGTGTTTGAGCAGAGACTAGCTTTGCCAAAGTTCATTAAACCATCCTGGATCTTTGCCAGCAATGCTTTTGAATACAAACTTGTTTCCCCTTTTTTGCAGCTTCCGAACTTCATGAGACTTTCATCATTTGCTCCAGGCTTACTGCAGGAACTTCCTAGCACATCCTATTGCCTTCAATCACTCTTTTTCTTGGGAAAGTAGCACATTGTCTAATCTTCTCCAAAGCTTATGTCTTAATATTTATCACTACTGAGTATACATTCCTAGCTCTTATTATATAAAGTTCAAAAATGCACCCTATCAAATTTCTTTATCTTCTAACCTATTTGTTCCATGACGGTATTTTTATGATTGTATTTCTACTCCCTCTACAGTCATTTCCCAGATTTATCATGCTAGCTCAGTTTCTCTGATAATATTTCACCTAGCTGGAAATTCTACATCACACCGATCTGACAACTTTCAGTTTTCACTACTTACTATTTGTCACAACTGTATACTTAGTGCTTTTCATATATCATCTCGCTTAACCCTTAAAACCCAACGCAGCATACGTTGTTGTTCACATGTTTCAAATGAGAAGATAGGTATTTTTCCCAAAGTCACACAGTTGATTTATGATGGGTTAGGATACGAAGGATCTCTGTGCTCTAGGAACTACATTTATGATGATTATCCCCAAAGACTTGGCTTCATTTCTGTGTGATCTTTTGTTCATAACCTGAATTGCACTAGTTTCTGTTTACCCTCTGATTATTGACTTTTCTATATTGACTTAAAACGCCATGATCACCTAAAATGCATTTGAGACACTGCTGTGTGATCATACACTCATTTTTGGTTGAGTTCCACAGTATTTTATTGAACATATAATTTAGGCTAGCAGAGAGACTCAGTAATGAGGGACACTTTCTTTCTTTCTAGAAGGTTAGTGTAGCAGAGAATATATACACCTGAAGAAAAACAGTTAAACCCTTGTCTTTAATTTTAGTAATTTGGGATAAAATACGAGGTCAGCTAAGAATGGAGTGGGCTGCATTAGGGAGAGTCTTAAAGGAGATCTCTCCTGGCCCTAAGCGGCTCGGTAAGATGAGTATTTAGTATATTTCAGTGCCTTGGAAATATTCTGAGAATAAATGAAATAATGTATAGGAAGTTTCTGCTTTGGAAAAAGGCAGTTCAGCTGTCTGTAAATAGGGAGCAACGTAGAATTCAATTTCAGAGACTGCTTTTCCAGCTTAATCTCAGTATGCCACTATAGATACACTTTTGTATCCCACGGTCAGGCTCTGGTAACTAGCAAAAAATTTGTAATTGTTGTCACAAATGGTAATTATTTGTGTTTGTGATTGAGACATGTTTTTGCTAACCTGCACTTTGGGCATGGAAAACAGTAACCTTATACATTAAACATGCAGGCAGTACAATTTTATAATAGGCTGCATGCTTAAAATGAAAATGCAAAGATTCTACATTTTAAAAGTTATAATTCAAAAGGGTTCACATTGCTTGTTAACAATAGCATTTTCTGTGTAGCACCCACTCTGACCTTCCTTGGTGTCATGTTGAATGTGATATATCAAAAAGAACAATCTGGGCTTCCTTGGTGGCGCAGTGGTTGAGAGTCCACCTGCCGATTCAGGGGACACGGGTTCGTGCCCCGGTCCGGGAAGATGCCACATGCCACTGAGCGGCTGGGCCCGTGAGCCATGGCCGCTGAGCCTGCGCTTCCGGAGCCTGTGCTCCGCAACGGGAGAGGCCCCATCAGTGAGAGGCCCACGTACCGCAAAAAAAAAAAAAAAAAAAAGAACAATCTGCTTCTGCCTTTAGGGGATTTTCACCTCAGTAAGGCAAAACCATTATAAAAATCCTTTCCCCTTTTGCAAAATGTGTTGGATGAAACTGACAAATATATTTGTTCTTTCCATACATGAACTCATTTATTTGTAGGCATAAGATAATATCCAGAGTTCTACCCATTCCACATGACTTTGACGCCTGAATGTATGAGAGAGGGTGGGACTGACTTCATGAATAGCATGGAAACAATTATGAACAGAACTGAGGAATGAGCCATCAAGACAGCCCAAGAAGGAAAGTAGGAGAGAGGAAGAATAGTGGGCAAACTGGGCAAAACTGATTAGTGAAACATAACAGTAGTGTCAGAGAAGCAGGGACTATCTGAGTATCCTGAAGACGAGGTTGATTAGTGAAGGCTCTAGAATCTGAGAATAATTGCTTTCAATGTACCAGGGTGTCTGAGAGTATTGTGAAGAGTAATGTCTTCTCCGAAGGAAGAGATGAGAAAAAGCATTTGAAAGCATCTTGAGAACTTTCTTACTCTTTTGATGGGTTAAGGTCTAACGTATTTCACTGCCTGAGGAAAGCATGAGAAAGAAGTCTGAAGTATATCAAAGGAGCTTGGATATGTCTTGAGGAAGAAAAGGAAAAAGGAGGAGATTCAAGGAAGAAAATAAAAAGGTTTAGAACTAAACAGAGGGAAAGAGAGGAGGGCAACTTCTCTAAATACAAAGAGGAAACAAGGATGATAAGTAAGAATTGGGGAATAGGGTGTGGGTTATGGAAAGGGCACTAGTCCTTTTATCTCAGTAGTGTATTCTCACCCCAGGGCTCCTAGGGTACAATGGAGAAACCTGGTGGGAGGAAGCCCATGTCAGGCCTGCTTAGGAGAGCGGAGGGGACAGCTTCTGGGGGCGTGACTCAGCAGCCAAGGGTCTGCAACCCTGGACTTTTGTGTTTTTTTTAACATCTTTATTGGAGTACAATTGCTTTACAATGGTGTGTTAGTTTCTACTTTATAACAAAGTGAATCAGCTATACATATACATACATCCCCATATCTCCTCCCTCTTGCGCCTCCCTCCCTCCCACCCTCCCTATCCCACCCCTCTAGGTGGTCACAAAGCACCGAGCTGATCTCCCTGTGCTATGCGGCTGCTTCCCACTAGCTATCTCTTCTACATTTGGTAGTGTATATATGTCCATGCCACTCTCTCACTTTGTCCCAGTTTACCCTTCCCCCTCCCCATATCCTCAAGTCCATTCTCTAGTAGGTCTGCGTCTTTATTCCCGTCTTACCCCTAGGTATTTCATGACCTTTTTTTTTTTCTCTTAGATTCCATGTATATGTATTAGCATACGGTATTTGTTTTTCTCTTTCTGACTTACTTCACTCTGTATGACAGACTCTAGGTCCATCCACCTCACTACAAATAACTCAATTTCGTTTCTTTTTATGGCTGAGTAATATTGCATTGTATATGCTGGAGAGGGTGTGGAGAAAAGGGAACACTCCTGCACTTTTGGTGGGAATGCAAATTGATACAGCCACTATGGACAACAGAATGGAGGTTCCTTAAAAAACTGCAAATAGAACTACCATACGACCTAGCAATCCCACTACTGGGCATATACCCTTGGGTTTTGTTGGTTGTGGGGTTTTTTCTTTCTTTCTTTTCTTAGTTTGGGGCATTATTCCACTAGTGTCAGTATAGAAACATAAAATACCTCAATTGTAGGGTAGAAATACATTAGCATTAATTATCACAAGTAGGGTGACAGAATTAGCTCTGTCCTCTAGCAAAGGTAGAAAAAAATGAAATGTTGTAAAAGAAGTCAGGGAAGGAAAGAGAAAGAAAAATGAAGCTTCATGGCCAAAGAGAAAGGAGAAACGAGGAACTAGCAGAAAGGAAAACACAAATTTCTAGTCTGTCTCCTATGTTTTAAGGCCTGTGCTCTGATACATTCACAAACCACTGTTGTGGGTGGATTCATTACACACACTTACAGATGAGGAAATAAGCAAAACAAATCCAATCTTCCCTCATCAACATACCCAGGGGCTTGAGGTCGTTGACTTTCTATGCACTGTTTCCTCTGCCATAAAAGCCTTTGTTCCTCTGTGGTAAAATCTCATTCAAAAAGCCCTGCTCAGGCCTAATTTTCTCTCTGAAACCTTTCATAACCATTTACCTAAAAACAGCTGTTAACTGTTTTCAATTAATATAAATCCAACTTCAGAAAAAATTTCTCCAAGTGTGCAACCTTGGAACCATTGACTCAGATGGCCTCAAACTTCAGACACGCTTCTTCCTGACTCTCAAGCCTCTGGCCTCCCTTTTCTTAGGGCAGTTACTTCAGAAAACTTCTAATTTCAGATTCTTTCTCTGCCTCTTTGAAATGAAGATAAATTTTCTCTCAGCCTCTTGCCAGTTTTACAACCCAGGCGTGATTTTCTCAAGGACCTGGGAGCTGTCCCTTTGAAATGTAATCATCAAGGGAGATAAAGTATCTCTACTTCCCAGTTTGTGGCAGGGCAGGAGCCTAACTTTAACGGCACCAATTATCAAACCCAGATGGAATAATCACAGATACAAAATTTAACTTCCGAAATAACTCAGTGTGGTCCCAGTTGATCAACCTCCACTCCAGTGTCCTCCAGTACTTTTTGTCTAGCTCATTCCAGTGCTTAAAGAGCATTTTGGAGGCTTCCGGGAAGATGGCGGAAGAGTAAGACGCGGAGATGACCTTCCTCCCCACAGATACACCAGAAATACATCTACACGTGGAACAACTCCTACAGAACACCTACTGAACGCTGGCAGAAGACCGAAGACCTCCCAAAAGGCAAGAAACCCCCCCCCCCCCAGTACCTGGGTAGGGCAAAATAAAAAAGAATAAACAGAGACAAAAGAATAGGGACTGTACCTGCACCGGTGGGAGGGAGCCGTGAAGGAGGAAAGGTTTCCAAACACTAGGAGCCCCTTCGCGGGCGGAGACTGCAGGTGGCGGAGGCGGAAAGCTTCGGCGCCGCGGAGGAGAGCGCAGCCACGGGGGAGAGCGCAGTCACAGGGGTGCGGAGGGCAAAGCGGGGAGATTCCCGCACAGAGGATCCGTGCCGACCGGCACTCACCAGCAAGAGGCTTGTCTGCTCACCCGCTGGGGCGGGCGGGGCTGCGAGCTGAGGCTCGGGCTTCGGTCGGAGCACAGGGAGAGGACTGGGGCTGGCGGCGTGAACACAGCCTGCAGAGGGCTAGTGCGCCACGGCTAGCCAGGAGGGAGTCCGGGAAAAAGTCTGGACCTGGCGAAGAGGGAAGAGACTTTTTCTTCCCTCTTTGTTTCCTGGTGCGCGAGGAGAGGGGATTACGAGCGCTGCTTAAAGGAGCTCCAGAGACGGCCGCGACCCGCGGCTAAAACCGCGGACCCCAGAGACGGGCAAGAGACGCTAAGGCTGCTGCTGCCGCCACCAAGAAGCCTGTGTGCGAGCACAGGTCACTGTCCACAACCCCCTTGGCGGGGAGCCTGTGCAGCCCGCCACTGCCAGGGTCCCGGGATCCAGGGACAACTTCCCTGGGAGAACGCACGGCGCGCCTCAGGCTGGTGCAACGTCACGCCGGCCTCTGCCGCCGCAGGCCCGCCCCTCACGCCATGCCCCTCCCTCCCGCCGGCCTGAGTGAGCCAGAGCCCCCGAATCAGCGGCTCCTTTAACCCCATCCTGTCTGAGCGAAGAACAGACGCCCTCAGGTGACCTACACGCAGAGGCGGGGCCAAATCCAAAGCTGAGCCCCCTCAGGTGACCTACACGCAGAGGCGGGGCCAAATCCAAAGCTGAGCCCCGGGAGCTGTGCGAACAGAGAAAGGGAAATCTCTCCCAGCAGCCGCAGAAGCAGCGGATTAAAGCTCCACAATCAACTTTATGTACCTGCATCTGTGGAATACCTGAATAGACAACCAATCATCCCAAATTAAGGAGGTGTACTTTGAGACCAAGATTTATGATTTTTTCTCCTTTTCCTCTTTTTGTGAGTGTGTATGTGTATGCTTCTGTGTGAAATTCTGTCTGTATAGCTTTGCTTCCACCATTTGTCCTAGGGTTCTATCCGTTTTTTTTCTTTTTTTTCTCTTAATAATTATTTTTTTATTTTAATAACCTTATTATATTTTATCTTTATTTTATTTTACTTTATCTTCTTTCTTTTTTTCCTTCCTTCCCTCCTTCCTTCCTCCCTCCCTCCCTCCCTCCCTCCTTTCTTTCTTTCTTTCTTTCTCTCTTTCTAATTCTACTAATTCTTTCCTTCTGCTTTTTCTCCCTTTTATTCTGAGCTGTGCAGATGAAAGGCTCTTGGTGCAGCAGCCAGGAGTCAGTGCTGTGCCTCTGTGGAGGGAGAGCCAACTTCAGGACACTGGTCCACAAGAGACCTCCCAGCTCCACATAATATCAAATGGCGAAAATCTCCCAGAGATCTCCATCTCAACACCAGCACCCAGCTTCACTCAACGCCCAGCAAGCTACAGTGCTGGACACCCTATGCCAAACAACTACCAAGACAGGAACACAACCCCACCCATTAGCAGAGAGGCTGCCTAAAATCATAATAAGTCCACAGACACCCCAAAACACACCACGAGACGTGGACCTGCCCACCAGAAAGACAAGATCCAGCCTCATCCACCAGAACACAGGCACTAGTCCCCTCCACCAGGAAGCCTACACAACCCACTGAACCAACCTTAGCCACCGGGGACAGACACCAAAAACAATGGGAACTACGAACCTGCAGCCTGCAAAAAGGAGACCCCAAACACAGTAAGATAAGCAAAATAAGAAGACAGAAAAACACACTGCAGATGTAGGAGCAAGATAAAAACCCACCAGACCTAACAAATGAAGAGGAAATAGGCAGTCTACCTGAAAAAGAATTCAGAATAATGATAGTAAACATGATCCAAAATCTTGGAAATAGAATAGACAAAATGCAAGAAACATTTAACAATGACCTAGAAGAACTGAAGATGAAACAAACAATGATGAACACCACAATAAATGAAATTAAAAATACTCTAGATGGGATCAATAGCAGAATAACTGAGGCAGAAGAACGGATAAGTGACCTGGAAGATAAAATAGTGGAAATAACTACTGCACAGCAGAATAAAGAAAAAAGAATGAAAAGAACTGAGGACAGTCTCAGAGACCTCGGGACAATGTCAAATGCACCAACATTCGGATTATAGGGTTTCCAGAGGAAGAAGAGAAAAAAGAAAGGGACTGAGAAAATATTTGAAGAGGTTATAGTTGAAAACTTCCCTAATATGGGAAAGGAAATAGTTAATCAAGTCCAGGAAGCACAGAGAGTCCCATACAGGATAAATCCAAGGGGAAACACGCCAAGACACATATTAATCAAACTGTCAAAAATTAAATACAAAGAAAACATATT
Organism: Stenella coeruleoalba; assembly: GCF_951394435.1. Classification (NCBI taxonomy): domain Eukaryota; kingdom Metazoa; phylum Chordata; class Mammalia; order Artiodactyla; family Delphinidae; genus Stenella; species Stenella coeruleoalba. The sequence goes on along the minus strand of NC_137158.1, from coordinate 14,160,004 downwards.
AAAAGCAGCAAGGGAAAAACAACAAATAACACACAAGGGAATCCCCATAAGGTTAACAGCTGATCTTTTAGCAGAAACTCTGCAAGCCAGAAGGAACTGGCAGGACATATTTAAAGTGATGAAGGACAAAAACCTGCAAACAAGATTACTCTACCCAGCAAGGATCTCATTCAGATTTGATGGAGAAATTAAAACCTTTACAGACAAGCAAAAGCTGAGAGAGTTCAGCACCACCAAACCAGCTTTACAACAACTGCTAAAGGAACTTCTCTAGGCAAGAACACAAGAGAAGGAAAAGACCTACAATAACGAACCCAAAACAATTAAGAAAATGGGAATAGGAACATACATATCAATAATTACCTTAAATGTAAATGGACTAAATGCTCCCACCAAAAGACACAGATTGGCTGAATGGATACAAAAACAAGACCCATATATTTGCTGTCTACAAGAGACCCACTTCAGACCTAGATACACATACAGACTGAAAGTGAGGGGATGGAAAAAGATATTTCATGCAAATGGAAACCAAAAGAAAGCTGGAGTAGCAATTCTCATATCACACAAAATAGACTTTAAAATAAAGACTATGAGAAGAGACAAAGAAAGACACTACATAATTATCAAGGGATCATTCCAAGAAGAAGATATAACAATTGTAAATATTTATGCACCCAACATAGGAGCACCTCAATACATAAGGCAAATACTAACAGCCATAAAACGGGAAATCGACAGTAACACATTCATAGTGGGGGACTTTAACACCCCACTTTCACCAATGGACAGATCATCCAAAATGAAAATAAATAAGGAGACACAAGCTTTAAATGATACATTAAACAAGATGGACTTAATTGATATTTATTGGACATTCCATCCAAAAACAACAGAATACACATTTTTCTCAAGTGCTCATGGAACATTCTCCAGGATAGATCATATCTTGGGTCACAAATCAAACCTTGGTAAATTTAGGAAAATTGAAATTGTATCAAGTATCTTTTCTGACAACAATGCTATGAGACTAACTATCAATTACAGGAAGATATCTGTAAAAAATACAAACACATGGAGCCTAAACAATACACTACTTAATAACGAAGTGATCACTGAAGAAATCAAAGAGGAAATAAAAAAATACCTAGAAACAAATGACAATGGAGACACAATGACCCAAAATGTATGGGATGCAGCAAAAGCAGTTCTAAGAGGGAAGTGTATAGCAATACAATCCTACCTTACAAAACAGGAAACATCTCGAATAAACAACCTAACCTTGCACCTAAAACAATTAGAGAAAGAAGAACAAAGTTAGCAGAAGGAAAGAAATCATAAAAATCAGATCAGAAATAAATGAAAAAGAAATGAAGGAAATGATAGCAAAGATCAATAAAACTAAAAGCTGGTTCTTTGAGAAGATAAACAAAATTGATAAACCATTAGCCAGACTCATCAAGAAACAAAGGGAGAAGACTCACATCAATAGAATTAGAAATGAAAAAGGAGAAGTAACTGACACTGCAGAAATACGAAAGATCATGAGAGATTACTACAAGCAACTCTATGCCAATAAAATGGACAACCTGGAAGAAATGGACAAATTCTTAGAAATACACAACCTGCCATGACTGAATCAGGAAGAGATAGAAAATATGAACAGACCAATCACAAGCACTGAAATTGAATCTGTGATTTAAAATCTTACAACAAACAAAAGCCCAGGACCAGATGGCTTCACAGGCGAATTCTATTAAACATTTAGAGAACAGCTAACACCTATCCTTCTCAAACTCTTCCAAAATATAGCAGAGGGAGGAACACTCCCAAACTCATTCTACAGCCACCATCACCCTGATAACAAAACCAGACAAGGATGTCACGAAGAAAGAAAACTACAGGCCAATATCACTGATGAACATAGATGCAAAAATCCTCAACAAAATACTAGCAAACAGAATCCAACAGCACATTAAACGGATCATACACCATGATCAAGTGGGGTTTATTCCAGGAATGCAAGGATTCTTCAATATTCTGAAATCAATCAATGTGATACACCGTATTAACAAATTGAAGGAGAAAAACCATATGATCATCTAAATAGATGCAGAAAAAGCTTTTGACAAAATTCAACATCCGTTTATGATAAAAACCCTGCAGAAAGTAGGCATAGAGGGAACTTTCCTCAACATAATAAAGGCCATATATGACAAACCCACAGCCAACATCATCCTCAACGGTGAAAAACTGAAAGCATTTCCACTAAGATCAGGAACAAGACAAGGTTGCCCACTCTCACCATTCTTATTCAACATAGTTTTGGAAGTTTTAGCCACAGCAATCAGAGAAGAGAAGGAAATAAAAGGAATCCAAATCGGAAAAGAAGAAGTAAAGCTGTCACTGTTTGCAGATGACATGATACTATACATAGAGAATCCTAAAGATGCTATCAGAAAACTACTAGAGCTAGTCAATGAATTTGGTAAAGTAGCAGGATACAAAATTAATGCACAGAAATCTCTTGCATTCCTATACACTAATGATGAAAAATCTGAAAGTGAAATCAAGAAAACACTCCCATTTACCATTACAACAAAAAGAATAAAATATCTAGGAATAAACCTACCTAAGGAGACAAAAGACCTGTATGCAGAAAATTATAAGACACTGATGAAAGAAATTAAAGATGTTACAAATAGATGGAGAGATATACCATGTTCTTGGATTGGAAGAATCAACATTGTGAAAATGACTCTACTACCCAAAGCAATCTACAGATTCAATGCAATCCCTATCAAACTACCACTGGCATTTTTCACAGAACTAGAACAGAAAACTTCACAACTTGTTTGGAAACACAAAAGACCCCGAATAGCCAAAGCAATCTTGAGAATGAAAAATGGAGCTGGAGGAATCAGGCTCCCTGACTTCAGTCTATACTACAAAGCTGTAGTAATCAAGACAGTGTGGTACTGGCACAAAAACAGAAAGATAGATCAATGGAACAGGATAGAAAGCCCAGAGATAAACCCACACACATATGGTCACCTTATCTTTGATAAAGGAAGCAGGAATGTACAGTGCAGAAAGGACAGCCTCTTCAATAAGTGGTGCTGGGAAAACTGGACAGCTACATGTAAAAGAATGAGATTAGATCACTCCCTAACACCATACACAAAAATAAACTCAAAATGGATTAAAGACCTAAATGTAAGGCCAGAAATTATCAAACTCTTAGAGGAAAACATAGGCAGAACACTCTATAACATAAATCACAGCAAGATCCTTTTTGACCCACCTCCCAGAGAAATGGAAATAAAAACAAAAATAAACAAATGGGACCTAATGAAACTTCAAAGCTTTTGCACAGCAAAGGAAACCATAAACAAGATGAAAGACAACCCTCAGAATGGGAGAAAATATTTGCAAATGAAGCAACTGACAAAGGATTAATCTCCAAAATTTATAAGCAGCTCATGCAGCTCAATAAAAAAAAATCATACAACCCAATCCAAAAATGGGCAGAAGACCTAAATAGACATTTCTCCAAAGAAGATATACAGACTGCCAACAAACACATGAAAGAATGCTCAACATCATTAATCATTAGAGAAATGCAAATCAAAACTACAATGAGATATCATCTCACACCTGTCAGAATGGCCATCATCAAAAAATCTAGAAACAATAATCTCTGGAGAGGGTGTGGAGGAAAGGGAACCCTCTTGCACTGTCGGTGGCAATGTAAATTGATACAGCCACTATGTAGAACAGTATGGAGGTTCCTTACAAAACTAAAAATAGAACTACCCTACAACCCAGCAATCCCACTGCTGGGCATATAGCCTGAGAAAACCATAGTTCAAAAAGAGTCATGTACCACAATGTCCATTGCAGCTCTATTTACAATAGCCAGGACCTGGAAACAATCTAAGTGTTCATCAACAGATGAATGGATAAAGAAGATGGAGCACATATATACAATGGAATATTAATCAGCCATAAAAAGGAACAAAACTGAGTTATTTGTAGTGAGGTGGATGGACCTAGAGACTGCCATACAGAGTGAAGTAAGTCAGAAAGAGGAACACAAATACTGTATGTTAACACATATATATGGAATCTAAAAAAATAACAATAATTGTCATGAGGAACCTAGGAGCAAGATGGGAATAAAGATGCAGACCTACTAGAGAATGGGCTTGAGGATATGGGGATGGGGAATGGTAAGCTGGGACAAAGTGAGAGAGTTGCATGGACATATATACACTACCAAACGTAAAATAGATAGCTAGTGGGAAGCAGCCGCATAGCACAGGGAGATCAGCTCGGTGCTTTGTGACTGCCTGGAGGGGTGGGATAGGGAGGGTGGGATGGAGAGGCAAGAGGGAGGAGATATGGGGATATATGTATATGTATAGCTGATTCACTTTGTTATAAAGCAGAAACTAACACACCTTTGCAAAGCAATTATACTCTAATAAAGATGTTAAAAAAACCAATAAAACAACATGTATACATTATATGTGTTAAATATATATTATATATAACATTACTTTAAATATATATTATATATAACATTAGATATAATGTACTTTATATATATATTTATATATATATTTACATGTATATTTATATATATATTATATTTTTATATATATATAAGTATATATTATGTATTATAATATATATATTTAATTGAAATATAGTTGACTTACATATATTAGTTTCAGATGTACAAAATAGTGATTTAATATTTTAATAGATTATACACTATACAAAGTTATTATAAAATATTGAATATATTCCTTGTGCAGTACATCTGGCAACCACTACTTTGTTCTCCGTGTCTGTGAGTCTGTTTCTGTTTTGTTATATTTGTTCATTTGTTTTGCTTTATAGATTCCTCATATAAGTAAAGATATACAGTATTTGTCTTTCTCTGTCTGCCTTATTTCACCAAGCATAATACCCTCCAGATCCATCCATGTTGTGAATAATGCCAAGATTTCATTCTTCTTATAGCTGAGTAGTATTCCACTTTGTATATATATAATCCACATCTTCCTTTTCCATTAATCTATCAATGGGCCCTTAGGTGCTTCCATATCTTGGCTACTTTATTTTTTTCTGGAGAACATTAATTATTATTTTTTTAATTGGAGTATAATTGCTTTACAATGGTGTGTTAGTTTCTGCTTTACAAAAAAAGAATCAGTTATATATATACATATGTTCCCATATCTCTTCCCTCTTGCGTCTCCCTCCCTCCCACCCTCCCTATCCCACCCCTCCAGGCAATTTAAATAATGCTGCTGTAAACATTAGGGTGTGTATGTCTTTTCAACTTAGTGTTTTCATTTTTTTAATTTACTGGCACAGAAACAGACACATAGATCAATGGAACAGAATGGAGAGCCCAGAAATAAACTCACAAACATATGGTCAATTAATCTACAACAAAGAAGCAAGAATATATAATGTGGAAAAGACAGTCTCTTCAATAAGTGGTGTTGTAAAACCTGGACTGCTACATGTAAAATAATGAAACTAGAACATTTTCTCACACTAAGTACAAAAATAAACTCAAAATGGATTAAAGACCTAAATGTAAGACCAGAAACCATAAAGTCCTAGAAGAAGACATAGGCAGTAAGCTCTTTGACATCAGTCTCAGCGATACCTTTTTTTTGCATCTGTCTCCTCAGACAAGGGAAACAAAAGCAAAGATAAACAAATGGGATCTAATCAAACTAAAAACATTTTGTACAGCGAGGGAAACCATCAATAAAATGAAAAGGCAACCTACTGAATGGATATATTTTGAAGATAAAGCCAAAAGGATTTCCTCAGAGATTGAATAAAGGGTGTTAGAGAAAAAGAATGGGCAAGGATAATGCCAAGGTTTGTAGCCTCAGCAACCAGGAATGATAGTATTCATGGTAGACTTCTCTCTACCTTGATTCTTAAGTAATGTGATCTCCACTTAAGGAGGTTGCACTTGGATGACTCTTAGCACGAACTGCTTTTATTCAACTTTGTATCAATTCAGAAATCCTGGTTCCAGAATTTTCTCCCTGCAGTTGTATAACCTTTTGGGTAAATCATACCCAGTGACCCAAAGCTGTCTATAGCAACTAGAAAAATGATCTTCTGGCATTCCAATATGACATATGTAACTACAGTGTAGGTTTGGATATTTATCAGAATCCATCTGCACTAGGACTGGGCTGAGGACATTATCCAGGACTGGCTGAAGCAGCATCTCTGCTCTGGGTGGTGTCCAGAGGCAGATCATTCTAAAAGCCAAACATAGGACTGGAGTGAAGCCCAGCGAAGTTTGAATTCCAGTTCTGGCCTTTACGTAGTTAGCTTCAGGCTCTCATCTATAAAATGAGGAACATAATATTATTTCCTGAAATTTTTAAAGTTAGCATCTAAAGAAATGCATATAGAGTTCTTATAATTGTTGATTCTTATTCTCTCCTCACCCTTCTCCTTACTTTTAATCATGTGCTAGTATTGACAATCTTTTTACCAAGCATCAGTGTCTGTAACAAAACTCATAAAAGCCTGCATCATCTTGATAGACCACCTGTCCTCTCTTGGGTATCTTTTGTTAATTACAGACAGCTTTCCTGCCTAGACTTGGTCCCAGTCCCAGTCCTTAAAACAGGCTTTCTGTTTCTGCTACCCAAGTTTTCAGGTCTAATTCCGTTGCACTTATGATTTGTATAGTTGTTCCCATCTGGTATGTGGCACACAGCAAGAACTCAATAAATGTTCTCTATTGTTATAATAGTAATATAATTATTAGACAAATAAGATGATGGATGTCCATAAGTGTGTGAAATTTGTTTCATTTTCCTAAGGGAAAGTGATTTATAGACTTTTGTGATATTATATGGGAAATGTAATTATACTCATGCATGAGCTGAAGATCTCTATCTCTTTACTTACTCCTCCTTTCCCCATCATGTTGTTGTTTCTTGTCTTCAACTGGAAATGCCTTGGTTGCCTGTCTCAGGACAAATTTAGCTGATCCAGCCTTGGGTTTACGGCTCATAGGTTTTGTGTTCTCTTCACACGCTCCACATTGGTGTGGAGCTGAGAGTTGTTCAGGTGAATGAAATAAAAATGATGAGGATTGCGTGAAGTTAATGGGAGAAGAAATTGAGTATGGGAATAGAATCAAGGTTCTATATAAAATCGGAGGTAGGAAGATGCACTAAAAAAAAGCAAAGTCAATTTAGACTTTCCACTTTCTAAAGTGTCAATTTGCTGACAAAAATATTTTGTTGTATTTTGATAGACAAAGTCAGTCCTGTTCACAATAAAATTCATGAAGTAAATTTTAAATTAATTGTTAATTTCAAAAGCACTAATAGATAACATTTTTGACTCAACTCTTTTTCCTTAAAAGAGAAAAAATAAGTTTTTTCATAAAAATGTTTATTTCATGCCTTTTTCATAGCTGGACTAATCTTTAGCTTTCTTAACTCTCCACATTGACATAAGGCTTCCTTGGATTTCAACAAGTCACTGTTTGATGCCTTTCCTCGTATACCCATCAAGTTAGATTGTGACATGAGTTAAATTGGGAAATGCAGTCAATGTAGAATTTTCCAGAGAAAACAAACGTCGTCCTGAGATTGAGAAAGTTAATTCATCAGCTTCAAAAGGAGAACAAGAATTCTTGATTCAGCGTTATTACCAAATGTGTTCATATTCTGTATATATTTTTTCAGTGAAGGCAGATGACACAGTTCTGAGTGGGGGCTGGGAAAATTATTACTTTTGAGTCTCTTACAAAGTCTTTGATCTATCTTTGTATTTCACTTCTGTTTCCTTACTGCTAAGACAAAGATGTCATGTGCCTTGCAGAGATGCTATAAGAATCTCTCTTTAATAATTATTTAAGCTTTTAGAAAATATATCCCTTTACTGTTACACAAGAATCAAGTAAGATGATAAATAATTTTGCATTATACAAACTCTCTCTTCAAATAGATATTCCTGAATATATGTCTGAGCCATTACCTTTGGACAGTGGTGACTCATGCAATACTAAGGGAAATTTTATCCAGTGATTTAAATTTTGGGTTAATTTTAAACAAAATGTGATCTATGGATTAATTATTTAGGTAGGCATATTTCTCAATACCATTAAATGCACTTTTGTTTACATCAATGGAGAGAAAATTAGTAAGGTTTTCTCTGTTATTTTCCCCCAGACAATGTGGGAGAAATAGATAGACATGAAGACTTGTGAATCAAAGTAACTTGATTAAGAATTTATTTTAGGGCTTCCCTGGTGGTGCAGTGGTTGAGAGTCTGCCTGCCGATGCAGGGGACGCGGGTTCGTGCCCTGGTCCGGGAAGATCCGCATGCCGCGGAGCAGCTGGGCCCCTGAGCCATGGCCTCTGAGCCTGCGCGTCTGGAGCCTGTGCTCCGCAACGGGAGAGGCCACAACAGTGAGAGGCCCGTGTATCGCAAAACAAACAAACAAAAAAAAGAATTTATTTTAAAATACCTGAAAAAGTACAATTAAATTTCATAGCTAGCCAATCTGTTGTTTTGGTAATTCTGTTCTTTGTTATGACTTTTAAATGTATATTTTCTACACAGCTCCTTTTAGAGACTGAAAGCAAAAGAAAGCTTCTCAGTAATAAATGCTCTTTAGCTTTCTTAAAGAAAACAATAGCTTCCAAAAACAATGTTTGAAAGAGGACTGTGCCTACTTTTTCCATTGAATATTTAAGCACAGAACAATAGATTTATTATGATCAATATCATCATATTTTCCTGGCCATATTCATTGGGTTTTTTTCTCAGCTTTTGGGCTTGTATCACTATCATTATCTTTCCCAAATTAGTTTTGGAAAAATAAATAAGTAAAAATTAAAAACTGTTGGTCATTTACCTTAGGTTGATACAACCCAGGGATTCACTAAGAAGTTCACCTGCATTCGGTACATGAAGATTATATGCACAAAGCACATTGTGATGTGAGTATGCAAATGTCATGCTTGCAAGAGTTCTCATAAAACAAGGTGGATGAGAGCTTCCTCATCCTTGAAGAAATGAGCCGATCTGGAGGACATGAATCCCACATTCAACATGGGTAATGTATTCATCGATTGTGACCAAGTAAATTCAGCACCGCTTTCTCTTTTTAACATCCCCTTTAGTGTAAAGTTTAAAAGGTCATTTCACTGATGAGTTTCAAAGAAAAATAAATCACATTGGCTGAAATTATTGGGCTTGGTGTGTTACCAGTGTCTACGTATTTTGATTTTCTGTTTTCTAAGCTCCCCCAGTTGAGAGCTATTGGCTGATCAGTCGCTTTCATACAGCCCAAACCTCTGCAGGGCACATCTGAGGTAAACACAAAGAACAGAAAAAAGACCCCATGGTACCCCTCTGCTGCCCCTGTTGCCACCCTGCTGCTGCATTCTTTAAAAACGGCTCTGCATGCATCAGTGAACGTCATTAACCTAAAGGTTAAAGGTACTTACAAAGACCTATGGCAAACATCATGCTTAATAATGAAGTTTTAAAAAATAGGTCTGAAACCAGAAATGAAACACAGGTGCATACTTCAACCACTTCTGCCCATAATTTTACTAGAGGTCTTAGGCAACTTAGTTTTAGTTGGGCAAGAAACAGAGATAGTACATTTACCATGTAGATATGTTGCAAGGAAGAAACAACACAATGTGTGCTGTGTGCCTTATTCATAATATACAAATATTTATATAACTGATATTATCAGTTATAACAATTGTTATTTTCAGAGTTCATTTTGATTTTCTCCTTTACCATAATTCAACCAAATAGGCAAAATATTTTTCCTAAATGTAGAAAACGTCCATAATGTAATCGTCATGTTTGTAAATCTCAGAAGTAAAATGGTTCCCCCAAATAAAATAAAGATGTGCTTTTATTCACTTATGAAACAAACAAACAAACTAGGGTTGATTTTTACCATTTCAGAAATGTTATAACTGGCTTCAAATACGTTGACTTTTTTGTATTGATTTATTGGATTGAAAGTGCAACTGTGAACATTGAGAGATAGATGGCTTATGTCCTATCCTGTTGCCTTTCCTCCTGCTGACCTAAGAGACTGGTCTAGTTTCAGCCTGTTAGTGCAGCTGTTCAGCTGGCAGAGTCCCTTAGCATACAGACAGGCATCTGGAACCCAACCCAAGCATCTCTTAAATTGCCACCAATGCATCTTTTTCTTTTGCAGCCAAATTCTTGAACAGCTCAACTCACATAATTCCTTCATTGAATTTGCTGCGATACACCTGCTACATCATCTCATATTACTCCTACCCTGTTGCCTTCTCCTTTCCAATCTCAGCTCCCACTCCACAATAGTTCAATATCCTTGTGCAATGGCCACAGCCTTCGACCACACTCGGAGTGATCTTCTGGCTTCACAAAGTCTCTGGGCTTCTTCTTTCTCCTTCTATAGGAGATGCTCTCATCTGGCTCACTCTATTCTCCCAGGTAGAACTGAAGAGATGAAGTTAAATGAGCAACGTTTGCAGCAAGATGAATCATACTGGAAGTAGATTGCTCTAGATCAGACACATAAGTTATCTACAGCCTTAAATCAAGTGTGTGAAAAAGTTGTATGTTTCAAAATTGTTCTCACTAAACTTTGGACCAAAATCTTCCTGTTATAGTCATAATCATTGCAGTCTATAACTGACTCTACTATTTCCCCTCTTATCCCACCCAGTAGGGAAAGGCAAGTAAGATAAAGACATAAAGAATATTGGATGGCCAACTGAATGGTTCATCCACTCTAAAGTACTTAAATCCTACTCTGCTCCAGGAGATAGTTGCATGTGGAATGAGTATTCTGTGCTTTGAGATCTTCTTTTTGAAAAGAATCCTCATATTTATAAGTGAAATACTGTAATGTTTTACTGTTTGCAAGTAATTAAGATTTTTTTGAATCTCACTGCAAGTCATACAAAAAAACACACCCATGTGAGCCAAGTTTGAGCAGGGGACCACCAGTTTGAGGCCTCTATTTTAGAAGTTGGCCTAAAGGAAAAATCTGTTTTCTAGTACCCCAAAGGATTTTTTTTTTTTTTTTTTTTTTTTTGCCGTATGCGGGCCTCTCCCTGTTGTGGCCTCTCCCGTTGCGGAGCACAGGCTTTGGACGCGCAGGCTCAGCAGCCATGGCTCACGGGCCCAGCCGCTCCGCGGCATGTGGGATCTTCCCGGACCGGGGCGCGAACCCGTGTCCCCTGCAACGGCAGGCGGACTCTCAACCACTGCGCTATCAGGGAAGCCCCCGCAAAGGATTTTTAAGCCTCCATGACTTTGGTTTGGGTTTTATGTTCAGTGCAGAGATATCAGAATATAACAGCTATATTTCCAATTTTCCTATAAAAGCCTTGAGAACAGGAAGGATTATTTTTGTTTAGACTGGTATATGGCATTAGTCCCTTCAGGTTTATCATCAGTTTATGCTAAAAATCCTTGTAAAGCTGTTTGCGACATTAATGCTTTATATGAGTTTGAAAAATGATTCATTTCGAGTTGCCAGGTTGTAACCACTAATATTATTCTTTTCTATTATAACTCAGTTTGTACCTGAATCCTAACTCCTTATCTAAGCTCTTGAAGATGTGACAGCCGTCCAAATGAGATTATTATAATGCACTAAGACATTCCAAACCTCTGTAATGAGAAAGATACCCAGAGACAAAAGAACAAATATAAAGGAAGTGATACATATTCACTGGTTTCACAGATTCATTGAGTTTCCTCACTACCCAAAGGAAAGAGTCATGACTTCTGAATTCAAATACATTCAAAATCAAACATGACAGCAACCACTGATATAACTCATGAAAATGACCTTGGGGAAATTCATTGATTGGCAGGTGTAAGGACTTTCTATGGGTCTCCCATTCATTTAGGTCAAAGAAGGACCTGAGTGTTAATAAATAAAAGCCTAATACCAGATTGCTTTGGGTAGTAGAGTCATTTTCACAATGTTGATTCTTCCAATCCAAGAACATGGTGTATCTCTCCATCTGTTGGTATCATCTTTAATTTCTTTCATCAGTGTCTCATAGTTTTCTCCATATCGGTCTTTTGTCTCCTTAGGTAAGATTATTCCTAGGTATTTTACTCTTTTTATTGCAATGGTAAATGGGAGTGTTTCCTTCATCTCTCTTTCAGACTTTTCATCATTAGTGTATAGGAATGCAAGAGATTTCTGTGCATTAATTTTGTATCCTGCTACTTTACCAAATTTAACAGATTCAGTGCAATCCCTATGAAACTACCAATGGCATTTTTCACAGAACTAGAACAAGAAATTTTACAATTTGTAAGGAAGCAAAAAGACCCTGAATAGCCAAAGCAATCTTGAGAGAGAAAAACGGACCTGGAGGAATCAGGCTCCCTGACTTCTGACTATACTACAGTAATCAAGACATTATGGTACTGGCACAAAAACAGAAATATAGATCTATGGAAAAGGATAGAAGGCCCAGAGATAAGCTCATGCACATATGGTCACCTTATCTTTGATAAAGGAGGCAAGAATATACAGTGGAGAAAAGACAGCCTCTGCAATAAGTGGTGCTGGAAAAACTGGACAGCTATATGTAAAAGAATGAAATTAGAACACTCCCTAACACCATATACAAAAATAACTCAAAATGGATTAAAGACCTAAATGTAACGCCAGACATTATAAAACTCTTAGAGGAAAACATAGGCAGAACACTCTATGACATAAATCACAGCAAGATCCTTTGTGACCCATCTCTTAGAGAAATGGAAATAAAAACAAAAATAAACAAATGGGACCTAATGAAATTTAAAAGCTTTTGCACCGCAAAGGAAACCTTAAACAAGACGAAAAGACTACCCTTAGAATGGGAGAAAATATTTGCAAACGAAGCAACTGACAAAGGGTTAATCTCCAAAATATACAAACAGCTCATGCAGCTCAATATCAAAAGCAATCATGGGATGTTTGCAGTATGCAGTGAATAAGCAAAGTCTTATAGGTCGCTTTCACTATTACTTTTGATAATTCAAGAAAGGCTTTATTCTTTTGGTTATTATAACCTTAATAAAATCTTTAGAGAAATTTTAACTTTGTGGTCAATATCTTGGGGCATTTTTATGCTACTTCCTTATGATTGTCTCTCATGGGGACTTATGATTCAAAAAGATCAATGTCATCTTCCACCCCTAAGACTAACTAGTGAAAATCTTCTTAGCAATTCTTATCCCAAAGCTTTTTATTAAAATTCTTATTTTTGAAATTTCAGAGGAGTCTGGATTCAATCCAGTTCTCCCATTTCTCTATTTTGAATAATTACGCTAAGACCTGGATCGCATGTAAAATGTTATCTGTAAATTAAGAATCTGAGCTGCCTATAAACTCCAAATTTCCACCAAATAAATCCAGTTCACCTAAAGGTTTCCAGACTTGTATAACAACCATAAACCAAAATATTCCTCCATCCTTACTTTCAAAATACACATTTTTGAATGATGGACACAAGGTGGTTTTAGCATTACAGAAATTTGCCTTGGGGGAAATATATCAATCTCATGTTCAGTTAATATGTCTAAGAGGTTGAGTGTTCTAGTCAGTCTGGGGATGGCACTAGACTTTAGAAAACAGACTGGCAAGGTAAAATACGATTCCCAAGAGAGAGAAATTTTCAGACACCATGTTCTTTGGTAGAGAGATCCAGCAGTGAGTCAGTGAGAAGAGAGAAAGTTTCAGAGAACTAGCTGTTTTCACATATTGATGGTTGCCACATAAAAGAATTGCTGGTTCTGAGTTACTCTAACAAGCAGAAGTAGTACCAAAGGTTACCCAGAGACATATTTTGACTTCCATATGGGAAATATTTCTGAGAATTAGAAATGATCAGCAATGAAATGGCCCATTTTATGAACTAAGCAAGCCCATATTTCAAAACATTCTGGGAAACTGACAACTCTCCGGGTTTCAAGTGCAATTCCTTCAAAAGGTCCAATGTACAATGCCCTCTTCCTCTACCATTACATGTCTATTCATTTCCAGTTTCTCTGCCATCTTTCCTATGAGAGAGAATCTTTTCCCATTGTCGTATTCTTCCAACCTGGTCACCACCACTAACAGATTACAGTGGAAATTTCGTACAACAGAACTAATTCCCTGGGGTCCATTACACCAAGGTACTTTACTCCCTGAGATCACCAACGTATAGTTATCATACAGAACACTTATTCCTTGAATTAGGATGATTCCTGAATTAGGATGATTCACAACTACTTTTCAAAGGTTAAATATTGAAAGTTTACTATTTTCCAGGTACCAGGCCCCATGGCTTGGGAAGCAGAATGGACGATATCCTCACAGACTGACAAGGTGTGTTGTGTTCTGATCCCTCCTAAGGTAGACAAACTCCAAAATGGCCTATCTGGTTCTCTAGGCAAACATTTCAATTGCCTTTCTTGACATTATATCTTGCAGGTTTCTACTGAATGAATGCCTAAATGCTGAGAATACCTACATTCTTGAATATAGTACAATGTAGTTGTCACAAGTGTAACTGATCGAAGGAAAGATGGTAAGAGGCACAAATATATTATACTAGTTCTTTTAATATATATTAAGGATATAAATATGTAACTGTGTAAAGGCAGCATCATCTATACAAGAAGTAGATCCCCAAGTTCTACGACCACCTCACTGGGGTGATAGTCCTGTTCAGTTCTTTGGGGAAACTAAACCAATTCCTTTTATCATGGAGTTGTGGGTTTCTTTATATCTCTGTGACTGTCCTTGGGTGTTTGGAAATGATTTGGCAATCCTGCCGGCCTGGTGCAGCAAGGTGCAAGGAGCAATAAACCTACTGGGTGGGTTATGAGTGCGTTTGCCATGGAATCATTCGTACCCATGCCTTTTATCAGCTTATGGCTCTTATAGCTAGTACAAACTATTGCTGGCTCATGCCTACATTATTTTCAGTTTAGCAGGTTGAATCAGAAGCAAATACTATGTACTTCTGGGTTCTAATGATCCCTTGGAACCAGGTTTCAAACACGTATAAAGTCCTATCTCTGTCAACTGAGTGGTTATTTCTCAATATGTTATATTGCATGTATTTTGGAATCTTATTCAATTATTCTGGTCTCTATGGATTTGGTTCTGAAAGACTCTACCAAGCACATTACTAGCATAGAAATATAAAGGCTGATGGTGCTTCAAATCATCATCCTGTCAGGTTTAGCCGCTCAAGGCTTAAGCAGTCAGTGGTTTCTTTTTCCCAGTTTTCAAATTAAGTCCCTTTCTTGAAACACTGGCTCACTCACAGATATATCCCCACCTGTACACACCTGTACTTCATATGAAATAAGAGTCATGTCAGAGAGTGACTTCTGTTCTGAGTTGGTCTGGATTCCTCTTCTCTCAAGATAAGAAGATGCTTTTCCCTATGCCCATATTGTTCTCATCCCAGCTTGTCTGAACTTCATCTAAGGCATTCATTGGTATTTACAAATGGTGTTAATCTTTGCACTTATAAAGGTTCAGTGTTCACAGTTACCATTTGCCTTCTATGTAAATACCATGTACTAATAATTCTCATGTCTCTCAGCCATATTGATTCACCAAATTGTGACATATGGACCAGAAATATTAGTATCACCTGAGAGCCTATTAGACATGCAGAATAGCAAGGCCCATTCCAGACCTACTTTATCAGTCAAGGTCACGTAAGTAGACAAAAGACATACCCGTCATTTTAACAGAACTTAATACTAAAAATTAACTAGAATTAAAGGTGTTATATAGATAAGTAAAAAAGGCAAAAGGAAACACAAAGGTATTATGATGGAATAGTTGTAAGAAGCATTTCTTACTCCAAGGGCTGGTTGGAATTGTTAAATATTGGGACATGGAGAAGTTCCATGGAGCTGAAATCCAGACCAATGAAGAGGCTGTGCTTGTCAGCTGATGCTAATGACTTGAATGTCACTAGGAGAAGCTCCACTGAGCTGGGACCCCAAGGAGAGTGCAACTGGGCAACTGGAAGTAGCATCTCAGCTCAGAGAAGGGGCTTCTTGAATCTGAAAATCAGATTCCTGAGTGGGGAACTTGAATGGCCCAGTGCAGCTTTTCTCCAGTAGAGTGGTGTGGCGAGGCAGTGAGGCTGGTCCAATGAACGTTCAATAATCCAAACTGGATTGAGCTGCTGCTGCTGGTGTGAAATGGTATCGTTAAAATGGCATTCACATAGCATGAAGAAGGCAGGAAACCTAAAGGACGCAGGAAAAGAAACTTGCTTCATCCTTGCAGTCTACGTTCTGTGCCCTGTTGGCAGAGCCAAGCGTAGACCAATCTGGTAGACACAGAATCCTGAAGAGTGGGTGAAGGGCTCAGAGTCAACGGATCACGCACAGAATAAGAATCTGTATTTTAATGAGACCCACCTCCTCTTCCTCTAGGCCCCGGGAGTCATAGGAGCATTCAAACACAAGACGCTCTCATTCAGTGGACAGTCTAAGTAAACATTCTTATTTGGAATGGATAATTTGAATTCTTCCCCAAAGACTAGCAATGACTCTAACCTACCATTGTTGGTCCTTAACTACATATCTTAAGCAACATTAATGTTCAATAAACATTAGTCTAAGTTTCCATTTTTTGAAACAATGAAGCTGATAGAAGATTACATATCTATGACATCATATAACGAATTCATGAAGATCTGGTTGATTTATCCAGATAGTCTGATATCTTTATAATAAGAATAACTGCTAATTGTGGTCTCTGAATCCTTGACGAATTCAAGTATAATTTTGTGCGCAGGTACATAGGACTCTGCTGCAAGATACAGACATATTTTGCAGGTGGACATTTAGGCGCTACCTTTGGTTTCACCCTTGACTTTTTTAATCCTTTGGGGTAAGTCCATTAACTTTTGCTACCAAATAAATGGAGAAAATGTGATTATTTGCTCTATATCTCTTACACAGAGGTTGTGTAAGATCCTTGGGCTTTAAAGTTATGAATGTATAATGCACGTGTAGAGGTGAAGTACAGCTATAAAGAAATAGTAGTTGTTTTGTGCAGAAGTTCTAGACTTTACTTCCTAACTTCAAAATTGTCACCCCGAGAAGGTATAATGTTTGGATATTCCTAACTAGGACTGCTCCCTGGATTTTGGATTTATGAAATCAGATTCAGTTTCAGAGACAAATTTGTCTGAATATTCTCAGTAGTGGCACATTGCTTTTGAGTGGGATTTATTTTAGAAACAGACCCTTTCGGTACTCTTAGTAGCCCAGCACTCTATAAGAATATATCTAGATCTTAATTTCTCTAATTCCAGTGCTAAATTTGGGCCTGACATGTAAAAGGCTGTATCAAGACTTGTTAAGTGATAGAATAAATGAACGGTTAAATGAAAAAACATAAGTGAGTAATAAAGTTTAATTTTAGCCAAGGTATAAATGTAAAATTGTTATAAATGTGGCTAGAAAACAGATATAAGAATATTTCCTAAATAGAAACTTCAAAACTACTTTAAGAAATGGAATAAGTGTAGAATTGCAAAGGAAAGAGAAAGTATTGACCTTGAAAGACAATTTCT
Organism: Stenella coeruleoalba; assembly: GCF_951394435.1. NCBI lineage: Eukaryota > Metazoa > Chordata > Mammalia > Artiodactyla > Delphinidae > Stenella > Stenella coeruleoalba. The sequence continues at coordinate 14,142,356 of NC_137158.1, read as the reverse complement.
GCTAGGTTTATTTAAATCAGCCTGATTTTAATAATATGCACATACATTATACATAACTTAGTTACATATTTTATTATGTTTCTATAATTACAGGGAAAATGATGACTAAAGGTTATTTTTATTACATTAGTAAGCATATCTCTTTCTGAATTGTTTTACAAAATTGCTCAAGTGCTTGGAAATCAGCTCAGATACACTAAATCCTCAGTAGTACCATTAGCCTTTTTAGTGCAAATTGCTAATTTTTGTGTCAAGTCGATAACTGAGTTTGTGGTCTCAGCAGCTGAGAAGTCTATTTAGCTGTAGTGAACCACAAAATGTCATGCCACTCCAGGATACAGTAGCTCTAGAAATCTTGGCAGCCGTAGGCTGACCTATACAAAAGAGATATTTGGCCAGTTAAGACATGTTTGGGAATACTTTAGGTCGGAAGGAAGGGTTATCATTAGATAGAAATATTGAAACATTCTCCATGGAAAGCCCAGAGACTTTGCTAGATCCACATGGCAAAGGCAGTGTAGGGGCTGGAGCTTCAGAGACGGAGGGAAGACCCTGCTCTGTGAGTTCTCTGGTCCACAAAATGCTTAGAAAACCAGTGAGGTCGTTTTGACGTGAAATGGTCAACCAATGGTATAAATTTGCTGAGATAACACAAAGATAAACAAATCTGGAAATGCAGGCATCGTAATATAAACATCCTTATCTGGTGACTTAAAGAATTTATTATGTATTAGTGCTCATTTGCTAGAGATGCTCTGAGCCACTTGTCCCCAGATTCATGATGAATTATCATATGAAAAAACTTTTCCCATATTTATTAAATATATAATAGAGCACTAAGAATTTTAAAATGACTGTCGTGATTGTTGTCTCCATTCCTGTCGTCTTTCATGGGAAAAAAAGTTCTTCCCAGGCTGGCCTTAAGCAACATTGTGGAAGAAGCTTATTCTTCCTTCTCTGATTCCCTCTCATCAAAGAATAAATTCAATGACACGAAATCTTGTGAATGAAGGTTAAAACAACCGCTGAGAAGTTACTGAAGGCAGGCAGTCTGCTTTAAGGGTAGCAACCGCATTAATCCTCTCCCAACCCCAAGTGACACCCAGTCTTTTCTGCATTTTACAGATGCATCTTACAGACTGAGACAGAGACAGGTTAAACAACTTACCTGAAGTCCCTAAACCACCCAGTGGAGAATCCGACAGTGACTCCGGAATTACCACACACACACACACACACACACACACACACACACACGCTTTAGCGGGGGTAGCAAATGCCCTTGCATAAAGACATTTGCATATTAAGAGATTTAGTTCAAAAACTCTCAAAGGAAATAGTCTATGAGATTTCACTCCAAGGAATTCATGACCTGAATCTGAACTGAGTCAGGAACTGTTTTGACTGGGAGAGGTCTCCCTAATGTTCCTGGAGCAGAATCCTTTGGGAGCTAACCCCTCTGACTAACTCAGAGTCGTGGAAAGGAAAGCAAACAGCGAGACCACTATCTGGTGAAAATATCATCTTCTTTTCCCATGTGGTCTGTTAAAAGGTTTCTTTTTTTGTGGGCCTTGGTGTGTCCTTGGCTCTGGAGAGATGTGAGCCTTTGTGGCATTCTTACAACTTCCTCTTCCACTTCCCAGCAAGAGCTCATTGTTCCCTCTCAGCCTACGTACCCTTCATTCTCTTCAGCACTTCCTCTGCGACGTGGATGCTGTTTGTTTGATGCTTCTTTCTCATTAGATGTGAGTGAGTTCTGCAGAGCAGGGACCACACCACTCTTCCTGGGTACCCAGCCTCTAGCATGGCCCTATAGGTGTCAGGTGCCAGGACTCATCAGAGCTTTATGGCACTCAACAGAAATTTAATATAGACATGTCGCTGATGTGAGGTATCAAGTACTGCTGATTTCACAAGTGGAATAGAGCTTACAGAACAGTATTAGAAACAGACTGTGGCAGTGTAGGTCAGCCAAGATCTATATAGCTGTTAGCCTTAAGAACCCGTAGGTAAGGATGATGAAGATAAAGACAGAGAAAGTTAGAAGAAGCAAATTATAATAAACGATGGCATCCTCCCTTTTGAGGTATAAGTCCAGGCTGTCTAAGTCAGTAAGAGTCTCCTGAAGGCTATCATTTTTGTGCATAGTATTGTCTTTTTGAAACAGACTATTTATAAAGCACTTTAGACAGCAGACTTCAAATTGGATGTGCTGACTTTACATATTTTCACGCTAAAATTATACAAAATCTGGTATGAAAGTCTATTTTAGTCTCTCCTACTTAAAGCACTCCCTAATTAATAAACTAAGGCTTTAGGCAGCTGACATCCCGTGATTCCGGTTCTTTCCCTCGTGGCTATGTCACATATATTGTCTCTCGAGCACACCCATGAGAAGGTTTTTTTCTCATACTGAAAAGTTATCATGCGCATTCCACCTAAATAGATCATAATAAAAGATCTAATGATCGTAAGAGATCCTTTAGGGACTTCCTGGCACTCCAGGGGTTAAGACTCTGCACTTCCAATGTAGTGGGAGTGGGTTCAATTCTTTCTCAGGGAACGAAGACCCCACATACTGGCACGTCCCCCCCGAAAAATAATTAATATTTATTGAGGGGTAATTACATGCGCCAGGCCATAAGCCTAGCCCTCTATGTGGGCTATCTTTATCCTCATAAGAATTCTGGAAATCCCCTACTATTATTATTATATTTTTACAGATAGGAAAACTGAGATGTGAAGTTATTTCCCTGAAGTTGCTCATCTAATAAATGGTGGAGCAGTATTTCTTCTCGGGCACTCTGAGCTCAAGGAAGTTATGTCGAGGAAGATAACCCGAAACAGTCATCTTGCATTCTTGGAAAGTAATTGGCCATAACTTAAATGTATAAAACCATCTGACGGCAGCTGAGGAAGCAGAACTTGGGACACAGTCACAGGGCTGTGATGCAGTCCTTCTTCTCTTCTGTTTACATCAGGGTAGCTTCAGGGCACACGTTAGGATCTAACCTTGAAGTGACACACAGGAAGCGGTGTGAAGCTTGATTGGGCCTGCGTGTCCCATAGTCCTGACTCTTTTTATTTGTTATTTTTTCCATGTAAGCATTTATCTTTTAAATAAAAAAGTATATATATTTAAGGTATAAACATGATGATTTGATATACATAGGCATAGTTGAATGATTACTACAGTCAAGCCAATTAACACATCTTCTTATATAGTTAGCATTTTTTGTATGATGAGTGAACCTGAAATCTACTTTCTTAGCAAGTATCCAGTATTCAGTAAAGTAGTATTAACTATAGTCATCCTGCTGTACACTTTACTCACCCTACAGCACTGCAACTTTGTACCCTTTCACTAACATCTCCCTTTTCTCCCACCCCCTACCCCTGGTAACCACGATTCTACTCTCTCCTTCTGTGTATTCAACTTTTTTTGGTTTTACATGTACATGAGGTTGTGCAGTTTTTTCTTCTTTCTGTGCTGGTTTATTTGACTTAGCATATTATCTTTCAGGTGTATCCATACTGTTGCAAATGACAGGATCTCCTTTTTTAAGGCTTAATAATATTAATAACTTAATAATATTTATTTCCACAATTACTGAATCTCCTTTTAAATATAATATGTCATGTGAGGAAGCCATATCTTGGAAGAAACTTTATAAAAGTTTAACTTTGTAAAAGAAAATCTAACCAATCTCTCTGAGTGCTGGTTGGCCTTATAGCTCGAAGTATGAAGGAGAAACATATTTGAAAATAATGTTTCTTACTTAGTGCATCAAATTCGTCCTGTTCTAGAGACTAAGTGTATCCAGTGGAATATGGTGAATCACAGACACAAAATATGAAAAATCCAAATGTAAGTATCCAAGTCAGAGCTCTCTGCCCAGATCAATGTTTGTACCAACCACAACCCTGATCACAGCTCTGCCAGCCGCACATCCTGGTGGTGTAGTTGCCTGGGTTGGAGCAGAGCAGTGCACATGCACACGGATGCACTACTCTCACCCAGTAGAAGTTATCCTGTTTGGGGTTTGACCGCAGAGAGACGCAGACTAAGAGGACTTGCAGTATATCAGACACAAGAAGGGTATATTAGATCTCTTTTACATAAAGGAATCAAGACCCAGAGATGGTGAAAACACTGTCCAAAGCCTTATAGCTAAACAGGGACAGAACTCCAAACTTTTACCTCAACCTTATTTTACTGCCATTGGCTTTGTATCTTTAAGGTCAAATGATGTACCAGATTACTTTCGAAAGGAATTGTATTTTTGTGTGAAATCCAGATTTCTTTTTTCTCATCATACATTTTCTTTCTTGCTAGGTGTTTTTTTTTCTCCTTTTTTGGGGGGGACATGATGTCACTTGGCTATCCCAAGTGGCTAGCATTTTTATGGTTGTTGGTTATAAAGTGTGTCTCTAAACAGGGAAGAGCAGTACTGAATTTGCTTTGGACATAAAACGCATAGTGTCTAAAAGGATCTAAAAATGCATAGGATTGCAAATCCCTGTTCTCTATAAAAAAGGAGGGCATATTTTCCATCCCTCTAGAATGTTCTTTGCAACTACAATGAATATTTTATTGTTGTGTCCATATGCATACTTTAATTTGTCTTGAAAAAGCTTCTTAGTTGATATAGCACTTTAAAACTCTCCGATCCACCAGTGAGAGCATCCAATAAACAAAATGAAGCCTGCCAGCAGACATTAAGGACCATCTCATTCAGTGTCTTGAAATCATAGGCCACACTTGCCTCCTACCTACAAGCATAGTAACCCCAGTAAACATTGGCTAAGTGTGATGCCAGCTATGGTTGATGGATATCAGATTTACAGTCAAAGGAAATCTGTGGAAGGTAGCTTTGTGAACAGACACAAAAGCCAGCTGGCCTTGGGGGTAATATCAGTGCTTTTAGCAGCACCTGGCTCTAACAGTAAAGACATTTGCCAGATGACATTACTGGAAGTTTGTTGACATCAGGGTTGCTTGATTCTTTTGCTTAGCAATAAACTGAGTTCTCAGGTTCTTCCAATCTCTCTACTATGCCAGCAACAGTGTTGGCTTCATCTATAGCCACATGGCTGAAGAAGTACCTCTTACCATATCCAGACTGGAACTATATCCAGAGGCTAATGAAATAAATCATTTTCTTACTCTATTACTAAACTGTCTAGTAAAATCTTATCATTGATTTATCCTCAGTTCTTATGCTTAAACCAAATTCCCATTAGGAGAAAGGACTGCTCTCTTAGGACAGGATGTCTGTTGAAGTCAGGAGTGGGTTTATGTACAGTGTTGACTACAGCAATATTTCAGATGGAAAGATTCATGGAGCCCGGCTTAGGAAGTTCCATAGATAGATGGAAAGTATGGGCACATTTCATTCCTCCACTATCCTTGAGTTCTATATGATACACATTTCCAACTTATTGTTGATCTAGGATAATTATTACTATTTAACATTAAACATTTCCAATACATTTATTGGAATACATTTATAAGTAATTTCCAATACATTCCAATAACTTATCTAATTTGCCCTCACAAAAATCATGTGGTCAGAGAGGGTATTCGTTTTCTATGTCTGCTTTAACAAATTACCATAAATATAATGGCTCAAAATAACATAAATGTATTATATTACATTTCAGAAGGTCAGAAGTCTGAGGAAGGTTTCAATGGGCTAAAATCAAGCTGTTGGAAAGGCTGGCGCCTTTCTGGAAGCGCTAAGGAGGACTATGTCTCCTTACCTTTTTCAGGTTCTAGAGGTTGCCATAGTTCCCTGGGTCACGCATGCTGCCATGTTCAAAGCCACCAACAGCAGGTTGAGTCTTCACACTGCATAACTGCAACCTTGCTTCCACTGTCGCATCTCCTTCTCTCTTCCACCTCCCTTTTCCACTCGTGGGGACCCTTGTGGACGTGGTGCGTATCTGGATGATCTCCCCATCTTAAGGTCTGTTATTAGCAACCTTAATTCCATCTGTACCCTTAATTCCCCTTTGCCATGTAACATAATACTTTCTCAGATTCCTAAGATTAGGGCATGCACATCTTTAGAAGGGCACTACTCTGCTTACCGCAAATACATATTATATTATATCCACATTTCATAAAAAAAGAAACCCAAGGGGACAGTTTTAACATTTGCAAAAGGTCAGACTAATAATGGACAGAATTAAGGATTTTACTCATTTATTCAGACCCCAAACTCAGTGGATTATTTAGATAACAAAACAGTTGCTCCCAAATGGCTTTCTAAAGAAGACTTTATTTTCAGTATTTACACTGCATGTAAATATGAAATCGAATGTTCTGAAGGTACAGTGGGAAAACTGTTTTATGATGGATGCGTAAATATTAATTTGACCACAACTGCTATGAAAAATGTAGAGTGAAGAACAATCAATTTTTGGCATCAGGTTCTCAAAGATATGTCGGTGGGGGGGCGCTCGTTGAGTCTAACCAGTGTCCTTCCCCCACCCTCATGCTCTCCCTTTATCATATCACCTGTTATTTTCCTCATGGGACCAGTCATTATATGAAATGATGATGTTTACATTTTTATTCAGTTGTTATGCACCTTTCTCCTCTCACAAAGGAATGTAAGTTTCCATATCCTTCTTGATCATTTCTTTATCACCACAACCAAGGTAGAACCTGGCATTTAGTAGAAAATCAATAAACAGCTGTTCAGCAAACCATTGCCAAAATTATTGGGTTGGCCAAAAACTGCCTTTGGTTTTTAAGTAAAAGACACATTTTTCATTTTCACCAAGATCTTTATTGAACAATGTATTCACCCTTTTGTTCCACTACCTTCTGCCATGTTTTCAGGAAACTTCATAATTCCTTCTTCCCAAAACTTTTTATCATTTTGAGCAAAGAACTATTCCAGTGCCTTTTACAGTCTTCCAAGGAATTGAAATTTTTTTCCATTAAGAGAATTGTGTGATGACCGCGATAATGGAAATCCGAAGGTGCAATATCTGGTGAATATGGTGGATGAATCAGAACTTCCCAGACAAGCTGTAAGTTTTTACCTGGTCATCAAAGAAACATGCGCTCTTGCATTAGCTTGATGAAGATTATGCGTTTTCTGTTGATGAATTCTGGATGCTTTTCATCGAGTGCTGCTTTCAGTTGGTCTAATTGGGAGCAGTAGTTGCTGGAATTAATCATTTGGTTTTCCAGGAGCTCGTAATAGAGGACTCCCTTCCAGTCCCACCATATACACAACATCACCTTCTTTGGATGAAGAACGGCCTTCGGTGTGGTTGGTGGTGGTTCATTTCACTTGCCCCATGATTTCTTCCGTTCCACATTGTGGTACAGTATCCACTTTTCATCGCCAACAAACAAAAATTTGTTTTAAAAACGGAGCGTTTACATTACGCTTAAGTAGAGAACTGCATGCGGAAATACGGTCAAGAAAGTTTTTTTCCACTTAACTTATGTGGAACCCAAACATCAAAGCGATTCACATAACCAAGATGGTGCCAATGATTTTCAACACTTGATTTGGGTATTTTGAGTATGTTGGCTATCTTCCACGTGGTATAACATTGATTGTTCTCAGTTAATGTCTCTATTTGATCGCTATCAACTTCAACTGATCTACCTGACTGTGGAGCATCGTCCAGCGAGAAATCTCCAGCATGAAACTTCGCAAACCACTTTTGACAAGTTAGGTCAGTCACAGCACCTTCTCCATACACTGCACAAATCTTTTTTTGCATTTTGGTTGCGTTTTTACCTTCTTGAAATAATAAAGCATAATATGCCAAAAATGTTGCTTTTTTTCTTCCATCTTCAATATTAAAACGTTTACACAAAATTCATCAATTTTGATGTCTTTTTTAAAATGCATGCTGATATAACAGCGGTCACATACAATCTAACAAAATTGTTTCAAATGAAGTTAGAGACAACTAAGTGCTACTAGAGCCATCTTATGGAAAAAACTGAATGAACCTTTCGGCCAACCCAATATTTCCACAGAAGAGAGCACACCGAGGTGGGGTAAGATCGGCTCTCTGACCAACTCTGCTCTTACATCATGGATTCTGCAGAACTGGCAACATCTATATGCAAAACATGTTTTTCACCATCTCCTTATGGTTTGATGTGCAATTAATTTCTATGTTCCTTTTTGCTATTAAAAATAATAGTGATGAATAACATTTTACAAAATTGTTTTCCTTTACTTTGATTTTATCCTTGTATTAAATTCCTAGAATTAAAATTACAGAGTTAAATGATCAGTGCATTTTTAAGATTCTTGATAAATATTATCTAACTCTTTACTAGAAAGGTTGTATCAAATTATATTCTTACCAGCATGTATGGAATGATCTCTGTGGTCATATTATTGGAAACAGTGAGCATTTTTTCTACTTTTATTTTTTTATTGAAGTACAGTTGATTTTAAATATTATATTAGTTTCAGATGTACAGTATAGTGATTCAATATTTTTATTGAATTTATACTCCATTTAAAGTTTTCACAAAATAATGGCTATATTTCCTTGTGCTGTGCAATACATTCTTTTGGCTTATCAATTTTATAGATAGTAGTTTTTATCTCTTAATCCCACACCCCTATATTGCCCCTCTCCTCCTCTCTCTCTCTGCTGTTAACCACTAGTTTGTTCTCTATATTTATGACTCTGTTTCTGTTTTGTTATTTAGTCATTTGTGTTATTTTTTAGATTCCACATAAAAGTGATAACCTAGTGTATTTGTATTTCTCTGACTTATTTCATTAAGTATAATACTCTCTAGGCCAATCCACATTGTTGCAAATGGCAGAATTTCATTCTATTTTAGGACTGAGTGGTATTCCACTGTATATATAAAACCACATCTTCTTAATTCATTCATCTGGTCTTGGACACTTGGGTTGCTTCCCTATCATGGCTGTTGTAAATAGTGCTACTATGAACATTTAGTTGGGGTGCATGTATATTTTTGAATTAATGATTTTTTTTCTTTGACTGTGTACCCAGGAGTGGAATTACTGGATCATAGTAGTTCTATTTTTAGTTTTCTGAGGAAGACTCCGTATTGTTTTTCATCTTGGCTGCATTAATTTACATTCCTACCAAAGTATACCATGCTTCCCTTTTCTCCACATCTTTGCCAACATTTGTTGTTTATATTCTTTTTGATTATAGCCATTCTGACAGGTGTTAGGTAATATTGTGGTTTTGGTTTGCATTTCTCTAATAATTAGTGATGTTGAGCATCTTTTCATGTGCCTGCTGGCCATCCGTATGTCTTCTTTGGAAAAATGTTTATTCAGGTCTTCTGCCCATGTTTTCATTAGGTTGTTTGTTTTTTTGATATTGGGCTGTATGAATTGATATAATATTTTGAATATTAACTCCTTATTGGTCATATCATTTGCAAATATTTCCCCCATTTATTAAGTTGCCTTTTCATTTTGTTAATGGTTCCCTTTGCTGTGCAAAAGCTTTTAAGTTTAATTAGGTCCCATTTGTTTATTTTTGCTTTTGTTTGTTTTGTCTTAGGAGACAAATCCAAAAAAATATTGCTATGATTTTTATCAAAGCATGATCATATTCTTGGAAAAAATGAGTATTGACTTTTAAAATATTTTCAGAGGAGGAGTCAAGATGGTGTAATAGGAGGATGCGGAATTCGTTCCTCCTCACAAGTTCATCCAAAACACGTTTACAAATGTAATAATTCGGGGCTTCCCTGGTGGCGTAGTGGTTGAGACTTCGCCTGCCGATGCAGGGGACACGGGTTCGTGCCCCGGTCCGGGAAGATCCCACATGCCGCGGAGCAGCTGGGCCTGTGAGCCATGGCCGCTGAGCCTGCGCGTCCGGAGCCTGGGCTCCGCAGCGGGAGAGGCCACAACAGTGAGAGGCCCGCGTACCGCAAAAAAAAAAAAAAAAAAAAAGGAATAATCCCCACAGAGCTCCTGCTGAACAGTAGTGGTAGACACCTAAAAGAATGGAAGAAGAAGAAGAAAGAAAAGAAGAATAAAAAAAGAGACAAAAAATGTGGCGGGAAGCTGAAGGTGATGAGAGGTCCCCTCATTAAGAAAGACTCCCTCATGGAGGGGAAAGACAAGGAACTTTGGGGGATCACAGGAGGATGCAGCCGATGGTCTGTGGAAGGCAGGACAAAGTAAGAACTGCGTGCATGACCTACACCACAGCTCTGTGCATTCTACCCTGAATAGTGAGTCCCCCATTGCAAAGAGGAGCTGGGTGCTGGAAAGAAGGCTTTGGAGTGCAGGGCCAGGGAGAGGACAGCTCTTGGCTGTGAAAAGACAGCCTGAAGGGGCAGAAGCAATGGGCACCACAACCGGGAAAGTCTGTGGAAAAAGCCTGAGGCACCAAAGCAAGATGTCATAGTCGAACATCATGCAAGGGGCAGAGCTGCCTTATAAACCCCTTCCCCACCCCCCAGCTTCTTCTGCCTCTGCGGGCATTGGGAGTGGCTCCCACCTGAGTGGGCCTACCTGCCTCTTGGGCCGGGGTCGCCTCCTCCTGCGTTGGCTCCAGGGCCCTGAGCGCCACCTACCCCCAAACCTCCCTGGGAATCAGCCCTGGGCACCCCTGCCTGGGACGAGAGTCTGCCAAAGCTGGCAGGGTCAGAGGGCTAAAGCATGGGGTTGGAAGAACAGATCTTGGAAGAGAAACGCAGTTGGCTGCACGGATACAATAGAAGGGATGGGAGTGAGGGGACACATGGCCTGGAATGCCCCTAGAGGAAGTGGGGTCTGCCTGGAAAGTGAGGCGCCATTGTTGAGAGACCCATGGGGCACAGAGCCAACAATGTTCCCACATGCCAGCTGCTGCCACTGCAGGTACTGGGAGTACCCAAGTGTGCTCCAAGCAGCCACAGCTTTCGCTCCCACTCACCTGGGCAAGGATCAGATGCCTGAGGGCGGCACACACGCAGAGGTGGGGTTAAAACCAAAACTGAGTGCAAAGGGTTGTGCAACTAAGGAAGAGAGACATAAATCTTTCTATGCAGCAGCACAAGCTGTGAATTAAATCCCCAAGATCGGCTGGGTAAACCCTGTGTTTGTGGAATAAACAATGAGTGTTTCAACATCTGAGACCAGTCTAGCCTTTGCAGCACTGGACTTTGTGTGCAAATAAAAATGAAAATAAACAAATGGGACCTAATGAAACTTTAAAAGCTTTTGCACAGTAAAGGAGACCATAAACAAGGTGAAAAGAGAACCCTCAGAATGGAAAAAAATCTTTACAAATGAAGCAACTGACAAAGGATTAATTTCCAAAATATACAAGCAGCACGTACAGCTCAATATCAAAAAATCAAACAACCCAATCAAAAAATGGACAGAAGACCTAAATAGACATCTCTCCAAAGAAGATATACAGATGGCCAAGAAGCACATGAAAAGCTGCTCAACATCACTAATTATTAGACAAATGCAAATCAAAACTACCATGAGGTATCACCTCACACCAGTTAGAATGGGCATCATCAGAAAATCTACAAACAACAAATGCTGGAGAGGGTGTGGAGAAAAGGGAACCTTTCTACACTGTTGGTGGGAATGTAAATTGGTACAGCCACGATGGAGAACAGTATGGAGGTTCCTCAAAAAACTAAAAATAGAATTACCTTATGACCCATCAATCCCACTCCTGGGCATGTACCCAGAGAAAACCATAAGTCAAAAAAAAAACCACATGCACCCCAATGTCCATAGCAGCACTATTTACAATAGCCAGGACATGGAAGCAACCTAAATGTCCATCGACAGAGGAATGGATAAAGAAGATGTGGTACATATATACAATGGAATTTTACTCAGCCATAAAAAGGAATGAAATTGGGTCATCTGTAGAGATGTGGATGGACCTAGAAAGTGACATACAGATTGAAGTAAGTCAGAAAGAGAAAAGCAAATATTGTATAATAATGCATATATATGGAATCTAGAAAAATGGTATAGATGATCTTAGTTGCAAAGCAGAAATAGAGACACAGAGGAAGAGAACAAATGTATGGAAAAGAAGGGAGAAAGGGGTGCAGGGGGAGGAATTGGGAGACTGGGATTGACACATATACATTTTGGATACTATGTATAAAATGGACAACTGATGGGAACATGCTATATAGCACAGGGAGCTCACCTAGTGCACTCTGGTAACCTAAATGGGAGGGAAGTCCAAAGGAGGGGATGTCTTTATGTGTATGGCTGATTCGTTTTGCTGTGCAGTGGAGGCTAACACAACAGCGTAAAGCAACCATACTCCAATACAACCCAGCAATCCCACTACTAGGCATGTACCCTGAGAAGACCGTAATTCAAAAAGGGTCACGTACCACAATGTTCATTGCAGCTCTATTTACAATAGCCAGGACATGGAAGCAACCTAAGTGTCCATCGACAGATGAATGGATAAAGAAGATGTGGCACATATATACGATGGAATGTTACTCAGCCATAAAAAGAAACGAAATTGAGTTATTTATAGTGAGGTGGATGGACCTAGAGTCTGTCATACAGAGTGAAGTAAGTCAGAAAGGGAACAATAAATATCGTATGCTAATGCATATATATGGAATCTAAAAAGAAAAATGGTTCTGAAGAACCTAGGGGCAGGACAGCAATAAAGACACAGATGTAGAGAATGGACTTGAGGACACAGGGAGGGGGAAGGGTAAGCTGGGACAAAGTGAGAGAGTTGCATTGACATATATACACTACCAAATGTAAAATAGATAGCTAGTGGGAAGCAGCCGCATAGCACAGGGAGATCAGCTCTGTGCTTTGTGACCACCTAGAGGGGTGGGATAAGGAGGGTGGGAGGGAGATGCAAGAGGGAGGAGATATGGGGATATATGTATACATATAGCTGATTCACTTTGTTATACAGCAGAAACTAACACAACATTGTAAAGCAATTATACTCCAATAAAGATGTTGAAGTAAAATAAAATATTTGCTAGTTTGAGGAATCAAAGGAAGAGAATCTCATTGCTTTGGGAAGAATTTGTTTTCATTTAATTGCTAAGGAGCTGCACAATTTTCATGCTGTCTATCTTTGGTAAGTCTATGCATAATTTCATCTGCTACAAATTATTTATTCACCTCTTTGACTCAATTTTCTATTGAGTCCTTCCAGTTTTAATATTCATTGCTTTTTCAATAGATCAAATGTATAAAATCTATGTTACATTTTTGGTATTTTCCCATTTTGTCACTAGTATTTTTTTAACATCTTTATTGGAGTATAATTGCTTTACAATGTTGTGTTAGTTTCTGCTATATAACAAAGGGAATCAGTTATATGTATGCATATATCCCCATATCCCCTCCCTCTTACAGAGAATTTTGTTTTTTCAGGACTTCAGAAATATGTTGATTATATCCCTCAGCTTATGACATGATGTCATCATCAACCTGTATAACACAGCTTTTTTTCTTCGTTAAGATATGTTTGATATATGTGTAGTTAGAAAACATACAGTATTTTATTTTATGTGTCTGTTTTTATTTTAATATTCATTATTTTTCTTAATTTTCATTCAACTGATTTTGAAATCTACCCACAGCATCATGTGCAAGTATAGATAATTGCAGTGTAGTATAAATCACATGCAATGATCACGGTAGCAGATGCTGTTGGTGTTCTGCCTACGCCCTCCCAAGGTGTTACATTTTTTGTGTTTACCAGGCAGATTTCAGCTGGCCAGCACTTGCAGCTTCACCAGTGGTTTGCCCTTGGGCTACAGGAATTCACTCTGCTGAAGTTCATTTCAGTCCAGAGTGCCTGGAAATTAACACCCACTGGGCAGCACTGAGTGGATAAATACATAATCTCCCTGACTCTTGCCTGAGATTATTCTGAGGTGTGTATTCTGCACAGCTTTCCAGAGCCCATCTGTGGCATTAAGCTTCAGTTGCCCACTGTAGTAACTGGCTTTGAAACAATCTCTAACTGGCTGCTTCTGATCTCAGAAAGGCAGCTGTGAGCAGTCTTGAAGAAAGATCTTAGTTTCCTGCCCGGGAATTGAACCTGGGTAGCCTGGATGAAAACCAGGAATCCTAGCCACTAGACCACCAGGGGCTAGAAGCTAGAAGCAAAATTCCCCTGGCTTTTACCCCCATTTGAAAGGAAGAATGTTTCAAGGAGGCAAAAACTGTAAAAACAGGTACAAAGTTTATTATCAGAGACACAGCATAATAAGTGGGAGAGCACACAGAGAAGCAGTTTGTTTATTTAAAACAGAAGCAAGGCAGAAATACATACCGGGACAGGTGTGCAGGAGTCCTGAATGAGGAGAACAGTGAAGAGGTGATATATAGAACAGTCTTGTATAGAACAGTCATTCTAGGTCTTTCTTTACATTTGGCCAATTATCTCGCTTCTTTTCCCACATCTGACCTGTCTTAGGGTCCTCCCCGACATGCATGTGCATCATTTTGCTAAGATGAATTGCACCGCAGAAACCTGTGGGTGCATGTCCACACTTATTATGGGGTGGTGCCCCTTCCCTTTTTGACCCCCAAGGCACCTTCCCGTGCATGTGTAGACAGGGAATTGTTCCTTGACCTCAGGAGTGGTCATCTTATCTCTTTACTTCAGCAGAGCTCAGCTTCTGCCACCAGCTTTGTCCTTGGAGTGTCTGGGTGAGAACAAAGCTTCAATTTTACTCCACTTGACAAACACCAGCTGTCCAGCCCAGGGGCCAATCTATCTCCTACCTCACTTCCTTTTCCTTATTTTACCTCTCCACTTCCCTTTTGGTTTCCTCAGTTCTTGTCTCAATGTCTGCTTCTGGAGAGAATCCTAGTAGGGCAGCCACTCTTGTTTTAATCTACATTCCTAGTGGATAGATTGTTTCCAACATCTTGCTACCACAAACAAACACACAAAAAAAACATTGTGATGAGCATAATTTTACATCTCCTCATGAATCTGTGTAGGAGTTCTTTAGGCTATATTACCCAGGAGTGGATTATCTAAACATCAGGTATATTACACCACTACAGTACATCCTCTCTGTTTCTTCCACAACTTCACCGGCATTTTATATCATGTGACTTTCCAGTTTTTTTCACACTGTTTGGTATCAAACAGTGTTTCATTATTTGATTTGTATATCTCTACTTATTAGTGAAGTTAAGCATTGTTCTTTCCTACTCTTCTTAGCTGAAGGGAGGGTGTCTATTCTATGAACTCTCTATTTTTATCCTTAGGCTGATTTTTCCACTGAGCTTCTTGATTTTCTTGCTGGTTTACAGAAACTCCTATAAAATCTAGATGCAGATTCTTTCTTATTTTTTTGACATTGCAAATATCTTTTTCTCGTGTCACGCCTTTGTTCATGTTGTGTGTAGTGTTATTCATGGAAGAGACAACTTTAAATTGATTCAATAAAATCCACCAAATGTAAGATATGTACCATTATATCTTACGCTTTGGGGTTCTTAAGAAATCCTCCCCTACCCAAAGGTCACAAAGATATTTTCTTACATTTTGTTCTTCTAATACTATTACTTTCATATTTAGAATTTTAATACATTTAAAGTTTATTTTTACATATATTGTGTGACATAGAAATTCAATTTTATCTTTCTTTGGATCAGAGCTAATTTTCTTTACACCATCAGTTACATAGTCAATTATTTTCTGTACTGATTTGTGATGCCATTCTATACTTTTCTGATTTTTCTCTTTTGTTATGCAGGTCTATTTGTCAGCACATTTGTTAATACAACATTGCTTTAATCATTTTTGCTTTATAATGTCTAGAAGGGCATGCATCTTTTTCCAGCTCTTAGCTCCTCATTTTCAAAATTGTTGTAGATCTTCAGAGGTCTTTATTTTCCCATACACATTTTGGATCATTTTGTCAAGTTTTCAGGAAAGAAAAAAAAAAAAAACACAACGCTTCTTCCAGTCAATTGAATTGAATTGCACGGAATTTTTAGATTAATTAGCACAGAATTTACTCCACAGCAGTTGTGCTTATGTTATCTTTTCCTATCCTGATAGCAGATGTATTTTCACATATATTTGTATAATTCTTAATGAGTCTATTTTTACACATTTATATCAAACAATTTGAAATTTATTTTGGTAAGTTATGGGA
Organism: Stenella coeruleoalba; assembly: GCF_951394435.1. Lineage (NCBI taxonomy): Eukaryota > Metazoa > Chordata > Mammalia > Artiodactyla > Delphinidae > Stenella > Stenella coeruleoalba. The sequence continues at coordinate 14,126,224 of NC_137158.1, read as the reverse complement.
GTAAATATTTAATCACATTTTTGTAATAAGTTAATTACTATTTGTCTAGTTGCTTCTTTACTGATTTGTGATATAAATTTATTCAATTTTAATTTATTGCAGTACAAGGATTATTTTTTCCTCCTATCTATTCTCTTGCAATGACCTGTTAACTGCATCTTATAAGCATAACATATTAATTATATTTAGACCATGGGAAGGCATGACCTCACTGATTATTTTTGTTCCTAAACATTTTGGGAGGCTCTTCTTGTTCATTTATTCTTTTATACAAGCAATTGAAATAACTTGTCAATTTTAATTTAAAATTCCCATTAGAATTTTGTTCATAATTGTATTAAACTTCAAATTAATTTGTGAAGTTACATACTAATTCTATATTTTAATATGTATTTTCATTAATCCAAATCTTATTCTGTGTCACTTATATGTGCTTCATATATGTCTGCCTTAGAAAAGATCTTTCTAAAGTGGTCTTCAATCCCTTTTATGATGGCAGGGGTTGATTAGAATGGGGGATTATTTGACGGTAATGTGTCAACTTAAATGTATTGCCTAAGAATATCTTTGAATGTTAGCAGTATTGACTGAGGGCTATGTCACCCCTAAGATCAACTGTGATGTATTAATAGGAAATACCACTTTATCCAAAATCAACATGTAAATGGTCCACACATTAACTAGGAAAGTGATTTTGTATAAAGAAGGTGCTCAATGATTGCATAATTGGATGATTGAATGCTGCAACTCTAACTTTAAGCTCCCATTTTTCTAACTTTTATAGACTAAGAAAATTTAGTTAATGATGTAACAGGATGGGCCTATCACAATTTAAAAGTATCCGTCCAGAAGTCCTGCCATATCAATGCAAATAGTCATCCTTCTGGTTGAACTAATTAAATCTTTGTAAACCATACATTGTTTGCATTCACTTTTGATCTAGCAACAGCTTCAGAAATTTTGCACACTGCAAATATTCTCTACACATGACTTCACTAATCATTACTGAGCTGGGAAAGAAGCCAAACACTTGATACCAATGTTGCTTTTTGTTGAAAATCTTCATGTGCAGCGTGTGCCCCTTTATTTTTCCTGCTATGTGTTATTTAATGATTTTAATTGCATTGTAGAAGAGGTCTGCATAGATTGAGTGAGAAAAATAAGATTAAGGAGATCCCTGAGAATCAACTCTCCAGGCAGCTCATTAATCTACCCAGGCAGCTCGTGTTACAGTGGTGATGCCAATCGTAAACTGGTACAAAACCTAACTGAAAGTTTGGAGCAGCAACAAAGTTACCAGATGAACCATTTATATGCCTATCTCCTGACAGCAGTACCCATTTTCAGTATTGGGAGAGCAATTTTCCTTTTCATTTCCAACTACTGCAGTCCTAGACGATTCAACACTGAGTGTGGACACTGGTTATAGTAGAGAAATTGTTGTAATACACATCAAATAATTTAAGTTCAAAGGATTTAAAACACAGAGCTACAGATATCTGTTTGTTTTTTACTACCAGTAGACCTATAAGTGCTTGAAGTGGATTAAATTCCAAACCTGCTAAATTCCAAACCACACTCCATTCTAATGCTGAGTTTACGGAGCCTCACTTTGTCTTCTCCTCGAATCCAGATACAGGGCTCACCTTCTTGCTTATAAGTGGGCTTCAAATATCTTGCCCGTATCTCATCCATCCCTTACCACTCTTTTTGTCTCCATCAGCTACCATGTTCTCCCATATAAAAAAAAATGATAGTGCATCATTTCTATGTTCAAAAAATCAAAAGGTGCTATATGATCTCACTCTGGCTTGCTTTCTGAAGTCATCTGCTATCACTTCCCTTTTGGTTCAGTTCATTCCAACCATATAGTATATTTGTTGTTCTTTGGACTTGCCAAGCTTATTCCTCAGGTGCTTTGCCTCTACTAATCCCTCTGTCTATCTGTAATCTCCCCAGGTTTTCACCTATTTGCTTTTTCACTTAATAGAAGTTTTTTTTTTTTTTTTTTTTTTAGGTTCAATGTCTCCTAGAATCTTTTCTTAAACACTCTATTCAAAAGCTCTCCCATCACTTTCTTGATCTGCCCTGTTTTTTATCTTTGTCTTCATTGGCTTTCTTCTACATTAAAATTTTGGCAGCGTGAAACAAGGGTTATTTCATATTGTCTCACTGTGTCCTCCTTTCTATCACTCATATATATTTGTTCATGAACATCAAATATATGTGAGAACCAAACCCATATCGGGTGCGATTATCTGATTCTGGGTGGGGAAGACTTAGACAATATCACTGCTAGGTTTATTCAGTCATGGAGACATTTGACTTACTTGCTAAACAGTCAACAAATATTAATTGAGCACCGACTCTAACTTGAACCCTGTTCTAGGCACTGGCGGTACAGTGGTGAGCCAATTAGATGTGTTTCCTGATGTTCAGAACTTACATCCTGATGATGTTGTTCATATTGAAATTATGGCAAGTTTTTACTCATTAGGAAAATCTATGTTCATCTGGGGTCCTAATAAGAAGAAATCCTTTGTTTACAATCAGAAGAGATCCCTGAGAAGCTTGTTCTGAAAACTTCAGTTCACCTTTGTCTCCTTTGTCTGCACATTCTAGTGAAATATTTCTCTAATATTTGTTGGCTTCTGTTATACAAGCAGAAACACACTGTGAAATATGAACATCTGTTTTAAATACTTATTAATTTGTGAGAGCTAGAGACAGCAGCACAAAAGACACTGGCAGTAGCTTATTATACATATATATTATTATACATATATATACATATATACATTATTATACATATATATACATAGAGAGAGAGAGAGAGAGAGTTTTAGGATCACTTGATCTCTGTCAACAGCAACTTTCCAAAATTCTTCACCCACACTTCACTTTTCACTCACAAAACCATCAGTCACTTTTATTAGTATCACTACCTGTTGCCTTAAAGGTAATGAAATATCACCTGAAGAAGTATGGTAATGACCAGGTTATTATTGAGGTTTTAAACCATTTATACCCACCAAGTCCACCTAATCCTATGGATTTGGTTGTATGTTATAGCTTACACTGTAGTCAAAAGTTTTGTATTTGTGGAATTAAAATATTTTCCCCAGGGGGAAAAAAAAAAAGAAGAAATCTTGCCACTTAAAAGACTAGACTTTCCTACTACAACAGTCTCTGAAGAATACAGAGATGGAAACAGAAGCCCATTAGTGTGTGCAGAGACCAGCAGACTCAGGGCCCAGAAAAAACTGATAAAAGCTAATCCTGGGAAAAAAAAAAAAAAAAAAAAAAGGGCTTCCCTGGTGGCGCACTGGTTGAGAGTCCGCCTGCCAATGCAGGGGACACGGGTTCGTGCCCCGGTCCGGGAGGATCCCACATGCCGCGGAGCGGCTGGGCCTGTGCGTCCGGAGCCTGTGCTCCGCAACGGGAGAGGCCACAACAGTGAGAGGCCCGCGTACAGCAAAAAAAAAAAAAAAAAAAACAAAGAATAAATTTAATCAGAGAAGTGAGAAAAAGCAGAAAGAAAGGAAAACAGTCAAGCAAGACAAAATAATAATACTTTAGCCATTAAACAAAGTCAAAGACATGTAGTTCTTCCTCAAGGACTCTAGGTAATATTCTGAGTCATGTTCTTTGAGCTGTTCTGCAGATACTGAAACTCACACCAGGTGGAAGAAATTAACTGTATGCTGCTCGCAAGCACAGAGACCCCAGACCAGTTGGAACCAGAAGGTTGGTGATGATGACTCCCCATTACCTCACCACCAACCAATCAGAAGGATGTCCACAAGCTGATCACATCCTGCTCCTTGAACACTATAAAGACTCCTCACTACCCCCTCCAGGGAAGGACACAGTTTTGAGGGCATTGGCCCATTTGGGGCCCCTTTGCCTGGCAAAGAAATAAAGCTACTCTTTTCTACTCTGCCCAAAACTTTGTCTCTGCGTTTCAATTTGACACTGGTGAACAGAAGCCAAGTTTCAGCAAGAGTACTAATATATATGTAAGTGGTGCTCAATAATATCTTTAAAAATCTACTAAATTGATGAAGAAGTAATTCTTTGTCGTCAGGAGGCTGAAATATTTGTTGGAATCTAAAGGGAGATACTCATAAAATATTACAGTGGTTCAGAGGAGGAAATTGTTTTTAGAAAACCACTTATGACTTAATTTTCCATTTACTTACTATACCCCAATTTCAGATAAATATTTCATATAAATACTCCTGTGTGTACCTACTGGAAAACTGATAATATAATAAGCCCTCAATAAATGTTTGTTGGCTCTCTTTTTTCTTTTTCTATATTTATAACTGTTTACATTTATAAAGAGTTTAAGTAAGAAAGTCTTTTGGAAGCTATAATTAGAAATGTATGAAGAAATTCATTGTTGACAAAAGTAGTTAAATCATGGAGATTAGAGGATATTTTTAGGAAGTTTTCTTTTTGCCTTAGACGAGCTCATTGTTATTTCTGGCTTCAAACATTTGGACCGCTAGAAGGGCTTCTGGAATCCAGAATACGAAGACCCTGAAATATGCTTTTGTCTGCTTGAAGACAACAAACTCTTCATGGGAAACTCAGTGGAGAGATCTGTCAACCTAAACATCCCATATTACCATCAGAAATATGGGATCTGCAGTTTTTGAATTATAATGGAGGACGTTTTAAATTTTGAGGGTTGGTATGATTTCTTTCCATAAAGATAGCTAGGTTAACATTGTCAAACCTTTTTATAATCGTTGGTTTGTTACACCGCTCTCTTTAGAGTATGTCAATGATTTTTTTTTCATAGCATGAGAAAATTTGTCATAGAGACGTTTAATAAAACAGCTAAAGAAACCATAATATTTTCTAACTTCTTCCTCCACAACAATTTCTTGGAATTTCATTCAGTAATTAACGTTCTAATCCAGGGCACGTCTCTCTGAGGTAATCACGTTAGAGGATAGGACTTAAGGGAGTATGACTTGATCAAAACTTGTTCTCTTAGCCTGGGCAGAAAACAACATTTCTTTGCAAGCTATTGAACCATTTAGGTTTGGCATTCCAACAATCATTTGGTCTGCCTTTAGACATATGACCATGTCTATCACGAGCTTTGCTTCTTGCTTCCAAAGAAGGAGGAATTTCCCGGAAAACAACAACTGTGTTAGGTAAGAGAGATCAAAACAGAGAGAGTAAAAATAAGACACAGAACCATGCAGCCTCATTTGTGTGACCTAGGGTGTGAAAAGCATTGGAAGTAAAATTGAATTTGATTGAGCAGAAGATAATGAAATCTGTGACTTTCCAGTTGAGAAGGGATTTGTTCTGCCCTTTCATTTATAACTGCAATTATAGAAGCATTATTACAAACAAAAGGAAATTATCTTCAGTAATCAGAAAGTATAACTGGCTGGCCAGAGTTCAGGAAGTTCAGAGGCAGTTACAATAGAATACTACTCAGACAATGGTGACAGACCCATACTCACTAATTGAAAAGGACAAAAATTGTATAAACTACTCTAGTGGTTTAAAATCAAAACAAAAGTTAAGCTACTTCTGATATTACGAAGACTTCAAAGTAACATAAACAAAACAGTTAAACAGATATTACCATCTAAGGATCAAATAATTCTGAACAATATTCAGTGACATATGTTGAAAGTTTTGAAGTAAAGATGGTAGAGAAAATCCTCAAATAAGTAATGGGATGAGACATGACATCCGGTATAGTGACGTAAACTGAACCTCTGAGATTTCGTCACATACAAGGTGCCAAATGCCTCCATTGACCCAGTCTGTGTGTTCTCTCAGAAGAACATATGTTGAGAAGTTCCGCATGGTGATTATTAAAATGCCTCTACTTTTAAGACAAAGGCCACACCAGCCTTTCCTAAGCTAAGCTTGGGGTTATTCTCTCATCTGCCCACTTCGTACTGGCGCACTTAAAAGACTCTAAAGGAGAACCTATAGGGAAAGACATTCTAATTCAAAGCAATGAGGAATTGACACAGCTGTGACTCCTTTTTCTCTCTACCCACTACCCTGAAACTCACATATCCCTCTGCAGATTGAAGATATGATTTTTTTCTCCACCAGAGACCTTAGATGAGGTGAATATCCCAGAAGAATAATTCACCCAATAGATTAAGAAAGGTGTAAGGTATACGGTGTTTGTTCCCAGTCCAGGTTGAAAGAGGGGACAAAAAAAATATTAGTGAAAAATGTGTGTTCTTAGAAAGTACTGTCCTTCTGACAATTAATCATATTTATGGTCATATTTAATGTTAGTTGTATTTTCTTTAATTAATAAACTAAAATTTGGCTATTTCATTGATCTTTATATATATTTTAATTTATGGTTAAACATCACTGAGTATTGGAACTTCCCTAATTAATGTAACTCAACAATGAAGTTGACCAAGTAAACGGAAAACTCTGTTGCGAAATGACCAAGGAAGTCCGAGCAGCCTAGCCCATGTAAGAGAGGACACAACAGAATAGGCTGCAAGAAAGAATTTAAGACTGACAGGTAAAATGAAATAGTTCCATAGTATAAACTAAATTTACATTTATTTAAGGATCTGAGATATCCCTTAGTCTCACCCTCTCAATTAGCAGAGGAGAAGCTCAGGCCATTAGAGGCTCCCCAAGCTGGGGAGTTAGCTCTGGGAAAACTGAGAACCAGAAGCTTGATCTGCTCCTAAAGTATATTCATTCTCTTCCAGCAAGCTGCTTCATTCAGACAACATGTCGTTAATCTTGCTCATTTGTAGTAGGAAAGCTGAGGCGTAGAAAATTTGTGAAACAAGTTCTAAAGAAAGAAAATTTGAGTGCTTCCACTGAGGAAAATAAGATGAGCATTATGAGAAATGAAAAATCCTATCTTCAATGAAAAGAGAAATCCAGGAGCAACGGTGAAAGAAGAACATATAGGCCGTTACAGAGTATTGAGTAGAGTTCCCTGTGCTATTCAGTAGGTCCTTATTAGTTATCTATTTTATATATAGTAGTGTGTATATGTCAACCTCAATCTCCCAATTTATCCCTGCCTTCCTTACCCCCTGGTAACCATAAGATTGTTTTCTACGTCTGTAACCTTATTTCTGTTTTGTAGATAAGTTCATTTGTACCTTTTTTTTAGATTCCACATATAAGCAGTATCATATGATATTACTATGAAGATAATGGTTAAAATACAACTTTGTAGTATTTTTCAAGAGTTCTCCTATTTTAGATGGCAACCAGGAAAATAAGTTTTGTAGTGTTTCCTTTTTACATGTATTTATTAACCAAGTAGCCTTTTGCAGGGAGGCTATAGCTTGAGCTGTCTCATTTGCTGTTACTATTTTTTAAAGTAGGAGAAAGGTTTCATAGTTACAAGAAGACCTTGAGACCGTAAGGTTGCAGTTGGCTGTTGCTAGTAGATACTGTTTTGAAAATGGCTGATGGTGCCCTTAAGTCTGATAAAGTTTAGAGAACTCACGTTTTCGGTAATATAAGAACGTGTCTGAACCCACGTCCATAATGGCCACCTAGTTCCATTTTGGATGTATGAGTGACAGTTATTTCATTTTGATTTTTAATGTAATTTTTTTAGTGGCTAAAGCAGATGTACAATGCATGTTTAATAGGCCACAAACAGGCAGTTTTCGTTAGCCTAAAATTCAAATTCAATCATGTATAGCCAGAATGATTTCCCCATACCTCAATATGTGAAAATTTCTTCCATTATTTCCGCCTTTCGATTACAAATCTTTCCATAAACGGCATTGATAATCAATACATTTCTCCAACGTTGCCAGAGTGGCCCAGTAGCCTGCTTTAGGTCCATTTATATGTCCCTCAAAGCTAGGCCTCTTTCTTTTACCTAGTTCTCCATTTTGCAGGAAAACTAATCAGATATCATGAACGGGCTCAGAGGTATGTTAACGGGGAAATGCTTTGTAGGCTATACATTTTATCACTTATACCCGATTGTCACACAAGCCCGGTACATGTGCTTTTAGCAATTCACTTAAAACAAGCACTGATACGTGTCATGAATAGCTATATTCTGTGACAACTTCACTAGAGAATTTTCTTTTCATCCTGAACATTGGGGTCAAACATATGGTTAGAAGTAAAACAATAATTTTCCATTTTGACAGGAAGACAAACACTTGGTAAACAGTGCAATTGAATTAGTTGGGTGGTTCTTACAGGCCTGGTCTAGACTTTTATGTCAGTTGTCTTCCGCTCTTGTCTTCTCATCCTGGTATGGGTGTCAGTTGGGGTCAACAGTCTTTTCTATAGACAGTCCAATGCAAAGGCCCTTCTTAAATGGGAAATATGAATTTAAGAGTCAATTCCCTTCAGTTTTGTTGCATGTGTGCTAGTTACGAGCACCTAATAAGGGTCCTTTTATTTACTTTTGAGACACTCCATTAAATGATGTCTTTTCCAGAGTACATAATCTCCTAGTTGCAGGTCACAGGGCATCTGATCTTCATCCAAAGACAGATTACTGTGATTGGCTTTAGAAACAAGCTTAGAATATTCTTTTACTAATTCAATTAAACTTTATAATAATATAACATAGCAGCAAAGAGCCACAAAGCTATACTATTGAAACATAATTTTTCTCTTTACCTTCATTTCTACTAAATCTAGCTAAATTAAGACTAATTTGTTCAAAATAAGTTTGGTTTCGTTAAGCATGGCCTGATTGTTCACATAGTGTAATTGTTCATATAGGCTTTTTCAAATTGGCTGCACTGGAACTTTTCATTAGGAATCTCAGATAGAACTTTTAAAAGGCATCTCAAGGCCAGGAAAGTCATGCCAATGGCTTGCCTTCAGATTCTGCCTGTGATATCTACAGAGTGGGTAAATTTGTCTCTTTTCCAGGTCCCCAAAATATCTAGTTTTCTGCACATGCCAAGAGATATTCTTTTCCATTCACCTGATAAGGTTGCTCAGAACCCAAGAGTCTCCAATGTTTGGAGGAACCAGATGGAGAGAAAAGAAAAATATTATAATTTTATCCACAGGTATCAATTAGCAAACTGTTGTAAATCATAAGTAGCTTGAGGAAAAGGGCTTTTCTATATCTGAAAAACAAAGATTAGAAGCCAGTAGTATGTCAGACAAGTCATAAAATTATAATCATATTTAGCAGTTCATTTAATCCCATATAATTAATCTCTGTTCTGTTTGAGTCCAGTTTTTCCATTAGTTTTGTTGTCCTTGCCTGATGGTTGAGGATGATAGTGAGAATTTCAAGAAGTTTGTGAAAGTTTTGTTAATGCTAGCATGATTTGTCCAGTGAACTGGGTGCCTTAACCACTGGAGACTGTAGAAACTATACTCCAAGTGAGAAACACGTTTTCTAACCTTTCCTTTTCATTGTCAAGGCATCAGCCCTGCAGCCAGGGAAGGCTTTAACTCATCAAATACAAAAATGAGGTTTATCTAGGAGCCAGGAAAAGCCATGCAACCATTTTAGATTTCCCATAGCCCTGACTATCTAATTTACAGCTATTGTTTATTCATTTTAAATTCCCTGACTTAGGAGTAAACCGTTTCCATGCTACAATGGCATCAGGATGGCAGAAGTCTGACAATGAGGGGAAGTCCTAAGAACATACAAAATTCTTTTTTCAAAATACCTTTTTCACAACCCTTTTATCACTTTCTGGATTCATATTAATATGCCCCATATTTTTTGCATCCAGAAACAACCTACTGTAGGGCAAAATTGTTATCATCATTTTTTTCCTCAGTAAAAATATCTCCATTCTTTGTATCTTCTCTCGCTGGCAATACATTTCCTACATGCTTTACACACTGAAATGTTTCCCTTCTCATTTTAGTAGCTTTAATTATGTATTATAATTTTTAACCTTTTAAAAAAACCTTAATCTCTAATGAGAACCAAGAAGAAAACAGTTGTGAACTGTTTGTCATATTGGCATTCTCTGATTAGCCAACTTAAGAACATATTCTATAAACATGCATTTTCCCAAAGCACAATTTCTTTTTTCTAAGTGGTACGAGACGTGTCTAATAAACGCAAACATCTTTAGTTTCCCTCTTGCAAGAAGCAAAGGTAGGTAAGTTTAGATTTGTTTCATTTGTAAGCACTTACTTTTCTTTAAGCCAATCAAATAGAGCTCATTTACGAATGAACCTCAGCAATATTATTCAAAGACAAAGACACATACGGAGACATACATATATCCAGACAGAGATATCATTGTTTCATCTTTTTATATTTCATGAATCAGGCATTGCAACTAAACTTTTAATTAAACAGTCAGAATAGTCAAATTTACACATTTGATTTTAAAAGGCTTCTTTTTCTTCCCTTCTTTTTTTTCCTCTTGGCTTGAAGTTCTACTAATTAACCCAAGGCTGAGGTCCCAGACAAAATGGGCTGTGTTTGTACTTCAAGGACATGATAAGCGTTAATTTCAAGTTTTCTCCTAAGAATATCTTGTTCTCTCAGGGTCACTGTTATGAAAAAAAAAAAAAAGTATTTTATTCTCTGACTGCACATGAAAAAAGGACCAGTTTTGGAATTTCAAAAGAGTTTCATCTCAACAAATTTTCTCCAGAGTCTAAAGAATACTGTGACCACACGGTGTTAAATTATTTTTTCTTATTTATAGGTTGACCAGTCTGCCAAAATTTTCCCTAGGGGGCTGTCAAATGGAGTCAGAGAAGGACTTCCCATGTTGAGTCAGATTAAACACTCTCAGGCAAAACCAAAGGCAAACCAAATCCTCGCCAGCCAAATGGAAGCCACAAACAAAAACCAAAACCCAAAAAACCCAAACCAAAACAAACAAACAAAAAACCCAAACAGCCCAATGCTCAACTGACTTCCAAGTCCCGCTAAGCTCATGGCCTTAGTCCAAGTGGCACCTTACAAATGGGATCTAAAAATTCCCCAGCAGGGAAACAGAAGTTTCCCTAAATAGACAAGGTTGAGGGGCCTCAGTCAGAATGCACACCGGGAGACTTACTGAAGTGCTGGCAGTGGTGTCCTGATGTCCCAAATGCTAACTTTCTCCTTCCCCAAGATATTTTCTCAGAGCAGGAAGTGCAGATCATTGCAGGCAGAAGGAGAGGAGGGTACCCTCAAGGAAAAGGGGGCTTTGACATCTGTTAGGGCAGCCTCTATCCTCTCCTTCATCTCCACCCCAGAGCTCTAACTACCGAGAAGGCAGTCTGGGTATGATCACGGCACAGCCCTAGGGCAGGGGATGCCTGGCAATCTGGCCTCCAGAGGAATCCTCCAACCCTCCACTCTCCCAAAGGAGGCTGGCGTAGAGAGGAACCTCGGAGTGTCTGATCAAGCTGAGGGGCGAGGCGGGGATGCCTGCCCATGAGTCGATCCTGGCCAAGCCCCCCAAATTCTGTTGCAGAAACTCAGACTGTGTTCACTGGTGCCTAATAGAAACACAGAGACAGAGTTTGGATGAAGTAGAAAAGAGCAGCCTTTACTGCTTTGCTAGGCAAAGGAGGCCACGGTGGGCTAATGCCCTCAAGACTGTGTGACCCACCCTGGAGGGGGTAGTGAGGAGCTTTACAGTGTTCAAGGAGCAGGGCTGTGCAGCTCGTCGACAATTCTCAGATTGGTTGGCCTCAAGGTGCAGTTTCAAGCATCATCAACCTTCTGGTTTCAACCAGTCTAGGATCTGTGTTCTTGTGGTCAGTAGTTTTCATCTGGAGGGGGTCTGTTTCCTGTAAAAACAACGTAGGAATCTACATCAGGCCTTTATTGACATCTTTCAGGGAACTGTGAGTTTGGTGATTCTGCTACGTGGCAGATGTTTCTGCATTTTCACTGTCCCCAGTCATTAACGATTGAGTCAGCATGTTACTTCAAAAGACAAGGACACAGGGGCTTGTACAAGGTTTCAGAACTACACCTTTCCTTGTGTGATAGGCGCTGTAATAATACTGGATTCGCAATGGAAATGCTTATGTAAATAATAGCTTACTTCCCAGCTAGGTCTGCCCCAGTGTTTTTCTCTAAGAGTAGCATAGTGTTTTGCTTATATTTCCAGATGCAGGTGGTCAGACCTGCTCGGTAGAGAGGAAACTGGGTCACAGGGATGACTTAGGTTATCGACACGGAGACCTACAACTTAGCCCCGTGAAATGTTGCCCTTCGGTGAGATGCCCTCCGGCACCATGCACGGCATGTCACGCAAAGGGAGTGGGGTTTGGTCATTGTTTGGTCCAGATCAGTGGCCACTCTCTCGTGGTTCTCAGTCCCTTAGTATTTCTGCAGTGTCAGCCTCATACAGAATGCTTTCCTTAAATTCTGTCCCCTGAGCTTCAGACACTTCAGTAACGTCCTAAATAACTAAGAAGTGGAAAATGGATGCACAGGGATTGGTGTTTTCTGACAAGCAGCTGAAAATAGCATGCCATCAAGATGTGAAACCCAACGACAAGTCAATGTCAGTAATGTGGAGTAGCAGGAACAGGTCAATGAGAGCATGGGCCTTCCCGTGCCTGCGGCTGAAGGCCAGAAGCTTGCACACCTACGGAATCCTAGGACCTGAGAGATAGAAAGGACTTCACACATCAGTTACAACCTTCCAATTTCCATACAGACACCCCTTCTGCATGGCCTGAGCAGAAGGTCATCCAGGATATCCTGGAACACTTCCACTGAAGGAAGAACATGTAGGTGCAGCATCTCTGCTCCCTGGAGCATGACCCCCCAGAACTGTATGTGATAATTGAGACCAAGGGATCAACTGCACATAGTTTATTGCATTTTGAGGGGTGGAAAACTCCATTTGTAATAAATGGAGTTAAAACTGAATTATTAAGGCAATGACCTAATTGATTTAAAAAATATAGTTAAAAAAATACAGCTTTAAAAAAAAATACAGCTTTGCCTGAAATACATGGACTCTTTTATACCTTGTATTATTTGAATTAATCACACTTTGTTTTCTAAAGTAGCATTATAAATAGAAACAATTCCTCTTGACTTCTAAAACCCCACCTTGTTTTTCAAAGCTATTTTTAATTGACACAGTAAAGAAATACATTTTTTAAATTACATCTTGGTACATACACACACATAACTGAAATGCAAACAAAAGCATCACAGAATAATACTCACCCTTAGCATCACGCAGTTGAAGGTTTTCTATTATTTACTATTCTATTCCACTTTTTTTGTTTTGTAAAATCATCAGCGCTTTAATTTTTGCTCACACCAAGTGTACATTCTCATTCTAAGTCAGCTGTGGTTCTGCTACATATTGTCTTCACCCAGGACCTAAGATGATGAAGCAGATTCTAAGCAGAGCATTGTCCTTTCTTCTGGTACATGGAGAAACCATATGCTGGTCCTTAAGGCTTCTTCCTACAAATGAAACACATTCCACTCCCTTACATTGGCCAAAGCAAGTCAAGACACGTGGCTAAGTCTGATGTCTTCAGGTTGGGGAGACATAATCCTTCTTCAGAGATAATTAGCAGATATTTGTGAAAAATAGTGTTTCCTACTTTTGAGCTTTACATACATTCATGATTTCTTATAAATCTTAAAGCCATGTTTATAATAGGTATTATTCGCCCTATTTAAATGATGACAAGAATGAGACTCATAGACCATAGAACTATTAAATGACACAGCCTGGATTCAGAGCATATCTGTGATATATAAACCCATTCTTATAACCTGTACATTTTTTAAATCACATCCCAGTAGACTGAGATTTCTTTTACAAGATATCCCCAAACCTAGCAATTATAGTAAGAAAACACAAACATTAATAATATTCCTGGGCTTCCCTGGTGGCGCTGTGGTTGAGAGTCCGCCTACTGATGCAGGGGACGCAGGTTCGTGCCCTGGTCCGGGAGGACCCCACATGCCGCGGAGCGGCTAGGCCCGTGAGCCATGCCGCTGAGCCTGCGCGTCCGGAGCCTGTGCTCCGCAACGGGAGAGGCCACAACAGTGAGAGGCCCGCGTACCGCAAAAAAAAAATAATATTCCTATTCTATCATTTAAAAATAACTATTGTCCAACCACTGTAAAAGATTCAGCTCTGCAGTCTGAAAAACACTGTTCTATGGATGTTCAAAGAGGTTCAGAATGTGGAAAATGTCTTTGTTTTCCATAATGACTAATTCTAAGAAAATAATATTGCATTATGAAACTAATTTAATTACAGAGCCATGAGATACCTGGAATGGAGAAACCAACACTGCATTCAACTCTACACACAAGTGTTAGTTAAACCTGTTTCAGAAAAAAAAAAAAAAAAACCTGTCTAAATTACAATAGATTTATATGTGAGATATCTTTTTAAACAACCATCATAAGAATGAATGTAAAGGAATACTTACTTTAAAAATTCAAATTGCTAGCAACTGTCTGTTTTTCCTTTAATTATTTTCTTGACAAATACCTTTGAATAACAGTACTTTCTAGATCTTTTTGAGCACTTTTAATGGGTGAAGTTTTGTTCTAAGTGCTTTATGTAATTTACCTCGATTAATCCACACAACAACTTACAAGGCAAGGAATATTGTTACCTCCATTTGACAAATATGAGAACAGAAGTTAAGTAAGGTGCTTTGGTCATCCAGTTGGTGAGTGAGAGAGTCTGGGTCACACCCAGGCTCTCAGGCTCTAGAAAATATGTCCTATTTTTCTAATTATGAAAACATATAAAATAACATAAAATTTACCATTTTAACCATGTTTATATGTGCAGTTCAGTAGCATTAAGTGCATTTACATTGCTGTGCAATCTTCACACCATCCACACCCAGAGCTGTTTTCATCTTGTAAATCGGAAACTGTACTCATTAAACAATAACTCTACATATTCCCCATGGCAACTACCATCCTACTTTCTGTTTCCATTAATTCAATTATTCTAGGTACTTCATATGAGTGGCGTCATACAATATTTGACCTTTTGTTACTGGCTTATTTTACTTAGTATGTTTTCAAGGTTCATCCATGTAGTAGCACGTATCAGACTTTTTTCCCTTTTTAAGGCTGAGTAATATTCCATTGTGTGTATACACCACAATTAGTGCATCCATTCGTTTACTGACGGACACCTGGTTGCTTCCACCGTTTGGCTATATCAATAGACCTGCTATGAACATGGGAGTACAAATAACTTTTCAAGTTCCTGCTTTCAATTCTTTTGGGTATATACCCAGAAGTGAAATTGCTGGATCGTATAGTAATTCATGTCTTAAATTTTTGGAGGGACTGCTATTCTGTTTTCCACAGCCTTTGGACCATTTTATATTTTCACTGGCGGTATACGAGAGTGCCAAATTCTCCTCGTCTTTACCAACACTTGTTACTTTCTGATAGGTTTTTAGGTTTTAGTTTGTGTTTAATACTAGCCATCCTATTGAATGTGAAGTTTTTGTCTCCATCTGGTATTTCTCAGAGATGGTTTCTGTTGATTTATTTTTTTCTTTGAATAGGCCATACTTAACGTTTCATTTTATGTGTTGTGTTTTTGTTTGTGTTGTTGTTAAAAAATGGACATTTGAATCATTTAATGTGGTAACTGGAATTTAGAGAATTTCCCTTCCCCAGGGTGCTGGGGGTTTCTCATTCTCTTTTTTTGTTTACTTGTTTTCTTGTTGTAAGGTTTTTCTGGCCAACAATAAGCCTGAGGTGTAAACTTAAGGCCTTAGGTCTTTTCTGAGTCTGTACCTTTCCCTGGGCATGTGCAAAGACTTTCTAAATTCCCTTGTATATGTAATTGCTTTTGAATGTCTTAACCCTTAATTGTCTGGCTCCCAAAAGAGGAAAAAAGAGAAAAATGAAAGGGGAAAAAATACAGGCACCGGATCTTTAAATCCCCTGAAAGTCACTTCAGCAGGAAGGGGAAAGGTTTGCAACAATTTCTGCCCATCTCTGTGTCTGAACTCCACAGTCAGAAGCATCAATCAGCAGTCAGAAAATGGATCCCCAATATTTGGAGGACAACATCCTTATTGCCCACCCTGACTCCCACAAGCTGCATGAAAACTGCTCAAGGAACATGTGTATGGCTGCCTGCCATGTGGCTGTGGGATAGGGGATAGGTAGCTGTAACTGCCTTGCTGCCCCAAGATCTGAAATTGACCAAAATAAAGGGTTATTAATCATCCAGGACTTCCCCTAGATGTTGCAAGCTTTTAACAGAGTCCACAGTTCCAAAGCAGTTACATCAGACAGATGCTGACATTGTAATTGTTGTCTACGTGGAAAACCAGATTCCCGGTCCTCCCTGCTCAGGCATTTTAACTCTCTAGAGAGTACATTCTTAACTACGACACTCCTGTAGCTTTCTTTTTTCCCCTTCCTACCAAAATTTGCTAACTGGCGTCCTTATACAAGGGATACATGGGATAAAGGAATAATTGTCTGGACATTACAAAATGAATTAAACTATGGACTGCAACCTAAGCTCAAACTTCTCTGTTAGTCTGGGAGGCACTGTAGTTTCCTAGAACCTGTTCCTGAGGCACTACTGCCTTCCAGTCATTCCTTCCTCCTAGAGTTAAAATATGTCTTGCTATGCAAATGATTAAGGACATTGACTTTATTTCCTCATTTTACCTAAAAATTTCAGGTCCAGTATTCATTTCCCTTTCAACATCACAAAGGAGCCTGGATGATAAGGAGAAGGGGAAGGTCTTCCTCAAATGGTGAGAACCTTTGAGTATAGTTCTGTGGATTCTGTCTCCGTAATGTTCCTCTGTCCCCCTTCTCACCATGGCAACTACTAGGGCTGTCCTAAGTCAGCCTCCCGCATCTCTCTCCTTAATTATGTTATTTGTCTCCCAACTGCTTTCTTAGCTGCACTCTCTTCCCCACTAATAAATCTTCCATACTGGTACAAGTGTGATCTTTCAAAAACATATATCTGATGATGTTACTCTTCTGCTTAAAAACTGTGTTTTGGGGATATGAACACAGATATTCACGTGGTGTTTTCTTTGATCGCCACAAGCTGGATGCAGCCTTACTCTCCATCACTGGAGACATGGGTAAGAGATACGCTGAGAAATACAGCCCAGTGACAGTTTCCTGTGGTAAAAGGCAGAGTAATTAGGTATATGTAGCCATCATGGTAGATTTTCAAAACTGTGTTGAAGGAGAAGAGTAAAAAACAGAATAAGACAAACAGAAAAATGTCATATATGTATACATAAATCACATACCCAAAGATATTATCTATGCAGCATCCTTGAAAAATGTTTAACTTGAATCTAACCGTGAAGAAACAATCAGAAAAATTAAATACATGTGCCTTCTAGAAGAAAGCTGGCCTGTGCTCATCAAAAATTCAATATTATAAAAAATAAAACAAAAAAGTCTGAGAATAGTTTTAGATTATAGGCAACTAGAGGAAGACTGCATGAGCTTTCAATTGCAGTGTATGACCTTTGAAGATATTCTGGATCAGAAACATCAGCTATAAAAGTCATTATGGTATAATTGGGAACATTAAAATGTGGCTGTCTATTAGTTAATAATATTGCATTAATGTTCATATCTTTAGACGCTATAATGCTATGGGAGGAAGTTAGAATTGGCACAGGAAGATGAAGGGGAAAATTGAAAGAGTTGCCTTGAACCAATGGGCATGATTATCCCAACACTTTGCACCTGAAATTCAGCTAGAAAACATATAAACAGACAGTAAAAATCTCCTGGGGCCTCAAGCATGAACTGTAAGTCCCTTAGCATCTTCCATGAATCTTTCAAGATCTAGCATCTGTCCTCTGCCAATCTTCTATTCCACACAGTGGGCCAGTCCAACGTACAATGATCCCTGTAGGCAGCTATGCTCATTCGTGTTTCTGTTGCTTTTCTCATACTACTTTCTCCAGTGAAAATGCTCTTCTCCTTTTCTTACATAGCATAATCTTACTCATTTTTTCAGACTCAAGGACTAATTAAAACTTTCTTACCTCCCTCTCTCTCTTCTGTCACTTCTTTGAACTCTAACCTACACCTACACATGCATACACACACAAAACTTTCCCCTTAATGCTATCCTAGACTCTATAACTTACTTCCTCTGATCCGTTGACATGTCTCTCTAGATTGATATTCCTTTAAGGTGGAGGCCATGTTTTATTCACGCTTGTTTTCCAGATACTGAACATAGTGACTGATGGGCAAGTATTCAATAAATATTTGTTACACAGATGAATTGAGGAAGGAAGAATATCATGGTCTCCTCACATGCTCAGGCTGCTGACCAGAAATGTAAATTATTTGCAAGGTCATCAAGCTAACAAGTGAGATCTAGAACAGACCTCCCTGATATAGTGCATTATGTAATCATACTGTCTTCATTCATTTTCAAACATTTATTGGCTGTCCACAGTGTCCTCAAAATTGTACATGGATCTGCAAATACAAAGAAATGAGTAAGATGCAATTCCTGTACTTGGGTGTCTTAAAATACAGTGGAATCAATAAAACATACCATGTATTTATAATAGTGCAGGTAATATCTTGAAAGAAAAAAAAATGTTTGAGAGGTTTAGAAGAGAGGATAGTCTAAATTTAATGTAGGGAAGAGAAAAGTTTGAGAGCAAATGTTTGCAGAGATCTTAAAAGATGCATGGAATTTAGGCAGGTGGGGAGAGAAGGTAAGGAAAGAAGAAATAGTGAAGGGGATTCTGCAGGGCAAGACAGACCATGGTAGAAGGTAGGTGAAGAAGAGGGAGTGAATATCTCTCATCTTTTCCCTCCTACTCTATTCCCATGGCCATCGTTGCCTTAGTGCAGGACCTTATTATGTCTTGTGTGGTTTACTGGTTGCTGTACCTCCATACTGCCTCCATTCCCCATATCCAACACTCTTTATTTTCTACTCCACCACGTGAATTAGGTCCCAAATGCAAAAATCACACTAACTAATGTCTTGTTTAAGATCCTTCAAAGAGTCAATTTTCCCTTTAGGTTAAAAGTCACACACCTTTGCTTATCATAGAAACTTGCTCAGGATTTCCCTGCTGCCTCCAGTCTAGTCTCAACTCCTGCATATTTCCAACTGGGACCTTACATATCATGCCAACCTCTTGAATTTGCCTGAACATCCTAAACTCACTGTCCTATATCTTAACACATATTGCCCCCATAGCCTGGCCTGCTCTCCATTCCCTCTCCTTTTCTTTGCTGTCCCAACTTTCATTCTCTTTTAAAGCAAATATTTACTGAATGCTAACTATGTGCCGGATATAAGTCTATATGTAGAGGCACAACTGCAAACAAGATGCCTGTAGCTCCTCTCCTCATGGAGCTTATGCACATTGTCCTTCACAAATATGTACTTGTCCTCACCCAAGTGAAGATTAATGACGTCTCCTTTGTGCCCCCAATAGCACCTCCTGTTTAAAACTACTTTCCTGTTTTCTGTATTATATATATTGCATTATACTTATGTTTATTTTGTCACAAGGATTGTCTTTTTTAACCTCTGCTTTCCAAGCATCTTAAACATTTAAAATAAATAAATAGGGCTTCCCTGGTGGCACAGTGTTTGAGAGTCCGCCTGCCGATGCAGGGGACGCGGGTTCATGCCCCGGTCCGGGAAGATCCCACATGCTGCGGAGCGGCTGGAACCATGGGCCATGGCCGCTGAGCCTGCACATCCGGAGCCTGTACTCCGCAACGGAGAGGCCACAACAGTGAAAGGCTCACGTACCGCAAAAAAATTAATAAATAAATAAAAATTTTTGTGTTTTTTAAAACTATTTATTGAAATGTAGTTGAATTACAATGTTATATTAGTTTCAGGTGTACAGCAAAGTGATTCAGTTACACACACACACACACACACACACACACACACACACACATATATATATATATTCTTTTTTAGATTCTTTTCCATTACAGGTTATTACAAGATATTGAGTATAGTTCCCTGTGCTATACAGTAGGTCCTTGTTGGTTATCTATTTTATATATAGTAATGTGTATATTTTAATCCTAAACTCCCAATTTTTAAAAAATTAGGAATTTGGGAATGAAAGTTTTGAAGTGAATGAATGAACAACTTATCTTTGCTAAAATTAAAGCCAGACACCTGCTCAGTATCTAGTCCCCCTTTCTCCACACTGGCAGAAACCTGAATTGTGAGAGTGCCAATTTACCTAAATAAAAATTCCTTCGTCCTTTCCCTTTAAGACTAGGGTGACCAATGTTAAGTAAAGGAAAGTTGTAGTGAGGTCTCCAAGATAGGTCTTTGAAGGGGCTGACTCTGTCAACCTGTACTGCCATTTACCCCCAACCTCTTCCTTCTTCTCTCTCTCTGGAAACCACCATCTTGGAGGTTGGAGCTGAAGCCACCATCTTGCTACCTGGAAGATGAAAACCATGCTCCAAGGGTGGTGGAGAAGGAAGTTGGAGGGAGGTTGAGACACTGACCATATCATAGAGCCACTGCACTCCCTCTGGACTGCCTGCCTCCAGATTCAAGTGAGAAGGAAATACTTCCCTATCTCCAGAGAAACCAGATAGGAGACTGGAATGATACTTCGAGAGAAAGACAACTTGATTGCCAAGTGGTCTGGTGGATGGTAGAGAAGAAAGCAGCTACAAAGAAGAGCCCAGATTTTAACTGAGGGAGCAGCTAAGGGAGAAATCAAAGACAAGATGAAGAAAGGAGCTAAAGGCTTTGAAAGTAGGTTGGAAATATTGTCAGAATTGAGTGGAATTTTATTTGGTAAGGCAGACTCGAGGTTATTTTGGATAAACTGGTATTAGGAAGCCAATGAGGTCTCCAGGAGGTGACGTCTATGAGGATAAGAGACATTTGAGAATGAAGCTCACAGAAAAGTCTGGATTCAAGCTTAATGGTTAACACTAGATGTTACCGGCAGGAGACTCAAGAACCAGGAAGTGGATCCAGCTCTGGTCCATGAAGAGCAACGTCATGAGGAGGCAGCAGGAAGAGGGGAAGCCAGAGATACCATTTTCAACAGGAGAACCAGAACTCAGTATCACGTAACAGCATGTAACAACAAAAACGGTGTTATGTGTGCCTGTAAACACTTCAATAAACTTGGTAATATTTGGATCGTAGGTTCTTTGAAAATTTAAGCTAAAGACTCTAGCTTAAAGAATATTTTTAATTACCCCATTTCCTAGCAAAATCTAGTACATAGTTGGCTCTGAAAAATTTGCTATTGTAATTTTTGTTGATTCACCCAGAATAGGGGAAGGCTCCATGCTTTGCAGACAACGAGGCGCTTCCGGGTATTTTCAGACTGCTGATGCTGAACTTTGCACATAAGTTGCTCCTTCCTTAGAATACTTTAGAAGTGAGGTATAAATATTTAAGAAAGGAAAAGGTTATACTGTGCTTTCCTTGATTGACATAACCGAGGAAGGAGAAATTGAAATTTTAAATATATTCTCTATGCTCTGCCTTTAAATCAACTGAAATAACTTCAACTCCAATCACCGCTAGGTTGCTCTGGGAATCAGTCTTTCCTAAGGTGACAACTAAAGTAACATGGATTCTATAATATTATTTTAATACATGACTAGATTCTCAGAAAAATACCTTCTCCCAACATAACTGTAAGAAATCAGGAAATGTTAAAATAAGCAGACTGCTATAAAAAAGAACCTGACTTTTAGCCACAACAATTTCCCTCAGTGTGTAGATAGGAGAAATCTTTCCCTAAAATGGTGTGAATTGAAAGTGAGCATTTTCCAGCCTTGTACCATAAAGAATAATAACCACGGAGCCCAAAGTATATATATCTTTATTAGTAATAGGGACGTTGAAAACTTGCAAAAACCGTACTTAACAGAGGTTCACGTGTTTTCTGCATCATAACCCATTCCTCTTTACAAGCCCCATCTGTTTTTGCACAGAGCTGCTCTCCTGAACCCCTTGGTGCCTCCTGGTATTATTATCAACCATCAAGTTATTTCTATCATTTCACATGTTTGCCTCCTCCAGTATCCCTGAACCTTAGCTCTATTATAATCTCCATGATAGAAAAGACAATACATGAAAGTATGAATATTTCATCTGTACTGCAAAGAGACCACTGTTTGTTTTAATTTTTTTCTCTTTTGCTTAAACCCTTGGGTAGCAGTACCATAATTACTGAGAAATTTCTATTGATCTTTAACTTCAAATTTCCTGAAAGTATTTGGTAGAGTTATTTGGCGTTTCTTCATTCCTGCAGAGCAGAAAATAAGAGCCCAGAGTTGGGTTTAAATCTGTGTTCTTCCAATTACTGGCTCTGAGACATTAGACAAGTTAACTTTATCAATTTGTACCTCAGTTTTCTCATATGCACAATGGAGACAAAGCAATACTCAGACTAGGAGTTTGGCGAGAATCAGTATATGTAAAACCCTTTGCAGAGGCAGTTGCTGGATCAGAGTAAGCCATCACAAAATTTTAGCAATTGTTCTTTAAACATTTATTATAATTTCTACTCATAAAGTATATATATATATATATATATATATATATATATATTTTTTTTTTTTTTTTTTTTTTTTGCAGTGGAAAACAGAAAGAAAAGACCAAACAGTCCATTGGTCAGTCCCTAGTCATGTTGACTATGCTATGATAGTGATGCCTCTTCTGAAACACTTCATATTCAAAATGTTCAACCATACACTACTACAGATAATTCATAATCCAAAACAAATGTCCACACAGAAAACATGCTGTGAGACTATCATGTTAATTTCTAAGCAGAAGAAATCTCAAACCTGAATATTTATTTCATTTATATTTATATTAAAAGTTGTTTTCGGGCAGAGTAGAAGGATGTGAGCTCACTCCCTCTTGTGAGAGCACCAGAATCATAACTAACTGCTGAACAATAATTGACAGGAAGACACTGGAACTCACCAAAAAAGATATCCCACATCCAGAGACAAAGGAGGAGCCACACTGAGACAGTAAGAGGGGTACAATCACGATAAAATCAAATCCCATAACTGCTAGGTGGGTGACTCACGAACTGCAGAACAATTAATTATACAACAGAAGTCCACCCATGGGGATGAAGGTTCTGAGCCTCATGTCGGACCTCCCAACCTGGGGGTCCGGTTGGGAGGAAGAATTCCCAGAGAATCAGATTTTGAAGGCTAGCAGGATTTGATTGCAGGACTTCAACAGGACTGGGGGAAACAGAGACTCCACTCTTAGAGGGCACACAAAAAGCAGTGTGCATATCAGGACCCAGGGGGAAGGAGAGTGACCCCATAGGAGACTGAACCAGACCTACCTGCTAGTGTTGGAGGGTGTCCTGCAGAGGCGGGGGGTGGCTGTGTCTCACCGTGAGGACAAGGAGACTGGCAGCAGAAGCTCTGGGACGTACTCCTTGGCGTGAGCCCTCCCAGAGCCCGCCATTAGCCCCACCAAAGAGCTGGGGTAGGCTCCAGTGCTGGGTCGCCTCAGGCCAAACAACCAACAGTGAGGGAACCCAGCCCCACCCATCAGCAGACAAGCGGATTAAAGTTTTACTGAGCTCTGCCCACCAGAGCATCACCCAGCTCTACCCACCACCAGTCCCTCCCATCAGGAAACTTGCACAAGCCTCTTAGATAGCCTCATCCACCAGACGGCAAACAGCAGAAGCAAGAAGAACTACAATCCTGCAGCCTGTGGAACAAAAACCACATTCACAGAAAGACAGACAAGATGAAAAGGCAGAGGACTTTGTACCAGATGAAGGAACAAGATAAACCCCCAGAAAAACAACTAAATGAAATGGAGATAGGCAACCTTCTAGAAAAAGAATTCAGAATAATAATAGTGAAGATGATCCAGGACCTCGGAAAAAGAATGGAGGCAAAGATCGAGTAGATGCAAGAAATGTTTAACAAGACCTGGAAGAATTAAAGAACAAACACCTCGAAGAATTAAAGAACAAACAAACAGAGATGAACAATACAATAACTGAAATGAAAAATACACTATTGAAGGAATCAATAGCAGCATAACTGAGGCAGAAGAACAGATAAGTGACCTGGAAGACAGAATGGTGGAATTCACAGCTGTGGAACAGAATAAAGAAAAAAGAATGAAAAGAAATGAAGACAGCCTAAGAGACCTCTGGGACAACATTAAATGCACCAACATTCACGTTATAGGGGTCCCAGAAGGAGAAGAGAGAGAGAAAGGACTCAAGAAAATATTTGAAGACATTATAGTTGAAAACTTCCCTAACATGGGAAATGAAATAGCCACCCAAATCCAGGAAGCACAGAGGAGTCCCAGGCAGGATAAACCCAAGAAGAGACATGCTTAGACACATAGTAATCGAATTGACAAAAATTAAAGACAAAAAATTATTAAAAGCAACAAGGGAAAAATGACAAATAATATACAAAGGAATTCCCATAAGGCTACCAGCTGATTTCTCAGCAGAAATTCTACAAGCCAGAAGGGAGTGGCATGATATATTTAAAGTGACGAAAGGGAAGAACCTACAACCAAGATTACTCTATATATCAAGGATCTCATTGATATTTGACAGAGGAATCAAAAGCTTTACAGACAAGCAAAAGTTAAGACAATTCAGTACCACCAAACCAGCTCTACAACAAATGTTAAAGGAAACATTTAGAACATTCTAAAATTAGAAATGCGAAAGAGAGGGCTTCCCTGGTGGTGCAGTGGTTGAGAGTCCGCCTGCCGATGCAGGGGACACGAGTTCGTGCCCCGGTCCAAGAAGATCCCACATGTCGCAGAGCGGCTGGGCCCGTGAGCCATGGCCACTGAGCCTGCGCGTCCGGAGCCTGTGCTCCACAACGGGAGAGGCCACAGCAGTGAGAGGCCCGCATACTGCAAAAAAAAAAAAAAAAAAAAGAAATGAGAAAGAGAAGAAAAGGACCTACAAAAACAACCCCAAAACAATTAAGAAAATGGTAATAGGAAAATACATATAGATATTTAACTTAAATGTGAATGGATTAAATGCTCCAACCAAAAGACACAGGCTCGCTGGATGGATACAAAAACAACACCCATATATATGCTGTATACAAGACATCCACTTCAGACTTAGGGACACACACAGACTGAAAGTGAGGGGATGAAAAAAGATATTCCATGAAAGTGGAAATCAAAAGAAAGCTAGAATAGCAATACTCATATCAGATGAAATAGACTTTAAAATAATGTTACGAGACAAGAAAGGACACTACATGATGATCAAGGGATCAATCCAAGAAGAAGATATAACAATTACATATATATATATATGTATGCACCCAACATAGGAGCACTCAATACATTAGGCAAATGCCAACAGCTATAAAAGAGGAAATCGACAGTAATGCAATAAGAGCGGGGGACTTTAACACATCACTTACACCAGTAGACAGATAATTCAGACAGAAAATTAATAAGGAAACACGGCTTTAAATGACAAAATAGACCAGATAGTAGGTTTAATTGATATTTATAGGACATTCCATCCAAAAACAACAGAATACACCTTCTTCTCAAGTGCACATGGAACATTCTCCAGGATAGATCACATCTTGGGTCACAAATCAAGCCTCAGTAAATTTAAGAAAGTTGAAATCATATCAAGCATCTTTTCTGATCACAATGCTATGAGATTAGAAATCAGTTACAGGGAAAAAAACATTAAAAAAAAGAAGCACATGGAGGCTAAACAATACATTACTAAATAACCAAAAGATCACTGAAAAATCAAAGAGGAAATCAAAAAACACCTAGAGACAAATGACAAGAAAACACAACGATCCAAAACATATGGAATGCAGATAAAGCAGTTCTAAGAGGGAAGTTTAGAGCAATACAAGCCTACCTCAAGAAGCAAGAAAAATCTCAAATAAACAGTCTATACTTACACCTAAAGGAACTAGAGAAAGAAGAACAAACAAAACCCAAAGTTAGTAGAAGGAAAGAAATCATAAAGATCAGAGCATAAATAAATGAAATATAAACAAAGAAAACAATAGCAAAGGTCAATAAAATTAAAAGCTGGTTCTTTGAGAAGATAAACAAAATTGATAAACCTTTGGCCAGACTCATCGAGAAAAACGAGAGGATTCAAATCAATAAAATTAGAAATGAGAAAGGATAAGTTACAACAGACATTGCAGAAATACAAAGCATCTTAAGAGACTGCTACAAGCAGCTCTATGCCAATAAAATGGACAACCTGGAAGAAATGGTCAAATTCTTAGAAAGATATAACCTTCCAAGACTGAACCAGAAAGAAATAGAAAACATGAACAGACCAATCACGAATAATGAAATTGAAACTGCGATTAAAAATCTTCCAACAAACAGAAGTCCAGGACCAGAATAGAATTCACAAGTGAATTCTATCAAACATTTAGAGAAGAGCTAACACCCATCATTCTCGAACTCTTCCAAAAAATTGCAGAGGAAAGAACACTCCCAAACTTATTCTACGAGGCCACCATCACCCTGATAATAAAACCAGACAAAGATACCACCAAAAAAGTTACAGACCAATATCACTGATGAACATAGATGCAAAAATCCTCAACAAAATACTAACAGACAGAGTCCAACAACACATTAAATGGATCATACACCATGATCAAGTGGGATTTATCCCAGGGATGCAAGGATTCTTGAATATACACAAAACAATCAATGTGATACAACATATTAACAAATTGAAGAATAAAAACCATATGATCATCTCAATAGATGCAGAAGAAGCTTTTGACTAAATTCAACACTGATTTATGATAAAAACTCTCCAGAAAGTGGGCAGAGAGGGAACCTACCTCAACATAATAAAGGCCGTATACGACAAACCCACAGCAAACATCATTCTCAATGGTGAAAAACTGAAAGCATTTCCTCTAAGATCAGGAACAAGACAAGGATGTCCACTCTCACCACTATTATTCAACATAGTTTTGGAGATCCTAGCACTGCAATCAGAGAAAGAAAAGAATTAAAGGAATATAAAATGGAAAAGAAGAAGTAAAACTGTCACAGTTTGCAGAAGACATGATACTATACATAGAAAATCCTAAAAATGCTACCAGAAAACTACTAGAGCTAATGAGTGAATTTGGTAAAGTTGCAGGATACAAAATGAATGCATGGAAAGCTCTTGCATTCCTATACACTAACAATGAAAGATCAAAAAGAGAAATTAAGCAAACAATCCCATTTACCATTGCAACAAAAAGAACAAAATACCTAGGAATAAACCTTCCTGTAGAGGTAAATGACTTTTACTCAGAAAACTATGACACTGGTGAAAGAAATCAAAGATGACACAAACAGATGGAGAGATGTACCATGTTCTTGGATTGGAAGAATCAACATTGTGAAAATGACTATACTACCCAAAGCAATCTACAGATTCAATGCAATCCCTATCAAATTACCAATGGCATTTTTTTACAGAACTGGAACAAAAAAATCTTAAAATTTGTATGGAGACACAAAAGACTCCAAATAGCCAAAACAATCTTGAGAAACAAAAACAGAGCTGTAGGAATGAGACTCCCTGACTTCAGACTACACTACAAAGCCACAGTAATCAAGACAATATGGTACTGGCACAAAAACAGAAATATGGATCAATCAATAGGATAGAAAGCCCAGAGATAAACCCACGCACCTATGGTCAACTAAACTATGACAAAGGAATCAAGGATATACAATGGAGAAAAGACAGTCTCTTCAATAAGTGGTGCTGGGAAAACTGGACAGCTACATGTAAAAGAATGAAATTAAAACACTCCCTAACACCATACACAAAAATAAACTCAAAATGGATTAGAGACCTAAATACAAGACTGGACACTATAAAATTCTTAGAGGAAAACATAGGAAGAACACTCTGACATAAATCACAGCAAGATTTTTTAGACCCACCTCTGAGAGTAATAGAAATAAAAACAAAAATAAACAAATGGGACCTAATGAAACTTAAAATCTTTTGCACAGCAAAGGAAACTATAAACAAGATGAAAAGAAAATCCTCAGAATGGGAGAAAATATTTGCAAACGAATCAACGGACAAGGATTAATCTCCAAAATATATAAACAGCTCATGCAGCTCGATATTAAAATAACAAACAACCCAATCCAAAAATGGGCAGAAGACCTAAATAGACCTTTCTCCAAAGAAGACATACAGATGGCCAAGAGGAACATGAAAAGCTGCTCAACATCACTAACTATTAGAGAAATGCAAATCAAAACTACAATGAGGTATCACCTCACACCAGTCAGAATGGGCATCATCAGAAAATCTACAAACAACAAATGCTGGAGAGGATGTGGAGAAAAGGGAACCCTCTTGCACTGTTGGTGGGAATGTAAATTGATACAGCCACTATGGAGAACAGTATGGAGGTTCCTTAAAAAACTAAAAATAGAACTACCATATGACCCAGCAATCCCACTACTGGGCAGAGAAAACCATAATTCAAAAAGACACATGTGAGGGTGGGTGGTGGTGGTGGGATGAATTGGGAGATTAGGATTGACATATATACACTAATATGTATAAAATAGATAACTAATAAGAGCCTGCTGTATAAAATTCAAATAAATAAAGAAAATTTAAAAAATAAAAGTTGTTTATCTGTTTTGCCTTGCTTTTCATAGTTCCAAGAGAAGATACTCTTGCCGGTAAATGTTTTATATGTTTTTATACAAGTAAGTGAACTTGCCAATTTTTTACAGCTTTTTCTCAGCCTAACTCAGTGTCATATTCTTTCAGAGGGGTCTCCTAGCAAAAGATCTCTTGATGGTCCCAGTGCACCGGTTTGAAAGGAAATGGTTTCTAGTAGAATTTTATAGTCAACTGAGCCAAGCTGAACGTAAGAAAGACATGTTAGAAAATGGTATGGAGAATAAAGTCTCAACATGCTCAGTCAGTATATTTTAAATTATATCAACCCTAAGTCAATGATTTCCTGTACTCTTTAGGAAGATTTCAAAGAAGATATTTAAATACATGGTCTTTTCAATCTGAAAATTAGCATGCCATGCTGTAGATGAAAAGGCATTTCCTTTCTTCGCATGTGACATATTCATCCTGCCTTTGTTTGCAATAAAAATTAGGATGAATACTTACCTTCCATGTTTCAATTCAAATAATTTTCAATATATGATGATAAGTTCCATTTCCGTGAGCTGTTGCCACCAGAGCAGAGTGTATATATTCGCTTTTATATTTCAAATGTACAGGTATAATGTTTCAAAGTCAGGAAATCCTTGAACTTTTATTTTTTTAACAGCAGTTCGACATACCTCTGAGAAATACACAATTCTTAATCTCAGGGGTTTTTCTCCACATATGCACAAAATCTATACTGCAGTTATTTTTCTTCTAGTTCAACTGTTTCTCTTTAGCAAAATAAATTTACATTGGCATTTGCAAAAAAATAAAAGAATATCAGGACTGCAGAAGCAGAAGTAAATGGCTCTACACACTATTTGTAATACATAAACTTGTAAATAAACCAGACAAAGTGAATTTGGGGGAAGAGGGATGATTTGAAGCATTAATGGAAAATGATGTATTTATTCATTCTTTCAACAAAGCTTGCCAGTAGATTTTAGATGCCGAAAATAAAATGGAAAATAAGAGAGAGAACTCGTCCTTCTGGAAATTAGCATCATAATGACAGTGCTGTCTAAAAAATTTTGAGGTACATACACTTAGATGAGTTAGGATGCCTAAGGGTATTTCCATGCTGGAGGGCAGAATTATCTTAGAATCCTTTCTGTTTTACTATTTTGGTGCTTTGAATAAGCTGTGTGTCTTTCTATATAAAGATAACTATCACCGAATAACCTAAAACACTATCTTTTCTGCCTTTAGATTTATAATGTCTGCATGTAGGAAGTATATGCGACAAAATGTTGCAATCGTAACATTTTCAGATATTTTTTATATTGGTATGTGTAGCCATGATTTTAATCTGATAAAAAGGGTAAGGTCTGGCATAATGACAATAACCTGTTCACAGCTAAAAGTAAAAACACGAAATGGGTGTTAGAAATATAGAGGGTAATTGTATAAGGGCTAGTGATTTAAATGCAGATGTGATGCCTGGACCGTAGCAGCCGTTTTTGACCATGAAGCAACAATCCTGGTGAAAAAGAGCAAACATGGTGAAAATGGTGGTAATAAATAGTTAACCCTTGAACATTGCACAGGTTAGGAGCATCAACCTTTCAGTGCAGTTGAAAATCCAGGTAACTTATGGTTGGCCCTAGGTAGAAACAATTCCTCTGTATCTGAGGTTCTGAAACTGCAGATTCAACCAACCTGGATCCTGTATTTACTATTGAAAAAAATCTGGGTATAAGTGAACCTGAGCAGTTCAAGGATCAACTGTAAACTCATTTGTTTAGGGTACCGTCAAAGAGTGTTTTCTTATTTGCAGATGAAGGCGTTGCTTCTTCAGTGTTACAGCTAGCATGGGTGAAAAGCAAGGTGTGGATTAAGAATTTTTCATACCTTGACATGGAGGATGTTTAACGTGTTGGTTACACGCTTACACTGGGGCCATGGTTTGACTGAATGAGAGGCTGCCCATCCTATGGGAGAGAATCAGACTGGGATGCAGGGATAAGCAGCAGGCACAGAAAATAATGTGTGAGTTTTGCATACAGAGAAAGTGGCAATTTGCTGAGGTGAAGGAAGTTCAGAGAAGGCTTTGCCTCTGATGAAGATTTCAACATAAGGGGAAAGGGCAAACCCTTTGGCAGTGGTAATTCTTAAATCCTCGTTTCATCTCTATGCTCTGTACACCCAGCTGGGTAGCTAATCAAGCTTTCCTTTCCCTTATGTGTATTCATTTCTTCCTGGTATTAATTTGTATGCAGCATTGATTGCGTCAAGCAACAAGCCTTCAAGCAGTAAGCATTATTTTCTAACTAACTTGGAAAGAGTAAAATTAATTCACACCTTTGGCATTTTAAGACTATAAAACTTGCCTAAGGTCACCAAAAATGAACACTCATGGGTCTTTATTAGCAACTTTTTGCTTAGTCCACTGGGTACCTGTAGGTCTACTCTTGTTCAGAAGTTTTAAAGAAATAAACTGTTTACATTCTAATTATAAAAGGTTAATGTTTCGACTGGTTATTAAAAATGACCACAGGAGGGCTTCCCTGGTGGCGCAGTGGTTGCGAGTCCGCCTGCCGATGCAGGGGACACGGGTTCGTGCCCCGGTCCGGGAAGATCCCACATGCCGCGGAGCGGCTGGGCCCGTGAGCCATGGCCGCTGAGCCTGCGCGTCCGGAGCCTGTACTCCGCAGAAGGAGAGGCCACAACAGTGAGAGGCCCGCGTACCGCAAAAAAAAAAAAAAAAAAAAAAAGACCACAAGAAATATATTAACCTATGAAGTAAAACTGAATTTACTGAACATAGAAAGATAGAAGATTTTTTTTTTTGAGGAAAATATGAGATGGTAGAGTTTGTGAAAGTAAAGATATAGTTAAAAAGATACAATTTCAAAAAAATAACAGGAAAACTAGGAAAGGTCCTTAAGATAGTATGCTCCATACTAGAGAGAATATTAGAGAAAAATTAGCAGCATAAGAAAAAAACCGTACAAACATCTCTTCAGTTTATCCTTACAAAGCAAACCCTGAATACTTAAAGATTTTGTAAATTGCTTCCGGACACTAGCTTGACTGAGTTTGACTGAGTTCTTTTATAAGAATTAAGAATGTCTCAAGTATAATACAACCCCTAATAGGATCTGTATTGTAATGCAAACTCCCTCTTTCAGGTATATTGTCAATGATTTTGCTTTTTCCTAGAAATGTACAAGGTAAAATCAGTTCCAAGTCCTCAGCTTATTATTGATTTTTCTTTGTTCGACATATAACCTTCCTGCTAAGAGCTCTGCAGACTGGTCAGAAATTGAGTGAAAGTGACAACAATGTAATATACCTATTCATAAAAGCTTTAAATTGGAATTCTAGACACAGTGCCACTTGAGAACAATACTGTATTGCTAGGTACCACACTTTTTTCTCCTTTCAGTACATTTAACTTAAAGGAGTCTAAGGGGTATTAAATAAAAGGTAGAGTAGGAACTTAACAGCCTGTAACTCACTGCCAATTAATTGGAACGTAAAGAAAACAGTTCTCCCTTTCATAGCATCAGCCAACCTGAAATAGTCTATAGGCTAGTACTAGATGCCTTCGTATGTATGCCTTGGTCATTAGGAAGAAATTCATTTTATATAACAATTGCTAAATTATAAAACTATATTTTATGATTTGGGGAAAATTAATTAAATCCGTTGCAGTTTTTAAAGGATATGCACCTGGGCATATACCTGGGGAAAACCATAATACAAAAAGATACATGCACTTCCCAATGCTCATTGCAGCACTAATTACAATAGCCAGGACATGGACGCAACCTAAATGTCCATCAACAGAAGAATGGATAAAGAAGATATGGTATATATATACAATGGAATCTGACTCAGCCATAAAAAGGAAGAAAACTGTGCAGTTTGCAGAGATGTGAATGGACCTAGAGTCTGTCATACAAAGTCAGAAAGAGGAAAACATCGTACAATATCACTTATAGGTGGAATCTAGAAAAATGATACAGATGAACTTATTTGCAAAGCAGAAATAGAGACAGACATAGAGAACGGACATATGGATTCCAGGGGGAAGCGGGGGGTGGGATGAATTGAGAGATTGGGATTGACATGTACACTACTGGGTATAAAACAGATAACTAGTGAGAACCGACTGTAGAGCACAGGGAACTCTACTCAATGCTCTGTGGTGACCTAAATGGGAAGGAAATCCAAGAAAGAGGGGATATATGTAGAGCTGATTCACTTTTCCATACAGCAGAAACTAGCACAACACTGTAAAGCAACTCTAGCTCCATAAAAGTTTAATTAAAAAAGGATATGCATAAAGATTTTTCTTAAAAAATGTTGATCCTATGGAAAAACAAATGTTGATCCTATGGTTATTTTTAAATGGCAGGAAAATGCAGATAAAAACCAAAGTACAAAAAATAGCAACTAGCTAAATAAAATTTAATTATCTCACCCTGTGAAATATGAATTATTTAAAACGTTAATTTAAAGCTCATTTGTTGGTCAAGAAAGATGTGCACTGTATCTTAAGTGGAAAAAAATAAGATTTATGTCAATAAAGTCCTATTAAAGAAAGAGAGTTTGATTTGTGAAGAAAAAGAAAATGTTGCCTGCCATTCCAGTTCTACAGGGATCAAGCCATTAGCCATTGCAGCCACTTGAGTCACATTAGCCCCTGAGTCACACTGCATGAAACTGAGGGGAACTGAGGATGGAGAAATTTTTTTCTATGTGCCTTCCCTTTTCTGTGTATCTTCCCGTATAAAAAAGTACTAAAATCATTAACTTGAGAGGTCTGTTCTTTGTGATTAGCAGTAATCTTTTGATGTTCCATTACAAGATTTTTCTAACAAAAAAATTCATATGTATCCTGGCTCCCCCCTCACCTCTTTGGAGCAGTTCCTCTAAGAGGTTGTCTCCCAGGCTACAGTCCTCAATAAGATCCCCAAATAAAACTTTTCTGTTGAGCATTTTCTTTCAGTTGATAGTTCGTGTATATGGGATTTCTGCATCCTTGAAATACACAGGGAAAAACATACAGAATTAAATACAAGTGTAACAGTGACATCTTTGTTTTTTCTTTTTTTTTAATATTTATTTCTTTGGTTGCATTGGGTCTTAGTTGGAGCAGGTGGGCTCCTTAGTTGTGGCATGTGAACACTTAGTTGCAGCACGCATGTGGAACATAGTTCCCTGACCAGGAATCAAACCCAGGCCCCCTGCACTGGGAGCACAGAGTCTTATCCACTCTGCCACCAGGGAAGTCCCCAACAGTGATATCTTTGAGTTAAGATTTTTGAGCAGATTTTTATTGACTCCTTTGAGCTTTTTTTTTGACTGATGAAGAGAAATACAAATGCTGTTTTTAAAAACTGATATTGTAGAATTTAAATTCAAAGAGAAATGAAAAGTTGATCAAGACCCATCTTCTACCTAGTATTAGAATGACCTGTGCAGTATTCTCACCATATGATAACTCAGTTGCTAGCCAGATACCTCTGAGAAAGTATAGCTCACTTCATTTCTAGACAGGATGAATGGAAAATTTCAAGCATGAAAAACATCTTTTTCTTTTTCTTTCCAATTCCACTCTCCCTACTTGTTCTCCTCTCTGGCTCTTCTTGTCCTCCGTAAGTAATGCGTGGGTCGAACAGGTTTATTCTTTATTTTACAAAGCAGTCCTCCCAATACTTCAAGATTGGTAATCAAGTCCTTTCTTTCCCATGTCTCTTCAATCTCTCGGCCCAAGATAAGAAGAGGGGATGGGGGAGTAGAGAGGCCGAGCAGTAGAGAATGCTGTTTGAGCAAACCACCTACCATAGACAAGGCACCAGGTGGCCCCTCTGGCAAACAACCCATTTTCAACAGGCACTTTTAGGGGTTCCTTCAGAAGGCTGGGGGATAGAGGTGAGGTGGAAAGCACCGTAAATGAGGGGAGGTAAAAACATGTGAATCCATCCTAGTCTAAGAACATGGAATGCTAACTCACCTTTTGCCTATAAGAAATTTTTTTGTATCCGTATGTGTCCAAATGTGTTTTTTTTTAAAGATTTTATTTTTTTTCCCACGTGGACCATCTTTTTTAAAGTCTTTATTGAATTTGTTACAATATTGCTTCTGTTTTATGTTTTGGTTTTTTGGCCACGAGGCATGTGGGGTCTTAGCTCCCTGACCAGGGATCAAACCCGCACCTTCTGCATTGGAAGGTGAAGTCCTTCTTAACCACTGGACAGGCAGGGAAGTCCCCAAAATGTTTTTTGAGTCAGTTGTGTATTTCAAAAAAAAAAGAGTCATTTTTCTTTTTACTTTCACTGTTAGAGTAAGAGAGGAAAGGGGAATTGGACATAGCGGAGTTAAAGACAGTACCTGGAGAAAAAGAAAACATGATTCTTTTTGAAATCCACAACTGATTCCATGTATTTTAAATATTTCCACTGTTAGATAGTCAGCTACTTGAGTCATTCATAGTACCTGATTCACTTTGCATGTAGTACATTCAGTGATATTGCCTGTGCTGAACACATTATGTTATTCAAACATACATGTCCTTAGTCATGTATACATGGACCCTCACAATTAGAATCACATGCACACAGGGTTTTTTTAAACCACATCAGAAGATTGACAACTATCCGCACTGAAAAACAAACAGTCCATAGTTACCCTGGTCAGTTGAAATATACACCATACGTGAATGAATACATTCACAATTTATTCTATTCTCTGTGGTTATGGGCTTTATTATAGCATTATTAGTAAATCAGCTTAGAAAATAACTGAAGAAAATTCCCCATAATATCTGCGAGGGATCCAGTGGGCATCTACTAGCTAAAGTTAGGCTTTTCTAGTTACTGGGTACTCCTAGTTTGGACTCCGATGTAAACATTGGTTTCAAATTGTCCCCAGAATATTTTTGGCCAAGAAAAATACAGCGATGCAAGGACAGATTCCAATTTAGAAGAAAATATGCAGTGAAAAATACTAGATCCTTTGGGAAATATTAACTCATGTACAATATATCAGTAGGTAATAATTCAAAATGCTATTTTCTAGGATCCTAAAACTGCCCACAGAGCCCCCTATTTAATTGGACTTTCAAAATAGCTCAGGGCTTCCCTGGTGGCGCAGTGGTTGAGAGTCCGCCTGTCGATGCAGGGGACACGGGTTCGTGCCCCGGTCTGGGAGGATCCCGCATGCCGCAGAGCGGCTGGGCCCGTGACTCATGGCCGCTGAGCCTGCGCGTCCGGAGCCTGTGCTCTGCAGCGGGAGAGGCCATAGCGGTGAGAGGCCCGAGTACAGCCAAAAAAAAAAAAAAAAATAGCTCAGCCTAGGATAGCGCATGAAGTGCATTTGGGCCACTGAGTACACAGGAAATCCACAGTGAGTTAGCACTCTGTCACAGTCTTCTGTCCCATGGGTCAGAGATCAGTCTGCTCAAAACTCTAAGAGGGAAAATTCCCGTCAGGTCATACAGGGTGAAAAACCCTCCTCTCACTTAAGCAGGAGGAAGACAGCTCTCCACAGGACTGTTTTAGTCCTTCTGCTTACTGCTCATCCGGGGACATCACCAGCTCAGTTCCTGATGGCAAACAGAGAAAGCTTGTGTCACTCACCCGTGCACCTCAGAACAGAGCAGAAATGGAGCAGAACCAACCCTGGTTCAGCAACTCAGCCTCATGCCTGAGAGCAAAGGCAGCTTCCTGAACCCAAGGAAAAGCTGAGTCCGAAGAAGAATAGAACCCTGCAGGGATAGATTCAAGAAAAAGCCATGTAAAGATGGAGAGATAAAGATACTCCCACATAGAGTGCTGTAGTTAACACTATATGTCTGCGTCCTTTTCCTCCTTCAGCTGCTTCTGTTTAGTGGTTTAACCTGCTCGTGGGTTTTTAATTTCAATTACTATACATATAGCTTCTAGAAGTGCTGGTCTGATTGATTTTTTTTTTTGGTAGTCACTTCTCTGGTCACATTTTCATTCTTTTTTATTTACCAGGAGAAAACCATAATTCCAAAAGATACATGCACCCCAATGGTCATTGCAGCATTATTTACAATAGCCAGGACATGGAAGCAGCCTAAGTGTCCATCAACAGAGGAATGGATAAAGAAGATGTGTTACATAGATACAATGGAATAGTACTCAGCCATGAAAAGGAACGAAATTGGGTCATTTGCAGAGACGTGGATGGACCTAGAGACTGTCACACAGGCTGAAGTAAACCAGAAAGAGAAAAACAAATATTGTATATTAACACATATATGTGGAATCTAGAAAAATGATACAGATGAGCCTACTTCTCTAAGCATTTTAAACATAATTGTTTTATACTCTGATAATTCTAATATCTAAAGTCATTATGAGTCTGTTTCAACTCTGTGTTGTTCTACTTGTTCTCATTCATAGAGCTTTGTTTTGTGATTTCTGACTCCAAGTGAAGCATTTGCCTTTCAGCTTCATTTGTGGGAATATGCGAAGGTATGAGTTGAAATTGAGTTCCTCAGAGAGTGTGCTTTCATCAGCCAATCTAGGGGGGCACTTCTGATTTAGAGCCACTTACAATTAAACCATTAGCTTGAGGTTGATTAGTCCACTCTGGTTGTGTGAATTTGGACCACAACTGACGAAAGACACTCAATGTTATGAATTCTCAATATAGATCTCTTCAACACAGCTCAAAGCCACAGCGTGCTGTATCTCTCCACTTGGTAGGGTTTAGTTCGTCTTATACTAGAGTAACAGCTTCTAGCACCTGTGCAGGAGTCTGGTTTCAGATATCCCATCATGCCAGCATCCTGGTCTTTATCTTCCATTTTCTCTACCCCATGCAGCTATCAAAAGAGTCTAATTTATCTCCCCGGAGTCTGACTCTCACTTTTTTTTTTTTTTTCAATTTTGAACTTCCCCTATTTTTTGTGCCAGCTCAGCTCAGCATGTTGATTGTTTCAAACAAGAGGGTAATTCATGATATCCATTCCACCAAACTGCCAAACGTAAAAGTTACTACTCCCTGGAAAAGGTTCATGTTCTGATAGATTCCGGCTTCTTTTGGTTGTTCCTGTTTGTTTTTCTCACTCCCACTTCAAGACATTTGCAAAACCTATTCCTTCTTCACCTTCTATGTTCAATCATTCCAGCTCAGAGATCTCTTCCTTAAGAAGCCTTTCTAACGTTCAGACAAGGTCAAGCCTGCCTAATTTATATTTATATATATAAATATATATAATAATATATATAAATATTAATAAATATATTATATTTATATATATATTTATATATATTTAACACTCTGTGCTTCTCTTTTATGGTGTTATCACTAATCTAGGGATGAGTTGTTTGATGTCAGTCTCCCTGATAGCTAGAAAATAGGCTCCCGGGGAAAGGAACGGTATATATTTCGTTCATGGAAAGATCTCCAGTGCCTACCATGGTGCCTGACATAAAATAGTCCTTTGCTAATTTCTTGTTGGGTGGATTCTTGAATGAATAATTGAAAGTCGTTATACAGACATACTGAAAAGGGGGAATTGCATGGTAACTTCTTTTTCACTTTTTACTTTAAAAGTGTAGCAGATGTGGGAATTAATAGTTGTGTTGATGATCAGTGGTGTGTAACCAATTCTTCCTTCTAATGAGGCAGGCAGATGCAACACTGTCAGGAAGGCAGCTAGGAATTCCTTCCTCTGTTCAGGCCCCAGGAAGCTGCGTTACTTACAGTTTCAAGCGTTTAAAGTGAAGAACACTTATTTTAAAAAATTTGCATGATTTAATCTTTTAACACCTGAAATTTATTTGAATTAAGACATTGCATGCTTAATGTATCTAATTATTTATATTTCAGCTTTTTAATAGCCCCTGTAGGGCATTATAACATAAAGATAAATATAAAAGATAACTGTTGTGTGTATAAACAAGGGAACACACCAAAACACTAGCACCAGTAATCAAATACGTATTTTCCCCTTCACTGAGTTGTATCATTTTGGGGGTCAAATAAACCTTTATGATAATCTCACTTGATAGATTCCCATTATATTCGATCATGAAACAAAACTTTAAGAAAAGAAAAATCAACAAATAAAATAATGCTGTCAAGAAATATCGTATTTACTCTGGATTCCTTTAATGACATTCTCTTTATGGTTTGATGAGAATAAGAAGCTCATCTTAAAGATACTGGAAACGAATTTATGTTAAAACCCTAAAGCAATAGCTGAATATTCCAATAAAGTTAACATAGTCACGTCTATTAGAAAATTCCACAATTATATTTAACTCCATATATCTGCATTCCAAAAGGACTTTTGTTTCCTATTTTTGTTGTGAAAAACAAAAATAAAAGCAAACCCCTTAAACCAAAATATATAGATTTACATTGAAAAGAGTATTAAAAACTACTTATAATACAAAAGTGAATCTGTAATCTTCTTTTGAGACATTTTCATACTAAGAAATTGTTCTAATTTTCTTTGTAAACAAAACTAAAAATAAACAAATGGGCCACTTATAGTTTAAAGAGAAATAAATCACTTTCTACAGCCAGAGGATCCAGAAAACCCAGAATTATGTGTCATGATAGGTGCAATGATTTCAAATAGCCACAGCTAAAAATTCATTTCACAGAGGCAGCAAATTCAACCGATTTTACTTGTCTAAAAGAAAGTTTGAAGAGGCAGGGTTTTTAAAAAAAAAATTAAAGAAAGAAAACCAACTGGAGTGATAACTGAATCTGAGGATAACAAGTAATATTTGTGACCCATTTCATGATTTATAAACTACTTATGTAACATATCATTTGACTCATACAAAAAATCACACGTAATGACTCGGGGAAGGCGTCAGTCCACGTTTTCTAAAAAGGAGGCATCTTAGAAAGCAAACCCCTTTTCCTTAAGATCAAAAAGCTAATGAAGAGTAGAATCAATACTGGAGGCAAGGTCTTCCTACAACAAATTGATGTTTTTCCCATTACTCTTGTTGATTAAATTATGCCTGAGAAAATAAACTATTCTAGCATAGCATGGAAACATATGGTTCTGCAACAGAAATGTAAAAGGTATGATAGAATATCAAAGTATAATGTTAATTTAATAGTGGGATAGATTAATAGAAACATAGACTGGTGTGAAGGAGCTAGCTTTAGTCTGTATCGTTGTACTGCAGTAGAAATAGTATGCTGGGTTCTGAGACCTCTGCTTTAGGAAAATTATAGATCAAGGGCCACTATTGATGGCAGGCCCAGCCAAATCTGGCCCAGAGATGTTATTTTCATGCCAAAAAATAATGAAAAAAATTTACAATAGCCAAGACATGGAAGCAACCTAAATGTCCATCAACAGAGGAATGGATAAAGATGGGGTACATATATACAATGGAATATTACTCAGCCATAAAAAAGAATGAAATAATGCCATTTGCAGCAACATGGATAGATGTAGAGATTGTCATACTAAGTGAGGGAAGTCAGACAGAGAAAGACAAACATCATATGATATCACTTTTATATGGAATCTTTAAAAAAAGGGTACAAATGTACTTATTTACAAAACAGAAATGGCTCACAAACATAGAAAACAAACTTACGATTACCAAAGGGGAAGGGGGGAGGATAAATTAGGAATTTGGAATTAAGATACACACTACTATATATAAAAGAGATAACCAACAAGGACGTACTATATAGCACAGCGAACTATACTCAGGTTCACCACCAGAAATAGAGCCTACATCTCTTCTCTTGTTGAGGAATAGACGTTAAGATCTTTAAAGACTCCAGGGATCTGGGCACCTTGAGTTAAAATGTATAAATAAAGACCACAAATGAATATATTCTACAATCTGGAGATAAAAATCATTTTAGAAGTTATATTCTTTTTTGTAAATTTTTTTGGCTGCTGTAAACTAACACGCTCTCTCTCTCCCTCTCCTCTCTATTCTCTTCCTTTTGTCTAAGCTTCTATCAAACTTACGTCCTCTTCCTTCGCTCTTTCTTTACATCCATCTATATATCTTTCTATTATCTATGTTGGTGTAGGTTATTGATCTGTTCTCCAATACTGTTATTCTTTCCTGTGTTTAGGTGTAGAAAGATTCTCTACATTCCTTTCAAATTTCACTGAATTACAGAGACAG
This sequence comes from Stenella coeruleoalba, assembly GCF_951394435.1. Lineage (NCBI taxonomy): Eukaryota > Metazoa > Chordata > Mammalia > Artiodactyla > Delphinidae > Stenella > Stenella coeruleoalba. The sequence continues at coordinate 14,085,479 of NC_137158.1, read as the reverse complement.
GACATTGCCTAAAACTGTTTATTCTTCTAACCCAGTCACAACAATTCTACCCAGAGACCACCCACATGGATAAATGGACAGATTTTAATCCCTGCTTCACACAACACCCTAAGCTTCTAAAGGTCCAGAAGAATGTTGTAGATTTCTGCAATTTCTGGAAGCCACAGTTTTAAAGACTAGAGAGGACAGAGGTAAGACTAAGAGCTCGCCTACCCAATTACAGTGAAAACCCATGAAAGTCGACTTGTGGCACTTTATGAGAAAACTCTTTTCAGATGAGTTTCCACGGCCTTTTCTCTGAAACAATGCCCGTGGCGTGTGTAGCGCACAGACGCTGGAACCAGGTTGCTTGGATTCATGTACAGGATTCGCCACAATAGCAGCTGTGTGCTCATGGGAAGCTTTTATATTTTCTACATCGGTTTCCATATATGTAATGATAATATTACTTACATCATATGTGGGGTTTTTTTTGGTAAGGATTAATGATGAAATGCCTAGCTATCTTGAGAGTTTAAAATGTGCCTTTAAAAAATTGTTTTAGTATTAGAGTGCAACTGAGGTTAAACAACCCCAAGTTGCTGAATTCACGGCAATCTAGTTAATAGAATAAACCTCAGACCCTGCTGTGCATTTTAGTATAAATGATTGGTTATAAGAACTGTATGACATTGTAAATGAATCAGTACAAAATTATTCCTACAACTATGGAGAAAGAACTCAGATAGTCGTATTGGATATACATACATTCATTCCTTTATTCATTTGTAACTCACACGTTTTTACTAATCGCCGTCTAGGATTTATATGAAGACCAGTTCTTTCCCAGTAGAGCTGATGGGCTGCAAGTTTGGCAACTGTGGGACGAAGTGAGCAAAAAAGACCCAAATTATATCTTTATTTTAAACATATATTTCCAGTATGGAGGACCTAATGAGTGGTCCCCATGTATCCCTCAGTATTTTTGTTTCCTTGGGTAAAAGTGAATTGATTCCATATTATATAATAAAGTACCTCTGAATAGTCAGGTCCGAAGTGATGTAAGCATATGAAACACAAGTAGCAGCCTGAAGAAGTGTTTTCATTATCCACACATGGCTAAATTTTTATTGTGATCCAATGTGATTGCCATGCCCAGTATTCATTGAATGTCTAAATGGTGTGCACATGGAGGATGGGCAAGGATGGTCCTGGTAAGGTTTCATAGCCCAAGTTCACACAAGTCATAGAGCATACAGCAATGGGATATCACAAATAAGATCTAATGTTTCTCTCTCTCTCTCCTCTCTCTCTCTCTGTCTCTCTCTCTGTCTCTCTCTCTCTCTCTCTGTCTCTCTCTCTCACACACACAAACACACACACACACACACACACACACACACACACACACACATAAATAAATAAAAACTATTTGCCCTGAGAGGAGAGTAATTGCTTGTTAGCTCTTAGTTTCCTGAAGAATTACTGGATTTAGATTAGAAATATTCTAATGAAAAATTTTATTCTCCCCAATGAACATTTCCGTTTAAAGAAATTTGAGTTAGATTGTCTGTTAATATTAAGAAACTTCCATTCTGTGACTATAATGAGTGATTCCAGTTATTCCCAGCAATGCCAGTTTTCATTTTCTTTTGATTTAAGCAAGGCTGTCAAATCTAACTGTAATTTGAAAAATTAAAACCTGGTAGTTTCCCACCCTCCAAATAAATTTTCATTAGAGATGGCTTTCATTCCTAACTCTGCTTCAGTTCTTATAGATTTTCACTTTTGTTTGGCTTGGATGGTTGATAAATTATCCTAATGATGTTATCTGTGTTGAAGCTAATGACCTGTCTAAAGGAATTGAGATTTATTTTACGAAGTGAGCAATGTGACTACCAAAACAGAAGGCAAGAGAAACCCTGTCTGAAATGACAGTTTTTGTGCTGAAGTGTGATTTTTTTTTTCTTAGATTGGCTAAAATTACACCATCTGACTAGTGGTTATAGTAGATATGAAAGGTGAGCTTCAGCGTATTGAATAAAATCTTTGGTAGAAACAGTACACCAAGGATACAGCTTTAAAAAATGAGAATGAAAGAGATACGTGTTTCAGGTAATTTTACACAAAAGGTCAAATTAGGTTTGCTTTAATACAGAAGATACTGAAACTTAAAAGAAAATGGTTCTTCATGGTTTCGATGTACTGAACAATGCTTGGTTTTCAAAAAATGAAGCTATTTCGTCTGGTTGGTGCATGAAGCACTGTTTTCTATTTAGAGAAGTTCTAGATGATTCTTTATATTACATGTTTCAAAACTTGACCACACCATTCTGTTCCTTTGATGAATCCAACTTTAACGTCTTTCAGGTGAAGACTCAACTCAAAATACCAACATCAAAAAGAAATTCCCTTCTCCTCAGTCCCATATTTTTGGTTTAGAACCAGCAAATTAATTCTGGTATCCACAGATAAAGTTATGAAAGTTAAACTATCTAAAGATTTGGGGTAATTTGGCTCTTATAGTGTGAGAAAATTTCAATATGTAAAGGAAAAGAACCCCTGAAATAAAGCAAAACTCTTAAAATCTACTTTCTAAAGAATTCAGCTGAGAAAAACCTATGCTGTATATATATAGTTGTTGTTTAAAGAGTAAAAAAGATCAGATGCTATAATTTAATTTACAACAGAAACTTGATAAGTATAAGCGTTGGTAAATAAGTGTAGATCACATTTCTTAAATGTAGCCTGAACATATCAGTCAAGTTCATACATCTCACATTTTTTGTTATGAAGAGAATGTGATTTTTGATCTGAAATTTCTGCAAGTATCCAGGTTTGACAGTTATAAATGTATAGCCTCTCAGACCCAAAATTACCCTTCAGTCTATGCCCTGTGATAATGATGCTCTTCTAAGCATCTCTCCTGTGTAGTGAGCACAACGTTAGGATGTCAGGATATGAAAGAAGCAGCGAGTCCACTGATGACTGGTGCTTGGTGCGTCCATCATGTGTATGTGAGAACATCTGGTGAAGCTCTGCCCTTGATCACGGTCCTCTGGTAAACTTGCAGTTTGGTCTGGCAATAACCTAACAGCAGACCTTTCATTCCAGAAACCAGCACCCCAAAGAGTTCTTATCCAAAATGTAGCCCAAACCCACTCCGCACTACACATTAAGACTTGAAGTCATCTAAAGAGTTCTGGCACCCATACTCCCGATGCAAGCCCACTCACAGCCTGCCTTCCTTAACTTCCCTGGGTTCCCGTTGAAACTCTGCACCCTCTGTAAGCCCTGTACACTTTGCCTGTGGCCTGGAAAGGTTCTGACCACCCTGCTCTGTGCCTGTGCTCCAGGTCACCTTCTGATTACCCAGTAACTGCATATCAGCTCTAGCCTAGCCAAACCAGCAAACTTCTTCGCTCTCCAGTGAGTGGAAGCACAACTTCTCCCACAAGCTCTGAACACCTTCCAAGTTTGTCCTTCCTTGGATACTCTTAACTCATTCCCAAGATACTATATTGAGTTTTCTTATATCTTAAGGTTACTCTGTTACCATACTTAAATAATTATTTATATTAAACTTACCCTGTTTAACCTCCTGTGGGTTTTTCTTTCCTGAATTAATCCAGACCGATACATCAGAATATACAGCTCTGATCTCTATATTCATGTTAGAAATAAAAATAAAATTGTATGTCAAATTCAGGACTTTCCAATTGGGCTTCATTGAGTTTCTTCCAACTTTTCAAGATTCTAATGCTAAAAGGTGTGTCTATTTCTCTTGCCATGAAAAAAATAATCTGGTATAAAATGTTACATGACAGAGATAAGAAGTAACTTACCAATGTTTTAATACTTACTATTTAATTTTCTGTTAATTAAAAATAATGACCTTTGAAATTTTGCACATGACCATGGTATTAGATTTGGTATTAGATTTGTTCTCCCATCATAAACAACTAGAAAAGTGAACAAATTATATGAAAAGCCTTTTTCAAGCTTTGGACAGCGTGCAACACCAGAGTATCACATTTAAGAGAAGTGAAGCAAACGGTATAATAACTCCGATTTTATGCTTTGAAGCAATTTCAGACCTCAGTATAGGGAGAGGTAACTCAAGCAGAGGATATCTCCTCACTGAATTGAGGAGACAGAGATCAAGTACAGGAAGACCAAGATGCCGAAATTTACAGGCCTTGATATATGAGATATACGTGAGTAAAAACTCTACAAACTGAACATTGAGAATTCACAAACTTAATTTTAAAATTAAATTCATAAGATATTACACAATCTTTATGCATTTGGGAACAAACATTATTTAGATTTTCTTAGAAAAACAAATTAAAAATAAGAAATTAAGAATTATTATTTCTAGTCTATTTGGATTTGTAAGTTTTGCTTTAACATAATTATGTTTCATGCACTTAGCAATATAATATTTGAAATGTATACTTATAATGACATAATACATTCTCAAAATAAAACTAATAATATAAAAAAACTTATCAAGACTGTGTTAGAATAAAAAGAGGTTACACAAGTAACAATTTGATGAATGAAGTCAAAAGATTAAAGAAGAGTAGAAATTTTTAAATTTATAAATTTTAAAAGAAACATCTTTATGTAAACGCACAGAAAACATAAAAACTCACTGTAATCTCACCATACAGAGATAAACATCTTTAACATTTTTAGTACTTCCTATATTTATATTTTCCATGTATTCATATTTTGCTCGAAATTTCCATGGGAATTCGGAAGGAGGAAAATTAGGCAATTGTGCTCAGAAAATAATCTCAATCAGAAAAATCTGAACGTATCTATTTTTAGGAGTGATGATATCTCAAGATAAGAACACAGTAAAACATACCGTGGCAAAAAAAAAATGAATTTCCGTTCTTCAGGCAGTAGGACCTTTATATAGAGGAAGTAACTGAGATTAATAAGAGGAAGAATTATACAAAAAAAGGCCTTCCCTCTGAGTTGACTAACATAGCTCCATGCACCTCTGTTGTAGCTATTGCTATCAGGAACAGGAAGGAGAAGGAATCATATCGTCCTCTGTTATTTCTTTCAGCATGACCGCCAAAGCAGTCTGCAGTCACATAAGACACTTGAAAAAAAGCATTGCGTAACTTCTAGCTAATTATCTAAGAAGAGAAGGTAATTCATGCCTTCTCTTTCCATAGTGAGCAGAGGCAGAAAAGGGAATTAAGATTTAGGTGGAGTACATTCTAATATCCAGTTAATTAAAAAGACATTAAGAGAAAACTCAAGATCAGGAAGGACATCAGTAATCTTTGAACATGAGATCAATTACTGGCAGGAGGGTTACAAGTCATATGGAAAACTATGAGTCTTATATGTAAAGTCCTATATGTGGGGACATCTATCTTAAAAAACTAATCAGAGACTTCTCTGGTGATGCAGTGGTTAAGATCCCTGGTCTGGGAAGATCCCACATGCTGTAGAGCAACTAAGGCCGTGCGCCACAACTACTGAAGCCCACGTGCCTAGAACCCGTGCTCTGGAACAAGAGAGGCCACCGCAATGAGACGCCCACGCACCGCAACGGAGAGTAGCCCCCGCTCACTGCAACTAGAGAAAGCCTGTGCGCAGCCTTGAAGACCCAACGCATCTGAAAATAAAATAAATAAAATAAATAAATTAGGAAAAACTAATCAGTTCTGTGTGAGATACACTTGATCTATCTAGATGTTGGGGTAACCAGAGACTGAATAAAAAAGAGAAAGAAGATCATAAAATGCAGCACATAGTGCAGGATTGCAACCACTGTCCTTTTTCTCTGCTTCCTTTCCTGGCGTTTAAGTTGGCCATGAGTTCTTCCTTTGCAAACAAAAGGAGACCGGAATACATAGATGATTCTCTCTCCACAATTGTGTCAATCTAGTGATGTAGAAATGGATGGTACCAATGAGTACTGACATCAACTTGGGCATTGTGTATCTGCAGCAGGGACCATTCTTTTCTTTTTTTTTTTAACATCTTTTTTGGAGTATAATTGCTTTACAATGGTGTGTTAGTTTCTGCTGTATAACAAAGTGAATCAGTTATACATATACATATATCCCCATATCCCCTCCCTCTTGCGTCTCCCTCCCACCCTCCCCTCTAGGTGGTCACAAAGCACCAAGCTGATCTCCCTGTGCTATGAGGCTGCTTCCCACTAGCTATCTATTTTACATTTTTTAGTATATATAAGTCCATGCCACTCTCTCACTTTGTAGAGACCATTCTGACAATAACTTTTCATCTTGCTAACTGGGCAGGACTGCCAGGGGAATGGCTCTACAGAAGGATGAATGCACCAGAAAAAATTAATTGTTCTGCATCAGCTCGAAGGGGGAGTAAGTAAAAACACCCTATAGTTTTAGCTAATCTCTTGAATTAATAAGTACATTTCAACAATTCTCAACTGGCAATGAAATGGAACACTTTACAGTGGGGGAGTTTTGTAAATAAAATATAGTTAAATAATGTTAAATGCTGTTTTTTTCACAGACCATAAAATTTTGCCCTACTAAAGTTGGTCAAGTCACATTTGCCTCCATTTCCAAATGATTTCTCTTGATTCTAGGGGAATATTTTTTGTGGATAAAAAAAATAAAAGTTTAAATTATTTTCCAATCATTGCTTTTAATTGTGTCCTCCTGGCCTCACATAGCAACGAAATAGTGGGGCTTTTTTTTTAATGGTATCTCAGAAAGATTTCACAATTTTCCGTCTCTTTCAGTATTTACATGAACTCATTTCACTTGCTGAGAGTTGGTCCTCCTTATTTCAACTTCAGTCTCATATCTGATTGAAATTCTTTCTATTCCCTCCCTGAAATGCAGATCATAACATCTTGGAATGGAGTGAGAAAGACAGGAGCTTCTTTCATGTATTTCCTCCTACTCCTTCTTTAATTTATCCTCTGAAGTTGAGACAGTGCTAAAAGTCAGTTCCATGGATATTAGTTGGCTTAAATCAGTTCACCAAAAGCCAATTTTCCCAACGGTCAGTTTGTCAAAGAGTTAATTGAGTGAATAACCAATGTGTTTCTTTAACTACCTCTACATTTTACAGTAATTCTTATTGAATGCTAAGCTTTTACAGATTTGAAGTATTTTATATGAAAATTATTTGAATGGCTTTCATTCTGTCTTCTTTTATATCATTTTAAGCTTACCTGCCACATACAGTTTTGCAGGTTTTTGACTGCATCAGGGCTCTCCGGAAGAGAGAGGGCGGTGCTAAAATTCAGGCCATTTTCTGATTGTCTGGCCATGAGTGAGGGGGGCTGCTTTCAACTGGAAGGAATGATTTTTAAAATAACTTACACAAAGTTGTGCTCTGTGGACTAGTAGGAGGTGCTGCAGCATTGAAAAGAAGGTGCAGGAAAAAGGACCCTTTGCTGGGAGCAAGGTAAAGTATCAAGATACAGCATAACTTAGGCTGCTAAAATAGGGGATGGACTGATGGACAAGACAAGGTCAGTTGAGAAGCCAAAGACAATAGGAGATGGAATCAATATGTTGAGACTGAAAGCCTAAAAGGGAGTCAAGGTATTAGGGAGTAGATGTTTCCTATCAAGTAGCATTCCTCTTCTTGTGTTTGATGTGGACAGGTGATGGCCGCCTTGTCCTGCTGAGAAAAAGTTTCATTCTTGTGTAGCTCCTTTAAGCACTCTGTGTTCCCTTGGCGTCAAACTGGGAACACAGTTTGATGCATCACTCTACCTTTCTCTTGTGTACAGGACTTGGGCAACCACATGGTTGAAGTCCTGGCAAGACGGTAAACTCCAATCTCATCTAGCCTTCACAGTCAAATGTCAAGCTTATGGGAAGGTTAGGGATTCACCTGCTATTCCTTGCAGCAGTCTAACTTAAGGGAGAGCAGTCCCGGTCCCCATTCTGTAGACAGTCTGTCTTCCATTTGATCTTTGCTCACACAGTGTTTACTGGTCAATGGGCAAATCAAGGCCAGCCTTCCGTTTGTTTTTTTGCGGTATGCGGGCCTCTCACTGCTGTGGCCTCTCCCGTTGCGGAGCACAGGCTCCGGACGCGCAGGCTCAGCGGCCATGGCTCACGGGCCCAGCCGCTCCGCGGCATGTGGGATCTTCCCGGACCGGGGCACGAACCTGTGTCCCCTGCGTCGGCAGGCGGACTCTCAACCACTGCGCCACCAGGGAAGCCCCAGCCTTCCGTTTTTGAAAGCAATCTCCATTCCATCTTTATAAGTGATTTCCTCATACTCTCCTTTTTTTTAGCTTTGATGGGAAGGAATTGCATTGCACAGAGTTAATATTTGCTCTACTAGTCTTCTCCTGATATTACTGCGGGGTAAAAGTGGAGATATTATTAGGTTTTATGGCTATACTGATTGTTATGGCTAGCATCCATTTGAGTTAGTGCCGTACCAAACTGGTCAGTAAGTACTTTAAATAATCCCTGGTGAAGTTTATTCTTCGAGCTTGCACCTTTCAACAGGTCCTGTGAGAAGGTTGCTGGCCCTAATCACAGGTCAGTCTCAGAACTTACAGACTGGGATATTTGGCTCCTTTGGTCTCCAGCTTTGGCAAGTTTTGGTAACAATTCTAGGGCCCAAGAAAAATCCCACTGGCCATTCTATACCATTCTTTAATAATGCTGCTATGTCAATAAGTATTTTATTGCCTTTTTAAAAAAGCATATAGTTAGAGAATCCCCTGAATTAGCTTTTTCTCAACTCTGGGTGATGAATACTTTCTTTTTAGTGAAGGGCAGTTGTCTATTCATATTACCCCTAGGAGTTCTGGACTGGGATATAAATGTCTTCATTTCTTAAAACTGACAGAATTAGAGCAGCATGTGTTCAGTGAATTCTCGGCAATGAATATATGTATGACCTGATCTCAGGTGGCCTCGGCCTGCAGCGGCTTGAAGCAGGGTTCCGGTTCCCAGCCAGTGATTGAGGTTGGGTTGCGGCGGTGGGAGAATCAAATCCTAGCCACTAGACCCGTGGTCAGTGACAAGGCCCTGGCCCTATGGCTTTGCAGAAAAGAATTCCCACAAAGACGGAAAGTAGTGAATCAAGTAAAGTATTTATTAGGAAATAGGGAGGGTGGGAGGGAGGGAGACGCAAGAGGGAAGAGATATGGGGACATATGTATATGTATAACTGATTCATTTCGTTATAAGGCAGAAACTAACACACCATTGTAAAGCAATTATACTCCAATAAAGATGTTAAAAAAAAAAAAGAGTACATGTGGATAGACACACAGGCAGGCTCAGAGAGAGCCACACCCTCCTGGCTGTTTGTATCACTTTTATGGGGCATTGCTTCCATGTTTCCTCTGGCCAATCATTTTTATTTGCCCAGTTCAAAGTCTGTACTTGGTATAGCTCAGGATTTTTCCATGTGTGCGGGTGCATCTTTTAGCCAAGATGGATTCTACTGAGGAGGTCTATGGGTAAGTGAGCACTAGTTAGCATCACTCCCCTTTTGACCTCCGAGGAACCTTTCTGAGCCTGTGTAGTCGGGGAGGTCTCCTGACTTCAAGAATGAGGAATATGGGGTATCTTATCTTCTATCTGGCACGGCCCATCCTCCTCTCTCAGTTGTCCTGTTGTTCCCATCAGTCCACAAGGAAAGAACTCAAACCATTTGCCCTGGGGGCCCATCTAGCACCAACTTGATACCAGGAATGATTTAGAAAAAGGTCTTTGTTGAAGCCATAATTTTACCAGATGCGGAATATATATCCACAGTGTGAATAAGAAGATTCAAAAGCAGTTCTTGATCCTTTTAAATTACAAAGTGAATATTTACAAATGTAACAAAAAAAGAATAGACAGACTTTTTAAAATTCCATATGCACAAATTTGAAATGTTAAATACAAATAATGAAACAAAAACACTTTCTTCAAGTATGACAATGTGATTAGTTTTACTATGAAATGAAATTTCATAAACCTATTTTTTTTAAAGTAACTAAAACACACAAGGAAAATAAAAGAATCAAGACATCTTTATATAGTTCACCAGGAAGAAATAGAAATAGTAATTCATCATATAAAAATTTTATCAATAGCACCTAGAAAGTAAATAACCCAAACTATTAAGAGAAATTAAGCTCACTGCTGATTTTTTGTTTATAATTAATTGTATTTTCTAAACTTTCTAAAACATATGCATATTATTTTTATCATCACAAAATAATATTTCTGTTATGAAAAGCTTCAATCAGTTTCCACATACCCAATTTCTTGAATGAACAATTTTCAAGATTTTGCAAGAACTTCATCTACACCTTATTTTTCTTCTTATTTTTTGGTGTTAAAATTATTTTAAAACAAATTCTGGCCATCATATTATTTTACCTCTATATACTTCAGCATATACCTTCAAAAAGTATGAACAATTTCCTACATAAAGTCAATGTCTTTTTCATACGTAACAAGGTGAGCAATAAGTCCTCGGATTTTTTAAAAACTCTTTTTCATATTTGGTTTGTCTGAATCAGGATTCCTAAAATCCACACATTAGTCACATTTGTTTATGTGGATCTCTTTCGATATGGAGCAGTCCTCACTAACTTTTTCTAAGCCATTGATTTGTTTCAGAAACAAATTCTTTTTAATTCTGGGGCGTTCCTATCTTTAACTTCCTCTTCATGTCTTATGCTAATCATAATTATAATCATTTTTATGCCATCCCGTCTATTTATCTGTCTGTGAAGATTTCCTTCATTTCCCTGTTTTCATTTTAGAAGAAATTCCTTCAGTCAAGGATTTATTTCTATTTTGTCATTTTCTCTGACATATTTAGAGGAGTGGGATTCCCAGTATCATTTAGAAAGAAAGAAAAATATTTTCCTTTTTTATAAAAAAGTAGGTTTTTTTGGTCTGTTTTTTATTTGTTTGTTTTTTAGGTTGGGAGATGCAGCAAGAGAATAGTGTATCCAAAGACCAAATTTACATTCTTAATCCAGCTTTAATCACTAAGACATATTGAGCCAATTCCTTTTCTTCCTTGGAATTTCCAGCCTCTCTACCCATGATTCTCTTTCCATCCAGCCAAGGGTGCAACTTATTTATCCATCTCTGTTATGCCCTGGTGCCTTCATGTATGAACCTAAGGGACAGTCTTGGGAGACTGATGAATTATTTGAAAGACAAGAATATTAGAAGTGTCCAGATACAAATTGCTGTTTATTTAAAGTTATTTGTTATTAGCAATTTTTAAAAATCACCTATTCAAGTTTTCTAGCTTTTTAATACAAATTTCTTTACCTACATTGCTTCAGTAGCATCTGTGTCAGCATTTTCAGCCTTGGATTGTAAATTCCCAAGAGACAGATTATGTCTGTCTGTTAACACAAGTTTGTGTGCCTGATGCACAGTGAGGCCAAACAAACTGAAAAGTTGGAGCTTGGAGCAGAGAAAGGTTTATTGCAGGGCCATGCAAGGAGATGGGCGGCTCATGCCCTAAAAGCCGGAACTCCCGAAGGGTTTCGGCAAAGCGCTTTTAAAAGCCAGGTGAGGGAGGGGGATCGCAGGGTACGTGATCAGCTTGTGCTTAATTCTCTGATTGGCTGATGGGGAGGTAGCAGGGTGGTGTCACAGGGGTCAACATTACCAGTCCTTAGGCTCCAGGAGGCCTGGGGCTATGTGTTCAAGGTCCTCACATAAACGTGACACATCTGCAAAACAACTCAGGAAATGTGCATCAAATACTATTATCGAGGTACTTCAGAGACAAGTCAAAGCAGAGGATATGGGGGAAGAAGGCTTGTCCTCCCCCCAAGCCCCCTCCCCCCTGCAGGAAGGCCCCATGGGGTCCTGCTCAGTTACATGTCCAACCTGCTGCTTGCACAGCCACTAATAAAGCATGTTATGAAGATAGATTCTCAATGTGTTTTGATGGTGATAACTTTTACTAAGACCATTTTAATATCATATTCCAGTTACCATTTAAAAGAGAAACATCGTTATCCGTATACCACACAATTAACCCTAATGCATTTGTAAAGAAAACCAAGCTACGGAATGTTTTTCAAGTTTATATCTGAATTCTTTGAACTATATTAAGTTTTCAGGGAAATTTTTGTACAAGATGTAATCCAAATGCCATTGAGTGAACAATAATTTAAAAATACCTATGAAGATTAGACTTCTGTTAGTATCCAGTTAATGATCCAACTGTTTCATCAAGGAAGTAAGCTTAATTTAGACTTTATTCATTTAACATTTTAAGTTAGATTTGACTCAAGGCTACTGCAATTTTTATGGGCTGGCTGATACCAATAATTATGTGACTCTCAAGTGATCAGTTTGCTGCTGGTTTTCTCAGTTTGTTTTAAAGCTGCAGTTGTAAATAGAAAGGTATTAAAAGAACTCACTTGTAAAACAAGTAAAGACATGTCACAAAATTATTACCTGAAATCAATAATGCAAATTATACCCCGATGAATTTAGGCACCAATATTTTTGCCAAATTTGCAAAGGAATTTTTATTTTAGAGACTTTTTTTAAACCTATTGTAATCAAAAAATAATTTTTGGACTTAATTTTTAATACATAGTCATCTTAGGGTATGCTTAACTTATTTGAGCTTCAGAAAAATGTCTCTGCCAGAATTTTTCAAAAAAAGAACAACTCAGAGTTTTGCAATATACATCTCCAGGAGGTATTGTTTATTTTTTGGATGGAGATGAACAAAGAAAAAGCTCCAGGGCTTCCCTGGTGGCGCAGTGGTTGAGAGTCCGCCGGCAGATGCAGGGGGCACGGGTTCGTGCCCCGGTCCGGGAAGATCCCACATGCCGCGGAGCGGCTGGGCCCGTGAGCCATGGCCGCTGAGCCTGCGCGTCCGGAGCCTGTGCTCCACAACGGAAGAGGCCACAACAGTGAGAGGCCCGCGTACCGCAAAAAAAAAAAAAAAAGTTAAGAAAAAGCTCCATAGTTCTTCCATAATCTAAGCTCTGCAATGTCACAGCAAACACAATTTTATTTGAATTTCAATACAAAAGCACATTCCAAAGGGAATTAAGCCTTTCACCATTCTGAAAAACTTAGAATTGTTCCTCATTATTAGTTCAGTTAATTAAGGAGTGGATTAATATGTAGAATGTTCTAAAATCAGTTTCTTTAATGATTTTCTAAATCAAAACTTTGAAGGAGAAGCCCTTGGGTTGCCTGTTTGATCTCTCCAAATGCTGTTTCCTTGCAAGTATCCTTCACTGCACCCTCCTGAATTAACACAGTTAGACATTTAGGTCCTCTGGGAAGGGTCCTTTTTCCCCTACCACGGTGCTTGTGCTCTGGTCCCCTTCTTGGAATGTTTTCTTTTCTCTTCTCTGGACTGATTTCTTGCACCTCTTACCCGTTTTCTTTTCAAGTCCTTTCAAGTCCTTCAACTTGAGGGCTTCCTTGACCAGTCTTTTTCACAATCCTCTTAGGCCATTCCAGAACCCATTTATTTGACGGTTGTAAAAAAAAATTGTCATATGACACTCATATTTTTGTTATTTAACTTTTTGATTAGTGTTAAACTTCGCATGTTGCAAAACTTCTCTGTAGAAGGTTGTCAGTGAACTAGAATTCTATGTATTCCTTTCATTGCCAAGCGGAGTACAGAGAGAGATTCAATAAATGTTTGCTGAAAAGAGTGAACAAAGAAAGTGAATGAAGGGGATGACATTCAGAGCACTCTCCAACTGAGTTAACATTGTGTAGCTCAAGAAGTTGTTTCATTTGGGTAACACCAGGCGTGAACTTCAATGACAAGAGCAAAGGGGTTTGTCAACTGATGCTGGGTACACAGAACTCTTGGGCATGTAAGGATAGTTAATTAAATACTATGAAGAATATGGTTTGCTACTAGACATTGTGTCTTTGATGGATTAAAACTAGTCCTATGTCCAGAAGTTTTGGCAACAAACACACTTTTACAAATTGGAAAAATAATTTAAAATAACATTCTTTTATATGGAGAGGTTGAATGAGAAAGGAAAACATAGAGCAGTCACAAGTGGTTATTTGAGATAAGTCGGATTCAACATACCCTCTAATTGGCAAGCACTATCTATATTTTTTTCCTATTAGAAATAAACATGAATGAACATTCCTATAACTGAATTTGAAGGACAAGTAAGTTACTGAGAAATAATTTTCTGTTGAAAGATAGAGGTTTGCCATGTTAGGGCTGGGACTTTTCATCTTTAGCTCATTTTGTTTCTTTGCTTGTTTATTTGTTGTTTGCTTATTTTAACTAAAATATTATATACACATACACACACGAAAAAAAACGGACACAATTGAAATGACTGCAGGAAAAAAGGCAAACCATAAGAAAATTGTGTTTTTTATAATATTTTTGTTCTGTAGTTTTTTTTATATTTATAGTAATAGGGTCACACAAGAGAAACGCCGTAAACAATATATACATATATAGTATTAAGAGGAAGAGGGAGAAATTATAAATTGGCCTTACTTCTGAAGTTCTTCTCTTACAACCACACCTCCACCCTCAACTTAGATTTTGAATCCAGAGCTGTTATGTCCCTGAGAGCCCTGCGTGGCTAAGGAAGGCTCCTTCCTTACCTCTTCTATTTTTCTTGTAGACCTTACAGAGATATATGAGGTTTCTCATTACATAGTAAAAAATTGAAATAAAATACAGTAACATTTCATGGGAAAATGGACTTTTTTTTCAATAACTTTTATGTTTTACAAAGAAGACTTAACTGAGCTTTGTGTCATGGCTGCTAACTTTGGGACAATTCTTGTATTTTTCTAACTGGGGTCAGCAAACATATTGTCAGGATTTTCAAGCTAGATACCAGAATTTTTAAAATATTGAATTTTATTTCAGTAATAAAGTAAAAGAAGCTGAAAATGAGCTGGAGTGTTTCATAATCCACTTTCAATTGGATGTTACATGTACGATGACACAGATAGCAACCAAAGGAATCAAAAGTAAATTTCATTTTTTTATCGACATGTTTAGAGGATATCAAAATCAATCCAACTTATCATTCAAAATAATGCTCCATGGGAATTCTCTCTCCCGTTCCTCCAGCTTCTAGTATTGCTTACACCCTTCAGCCTCTCTCAAAACTGCATTCCTCTTATTAACCCTCACCTAAGCCCCTGCATGTACAGTGGATCTTTTCATTTCTTCCCCTTCCCTTCTCCCTTTTCTTTCTTTCTCTTTCTTCATTTTTTTCTCAGATAACTGAATGTCCTCTTCCTCTTTTTAATATTCCTTGCCCACATCTCCACTCTAACCAAAGCTAAGTTTAATATAATTAAGTAAACCATATAATCTGGACAAGAACAAATAAGAGGAGAAGAGGGATACTCAGGTGGTAAGAAAGAGAAGAGGCCATGAATATACTAGTAATTTGTGTGACTCTTAAGCATATTCCAACCTTGTTTGGCCGAATAATTTCGATTTCATATTTGAGTTACAGTCTCATTTATGTTGAGTGACCATATAAATTAAGCATATTTGCATTTAAAATCACATTTTAAAATATTTCAAGCTAAGGACTGAAGTTCTCAAGAGACCCATGGTAATTTTTTAAACAGCCCTCAAATATCTACATTTGAGAATGAGCATTCTGAATTGAAAGTAGGATGAACTCTCTAAGATAGGGTAGATGGTTGGATAGATTTGCACAGTATGTGTGGGATAGAAGAAAGTGAGAATAGAAGTGAATGAAAAAGTGAAATTTCCAGGTGTCACTGGGCATAAATGCCAAGCATAAAATAATAGAAACAGTAAGAGAGGTGCCAAGTGTGTCCTGTTGGAAGAAGGAATAATTTCTATAGCCTTCCAAGCTGACTGGCTGGGACAAGTAGATAGCGGAAATTCATTTTGTTAAGGGAGCCAATTTAATGAACATTTTTTCAATAATATGTATCCATTTATTCCTCAACAAACGTTTATATTAAAGTTTTGTAAATATTTTATTGGAATAAAATATGTACAGAAAAGAATACACATCTTAATTGACAGCTTAATAAATTGTCACAAAATGAACATAGCCATGTAACCATAAACAGATAAGGAAACCACAATTTTATACCATTTAACACACACTAGGATGGTTATGATAAAAAGAAAAGGAAAATAACAAAGGTCGTCAAGGATGTGGAGAAATTGGTACCCTGATACATTGCTGGTGAGAATGTAAATGGTCATTGTAGACAATGGTTTGGCATTTCCTCAAAAAGTTAAACACTGAATTACCATATGACCCAGAATTTCCCTCCTACATATATACTGTCCCAATTGAAAACAGATACTCAAATAGTTATGAATAATTATAACAGCAGTATTCACAATAGACAAAAATCCAATTGTCCATCATGGACCAATGGGTAAACAAATTGTGGGATATACATAAAATAGAATATCAATCAGTCATGAAAAGGAATGAAGTACTGATGCATGCTACAAAGTATATGAACCTCAGAAACATTATACTAAGTGTAAGAAGTCAGACACAAAAGGGTTTATATGATTCCATTAGTAGGAAATATTCAGAATAGGTAAATCTGTAAAGACAGAAAGCAGATTTGTGTTGCCAGGGGCTTGGGGGAGGCTGGGGAATAAGGGGGGACTGCTTAATGGGGATGGGATTCTTGTTACCGAACCAGACTTAGATCCACTTGCCCAACGCACAGCAAAGCCAGTCTACTGACATAGGGTTGTGATGAAGGAAAGTACAGCTGTTACTGCAGGGTGTCCAACATGGGGCCAAGCAAGGAGGATGGGCAGCTCACACTTTAAAGTCCTGAACTCCCTAATGCATTTTAGGGAAGGGATTTTTAGAGGCAAGGTAAGGCAGAGGGTCACAAGGTGCCTGGTCAGCTCATGGATATTCTTCTGATTAGTTTGCCATGAGGTATCAGGGTGGTATTTCAGGAGTTAACATCATCAACCTTCAGGTTCCAGTTGGTCTGGGGTCTATGTGCTTGTGGTCAGCATGCAATTAACTTCTTCCACCTGGTAGGGGTTTAATATCTATAAAACAACTCAAGGATACAACTCAAAATAATATCTATAGCCCTTGAGGAGGTTCTTGAATTTGTTCTATGGCTAAGCTATTATTATTTTATCTTGCTTGACTATTTTCCTTTGTTTCTGCATTTTCTCACTTCTCTGATTAAATTTGGAACTCCGGGAAGGCCTAAGAAGCTAAAGTTTTTCTACAAACAAAAGGCAGGCAGGAAACATGGGGGTCCATAGCCAGGAAGGCTCCACAGGTCTTTCTTGGTTTCACTTTCTTTCAGGTGATAAAAATGTTTGGAATTTGATAGAGGTGGTGGTTTCACAACATTGTGGGTGTACTAAATTTCACTGAATTGTATACTTCTAAATGTTTAATTTTATGTTATATAAGTTTCACTTATTTTAAAAAACATATTTTTGAAAACTATTCTGAGACATCATTTTTAGTTTATCAGATTAGAAAAAATGCTAAGTTTCATAATGCACAAAGTTGCCTAAACTGTGAGAAAACAGTCAGCCATACACATTGCAGCTAAAAATGCAAATTAGCGCAAATATTAAGGAGGGGAATGCCTTTTAATACAGAGGTTCCAATTACCTATAATCACAACATTATGTATAAGAAGAAGATAAGGCATAATTCTAATGTTAAATAAAATATAGTGCAGCCTTACGTTGGAAAGCTGTGCGATGTTGCTATAAAATGAACAAGGAACTCTATATGATATTGAGCACTTCCAGGATGTACTGCTAAGTATAAATAATCATGATCCGGGTGCATTTGGTGTAAAAGAAGGGAAATTGGATTGTATATTTGTGTATGTTTTTTATGCATATAAAATCCTTGGCAGAAAAAAAGGGAAGCTATATGATGTTTGCATATAGTTCTTCACTGTCTCCCTTCCCTAATCTCACAAGCCCGTTCCAACCTGGATTCTGTTATTCCCTAACACGTCACTGAATCTTCTTATCAAAGACACCCAATTCCAACAAAAACCTCATATACTTCTTTGTCTGCATCCTCCAAGAGCTCTTTCTCAGCAGCTCTTGACCAGATAGGAGCATCTTCTCTCTTGAAATTCCCTCGCATCACACTCTTCTGATTTCTTATGGGTTTGTCCTCTTTGTTCCAACTTCAGAAGATTGTATTCCTCAAGGCTTAGTCCTAAGCCCTCTTCTCTTTCCATGTAGAATCTTAGCCCCCAGGAAATCTTGTCCACCCGCATGGATGAGATTTAAATATCATTAATTCAATGTGGGTTCCCTGTTCCAGGTTCCTGTGTCCAATTAGGAACTCAACATCTATTTTAATTAACCATTTGTTGTTTTGGGGGAGGGGTGAGAACATTTAAGTTCTACTCTCTTAGTAGTATATACAATTTCAATTATACAATATAGTGTTGTCAACTATATTCACGTTATACCTTAGATCCTCCGACCTCATCCATTATATAAATGAAATTTTGTACTCTTTTACAAAGTTTTTCCTATTTATTCCACCCCTTATCCCTTGTCAACCACCTTTTTATTCTCCATTTCTATGGACATCTGCTCTTAGCTATCACATAAATATCTCAAATTTAGCATGTCAAAATGGAACACTTGATTTTCCTTTATGCATTCTTCTCTCAATCTTTCCCACCTTAGTGAAAAGCACTACACCTATCTTGGTGCACTGGGAAAAAAACCCATAAAAATCATCTTATGCCTCTCTAACTCCTTCTCAGGTGCTTTCTAATACACCTCCAAAAGAGATCTGTGTTCTCTTTGTTTCCATTTCCACTCCCTCCATCCATCTCTCCCCTAAGCAAGCACAAAAGCACTGTAACTCTTCTCATTACTTCCTCTGTTGTTTCTTCTAAACCATTCTCCACAAAGCAGCCAGAGTAATACTTTAAAAGTGTAAATCATATTATATCACGCTCTCACTTAAAAGTTTTAATTTGCTTCTAACTGCATTTAGAATAAAACTTGCATTTCTCATCATACTGCTAAGCATGACATGATCTGACCATGGTCAGGCTAACCTTCTGGTTCCCTGTACCTTGATAAACTTATTTTTAGTCACTTTGGCTTCTTTCATTTCTTGGATCCATCAGTCTTGCCTTGGCCTCTTTCCATTTCTTTGGAATGAGAATGTGTGCGTTTCTGTTTCTTTTCATGGCTGGCTCCTTCTCCTGCTTCATCTCTCAGCTTTAAGTTCTTCTTCCCAGAGAGGCTTCCTCTGAACATGCTGTGTCTGAAGCAATCACTCTCCCTCCCCCATTACTCCATATGTACTCCTGCAGATTTCATTTATAACAATTCCAAATTCTGTACTCATTTGTATATTCTTATTTTCTGTCTCCAATACTGGAGTGCATGGGAGTCAGAGAAATAAAGGAAAAATCAGGGTATCTCATGTCTAGCACTGCTTCTACTATATATTATTTTCCTGATAAATGTTAGTTCAATGAATCATTTATTATTGATTTATTACATGCCTGGCACTCTGTGAGGAGCTGGAGAATCAGCAGTGAACAACAGTTGACAGTCTTATGCAGACTACTGATAAGTAAAAGATCAATTCAGATCCTGTGTGCCCCAACAGGGGTCAGTTTCAAGTGTCAGTCATTCCCTTGAAACTCTGTAAGCCCTGAATCCAGTTCTAGACAGAAGCTCTTAACTGATCAGCAGCTTCCGCTTCCTGCCTCCCTTCAGAATCTAACTGCTATACAGTGAGACACTTAATCCTCGTGGATAATCCACATTTAAGTGTTCCAGTCTGAGGTCAAGCCATGTGAGTAAACTCTGGGATATCTTGGTTAAGCCAAGCCTTCAGATGACTCAGATGACTATCTGATTGTGACTGCAGGAGAGATCTCAAAGGAGAACTACCCAGTTGAACCCAGCGAACTCAAAGATGAAGAGACAATGACAGTTGTTGTAAGCCACTATGTTTTAAGTTAGCTTGTTATGTAGCAATGGATAACTGCAATAGTGACTACAGGCAAAACTCTGAGATACTGCAGGTTCGATTTCAGATTACTGCAATAAAGCAAATGCTGCAATGAAGTGAGTCACACGAAATTTTTGGTTTCCCAATGCATATAAAAGTTATGTTTACACTGTACTGTAGTCTACTAAGTGTGCAATAGCACTATGTCTTAAAAAATGTACATACCTTTATTCAAAATACTTTATAGATAAAAAGTGCTAACCATCATTTGAGCCTTCAGCAAGCCATAAGCATTTTGCTGTTTGCTGAAGGGTCTTGCCTGCATGTTGAGAGCTGCTGACTGATCAGGACTGTGGTTGCTGAAGTTTGAGGTGGCTGGGGAGACAACAGTGAAGTTTGTGGCATCAATTGACTCTTCCTTTCATGAATTATTTCTCTATAGTATGCAATGCTGTTTGATAACATTTTACCCACAGTAGAACTTCTTTCAAAATTGGAGTCAATCCTATCAAACACTGCCATTGCTTTATCAACTAAGTTTATGTAATATTGTAAATCCTTTGTGGTCATTTTAACAATCTTCACAGCATCTGCATCAAGAGTAGTTTTTGCCTCAAGAAATCACTTTCTTTGCTCACCTATAAGAACGAACTCCTCGCCCATTCAAGTTTTATCATGAGATTGTAGCAATTCAGTCAATTCAAGCTCCAGTTCTAATTCTATTTCTCTTGTTATTTCCACCACATCTTCAGTTACTTCCTCCAATGAACTCTTGAACCCCTCAAAATCATCCATTAAGGTTGGCATCAACTTCTTCCAAACTCCTGTTAATATTGATATGTTGACCTCTTCCCATGAATCAGAAATGTGCTTAATGGCATCTAGAATGGTGAACCCTTCCCAGAAGGTTTTCAATTTAGTTTGCCCAGATCCATCAGAGGAATCACTGTATGTGATAGCTATAGTATTATGCAATGTATTTCTTAAATATTAAAACTTGAAAGTGGAAATGGTTCGTTTATTCATGGGCTTCAGAATGGATGTGGTGTCAGCAGGCATGAAAATAACACTAATCTTGTTGTACCTCTGGATCAGAGAGCTCTTGGGTGACCAGGTACATTGCCAATGAGCAATAATTTTTTGCAAGGAATCTTTTTTTTTTCTGAGCAGTGGGTCTCAAGAGTGAGCTTAAAATATTCAGTAAACCATGTTGTAAACAGGCGTGCTGTCATCCAGACATTGTTTCGGTGGAAACTCAGGTTTATTTAATACCTCTGAAGACAACTATCCACGCATCGGTCTACTCGTCCATTCATTCATTCATTCTCCCAACTCTCCATCCATTTGTTCTTCCACCCATCTACTCATCACTCCACCAATCCATTCATTTAACATTATGGAGCTCTTACTCTAAAGCAAGCCCTTTAATAGACAATAAGAATGCACAATTGAAAGAAGGAAGATTTTTGCTCTCAAATAGAATCTGTCTCATTGGAAAAATATTATATAAAACAAAATTTCAGATAGGCTGTGAGAGTTATAAAAATGGAAGATGCAAGTTTTTTGTTGTTGCTGTTTTACTTTTCGGTATTTCTGAAAACAGTTATTTCCCCTAAAGTCTTAGATAGTTCTCAGTTACACCAGAACCTCAAACACACTTCTCTCTTCTCCTTATCTACTGGAAAAAACAAGTCTTGACTGATAATAGAAAATAGTTGTGAATCTACTGAGGAAGATGGCCTGCTGTGGGAGCTAAGTCTGGAAACAGAACAGAGTAAATGAAAAACAGAGTCTGTGCCTCACCCCTTTATCCACCACCCTCCAAGAAATTCCAGCAGATTCAGGAGAAAAGGAGTCAGAGAGATAAGGTAATGATTGTCTGGTTGCCTTTAGATACATCAGGTGCCCTCTCCACATCAATTATAATTTCTAACTTTTTATCAACATTTATTTACTTAACTTTATATGTACACAGCTTATAGCTAATCAGTACCAAATATTAAAGTAGGTGAGTTATTTGGTAACAGTATGTCTACTTGATCAATGTAGGCTATATAATATAGTTGATAATAATTTGGGAGTCATATAGAGTATGACTGTAATGTATTATAATTAATATATATTATAATATTATGTAATATAAAATATATATAATATACCATATATTATATATAAGATATATATTATTCTTTATTATATATATTACATATTTTATATATATATATATATAAAATAACTATATATTATTCTTTTTTCAGATTCTTTTCCTGATAGGTTATTGCAAGTTACTGAGTATAGTTCCCTGTACTATACAGTATGTCCTTTCTGGTTATCTATTTTATATATAGTACTGTATATATATTAATCCCATCCCTCTAATTTGCCACTCCTGCCCTATTCCCCTTTGGCAACCATTAGTTTGTTTTCTATGTCTGTGGGTCTATTTCTGTTCTGTAAATGAAGAACACATCAAATCTTGAAGTCCTACTTCCAATGCTACAGTCTCCATCAGTGCCTTATGTTGTAAAATGTCACAAACTTTGCTCCTGGAGATAACATCCCAGGGATATGGCAGTGACAAGAGAAAGAAGAAAGGACATGAGTTTCCTCCAGAGAATCATCAAAGAGTTTAATAAAAAAAAAAATCTATTGAGATAACTAATGAGTGAGAAATTGTGGGGAACAGAACACTTCTAGGACTGGGGAGAAGAGTGGGAATAAGGACACTGAATTCCACAAACTGTATGAGTGCATGAGCATGTACAGCGGAAGTGAGAAGTGGGCAGCACAGCCCCAAACACTGCAAAACATTTGATGTCAAATTGGTAGTTTAATATTTAGAGGTGATTAGTATATAAAGATCAGTTACTTGACCAGCGATTTAGAGTATGTGAAAAATCATGTTCCCTGGGGAAAAACGTTTGCTAAAGACAGATTGGATGTTAACAAGGTGTTCACCAAGACACAGTGGGAAATAGCAGTAACGGTTAGAGAAATGAAGGCAGAATCGCCAGCTCAGGAGGCTGCCGCTTGTGCTTTGAGTACCTTTGTATCCAGAGTCACCAAAGGACACTGGATTCTGGGTCTGAGCCTGTATCTGCCTACATACTGCCTGCTTTAGCCAAGAGGGTATCAATAACCAAAAGGTCCTAGACTGCTTGAAATAGGAATCAGTAAGTAGAGGTAAAGACACTAAAAGCATATCAGCCTAGCATATTACCTTATGTGCATAGCATATTCCTTACACTAGACAGTAAACATCTTGAGGGCATAGATGATGCCTGATTTATACTGAGCCCCAGAAGAAACTTGTGCTAATTATACATTTGTAAGATAAAAGCACAGAGAATTGTAGAAGCTCCTCTATAATAAGAGTCAGGGCTCCTTGAAGAATTTATATCTAGTTTTGTTCTATACATACATTTATTCTCAAATTATAATTGGTACATCCCTGCCATCTGGCATTTCATGGCTAGGCAAAGCACCTTCTCCAGAAAGTGAAAAGCCAGTGGTAAAAAAAGCTAGCAGCCTGTGTCCACTGTGAATCAATAACATAGTTTCTGGGCTTTAATCCACTGCCCTAGAATAGAAAAGACATAAAATATGAGTAACAAAAAGTAACAACCATCGAGATGTATCTTGACAGGGAGAGGAACAGGCATGAGGAGTGATGAATACTCCAGTTTGGCTGGTGGTTAAGCGATTTGTTTCTTAAATGCATTCAGCACTTTTTACCCCTGTGACTTTGCTCATGCAACTCCTTGCCGCCTCAAATTCCTCCCACCAGCACTAATGTGAAAATTCTGTTCAGACTTCAGGGTCAGGTCAAATGGCATGTTTTATGTGAAACTTTCCCTGATCCCCAAATCCATGAGTGGAATCTCATTGCCCTTTTTGACACTCTTTATTTATTCAGATGTCTAAATGTCAGGGGTCCCTGGCCTGGGCGTTTTGGCATCTTCGCTATCTACGCTATGACTGGTAAGTGATCTCATCCAGTCACAAGAGTTTCAGTGTCATCTGTAATTACTGAGTTCCCCTTTCTCTTAACTCTTACCTCTCTGTTGATGTCATCAACTACCTACCTTACATCTACACTTATATATTAACAGAAATCTCAAATTTACCATGTATAAAACAGAACTGTCAATGTTGTCTTCCCAAATTATCCTCTCCTATTGGTCAAAAAGATGAGGGGCTATTTTTGATTCTTCTCTTCTTTCACACCACACATCCAAAATACTCTGAGCAAATCTCGTCATGTCTGTCTTACAAATGCACTGAGGGTCAAATGGAGCATTTCTCACCTTTCCTCCACTACCCGAGCCTAAGCCATCATCTTCTCCAGCCCAGACTCTGCCGGAGCATCCTCACGGACTACCCAGATTCCACTCCTTCCCCAGCCTTTCTCCACGGAGCTGCTGGAATAATTATTTCAAAATTTAAATTAGACAATTTGACACATCTGCTCAGACCCTTCCAATAGAATCTCATCACACTTCAAACAAAAGCCCAAGTCCTTCACCACAGCCTTTAAAACCCCACATTCTTTTCTCCCAGGCCTGTCATCCAAACTTGACTTCTAACACCCATCCCCCCCAAACCCACTTATCTCTCCATGAACTTGCCTCCTTGCTGTTCTTTGGACACCCAGGTTCACTGCTCCTTTGGCCCCTTTCCTTTGTTGTTCCTCTTCCCAGATGCTTTTCCCTACATCCTCCTATGGTCTCTCCCTCACATCACTGGGTCTCTGTCACATGTCCCGTCTTCTGAGAGGCCTTTCCAGACTTCACTTCCTAAAAGAGCTGCCCTGACCCACTTTTTATTCCTTTATCCTAGTTAATTTGTCTCCATATAAATTATCTCTATGTGGCAACATACTACATACTTACTTACTCATTTTTTTTATTATCTTTCTAACGTCTTTGGAACATTAGTTCCATTAGGGCAAGTTTTTTGCTCTGTCTGCCATTATATCCCCACATCCAGAATACGGACAGGCACAGAGTGGGTATTCAGTAAGTATTTGTTAAATACATTAATGTAGGGCTACAGCAATTTGTTTGAAACCTGTTTAGGATGGTTTTAGTTTTTATAGTTATTTAATTTTATATTTAGTCTTTCCTGGAATACTATAAGCTTCTTGAGGGCAGGAAAGTTGTCCATCCATGTATCCTGTACAGAAGCCAGCATACAACTGTGATTTAATGATACAGAATAAGTATACTTTTACTAAATTCATTAATTAAAGAGGGATGGAGGTAGTGCTTGGTAGCTTAGCATTTTAAGCAAAGAAAGTTGAAAGTTGGGAGATAATTACTGTGGAGCAATTTTTATAGGTTCTAGGAGAAAAACAAGGCTACCTGATACCTCAATCGAGGAATACCATCCTCTTAACTGAAATACTTCAGTAATTACTACTATATTAAGCCTGTAATGTAGAAAGAATTGGAGGTGAGGGAAAAGTAAAGACAAAAGATCAGTTTAGAGATTATTACAACAGGCTAGGTGAGAAGTCATGAAACTCAAGCCAAGCAATACCAATGAGATTAGAAAGAAAGAGAAAAGTACAAGATGCTCTTTAGAGGCTTACTTGGTAATATTGGATCCGTTTGGTCACAAATTAGGGGTAAAGGTCATAGGAAAAAAGGGGAATCAAAGCAACTTTGAAGTTTTGTACATAGATAACACAGAGAACGGTAATGTCAATAAAACTAAGAAGGTAACAGGAGGCAACAACTTAAGGAGAAAAATTAATTTGGTTTGGGCATTTGGGGATCAGAAAAAAAAAGGGGGTAAAAGCATGAAGATAAGAATGGGAGAAAAAAACAAAAGAATGGGAGGAAATACATAAATAATTATTGTGCCAGGGACTAAAATTCTGCTTTTTAAATGATGACCCACGTTTAAGATGTTGCAACTTGCTTCCATGTCCTGGCTATTGTAAACACTGCTGCAGTGAACTTTGGGGTGCAGGTGTCTTTTCAAATTATGGTTTTCTCCAGATACACACACAGCAGTGGGATTGCTGGGTCATATGGTATCTATTTTAGTTTTTTAAGGACGCTCCATACTGTTCTCCATAGTAAATATCCATCAAAAGAGGAACGAATAAAGAAGATGTGATACATATATATTCTGTGGAATATTACTCCACCATAAAAAAGAATGGAATAATGTGATTTGCAGCAACATGGATGCAACTAGAGATTGTCATACTGAGTGAAGTAAGTCAGACGAAGACAAATATCATATGATATCACTTATATGTGGAATCTAAAAAAAAGGGTACAAATGAACTTCTAGAAAACAGAGTTACAGATGTGGAAAACTAACTTATGGCTTCCAGGGGGTAAAGAGTGGGGGGTAATTTAGGAGATTGGGATTGACATATACACACTACTATATATAAAATAGATAACTAATAAGGACCTACTGCATAGCACAGGGAACTCTATGCAATACTCTGTAATGGCCTTATAGGGGAAAAGAATCTAAAAAAGAGTGGATATATGTATATTATAACTGACTCACCTTGCTGTACACCTGAAACTAACACAACATTGTAAATCAATTGTACGTGAATAAAAATTTTTTTAAATTATTCTTGCAAGAGTTCACCTAAGAACTCTTATCCCATTTACATTTAATTTACTTATGAAAATTTCATCATACCAAGTCATTTTTCTTGATGAAAAATTTTGTAACAGAGATAACATGAACTTACTTGACTTTTAGTAAACTTTGGTACAATAAATGTATTAAACTTTTATTTGGTACAATAAAAGTATTAAACTTAATGTTCATAACTCTAAAAAAAAAATAAGAAAGAAACTCTGGGGGTGGAACCCAGCTCTCTGTTCTAACAAGTTTTCCAGGAGATTCTCATGCCCACTCAGATTTGAGATCCACTTTCCACATCTGGAAAAGTCATACCAGAAAAATACAAAACACTATAAGGTCTGTGTCCCCCTCTGTCCCAGGAACCCCTTCAGTGGACAACTACAGAAAGTAGCCCACTCTCCCTCTGGTAGACCAACTGCATCGCCATAGCAACATGGGTACTCCTGATGGGTCTCATTCGCTTTTCTTAATAAACTGAAGAATTTATACGTAAAAAAAAAAAAAAAGATGCTGCAACTTGACAGATGATGGGGATGTTGACCCCAAACTGTAAGAGCTGAAAGAGGTGAAAATCGGACAGTGTTATGAAATAAAGAAAACACTTTATGATCACTATATTATATCTTGCATAAATAGCGTAATCTAAATGGTCTTAGGAAAAAAGAACAATCCACCACGATGTCGTCTTCTTGTGTTTGACATCAATACACCTGAATGTTGCGGTAATTTTTTGTTAACTTTCAGGTGTTTGGGCAGGTAATGAATCAAGTTTGAGTGTATGGTTTTATGACACATTTTTAAACGGTCTTGGATATCCATTGATATATCCTGAAGGATTTTATTTTCATCTCATCTATTGCTTCTATTTCAGTCTAGAAAATTTGCTCAAATATTTATTACTTCCTGGTAAATTCTGGACAAAACTGTGGCAGAGATAAAATTAGCTTTTCTCAGAGTTTCACATTTTAATGTCCATCTAACTCCAAGAATACTATGTCTTTAGGTTACATATCACTCGCCTATGTCCTCACTGCTTGAGGACTTTAAATATGCCTGGCCTGCACCCATAAACTGCAGAAGAATCTTTATTACATGCTTTGAAGGGTGCCTGCACTTTTACTCAGAAATTTCTCTGGAGTTATTCTTTTCTTCCTCTGCCAGTAATTTCATTCCATTTCTCCAGATTTGCCTTCAACGTTAAGAGCCACTTCCCCAAAAGTCCATTCTTACTTTGGCAAAATCCCTTGTCTCAGACTGAGTTGCCAAATGTGCTCTGTCTAGTTAGTAAATACCCAGGGCAAAATCATTCTGATAATTTGATAACTTGCAATTGCACCTAGCTATGTGTGCCATTGTAAGTAGTACATGTGACTCACTGTGAGATTCCAATAATCCCAAACTAATCCTTCATTATAATTTATAAATTCTGCGCACTATGTTAAGTGTATGTTAGATTGGCATGATTTTCACGGTAACCCTCTCAAAAGAGCTATGTCAGGTCACTATGTCACTGCCCCTGAAAGATATCTTTGCACATCCAGAAGATGGCATACATTACAAAAATCAATACAAATAGAGAATTAACAAGAGACTGACAAAAATTTTATCTTCATAACTGTACCCTCACACTGTATAAAGCTAAAAATGGAAGGTTAGGCAAGTCACTCATTTTTTTAAGGCTTGTCCTTTTATACGTGCATTTGTGGCATAGCAACTCAGTGTCAGCTGCTCCATTTTCCCCGTGGTGGCTAAATTTAGGAAGTTTACATCTTTTCTTGCAATATTTTTGTTGATTCATGAGAAAAAAAAGTGATCACAAAAATTACCAAATTTACTTTCTTCAGATCCAGCACTCAGATACTATTTACAAACTTAAATAGTAAAAGTTCCTGAAGAAAGTCAGTTTCTTAATATGGTTTCAGCAACTGAAAGAAGAGATGTAATGAAAGTTATCTTTCAACCTTGCGACTCTTACTAACTCCGTTGAACCCAATAATAAGTGACATAAGTTTACCCAGTCGGGCATAAATGTCTCTACTATACAGGCAAGATGAAACCATCCCTATGACCTAAATTCAATCTCACCTGCATTATACAATCAAGGAACATGCTGATAACAGCAGCAACAAAATAGTTTTTCTTACACCTGGCAAATCAACACTGACCAACTGGCTCCCAGGTGTTCGTGCAGCCGCCAGAAGCCATATTGTAACTAAATCATCTGTCTCTGAATCACAGAAACCCTTAATATACAGCACTGGAAACTTCTGGTCACCTTTGGGAGCTTTATGAAAATACCGTCTCAAAAATATTTTCAATTAGTTCTTACATCGATGGTAAGTTCAGCGGGGCTCACCTGACAGCAGGAACAAAGATAGAAAATTCTCAGAAAGAGGATCCCAAGAGTATAACTTGATGAAAAGATTTTAGAGGCTTTTTTCACACCCACGAAATAAATAAATATGTTACAATATGATCCCCAGATAAAAGAAGAAACACTTTCTAAAGTTTAATAATAGCTCTGGGTTCTGAAATTAAGCCCAGCAGGAAATGAGCATTATGGATTCTAAAAGACATTGCACAGTCCTTTTTAAGCTTCAGTTGGCATATTTCTGTGTAACCTCCAACACTGTTGTGTAACTGAAAACACAACATGAAGGCAACATGGAGACTCTATGGAATATGGAATGCCAGTAGGTGCACTGAAGTTTGTTTTATTTTTGGCAGCACCAATCTTAGCTCCCCGACCAGGGATTGAACCCAGGCCCACGGCAGTGAAAGCTCCCAATCCTTACCACTGAACCACCAGGAAATTCCCACATTGAATGTTTTATAAAAAACTGTATGTCCCTGGAATTTCCTCATGTTTCATTTCATTAAGAATTCTAACTTGAAAATCAATGTGTCTCTGATTGAGTTCTAGAAACTCTAGTGCTAGGGATCTAGTGGTCGTCCTAGAAAGTGATGTATTAAGTTAACAAGAATTTATTAATCACATTACAAGTAGCAGGCAACATCAAAGATGCTAGGAATATAGAGTGAATAAGACAAAATAAAATGCATGTCCTTAAGGAGCTTACATCCTAATCGATATAGAATAAGTTGTGTAAGATATTTGTACATAAGATGATGATAAATACTACGAAGATAAATAAAACCTGGAAGGAGAGAAGGAGTGCTGGGGAGAGAAGGAAGTTTGCAGTTTTAAATAAGGTTTCCTTGGGAATGTTCACTGGAAAGGTGAGCTGAACAAGGGTTGAAATCACGTAGATGTCTGGAGAAAAGCATTCTAGGCAGAAGGACCAGCAAGTGCAAAGTCCTGAGATAGGACCCCGGCTGGTATGACTAAAGAGCAGCAAAGAGCCAGTGGAAAGTTTTGGGAATAAGCAAGGGTACAGGAAGAATAACCGACGAGGGTCTTGTGAGCCATTTGCTAGATGTTGGCTTTTATTCTGAGTGAGATGGGAAGGAGAGATGTGGTTTGACTGATGTTTTCAGGAAATACTTTGGTTGCTGAGCTAAGAATAGGCAGGAAGCAAGGGCAGAAATAAGGGCACTCAGAAGGTTATTGAGACGAGAGAATAGGGTAGCTAGTACCAGGAGTTTAGCAAGAGGTGGTAAAAAGTAGTCATATTCTGCACACTTTGAATGATTGGATGTGAGCTGTGAAAGAAGGAGAGGAGTCAAGAACTCCAAGGTTTTTGACCTGGATAAACTGGGAGACTGGAGTTGCCATTTACAGAGAGAAGGAGAATCAAGACCAGAGTTGTCATTTACTGAAGGAGAATCCAATTCAGGAGTGGAGAGGAGAACAGGAGTTTGGACTGGACATATTAGGCTTGTTCTAACTGTTGATACTGTACGATAAGAAATCCAGGTGAAAAAAAAAAGAAATCCAGGTGAGAGACATAAATCTGGTTCTCACAGGAATGAAGATGGTCTTTAAAGATAGGACCTGGGTAAAAATAAAAGGTAAAGAGAAGGAGTCCTAGGACGGAACCCTGGAGCACATCAACTTTCAAAGGTTGGAGAAAAGAGAAAGGATAAGTAAAAACAAAAAAAGAAGAAGAAAGAAAAGAGTGATCAGCGAGGTATGAGGGAAAGTGCAAGCATGGATTGAGTCACTGAAGCCAGGTGAAGAAAACATTTCAAGGAGGTGATACAGATCAACTCTGTCTAAAAATGCTGATAGGTTAGTACGAGGGTCATTGGATTTAACACTGTAAAGTCATTGGTGAACTTACAAGAACAATTCCAGCGGATGGTTCAGGAGAAAATAAGCAAAGAGCAGGAGTCAGCAAATATACATACATTTTAAGAAGTTTTGCTACTTAAGGTATAAGAGAAATGAGATAATCCCTAGAAGTAGATGATGGGGAGATGGGTCAAGAAAAGGTTTTGTTTTGTCTGAAGACGGAGAAATAATAGCATGTATGTATGTGGATATAAATGATCCACTTGGAAGCATTATCAAGTCAGAGAGTGAGAAGTATCTGATACGTTCTAATAAATGATACCCTTCTTGCCTAAGCATAGCCTGGCCCACTAAACCATCAATTGCTAATGAAGAACAAAAAACTTTTAACACATTTTTACAATACAAAATTGGGAGTATAAATGGCCCGTTCCTATGCCTCGCCACTTTTCAGTATGCTTACTCAAATATTCATCATTGTTGTTTATCATTTTGGCCCCAAATTTTCCCACTATTTCTGTTATCACCATGAGCAACTTGCCTGATGAGCATACTTCAAACAAATTCTTCCCAAATATTTTATATATTCATAAAGGCCCATCTCATAGGAGTTTTTATCAGGAACCCTCTCTAAGACGATAGTTTCTAGGAAGAGGAGCAGTTACTTTTAAGAGCTAGATATTACTGAGGAAATGCAGGAATAGAGGCAGGGTTTACCTTGAGTGATTGAGAATCAATCCTAAATGAGCGGGCTTCCGTGGTGGCGCCGTGGTTGAGAGTCCGCCTGCCGATATAAGGGACGCGGGTTCGTGCCCCGGTCCGGGAGGATCCCACATGCCGCGGAGTGGCTGGGCCTGTGAGCCATGGCCGCTGAGCCTGCGCGTCCGGAGCCTGTGCTCCGCAACGGGAGAGGCCACAACAGTGAGAGGCCCGCGTACCGCAAAAAAAAAAAAAAAAAGAAAAGAAAAGAGGTGCTAAAAAATTATGTATCAGAGCAAGAAATTACATTGCAATGCAGTTGCATCATTTACTCAAAATGAAGAAACTAAAAAGTATAAAATCACATATACCATATATTCATACAAATTTTAAATGTACAATCTACTTATTCATTAGAGAATATTATCACCTGACTCTATTAAAAAAGTTGTAATGGTGGTCCTCTGCATTTTAAGGTACCGGCATTCTCCTGGAAGAGTAACTTACAAAGCATTCACAGTGTAATCAAGAACCAGGCTCTTAGATCCAGTGTATGTATCAACAACATTCTTTAAAAGAAATTATTTGATAGAGAGAAAAAATCATGCATTACCATCTACAGTACCTAGCTCTCAGTCCTATACACATATTAATTTAGTACTTACTAAATATTAGTAAGTTAACAGAGCTTTATAATAATCCTTAAAGAATTTAGATACAAAAAAAATTTTTAACTCGACAATATCACATCTCTATGATACATCAGACTGCTTTCAAAACCAGTGAGACTTTTGGAGAAATTGCTAGAAAACTGTAATATCATTTAACTCATTGAAATAGCTTTATTAAACAGGTTGATTGCATATCAGAAACCGTAGACATCAGCTGATTTAGGATGAATCCAAGCAATATAAAAATGGTTCTAGGAGACAGGAAAAAGCATAGCTAACTGAGTTCCACAAAGGAAATTATCATCATGATTCCAGTTGAGGTAACTGTTTCATCTTTTGCCAACACTATTAGGAAGTTCAAGTGAATTTGTGAAAAGAATCATAGGTAATCAACTGTGAATTACAAAATATTAGTCTTTTTTTCCCACTTATATAACTTGGTCAATATTTTAAAGGTCAATGGACTTTCAGAATTTGGGTCTCCTACATAAAAATACTGAGGAATTTGAAGCCATTTGAATTTAAGCCTTAAAAGAGTTAGCTCATTACCTTACATAAAGTTATTGTGCCCAATACAGAATACTTCAATGTCTAATAAAAAGGATCCTACAACAGGTATACATCTTGGATACATTCAATTATATGTTCTCAATTGTTATTTGTTTATTTAAACATCTATATCCCTGGTATTTTGTGAGTTTCTTGAAAATAGAGTTTATTCAAATCTTTATCCCCAGTATCTAAGACAGTGAACATACATAGGAGGCAGTTGATAAATGTTTGTATATCAAATTTCTTAGTTGCTTGGCACAAAAGGACTACAGTGTTTTAAATTTTGT
Source organism: Stenella coeruleoalba (assembly GCF_951394435.1). NCBI lineage: Eukaryota > Metazoa > Chordata > Mammalia > Artiodactyla > Delphinidae > Stenella > Stenella coeruleoalba. Next base: position 14,052,521 of record NC_137158.1, on the reverse strand, counting down.
TCTCCATATATGGAATACAAAAAGCCATCGTCTATTAATCATTCTCCTCAATGGGTAATCCTGGAGCAAGTCCTCAATCTCTGGTCCATGAGATTTATATAGTCCTAGAATGTTTCTAGTCACGTCATTTGGCATGAAGAATGTTTTTTTTAAAAAAAAAAAAACTGTAGTTAGCAGATGGCAATGCCTGCAGTGGTAGCAATGGGAGAAGTGCAGCTCTTATTTTATTCTACAACTGCTTCATACTCTATGCCACAACACAAATTCTGCGCTCATTCAAGTTCGTGAGTCTTACCTCCTGAAGTCCAGAATTTTAGAATTGAAAGAGCCACAGTAATATACCTACCTAGCTTAGAGTCTAGAAAATGTCTGTGTGATCCTATAAGAATATGTGGCATATATTACTTTTGAAAAAAATCATTGCATTTTTCTATTACTGCATACAAATTTCCACAAAGGATGTGGCTTAAGACGGCACACGTTTTGTATGTTTCTGTGGGTCAGGAGTCCAGGAACAGTTTTATTGGGCCCTTTGATACGGGTCTCACAAGGTAGCAATCTAGAAGTCATCTGGGTTGCAGTCCTTTCCGGAGTTGGAATTCTTCCTCCAAGCTCACACGTCTGTTGTCAGAATTCAGTTCCTTGCAGTTGTAGGACTGAGGTCACTTTCTTGCTGGCTATAAGCCAGCTGCTGCTCAAGGTCAGTTAGAGACACACAGTTCCTTGCCATGTGACACTCTCACAGGCTGTCTCATAGCATAGCACTGTACTGCTGCAAGGCCAGCAAGAGAATCTCTCTCTTCATTAAGGGCCTCCTTTTTTTAAGGACTTTCATATGATTAAGTCAAGCCCATTCAGGATAATCTCCCTTTTGATTAACTCAAAATCAACTGACTTAATTATACCTACAAAATCCCTGACCTTTGCCATGTAACATAACCCAGTTACAACTGTGACACCCCATCATACTCAGAGGGAGGCCAGAAATCTTGGAGACCATCTTAGAATTCTGCTCCCACAATGATACACATGTCTCAGACAACCTTGTTTCCCAGAATGCAAAAGTGTGTTGGTATATATATGTACATATGTATACTTATACAGTACATAAAATATGTAATACATATTATATTAGTTTCATTTAAAATATTACAGGTACTTTTATACACATATATATGTAAGTATACATTTGTAGGTATATATACATATATTTTCCCCTTCTACTTCTCTCTCTTCTACTTGTCTTTCTCATCTTTCTCCTCTTTTCTCCTTCCTCTGCTTCGGTTTTATTTCTTTTTTAATCAATTAAATACAAACTAAATTTACATGAATTTACAACAAGTAAGAGACTATCATGATTATGAGAAACTGGGCTGAGGTTTTCAATTTCATCCATAAGACAGCATTTTATGGAACAATGTGATAGACAGTGTGTTTGCACACTATAAATGAGATGAAGTTTACTTTTGACATTAAAGAGCTCTCTAGAAAAGAAACCAATATATCCTTTTAATCGTGCTTGATTATATAAAGGAAGATACACCATGTGTAAACCAATTTCCTTAGGGAAATTAGGGACATTTTTAGAGGATTCACAATAAAGTAAAATAAACGTTTGATAGAGCCAATTCTCTACTTTATTCAATTTTAAAAAATCCTGTTTTAAGAAACTATATTAAAGTGACTTTGCTCAATGTATCTATCTAATGGATTTTCTCAAACTTGCAAAGCTTGAGAAGATAAGATGAGTAAGAAAGTGAACCATGAGATTTTGTTATCTAATCAGACATTTAAAAATCATTTTATTTGTAATATTCAGGAGTAGGAATTAAAGGGAAGATTTTGCAGGGTTCTTACCTTGCGATGGCGAGAAAAGCATCATAAAAACATCATAACCTGGGCCACTGAGGGGTCCAAAGGAAGGAACACCACTCAGCGAGTCTAAAGTCCTGGTTAAAGGCCAGTTCTACTATTAACCAGTTCTGTCATCTTAGACAAAATGTTACTTTCTTCACATACGAATTATGAATAATAGTCACTTCTCTGTCCCTTTCTCAAGGTTATTGTAATTAACCACTATGATTTAATGAATAGAGCACAGAGATACATTTCATAGAATATTGGTATAGTTTTACCACTTTCTAGCTATGTGGACCTGGGCGAGTTATTTATCTAATCTTAACCTGAATTCCTTTCTATGGAAAAGAATACCTAGTCTCAGGGTTGTCTTAAGGATGAAACAATTTCTATAAACAAAGTAGATAACCTGTAAGTGGTGTCTATTATTAGGATTATTAACTTAAAATATCAAAAATGTAAAATGCAGTTATTAATAACCTATATTTACGGAGATCCCCCAACTAGAGCAAAGGATGACTAGTAGAATTTATTCTGCATGTGCAGAGAAGACAGGCTTTGCCATTCTCCCACCAACTTCATTTCTTTATTTCAGATCCAAATGCATGAAGTCAGATTGGGCAGTGGTTAGAATTTTTTCTGTGATCAACAGGGAACTATATCCAATATCTTGCAATAAACTATAATGGAAAATAACTGAAAAAAAAGAATATAGATATATACGTATGTATGTATAACTGAATTGCTTTGCTGTACACCTGAAACTAACACAATATTTTAAATCGACTATACCTCAATAGAAAACACTACGGAAAAAACTAATAATAATTCATATATATGAACTTTAGAATTAATATTTTATTTCATCATTGTTTCATAATATTACGGTCAATAGTCTATACTGATTTTATTATACACTATAAGGAATAAATGGTTGGATCACCTTTTCTCCCATAAAACATTTTTTAAATGTTTTGTGACTTTTTCATTCTTTCTAGATCACTGTTACATCAGGTTTAAAAACAGGAAGATTTATCCATGCTGTTATATGTTGCATGCTATAAAGTGTAAAGAATGATTTTAGGAAGAAGGGATTCACCTTTTATTCCAAGTTTGCACAAAATGTGCTTTAGAAAACTCATTGACATAGTGGTCAGAGTGATCCTCTGATAGATAACGGATAACATGTTAATATCCAGGTAACCAGGGGAAAGAAAAGAATTCTGAGTCTACATTTTTGAACTGAGGGAGGGGAACCCTTCCAGTCCAAAGTGGTTTGCGTATTTTCAGCATGGAAACTTTTGCTATAAAACCTTCATTGAAATTCTTTCTTAAAACCTAAATTGCTTCTAAAGAAGATTAAGGATATCTACTCTCTTACATTCCCACTACTCGGTTTTCAATGAAAACGAATCTCAGACTCAGTTCTACCACATATACTGCCATTTGTAAGTCAAATCCTTATTAATAAGCAAGCACAAAAACCCTCATACAAGCTGCTCCTGTCAGCTTGATGAAGTCTTAGTTCTCTGTTTTTTTGAGATTAAGCAACGCCTTTTTGCATAAAAGATTTTCTTGCTCAGCAATATTTTAGAAGCAAGATTCAATGGATCTCATATTTGACAGAGCCAACACAATAATTCTAATGTTCGTAAACATTCAGGAGTGGGATGTCTGCATTAGAATCATGCCTTGAATGGCATTCTGAAAGGTGATGGGTAAAAAGATTCCCTGAGTCTATCATCCTATACAAGCAGTGACGGGAAGTCTAACATCCTTTACCAAGTTTACCAATCTGTATATGTTGAATACAACTAAATCCACACATAATTTATTTGCATAGCCATTATGCTCATTAAAAAGCCACTAAATTCACCAGTGAAAATCCTCTTCTAACATCTATTTGCAAAGCCTCTGGTGCTTATCAGAGATAATGATAGGTGAAACACTTGTAGTTGCCTTTCAGTTAAATGTTATCACCCTTCCTGTGTGTAAAGTATTCCCTATTAGGAAAGCTAACTTCCTCTTGCGTATAATTGAATATATATATATATATATATATATATATATATATCTCCTATCTCCTATGCTGAAATGTTTTAAAGCATATTTCCACAAGACTTAGAAGTGTGCATCTTCTATAAACTCTAGACTCATTGCATCAGCTGCCTACTAAACACAATCAATAGCTTCCTAATTGGTTCCTGTTACTGCCCTTAGCCCAACTGTAGTCTATATCAATACCACAGACAGAGTGATATTGGTTCCTTTTGGAAGGAATTGAGAGCTGCTCAGAGTATGGGTCAGATCCTATCATCCCTGTGCTCAAAACCCTTCAGTGACTTCTCATCTCATGGGGAGTGAGACCGAACCTCATCACTAAACCCTCAAGTCCTCTGACCTCTGTGTCCTACTACCTTCTCCCTGCTCACTGCACTAGGGCCTCAGTGCCCCCCGTCATGTTTCCTCAATCACGCCAAGTATGCTTCCCTCTCACGGCTGTTGGACATGAAGTCTCTCTCTGCCAGGAGTTCTCATTCTCTCGATATACACATGGCCTGCTCCTTCACCTCCTTATGGGTTGTGCTATTGTCAATAGTTTTCAGATGCTGCTGTAACCCATCACCACAAACTGTGGGTCTTAAAACAAAGGAAATCTTTTCTCTCGCAGTTTTGGAAGGCAGAAATTCAAAATCAAGGGGCCAGAGTCAAGGTGTTGACAGAGCCACACTCCTTCTAAAGGCTTTGGGGAGAACCCCTTCTTTACCCCTCCAGCTCTGGTGGAAGCTGACTTGTGTGCACATCAATCAGATATCTGCCTCCCTGGTCACACTGCCTGCTCCCCACCTGTGCAAAATCTTCTCTGTCCCTCTCCTACAAAGACATCTGTTATAACATTTAAGGCCCACTGGATAACCCAGGATTATCTTTAAATCCTTAATTTGATCATGTCCGGAAGGACTTTGCCATATAAGGTAACGGCTACAGATTCTGGGGATTAGAACCTGACACCCTTGGGGGAAGCCATCTGTCAGCCTTCCACAGCCATCTTCTCAGACAGACCTCCTCAGATGTCCACACTGAAAATTCCCACCCCTTTCCCACAGCACCTCCTCTCCCTTCTCTATCTTCTTCCACAGTGTTTCTCACTGATGGCACTCTCTATATTTATTCATTTATTTCTTACAGTATTTGGCTCTTTCAGCTAAAACATAAGCACTGAGAAGGCAGGGTTAATATCTATTTTTCTCATTGCTCTTTCCCCAGCACATTGAAAAACGTCTGCCACATAGCAGGCCTTTCATGAATATTTTCAGGTAAACGGATGGAAAATCTGTTCAGTGGGTTGAAAGGTGGCCCCCAAAAGAGATTTGTCCATGTATTCATCCCCAGAACTTGCCAATATTATGGACAAAGAATGAATAGTACATTACAACTCTAAAAGACATGATTAATTAAAGATCTTGAAAGGAGGATTGTATCCTGGATAATCTAAAAGTAAGTCCTAAATGAACCACAAGTAAACTTATAAGAGAGAGGCAGAGGGAGAACAGAGAGAGACGTACCAAGAAGACATACAAAAGAAGAAGCAGTGTAACTACGGAGAGGATTGGAGTGATGCAGCCATAAATCAAGAAGAGCCAACAGTCACAGGAAGCTGGAAGTGACAAGGAATGAGTTCCCACTAGAGTCTTCGGATGGACTGTGGCCCTCCTGACACCTTGATTTCAGACTTCCAGCCTCCAGAAGGATAAGAGAATACATTTCTATCCTTTTAGTCCTCCAGTTTGTAGTTATTTGTTACAGCAGCCCCAGGAAATTAATACAACGTGGGTGTTCTAATGGTTTCTAATATGTACCTTATGTTTACCATAGAGAAAGTCATTCTTATTTTGAAATTATACCTGGAATTATCATCTGGGTTCCCATCACCCTAAGAAGAACACATACACACACTAAAGTCAGATTTGCTATGCTTCAGTTCTGTCTTCACTTCTGAAGATCTTGGGGAGATTATCCTAGCTTTTTGCCTCAGTTTTTTCATCTGTAAAATAAGAATAAACTAATGCTTACCTCAAAGGTAAGCTGAGAATTGAGAGTTAAGGACTATATAGTATCTAGAAATGTGCCTAAGCCCAGCATACATCAACAATTGTGTCATTTTTGCTATAATTTTATTATTATACTATAAACAAGTAGAGTTTATGAGAAGCACCCTTGAACTGAGGTGACATTTCACCCGTAAGATTGACAAAGGTCTAAAAGCAAGAGGATACACTTTGATAAAGGGGGTGTTGGAATAGGCATAGACACATGCTAATTATAGGAGTAAATTGCTATATCCTCAATAAAGAGCAATTTGACACCATCAAAATACAGATTTACTTATATTTGTGAAATAACTTGGATAGGCACCATGGCACTGTTTTAATATCAGAAGACTAAAAACCTAAATTCCAGCAATATAGGACTGGTTAAAATAAGAAACTTTTATTCAATTGACTATTGTGAAGCATTTTAAAAAATATATATATATTTTAAGTATCCATACTACCCCAAATGATTTACAGATTCAATTCAATCCCTGTCAAAATCCCAACGACACTTTACAGAAATAGAAAAAAATCCTAAAATTCATATGGAACCATAAAGGATTTCAAATAGCCAAAACAATCTTGAGAAAGAGGAACAAAGTTGTGTCTCACACTTCCTGATTTAGAAAGATTACTAAGCTATGGTGATTAAGACAGTGTAGTACTGACATAATAATGGAAAAATAGACCAATAGGACCGAACAGAGAGCCCAGAAATAAACCTACACACATATAGTCAAGGTTAAGGTATATTGGTCAAGATATACTGATTCTCAACTATAGAGCCAAGAACACACAATGGGAAAGGATAGTCTCTTCAACAAATTGTGCTGGGAAAACTGAATACCCACATACAAAAGAATGAAATTGGACGCTTTTCTTACACCATACACAAAAATCAATTCAAAATGTATTAAAGATTTAAATGTAAGTCCTGAAATTGTAATTTTCCAAGATGACAACACAGTGGAAAAGCTTCATGACTTTGGTGCTGGCAATAATTTAGTTTTTGGATATGACACTAAGGCACAAATAACAAAAACAAAAGTAGACATTGGGACCACATGTACTAAAAAACTTCTGCACAGCAAAGAAAACAATCAACACAGTGAAAAGGCAACCGATGAAGTGGTAGAAAATATTTGCAAGACATATATCTGATAAGGGGTTTATATTCAAAATATATAAGGAACTCACACAAGTCAGTAAGAATAAGTGAATGAATGAATAAATAAATAAATAACTTCATTTTTAAATGGGCAAAGGACTGGAATACGCTTTTCTCCAAAAAAGACATAAAAATAGTCAACAACTATATATTAAAATGTTCAACGTCATTAATCATTAGGGAATTACAAATCAAAACCACAATGAGACGTCACTTCACACCTCTTGCATGGAACCCTTCTGTTGGTGGGAATTTTAAAGGGTGTAGCCACTGTGGAAAACAGTATGGAGGTTCCTCAAAAAAAGAACTACCATGTGATCAAAAAATCTCATTTCTGGGTTTTGATCTAAAATAATTGAAATCAGGATTTCAAAAAGATATTTGCACTCCAGCGATCAGTGCAGCAGTATTCACAATAAACAAGATGTGGAAGCAACTTAAATGTCCATTGACAGATGTATGAGTAAGAAAATGTGATCTATACATACAATGAAATATTATTCAGCCTTAAAAAAGAAGGAAATCCTATCATACATGACAACATGGAAGAACCTAGAGAACATTAAGCTAAGTGAAATAAGCTGGGCACACAGAAGGACACATACTGCGTGATGCCACTTATATGAGGATCTAAAGTCATCAAACTCCTTGAAGCAGAAAGTACAGTAGTGGTTTCCAGCAGTGAGGGAAACGGGGAGTTGCTGTTTAATGGATATCGAATATTAGTCATGCTAGATGAAAAATTTCTAGAGAATTGTTGTACAACTTTGTGCTTATAGTTAACAATACTATACTGTGCACATAAAGATTTGTTAGAGGGTAGATCTCATGTTATTTTTTACCACAATAAAAAAGGGCAAATATTTCTAGCTTTAGTAACAAAAGAGCAGGTTGCTGCTGACCACTGAAAATAAAGGAAAGTAAGACAAATACGTGTGTGTGTATGCGTGTGTGTGTGTGTGTGTGTGTTGTGTGTGTATGTGTGTGTGTGTCTGTGTTTGAAGGCATTGGAACACTACCAACTCATCTAGGACTTGAGGGGCTAAGACATTGGAGAGATGGAATATTCATTGACATTCCACACAGCTTTTCTCCACAAAGAATGTGCCAATTTGAAGTGGCACAGGATGAGAGGTTAAATGTCTAACAGAAAAATAGCAGCTAAAAAACTAAATCAAACTTTGGAAGTCTTTCTGGAGCTAGGGAGATTTTTTAAAAGTTTGAATGTAATTACTAGCAAGGTAGCCAGGACTCCTGAGGCCTGATCGTGGAAGGACAGTAAGGACAGAGGTGACCCCCAACAATTGTTGTTGATCTATACCTTCACACATTGATCAGGTTGCCAATCACATATTTGATAAGGATTTAATAGCCAGAATTTATAAAGAACCCCTATAACTTAACGACAAATAAACAACCTAATTAAGAAATGAACAAAGGACTTGAAAAGACATTTCTCCAAGAATTTTTTCCAATAGCCAATAAGGACATAAAAATATGCTCAACATAATTAGTCTTAGGGAAATGCAAATGCAAACTACAGTGAGATACAAACTACTTCACCCACTCAGATAGCTACAATTTTTTAAGAAGATGGATAATAACGAGTGATAGCATGGATTTGGGGAAAATGGAACCTTCACATATTGCAGAAGGGAATGTAAAATCGTACAGCCACTCTGGGAAACAATTTGGTCATTCCTCAAAAAGTTAATATAAAATTATCACATGACCCAGCAATTCCACTCCTAGGTATACACCCAAAGGAATAAAAAACAAATACTCAGATACTCATAAACAAATGTTCAATACAGTATTATTCATAATAGCCAAAAGTTGGAAACAACTCAAGTGTCAATCAACAAATGAACAGATTAGTAAAATGTAGGCCACAAACAAAATGAAATATTATTCAATCTTGAAAAGGAATAAAGTTCTGATACATACGACAACATGGATGAACTTTGAAAGCATTATGCTAAGTGAAATAAGCCAGACACAAAGTGGCAAATACTGTACAATTACATTTATATGAAATAATTTAGAATATAGGCAAATTCATAAAGATAGAAAGTAGATGAGAGGTTACTAAGGGCTGGTGAGAGGAAATGGAGAGTTATTGCTTAATGGGTACAGAATTTATGTTTGAATGGTGAAAATGTTTGGAACACATTTGTGATGGCTGTGAAACACGTAATTAAAGTCACCGAACTGTACACTAAAAAATGTTTAAAATGGCAAATTTTATGTTGTATATATTTTATTACAATGTAAAAAAGAAAAAAAGAAAAGTATGCTGGGAGAAATGACCAAATGAATAAAAAACAAAGGCAACAACCACACAAGTGACTAATATGTTGGAATTATAAGTTTGGACTTATATCTGTAATTTACATATATAAGGAAATACATAACATAAGGCATAATCTTATTATATCATAGCAAACTACCAAAAAAAGGATGAAATTAAAACTCTAGAACCAAAAATTACCATAACTGAAATTAAGATCACATGCATGGAATTAATAGAAGATTACAAATATCAGAACTTAGAATTAGCAAATAAAAAAATACTAATAGAAGGCTTCCCTGGTGGCACAGTGGTGGAGAGTCCGCCTGCTGATGCAGGGGACACAGGTTCGTGCCCTGGTCCAGGGGGATGCCGCGTGCCGCGGAGCTGCTGGGCCCGTGAGCCATGGCCGCTGAGCCTGCGCGTCCGGAGCCTGTGCTCCGCAGCGGGAGAGGCCACAGCAGTGAGAGGCCCGCGTACCGCAAAAAAAAAAAAAAAGGAAAATTAAAAACAAGTAGAGGATAATTAACAAAATGGCAATAATACATATCTATCAAGAATCACCTTAAATGTAAATGGATTAAATGCTCTAAGCAAAAGACATACAGTGGCTGAATAGATGAGAAAACATGGCCTATGTGTATTTTGCCTACAAGAGACTCATTTTAGATCTAAAGATGTACCCAGACTGAAAGTGAGGGGATGGAAAACGGTATTCCACATAAATGGAAATGAAAAGCTGGGTAGCAATATTTATACCAGACAAAACAGACTTTAAAACAAAGACTGTGGGCTTCCCTGGTGGCGCAGTGGTTGAGAATCTGCCTGCTAATGCAGGGGGCACGGGTTCGAGCCCTGGTCTGGGAGGATCCCACGTGCCGCGGAGCGACTGTGCCCGTGAGCCACAACTGCTGAGCCTGCGCGTCTGGAGCCCGTGCTCCGCAACGGGAGAGGCCGCGACGGTGAGAGGCCCGCGCACCGCGATGAGGAGGGGCCCCCACTTGCCGCAACTAGAGAAAGCCCTCGCGCAGAAACGAAGACCCAACACAGCCAGAAAAATAAATAAATAAACAAATGTGGGGTTTAAAAAAGAAAAGAATTTAAATAAATAAATAAATAAATAAATAAAAAATAAAACAAAGACTGTAACAAGAGACAAAGAAGGACATTACCTAATGATCAAAGGATCAATTCAACAAGAAGATATAAAACTTGTAAATACATGCACCCAACATAGGAACATCTGAATACATAAAGCAAATATTAACAGACATAAAGGGAGAAACTGACAGTAATGCAATAATCGTATGTTAACATTCCGTGCGCTTCATTGCACAGATGATCACACAAAATCAAAAAGAAAAAATGTTTTTTTGAAAATTTTTCAAAAAGAAAAATCTGAGGGGAACTATAATTAAAAACAAAATCTCCCAACCCAGATATCCTCTTCCCAAAGTAGTAAAGAAAACACTTTCATCTTTGAACAAGCATTAAACCAGGATGTGATAGACATCACAGTCAATCAACTAAGCGACCAAAGACAGAAAGAATTCTCTCACCCTTTTATACAGCCAAGCAGATACAATGTACATGTTATCAAGATAAACAGTAACTATTCCTGGATTAAGATGAATTTAAAACTCCGTTTGTCACACAATTCATCCTAACTTTACCTGGTAATTAGGGTGACCATCTGTGTTAGCTAATTAGCTTTAACAGGAAGAAAAACAAACACTCCATCTTTATGGTAGAAGATACTTTTGTGTCTTGGAGTAAGGCACCCACAAAGTTAGACCCCCTACCCTCCCACAGAAACTGGAAGATATGGGTGCTATCTCTCTTGATGTTTTCAATTCAAAGAGATGGTTCCCCAGGTCATTGAGAAAGGCATTTCTGGGTCATGAAACTAACAAAAGTCCTATGTAGTCTTCAAAATGATTTATAAACATTTCAAAGAGATGAGAAAGTACTTAACAATTTCACTTGCCATGTGGTAAATAATCTAAGAAAGAGATGGGGAGGGAAATCGCTTCCCCAATTTTCAACAGGGAGAATAAAGCCTCTTATTTCAAATTTATACTGTCCTTACAATATGTAAAATATATCTCAGATTCAATCTACTGAAAATTTTTCCACAGTGTATATTCACAGTATATTTAGTATATTTCTCTACAATCATATGTATGTGTATGTATTAATGGATTTTACATACCCATTTTATTATTTATTACTTAATACTATTATTACATATGTATTTCCTCATGTATTCAAATCTTTCTGTTTATCCTAAGGTTAATGGTGACTTCCATTTTTGTGAAACGAGTTAAAACCAAAGTAATTCCTAAATAACTAAAGGTTAAATTTACTCATAGAATATGTTTTCAAATTTTTTCTACCAATGGCAGCTCTAACCTCCAGAATTTCAGTATGATGCTTGAGATGACTGATACACCCAGTCTGGTGAAAACTGCAGTCTTTGTATTCATTCTTTTAAAAAGTGTTTATTTCTTAGGGAATTCACAATCTAACCAGGAAAATAACATAGCAATATTAATTGCTGTGTATTATTATATTTGCTTTAATAATAGACATGTAAGCATAGTGCTAGGGGGACACAGAGGTAGAAGTGGTTAAGTCAGCTTGGGAAGTTCAGGAAAGCACAGAGACGGTTAAAAGTACAGTCTAAAAAAAAAAAAAGTACAGTCTAGGCAGAAGGGGGAGCATGAACTAAGGAGCGGACTTATGGAAAGGTCTGGAATATTTAAGCAATGGATTACAAATTCCAGTAGCATTAGATCAGAATTGCCCAGGCATTTCATTAATGATGGATCCTGAGGCTGTATACCACAGTCAGAATATCTGGGAGGTGGTCCCAGGAATCTTTATGTTAATATCCACTCATTTTGATTCTAGTACTCATTAACATTTGGGAATCACGGCTTGACCGACTGTGCTTACAGCCCAGTGCAGACAAGAAGCGAGAGAGACAGTGGAAGCCATGAAATGAAAAGCTTTGTGGGATGTCCATAAAGAGACTGAATTTATCCTGCTGGTTTCTGACCAAGACTTGTCATTAATTCCAGCCAAGCTGGGCATTAAAAGCCCCAGGAGATGGGAGAGCAGAAAGAAAACAAGAGGAGGAAAGAGTCAGGATTAGAGACGTAAGTGTTAAGTTATACCTTCCCCTCCCCCACCAGCCAGGGGCAAGCTGTTTCTGCTACTTTAACTGTTTTGTGCCCTAGCAAGGAGGGAGAACAATTTATTAGGAAAGACTTCTGCAATCAAAGCATTTTGCTTCAAGCTGTGAATCTGACTGCTATTCTCTCCACAGAGGCCTCTGCTGGTAAACATGGTCTAGGAAGGTCTAGGAAGAAACTACAAGTCTATGATTATGGGGGCAGAACACCTTTCTTCTATCAATCGGTAGAATAGCTTATATAAGTAAGAAAATACATTGCATAAATGGGATATTCAGGAGAGCCCACTAACTGTACCTTTCACATATCAATTTTGACAGAGTAAGCAATCCACTACATATATATTTATATGTATATATATTTCATAATGTACAAAAATTCTTAGAGGAAGACAGCAACATTCCAACACCTATGGAGAATGCGTAAGATTTTCTAAATATGTCATAAGTTAAAAGGATGTCAGAACCTGTTAGAAAACTCGCTGTTACCTGGAACTGCATGGTCTCTCAGCCTCAGCATTACTGACATTTGGGGCTGCGGAATTCTTTGCTGTGAGGACTGTCTTGTGTATTTTAGCTGTTCATCAGCATTCCTGGCCTCTACTTGCTAGATGCTGAGTTGTGTCAATTAAAAATGTCTCCAGACATTACCAAATGTTCCTTGGGAAGAAGAGAGAAATCTCATCCCTGGTTGAGAACCGATGGCTTATTGGTAACATGTGAAGGTGAGATACTTCCTATAATTTCAAAATTATCTCCCACATTTAGAGTGTTCAAATCTAGCCCAGATCCAACTTCGGGAATAAATGTTCACTAAAGGCCACCAAATCCAATGATGATAATACACAGGTAAATAATTATGACCATAAACAGCCTAGATTAAATATCAAGGAGTTGAGGCTTGAAGACAGACTTCCATAAAAAGCTTAATGACACACATTCCACTGATTTTTTCCAAGCATTAAATTCTATCCCAGGGCTTCCCTGGTGGCGCAGTGGTTGAGAGTCCGCCTGCCGATGCAGGGGACACGGGTTCGTGCCCCGGTCTGGGAAGATCCCACATGCCACGGAGCGGCTGGGCCTGTGAGCCATGGCCGCTGAGCCTGCGTGTCCGGAGCCTGTGCTCCGCAACAGGAGAGGCCACAACAGTGAGAGGCCCGCGTGCCGCCAAAAAAAAAAAAAAAATTGTATCCCAGTGTCTTCAAAAGTCAATACTTCTCAAAACCATCAGCAATGTGTTCCTTTCAAGGCCCAGTGACCTACCTGTCCCATCGTAAATCTCTGCGGCTCCCAGAGATAGGAGGAGGGTAGGCAACAAGCGTCCTCTAGATATAATTTCTGTGCACTCTACAGACTCTCACAAACTGTATGCAGTCAGGATCTTCGAACTCCAAATGCTGCTGATTCAAAGTGTCTCCTCTAACGTATGGCTCCCGCCTACCCTTACAAAATTTGTCGTCTCACTTTTTTCTGGTGTGATTGTCCTTGAACCTAAAGGGAAATTTGGCTCCACAAAAGAATCTGGGAGCTGCCTGACCTCTCTAAGCATTCGAGTTTTACTTCTATAGATCTTACTTTCTTTCTTTCCTCTAAAGAGTATTAAATCTAACATACTTAGTTAAATTTGACAGTAAATACTGACACCTTCCCAGTGTTCATAAATCCATTTCTAAATGTATTTTTAGTGACATGTTACTTGCGTAAAATTTATATAATCTATTTACGGAAACAACTTACCTCTCTGACAATAAGGGTGTGGTTAAATAAATGACTCTACATCCAGATACAGTCATTTAAAAATCATAGTTGAGGAACCAAGATGGCAGAGTAGGAAGACCCTGAACTCACCTCCTTCCATGGGCACGCCAAAATCACAACTCCTTACAGAGCAACTATCTATGAGAATGACCTTTAGACCAGCAGAAGAAAAGTTTCCACAGTTAAGGATATAAATAAGGGGCCACATGAGACTGTTAGGAGGGGCAAGGATGCAGTCTAGTCAGGACTCACATGCCCAGGCTGGCAGACCAGAAACGGGAGGGATATCACTACCACAGACGTCCTCCATGAGAAGCAAGGGGTCTAAGCCCCACATTGGGTTCCCCAGTCTAAGGGTCCTGCACTGGGAAGACGAGTCCCCGGAACATCTAGCTTTGAAAATCAGCAGGGCCTACATTTGAGAGAGCCAGAGGGCTATTGGAAACAAGACTCTGCTCTTACAGGGCACACACAAGATCTCACATGCTCTGAATCCCAGCACAGAGGCAGCTCTGTGCTGCCTGGTCAGACCCACTTGATGATTATGGAAAGCCTTCTAGAGACGCAGGAGGCAGCTGGGTCTCTGGTTCTGCCCTACTGACACCAGAGCAGGCAAGAGCGGTTTTGGAACCCTCCCTCCAGCCTATTAATGACAAGGGTATGCCTTGCCCACCAGAGGGCCCAGAACAGTATGTGGTATGGGGTCAGTTAGCTTGCAGGTGCCTGCCCTACCCACCAGCAACCTCAGGTCATGGGTCACTGTCACCAGCTACCATAGACGCCTGCCCCACCCACCAGCACAACCACAGAAACCACACAAGGGAGAGAATCACAGCCGGCCAGGTCAAGGGCCAGCCTCACCTACCAGTGGGGCAAGAACAGTCAGACCTGCCACAACAGAAGGGCACACACAGTCCATACATGGGACATCCTTAGAGCATCTACCTCTGGTGGCCAGAAGGGAGTGTGATGCTGGGCCTCAAAAGTCTTCTCCTGTGTAAGGCTACTTGTCCAAGAATAAGAAATGTAGCCAATCTGCCCAATATGTAGAAGTGAACACAAAGAATTAGGCAAGTGAGGAGACAAAGTTCTAAACAAAGGAAAAGGTAAAAAACAGAGGGGAAAAAAGAAATGAAATGGAGATAAGTGATCAACTCAATAAACAGTTCAAAATAATCATGGTAAATGCTCACCAAACTCAAGAGAAGAATGGACAAAAAAAGTGAGAATTTCAACAGAGTTAGAAAATATAAAAAATAACTAATTAGAGCTGAATAATATAATAACTAAACAAAAAAAGATACTAGAGGGAATCAACCATAAATTAGCTGATAGAGAGGAACAGATCAGTTATCTGGAAGACAGAGTAGTGGAAATCATCCACACTGAACAGGAGAAAGAAAAAAGATTTTTTTTTGTTTTGTTGTTTTTTTTTTTTTCAGTACACGGGCCTCTCACTGCTGTGGCCTCTCCCCTTGCGGAACACAGGCTCCGGACGCGCAGACTCAGCGGCCGTGGCCCACGGGCCCAGCCGCTCCGCGGCATGGGGGATCTTCCCGGACCGGGACACGAACCCGTGTCCCCTGCATCAGCAGGTGGACTCTCAACCACTGCGCCAGCAGGGAAGCCCTTTCCACTACTTTTGAATCCCATACTAAACATCACACAGTGTTAAGCAATGTTTAACACTATGCTATGTTTAAACAAAAACGTGTACTTTTACACATGTCTATTCATACATATATATTTTATTCATTTATTTTGCAAGGTAGTAAGTTGTATTTGTTTTCATCATCAGTATTTGAGATAGGGGAAGAAATCCCTTCACCTTTGTATAATGTAGACAGCCAGTCACCGGCTCATAGTTGACTTTTAACCAAGGAGCATAACAGTAGGTCCTGGTTCTAACCCAAGCAAGCTGGATAACTTTGGGCCAGCTCCTTAGTTTTTTCACCCTCTGTTTCTTCACCTGAATGGGGAAAAATAAAAGAGATCATTATCCAAAATCTGTATTTCATATTCAACAATCAATTATTGAATACCAAGTTTGTGCTGTGAACTTTGCTAAGCAGGGTGTAAACATTCTGTGGTGACTTATAAATTCATTCCTGGGTACATTTGCCTTTTTTTCCTAAGGTTTATTCTCATTACATTTTAAGAGAAACAGTTGTGATTGATCTTTTAGATACATTCCATTATTCAATATCAAAATCTTGCTAAGGTTTCAAACACTATTGACTTCAAGATTTTCAAAATATAATTTATTATATATTATATAAATAAGAATGTTCCTGGCTTTCATGTACCCATGAGATATTTAAGGAAGGGTAAACATGGTTGGCAGAATTATTAAGCAGATTTGGGTAGGGATGTTATCTAGTCATTATTGAGAGTGTACCCCATTTGCTAAATTCTGTACATATGTCTATTCATTTAGGTATTATTCTTGTTTTATAACTGAAAAAAAAAAAAGCAGGATTCAGAGAGAATAAGTAATATTCGTAAAGTCACAATGCCAGTGCATAGAGCCAAGGTTCATACCTTGACCTCGTCTGACTGCAAGGTCTTCCATATACTGAAGTACTATGTTTCCGTGGAAGTGCTATGACTTATTCTGATCTTTTTCTAGCATATATAATACTGGCCAAACTTACTAGCAACCAACTATTGTTTAAACAAAATGTCACATCGCTTAGGGTCAAAAGGTCATTTCTTCTGTTGACTTCCTTTTCACATACTGACTTACTGTATCTTTCTGGCTGTGCTTTTTTTTTTTTCTTTTTTTGGTACACGAGTCTCTCACTGTTGCGGCCTCTCCCGTTGCGGAGCACAGGCTCCAGACGCGCAGGCCCAGCAGCCATGGCTCACGGGCCCAGCCGCTCCGCGGCATGTGGGATCTTCCCGGACCGGGGCACGAACCCGTGTCCCCTGCGTCGGCAGGCGGACTCTCAACCACTGTGCCACCAGGGAAGCCCCTTTCTGGCTGTTCTTAAAACTCCTAGGATAGCATTCTTGCTGCCTGGAGTAGATGTTTATAAATGTTTGGAAGGAAATCAGAAATGCAATAACTGCTTTATTAAGTGTAAGAGATTACACTGAGTTCAATTAAAACTATGGGAACTGCTGCAAGGGAGAGACAGACAGCCCAGATTGAACCAGTTTCCACAAATTCCACTCACCTCTTGGGTTCACATCCTGAGAATAGGATAGTGTCCCCTGGAATCAAAGAAAATGGCCAGACCTCACAGATTAACCCTTGCAGGTACTTTGCAAAAACTAAGAAAGTTTTAGTATCATCAGTGCCATCTTCAGGGGTATGAATGAAACAGCAAAGTGCTCTCTTTTCAAATGTTTTTGGAATTATTTAATGTTTGAGCAGAAGTATAGGAACGTATGCATGTTTCATGCATTGTATTCTTCAACAGGTACTGTCCTTTAACTTTTCATTATCATCTGTTCCATTGATAAGGAGCTATATGCTGAGATTTCCTCACAAGTGATGGCTTTTTAAGCCCAGTCAAAATATGTGGAGAATTTGTAGCCAAATATAAAATAGGCCAAGGAAAACTTATTGGTGATTTTCAGCTATTTAATGGCAGTCAAAGTTGGTGTCAAAAAGGACTTTAGTTGGCAATATGGAGGAATACTTTTTTAAAAACTCACAGAAAAATATAAGAGAATAAAATCATGTGTCTTTGAGAAATGTTACCCTGGCCCCTGCCAGCCACTGCAAGTATCTGTCATATCATTATTAAATTAATGTGGGTGTGGGAGGGGATTCACGTGCTCCAAGAAAAGCTGGTTCAGGGACTCTACAACAACAAAAGAATATGGCATTCAGTGTCAAATGTGCAATAAATAATCCTAGTGAATTTACTTAGTTTATTACAAGTGATTTAATCTTTACCAAAGCTTAGAATTAACTACCAGACTTGGTTTAGGGTGGAGTCTGCAGTTTCTCCCCTCCCCGACCCCATTCCTGCCCAGATGACTGCACTCACTAGGCCCCAGGGCCCTTAGCTACCCAGCAACACTGCAAGGGACTCCCTCAAGGACCAATTCTTCTAACTCTCTGGACCACTTCATACTTATCAAGATTTCCCTTTACCAAACATATCTAACTCTTATTTCATTGCTTGAGCTCTGTATATTATGATGGCTGGGTGGTTCTATTAATTTGAATGACTATAAATGCCCTTTCATGTCTACTCTTCCAGTGTGACTTTTAACAGAAGTTTAAGTTCAGTGTTTAACTTCAATCCAATAGAGTAGGTACTGCTGGGAATTTCCATGTCATGGCTTGTTCGTGAAAGAGCAGCTAGGAGAATGATATATAGTTAAATGTGGCAGAAATAACACTGAATACATAGGTAAGAGACATTAGACTTTATTTATGTCTCTACCATTAACCACCTATGTGATATGGAGCAAGCCACTCCCAACTATCTGGATCCCAGGTTTACTGTAAAGGGAGGCTATGAGCCACACAACCTCTAAGGGTCCATCTAAGCTTCTAGGATTCTTGCTTCAAAGAACCGCATATACAACACTAAACATATGTGTAAACATAGGGCCAAACTCTTCAGGAGTGTTGCTTTAGACTTAATTGGTGAAAACAACCTATAATCACGGCATGCACTTGATTAACTTAACTTAGTCTCCAATAGAGTCCATGTGCCTATCCGTTAACATAAGCTAGATGATGCTTCAGTGACAACCCTCAAACCTCACTGCCTAAAAACCACTTTATTTGTTGCTCTTGCAAAGTGCACCGCAACACAAATAACTTTCCAGGATAACCATCCTCCCTGTTTTCGCTCAATGTTCCAAGCTGTTTGGATCTTATGTCACCTCTGTATCAACATGTGATTCCATGAACAAAGGGGCAGAGGAAAAGCAGTGTGAAGAGCTGAGCACCATCAGTGAATGCTCCCTCACCATTTTGGTCACATGTCTACACTTCATTTTCCAAAAGAAGTCATGCAGTCACACCTAACTTCAAAGAAACAGAGACGTATAATCCACCATGTAAGCAGAAGCAGAGGAGAATCAGATATTGGTGAAGAGAAGTAATGCCTACTACAATGTGACATGGTAATTGAGTATCATCAGAAATTCAAACAACAGACATAATGGGTGGATGTGAACATAATGTCTGTCTATATGAAAAGAGAGCTGTAGTGTAAGCCTTCATGATTGCTTTTTGATTTTTGCCTCTTTTATTTTTTTAATGCAAGTATCTGACTTAAGCTTTGATTGTCAAGGCATCCATTTCAAAGAGGCATCCACTTCAAGAGAGCTATATCAAATAAACACGTTGCCAACTACGCACTGGACAAGGAACCTGGCTGCCTCTCCCCACTGAGGCTCCTTTGTTTTAGAGATCTTAGTTGACTTCAATAACCAACCATTTGGGCTAATTGTTTTTTTTTCTCTTCCCATGTTTAAATTCCTGCTGTTATGTTTTAAATTCATGAATAAAGCGTGAGCCTCGGGGCTTCCCTGGTGGCGCAGTGGTTGAGAGTCCGCCTGCTGATGCAGGGGACACGGGTTCGTGCCCCGGTCTGGGAGGATCCCACATGCCGCGCAGCGGCTGGGCCTGTGAGCCACGGCTGCTGAGCCTGCGCGTCCGGAGCCTGTGCTCCGCAACGGGAGAGGCCACAGCAGTGAGAGGCCCGCGTACCGCAAAAAAAAAAAAAAAGAAAAATAAGAGTGAGGCTTCAAAACCCTGGGGCCCCCACCTTCAACCCCAATAAAAGCAGAACCCCAGGCCCATGTGGTCCGTCTCTCTCCCCATGACCTCGCTGTATGGCCACAGGTGTGTTGTGTAATTTCCAGGTCTTATAAGTAATGACCCTCTATTTTTTCAAAGTTTCTTGATGCTTATTACTGAAGGGCTAGTCCAACCACAATGTGATAATACTGGTACAAAACAACAGTGAATACAGTAACAAGGCTACAAATGCCTGCTGGAAATCCTGCTGTAAAGATGCACATGGGCCTTTGCAATCATTTATTAATTCATTTAACATTTATTTTCGACTGCCTTCCCTGTGCCAGGTGCTATCTCTCCCTTAGCAGATTTAATTCATCCCTGAAAACCCTGCTCCTACGTGAAAAGTCATTAAATAAAAAATACATTTCCATTAATTTTAGTGGGAACAGTTATGGTGTATTCTATCCCAACTCAAGATGCCCAAAGAATTTTCACAAATAGAAAAAGACATCAGTTGAATAATTAAAACAAGCTTAAATGGGTAATAACTTGAAAGTGAAAAAATTACTTTGCACATAAATGAGCAGAAAAGTTCTTATTATGATTATTGAACCAAAAGAAAACATAGAATACCAGTAGCAAACTTGACCTAATTGACATTTCAAATACTGCATCCAATAATTTCAGAATATACATCTTTTTCACCTGAATGTAAAACATTTATCAAAATAGGTCCTAGAGCAAATTAAGCAAGGCTTACACCTTTCAAAGCTTGTTACAGCGTATATTTTCCTGTCACTGTGGAAATTAATTAGAGCTTAAATTACAGAAAAACCACCGTTAGAAAATGAAAATTGGGGAAGAGCAAATACATTAAAAGTAACAATAGAGTCCAGAATCCTATGAAACAATGTCTTCACTTCACAGTGCAGATAGTGAAAATTAGAATTTTATAATCAATATTTGTTCAAGGATGAGAATAAAATAAAAGCACTTTTAGAAAAGAAATTGGAACTTCTAAAGGGTGCACATTAAAAGGAAGGAAAAATTGTTCTTGAAGAAAGAATTTATGCAAAAAAAAAAAGATGAACAAGATGAAAATGATGAACTGGGCCATTTTAATCTGTACAATCACACTGTTCAGTACTGGATATTTTTCTTGTATTATTTCCTTGATAATTTCCTCTCTTCTATTTTCTCTATTCTTTCTTTCTGGAACTCATTCTTTTGATGTTTACCTTCCTGGCTAGACTCTTTAATATTATTCTCCTTTTTTTCTCTTTTCTTCCCACATTTCTGCCTTTTGTTCTACTTTCTCAGAGATGCCTCAACTTTATTCTCCAATTTTCCAAATTTTCTGTTTACTTTAAATAAATGTCTGCTCTTTCATTGTTAATTTTCATTATCTCTTTTTTCCTGTGAATTTTTCCTTCTTTTGTGAATAGAATCCTATTCTTACGAAATAAATGCAATATCTTGTCTTATATCTCTAAGAATGTTAAACATGTATTTTTCTGTTTCTGGCGCTGCCCCATGTTAACTGCTTTCCTTTATTTGTTCATTAAAAATATTATAGATGCTATACTAAAAAAAAATAGCTAGGAAGTGAGGCAGGAATTCATGTATAGTAGATATGCTGGTTAATCATTTTATTTTTCACTGAAACCAGGACAGTTTTGAGAATTGAAGTCAGTGCTATCCATCAATACACTGGGACAACAGGCCTAAACCAGAACCATCTTGGGAAAAGTGGGAAGTATTGTCACCCTACTCAAATGCAATGTTATTTATGAGCAAAAATTAGATGAACATTAAAGCTGGTCCGTCAGATTGCACCCCACTGACACTGACACATGAAACACAATTTCAGTTTACACAGCTCAGCACACCTTTACTCTGACAAAAGTGAGACAACACTGAGGGATGTTGACTGAAATAAAAATGTGCAACATGAGAGTTGTGGGTTTTAGTTTTATTGGGGGAGTTACTGAGGACTATAGCCCAGGAGACAGCCTCTCAGAAAGCTCTGAGGAACTGCCCTGAAGATACAGTCGGGGAGGCCAGTAGATATGTAATTTTGATGAAGGGGTATTGCAATTAAGCACACAGCTCGGTAGAAGGTTGCTGCTAGTCACGGGGAACCGTTAATGGTTTTAGTGCTTTTCTAAGATGCAAGTATCCAGGTTCATAGAAAATTTCTCCTGAAATATTTCTATCTAAGGGCCTGTTGTGCCTGTTCTCCCAAAGCACAGAGTTCCTATTCAGCTCTTCATCCTTGAATTCCTTTCAGAGTGTACTGTAGGTCAGCAACTGCAGTGGCCATGACTCAATTCTTATAGAACTGGGTGACGAGTGACATCCCTTAGTTGACAGGGAACAGCCAGCAACCAGTATTAGTTTGCCAAGCTCTCCTGATCTCCCTCTAGTCCTCAGAAATAGACAAGCCAGAAGACCCAAGGGGACTACCTGAGGCAGATTTCACTGCAACTCTGAGGGACACCAATCCCTTGCTCCAGCACCTTATTTTCAGGCAGGCGGTTCTTGGTTATCAGAAGCCCACTTGATACTTACCTCAAACTAATCTATATACATAAATGAAGATATCTATGTACAAAGACCTCACCTCAACAAGATAAACCTATAGACATAACTTGAATACACTTTGTTTATACCCTAAAGATGACTTTAATGGAACTTGTACTATTGAATCTCACCTGAATCCCACCCACCACAAAGAGTGTCACTGAAGAGTTTGATGTAAGAGGGTGAAATAATTCTACCTGGCGTGAGTCCCTGTTTTGTCACCGACAGTTTGCCTGGCTGTGAACTAGTTATTTAATCTATCTAAGCCTCAGTTTCTTCACTTGCAAAATAAAAATAACCGTGTCTATATTTCAAAGTCATTGAAAGAATTAAATGAGTCAGTGTGTTAAAGTACCTGGCATATTAACAATTATTTTCCTCCTTTTAAAAATAGAAAAACAGCAACACAAAAACAAAGATGGTGACATAGGAGGCTGCTCAATTTCCCTTCTCCCACAGACACACCAAATATACAGCGATACACAAAACAATACCCTCCGAGAGAAATCCAGAAACTAGTTGAGCAACTCATTCACATCAGGTGAGTAAGAAACTTAGTTAAATCTCTAGCTAGACTAAGTAAGAAAAAAGGAGAAAGGACTCAAATAAATAATATCAGAAATGTAAGAGGAGACATTGCAACAGACAGAGAATACTAAGGATACTAAGGATCATAAGAAACTACGATCAATTATACACCAAAAAGTAGATAACCTAAAGGAAATAGATCAATTCCGAGAT
Organism: Stenella coeruleoalba; assembly: GCF_951394435.1. Classification (NCBI taxonomy): domain Eukaryota; kingdom Metazoa; phylum Chordata; class Mammalia; order Artiodactyla; family Delphinidae; genus Stenella; species Stenella coeruleoalba. Next base: position 14,029,118 of record NC_137158.1, on the reverse strand, counting down.
CAAAAAGACAAGGAATGACAAATGCTGATGAAGAAAATGGAACACCTGCACACTCTTGGTGGGAATGTAAACTGGTACAGTCACTATGGAAAACTGTATGGAGGTTCCTCAAGAAATTAAACATAGAACTACCATATGATCCAGCAATTTCACTGCTAAGCATGGGTATGTATCCAAAGGAAATTAAATCGTTATCTTGAAGAGATATCTGTACTGTCACATTCACCGCAACATTATTCACGGTAACCAAAGTCCATAAACAACTTAAGTGTTCATCAACAGATGAATGGGCAAAGAAAATGGGACATATATATATATATATATATATATATATACACAATGGAATATTATTCAGCTATAAAAAAGGAAATCCTGAAATTTGTGAAAACTTGCATGAATTGGAGGGCTAAGTGAAATAAGCCAAAGACAGATACTGCATTCTATCTCTTATATGGGGAACTAAAAATGAACAAACAAAAAATTTAACTCATAGAAGCAGAGAGTGGAATAATAGACTGGTGGTTGCAAGGACCTGAGAGGTGGGAAAATAGGAACAGGCTGATAAAAGGGTACAACTCTGTTAAAAGATAAATAAGGCCTGAGGGTCTAATATTAACATGGTGACTATAGTTGATAATACTGTATTGTGTAATTGAAATTTGCTAAGTGAGTAGAACTGAAGTGTTCTCACCAACAGAAAGAAAGAAAGAAGGAAAGAAGGAAAGAAAGAAAGAAGAGAAAGAAAGAAAGGGAGGGAGGGAGGGAGTAAGGAAGGAAGGAAGGAAGGAAAGAAGGAAGGAAGGAAGAAAGAAAGGAAGAAAGGAAGGAAGAGGTATATATGTGAGGTGATGGTTGTGTTAATTGACTCAATGGTGGGAATCTTTGACAATGTATACATATATCAAATCATCACATGGTATACTATGCTATAATTCTATTCATCTATTATACTTGAATAAACAAAACACAAAAAACAAAAAAAAACCCTCAATACAACATGTATGTGTAGGTGTTTTCTAAGTACTTTTAATGCATATTAAGCCATATAAAAGTCCTAATAGCCCATGTAGTAAATATCATCACTGTTTATACATGAGAAAACGAAGACATTGTAGGGGAGAAGGCAGTCACTAAATTGCCAACATCACAAAGTGGTAGAGCTGGAATTTGAAACCAGGAAGCCTGATTCCAGCGTCTGTACTTTAGGTCATCACACTATGTTGCCTCCTTTCCTGGCCCCTGACACTCTAATATTATCTTTTTCATTCTGAATTGTATGCCAATTCCATTGCTTGCCCTACTGCATCCTTTGCCCTGTCTAACATCAGAGAACACATTATCCACAAGCTATTACGGCCAAGCAATTTTTCATGAAAGTTACAATATTTAAGCCATAAAATAGTCTTTGGACCAATTTTTGAGCCATCCCAGAATGTCACCTCTTTTTTTTTTTTGCGGTACGCGGGCCTCTCACTGCTGTGGCCTCTCCCGTTGCGGAGCACAGGCTCCGGACGCGCAGGCTCAGCGGCCATGGCTCACGGACCCAGCCGCTCCACGGCACGTGGGATCTTCCCAGACCGGGGCACGAACCCGTGTCCCCTGCATCGGCAGGCAGACTCTCAACCACTGAACCACCAGGGAAGCCCCAGAATGTCACCTCTTACTTTATGTATATTTTCAAAATCTCATGATTTTTCAATATCAAATTCATTTTTTAAAAGGAACCAATGTGTTATATTCCTGTTGTATTATTAAAAACTTGTCTCAATTCAAAATGATTAGATAGACCTGAACTAGATATTGAATAAATGGTTTAGCCTGAATGAAGAGTGACATTTTATTATGATAAACGTCCATGTCAGGGTCCTTTCTCAAAACAAGCTATAAACAATTGGCAAACACAGAATTCAGTAGTAATATGGATTTGTTCAAAATATCCCTATTGGTAAATTTTCCACCCATAAAGTTACAAAGTATACAGTGGTGGACAGGGAAAGCGCCGGCCACGTTCCCTTCCGTTCCTCCACGGCCCCCACAGGGTCTCCTCCAGGGTCTCCCCCATCCAAGCTTGACCCCTAACTGTGGGCGGGACCCGCTGGGTGTAGGAACTTCTCTCCTCCCCCAGCCGCCCCTCAGGGGTGCTTGTCCTGTAGGTCCGGCCTTTACTTTACTCCCCCTTCCCTCCCTCCCACTCCCTCAGGACCCAAGGGGCTGGAGGAGGCCTCAGTGGGCAGAGGATCAAGCCTGGGATCCCAGCAGGCTCCCAGGGGCCCAAGTGGGCAAGGGAAACCTAGCCATACTCCCTTTTGATCCTCTGCCCTCCCAATGGTCACCCAATTTCCCTCTTCAAGCGTAGGATCCCTTCCCCTCCCCAGCCGCTCCTCAGGGGCGCCGGACCCATCCAGCCTCCACTTCTCCTCCCCCCTCACTCCCCCCCATGCCCCACGTCCTACCTGGTTGCTGTGGGTTCCTCCTGTTCCCTTAAGTTGTCTGTGGTCTCCCACCGGTGCCTGGTAGGTGCCCAAGTTTTGTGGAGACGCGAATTCCTCATACTCCTAGTCTACCATCTTGACTCTGCCCAGAACTCAATTTAAAGAAAAGAAATTGAAACTTTTCTTTCTAATGAGTTTAATAATCCTATTTGTTTACTTTAAATTACTCAATTTTTTATTAGAAGTGGTCCTATTTATTTGTATACTATAAGTAATATAATACATCACCCAAATCCCCATTTAGTGAGGACTCATGATCCCAGCCACTGAAAGCACTGCCAACAAAGAGCCCCTGTCCAGGACCAACTACATCATTTGTAGGGTTCAATGCAAAAAGGAAATGTGGGGCCTCCTACTCAAATACTACTAATAATTTTGAGGTGGTGGCAGTGGAGAGTTAAACCGAGCGTGGGGTCTCTGAGTCTGCACACATTGCCTGCCCATGAAGCCAGCCTGTCCCGAGCTGCCAGTCTACTGTAATCACAGTCTCAGCAGAAGAGAGCTGCCTCATCCAAAGCTGTGGCCCTTCCCAGGGTGGGCAAAATTCAATAATCAGAATAACACAGGGGTGCAAAGCCCTGGCCCCCTTCTTCCCAACTTGGGGCAGATCTGCAAGGTCATCTCAGCTTCAAAACTGCCAGTAGTGTCAGCTGAGCATTTCATTGAGACCAACTCACACCTGAAGTTCTCCCTGTACCTGGTCTGGCCTCCTCCCTTTCCCTCCCCTTCCCTTCCTACCAGAGGTGTTGATCAGAAGAACACTCCCTAATAAAACTTTCGCATGCTAAGATCCCCTAGAGTCTGCCTCCCACGGAACCCAACCTGCGAAACTGGACTTTCAAAAAACTCTTGTACTTACAAACACAAGAAACATTAGCACAGCAGCCTTTTCTATGCCTATGGTTTTGTCCTGCATCAGTCGCCACATGGCATTGAGCTGTTGTCTAAGAGACCCTACTGTGGACGGGGCAGAGCCTCTAGGCAGGTAAGGGGCTGTGGTATTGGTAGTCGGTGCCCATGTTTGTTGTGGCCCTTGCTCAGATTTATTGAGCACTTACTGTGGTAAATATTTTATGTAAATTAGGTTATTTAATCCTCACCATAAATCTTTGAGCTAGATATTTCTATTAACCCCATTCTACAAATGAGGAATAAAAGTAACAATAGAGAAGTAACATCTCCACAGTCAACGCAAGTGGAGGCAGGAGGAACAGGAACCCCCACAGGACAGCGGCCACCATAGCGTCCAGGTGAGCCCCACCAGCAGAGCAAGTCCTGAGGCACGTGCAGGGCAGAGGTCCAGGCAGCCCGACAGGTACCCAGGACAGCAGGGGAGCACCTGCGGCCCAAAGGTGAATGTTCCCGGGCCAGAACCAAAGAAAGAATAGTTGCCCACGTTAAGATTTATGGGCTAATCATACATCCAGGACTTAATTGGTCCTATGGGGAAATGGGGCGCTGAGAGACAGGCCTTTGACATGGGCAGAGCACAAGCCTCTAGTGGGGGAAGAAACGAGTTTTGGTGATTAACTGCGCCTTTGCTCATTATTATTCAAGAGTGATTCCAATGAAATAGAGTTCCCAAACTTAGATCACATGTGATTCTTAAGATATCAGTGTGCTTTGATTATTATCCCCATTTATATCATATAAACTTTAAGATAAATCTCATAGATGATTTATATCTGAGTTTTAGCTTTTTGATTATTCAGGGACTGTTTACATTTTCAAAAGACTCTCTGTTGTCCTTGTTAAGAGAAAAGCATATGGCTGTTTATTTTTTTATTCCTTGGACTCAACTAGAATACAGTTATAAAAACTTTGAAAGCATAAATATTTTGCCTCTTTATTCTTTGGAATATACATTACACTCAGTAATAAACAGTATGTCTATACTATGGAAATCACTCTTCCAATACAGTTTAACTAGTAATTGAAAGTATTGCTGATTATAAAATTACTAAATTTGGAAACAGACAGAGAAGCTCTAAGCTGTTTACTGACTAAACATGTATGAGGAAGTATGAGGAATTTGAATTTTGAGTTTAGGTCATCTATGACTGCATGAACATATGCTTATACATTTTGTGTATATTTGTGGTATTGAGACTTTCAAACTTTTGCTCTCTTGAAAAGTTATCAAAGTTTAAAAGTTTTTTCCTCTTTTTTTTTTAGAAACACACAAACCAAAGACGTTGCTTCCCTTGCCCTGTCAGGTTGAGAACATACATGTGAAACCAAAGGAGAAAATAACATTACCTACTTGGCGACATTTCTCTGAACACGGTGGTTTGTTTTTGTGGGTTTTTGTAGCCTGAGAAAATAAAAGGGAACTTTCTCTACTACTGCCCCCTCGTGGTTAATATATACGAAAAGACTGGAAAAGCTGCAATATTTTGAATATTTTCTTCTGGAAGTTTTTTTTTTTTGTTTTTAAAAGAGTTGTCTAGGAACTGTGTGACTGGTTATTTGAAAATAAATAATTCACCATAACTCTGACACATGAAAATTACATTGGTATACCTCATTTCTCAACTAGTTATGTAGATCATGTGTGTTTCATAGCGTAGATTTCTAGAAATTTTAGCGGAAGGAATCTTAGGGATAATCTAATCAAATCTAATTCTATAAGTAAGAAAGTCAGGAAATAGGGAGAAAGCCTCACTTTGCTTTCTACTATGTCATGACTGGGTAGATAGAAAACGACAACGATAGAATGTGGTTCTCTAAGCCATAAACAATTTTAGAAAATAAACTTTCTTTAGTTTTATAATATTTAGAAGTAATATTATAAGATAAAATCAAAGTGATTAAGTTCACATGTTAGTGTATAAAGCTGATTTTGAAAAACATTCCTTCTTCTCTCCAAGAGTAGAATCTCCACTTTTTAGTTAGGGTTGCTCCCCAGCTCCCCTCAAAGGCAGGCATGGCTGTGTGACTAAGTCCTGAGCGATGTGTGTAAAAGCAAGTGATGTGTGCAGTTTTCAGGTCACTTCCTTAAAGGGCAGGTTGGGCCCTTCCTTCCTCTTGAGATGTAGACACGGAGGTAAACTATTCGGGATCATGAGGGTGGCGGAAAGCCCCAAGGATGGCAGAACAAACCATTAGAAAGAACTTGGGTCCCTAACACCAGCTCTGAACTTACACGCAGACCCTTAAGTGGAAGAAAAGTAAATTTCTAACATATGTCTATTATTTGGGGACTCTTTTACTCTAGCTAACTTTATACCTGAACTAATAAAAGTAACAATTTTTTAAACAGGCAGTTGACAATTTCAGATGCTGCAGAAAAATAAAGTAAGACAAGGGCTATGCATTGATTTGCTAGGGCTCCCAAACAAAATATCATAGACTGAATGAAACAGTAGAAGTTTTTTCCTCCAAGTTCTGGGAGCTTGAAGTCCAAGATCAAGATGTCAGCAGAGTAGGTTTCTTCAGAGTCGTTGCTCCTTGGCTTTCAGATGGCGACCTTCTAACTGTGTCCTCACGTGGTCCTTCTGTTCTGTGTACACATGTCTGTGTCATAGTTTCCTTGTGTTATATGGACACCAATCATATTGAATTAGCGCCCACCCTAATGACCTAATTGTAACCTAAGTACCTCTGTAAAGACCCTATTTCCAAATACAGTCACATTCTGAGGTACCAGGGATTAGAACCTCAACATATAAATTTTGGGGATATACAATTCATCCCCTAATAGAGTGAAAGTGTTATTGGTTAAATTAAAAATGATATATACCAGACACTTGAGATCAAAGTGCCAGGAGCCCGTACCAAAACAAAAATATTCTGGTTAAGTACCCCTTAAAGAAAAATACCAGAAGTTCTGTTTTTGTGGCCCCTTATTAATAATTTGTTTTCTCTGCCCTTACTATGTCTCCTTAGCATCCTTTTCTGTTTCCTTCTTTAGCCTCGAAATGTTGGTCAGCTCTCACTCTCCCTCCCTGGCTTGGTCCTAGGCCCTTCTCGCCCCTGCATCTACTTTCTCTCACTAGGACAACTCATCCAGTCACATAGCGTCTAATACCTCTGCATCAGTCTTTCCACCCAGCTCCAGACTCATACACGCATAATTTCCTACTTGACATCTCTACATGAATACATAACAGACGTCTCACACTTAATGTGCCCCATCTCTTGACTTCTTCCTCTGAGCTAATTTCTTCCCAAGCTCTCGCCCCTGCATAACTAGCACCACTACCCAAACTTTTCTAAAAACAAAACCTAGGTATAATCCTCAATCTGTCCTGTTCATCACTCCTTACCCTCCATCACTCCCATACATGAAATTGAATCAATTCTTCTGCCAAAACATACCTAGATTCCATACCCTCCTGTGCATCTCTTCTGTGACAACTGTAGCCCAAGCATCGCCATGTGGCCTGGGGACCACTCCTCTATCTCCTAATTGGTCTTCGTGCTTCTACTCCTGCCTCTACAGTTTGTTTTCACCTTAGGAGCCAAAGTCATCTTTTTAAAATGTAAATGAGATCACATCACTGTCTTGCTTTAAACTCCCTCATGGTTTTCCATTGCATGTGAAGTACGATCCATGTCCCTCACCATGGGAGCCCTCACGTGGGACCCTATGCAATCAGCTCCCTGTCTATCCCTCTCATGATGAGACTTCAGCTCATGCCATCTTCCCCGTTGCTCACTGGGCTCCTCCATGCTGGTTTATTTTCTCTCTTTTGAATGCTTTATGTTTGACAATTTGGGGTTTCTTCACTTGTTATTTTTCCTGTTTGGGATGCTTTTCTTCCAAAAGTCATTCAGGTTTTAGCTCCATGTTACCTTTCAGTGAGTCCTTCCCTGACTACCTGGTGCAGACACATCACTCTTTGTCACACTACTCCCTTTTATTTTTTTCAGAACACTTACCACTATATATTTACTTGGTCAAATTACTTGTCAATTTGGGAATTTTTTATCCTCTCCACTGTAACGTCACTGCCTGAAAGCAAGGGCCTTATCTACTTTGTTCACTGTATTAGCCATAACACCTACAATAGGGTCTGGCAATAAACATTTTTGGCCGAATGGACGTATGAATGTTGTGAGCTGCTTTGTGGGATGTATATTACTATGATGTTGGGGCAGAAACTGGGATAATGTAATGTTGATGGTCAAGGCACAACTCACATTTGTGAGAATTTCCTCTTTTGAGTGAAATTTAAGATATCTAAGTGCCCTTTTTAAGGGACGTCCTTCACACTCATTTATATTCTAATAGTTCTGAAATCCGTATCCCTTGAACTAAGCATAGCCTTGAAATTCAGACATAATTAACAAAGCATTTCAAGACATCATCTGTAAATCTCACAAGCACCTCAGACTCAGCATATCCAAAAAATAGTGCTTTGTTTCTACCTCTTCCTCAATCTCAAAGTCAAAAAAATCTGGAAATTTTTGGTTTTCATTCCACTACTAGTTAAATGACGTTGAGTGAGTCATTTTACCTCCCTGACTCTGCTTCATCAATAATATAAAAGGGCGTGTTCAGGTGAACTCTATTGTTCCTTATAACTTTATCTTACTATGATGTCATGATGGAGTAATATTAAGCCATTTTTCCCTCCAAATCACTACATCTGAGTAGCCACAAAAGTGACAGCCAATTGTTCTGTTGGACCCAGAGTGGACATAGTCAAATGAACACTGAATATAAGATTATTTACTGACAGGACCCACCATTCCAAGTATATTCCCTGTAACTCAAGAACATTCTTAAATAGACAAACTTCTAAGCTCATACTCTCTGTTTGTTATTTATGTACCAGGTAATTGGGAATTTAGAACCAAAAACAAACCCATATTTCCCTCCATGGTATTTCACTTTTCTAAATCTTACCTACATTTAAAATTTTAGTTAACGTCTTTCTTTCCTTTAAAGAGATCCTGGAATACTTACACCTCCTCTCACCGCCTTTAACATTCATTTGTCAACTGATGCCTTTTTTCTAACTCACAACAGATACATAGATAGACATATAGAAATAGATGTAGATAGAGATATACAGTCTCTACTACAGTTTATTTTTTTCCCTTGGTGTTCAGTATTGTTTCTTATATATGGCGGGTGATTGGTAAATACCTGAGAATAGGGATTGCTGCTGTACCAGAAACTTAATTTATCCCTACAGAAAAACACCATGAAGGCCAATTCGGGTGCCATTGATTAAGAAATCTAGGAGGGTGGGGTCAAGATGAGAGAGCAGAAGGAAACTGAGCTCACCTCCCTGCACAAATACATCAAAACTACGACTACATGTAGAACAGCTCTCACTGAGAACAACCTGAAGGCTAGCAGAATGACTCCTGTAATCAAGACAGTAAAGAAAGAACTGAATGAAGTCTTGCAGGAGAGGAAGAGAAGTGATCTTGATTGGACCCACGCCCCTAGCCGGTACCCCAGAAGAGGAAGGAGATATCACAGGCTCCAGGATCCTTCAAAAAATGTGAGGGGTTTGAGCACCATATCAGGCACCCCAACCCTTGGGTCTGGAACCGGGAAGAAGAGCTCCCTCAACTGGCTTTAAAACCAGCGGAGCTCACCAGAGGGCCGTAAGAAATTGAGACTCCGCTCTTGAAGAGTGCGTGCACAGGCTCACTTGCTCCCAGTCCCAGAGCAGAGGCAGCAGATTGAAAACTGCCTGTTGCTGTGGCTGGCTTGCCGGGACTGCCCAAGCACACCCAGCAGCCCCCACTGGGCTCCTGCTTCCACCCCTCTGACTCTGTCACTGCTCCCTGCTAAGGCAGCAACTCCACCAAGACAAAACGGAGCCAGCTCAGAAGCGCAGCTCCGATCCCTCGGGCCCTGACCCCATCTGTAACTAAGGCAGGGACTGCCATCACCATCATGCGTGCATGCACCAGAACAAAGGGAAGCCAGCTCAGAAGCGCAGTTCCAAGACCTCAGGTCCTGGCCATGCCCCCAACCAAAGCAGAGGGTGCCGTTACTCCAGGGAAAAGCCCGACTCCCTCAGGGCTCCTGCTCAAGCCTCAGACCCCAGTCCAGCCTCCCTGATAGGTTGGTGACCACCACTGAGCCTGGGAGAAGCCCCAGCTCACACCTGGCTCAGGCTATAATCCATCAGACTCCAGCCCCACCTACCACCAAGACAGAGACTGCCTGCGCTCACTTCAGGGCCAGCTCTGCCACCAAAGACACTGGGCACGCACAGACTGCAAAGGTCTGCTCCCGCATAAGGACATGGCTTCAGGACCAGGATAGGTCACCGTTTCACCTAATTTCATGGAGACAAACAAAGAAAGTCAAACAAAAAGAGTATGTTTCACATGAAAGAACAAGATAAAACCCCAGAAAGAAACCTTAATGAAATGGAGATAAATAATTTACCTGATAAGGAATTCAAAACAGTAGTAAAAAGAACAATTACTAAACTCGGGAAAAGAAGAGAGGAACACAGTGAGAACTTCAAAAAAAAGAGCTAGAAAATATAAAATAGAGCTAATGAGAGCTGAAATATACAATAACTGAAAGATTCATTAGAAGGAATTAACAGCAGATTAGGTGACACAGAAGAATGCATAAGCAACCTGGAAGATAAAATAATGGAAATCACCCAGGTGGAACAGCAAAAAGAAAAAAACTTAGATGAGGATACTTTAAGGGACCTCTAGAACAACATCATGCATGCTAACATTCACATTACAGGGGTCCCAGAAAGAGCAAAGAAAAAGAAAGGGGCAGAAAACTTATTTGATGAAATTATGACTATAAACTTCCTTAACCAGGGAAGGAAACAGATATCTGGGTCCAGGAATGTAAGAAAGTCCCAAACAAGATGAACCCAAAGAGGCCCACAGCAAGACATATCACAATTAAGATGGTAAACATTAAAGATAAAGAGATAATTCTTTAGGTGGCAAGAGGAAAGCAAAGAGTCACATACAAGAGAACCCCCATAAGGCCATCAGCTGATTTTCCAACAGAGACTTTGCAGGACAGAAGGGAGTAGATGATTTATTTAAAGTGCTGAAGGAAACAAATTATAACCGAGGTTACTCTAGACAGCAAGTTTATCATCCGGAGTTGGAGTGTAAGCAGCTCCTTGCAGGAAACTGCCCTCAGCAGGAAACTCCTTTTCTTGTCAATTTAGCAAAGCTACATTGTAACTAACTTTTAAACCAGGCACCCCCATGCTCTGTTCATCTCTGGCCCAAGCACACCTTTCAAATCTTTTGATCACACAATACCTTGCCTAACGTGTTGGTTCTTTCCGTAGATCAAAGAAGTATTGCGTTGGCCAAAAAATTCGTGTGGGTTTTTCTGCAATAGAAATGAAGAATGAGTCATTAACAGATGGCCAGATCTTTCCCCCAGCTTCCCCTTCAGTCATCTCATGAACAAACTGTGTGAACAAACTGTGTGAACAAGACGGCATCTAAAGAAAGATCACTAGAAGTCAACAGGCCTGCACACAGTGATCTGAGATAGTGACCCCCATCTCAATGATTCACTGAGATTACTCCCCTTTTTTGCTTTAAAAACTTTCATAGCTGAGGAGAAGCTTGGGAAAGGTTTTGGGGCGGGGGGGACACTGAGTCCACTATCTCCCCAGATTGCTGGCATTCTGATTAAAAGCAATTTTCCTTTCTACCAACAACTGCCTCTCGGGTATTGATTTTCTAGCCGCGAGCAATCTGACCTGAGGAGAGATACAGTTCCCCAGCAACCTGAATTTATCACCACTAAGTCATCCTCATAGGAAATGTTAAAGAGTCTTCCTTAAGTAAAACTAGAGCCAAGGGAAGCTGATCAGGGAACCAGGGAACGTTAAAAGGGTTCTCTTTCTTAAATGGTAATCCAGCACAGCTACCCATGTGGCAATGAGGATTGCTCTTTTGGGGCCTTTCCATGAATGATGATCAGGACTATATTACTCCTCAGAAGAAAGAGGAGAATCTCAGAGACACTTAGAGAAACATAAGTAGAACCTAAAAAAAAAAAAAAAAAAATACAGCACTGGAATTATTGTCTCCACTTAACACGTGATAGGATGAAGGGCCAGAGATACTATGTCACCAGCAATGAATAAAATAAGCAGTCAGTTTAAATTTAAAATATGCTTGATGTAGAATACAAAGGGCACACACTGAATCTATTAGTGATGGTGGGTGGAAATGGTCGCAGCTTTTTTTTTTTTTTTTTTTTTTGCGGTACGTGGGCCTCTCGCTGTTGTGGCCTCTCCTGTTGCGGTGCACAGGCTCCGGACGCGCAGGTTCAGCGGCCATGGCTCACGGGCCCATCCGTGGATGTGGGTTCTTCCCGGACCGGGGCACGAACCCGTGTCCCCTGAATCAGCAGGCGGACTCTCAACCACTGCGCCACCAGGGAAGCCCTGGTCACAGCTTTTAATTCTTAGAAGAAGAGGCCTACACAAGCATCTTTGACAAGGAGGGGAAAAAATAATAAAAATGAGAGGTTAGGTGAGTTTGTGAGAAAGGAGAAAAAAGGGAATGACACCAATATTCTCTCCATGTTGAGCTAATAATGAAGAGAAGAGGCAGCAATGAGGAAGAAACCTCCCTTTGTTAGTTTCTTTATAGGATTGAAGAGAGATCATATCTGAGTCCACCCACACCCCCGACCCCACCCTCGGGCCACCTCACAATTTCAAAGGAGCAAACAATCAGACTGAAGGTCAGGACAAGACAATCAACACTGCATATAGATCTAAAGAGAGAAGAAATATCCTGGGGGAAGGGAGGGGCAGGTGCCAGTTAGCACAGAGAAAACTGGGACTTAGAGTCAATGTAATCTGGAATTTAATTGCAGTAACTTTACCAAATTCAGACATCTGAACGAATAGAATAGCATTCAATGAGATATACTAAAGTACCCAAACATTATAAGTGAAAAATCCTGGAGTCATTAGAAACATTTACTTTTTTTGCTTTCATTGACAAGGGAAAGATTTTTTTTTTCTTTTGATTTTTCAAAGGCTGTGGCAGAAAATTTCCTTAGGACAAATCAGTGTCACAGATAGGAAGCATTTAAAATTTTAAATCTGTTTTGATCTTTGGTCAGCAGACCACTTCAGGTCTGCCTCCTTTCTTAGGAGTCAGTGGAGGGGAAGGTGAGCTCCTTCGGACCTTACAAGACAGCTCAGGGCCAGCAGAAGGCAAAGGTTTATTATTTGCACCCTCTACTGAGATGGCAGTCCCTGAACTTGCAAAAAAATTCCCCCAGCCTAACAATTTATTTCTAGTTAACCTTCGCACCATTGCTTCTGCTTGATGCAGAAGTTCATTGAAGCCTGACAAAACCTGTATTATAGTACTTAATTGGTATGTACTAAGCTATAATATGGATAATTAGAATTCATCTAAGTTCCATCTTCTGTAAAGGAGGACAGAGTTCAGTTAGGCTATTTCCTCAGCAGCCTAACTTTCTGATGTGGTTTAGAGATGAAAATAAATTAGTAACCTGTTCTCCAATAAGAGTTTGGTGTCAATGAAAAACAAAAAACAAAACAAACAAAAACGTTTTATTTGGAGTCCTAAGAATTGCAGTTCAGGAGACACAGAAACACAGACTCTGGCAAAACTGAGTGTTCCAAGGAAGAAAGGGAGTCAAGGGCTTCTAAAGATAAAACAAAAACAAAATGAACAACAACAAAACACAAGAGCACAAGGTTGCAGAAAGTTGCCCAGTGAGAACTGTGATTCACTGTGAAGGGAATCAAGAAATATTTACCCTTAAGGAATCACAAGTTGTGTTAGAGTAGAGGTCCAAAAGATAGATAGGCTGTCATGAGTTATTTTAGGATAACAGTCTCATACATCTCTTGAGTTTCTGGCAGATCTTCTGAATGTCTCCTTTAAGACAATATGTGGGTCAGATTCCATCCAGGCTGAGACATGCATGACTCACACTTCCCTCATGGCTTCCTGGCTCCATTTTAGGGAGTCTCATAGCAGTACTGACTCCATTTTGATTTTCCTTTCATGTAGGTAAATTGCCAAGCAGAGAAATTTCAATGTCTGTTAACTGTCACTTCATTACTAACTATGATAGCTTTTAGCTTTATAAAGCTCAGGTTTTTTTGTTTGTTTTGTTTTCTTCTTTTTTATTGGAGCAGAGTTGCTTTACAAGGTTGTGTTAGTTTCTGCTGTACAGCAAAGTGAATCAGTTATATGTATACATATATCCACTCTTGTTTAGATTTCCTTCCCACTTAGGTCACCACAGATCATTAAGTAGAGTTGCCTGTGCTATACAGTAAGTTCTCATTAATTATCTATTTTATACTTAATAGCGTATATATGTCAACTCCAATCTCCCAATTTGTCCCCCACCCTTCCCCCATTGGTTAACATAAGTTTGTTCTCTAATTCTGTGTCTCTATTTCTGCTAGGCACAAGTTTTAAATTGTTAGGATACAACAAAAATAAATTATCTTAAAAAGAATACTGGGTTCCATTTGGTTACATGAAACCTGTTCAAAATTTGATGGATATACTGGATAACCTCTGATAATGGAGGCCCACGATGACTGGATCCTATATCTTGAAAAAGGACAATCATAAACAAGAAACTTCTCATAATGCTAGAGGACATATTGAAATACACTCTTAGATGCTAATGGAAGGTTTATAAATTGCTATAAAACATTTCTGGAAAAGTCCAACAAATTGTATCAAAAGACATTCCATTGTTTATACTTCTCATGAATAAATTTATTTCTAAGCAAATATACTCAGAGAAAAAAATAGAAATTTAATCAAAGATTAAAGTAAAATTATGACTGTCATCATTATTTGTAATATTGAATCAGTGGGATCAACTTTTAGGATTAACAAGAGGGAATTATATAAGTGAAGTATCCCATATTCAAATCAAAAAAGTATCCAAAAATACATAATCATGAAGCCTACAAAAATATTAAAGACAGAAAAGTGCTTACATTATATCAGGTTAAAGATAGGATATGATTAATTCATCATGATCTCAAATATAGCTAGAAGTGGAGGTAGATAAAAAAATATGCTGAGGTGCAAATATAGAAGTCTCTTGAAATTATGGGAACTTTATTTCTGTATTTTCTACAATCAGCATGTATCACTAATGTAAACATAAGTACTGAAGGTGTAAATCTTTCCTCTGCTTAAACACTAGAAGATATTGAATAGCTCTATCCCTCATAAATGCCAAAATCATTTGTATGAACCGGAAGTTAGACATGAACATGCTATTAATTTTCCTTGATCAAAATAATGCTTTTCATCAGAGCAACACTAAATATATAGCCTGGACTTTTAGAAAGGCTTTGTTAATACTAGGACAGTTATGTATATTATGTGAATAGTGGTTACTTTGAGGGTTTTATTAACATAAATAATATCATGTTTTCTGATTTTCCTTGTCCCCTTAATTCTCCAAGAGATTTTCCTGTCTATACAACCCTTCATTTTACAAAAAAGGAAATTAAGGCCCAGAAAGATAAAGTAACTTGCCCAAGGTCACACAACTGTTAACCCCAAATTTCAAGACAGATCATTTACCCACATCAATAAGAATAGGTATCTTATGGTTCCAGTAACAATTAATCTAAAAAAATATAAGGGGCTCACCACAATGAACATTTGTTTCTCATACACTTGATAGATCCATCACAGGTGGCTCTGGTTCCCCATGTCCCCTTCCCTCCAGGACTCAGGAAGTTACCTCTACCAGTCTCAGAGCAAAGGAAAGAGAGAGATGCCAAACTATTACCTGGCCCACAAAGCTTCTACGCTGACATTTTGTTGGTTAAAGCAAATTACATGAAGAAGCCTGACATCAAGAGGGTGGGGAAGTATAGTCGTCAGCAGGAAGAAGAGTCATATCTGACAAATCAGGAAATAGCTTGTATACACCCTTCTTCCTCCTTTTTTCCATTCTTTTAATTTGTTTGAGATTTTTTCTGATTCCATTTTTCTCTCTAGTAATTTAAGGATTATTTTTAATGTTTGTTATAAAGTGTTAAATGTGTATTTAACTCTTTAAAGACAAAAATTATTATTTCTATCTTCCCAAACAATACAATTTAACTTTAATATCTCAACATTGACTTGCAGGCCACTGTTTTCCATTACTTTAGGCCTTTTTTCTTACTCTATAATCACACTTTATTGCTTTTTGGTTTTACAAATAGTGTTTGTTGAGATTTATTCCATTTTTACCAAATAGTCTGCTAATCTTTCCTTCTGTAATGACAGATTATCCTTAAAGCATCATTTTCTAGCCTTCTAGAGTAAATAGAATTTTTAGTAAGGGGGTTTTAGGAAAGGATTGTTAGTGGTTAAATCTCCCTCTTTCTTATTTATATAAGAAATAAGAAATTAGTTATATTATTCTAGGTTAAGATGTATGTTTGTACCACACTTTGAAAATGTTATTCCACCGTCTTCTGGCTACCATTATTGAGGTAAGAAATATTCTGTGTATCTAAATATTGTTTCCTGTATTTAATATGCCTTTTCACTCTGGGCGCTTCTAAGATTTTCTGTTTCTTTGATGATTTTCAGTTTCAATATGATGGGGCTTGAGTTTGACCACAAATCCTCTCAAGGGTCTATATCTACTTAGTTTATCTCAAGGGAGATTTTATTTTTCTCCTTCCATCCAGAACATTTGCAGAGAATACTTATTTTGTATCCAGTCTTTCACAGAAGTGGCAACTTTCTTGGTCTGGCCTTATCTGAAGGGTCTCCTATTAGACTTCAGACATAGAACAGGATCTAGGCTTTGACTTTTGACTCCATGGCCCGAGCCATGGAACGAGCTGTGTAAAACTGGATTTCTCCAGGGCAGCCGGGAACTTGTCATTTGCTCATTCACCTCTCTGGATTTGTGCTCTTAACTATATTTTCACCTCTGAGAATTTTTTTTTTTTTTTTTTTTTTTTTTTTTTTTTTTTGCTGTACGTGGGCCTCTCTCACTGTTGTGGCCTCTCGCGTTGCAGAGCACAGACTCCGGATGCGCAGGCTCAGCGGCCATGGCTCACGGGCCTAGCCGCTCCGCGGCATGTGGGATCTTCCCGGACAGGGCATGAACCCGCATCCCCTGCATCGGCAGGCGGACTCTTAACGACTGCGCCACCAGGGAAGCCCTATCTTTAATCTTGTGTCTTCAACCAGCATCCAGGGAACTATGGCAGGCTCATTTGTTGGTTTGCAATTGGGTAAAATCTTAGACACTTGTCACTCTGTTATATGTGATTTAATGCACTGAGTAACGTTTATTCTAAAAATTTAAAAAGAAATTGAAAATAATATATAATCTCTAATTCTTTGAAAATTTTAAGCATGTTTTATAATCGTTTCTGCAAATATTATGAAGTCCCATAGATACCCTACACGTGCTTCTCCAGTTCTGCTTTTACTTCTAATTTCTTGATTTTAATTTTTTTCCTGGGAAAGTATTACCTAGAGATCATCGCTGCTTGACCAAGTTACCAGACGGTTTAATTATTGATAAGTCTAGTTCATATACTTACTGATGATCCAATCAGATACCGCTGAGTATGAGAGGGGAGGAGATGGCGTAATACAAATATGGCTTTCTAAAGCCTCCATTATCAACAGGGACTCTAGAAAGGGCAGATTCTATTTGTTTAAAGTGTCCCTTATTATATCAAACAACAAGTCTGGCTTGTCTCTTAATAATCGACCCTGCTTAATTGACCTCAATAGAAGTTAGTACATATCAGTTTCTCTATGCCTCAATTTCTTTATAACAGAAAAGGGAATTACAATTCAATAGACATGTCACAAGTATGTTCTGAAAACTAACAAGCAAATGCGGCAGAGTTCTTTTTTCTTTTTTAATTTTATTTATTTATTTTTTGGCTGCATTGGGTCTTCGTTGCTGTGCGCGGGCTTTCTCTAGTTGCGGCAAGTGAGGGCTACTCTTCATTGCGGTGTGTGGGCTTCTCATTGAGGTAACTTACCTTGTTGTGGAGCATAGGCTTTAGGCGCACGGGCATGTGGGCTCAGTAGTTGTGGTGCGTGGGCTCAGTAGTTGTGGCCCACGGGCTTAGTTGCTCCACGGCATGTGAGATCTTCACGGACCAGAGCTCAAACCCATGTCCCCTGCATTGGCAGATGGATTCTTAACCACTGAGCCACCAGGGAAGTGAGTGGCTGAGTTCTTTAGATAAAAGGCATTGTAGATTGAAATTATTATTTGATTTTGACACTCTTCCCAAGGTACAGCCTTTGTGTTTCTCTCTAAAGAAAATGCTCTGTTCCCAGGAGGGAAGCTTCTTACCTGTTCAGTACTCAATGGTACAGGATGAATACCACAACTCTCTAAATTATATTTTCTCTCACTTCTAACAATTTATGAATTTTGTAAGTGAATGTCTTAAGTAGTCTCTCAGCAGGTCTCTGTTTTGCAATTCACCAAGCTTCTATTGAAATACCTTCTCTCCCCATTATTTAATTTTCATTAAAATAAATTCTTATAATCATTTTACTAATTTGAATTTAATAAGTATGTGGAAATTACTTAACATCCACTAATATAACTTTTTGGTATTAATTTTATTCAGGACTTTACAAAATACCTGATGCAAAAATAAGCTTTGTTTTGTTTTGTTTTTCATATTTGCAGTTTGAGATAAGTGCTATATGGAGGGGAAAATTGTAAAATTAAGAAAAGCCGAGGATAAAGGGATAAACTACAGGTGGTTCTCAATTTTGCCTTGAGTTACACTTGAAATGAAGCCAAATAACAATCTCCTCTAATACATAAAATTATGAAGAAATCACATTCAAGAGTTGTCTCCTAGGCCTTGCTTAGAAGCATTCTTTTTCTACCTAAAATGCTTCCATGCCCAAACTCCTGTTTTGAAGGATTTCCTTTATATTGGGACTAGAATCATTATACCTTAAAATAAAGATTTATAGGATGTATTCTTCTTGAAATTAGCCTAAGGAAAAAAATCTAGATTAATTGTTCCGTTTTATCAAACAATTAAATTTTTATTATTCATGTTGGGTTTTTTTCCCTGCTACTGTCAGAAAGTCTAACACTTAATGTACCATTAAAATAAACAAATTCCTCAAGGGCCTGCTCTATATCTTTTACCTTCCTAAATCATTTTCATATTCTTTTCTAGTTCTGTATTACTGTATTTCATTAAGTTTGAAAAGCACATTGAAGGCACGTTTTCCCTTTTTAATATCTCTGAAACAAGAATGGAGGGCTTCCCTGGTGGCGCAGTGGTTGAGAGTCCGCCTGCTGATGCAAGGGACGCGGGTTCGTGCCCTGGTCTGGGAAGATCCCACATGCCGCGGAGCGGCTGGGCCCGTGAGCCATGGCCGCTGAGCATGCGCGTCCGGAGCCTGTGCTCCGCAACGGGAGAGGCCACAGCAGTGAGAGGCCCGCTTACCACAAAAACAAACAAACAAAAACATCGCAAGTGCCAAAACTGTCAATTGCAAAGGACACGGCTAGGCTCCCATTATGGCATCATTCCAGGTCAAACCCACCAGACACTCTGATTACACTGAATACCTTCTACAATGGAGAGGGTCTCAATTTGTCTTCATAGGAAGAAATACATATTTCATATTTATACTTACCTCCTCGGCCTGCAAAATTTCTGAGAGCAACTTCATTTTCAGATTTACATAATTCCTTGATATATTACACTAATATTGTCTCTAACCAAAAACTTTATTTTACAGTGAAGAAGGTATGCAATGGGCTTATGACTGGAGTATTCACGGCTCTTATATGTATACCAACACCAGAAGCAGCTGGATCGATAGAGTGATGGAATGGCCTATTGAAGTCTCAGTTATTTGTCATCCGGAGACAACACTGAGAAGTTGAGACATGGTTCAATAGAATATGGAAAATGACTTAAGTCAGCAACCAACATATGACATTATTCTCCCAAAGCCAGAATGTATGGGTTTGGGAATCAAGGAACGGAGGTCAGAATGTCCCGTCCCACTGAAGGAACTCTTTATTCTTTTCCTCTCAGCCTTGGGCTCAGTGGATTTGGAGTACTTATTTCTCAAGAGAGAAATGCTTCCACCAAGAAGCAGAATCATAGGTCCATTAAATTGGAACTGACAGTGTACGTAGAAAATTATTTCTATTGTTGCTGTGACAAATCATCACAAATTTAGTGTCTTAACACAAATTAATCATCTTGCAGTTCTGCAGGTTAGAAGTGCAACATGGATCTCGTGGTACTAAAATCAAGATGCCAGCAGAGAGCATTCCTTTGTAGAGGTTCTAAGGGAGAATTCCTGTCCTTGACTTTTACCATTTCTGGAGGCTACACATATCCCTTCACTCATGGTTCCCTTCCTCCATCTTCAAGGCCAGCAATGTGACTTCTCTCTAGCCATTCTTCTGTCGTCACATCTCCGTCTATCTCCCTTTTTCCGCCTCCCTCTTCTTGTGATTACACTGAGCTCACATAGATAATCCAGGATAATCTTCCTATTTTAGAGTCAGTTTATTCACAGTCTTAATCTGCAACCTGAATTCCCCTTCACCACGTAAGGTAACATATTCACAGATCCCAGAGATTAGGACACAGACATCTTTGGAGTGATATTACTCTGCCAATCACAATGTACTTTGGTTACATAGGGCTCCTCATGGTGCCAAAACAATTGGCAGAAAATAATGCCACTTTACCAGAAATGGTGATTTATCCTTATTGTCAAAGGGAAATTGCACAGTAGCTATTTCTGAAGTCCAAAGGATTCACTAGGTCACCTTGTAAACTTCCATGCGCAGTGGAAAATGGAGAACTGCAGCAACCAATAAATATAGAACTTCTATCCTCTGGGAATAAAGTTTCCTTCATCCCACCAGATTAAAGATACAACCGGTCATCATGCCGGTGGAGGGTAAGAGAAATACAGAATGGGTCATGGAAGAAAAAAGCTATTTATCAACTTAGCGTTGAGATCAACTACATAAAAGGGGACTATAGTAGCTATGTTTCATGTAAATTAATTATGTTCCCTCTTTTTTCTTCTATCATATATGAATGGCACAGTTGGTCCTAATATTTTAATTTAAGTAAAAAGTAATATTAAGACTATAGTGATGTTATTTTGTAATGAGACAAACGAGTTTTCCCTTTGTTAGATAAGAATGAAAAATGATGGGCAAAAGGAATAGATATTCCGCATTTGTTCTCTATAAGCACTTTCCCCTTTTCTCCAATCTACTCTGAAAGGTGATATCTATGAGCTGCCTCATCCAGGCTCTCTGGAGTCTGGCGTCTGGCATCTGTTTGAGTTCACACAACAAGAAACACCAGCAGGAGAGAAGTGGGCAAGAGGAGACACAGGACAGAGTATTTGCTGCCTAATTCCTCCCTGACAAGTATAGAGCAGTGACTGCATTTCTCTAACCACGGTTACCCATTCCAATAAAACTCTGCAAACTCTCTACACAGTGTGTCTTACTGTGGGTTCTAATAACTGCTTCTCTTGCCGCTTCAAGCACAGGGATGGGAATGGATCTCAGCTGCCATGAGTCCCTTTGTGTTTCAGCATCCCTTGTTACTTTCCTTACCCTGCCAACCCCTTTGGAAACAGTGCCTTCATTAAACTCTTTTTAGTTACTCTCGTAGCATAACATCTGTTTCCTGCCTGAACCCTAATTGAGACATATGAAAAGTACATATTTTTAATGATGCAAGCCAATTCACATCTACCTATCCTTCTGTTTATTTTATTGCCCTTTCCCTCTTTCTTTTTCTGTTTATTGACTTTTCTTTTGCTCTAGCTCTTGTTCTCTTTCCACTATCTCCAGGTAACACAACAGAAATAATAGGTTACAAGTCTTTTGATTTTGCATAAAATATATAAAAGTAAAAATTATGCTTTATACGTAAGATGTGGAATACAGTGATTAAGAAAGGGGCTTTAGAATTATCTATACTAATATGTGTCTGAATCCTCATTTACCATCATGAAGCAAGGTTATTTGAATTCCAGTGCTGGTCAAGAGGTAATAAATCTACCAAGGCCTGTCTCTCCCAATGATTACAACTAAAATCCCTGGACAAAATGCTAAAAGCGGGCTTCCCTGGTGGCGCAGTGGTTGAGAGTCCGCCTGCCGATGCAGGGGACACGGGTTCGAACCCCGGTCTGGGAAGATCCCACATGCCGCGGAGCGGCTGGGCCCGTGAGCCATGGCCGCTGAGCCTGCATGTCCAGAGCCTGTGCTCTGCAACGGGAGAGGCCACGGCGGTGAGAGGCCCGCGTACCACAAAAAAAAAAAAAAAAAAGCTAAAAGCAACGAAATGAGGACTCTGAAAAATTAACAATAATAGGCAGATTGAGGAAGGGGGTAAATGTTGAAGAACAATCTATAATGGGGCTAAATTTCTGGGCTTTTTTCCTCTTTTGTCTTGGCTTTAAGCCACGGAGAGTCCCATTGCAAAACTGTGCAGTGGGGCACGAGCTGCCAAAATCCTGAGAGCAACCTTGTCTTTCTGGCCAGAGGATCAGGACAGCAGGTCCCTGTGAGCTAGAGTGTATGAGGAGGAAGTCCTCCTTTATTTTCTTTTTGCACTGCCCCAAAGGCAATCTCATTCATGGACTTGATCCAGTGGTGGTGGTGGCGGTGTCACAGGCATCAGAACCCTGAGAGGAAATCTAGAAAAAGAGGATTTTGTGACTCTGTCATTTTTTTCTCTCTCTCATTTCTTTCACTGGTTTGCCCAAAAGGGACACAGGCAGAACTGTGAAGCAGCACGAGTGGCTGGATCTCTGAGAGAAGTATCATGTTCCTACATCGATTCGCCAAGAAGAAACAGCAATCATAAATGGGTAGATATACAAAAACAAAAAAAGTTTCAAAATACATGAAGCATACATTAAGAGAGCATAAAGGGAAAATAGGCAAAAACACAGTTACACTAGAGCATTTCTACATTCCACTCTCAGTAATTAATAGAAAATGTAGACAAGAAAAATCTGCAAGGGTATAGGACAAGATATAAAGAAGACTAAGGGTATAGGACAAGATATAAAGAAGACTATCAACCAGTTTGACCTAATTCACATTTGAACTTCAAAACTAGGTGATTACATATTTGTATTTAACTAAACAATGAAACATTCACCAACATAGACTACCTTCTCTGCCATAAAACAAACCTTAATTAATATAAAAGAATAATAAAAATTCAGGGTATGTCTTCTAACCATGACATAATTAAACTAGAACTAAAAAAAAGAAAAAATATATGGAAAATTCCCAAGTAGTTAGAAATTAGATATATACTTCTAAATATCCCATATGTTTAAGAGAAATTCTCAAGGGAAATAAGAAAATATTTTGAACTGAATGAAAATGAAAATACAACATATAAAAATGTATGGGATTTAGCTAATACAAGGCTTAGAAGAAAATATATTGCATTAAATGCATACATTTTAGAAGAAGAAGGATTTCAAATCAATAACATAAGCCTCCACCTTCAGAAACAAGATAAAAAGTTGCAAATTAATCCCAAAGCAAGAAAAAGTATGGGAATAAATATAAGAATTTAAATCAGTGAAATTGGAAACAGAAAAATAATACAGAAAATCAATGAAACAAAAGAATTCATTTTTAAAATAAATGCATAAAATTGCTTATCCTGTAACAAAATTTGCGAGGAAAAAAGAAAGACACAAATTATCAATAATAGGAACAATAGAGGAGACATCGGTACAGACCCTTCATATATAAAAGTACTAATAAGGGAATATTATAAACACCACTGTGCCCATAAATTTGGCAATTTATATATAAAATGGACAAAATTACCAAAGCTCATTCAAGAAGAAATAAGTTGACTTATGTCAACTGAAATTTACTTCCTAGTTAAAAAACTTTCCAACAACAAGAAAACACTCCAGGTCCAGATGGTTTCCCTGATGAATTCCAATAAATATTTAATAAATGAATAATTCCAAATTTAAACAATATCTTGCAGAAAAACACAGAACAGGTGGTAACACCTCCCAATTCATTTTATGAGGCCAGCATTACCCCAATACCAGAACTAGACAAAGATATTACAAGATATGAAAACTGTAGACCAATGTCCCTCAAGAATATAGACTCAAAAATTGTCAACAAAAGAGACAGATCAAGATGGCTGGTTAGAAGATTGCTGAACTTGATCAGGCTCATGGAAAGATGAGCAACTTCATTAATAGTCAGGGAAATACAAGTCAAGACCACAATGAGACATCACCTCACACATGTTAGAATGGCTATTATCAATAAGACAACAAAGAATAAATGTTAGGGTAGGTTTAGTATTGATGAACTCTTTTAGCTTTTTCTTGTCTGAGAAGTTCTTTATTTCTTCTTCAATTCTAAATGGTAACCTTGCAGTGTAGAGTATCCCAGGTTGTAGGATTTTCCCTTTCAGCACTTTGAATATAACATGTTGGTAGGATTTTAAATTGGTAGAGCCACTATGGAAAACAGGATGGCGGTTCCTCAAAACTAAAAATATATAGAACCACCATACAATTCAGTCATTTTTCTCCTGGGTATATACCTAAAGGAAACAAAACGCTAATCAAAAAACATATGTGCACCCTTATGTTCATTGCAACATTATCTACAATAGCCAAGATATGGAAGCCACCTTAGTGTCCATGGATAGATGAATGGATAAAGAAGATGTGATATTATATATGTTCAATGCAATATTAGCCATAAAAATGAATGAAATCTTGCTATTTGTGACAATAAGGATAGATCAAGAAAGTATCATGCTAAGCAAAATAAGCCACACAGATAAAACAAATACTGTTTTACTGTATGATCTCACTTATATGTGGAATCTAAAAAAATAAAACAAGTGAATGAATACAACAAAACAGAAACAGACTCACAAACATAGAGAACAAATTAGTGGTTACCCCTGGGGAGAGAGTTGGGGGGAAGGGCAAGACAGAGGAAGAAGATTGAGAGGTACAATCTACTAGGTAAAAAATAAATAAGTTACAAGGACAGCGCGGGGAAGACAGTCACGATTTTATAATAACTTTAAATAGAGTGCAATCTATAAAATTATTGAATCACTCTGTTGTACACCTGAAACTAATGTAATATTGTCTATCAAATATACTGCAATGAAAAATATTCCGGATAAAATAGTGCCAAATCAAATCCATCAATATATAATACTTCCCAAACAAGTTAGGTTTATCTCAACGATGCAAGGCTGGTATAGTATTCAAAAATTAATCAATGTAATATATTAATAGTCTAAAAAAGAAAAGTCACATAACTATATCAATTGATGCAAGAAAAAAGTGACAAAATTCAACATCTATATATAATGAAAACTGTCAATAGAATAGAAATAGATGGCAACTTTCTCAACCTAATATCCTTTCCTTTGATTCTTTGTCCTTTTTTCAGTTGACTGTAGTTCTTTTCAGACCAAATAGTATCCCTGAAGGGGATCCTTCAAGTATCCCTGAAGGACAAAAAAAAATATGGACTTAATATTTCTCCTGCAGCACCACTTTAATTCCCCACTTCCTCTCTACTCAGTAGCTAGAGATACTATTAGACCCACAGTCCTAAGGCGGTCATCCTTTCACCAGGAATCATTTATGTAAAAGCTGTTTCCAGGGCACCAGTCATAACACTGGGACATAGTAAACCAATTCGTTGTTGGGTTTACCAAGTTCAGATATGTGTAGGGGAATGTTTAAATGGGATTTTAGAAACAAATGAGTTGTTTCCAAATCATCTATAGAAATACCGAAAGTATTAACATGCTTAATTCTCTATGCAGTATATAGATATGTTTCACATTCTTACTGCAGCCTCTCTTTTCTCACCCCAAGGACTTAAGTTTGAGCTGTGATCTTGCTTCTGGTCTGCTTCTCTCACTATAGCATCCTCTTCCTCTTATTGACCATTTGTTCTTTACCTAATGCAACAGCTGTTGTACTTTCAAAATCATCCCAATGTTAAAAGGCTGTGCAAGGATTTTCTATACTTAACTACAGAAAACTTCTACTGTACTCATCTGTCACACTTACATATGTTTGCGTCTTTTACACTCCCTTTTTTTACATGGCACAATCTGTCCATTACCAGAAATTTATTGACTGCTAAAAGAGAAGCAATTTCTGAACTGCTGAGATTTTGGGGTTGTTTGTTACCATAGCATAAGCCTCGTCCTTTATTGACAACTATAGAATTTACCTACAGAGGAGAATGAAAGGGTCAGAAAAATAAAATGGAGAAACTGATCTTTTGATCGGTTCTAAGATCAATTCTGGTCAGTTCTTCTAAGCAACTGATCTTTAGGATGTCTCGAATCTAATAAAGCATTTGATAAAATGGTTTGAAGTCTGAGATTTGTTTTAATATATTTTACGGGGAAAAAGCTTAAATAGATAAAACAAGTGTGCCAAAATACTGATAATTGTTAAAGCCAGTCTATTCTTCCCACTTTGAAATATATTTGAAAAATTTTATAAAGCAAAATTTGAGGTAAATTTCCCCAAAGACAAGACTAAAGTATAATTGATATGAAGGAAATTGTAATATATCTATGATGATTGGCATGAAATAATGATTCTTATAATAATGGATGTATAATACCTTGAAAAATAAGATTTTTCAGGATTATTTTGCTACTGTCTGAGAGATGTACTGCAAAGCACATACAATCCCTTTGTCTTCCTATTGACCTAGATAAAACACACCTCAACATCACTTATCAGTTGATTTTATAATTATTACTTTGACATCTTGATACTGTGAATGGGTAGCTATTCTAGTCACTGGGAAGGTTCATTCTATCTTTTTAAGTGAATGTATTGATGCAGTTTCACTGTCAATGCCCTGACTTTGAAATAAGAAAGGTTAGAATGGTCAAGAAATATTTATTAAGACCCCCATATGTAACCTATTGGAGATGCAACTATGAACAAGACTGAGTTATATGCCCTTGAAGAACATTCCAATATTTTGCCTTCTGTGTTTTTCTGCAGACTTGAGGAAATTGTTTAATTTTGTTGGGGCTCAGTTTCTTGTCTAAAAAATGAGGTTAATCCTGGCTAACTTGTAGAATTATTGTAGAAATTAAATGTGATATAGTGTATTAGTAAAGATTCTCCAGAGAAGAGATTTATCATAGGAATTGGCCCATGGGGTAATGGAAGCTGAGAAATCCTATGATCTGCCCTCTGCAAGTTGGAGAACCAGGAAAGCCAATGGTGCAATTTGGTTTGAATCCAAAGGCCTGAGAATCGGGTGGAGGGGACGGGGCAATGGTGTAGGTAAGTCCAGGTCTGAATCTGAAAGATGAAGGCCAGGAACACATTTGTCCAAGGGCAGGAAAAGTACCAGCTCAAGCAGAGAGAAAATTCACCCTTCCTCTGCCTTTCTGTTCTCTTCAGTCCCTCAAAGGATTGAATGATGTCCCCTCGAAGCGGTGAGGGTGATCTTCTTTACCTTTGAATCTACTGATTCAAATTTCTTCTAGAGACACTACCACAGATACAGCAAGAAAAGTGATGTCTTCCCAGCTTCCTGGCATCCCCAATAGACATTTAAATTAACCATCACATACATTATTGTTGCTGAAACTCGGCCTCTGTTCACCGGTGCCGAATAGAAACGTGGAGACAGGGTTTTGCGTGAAGTAGAAAAGAGTAGCCTTTATTGCTTTGCCAGGCAAAGGGAGCCACAGTGGGCTATTGCCCTCAAGACTGTGTGTCCCGTCCTGGAGAGGGCAGTGGGCAGTCAAGGAGCAGGGCGTGATCAGCTCGTGGACACTCTTCTGATTGGCTGGTGGTGAGGTAATCGGGAGTCAGCATCATCAACCTCCTGGTTCCAACCGGTCTGGGGTCTACGTGCTTGTGGGCAGCATACAGTTAACTTCTTCCACCTGGTGAGGGTTTCACTATCTGCAAAACAGCTCGAAGGACATGATTCAGAATATTATCTATAATCCTTAAGGAAGAACTAAAGGTCCTAGGCTTTGTTTAATGGCTAAAGTATTATTGTTTTGTCTTGCTTGAGAGTTTTCCTTTCTTTCTGCATTTTCTCACTTCTCTGATTAAATGTATTCTTTGACTAAACTTTGTCTACAGGCGGAGGACATGGGTGGAGGTCTGTTCTGGGAAGGCCTCATGGGGTCCTGCTGGGTTACAGCATGAAACACATAATAGAGTCTAGAACATACCAAAACTATTTTTATTCTCTGGTTTATAGATAATGGATTTGTAGGTTTTGTCAGCATGAAGAAGCATTTCAAATCTTTCTACTTTTTACTGAATTCACAAAATAAAGTTTCTGATCCAACAAAGTTGAGAAGGTATGTTGTTTTCATACAATGCCTACGTTTATGAGACTTTGCCTAAAGTAGACACATAATTACTATTTATTAATTTTTTAATTAAAAGTTCTAAGAGAATGCATTGTAAACATCAGACAATTAGAATTCATCTTCATGCTCAAACATTAATGTCCTGGGTTTCTGAGCAAGTAATTAGGTTCTTTTGTGAATTTATCCAGTTAGAATAAGAGGGACTGTAAGCTTTACGTTAATTAAATTAGTATATTATTTAGGCTACATTCTCAGGGGAAAGTTCGCTACTTAAAAACTAGATGAATGCTTCCCTTTTCATTGGTTTGAAACTGTTGAGGAATTTATTTGGTGTTTGAATATACATACTTTTTTTATAAAATACACTATTTTTTTGTTGTTTGTTTTGAATTACATTGCCTTTTCTTTTTTTTTAACATCTTTATTGGAGTAGAATTGCTTTACAGTGGTATGTTAGTTTCTGCTTTATAACATAGTGAATCAGCTATACATTTATATATATCCCCATATCTCCTCCCTCTTGTTTCTCTACACTTATCTTCCTTTTACCATTCGTTTCTGTTGACAGGTTCAGAATATCTTTTTCTCAGAAATGTTTCAGATGAACAGTGCCAAAAATATGGGTGAACACTAAAATAATAGCTAACCAAAGGTTTCTTTAAATGTTGTCAAATGAGTAGATATTTGGATACATCCAAATGATTCATTAAGTCTTCAGACAGTCTCATTTAACTCATTTTAATTAAATCTCATTTTATTTTAAGTAAAGTAGCTCTACGATCTTTCTAGATTACCACAAAAAGGGTATTGTATTTTGCTGGTCAAACCAAAGTAATCTGTTATTTATGAAATGATGGTCTGATACTGTTGTGAGGAAAGAAAGACAGGGACAAGGACAGCGTCCTCATGCATAAGCATTAGGCAGAAGTTAAAGCCTTGCTTTGCGCTTAATGAGACCATGACATACAGAGGAATGGCATCTAAAACAGAAACTCTGTAGCATCTGAACAAGAAACTCTGACCATGAAAACCACGGAGCATGGGCAATAATAATGTACAAGTTGCTGATGACCCTGTACAATCTTCCACATGTGGCACTGGACTGATAGGGGGAAATTTAAGGGAAAACAGCTCTTAGAGCACATGTACAGTGGCTTCAGGACCAGAAGATGATGCAACCTGGTGCGATCCAGGCCACACCTCAACCCTCCCCTCAATGAATATTCCACCCCTAATCAAAAAGACCCCCATCCATTCAAAGGGCTAAAAATAAGATAAAAGGGGGATCAACAACCCTGTGGCACTCTCCCCACTCTCAAGGATGCCTGCACTCTTCTCTGAATGTGTCCTTTCGCTTTTGTCTCAACGAACTGCTTCTTTGCTCTCTTTGCTCCTCAGCTTGTGTGTGTGTGTGTGTGTGTGTGTGTGTGTGTGTGTGTGTGTTTTCCTTCGTGTTTTGTGTTCTTCGCCCAAAGTCTTTTGGACAAGTTGAACAAGAGCCTGGACTTTTGGTAAACTTTTTCTGGTATCAGTTGCTAACTGTATTAACTGGGTTGAAACCTAAATAACATCTTTATGGTTTTCCGTAGTTGCGGCACACGGGCTCAGTAGTTGTGGCATGTGGGCTCAGTAGTTGTGGCTCGCGGGCTCTAGAGCGCAGGCTTGGTAGTTGTGCCGCACGGGCTTACTAATTATTGAGACGCTGTTCTTGAACCACTAGCCCTCCCCCCACAAAAAAACCCAGAATTTGCACTTCCAAAAAATGATTGCTTTGCCTGAGTCCTAGCTCAGACCCCCCAAAATGGGCGAATTCACTCAATCTGCATAACCATAGTATAGATAGATGCACAGATCAAATTCTACTATTTAATATGACATTTAAAAAGAAATATGTGTTTCAATGTCTGACCATTACCTGTAGAAATAAAGTTTCAGAAATACTTGTACATTAGCACAAAGATTTATTTTAAGATACTCATTGAAGCAGTGCTAACCACTGTGGAAATTTTATAACAGTCTAAATATCCCTTAGTAGGTGAGAGGTTAAATAAACTGTAACATATCCATCTTACAGAATATACATAGAAGCCTCTATTTTTAACCATCTCTAAGCTAATAAATATATACTGGTATGTATCAAACAATAGCTTCTTAACCCTACTCACCACCAAATGATGACTTTTATTGTCCCTCACATTTGAGTTTCAGAACAAACAGATTTTCAAACCCTTCCAGAACCTTTACTGTTTATAAGCTTATATACTACCTGAACTATAAGTTGTTAGAGTCATTACAAAATATGAGAAATCTGTATGTAATGCTATGAAAACAGTGTCAACGCACAAATTTTAATGAAAATAGAAAGTTGCAGAATGATATATTATTACACAATTTGTCCAAGAAAATAGTTCTAGACACACATGTGAATGTGCATGTAAATACACGGAAATTGACTGCGAAGATGCTTATCGAACTGCTAATCACGCTTGTCTCTAGGTAAGGCAATGGATGATTGATGAAGAGTAGGAAAAGAGAATAGGGATGCTTTCGTCTTTCTCATTATATGTTATTTTATTGTTTTAATTCATTACAATGATTACTTATATAATGAAAAGAGAGAAAGAGAGGATATGAATTTAAAAGAAACATGTGCATAACAAAACAGAACTCGAAACAGAAAAAGAGAAGATGCAGTCTTGACTGGGATCAGTAACAGGTCGGGTAGCACACTTGTATATGGGAAATGCTTAGGAGCTATAATCTTAATTGAAATGGAAGTCTGAAGCTTTTTCGCATAGTAATGTGCAGGAGACTGAAAAATAGCCTAGATTTCATGTGAAAATTCAGGAGACTGAAATTATGAAGAGAGCTAGAGTGAGGCTAGTTTTGAAGAGTAACAAAAATGGGGAAAGAAACAAAGAAAAGTACAGAGTAACTGAAGAGGTCTTATGTGAAGAGCCATTACCTGGAGGCTAGACATGGTTGAGTGATGAGAGTGTTGCTATGGAGAAGTTAGTGCAAACCATCCATTGCTATGGCTTCATTCTCCAGTTGGACCATACAATGGGCGAGGTGGGGTGAAGAGGGCTGAGGGGCGTCTGCTTTGTTACACTCAGCTTGATTTTAGTCTCCAGTCTATTTGCTTGTAAAGAATTGCCCGTTGGAATGTGTTGTATGCAGGAAAACTGACCCCGTGACACTTTTTCAAAACCTCTTTGAGCCTCTAATTTTCCACTTACAAAATATGGAAGACAAGACCTACCTCACAGTGTATTCTGAGTGTCACAGGATACAATGTATTTGAAAGTATAGCAAGTTACAAAGTGCCCTACAAAGTTTATATGTTATTTAAAAGGGGAAAAAATAAAGCTCTATGGATGTCAATATAAAATCTGGTAGAAATCTGAAAAACATGGGATCTAAGTGCAACGTGAAGCCCTATATAGATTTCCCTCCTTAGGCCTGCAAATTAACTTTTTTTTACAATATGTGAAACAAAACCAAATAGAATAGTTGAAAACCTGTAGTAGTGATTCTGTTGGACTTAAATTAGCCCTCTCCTTTTTCATTACTGAAGATTTTCTCTTTTCAATTAGAAAAAGATACGCATAACACAAATCAATTATGAATTTACCCTTGATTATATAGCCAAAAATTTTCTTCACAGCATCCTCCCTTAATGTCCTTATTCTAATGCTTATTAGATTATAAAGGATTTACTAGCACTTCTGTGATATTACGTATCATAATATTTAACTAAAAACAGGATAAAAATAAGATCACTTCCTTAGAGAGAATTTTTCAAAAGGAAAATCTGCTTTTCGGAAAATCCCTGTCTTATTTTTGTGCCAAGGATGATGTGAAAGATTAAAAGTGCACCTACTAAAATGCCCCTCAAAATATTTTCAGTTTCAGCATCATTAAATGAAGTAAAAATCAAAGTAACAAAGTCTTCACATCAATTATTTACTCCTTTTTTAAAAAATATGATTCCAAAACATAGTTTATCAGGTATCATTTTGTCTCATAACATCTACCAAATGTTTACTATTCCAGGAGATGTGTTTTCTACTATCCTGTGGATTATATCATTTAATCTTACAATGCTCCTACAAAATAAATTCTATTTTTATGCCTACTTTATAAATTTAATAAAAACCTGTCATAGGAGGCAATTTGGCAATATCTATAAAAATATTAAAAATGGTATTTATCCTTTAGCCCAGAAATTCTACTAATGGCATTTTATTCTAGAAATATATATACATACTCACATATGATATTATGATATGAAGCATGTAGGGAGTTACTCATTGCAGCTCTGTTTGCAATTAGAAACAATCCAGGTTTCCATCAACAAAAAAATAGTAAAATAAATCATAACTCTATTTCAATTACCTGATGCTGTTTAGCAACCTACTCCAAACTTAGTGAGTTAAAACAACAACAATCATTTATTTTTCACATGAGTCTGCAATTTGGGTGGGAATCAGCAACCACAGGCTATTGCTACTCCATGCAACACGAGCTGAAGTCACCTGCCTGGGGGCTGGACCAGCCACTTTCACTTTGACTTATTGACAACACCTGGCAGGTAGGAGCTGCCTGTCAGCTAGGAGCTCAGGTGGGGCTGTGCGCCAGGGGTCGTGATGGTTCCTCTTTACCCAGATTGCTTGTTTCCTTACAACATGGCAGCTGAGTCCAAGAACAAGCATCTCACAGGAACCAGAAGGAAGCTAAATCTTCCTTTAAACCTCCCCTCCAAAGTCCACTGTATCACTTCCACCTAAGACCCTAAGACGCCAATCCTTCCCAATTTAAGGGGAGGTATAATCGGTCACATTTCCTAAGATACAGTAAGAAAAAATTAGATTTTTGATTTTCTACCCTTTCATATTGTTTTGATTCTTGAATTGTGCGAATATATGGCCTATTCAAAATGCATGTGTGTATGTGTACGTATGTGTGTGTGTATGTGTTTCCAGAGACACTTAGAGAAGTTAAGTAACCTACATATGCACACCCAGGTAGCAAGTCCCAGAGTTGGGAATTAAAGACTGGTATATCTAACTTTGAAATGTAAGCTCTTACCCACATTGTGATCCT
Organism: Stenella coeruleoalba; assembly: GCF_951394435.1. Classification (NCBI taxonomy): domain Eukaryota; kingdom Metazoa; phylum Chordata; class Mammalia; order Artiodactyla; family Delphinidae; genus Stenella; species Stenella coeruleoalba. The sequence continues at coordinate 13,996,156 of NC_137158.1, read as the reverse complement.
GCCTCCCTCTCTGGGATCAAATCCACTCTGTAGATCAGGGCAGCTATTCTGCGTGATAACTCCCTAACACACTGGACTACGTCCTTCCTTCCCTGTAGAGAACGATTGTGAACTAGCTCTCAGCACATTCCTGATTCCCATATATCTGCCTGATGCCTGCTCTCCTCCACACTGAATGCAACAGACCGCTTTGATAATATGACATTTTATTAGTTTAAAAACTAGAGAGAGAAAAATGATGCCTAAGAAGAAATACTTTTACATTTCCAGGATTCTCAGTAGCTAAATAAGATTTTCCTCTAAGATCACATGTAAGAAAAATGAGCAACGTCTACTTTATATATCTCACTGGGACTGTCTGAAAATCGCACCGTCTGCAACAAAGTTCGTTGTCAGTATTATTTGTTTTTCAGAGAGAGCACCCCTTTATATTTAGAAACATCAAAAATCAAAAGCAGTCTCATAAGGTAAACAAATTGCTAACCACTAATGCTTGGAATGTTGTCTCTCCACCAAATCCCGCCCATTGGTGTTATTATGGTATGAAGAAATCATGGAAGAGAATGACTTCCTGCCTTGGACAGGCCAGGTTACTACCGTGGACTTTGAATTTTAGAAGGTAACATGAACTAGGGCAGGATAAAGAACGAGACGAATGGTGAAATTAACTAGCACCCTCCTCCCAGCCACCTTGCTGCCCTTCTTGGGCAGATGAGCTCTGTGAAACAGGTTTGCGCAGTGGAGTGATCTGGTGCGTTTATTTGTGCTTCGGTGCATTGCGTCAAGCCACATGTTATAGTGTGTTGGGGGGAAATGGAGGGACCACTGCATTTAGAGTCAGAAGACTTGAGTTCAAGTCTTAATTATACCACTGAGAATAATAACACACTTGTCCTGCTTATTTCGCCAGGTTGATATAAGGCTCAAAAGGACTTTGTAAACTGAATGACAGTAAGGCTTTGTTATTATTAAAATAAGGAAAACAAGTCAAGCAGCAGCTGACTTCATGGGGTTATATGGCTTGAATCCGAACTTCACCACAGTAGGAATGAAATAACCAATGTTTCTTTTTTACAAAGGGAAAAAGAGAAAAATTCAATTTTCATGATGATTGCATCATAGATTAATCAATTTTTGCTTTAAAAACTGCTCTAAAATGGAGTCAAATAAAAGAAATGCTCGTGGGCTTCCCTGGTGGCGCAGTGGTTGAGAGTCCGCCTGCCAATTCAGGGGACGTGGGTTCGTGCCCCGGTCCGCGAAGATCCCACGTGCCGTGGAGCGGCTAGGCCCGCGAGCCATGGCCGCTGAGCCTGCGCGTCCGGAGCCTGTGCTCCGCAACGGGAGAGGCCACAGCAGTGAGAGGTCCGCGTACCGCAAAAAAAAAAAAAAGAAATGCTGGTGATAACTACAAGGTATGTATACACATTGTTATTATTGTTGGCATTATTAGTGTTTCCCCAAAATGGTCAATTTGGGGGAAATTGAAAAACAAACAAAAGAAAAAATAAAATAAAATGGAGACACTTGTTTTTTGTGTTTTAATTATTTTATTCCTTAGTGCATGAGGTCAGCCCTCTTCTTCAAGTCTGTCTTGGATACAAACTTAGAGAAAGAGAAGGATCTAGTAGCTCTTTAAGCGAGAGAGATGAATTCGTCTTACTAAATAAGAGAAACTGTCCATGCAACCCGAGTTTCCTGTTTCCCTAAAAAGTCACCAAGAGACAACAATAACATAATATAACCCTAACATCCAACCAACCCTGAAAGAGAACAAAAAGGATGACTTGGAACACCCGTTTTTCTTTAATGGAGAGGTTGAGCTAACATTTTTATTTATCTCTGTGTGGAGAATAGGAGCCTTTGGACAACATTAGAATCTAAGTTAGCTTAATTTAATCTCCTAGGAAAAAAACTAAGACAGTATATGTGACAGCCTTATTGAATTAATTTAAAAGATTCCAGATATCTTGGGTGCCACATAACTCATAAATCATTGGCTAAGTCTTTAAACAGCATATATATTAATACATGCACTTCAACGAGAAAAAAAGTGCTACCCAATTGAAAAGAAATGAAGTGAGGATTAAGCTAATGTGATTCAACACTTAGGCACTCAAATTATCAGAAAATTGCTTCAGGTTTTCCATTAAGAAATGATCAGACATTTATTCTGTTTAGCGTAAATGGCATAAATCACTATTTCAATACAGTTTCTGCTTGACCAAATCCACAAATGAATTGCAATTTGTTTACAAACTAATCACAGAAGTTTTCAACATCTTGACTGGCACACCTTGAAAGGACCCTGCAGTGTAACTGCAGGAGCTCCTCCTGGTAGGAAACAAACAGAATTTATGATTTTCCTGCCTTGGTCTATTTCAGCTGAAAACGTTCAGGGGGAGGAAAGTGCAGACAGGCAGACAGTCAGAGGTTTAGACAAAAACACGAGGAGGAAAGTAAGCCTAAGCAGAAGCCTTTGTTGGAAATGCCGTTGGAGTAGCTTTTATTTCTGTCTTTTTGCAATAACGTCTTATATAACAGGTGGGGTGTTTGTTAAGAATAATGGATCCTCCTAGTAGAACACTGACAACTCTTCTGATGAGACCGCCCTCCTTGAGTGGTTGAATTTCATAAATAGCAGCAAACCTACAGAGACAGCATAGGTCTCTACAAAATAAATCTCTTGAAAGGGGGAAGTTTATAAAAATAAAAATTTTATAAAAATAAAAATTTTATAAAAATAAAAATAAAATAAAAATTTTATAAAATTAAAAAGGGGGAAGAAGAGAATTATAAAAATAAAATAAAAAGGGGGAAGAAGAGAATTATAGAGTTCAGATCCTTTTTGCATCTCCATCTTAAGGAGAAATCCCTACATATGCAGTCTATACTGGGAGACACACTGGGCCACATCCATTCATTTTAATTTGTATTACATGTTTAACGATGTAATTTCAGACTTAAATAAAGCACTACTTTTCAGTACTGAAGACATGTATTTGTCCATAAGCCATTTAGAGAAAACACTTTGCAAACATGTCCACTTTGAGAAAAAGACTAATATTTATAACAGGGATATGAATGTAATTTTATTTGGCCGATATACAAGTCATCAACCCCCTGATGTAGGGGTATTTTGCCACCTACACAACTTACTTCCTCTGAAATACTTTGTGCTGTGCTGTGCGGCAAGCATCTTCAAGCTGAGCTCTTTAAATGACAAAGGCAGAAAATAAAGTCTTTATTTCTGATGTATTATTATGAATGCCACCATAAAATCCACAAGAACCAAAAAAGCAGCTTTTAGGGAATGTATTGTTGAAGTTTTCTTCTTTTCAACTAAAGTACTTAAAGAGACCTTCCTGAACAGATGGACTGCTACAGGCAGGGAAATAACATATATTTGAAACAGCACAACACATTGTGCGTGTCAGGAGGGTTCAACAGGCTAAATTAATATATGATGGTTTTCTCTTCCCCCTCCTTGTTTAACACCTGCTGTGATGAGTTTGAAGTCTGAGTGTTTCTAGTTTTCAGTATTAGAACACGGTAAGTTTAAACAGTAAATACTGGCTTCTGCCCTGCTTTACAGAGAATGTCTATGCATTTTGTTGATACCCTGCCATGGTCTCCACCAGTGGGGTACAGAGGAACCCAACCAGCCACAGCAAATGGGAGGTTTAAACTACTGTCTTGAAGAACAAAATATTATGTTCATAAAAGGCAAAATTATTTACTGAGGTTTTCCACCTGCCAAGTATTGAAATAGTAAATTATAAGTATTCTCCCCAGATGCTATAAATTCAAAGCATCTTTGTAAACCCCTGTTTGATATTTCCTTACACCTACAAATATAGACACCGTTGAAACCACAAGGAGAAGCTCCTCCCCATTTTGTTAATCAATTAATTTGTTTTCAAGCACAGCTGGCTTCATAACTCTGAATTTTTCAACTAAATGTTTAATTTTGTAAGTAAACAGGCATAGGAGATTTTCTTTCATTTTTTAAAGCCAGTTTCTATCATTGCAACTAGAATATGCAGCATCATTAGGAGCCCAGATATTGATTAGCGTCATGAAAACAAACCAAAAACACTGGGACCAGTGTCCATAAACTAGATTTGAAGTCTTAGAAAGTTCACGAATTGATGTCAACTTCAATATCTGCTTTCTTCCAGTAATATCATCAAATCAGGATTGGTGATAACCACAGGATTTCTGCCCCCACCATTTCAGTGCCACTGCTCTTGTCAAGTTCACCAGTTACTTCCACGCTGCCAAACTTAGTGATAACCATACTGTCTTCATCTCAGTGCAGAAAACATCCAGCAGGGTTTATCGTCCCGTCACCAACCCCATCTTCTCTAGCACCACACCCTACAGGTTTTCCTCCTTCCTACTGGCCGTTCTCTCTCTCTCTCTCTCTCTCTCTCTCTCTCTCTCTCTCTCTCTTTCTCTCTCTCTCTCTCTCTCTCTCTATATATATATATATATATACCACAGCTTCTTTATCCATTCATCTGTTGATGAACACTTAGGTTGCTTCCATATCTTGGCTACTGTAAGTAACGCGGCTATGAACATTGGGGTGCATATATCTTTTCCAGTTAGTGTTTTTAGCTTTTTTGAATACATACCCAGGAGTGGAATTGCTGGGTCATGTGGTAGTTCTATTTTTAGTTTTTTTGAGAAACCTTCATACTGGTAATTTACATTCCCACCAACAGTGTGCAACGGTTCCATTTTCTCCACACCCTCTCCAGTATTTGTTATTTGTAGACATTTTTGATGTTAGCCATTCTGACAAGTGTGAGGTGATACCTCATTGTGGTTTTAATTTGCATTTCCCTGATGATTAATGATGCTTAGGCTCTTTTCATGTACCTGTTGCCCCATCCGCATCTACTCTTTGGAAAAATGTCTATTCAGTTCAAATGATATGACCAATAAGGGGTTAATATTCAACACAGATAAATAGCTCATACAACTCAACACCAAAAAAACAAATAAACCTATTAAAAAGTGAGTAGGATATGACTTCTGTTTTATCATCTCTGTGGCTGCTGTCCTGAGAATAGAGACTATAGGAGAGCAGGAAAACAAGAGAGGTTGGTTAAGAGATTACCACGTTTCTGCCTTATAAGCCTTTGTAAATATTTTTAAAAGGTAAGATGTGCACCCAACCCATGACAGGTCCCTTCCCTGCTCCTGTGAAGAAGGTTTGGGTTAGGCAGCATCAAAATGACGGCATGGGCATCAAAATGGTGAAAGACTCCCCGGCCCAATAATTAGCTGTAGGATACAATTTTTTTAAGGAAAAGGAAAGAAGAAAAGTAAAAAGAGAGAGAGATTGATTCAGTATACTAATATTATAGGCCTGAAAGGAATTCTCAAAAGAACATCTTCAAAAATGAAAAAAAAAAATGCAATTTTGATTTTTTTTTAGAAAAACAATTTACAGTATCTCTTAACTATGTAGACATGCACTTAAAACATTGCCACATCTAAAATAGCACCACAAAATACATTTTTGCATTGCAAATTTTACCCAACTGTATTTTCTTTACCTGAACAATATTATCATATATATTTGCCATTAAGTAAACCTAAATTTTTGCTAGTTCTTGTGAAGGGAAAGAGCACAATCTTTTTTTTTTTTTTTGGCGGTACGCAGGCCTCTCACTGCCGTGGCCTCTCCTGTTGCGGAGCACAGGCTCCGGACGCGCAGGCTCAGCGGCCATGGCTCACGGGCCCAGCCGCTGCGCGGCATGCGGGATCCCGGACCGGAGCACGAACCCGTGTCCCCTCCATCATCAGGCAGACTCTCAACCACTGCGCCACCAGGGAAGCCCGGAAATCAGTTATCTGGAAAGCATTCAAGGAAAGGGAAGCAGAAACCAATATGAAAGAATGAAAAGTGAACATAATGAAATGAGAAAAGGCTTATATATTAATTTTTCATAAAAAAATAACAAACAGTGCCATAAAAGTAAGCTCCTATCATTGAATAGTCACAAAATAAGTACATTTTGGTGATCTGTTTTTAACTACCTATAGCCATGTATCACAATTTTTTTTTTTTAATTTAGAAAGCTTCTGTAACCAAAGAAGATTCCATATCCACCCTGTAAAACACTAAGTGGAAATACTTATAGTAATAAGTATAATAACAAAAATAAATATATTATATAAATAACATATTTTAGTTAGTTAGGTTCTCACCCTCCCACCAAAACTAGAAGATAAGGGTGCTAGCTTCTTGAAGTCTCTTCTTTTTAATTTGTATTTGTCCTTACAGTGACTGAAAGCATTCTAGGCAAATTTGCCTGTAGAGAAATTGTTAGTACCTGGAAATATAGGCACAAACTAGATAAAGTAGAAAATACAAACAGTAATTCAACTGAGTGTCAAACTACTATATTTTCCCTAACTGAAGAGCTGATTGTTCTTAATTAATAAATTCTTTTTCTATTTCTAGCTCCAAGCTTTTCCTTTAATAGTTGAAGAATAAAAGTCTCTATTTAAAATTTAGAAACATACATCTTTTCTGTCTTTCCTCTTCTACCTGTGAAATTTAGGCCAATTCAGAAAATTACCTCATCTTTGAGATCATCTTTCTAATTCTTTAAAATGGAGATTTAAAACCAAAACTTTGCCAAAACACTGTTGTTTTTCTTCTTCGGACTTGGGCATTCTGATTAGAAGGAGGGGACGGGGAAGGAGGATGTGAGGAGAAGAATGTAGCAAATTAAGGGGAAAAAATTGAGCCAAGATCATAATTTGGTGAGCAGTTGGAAATGCCAATTGAAACTTTCTTGTCATTATGTCCGGTTGAAACAGAATACAATCAGTGACAGAAAAAATTCTCACCCACATTCCCATTTGCCTGATCCCCATTTCTCACATCATAATTATCAGGTCCCAGACCTTCCATCTCCCTCTATTCTTCTCTCAATGTCATTATAGGGCTACTGAGGGCCTAGGTCTCTCTCTGCCTACATCCTCCCCTTTAGTTTTCTCTTTTCTCTCTCACTGGTTTCTCTCTGCAGGCTCAGTTTGAACAGAAACTCAACCCACCAGGCAGACACAGTCAATTAGCAAGTGATAAGAAGATATCACCCTCAAAAAAAAAAAAGAAAAGAAAAAGAAAGACTAAATCATATTTGAAAGCAGCTGAAAGCAGTGAGGAGGAGATGTCTGGAAATGTAATACTTTGGTCCAGTTTTTCTCTGTGTATTTAATCATTTCAAGGTCCTTACTTAACCTCTGCTATTATCCCAAGTAGATTGACCTCCATTATCTGTTCTCAGGAGCCAGGAGAGAGAGTGAATAAGGAGAGAGTTGAGTGCATCAGTGCAGCAGAGAGTGAAAGAGCTATTTCACCAGTCTTATGGTAGGACTGAGGAAGGAGACAGATAGGCCTCAGGTTAACCTGCTGCAGCTGGTTTCATGCTGACCCTCTGAGATAAAATATCAACAGAACAACGCACCCTGATCAGATGGAAGATGAAGCAACCCACCACAGCCTCCTCATTTTTGTGGTCGAGAGGATTTCCCAGCCCAACACTTGCACAGAAGGGGTCTCAAGTCATCCTCTAGAACACTGGCCACGCTGTAATATTATTATAATACCATTAGCATTGCAGTTTTGACCACCGCCCCACCGTGGGTTTTGCTTAGGTGACCAAAGGAAAGATTCAAAAGGTGGCTGGTGGAAGCCCAAATAAGGAATTGCAGATGACATGCTTGTAGGGGAGGGGAAGGGGAGTCACCCTCATCTAAACCCCAGAAAACTAACCCCATATTAACAACCTAAGCTATCCCTATAAAGTGCAACTCACTCCACAAGTGTGCCTGTGTGTGCTCCCACACGTACTGTGCTTACAGTAAACTCTGTGTCTGCTTTGCAATCTTGCTCTCTTTGTCAAATTCTTTCTTCAGAGAAGACAAGGACTGAGATCCTTTCACTCAGAAAACAGGACCACAGCTCTCATCATATGGGCACTTAGTCTAAAAGAATGGGATCATTCAGTTTCATGTTTGTTTCATGCATCACTGATATCTCATCTTGTTTATAAAAAAGAGTTCAATATCATGGAAGCAACCTAAATGCCCATCAACAGACGAATGGATGAAGAAGTTGTGGTACATATATACAATGGAATATTACTCAGTCATGAAAAGGAACGAAATTGAGTCATTTGTTGAGACATGGATGGATCTAGAGACTGTCATACAGAGTGAAGTAAGTCAGAAAGAGAAAAACACATATCGTATATTAACACATGCATGTGGAACCTAGAAAAATGGTACAGATGAACCGGTTTGCAGGGCAGAAGTTGAGACACAGATGTAGAGAACAAACGTATGGACACCAAGGGCAGATAACCCGGTGGGGTGGGGATGGTGGTGTGCTGAATTGGGCGATTGGGATTGACATGTATACACTGACGTGTATAAAATTGATGACTAATAAGAACCTGCAGTATAAAAAAACACACAAACAAACAATAAAAAAACAACTAATACTGAACTTTCTTTAGGTTATTTGTATGGAAATATGATAATATAAATATTTCAGACATTACATAAAATTTCTAAAAATCTTATATGTGCTGGTATAATGTTATAAGTCATAATTCTAGTTATTACTTTAAAAAGTATACCTCAGAAATAACTAAATTTCCTTGTCAATTGCAAATTTCCTTGTCAATGGACTTTAATTAGCTAATATTGCTTTTTTCAATATTTTCATTAGACTGCAGGTATATCTGTATTATCTTGAAAGGCCAGGTTTCAAATTAATGCAGGGGTGTCAAACTGGTGACCCATGGGTCGCATATGGCTCTTGCACAAGTTTTCTCTGGCAGACACAGTGTTTCTATAAAAACTGAATTAAGATCCCTTCAGGAAGTGCACACACATGTTCTCTCCAGCCCCCATCCTTCACTATTATGTTGCTCTCAGCCTGACACACACATTAGTTTATCTGTCTGGCTCTTAGAGATATTTCAGGTAGAACCCTCACAGTCCTTCAATGCTGATTTGGAATGCACCAAGAAAGGAAATTTGAAATCATAATATGTTTCTATCTGTTAAACATCAACTTACTTGCACAGACAGAACTTTTCAGGTTTCCACGTTCCATATACTTCATCTCAGTCTACCAGATGGTCAAAGAGCTAATGATTTCTGTTTCTAATTCAGTTTCATTAGACTTTAACTTCTCTTGTTTTCTACACAGAAAGGTAGCCAACTATCACTTTTTCTCTGTCTTCAAAATAAGGGATAATTATTAATGATGTCCTTTGAGATTGAAATATATATTTAAGAATTACATACACAATTGATAATTTCCTTTGACCTATTAATCAAATAGTTCAATTTGCATATTCATGGCTATCTTGTGGTATATTTTAGCAATCAGCATATAGAACTGATAAAAATATTTCCATATGGAGCTGAGAACAATGCTTGAAACTCTTTCAGGTTCTTCCAGCTGTTCACTTCACATACCTATGCCACTTTATCCCTGAACACTGTAGGGGCAGGAAAGTGTTCCCCTCTTTTCTTCGAGGCCCTTTGGCTGGTCTAATAATTAAATTGATATAAGATAGATTAACAGGAGAAAAACAGAAGTTTGATAACATGTATACCCCCTGCATACGTGGGAGTGACCCAGTAAAACTGAGTAACTCCCCTAAATGTCACGGCCCTCACCTAATACCATCTTCAGCTAAAGACAGCAGAAGAGATTGGGGGTGGGGAGTCAGGTGTGGGAGGTTACCAGGAAAAGCATAGTAAAAGAGGTTAAGGTTGTTAAGCATATTTAAGTCTGTTGCCGTCTGCATTGATAGTGTTACCGAATCGGTCAACCTGACCTACACCAGGGTCCTAGCCCAGGCAGAGACCTCTTGTCTCAGGCAAGGAGGTTCTTTTTCTGATCAGATTCACACAGCCAATAACAAAATCTCTGCTGCGACTGGAACAGCTCAAGCTTTATTAAATGGCCAAAGAACAGAGAAGCCAGAATTTAGTTTGCAAATCAACTTCTCAACCCGATTTGGACAGAGACACCAAATATATAGGAGAGTCAAGGTAAAAGGGAGGGATTTGGAAAGAGTGGGAGGAATTTTCATGAGTTAACCAAGAACAGGGGTGTGGTTTGGACCTGGAACTGGTGCAGCTCTCCTTTTCAGTCCTTGTATGATTTTTTCCAGTTGTTGTTGTGGCAACCATCATCTGTCATGGCGCTGGTGGGTGTGTCATTTAGCTAATGCTTTATAATGAGCGTATAATGAGTCTCACAGTCTACTGGAAGTCAAATCTTCCACCATCTTGGGCATAGTTGGTTCTAAGTGGTTCTTGTTATATTCTTTTTGTAGCTTCCTCCTGAAACTTAGATAAGAGTAATTGGTTTCTATTCAAGGGAGGGGCAGGGGTATGATTTTGGGGCAATCAGCCTTGGTAACAATAGGATATCCTAGAGGTAAGGTCATCTCCCTCTTCCTGGTACAGCAAGGGAGACACCCTTACAAATATTTTTCTTATATATGTAAGTGTCTCTTACAAAAGGGTAACTTCTGCTCAGTTTTCAGAGCTTCCCCTTAGTCTGCAGTTTCTTAAAAACAATCAGCCTAAAATAATCCTTATGCCAATAAACATATTTTAGGGTGGCGAAGTCTGCTCCCCTGTAAAACTCAAGGGTTTGGTACTCAAAATAAGCCAGTTTATTTTCATCTCCTTCATGCGTTTTTTTCATCCTCACATCCAATGTCTTCATTCTGCCTAAAATGAATTTTATTCTCCATTTAACAAATTCATATTCTTCTATCTCAAGCGCAACTCGATTTTTTCCCTATAATGTCATCCCTGAATAATGTTATCTTCAGGGTAATTGCTTCTTATTTTGACTTTAAGATCCTAAGTTATTATATATTTTGTATATTTTATTTTGAAACAATCCCCCAGACATTTTCTATATTTGTCATACATTCTGAATTAGATTTTAAGTTCCATGAGGACAATAGAGCTATGTATCTTCTATTCTTTTATAGTGTTAAAAAAATCAAAGTTGAACCCAGAAATCAGAAGATCTAATTGGCTTTATTAGGGTGATTCATAAATCCAGCATCATCCTATCTAGCAACTGGAAGGGCTCTCTGAGGGGCTGTACAAACAGGAGGCTTTTATAGGAAGATTGGCGAGGCAAGGGACAAGAAAAAGCAGGAAGAAAAAGACGAGAAAAAAACAAAAGAAAAAAAAGGATTATTTTTAGGCCAGGACTTCTTTTGAGGGAGTAGGGACAGGGTTTTATCATGCAGGTTGCCTCTCCTCCCTCTGGGGGATGGGCTGGTTGATTAAGATGACATTTCTGGTGATGGTCCAAAGTAATATTAGGTTAGGTATTAAATCTAGGTTTGGCATCATGGGCACAGGTGACACCGTTCTGGGCCTGTGGTTTTTCTCTTTAACAATAGCCACCTGTAGTTACTCTAATTCTTAAAGTATTCTAAAAGAATTGCATATTTTCTTTCCTCCTACCCCATAAACCATCAACATGTTTCACTTATTCCAAATTTTCAGTCTCTTCATCTCCTAAACTGCATAATAAGGGCGTACAAATAAAAAAAAAAAAGGCATACATATCTTTTGTTACATATTCTGATTTGTAGTTTAGAAAAGATAACTGCTACACATCCCTAACTAAAAACCCACCGACCGTGCTGGAGTTATGCAACACTTCTTGGTTGGATTCCAGCACATGGATGAGGTCACTTAAACTATTGGTCAAGTCACAGGGAAGAGTTAGAAACCATAAGCATTCTTTCTGAGCAGCACTTCTGTTTGGCTGGAGCCGAAAGGAGTGAAGTGAGGGAGTAGAGACAGCGTGCTCCCCACACCTCCACTTCTCTCCATGAGGCAGATGTCATAAACTACCCCTGTTTTTCATCCTGGAACAGTTGTGGCAGATCTTGCAGACCGTAACTCCTTGCCTTTCATGAAGCTGTTTGTAAATAGTAAGATCCAGCTTCAGCTGTAACTCAGGGGGCAGGCAGAAGAATGCATTATTCTTTTGGAGGGTCATGCTTCTGTGTTCTTGCTGATTGTATGTACAGGAGAAGAATAGTTGGACTGTAGCTAAGTATATACTCTCCAGGTCAATTGCAAAGAGTTCTTGCTATTGGAGTTTAGGACCCAAGACACTTAACAATAAGTATTACCATATATTCCTAAGCCATTATTCCCTGTAAGTTCAGCTTCCTCAGTAACCTCATTGGTATGGATAACTGTGGTATGTGGCAGGATTTATTGATTCCTGTCTCTTTGGGCCACAACACCAACAAAAATCCAAATTTTTATTGTCAGTATATTTAGACCAAATACAGTACTATTTTTATCACACTTACTGTATATTTATTGAAAGTTATATGACTTAATGAAGGTGTATATTTTAGGGTATTTCAGAGTATATATTTGAGAGTGCAAACTTTACAAAGAGCACAAGACAGAGAATATAAGTTTATATGATACCCCAGGGATTGTGTCTGATTAGAAAGAAAATAGAGGCACATTAATGAAAAGAGAAATTTCTAGATAATGATGGGGAAGAAAGCTATATTGTAGATTCTTTCTCTGGAAACTATTTTTTTTTAAAGCAAGAAAAATATTTACCATTTGTTAAAACAGAAATGGCAGGCCCCAAATAGAGTCATGTGTGCCGAAATCAAGACTTAATACCTAACTTAGTTGCAGTTACAACCTTCCCAGGAATGTAATCCTAACCGGTCAGTGTGGAATTTTCTCATTAGTACCAATGAGGCAATGTGTCACATGGGCCTTCTCTATCCCCCCCAAAGGAAGATGAGGTAACTCACCTAAAAAGACCCTTTTGTCCCCAAAGAGAGATGACCTAATCTGAAATTTTGTTTGTTTCTTTTTTTTTTGCGGTACGTGGGCCTCTCACTGTCGTGGCCTCTCCTGTTGTGGAGCAACAGGCTCCGGACGCACAGGCTCAGCGGCCATGGCCCACGGGCCCAGCTGCTCCGCGGCATGTGGGATCTTCCCGGACCGGGCACGAACCCGTGTTCCCTGCATCGGCAGGCGGACTCTCAACCACTGTGCCACCAGGGAAGCCCTTGTTTGTTTCTTTATTACTTCTTTGCCCTGCCTCTGAAAACCTTTCCCTTTCTGTAGACCTTTGCAGTTCCCCTCTACTCAATAGATGGGAAGCTGCCTGGTCCATGAATCATGCAGCAAAGGCAATTAGATCTTTAAAATTTTCTCAGGTGGGGCTTCCCTGGTGGCGCAGTGGTTGAGAGTCCGCCTGCCGACGCAGGGGACACGGGTTCGTGCCCCGGTCCGGGAAGATCCCACATGCCGCGGAGCGAGTAGGCCCGTGAGCCATGGACACTGAGCCTGTGCGTCTGGAGCCTGTGCTCCATAATGCGAGAGGCCACAACAGTTAGAGGCCCACGTACCGCAAAAAAAAAAAAAAAAAAAGAAAAAAGCATGATTAAAAATAATGAGACAAATCCTATGTTTAAAAATATTTTATTGAGCTTAGTACTTTTAAGAAACAATATCACTCATGAAAAAAAATACATTTATCTGTTGTCACTTTAAAATCTATGTCTGGTAAATGTGCTTGCAATATACTACAGTGATTCTCTAAAGCTGAAAAGGAGTTGTATAGTTCTTGAACAACAGCAATAACAACAAAATCAATGGTGCCAAAAAAGAGTTTAGCTACATTCTTTACTAAGAAGTTTAAACAATCACAGAACAAGCAATGTAAAATACCCGTGGTTTTTTTTTTTATTTTTTGTTGCAATATGCTATTTTTTTCTGCACCCTGTTTTACCCTTGCTTCTTACATTATTTCTGGCAAGATTCAGATTTTGCAAGTAGTCCACTAAGATGTCTGTATTCTTTCTCCAATTTTGTCATCTACTGGGAAAACCCTCACAAAAATATTCCCATCTGAAAAACATGCATTTTAGAAATCTTCAAATCAAGCACTAATTTATCTCAATTTAATACAATTTATGTGATTATATACATACAAATATATAGCAGTTGAGTAATATCAATTAATTTATTCAGAGTTACTTTCTTGATCACATGTCTTAATTATTCAGTTGTTTTTCATACCCAAAATAATATGTAGTAGTTTTTAGTTAAAGTGTCTGTATTCTGCATAAATGTTTGCCATAATATTCAAATTTTGCTACAATTCCTGCCAAATGGAAAAGTTCCCATAATCATAAAGTTGCTTGGCTAATCTATTGGTGTTAGACATTGCATCACTAAAAACTGAATCATATTCACTACCACATGGCATTATTTTCTCTCATTTACATATAGTTTCTGTTCTGCAGCACTGATAATTATAGATTTTAAAAATCAGATTATAATTCTGAATACTTAATATTATTGTTTAATGTGCATTTCTCTTCCTTCATGTTTACCTGAAATACATGAAAAACCTGGCACTCTTTGATACATTGTTTTCTACCTCCAAAGAGTTTGAAATACAGACAAAATACAGAATCCTTTGAAACTGAATGAAGTAACCAGATTCTAGTCATTTTTTTCCCATTTGAAATATTCACATAATATTCATTTCCAAAATGTCCTACTTTTTGGAAAGTTAGAATTTCTTACTTGAGATCATAACTTTCAAAAAGAGAGTTATTTAAGAGTCAATTTATATAGTCATATACTTAGATTTGCAAAAGCTATATTTAGTTTAATGGATTCTCTAAGATTTTTTTTTTTTTGTCTTTTAGTTTTTGGTAAAAAGTATCAGTTATGCTTGATAATTATGAGTATATTTCACTGAAACTAAAGCATTTCTCTTTTTTTCCCTGGCATTCTATATTTTCTTCCAAAATATTTCTATGATATAAATAATTTTCTTTTTTTTTCTAATGTCTTTCCATTTTTCTGCTGATTATGATACTTTCATTATTTTATTATTTTCCTTCTGGAATTTTCAAAATTTGTGGCATTTAATATAACCACATATGGGCTTCCTTGGTGGTGCAGTGGTTGAGAGTCCGCCTGCCGATGCAAGGGACGCCAGTTCGTGCCCTGGTCTGGGAGGATCCCACATGCCGCGGAGCGGCTGGGCCCGTGAGCCATGGCCGCTGAGCCTGCGCGTCCAGAGCCTGTGCTCCGCAACGGGAGAGGCCACGACAGTGAGAGGCCCGCGTACCGCAAAAAAAAAATAAAATAAAATAAAATAAAATAACCACATAATAGGAATATGTCACTACATTTTAACAGCAGTTAATATGTTAACAATAAAAGTGTCATTAAAAAACTGCAATGATACAATCAGTAGATAATTCCATTTTGCTTAGTAATCAATGAAATATCTATCTTGTGGATTATTAGTGGCAAATAGTTATTAGTTATTACATTGTTTCATAAATGCCACTTATAATATTAATAATCACCAATTGGAAACTGATTTCAATAGTTTTGGGAGTCATTTGGGATATCATCTCTAAAGACAGAATCTGTGTAAACATTTTCACTTTTCAGTATTTTCATATTTTACAAACCGTATTTCCATATGCTGCTTAAGTTTCATTAGTATTCTGAATATATCCATAATTTTACTAATTTAATAATTATTGACCATTTGTCCAACAAATGTTTATTAGGCATCTACCATATGCCAGGGCACTATTCTAAGTCATATTATATTCAGTACATCAGCGCCACAAATTTGAACATTATTTTATATTAACTTTTTTTTTTTTTTTTGCGGTACGCGGGCCTCTCACTGTTGTGGCCTCTCCCACCGCGGAGCACAGGCTCCGGACGTGCAGGCTCAGCGGCCCTGGCTCACGGGCACAGCCGCTCTGCGGGATCTTCCCGGACCGGGGCACGAACCCGCGTCCCCTGCATTGGCAGGCGGACTCTCAACCACTGCGCCACCAGGGAAGCCCCTATATTAACTTTTGGCTTGAGAAAATTATAAGGAACATCAAAGTTAGATCATATAAATTTCATTACTTTTTCTATATATCTGTAAAGATTACAAGCCTTAAAGAGCAAGAATGTTATCTGTCAACTTTTAAATATTTTACATCCTGTCCGGCACGATGCCAGGCAACAATACAAGGATCACATCACGATGAAGGCAAGAGGGTCCGGAACAATTAGCAACATTTGCCATGTATGAGCTTTGGCCAGGTAAGGCTGCTGTAATCATCTCAGGGGGTTAGAGTAACAAAGGTTTATTTCTTGCTCATGTTACATATCGGTGGCAGCTCTGCTCTGGCTGAGATTCTGTTCAATGTATCTTCTTCATTCTGAGATTTAGCCTGAAAGAAAAACCACATTCTGAAATGTGCTGAGATGTGAAAAGGAGCATGAGGGCTATTGAAGCGCACAAAGGCTGTTAAATTTTCTACTTTGATATACAGTCAATGGAGTGCAAGTACACTCCTGGCTTGGGAGACATTGTATGTCATATGGTGATGAGCAGGAAGGTATAATCCTCTTACAGGGAAGGAGTGAGCAACAAAGCGTATCTACCACACGACACGTTTGTCATCCCAAACTAATCAATTATTTCTTTAGTAATAGTAACAACAAAAATGATCATTATTATTACTACTACTATACTACTACTACTATTACTACTACTGCTACTACTATAAAAACCCTGGGATCCAGATGTAAACTGCTGCCTCAAAGTACCACGCCTGATTTTAAACCTCTTGAACACAGCGTTACTATTGCTCCTTTAGAGGTACCTTCCGTTTTACTTAATTATACTTGTAACAAGTTGTCAAGGCTGAACCAAAATGGACATATGGGCTCATCAGTTACCAACCAAATTCACTTACCAACAGACAGCTTCAGTCTCTGAGTCAGGGCTCAACTTGCATACCTATAAAATAGCACAGAAGAAAGGTTAAGAGCATGTACCCGAGATGAGGAAAACGCGCTTACTAGCGTTGTGAGTTTACTTAACCTCTCTAAGCCTCAGGATCCTCGAATCTAAAATGTTGATAAGAATGGTACCTACTTCATGGGAATTGTGAAGATTAAACTGGGTGACACAAAGAGTAACTGCGTAATATGTGCAAGATATTGTTATATAAATGAAACATAAGCACAGTCATTGTCACTTTTATTTTGATTACCATCTTTGTGTTTGGATGGCAATCCTTTCTTAGAGGCTTTTGGAAAAGATAAAAATAGATGGTACTTGACATCTGAGTCTTGATTGACATTCTTTGAAATTATGATGAAAATGGCATAACCTGAAATACTATAGTTTCAAAGCTGTACGTAATATTCTGCCTTCCAACATCCACAGACATGATCATACTTTTGATGTCTTTCACTTCTTTGTTCTGAAAAAGCACATGCAAGGGCCACTTATTTGTGCAAATAAAGAGTGAACAACAACAAAGAAAAGAGTGAACAGTATTTTGTGACCTGGTGAATTTTGAGAAGATGTGGATTGAAAGAATACACTCGAATGTGTAATAATATTAAGCACTTGTTATAAGGTGAAATGTACCTTTGAAGACTATGTTCCTTTTAGAAAAATTTTTCCTTCCTAGATGCGAATTTTTTTTTTTATTTTTATTTTTTTTAACATCTTTATTGGGGTACAATTGCTTTACAATGGTGTGTTAGTTTCTGCTTTATAACAAAGTGAATCAGTTATACATATACATACGTTCCCATATCTCTTCCCTCTTGCGTCTCCCTCCCTCCCACCCTCCCTATCCCACCCCTCCAGGCTGTCACAAAGCACCGAGCCAATATCCCTGTGCCATGCAGCTGCTTCCCACTAGCTATCTACCTTACTACGTTTGTTAGTGTGTATATGTCCATGACTCTCTCTCGCCCTGTCACAGCTCACCCTTCCCCCTCCCCATAACCTTAAGTCCGTTCTCTAGGAGGTCTGCGTCTTTATTCCTGCCTTACCCCTAGGTTCTTCATGACATTTTTTTTTTCTTAAATTCCATATGTATGTGTTAGCATACGGTATTTGTCTTTTTCTTTCTGACTTACTTCACTCTGTATGACAGACTCTAGGTCTATCCACCTCATTACAAATAGCTCAATTTCGTTTCTTTTTATGGCTGAGTAATATTCCATTGTATATATGTGCCACATTTTCTTTATCCATTCATCCGATGATGGGCACTTAGGTGGTTTCCATCTCCGGGCTATTGTAAATAGAGCTGCAATGAACATTTTGGTACATGACTCTTTTTGAATTTCGGTTTTCTCAGGGTATATGCCCAGTAGTGGGATTGCTGGGTCATATGGTAGTTCTATTTGTAGTTTTTTAAGGAACCTCCATACTGTTCTCCATAGTGGCTGAACCAATTCACATTCCCACCAGCAGTGCAAAAGTGTTCCCTTTTCTCCACACCCTCTCCAGCATTTATTGTTTCTAGATTTTTTGATGATGGCCATTCTGACTGGTGTGAAATGATATCTCATTGTAGTTTTGATTTGCATTTCTCTAATGATTAATGATGTGAATTTAGATGCCACTCTATCTTCAGAATGTGCCTAGGCTTTATGAAAAAGTACATGTTTCCTTTGGACTATTTTCACAGGGGATCAAAGCTGAATAAAGCTCAGAAGATGGTAGGGGGCATGCTTATGCCTAAATGTATTATTCTGGAGAACTGACTTGGAAAATACCAGTCTTACCAACTTGTTGCTGTCCTCTACCATATTCAAGAAATGTTAAAGAATTAAAGCTGGCAGTCTTTCATTTTGTACCTAATAAAAGGAAATTTAGATGAAAAGTTCTTCATTATTGATACGTAGTTCTTATACTGATGTGGGTCTATGTATACCAGTGGCACTATTCTGTTTGGGAGACATAAGGACCCCTAGAGGTAAGAAAGAGATAAGGTTTTGCTTTAGTCAGGATTCCCCAGAGAGATAGAATCAATAATGCATGTGTGTAAACAGATTTATTATAAAGTACTAGCTCACACAATTATGAAGGTTAAGAAGTCTCAAGATCTGCTGTCTGCAAGCTGGATACCCAAGAAGGCCAGTGGTGTAGTTCAAAGGCCTGAGAGCCAGAGAACCAATGTTATAGATTTTAGTCTGAAAACTGAAGAACCAGGAGAACTGAGGGCAGGAAAACATCGAGGTTCCAGCTCAGCAATAAGACAGAGAGAGACTAAATACTCCCTTCCTCCACCTTTTTTGTTCTATTCAGTCTCTCAAGGGATAGGATGAAGCCCACTTACATTATGGAAGGCAATGTGATTCACTAAACCTACCAATTCAAACGTAATCTCTTCCAGACACACCCTCACAGACACACCAAGACAGAATGTTCCCCAGACATCTGGTCACCACACGACCCCGTCAGTTGGCACATAATTAAGTAGCATAGGTTTCCTCTGAAGGTAATGGGAATTCTCACTTTCAATCACCTTATGAAGATTCTGGGACAGGATTTTGAAGTTAATCTTACATTAATATCAAGAAGACCTTCTTGCTCTTTCTGAGCCTTCAACCTAGAATCCAAAAATTTGAACATTTTTGCCTAAATGATGAGCAGGAAACTAGACTATCCAACAAGAAGGTAGGCTCTAGGGAATACTCTCCATTTATCATCCAAATTCACTCTCCACTCTTTTCCACCCCACCTTGTGCTCCAGGAGGCTAACATGGCTAACATGGACTGTATCAATAGATTACTGGTTGATTTCAGCCAATAAGAGACATTGGCCAGAGATTGGAAGATGAGCGGCTTCCTCTCCTCCAGGACACAGGTTCGATGTGGCTGTATTCTGCCACCTAAAGTTACAGCTCCTGGTGGACATTCCTCTCCGACAGCCATAGGTACAGCGCTTAGATTCCGTAAGTTCTCTCCTTGTATGCTTTCAAGAGTAGAGGTGGTTTTAATAGCTCCCTTATGCTGCTAGGCACAAAGTGCTTCACAATCCCTTGACAGTTCCCCTTCACCATAAAACCAGTGGATTGGATGACCTAATTCTTGAGTGAGGAAGTCTTCCACCAGGAAGTAGAGTCATAATTGCATTAAATTGAAAGGCAAGACTGTCCCCTGGTTATTTGGGGCTCTTCATGGCACTGAACCAACATGGAGATAAAGGAGCAGTAGTGACTTATTCTGATTTCTAAAAAGAAATTGAGGGGTTGATGTTCAAGGAAGGCAAATAATTTCTAACACCCATTTCCCCCACCCCAAATGAACAAATTGTATTCAAATATAGATTTTATTTTATTATTGTGCCCCTTAGGTGTCCCCAGGTGACCTTAGAAATTTAAGTACATCAAGGTGAACATTAATTACTGGAATATGCCACTTCCACAGAGTCATCTCAGAATTTTTAACAAAGACATGTTCAAGGCCCTGAGGTCAAACAACATTATCTATTTCTCAAAAGGACCTCTAATTAGGTCAATCCAATTAAGCATCTTCACATCCTAAACACAGATTTTGAATTCTAAGTTAAAACGACTAAAGACTTTCAGTTATAAAATAACAGTGGCTCAACCAACCTAGTTTTACAATGTGACTTTGAAAGTAATTTTATTTTATATTCATTGTTCATCCTCAATGACAGTGTTTGCTACCTAAATAAGATTAAAAAATATAATAAAGACAAGAAATTCTACTCAGTAAAGGCCATTCATCATACCTGCACTTCTGTGTCCAGAGATTAATCAGTGCATAGATTAGGTGTTGCAAAAATTGACAATAGTTGTCATTCATATGCAATTTTTCACTTAATCAATTAACCATAACTGAGTTTTACACTTATGAAATCAAGCAACATTTGAATTTCCCAGACTAATACCCTATATAGCTATTCAATTAGCTGAAAGTGTACTGATGCGCTTTTGAAGGTTTTTATTTTTCTTTCCTCTGGAAAATCATATATTATATTTTTAAATAGTTTTGACTCAGGTGCATATAATTGGATTAATTATTACTCTTGACAGTGGTTTAATCTCATTATTAGTCCATGGATGATTATTTTTAACTTTTCTTTTTGCTGTTTACTTTTTTTAAAATTTTGACTAATATAATAAGCACTAGATAACCCACCACTTAAAGGTGAACACACTAACAATAGCCAACATCTGACCATTTGGTCCTCTCATTCTAGCCCCTGCCTCCCCTTTCCTGGATTACAAGCGTCTTGAGTCACATGTCCATCACTTACTTCATTATTTTTCTATATTTTAGTGTATTTATACATATTCCTGAAAGGTGTTTTTAAATTTTAGTTGTTTTAAAGTTTATTTTATAAAAAGGGATACTGTGTCATTTGTTATTTGAGTGGGGGTGATTTTTATACAATATGATATCATGCAGTGATATGGTTACATGTCACTGTATTTCATTCATTTTGTCTGATTTATAATCATTCGCTGTGTGAGGACACCATACCACACTGTGTGAATAGCTCACTCATATTCTCTCCCTTTACTGGGCATCTGAATCACATCCAGGTTCTTACTATGTAAAGCGTGCAATTATGAACATTCTTGCGCAGGTTTCCTATTGTATGCTGGCAAAGTTTTCTCTTGGAAATACGCTTATAGATTCTTTTGTGTCATAGGGTATGTGAGTACTTAATATTCGGAGATAGTACCAAAACATTCGCAAAATTTATTGCAGAAATTTAAACCTGCTACCAACAAGATGTAAGAGCAAGTGTATATACATCCTCTTGATATTGTCAGATTTTTAAAGTTTTTGCCAGTCAGATGAGTGTAAAACTTCATCTCAGTGTAGTCTTGCTTTGTAATTCCCTGATCACTAATGATGTTGAACAACTCTTCATCTATTAATTGGCTATGTGTGTTTCCTCTTCTCTGAAATCTTCTTGTTTGCCTATTCTGCGATCAGGTTGTCAATGCTTTGTTTATTGGTTTGCAGGAGTTCTTTAGGTACTCTCAATACTAATACGTTGTTCATTGCACGTAGCGAGAATATCCTTCTCTAGGTTACATCATCTACTCACTTACACACACCACCTCCTTATAAACAAATGTTCTTATTTTTAACATTGTAACATTTATCAATATTTTAGAGGTATACTTTTGTGTTTTATTTAAGAAAATATTTCCTATCCCAATATATGGGACATTTACCTTTATTTTTAAGCTTTGATTTTTGACACTTAAGTGTTCAGTCCTTCTACAATTGACTTTCATATGTGTTTGATGTAGGAGTCCCATTTCTTCTTCTTAAATATAACAATTTTTTCCTTCCACACATCAATCAGTTCTTTTTTCTCCTGTGAGCCAAATTTCTACTTCTGACATAAACCAAAGTTTCATAAATGCACAGGTATAATCCATTTGACCAATTCTATTTCATTAGCCAATTTTTCTTATCTCTGGATTAGTACCCCATTATTTTAATCACTATAACATCATAAGTCCTGATACTTGGTAGGATAATTCTCTGCTCCCTGTAGTTCCTCAAAAATGACCTGGCTATTCTTGGATGTTTATTCCTCTATAGAAATTATAGAATCATCTTATAAATCTCCTGTACAACCCTGTAATTTGGTTTGATTTAACGTTCTTTGCACAACACTTTAAATGAGATCACACTAAATCCCAATCTAATCTATAGATCAATTGGGGAGAATTGACTATTTTATAGTATTAATTCTTCTTTATTTGTGATCATAATATATATTCCCATTTATTTAGTCATCCTTTACTATGTATTAAGAATTTCACACTTTGCTCTATGGAAGACTTGCACAGTATTTGTCAGCTGTATTTCTAGCTTCTTGATATTCTTTGTGACTACTATAAATGGTATCAAAGAGGAGACATGTTTTCTTACTTTTTTTTGTATTTAGGAATGTAACACTCTGTATTCGGTTAAAACATTAGAAATTCAATCTTCATATATCAAAATGACCGAGTAATGGCAAATTTAATATGGTTCACCCTAATATATTAACCTTATATTCAGCTACTTTGATAAGCATTCCTATTATTTCTAATAATTTGTTTGTAGAGAGTATTTTAGATCTTCTATACAAATTAATGTCTTGTAAAGCTGTACATTCTCTTTCCCAACCATATATTTCTAAATTATTTTCTTAATGTTCTGCCTAGAACTTCCACTACAATACAGAATGTAAGTGGTGAGTATGGAATTTGTTGCATCATTCCATACTTTCAAAAGAACTCTTCCACTGTTTCCCAATTAGAATAATGTGTATTTTTTGAAAAATAGAATTAATTTATCAGGTAAATGAAGTTATCTTCTAATCTAATTTCCTTAGGATTATTTTTGTGAATAGGTGTTGAATTTTATCAACACCTATCAAATAGGTGTTGAATTTTATCAAATACTTTTTCTGCATCTATTAATATGAAAATACAATTTTTCTTTTTCATAGGTAAACATGTTGAATTACATTTATGGATTCCTAAAATTAAAACATTCTTTCAGATGTAAAATTAAACCAAATATGATTGGAATGTATCCTTTTTTTATACACATTAGATTTTATTTGCTAATATTTTCTTTGTGGCTTTTGTTTCTCTATGTATGATTGAAATGGGTTTGTAATTTTTTTCTCATAATGACTTTCATTTTGGTAAATGTATTAGAGATTGAAATGGAGTGTTTTTCTGCTTTCCATTGTCTAGAACACAAGAGAAAATTGGGAAGATTAGTTTCCTAAGCATTTGATATAACTTGTAAAATCATCTAGGCAGGGTATTTTCTTTGAGGAATAACTTTTTAACAACTGCTTCAATTGTTTTAAAAGGTATAGGACTATTAATGTTTTACTAATAACAAATCTGTTCTCATAATTGCATTTTTCTAAACATTAATTTTTTTGTGAGTTTTCAAAATTGTCATCACGTAGTGGTTGATAGTGTTCTCATTATCTCTGTAATCTTTACTTTGTCTGTATTATGTCCTTTTATTACTCACAATATTGTTTATTTGTGTCTTCTTTCTTTTCTCTCTTGAGCAATAATGCCAGAGGTTTGTTTCTCTATTCGATTTTTTCCAAAAAGCATCTACTTTGTTGGCTGTGTTGAACATCTCTTTTGTATCCTCTCATTTCTATTTTATTGATTTCTGCTCTTATTTTGTTCATTTACTTCTTTCAAATTGTTGGCCTTATGTTTTTCTCTTGCTATATTCTTACGTAAATACTTAGCTTTTTAATTACGAGCTTTTTGTTTACTAACAAATATATTTAGAGCTCTAACTTAAAATTATACGTATGGCATCTTGTAAGTTTTGCCATGTGTGTTTTCACTGGCATGCCGTTCTTGTATTATTTTATTACTTTCAATATTTTTCTTTTTTTAAAAACAGTATTATTTTGGCAGAGAACATATATCATACATACCTTAATTTACGGCCACAATATAAGTAGCTTAGAAGTTAATGACAGGAAAAGAATCTTAAAATGTACATTATGAGTTTGTGTGTTTGTGTGTATGTGTGCGTGCGTGCATGTGCATGAGCTGAGGGACAGAGAGAGAGAGAGGGAAAGAGAGAGGGAGAGAGATTGAGCTAAATCTGGATTATCAATTGTTTTACACTGATATGTCAATTCTTAGACCTTTTCTGTGTTTTCTCAGTGCTTTGACTGTATCTGTTACATAAGGCTGAAGACATACTGTTTGCGTAAAGAGACTTGCTCTCTTTGGAAGCACTGAGAATTGCCCAGTTTACAGTCCATTACTCCTTGCATATTAGCATACACTGATTAGTCTTTAGTTTTTTTCTTAATTTTTTCTGTATAATTTTTCTTGTGTTATTAAGCAAATCTATTTGTACCAGTGAAGTGTGTGAAACTTTCAAAGTACTCAATAAACATTTGTGAAAGAAATGAATTAATCAGTGAGGTATAATTGAGCCACACACACATTATTAGTCTACTATCAATGAAAATAAATTAGTTTTTCCATAGTGGTAACTTGTATTACCCTAATTTATTCAGTTTCTTAGCATTTTAGCACTTTATTGGTCAGCTTGCTCCTGCTCTTCCAAACTGTGTCCAAATTTTGTTTTTCAGGACCATGGCAAGTACTGTTTAACCTGTAAATCCAAAATATATATTATTGAGCTCAAAATTGCATGAGGCAACTTTTTTAAAAACTAGCAATCTAAAAAATACAGCTATATTTATGAAATGATAATATGAATACAAATTTTAGTTCTAATTACTAATCTGACTGTAACGAGATAGTATTTTTAGAGAAGTCATCGGTATTAGGATAAGACTGACTGGTCTACTTTTTCCGGTTTGTTTCTTAGGCTAATGAGGTACCCTTTACTAAATTAAGTATATACAGAATGCTGCAACGATTTTCCATCCTAAAGGAGTAAAACTAAATACTTACCAGAAAAAAATTATTTGTATAGTTTGCTTGTAGGTATTGTTTGCTAAAATCAAAATAAAATTCTACTCTAAGGTAGCATAAGACTCCTAAGTTTACTCTTATTTCTGTCATTATCAACTGAGCCAGATATGCAGGTAGCTTTACAGTAGCAACAACAGACTCCATAAAACTGAGAACAGCTTGCCAGCCATATTTTTTACCTATGATACAGGAACAGTACTTATTTAATTTCAAATTAGGTACATATTTCCGTAAGTGCAAAACTGCATACACAAAACTGTTATAGACTAGGCATCTGAAATAATGCAGAGGGATTTGAGATATGCAAAATAGAATACCAATCCTTCTCAAAGTTTTAAAACCAGGGATTAACAATTTAACCAGTTTTCAGTCCCTGGGGTAACAGTTTGGGGTTTGAAACGTAAAAACTGAAATTATTTTAGGTGCCAGACAAATCAATATAACATAATAAACTTATTAAGAGCAGTCACAAGGAAAAATGGTCATTCCTGCAGCTGCAGGACAGCAAGTTGCTTACTCATGGTTGATTAGAATGGTACTTTGATATGACAGCTTGGAAAGCCTCTCTCCTATTTCATGTTCTCCAAACTGGTCAATTGTAGGATTATTGAATCAGAAAAAAAACAGCTGACAGGCAGGAAAGAAAGTTCACAAGCAAAAGTAGGCATATCATTAATTTGTGGTGAATTTAATGACAACATTTATATCTATCTTTCTACTTCTTTCAAACTTAATAATGTGTATTGCTATACATGAATAATTAATAAGGTCAGGTCTTTATGGAGAAGGAAGATCTCATTTAATTCTTAAAAACCCTTCAAGAGATGTAAAATTAGCTCTTGTTATTCAAAATCTCACCATCCATTCACCATAATGATTTGCCAAAAATTTTACCAAAAATTCACTATCAAAATCAAAACATCCCTAAACAAAACTACATGTGCGTATCAGCAGACATCGAAATTGGGTGCTTCTCATGAGAGAACTTGGATCATATTGCAGTTCTAACTCTGCTGTTCTCCTGATAGGACTATGACGTGTTAAGTTGTTAAAACTTATTACATATAGTTGCTATTGTCTTCTCTACCTTTTACTTAGAGGTTTATGCTGACATGGATTCTTATTTGTTTTTGTCAGGTATGGGAGGGCGCTACCAACAGACTTCAATTTAGTCAGTTTCTTTTCTATATTTAACATATTGTTTCGCTGTATGGTTGCATTGGAGTACTAGCTCCTTGCAGTGGAAAAAGAAAACTCAGAGTAACATTGTCTACTCCAATGACTTTATTACTTTTCAAGTAATTAGATATTTTGTATTTTCAGTGCTTGATGTTATCCAGAAGTCATTTGTGGACTGTTATTTAGGTATTTAAGAATGTGGCTTGGAACCCACCATGAGTTTCCCAATAAAAATAATGGAATATAGGATCCTGCTCTCTAAAAATCTACAATAAAACACTTCTTGTAGGAATGAAAAAGATTTGGCTACTCCGAGATACCTATACTATCATTATAAAAAATTTGCAGGTAAGGAAATAGACCTCTGTGTTAGTTCTTTTATTTATTGAACAAATATCTGTGTGTCAGATACTGATGATACAGTAGTGAATAAACAATTATACTTGCCCTCATTCTAAAGAACCCTAGGGAATAAAAGACAATTAGCAAAATAAGTAAATTAGGCTATATGTTAAGAGATGACATGGAGAAAAACAAAGCAGAGAAGAGTAACAGGGAGTGAATGGGGAGTGTATATGGTTGGTCATGAGAGCTTTCTTTGTTAAGTAATTCTGAACAAAGTGCTACATTAAATGTAGACCATTTTTCTCTGATTCTTGCCAGTTCTGAAGTGTTCACTGTCTGGACAAATTGAGAGAGAGTCCATTCCAGGAAGAACAAATGGAAGCTTGAAGGTTTGTCTGAGAAATTTGAGCCAGTTGGACTTGTGGATATAACTTTAGGAAGAAGATCCAGGTTTGGCTCAGTGGGTTAATCTTAGGGACAGTAACTAGAGCAGAATGGCCACGAATGAGCTGAATAAATCAGCCACTAGATAGAGTGACAAATAGAGATGAATATGAATATTTAGTAAGTAATAAATAAATCTATATCATCTTGGACACAGAGTTCCTGAACTAGGCTGCTACATTTAGGAGCTACAGTATGCCACAAGGATAAATCTCCTAAATTAAGAGAGTACTATTAATTTCAACAATTATTATTATTATTCCTCTAATGACAAGTATTGCTCCCCACAGCATTTCTCCCCTGGCACAGATCTTCAACTAGATTTAAAATGAAATAGCAATGCAGTCACATTGCAGCTCTCACAGGAGCTCCTGGAGCAGGCGTTTCTCTAGGGAATCTCTCAGTGACAACCACACGACTGTGTTTTGTCTTGCTGAACTGAACCGATCTGGCTGTTTTTCTCTCTTTTGGGCATGGTTGGCATGCTCCGTGGTCCATAGGCACTAAATGTACTTGGCCCATTAGGATCAGAGCTGCAAGTAGAGAGCTCATTGTGATGCGACCACTATTTGAAGGTTGGATTAAAAACACCCTACCATACGTTACAAATCTTGCCCTCCAAATTCATGTTGGATTTTCCTCTTCTCAGTTTAGTCCAATTTGTGTTGAGGCCTCTCTAATCAATTTTATGTCTGTTCTTCTGTTACATTTTTGTTTTCTTGCAAGCACGTGCATGCTCTCTGTCTTACTGAGAAATCCAAGCTGATGAGAAATTATGATTATCTAGTAGAAAAACATTATAGGAAAAGTTCAGTAATTGGTGAACCAGCCTTTGCTATTTCAACATATTACCTTTTATCTCCATATCCCCTCCACTTTCAGAGGTAACAGATTAATTTACCACATCAACCTTGAAATATTAAATGTGGTTAAAAATTTATAATAGCTAAAGATAAACATATGTTTATGAGTAGAGAATAAGTAATAGTTCATTCCTGTAGAGGACAAAAGTGGGAGTTAGTAGACTCTGTTAGCTGTCCTGGATCCAAATCCCAGCAGAATTACTTTCTAACTCTGAGACAGTGTAAGTCACTTAACTTCTAGCCCTTCTCTCCTACTCAGTAAAAATGCAATAACCACCTCATAAGGTTATTGTTAGGCATGAATTTAAAACTATCCGGAATGTAGTATTATGAAATGCCCATTTTTGTATGTAAAAAAAAATCTTAAAATACTGGGAATTTCAAGCTAATAAACATTCAATTAGTATCTTTCTTAATTTTCAAGAAAGCTTTATAGAGCTCTTTCTTGGAAAATAAAATAAACTCCAGTAAGAGTCTACAGTTGAAAAGCAATTAGCAGTATATACAAATGTAAGGAGTCCAGACCTGGCCACTGACAGGAAATCCATATCTGCGCAAATGTCACACATCTCTGAAGCCAAGCAGATCATCTCTTGGATAATGCTTAATAAGCCAGGATAAATGAACAAATGATTATAACTGAAACTGTAAATGAAGATACAGCTTTATGAGTAAATGTGATAAGTAGTCTTTGCTTCTGGACAATAGTCATGAATCATAACATAGCACTAAATAACACTAATTTACATTAGCTGTTTCAATGACTTTAGTAATGGTGACATGGCAACTTTCTCACCAAAAAAAAAAAAAAAAAAAAAACATTCAAGGAGGCACATCTCCACTTTCAGATCCTGGGAAGACTCTTGAGATGTATTTTAAAATATTTTTGAGGTATAATTGGCATGTAACATTATATTAGTTTCATCTGAGATGTGCTTTTGCTGGGTCACCCATATAAAATTCAATGCATTGCAAAAGTTTGGTCTGCCATTGATCTTCAGATTAAAAACAGAAAAAAATATTGAGATATACATAGTAATAGTTACAGAATACTAACAATTATAATAGTGTAAAATTAAGAATGGAGCACTACAACTTGTGATTTTAAATTAAACTTGAATTTGAGAATATATGTTGTTTCTGTTACATAAGACTATGTAACAAATTACCCCCAAATTGAGGGGCTTAAAACAACAATTTGTTATTATCTCTTATGATTCTTTGGGTTGACCAGGTTAAGCTGGTGTTCTCACTTGACATCTCTCATGCAGTTTTACACCCTTAGAGTCTGGGGTTGTGGTTATCAGAAGGTTCATTTGGAATGTTCATCCACAATGACCTCTTCACTCACATGCCTGATGCCTTCTTAATCTTCCATGTAGCTTCCCTCTGCAGCCTGAATTTTTTATAAGGGAGCCCAGAGCTCCAAGAGATAGGAGGCAGAAACTGCTAGTCTTCTCAGAGGTTAGGTCTGGAACTGAAGCAGCATCACTATTGCAGTATTCTCTTGATCAAAATAGGTATGCCACATAGAGAATCCTAAAGATGCTACCAGAAAACTACTAGAGCTAATCAATGAATTTGGTAAAGTAGCAGGATACAAAATTAATGCACAGAAGTCTCTTGCATTCCTATACACTAATGATGAAAAATCTGAAAGAAGTTAAGGAAACACTCACATTTACCACTGCAACAAAACGAATAAAATACCTAGGAATAAACCTACATAAGGAGACAAAAGACCTGTATGCAGAAAACTTTAAGGCACTGATTAAAGAAATTAAAGATCATACAGACAAATGGAGAGATATACCATGTTCTTGGATTGGAAGAATCAACACTGTGAAAATGACTATACTACCCAAAGCAATCTATAGATTCAGTGCAATCCCTAAACTACCAATGGCATTTTTCACAGAACTAGAACAAAAAATTTCACAATTTGTATGGGAACACAAAAGACCCTGAGTAGCCAAAGCAATACTGAGAAAGAAAAAAGGAGCTGGAGGAATCAGGCTCCCTGACTTCAGACTATACTACAAAGCTACAGTAATCAAGACAATGTGGTACTGGCACAAAAACAGAAATATAGATCAATGGAAAATGATAGAAAGCCCAGAGACAAACCCATGCACATATGGTCACCTTATTGTTGATAAAGGAAGTTAGAATATACAATGGAGAAAAGACAGCCTCTTCAATAAGTGCTGCTGGGAAAACTGGACAGCTACATGTAAAAGAATGAAATTAGAACACTCTCTAACACCATACACAAAAATAAACTCAAAATGAGTTAAAGATCTAAATGTAAGGCCAGACACTATAAAACTCTTAGAAGAAAACATAGGCAGAACACTCCATGACATAAATCACAGCAAGATCCTTTTTGACCCACCTCCTAGGGAAATGGAAATAAAAACAAAAATAAACAAATGGGACCTAATGAAATGTAAAAGCTTTTGCACAGCAAAGGAACCATAAAAAAGATGAAAAGACAACCCTCAGAATGGGAGAAAATATTTGCAAACAAAGCAACTGACAAAGGCTTAATCTCCAAAATATACAAGCAGTTCATGCAGCTCAATATCAAAAAAACAAACAACCCAATCCAAAAATGGGCAGAAGACCTAAATAGACATTTCTCCAAAGAAGATATACAGATTGCCAACAAACACATGAAAGGATGCTCAACATCACTAATCATTAGAGAAATGCAAGTCAAAACTACAATGAGGTATCACCTCACACCAGTCAGAACGGCCATCAACAAAAAATCTAGAAACAATAAATTTCTGGAGAAATTTGGAGAAAAGAAAAGTACGTGGAGAAAAGAGAACCCACGTACTGTTGGTGGGAATGTAGATTGATACAGCCACTATGGAGAACAGTATGGAGGTTCCTCAAAAAACTAAAAATAGAACTACCATATCACCCAGCAATCCCACTACTGGGCATATACCCTGAGAAAACCATAATTCAAAAAGAGTCATGTACTACAATATTCATTGCAGCTTTATTTGCAATAGCCAGGACACGGAAGCAACCTAAGTGTCCATTGACAGATGAGTGGATAAAGATGTGGCACATATATACAATGGAATATTACTCAGCCATAAAAAGAAACGAAATTGAGTTATTTGTAGTGAGGTGGATGGACTATCACACAGAGTGAAGTAAGTCTGAAAGAGAAAAATACCGTATGCTAACACATATATATGGAATCTAAAAAAAAAAATGCTTCTGAAGATCCTAGGGGCAGGGCAGGAATAAAGATGCCAACGTAAAGAATGGACTTGAGGACAAGAGGAGGGGGAAGTATAAGCTGGGACAAAGTGAGAGAGGGCATGGACATATACACACCACCAAATGTAAAATAGATAGCTAGTGGGAAGCAGCTGCATAGCACAGGGAGATCAGCTCGGTGCTTTGTGACCACCTAGATGGGTGGGATAGGGAAGGTGGGAGGGAGACACAAGAGGGAGGAGATATGGGGATGTATGTATATGTAGAACTAATTCACTTTGTTATACAGCAGAAACTAACACATCATTGTAAAGCAATTATACTCCAATACAGATGTTAAAAAAAAAAAAAGGTTTGCCAGCCCTGGTTCAAGAGGGTGAAGAAATAGATCTCACTTCTCAATGGAGAGGGAGGTTAGTGATAGTTGCCATCTTTGGAGACAAGCTACCCCGACAAAATCAGCAGATAAAAGCTGAAAAGTCCTAGCAGTAAGACATAAATCAGAGTCCAGAAGATTTAAATTACCACAGTGACATGTTTTGAATATCTTGTTAAGTCCTAACTGTCACTTATGGTTGGAAAATCATGGGCAATTTAGTTAATCTCTCTAGCCTTAGTTTTCTCATCTATAAAATGCAGCTAATTATCACCAGTTCATAGGCTCGTTGTGAAAATTCAAAGTGTAATGTCCTCAAGGTGATTAACATACTTCCTGGCTCAATAAATACTAGCTGTTGCTAGATTTGTATTTGGAACTTAAATTATATTACATGTATGAAAACGATCCTCCACGCACAAAAAAACATCTGTTTTAGAGAAGCAGAAAAATTGCTCCCATGATGAGTTATTCATTCATTTCAAAGTATGTATTAATATTAGAACAGTTGCCACAATATATCCTGGGCACTAGGATAACAGACAACCTTGATACCCTCTCATCTAGTGTTCAAAGGCTAGTGGAAGAGAAGGAACTCTGAACTATTTGGAACAAGGTGTTGCATAAGCTGTATAAAAGAAACACCAATGAGGGGATGGCAAATCTTGGGGAGTTAGAGGTCGGTTCATACGAATAGATAACATTTGAAAGAACTATTAAGGAATGAGTAGGAAAATTCTTGGAATGCTATTAAATGACACTCCTAGAGTAAAATGGGGTTACAAGAAGTAGAAATAGGTCATCAAGTCATCAGATAAATTAGAAAATATGCAAAATGGACTAAAGGGGAAACTTTCTGATCAGCAGCAGTTATTCTCCTTTTATCAGTTCTTCCCATGTTCAGATCCCCAACCCAACCTCAGTCAGCAGTGCCAGCTTCTCCCCACCACACCCAGTCCCATTTAGGGATAAGGATGATATTCAGCATCTCCAGTTCTTCACTAGAATTAACTCACTGCATGAGAAGCAGATGCCAACGCCTGGGGAGGAGAATTGGGATCCTCTCTAGGGTTCCATTGCTAGATAACCCCTTTCTTAAAAGCAGGCTTGTTTTAACCTCTTTACTTCTATATATTTCTGCATTATTTTTACTCTCCCTCATCAGCATGAATGAGACTGAAAGATTTGCTTCATTCTCTTCTAAGTTCAGTTCAGAGATGGCTGGGACTATGTTTTGGTAAACTTTGCCTCTCAGTTCTGTTGTTTAGACATTTTGTTGTTTGTATGTGTCTGTTAAATGGAGTAATAAATCTTCCCTCATACAATTGCTGTAAGGATAACACATGTCATGGATCTAGTACATTTGAATAGACACCATAGAACTTCAATAAACTGAGCATTTATTCCTTTTAAGAGTTTCCAAAGCTGGGGAGTTGAAAGTGCCTCTTACAACAGAAGGTCTTATTCATTCTTTTATTTATTTAATAAGCAACAATTGTGGCTAACTATGTGTAGGATGCTCTGTAGGCCTTTTAAGAACTTAATAATCCTACTACTGGAGTTTTGAGCTTCCTTATTTCCATGTTTTGTTAGTAAATATTCATCATCTTATCTCATTTTGATCTCATAATACTTTAAAATTGTTTGTTTTTTGTGTCCCCTAATCAAATACACATATTTCAATTTTAACTGCAAATTTTCTTCTAACAGATCTTTCCCTCTATTTCTACCATCACTTTTTTTTTAATGTAGATTTTCATTTATTTTTCTGTTCAACGTTTTGCAGATTTGGGGTAGAGGCCTTACAAAGTTTTTATAAGATTTATCCCTAAGTATTTTGGTTTTTGATGCTATTGTAAATATTATGTTAAGATAGTATTTCCACTTGTTAATTACCAGTAAAAGGAAATACAAATTATTTTTATATTTGACTTTGTGTCCTGAAATCTTGCAGAGTTCATGTGTTAGTTCTAATATTGTGGCTTTCAATATCCATAATCGTATTGTCTGTGAACAAAGAGAGGTTTACTTTTTCTCACACAATAGTTATGCCTCTCATTGTAATATTTCCCATCATTTAGGCTAAGATCTCCAGTACCATGTAGAAGAGAAGTTGTAAGAGTGTTAATAAAGTATGCTGTTTGCTTTAAGATTTTTATAGATGTCTTTAACAGGTTGAAATTTCCTTCTATTTCATATATTATGGAGTGTTTTTTCATGAGAGGGTTTTTGGATGTCATCAACAACTTTTTTACATCTTTTGATATGACCATATGATTTTTCTAATTTACTTTGTTAATGTTATGAATTACATTGACTAAGTCTCACATGTTAAACTAATCTTACATTCCTGGAATACATCTCAGTTGGTCAGGATGTATTATGCCTTTTTCTATTGCTAGATTTAATTTACTAATATTTTGTTGAAGACTTTTGCATCTATATTCATGAAGGATATGACTTTATCATTTTCTTTTCTTATGATATCCTTTCCGGGTTTTGCTACACTGGGCTACTAATATTTTGCACAATGGGTTGCTACTATTAGGGCTACACTGGGCTACTGTTACCACTTTTTAATCATTTTTTTACTTAGTTTTTTAAAAATTGTATTTATTAACTTTTTTCTTTTATATCACCCATAAGCAGTTCTGATGAATTTCATGTCCCTTAATACAGGTCATGGTATTTTGTAGACTATTACATTCATATATTTCTCATTTCACTTTACTTCCCTCAGCTAGAAGGGCATTGAAGCTAACATAACACTATGGTTGGTTGGAACCCTCATGTGTACATCATCTATGCTATTGGTCCTCCAAGAATAATTACCATCAAAATAAAAGAACTATTAAACTTAGAAAAATCAGTGGTGTATCTAGCCTGACACTCTTTATCTTTCAGTCAGTAATGTTTAATGCTTTGGGGAAGTTGTAGAACCCATTATGCTCCTAACTGTGCAAAACTATTCCACGAAAAAAATAGTTTTCCTCTGTTTTCTTGAGGCCAAAAC
Source organism: Stenella coeruleoalba (assembly GCF_951394435.1). NCBI lineage: Eukaryota > Metazoa > Chordata > Mammalia > Artiodactyla > Delphinidae > Stenella > Stenella coeruleoalba. Next base: position 13,961,283 of record NC_137158.1, on the reverse strand, counting down.
ATAAGGACAGTAAGAATCCAGTGCTTGAAAAATATTCCCCATAGTGAAATTGCAGAAGCTGCTTAGGTGTTCTGCTATAGTCAGCATCTTCCAGGATTAATTGTCTCATATCACACCTGGCCAATTATTTTTTTAAAAATAAATAAGCCTATGTTTTTCTTCCTTCTCTTTAAGTCCTAACATTAGTAGAAGGTAACCTCTGAAATAACTGATGAAGTTAAATATCTGCTGAAAATACGAAAAAGGAGTGCTGTTGTGGTTTTGTTTTATAAAACATGCATTTTATTGACATTGTCTTTCCATCATTTTTATCTAACATTGCCCCCTCAGCACAAAACTGTTCATGAGAAAGGGCTTGAGTCTACTCAGTATATGGATAACACAGCAAAGCCCAAAAATCCTCAAGACTGAAAATAAATTGTTTTACAAAATTTACCCCTGGACTGCAGACATGACATGAACTCCTGGTCTTGTTTCATTGTCTGTAAATTGAGGGGGGTCTTACTAGATCTCCTTTCAAGTCATGTAATTTTTACTTTCGGTTATTCCAAACATGGCCTTTATGCGGGCCTTACCAAAATGATAAACGGCAGTCAATAGAAGAACGCTAATACAATGTCTCCAATCATCTTCACGCGAGAGGATCACCCTCTGTATGTGTGCTATAATCATTTGAATCCCTTAATTCCTAAACCATAATAACACATTACTTGTCTTACAGATAAACATTAATGAAACCTAATGTCTGAGATATGTAAATTAGCTTTCTTATTTAAAATAAAAGTTAAACTGGTAAAACAGAAACCAAGATAGAATCAATCTCACTTTAAAGCAAATGTCACTGAACAGATCACCGGAAACAAACAGGACACAGATTCTTTAGCACCTGAGGTTGGGAAATGGGGTTATATTTTCCGCTAAGTTTAGCATAATGGAGAGGTGATTATATAGAGAAGTGGCCATTCTTTGAAAAACTAACAATAATTATTTCTATACAATGTGGCTACTCATTTAATCCATCCTACAATACTAATAATAGATATTATCCTGTTTCTTCTATCCTTTTTTTTCAGTAAAATGAGTCTTAGGAAGGTTTAATAATTTAACCAAAGTCACACAGTTCGTAAATATGCTCCCAAACCAGTTTCCTTTCCAACTAGTCACATTGCCTTCTCAACCAAGTCATTTTATTTAGCTTTATTAATGTATGTTCAGCAATGTCCTTCATGTCCCCAATGTAAAGCATTAGGTTGTTGGAAGGACTTTGTGGGGGTAAAAAAGGCTAACAAAGAGTTTCTTGTAATAAAAAGTGTCAGATTGGGTTAATAATAAGAAGCTAGCCTTAAACCAGTATGTATTAGGTCCCAGGAACTATGCTAATCCCTTGATCATATAAAACATAAAAAATATAACACATTGTCATTCTTTCAACATTCATTGAATGCCTTTTATGTTGTGTTTATATTTAAAACACCATGAGGTTGTTATTATTATTCCTATTTCACAAATGAGGAAACTGAAGTTTCAAGGCTTTAAATACCTTTCTTAAGGTCACACAGCTCCACATGATGGAGTCAGTTCAGAGCTACGGCTCCCAACCACGAAGTCTCACAATCGGGGGAAAAGTACTCAAACACTATCCGTGAAACTCAGGATGGCTGTCTTGGTAGAACATGGAGGAATGCTCCAAAACATGCAGCTTCAAAAAGGAAGGCATGGAGTTCCAAACTCCTCTTACCCAAGACACACATAATTAAATGACTTTCATCTAAAAATGTTTTATGTTTCAAGTGAGACATCAGCAAGTATCAGCTCGCCCTCCCCTTGGTCCTTATCTCTCTGGTTTGTACATGTCATCTCATTTTCATTCTCTCCTTTTCTTGCCTCTTATCTTTCTGCCCCTTGCATGTGAAATCAAATCCATATATATCCTTTCTGGGGTTTATATACAGTCAGAAACTTATTTTTTAAGTGGAAGCATGATTGTAACCATTTTTAACTAATCACAGAATCTAAAATTTCAAAACACAGAAAACATAAACATCAAACAACAATGGGCTTACCTCCAGGACTCCTTTGAAGCCACCAGATGTGCTCTTCTGGCTCCTATATGTTGGCCTTTAATGCTTTTCTCGACTAAAAGGAACCAGAACTCCTTGAATAATAGCTGATTCAATGATTTTGGCCAGGAAAAAGCAAGCTGAATCTGGGTTACTTTTTTTTTTTTTTTTTTTGTGGTACACGGGCCTCTCACTGTTGTGGCCTCTCCCACCGCGGAGCACAGGCTCCGGACACGCAGGCTCGGCGGCCATGGCTCACGGGCCCAGCCGCTCCGCGGCATGTGGGATCTTCCCGGACCGGGGCACGAATCCATGACCCCTGCATCGGCAGGCGGACTCTCAACCACTGCGCCACCAGGGAAGCCCCTGGGTTACTTTTTGTTAAAGAATGCTTCCAGAGTACACTATGGTAATAATAATAATAATAATAATAATGACAGCCTAGTGGTCAGGTAGAGAAAAGCTGAGCAGCTACAGTGGGAAATAATTAGAACACGCTGGCATTGTTAGAATATATGATGCTGACAGGAAAAGGTTACAAAAATTGTGTCAAAACGTAGTTTTATGCAAACATGGCTTTATCACGCTTTCCATAAAAATGCGATACACTGAGCAATCCAAATTACAGGATAACAGTGAATGTTCAGTCAACTGCAAAATCTTCAAATGCAAACACAGATGTGTTTTTACAGGGAGATGAAATGTAGAAAGAAAAGGAAGGTGAGTGTTGAATAAAAATTATCTCTGAAAAATTTCAAAGGATCAGAAATGAGATGAGAAAAAATCATACAGTGTGTGTATTTATGGTAACTAGCCCCTAAGATGGCTCTTAATGACTCTTGCTTCTTGGTGTTCACACCCTGTGTGGTATCTACTACACCGAGATGGGATGACCTGGGTAACCAACAGTGTGACTTCTGAGGCTGATCCACAGAAGACATTGCAGCTTGTACCTTGCTCTTTCTTGGATCACTTACCTGGATGAAGTGAGTGGCCATATCATGAGGCACTTTACTCTCCGGAGAAAAACACATCGCAAGGAACTGAGGCCTCCCACCAATAACCAGAACTAGTTTGTCAGGAACATGAGTGAGCCCCCTTGGTTGTGACAGTTAATTTTATGTGTCAACTTAAATACATCAGGGATTCCCAGATATCTGGTAAACACTCTTTCTGAGTCTGTCTATGTGGGTGTTTCTGAATGAGAGCAGAATTTGAATGGGTGGACTCAATAAATTAAATTTCCCTCTCCAATCTGGGTGGGCATCATCTAATCTGTTGAGGTTCTATTAGACAAGGAGGCAGACAAAGGAGGAATTTGTCCCTTTTTTCTGCCTCATTACTTAAGACTGGGACATCTCATCTCTTCTTCTCCTACCACTGGGCTGGGATTTACCTCATCGAACCCCACTGCTGGTTCTCAGGCATTGGGACTGGGACTGAATTACACCACTGGCTTTCCTGGGTGTCCAGCTTACAGACAGCAGATCATGGGGCATCTCTGCCACCATAACCACGTGAGCCAACTCTTCATAATAAGTTTCCTTTTACAGTCTTTTGGTTCTGTTCTCTGGAGAACCCTGACTAGTAAGGAGGTTGATCCTTCAGACTCAGTCAAGCCTCCACTGACATCTTGCCTGGAATTCATGAAAGATTCCCAGTCAGAAGCACCCAGCTAATCTGTCCTGAATTCCTAATCTACAGAAATGGAGTGAGGTAATACACAGTCATTGTTGTTTTACCTGACGATTTTAGGGGAAATTTGTTATACAGCAATAAATAACTAGTACAGTATTGGAGGAGAAAAATTATCCAGAATAGTTTGTAGGAAAATATAAAGTTGATATAGCCACGAAAATGGAGAGTTAGGCAAAGAAAGAAGAGAAAACTATGTTTAGAAAAGAAACAAGCCCCTCTGAGCATTTTACCCCCTTAGAGAATAAAAAAGAGAAAGCAAACCACAGTAAATGTGAAAAAAAAAAGAAAAGGAAAATTAGATCAAAGCAGAAAGAAAAAGAAGCAAAGAGATAAAGAACAAGAGAAAAGTCCATTTTGATTAAAAAAAATTAAGAAATCCAGAATGGCCTAATTTTTAAAAGAGATTTAAAACAGGTTTACTTAACATCAAAAATAGCAGTGACATAGCAGAAATAAAACATCTGGTTCTCCATATTAAAATTACATTATAATACACAGAATCAGAAGTACAGGCTTCATATGGTTTTAGGTGAGGCAGCCCCAAGAGACATATGGGGCAGTAATTAGGATAAAGGGAGAAAACAAATGAAGAAAGAGTTTGTTATTGTTGATTTGTAGAAATATTTAAATATATACATCCAAACCAAATACTTGAGAGTTTTCATACCGCCAATATGGTAATCTTCCTATTGGCACTGGTCATATAAGTACAAGTAATGAATCAAAGTAGTCAAGTGCTCTGCTAGCCAACCAGAGTTGCTATGACAGGAGAAATGTGCAAACTTGGTTCTCATTTGCCTTCTCACTAACATGCTTATATGCAGACCCATGGGTACTGCATCATCAGGCAGTACCTAAAGCGACAGGGATCCCTCCAGCTTATATATTTTATGTCTTTTTTCCAACTCCAAATAAAATTTAGCTAGGTGTATATTTGGATGATAATTTTATAAGTGATAAGGAAAAAACTGTACCTTCTTTCAAATACAGTCCCTAACCCAGTGATTTAGATTGAGTTGTATATTCTCCCCAAATCTTGAGTTGTGGGAAGAAGACAGGATTGCAACCATATAAAATTTCATATAGGAATACATTATTAGAATTGATGTTCTTTCTTAAAAAGTTAATGGTAGTGAGTCATTTTTGTACTAAAGTAATCAGCAAAATTGTCAAATTAAAAATATAAGTCTAGGGAATTCCCTGGAGGACCAGTGGTTAGGACTCCACACTTTCACTGCAGGGGGCACAGGCTCGATCCCTGGTCGGGGAACTAAGATCCCACACTCCATGCAGTGTGCCACCCCCCCAGAAAAATATATATATATATGGGCTACCACTGATAAATTGCTTAGGTAAATGACATGTTTTGTTTGGTTTATATCTATGAAAGAATTGCTTCTTAAAATGTGACCACTGACTTGGAGTGAGTCTACAAAAATTCACTTTAGAACTTTTCCCAACATCATATAAATTCCTAGGCTCATTAACTTCATTAAAGAATTAACCAACTCAAAAGTTAATAAGTACTTCAAATCTTCCAGATTTTATCTGCTTTCCATTTTATGGAAATGGAATAACACTTTATAACACACAGTTATAAATTCTAAGTGAAATACAATTTAACTCAAACTGATAGATCCAATTTGGGATATATTTTAATGACAAGTGCTAATTACATCTAACTCCTAATAACTATACAAATTATTGTGTAGAGGAAATGTTCTATGTGAAAGAAAGTTGCATCTTTCAACATCACTAAGAAGCCAAAACACAGGTGATATACTGTACTTTGTGATTTTATTACGTTTTTTCATTTCTTTATTCTACAAACTTCTGGAAAGCTGGAGAGGTGAGCTTCTGTCTAGCTTTGATTCTGAATTCCGCATACCTGGAATGCTACAGTCAATTAACTGCATGGGCTGCAACAGTGGCTTCAACATCTTTCTGTCACTGACTCTTTGGGTTTTTTTCTTAAATAATCTTACATGGATAGGCTTCATTTTCTATATTTCTTACTCTGTATACATTTCCCTTTAAACACTACATCCTACTTTGATTCAACATTTTGGCCTCTACTTCAATAGTGCATAGGCAAAAGTTTTAATTTTCCTATTCTTCTCCTGGACCTTGAATTTATTGTTTATCTATTCTATTTATTTCTTGATAGGCAAACACAAAATTCAGATATTTATGGGAGTTGAAGAAAGAAGAATGCCTAATAAAAACAATTTTTGTACCTAATCTCAATACAGAAATGTATTCTAAAATATTACCTGAGAGTTCATTCTAGCAAATAACATCCAGGTCCTAAAGCTTAATCCTTAAGGACTAAAAAGGGTAACTAAGTTTCATCTAGTCACTCAATCACCATGGTTTTCTAGCGGCAACAGGAGAGACACCTGTCTCTCCCACTGGTTAGCTCTAAACTTTGCACATATCACTGAGAAGTTCTGTAAGCCAAACATGAACTTCTGTATGAGTATGTATGAGTATTTTTATTGAAGCATATATTTGAAATAGTCTTTCTGATGTAGCCTTTTATGAAAACATATTTCTATTATCCAATGAGTTGCTAATATCTCTACAATCTCTTAAATCTTTATTTGTGTTGTAGCTCTTGCTGAAATTAATGAACCATATGAATTTCATCAGGTGGTACAACTGCAACACAACATAAAGCACAATTCTTCAGATTTCTTTCCCTTTTATAGCTTTTTGCTATATGACACCTCAGACTTTCATGTTCAACTTTTCTATTCTTCTGTCAAGTACCAAGCACTGGAATTTTGATTCTATATAGTATTTCATATTGAATAGACAAAGCCAAAAATAAGAATATTTTACTAGTAAAATATAAATCAAACAATTGCAAAATCTATTTAATTATTTAAATAATTTTGAATATTTAAAATGTAATACTCATGGTTATTTTGAGAAATGACCAAGAACATCATTTCTAACACCAAACTTGATTAATTTGATGGAAATTGTCTTGTTAACTTATAAGAGAGGAAGACACAATCAATAATTATTAATTTGACCCATGATCTACCAATTGTGTATTCAGCTATAACAAATGTTGGTAGTTATAAAATTGGTATTGGTCCAAAATGATATCAGTAAATTTTTCTACAAAAATAGGAAAGTACCAACAATCATTTACTTTATGATTTCAATAGGTTTAATATACTTTTTCTTTAACTTTGAAAAAATTCTAGCTTAATTGATTAAGTAATATAGTAACACACCTCTTTGGAAATATTTATTTCCACCCCAATTGTCACTATCAGTTATACGTTTATAGATTTGCTGAAAATTTAGCAAGAATATTTTATGTATTTCTATTTATCAATATCTCTTTAAAGTCCTTTAACTTTAAATTAAATCAAATAATGGCTTTTTCATGAATTATGAAAATTTATATGCCAAAGTTTTTCTTCGTATAACTTTTTACTCATATGAAATTTTGAAATGTATTTACTATTTTAACATTTAAACAAATTTAAAGATTGAATTACAGTGTATTTTATTAGTTATTTTAAAGCCTTTATATGACCTGCAATTTTATTCCACCTAGACTTCAATATTTCTACACAGTATTAGGCTAACACAAACAAGCAAACAAGTCCACAACCCCCTGCTCCTTTGTTGGCTCCTGAAGTCTCCACACTTGAGCCAGTAACTAATAGGCTTACATGTAGCCCACATCTTACGAGCTCTCCCCTTTATGTTCATCATTTAATTCTGTCTTGTGTATATTTCCCCTAGAGCATGACATTTCAATTCTGTCTGATTTCTAAAGGCTTCCTTCAGCAGATGTTCCATATGGAGCTAGAAGAAGTTGACTGGTATTTCAGTTTCTGTAACTTTAATCAAATGCTCAGTCATGTGAAGCCAGAGGGAGTTTCTGTTTGAGGTACTATTAATTTCACAAGGAGATGCTGTATGGTGCAAAAAATCGAAAATCTGATTTTCTAAAATGTTATAAAGTCAGTTGAAACAGTAAAAAATGAAAAAAGAGAAGCCTCAATTAAATACAGTTGGGAGATCAGAAGGCGGGCTCTCATGTCCTGAAGAGCACAGCCCAGCAGGAAGAAGAAAGACTCCTCTTCCTTCCTGTCAAGGACTCAGTCGATGAAAGCCATGGACTCTTTGTTTACTACAGCCCTTCCAACTTCCCCTTCCCCCTCTATAAAAGCGTTCTCCTTCCCTTGCTGTACAGCGACTTGCCGGTGACTCACCATGGTTACAGACCTCAAGCTGAAATTCTCTGCGGATTCCGAGTAAACCCATCTTTGCTGGAGAAATATCTGGCAGCCTATTTATTTGAGGTCAACAATTTTAGTGGCCTGTATGGGTACCTGATAGTTCCAGGGCTGCTGAGCAAACAGGTGCAGTACCCACGTTGAGCCCAATGTTACTCACTGCTTTCTTGCAGACCCTGGGGGTTGAAGGTACATAGTTCTCCTGGATCTGAGTTCATGCCCTCTTTGCATCTGAAGCTTTCCAAGTTTCATTTGGGGTCTATTTTAAGGTTTGTCTTTCTGGTTAAGGTCTTGTTCTGTGTGCAAGTATTTGTTTGGCACTTCAGCCTTATTTTGAGATCAGACTGTTTCAACATAAGCTGGCTGAAAATGTCTTCAGCTCATTTCTTCGGGAACAAGCACTGCTTCTCAGAAATGGCACACTTTTTCAGACTTCAGCCTATTCCTTTGGAAGGAGCTGTTCCCTTGAAACTGGCTTAAAGAGCCTTCAGCCTGGCTCCTCCGGGACCAAGCTCTTTCCTTAGAATTGGCTGGTATTCAGGCTTGCAGGCTGCTGAAAATTGAACTTTTTATACTGTAAGCTGTTTGAGCTGTCAGAAAATCGTTCTTTCATTCTAGGGAAAAACTTCTGAGAAAAGAGGTTCCAGTTATCTAAATATTATGAGGGTGTCCCACCTACAGGGACTCCAGTTGATTTTATGTTTAAAAACCATGGCCCTGGGCTTCCCTGGTGGTGCAGTGGTTGAGAGTCCACCTGCCGATGCAGGGGACACGGGTTCGTGCCCTGGTCTGGGAAGATCCCACATGCCGCGGAGCGGCTGGGCCCGTGAGCCATGGCTGCTGAGCCTGCACGTCCGGAGCCTGTGCTCTGGAACGGGAGAGGCCACAACAGTGGGAGGCCCGCGTACCACAAAAAAAAAAAAAAAAAAAAAAAGCCATGGCCCTTCCTCATGTGCATTTCTAACTAAATGGACTGACGTGACCAAAGCCAATTTAGAATTTTAAATGGCCATCATGGGGAATTTTTTGAAATCCCCAAAATTAATCTCCTTAAAACTAAATTGGATTATAATAGCACAAAATTTTCCAGACTTTAATGGAATGTTTATTTCGACTGGTATTTTCATGCTTCCAAACATTATCAGGAGTCTAAAATTGCCTCTCTGCAAAATAAGATTTTAAGCGTACCCGAGGCAAGGAAACAAGTAAAAAGATAAAATGGCTTCCGAAACCTCAGGTTCTTCTTCTGTGGCTTCTTTGTGTCAGGCTCTATATCTAGCACCATCTTCCTCCTTCCCTACTACACCACCTATGCCTCCTCTATACCCTCAATCCCCTCGTAATAATTCTCTTGCCAGACTTTTCCTTTTCTCTGAAACGCTCTCCACTCCTGTTTCCTCTGAACTTGCCAGAACCTGTCCCTTTAAAATTAAGCCTTCTGAGGATCCAGATGCTAAACTCTTGATTTCTTATATTCCTTGGACTAAATCTGAACTGTGAGCCATAATCAAAGATTTTCCCAAAGTAACTAAGGAACCTCACAGATTTGCTGAGGAATTTAATATAGTCATTAAAACATCAACCTGGATCACCTGACTTATATCAGCTAGTTATTGGTGAGGACTAGGCCCAACAGTGGATGAAATCTGCTAATTGGGAAAATCCTACAAAGTATCTAGAATTACAACCAGGAGACCAGTCTGCTAACTGACAGTATTATCAGGCTCAAGTAATCACTGGGTGACTTCACTGAACTCTTCCTAGGGCTTTTCCAAAATCTATTGATTAGAACCAAATTTAGGCTTACACACAAAAATCTGATGAACCCATTGATGATGATTACAATCGACTTCAGATTACTTTTAAAGAAAATTGTAATCTTCCTTCAGATGTTGATTCCACCAGTAGTTTTTAACTCTATGTTGATGAATGAGCTGGAACAAGACCTTTCCCTTCTAATAAAAAGGACCAGGATGAAATAAGAAACTATGTTCACTCCAGATTTAATTTGGCAAACCAGCTCTTTGTCATCACAAAGGAAGATTGCCAAAATTCTTCATCTTCAACTCCAGCAAATGAAGGCTCCTACAGAGAACCAAAACCCTCCTAGTTTCTGCTATTATTGCAGCCAGCCCGGACATTGGAAAAGAGATTGTAACAAATATAAGTGCTTTAGACACTTTCCGCCCTCTAATCAGGCTTTTCAACATCCTCCCAATTCTCAGTGATGGGCTCCAAGAAACAACAGGGGCTCTTCCCAAGCTTCCCTGTTAGTCAGCTTGGAGAAACATTTCTTGAGATTGCCAGTGAATCTCCTCCAGTCCTAATTGATACCGGAGCTGCAATCTCAGTATTCAACCCCATTACTATAAAGCAGCCCCTTCCTCGGAGTACTAAAACACTTCAAATAGTGGGATCTCTAGTGAACCTCAAGAGGCTCCTGTCTCTGAACCTATTCCCTTTTGTTTAGGCTCTTTGAGAGATACTCACCGTTTTCTCCTTAATTCCTCTGTCTCTGCTCATTTATTGGGCTGAGATTTCTTAAAGAAGTATCATGCCAGAATCTCTTTCTCCCAGAAAGGGGAAATAATTCTAAAATTTGACAGTAGTCATCAAAGTAACCAATCAGGTGAATTCAGTTACTACTTGACATCTTTTATTTGTTCTGTTTCTGAAAGTACTAGAGCAGATTCTTAAAAACACTGACCATCTGTCCCTATTGAATCAGCAACTACTTTCTTTATGGGCAAAGTCTCCAACTGATGTTGGCAAAATTCATATCGTCCCTCCCGTCAAAATTCAAACAGACCCTTCAAATCCTCTTCCCCAACTTAATTAATATACTATAAGTAAAGAAGCCCTTCAAGGCATAAAATCCGGAATAGAAGATTACAAGGCTCAAGGCCGCATTATCCATGTACTACTCCTATAACACTTCTAATTTACCACTGAGAAAACCTAAGGGCCGAGGGTGGAAGTTTGTTCAGGACGTCCGAGCAGTAAACACTGATATCCCTCACCACTCTGCTGATTCTAACCCTCATACACTACTAACATCCATTCCCACCAGAAGCAAATTCTTTACTGTAACTGATTTATGCAGTGTATTCTTTAGTATTCCAGTTGATGAAGCTAGCCAATACATTTTTGCTTTCTTTGGGGAAGAAAAAGAGTTCATCTGGAGAGTAATGCCTCAGGGTTTTACTGAGAACCCTTCTTATTTCTTGCAAATCCTGAAGGCTGATCTGGATGATATAAAGTTCCCTAGAGGTTCTACTTATTTTGCAATATGTGGATGATTTTCTTCTTTACTTTCCTTCTCAAGCACCCTCACAGGAAGACAACATCCCCTTGCTAAAAAACTTTTAGCCTTAAAAGGACATGTGGTCACCAAGGAAAAAATACAGTTTGCCCAAACCCAGGTTTGATATTTAGGGCCTCTGATATCAGAACAAGGGATACACCTATATCCAGATAGGCTTCATGGTGTCCTAAATTTACCAAACCCCAAAACTAAGCATCAACTCTGTGGTTTTCTCAGGCTAGTTGGTTATTGTCAAAACTGGATTCCAAATTTCCCTCTTCTGGCCATACCCAACAATAACAGCCCCAACCCAATTTTATGGGAAGAACCAGACAGCATAGCCTTCAAGGCCTTACAGGAGAGTTTGATGAACCCACCTGCCCCTGGGCATCTCAATTATCAGATTCCCTTTTTCCTTTTTTTATGTGAAATGGAAGGTAATGCCCTTGAGGTATTCACTTAAAAACACAGGGACCACTACTGACCCATAGGGGAGTACAGCCAGCAACTGGACCCTGTGGCAAGGGCATTCCCTTAGAACCATTAGGGCCCCTGAGAAAATCATTGTGGAATCCCTTTAACCATGTTTGTACCTCATGCAGTAGAAACTCTCCTGAATTCTCATCACTCTCATCATTTCTCAGTCAGCTGCCTCACCTCCTGTGAAGTCCTTTTGTTAACTGCTTCTCACATAACTCTTGTATGTTTTAATAACCCTTAACCTGGCTATTTTTCTCCTCTCTGTCACTGACTGAGTCCCTCACAACTGCTTAACTCTGGCAGATCACTTCCTGACTCCTTGTGATGAACTACCGGAAATTGCTCTCAGTAACACTGACTTCTCATGGTTCACTGGTTGTTCTTATTTAAAAGGTGACAATGGCAAATACTGTGTTGACTATGCTACTGTAACTCCTTTTGATGTAGCATCTTTACCTGTGGCTAATTCAGCCCAACAAGCTGAATTATATGGTTTTACCCAGGCTTATACTTTAGCCAAGGACAAACTACTAATATTTATACTGAGAGCAGATATGCTTCTGGAGTAGCTCATTATTTTGGAATGTTGTGGAAGCAACATGGCTTCCTTACTTCCGATGGAAATAAAATTCTAAATGGCCCCTATGTGCAGAAATTACTGAAGGCAATACTTTTACCTGATATTTTGGATTCTTTTTATTATTAAGATTCCAGAGTATTCTATTCTTGACTCTCTGGATGCTAAGGGAACTCACCTTGCTGTTATTTCCACAAGGCATGCTGCCCTTAAAATGACTAAGAGCAGCCCCACCTCTCTCATGGTCCAAAAGGATATTTTCCCAAAAGATAACCTAGAAAAACTTGTTTGAGAAGCCCAGCAATTGGTCTCAGATAAGGAAAAAACAAGACTGGAAATGTAACAATTGTTGGTTTGATAAAAAGAGAAAGCTCTGGTTTGAACCAAATAAAAACTCAGTCCTAATGGAGACTCTAAAAAATTTCCATTCCTCACCATTGTACATCCATTAAACCATTGGTCTACTGACAAACAGTAGTCTCCATGGATCGATATTGGCGAGGAAACATTAACAAGGCTGCAAAAAGTGCCTACCTCACTTGCCTGACTTGTCTGAAGTATGAGAAGTACAATCTGAAGTATAAGTACTGCCCCTGGACAATTTCTACTGCTTAATGGACCATTTGAGGTTCAGCAAATGGATTTCACACATCTTCCACCATCTCATGGATATAACTATGTTTTAGTCATGATCTATATGTTTTTTGACTGGACTGAAGCCTTCTCTTGCAGACAGACTACTATCTTTTCTGTAGCCAAAGTCTTTTTGGAAAAATTATCCCTACCAGGGGAACTCCTCACAAACTTTATAGTGATCTAGAAACTCATTTTATTGGCCAAGTACTTCAACAAATGTATGCTGTTTGGCCAGTTTTATGACACTTTTATTGTACTTATCATTCTCAATCCTCTGGCTCAGTTGAATGCACTCACAGTATTATTAAGACTCAACTGGCAAAGTTTGTAGAGACCTTCCAAATATCTTGGCCAAAAACATTGCCACTGGTCCTTTTAAATCTCAGATCCACCCATTTTGTAACTTATAAACCCTCATCCTTTGAGGTATTCGTAAGATGCCCAATGCATTTGGTTCTTGCTTCTTTTGACCCGCAACTGATAAAAGGAGAGATACTCCAATATTGCAAAGTTGTAATAGCTTGTATTAAAACCATTCTCGGGCTTCCCTGGTGGCACAGTGGTTGAGTCCACCTGCCGATGCAGGGGACACAGGTTCGTGCCCTGGTCTGGGAAGATCCCACATGCCGCGGAGTGGCTAGGCCCGTGAGCCATGGCCGCTGAGCCTGCGCGTCCAGAGCCTGCGCTCTGCAACGGGAGAGGCCACAGCAGCGAGAGGCCCACGTACCGCAAAAAAAAAAAAAAAGATGCAGATATAGAGAATGGACTTGAGGACAAGGGGAGGTGGACGGGTAAGCTGGGACAAAGTGAGAGCGTGGCATGGACATATATACACTACCAAATGTAAAACAGATAGCTAGTGGGAAGCAGCCACATAGCACAGGAAGATCAGCTCAGTGCTTTGTGTCCACCTAGAGGGGTGGGATAGGGAGGGTGGGAGGGAGACGCAAGAGGGAGGGGATATGGGGATATATGTATAGCGGATTCACTTTGTTATACAGCAGAAACTAACACACCTTTGTAAAGCAATTATACTCCAATAAGGATATTAAATAAATAAATAAATTGGATTATTACGTGTCCCCTGGTGGAAGCATTTTTTACCTTGAGAACTTATCCCTCTAGACCAGCAAAAGTTCAAAGTTGCAGAGATGGGAAGGAAAAGTAGTTTATTATTAAGTAGTTTATTAAGTTATTCTACAAGTAGTTTATTAAATATAAAAGTGAAAGAAGCCACTCACATTTCCACCCTGGGGAAGGAGTAAAGCAGCTGGCTTGTGATCAGTTTCTCTGTTGATTGCAGGAATCAAAAGAGGATACCTCAGGGAAAGAAAGAACACAGGCAATGTTGTCTAATTAGCTCAAAAGCAAGCTGATATCTGGTTCTTTTAGTAAATAAATGAATGACATTGGCTAAGAAGAGAATATCTGTTGAATACTTTTAGCAGGATATCCCTGCCTCTGGTTTAGAATTGCTTATGGTACACCAAGTTATGAATTTGTGAGTCATGGCTTCCTAAAAATGACACCAAAGCCTTAGTACTCTATGGGATGGAAAAAGAAGATATTACCTACCCTGTGTTAGCTTCCCTGCCAACCTCAGTAGAAACATCATCTCTTTCTCTAGGCCAGAGAGAGTATGCCTGTTGCTAGAAGGAATGACCTGGGGAGCCACATGGAATATAACAGACCTCTCATGCTTCACCTGTGCCTTTTGATTGCTTGTAACTTTGAAAATTCTTAGTAAAGAATTTCACCGGGTAAGATCTCTGATTAGTGTGAGTCTGATTTGATAACTCAGTCCTTTTTGTTGGTTCACATCCCTTGATTCTTGAACCCCTATATTATGGTCATGGGAGAAAGACCACCATAGATTGGCTACTAAGTCAAAGATATCCTAAAATCAACTCATAGGTCTACATAACCAAGTTTGTTTTCAGAGTGGGAGGCATTTATAGACATTTTCTAAATGAAACAGAATTAAATTTGTAATATATTAAACTGGAAGATGGAGAACTAGTAAAACTCAATTCTCATCCTACTTCACCTGAAATTAATGTAAAAGAAAAAGGTAGGAGAAGCACAACATATCTTCTGGCCAGGAAGAACAGCTGACAGCAAGTGTTATGCCCTAGAACTTGACTGCTCAAATCTTTTGGGATTATTTTATACCAAGCTTGACTAAAAATAAAGACCCCAAGATTACTGAGGCAAAACCAAATGGCAGGTATATAGATTTTGATAAATGGTCACCTGTCACCCTTGATTCTTTCCAGGAGCAATACATGGGTTAGGTCACAGGTCTGTTGATGTCTTCAAGTATCCCTCAGGGTAAAATCTGCTTCTTATTAGTGATGGGATAGTTCACTGGAGTAATGAATAAGTTGACTGATTTAGCAATCACATCATGTATGAACAGGAAGAACTATAGCTTAATGAGATCCGTTGATTTTTAAAAAATAATCAGTTAGATTTCCACTGAGAAATATTCATAAAAAATGCTCCTAGTATTGTATTTGGTTAATCATAGGGATAGATATTGACACTGACCTCTGTTTTTCTCAGGCAGTGGCTTTTACCTACACTACACATATCTGACTGGAGAAAGCTGGAGGAAGATTGTGTTACAGACGTAGCAGTACTCATTCTGATAGGGAGATCTGTCAAACTGAAATCAATGTTGTTTGTAGATCTTGAATGATTAGCTAACTCTCTACTAACACTCAGGGATTCGAGAGAAGAAAACAAATCAGCAGTACTTATATTGTCACTGATTCTATTGTCAAATCCATGGCAAGGAAGTACAATGCTCTATCATATAAAGAAGAAAATATCCAAAGGATCTGAGTGTGTCTTAGTCAAGGTTTAGGACAAGAAACAAACCCTTATACTTTAATGCAAGAAGAGACTTAATCAGGCAATTAGGTACCTAAACACTGAAAGGGCCTGAGGAGCAGATTCTAAGGGAGATTTCTGTTAAAACAACATGGAATTGATGCCCTAAAGTTACCACCACACAGAAATTTAAATCAAGAATACACAACATCAGCCATGAATCCCTTTTATACCCAGAAGAAAAACCTGAAACTTGAAACTAGGCTCCAGAGTTTAGAACCCTCATCACTACTACCATTGCTTCCTGAAACACTGAAATCTAGAGATAGGCACTGTGTTGTTTTGCAAGCAGGCCACACATTTCCAGGGACTTCCAGGTAGGTGTAAGTCAAGGACATCGGGCATATGGCCTCTACCTCACACCTGGCTTCCAAACACCATATGAATGCATCTAAATGGCAGAAATTAATGCCCAAAATAAACCTAGTTGTGGAAAAAAAAATGTGGGAAAGATAGTTTTTGCCTTTCCAAATTTTCCAACCAGTAAAACTTAGAATGGAGGTTGTATCGGACAACCCCAAGTGATCAAAAAATAGCCTAGAATGTTAGCAGTTTTATGTATAAATTATAGAAAGATAAGCAGTTTTCTAAAAAGAAAAACACTAACATTATCATGTATCTGATAACTCAAGTCATAGGTTCACAGGCAGTTATCATTTGCCTGGGTGCCTCAATAAACAGATACATAGAAAAATAAACAGAAAAAAAAACAAATCCAACAATTTCACCTGCCTGAATACAATTTCATCCTAGTTATCTGTGAAAAATCCATCACGGCAGACTAAAAAGACTTAGCACCTTTCATACTACTGGTCTACTAGCCAGTGTGGTACTTTATGTGCTTCTAGCAAGCTTATTATCTTTGTCATGTTTTTAATATCTTCTATTTTTATAAATATGCCTTTTTCACTAATAATACCATGTATTCTTGTGTTTTGTTTTTTTGATTAATCTTACCAGAAGTTATTTTATTAGATTTTTTTAAAGAATTAGCCTTAGCTTTATTTTCCCTAAGATTTCTTTGTTTTCTATTCATTAATTTCTTGTATTTAAAATTGCCTGTCCAAACAATCTAAATGCCCACTGACAGACGCATGGATAAAGAAGATGTGGTACATATATACAATGGAATATTACTCAGCCATAAAAGGAACGAAATTGGGTCATTTGTAGAGACGTGGATGGACCTAGAGACTGTCATACAGAGTGAAGTAAGTCAGAAAGAGAAAAACAAATATCGTGTATCAATGCATATATGTGGAATCTAGAAAAATGGTACAGATGAACTGGTTTGCAAGGCAGAAATAGAGAGACAGATGTAGAGAACAAACGTATGGACACCAAAGCGGGGAAAGCAGTGGAGGGGGGATGAATTGGGAGATTGGGATTGACATATATACACTAATATGTATAAAATAGATAACTAATAAGAACCTGCTGTATAAAAAAAATAAATTAATTAAATTAAAAAAATAAAATAAAATTGCCTGCTCATTGTCTTCCTTTGGTTTATTCTATTCTTCCTTTCCTAAGTTCTTAAACTGGTTTCTTCGGCCATCTTTTTCAGTCTCAATTCCTCTTTAACAGGAAAATAATACAATATTATTAATATAAGTCTTTAATTCTATAAATTGTCCCTTTATATATTTTTTATTTAATTTTTTACTTTTGATAAGTAAATTTTTTAACTATTTTTCAATATGAAATATTTTCTAATTTCCTTTTTTATTTTTCTTTGACCCATAATTATCTGAACTATACCTTTTAAATATTATGCCTTATAAATATATTCTCATAATTTATGAGAATATATTTTTGTAATAGATTTTTAATGTGCATAAAACTTCATTTCTATGCCTTAAAAATGGCGATGTATCGGTGATTTAATATAGTTTAATCTATAATTGTATTTTGATGAATGTGGCTGTATAATCCCTACATTCTTTAATTCCTTCAGATTATCTTACAGCCTAGAATGTGGTCAATTTTTCTCAAATTTTTAGAAAATCCGCAAAGCATATTTATTCTTTAGTTTGGGAGTACATGGTTTTTATATATGCCTATTAGATCAAATCCATTTATGGAGCTGTCTGAGTCTTCTTAAATCCTTCCCGTTTTATCTTAATAATTTGACCTAATTCTTTCTAAGAGAAGTGTATTACAATCTCCCACTATCATGGTGGGTCTTTCTATTACACAAATTTTTGTTTTATGTATTTTAAAGTTATATCATTGGGCACATGTAAATTGAAACTATTTTCAATTCAAAACTATCTTCAATTCAATGTATTGAATCTTTTTAAAAAATACAGTGCTCCTCTTCTCCCCTTTAAAGATTTCTGCCTTAAAATCTATTTTTGTTTTGGCGGTACACGGGCCTCTCACTGTTGTGGCCTCCCCCGTTGTGGAGCACAGGCTCCAGACGCGCAGGCTCAGCGGCCATGGCTCACGGGCCTAGCTGCTCCACGGCACGTGGGATCTTCCCGGACCGGGGCACAAACCCGCATCCCCTGCATCGGCAGGCAGACTCTCAACCACTGCGCCACCAGGGAAGTCCTAAACTCTATTTTGCACAGCATTAATGTGATTACAAGAGCTTTATTAGGTTGGTTTATCCTTGATATGCGTTTTCCATTCTTTTACATCCAGCCTGCTTTTCACTGCCCTTATGTTCTAGCTGTGTCTCTTATAGAAAGTATTAGTTTAATTGATTTTTGACAATCATTTATCTTTTATTAGGAGTGTTGAAATCACTTACAATGATTATGAATTTTATATATTTCCATTCACTTCTATCACCTAATTTTTATTTTTGTTTTGTTTTTGTTTTTGTTTTTGCGGTACGTGGGCCTCTCACTGTTGTGGCCTCTCCCTTTGCAGAGCACAGGCTCCGGACGCACAGGCTCAGCGGCCATGGCTTATGGGCCCAGCTGCTCTGCGGCATGTGGGATCTTCCCGGACCGGGGCACGAACCCATATCCCCTGCATCGGCAGGCGGACTCTCCACCATTGCGCCACCAGGGAAGCCCCTGTTCCACTGTCTTTATTGAAAGGTATTCTGAATTTACATTTATGACTTATTACCATCTCTCAGCACAGAAAAATATTATTACCACTGTCTTTCAGCTTCCATTGTTTTGGGGGCATTAACAGTCAATATTTAAGTAATCAGTCTTTTTCTCTCTGGTTGGGTTTAGGATCTTTCTTTTGTCTCCTGGATCCTTCCATTTTACTACAATATGTCTAGGTGTGGATTTTTTCTTTTTCATTATCTTGCTTGAGATGTGTGGACTTTTCTGATTCTGAGCATTTGTGTCTTTAGTAAATTCTGAGGGAAAAATTCAGCTATTGTCTCACGTAATATAAGTCTTTACCTCTTATTGTCTCCTGGAATGCTTTGACACTGGATGCCTCTAATCTTTATGTGTTCTAACCTCACTTTCACTTTTTCCATTTCTTTCTTTTGTAGTTTTATTATGAATAATTTCCTCTGCACTTTGATTTTATCAATTACTTCTTTAATTCTGTAATAATTTGCTTTTGTTTTCATTACTATACTATTGTGATTTCCAGAAATCCCATTAACTTATTTTAAATCTACCTGGTGAATTTGGGGAGGCTCATTCCTTAATGATACCCTCAATTCCGTCTTTTATTCTTTCAACACAGTATACCTGCATTTATTTTCTTTATCTTATCATTCCAGTACCTCTCATCTCTGTAGGGGTCTGATTCTGCAGCTGGTTATTTCTGCTAAACCCTGCTCATGGTGGATTGTTTCTTCATATAAAAATGTACCACAGTTTATTTATCCTTCTCCCTTTTGATGAACATTTAATTTATTTACAATTCAACCCTGTTGATATCTCCTTAGGCAGATGTGGTAATCTCTAGCAGATACTCAGAATTGAAATTGCTAGTCAGAGGGTTTGCACTGTTATTTTATGGCCTCAAAAATTGCTGCAGCCATTTCATCCCCACTAGCAGTGTGGGAGAACAGTTATTTTCAAAAAAAACCTCATCAATACCTGATATTTTCAGAATTTTACGTTTTTTATCAATCCTATGGGTTACATAGCTATTTTGAAGTTTGTACTTCTCTAAATCACAATGTTATTACACATCTTTTCAAATGGTTATGGCCAGAAATTGTTTTGTTACAACTTTTGTCAGTTTCTCTAAAAAACAAGTGTTTATTAGTTGGATAGCATATTGTTTTATACTGAAGTTTCTAGTGAAAACTCATATTTTTTGGCACTGTTCATTTGAAGAGATCTATACTCCTGTGTTCTGGGAATGGACATAGCGATGTTGAAATGTTTTTGCGCACAACCTGTATTAAGAATTTACTTGCAAAGAAACTCTCCTCTCTCAACCTTCCCTCTCCCCAAATCTCTACTCCTTATAACAACTTTGTTTCTGAAGTAGCACCTGGGAATAATATCACAGTAAGTGGCAGGAAAAATAATTTGCACACATATGCTTCTTGAGTGCCATGTGACAAACAAGACTCTACACATAATAAGATATTATTTTTTAAAGTTATATAATGGCTTGAGTAAAGAGAAATAGACTTTAGATGAGTTTAGTCTTTAGCTATTTTCTGTTTTTAGAAACTAAAGTTAATTTCCTGAATTGTAGGCATTAAGGAACCATCTATCTTGCTAATGCCATAACAGAAGATCTGAAAGTGCAGATGTCAAAACTCAAGGTATTACTTATCTCCAGTATTACACCAGGTCTTAAAATGGATATCATGATTGCCTCAAAGATTTTGGAAAAGAACAAAAAACAATCCCAAAGCAAGTCAGCCAGTCCTACATCAATTAACATAGCCACAAACTAATTAGCTCTGCTGTGAACTTTCAGCACTATTTTCAGATAAGATTGCTGAGAAATATCTGATTATTTCAAATGCCTGCACCTTTTCAATGATTTACATAGTCATTCTGATAAAAATGTGCTTCAGCAGAATCTAAGAACTAGTTATTAAAAACACTAAAGAAATTATGTGAGGGCTCTCTTTGCCTAACAAACTGAAATTATATATGAGCAGAGCTATTCACTTTGACACCTAATAAAACTAAAAGCTAACATTAGGCTAAAAGCCAATTTGAACTTGTTTCCATAACCAGAATAACCATTAATAAATTTATTAATCATCAAGGGCCTGTTTATAGGTCTATTGTGAAGCATAATTATTTGCTAGCTTAAATAAAACTCTGCGCTTTGACTACTACTATTATTACACACACTAATATATTTAATAAGGCTGAATATCTCCCAGAAATATAGAAAACACAATTTTGTAGATGCCTGTGAAATTCAAGGACTTTAGGTGTAATTTGATAAGCAATAATAGTTGTCATAAACAAAGGAGACATCAGTTTAAAAAATAAATTACTACACTTGACAAATAGGTAAAATCAAATGTCTAATAAAATGTTTAAGAATTGTTGACCCATGCATGTTCCTGAGTCATGGTCATTGAATTTCCTTTCATTTGATAAGCTGTAGAAATTTCACATATGTGTTTGGTGAAGGTGAATAAACTCCTAAACTGTGACATGTAGTGTGCACCTGTGTCCAGAAGCTGTGTTGCTGCAGAGGGCAGTCAGGAAATGCCGTTGCTAGGGAACAGATGTCTCCTAACTGCAGCCAGCCATTTTGAAAGCGCCACTGTAAGACTAAGAGAAAGTATGTCAAGAACATAAGAAATAAAACCAGTATTCAATCCTTCTACAAAAATGAAACCATTACTTGATAACCAGCTGAATCAGATAACCAGATGAATTTTCAGTTTAAGAAGCATTTTTAAACCATCTCTGATTTGATTCTTATAACATCAGGCAACAAGACAGATATTATTATTCTTCTCATTCTACAAATGAGGAAACCATGGCCCAGAGAAGCCACACACCTCTTGGGTTATAGGCACACAATGCAAACTCAGGTCTTTGGTACTGATGTCCGGTTCTTTCTTTCTATTATACATTTTCTCAAGTATATGACTTTTACCATAAGACAAGCAGATATTCCAAAATAGCAATTCCATCATGACTGGCAAGTCCAGTTTGACATGGAAGGAGATTAGGGAAAAGCAACCTAATGAGCTTCACCAGCTGTTGCTTCTAATGTAAAAAATAATGAATGGACAAGAGCCCAAAACAGAGAAATAACCACTGTGGCATAGAGGTAATTTGAATGTTTATCATACCTGCACACTCACACTAACCCTTCAACAACTCTATTTTATGAACAAATAAACTGAAGCTCATCAAAGGGAATCAGTGGTGCTCTGCCACCAGTAAGTGACAGAGCTGAGGTTTCAACTGTCTAATATCAACGCCAATGCTCTTTTCAAAACACCACATGACATAACAGAACTTCATGCATATAATAAAATAGTCAGATCTTTCCAGATAGCAAGAGGCATGTTACATGTGAACTGCAGTGACACAGCATTGAAAATCAGTACTCACATTGCATTATCTACGCAGACTTTAATTTATATCAATAGGTAGCAACTACTAATTTTGTATGACAAACGTATTTACATGTACTAAAGTTAATCTTGTCCATTTTTATTTTTTGCAAATAAATATTTTCTTAGGTTCACACACGTTCAAATATTCATGTCATTCTACTAAAGTTAATATTTTGAAAGGGAATCTGGAGATTTAAGCAAAAGTGTTGACTCTAATATAACCATTTTGTGGACTTTACTATATACAGTTAAATTAATATATTTGTATATAACTCAATTTTTTGCAGATCATTGTGGGATAGGAAATATGATATAAATAATGTCTTAAGAAAATAAATATTTTCTATGAATATCTGTTCCCTCATTTGTAGGCTAAATTTGAAAGTCTTAAATAAATCACAGTGTAATTTCGTATCAAGAGATTTGTTTAGTAAGAAAAAGAGGTCATAATAGCTAATATTTATTAGGTACCAGACACTGTGATAGGCATGTTACATGTACCTCTTTACATTTAAATTTCAAAATGTCTCTATGCCACAAGAACTATTATTTTCCCATTTGACAGACTTACAAATGATAAATAATCAAGTTCACATTGCTAGTAAATGGAACAATCAGAACTTAAACTCATTCTAACTCCTAAATTATTGCTTTCAACCACCATGAATCATGCTTCCCATGGAGTACCTAAAAAGATTACACAGTGAAAGAGATAATTATAAACATTTCTATATTCCTTGCCAAGATATAATATTTCCCATAGATTTCACAAAAGATATTATCTTTCCTAAGCTATAACTGGCATTACAAGATACGTTATTAATGAATACAATTCAATACCTATTTATTTGGCAAAAATATATATTTTTTCCTGCCACAGAACTCAATTCCACTTCATTCTAACATATTTTACATTTTCTGCGACAATACTCTAAGCTGCAAGAAGTTTAAACACACAGCAGGAAACTGCTTAGGAAAGACAAAGAAATCCATTCAATGTAGATTTAATTATAAAAGCATTTAGCTGCACTGGTAGCAATCATTACATGGTAGTTCACACAGCATTAAATGGAGAGCCTGTTAGGAAAGACAGGTTACTCAGAACTGAAGCCACTTACGTGTCCCTAAATTGTTAGGCATCTTACGTGTCTCACATGGTTATTTCTTAAAAGTCAAAGGCCAGGCCTGTTCAAAATCCCTCAGCCTGACCTCAAATTTTTTTGGAAGTAAGTCGGAATAATCATATACTTCCAAATTAAATATTTTTGTTGAACTAAGTTAAATATGTTCTAGAAGAGTATAATATTCAATGATGAGGAATTAATAATGCACATTACTAAAAAATGACTACTTGCATCTCTAATATTAGATCATTTTATATTCTACGGCTCTCACTAATTTAACTGAAAGAAGCAATTTAAGTTATATAACTACTTTAAAAGAAAAGCCATTTAAACTTTATAATATACACAGCACATCATACTATTTTAATTCCATTAGTGGTAGGATACAAGTCCTCAAGGATGTACTTATAGAAGAAACAAGACAGTACAATCAGTGGATCAAGGTTTGTCGCTGAAAATGACTTTAACGCATATAAGAAATGTGATCACAAGACTTGGAGTCAAACCGAGCTTAAAAGAGAGACCCAAGTGTCAAACCATGATGACCAAATATCAACATGAAGATCAGAAATTAAGAAACAGGACAGTAAACCAAAAGTGAAGGCAAGAGTAAGAAGTTAAGGAGAGAAATCTGAGAAATAAATGAGACATCTGCCACTCACCTATGTTGGTCAGTAGACTCGAGTCAAAATATGTAGGGCTGGCTTTATTAAATAGATGGCAGAATAATAGAATCGGTGATGTTTTACTGTATTAAAATCTTCAGGCTTACAGTAACAATAGCTCACCATATTTATCAACACAAGTGAAAACAGAAATTCACATGTAAAGACTAAATTAACTAATTTTGGTATTTACTGGTCAGAAATTAAAACTCATCACCGAATGAAATGTATGTATGCAGTAGTCAGGCTATATTCAAAAACTCTGGATTCTGTGAGGGGGGTCAGGGGATATCTTTTCAGATGGCACTCCAAGAATAAAAACGGGGGATGGGGGATGGAAGGAAACAAGAAGAGAGAAGGGAGAAATCTGGAGAGAGAAGGAAGACTTTAATCAATTTGCCTTCTATAATTGTTTTTTGCTTAGTGTTTTTCCAGGTTGTTTGATTTTAATCATTTTAAAATTTTTTTTTCATGTTTAATGATTTGAGATAGTCAGGGTGGATATAAACTAGGCATATAACATGTTTTTATACATGAGATGATAAATATCTTTATTCTCTCATTGGTTAAATTATAAGCCATTAAGTGATGAAATTCCATTTTCCACCACTTAACTTTTACAAATGAGGAACTGTCATCTTTTTGCATCTCTCCTCTAAGGGATGCACTAAACTTTAGCTTATTAATTCACTTGGAATTTTATACTCAATAGCAAATAGGACCTTAGAAAATCAAAATGATTTTAATTATGTTAATTGCTCACTGAAACTTGCCTGATACGTTTGGAGAAACCATGGTGACAGTTTCATCATTAATAAACACATTTGGATGTATAAATACCTGAACCCACAAATGAGCTATTTTTCTGAAGCAAAAAATAAAAGCAAGAACAGTGTACCTTTTGTTGAGATAGAGAGAAGATTGCAATTACACTAGTTCAATGGTACTTTACAATTTGAAAGTCTAAAGTCTGATGAAAGCTGAGATTTCTCTCCAGGTATAAGCCACTGCACATAAACACATTTTATGAACACTTTTGGGTGGTGAGGTTTGGTGGCAGTGGTGGAGTTGGGGAACCTAACGTGTAGGGCTATCTCTCATTTCCTTTTCTGCTTTCTCTCAAATAGCATCACAAAAATATCTTTCTGTGAATATTGTAGTTTGGGAGCCATAATATGCAAATACCAGTCTTACCTCTTTCTTGTATAAATTGTCAGACATCCTTGCCAAATAACCCATGATAATATCTTTAAAATATTTACCATCTATTTCAGGTGATAAACGTGTCCCCAATAAACTGAATATTTCAATATCAGTAAATAAGCAAAAGAAAACATCTCACATATGTGACCAGTTACATCAATCACACACATCAATCTCAAAATAAACAATCATGAAATTAAAGTGCATTCACCCTTCATCTGGCTAAGTTTTATATAGTTACCTTGTGAGATATTTTTGAAAACGGAGTCATTTTTGAACAAATAAAACATATTCGAAATGTGAGGTGTAGTAAGTGCTTAGTAAATATTTGTAGAATAAATGAATTAATGTTGCCCTCGGATTCTTCATTCTGAGGGGTGTGTGTGTGTGTGTGTGTGTGTGTGTGTGTGTGTAAGGGAAGCTTGCATAGCATTTCACTTGTTTTCTTAACAGTAATCTTCCTTATTCACATTTAATGTTTTTACACGTCTTTCTCTAGTAATACCACATATGCATATATGTGGTATCAAGATGTTTTGAAGTGTTCAAAATACACTTATGTTTCCGCTAGGGGACAGATGCCACTTGAGTCTATATATCCATGTAATAACTTTTATAAATTCTTCCCATTTAAACAGCCAATACTATTAATAATTTAACCTTTTCTCAGTGATTGATTTTTCACCTTTAGCAACATCAATAAATGCAAGATTTCAAGCCTCGAAGACCTGCCTTCCAGGGTTCTCAAGTTGGGGATGACAGTTTTTTTTTTTATATTAAACCACCACAGAAAAACTTTTAATGTATTTTGTCTCAATTATATGGGGTATATTTTCTGTTCTCTATCCATTTGCAGAATGCTAAACATTCCAACTTTGGATGTGTCTTCATCTACACCTGGCAGCCCACTTTACCTTTCTAAACTACTGTGTCTGGTCTGCTTCAATTAGTAATTATGTGCAAAATTAGAGTAAGTAATTAGATTCTGAATGAAGGCCTAGAATTACTTAGCTAATTGTACCTTCATTTTAAAAAACTACTTACTGCTGTTCTGTATAATTTGGAGTTGCCAGATGGCTCTGTGTGTGTGTGTGTGTGTGTGTGTGTGTGTGTGTGATATTTTACTACTTTAAGTATGGCCAAGATTGGGAAGGCACATTGTCATCTTTGGGGACATGTATTATGTACAAAGTTTACTCCTCTGCTGGTTTTTTTGCCTGTTGCTCCCATTCCCACTTCGTTTGCTCTGGTGACTGGTAGGTTTGACCAGGGAATGCACTGGAAGACAGCTGGAGAAAGGGAAAGCCAGGGTATTTCTTGCAACCCCCAGCCCTGCTTTAAGTGGAGTCTTTTTTTTGCAGCTGCATCTCCCTTAATATTCTAGCTTCTCAGCCGCATAGCACAGGGAGATCAGCTCGTTGCTTTGTGACCACCTGGAGGGGTGGGATAGGGAGGGTGGGAGGGAGGGAGACGCAAGAGGGAAGAGATATGGGAACATATGTATATGTATAACTGATTCACTTTGTTATAAAGCAGAAACTAACACACCATTGTAAAGCAATTATACCCCAATAAAGATGTTAAAAAAAAAAAAAATTCTAGCTTCCACTGAATATCCACTCTGTCCATGGGTCTAGCGCCTCCTAGCTTCTGGGTTCCGGAAGCACATCTCTTCTCTACATTTCCCAGACCTAGGGGTGGTACTAGTGGTATCAGTTTCCTCTTGTTGCTAATCCCTGGGTTGCCTCACCAACCCCTTTTGGCTCTACAACCCCTCCATAACCTGGGTAATCCCCTGCATTAAACTCCTTCTAGTTGAAATGCCTAGAGTGAACACCTGTGTGGACCTTCACTGCAACAACCCATCTGCTTGCTGTGCTCCTCCCCCCGCAGTCCTTGAGGAGACCACCACTTAGTGCCTGTCGAATATTAATTTGCAGGGAGAAAAGGCTTTTTCGAAAGTCTAGAGTTACTCACAATAAAAAGTACCAGCCTACTGTAACAATTTTAAAGTCAAGATAAAATCTCAGACCTTAGTGAAAAAAGTGAATGAAGGAGCTAAAATAGTTAATGTTGCAAAACAGGTTGTATTTTCAACAATGATTATACTCAAAAACTAGTTTTTACAATAAATATTTTATAAAAATTAAATACCAGATATCCATGCGTTTCCATGAGTATTAAAACAGGATAGTCTTTATATTGCTTATAAACAATTATAAGCAGAATGATAATTCTTGGTGCACACTCAGGTAGTATAATCAATTTCTTACCCTCTATGTCACAGCTTTTTCTAAAAGAATGTATCTGTAAATAGGATCTTATTATTTTAACTTTTGAATACATTTTACTTGCAGCCTTGATCAGAGTTGAATTATATAATTAAGAAGTTTGAATATGTCGATATCCTTCATTAACTATTTTCAGTATACCATAGTATTTTAAATCAAGATGAAATTCTCTGTACAAATACTGCAAACCTTAGTGAAAATTCTCCTAAATAAAGAATACTTTCAATTCTAAATTTTGTTTTAAAATAACTATTTCAGCACCATTATTTTTGTAGGTAGTCTTCCTCTATTCAAAGTACCTATCTTCAACAATTGTTTTTGTCACACAAAATTTCTAGCATGTTATCACTATTTATGATTCTTTTTAAAGTATCACCAAATCTAGATGCTACAAAACTAAGATTTCTTGATT
Organism: Stenella coeruleoalba; assembly: GCF_951394435.1. NCBI lineage: Eukaryota > Metazoa > Chordata > Mammalia > Artiodactyla > Delphinidae > Stenella > Stenella coeruleoalba. The sequence goes on along the minus strand of NC_137158.1, from coordinate 13,933,186 downwards.
TTAGTTAATAAGGAAGAGGAGCTACATTTTTCTAGTTAAAAATAGATGCTCTATCAAGAGTCATCCCACAATTAACATTCCAAACTGCAATTTTAGAATTTCAAAATTAAACCTTTTACACAGTCTATGCTCATTGTTTATCTGTTGAGTTTTTCCTGTGATTTTTTTTAATTTAGAAATTTATTCTGTTTAATCCACAAGCTTTATACAGCTTTAATTTAAAAAACAAAACAAAAACAGTGAAAACAAGACACTATTTCAAAGTCTGGGCCCTTCCAGCTTTCCAAATACAAGAGCTCTGAAAGTTGTATATTCCAATCGGAAGAACAAGACAAAATTATGAATGGAGCCATGACATTTTATAAAACAAAATTTTATATAACTGAAGGATGCTTCCTGGGACTAGCTAATTGTCTTTACAAAAAAATAAAAATAAAAAAAACAGAATACAGTGAAATTCCAGTGTTCCAAATCAACTTGTTACACATCAATATAAACCCACAGTGTCCTGGCAAACAACATGCTTTCATTTTCTGTCTCATCCTAGAGCTCAAATCCTGATTCATTTCAGCAGAGACTCCACAGACAACAGGAGGGATTGTGGCATTAAAATATTCATTTATACTTTCGTGGTAGTTCAACGGTGGTCTTATTTCTGGGCAAGCTTGCAAAAACCATACAAGTTTGGAAGCATCATAACTTAAACGGGTGCTAAGACTCAAATGAGAAAAAGGAAAAAAGAAAGAAAAAATATAAACAAAAACCTCTGGGAATAGACGGGCATTTAAAGGAACCATAAGAAGGCCAACAAAATTTAAACCCCCTTTTTTAAAAAAGGGATTTTTTTTTTTTGGCTTAAAATATTTCACTCTAAATGAATTTATGTCAGCTATCAATGAAAGAATGTCACTAATACACTGTGGACACCTTTTGCAATGTAAATTCGTGCCCATTTTTTTATATGGTGAACTTCAACGTAGCAATTATTACAACAAATGTTATAGTCTAAAGCTCAAACACATTTTTAGCAATTTTGAAACTGAATTGCATACAGACCAAGTAAAATTTATATAACAAACATTTCCACCTAGGACTGCAGGGACACTTAAGCCTTCCTCATTGATCTCAGGGCCTTTTCACGAAGGTGCTTTTCTGTCATCAAGGTTATCTTCAGCCTCACTTTCAGTCTCCTACTTAGGCTCTAGCTCTTCCTGTGCTGACACGGTTGTGGGAGCAGCAATGCCTCAGGGGTTACAGGAGCTGCAGGAGCTGCAGTTACAGCCTTTTCCTTCTTGTGCTTTTTGTGCTTCTTGTGCTTCTTATCCTTTTTGGGTTTCTTATCCTTCTTTTTCTTCTTTTTCTTTTCACCCCCTTCTGGGTCTGAATTCCTTGCCAGTGATGGGCTTGGTCTTGGGCTTTTAGCCTTTTTAACCGGTATCACTGGTACCCAGTTAGTAGAGGGTGACTGAGATTGGACAGGGGATGGAGGTGCTGGGGGGGGGTTAGCTGCTGGCTCAGGAGATCCCGAGACAGATTGGGAAGATGAGACCACCCACCCCCCTTACCAACTGAGGGCTCAGTTTGCAGCCCTCAGCCATTTACAGCCATTCAGTACCCACACAACCATTCTGTTCTTCACTTTCAGTAGAGTATTCAACAAATTACATGAGATTTTTAACACTTTATTATAAAATAGGCTTTGTGTTAGATAATTTTGCCCAACTGTAGGCTAATGTAAGTGGTCTGAGCACATTGAAGGTAGGTTAGGCTAAGCTATGACATTAGGTGTAGTAAATGCATTTTCAACCTAATGATATTTTCCACTTATGGTGGGGTGGCTTCATTGGGATGTAACCCAATTGTAAGTAGAGGAGGATCTGTATTGAGAACTAAAATGTTTACCAAACAATAAAATAAATAGGTACTTGTATATTTGCACCTTATTATAAATGACAAAACCACAGCAGCAAGTATGCTCTGATTGTTCTCTTATATGTACTAAAGAATTACTTTTCAGTCTTTAATTTCTGCAATAATATTCTACACTGAAATATGTTTCATTATACCTAACCTATAATTTGGCCTCTTCCCAACTGTTTCTAACACCTTGAGAGCTGCTGACTTCAGGCATCAAACAGGCCTCAGCTCAGGTGATGGTACAATGGCGGGTCCACCTAATAGCCAGCAAGGAGACGGGAAGATGGATTTCTCCCATCGTCACCTAAGATCATCTTAGGTACATAACTAATCTTCCTTTCAGCTTCCTCACCTATAGAATGGAAGTTCTCTCTTGAGCCAGAATGCAATAATCATTGACTAGGTAAATGCCAAGACTAAAGGACTACATCCACTCAAGAGCCCAGCGAGTGGAGAACAGATTTGTGGTTGCCAAGGAAGAGGGGGGATGGGAGAGGGATGGACTGGGAGTTTGGGCTTAGCAGATGCAAACTATCATATTGATATACAGAATGGATAAACAAGTTCCTACTGTATCACAGGGAACTATATTCAATATCCTGTGATAAACCATAATGGAAAAGAATATGAAAAAGAATGTGTGTGTGTATGTATGTATATATATATATATATGTATAACTGAATCACTTTGCTTTACAGCAGAAATTAACACAACATATGTCAATTAAAAAAATAACTAAAAATAAATAAATAACAAAGAACTGCCTGGTGAGGAAAGGAGGCTAATATTCAGAATGGATCTACAGGTACTGCAATTATATCTAACAATATGGCAAAAGCTGAATTTAGAGGAACTTGTAAAATTTAGCTGTAGATGCATTTTTGTTGTTCTTAACAACTGTCCCTTTATTGAGCTTTCAAGTTCCTTCTAACCACCTTGAATTCCAATGAATCACTAAAATTTCAAGACAAGTTGGGAAATAAAATACGTCTAGCCTTAAGGTAAGAAAAGTTGAAGAAGAAAGGAAAAAATAAAAAGAGTATGAAACAAAAAGAAGAAACTGGGACTAAGACAGTAAAGGAGAGATACAGAGAAGGAATGAGTGACTATCCCTCCTTAGTGTCTATCCATTAGTAGTTTGATCATAGATCCAATGTACACACAAAATTTACCTCAGATCATCCAAACATTTATCAAACAGTAGCTTCACAGGTAAAATAACAGAATATTTATGATGGATGACTTTAATTCTTTTCAAGAAGAAATTATTTTCTCAGGGTTCAGGTAAATTATTCATTGCAAAAATAGCAGGAGATATCAACAGTGACAGCTGACTATAAACTGAGCCCATAAAATGTAGGAAATTGGAAAGGATGATATTTTCTACGTGGTCAAAATTAAAATGTATCTATTTTTCAGTACAGCAAAAGCTTATTTACGGAACTTTGACTTGTATGTAAAGTTTTATTGACCCGGGGACTACATTACAAAGCAGTGTCCATAAAGTGGGCAACTGAAAAAATCTTAACTGCCCACTCAAATTGGAACCAACCCCTCATTTGCAAAATCAATTCATACACAAGATATTTCAAGTAAATTTCAATAAGGAGGCATTTGTGTGTTTATTATTAATCATTTGGAAACACCCTTTACAAAATAAATGATTGCAATAAGAAAAATTTTTGAATGTCTTTAGAAATCTTAGTTGCTCTAATAATTCCCCAAATACTACATTTCTACCATATAAATTTAAAATAAAGTTTATAAAAATACAAGAACAATACTTTTGTACAAAAAAAGCGCGCAGACCTTAAAAACTCAGGTCATGAAGAAAACAGTTCCTACCCTGATATGTGTTATCCCCAGCCCCTGTGATGTACACTGCAAAGGCACTGTTTTGTCTTCCAGCATCTCTATATTTGTGAGGACAAATGACATTACACGTGCGAGGTGCACTGAGCTCCTAGAAAAGATCTAGCATACACATTTTATCTGTTGATCACCACTACTCTATCATTTTTTTATAAAACCTTGGATTTCTCAAAACACATATTTCAGCAAAGCTGCAGTTGAAGTGTCCCATTTTATCACTTTATCTGCAAAAATACAGGTGAAAAGACAAGTACAAATTCAAATAGAAAATGCTATTTTTAAAAATATGCATGGGCTTCCCTGGTGGTGCAGTGGTTGAGAGTCCGCCTGCCGATGCAGGGAACACGGGTTCGTGCCCCGGTCCGGGAAGATCCCACATGCCGCGGAGCGGCTGGGCCCGTGAGCCATGGCCACTGAGCCTGCACGTCCGGAGCCTGTGCTCCGCAACGGGAGAGGCCACAACAGTGAGAGGCCCGCGTACTGCAAAAAAAAAAAAAAAAAAAAAAAAAGAAGCATCATGATTCCTTTTGAGTGAGTGAATAAAAATGAAAATAATTTTTCCTTTCTTTTTTAAAAAAGTCCTTTAGTTTGTAAGCTTTGGTCATGGTAAAAACTAATTTTTGAAGGTGTCTCCACCCATTTTGATAAAAGTCAGTACCTACATTGTGCTTGATGTTCTGCTCTCAAAGACAGAACCAATCTTTATAATAGATTTTGTTATGCAGCATTTTGTGTTGTGTCATAATTAAACCATCAGATTCCTTTGCAAAAGGGGTGAAAGAAGGCACTTTTTCTACCAAAAGTTATAGAAGAACTTACACTGACCATCACTTGAATATTATTTCAAAGATTTATTTTCCAATAAACTTGAGCATTTAAAAGCTGGAGGAATCTTAGGGAGAAAATTCTCTAGCATACATTGCACTACTCACTGCTCAGTTAGCAGCAATGATTTGGATTAATAATCAAAGTGTCATGAGACACGGCAAGTTTCACCCAATCCCAGATTATATAATGATAAGAAAAAGCCAGGACAGGCAATACAGCATAGAGACACACAGCATGGCAGAGGCCCTGTGACTACACTCCAAACATGGGTGCTCCGGAGAGGCAAGGCTGGGTGTATACAGACCACCTCACTCTAAGGAAGCCATCAGCAGTAAATTCCCTGCAGCATGTATGCATTGCTAGTCACATTGGCCCCTTAGGACATGCTCGCCTTCTCTGGTAGAGCTACTTCTCATCAATTACAGTGGTTTGGCAATTACAGCTTACTCGATAAGCTATCCCTAAGATGAGGTACAGGTGCTCTGTAGGTATGTACCTACACTGTGGATCTTGTATACTTGTATACAGTTCCTTGAACTTGAGTCACAAAAGGATTCAATTCAGTGTCAAATTCTCAGGTGTTTCAGAGGTTTGAGGAAACATGGAAGACCACGTATTCTATATCTATATCTATATCATCTATTTCTTTCCATAGGTCAAAAAAGCCATCTAAGACCCTAGGACACATTTTCTGTTTCCACTTCCAATTTTTCTCCATTCATTTTGCCCTTAACTTTCTTCAGGTGAGTGTTCATCCCCACCACTCATTTACAATGACCCACGGAAGATTCTCTTGAATTATTGGGTTGGCCAAAAAGTGCCTTCAGTTTTTAAGTAAAAATAAAAGACACATTTTTGTTTTTCACCAAGAACTTTATTGAACAACGTATTCAATAAAATTCAATAAACAACCCTTTTGTTCCACTACCTTCTGCCATTTTTCAGGCAACTTCATAATTCCATCTTCCCAAAACTTTTTATCTTTTTGAGCAAAGAACTGTTCCAGGTGTCCTTTACAGTCTTCCAGGCAATTGAAATTTTTTCCATTAAGAGAACTTTGTAAAGACCGAAATAAATGGAAATCCGAAGGTGCAATGTCTGGTGAATACGGCAGATGAATCAGAACTTACCAGCCAAGCTGTAACAGTTTTTGCGTGGTCATCAAAGAAACATGCAGTCTTGCATTACCCTGATGGAAGATTATGCGTTTTCTGTTGACTAATTCTGGACGCTTTTCGTCAGGTGCTGCTTTCAGTTGGTCTAATTGGGAGCAGTATTTGTCGGAATTCATCTTTCATTCTCTAAAAGGAGCTCATAATAGAGGACTCCCTTCCAATCCCACCATATACACAACATCACCTTCTTTGGATGAAGACAGGCCTTCGGTTGATTTGGTAGTGGTTTCGCTTGCCCCACGATCTCTTCTATTCCATTTATTGTACGGTATCCACTTTTCATCTCCCATCACAATTTGTTTTAAAAGCAGAATGTTTTCATTACATTTAAGTAGAGAATCACATGTGGAAATACGTCAAGAAGGTTTTTTTCACTTAACTTATGTGGAACCCAAACATCAAAGCGAGTCACATAACCAAGCTGGTGCAAATGGTTTTCAATGCTTGATTTGGATATTTTGAGTATGTTAGCTATCTCCTGGGTGGTACAGCATTGATTGTTCTCAATTAATGTCTCAATTTGATGGCTGTCAACTTCCACTAGTCTACCCGACTGTGGAGCATCGTCCAGAGAGAAATCTCCAGCACAAAACTTTACAAACCACTTTTGACACATTTGATCAGTCACAGCACCTTCTCCATACACTGCACAAATCTTATTTTTGTATTTAAGTTGCATTTTTACTTTCCTTGAAATAATAAATCATAAGATGCCAAAAATGTTGCTTTTTTTTCCATCTTCAATATTAAAATGGCTACACAAAGATTCACCAATTTTGATGTCTTTTTTAAAGGCATGCTGATATGACAGCTGTCACATACAGTCTAACAAAATTGTTTCAAATGAAGTTAAAGACAGCTAAGTGCCATTAGAGCCATCCTACGGAAAAAACTGAACTAACGTTTTGGCCAACCCAGTACAAGGCCTGAATCAAAAGACTGTTATCCAGCTGAAGCGTATCAGTATCAAAAAATCCCTCTGCTCAAAATTTCGGTTACTCACACTTTTCAATGTCTTATAAAAGGCCAGAGTCATCCTCTTAACAAGTTTGAAATCCGTTTTATTCTATTTTTAATAAAAATTGCCTTTTTCGAACTGTAAAATGATTATAAGTTAATTGTAATGACTTGGGCCATAAAAAGAACACAAAGAAGAGAGTGAAAATAATCTGGACTCGAGAAAGCCATGGCAGCATCTCAGTTACAGAAGTCATAGCTGGACTATGTCTGGAGACGTCATCTTTGAAATTGTATTAATGGAGAGAAGACAAAAAGTGGGATGAGCTTGAGGGGTGAGTGTTATCGCTGGCCCTGCCCATACGATTCAAAAGGGACCCCTTCCATGTCTCACTCTCTGGAGCTTGGGTATCCCTGCTCCATACCAAGGGGGCACCTTCCCAGGGCAGACATCACATGGCTGTGCTGGCGATCCAGGGGCACCCCCTCGGGAGCTTCTCAGAGAAGTGGGGGACTAGAGTGTTAGAAGGTGGTTTCAAAGGTACAAGGATGCCCTTGATGTTGATCCAGAGCTGTGGAAAGTGCAAAGCATGGACAAGTTGCCATTATGAGAGATAAGAGAAAATGGAGTAGAAGGAGAGTAAAGCTATGGACAAAGATGAGAAGAGGGTGCAGGTACCAGGAGGAGGAGAGGTACGATGTGCTAGAAACAGACACAGCCTAAGAGCTGCTTCCTTCCTTAATACTTCCTGGGACTGGAGCACAAGTCCTTAGGCAGCTGTGTGACAGCCCCAATTGTCCTTGAAGTACCTTGAGTGAGGTGCTTCTTCTTGCCACAAAATGGGATTCGCCATGTTTTTACATATAGTAAAGAACATAAACCTTAAGTATGGACCTAAATTAATAGTGACAAAGTGAAAAATCCTTATAAACTTTATACAAATCGTTATACAAGTGATGCCGAATCATCAGCAGCTCCCCTGAAGCGTCCCTCCTGCCATCTCCCAGCCATTACCTCCTCCCAAAGTTAACGGATATGTCTACCAAACGTGTTACTTTGGCTTGTGTGGTTCTTTGGAGAGATGGACTCATACAGTGTGTGCTCTTTTCTGTCTGACTCACTCAGGATGAATCACCCAGATTCCTCCGTGCTTTAAATGTAGCAGCACTTTGTTCTTTCTCCTTGTTGTGTAGTATTCTGTTGTGTGAATATACCACAATTTGTGCATTCTCTCCCAATTTATTAACTATGCCGTCATCCCTCAGTTTCCAGGTTCCAGGTCGCCCACAGATACCAAACTCCATGGATACTAAAGTCCCTTATATAAATGATATATCAATAGTATTTGTGCGTGACCTATGCACATCCTCCCATATACTGTAAATCATCTCTAGACTACATATACAGTAAGTCCCCTGCATACGAACGTTCAAGTTGAGAACTTTCAAAGAAGGGAACATGCGTTCGCATGTCCACTCACGTAAGTTAGTTCCCGTGTCTGGCGTACATTGTCACATGTGTGCATCCTCTACAAGTGGTTGTGTTTTTGTGTACATTACTGTACAGTACTGTATAGAGTACTGTATCTTTATTTCCAGTCCAGGATGTCTGGAAGCAAACATAAAAGCTGTGGTGATGTAGCTGGTGCTGCTAAGAAGCATCAGGTGTCGGAGGCCCAGAGAAAGGCTGAAGAGAGGCAAAAGGAAGGAGTACCTGAAGAACCAAACAGATTCACGACTCAGGAAATGGCAAGGGGGTTTTCTTTATGTGAGGAGGCACCGTTAGTTTTTGAGGCACAGGACCTGAACGTAGAACGGTACACGAAGGTTGCAGCAGCCGTTCAGAATGAAATCCAGTGCTACCGTGTCATGTATGATGAGAAAAAAAGAGCTGCTACCCAGACATCACTGGATCACTTTTACAAGAGGGTAGACAGAATTGAATCCAGCAAGGAACCAGAACCTGTGCCATCAGCGTCAGGCGTGAGTGAAAGTGCAGCTTGCCCTCCGTCTCCTGTTGCTGACGATCCTTCAGCTCTACCATCTCCCACCTCCTCTCCCTCCTCCAGTCAGTAACTCTTCTTGCCTGTTCACTCGATGCCAGCCCCTGCGTGCCAGCTGTTGTACTGTACTACTGTACTTTTCAAGGTACTGTACTGTAAGATTAAAAATGTTTTCTTTATTTTTAGCTTGTTTTTTATGTATTATTTGTGTGAAAAGTATTATAAACCTATTACAGTACAGTACTATATAGCCAATTGTGTTAGTTGGGTACCTAGGCTAACTTTGCTGGACTTACAAACAAATTGGACTTACGAATGCATTCTCAGAACGGAACTGGTTCGTATGTAGGGGACTTACTGTAATACCTAATACAACGTAAATGCTACAAAAATAGTTGCCAGTGCCTGGCAAATTCAAGTTTTTCCTTTTGGAAATTTCTGGAATTTTAAAAATTATTTTCAAACTGCTCTTGGTTGAATCCTCAGATACATTACCCGCGGATACAGAGGGCCAACTCTCTAAGGAGCCAAAGGCTTACGCCTGAACATGTTATGTTGCTTAGCAGCTATTCAAACCATCCTAGTAGCCAAGTTCACATGTCCTGTCATTGCTACCCTTACTGTCACGGGTCCACAGCTGCTAACATGGTGTAAGAAGGTCAGACAGTCCCTGCTTCCACACAGCACACCCTTCCCTTCAAACCACCACTCCTCCATGTTAGAGCACCTCTCCTCTACATTGGAGCCTGCCTGCAGAGCCTTTAAGAATATAGATCCAATAAAACCAGGAAAGACGCTGCAGACTATCTCTTCCATCTCCTCCTCTGCAGCTAAGCAACACCGAAAAAAAAAAAAGAATCCTGGGCGGAGATTCTGGACCTCCTATATGTTGTGATTATCAAAAGCTCTTATTCCTTCAAATGAGTTATCCAGAATTTCTTTCAGATTATTGCACAACATTATACAGCTCTACAACGCAAGGGAAATGTGTGACGATGCCTACAGTCTATACCATTGTGCTCTCCATCTATACCATACTGGGGAAAAAATGTCTCAAACTTGTAGGGGAGAGTTGGCACATCCTTTACTTTCAGAGCTGGTGAAGATGTTATCCCCATTTTCTATTACTTTTTGTTATTTTGGTGAGTTTCTAGGAGAGGGTTCGAAACTTGTTCCTCTGTCTCCATTTTTTCTGGAAGCTAAAATTCATTTTAAACTTCAATATGTAAACCAGGATCACAGTTGAGATGGAAAATAAATAATAATCATCAAGTTATTAATAATCAGGTCACAATTTTCTTAGAACAAAGTCCACAACCCTTCAGAGGAGACTGTTAAACTGTCTCTAATTTTTATACACACAAGAAAATAACAAGATAACCAAACGTAGGTCTCCTCTGCTCACTTTACCATGAAGCCCTCGCCTCCTAATTAACACATTTCTCCGTTTAGAGATCAAATTGAGATTACTCCTATTCTTGTACATTGAAAATAAAACACAGAAGGTCAACATTTTAAGCTAATTATTAAAGTAAATACACTGATGAATTGGGAGTTTTGATTTGTGGAGGGGAGTTGATGGAACAGATAAGCGAAGGTATTCAAAACCTGACAGGGAAATGGAGACCGGTTTTCCACGTACACCACCATTGCCCCCAAAAGTGGAGTAGAGGTTCAGCATGAAAGCTGGGATAAATAAAGGCAAACTTTCTTTCGTATATTTTTTTTCCCAAAGCAAGAGTGGCTCAATGTGGCCTCTCTTTCTTTCCCAAATCTCAATAAAAATCAAATGTAAAACCAGATTAGAATTCCAAAGAAAGAATGGTTTTATACCCACTGGAAGGGATGTAAGATTTCCTCCTCCATAAAAGTTCTAAATTAAAGAATCTCAAAGCCACGCTGCGGATAAACCTCTCCCATATTTTTAATGATCCATGAAGTTATCAAATAAGTTATCAGGTAAGTAGAGTTTTTTATTAATGTGGTTAACGGACTAGAGAGAAATTTTTCTTCTGTGTCATACTTTGCCTCTTCAGCATACAAATCTTAAGTCCAATTTGCCTTGCTAGATACCTTTAGACCGCATACATGTCTTAACTTTATAAAGTCATACAGAGAGCTTTCACACTGTTGCCTTTTTCTCCCAATTCAAAATCTTCTTATCTAAAGCTAAAAATACTCAAGGTATTTGTTCATATTTTACTGCATCCTGTACACTCCAGAAGTTTTCATTATGTAACTCTAAAATGCTGCAGTGTATATCTGTCTAGGGAGCTAGAAAAAATTATATATTTTCAACACAGTGTATGCAAACATAATGATAATCACAGGTCTGCACTGGCTTTCCAATGAAGCAATCTATAGTGATAGTAGAAATATCTGATAACGATATCTGAAGGTCTTATCTGTTAATGCAAACTGGGCATAACCTTGGGGGGGGTGGTTCTTATTTGCAGCCAGACCATTTATACTTGAAGTATTTAGTATTTAATGACTTTGCAGGACCTTTTACTGCAGTACATGTGACTTCTTTCAGAATATACACCACAGTTAGGCTTTCAATAACAACTTCATTCTAGCATTTGGGCTGCTAAGGTAAGATTTATTATTTTGTCTTCTAATTATATCGTGTGAGAATTTCTCTTTGTGAGGCGATGGCTCTCCTTTCACCTATAGTTAATATTCATGTTGCTAAATACGTGTCTTTTCTCTTACATAAGTAAATTTTAATAAATGGAGGATGCAGACAAGTTGAGCATTAAGGACCAAAGTGATGACCTGTAACCTAACTCTTGACTCACCTGGATAGCAAATCACTTCACCTCCAATTTGTTCTTCCCACCCTACTTCTCAGAGAGCAAAGAGTAGTCTAACTCAATGTACATTGGTTTGAAAGGCAGAAACTAATTCATGAAGATATGAAAGAACATGAATTTGAGTTTAAAATAACTATGTCCATATTTTCATGGGACAAGAAATATAAAGGTAGCACAACTAGAATGATGTGAATTGATCATTATTCTAATTCTCTTTAACACAGATGTTTATAGGATAAACCTATGGAATCAATATAAGTAAACTAGCTACAGGAAGTGTATATATTTTACAGTGGACATTTTGCATGTAGAAATGACTTGTATGTACTTAATCAGGACATTACAAGCAGGAAAAAGTTAAAAGGTTAAAAACTCATAAATGCTTGTTTGCTTTTATCTCAACCACAGAAGCTGTGGGAAAAGCAATCTGTCATAAAACCTTAGCTTAATTTCAAAACGTTTTCTGAAGCAAGAAGAAATGGCAGTGTTTTGAAAGGGGAAAATAAAATTTTGAAAATTCCAGGAATAGAAATCCTCTATCTTCCAGAAGCTGTTTCCTGAGTAGACTCATGGTGGAAGCAAGAGATAGACTCCTTGCCACTGCAAGAATACTATCATGAGAACATACGAATCTGCCCTCCTACCACACAGCCCAAAGCAGAGCAGATCTGAAGTAACTAGGAAGAGTCTGCAATTACTCATCTCACCTCATCTCACTTCAGTAAAGTCCAGGGGAATGAGAACTTCTTTCTCTACTACAGAAAGTACAAATCCCATAAAATCTTGATTAGCCAGTTGGGTCATGTGACTCACCCTCGGCCGGGTTCCAGAGGGTTGTGTTGACCCTCTCCTTTCTAGAATCCATGGAGTAGGGGAAGAGCATTTCCCCAAAGGAAAGAGTGCTGTCATCTCCAGAAGATGGGCAAGAACTTCCGGTCAAACCAAAACCAAGTGATGTTCTCCACATATGACAAGGGAGATATGAACACCGCTGGAAGGAAATAGAAACAAACAAGAATTTGACTGGCTTCTCATCTTCACTTACATATTTTAAATACTTAACAATTTTAGTGATTATTTAAATTATAAAGATAAAGAGAAGAAAATGCATTTTATAACCACTTAAGGAAGTTTTCAGAAAAAAACGAAAATGTCTTTCAGAATGCTCTTCCAGGTGAACCCAGCATTTCTCAGCCCTGGGTGGGGAGGTTTCAAAGGACAATTATTACAGAGGGCAAGCACTGGATCCGTTATCAACACGAATTGTCCTTGAAGATGCCGCGTGTGACGAGCCATAGTTTAATAATTAACGCATTGATCAGTGAGCAGTCTGGGCATGGAATGGGTAGGATATGCAGGCCATGCAGGACCAAGCCAGAACCAAAAGGGAATTCTGCTTCGTACCACGTCTACCCACTAAGCCGTACCCAGATTCTAGGGCAGCTGTTTTCAAAATATTTTGTAGCTACACGCTCTATTCACTTTTTTTATTTTCAAATGAAATTTACTCAGAAGTTCAATATACATAAATAAAAGTGAAGCCCTTTGGATTGAGTGTGGAGAGGAGGGAAGCACTTTTCCACTCATCCAGCCCCAACTTCCTCCTGCACCTGCTTGGAGCTGGGGCTTCAAGGAAACCGGCTGGAAATGCACTGTCCCAGGGCACAGTCAGAGTCAGCTTAACAACAAATGAAGGAGCAGGACCTACAGACGTTAAAATCGTTGCTCTGCTTTATGTCAACTTGCAGTCTGATGATATGATTTTAAGAGTAATTTTTAAATGTGGACCATTTCAGTAGCCACAGTTCCCTCACACACTAAACATATCATGACAAAACAAGCAGAGAGGCAAATCAATATGGGAGACTTCAGAACAAAGTTCAGAATATCTGGAGAAATTTCTGTTCTTAACGATGGATATGTCATTATGGAAGATGTGGATGTGCCGAAGCTTAGTCCCTAAAACTTACTCTTTCGAGGGACCCAGCTCTCCAGTGACGTAGCCACAGTCCAGGGCCTACAGTGATTTGGAAATCTCTGCAGAGAGAATGCCAGCAAACAGTTTAAGGAGGTTAATTAAAGAATTGGAAAGCAAATTTCCCATTTGGAAGTATCTTTGAACTGAACTGATTGCAGAATAAGATTTCAAATAGCTTTCTGGGGAAAAAAAACAACTTGTTGAATTTAAATTACAATAGTTGGAATACACTTATCATAGTGCAATATGTCCCAGAATAACCACAGAGATTATTATTTGTACTCCTAAAAATACAGGCAGCAACTGCTTTTCACACAGGGAGACGGTTAGAGAATGAAATTGTATAGAAAAGCCGCTCTCTTAGCCATGCGTAATTCCTACAAACCATGTAAAGTCTAGTAACTTGAAAAGGGCTTTACAAAAGCTGTTATAATGCTTCAGAATACACAAGGCAGTCATTTTAATACTCTAATAACCCTAAAGCAATTGGAGGTATCATCTAATACACCCATTCCTTTTATTTTTATTTTTGTTTTCAATGAATGCTATCAATCCAAATTTCTGTCATTTATTATAAGATTACAGTATCCTCTTTTTTTATTTTATTTAATTAATTTATTTATTTATTTTTGGCTGGGTTGGGTCTTCGTTTCTGTGCGAGGGCTTTCTCTAGTTGCGGCAAGTGGGGGCCACTCTTCATCGCGGTGCGCGGGCCTCTCACTATCGCGGCCTCTCTTGTTGCGGAGCACAGGCTCCAGACGCGCAGGCTCAGTAGCTGTGGCTCACGGGCCTAGTTGCTCCGCGGCATGTGGGATCTTCCTAAACCAGGGCTTGAACCCGTGTCCCCTGCATTGGTAGGCAGATTCTCAACCACTGCGCCACCAGGGAAGCCCCACCCATTCCTTTTAAAGAAAAATTTTACTGTCCCATGAAATAGTCATCTGCTCTGCTGAAAATATTACTATGAGAAAATCAAGGAATGTATGACAAAGGACTCAGATGATTTCATTCATCCATTTAGTAAACAGATATCAGGCAATGCCAGCATCTGTCCTGGGCATTGGGGATGCACAGTGAATAAGATACAATCTCCATGAAGAATGTATAGTCTAGTGGGCAAAACAGTAAAGAGATAACTTCAGCCTAATGTATGTATTCAGAGAAGCAGTTAAAACATATCTTTGGAAACATGAAGCTAGCACTTAATGTCCAGAAGAGGACATTCAAGGAAGGGTTTGCCATCTAAACGGAGACCTGTCCACAAGTTTGCCAGGTGAGAAGGTGGTTGAAAGCTGTTCCAGTGAGAGGGGACCAAACATGCAAAACCCTAAGGACAAAAGAGGAAGTGGCTTATTAGAGGAGTAGTTTGGTGTGGTTCTAGTGGGGAGTGTGTTAAGATACCAGGCTGGTGAAATAAGCAGAACCTAGATAACGAAAGGCCTTGAATATTATGTTGGGGATGTTGGGGATTTAGGGCGTTATCACGCAAGCAGTGAGGAAGCAATAAACTTGGTAAGCAGAAAATGTATTTAATCAGATCCGAGTATAAGAAAGGTTTCTCTAACTGGGAATGGAGAGCAGCTTGAGGATGGGTAACACCAGATGCAAGGAGAGCAGTGAAGGGGCTGTTGTAGTATTTTCTCAGTGACAGGATTCAGAATTCAGTTCAGATCAAACCAAGATGGCAGTTGTGAGGACAGAGAAAACTTCCCTAATTCAATTGCTCTTTTAGAGGCAGAACAGATCCGATTTCACAACACACAGTAAATGGAGACTCAGACGAAGGAACTGGGATGCCTGCTGGATTTTTGGTCCTGGGACTGGGTGTCCTTAAGAGGAGGAACACAGAAGGAGTGAGACTGAATTAAAGATGATGAATTCCGTTTTTATGGTTGAATTTGGGGTTCCTGTGACTCACTCAGTGGAGAATTTTTATTCTTATATTTATCCTGTCTTATGGAACTCAGCTACATTATATGAAGTGGGGCAAGGGGAAGGAAAGAAGGCAAACGGTGATGGAAAAAGAGGGCAATTGAAAAACAAAACACTAAACCAGAAATGGAACAGAGACACTTCTTGGTGAAATATAATTACATAATCATAATAAGTGCTGTTATTAGTTTTCTAAATTTACAAGATCAAAGAAACAAGCAGCATCTGAATTGACCGTTTGCAAAGCTTCACTGCTGGCACAGTGTACATACGAGAAGGCAGTGAATACACGGGTTCTCCAAGGACCTTTGGTGGGGGCGGATTTTACACAGGATCATAGAAAGTGATGCCAGGCTGTTTACCGAGCATAGGATTGCTTGTCTGGACATGACTGGCCTTAGTGTCTACGTTCACATCTTTAGGACACAGTGTACATGCAAAGTCATCCTTAAACACATTCCGGGTTGCATATTCTAAGACTTCTTGCCTGGAGTTCTTAAGCAAAGCAAGGTACAGGCTGTGAAAGACCATGGTTATTTGTCACAAAACTCTTCCTTGGTCTATTTTTTGCTCAACAACCAACTTATGAACAGAACGCAGATAATATCAGTCTTGGGTTCAATGAACATTTTCTTCCATATAATATGTAGTATTATATGTCATAGGTAACTGTTATCAATCTTAACAAAGTAAAAATTAAAGTACAAATAGAGGCTGCAATAGGGAAGTGCTGAAAGGAATTGAGAGGTACAAATATCCATATTTTATAAACTAGAGAATAAAAATTACTGTTTATAGTTGGCAGAACAAAGTGTAAGGCATGAGAATATTATTAATGTTACAAATGTAAGAATTTAGTAAAAAAAATACAACTGTGTTGGAGTGAAGGAAGATTGCTCAGTTATAAGTGGGCTAAGTCCTCATCTATCTTAACAAGAGGCTAATAGAAAATATCTAAAAACTGACAATCAAGAGAGTTCATTTTATTCACATTATTTGCAGAAATGCAGGTAATCTCCAGGGGAAAGAACTGTGAGGGGTAGTGATGGGGCAGTGAGCTATTTTTTTTGTTTAAGTCCTCTGATTTGTCAACCATAGGTGAGTGTTACCTTGCCAAAAGTTTAAAAATTTAAAGATATATAGAACGGATGTCTGCTATGTCACCTGAAAGATTAAAAATGACTCCCAGTTTGGCACAGTGTTTGACTACAGCCCTAACCATGGCATTAATATGTGTGAACAAAGAATGTGTCAATCAGAAAAAAAATACATGTTGAATGTGCACATGTGCATGTAACGATGTAAAGAGAAAAGCAAGCCTCTACCAACAGACACAGGGAAGAGTGATTTGACTTAAATTCACTGCAAAACTTTGCTTAAGATCACATGCTCTGTTATGGTCTGAATGTTTGTATCCCCCCCAAAATTCATATGTTAAAATCCTAACCCCCAAATTGATGGTATCAGGAGATGAGGCCCTAGGGAGGTGATCAGGTCATGAGGGCAGAGCCCTCATAAATGGAGTTAGTGCCCTTATCAAAAAAGCCTGAGAAAGCTTCCTTGCCCCTTCCACCATGTTACATTACAGTGAGAAGCCAGCCCTCTCACTGTGGGCCTCACCAGAGACCA
The DNA here is from genome assembly GCF_951394435.1 of Stenella coeruleoalba. NCBI lineage: Eukaryota > Metazoa > Chordata > Mammalia > Artiodactyla > Delphinidae > Stenella > Stenella coeruleoalba. The sequence goes on along the minus strand of NC_137158.1, from coordinate 13,916,078 downwards.
AACCTGCCAGCGCCATGGTATTGGACCTCCCAACCTCCAGAACTGTTAGAAATAAATTGTTGTCTACGAGCCACCGAGTCTGTGGTGTTCGGCATAGCAGCCAAACAAACTCAACACGCTCCATGTTATCATTCCACACTCAGCAAGCAACCTTGTGTTCATAATCAGACTTGTCACTGCAGCTAGCCTGTAGGGAGAGAAACCTCATCACACCATCACAAGTATTCCAGTCTGTGTAGTTTTATTTTACTCTAAATTAATACTTTGGCATTCAGAATTATACCTAAGTCTCTGGAGAACCTAGTTATTCTATGTGAACGTCTTTTAGTCTGTTAAACTCTGTGAGACTAACAGAAACCATGGCCTGGGAGACTAAGAATAAGGTTTTGGACAGCATTTAACTCATCATGGACCTCCTGCTAGGCAACCACTGGGCGTCTTCTGGGAATTCCTGGGCTTTGCAACACCTGTCTTTCTGCCTTCCATGGTTTGACTAGGCCTCCCTTTGGTTAGATCAGTACACATCTTTGCTTTCCTCCAACCTCCTTGATGTCTATAAGGCTGCGAGTCATTCATTTTTGAATAATCCACACAGAATTAGTGCTCTTAAGAAACAGGCAACAGTTCTTGGGTCACAATCTCAGTCCTTTGGATTTGCTCTTAAAGTTTGAGAAAAAGCTGAAGAGGAAAACATAACCAGACACGAAATCAAGTGTGGCATATCTGAGACTGGAGAAAGCGGGCCCCTCCAGGACAAACCTTTTACTCAGAAGGTCCTGTAATCAGAGGCAGATTTGCTGTGAAGCTAATGAAGCTTAACTTCAAGGCAGCTCACTTAGAGGAGGCCTAGGGGATTCCTTTGCAATGTGTTCATTTCTCTAAAACTTTCAAAAGTGAGAGACTTTAATACAACCGGTTAGGCTGCTGTCTCTTTCCTCTCGACTTCCTCTCCATCACAAATCCCCTGGAGGGAGTTGGCAATGGAGGAGCCACAGGCATCTTAGAATCTGGCTAAGGGAACGTTGAGGTGGGGATATACTTACTTGGGTTTAATATGTTTACATTTCACAGTTTTTTCCACATATAGTTCAACTGTTGTTGATTCACCAGGCATCACCGAAATGAATGTATATATCCAAGGATCATGTCGTGATATGAACAGGCCCTATGATTCCCAGCACAGGACGTCTGTAAGTAGGAAAGAAGAAATAAGGTTTGAAATGTATGGAGCCAGAAGAGTATGGGGAAAATTCTTCTAATTATCAGACATGTAACTGTAAGGGGAGTTCTCATTGACACCAATCAAACTGGAAGCTCTATTCCTTCAGGAATATTCTCAATAATGCAGCATACATCAGAGCAGCAATACAAATAGTAAGTATAGCTTATTGTAATATCTCATGTTGAATGCATCCCAGCTCTCAGTTATGAAACACAAAGTTTAATCAGCTACGGTAGAAAAACAGCTTAGTTATCTTCTGTAGTTGTTATAGTGAATATTACAAAATCATTTGTCAGAGAACAAGATAATGAAAGAGCATTCAACTAAACATATGAGCAACAGTACTGTGGGATTTGTGAGGCAGTTCATTAATAAATGTATTAGAGTAAGTTCGCTTCTAGATTTTTAAACATTCAGAGACTATGTAAGTTTTAAAATTTTTGTGGGTTTTTTTCTTATCCTATATAAATGTTCACATTCGTATCTAACTTTGTGGTTTAAACTTTTTATTCCTTCTTTAAAGAGGCCCTCCCCCCCGCCCCAAATTGTATAATCTTCAGGCAAGACAAAGCTGAGCTCCAACGCTTCATGTAATATCAAACTTAAAGTAGTCTCTTAAAATACAAAGTAAAAGATAAAGGGTATTCTGTGCACAAGTTATTACCAGCCCTTACATGGCATGTGCACAGAGAAGGTTGTTTCCAGGGAATAAAAAAAATGTAGAAATATTCAGGTTAAATGTCTTGACAAATTATACCAACACAAGTTTCAATCAGTTGCACCTAATTTTCCCTAACTTCCTCTTCTAGGTGACCTTTTCAAAGACAGTGTGTTTATTAAAGGAAAGATGCCAAGAAAAAACTCTATGTGGATGTTCTCTAAAATTCCAGACACTTTTACAACGTAAAAAGTACCTTGTAAAAAAAAACTTAAGGCATGTAGCTCATTTGAAGGTTGTCAGTGGTATTACAACAAAAGAAGTCCCATCTAGGAACAAGTGAGGTAGCTGTCCTAAATGATTTCCAAAATCATAAAAAATGAACGCGACCATCAAAGTAGAAATGGATAATAAGTTGCACCCCAATTCTGCATTTATGAAAATCAGGAAAGCACAAACTGAGATAGCTAGTAATGTTTATTCTCTCCAGGTAGAAGCCCAAATTATACAATAAAATTTAACAGCAAATATAAACATCAGGACTATAATATTAAAATGTAACAATCTTTGGCATGTCTCTGTGAAGGGCTTATCATCCAAATACAATGCAAAGAGAAAGCACAGAGGCTCCTACTGGAACAAAAAGAAAGAAGGGAGAAAAGAAAGCTAGTTCAGTCATAAGCAGAAAAGTAGGAAGTGATGGACAGACAGGAGGCATGACGTAGTGAAAGAAGGAAGGAGGGCAGCTTAATGGAGGACCCGTGGGTGCCCAGCCATGAATTAAGTGTTTTATATCCTTGGACATCACTTAACAGTCACAAACCCTGAGTGGTAATTATCATAATAACCATTTTACAGAATAAAACATTTAAGCAAAGAGAATAAAATCACTGTCTGAGGACACATAGCTGTAAGAGATGAAGCCTGAGTTCACAACCAGATCTGTCTGACTCAAGCCCACACTCTTTTCATTCTCAAGGTCCAGATGTCATGGATGGCACTGGAAGCATAACTTCTATTTGCACATTGTTGGTTGGCTAGACTTGGTAACAACAACAAATATACTACTGCTAACGCAGCACGTATATTTAGTGCTTACTCTGTGTGAGACAGAATTCTAAGCACCTGACATATATTGCTTTATTTAACCCTAAACAACTGTGTATGGAAAGTACAATACTATTAATTCCATTTGACCAAAGGGGACATTTGTAGCATGGATTTCTGCTCCCTAGGCTTCTTCTTTACCTTACCCCCACTGGATGATCTGAACTAAATGATATAAAGGGTGCCAATGAGATTCTTTATCTGTTGTGGCAATGATGGAGGTGAGGGAGGAGATTAAAACAGATCAGAAGAAGGAAGCTAAATCTCCAAGAGCCATAGAGACCCTCTTTTTATATTTTCTTCTCTTTAGCATTGTAAAAGCAGTATTGATTGTAATATAAATGCAAACTCTTCGAAGTGATTAAAGAGTACATTTCCTGCCACACCCACTGTAACCCCACTTGCAAGCAGTTAGATTGACGCACATAAACATACATACTGAACTAGAGCTCATGCACTTAAGTTGGCTTCATGATACATGGTGCTATTTTATAAATAGTAGTCCATATTGTGTATGTACCATAGCTCATTTAAGCAGAACTAAAAGGGTTTAAATCTATTCAAGATTCCTGTATCAACAAAAGAAATTTCCCCTATGTTTCTGTAGAAACATATCACAGGGTTCTTCTAGTTCCATCACCCTTCCCTACTCTTAGTAGATGCTCAGAGCTCTACCGTGTCAGCAGATCTCTTAACGGACCTCTACAAAACTGACTCACCAGATTAGCCAACACTGTTTCCCCAGTGAAATATAGCCGATGATGACTGCAGTTCACTAAGTACTCAAAGCTGCCCAACTGCTTTCTATTGGGTCTCTTCTGCTTCCACCAGTTTCCGAGAGTCAGTTGTGTTTCTACCCAGATAAGTGTGTGCCAGTTTTACATGTTATTCTAATTATATTCTAATTATAAATTAAAGAAATATGAGTACAAATATAGCTGTTTATATGAAAGTGAAATTACATTTTTTTAACTTAATAAAGGTGAGTCGCTAAAATAAAAGTGCTATGAAATTAGATACAAAAGAAAACTATAAAAATTGGTGGGAAATTTACAAAGCTCTACCAGGATTGTGCACTCAGATTGCTTTGCACATGCCTTTAAGTTTTTATTTTAGTACTGGAAATACATCTACAGACTAAGGAAAAATATTGTCCTTAAAAGGACAAAGTTGATTTCTTCCCTAGTCACAGTAAAGAGCTAAAGAGGTGTGGGAATATCTGTCTACTCTACAAGGAATGCTTAAAAGGTTAACCTTATTTTAGAATATATATAACTGACACAATTTTAAAAGAGAAAGCATCACATTAGTTAATATGCACCTTATCTCCTTACCTACCTGCCAAAACATGTGAAAGGAAGTAAGTATTTAGGAAATATTATCCTTTTACTGAGTATATCTTGAAGAGTAATGAGAAAGAAATGATAGATTTTAAGCTTTAATTGAAAAAATGGAGAAACAATTAGAAAAATAAATAAATATAAATAAATGTTCAATGCAAAGATGTAAAATATATGCTGTCAAAATGTCAGTGATGCAATTTATGTGAAATGTCTTTAAAAATGTAAAGCAACATAGAAGTATAATGTATGTAGATGAGAAATGAATTCTTTTTCAGAATTGAAATAACAAGAAAGTTTCTGTGATCTTTGTTAGAATAAGGCTACATGCATACAAAGAAATAACAGTCTTTCCAGGGAAAAACAAATGGTTTAAGAAGGTAGAATTAATAGTATAAAGGATGTTTACATCTATTTTTTTAAATTATTTGTTTATTTATTTGCGCCAGATCTTAGTTGCCACATGCGAGATCTTTAGTTGTGTTGCAGCCCCTTGCATTGGGAACATGCAGTCTTAACACTGGACCACCAGGGAAGTCCCTACATCTATTTTTTTTTATTGGAGTATAGTTGCTTTACAATATTGTGTTAGTTTATACTGTACCGCAAAGTGAATCAGCTATATGTATTAGACAATATAGAAACAGAATAGATTACCATGTGCAAGTGTAATTTATCCAGGAGATGTAGAGTTAGTTTAATTTTTAAAAATCAATGTAATTCTACCATATGACCCAGGAATCCCACTCCTGGGCATATACCTGGAGAAAAGTATAAATCGAAAAGATACGTGCACCCCAGTGCTCATTGCACTATTTACAATAGCCAGGACATGGAAGCAACCTAAATGTCCATCAACAGAAGAATGGATAAAAGAGATGTGGTACATGTATACAACGGAATATGACTCAGTCATAAAAAAGAACAAAATAATGCCATTTGCCGCAACTTGGATGGACCTAGAGGTTGTGATACTGAGTGAAGTAAGTCAGACACAGAAAGACAAATATCATATGATATCGCTTATATGTGGAATCTAAAAAAAGGGGTACAAATGAACTTATTTACAAGAACAGAAGTAGAGTCACTGATGTAGAAAACACATTTATGGTTACCAGGGGATGGGTGGACGGAGGGATAAATTGGGAGACTGGGATTGATTTATACACACTACTATATATGGTAGTGAAACTAATAGGTTACTAATAATAACCTGCTGTATAGCACAGGGAACTCTACTCAATACTGTGTAATGGCCTATATAGGAAAATAATTTTTTTTAAAAAGAGTGGATATATGTATATGTATAACTCAGTCACTTTGCTGTTCACCTGGAACTAACACAACATTGTAAATCAACTATACTCCAATAAAATTTTTTTAAATCAAGAAAAGATGAAATAAAGCAAAGTGCCTATAATGTTTCCTCAATAAATTCCATTCTTTCTGCTCCAAAAAAAAAAATTAGGTAGAATTTTTCTAATAGCCATTCCAAGCTTTATAAATCTTAGGAAAAACTTAAACACATACATCCATCTGTCCTAAATCAATCCTACTAATAACATAGCGAATAAAACAATAAGTAGCAATCCTGAATCTTAATATAAATTGTTATTTAAAATATTTAGAAAACATTTACAAATTTCATAATAATCAACACTTAATCATTTGCTTATTAGAGAGAGACCCCTAAGTATAGAATATAAATTAAATAAGTTTACAACCCAGTACCAGACCAGCTCTTGTTGCATAGAACAGAAGCTATTCTTTTAATTGTAATTTTATAAAATACTGACTTTAACAACCCCTCCATATATTCATCAACATTCTGATCCTTAACGGAGACAAAACAGGTGAGCAAATAAATTTAGTTTTTAACAAGGCATGTTGTCTGGACAGGTAATAAATCATTTGCGAATATAAAATTTCATTAAAAATGGATCTGGGCTTAGATAAATATGCCCAATAACATTGGCTTTTCTAGCCAACCCAGTAAGACAAAGATAAGTTATCTGATGTATCAAGGTACAAATGCTGGAAAGGAAGAAACAATGTTATTATTTGTAGGAAATCCTGCTGGAAGAACTGATTAATGCAACATGTCGGGCTACAATTTGACGATATGGGGAAAAAACTTACCTTTGATGCAATCATTTTAGCACAAGAAATTTACTTAAAGTAGATAACTAGAGAAGTGAGCAAATATTTGTGTGAAAGATGTTTATCATAGCTTTATATCTTTGGTTAAGAAAAAAATACAAACACCCTTTATGGCCCAAACCATAGAATTGGTTGAATAATACCTATAAAATGAGATGAGAGATATATTATCATCAGTTATGTGGACTTAATTCATCTGAATACAAATCGGCTGGAAAAAGTCGTTGGCAATGGGTGTTGAGCACCTTCTGGTACATCCTTTCTCAGTGAGCTCAGTTACAAGTCCAACCTCCTCTGCCCTGAGGCTGTTTGGGAATCTAGACACATGGGCAGTAAAGTAGGTCAAGGCGACCACAGCATGAGACTGCTCAGGTGGGGCTCGTTTATTGCCTACTACAAAAGATGCTGAGCCCTTAGCCCCAGGTTCCTGAGATAAGTCGCAAATTATTGCGCATAGAGCTCTCATCCAAGCCATTGAGTTATCATGCTAATGCTCCTGCTGTTTGCTGTGCCGTGAGTAATGAACTGTCTTTTCAGACTCACTGAGAATCTTAGTCTACCTTCGGCACCTCTGTTATGAGGGTTGAGGTTTTTCCTTAACCAACTCCTTGCTTCTTCATCTGCCAATTCTGTGTCACTCCACTTCTTTGTGTTCTGCTTTCTGTTCCTCAAACATAGGGCAATAATAATGCATATTTTCTAGACATATTTGAAGATTAAGTGAGATAATACATGTAAAGCACTTAAAACAGTGCCTGGCACATTAAAGTGTCCAAAAAGTATTTAGCAATCATTATCATTATTATCAACATCATCCCCATTATCACTAGAATGACACAATATATTTAGTAAATACCAGAAGCTGTGTTATATTTGCTAAATAAAACAGATAAAACTCTGTGCACAAAAGGGGAAATGTAAACAATTGTTGAATCTGAATAAAGAGTATACTGAAGTTCTTGTATTAATCTAGCAAATTACATGTAAGTTTAAAATTAAATCAACATAAAGTTACCTAAAAATCCAGTGAGTACAATCAATACCAGTATGAATTTATCTATATACAATGCATTTATATATGTGTATGTGTGTGTGTGTGTGTGTGTGTGTAACACACAGACATCCTATGCACACTTATAAACACACATAGAAAAAATAAAATGTCTCATTGATCAAAAGCAATTACCCTCCCCGATGTGATCTGGTACAACTTTCTTTTTTTGCATTATCTCATTATTTTCCAAATTTCTAAATAGACGTAAATCGTGCTTAAAATAGAAAAAAAGAGCATCTTATCAAAAAAGGAAATTAACAACACTTTTTATGGGAAGTTTTGCATAAATAAAGGCTTCAAAATACAACTCAGCCCCTATGTCTTTATATCAATATTTAAATGAGGTATTTCAAATAATGTTCATTATTTGAGTAAGTTGGGAAATTAGGCATTCAGAAATTCATGAAGTTAACGACTGAATAAATATATTACTGTGCATGAAGTTTTGGGTTCCAACTCAGTTTGGACTCCCAGAAAGTTTACCACACCCCCCAGCCTTAAATAACCATGGAAGTGAAGGAGCTGGTGCCTTTGAACCAACCGCCAGACTTTACTTGATCAGATGAACACATGTTCAAGTTACATAGGGCAATTCTAATTATAAATTAACACATTGATCAGAGGAAAAGATCTGGCACTGAGTGGGAAGATCAGAATACGTGAAATTCCAGTACTGCCTGCTCAAAACAAAGGAGAATGAAAGAATCATCAAGAGTGAAGAAAAAAGAGTAAAGCCTGAGTTGGCAGCATCTCAACAATCGAATTTAGGTTCCAAAGGAGTCTTTGTTGCCTGGTTCGGTTTCCTGACCCACAGCACAGATCTCAAAGGGCTCCCTGGAGTGAGGAGAAAAATCTCTTTCAGGAAAACTTCGCCAACAATTTGTTTTCTTCAGATGAGAAGGCTAATAAAGATGACTGTCATTCTCCCAAGTAATGCAGAAAGTGCCAATATTCACATTTCTGCTGAAAAATTCATATTATTCAAGAAACAATAAAAGCACACTCTAACATATGAATATATTTGACATTTTTAACCATTGGACTTTTTTCCATATTCATCTGTTCTATCTACTCTTGGATATAGCAACTGAATAAATGTTTAACAGAACTTCAGAGAGCGAACTTGTTCCTAAATAAAAAAAAAAGATTTTAATTATAAAAGTAATTCTGGTAAACAAGAAAAAGCTTCCTACTAGAGTGACAGATGAAAAAGTAAGCACTACTTTAATTCCAAATGTCCCAAAGAGAATGCAGTATTGGGTCATAGCAAGAGAGATATATCACTAGAGATGCTTTCACTACAAATGATGAAATATCAAGAGAAAAAAATGCTGCCCCAAGAATTCCTCATCTCTCATAACAATAACTGCCCAAGGAGGTGACTCCAAGGTTGGCTACTTCAGTATCTCAGTGTAGAGAGAACTCTACATGGACCCACATTAATTGCTACTTTCCCAAGCAACACAACCCCAGACAACATCCAGAGGCTGGGAGGATCAACTTACAGTCTTGGGTTCCTTTACCAGAGGCCCCCAGTACACATCCCATGACATCTCACTGACTGAGGTTTTATCTCATTTCCACACCTAATCCAATCACTGCAAAGGGGGAAGGAATTACTGTGATTGGCTTAGACATTCAACCCCTGTGGTGCCCAATAATGAGAAAAAATGGAGATTCTGCTGACAAAGAATACTTGTGGGAGAGGCACAGGAGAGTTCCGGACAGTGTAAGACAAAAGCCAGATTCTTTACCATAATATGTGATGTCAGCCCATCTTTTTAGCCCTTCAACTCCGTTCCTCTGCAAACCCTATACTCTTCCGCTGCAGCTTTACCTGCTGTTTCCTGAACAGGCCAAACATATTCATCTCATCTTGAAAATTTGCTCCCATCCTTATATGGCATGTCTCCTCACTTTCTTCCAATTATAATTATTTTTCTCTCCCAAAGCCTAGTTCAAAAGCAACCTCATCTTATCTCCCATAGAAGAATGCACACCTCCTTTCTCTAGCCTTCTGTAGTTTGGAACTTCTCTATCTGGTACCTTGCCTTTCTGCTTTGCATCAGTCTAACCTCACTGACTCCACTGGAATAAAAGCCTCTTCAAAACAGAAATGGTGTCATCTTCATCTTTTACATGTGACTCTGGTGCTTTCAATGTAAAAGTGATTTAATAAGCACCTGTAGAATTCGTCTAAAATGTCATCTCTTTTAGAAACGCTCAGTAAAATTCCTCAACAGGGCCCTGACTGTCATTCTCAATTTCTTTTAAGAATCTAGGAGATAGGTCACCTTGAAACTAATTTCAGAGTAAATTCAAACTAGATTGTTAAGATTTAATGGCATCTTTTGGTTGTCTATTTTTAGAGAAATACATTTACATTTTTAAAACTTCTAGAGGATTTACAGTATTACTCTACCTCACATGAATCTTCGGGATATTTCTGCTAAGAAGCACAAAAAGAGATCTTAAACAACTCATTAGATCCTGCTCTGACTCTGCCCTTTTCCATTTATCAAGTCTTATTTTTTGTCTTCTTTGTGTTTATTCTAACAATCTCTCCCCTCATTTAATAATACAACTTCCAAAATAAGGATGAATTAAATCAAATATTGCAAATTCAAAGAGATAATATAGAACAAACATTTACATCTCTCCAATCAAATGAGAATCTTATTTTAAAAGATATCCGGAAAGGAGACACCACAATCACCTTGGTAAGTCATGTTTAATATTTCCTAATCAGGTAACTTTTCTTTTGATCTGGTCTAAATCTTTTGTGCTGCATCTTGAACCCCCCTCAAACTTACTCTGTTTGTTAATAGAGATAATACTAGACTCTTTGTATCTATGTTAACCATGACTAAGGATTGTTTGGGTTTTTGTCTTGGTTTGGTCACCCAGCATCTAAATATTCTGGCTTGCCTGTGGAATTCTCAAACGTACGAATCTTAACAGAAGTAGAGTGTATCTATCTTTCCCCACAGAAGCAAAAAAAGTCAGATCCTCTTAATCTTAAACCCCTTCCAGATAGCATATAGGCTTGTAACATAGACTGGAACAGTGATTCAGCCACTAGTGATACAGGAGAGATTCCATCCTTGAATGGCAACAGTGGCACTGGGGCCATCGCTGTTACCAGTGTCATGGGAGGTCTTGTAAGCTCTGGTGTCCAGTGTTCAGAAGTACCAGCAGCAGGGTGCTGTGTCGTAAGACTGGCCCTGGTGGCCTGGCCTCTTCTTCATTCCTGCCTGTTTCCCAAGACTGTGTCTCCAGTATTCTCAGAAATTCTGTGAGTTTCCGAATCTCCATTCAAACTTCTCTTATGCGTCGGTCTCTGTTACTTGCAGATAAGAACCACAGCCTGTATTTTATGTAACACTGCAAATGTCAATGCTCATATTTCTCTGGTACTTAGTCTCAAATTACTTTTTCTTTTTTTAATTTATTTATTTTTGGCTGTGTTGGGTCTTTGTTGCTGTGTGCGGGCTTTCTCTAGTTGCAGTGAGTGGGGGCTACTCTGCTGTGGTGCACGGGCTTCTCATTGCGGTGGCTTCTCTTGTTGTGGAGCACAGGCTCTAGGTGCACAGGCTTCAGTAGTTGTGGCGCGCGGGCTCAGTAGTTGTGGTGCATGGGCTTAGTTGCTCCGTGGCATGTGGGATCTTCCCAGATCAGGGCTTGAACCTGCGCAGGCAGATTCTTAACCACTGCACCACCAGGGAAGTCCTCAAATTACTTCTAAATCATGATTTTATTTGTATGTGAAAATTCAAAAAATTAGTGTTTTTGTTCTGCATTTTGGTCATCTTTTTATTTCTGATTTATGAGTTTAAGGAAAAAGTTGAGGATGAACTTTGTGTAACTCTTTTCTACATTCCTTTAAAGTCTGAAATTCAGAAATGGATATAGAACTCGTGTGAAGTTCTGTGAATGCTACTGATATGGTAAAGTTGCCACTGACCTTTAAACATTCCATAGAAAGCAAGCAGGTACGTGTTACCCATGCGTGAAAGGCCAATTGGTTTTCTCTTGACCAACTTTTCAACAAGGATGGCTTTACACTTCCTGAATAATAATAAATCTCAAAAATGGGCAAGACACATTATTTTGTTCTAAATATTCTATTAATACATACATCTCTGTGTGCAGGAGTTTATGTTTTTGCATACCGCATGGACAATGTGAAGTCTTTACTTTTTTTTTTTTTTTTTTTTTTTTTGCGGTACGCGGGCCTCTCCCTGTTGTGGCCTCTCCCATCGCAGAGCACAGGCTCTGGACGTGCAGGCTCAACGGCCATGGCTCACGGGCCCAGCCGCTCCACGGCATGTGGGATCTTCCCGGACCGGGGCACGAACCCGCGTCCCCTGCATCGGCAGGCGGACTCTCAACCACTGCGCCACCAGGGAAGCCCCAGTCTTTACTTTTTGACCTTCTGACTGAAGCACCTCAAAGAGCAATAAATATCCAAGAAAATCAGTCTGTTTTGAATTCAGTGGAACCCTGGAACTTTAAAAGAGCCCAGCTGCTGCTCTCAGAATAAGAACCTTTCTGAAATGGTCAGAAATAAGAATTTTGATACATCACAATTATATGCAAATTAACATTTCATTGGTCCTATCAAAATTATATGAGAAAACAAACTCATAAATTCTGATGATAAAAAGACAGATAATTGTCCACCTGTGGCTCATGTCCGGGTGGCTCTCTCAGTGGTCATGCTGTCACTTCTCCTCTTGCCTCCCCCATCACACCCCACCCCATCTCACCCATCTCCCCTTCGTCGCCTGCTCTGTGGCTTGAGAGACTAATTTCAGATGGCATTTCCTGGGCCCTCTTGCTGGCCAGCTTCATTCAGGCCAAGGGAAATGATAAGCAAGTCAGAGGGCCAGAGGGGAGAGAGGTTGTGGTACTCCGCCCTGTTGTTCTCTGCTCTAGAAGCCAACCTCTTAAAATATCCACTTTCCTCCATGACTACAGCTCCCACTGGGTCTCCTCTCCTCCATAGTTCTAGCTTTCATTGGACTCCAATAACTCCACTTTCCTTCCGTGTCCTGTTGGCACTAAGGGTGAGGCAGACGTTTCCTTTTGCTCTCTGTGGGCACCTCACCAGCCCCTGCTCATTCTCTTGACTGTGACCCACACCTGGGTGGGTAGTCCCTTAATTAAGTCGGTCCACTTGAACCACCCGGGTTATATTCTATCAAAATCCTAACAGTTTACAGGATGTAACAGCTTACGTGACGTATTGAACATAAACCAAGGCCTTTTTTTATCATCCTTTCAGCCCAAGAACCTGTCTGGTTAGCATCCTGCATCCATTCTTTAGAGAAGGACTCATGGATGCAAAGCTCAGGAAGGCATGATAAATTCAGAATGTTAATTTAGTAAAATATAATAATAAATATTGTCAGGAGGGTTGGAAGCCTGCGTCTTCCTGCCAGTTTGCCTTTTTACTGTATCATTTGCATGAAAACCCAACAGATAGTCAAAATATTCAAAACTGGACTTGGTTAGTCTAGATCCAGACTGAGGGTAGTTAATTATATTACTCAAATATTTTATGATCTTGAACTAACACAGCCTGGGGCCTCTTCCATTGCCTGTATGACGTCTCCTGAGACACAACTGGCCAGGAGAGCAAGTTCTCTGAAGAGTGCCTCAGGCTGCACTGCTAACGTTTATCACCCTGATTCTTTCACTGAGTTTTTAAGGCAACAATGTGTCCCCCACCTCACCCAAACTCTTTCCACATCCACAGTTCTGATAGGTACATTTCTTCTTTAGAATTTTTTTTCATTTATATAGTCAAATCATATATGATTAAGGACTATTATATCTCGATAAAATGCTTTTATTCATTCGTGTTTTTCATAAGTATATGCTGAGAGTCTTCTCTGTGTCTGACAGATGCTGGGTTTGGGAATATACCTTGAAGAATAAATGTACTCTCTCCCCCATTATGTAGTGGTTTCTTATTTTAACTGTCAGAAAATACACCCCTATCTTTCATTCCAAGTTCTTTGGCGACATCACACAGTATTCCCCAACTACTGAAAATACAATTTCCTACATAAAGATCAAAGAAGAATCTAACCAGATAGAAGGGCAATACCAAAGGAAACCGAGAAAAATTTGGCAGAACCATTTTGAGCATTCCAGATATTCTGAATTTAATGAACAACAAGAAGGTATATTTGCTAATAATTTTGTTAGGTAGTTAGACATTAGCAGCAAGGAGGGGACAGTAGTGAAAAAAAACAACAACAAGAAGAAATCGAGTCACACACCCAGCCATCTGGGGACCCTCCCAGACATTAGCAGCAAGGAGGTGACAGTGGCAAGAAAAACAAGAAGAAATCGAGTCACACACCAGCCGTCTGGGGACTCTCCCCTGACTCCACCCAAGAGTGGGTGAAACTATGGTCGTATGGTGGGCAGCTTATCCTGGTAAAGAGGGGCACAGTAACACGAAGGGACTTCCCTGGGCTGCACATGCCCAGACTAGACAGGTGTATAATCTATAGTAAACCCAAACTCATTATACCATCATTATAATACAATCTACATACGGTTTGCTTCCCCCCCGTGCCCCCCGCAGTGGCGTTTCTTAGCAATTCACGGGTGAGAGCATGCGCAGCTGTAAACTCGTTCCATACCTCGGGACTGTCAATCAAATAATGACCGCTTGTCACTCACCCCCGCCTCCCTGAAAAATGCTCCTTAAAAGTGCCCTTAAGCCTGTATAGGAGTGCTGCTTTCAGTTCGCAGAAACAGCCCGCTCTCTCCCTCTCTCTCTCTCTCCCTCTCTCTCTCCCTCTCTGAGAGTGTACCTATGCTTAAATAAACTTTGCTTGGGACTTAAGCTTAACGTGGTAGTTTGCAATTCTTTGCTTACTATCATGGAACCAAGATTGCTGGTCCAGCCTTCCGTTGACCTCCTCGGTTGAAGCTATTTTGTTACAACGCACGTCCACCCAGTGACCATTTGACCAAATTAAGACATTATTTTTTTTCTTATTTTTTTGAAGTATAGTTGATTTACAATGTTGTATTAATTTCTGCTGTACAGCAAAGTGATTCAGCTATACATATATATACATTCTTTTGCATATTCTATTCCATTACGGTTCATCTCAGGATATTGACTATAGTTCCCTGTGCTATACAGTAGGACCTTGTTATCCATTCTATATATAAGAGTTCCCATCTGCTAACCCCAAACTCTCACTCCATCTCTCCCCCACCCCCGCCCCATGGCAACCACAGGTCTGTTCTCTTATGTCTGAGTCTGTTTCTGTTTCGCAGATAAGTTCATTTGTGTAAGACATTATTTTTTAACTTGTGCTCTCCCATTTAACATGTGTATGTACTGGTTGTCATTAGAAATCAGTCCATATCAAATTGTGAACTAGTACATCCGTCTTCCTCATCTCCACCTTCATCGAACCATCTACAAAGGAACCGTCCTCCTTCAGTATGCCATGCCTCGACATCCACACACACACTCAGCCAGTCCTTTTGACTATTCTCTTCAAATAGTCTTTACCAGCTTACCTGCTTCTACTTTTGCTCCTCTGTAATGCTCTTCTCACTCAGCAGGAAAAATAAAAACTTTAAAATGTAAATCAGATTACGCTACTCCCTGGGTATGAACTCCAGATCTGTCATTTTCCAGACCATCAGCATCTTCGTTTACTTTTCCGTGCCTCCGTTTCCGTTTCCTCATCTATAAAGTAGGGATATTCATCGTACTTCCCTCACAGGATTATTGTGAACATAAGTGAGTGAATCCATGTGAACTATTTAGATAGATTCCTGACATTAGCAAGCTAGCCATTATTTTTGATTTACCAAAGTGGCTTTTCCCATATTTTCTATAACATCCTAACTGAGGCAGCTGCTAGGATATTTTATGCCTATTGCCTCCGGGAAAGAAGGACATCAAGGAAATGAGGATTTTGAAACTCTTGGCCGAGGCATTTGTTTTGAAAAAAACAGAAAGACATTTTGAGTTTCAAAGCTTTCAAGGCATAAAGTCTGTACTGTAAACAGATCATTTGTTACGTATGTAATGTCTCAGAGAACATTGAGAAGTGGCCCCAAGCCTGGTCCCCAACTGCTAGGCTAAGTCCAGGGAGGGAAAAACACAACTCTGGGCATATTGGGGAAATCTGAGAATAATAAGGGATCCTGTGTTCTTATCTCTGAACAGAGCCTGAGACAGTTGCAAAACCCCGGTTTTGTGAGCCCAGCGTGGTCTAGGAGTAAGGGAGAGGAAAAGGCTACCTCTAAACAGACGGGGACTAGAAGATGTCCAAAAGCTCACCTCATCCCTAGACTACCCCAAGAGAGCAACCAAATGTGTCCTGTGTCTCCAAAAAGGACACAGACTGAGCAGGGAATACTGGCACCTACAGAGTCCCTATGGTTGAGGTGAGGGACAAAAAGAAGCAGTCAGCATGAGTCATAACCAAGGACCAGATGGAAAAGAAGGATGTTTCAACAGAGGCCAGCATGGAGAGATGGGGCTGCTCACACCAGTCTCCCTCCCAAATCCCTTGGCACATTATGAGAAACCCTCCCAGGATAACGGGGTCTCAAACATTCAGTGCAGCTGTAGAAGTTTAAAACTATCTACATTCTTAATGCCTTTCCGTTGCTCTCCAAATAAACGACAAGTTTCTTTCACCTACGAGGGCACCATGACCAGGTTCCTGCCTCCCTCTCTAATCTTGTCTCACACCATTTTTCCCCTGTCAGAACATTCTAGCCACACTAGCCTCCCTTCTCTTTTAGGAACAGGGCAAGTCCTATCCCATATTAAAGCATTTGCAGTTGGTTGTTCCCAGTGCTCTTAAAATGTCTATGTCATTCTATGCTTCTGGTATCACTGAAAATGTCTTCTCAGAGAAGCTATTTCTGACTTAAAGTGGACTTCCCCTTGTGTTCTCCATATCATCACATTAATTTCATCCATGGTACTTAACACAACCAAAATTACCTTATTTATTTACTTACTATTTATATACTTTTCTTTTTCTAATCTTTATGAGAGCTAGAACCTTTCTCTTTGGTTCTTTGCAATGTCCTCAGCATCTCGCCTAGAGCATCTATCCTAGCCTAGAACAGGTGCTCAATAAATATTTGATAAATGAGCAAGTGAACGCTTTCCTTCACCCAGTCACAGTGGGAAAGTTCACACTATAGTAATAGTGAACTTTAGAATACTGAATTTCTTTCCTTTTCATTTAAAAAATAGTGAATTTTTTCATTTTCATTTAAAAAGTATTTTTGAAAAGAAATTTTAAAGGACATTTTCTTTTCTTTTAATTTTTTTGTTATTGTGGTAAAAGTCACATAATATAGGGCTTCCCTGGTGGTGCAGTGGTTGAGAATCTGCCTGCCAATGCAGGGGACACGGGTTCGAGCCCTGCTCTGGGAAGATCCCACATGCTGCGGAGCAACTAGGCCCGTGAACCACAATTACTGAGCCTGCGCGTCTGGAGCCTGTGCTCCGCAACGAGAGGCCACGACAGTGAGAGGCCCGCGCACCACGATGAAGAGTGGCCCCCGCTCGCCGCAACTAGAGAAAGCCCTCGCACAGAAACGAAGACGCAACACAGCCATAAATAAATAAAATTTAAAAGTCACATAATATAAAACATACTATTTTAACCATATTTAATTGTACAGTTCAGTGGCACTAACTACATTCACATTGTTGTGCAACTGTCACCATCGTCCAGCTCCCACATTTTTCACTGAAGGATATTTTCTATCCCAAATATATAAATTGCATATGCGTCCAAGGACTCCCCAAGACCATCTTCAGGTCCAACAATTCACTAGAAGTAATCAGAGAACTCAGCAAAGCCATTATGTTCATGGTTAGTTTATTCCAGAAAAAAAAAAATCCACAGATTATAAACCATCAATGAGAAAAGGCCTTTAAGGCAGCGTCCAGGAAAGGTCAAGTGCAAGCTTCTAGTTGTCCTCTCCCAGGGGAATTACGTGGACAGTGCTCAATTTTCCCAGTAAAGCTGTGTGACAGTACACAGTAACTACTGCCAGCCAGGGAAGCTCACATGAGCATGCAGGGTTTTCACTGGGGGTTAGTCACGTAGGTGTGGCTAAAGGCCAAAGGTCAAGCTGATACCATGTGGCTCAAGGCCCCTGCCATATATCACATCCTTAGCACTGAGAGGATGGGCCATCAGCTGTGGCCCAAGGCTCCCAGATAAACAAAGACATTCTGTTTAGGTCTTTATTCCAAGAGCTTAGAGGTTACCTCCAGGAGCCTGGCAAACACCAAGCCTTTCTTTGGAATATGCAGGATTTGAAGCTCCCATGTGTGCCAGGTTAATTCTTTACTGCATACAATAATAGATGTTTAGTCATTAAGGCAACTGGGGATACTGAGAGCTAGACAGCACAGATGAGACCCTTCTCCAAATCCCTAAAATCAAACCTAGTAAGAGAATAATAAGAAATTACTGGCTGTGTGTGTGTGTGTGTGCCTGTTAGCACAGGATGTAATGATGGACGTATCATTAGAATGACCCTGAAGGAGAAAATCTGAACCTCCCTCTGAGGAATAGAATATCTTGGAATGGCTCTGAAGTTCCCGCCAGGAAGAGAATTTCCTCCACATAGAGCAAGAAGAGCTAAGATACAGCAGTCACCTATTTGCGATTTTCCCTTGAGAAGTAAATTATCCAGAGGATTCTAGAAGGCAATTGGTTAACACAAGTTCACATCTATTATTTCAATGCAGCAAGATATCTACTGAGATGGACAGAGTCCCAGGAGAGAACAAGAGTGAAGGTAGGAGGGGAGGATCAATAAAATCAATCATCTCACATAATCTTGACAGCCAGTGGGACTGCACACGTCCACATTCAATCCAAAAAGGAAGGCAGGGCTTCCCTGGTGGCGCAGTGGTTGAGGGTCCGCCTGCCGATGCAGGGGACGTGGGTTCGTGGCCCGGTCCGGGAAGATCCCACATGCCACAGAGCGGCTGGGCCTGTGGGCCATGGCCACTGGGCCTGCGCGTCCAGAGCCTGTGCTCCACAACAGGAGAGGCCACAGCAGTGAGAGGCCCGCGTACAGCAAAAAAAAAAAAGGAAGGCAGAAACAGGGACAACTCTTAGAATTGTGGTTATTTTCATTTTCCTCTTTCAAATTCCTCAGAACTTAGCAGAGAGACCTGTAAGGCAGAAATGGCTTATATATGTAGTTTTTGTGAGCTGAAAGAGAGTTCCTGAAGAAATTATGTCCTATTTGTCTGCAGTTCTTAGAAAGGAACCCCAGGAGATAAGGTAGGTGGTGATAATTTTAATTAAGAGAGAAAAATAAATTGTATTTCTGAAGGCCTAAGGTTCATGGGCCCATAACTTGCAACCTTAAAGTAGTACATGCTGTTGAGGAAAAGGAATCCCTTGTGATTCCTTCCTACACATGCACATACACTGCTTTGCACCAAGAATATGTGAACACAATCCAAAATAAATCTCTGCTGCTTCAGAATTCTGTTAATTTATATTCAATCTCAGCCCCAAAGAATTTGACATGTTATTTTTAATAATAGGACAAATGTAGAAGATTCTAGATAAAACATCTGCATGAGGCAATGATACAACATAGAAGACTCATTTTGAGACATGTTTCGACAGATTTCAATAACCCTAGATGAGCATTCACTACCTCCAGTGTGGATGAATTCTGGGACTCAAGGTGATAGTGAAACGGAGCAGGACCCTGTGGGGCTCCTGGGCACAAAAGCTTTTCTGTGTCCCTCACTTCTTGATTACAGGAAATAGGCTTCATTCAGCCTCCATGACCTTCCCTGAGTTTCAACTGGGTGAGTTCAAACAGATACTAATTAGGAAAGGGAGGGGATGGTGAGACCAGTCAAGAAACAATAGTGCAGCCTTGGGGCAGGGTCCTGGTTCCCCCTCAAGGGATACACATAACAATATCTTTATGCTGTTTTGCAGGTACTGAAACCCCCAGCAGGTGGGAGAAGTTAACTGTATGCTACCCACCAGCACATAGACCCCCAGACCTGTTGGAACCAGAAGGTTGATGATGTTGACTCCCACTTACCTCACCATCAACCAATCAGAAGAATGTCCACAAGCTAATCACGCCCTCTTTGAATCATTACTATAAAACTCTTCACTATCCCCTCCAGGTCAGGACACACAGTTTTGAGGGCATGAGCCCACTGTAGCCCCCTTTGCCTGGCAAAGTAGTAAAGCTATTCTTTTCTACTTCACCCCAAACTCTGTCTCTGAGATTTAATTTGGTGTCGGGGTACAGAGGCCAGATTCAGCTTCACTATCTGGATACCGCTCTGTATGAATTACATGAACTAGTGAACTCGCTGCAAAAACAAAAATAATCATAATGCGCCAACCACATTATCCCAAAAGATAACGGTTTACATCGTCTATTAACAAGATATTATATTTTTATACTGTTTATGTATTAGCAGTGTATTATATTGTTTTTAAGATAAAGTAGTAAAAATGATCCTATTTATTTGGCATTTTCCTAGTAATATTCCAGATGGTCAGGTCTGAGAAGTTTACTCAGGGATGATTCTGAGCAACTGTGAATCCATGCTGTTGGGTACACCCTCCAGAAGGTAGCCAGAGAAGTAGTCAACACCTTGGTTGATAGATGTACAATCACTGGAAGATCTCTGCCCTAATCAGAGAGCTCAAATATCTCTTGATTCTTAATCTTATTAAAAATCTTCATTAAAAAGCTGACAACAATTCATTATATTTGCATATGCAGCCTTGCATAGTGTCATGAGAAAGGAATCAGTATCAGAAGCAAACTGATTTAGAAAATCATTTTAAAGCACTTACTGCTCATGGAATATAAAGCCTCGGTAGGTCATTATAGTCATCACAGTTCTCTCAACAGTTTAACCACATCACAAGCCGAAAAATGAGGAGGAGACGAGTGGGCTGTCATAGATAGAAATCTTCCATAGTCTTTACTTCCAAAGAGCTCCTTAAGGGCTTGCTTTCTCAAAGAGACAAAGGCAAATGTTCTGAAGATTGTTAGTGTCACAGGTGATACGAGAAAAACTAACTTCTTTTGTTGTACTAATGTTACTGATCAAGAGAGAACAAACTTGGGCTGATCCAGGATGCCCCTGCACAGATAATGGCAGAGGAACTGAGGCTAGATCTACATTAATTTGAGGGCAAAAAGCCGTGACCTGAAATGCTACTACCAACCAAGTTGATATTGATGTTCAAAGGCAAAAGAAAGATATTCTGGGATATTCAAGACTTCAGACAGTGCACAGCTCAAATGCCCTTCCTACAATAAAAACCATTTCAAAATATTTCCTCGTAGAGGGTGGTTAGTCAAAATAAAAGAACTCAAGTGAAAAAGCTATTGCCCTTTTTTAAAAATTCCTAATCAAAAAGAAAAATAAGAAAAAAGAAATAAAAATTAAAAAGCAAAGTTCCCAATATTTACATAGGAAAAGAGTGTCCTTTTAGAAAGCCCAGGATGATCAAAACAAAAAATTATTTGAATAGATAGCTCACTAAAATAGCCAATTTAAAACACATACATAGATATTCCCACACCTTTCTTTTACAGCTGAAATAACAAGTTTTTAAAATCTCAGATATAAATTACCATTCCCAAAACAAGAACAGATACCTGGGAATAATAGAACAAAATCACGGGACCCATATGTAGAAAACTACCAAAGTTATCAAGAAATGTAAATGCTAACTTGAAACAGAGAACTACCCCTGTTTCTAAATGGAAAGGCTGAAGGAAATACAGATGAAGATGAAATGAGAATGAAAAGCTTTTTTTAAGTGTAACACTGTAAGGCAAAAATTGCAAAGGAAAGCACTAGAACATATAATAGTATTAAAAAGTTTAATATCTGTATACCCAAAAGCAAAATAAAAGCTATGCATCCATCTGAGAATAATACTTGCAATCTATATGACAGGCAGATGGATAATGCTCATTAATATACAAAGAACACAGGCAATTCAATATAAAAATGCACTTTCCAATAGAATAATGGGTAAAAACATCAACAGACCATCCACAACAAGTGAAAATAAGTGACAAATATAAAAAATTTTCAAACATATTGGTTTTGGGGGGAAACATTTTGAGTTAAAGCTCTTCTCTTTTTTTGTGAGTCTCATCTCTCTTTCAACAAGGATGAGGTAAATTCTAAAACTCATACTGCGTTCCCAAGGAAGGGAAGTACAATTCCAATAGTACCACAATCACAGGAATTGATCTTTCAAAAGGTTAAAATGGGGCTTCCCTGGTGGCGCAGTGGTTGAGAGTCCGCCTGCCGATGCAGGGGACACGAGTTCGTGGTCCGGTCTGGGAGGTTCCCGCATGCCGCGGAGCGGCTGGGCCCGTGGGCCGTGGCCGCTGGGCCTGCGCGTCCGGAGCCTGTGCTCCGCAACGGGAGAGGCCACAACAGTGAGAGGCCCGCACACTGCAAAAAAATAAAAAAATAAGACCTCCCCAGAGAGGAGCAGCCCAGGCTCTTATAACTTATCGCTTGACAGTCTGCACCCCCTACAGAACACACCTTCAAAGGACCCCAATGCTTTAGATCTCTACTTTCATCTACCTGCCAGACTCTTGCTAATTAAGGAGTTGCCAGAATTTCCACTGGATTTTTTCTGTACACTTTACGATCCTCTGGGACAGCCTCTAGCTATACTGAACTGCCTGCCTGAGTAGTGCTGTTGTCTCCCAAGGTATCAGTGCTAATTTGGTTAGTGGTCTTGTCACAAAGTTGTACTAGTGTGAGTGGTCACCCCTCACCCTCACTCCATTTTCTCCATTAAGTCCTGTTAATTTTAGCACACAATTTTGCAAAACATCAGATTTTTGGTCTTTGGCTTTTTACCAAACACAGAACCTTTGTCCTATTAAACATAATTCCTCTCAACGTATCAAAAACCGAAAAAATATGGTAATAGGCCCCATACATTGCTCATCTATTTGTCCAAAAGTTATTTTAAGTACCTGCAATGTGCCAGGAACTGTGCACATCTCTTTTACTGTCCTGTTTGAAACCACCTGAAGGTTTTTCATCTCCAATAATGACAGAAATATTTTTAGGTACTTTGACATTAAGATTTTCCATTCAAATATCCTTTACATGCATCAAACCCCATTCCTAAAGATGGAGAGTGTACTTGTTTCAAAAATTCAATTTATTTTGTGACTTTGACTGAAAAATGTAACTCAGATGTCCTCTCACTGGTGTTTCATTATTTTCCCTACTTGACTTTCATCAGACTCTCAGGACGGGGACTGGCCCCAACAAGACAATCTCTAACCACCCCTACCTGGCAGCTCGCTTCACAGCTGCTGGCTCTCTTACCTCCACATCCTTGGGCTTTATTTCACAGCCTAGGTAGGCTTCACTCAATAAAACTAGACCACACTTGGCTTTTCATCTTCCTGGAGCTAATTTATAACACAGCCCCTAAACAAAGCTAACCTGAATGAAATACACACACACATACCTCACACTAATTTTATCATAAACCAAACATTTCTCTATCAGTTAGGGGAAAAGGGCCCATCTGATGCAGGACTTCAAAAGCTAATATTTCAAATACGAAAGAAAAAAATTTTTTTCAGTTCCTTCAATTTACTAAGCCTCACATAATTAATATGTGAATTTCAGACTTTCAAATATATGGCTTGCTTTTATAAGCAATGGTTAAGACACAAATAATATTGAAAGGTAATCAAAACCTTATGCTAATTCATAGCAGGATAATAAAGGTAAATATATATTTAGAGTATGTATGTATGAAAGCACACAGAGATAGGCATTAATATATATGACAGTACAAACTGGAATAATAAAATCAACTTCCCTCCCAACCCAAACAACACACACAGAATGGGGAGAAGTACGAATCTTTGCTACAACACAATTTTAATCAATGATTTACACGTATTATTATTGTAAGCATTACTTTAATGTTTCTTTCAAGGTACTTGTGTAGCAAAGACAATGGCTTGTAGGAGGCGTATCAGTCAGCTGGAACCCAAGGGGCACAATTACCAAGCAAAGGACTCAATTACTACATAATAATGTGAGCACTGATTGCGTTGTAGAGAGGCAGCCTTTCACTTTACCGTAGAGTTAAGAAAATATGTTCTCCCTCCTTAAGTTTTAAAATATACTGTCTCAGGAAATTAGAGCATGTTTTTCAGAAGTGTCTCATTTTTGTGTATCTCTGAATCTTCTGGATGAGTGAAATAATTAAGGTGTGTATACTCAGCTTACCCTGAGCGGAGCTCATAACAGCGACCATATCGAAGGCTGCTGGACCGCACAGGTCACTCCCCAGCCCTGGCCCACTGAACAAGACTTTGCATATCAACTGTTACTGCAGGCTGTCCCTCTAGAGCTTCACAGGATGTGATTTTAGACCACTGGTTCTCCACCCCGGCTGCACAATAAAATCATCTGGATGTTTTAAAATAAAATCATCTGGGCACATTTAAAAAATGACTGGGCCTTATCCCCAAACAGAAAAATCGGAATATCTAGGAGTCAAGCAATTGTAAATCAATTCATTCCTACTTCAGCGAATGAACTGCCATCTGAGAAAAAAGGGTTAGGGTTAGGGTCAGGGTCAGGGTTAGGGTTAGGGTTAGGGTCAGGGTCAGGGTCAGGGTCAGGGTTAGGGTTAGGGTTAGGGAACGGGTATGGTTTAGGGTACGGGTTAGGGTACGACAACAGGTTAGGGTTAGGGTACGTGTTAGGGTATGGGTTAGTGTTAGTGTATGGGTTAGGATTAGGGTACGGATTAGGTTAAGGGTTAGGGTTAGGGTTAGTGTATGCTTTAGGGTACAGGTTAGGGTACGACAATGGGTTAGGGTTAGGGTACGGGTTAG
Organism: Stenella coeruleoalba; assembly: GCF_951394435.1. Lineage (NCBI taxonomy): Eukaryota > Metazoa > Chordata > Mammalia > Artiodactyla > Delphinidae > Stenella > Stenella coeruleoalba. Next base: position 13,891,593 of record NC_137158.1, on the reverse strand, counting down.
TGTTAGTGTACAGGTTAGGATTAGGGTATGGGTTAGGGTAAGGGTTAGGGATAAGGTTAGGGTTAGGGTTAGGGTCAGGGTCAGGGTTAGGGATAGGGTTAGGGTAAGGGTTAGGGATAGGGTCAGGGTTAGGGATAGGGTTAGGGTTAGGGATAGGGTTAGGGTTAGGGTCAGGGTCAGGGTCAGGGTCAGGGTTAGATAACGGGGATGAGGGTGAGGATAGCGAGGCTCTGAGGAGTGATGGAAAGTGCACAGCAGAGATCAAAAACTCCTCTGCGCTTTCACAGAGAGGCCCAGGCAGGAAGCAAGAAGCGTAATTAGGAAACAGGCCATTTACAAGAATCTGTCGCTTGAAGACCTCAACTCCCCTATACTATGGCAAATATCATAGATAGTATTTTCTATTGCTGCACAGCAAATTACTCCAAACTTAGCTGCATCAAACACCCATTCATCATCTCACAGTTATGTGGGTCAGAAGTCCAGGCACATGGTGGCTCACGTCATGATAGTTTCCTCAGGGTCTCCCAGGCTGAAATCAGTGTACAAGCCCAGCTGCATTCCTTTCTGGATCATGGGATCCTTTTCCAAGTCGAAGTAGCTGTTGGTAGATTCAGTTTATTATAGTTGGAGGATGAAGCTCCCCGTTTTCTTGCTGGCTGTCAATCGGGGGCAACTCTTAGCTCCAAGAGTCCACTCGCTACTTCCTGCCATGGAGCCCTCACCACTGCATTGCAGTTTGCTCCTTCCAGACCAGCAGGATAATCTCTGCTGCCTTAAATAGCTCAGACTTCTTTTAACGGCTCAACTGATTAGGTTAGGCCCACCCAGGGTCATTTCATTTTTTATGAACTCAGAGTCAGCTGATTAGGACCCTTAATTACATTTGGAAAGTCTCTTCTGAGATTTAAGGTAATGTAATGACAGTGATACCCCGTCACATTCACCAGTTCTACTCATACTCAGGGGAATTATTATATAGGCACGTACACTAGGGAGGAGCCACCTGGACCTCGGGACCTCTTAAGATTTCCAGAACTTTGGAAGAGTTACTAGCTTTACCTCCATTCCCTCAACTGGAAAATTGGAATAATAATAACAGTTCCTTTAGGGTTGTTTTGATAATTAAGTAAGTTAGTGGATATGAAACTTTTAAAACAGAGACTGGGGGGCTTCCCTGGTGGCGCAGTGGTTGGGAGTCCGCCTGCCGATGCAGCGGATACGGGTTCGTGCCCCGGTCCGGGAAGATCCCACATGCGGAGCGGCTAGGCCCGTGAGCCATGGCCACTGGGCCTGCGCGTCCGGAGCCTGTGCTGCGCAACGGGAGAGGCCACAACAGTGAGAGGCCCACGTATCGAAAAAAACAAACAAACAAAAAAACCAGAGACTGGCACATAGTAATTCACCAGATAAATACGAGTGTTTTTTCACCCCAACCATTCAGGAAACCCTGATACTCCCACTCAGCCATGTATGGTGGTGCGGACAGGACAATTAAGGGACATGGAGCCAACCTATATTCACCCTTCATTTAGCACCCACTCAGAGAAAGCAGCATTCTGCTGAGGACATTCTAACCTGAAATCGACCTCTTTCCTTATGAATGATCAGTGCTACAATCACAAGTAGTCCAAGGTGATGCTAAAAACAGCAGAACACCATGAACTTCCCCGGCCCAAAAGCTTATCTCGAAGCACCTAAGATTGGCCAGCACCACCATCCCATGCTACAGAGATGGCCATTCACCTCCCAGACAATGGTGTTTCACCTGTGCATTACCCAACAATATACTACTGTATTTGGCTGTAAACACCTACACACAATGAAAAATTTACGTTAAAGGTATTATAAGCAGAGCAGAGTCCCAAGGAGTTCTGTGACGCTAACTTGAAGACACAACTCCCATAAACAGAAGAAGGCAGAACACCTCATTCTGGCCATTGAGCACTGGCTCACTCTATTGCTTTGTGTAAGCCGGTCATTTAAAGTGACGTATTTTATCAATACTTGCAAACCCCAAACAAAAATGCAATTGGTCATCCAGGAAATCAATGCTGCACAGTCAATACAAGCAAAGCATGATAGAAAGCCAAGACAGCCAGACCACAGCATTTTATACTCTCTGCATTTTTAAATGTCTAAGTCACTTCTAAGGGAACGTTCAGTGAGAAATGAGGTAAATTTTGTAGCACGCTTTTATGAAAAACAGAAATCTTTTCAATCAGCCACATTTCCCCAGTTTTAATGGGGTTCTAACATTCTCCCCCAGGACTTAACCCCTGGCTGGGTTTATATAATAGCTCACGGCTTTTCTATTCCCATTAGCTCTCAGCTAATGACACACGGATTCCTCAGTCTGGGAATACGTTTGCTTGAAGCCCGTCATCGCCTCCTATGAATAAGGGTATAATTAAAGGAAAGACAGTAACCCTACCTGGTATATTTGATACATGGGTGCTAGACTATTAAGCACATCAGGATTTAACATATTATAAGCTTCCAAGAGTCTAAAAACTTCAGAAATTCAAACTGTTTTGATAGAAGAAACCCAAAAGGACAAACAGAAGAAAACTTCTGCTCTCACTACTTTTATTATTCTATCTATAATTAATTTATTAATATATTATTATTATTAATATATTATTATTATGTTTATATTAATTATTAATTAATTTATATTAATTAATTTATATTATATTTACATTAATATATGATATATTATTAATATATTAATATTAATTAATTTATATTAATTATACTTATATTCTATTTATGATTAATTAAATAATTTATTATTCTATCTATAATTAATTATTTATAATTAATTAAATAATTATAATTATTCTATCTATAATTAATTGTATCTATACATTAAACAAATTTGTATTAAGCCTTTACATGTACTAATTATTTTGGCCTTGAGATACAACATGACACAAAAGATAGTTTCCTTGATCTTTGTTCTATTGGAGAAGTAGAGAGTGGAAGGATGCAGACAACAAAAAAATTGAAAAATGATGACAATTTTATGTAGTATTTTTTTTTAAGTGTGCAGGAGATGAGAGTGACACAGAGAGGTGGCTGCTACCTGCAACACTGAGGTCACACACACAGTCTGGGGAGGGGACTAGGAATGAAGGCCCTAGTCACCTAGCATTCCCAGCGGACAAAACACGTGGTACGTTGGCCTAGAGATAGGAATAGCTTGCTTGGTTCAAGAGACCAAAAAGAAGTGCTAGTAAGTCTAGAGGGAGTGAACAAGGAGGAAGGGGAGAAATGTGGTCAAAGTGTGGGTAGAGGCCTGAACATAGGCAAACACTGGATGATTTCAAGCAGGAAAGTTATGCGATTGGATTCTTGTTTCATTTATGAGAGTTTTACTCGTAATTGCCCAAAAGGGTTCTCACTGGTATGGGAGGACAGAACTGAGAGAAGATGAACATGTGAGGCACATGATAATTCATCTTCCGAATTCTGCTAACTTTCCTCCCTGTCTCGATTGAGGCTGGAACACCGCATACTTCCTCCGGAATGTAGATAAAAACCTCAGCTCCACTTACTGACCAGCGCTTTTTTATTCTAAGTTATCTCAAGATCTGAATGGGCCATAACACCCAAATAAAGAAGGTGGCAGAAAATAATACAGGTCAAATCTCAGGGAATAGTCAAATAATTACCTAATTAGTTTTCTGATTGGTAAAACTAAACTTCTCGTTTTCATTACAATAAGTTTGGGAGACTTCAGAGTCATTGTCATGACCTTTACCCTGTAATATTTATGGACAACAGGAGAGCACATTTTCTACTTGTTCACAGTAAGAGCCTGTTTTATCGTTGCCATTGTCGTTCTTGTTCTTAACTTCAAAATGTGATACACATAAGGAAAAGAGCTTGAATTGTCTTAACTAAACACACTCATGAAACCACTGCTCAGATTACAAAGCCCCAGAGGCCCCCTCCCAGTCGCTACTTCAGTTGCTATCCTTGCTCCTGTCCCCCGGTAGGGGGGTAACCATTATAAACTCATTATGCCTATTTCTATATTTTATATAAATGTGACAATACAGTATGCTTCCTTCTATGCCTGGCTTCTTTCATGCGATATTATGTTTCCGATTTACCCATATTACTGTGTAGCTGCAGCCCAATCATTCTTACCTAACGGTAGTTTCCCGTTGGAGCTACGCTAGTAGGTGTCATTAGGTGAAAAGAAAGAAAAAAGAAATGTATTTACACACACACACACACACACACACACACACTCTTCAGTTGGGTATACACCCAGCAGTAAAATGGCCAGGCCATAGAGTATGTGTATTTTAAGCTTTAATAGATTCTACCAACTAGTTTTCCAAAGAGATTACACCAGTTTACACCAGCAGTGTGTGAGGGTTTCTGTCATTCCACACCCTGGAAAGGCCTAGTTTTGTTTTTACATCTGGTTCTACTTTAGAGATAATGAAACAGATTATGAAATACCTTAGGAATATGTAATCAATCAAAATTCGTGTTTCACCTCTCCCCTAAGTAGTATATTTCTTTATGGAAATCATTTGTATCTTCAGTCACACATGTTACAGAAATGAGAAAGGCATGAGATGATTGTTTGGAGCTGACGTCACGCTGCCACCATCACTAGTGTCCGGGGCACTTACTATGAGGGAGTCACTCTGCTCTACATGTCGTAGCTCCTGTTGTAAGGACAACAGAATGGCAACCAGACACGTAAGCACCTGATGACTTGATCCTCTGGCCAATGACAAAATCTTTTCCAGAGTATTGTTTTCATACATACTTCTTAATAAAATACTGAATTTGTTCAACTGTTACATTGCAATCAAACCTGATTTTGTTTAGAAACCATCTCCTAACAGTTCAGAGTAGGCATGTTTTAATCAGTAAAGAAACACACCGATTACAAAATTATAGTTTGGGGGACATTTTGTCTGAAGTCATCTGGCCTATTGAAGAGTTCCATCCTTCTGCAGTTTCAGAAACAGATGCAACCTTAACAGCACTTCATGAAATAATTGTATTCCATGAGTATAAGGAATAGCTTACTAAGAAAACTACACACTCAGACTGAGAATTTAGCATCTAATCTATGCTGAATCATTGTGCCAGGTTTACTGGAACAGTCAGCCATTAAGAGAGGTATAGCACCAACACCAGCTCTTCCAAAATGCTCATGAGTGACTCAAAGTCATGACCTGTGGGTGGCAGCTGCTTCTCCCGTCTTGGTCAACTAGCTCAGTGATTAATATGGTATATTATTCATGTATTTGTCAAGGAAAGGTAGAATATTCAATAGGACAATGTCCATTAATGTCATGTTTAATCATTTCCAAGTAAGGGAATTACATGTATTCACCTTTCTCCACTTATTCAATCATGCTTTATCTTCTCAATTTCTAGGTAAAAATATATTTTTCAGAACAATGCAATTGTTTAGAAAACAGAGACTGGGGTATTAAAGTCCTTTATTCAAGAGAAAACACTACTAAATTTTCAATGAGATTAAGAATGGTGATACGAAAAATACGATTTTTTCTGCGAGACAGTAGGTAGCAAGCATGTGTTATTTTAATGTGTGTTGTACACATATTCCATATTATGTATTGCAAAGAGTGCCCGAAATTTACAAAACTCTGGTATGTCACCTGGACACTTTTTGAAATGCAAGAGTCTCAATTCGTTCATTATCTTGTCTACCTTCCAGGGTTTATTACTGTGGTGGTAGTAGTCGTGGTTAGCTTAAGTCATGTAGAATATTCTGAGCATTAAATATCATAATCAGTCATTAGGGAGGAAAACATTGTACTTGGTATCTGGAGAATGCTGGAATTTCATTTGGCTACTCACTATTTATCATGTTTTTACTCTTCTTGTAAGATGGGTGCTTCTGTAACAGGTCAGGCAGAACAGGAGTTCCATGTGCCAATTTGCACTGGCCCGTGGACTTGGTTTTCACAACTGCCAACCCTTAATTATCCCAGCACATACCTAAGGATCTGCTCTGTCCTTCCTCCACTCGTTCAGATTCTCTTTCAAGAATTGTTTAAGCCACAATGAAATAAGTATCTTAAGACTCCAGGATTGCAGTATTTAACTTAAAAGAAATTTAAGAGGGTTTTGGTTCAGTTGTCTGCTGAGAATTCACTTCCCCGATGGGACAAAGAATTAGGCAATTTAGCACTGTGGCTAAAAGCCCAGGTGTTGAGGGCAGATTCTGGAACTGAGTCCAGGCTCTCCAACTTGCGAGCCTCCGGATTTGGGGCAAGCTCAGGAAGCTGGCAGAGTCGGGCTCTAAAATTTGGGTAACAATATTTACCTCCAGGATGTTTCATAAGAGAAGAACATGAGAAAACACGCATGTAGCCCTTAGCTGTTATCTAACCTCTCACCAAATGATAGCAATTATCGCTGTTTGTTCATCTTCAGGAAGAGTGCCACTTCGGGGGGGGGGGGGAATCTTTATTGCCATGATCTGGAAAAAAAGATCCCTCCTCTAAAAGCAGCTGTCCGGAAACAAAACTAGTAGAACGGCACACATCAGCCAGAAAATGGACCCTCTTGATTTTGGTGTCCCTAGCCAGCCCGCAGACAGTGGTGATCAAATGGAAAATGGTCTTCAAAGCGATTAAGTTTCTGATGTCTAGTCTGAACAGTCCATCCGAGTGGAAAGGGTGCTGCAGTGAGAGAGCCTGGCAACCCAGATGGCACCAGAGCCGGCTCTGCCTCTGGAAAGTTCTGCATCTTGGGCAGTCAATCACCTGCTGGGCCCCCATAGCCACCTGGGGCAAAAGAGAAAGCCACTGATATCAGGGGTGTTCAAACTTCCGTAAGTCAGGAGAATCCCTTCTCGGTCGTTGTCTTACCGAGAATAAACAGAGCTGGTCTCAGCCGTGACTGTGCCCTCCCCAGTCTGTCCTCCACCCTCGCGTGGCCCCCCAGGAGGCTCCTCCGGGACAGTCTGAAACCACCCGACTGAACAGTTAAGTTACTCCTGGCTGAAATGTTCAGTTCTGATGTTACCATTCTTAACAGTGTAACCTGGCTCTTGGCATGGCATTTTCCTGAATCCAAATGGGAAAAGAACAGTGTTTTGGAATTAGACCTGAGTTTGAATCCCTCCACTTTTTAGCTTTGTGACCTCGGCAAGTAACCTAACATCTTCCGAGCTTCTAGGTTCTTCCCTGTAAAACAGGTCTGGGGGGAGTTAGATTAACCCAAGACAGTCCTGGCACAAGCAGGGGACAGCGTGTGAGCGTTGGTTTCTCTTCCCTCTGCCAACCTCTCTACCCCTCTTTTCCCCTCTCCAGTCCTCTGGAAAGGATTAAGAAACCACCTGCCAGACTATGTTCTGAAAACATTCTTTAATAGGTGTTTCTTCCCAAAAGAATCTCTTCGTCACATGAGTTTGAGAATCACTGGATTAAACAAGGCTAATTAATTAAGCAAGGATTAACCTTGCTTAATCTGGCAGTCCTGAGTTATTTTATTTTGCACTTTGAGATCTGATATCTGGAAATACAGCAGGAATCTTGCACTTGGGTCAGCACAGATTATTGTCAGACCAGGGAGGTGGAACCCTGTCCCTGGCACAGGACTGCGACTTGCCCCTCAGGGTGGCTTCTTAACCACTGGTCCTTTCCTCAAACGAGGCAGCTTTCAAACTGAGGTTAGCACTTTGACGGCAGCAGGAGACCCACAGGGGCACCCGGACGCCCACCTTCCCCTCCAGCCAAAGCAGATTAGCTTATTGTATATCGTATCATATATTTGACTTCCTCAAAGGCTGGCATTTGAACAAAGGATTCTGTGCCCCTGAAATGGAAAGCCACTGACTGAAACGCCACTCCACCCTCAGACCTCCTCTGTCTGTGTCCTGCTGCACTTTTATCTGAGAGGTGTCGGTGCAGTTCCAAGGACAAAAGCAAACAATTGGGATATTTTTACAAGGATTGTTGTTACCCTGTACTGGAAGTTTCCTGAACAGTCAGTAGGGTGAGGATATTCCAATGCCTTCCTCCCAATATAATTGTTATATTTGTACAGTATTTTGGAAGGATTGTCACAAGCATTTTTCTCATTTGCGCCTCCTCAAAAAACTATAGCAGGGCTTCCCTGGTGGCGCAGTGGTTGAGACTCCGCCTGCCGATGCAGGGGACGCGGGTTCGTGCCCCGGTCCGGGAAGATCCCACATGCTGTGGAGCGGCTGGACCCGTGAGCCATGGCCGCTGAGTCCGTGCGTCCGGAGCCTGTGCTCTGCAACGGGAGAGGCCACAACAGTGAGAGGCTCGCGTACCGCAAAAAAAAAAAAAAAAACTATAGCAAAAATAAGGAAGATATTATAATTTCTACTAAAGCCAGGGCTAAGAGAAATTAAGTGTTTTACTAGAAACAGGAAGCTGATTAGTGGAAGAAAAGAAGTATAAATCTAGGAGTCCTGATTCTTTCCACTGCAACTTGACCCCTCTAGATAACTTTTTTTTGTAAACCTGGCTATCCAAAGACAATCTGAAGTTTAATTAATTTAAGTATAAGATTAAAAATCCATCTCACCTAAACCTCTCAGAGAATTAATAATACTTACTATCTGTAGCATTTGGTGCTGTAAACCTCTCAGGATCTTCCCTTGGCAAACATACACTTCTGAATAAGCACTCCATGGATAGGCGCACCAGCCCTGGTGCTCTCAGGGGGAGCAGCTCACTCTAAGGGAGTTACCACCCAGCACCCCTCTCTCTGACAGGTGTTCCTGGCATCTCTTCCCCTCTCTCTAATGGGGGTTGCCAGCATCCCCACCTTACAGCATGTTCCCAGGATCCCTCTCTCTGATGGGGGTTCCCAGCATCCCTCTCTCTGATGGGGGTTCCCAGCATCTCTCTCTTACATCGTGTTCTCAGGATCCCTCTCTTTGTTAAATAACTTTATTTTGATGAAGGACAAAGGTCCTGGACAAAGCAGAACGAGATAAAAAATTTCCTTATATTTTTCTCACAAACAAATTTTACTATTACATGTCACCGTAAATATATTTATAGATAGATATCTGTATATGTATAGAAAACTTTTATCAGAGAACTGAAATTCACTTATGCATTCCACATTTTAAAAGTAATTATTTTGCTTCACCTCTTCAGAAACCGGGGTGGGAATGCTTTTAAGCACAGACAATTCAGGATCATATTTTTTAGGCTTAATTATGAATTTTTAAATTAGGCTTCATTACTCATGACCCCTTCAGACCAGACATTCAGAAACAATTCAGGAAATAGCGCTATGATTAGGGACACAGGAACCATCTTCCTAAGTGAAAACGGTTGAAGGAAACTGAAAGTTGCCAGGAATGAACGGAGCCCTTTGGCAGGATCGCTTATTATGCTATTTCATGTACGGGATGGGCCTTTATTCCTGAGAAGAACACATTACTGTAGGCATGAATCTCTGTAGGATCTAAAGCCCCTCGGCTTTTTGAAGATGCCTTGAAGAAGTCAGGGAGTGAATACTTTGGGGGACTGTACAACCTCACACACTTGGAAATAGGATGCGCCTTCAGGCGTCAAGTATCTAATCAGCAGATTCCTGGGCTCTCCCATGTGAAGTGGAAAACTTGCCCGAGAATGACTACTGTCTCTTTGGGCCCTGTAAATTGAAACAATCACTCTGCTTTTAAGATGACAAATCAACTTAATTTGCAGAAACAGATGGATTCACACATACATTTTATAATTCTCTTCTTTTCAGGATGCTCTGAAAGCAAACGTTTTACATACTCTGCAACCTATTTTTTTTTTTTTTTTTTGGCCACCCCACGCACCTTGCAGGATCTTAGTTCCCTGACCAGGGATAGAATCTGGGCCCGTGCAGCGAAAGCTCCGAGACCTAACCACTGGACCACCAGGGACTTCCCGTCTGTAATCTATTTTTAATCTTCTTTACTTTAATCTAAGCTATAAATTAGAATAACCACTTTAAAATGAAGGATGAAATAAAATAGACAAGTTCTAAGTTCTGTAAGCTTTTCTCTGTGGTGATTTGTCACAATGTCTGGCAGAATATGTAAAATAACAATATTATCTTAGAGTTTCAGTATTTTCCCTACCTGTAACTTTCTATCTTAAAACTTAACCTCTGGGGAACACAGCCCCCAAACGCAACTCTAAGTAGTCAAAAAGGGTAACAATTTATTTCATTTATTGACACATTCATTCTTTCAATCATCAAAAATAATTATTTTTGTATTTTGTATAGTATTTGTATAGTATTTGTATAGTATTTGTATAGTATTTTTATACTATAGGCCATGCACTCGGCCAAGCACTGAGAATAAAATGATTAGCAAAAAGGATCTCTATTGTCATGAAGTTTATGATCAAGTGCATAGGCTTTCCCTCTCGACCTATTTATTTTTATTTTACATACAAGTCTAACAGCCCAATATATTTAAGGGTCTCACCTATATCACAATAGAAATATCAAGTCACAAAGGGAAAAGGCTACCTGAAGAGGTAAGGAGAGCAGGGAGAGAGGAAGAACTAGCCAGAAAGGAGGGAGGAAGCTTAATAAGATTCATTCATTCAACTAATACTTACTGAGTATCTAGTATGTGCCAATACTGGTCCAGGAACTGGAGACAATCACTGAACAAAAAGTTGAAAAATCTCACCTGGTTCTTAGAGGGTTTACCCTCTAGTGGCAAAGAGACAAACATCAGAAGGTACACGAAGCTGAGGAGATTTAGTGTCAGGTAAAGATGTGCAAATAATAATGTAATAGTAATGACCGCTAAGCATTTTCTAACACCACATACATTTTCCCTATAAAAATTCATTGAATCCATACGACACTCTTCTGAGATGTGAACCATTATATATACCCATGTAACAGAAGAGGACATGGAGGCATTTCTACAGAGATGAACTTCTGCAGAAGCGTACATACAACAAATGTGTGGTTGTCCTGGCTGAAGCAGCAGTGAGTAGCCTGTTCACAACGCGCCTCCACCTCACACCCCCAGTTGCCCTTGGAGATTCTTCAAAAAATGGGAGACCCCTAGGCTCTGCAGAAAACAATTTGAAAATCACTGACTTCTGAAAGCTCATTTCTTGTGAGGCTGAATAGGTGATATAGCACCTGCTCATTCTATTCTAAAGAGCTACTGGGTCCTTTCATCTTTTCCCTTCATCTTCCTATGGACTGAGAAGTTGAAAGAAAGGTATATCTATTTTATAAATGGACTTAAAGAGGCACAAAGAAGTAGTGGCTAGCACTGTTTTTACCAGCTACTATGAGACTCATTGGCTCATAGAACTGGAAAAGTTCTTCTATTCTTTCCTCCGAGTACCAACAGGACCTAATTCCTCTATTTAGATAAAAACAGATATGCTAGAGAAGGTCATTTCACAAACATTCCAGTAATGTTTTTCACTTGGGAGTTTTAACCTTTACCAGTATTTATTGAATATTTATTGTATGAACCTCTCACAAAATTAGAAGTTGAGACCACACAGAGGCCTATGGTCTGTAATAATGAGGTTAAAATATAGTTGAGAAAAAAGAATATAGATGCTATTGTTGATATATTTTATATCCAAAGCAGGGTGTCTGTGTGTAGGGGTAAACTGATGGGTCAATGGATGAATAGATGAAAAACAGAAGGAAGGATGTACAGATGGATGCATGGAAGGAAGGATGCATGGAAGGATGGATAGATGGGTGGGTGGAGAAGAATGGATGAGTGGATGGGTCACAGGTTGATTAATAGATGGAGTGAAGGTGAAATGATACTTATAGATACACAAACTGACTACTAAATAAATAGTAAAGATATGAGCGCTGCTTACGCACAAATCATCATAGTTATCACTGAGGCTGATTAAATGGTGTTTACTATTAAGTGTTTAAGAATGCAAGAAAACAGATTATGAACAATTTAGAAAAGTTTTTGTTTGTCTAATGGTAAAAGAATGATTTCTTAAATGTCTCTAGAATAACCATCAAAGAAAATCATTACTCATAAATCCAACTTCAATAAATAATTACTGAAGAAAGTGGGTTGAAGTTGAGTCTTTAAAAATAGATACCTTGGAAAAGTGGAAAGGAAGACATTCCCAACAGGAAGAAGGAAGTAATACAGAGGAGGGAATATAGCATGTTCATAGGCAAGAAATAAATCCGTGTGTATGATGTGGAAGTTACGTACTGGGAACAGGTGAGAGATGAGGTTGGCAGAGAAGCAGGCACCAGAATACGGAGCACGTCACACGCTGGATGTGGTGTTTACTTCTCCCCCAGATACTAAGGAGACCCTGCAGCCTTGGGGATTTGTTTGCTTGATTGATTTTTAAAAGTAATATATGCCAACTGCTGTCTTGGGAAAATTACTCCATATGATAAAGATTAATGAAGGGAGAGAAAGTCTATATTTGCTAACAAAGACCACACCAGCTCTTCTGCTCAAATATCCCTTTGGAAACGTCTTCAGTGACCAAGCAACATGAGATAGGCTCATCCCAATATGTACCCCACTAACTCTCAATCTTTTCACTTTGTTTTATTTACCTCTATAGCACTTATGTTTATCTGATATAAACATCTATACTTAATTTTTACTTGTTTATTTTCTGTTTCCCACTAGAATATATGCTTCAAGAGGGCAGGAAATTGAATTTGCTCACTGATTTATTTCTAGTGTATAGGATAGCGCCTGGCATTCAGGAAACATTTGTTTCAGAAAGAATGAGTTTAACCAATAAGGAGTCATTTATTGAAAATCCACAAATCTGTATATTCAGCTATAGTGCATGTATTAATTTATAAATCATCAAATGTTCTCTGAGAAACTACACCCCTTAATTATTTAGCATATCTTTGAAATATTAATATTTATGGATTGGCTCACAAAGCACCTGAATAGAATCATTAAATAGCCGACAAGTGTCTGTGGTAACAAGTTGTTGAACTGATAGAAAACTCACTTTAGCTCTTTTACCTGATTCAGTGCTGCCTTATTTTCTAGAGGAAAATGTAAATTAAAACTTAAGTGCAGCAACTCAAAATTGTGTTTTCAAGAAGTAATTAATAAAATGTGGAATTATATTTATAATACAATATTGTTTATGATACAAAATGGGAAACTGTTATGACACAAAATGAAACAACAGACACAAGACACCTGCTTATGCAGTATGATCTCTATTTTAGTGTGAAACAAATACATATGTATGTGTCTGTGCATGCGTGTGTATGTCATAAATAGTAAGAAAAAATAACTAAAAATACATCAAGCCATGATTTATCTCTGGGTATTTTATTTTAGATAGTTCCTTTCTTCTTTAGAATTGTATGATTGATAAAATTTGTATAAAAACATATTGCATTAATAATACTTTTTAAATGAGACAAAACTATTTTAAGTGAGAAAAAATTCAAAGCAAGTTATATAATGTCATATTTTGACAAAATATACAAAGCTAAGCTAATTATAGAATATGAAATTCAGTAATTAATAATTTTCAACATCTTTGCTATCAAAAGTATTAAGAAATAACAGAGGATGATATAAACAAGCAATGACCTTTAAATCCACACAACTCAAATCTCAGACCCGGGAAGGAAAAGAAGGATCACAGAATCTGGATTGTAAATCGGCAGAAAGCTAACGGAAAAGAGCCAGACAATGGCTTCTCTCTTAGAGCTAGCAAGATTTGGATGAACTTTGTATTAAATGGAACCCTACCTCCGAGTCTGCCTCATCTAGGTTTCCTACATAGAAGAACAAATTTGCTGGCAGAGACAGAGGTAATAAATCAAAAGTCCATCCAACTCATTTAAACTTAGTCTTTTGGTTCTGGTATATTATGGAAATATTCTTCCTCAAGGACTTACAGAGATCGAGTACCTTTTGTCCTCATCCCACATCCCTCCTTCCTCGAGAATCCAGGTGGCAGTTTTTGGTCCAGGATTCTAAATGAGTTGTAGAGCTGCCAACATCATTCCCCCAAAAAACAAAACATTAAGGGCAAAAGCAATACATTGCAAAGCTAATCATTTTACATTTGGAATCAAAGATTATATTTGACTTCCTCAACATTAATAACTCTAGAAATTCTGGACCAAGAGATAGGGTATGAAAAGCAGCAAGGTAATCTTGCTGAGATACTATGAACTTTCAGCTGGTGCTTCACCAAAACCCCTTTTCAAAGATCATTTGTTAAAACGAACACACATACAGAAACAAGAATCTTTTCTTCTGAAGGTTAAAGAATATGCACTTTAAGAGCATTCTATCTCATGGCTCATGTTTGGGAACAATCCATCCGTATCTACAACTCTCCTATCCTCTGTGCACTCTCCACTCAGCTTCTCCAATCTTCATATTGCAGCAGGGATAATATGTTAATTCATGACCAGATCTATTATCCTTTGACAGAAAGGAACTTTTGAATCATCCTTCCCCGGCCACTTAAAGTACAGTCAGCCCAGATCAAAACACTGTTTTGGCTGTGACTCTATCTTTGTACCTAGAAATTACCCTCAAATGCCAACATGTCAAAAATTTAAATATTCTGGCCACACATTCACTTTTTATTGTAGAGAAGGATCACATCAGATTCTGGCCAAATATAATACTCAGGAAGAACCAATGCTCCAAGGGGAGTGGCTTTAGACATCAGGTTTACTCACTGGTATTAGTTTCCTGACACGTTTTCTGGAGTGCCACTGCATTCATCTGGATTAGTAAACACCAAATTCCAGACCATCTAAACTCACATTGAAATTAACGACATCCCTATGGGCATTATTTCTATCATTCTATGAGCAAACAAGTATAATACAGCAAAAAATAAAGCCATTGTAGTCCGTCAAAAATTTGAAGAACAGTTTGGCTTACCAAGGCACTGGCTCTGGCTTCCAATAACAAATCCAATTTAGCTCAGTCTCTCGTGGCTAGTCATGTAATTGAGCATAATTTGTCACAATTGGCCATTCTGACTAGAGAACCATTTAGGATTGAACTAGCATAAACATTGAAAACCTCTTGTCACATTCCGGTTAAAAATAGAAAAGACGTGGGCTTCCCTGGTGGTGCAGCGGTTGAGAGTATGCCTGCCGATGCAGGGGACACGGGTTCGTGCCCCGGTCCGGAAAGATCCCACGTGCCGCGGAGCGGCTGGGCCCGTGAGCCATGGCCGCTGAGCCTGCGCGTCCGGAGCCTGTGCTCTGCAACGGGAGAGGCCGCAACAGTGAGAGGCCCGCGTACCGCAAAAAAAAAAAAAAAAAGAAAAAAAAAATAGAAAAGACGTAACATGGCAATCTGCCCTACCCCAAAAAGAATCTACTAAACTATAACATTTTTCCCTGTTTCCTTATTTACACTGAATATTCCTATTGCCAAAACAGTACTATTCGCATAAAGTTCTGATCCCTGTTCATAGAGGTAATATTCACATTTAACTCTTCAGTGTCACGTGGCCTGAAATTCAGCACTTAGGTAGCATCTGTCATCTGAAGATTTTTTCCAAAGTGCTTGAAATAAAAATTTTGACAAGTTGATTGTCTTCACATCGATGCCATTTGACTACATAAATCTCTTGACTCTGACATTTCGAAATGTACTAAACAGAATACAGTTTCCCTCGGTATCTGAAGAGGGGTTGGTTCCAGACCCCTTCAGATGCCAAAATCCAGGCACGCTCAAGTCCTTTATATAAAATGGCCATTTTATTTACATATAACCTATGCACACCCTCCCATATACTTTAAATCATCTCTAGATTACTTATAATACCTAATACACTGCCAATGCTATGTAAATAGTTGCCTGCATGTGGCAAAGTCAAGTTTTGCTTTTGGAACTTTCTGGAATTTTTTTTAAGATTTCCCATCCTCAGTTGGCTGAATCCACAGATACAGAACCCGAGGATACGAAGGGCCAACTGTATATGAAAATGAAGGATGAAAACATCCATGTATTTCTTGATCAGAGAAAAAATATATCATGACATTTACTGTAAAGGCATTATACAGTTAATGGGGTTAACTAAAGTAAAAACAACAAGGAAAAAACAACAGTAAGACTTCAGACATAGTTTTTCCCAATCATCATGGCTGAGGACATCGTAACACTGTGACATTCTGTACTGGAACAACCTCTTGGAATACATGACTTCATAATATACAGGTGACAATAACAGTAATAATAATGATAATAATAATAATAACAATGTGTTAGCATTCTCTAGTTCTACCTATGTGCCAGGCCCTATAGAAAGCGCTTTGCAAACATTCAATTTATAAACAAAACCCTATCCACAACCCCGCAAGGCTGGTGCTATTATTTTTTAGTTTGATTGATGAGATTGGGGTTTAGGGAGAGAACTTGCAAGAATGCAAATCCAGGTCTCTCTGATTCGAAACCTTAAGCTCCTAAGCATTAGATATTCTATTTTAAAATGTTAAGGAATAATCATTTAGGAAATCTTTGCATGTAAATTAAAAGAATTTTAAATTATTTAAATTGAAAAGGATTTTTATGATTTTTTTATCAAAGTATAGTTAATTTACAATGTTGTGTTAGTTTCAAGGGTACACAAAGTGATTCAGTTATACATATATACATTCTCTTTCAGATTCTTTCCCATTATATGTTATTACAAGATATTGAGTATAGTTCCCTGTGCTATACAGTAGGTCCTTGTTGTTTATCTATATTATATATAGTAGTGTGTAGATGTTAATCCCAAACTCCTAATTTCTCTGTCCCCCCTACCCCATCCTCTTTGGTAACCATAAGTTTGTTTTCTATGTCTGTGAATCTAGTTGTTTTGTAAATAAGTTAATTTGTGTCATTTTTTATATTCCACATATAAGTGACATCATATGATACTTGTCTTTCTCTTTCTGACTTAGTTCACTTAGTATGATAATCTCCAGGTCCATCCATGTTGCTGCAGATGACATTATTTCACTCTTTTTTATGGCTGAGTCATACTTCATTTCATATATGTATCTTCTTCATCCATTAATCTATCAAATGGACACTTAGACTGCTTCCATGTCTTGGCTATTGTACATAGTGCTGCTATGAACATTGGGGCCCACATATCTTTCTGAATTAGAGTTTTCTCTGGATATATGCCAATGAGTGAGATTGCAGTATCATATGGTAACTCTATATTTACTTTTCTAAGGACCCTCCATACTGTTCTCCATAGTGGCTGTATCAATATACATTCACACCAACAGTGAAGGAGGGGTCTTTCTTTCTCCACATTTTCTCCATCATTTATATTTGTAGACTTTTTAACAATGGCCATTCTGACGGATGTGAGGTGATGCTTCATTGTAGTTTTGATTATAAAATTATAAAAGATTTTAAATTAAAATTTTTAAGTTTTTGCATACACCCTTAACTAAAAAATTCATATTATTTTTTCAAAATGTATATATAGTACTTTTTTATTTCTCTTGTTGAATGAAACTTCTAAAGTGGATTCTTCCCCTTGAGGATCTGTTCACTTCTTCCCTTGTTTACACCTGGTAGTGGAAGGAGAACAGTGTCGAGAATGCAAAGGCTTAAGCTTTAGTCCCAACTGTGCTACTAACAAGCTGTATAACTTTGGGGAAGTCACTCCACTTCCTGGAAATAGTCTTCACGTTTGTAGGAAGAGAAGGTTGGACTAAAGATCTTTTTGTTCCTTTCACATTTCAAAGATTTTATGTTTTCAAGGATATTTAGCTACTTATTTTCATTGTATTGTATTTTTGTGTGATGTTCCTTAGGTTTTTGGATCATGTGATCAATATACAAACCTGCACTGTTTTTTGACTGTTCCGTATTAAATATGTATAAGTAGATTTATTCACTGACTCTATTCTTGCCATGGCTTTGCCTCATTTATACAGAGACCAGGGTTTGGTCAGTGTGGCAGAGAATGTTATTAGGATTTTTGCTGATTTAAATAAATTATGATTCAGATTCCCAAACTTTTAGCTCACATCCATTTCAACTTCATATAATGGAAACTCCAAAACATACTGCCTTATAGACATTTATTCCTGTATCACATAAAAACAAGTCCACAGTTTTGCCATCCAGATATAGTAATTCCAAGTAGCACAAAGAACCCCGGCCAGCCTCCTATCCAGGCTCTACCATGCTCTAATTGTGATGATCAGAGGAAAACATTCACTCTCCGAGACTTTCTACCTTCTGAAAGAGAAGCTTTTTCATTTTTAAAAATAATGTTTTCTGGTAAACTTGTACTTAGGTCTAGAGACTTGGTTGGATTCAAGAAAACTTTTCTGGCAAAAATATTTCAAAGGCGATTTTGCGTATTTCATATTAAATCATATCAGGAGGCACATAATGTCAGGTTGTTCCTTATTAGTGAGGACGAAAACAAAATATTCCAGCTATCTGATTTTTTTAATTAAAAAGCCTTAGAATCACCGAATAACTTCTATTAGCATGTAATTGGCCACCTCTAGCTATGAGGAAGATGAGAAACATGGTATTTTAGCTGAGCACATTCTTCCCTGGAAAAGTCAGGAATCTGTTACTATTTTATTTTATGATTATATATATATTTTTAATTTATTTTGGCTGTGCTGGGTCTTTGTTGCTGCACGCAGGCTTTCTCTAGTTGCGGCGAGCGGGGACTACTCTTCATTGCTGTGTGCAGGCTTCTCATTGCGGTGGCTTCTCTCGCTGTGGAGCACGGGCTGTAGGTACGTGGGCTCAGTAGTTGTGGCTCGTGGGCTCTAGAGCGCAGGCTCAGTAGGTGTGTCGCACGGGCTTAGTTGCTCCGCGGCATGTGGGATCTTCCTGGACCAGGGCTTGAACCCGTGTCCCCTGCATTGGCAGGCTGATTCTTAACCACTGAGCCACCAGGGAAGCCCGGGAATCTGTTACTATTTTAAAAGATGAAAATGGTCACTGACTAGGTAACTAGAAGCCTCAAATATACTGGTAAACACTGGGGTCACAGAAAACAGAAGCACTGGTAACACTGACTAAATGTTCAATAGTTATTCTTCCTCAGGTCTGTTAGAATATTTTCTGTTTAATTAGGTGTATATCACAAGCCTGATGCTTCATATCTTTTTTCAGCAAATCATCTTAAGAAACTATAAGGGTAATATTCTTTTAATTCTTATTATATTTGTCCAAATTAATGGGCTACTATTAACCCACACAGTGTATTCAAAGTACCATATATTTGATGTAAAATTTGAAATCTATCTTTCCCAAAATACAAAACACATATATAATGACCTTAAATAAAATGAAACAAAATATTTAGGGTGTTATTGTTTCTAGAAATATAATCTGACCCACCACTTTAATTTGGTTTAATAACTTTGTGCTTTAAGAATGAAGAAATAAACCTTAAAAATCTGTAAGAAAAAACATTTAATGAATGACCTTCAGACTGTATTTATTAGAACTGGATCAAATCAGAACTGAAAGTTCCAGATCAATCCTGTCTGCCTAATACCCCATTTGTGTGTTTGTTTCAACAAAGAGTAGAATTTTCAATAAAAATCATAGCTCTTCTTATTCATTACAGCATAAACTGGAAAAAAAGTTTCAAACCTCAGAAACTGCTCCTAATTAGGCAGGGCCAGCTTCCAACTGAAATTAGTATTCTAAGTTTTCACTTGGTACAGCTGCTTCTCGTTTAAAAATAGACCACAGATAATCTTTCACATTTTCTATATAATCTCCAAACAACCAATGAAAAGAAAAATCAGGAACTCAGATTTATAATCATGATGTACATACACTTGCTTTCCAGACTGTGTTTTCTCACTACATTTTTAATTCTTATCTGATAGCATTATCAGAATATTCTACAGATAGTCCATTATTTACCATGCTTTCTTTATTTCACTCCTAAAATACTAAGCAGAGAATTAAAAACACATATTTAAAGTTATCTAAATAAAAACTTTGTATATTATTTTTTAAAATTTTCAACCAAATATTTCAGCTTAATTCACCCCTAAGTGCATAGATCAAATAAAATGCTTATATTGCCTAATTATGAAAAGATTTCTTAATTAATATATAGGTACCTTTTAATAGCACATAATATTTATTTAAACTGAATATTAATTAAATACCTAATATCGATTTAGGGCTGAGAATACACAACTATATATAATATGCAATCTCTGCACAGCCTATTAAAGGACATAGCTATGTATCAACAATTAAATACTATTTGATAGCTATATTTGATAGAATTGTTATCTAATACAAACATCCTTACTATATAGGATCTTCACCCATGAAACAAAAAGTGACCCAGAGTTTCCATCCAGTGTAAGTTGTCTTAAAAGACTTGGTTTTTGAAATTGAACTGAAAGGTATAAAGAAGTCCTGCAGTATAGTAAAGTGCAAGGAAATTTGTCATTTTATTGTATCTATCTTTCCAAATTCTTCAATTTGAAAAGTTTATATATGTCAGTGGTCTCAAGACAATAAAGAAAACTTCTATCTCTTTTACATTACATTCCATCAAGACAGAAATTTATATTCTCTTCTTCTAAAATGTGCTTTTAATTTAAAAGGTAAAGTATTACATCCCTTTACAATGAACATCCAAAAAAATGTGCTTCAATAATTCTTTTTTTAAACGATTTCACCCACACTGATGCAGAACGCCATCCCAGTACACCGCATCACACTGCACTTATGAGTGCAATTTTCCATAATAATGAGCATCAACTGCTGACGGTTAAGGAAGAGGACAACCAGCGCTCCCCAGGCTGCAAATAAAACTTAAAACTTTCCTAACGTGTTTTTGTCCTTGAAAATTAAAGGATTTCTTTTAAGCCTTAAGATCAATAATGAGATGTCAATTTTCAGAGCTTCCTGGATCTAATGAGGGATAGATCAGTGTTCCTGCTAGAGTAGGTGAATTCTCATCACACCACAGCGAATTCTATGAATTGAGCTATTACAGTTTGATTCCTTTCATCTGAAGCTTAAAACATCATTGGGCATGGAAACATAGGTCACACTTTGTTTTTCTGGTTGACAAAAGGGAAGATTGACTGCTATCACGTTACACCAATAGAATTTATCAAGAACTACCAACAGTGGTACTCATGGGACCAAAGACAGGGACCTTTCATACCTGGTTGGGGAGGGGGGAGCATGGTACCTTCTAGAAGCCAGCGACCCAGCTCAGCAGGTGCCACTCAACACTCATTCTCCTTCCGTTCACGATGCTGTTCCCTCACACACATACATGACTTTCTCATCTTCACCCTAGAGCTAACACTAACAATTTCCTTGGGAATTCTCAGGAAAGAAAAATCTACCATTTATTAAGCAATACCTTTTCTGGCAAGCACTATGCATTAGGTCTTCATATACAGTATTTCATTGAAACTGAACGACACTACATTGAAAAGATGGGGAAACTGAGCTTCAGTGTGACAAACCAAGAATTCCAACCCAAATCTGTCCAGAGCCAAAGCCTGTTCTCTGTCCATCCTCTGGCACTGGATGTATAAGGATACTTGAGACCACCGTCAACCACTTATAAGAGCAGTAGACACAGCAAGGGTGCTTCGCTTTTACCGTCGTAGAATGGAACTGGTCATGTTAGCTGTTCTCACTGAACTTACCAGACTGTAAACTTAAAGTGATTCAAACATGCCTAATCTCTCCCACACTTGGCTTAGAAACAGAAACCTGTGATGACCCTTCATTACTACAGAGTTACCAGAAAAGTATGTATGAAATGTTCGGATTTGAAGCACTTTTGCAAAAAAGACACAATACTTTGTCTAAGTCAGGGCTATCTAAATCCTTACCAGATGAATAAATGAAAGTGTGATATATTTTATCAACTGACAAGCATAAGGGCTTTCCTGGAACTATGTTTTGCAATAATTCTGCATTTCTCTCCTTGTAACAATGTCTTTCAGAGCCAGCAGTGGTAGAGCATAAATAATTTTGAAATGTGGGTAATGGAGGAAAATCTGTAACGCATTTCAAAGAAATACATGAGTTTGAATCTGTCAGAAAATGAATCCAACAAGCTGTAAAACTATGTGAGAACAGAAAGTACTCAGGTTTTATTTGTGCAAGGTGAGTTGAAGTCTATCCATGAATAACCTCATATTATACTAGTTGCACAGACTTTACTTTTGAACATATTTGGTTCTTGTGACTTTCAAGTAGTGAAAAACAATGAAAATCATCTACTCAAAGAACAAAAAATAGGCTGTCAATTACTTATAGCAAATAGAGCTCCAATGAAGAATGACCCCTTCTTCTTGTGTATGTGGTCTCACTCAGCCACTTCATAGCACTTTGCACAAGATAAATTACAGGTTAAAAAAAAAAAAAGTTTGTCACACCATGCTCTTGAGTGGGCATTGTGGGGAAATTATTGCAAAAACTATGACAGACCATCTGCAAAAGCAGTTTGGAGCCTGTAAACTTTGCTCTGAATACTACTACCATCATTACTGTCCTAGGAACCTGGTGATAAAATATTTTCACTTCTGGCAAAGAGGTCAGAAAAGGAAAACCAGATCCAACATCACAGGAGAACTGTGGCCTTTGAGAAACAAATAAAGCTGAAACTTTTATCATCTGTGCATGGCCAAAAGAGCCGATTTTTTTTTTAAGCGAACATTTGAGTCAGTTTCACAAATGGGTGGGACCTAAAATAGTGGCCTCAAGTGAAAATCAGTCTCATTATCTATGTGAAGGTGAGTCCTGTTCTCCATCCACTGCAAACCCAGGGCTCAGTGCTACAGCCAAAACCAGCCCAGCTCCCCCAAACAAGGCTGCTTGTATGTCTGAAGGGCAAAGAATGAATCAGATGATGTCCATAAAAATGGATTTTGAAAAACTACTATATTGGTCTACCCTTTTTATTTCAAGGGATAAGTGCTTTAGAATGCTTTCTTTTCAGATGCATCCAGGACCCTGTACATAAATTCCTTGAGCTTCCAAGTAGAGACAAATTATTTCCTGGAACAATTTGTGGGCAAGTTGTTTACTGGAATTCAACCTGCAACTCACATTTCCAGCTTCCTGCTCCCCTGAATGGCAGCTGAAAATATTATATTATGCTAGCGTGTGTTCATAAATGATGTATCGGGGAAGAAGTATGTGATGTTAGAAAAGGCAGAGACTGCTGAGATATTTTCAGAATCAGTGTCATAAGTACCAAAGGTTTATTGAAGGTCTTGGTTTCCTTTCTTCTGGCTGAGGTTTTCTATAGGACAATAAGACAACAAAAATCCTGAGCTGTGCTGAAGAATAGGCAGAGAGGCATTTTCGGGAAGGGGGATCCAAATAAATTGGGCATTTGAAAGTTACGGAGAAACGTGAACTGTTCAAGATGACACAGAACAGGGATGGCATGTAGGAAGGAAATCTTTGCGAATTACCAGTTGTGCCTCAGTTGGTGTTTTGTCTCATTATAATGATGCAAGTATTTACCAACCTCTAGATGGTAGAAAAGCAATATATCTGGGAGCTTTTCTTACAATAAAAACAAAATGTTAACAGCTACAACAAGTTTAGTAACTAGAATGTGCTACACTGTGTCAGGCACTCAGCATATATATACCCTTAATTAATAGTCTATTCTCAAAATTACTCTGTGCGATAGGCATTTGTATTCCCATTTTACTCATGATGGATTGAGAGACAAGAATAAGTAACTTGTCAAAGACCTTGTATGAGAGAGACAAGATTCAAAGCAGAATCTTTTCTCACTCAAAAACTATGGTTATTCCATTATGCTCCATGGCCTAAAAATAAATATTTCAAGAGTTAACACCAGATGAAAATCAGCAAATACAGAAATAAGGCCAGTTTGCTGGATTGATATTTGCTAAATACTGCTTTTTATTAAAGCCTCCTTTTTAAAAAAATTTTTTTGAAACTTTCAGTACTTTTGCAAGTGAGCTTTCACTCTACCCACCCCAAAACCTAGGAGAATTAAATTAATGTGTTTAAGTTGAGTCACTGTGCTAAAAGGTGTCATTATTCTGTCCTTTTTTTAACATCTTTATTGGGGTATAATTGCTTTACAATGGTGTGTTAGTTTCTGCTTTATAACAAGGTGAATCAGCTATACATATACATATATCCCCATATCTCCTCCCTGTTGCGTCTCCCTCCCACCCTCCCTATCCCACCCCTCCAGGCGGTCACAAAGCACCGAGCTGATATCCCTGTGCTATGCGGCTGCTTCCCACTAGCTATCTATTCTACATTTGGTTGTGTATATATGTCCATGCCTCTCTCTCGCTTTGTCACAGCTTACCCTTCCCCCTCCCCATATCCTCAAGTCCATTCTCTAGTAGGTCTGTGTCTTTATTCCTGTCTTACCCCTAGGTTCTTCATGACATTTTTTTTTCTTAAATTCCATATACGTGTTAGCATACGGTGTTTGTCTTTCTCTTTCTGACTTGCTTCACTCTGTATGACAGACTCTAGGTCTATCCACCTCATTACAAATAGCTCAATTTCGTTTCTTTTTATGGCTGAGTGTCCTTCTGTGTCTAAATAATCCTCCTGAAGGGTTGCCCCAGGATCTCAGCCACATTCCTGCTAACAGACTCTCCTGTCCCATAGCACTGCAACACCAGGAAACCATATGGCAGTTAGGGGTAGAAAACGGGTTAGGTTAATTCCAGACCTAAGAAAGGATTACCTTCCTTGAAGCTCACCTGTGAGGGAGCCTGCTGTATTTATAGATGACATTTGTCAAAATGGGCAACTGCTTCTATGAGTTACTGACTCAATTGCTGAATGAAAAGGGATATCTCCCATTTTCATGATCACTGCTGAAGCTTAACATACTCACATATTAGAAATGTAATCCATCTCTTAGGCAGTCTCTGATTGCCCCTTTGAAAGATAGCAAAGGAAGGCATGAGACAATGCTTCTCTCATACCCAGTGACAGGGGAGTATGTGCAGGGAACTCTTGCTTACAGAAGAAAAAATATGTTCATTTTAGAAAATTTATAAATTCACTGAAATATAAAATAACTCAACAAAGGACCTATTTTGGTCCATTTCTTCACTATCATTTTGAGGACTTACCCACTTCCTTTAAAGTCTTTATTCTTTGAATATGTATTCTTTAATTAGAATCATTTTGAATGTATCTATCATGATTTTATTTTCAGGTAATACTCCACTGTGGGGATTTTAACACTTCATTAAATATTAAATATCTATGATATTATACCACGCATGTTAACATAACTCACTTAATCATTCCCTTGTTGTTAGGCATTATTTCCACTATTCAAACTGAATGATAATAAGCATTTTCATATAAATCTTTGATACATCCCTGATTATTTCCTTAGAATATGTTCTGAGGTCACAGAAGTGAAATTAATAGGTCAACGGGTGTATTATTTAAGTAAGTCTGACACGTATTGACAAAATGATTTCCTGAAAAGTTGTACCCAGTTATATTTATGAATTGTCATTTCATGACATCCTTATCAAATTTGGAGCCTTTGAAAGTGAAGCTTTCCCCAAGAGGTAAGGCATTCCTGGAACAAATTAATTTCTACATACTGTGCTCATTAGCTTCATGAATGAAAAAGTCACAAATATTTAGGCCATCACTCAACTCAAAGGCAGGTTCTGTCTCTCTGTGTGCAGTATTTTCCAGCACAACGCTTACCATATTGTTAAGTGTTTAATAAATATTGGTTAAAAGTAATGAATGAATGATCTAATTCTGCCAAACTTGAACTTGGATATGCCAGTCTTACAAAGTGCTCTAACCAATACGTATCTCATTAGATTGTCACGAGTACCTAGTGCGGAGATACTACGACTCCAGTTTTAGAGATGAGAAAAGTGAGGGTCATTCAAGTTCCAGGATTTGCTTAAAGTCATAACTAGTAAATGGTAACACTGAACCCTGTCCCGGAGCGTACACTTGGTTTCTGGCGGCTTCCTCTATGACACACCCAAGGGTGACAGGCCAAAGGGATTCATGAATGCAAAGAGTACTCAATACCAACTAAGTGAAACCCGAACAATCACCCAATATGTCGAGTTTTCCAGAAAACACTCTGGATTATAAGACACTTGCTTCTTACTTTTAAATAAGTATAATGTATTTAACAAACTTAGTTTCATGTTTGTAAGAAGTGCAAATGAGTATTAAACCTAGGTATAGTCCTCAGTTTTTTATGGGAATAACAATGGTTATTGTAATGTTATTGAGATAGTAAAAAGAGTTACCATCTATTGAGGACCAAGTAATAACTACTATGTCATTAAAGCCTGCCAAACACTATATGAGCTAAGCGTTACTCTCATTCTTGCATGGAAAGGTAAGTCATCAAGTCCATATCATACATCAGTTCTCACGCTCTAGTGTGTGCCAGTGTCACCCGGAGGGCTTGTTAGAAAATAGATTGCTGGATTCTGCCCTGCATGTTTCTGACTTAGGAAGTCTGGGCTGGGGCCTGAGAATGTGTGTGACTCGGGTTCCCTGGTGATGCAGCAGGTCCAGGGATGCCACTTTGAGACCCACTGACTTTCCTCCAATAAATGGCAGAGCTAGGAACTGAACTTGGCCTGACTTCAAAAGTCATGCATGTTACTAGCATTATCCTAAGTCGATTCTAAGGTAAGACTTTGAATTAAAATGTTCTCCATCTTAATTTGGCCTTTGAGACTTGTATATAAATTAAGAAGGGTTAAGAAATTCACATTTGAATTCTAAGAAATAGAATTAAACTGAATTAATCAACTCTCAATGAGAATTAAATTAGCCACCACCTGCTCACTTTACCGCTCCTATTTCATGCAACAATATTTTAAAGCTAAAAGTAACCTTAGATCTCATTTGGTTGAATTCTTTCATTCTACAGATGACTGAGTTGAAGCCCAGAAAGTTTAAGTTCTTAAGATGCTTCAGTGGTCCCTCTACTATACCAGTAAAATACACACACTTCAAGGAAGTTTAAACTCTTCTCTCCTCCACCACACCGTAGAGTTTACCACTTCCTTCTCTGCTGCGATTGCTTCTTATCTTTTTTATTTATTTATTTATTTATTTTTTGCGGTATGCGCGGGCCTCTCACTGTTGTGGCCTCTCCCATTGCGGAGCACAGGCTCCGGACACGCAGGCTCAGTGGCCATGGCTCACGGGCCCGGCCGCTCCACAGCATGTGGGATCTTCCCGGACCGGGGCATGAACCCATGTCCCTGGCCAGCATCGGCAGGCAGACTCTCAACCACTGTGCCACCAGGGAAGCCGCTTATCTTTTTTAAAAGATTTTTTTATTGAAGTATAGTTGATTTATAATATCATGTAAGTTTCAGGTGTACAGTACAGTGATTCAGTTATATACATATATATGTATATATATTCTTTTTCAGATTCTTTTCCCTTATAGGTTATTACATAATATTGAGTATAGTTCCCTGTGCTATAAAGCAGGCCCTTGTTGGTTTTTTATTTTATGTATAGTAGTATGTATATGTTAATCCCAATTGCTTCTTATCTTATTATAAGTGCAACAGAAGTCTTTATGTGATTGATATTATCACCCATATTTTAACTTACTGGTTTATATTTTTGTCTCCTCTTCTGGACTAGAATCACCTGAAAACCAAGTATTACATTTACATACCCTCTGTAGAAAATGCTTGTTGAATTAAATAAAATTGAATGGAATATCATTTTGTTTTCCTCTTTACTGCTATAGCCATTTCTCCCACCATGCTTAGCTTGCTTCTAAAACGCAATCACTAGTAAATACTTTTAACCTTTTTTAGTGTTACTTAAAAGGTCATTAAGTAATTTAATAAAATAATAAATTAATAATAATTAAAGTAATCAATAATTAAAATTAATAAGTACTGATTAAATAATTTAACTAATATATGACATTAAATAATTTAAAAGCATTATTTTTAGGATTGTTCTCCATGATATTTAAGGTATCAAAAAGCCTTTTACATACATACAATATGTGTGTGTACATATAGATGTATATGTACATATCATTAAAATCTTTTACATCTCTTCTCCTTCAACTATGTCCATCTCCCACTTTTAGGGAACATGATTAAAAATCAGTCCATTTGGTTAATGGAAAAAAAATAAAGTATTTGGAGAAAGTACAGTGACAGAGGTATGGCAGGCATAACTTCAAGTTCTTAATTATGATCTTTGACTCCTTTAGTCTAATTCAAAAGAAATAATGACTTAGATCACGCAGATTAGACAAAGGGGCTTCACCCAACTATTGCAGTGAAATCAGCAGAAAAGAAAACCCTATTGATGCTTCTTTCTGAATTAATGCAAAAGCTAATATTAAAGCACACAGTGGGAGAGTGGAGGAATGGCTAAATCACAGGTCTCTGACATTCCTGACATCTTTTGTATAATATGGTGTCATACCTAACCCTTTCTTAAAAATGTCTGGACCAGAGGAGTTTTACAACCCATATGTTCAGTTCTATCCAAGAGTTGATACTAAGATATATAACACCATCCTTTAGAGAAGGGGTGCGTTTCAATAATAATAGAAATGCAACAACAATAATGATAGTAACGGCAACCCTTGAGAGGGCAGTTTTCACATGCCAAGCACTTTGCAAACATTTTCTAAATCCAGCCTTGGAAAAAATCCTGAAAGGCAGACATAAGCATAACCATGTTACAAATGCAAAAAGAGGCTCAGAGAGTTGAGGTGATCCATTTGTGGTCACAGAACTGGGTGTGAGTCTAGACTGTTTGATTCCAAATCATGGTATTCATTTAAACTGTTACTTACTCCATTGGAAGTACAAAGAGACATCTATGTTTCAGTGGAAAGAGGATACTTCAGAGGTACAATACCACACACACCTCTCTAGGATATTCTTTTTTTTTTTAACATCTTTATTGGAGTATAATTGCTTTACAATGGTGTGTTAGTTTCTGCTTTATAACAAGGTGAATCAGCTATACATATACATATATCCCCATATCTCCTCCCTGTTGCGTCTCCCTCCCACCCTCCCTATCCCACCCCTCTAGGTGGTCACAAAGCACTGAGCTAATCTCCCTGTGCTATGCGGCTGCTTCCCACTAGCTATCTATTTTACATTTGGTAGTGTATATATGTCCATGCCACTCTCTCACATCATCCCAGCTTACCCTTACCCTTCCCCATGCTCAAGTCCATTCTCTACATCTTCATTTTCATTCCTGTCCTGCCCCTAGGATCTTCAGAACCATTTTTTTTTTTTTAGATCCCATACATATGTGTTAGCATACGGTATTTGTTTTTCTCTTTCTGACTTACTTCACTTTGTATGACAGTCTCTAGGTCCATCCACCTCACTACAAATAACTCAATTTCATTTCTTTTTATGGCTGAGTAACATGCCATTGTATATATGTGCCACATCTTCTTTATCCATTCATCTGTCAATGGACACATAGGTTGCTTCCATGTCCTGGCTATTGTAAATAGAGCTGCAATGAACATTGTGGTACATGACTCTTTTTGAATTATGGTTTTCTCAGGGTATATGCCCAGTAGTGGGATTGCTGGGTCATATGGTAGTTCTATTTGTAGTTTTGTAAGGAACCTCCATACTGTTCTCCATAGTGGCTGTATCAATTTACATTCCCACCAACAGTGCAACAGGGTTCCCTTTTCTCCACACGCTTTCCAGCATTTATTGTTTCTAGATTTTTTTAATGATGGCCATTCTGACTGGTGTGAGGTGATACCTCATTGTAGTTTTGATTTGCATTTCTCTTATAATTAGTGACATTGAGCATCCTTTCGTGTGTTTGTTGGCAATTTGTATATCTTCTTTGAAGAAATGTCTATTTAGGTCTTCTGCCCATTTTAGGATTGGGTTGTTTGTTTTTTTGATATTGAGCTGCATGAGCTCCTTGTATATTTTGGAGATTAATCCTGTGTCACTTGCTTCATTTGCAAATATTTTCTCCTATTCTGAGGGCTGTCTTTTCATCTTGTTTATGGTTTCTTTGCTGTGCAAACTTTTAAGTTTCATTAGGCCTATTTGTTTGTTTTTATTTCCATTTCTCTAGGAGGTGGGTCAGAAAGGATCTTGCTGTGATTTATGTCATAGAGTGTTCTGCCTGTGTTTTCCTCTAAGAGTTTTATAGTGCCTGGCCTTACATTTAGGTCTTTAATTCATTTGGAGTTTATTTTTGTGTATGGTGTTAGGGAGTGTTCTAATTTCATTCTTTAATATGTAGCTGTCCAGTTTTCCCAGCACCACTTATTGAAGAGGCTGTCTTTTCTCCATTGTATATCCTTGCCTCTTTTATCAAAGATAAGTTGACCATATGTGTGTGGGTTTACCTCTGGGCTTTCTATCCTGTTCCATTGATCTATCTTTCTGTTTTTGTGCCAGTACCATACTGTCTTGATTACTGTAGCTTTGTAGTATAGTCTGAAGTCTGGGAGCCTGATTCCTCCAGCTCCATTTTTCTTTCTCAACAGTGCTTTGGCTATTCGGGGTCTTTTGTGTTTCCATACAAATTGTGAAATTTTTTCTTCTAGTTCTGTGAAAAATGCCAGTGGTAGTTTGATAGGGATTGCATTGAATCTGTAGATTGCTTTGGGTAGTAGAGTCATTTTCACAATGTTGATTTTTCCAATCCAAGAACATGGTATATCTCTCCAACTGTTTGTATCATCTTTAATTTCTTTCATCAGTGTCTACACTTTTCTGCATACAGGTCTTTTGTCTCCTTAGGTAGGTTTATTCCTAGGTATTTTATTCTTTTTGTTGCCATGGTAAATGGGAGTGTTTCCTTAGTTTCTCTTTCAGATTTTTCATCATTAGTGTATAGGAATGCCAGAGACTTCTGTGCATTAATTTTGTATCCTGCTACTTTGCCAAATTCACTGATTAGCTCTAGCAGTTTTCTGGTAGCATCTTTAGGATTTTCTATGTATACCATCATGTCATCTGCAAACAGTGACAGTTTTACTTCTTCTCCAACTTGAATTCCTTTTATTTCTTTTTCTTCTATGATTGCTGTGACTAAAACTTCCAAAACTATGTTGAATAATAGTGGTAAGAGTAGACAACCTTGTCTTGTTCCTGATCTTAGTGGAAATGGTTTCAGTTTTTCAACAATGAGAATGATGTTGCCTGTGGGTTTGTCATATATGGCCTTTATTATGTTGAGGTAAGTTCCGTCTATGCCTACTTTCTGGAGGGTTTTTATCATAAATGGGTGTTGAATTTTGTCAAAAGCTTTGTCTGCAGCTATTGAGATGAGGATATGGTTTTTATCCTTCAATTTGTTAATATGGTGTATCACATTGATTGATTTGCATATATTGAAGAATGCTTGCATTCCTTGGATAAACCCCACTTGATCATGGTGTATGATCCTTATAATGTGCTGTTGGATTCTGTTTGCTAGTATTTTGCTGAGGATTTTTGCATGTATGTTCATCAGTGTTATTGGCCTGTAGTTTTCTTTTTTTGTGACATCTTTGTCTGGTTTTGGTATCAGGATGATGGTGGCCTCGTAGAGTGAGTTTGGGAGTGTTCCTCTCTCTGCTATATTTTGGAAGAGTTTGAGAAGGATAGGTGTTAGCTCTTCCCTAAATGTTTGATAGAATTCACCTGTGAAGCCATCTGGTCCTGGATTTTGTTTGTTGGAAGATTTTTTTTTTTGCAGTACACAGGTCTCTCACTATTGTGGCCTCTCCCGTTGCGAAGCACAGGCTCCGGACATGCAGGCTCAGCGGCCATGGCTCATGGACCCAGCTGTTCTGCAGCATGTGGGACCTTCCTGGACTGGGGCACGAACCCCTGTCCCCTGCATCAGTAGTTGGACTCTCTACCACTGCGCCACCAGGGAAGCCCCGTTGGAAGATTTTTAATCACAGTTTCAATTTCAGTGCTTGTGATTGGTCCATTTATATTTTCTATTTCTTCCTGGTTCAGTCTCAGAAGGTTGGCTTTACTAAGAATTTGTCCATTTATCCCAATTTGTCCATTTTATTGGCATATATTTGCTTGCAGTAATCTCTTATGATCCTTTGTATTTCTGCAGTGTCAGTTGTTACTTCTCCTTTTTCATTTCTAATTCTTTTGATTTGAGTCTTCTCCCATCTTTTTCTTGATGATTCTGGCTAATGGTTGATCAATTTTGTTTATCTTCTCAAAGAACCAGCTTTTAGTTTTATTGATCTTTGCTATCATTTCCTTCATTTCTTTTTCATTTATTTCTGATCTGATATTTATGATTTCTTTCCTTCTGCTAACTTTGAGGTTTTTTTGTTCTTCTTTCTCTAATTGCTTTAGGTATAAGGTTAGGTTGTTTATTTGAGATGTTTCTTGTTTCTTGAGGTAGGATTGTATTGCTATAAACTTCCCTCTTAGAACTTCTTTTGCTGCATCCCATAGGTTTTGGGTTGTCATGTTTTCATTCTCATTTGTTTCTAGGTAATTTCTGATTTCCTCTTTGATTGCTTCAGTGATCTCTTGGTTATTTAGTACTGTATTGTTTAGCCTCCACGTGTTTGTAATTTTTACAGATTTTTTTCCTGCAATTGATATCTAGTGTCATAGCATTGTGGTCGGAAAAGATACTTGATAGGATTTCAATTTTCTTAAATTTACCAAGGCTTGATTTGTGGCCCAAGATATTATCTATCCTGGAGAATGTTCCATGAGCACTTGAGAAGAAAGTGTATTCTGTTGTTTTTGGATGGAATGTCCTATAAATATCAATTAAGTCCTTCTTTTTAAGTGTATCATTTAAAGTTTGTGTTTCCTTATTTAAATTCATTTTGGATAATCTGTCCACTGGTGAAAGTGGAGGGCTAAAGTCCCCTACTATTATTGTGTTATTGTCAATTTCCACTTTTATGGCTGTTAGCATTTGCCTTATGTATTGAGGTGCTCCTATGTTGGGTACATAAATATTTACAATTGTTATATCTTCTTCTTCAGCTGATCCCTTGATCATTCTGGAGTGTCCTTCTTTGTCTCTTTAATAGTCTTTATTTTAAAGTCTATTTTGTCTGATATGAGAAATGCTATACCAGCTTTCTTTTGATTTCCATTTGCATGGAATATCTTCTTCTATCCCCTCATTTTCAGTCTGTATGTGTCCCTAGGTCTGAAGTGAGTCTCTTGTAGACAGCACATATATGGGTCTTATTTTTCTATCCATTCAGCCAGTCTGTCTTTTCGTTTAAGCATTTAATACATTTATATTTAAGGTAGTTACCAATATGTACGTTCATATTACCATTTTCTTAATTGTTTTAGGTTTGTTATTGTAGGTCTTTTCCTTCTCTTGTGTTTCCTGCCTAGAGAAATTCCTTTGGCATTTGTTGTAAAGCTGGTATGGTGGTGCTGAATTCTCTTAACTTTTGCTTGTCTGTGTTTTAATTTCTCCATCTAATCTGAATGAGATCCTTGCTGGGTATACTAATCTTGGTTGTAGGTTTTTCCCTTTCATTACTTTAAATATGTCCTGCCACTCCCTTCTGGCTTGCAGAGTTTCTGCTGAAAGATCAGCTGTTAACCTTATGGGAATTCCCTTGTATGTTATTTGTTGCTTTTCCCTTGCTGCTTTTAATATTTTTTCCTTGTATTTAATTTTTGATAGTTTGATTAATATGTGTCTTGGCGTGTTTCTCCTTGGATTTATCCTCTATGGGACTCTCTGCACTTCCTGGACTGGACTGACTATTTCCTTTCCCATATTAGGGAAGTTTTCAACTATAATCTCTTCAAATATTTTCTCAGTCCCTTTCTTTTTCTCTTCCTCTTCTGGGACCCCTATAATTCAAATGTTGGTGTGTTTAATGTTGTCCCAGAGGTCTGTGAGACTCTCCTCAATTCTTTTCATTCTTTTTTTTTATACTGCTCTGTGGTAGTTATTTACTCTATTTTATCTTCCAGGTCAATTATGCGTTCTTCTGCCTCAGTTATTCTGCTATTGATTCCTTTTAGAGAATTTTTAATTTCATTTATTGTGTTGTTCATCACTGTTTGTTTGCTCTTTAGTTCTTCTAGGTACTTGTTAAACGTTTCTCGTATTTTCTCCATTTTATTTCCAAGATTTTGGATCAGATTTACTATCATTACTCTGAATTCTTTTTTAGGTAGCCTGCCTGTTTCCTCTTCGTTTGGTCTGGTGAATTTTTACCTTGCTCCTTCATCTGCTGTGTGTTTCGCTGTCTTCTCGTTTTGCTTAACTTACTGTATTTGGGGTCTCCTTTTCGCAGGCTACAGGTTCGTAGTTCCCATTGTTTTTTTTGTCTGCTCCCAGTGGGTAGGGTTGGTTCAGTGTGTTGTGTAGGCTTCCTGGTGGAGGGGACTGGTGCCTGTGTTCTGGTGGATGAAACCGGAACTTGTCTTTCTGGCGGGCAGGACCGTGTCCGGTGGTGTGTTATGGGGTGTCTGTGATCTTAATATGATTTTAGACAGCCTCTCTGCTAACAGGTGGGGTTGTGTTCCTGTCTTGCTAGTTGTTTGGCATAGGGTGTCCAGCACTGTAGCGTGCTGGTTATTGAGTGGTGCTGGGTCTTAGCATTGAGATGGAGATCTCTGGGAGAGCTTTCGCCGTTTGATGTTACTTGGGGAGGTCTCTGGTTGAACCAGTGTCCTGAACTCAGCTCTCCCACCTCAGAGGCTCAGGCCTGACACCCAGCCAGAGCACCAAGACCCTGTCAGCAACTTGGCTCAGAAGAAAAGGGAGGAAAAAAAAGAAAGAAAGAAAGAAAAAAATAAAATAAAGTTATTAAAATTAAAAAATTTTAATATTATTAAAAGTAAAAATATAAAAAAGGAAAGAAAGTAGAGAGCAACCAAACCAAAAAACAAATCCACCAATGATAACAAGTGCTAAAAAGTATACTAAAACAAAAACAAAGAAACAAAAAACAGAAAGACAGAACTCTAGGACAACTGGTAAAAGCAAAGTTATACAGACACAATCATACAAAGAAGCATACACATACACACTCACAAAAAGAGAAAAAGGAAAAAAAAGATATATTTAAAAAATAAATAAAGGAAGAGAGCAACCAAATCAGTAAACAAATCTACCAATGATTATAAGCTCTAAATACTAGACTAAAGTAAACATAAAACCAGAAACAAATTAGGTGCAGAAAGCAAACCCCAAGTCTACAGTTGCTCCCATAGTCCACCTCCTCAATTTGGGATGATTTGTTGTCTATTCAGGTATTCCACAGATGCAGGTACATCAGGTTGATTGTGGAGCTTTAATCCGCTGCTTCTGAGGCTGCTGGGGGAGATTTCCCTTTCTCTTCTTTGTTCTCACAGCTCCCGGGGCTCAGCTTTGGATTTGGCCCTGCCTCTGCATGTAGGTATCCTGAGGGCGTCTGTTCCCGCCCAGACAGGACGGGGTTAAAGCAGCGGCTGATTCGGGGGCTCTGGCTCACTCAGGCCGGGGGGGAGGGAGGGGCACGGAATGTGGGGTGAACCTGCGGCGGCAGAGGCTGGTGTGACATTGCAACAGCCTGAGGCACGCCATGTGTTCTCCCAGGGAAGTTGTTCCTGGATCACAGGACTCTGGCAGTGACAGGCTGCACAGGCTCCTGGGAGGGGAGGTGTGGATAGTGACCAGTGCTTGCACACAGGCTTCTTGGTGGTTGCAGCAGCAGCCTTAGCATTTCATGCTCATCTGTGGTGTCTACGCTGATAGCTGCGGCTCACGCCCGTCTCTGGAGCTCATTTAGGTGGTGCTCTGAATCCCCTCTCCTCACGTACCCTGAAACAGTGGTCTCTTCCCTCTTAAGCCGGTCCAGGCTTTTTCCTGGACTCCCCTCCCGGCTAGCCGTGGCACACTAGCCCCCTTCAGGCTGTGTTCACGCAGCCAACCCCAGTCCTCTCCCTGGGATCCGACCTTCGAAGCCCGAGCCTCAGCTCCCAGCCCCACCCGCCCCGGCAGGTGAGCAGACAAGCCTCTCGGGCTGGTGAGTGCCGGTCGGCACCGATCCTCTGTGCGGGAACCTCTCCGCTTTGCCCTCTGCACCCCTGTTGCTGCGCTCTCCTCCGCGGCACCGAAGCTCCCCCCCTCCGCCACCCGCAGTCTCCGCCCGCGAAGGGGCTTCCTAGTGTGTGGAAACCTTTCCTCCTTCACAGCTCCCTCCCACTGGTGCAGGTCCCATCCCTATTCTTTTGTCTCTGTTTATTCTTTTTTCTTTTGCTCTACTCAGGTACGTGGGGAGTTTCTTGCCTTTTGGGAAGTTTGAGGTCTTCTTCCAGTGTTCAGTAGGTGTTCTGTAGGAGTTGTTCCACATGTAGATGTATTTCTGATGTATTTGTGGGGAGGAAGGTGATCTCCATGTCTTACTCCTCTGCCATCTTGAAGGTCCCTCTTCTTATTAGTTTTTGTAAGTTGTTTTTTTCTAGGTTATCCATTTCATCAAAATACATTGTCACTAAGTGTTCACAATATCCTCTTATCATTTTACTGTGTGTTGGATCTGTAGCAATGAGCATTCCTAACAGTTATTTGTGCATTCTTTATTTTTTCTGACCAAGTCTCTCAGAGAATTTATTAACTATGGTTGGTGCTCCTTATGGTTTATATGTTTTCTATATCCATAATTTCTGCTCCTAAATCTAATTTTCTTCTTTCTATTCTCTTTGGAGTCTTGTCATGGATGCTATGCTCATTGATTTTTTTCTAGCTTTTTAAAAACTTCTAATACATGCATTTAAGGTCATAAATTTCCCTCTAAGTACAGCTTTACTGGTATCCCACAAATTTTTGTATAAAGTGGTTTCATTATCATTCAGGTCAAAGTATTTCTAATCCCCACTGTATTTTTTCTTTGACCCATGGGTTTTTTATACATGTATCTCTTATTTCAAAGCACATTGTGATATTATAGTTATCTTTTTTGCTATTAACTTCTCATATAAATGCATTATGGTAAAACATCATATTCTGTATGTCTTCAATCCTTTCAAATGTGTTGAGACTTACTTTATGGCACAAAATATGATCAATTTTTGTCACTCTTCCATGTGTTCTTGTAAAGAATGCATATTCTGCAGTTTGAAAGGAGCACCGTTATACATATATTTATTAGGTCACGGACAGTTGCTAATGGTGTTATTCAAGTCTTCTCTACCCAATCACTGGGCCCTAGCCCATGAGACTCCTGAAAGCTCCACTCTCAGCCACCCAGCCAGAGTTGACAAATGCCCCCATCAAGGAGGGAGTGGTTGAGGGCAGCAAAGTTAAACAGTAAGTTCACTGCCCGAAGTCCATGTTTTCCTCCATCCTGGCCCCATAATCCTTCACTCTCTTGTTAGCACTCTGATAACTTCCAATAGATTTTGTGTGTGTCCAGATGTTTTAGCTAAATTCAGTGAGATATTTTATTTGAAATGCTAGTCTGCCCTCACCAAGAACACACCCCGTTTGTTCTCTCTCTTCCCCTGGAATGTGAGGTCTATAAGACCAATGACTGTATTGCTATTGTGACTCCAGTGCTTAGAAGAATGCATAGAGTAGGTGCCTAATAAGTATATGTTGAATGAATGATGAAATACATACTTCCACTACAACACTACAACTGATTCTTCCTGGCTCAGCAACTTTCCAAACACTTTTTTCCAGAAAGAAAGCCTTTCAGAGGCCCAACTTTTTGGCTGGCTACTGCAGATCTTTAAGCTCTACATCTAGAATAATTGGACAGTTACCCTTTCTAATCATGTCTGTAAAAGCCCCAGGAGTGTTTAATTCATTGACCATTATAAAATGCTTTATCATCTTCAAATTAAAGTTAGAAAGTACCAAGTGATGTGCTTAATTAAAAGAACTTTAATTCCACATGCGCTTAAGATTAATGTGATGGCACAAAAAGGAGAAGCAATAGGGACTCTCCACGTGAGAAAATAACATTAATTATTGTGTTTGGGTTGACAAGTCTTTCATCTGATAAATTCCGGGAGTGTGAAGACATCTGAAATGTCTGTTTATTCCCAGTTATTTCCCCAGGGAGTTTTAAAAGATTTCTCCAAGCAAGGTAACTTTTGCCTTCATTTAAAACACAGTTCAGGTATTAATATACAATTTATACAAAGAAAAAAACAGAGATGGCATAAACTTATTCAAGGTCATAAAAATAAGTCATTAAGTTTTGAACCCATGGCCCTATCTCTAGACTAGGTTCTGGGCCATTATATAAATGGTCGAGTTTTAAATTGTTAGAAGGACATTTGAAAGACCAATAAAAATCAAAGAAGATTCTAACTTTGAAAAACAAGTGAAATAAGATTTGTAGGTAAGTGGGTATCAACCTCCTGGGAAATCTCCTAGAAATGAATCACCTCAAAAATTTTTCTCACTTGTTCAAGCCTTGTTCTTCTACTGCTTTCCTTCTATCCCTTTCTAGGAGTTAAAAGGACAGGCTAAGGGGTGAGGGGCATCTACTCTGCTTTCTGTGGACAGCCCCACTGCTGACTGACCTAGTGCCACGGAAGCCCTTCATCTCGGCCAGTGATTAGTGGTTTGAGGATCCCTAAAATTGGATGTCTACAGTTGGGTATTCAAAGACAGCAAGGCATTTTATATGTCCAATGAATTACAAACTTCACTTGCTTTAATTAGATCAGAAAAGGTTAACTGTCCAGAAATCCTAGATGAAGAGCTAAAAGAGATGAAGTAGCCAGCCAAAAAGTGTAGTCTTCAAGGATCTAGGTACCCAAAGCTAGGTCTCATGCAGGCTGCTCAGCTGAGCTAACTTAAGAGGGTGGATATATTCTATTCACTGTGAACCTCCTGGACCTAGGCTGACCCTGGCACATATTAGGAGTATCAGAGTGGCAAGTGGCAAGTTGTAGAAAGCCTGGCTCATTTACCCCAAATAATTAAAGTATATTGGTGCCTGGTAACAATCAGTGGACTTTGTTATTAGTATTATCATTGTGAACTCAAGAATTTTGTGTATTTGATACTTTGCAATCCATTGTAGTCATTAATGCTTTTTCAATTTAAAATGCCATCATGATGGACCTAGAGAGTATCACACTAAGCAGAGTAAGTCAGAAAGAGAAAGACAAACATTATATTATATCACTTATATGTGGAATCTAAAATATGACACAAATGAACTTATCTATGAAACAGAAACAGACTCATAGACATAGAGAACAGACTTGTGGTTGCCAAGGTTGGG
The DNA here is from genome assembly GCF_951394435.1 of Stenella coeruleoalba. NCBI lineage: Eukaryota > Metazoa > Chordata > Mammalia > Artiodactyla > Delphinidae > Stenella > Stenella coeruleoalba. The sequence goes on along the minus strand of NC_137158.1, from coordinate 13,852,387 downwards.
GGATCAGGGACTGGATGTCTGGGACTAGCAGATACAAACTATTATATATAGGATGGATAGAGAACAAGGTCTTATTATATAGCATGGGGAACTATATTCAATATCTTGTAATAAACCATAATGGAAAAGAATATGCAAAAGAATATATATGTGTGTGTGTGTGTATAACTGAACCACTTTGCTATACACCAGAAACTAACACAACATTGTAAATCCTGTTTACTCCACATACTTGCCAACATGTGACACTTGAAACTTTGACAGTATTCTTTACCTTCTTAATTTTAGCTATTCTGTGAGGTGTTCAGCAGGAATTTATTGGAGTTAATTTGCATTTTCCTGCTACCTAATGAAGTTGGGCACATTTTCCTATGATCGTCTCCCATTTAGATATCATCTTTTCTTACATTTGCTAGTTAAGTGAATTCATGGCAGGGAGGGCCTTTGGGTTAGCATTCATATGGGGTACAACATTCTCATATCCTGGGCCCACTCTGAGAGGTCTATCTGTCTCTTCCCCAAACCTCCTTATTCCTCTCCGTCAACTGTGTGTCTTTTAACTTCTGGACCATTCAGCTAACCTAATTGCCACATCCTGTGAATTGGGATAGATTGATGCCTCCAGGTGTCTCTCTTTCTAGAAAACGTGGAGAAAGTTTGAGTTTCTACCTACTGTGAATTGTTCCTTCTCCACTGTCCTGCAGACCACACCTGAGGGGACGCAATGCTTCGCCAGGGCACCTTGGACTGATTCACCACAAACAACCTCACGCAGCCAAAGCTGTGGGCTACAGAAGTAGGCACACTAGGAGTATGAGTCAACTCTGCATGTATCTTATTTATGCCTCAAGATCTGCTCAGATCTAACCCCATATTTCTGCTCAATCTGATAAAGGGATCCTACTGGGCATGCTCCAACTTTATAGCTTGAAATATATCAACCGATGGGCAACTTTTGTTGCATGATCACCCAGTGAACTATGATAAGACTTTTGGTCTCTCCCAGAGCCTAGTAGCAAAGCAAGAGCTCTTTCTCAAAAGGAGAAGAGCTGCTTGCTGAAGAGGATCTGATTTTTCTCTAAAGTCCTAGAGACACTGCTATTATTTTTCTAATTGGAGTTTAGCAGAGCTACATAAAATTCTGATTTTCCCAGACATTTCAGACACCATTGGGTCTTAAGGGCTGACCAACCAACTAAAAATCCACAGAACAGACCCAGTGAAAGGCCTACAGCCATAAATCTGGACAATAACCTCAACATCTTATACCTCTGACAAGACTGACAGAGGGCAATACTCTTACAACTACAGTCACTATTGTGTCTAGATAACAGATTTCTTTACTGGTACCTAACAAAATCTATTTCTGGTTATGGGTGTGCCTCTGACACCCACAACCAGAATAGACTCTGCACAGGCCCTGCTTCTTCACATCACTAGCTTTGGACCTAAAGTTCTGCGGCAGGGGTCTTGATCGGCAGAGCCTAGACCCGATGTCCAAGCCGTAGCTGAGGGGGAGGCTCAGAAAGCAAATACCTAGCTTTTTTCAGACATTTCTGAACATAAGAAGGGGATTCAGACACTGAGCAGTCAAAATGAAAATAAAAGTCCACTTCATTAAGCATTGAATAGATGTTTGTTGATCTGAATTAAACTAACCCCGCTCCTATCCTTTCACATCATGGTAAAATGTGAGAAAGTGCGAGCCAATGTTTAACAGCTGGTCCCACAGCACAGGGACGCCTGGGAATTTGACCCTGCATTTACTCCTTGCAACACTGCTCTCCAGAATATAGTGAGTTAAGATAAATATATGATTTAACTGTACGCCATTCTCTAACAAACAGATTGTACCTTGTTAAGAAAATAAATCATAGGTTCCTTAAAAAACTAAAAATAGAACTACCATATGATTCTGCAATCTCACTCCTGGGCATATTTCCAAAGAAAACTCTAATTTGAAAAGATACATTGCACCCCAATGTTCATAGCAGCACTATTTACAATAGCCAAGACATGGAAGCAACCTAAATGGCCATCAACAGATGAATGGATAAAGAAGATGTGGAACACGTACACAATGGAATATTACTCAGCCATAAAAAAGAATGAAGTAATGCCATGTGCAGCAACATGGATGGATTTAGAGATTGTCATACCGCATGAAGTAAGTCAGACAGAGAAAGACAAATATCAGACGATATCACTTATGTGTGAATCTAAAAAAAATGATACAAATGAAGTTATTCACAAAACAGAAATAGACTCACAGACATAGAAAACAAACTTAAGGTTACCAAAAGGGAAAGGGGAGGGAGGGATAAATTAGGAGTTTGGGATTAATAGATACACACTACTATATATAAAATAGATAAACAACAAGGACTTAATTTATAACACAGGGAACTATATTTAATATCTTATAATAACCTATAATGGAAAAGAATCTGAAAAAGAATATATATATGTAAATATATATACATATATACATATATATATATAACTGAATCACTCTACTGTACACCTGAAACTAACACAACATTGTAAATCAACTATACTTCAATAAAAAAATAAAATAAATTATCTCTTTGAATAGATGGTTGAACTTCCTGTTACAAAAATCTTGGAATTCTGTATCAGTTAGTGTTATTTATGTTGTAAAAAATCAAAACTCAAATGAGCTTAATAAAGTGAATCTATAACCAGAAGTAGTTCTTAGTTCAGGCAGACTGATTGTCCAGTTCAGAAAATGTTGCCTAGGATCCAATTTATCTTTATTTCTGTGCACTGCCTTCTACGGTCTCAGTTTCCTGTACGGGCATTACACATACCCACCGACCCCTCCCACCAACACACACACACACACACACACACACACACACACACACACACACACACGCAGACTCTACCTGTAGTGGTAGCCAAATAGATGCCTCAGTTATAAACCTGAGACACTCACATGCATATTTTAGTAAATGTTGTAGAAGAAAGTGGAAGCTTCTCTTTTCCAGAAAAACTTGGCAAATATCTCCTCACATCTTAAAGCCTTTGATTGGTTTATGTGTCCATCTCTAATCCCAGTACTATGACTGGGAAACTGGGATGACCAGCTTAATTTAAGATTATCAAAACCCAACCTTGAAACCAGGAATAGGTAAATCAACCCCCCCAAAACTGAAAGAGAATGAAAAAGAGTGGATCCATCAAAAGAAACATCTTAGAAAGGCAGGGGACTGTAGGTATAAAAAGAAGGAAATCGGTATGAGAAGACGCATAATAAAAGCCCAACATGGATTGGTTTGAATTTTCTGTGTAATTGCAGCTACCCCCTTTCTTGAGTGATTAAGAACTATGCAGTCTATTAAACACTATTACTACTATGCCATTTTTAAAGATTAAATGATTTTTCAGTGATGGAATCCATTCATTGTTCCTAAGTGATCAACTTTCTCAAATTTTCATAGGCTAAGTGTTGTATGTCAATCCAGAAACTCAGAGTGGATGTTTCTATTTGACTCTGCACTGATGATATTAAACACTGCTGTTAGGGACACCAGGGAGTGTCACATACAGACTCACAAGCTCTACCTGTGTCCTTAGGCACCATGCCCTTTGACTATTCTTTAGATCAGAATTCCTCAAGATGTGTCCAGTGCTAAGAATGATCTCCAAAATTATTGTGAAAATCATCTGTCTAGTTCAAACATCCCAAATTGAGGGCCCTGAAAATCATGATCACTTGGGGACTTCTGTCTCTAAAAATGTCTTGAACTTGTGGATTTTCACATCCCAACAAGCGACACCACCTTGTGCAGTGTATCTGCTTCTTTCTTTCTCCAAGAGTTCCCTTGAAACATCAAAATCAATCCCTGAACTGTCACAGCAGCTTAAGAAGTCTGTCCTCCTACAGTGCAATTATATTTCATGAAAAACCAATAGTATGCTAAAACATTTTTAAAACACAACTAAATTTTGCAGCACCAGTTGACACTGACTTATTGTAGCTAAGCTCACTGTCTCTGGCACCCAACTGAGTAACTGGGAATAATGCATTTTTAACTACCGGTGACAACCTTTGAATTGGAAACAGCTTAGGAAGGAGGGGAAGGGGACAGGTACATCACTTGGTGCAGAAACAGGCAGCAAGACATTTGGCTTCCTCTGTACCTGGGCTCTGAAAGAACACCAGGCAAGCTGCCAACTTTCATTCTGATGCCCCGGAGGCAAAATACATGCTGGGATCGCACTGCCACTTCCAAGAGAGACATTTTTGCCTTTGTGGACGCCCTATCTGGAAGTCCACGGCTTAGTGTCGCTGGCTTTCTTCACTGCCCATCTTACTCAGCAAACCCGGGAGGAGAGAGTGCTAGGGAAGCATTTTCATGTATTCACTTTTCACATCCTGTCATTTGCCATGACCTCAGGGAGAGAGTACGTGGCATTTGTCAAAGCAGCAGAGACAACCTGTCTGGGGAACTTTTATTCAGGTTGTTTTCTAATTTGAGATGGCAGCAATCTGTAGGAATAGCTCTGGCAAGTATGAAGAAGAAGAAAACCAGAGGCTCTCTGCCTTTGTAGTCATGTTATTTCTGATGATGGTGAATTATATTAAGAGAATTAATACTTTGAAGTTGAACCATACTTGTCTAATTGTATCACCCCCTGAGAAGTAAATGTCTTTTGTAAAGTAGCAAAACAGACCAAGTGGTTCCTTTAAAAGTCTTCCCTTTTATATATCTAGTTGTTTCCCAAACCACAGAGATTCTTATATTTTTACATTACTATTCATCATTAGAACATTAGAGAAAATATTTGTATCACTTCCAAACCTCACCAACATCACAGTAACTTTTATTATCCCATACATTTTGGCCTTTCACAATGTGTTAACAGAATTTACATCATAATCATGGTGTAAATCACTGTACTCTTAGAGTAAATAATATTTTATGTTCTCCCTGATTTCATAGAACATTATTTAATAAACATTATCCCAACTTGTCTGTACGTAATAGAAACCATTTTATTTTATATTATTCCATTGAATATTGGTGAACAGTATTTCATTAAACAATTCTTCTATTGTTGTACATTTAAGTTGTTCCAAATTATACTATAAATAATGCTGCAATGAACATCTTGTGGCAGGGAAATTTGCGGGGGGCGGGAAAAAGACTTGTTTTTCTAATTACAAAAGCAACACGTGTTGCTCATTGCCTAAAACATGGAAAACAAAGTAAAACCTAAAAACCAAAGAAACTATCTATAGACCCACTACCCAGAAATAACTATTTTCACTTTGGTGATGTCTTTCCAGCTTTTTTCCTCCACGCATTTAACGCATTTTTTCAATGTGATATTATATATAGTACTTTGTATCTTTTCCCTTCACAGTATATCACATGTATTTCTCTATGTAATTACATATTCATAAAGTCTGATAGGTTTCAGCTTTATAAACAGTCATACGTGAGTCTGAATCAAATTTCCATAATATAACAGATATGTCGCTTTCAGGTGTTGTATAATACCTCCAGGCATTAGGTTGTTATGAGGATTAAATTTTGAAGTATACTTAAGTGCATTAAGTGGTACATATTAAATACAGGAGTCCCCTCTTACCTGGGGGTATATGGTCCAAGACCCCCCAGTGATGTCAGAAACTGCAGATAGCACTGAACCCCAACTATACTATGTTATTTTCTACACATACCTACCTGTGATAAAGTTTAATTTACATATTAAACAGTAAAGGAGTAATGACAATAACTAGTAATAAAATAGAACAATTATAACAATATGCTGCAATAAAAGTTATGTGAATGTGGTCTCTTCCTCTCTTTCGAAATACCTTATTGAACAAATTTAATACCTTCTCCATCTTAACTAAGCACAAATCATGCACTGTGGCCATAACTTTTGGAGTTTGAGGTGCAACAACGAAACTAGCACAGATTTCTTTTTCCTTCTTCACAATTTCAAGAATAGAAGATTTATTCTTACCACAGATCTTAGCAACCTGAGCATAAAATTGTTTTTCTTGCCTTATTCAGTGGAGAATTTTTACCTTTTCACTTAAAGGAAGCACTATATGGTTTCTCTTTGGCTTATCCGAAATGCCAGCATTGTTACTCTTGCGAGTTGGGGGTCACTATTTAGTAAAATCAGGTTCACTTAAACACAAGCACTGTGATACCACAATAGTGGATCTGATAACTGAGATGGCTATTAAGTGACTAACAAATGGACAAAGGGATGATTCACGTCCCGGGAGGGGTGGAGCAGGAAGGTGCGAGAGTTTATCCTGCTTCTTGGAATGGTATGCAATTTAAACTTAGGAATTATTTCTGGAATCTTCCATTTAATGTTACACTTATTATTACTATTATCCACGATTTTAATTACTCCATATAATTTTATTGTATAGAGAGCATAATTAACTCATCCCTAATTATTGAATATTTAAGCAATTCCCACTTTTTCAGTGTTATAAAGAAAAAGACCATAAACATCTTCGTATGACTAACAATGCATGCATCCCTCTAATTCCTTAGCATAAATACATAGGAACATAATCGCTGTGTCAAAGGATAGAATTGTTTTTGGATTGTTTAATGCGTGTGGCAAAAAACAGTCCAGAAAATTGGCACCAATTTATACTCCCGCACACAACTCACCGCCCTTCCAATTTGTTGGCAAGAAAAACTGATTGATATAAGGAAAGATAAAAATATATGAGCCAAGTTTTCACAAAAAACCTCTGCATAACTGAGGATGGAACTGATATAATCGGATAAGTGCAACCAATGATGTACTTCTTTCATTCAAATTTTCGTGTGCTTTTACTGCTACTAAATTGAGTTTGAAAATCAACTGCCTTCGAAGAAGGGCTTCAAATCACAGCATCAAAGTGTCAAGCTAGGGCTTTTAAAAAGTAATGAAGCATATTCCAAGCATATTACTTTAAAAATGTATTACTAACACTTCTGTAAGAACAAATGTTTGAGCACGTAACAAAGCAAGACTCAAGAAGGTAACAAATATTCCTGATAATATTGTTGCTGATATTAGTGACAACCCATCTCACATTTCAAGAATCTATATTGTAATTTAATAATGTAAGATATTATATTGTTTCTAAAATATTCACATATCACAGGATAGATATTCGACAATTTTTACTTAAATGCATAAAACCAACAGCCTAACAAATTCACAAATGTCTCATTATACAAAAGCTATACTATATCATCCAAGAAAATAAAAGAGTTGCATTAAATTCCTTACATTTCTGGATATCATTACTGGGTCTCTGTCATAGCAAAAGCTTACGCTGTACAGGAAATGCTTTAGTATCTTTTATTAAGAGATTCCTTCATGAAAACTTTAAAAAAGGAAACTTGAGATTAGGTAGTCTACAGAGATTACTCAAACAGCCCCAAATTAAGACACTTTATTGATTTTTATAAATATTGGGTTGAAACTTACCATAACGTCCCTGAATGAACAAAATGCTTTGACTGCCAGACACTTATCAGAGTCCATGAACTGTCAGACAAGTATATCTCCTGAACTCTCAAGGAGAAAATCCTTCTCCTAATGGCCAACGGATAATGACATTAAGAAGATAGCACCTGGGGGCCTTCCCTGGTGGCGCAGTGGTTGAGAGTTCGCCTGCCAATGCAGGGGACGCGGGTTCATGCCCCGGTCCGGGAGGATCCCACATGCCGCAGAGCGGCTGGGCCCGTGAGCCATGGCCGCTGAGCCTGCACGTCCGGAGCCTGTGCTCCGCAACGGGAGAGGCCGCAACAGTGAGAGGCCCGCGTACCGCAAAAAAAAAAAAGATAGCACCTGTCTTAGCAAACTATGCAGTCATTTAAAATAAATTAGTAAAGTCCCATAAAGATTTTAAGCCTTGATAACTGGAAGGGTGATCTTTCTACAGTTCAGGCTAAGACAGTAATGACATCACCCTGCAACCCTCTACTCTCTGCAGGCTGCCACCTTGCAGATGTGAATCCATCTGTTGCAAAGTGAATTAGAAAAGAGTGTGGTTGAATCAGCAAAAATGTATCACCCCCCCCCCTTCAGAAAAGTGACTCCATTTGTACCTGCCTTATACCACCGGATTAGTAGCATCATTCTCCCATAAAGCAAATCAAACGTTGCTGCATCTTAACCTTGTAAGGTACTTGCCAAGAGTAAGATTTCATACTGCCTGCCACGACACTGTGACTTCATTTGTCGTTAACCAAAGTACAGTTCATTGCTGTTTTAGTTTTCATTTTATTACATACTCAAATTCTCAGATTTGCTTTCGTATCTGTGTCCCTACTTAGGATACAAAACGATAAGTTAAACATTCTCTGCTCTCTACTATCTGTGTTATCTTGAATAAGTTTCTCAATCTCTCTGCACCCTAGTTTTCTCATTTGTAAAATAGGAATCAGAATACATTTCTTGTAGCATTGCTTTAGAGATTTCTAAAGATCTAGACCAAAGTTACAGCACAGTATCTGGCACATAATATACCGCTCAGTGAATCATAACCATTATCATTAATTTCAGTGTTTATAATTGATATTCATCGTTAGGTTGTTAATAATACACGCCGAAGATTTTTTTCTAACAGACATTAGGTGCACCAAGCAGTTGGTGAGCAAATAAGACGTTGGCTTAACAAAAATAGTGCCGGTGTTAAATAATACTTTATGCAGTTCAGATGAAAAAGTATCTATTTAAAACTAACTCAGTTCTAGACATGCCTGCACAGAAAGTAGTAAAATAAAATCTAAGAAACATGCTGTTTCTGAGTTGCCTAAGTGGCAACCCCGCAGTAGTCAATTTCACATCAACAGAAGCTACTAGTCCAAGGCAGAGATGGGTTCAAGCCCATCTGCGCTCAGTGGACCAACACCCCGCACTGTACGTCACGCTGTTTGAAAGCTGAACTTGATGGCAAACAGAGTGTCACTAGAGCTTACAGCCCACTCTGCTCTTTGTATTAAACGCTCACTAAACCAAGCCTCATGCACTCAACAAGATGAAATGCAAAGTTTAAAAAACTCAAAACCGAATAAGGTATGCAAAAGTTGATGGCAAACACTGAAAATGACCAAAAAACAACAGAACACATAAGTTAAAAACCTCTAACAATCAAAAATAATGTTTTACATATTGAGGTAAAATTTCTACCCCACTAAAGTGCTCAAAAAACTACTGGGTATTCAATTTTAACCCCCTTTTTTTCTACCTTTTTTCTCTGTCCTCTGGCCTATTCTACACACCATGTCCAAGCTTACCAAACATTAGTTAACATATCAATTAAAAGTCATCAGTGATCTTCCATAATTCACAGGATGAAGTCTCCAATTCTCTCCCTAACTCTGTGATTTCACGTCCTGTCCACCTCTGCCTGCGCTTACCCTGTATTTAATAAGCTTGACTGCTTCTTGTACAACAAATATCTGCCTACCTTTGCCTGCCTTACCGCTTTTCGTCCTCTTCCGTTATTGTCTAAACATCTTACTTTCCCTCCAGACTCAATCCAAACATCAAACCTCAGAGCCCAGTTGTTAACGGTCAATGAGTAGATTCAGAAATCAATGAGGGTTGCAAGACTATGGGACTCGGGTTGCCCTCTGATGCTTCAAGAGAACTCCAGGTTTTCATGTGAAAGCTTCTCATTGCTCACATGACTTAAAACATTTTATGTGTAAGGAGACAACGCTCTGACGGACTAACTGCTGTGCTTTGCATTCTCAGTAATTTCTGATGAAAAAGCTTCCCTCTGTTCATCCTCCCATCACTGCCCACGCCCCCACCCCCATGCAGGTGCCCACAGAAAAGGTGCTCCTCTCACACCCACACCCACACCCACCTTTTACACTCTAGAAGCACCAACTGATGGAGGGAAGAAGCAAAACCCAAACTGACCGAGATTAAACATCCACTAATCCGAAGACTACAAGCTCAAAATATAAATTACATCCAGTTACTGAAAAGTTAAGTTTATTGCTCAGCTGAGTTTTGCGTCTCTGGACGCACCTGTCCCACGGATGCAAATGAGACAGGCACGGTGTGATCTTCCCAACAATCCGACTGCCCCATGATTCCTCTTTCCTCCAAAGTACTGAGAGTGTGTTGTCGTGAGCTGTTACTGAAGGCAATTTGTGTTTTTATCTCTTTGGGGGCCTCTTCCTCTACAAGATCATTCCTCAAGTTTCTGGAGGGGTCACATCTCTGTTCCACCATCCAGCCCCAATGCAGAACACTCCAGAGTAAGTCCTTTGTACTTTGCTGAGAATTATAATTAGGGAAAAGGACTAAAGGGATGAGAGGGAAGCAGGGAGCATAGATAGGTACACTGCTGCAAAGGTTGAACTAAATACTCATTTTGAACAAGGGACCGTAACTTTCATCATATTCTTAGAGGAATCTAAACCGCTCAGCACCCGTGAAGGCCCTAGAGTCATGGCCCAAAGGCTTTCCCCCGACTGCCTGCCAGGGTATATCGAAAATGCTGCCTTGGAAATTAAGTTCCTGCTGCATGAGTGTAACATAGCCCTTTTGCAGAACATCAGTAGGTTTAGCCTAAATCAAGGAATTTTGCAGCCCAGGGATTTATTGATAAATTCCATGGGAGTACAGTTCTATTAGGAAAGGTTTTATATTTGCAACAAAAAACCTAGGACATGAAGATGGGAAGAAAGGTTTGTCTTTGCATAGGCTAACTTCTGTCCTGTTTCCTGCCAACACTTAATTGTGAAAGAATGAATCCCATCAGAAGAGTCCCTCCCAAAATATGGTGCTAGATTCCCAGCTGTCTCCCTACAGCTTAGGAATTCCATTTTTAAAAACACCTCTCTTCCCTGGAGCGATGATATGTGGTGTGTTCTGTATGCTAGTACGATGCCTTGCCTCACCCATTCCTTTATTTTTGTGTTTATCATCTACTACTTAAGATAGAGTGGGACATCGGGCTTGGGTTCATGCTGAGAAGTCCCACTGCGAAAGGAGACTTTCATCCACTAGCATTCGAAGGGTTGTTTTTTGGTGTTGACACAAGGCAGCCCTGGTGTTCAGAGGTCCAGGAGGCTTTGATAAATGGCTTCACATAAATCTGCTACTTCCATTTAAAGAAATAGTGCATTTTTTAATCTTCAGAAAAAGGAACTGTTCCCTGTGATGTGTCATTCAAATAGCCAGAGGCGTCTGGAGTTTCTAACAGCCGGAACACAAAGGAAAACGCCTCCCCCCATGATGCCACTTACACATTTTAACTCAAGCCAGAAGTTCCCTGTGGTTTGCTGAAAAGTAACCTAGTACCACCCAACAATACTTAGTAATTAACACAACATTGTAAATAAACTACACTTCAACTAAAAAATTTTTTTAATTTTAAAAAAAGAAAAAAAAGGCAATAAATAAAACAGATTTTAATAAAATCCGTCAACCAAAAAGAAAGAGAGAGAGAGAGAGAGAGAAAGGGAGGGAAGGAGGGAGGGAGGGAGGGAGGGAGGGAGGGAGGGAGGGAGGGAGGGAGGCAGCCCTCTAGGGTCAGTTAATGTCATGAACCAACCACAGCTGAGTTGCCAAGTTTTTCTGTATTCTCCTAATATTTTTCTAACCTCTTTTTAGCCTTTCCTATAAACAGATAGATCTTGTTGAGCAAACCTGTATTTTTTAATTCTGGGGCAACCATAATCTCTACTTAAAGCCTCAGTGTCACACTCCTTATTGAGACACGTGATGGTTTAATGAAGTGTTTTATTTCTGTATTTCAATATTCTTCACCTTAAATGTTAATCATCAAAATTTGAAAATAGATGGAAAAAACAATCTCCAGACCACCCTGTATCATGACTTAAGTCTAACTTTGGCTATTTTTAACTTTCAAAAAATGGGTGTTCGTAGAGAAAATGATAAGGAACACATTTCTAAGGTGATGACAGTGCAGATGCTCTTGGTACCAGGCTCACGGCTTCCCAGGCTTTATTGAATTTATCCTTCACAACAACCCTGAGTCAGGTGCTATTATTATTCCAGTTTTAAAGCAGAAGAGAACTGAAGCTTTGGAGAGATTAATGACTATGACCAGTGTCACACAGCTAGAAAGATGAAGCAGGGATTTGGCCCCAGCTACAGGGTTTCAGAGTCCACAGCTATATCACCACACAGACCTGCCTTACAACGTGCCACCACTGAAGAGGGACACACAGTAAACCCTGCTCCTGGACTGAAGAAGCCCCAAACTGCTGATTAAGGAAGGGAATTTGATTCCCTAAGTTACGTTGTCAAGATGGAGTTCTTATTCCCCAGACCATGTATTCCAAAGACCTAAATTCAATGAAGATATAAAACTGGGCAAGCCAATGTCCTAGTTTTCATATATCTCACTTAATCTTCAAAATGAAATTTCAGGTGGATTTTGTTATCTACATTGTCATAAAAGAAAAAAAAAGAGAGACTCAGATAAGTTATGCAACTTACTCCTGGACTCACAGATAACAGAGAATAAAGCTAGCTCCAAAGATCATTCTACTAGATGGACCCACATTGGTTTGGGGCCAATCAGAAGCAGCAGAAACCATGGTAATCAGATGGATTCTTGTTCTAGGATTCTATCCAGTTCCAGGGCTGTAACAGCCCAAACGGCGGATAATGGGCTGGTGGATGACAAGTTCTGATGACCCCCTGAAATGGGTGTTCCTCATCCAACACAGTTCCCACCCCATTCCTAGTGGTTTACGCTATTATGAGTTCCATTACACACACACACACACACACACACACACACACACACACACACACACACACACACATATCCTTCCAGAGATTTTTCCTTTTTTATGCCCATACAAGCACTATAGGATTTACTGAGAATTCTGGCATGTAACCAAACTGGGTTCTTGCCACAAACATTAAGAACAATTAGTTATGGCCACAGAAAACAATTAGAAGCTGGCAACTAAAGTGAAGTAAAACACGACAAACTCTGTTTGCGTCCCTAGAAGAAATTGCACATTTTAAATGATTCACTTATCTAGCTTTGCATTCCAAATGGATAAAATCAGTGCCAGCCTAAGACCAAGACTTTTATGGATTAAAATTTTTTAGTAGTGATATAAAAGTTGTTCAACATCTCAACTGGTAATGAAAACCTTCAAAGGTCATGCTTACCACTTCATACATCTCACCAATTTGCACACATCAAAAACCTAGTGGATATCTTTGATAGCTCCTTACCCTTTGTCCTTACACAAGTCCTTGCCCATGTGAAACCCTGCATTTAGAAATTTCACATTGGTGGGGAGGGGGAAGGGTAAGCTGGGACGAAGTGAGAGAGTGGCATGGACTTATATACACTACCAAGTGTAAAATAGATAGCTAGTGAGAAGCAGCCGCATAGCACAGGAAGATCGGCTCGTGCTTTGTGACCACCTAGAGGGGTGGGATAGGGAGGGTGGGAGGGAGACGCAAGAGGGAAGAGATATGGGGATATATATATATGTATAGCTGATTCACCTTGTTATAAAGCAGAAACTAACACACCATTGTAAAGCAATTATACTCCAATAAAGATGTTAAAAAAAAAAAGAAACTTCACATTGAAAACAGAGAACATACCAACTAAAAAGGACCTCTATAATGGTTCCAAAAATTGATCATATATTATATGCAAAGAAACCCACAAAAATTCCAAAAATTATAACCAATACAAACTCTATTCTCTGATCACAATGCACTAACTCCACAAATGAAAGAAAAAAACAGGTAAAAAAAACTGTCAGGAAAGGTGAAAGCTCTATCTTCCTAACTCTTTAGTTTAAGAGAAAAACTACAAGAACTAAAAATAACAGTGATGAAAATATCACATATTTGAGCCTACAGAACACAGCAAAATTTGTAATGCTCAGTATCAGAGTGAACATAAGTGAAGTAACCATTTCATCTCAAGAAGCTAGAAAAAAATTAAAAATAACTTAAGGAAAGCAGAAAGAAGAAATTGACAAAGAACGTCAGAAATTTATAAATTATAAACCAGGAAACAAGTAGAACTAATAAATAGTTGTTTCTTAAAAATAAAATAATGAACTAAAATAAATAAGCCATTTGCATAATTAATTGAAAAAAAGAGACAGGGACAGAGAAATCACAAATATACAAAAATTCAAAATATAACCAGGGGGGCTTCCCTGGTGGCGCAGTGGTTGAGAGTCCGCCTGCCGATGCAGGGGACACGGGTTCGTGCCCCGGTCCGGGAAGATCCCACATGCCGCGGAGCGGCTGGGCCCGTGAGCCATGGCTGCTGAGAGCGGATCCGGAGCCTGTGCTCCGCAACGGGAGAGGCCACAGCAGTGAGAGCACCGCGTACCGCAAAAAAATAAAAAATAAAAAAGATTCTTTTTCTTTGATACAATTCCTAATGAATCTAATAAATGAACTCCTGAAAGACCAACATATAGGTGCTTATGAATAATAAGCATTTCAGAATAAGAAGATTTTCTCATAAATCTATCCCTGAGAAAAAGTCAGAAGCTCATACAATTTCCATAAAGTATCTTATGTTCTGCACTAAGTTCAGCTAGATGTCAAGAACTGTGAAAAGTCTGAGATTTTCCCATCTTGTAAGCTAACAAGTTGGCCTGCTGCAGTTTCCTTGATGATGGCAGAAGACATGAGATTCCCAGGTCAGAGACAAAGGACTGTATTCCTCATGGCACCCAGGCAGCATGAGCTCCACGTTTGCACTGTTTCTCCTCAGCCTCTAACTCCCAAGGCAGCAGGAGTTAGAGGGGGAGTCCAAATGCATGATGCTCACCCCAGGGGTTTGAGTCACTGCTGAGAAACTCTGAGCTTAGTCAAACCTACCTAACCTTTGTCTCAGAGGAAGACATTATCTTTATTGTCCTGGACAGACAGCAAATCCGCCTCTGCCCCAGAGGGAGATACTATCTCTATCCTCCAAGACTGTTCACTATAAAAACATCTTTGAAAAGTTAGCCCAGAACAAAAGTTTCAATGCTTCTGCTCATAAGACATGTAGAAATGTGAGAGACCCATAGCAAATTATCTCCCAGCAGACAGCACATGCAATGCATAAAATACTAATTTCAATAAGGTCAAGTACAAACTCAAAAATACATGTAATTCTTATAACCAGGCAATACCCGACAGCTAGAATGTCAACGTTCATAAATTGTCAGGTATGGTTTTCACATGTGTATCAGTTAACTCATTCCGAGTAAAAATTCAGCCCCAAACTCAGTGGCTAGACACAGTGGTTTATTATCTCTCATAAGTCCCTAGGTTGCCTAAATGGTTCTTCTGAAGGATTTACCTGGTTCACTCACAGGGCTGCATTCGGCTGGAGGCCTGATCCTGCTGGAATGTCCAAGATGGCCTCACTCATATCTAGCAGTTAGGTAGGTATCTGCTGGCTGCTAGGTAGGACATGTCTATTTTCCTTCTCATGGCCCCTTACCTCTAACAGGCAAGATAAGCTTCCTTCTATAAAAGTGTGTGGGCAGCATTCCAAGAGGGAGCAAGGCCTTGCACAAGGTCATTTTAGCCACATTTCGTCAGTCAAGTTAAGTCACAAAGTCAGCCTAGATTTAAGGAGTGAGAAAATAGCTTTGTCCTCATGATAAAGGAGCTGTAAAGAATCTGTGACCATATTTTTAATCTACCACAACATGACTCCTAGATACTTGGGATTTATTGACTGGAGTAATCATGTAAAACAATGCCCAGTTGAACACTGAAGAAATGTAATACAGCCAGGCTCTGATGAACCAAGAAATTTCACAGTAAAAACTACAACATAAAAACCTTAACTCCACATAATATTAATCAGAAAGAAAAGTCAGCATAATAAAAAGTTTGGGCCATTCTGGTTAAACATAATTAAACCACTTCCTCTACGGAAGAAGTTTTCAATCTTAATTAAGCAGAGAACACTTATTTGTTGGTGAAATCTCTCACTGGCACAGTGTTCCAAAAGCACGCACTGGGAAAGCTGATGTAATGACAAACTTCAGAGTCTAACAGACCTGGTTTGGAATTGAAGCATTGCCACAACAAGCTTTTGACTTAGAAGAAGTTGCTTAACTTCTCTGAACTTTAGGTTCCTGAAGCAAAAATTCAAGGTTCGCTGTAAGGACTGAATGTAATCATGTATGTATTAGAACAACCTGTGAAACAGGTAGTTGAGAAGACTGAAAAAATACTACTTCTCTTTTGCTACTTTAAAATTGGCTCATTTATTCATCTATGTCCCAGTATCTAGATATAGAGGAATTTATTATTCTACTTAGTGATAAAAGACATAAATTTGGGTTACCAATCTAGGGGCATTAGTAAATTATTATCTGCCTTTGTATATTATACATAAGAATTCTCATCTCTCCTAAAGGAGAGATGAGACAGACAGGTCTGTCATTCTGCTATGTGCATATATAAACTATTCCCTAAAATTGGCAGAAGAAAATGATAGAACTATCCTTAAAAGGTCACTCATAGCTCACAATGCTAGCTGCTATCTCTTTAAACTTAATATTATCTATTGGAGTATAGTACATGAGTTTGAAAAAAAAAAAAAACTTGGAAGGCAACGGAGAAGAGAAAGATCTAGAGACAGAGGATGAATCTCTGAGGATAAGGAAAATGATGGAGACATCTGGGAAGGGGCATAAAAATAAATAAAATGATTTGAGAGCAAGTAATTTTCTTGCCCACCATTCTGGCAGAGCAGACAGCGTGATACAACTGAGAACCCGAAAGCAGCCACTGAGGGCCCTTGGGGAGTCCTGAAAGTGGTGAGGATGGTGGATCACAGTGCAAGCTGACAAAAGACTGGTGAGGAGAGCAGGAGGGAAGGGTGGCTCCCCATGGACAGGAGGCAAAGGGCTTCCTGTCAGGCAGCAAGATTGGGGGCACTGCTGTTTGAAAGGACTAGCTCTAATCCTTGTTTGCCCCATCTTGATAAACTGCCCCCAGTGCGCCCCCTAGAGAGAACCAAAGTCAGCACAGAGGTGAATTCTGCACAGCTGGAAAAGTGCGAGGTCTGAAATACAAGGTCTCCGGCAGGTAAGAATGGGCATTCAAAGGTGAAAGTTACCCAAGGATTTGCGATGCCTATTCTTTTCACTGAAATTTTAATAAGTGAGTTATATGACATTAATACTCTCAAAATACATTCACGGCAAGAAAAGCTACCGATTCCATGTTATAAATCTTCCCATGCATTCTAGAATATCCCTTATTTGAAATGATCCACACAAAGAAACTATCTGAGAATTTACATTTTAAAATGCATTGGTTTAAGAATTAAGGAAGTTATTTAGATATAAAATTTTAAAAATAGCATAGTTAATCTCTGATAAATTTTTATTTTTTTAAATCTTTCCTTCATGCTTTTATATCCATTTGAAGAAAGAGTTATATCTGTGTCTTTTATACTTAGATATATTCTGGAAATAAGTTTTAAATGTTTCTCCAAAGTTCTTTTTTTTCACTTTAGAAACCCTTCCATTAACACATTAGAGAACAAATAAAATGAGAACGTCAGCTGAGCAGCAAGTTCTGTATTTATAAGAACACACCACATAATTTTCATTAAATACTTATTATAAGAGCAACATGAAAATATGTTTGATGATGGAATCTAGGTATTTTTGTTATGAGATACTGTGTGGTTATAAGTATATCTATGTCCTCCATTAGTGATCAGATAATTCAAAAACTGATGCAGAAGTGAGAAATTCTGAGGAGTAATTGAAAGATTGATTAAATCAATATTTAAAGAATAAACCAACTGAAGGGACAATTCATACTCAAGGATTATGTTCCTGACACATCACCACCAACAGAGTATGAATCTTGGTCCTACTGGGGGCCAGAAAGTTCCGGATGGAGGGATGCAGCCTTTGGACACATTGTCCCATTTCACAATGAAATCTCAGGCCTCATGAGAAAAGAGTGTAACCATCTGAAGTGAACTAAGCTTCAAGCTACTCATTATTTGGAGTAATTATATCATACCATTATTATATAAACAAGATGATCAGGTAGCCTGTGGCTTTGACTATAAGAATGAGGAATATAGCAAACAAGGGGGGAAAATGACATCATGATTTGAATATAATGAAATAGATCTCCTAAAACTCATCCAGTAGACTATGACTCATACAGGGAGGGAGAAAGTAGAAAGCTTTAAATATTGGCAATTTTCATATGTAAGTCTCAATCATATATTCCTGAATCTTGGGTATTAATCTATTTGACACCCAAATTAGATTTCATTCTATAATTACCTTAGACATACCCACCAGTTCTATCTGCAACCCCTCATCCACCAAACCGTCTGAACCTTTCAGCCCCTCACCATTCAGGTAAGGAAAAGCTAACTGGTCATCCTGAGGAAAAGTGGGCTTCTCACTGGGGCAGGGTGCCCAGTACTACTGAAAGGTAACCAGGAAACTTTGCCATGAAGCCATCCAGAGTAAGACCTCAAGACTGTTTCAGGATGCATTTAGTTGGTCATTGTTCAATCTCACATAACCTGCATTTAGGAAAGACTCTCTCTCATTCTTATTTTGGAAAATTCCTTCTGTCACCAACATCCCTCCTCCTGTCTTTACATTTCCAGACAAAGTAACTGCAGCACTTCTGGTCACCATTTCCACCCTTATTTCTCTCTGGCAGGCTAATAATCCCAGGAGTTTGTTAAAAAAATAAATCAAAGAATATGGAAAAAAACAGAATAGTTACATATCATTAATGGAAATGAGTCCTTAAACATCACATGAAACTGTGTGACACCTTTCAAAGTGCTGAAAAAGTTGCTAAAACCCCAAGCACTAGAAACAATGTCTTCACTAATTTTGTTCCATCATATTACCCTTTACTTAAATTGATTCAGTCAGTTACTGTGTACCGGTCAGGCACATGGCTGAGTGTTGCAAGATGTGGCAGGTATAAAGAAGAAGAACCTATAAACCGTACTGTGCAGTTGATAGGACCTGTACGTTATTATCCATATCTCAAGGAAGAATATAAATTCCAAATCCACTGGACACAGAGGGCCTTTGCTGGGTATCTAGGTGAGAGGGTGCTGCGATGCAAAAGAAACATAAGATATAGTGATATAATACTATACAAGCCCTCTGACGCACCACAATCTACTTAAGGATGTGAAATATTTTGAGGAACATATAATTTAAAAGAAACGGTGAAACAACAAAAGCTATATGGTTGTGCGCTTCCTTCTTCCCAATGCAAACTTGCCCTGCACTTCACCCTCTAAACCCATCTGGAGCCCCTTTTCCATGGTTAACAAACTGCCTCTCTCCTTACATTCTGCACTTACACACGTCAGGCTTCCCCCAAACCTCTGAACTGCAAGCCAGTTATTCTCCCAGGCCCTTCAAAGCCAGGAAGTGAGGTAGACATTGCCCCTGAAATCAATGTTATTTATAAACTGTACAAGGCGGGCTTCCATGCTTTCCGCATCCAGCATCAATTGGAACTGAAATACACGGAGAATCTTGAGAGTTAGTCATGGGGACTTGACATGAGACGTCCTTGGACTCAAGGGTGGGTTGACACTGGGTATCATGTACAGACCAATGGCGGGATGAGGAAAACCAGAGAGAAAGCAGAGACAGACACAGAAAAAATGAGAGGAACCTTTGATGTATCGTTGGAAAGATGGACACAAAGAAGCTCAGCTCCTGAGAACCCATCTACATCCCCTCAATGGCCCTACTTTGTTTCTAGCGTCTGAACATTAAACATCCACATATCAAACTAGTTTAAACTGTATTGTGTGTTTTCTCCGAAGGGTCATAGCCGGAACATAGACCATTACCTCACTGCATTTATAAAAATCCTGTCTATTTTGAGCCTCACTAGTCAATGCCTGCTCCCAACACTTCTTCTAAAATCCTGATCACTCCTGCTAACCCACAGAGACTCTGACATGTCACCTTGACCTTCCCCCAGTACTGCAACCATCCTAGGTAACTTCAATATCCATGTTGATAACTGTGATGGTAAGTTTTATACATCAACTTGACTGGGCTAAGGGATGCCCAGATCGTTGGTAAAACATTATTTCTGGGTGTGCCCGAGGGTGTTTTCAGAAGAGATTAGCATTTGAATCAGTAGACTGAGTAAAGGAGATCCACTCTCAACAATAAGGGCATCACCCAAATCTTTGAGGGCAGCAGAGGAAGGGTGAGCCCTCTCTCTCTCTCTGTCTCTCTGTCTCTCTCTCTCTCTCCCTCTCTCTCTCCATCCTCCATGCCCACTCTCCTTGAGCTGAACACCATCTTCTCTTGCTCTCACACATTGGAGCTCCTTCTTCTCAGGCCTTCAGGCCCCAGGACTTACACCAACAGCCTTATCCCACATTTCCCTCCCATCTCAGGAATTATACAACCAGCTTTCCTGGTTCTGCAGCTTGCAGATGAGACATGATGGGACTTCTCAGCCTACATAATCATGTGAACCAATTCCCATAACACGTCTCCTCTTATATTGATTCTGTTTCTCCGGAGAACCCTGACGAATACAATAGCCCATCCCACATTCTAACTGCTTACGCGTTTGTTCTCCATCAACCCATATCTCAGCCACCCTCATCGTGACCGCATCCCAGCATGGCCACCACTGGAAACTGCTCTAACTCCACCTTTCCCTGTTTGCACAGTCCTCTCTGGGACAAACTCCATTCATGACAAATTCAGTGGGCGCCTTTCTGCCCATGTCTCACTTGGCCTTGCTACAGACGTGGCATCACTGGCCACCTCTAATTCCCTGACGTACTTCTGTCTCCAAGCTTCTCTGGCACTGCGGCTTCTTTGAGCTTCCTCCTTCTTCTCTGGCTGAGTTTTTCTGAGTCATCTTTATGGCTTGGCTTCCTCTTCATGTTCTACCCCTACATGTGGATGCTCCTCAGGGTTCTGTCCTCTGCCTGGGAAGAGTGTGCAGAGAAAGGAGAGAAGCAGGCTACCCCATTTAATGCACTTACTGTCTTTATGACAATGACTCCCCAGGTCTGTAGCCCAGATCCATATGTTTAGTACACATTTCTGCTGTACGTCCTTAGAGAGCTCAAATTCGATGCATTCAAAACCAAACTCATCTTACTTCCAAATCTGCTTTTTCTCTTTCAGTTACTTCAGTCAGAAACATGGCATCCTTGTTAAATTTTCCTTCTCTCTTCCGGGCTGCTTCCACTCCATCACTGACCCCTGGTCTTCCTAGCTCCTAAGTATCTCTGGACTGAACGTCTTCATGCTTTCCATTCTCTCTGCCACCTCTGTAGTTCAGAGGAAGCCAAACATAACAAGAATAAAACAAATCTGAAGTTGATGTAATGTCCTTTATTTTTATTTAAACATATATATGCAGTGATATTAAAATAATCAAATAATATATTTAGATTTAAAATGTTTGCTTCCAAGGATCTTGAAAAAAGACTTGATATTTCAATTTAAAGATGGGGCTTCCCTGGTGGCGCAGTGGTTGGGAGTTCGCCTGCCGATGCGGGGGACGCAGGTTCGTGCCCCGGTCCGGGAAGATCCCACATGCTGTGGAGCGGCTGGGCCCGTGAGCCATGGCCGTTGGGCCTGTGCATCCGGAGCCTGTGCTCCACAATGGGAGAGGCCACAACAGTGAGAGGCCCGCGTACCGCAAAAAAATAAAAAATATAAAGATGACCTCATTCCATTGGTGTGAATTGCATTGTTAGAAGATAGTCAAGCACACTCTTAAATAGTTGCATAAGCTATATTTCACCACTGTATGCATGTTATAGAATAAAGCTATTATACACCTCTAAAATGATAGACTGCTTTGGAAAAAGAGTGAAGCTATACTGCAAAAGCACTCAAGCTCTCTCAAATAATATGTTATCACAATTTCTTAAGGAAATATGCCAGAGAGACAAGAGGCTCCAGCTCCTCAGATTGCATGGCCCCACGCAAACATAAATCCCAAACCTTACATGGTCAGGACTACTTTCTTCACTATTTTCCATTTTAACTTCTAGCCCTGATGTAAAGGCTGTTTCTAAATATTTCTAAAATATCAATCATACTAGAAACCTAAAAGAATGAGTATATGAAAGAAAATAAATTATTTGTTAAAAAATTCTTTGAATTTTAGAATTCTTTTCTAGAACAATTGAGATAACAAGACTTTTTCTTCATAGTCATGGCACTAAAGACTTGGTATTGAATATATACCATCACTATCATGTTTGACTCTTACACCTAGAAGAAGGAAGCTGGGCTTGCTCTTCCCACATTAAATGAGAAAACTGGAACACCTGGCGTATTCTGCCTTTAGAGTTCCTAGGAAGGTTGATGTGCCCTTGCCCCGTAGCTAGATAACTACTGACTCCATCCTCCAACATCAATTTAGTCCAATGAGCCCTACACTGTTATTTGCCGCAGTTTTATGCATTATGACTAATTTCACCAGTATATATTCCAAAAATTTCACTCATTCTGTGAAGCAGAATTTCTACCAGAAGGCCTTGGGGAAGCACATTCATCACAGCCCCAAAGCATTCTTGCAAACTGTTTAACCATTGATCAGTGACTGCAAAGTGCACAGCTGCAGAGAACATATTGTTTTACATGAAGGCACCAGGGATTTCACAATAAATGCCAAGGTTAATTTGAATTCTGGAAACAAGAAGTTCATGGCTAACCTAAGACATGATCCGACAGCTCAGCTCTGTCCATGAACCTATAGGATACCCCCTAAAGACACACAAGGGCTAACTTACGTTACCTGGCCCAAGGCTAGGAATTTTCTCAATGGAAAGCAATGGCTTTAGCAAATACTTCAAGCCCTTGCTTCTTTTCTTATACAAATCAATCTTACTCTGTGTATGATTTAAATAATTCTTTTGTCCTGGACTTCTATAATCTTGACTTGATTAATACACATACAAATATACTGAGTTCCACTCAGTCAAATTAAATTAATGCTATGAAATCAATGCTACAAAAATACTGCAAAGTCTGGCATCTATGTCTAGGTGTCTAGAACTCTGACTTTTCCTCTTCAATAAATATTTTTGGATAGGAATATTGATTCCAGAAGCAACATCTCCTTGGTTTCAGTATGCCCGTGGTTTAGACCTGCCGTCATATCACGTTATGTTATATGCCTTTCTTGGAAAACCACCTTGAAAAATACATTTCAAAAATGCCTGACATGTGGCCCTGGCAAATTCTAGGTGTCACGTGACATTTTGTGTCTGACTAATAGGGCATAATTCACAATACGTCTCTTACTCATTTCCAAGTCAGTTCTGTTGAATGATGGGGAACAGAGTGTTATATGTTTTAGATACTATTTTTTTTTCCTTAAAACTATTACAGAAGCTTCTCTCAGAGCAAACAAGGGCCAAGTGTCACTGAGAACCAGTGTCTACTGACAAGCGTGTAAAAGTTGATCAGTCCTAGCTCTGCTCGTTAAGAGCCAGCAAGTCACAAAAATGTTCATTTAACATGTGTCCACCTCCAGAACCATTAAGTTTGCCTCAAACATCTAACGTCCCCTCTATTTCACTTGGCTCAAAAGCAAAATCGGCACAAAATCTCTCATTCCGCGCTGGAGATTAACTTGCAGTAGTGCCGTTTGAGTACATATATGCATATGAATGGTTTGCCGTTGTTTCAGAAAATGAAGAAGGGAAGACTGGAAGAGAAATTGGCACACAGCTTCCAGATACTTAGAATGAGCCTGAAAATTACATTCCTGAAAGCCTTTTTTCAATTTAAGGAGAAATAACGAAGCAAGCATTTACAAAGAAAATAGCACAAAGAACCATTAGCAAAAGAAGCAAAGCACTTTCAGGGAATACATCAGACCATGACGATAGCTTTTCAGTGAAATTATAACATTGATGAATAAAGAAAGAAGTGATCTCATATGTTGTGGATATATGTAAGAAAAGAATGATTCTCTACTGCTCAAGTACTCTAACCACATAAACAATGGAATAATAATAGGCAATTCAGTCTTTTGATCGACAAGGTCAATATTGATCAATGAAATCCTCCTAAAGTTTTGGGGTGTTTTTAAATTAATTCTTATTGGAGAATAGTTGCTTTACAATATTGTGTTAGTTTCTGCTGTACAGCAAAGTGAATCAGTTATACATATACTATATCCACTCTATTTTAGGTTCCCGTCCTATTTAGGTCACTACAGAGCACTGAGTACAGTTCCCTGTGCTATACAGTAGGCTGTCATTAGTTATCTATTTTATATATAGCTGTGCATATATGTCAATCCCAATCTCCCAATTCATCCCACCCCCCTTCCCCCCTTTGTAACCATAAGTTTTTTTTTCTACATCTGTGACTCTTTTCTGCTTTGCAACTAAGTTCATCTGTACCATTTTTCTAGATTCCACATATAAGCAATATTATATGATATTTGTTTTCTCTTTCTCACTTACACTCTGTATGACAATCTCTAGGTTCATCCATGTTGCTGCAAATGGCATTATTTCATTCCTTATTTCCCCCCCCCAAGGGAGTTGAAACCTTTATTTTTTTCTCTCAAAGAAATTTTATCAATTACCAAACATAAGCCATGTCTCCTATTCCCATGAAGTGCAGAGAACAGGAAGGGAAAAAAAGGCATCAACAGATGGGGTGTCAATTAGTGAGGGATGAGACCATCCATCGCCCTTTCAAAAATACATTTTCTTCTTGGCTGTAAATTCTACAATGCAAGACCAGGCATTGGGATGTGGGCTGTCTCTTAATTAAGTCTTTATAGAGCCAAAATAATCTTCCTCTAAAACATGAAATGAGGACAAGAGGAAATATATGTATATTGTATATATGTACCACATCTTCTTTATTCATTCCTCTGTCGATGGACATTTAGGTTGCTTCCATGTCCTGGCTATTGCAAATAGTGCTGCAATGAACATCCTAAAGTTTTAACAAGGAAGCACTGGTACTAGTAATTTCCCAATTCAAGTAAACATTATTATTTCTAGTCTGAAAATGAGAGTATACCACACACTGAGATATTTCTAATTCACTACTTAGGAAACCTATCTATAATATTCCCAAAAGCAGAATATAGTAATGCATTCATTTAGTTTTAAGATACTTATACAATTTGACAAAAAAAATAGCTTAGGAAACCATAACTTATCATTGGAAGGTTTAGAGCAAGAAAAAACTGTTTTCTACATTAATAAGAATGAGAAAATACTAGAAAGTATTAGCACTATAGTCTTAGTAAACAGCAATCAACAATTTATTTATGGTATATAAAGTTACTTAAAATAAGTTACTTCAGAAAAAACATTTGACAATATTCAACATCCATTTATGCTGAAACCTCTCAACAAAGTGGGTATAGAGGGAACATATCTAAACATAATAAAGGCCATATATGACAAGCCCACAGTTAACATCACATTCAACAGTGAAAAGCTGAAAGCGTTTCCTCTAAGATCAGTAACAAGACAAGGATGTCCATTCTCACCACTTTTATTGAACATGGTGTTGGAATTCCTAGCCACAGCAATTAGGTAAGAAAAAGAAATAAGTCATCCAAATTGGAAAGGAACAGGTGAAACTGTCACATGTCATTTCACAGAAGAAATTATATACATATATAAATAAAACCCTAAAGATACCACCAAAACCTGTTAGAACTAATAAATGAATTCAGTAAAGTTGCAGGATACAAAAATCAGTATGCAAAAGTCTGTTGCTGTTCTATACACTAGTAATTAACTATAACAAAGAGAAACTAAGAAAATCATCCCATTTAAAACTGCAAAAGGAACAAAATACCAAGGAATAAATTTAACCAAGGAGATGAAAGACCTGTACACTGAAAACTATAACACTGATGAAAGAAACTGAAAAAGACACAAATAAATGAATGGAAAAATATTACCTGCTCATGGATTGGAAGAACTTATGTTTTTAAAATCTCCATAATACCCAAAGCAATCTACAGATTCAATGCAATCCCTATTGTTGGGGCCCAGGGCAGGCCACCCCCAAAATATGTCTCAATGGCATATTGATTATTTTGAAATAAAGTTTCTTAAATAAAGAAACCACTGGTGCAAGAAGGACACATCAATCCCTCCTTCTGTCTTCCTGAAAGCAGGAAATAAATTTCCCATGTGAAAGGTGCCCTCTGGTGACAAAGAAAGACATCTTTGTCACCAGAGACAAGGAATTCAGGGCCAAGAAGCCTGTATAAACAAACCTTGTTACTTCTTTACTAATTCACTACCTAAGCCCAAACTTTGCTTAAATTCCTTACTAATTAAGCACCCAAACCTAAGTTTCTTTGTCCTGTCAAATCCTCACAAATTTATTATTTCTCTGTGTAAAAAGGTATAAATGTTGCCTGCTTGTGGTTGTGTTCTGAGCATCATTTTCTGGTCTTCTGTGCACACAAAATTAAATTGGTTTTTCTCCTATTAATCTGATGTGTCAATTTTATTATTAGTCCAAGCATAAGAACTAAAGAGGGGTAGAGGAAGAAATTTCCCCCTCCCCAACACTGTCAAAATTCCAAACGCACTTTTCACAGAAATTGAACAAGCAGTCCTAAAATAGCCAAAGCAACCTTGAGAAAAAAGAATACAGCTGGAGACATCGTGCTCCTGATTTCAAACTATAATACAAAGCTACAGTAATCAAAATGGTATGGTATTGGCATAAAAACAGACACAGAGATCGATGGAACAGAATAAACAGCCCAGAAATAAACCCACCCATTTATGGTCAATTAATTTACAACAAAGAAGCCAAGAATATACAACGGAGAAAGGACAGTCTCTTCAGCAAACAGTGTTGGGAAAACTAGACAGCTACATGCAAAAGAATGAAAGAGAACCATCATTTTATATACAAATAATTAAATTAAAATGGATTAAAGACTTGAATATAAGACCCAAAACCATACAATTCCTAGAAGAAAACATAAGTGGCAAGTTTTGAACTTGACACCAAAAACAAAGGCAACAGAAGCAAAAATCAACAAGAGGAACTACATTAAACTAAAAAGCTTCTGCACAGCAAAGGAAACCATCAACAAAATGAAAAAGCAACTACCTGAATGAAAGATAATATTTGCAAACCATACATCTAATAAGGGGTTAATATCCAAAATATATAAAGAACGCATAAAACTCAACAAGAAAAAAAAATAAATCAATTAAAATGGGCAGAAGATCTGAATAGACATTTTTCCAAAGAAAACCTACCGATGGCCAACAGGTACATAAAAAGGTATACAACATCACTCATCATCAAGGGAATGCAAATCAAAAACACTATGAGGTATCACTTCACACCTGTTAGAATGGCTGTCATCTAAAAGATAAGAAATAAGTTTTGGCAAAGATGTGGTAAAAAGGGAACATTTGTGCACTCTTGGTAGGAATGTAATTAGTGCAATTGGGAATGTAATTGTGGAAAACACTACGGAAGGTCCTCAAGAAATTAAAAATAGAACTACCATATGATCCAGCAATTCCACTTCTTGATATTTATTTGAAGGAAATGAAAACACTAACTCAGAAAGATATATGCACCCCCATGTTTATTGCAGCATTATTTACAATAGCCAAGATATGGAAACAACCTAAATTTCCATGGATGGATGAATGGATAAAGAAGTTGTGACATATACAGAAATATTCACCCACAAAATAGAAGGAAATCTTGACATTTGTGACAAGATGAATGGATCTTGAGGGCATAATGCTAAGTGAAATAAGTCAGCCAGAGAAAGAGAAATACCATACGATGGTTGCCAGAGGCATGGCGGGGGGGGGGGGGGGGGCGGGGGTAAAATGGATGAAGGGGGTCAAAAGGTACAAACTTCCAGTTATAAAATAAATGTCATGGGAATGTAATAAAGAGCATGGTGACTGTAGTTAACAACAGTGTACTGTATATTTGAAAGCTGCTAAGAGAGTAGATCTTTAAAGTTCTCATCACAAGGAAAAAATGTACAACTACCTGTGGTGATGGATGTTAACTAGACTTATTGTTGTAATCATTTTGCAATATATACAAATATCAAATCATAGTTACCAAAAGGGAAAGGGGGGAGGGACAAATTAGGAGTCTGGCATTAAAATATGCACACTATTATACATAAAGTAGATAACCAATAAGGACCTATTGTATAGCACAGGGAGCTATACTCAATAACTTGTAATAACCTATAATGGAAAAGAATACAAAAAAAAGAATATGTGTGTGTGTGTATATATATATATATATATATATATATATATATATATATCTCTGAATCACTTTGTATACCTGAAACTAACACATTGTGAATCAACTGTATTTCAATACAAATTAAAATTTTTTTTAAATATCAAATCATTATGTTGTACATCTGAGAATAATATATGTCAATTATAGCTCAATTTTTTAAAAAGAGAAAAAAAAATTTAGAATCCTTGTCTTTCAAGTGATAACATTAAAGTGACAACACCAAAAAATAAAAGACAAAAGAAAAGAAACTTTCAGAAGATATGCCAAAAGGAAACATGTACCAGAATATTTGTGAAACTTCTTGAATAGCAAATGAAAACTGGAGATAAACTAAATGTATATGAAAAGGGGAATCTCATATTAAAATGTGGTAATAGTCAGTGAAATACCCTACAGATAGATAAAGAGGATTAAACAAATCTACATGAGTAAATCTTAAGAAAAGCAAATTGTTGGACCGTTGAATTGAAAAACAAACACCCAGGTGCAAGATGATATAAGATGATTCCTTTAAAAAACACACACACACAGATAACCATATATTCTTCATGGATGCATTTATACTTACACAGTAGG
This sequence comes from Stenella coeruleoalba, assembly GCF_951394435.1. Taxonomy (NCBI): domain Eukaryota; kingdom Metazoa; phylum Chordata; class Mammalia; order Artiodactyla; family Delphinidae; genus Stenella; species Stenella coeruleoalba. Next base: position 13,823,495 of record NC_137158.1, on the reverse strand, counting down.
GTAAAACATGCCAAACGAGAAGTTCAGAACACATTTACCTAAGAGTTCAGTGATTCTCAGAGGAGGACAGCTTGAGTGCAAGGACTACGACACTCCAGAGAGCTGGGACGGGGGGAGGGGAGCGCTGCCACACGCGGAAGCCATGAACCTGGGCTGGGGGAGGCCAGCTTGCAGGAGCATGGGGTCATTAGTCGGCCTGTTGACAGGTGGGAACACAGGGAAATGAGGATTGGAAAGGGAGATCTGTGAACTGACTGTGGGAGACCTTAGCCAGATCAGGCAGTCTTACCTCACCTACAGACAACTGGGAATAACTGACATTGTTCAGGGAGGTACCGACACAGTTTGAGTCATTTTAGGAAGACTGGCCTGGGAACTGTGTGCACGATGGATTAAGATAATAAATTTTAGAGGCAAGTGCCATTAAAAAGCTGTTGCAGGGCTTCCCTGGTGGCGCAGTGGTTGGGAGTCCGCCTGCCGATGCAGGGGACGCGGGTTCGTGCCCCGGTCCGGGAAGATCCCACATGCCGCGGAGCGGCTGGGCCCGTGAGCCATGGCCACTGAACCTGCGCGTCCGGAGCCTGTGCTCCGCGGTGGGAGAGGCCGCACCAGTGAGAGGCCCGCGTACCGCAAAAAAAAAAAAAAAAAAAGAATTTGGAATAAATAATTAATTTTCTCTTGTTGGCTTTCATTGGTGTTTTATCAAAATCAACACCATTTTCTCCATTCAGTCTGATGAGGATATTAGTAGAGATAAGCTGAAACAAAGCATTTTTCTTTTCTCCTCAAAAAAAAAGTTCAAAGAACAAAAACTCATGTCATCAAAATCAACAAGAGGCTGAAATCGTCTTTTTTTAAGTTAAAAGAAAAAGGAAAAAAAGGACAAGCCAACGTGTATAGATTTCATGAAACATTCAGTGGAACGTGATTCAGCATAAATCAGTAGAAAGCCTGCTATGTAACTAGGCTGCCGTTAGCCAAGGCAGCCGCAGGTAATTAAAAATTCCAGTAGTTCAAGAGCACAATTTTAATTTGGGTTACTCCAGAAGCTGACTCTGAAACAAGTGCAAGCATTTCATTTGGAAGGTGATTCTAGGGGCCAGGTGAAGTGAGACAAGGGCATCGGAATCATGTGGCGGGCTTGTTGAAGTACAGATGACCATGTCCCAGCCCCAGAGCTTCCCATGCAGTAGGTCTGGGTTAGCTCTGAAAGTCTGCATTACTAAGGAATTCCCAGGTGATGCTGTTGTAGATACAGCAACCACTCTTTGATAACAACAGCTTTAAAACAGTCTGGGCAGCAACTCCTATGAGAAGCCTTCTCTGATGCCCTGTATTTCCCCCCGTACTTCACTCTGGTAGTACCTTGCATTTCTCTCCATCTTAGCGCACTTACCACTCTGTATTATAACATTCTCTTTCCTGTTCTATCTCCCTGAATAAACAGGGAGATCGAGATTCTTCAGCACAAATTAAAAAAAAAAAACTGTCTTTCATCTCTATTATTTGGGGATTGGCATAAAATAGGCATTCCACAAGTATTGGATAAGGAAAGTCACAGGGAAGTGGGAGAGAAAAGAGTGGGAAAAGAGAAGGAAAGAGAGGTGGGGAGAATAGAAACCACGCTAAGGACTTTAAATCCTTGATTAGCTCACTGTCTTAAGTTCTTCAGAAACCAGCCACTGAGTCGAGGACTGAATGCGGCGAGTTTATTTGGGAGGGGCAAGGAAACCCACATTGACTGTAGCGGGTACAGGAAGGAAAGGGAAGGCAAACTATTAAGGAGGCAGCAAGCACTGTGGGTGAGGAGAAGCTATTGGAAACTGTGTAAAGTGCACGCCTCACAGCCAAGGCTGGGGGAACTAAAGTGCATTTACCCTCACATCCTTCAGTAATTGGATGCTCACAAGAGTACGTGAATTCTCAGCACCTTCAGTTGGCTGTGCAAAGGTCCCGGATTTTGGAAGTCAGGCTGGCATGCGCAGAAATGGTAAAGGGATCTCAGGAGATGTGAGTGAAAAAACTGACAGCATCTGCTACACTCAGAGACCAAAGAGAAATTTCCATTATGGTACATGCATCCAAGAAAAAAAAAGAAGCTGGGTTGGAATATGGAAACTTGGCACGTTCTGTTGCGTCAATTAACAAATTTTAGGCATTTCTGTTAGAAGAACCTATTTTACAATGGCAGGAAGCGATCCAAGGCAAATCTAAGGAGAAACACCATCATCAAAACAAATCTATACTTAAGCCTCACCAATATCAAGCTTTCTTAGAGACGAATTCCTGACTCAATCATCCTGAGGAAAATCAGTGTGTAAAACAGACAAAAGAGGAAGTTCTGTTAAATGGCTCATGGAGAGGTCTGGAGAGGCCAAGATTCTTTCTGATTCCCTGTGATCCTTAGCTAGTAACTGATAAGCAAAAAAAAAAAGCAACCCCTTGCAGCATCCTCTCTCAAAGAATGGCTAATCAAGGTGATGGTAAAGAAATCTATGAAAGTATTCACCTGGCACTTACTAAGCGAAAATATGTCCTTATAAACTCTTTACACAAGCCATACTGTTGTAGGAAAATGGGGCAGGAGAGGATGGTCACATCCCAGGTCTCAGGTGAGTTCCTGGGACAGGCTGCCAAGTGAAGTTCCTTGGCTTCTTGCAGGAAAGAATTTAAGAACGAGCCATAGTAAAGTAAAAGCAGGTATACTGAGAGATACACATTCCACATGTCCACATGCAGAATGCAGTCCGCCTCAAAAGGCAAGAGCAGCCCTGAAATATGGGGTGGTTAGTTTTTATGGGCTGGGTAATTTCATAGGCTAATGAGTGAGAGGATTATTGCAACTATTTTGCAGGAGGGGCAGAGATTTCCAGGAACTGGGCCATCACCCACTTTTTGGCCTTTCGTGGTTGGCCTTGAAACTGTCATGGTACCTGCGGGTGTGTCATTTAGCATATGCTAATGTATTATAATGAGGCCAAGGCCCACTGGAAGTCGAATTGTCCACCATCTTGGACCTAGTTGGTTCTAACCAGTTCTTGTCATATCCTCAATGGCTATGTCATTCTTTTAAAGGTTGTGCCCTGCCCCCTTCCCTCCTGTCTCAATATGAGTATACTGTTGTTGGTAAAGCTACATTTTCTCCTAACTTGAAAGCACATAAATCCAAAATAATTACATATGTACCCATGTACACTTTTTTCATTTCAGACTACTTGCAGTCATTTCTAAACCTAGTTAATAAAATCACCTTCAGGTGGAGTCTGACTTATGATTCATTAAGCATTCAGTAAATGCCATTATGAGCAAAGCCCAGGGCTAAGCTTTGTGACACAAAGAAGAAAACACAGTCCTTGTTCTCAAGAAATGTACGATCTAGTAGAAAAATTAAGATTGCTAAGTGCCATTCCAGAAAACTAGCTGTGGAAAGTCAAAGAGGGGAAAGCTTACTTCACGTGACGGAAGATAGGACCTCCTGGAGCAGCGGCATTTGAACAAAGCTGTAAACACTCGCAGGATCGGCAAGTGTGGAGGGGAAATAGCATTCCATAGGTACAAAACAGCACAGAGACATGGTGGTAACATAACCCAGATGATTTATAGACATGAACATAGAGTTGAACTTGGATGGAGCATGTTGTGTATACAGAGGAAAGAAAATCAGAGACAGAAACAGGTTTGTAGTAAGCAGTGAAAGGTCTAGAGCTTCGCTGTCTAATGGGGTAGCCATTACCCACACAAAGCATTGAGCCCTTGATATGCAGCTAAAATCACATTTCAAAGACTCAGTAGAAAAACAGAATGTAAAATATTAATAATTTTATATTGATGACATGTTGAAACAATAATTTAATAAGATATTGGGTAAAAAATATATCACTTTCTTTTAACTTTTTTAATGGAACTAGGACAAAGTTTTAAGTTATGTGGTGCAAATTGTATTCTATTGGAAAATGCTGTTCTAGAACAATAGCTAGAATGCTTGTACTTTTTTCCATAAGAAGTTGGGGACCTTAGGACAAAAAGTGAATGACTGGGTGATGTAATTAGATGTCTGCTTCCAAATGATCTGAAGAGAGCAGATATCCCTTGATTTAAAAGGGAAGGACTAGGGCAGAAAGAAGAATGAAAAACAAAGACACGAGATGCAATGAAGCAAGTGGTAGTTAGGTGTGCAGAAAAGGAGATAGGGTAAGTGATGCTGGGAGGGTAGCATTGGCCGTATCTGGGCGTGGATCAGAAAATGCGTGCAGGAAAGTGTAGAAGTCAAGCACCATGCCAAATGACTGGAAGAAGTCGTTGGAATAAGTGTGATGATGTTAACAGCGAGGGGGAATTGATTGAAAGAAAAAAGGATGGGTTCAGCTTGAGACATAATGAGATTTAGGTCCATGGGACATACATTTGTGTCCACGGTGGCGTAGCCGAGCAGACAGTTAGGAAAGTGTGAGAACAGACTCTCCTACAACTTGCGAGGTTTTCAAAAGCCATAAAAAAGAAGGGAAAAAACACTAGAAAATTTTCTTAAATAGTGCATTTTACCCAAGAAATGGAGCCTTCTTGTTCCTCTTAGACCAGGCATGGAGGCCACAGTTCCACGTGCTATCAAAACCACTATAACATTGTCATATGTCACCAGACAACGGTGTCTTTACAAGTTCAAACTACAGAGAAGCATAAAATAAGGAAAAACGCGTCCTTCATTCAGCCACTCTTTATTGAGCTCCATTAAGGGTGAGACACTGCACAGCAGGTGAAGAGGTGGACATGTCCTGAGAGCATTCACAGTCACAGAGCTTTTTTTCTCAGGGAAATCAAAAATGTTACGAAATGATGAAGCTGGTATGAAAACGTGTTAAACATTTTAGCCATAAAGATTACCACCTCAAATAGAAACAAAGCCTGAGGCAGAGTGGGATAAAGAATAGTACTATTTTCCTTTCATTGTGCAACTGGTTTTAGTATGAAACAAGACTAGCCTTAACACTTCTGCCCATTCTGCATCCTTAAGCATCTATTGTTTTTAACGTTGATATTCAGGAACCATTTCTTTCCAGTGGAAACAAAATCTGCTCTGTGCTCTATGTGAGGTCACATCTCTAATTTTAAACTATCATTTCCATGATCAAAGATACCTAAAGGATTCTCCTTACAGCTGAGAAGACTACACCTGGCAAACTAGAAGCAATATACATCCATTTACTAGTGAGACAAATGAAAACACCACATCAAATTCTCAAAGCATCACCTGGAATTGCATCATGGGCCAGATGCAGTTGCACGGGGCTTGGTCAGAGGCACTCTAACAACCATAAACAGTACATTTTGGTACATTTGGGAGCAGGGAAATAAGAACATTGAAGCCTTTAGAAATCATTACCTTATCCTCAAAGTCTGACCCCTGAGTTAAGGGAATAGAGAACACACATTTTTCAAACAGAGAGGTGGCAGAGGGCGGCCACAGTTTAAGAAACCAAATGGCTATAAACAGAAACTGTAATCACGTCTGACAGAGCAAGTAGGGTCTGTGCAATATCAGCATTGAGCTCCATCATTTTCATCAACTGAGGGTGAACCCACAGTTTTTCCAGATCTGTACTGGTGGTTCTAGCAGGGCACAATGTAAAATTCCTTAGGAAAAGACACAAGTCGAAAAAAGTCCAAGTGTGATGATTTCTGACTACTGACAAATTATATAATCTCTTTAACTCACTTCCTTCCAAAAAGAGAATGGAAAAGATAGATGTAGGTCCAAGATCCTGCTTTGTCAGAATCCCGATGAAAGGTTCTAGGATATAGTCATGGCATTGGGGAGAGAGGCTGATGGCAATTCTCTAAGCTTACAATTAACCCTAAAAGAACAAAATATGATTGAATGATCATTCTGATAACAGAAGAATAAATGATGATACAGTGACAGATCAGACAAAGGAGTTCTTTCTCAGAGGAAAAATATTACAGTAATTTCCATTTTAATTTGAGCTGAACTATGATTTGATAAAACCCTATAGAAACTTAAAGAATATTAATTCAAATCTTCTAAGCTGTCAGTGAAATACACTATAACTTTTTTTTCCTCCTCATTACTTCAGAAGTCCTAACAGTAGAATTAAGATGTAGCCCCCATTACCGGAAATGACATTTTGTGTGACCCTAATAGTGATTATGGAAAATCAAGACCTTGACCTTCTCCTCATTCCTCATTTAAATGATGGCATGACCAATCCCATTTCCCACTGTAACATCTGTTTAATTACTGTACAATTAGAAAGCCATCTTTTTACATTAAATGCAAGACATTAATTTAAAAAGAAATAAACTGTCTATATCCCATGCTCCCTAAATACCAGCTAGGTGAAAGTCCCGTAGAATGAAAAGAATATCTTAATCTTGATATTAAAATGGGCTTTTTTTGGAGGGAGATAGCTAACCTTTACTGATCTGGTACTGAATGCCAAGAATGGGCTGAAGTGCTATACATAGATTACGTCACTTAATTCTCACTCTACCTTATGAGATCCTAAAACAGGCATGTCAGGGATGGAAGTGTGGAGACCCAAGAGAAGTCTACCCGCCACCACAGACCCCGACTTCCCACCCCACCTATGCACGCCCCCAGGTTGTTGTTCCTCCACCTGTGAGGGCTGCTTGGCTGGCTGCTACAACATAGGCTACTATTGCCCTGACATCCTGGCAGAAGAGAGAATACAGGCTTCAGGGGGCAACAGTAAACAGGTATCATGGTGACTCCCCGGGAGAGGAAAGTACACTTAGATGTGCTGCTTCTGTATTTATTTCTCCTGAGTAAAAAGCATTTTTAGGGATTTTCTTTCCTGTTGCTCATCATTTTCCCTATGAAAAATAAGCAGAAAATGTTAAGAATGTAGCAGAAATGTTTTACAGAGACAGCAGGGTGGAGCAAATGCTGTGGTTAACTGCAAAGTTAGAGGCAACAAGGAATAGAGTCTAGGAAAGCTGAACCAGAAATGATTACAAGTAACAGAAACCAAGTTGAAGGAGTTTAAGCAGACAAGGGAGTGGGAGGATGCTGGAGATTCTTAGGAAATACAAGAACAAGTTGAACATACTGACCTTGGAAAGGTCAGAATTAGAAAAACTCTGAGTACAGGAGTTCCTTTAGAAATCTGTTAGTGATGGCACATGAAAAACTCGTGAAAAGAGTTAACATCACTAATTATTAGGGAAATGCAAATCAAAACCCCAAAGAGATACCACTTCACACCCAGTAGGATGGTGACTATTTTTTTAAAAAAGAAAAGAAAGAAAAGAACTAGCGTTGGTGAGGGCGTGGAGAAATGGGAACCCTCTGCATTACTGGTGGGAATGTAAGGGTGCAGCTGCTGTGGAAAACGGTATGTCAATCCCTCAAAAACTCAGACAGAATTACCATATGATCTAGCAATTCCTCTTCTGGGTACATACCCACAAAATTGAAAGCAGAGACACGTCCACAGCGCCACTATTCACAATAGCCAAAAGGTAGAAACAGGGCTTCCCTGGTGGCACAGTGGTTGAGTGTCTGTCTGCCGATGCAGGGGACACGGGTTCGTGCCCCAGTCCAGGAGGATCCCACATGCCGCGGAGCAGCTGGGCCCGTGAGCCATGGCCGCTGAGCCTGCGTGTCCGGAGCCTGTGCTCCGCAACGGGAGAGGCCACAACGGTGAGACGCCCGCGTACCGCAAAAAAAAAAAAAAGGTAGAAACAACTCAAATGTTCACACATGGGTGAGTGGATAAACAAAATATGGTATATATGTATAATGGAATACTATTCAGCCTTAAAAAGAAAGAAAATCTTGACACATGCTACAACATGGATGAACCTCGAAGACATTACGCTAAGTGAAATAAGCCAAAAAGAGTGTATAAAAAAGTACAATATATTGTATGCAATACTGGAGTAGTCAGATTCATAGGGACAGAAAGCAGAAGGATGGTTGCCAGGGTCTGGGGGAGGGGCAGTGGGGAGTTATGGTCAATGGGGACAATTTCAGTTTGGGAAGGTGAAAAAGCTCTGGAGATGGACAGTGGTCATGGTTGCACAATAATGGGAACGTGAGACAGGCTGGGACCTGGGACCTGGGACCCTTTGCTGCAGAGCTGCAGTGCTTGCACCTGGACACACCTCACCTCAAGCAACAAAATACGAAGAAACTATAAGCAACTAAAAATAACTGCGTACATGCACAGTTGGGGCAAATTAGGAACAAGATACAAAAAGACCAAAAACCCAACTGCCACCTGAGGTGTCGGGAGCCAAAGCAGGTACTGCACATGCCCCCTGCACACAGCACCACCAAGGGGGTGGGCAAAACACCCAAGACCCCCTCCGGCCCGACCCCTCGACCTGCCCCTACCCTCATCCCATAAAAGGAAGCAGCTTGCCGCCCCCCTCAGAGAGTGAGCAAGGGCACCCGTTACTTGTTTTTGCTCCCGTCTGCTGCAGCACGAGTCCCAGTAAAGCCTTGCCCCAATTTTTTGTCTGGCCTCTTATCAATTTCTATTGATTAAGGAGGTCAAGAGCCCTGGTCAGTAACATACGTACTTAATGCCATTAAATTGTACATCCTAAAATGTTTTTTTTTTTAAAAAAAAAAGATCACTAGATCTGGAGCTGGAGCTGATCACTGAAGTGTTAACAGTTGCCAAAAGAGCGATTTCAGCAGAGATGCAAGATGAAAGCCAGGCTGCAAAGACCTAGGGTTCCGACAAGGGTGAGCAGGGGGTGGTGGACAAGTGTGCTCACAGAGGGCAGGTAGGGCCCTGGGCCATGGTGGTCAGATGGGAAAATAAACTGGAAATAAATGACTGAATGAAGGTGAAGCTTCTGCCTTCGGATTAACAAAATGAACCCTGCAGCTAAGGTCCAACAATTGATGTTTTGTGTTCAGCAAATAGTGAGTATATAAACTACATAAGAGCAGCTCATATACCTGTTGTATCCACAGTATTCCATCCTGACCTTCTAATTGTCTCAGGAGGAAAACACTTTATTGGATTAAACAAGTCAATTAGGGGCCATTCAGCCATGTCTTTATTGTGGTTTCTGTGGTTTTATCCCTAGAGATAATTGTCGTTTTGGCTAAGCGAGACTACTAAGAGAAGGCATAGAACATTATCATCTAAAATTCAAAAGTAAGAAAACAAGATGAGACAAAGTAGAGGAAAAACAGGAGAAACAAACATTCAGGCATTTACATGTTGGCAGTCTTTAGACAGGTAACAGCTAATAGATGATATTTAATCTGTTCCAGATTTAATAATTTCCTTTTGAAACTAATTGTGCCTTTACTTCAACTATGTCTTTCTGGAAAAGTAAAAAATTAAGAGAAGTAAAGTGTAACTACTTTTTATATCACTGCACAGAAATTTCTCTATAAAATAATGCCTTTTTATTGAAGTATAGTTGATTTACAATGTTGTGTTAGTTTCAGGTGTACAGTGAAGTGAGTCAGTTATACATACATATATATCTATATTTTTTTCAGATTCTTTTCCTTTTTATTACAAAATATTGAGTATAATTCCCTGTCCTATACAGTAGGTCCTTGTTTATTATCTGTTTTGCATATAATAGTGTGTATATGTTAATCCCAAACTCCTAACTTATCCCTCCCTGCCCTTTCCCCTTTGGCAACCGTAAGTTGCCAAACTTATCAATAGGGAGAGTATCATGTTACTTAATTCTCAACATTGTTCATCCTGCCAGGGGTGCTACAGTGTAGGAGTTAATCACTCAAGCTTCACAGCCACACTCTGTGGGTTTGGAGCCCACCTGTGACAGTACCTGTCACTTAACCTCCCAGTGCAAACTACGAACAATGACAACGAGGATGATGACAGTGATGGTGGTGATGATGATAAACCTACCTTACAAGTCTGTTGTCAAGATTAGACAAGGTAAGGTATATAAAGTGTTTATAATGGTGCCTGGCACATGGAAAGTGGTATAAAATTGTTACCATTGTATCTTCTTGTGACTGCAGGTTCTGACATCTGAAAATAATGTTAGCAGGTAGGAGAGCAAATGGTACCTTTTTATTACCTCTTGCTGATACCAGTTTTTCTTGTGTCACATGGCTGTCTTTGGAAAGACGCTCGCCAATTGTTCTCCCAAACAGTAGTCTCACACCAGCCCAGCAGCCCCTCCGCTCCCTGTCTTGCCAGCCTGCTTCATTCGATAGATGTAGGATTCTCTCTGCTGCTTCTGATAGCATTCAGCAGCTTCTTTAATTATTGTACAACTGTATACATGAATGAACACACAGATATGCTAGAATGACATGACCATGTGAGTAAACCCAGAGAAATTAAATAATTGCATATAGCAAATAAAATCACTGCTGCCAAAATGAACTACTTATGTCAAAAAGAAAAGGAGGAGAATTGAAGCAGGAATTCTTATAAAAATTACATTGCTCCACACTAAAATATTTATTATACATTGTTTATTGATAGACATATAGTAAGAAGTGAGTAGATGAATATACGCCAAATTCATGCTAGTGGTTGCTTCTGAGATAAGAGTAAGAGAAATGTGATTGGAGCATGTGGTCAAAAGAAACTTCACCTGTATCTGGGACTCTTTTTCTAACTGTAAAGTGTGTATAATAATAGTATGTACCTCATAAGATCACTGTATTAAATGAACTAACATAGTAAAGTGTTATAGTAATATATATATTTTCAGTACCCAGGTATTTTCCAATAAAATCTGTATTATAATGTTACCTTGAAATAAAATTCTCTGCTTGTATAATTTGTAATGAATAAATGAAAGAGATTTATTTGAACTAGTATTTCTAAATACACTATCTCACTCTTCCAACCTCTCATATTTTAACTATATTTGCTCAGTTTTATAACAGATATATTGATTAGAAGTAGGTGACACTGGAGAACGGACTTGAGGATATGGGGAGGGGGAAGGGTGAGCTGTGACAGGGCGAGAGAGAGTCATGGACATATACACACTAACAAATGTAAGGTAGATAGCTAGTGGGAAGCAGCCGCATGGCACAGGGATATCAGCTCGGTGCTTTGTGACCGCCTGGAGGGGTGGGATAGGGAGGGTGGGAGGGAGGGAGACGCAAGAGGGAAGAGATATGGGAACATATGTATATGTATAACTGATGCAATTTGTTATGGGACAGAAACTAACACACCATTGTAAAGCAATTATACCCCAATAAAGATGTTAAAAAAAAAAAGACTATTACAGAAATAAGTCTGTAGCTAAAGCCTCAGAAATCTTAATGTCCTCTAGATTTTAATATTAATGAATGATATATTCCTTTAACCTTCCGATTCACAAAGAGGTGGTAACTGGTGTGGATTAATAATTAAGGGTCCAACAGGAAAACACCTCAGTGTTCTCACTTAGAGGGCAAGTTATTGGGTGATGACCCAAAAGTTCTTTAGTTTTGCTATGAGATAATGAGCTATGGAAAAAGAAATGTCTAATAAATTTTAATTTAATAAATGCCAAAAAAAAAGAAGTAGGTGAAAATATATACTCTAAAGAAGCTTATTTCAACGTTGTAATAATTTAGAATCCTAGTCTATCAGTAAATATATGAAAATATTATTTGCATTTCTTAGTTATAATTTAGACATGTGTTTAATCAAATGAAAGCAGTTTTTTAAGGTTAATTTTTAAGCTTAAATTTAAGCCTAATCAAGCAATGGTATAAATAAAATGAAAAAATAAAATAAAATATTTTTTAATGTAAAGTATGTTTAAAATATTAATATTCTACTAATGTGTTAGCTATTAGGCACTGATCACTCATATTTTGTGCATTTTTTAAATTATATTTATTATTATTGTGGTCAATGTTTTCATCTATCCTAAATGTCAATGTCCTTATAACTTTTAAACAAGGAATCATCAAAACATAAAATGAAAATAATTTTTTAATTTATTTTGTGGAAATATAGTTTATTTACAATGTTGTGCTAATTTTTGCTGTACAGCAAAGTGATTCAGTTATACATATATACAAATTCTTTTTCATATTCTTCTCCATTATGGTTTATCAGAAGATATTGAATATAGTTCCTTGTGCTATACAGTAGGACCTTGTTGTTATCCATTCTATATGTAATAGTTTGTTTCTGCTAATCCCAGACTCCCAGTCCATTCCTCCCCCTTGGCCACCACAAGTCTGTTCTCTATGTCTGTGAGCCTGTTTCTGTTTCATAGATAAGTTCATTGTGTCATATTTTAGATTCCACATATAAGTGATATCATATGGTATTTGTCTTTCTCTGTCTGGCTTACTTCACTTAGTATGATAATCTCTAGGTCCATCCATGTTGCTGCAAATGGCATTATTATAATGAAAATAATTTAATGATACACTGGAAGAGAACAACCTTGTTTGGAAACTAGCATAAAACAATCAGTGAGTCGTTAGGTAGAAAGAACCACACAACAAACCTCAGAGGGTGGGTCTACTCATTGCTGTATCCCCACTGTCAAGAGCAGTGGCTGGCACACAGTGGGCATTTAATAAATAGTTGTCTGCGTTTTGAATGAATGAAAGAAGTATTAACCCCTAAAGCTATTATCAAGCAGAAAGCTCTGGATTTTGTAAAAGAGGTCAACAGTCTGAGAAGTGGTTCTCAACTGGGGGAGGAGCAACCTACTTCCAGGTATTTGGAAATATGGTATTGGGTTGGCTTGTCAGGATGACCATGCTATGGACAGTTAGTAGCTGGGGGCCAGGGATGCAAAATTCTCAGCAATGTGGAGAGAGGTGGAGAGGACACCAGCAGAACAGTCCAGCACAATAAAGAGCTTTTCCACCCAAAATGCAAACAGCAATCCATCACGAATTACTGGACGCAGAACTGGGGTGGAAGGGATAAAAGAAACAAAAACAAACAAACCAGAATAAGGAGACCAGAAGGTAGGAACGGGACTTGAGCATCTTTGATAGTGCTCAGATTTCTCTGCTAAGAGTGGGGAAGGAACTGTTTTGAAAACTAAGCTGGCCTAAAAATGCCTAAAAATATTTAAGCCAGAACTTCTGGGATACAGGCACTAGCCACAGAAGCTACACCAAGCATTTACTTTTTATAATAAGTAAAAGAATATGGAATAATTATAAAGTAGAATGCAAATTTACTTTAAGATAAGAGATTCAAAGCAATTTCATGTTTGTGGCAAGCATCTGGGGCATGTTCCCAGAGCTCGATATACACCCACCTCCACACCATCAGTGGGTGGTACTCTGGTGGAAACTCAACCTCGGGCCCTGAGCGGTGAACAGTTCATCAGAGACAAATATCAGTACTAAGTATGGAACGTTATGGGGGAAAAACCAGGAGAGGAGCAAGCAGAAAACAGCATCTAAAGGAAGGTGAAGATGCTCAGGAGAATACGACAAAGACAAGTTTCAAGGTATAAAATACGCAAAGTACGTAAAACAACAACATTAAGGCCACGTTTATTTCACTTATCAAGTACTTACTGAATATCTCCATGTGTATCAGGCATCGTGTTGGGCCCTAGGGATAGAGATGAACAAAAGAAATGGCCTGGCCCTCATGAACCTTATGGCTTCCAGAAGAGGAAGACATTAAACAAATCAACAATGATTGAAACTCACAGAGCACTTAGAGAGAAGATAGCAAAGGGATCTATTTTAGACCGAAGTGTGAAGAAGGACTTCCCTAAAGAAGATACCTTCTGTAGTTCTGAACAATGATCAAGAATGAGGTGATCTATGCAGACGTGCATTCAGGGAGAGAGCTCATCCTGTATCCAGGCTCGAGGCAGAACAGTCTCTCACATTCCTGGAGCAGCAACGAGGGAAATGTGGCTGCTGTCTTGGTGAGCTGGGAGGAGAGACATGATATAAGGTTGAGGACAGGCTGGGGACAGACTCCTTCAGCCTTCTATAGGAATTTGGGTTTCACTGTAATCAAACTAGGAAGCCACTGGAGGGCTTTCATCAGACATGAGTCAAGTTTCGTCTGAAGAAGACCACTGCCTACAATATGAGGAAGAACTAGAGAGGGGACAAGAAAAGTGGTGGGGAGACCATTGAGGAAGCTAGTGCAAGGGTCGAGGTGAGGGATGATGATGGCTTGGTCAAGAGTAAGAGCAGCAGAGATAGGAGATACAGATGGATATGAAACACAGAGTTGGTCATGAATTGGACGCAGAGTGAGCAGTTGCAAGGGTGACAGAAGCTGCCATCTTCCAAGTGCGCAGGTTGGAGGAAGAAGAGTTTCAGGAGAGGTTGATCAAAGACTCAGTTTTGGGCTTGTTCACCAGCAGTATCTGAGAGCCATCCTAATGGAGATGTTTGATAATCAAATCTCTAACTCCGAAGTGAGCTCTGGATCAGGGTGTGAGTTCGAGAGTTCCAGGCACACACATAGAGTCTATAAAGACATGGCATTCGTTAGGATCACCTAGGAAAAGTGATCAGTCCACGGAAAACACACTATTATGATCCATGGGAGAATAATTTCATTTTTAATACTTTTTCCATTCTATTTCTCTTGGTAACCATTTTTTCTGGTCTTTGTTCTGATAGACTAAAGTGTAAAAAAACCCAAACAAACAGAAGAGTCTAAATGTTGTCGCTCTATGTGCTTCACATTTTAATGACTGATTCCATCTCAAAATGTAGTAATAATTGCTTTTTGTTCATGTGCTTCCTGTATTATTTGTGAGTTGAGTAAAGCAGTCACTAACAAATGTTTTTCAGAAGCTCACTGTGAACCTATAACATAGAGTACGTTAATGTGGGAAGCATTTGCAGTCTACTTGGACGTCTATGTTTTCATAATTCAGATCCTGCCGGCCCCAGCGTAACCTACAAGGTAAAATCTAAACCCCGGTCTGCATATCCTTCCAGTCCTTCCCTTGCCAAACCCACCTAACAGGGCATGATTTAGCAATAAGTTCTTATACTGCTTCCCAGTGCTCTGCCTTTGCCCATGCTTTCCCTATGCCTAGGCAAAATGAAAATGCATTGCTTCTTGTTCAAAAATTAGGATTTTCAAGACAGTGACAACATGGTATTGAACCAAGTGCAGGGTCCCTCTGAAGCCCTGTGAAATTGCACAGATTTGTAGGCCCATGAAGCCAGCCCTGGCCTGTCTCCTGCCCTGGGAATAATAATAGTATCTGCCTCACAGGTTTGGTATGGGGATTAAATGAGGCAATACATGAACAATTGAAGAGTAGCTGGTACATAGGAAACATGATGTAAGTGTGAGCTATATAGATATATTCAAAAACAAAAGATACTCCAAGGGACTCTCAAGTCATTTTTGAGTTAGAAAGAGTCATGTCTTCCAAATCTTAATTTTATAACGTAAGTATAATTTTTAAAAAAGAATGCAAGAAAAGTTTTCATGCCGTGCATCTTTTATGCTTTACTCTCCTTGCATTGAAACCTTCTCCTGGTACAACTCAGCACTCAGCCCTTCCAGGTCATTCCCTCTTTGCTAACTCAAGGGAAGGGAAAGGTGTAAAGATAGCATCTATATTTCAACTTCTTCAGGAACTCCTGGAGTACCTAAAATTCACTGGTCAAACCTTGTTCTTGGAAACAGGTTCGGCAAAAAGTTTGAGAAAAGACTAATGGAAAGCAACCCAGACCCAACAAAATGGAATCTTCTCATCTCTGTCAAACTTGGAGGAGAGGAATCAAAGGAGGAAAAATCTGCAACACTGAGTTATGGCCCCAAGGCCATTTTTGTCCCTGGTCTGCCTTTTTTGTGGAGTAAAAAGTACTCGAAATTGGAATACGATATCAGAATTCATCATGTCCAAATTGATTTTTTAAAATATCTTCTGTTTAGATTTGACACTTAACTACATTGGGAAAATTTTAGGATTAAAACAGAACAACCAATTTGCTAAAGAAAGAAGGTGACTGGAGTCTTATCACTTAAAGTCCTTAATTTCATAGAAGCAGAAAAATGATTTCAAGTATTCTGTCAATGGATCTTTACAAAGGAACAGCATTTCTTGCTGAATTTACATGAAAAATAGCGTAGACATTTCCCCTTTCCCAGACATCTTCTTTATATCCTAAAAAGGAAAAAATGACCAAAACTAGTAGCAATCATCATAATCATAGTAATAGTGATTTTCTTCCAAGAAGCTTAAAATACTTCTTAAACAGCATTTTATAATGAAAATAAAGCAAATGGACTATTCAGCTACTGGCATTACCATCATTATTTGGATAAGGTGATAACATCTGTAGTGAATTTTAAAATAGCTGAGTCAGACATCTAAGAAATATAAAATGGCACAGGCATTAACACCAGCATGAGCTTAAGAGAGTATGACAATTTATAAAATGAGTGGCCAAATGGGAAATGTCACATCAATCTGTGTCATGTCATTCTATCAGTCTGGTTCATGACTCATATACGAAGCAGATATTTCAATATTGGCATCCGTGACAAGCCTCGTACCACGTCTCCATGCAAATTAGATTATTTGGGAGTAAGCACTTAGGCAGTCGCGTAGGTTTTATTAGTCAGTTCTTATTAGTGAATTTAGTCCCATCACTATGGATGTTGAAGGCTTTTCCCTTTCGTGTATAGGTAGGAATGATGTCATCTGCCTGAGGTTCTACTAGCACGTTGTCACATTGTCACTAATCCCTGTCAATTATCTGATCCTCAAATGTAGAATTTTCATACAATTATTTGAAAGTTCTCTTTTGCTGCATAATAAATTACCTTAAAAGGTAGCAACTTGGGGCTTCCCTGGTGGCGCAGTGGTTGGGAGTCCACCTGCCGATGCAGGGGACACGGGTTCATGCCCCGGTCCGGGAAGATCTCACATGCCGCGGAGCGGCTGGGCCCGTGAGCCATGGCCGCTGAGCCTGCGCGTCCGGAGCCTGTGCTCCACAACGGGAGTGGCCACAACTGTGAGAGGCCCGGGTACCGCAAAAAAAAAAAAAAAACGTAGCAACTTAAAATAGCAAGCACAGAACTTCTGAAGATTAGAAATATGGGAGCAGGTCTCCATGAGGTTGCGGCCAAGCTGCTGTCCAGGGCCACAGTCATCTCAGAAGTCAGTTGTTACTGAAGGATTCTCTCCCAAGCTTGCTCGTGTGGTTGTTGGCGGGTCTCGGTTCCTCCTTAGTTATTGACTGGAGGCGTCAGTTCTTCTCCATAGGACTTCTCACTCCACGGCAGCTGGCTTCCCCTCTTCCCGACTTTGCGGCCCGCCCTCCTCACACAGTGAGATATCCCAAGGAGAGAAGGCACAAGCAAGAGAAGACTTTCAAGATGGAAGTTGCAGAATTTTTTAACCTAATATCACAAGTGACATACCATCACTTCTTCCATATGAGTCAACCCTGGTACAATGTGGGAGCGAACCACACAAGTAAGTGAACATCAGGAAGGAGGGACCATTAGGAGGCTGGCCAGGAGAGGGGGCAAACTGTGACTTCAATAAAGGACAGGTTGACATTGAGGGGTCTCTAAGATATTTAAGGGGACACGTCAAGAAAACAGTTGGGGTGGGGGGCAGTTCTAACAAATGAGAACAGGTCAAGAAAACATCCTAATTTAAGTGTGCTTCAACGATAATCACAGCTCATGATTCATATTTATTATCAACAACATTGAGATTAAAGTTGATCTACCTTCACTTCATTTTTTACTACCAATATTATTTCTTTTTTCATTGAAGTATAGTTGATTTGCAATGTTGTGTTAGTTTCAGGTGTGCAGCAAAGTGATTCAGTTATACATATATATGTATGTATATATTTTTTTTCAGATAATCTTGTTCTGATGTATGAATTTTGAAGACTGTATATACTTATTAAAATATAGGAAAATCTTCCATTCTATAACTAATAATTAATACTAATCTATATAATTAAATGAACTATTAATTCACTCTGGTAACAACACTTTACTTTGTGGATTAAGGAATATTTATAAAGGATAAACTCAGAGCACATAAAATTCATTTTCCATTTATCCTACACCACTGTGAAGTTTGAGATCATCAGGCAAAAACAACCCAACATTCCCCTACCTGACTCAAATCTTCTCTATTACCTTCCATTTCAGAGGGGAAAAAAAAAAAAAGGATAATGCCTCCAGTCGTGCCGTGGATGCCACCTGGCCCATCTTTCTCTGAGAACTTGCTCTTGAAGGATTTTCCCACCTCTCACTTCTCAGATCACATCCTCTCAAAGGACTCGTCCCACAGTTTATAAATACGTGCACATGCCCTCTTCTTAAACAACAACCTTTCCGTATTTTTGTTACTTTTTTCTTCAAGTACAATCTTATCTGCTTCCTTCCTTTTTCTGCCAAACTTTACAAAAACATACACTAGCAAATTCCTACATTTTTCATTTACCGAAATCCAATATATATTCTCATCTGCTGTACTAAAACTGTTCTCCCAAAGCCATCAGTGACCTCATAGCCATCAAGTCCACTGTCTTCTTCTCCCTTTCAACTTTCTCTGCAGCACTCAACTGTGTCAACAGCCTGCTTGCATCAAAACTCCCATTTTTGGTTCACTATAGCATTTCTGCTCCCATGACCCCTCTCTCTTCTTTGTGGATACTCCGTCTCCTGACACCAACTGACTCCCTCGTCAGTTTCATCCAGGCTCATGATTTCAATACCAGCTGGATGTTGGTAATTCCTATCCATCTATGCATAGCTCTTATTTATCTCTCAAGGTCAGTCCCACTGCTTCAACTACAACCCCACATTTTTTACTGAACCAAATACATTTCCTTCGTGGGGACACCACCCTCCTGAGCCCTAGGCTGAAAACATTTTCACACCCTTATCACCTCACTCTCCCTCGACTGCCCACACGTAATCAATATTCGTTCTGCCTTCATAACAGCTTTAACATCCATTTCATCCTCCTTTTTCTCACCACCACTATCTTACTTTAGGGCCCTGCTGAGTCCTCACTTGGAACACTGGTGAAGGCTCCCAATTGTGTCTATTTCTCTCCCTCCACATTCTGTTTTATACATGCTGCCAGAATCCTCTAACACCCTAGAAAGGCTTCAATGACCCCCTATTATGAAATGAAGTCCAAACGCCTTATTCCGACATTTTATCCTCTCCATTAACTGCTATGTACTTAGACGCCACGCTGTCTACCAGCCTTACAAAAATCGGCCTTCTCCATGTGGTTTCTGCTCTTGCTTAAACTCAATGACTCAAGGTTCGTTACCAATAAAGGAGCAGTTTGGCCTCTGATGAATGATCAGATAGTGCATCTGTTAAAGAAAAACATTCATGACACTTGTTAAAGACCAGTGAGTCAGACTTTATTCAGGGGGACTGTCGTGATAGATATAGGGACAAAGGAGTTTTGCAGCAGGGAAGAGAGATTGGACTCCACTCCAAATACAATAAGGAAAAGTGGGAATTAATAGCCAGGAACTATAAAGGAGCAGGGTGGCGGTCAGTGGACGGAAGATTACTAAGGGGAAACATGGCAGTTGGCGGGGCTTCTGGCTAAACCAACGTAGCGGGATTCTTGCTGAAGGCAGGCCTGGGCTATCACACAGCACCTGGGGATGGTGGAGGAAGAGGAACTTGAGCAGATATTGAGAGTGATTGGATACCAAGGGTGGGGGGATCCTGGCTACACTGACAAAGCAGGATTGTTCTTAAAATTAACAAGGCAGAAACAGACACGGAAGCCCAAAGTCAGGGCCTGATTGAGAAGAGTTCAGAAGAGTCTGAGAAGAGTTTGGTCAAGGAGAAGGTCTTTGTCAGTCTTAGCTGAGTCAAATACTAACAACCTTCAAAAATGATCCCCATGTCTCATTTTTCGAAGACCAAGAAATGTTTTCAATTAAAGCTCTTCCATTGGCAAGTTTAATTATTCTTTTCTGCAAGAGAACTGGCTTCTTATCACACACTCGAGTGCAAAGCTTTGCTCTGTGTCTTTGTCTAGCTGGAAGGGTAATAATTCAACCATGTACCTAATTTGAAATGCATCCTTTCCTAGTTTTCTAATGAAAATAAAATCTTAACTTATATGAAAAACTGTGCCATTGAGACATACTTCTGTGCTCACAAAGACAATTGGCTAATAACAAAATATTGCTTATTTATTTGGTAATAATATTTCATGATTTAATCTATGAACTCAGAGGTAAAATTATTGATAAAGTACCAATGTTCATGAGCTAGAAATCCACCAAAAATATATAAATTCTAATTCTCCAGAATGTTGGCTAATTCCAAACGAGTTCAGTATCAGATACCGTACTGAAATTTAAAAAACATTGTAAACAGCAAATTTGACAAGAACACAAATCACTCCAAGGAAAATGTTCTCCTTTTCTGCCTGATATTAGACTAAAACAGAGGGAGGTGAATGAACTGAACCGTCAACCCCACAGACCACTTTCTCACACTCCACGGGATGATTCTTTGAGGCTCTCCAGGGTATTTTCAGCTCCACCAGCCCTGTCTTGGTCCTCACGTTCCTGGCTCTAAGCCTGAGCCTAGCAGTGGTGGGTACAGAGCTGCTTTCTTAGTACAGCTGTTCCTAATATGATTCAGTTGGGCATGGAGGAAACACTTTGCCTTCGTAACCAAAAGAAGTCTTTCTTTGACCCCAATTCTTAACACTGAGCAATTTTTTTGCTTCCTAATATTTGTAAACTTTACAAATCACATGTAGTACGTGGACCAGAAAAGAAATATTTTACCATTACACTTTGACAAGCATTGGTGGGTCACCCAGTAAGGTCTGTCGAGAAAACACTGGCTATGGAGCCGGAAGACCCAGCGTGAATCCCGGCGCTGCCACGTTTCAGCTCAGTGACCAGCATGTCACATGCCTTCTTTGATCTTCAGTTTCCTCAGGTGTAAAACAGAGGTAACCACTCTCTCAGGTAAGAGCTCTGATGCCAGTAAAAAGTGAGACACTACATGAGACAAGCTTTTTGTGAAAACCGTAAAGCAATACACAAATGTAAGGTATATTTTTTCGGAAGCCTCAGAAAATCCCTCCTTACAAAACCAGGCTCCTCACGCCACATTCACATCTTCTGGAAACTCATACTTCTCAGGTTGAAAAAACATCTAGCTCTGTGTGTGTCTGTACAAAACTGAAAAGCAAATGCACTTTGATTGACTAATAGCTGTATAACTTTGAAGAAAACTGAGCTAAAATAGGACTTAGGTAATATTAAGGTGAAACAGAGCAATATTAGAAGCAAGAAGTTCTGCTAGGTTTCAGCTTAAGGAGACAAAAATATGAAATAAAAATACATATTTCTCTCAAAATCCCTATAGAAGTTACATTTATTGGTGTCAGCAGACACGTCTAAAACTTAAAGATCACTTAAGGACCAGCTATAATCTTCTTGGAGAAGAAGAAAACTTTCATTTCTTTCTCTCCAAATCACCTCTTCTCTCATATGGCAACATCCTTCCTGAATTAGAAAGCCAATGGTGCATTCCTTTTTTTCCAATAATTAATATACCTCTCTCTATATTTTTCTTAAATCAAACCACATCCACTTATAGTGATGTGGCTAAGTCTGCAGACGAGAGAGATCTAGTTTATATTTACATATCCATCATAAATAGAAAGCATGACACATGCATATGTCTGATTAATTGAAGCTAATCAAATATCTAGTCATTCGATACAGGACTACACCAGAAAGCACTGGTTGGCAATAACGGCTAAAATCTTAACACTTGAAGGAAAGGACTCACTGTTGGACTACCACTACAGAAGACGTTAGAAGCAGGGCTAATCTTAATGAAAAGATGAAATTAAACTTTCCCTCCAGCTCTTCCACTGTTACGTCTTTCTTCCCCTAGCACTTTCATACTATTCTCTGTCCAGATAATATAATCACACACACACACACATATTTAAACACACACACCCCTACCATGACCCTTGTTAAATGCCATAAAAATCTCTGTCGACCTCCTTTCAACCACAGCTGCTTTAGCACCACTTAACTATCTTCTGCTTATTGCAATGCCCACACAAATATAAAAGGTAAATATAATATTAATATCCATTAATATTTTAAACATTTATGCATATATAAATTAAATATATTAACTTTTATATTCTTATAATTAAATATATTAATTATATATTAAATAACTTTTAAATCTAAAATGCCAACTCTCTGGTAGTGGCTTTCATGGACTGTGAGAGTCTAAGTGCAAAAGACATATGTAATGATAAAAACATAGACAGACAGATACAGACTGCTAGACAGATGACAGCCAAGCAACTGGAAATTAACTGCATATATGTCTGTGTATGTTTCTACATATATCTGTTCCTATTTGGGGGAGGAGACCCTCTGTATCACGCTACTTTAGAATTTTATTTTTTTTATTTTTTTTAATACAGCCGGTTCTTATTGGTTATCCATTTTATACATATTAGTATATATATGTCAATCCCAATCTCCTAATTCATCCCACCACCACCACCCATTCCCTGCCCCACTTTCCCCCCTTGGTGTCCATACGTTTGTTCTCTACATCTGTGTCTCTATTTCTGCCTTGCAAACTGGTTCACCTGTACCATTTTTCTACATTCCACATATATGCATTAATATACGATATTTCTTTTTCTCTGTCTGACTTACTTCACTCAGTATGACAGTCTCTAGGTCCATCCACGTCTCTACAAACGAACCAATTTCATTCCTTTTTATAGCTCAGTAATATTCCATTGTATATAGGTACCACATCTTCTTTATCCATTCATCTGTCAATGGGCATTGAGGTTGCTTCCATGACCTGGCTATTGTAAATAGTGCTGCAATGAACATTGGGGTGCAGGTGCCTTTTTGAATTATGGTTTTCTCTGGGTATATGTCTAGGTCATGGGATTGCTGGGTCACATGGTAATTCTATTTTTAGCTTTTTAAGGAACCTCCATACTGTTCTCCATAGTGGCTGTATCAATTTACATTCCCACCAACAGTGCAAAAGGGTTCCCTTTTCTCCACACCCTCTCCAGCATTTGTTGTTTGTAGATTTTTTGGTAATGCCCATTCTAACCAGTGTGAGGTGATACCTCATTGTAGTTTTGATTTGCATATCTCTAATAATTAGTGATGTTGAGCAGATTTTCATGTGCCTCTTGGCCATCTGTCTGTCTTTGGAGAAATGCCTATTTAGGTCTTCGGCCCATTTTTTGATTGGGTTGTTTATTTTTTTAATATTGAGCTGCATGAGCAGTTTATATATTTTGGAGATTAATCCTTTGCCCATTTGTTTGCAAATATTTTCTCCCATTCTGAGGGTCGTCTTTTCATGTTTATAGTTTCCTTTGCTGTGCAAAAGCTTTTAAGTTTCATTAGGTCCCATTTGTTTATTTTGGTTTTATTTCCATTTCTCTAGGAGGTGGGCCAAAAAAGATCTTGCTGTGATTTATGTCAAAGAATGTTCTACCTATGTTTTCCTCTAAGAGTTTTATAGTGTCCGGTCTTACATTTAGGTCTTTAATCCACTTTGAGTTTATTTTTGTGTACGGTGTTAGGGAGTGTTCTAATTTCATTATTTTACATGTAGCTGTCCAGTTTTCCCAGCACCACTTATTGAAGAGGCTGCCTTTTCTCCACTGTATATCCTTGCCTCCTTTGTCATAGATCAGTTGATCATAGGTGTGTGGGTTTATCTCTGGGCTTTCTATCCTGTTCCATTGATCTATATTTCTGTTTTTGTGCCAGTACCACACTGTCTTGATTACTGTAGCTTTGTAGTATAGTCTGAAGTCAGGGAGCCTAATTCCTCCATCTCCGTTTTTCTTTCTCAAGATTGCTTTGGCTATTTGGGGTCTTTTGTGTCTCCATACAAATTTTAAGATTTTTTGTTCTAAATGTTCCATAAAAAATGCCATTGGAAATATGATAGGAATTGCATTGAATCTGTAGATTGCTTTGGGTATAATACTTATTTTCACAATATTGATTCTTCCAATCCAGGAACATGGTATATCTCTCCATCTGTTTGTGTCATCTTTGATTTCTTTCATCAGTGTCCTATAGTTTTCTGAGTACAGGTCTTTTACCTCCTTAGGTAGGTTTATTCTTATTATTTTATTCTTTTTGTTGCAATGGTGAATGAGATTGTTTCCTTAATTTCTCTTTCTGATCTTTCGTTGTTAGTGTATAGGAATGCAAGAGATTTCTGTGCATTAATTTTTTATCCTGCAACTTTACCAAATTCATTGATTAGCTCTAGTAGTTTTCTGGTGGCATCTTTAGGATTCTCTACGTATAGTATCATGTCATCTGTGAACAGTGACAGTTTTACTTCTTCTTTTCCAATTTGGGTTGCTTTCATTTCCTTTTCTTCTCTGATTGCTGTGGCTAGGACTTCCAAAACTATGTTGAATAATAGTGGCGAGGGTGGACATCCTTGTCTTGTTCCTGATCTTAGAGGAAATGCTTTCAGTTTTTCATCATTGAGAATGATGTTTGCTATGGGTTTGTCATATATGGCCTTTATTATGTTGAGGTAAGTTCCCTCTATGCCCACTTTCTGGAGAGTTTGTATCATAAATGGATGTTGAATTTTGTCAAAAGCTTTTTCTGCATCTATTTAAATGATCATATTGTTTTTCTTCTTTAACTTGTTAATATGGTGTATCACATAGATTGATTTGCATATATTGAAGAATCCTTGCATCCCTGGGATAAACCCCATTTCATTACGGTGTATGATCTTTTTAATGTGTTGTTGGATTCTGTTTGCTAGTGTTTTGTTGAGAAAATTTGCATCTATATTCATCAATGATATTGGTCTGTAATTTTTTTTTGTAGTATCTTTGTCTGATTTTGGTATCAGGGCAATGGTGGCCTTGTAGAATGAGTTTGGGAGTATTCCTTCCTCTGCAAATTTTTGGAAGTGCTTTAGAAGGATGGGTGTTATCTCTTCTCTAAATGTTTGATAGAATTAACCTGTGAAGCCCTCTGATCCTAGACTTTTGTTTGTTGGAAGATTATAAATCACAGTGTCAATTTCAGTACTTGTGATTGGTCTGTTCATATTTTCTACTTCTTCCTGGTTCAGCCTTGGAAGGTTATACCTTCTAAGAATTTGTCCATTTCTTTCAGGTTGTCCATTTTACTGGCATAGAGTTGCTTGTAGTAGTCTCTTAGGATGCTTTGTATTTCTGCGGTGTCTGTTGTAACTTCTCCTTTTTCATTTCTAATTTTATTGATTTGAGTCCTCTCCCTCTTTTTCTTGATGAGTCTGGCTAAAGGTTTATCAATTTTGTTTATCTTCTCAAAGAACCAGCTTTTAGTGTCATTGATCTTTGCTATTGTTTTCTTTGTTTCTATTTCATTTATTTCTTTTCTGATCTTTATGATTTCTTTCCTTCTGCTAACTTTGCATTTTGTTTGTTCTTCTTTCTCTAGTTCCTTTAGGTGTAAGGTTAGGTTGTTTATTTGAGATTTTTCTTGTTTCTTGAGGTAGGATTGTATTGCTATAAACTTCCGTCTGAGAACTGCTTTTGCTGCATCCCATAGGTTTTGGATCATCGTGTTTTCATTGTCATTTGTCTCTAGGTATTTTCTGATTTCCTCTGTGATTTCTTCAGTGATCTCTTGGTTATTTAGTAACATATTGTTTAGTCTCCACGTGTACGCTTTTTACATTTTTTCCCTCTAATTGATTTCTAATCTCATAGCGTTGTGGTCAGAAAACATGCTTGATATGACTTCAATTTTCTTAAATTTACCAAGGCTTGATTTGTCATGTCCACTTGAGAAGAAAGTGTAATCTGCTGTTTTCGGATGGAATGTCCTATAAATATCAATTAAGTCTATCTGGTCAATTGTGTCATTTAAAGCTGTGTTTCCTTATTAATTTTCTGTTTGGATGATCTGTCCATTGGTGTAAGTGAGGTGTTAATATCCCCCACTATTGTTGTGTTACTACTGTCAATTTCCCCTTTTAGAGCTGTTAGCATTTGTCTTATATATTGAGGTGCTCCTAAGTTGGGTGCATATATATTTATAATTATTATATCTTCTTCTTGGATTGATCCTTGATCATTACGTAGTGTCCTTCCTTGTCTCTTGTAACAGTCTTTATTTTAAAGTCTATTTTATCTGATATGAGTATTGCTACTCCAGCTTTCTTGTGATTTCCATTCGCATGGAATATCTTTTTCCACCCCCTCACCTTCAGTCTGTATGTGTCCCTAGGTCTGAAGTGAGTCTCTTGTAGACAGTATATATATGGGTCTTGTTTTTGTATCCATTCAGCGAGCCTGTGTCTTTTGGTTGGAGCATTTAATCCATTCACATTTAAGGTAGTTATCGATATGTATGTTCCAATTACCATTTTCTTAATTGTTTTGGGTTTGTTTTTGTAGGTCCTTTTCTTCTGTTGTGTTTCCCACTTAGAGAAGTTCCTTTAGCACTTGTCGTGGAGCTGGTTTGGTGGTGCTGAATTCTCTTAGCTTCTGCTTGTCTGTAAAGTTTTTGATTTCTCCGTCGAATCTGAATGAGATCCTTGCCGGGTACAGTAATCTTGGTTGTAGGTTCTTCCCTTTCATCACTTTAAATATATCATGCCACTCCCTTCTGGCTTGTAGAGTTTCTGCTGAGAAATCAGCTGTTATCCTTATGGGGGTTCCCTTTTATGTTATTTGTCATTTTCCCTTGTTGCTTTTAATAATTTTTCTTTGTCTTTAATTTTTGTCAATTTGATTATTATTGTGTCTCAGGGTGTTCCTCCTTGGGTTTATCCTGCCTAGGACTCTCTGCACTTCCTGGACTTGGGTCACTACTTCCTTTCCCATGTTAGGGAAGTTTTCGACTATAATCTCTTCAAATATTTTCTTGGGTCCTTTCTCTCTCTCTTCTCCTCCTGGGCCCCCTATAATGCAAATGTTCATGTGTTTAATGTTGTCCCAGAGGTCCTTTAGGCTGTCTTCCTTTCTTTTCATTCTTTTTTCTTTTCTGTGGCCGTGAATTCCACCATTCTGTCTTCCAGGTCACTTATCCATTCTTCTGCCTCAGTTATTCTGCTATTGATTCCTTCTAGTGTATTTTTCACTTCAGTTATTGTATTGTTCATCTCTGTTTGTTCTTTAATTCTTCTAGGTCTTTGTTAAACATTTCTTGCATCTTCTCAATCTTTGCCTCCATTGTTCTTCCGAGGTCCTGGATCACCTTCACTCTCATTATTCTGAATTCTTTTTCTGGAAGGTTGCCTATCTCCACTCCATTTAGTTGTTTTTCTGGGGTTTTATCTCATTCCTTCATCTGGTACATAGTCCTCTGCCTTTTCATTTTGTCTATCTTTCTGTGAATGTGGTTTTCGTTCCACAGGCTGCAGGATTGTAGCTCTTCTTTCTTCTTCTGTCTGCCCTCTGGTGGATAAGTCTATCTAAGAGGCTTGTGCAAGCTTCCTGAGGGACTGGTGGTGGGTAGAGCTGGGTGTTGCTCTGCTGGGCAGAGCTCAGTAAAACTTTAATCCACTTGTCTGCTGATGGGTGGGGCTGAGTTCCCTCCCTGTTGGTTGTTTGACCTGAGGCGACCCAGCACTGGCGCCTACAAGCCCTTTGGTGGGGCTAATGGCGGACTCCGGGAGGGCTCATGCCAAGGAGTACTTCCCAGAACTTCTGCTGCCAGTGTCCTTGTCCCCCTGGAGAGCCACCACTGCCCCCTGCTTCTGCAGGAGACCCTCCAACGCTAGCAGGTAGGTCTGGTTCAGTCTCCTATGGGGTCACTGCTCCTTCCCCCTGGGTCCTGATGCACACACTACTTTGTGTGTGCCCTCCAAGAGTGGAGTCTCTGTTTCCCCCAGACCTGTCAAAGTGCTGCAGCCAAATCCTGCTAGCTTTCAAAGTCTGATTGTTTGGGAATTCCTCCTCTCATTGCCAGACCCCCAGGTTGGGCAGCCTGATGTGGGGCTCAGAACCTTCACTCCAGTGGGTGGACTTCTGTGGTATAATTGTTCTCCAGTTTGTGAGTCACCCACCCGGCAGTTATGGGATTTGATTTTATTGTGATTTCGCCCCTCCTACTGTCTCATTGTGGCTTCTCCTTTGTCTTTGGATGTGGGGTATCTATTTTTGGTGAGTTCCAGTGTCTTCCTGTTGATGATTGTTCAGCAGTTAGCTGTGATTCTGGTGGTCTCGCAAGAGGGAGTGAGTGCACATCCTTCTACTTCGCCAACTTGAATCCTATCACACTACTTTAGATGACATTCTAGTTTGCTGTATGTGAGGTCAGCCATGAGATGAAACAATCATTTTCTCCCTGAACCAAATAAAACTTCAAACAATGGACAAGATCTTTGCAAAATGCTTCTTACCTTGCACACTGATGTCTTTTTTAATCTTAGGTTAAAACGATTTCTAAAATTGGTTTTGGATCCTCAGATTGCTCATAATTGTAGCACTCCTTATTGTGAAGCCTCTTTCTGAGGTCTTTGTATCTATGACAGTTTTTCAAATCAACCCATTCTTTCCATTTTCTGAAAAAAAGTTACTTGCTTCAAGAAACTCTCCTTTAGGGTTCTCTTTCAAAGATTATTCAATTGGGAAAACAGCTATAATATTGAGACCTATGTATAGAGAATTACATTATTACATTTGTGTTAATCATATATTTATGTTTTATGCAATCCTTGAAATCAAGAAAGTAAGTATAATCCCAGTTCTATGACGAAGGAAAGCATATGTACAACTTAAACTGTCAGAGCTAAATATAATGTATGACTAACAGACCATTCATAGAAGCATCTGACACACACAGTTAGGAATCATGAGTCCTTTTTCCACTCCTCCCTGTTACTTAGCAAAACAACCATTCTGGATTTCAATTTCCTCCTAGCAATACTAATATTTGCCCTGCCTTTCTCAGAGGGCCATATTGAGAATCAAATGAGATAGTATATTTTAAAACACTGTATCGCTTTATTATTACTATTTAGGCAAAGAGCACTATAAGTTGTTTTTGGCTTTTCAGGAAAACAAGCTCCCAGACTTTATCATTAACTTCCAGAACTAAATATTTTTATAACTTAAGTTGTTTTACTATCTGGTAGAAATGCCAAATCACAGATTTGGGGCATAAAGATCTTGGTAAGGATAGGATTGGTTAAGTAATGGCTTCAGATCCTATAAGTTTTAAGGCACAGATTTTAGGGACAGTGGAGGACTGTAGGTAGTTGAAGACCATAAGATGAAGTCCAGGAAGCTTAGGCAGCCCTAAGGGTCAGCACAATATGGCTTCACCTCTCCACTCCCTCATCATCCCTTAACACCCTAATGGCACCCATGCAGGTAAATACTCATGTCCACTCCCTCCCCAACCCCAAATGCAATTCTTTCTCTACCGATTCAAGTTCTACCCAAGGTCACTCTAAAGATGTCTGCCTTCCTTGACAACCTCTATAGCTATTCCAAACCAATGCCACTGAACACTTGAAGTACTTTTTTTCATCCCTCCCTCATTTTTGCTTTTGTTGCTGATTGTTTGATGAACACATGTCTAGTTTCCACCTTTAAAGTATAAAGTCCTGATAAAGGGATAAACCTGAAAGTATGGACAACCTTCAGAACAACTGTAGGAAAAAGCAATTGCTAGCATAACCAACAAAAGATGGAGGTAAACATAAGAGTTTATACTGCCATCCTCATAGACCCTCAAAATTTTCATAGTGTTGTTTTATTAGAGTGAATGACAATTTTGTTCTATTTGCTATGGAGGACACACCTTACAGTGAGATTGAGTTTCCATCCTCCAATGCTATACTTAGACAATTTAGTATCTACTTTCTTCAAAATGCAACAAGTCTCAGAACAGAAAGACCAATTGTTCCCATTAAGACTGTCACCAAGGCATATATCCACATCATTAAAGACAAAAAAGCAGGTGTGAGACTATTATAGCTTAATTTATACCAAGTGTAGGTGTTGGTAATATTTCTGAATATCTTTAGGTATTAGTCATTCATTTCTTCCACTTGAAATCTTCATGTTTTGAAAGTCAAGGAGAAATGAGGAAAATAAGTAGAAAGTTTCACCAAATTTTAACCCTTCCTCCCAACTTCATCACAATTCCAGGGCTGGTCAAATTTTAGAAGGTTGTGAAGAGACCACTATCAAATACAGACCTTTGACTTACAAGAAAAAAAAAATATGCACAGAGATTGATCATGTTTCTCAGTTATACTTCCTAATTCTTTTTGAAGAAAAGTATTATGAAATGAAATGAAATACAATACAAAATCAAGATATAAATACTCTGTGTCTATGTATATCACTTAAAAGGCATTTTATATTTTATGGATTTTATAATTTTCCACAATTTAATATATTTTAGTTCTTATCTGTTGGAGCAGACTAAAGGTAAACTAGAACTCTGGTAAAAAGTGCCAAGGAGAAGTGCCAAGGAGGCTAAACTTTGTAATATTGAGAAATAAGTACAATACATTATAGAAACTGCTGTGATATACCCGGTGTTGAGGCCAAGTTGAGTGTTTTAGAAATTGTGAAAGTAGGCTTGACTTTATTTGGACTGACAATTACCATCCCCCTAAGAAAGTTCTCTGAGGGCCTTCAACTGAGATTGCACCACCCACAATACTCCAACTTCATCTGACATAAATATGCTTGTGTACAAGTTTCCTCACCTGACTCCCTCCTCCACCTGACCTAAATTCCTTCTTGGCCTCAGATTCTTATGTTCATGCTTATTCAGATTTGGAGATTCAGCTAATAGTTTTTCTTTCCTGTTGAGCTTCTCCAAGTCTGCTTTCATGACCTACCTCTACCCATTATCTGACCTGTGTTCAGCTCCTCCCATTTTAGCATGAACATCTCATAGGAGACACACTCTACTACCTACCTAATGTTATGGCAATAGCCCAGTTTTATCACCATGAGAACCAGTGTTAGGAAAGAATGATGTACTAGCATGCCTTGAAAAAAGAAGGAACAACTGTATTGTGCAATATAAGACCACAAGTTTTGAATTCTAACTAATTGAAAAATGTCCAAAAAATTTGAAGATTCAAGATAGCTTCCTTAAGAACAAACATTCTTGACCCAACAGAATCCTAAGACTTCCCTTCTGCTCATGCATTCTGTCCAAGAACTGCCCTCAACTTATTTGCCTTGGCCTTATGAGTAGAACACATATAACTTCCTTAAGCAATCCAATTTTCTAATACTTTTTGTAAATGTAAATGTCAATTTCCCTTCTGTTTCCATTTTCTCACCAGAATCATAATTTGGTATCACATGAGTTCAGTATACCTTTACCTTTTCTCTCCCTCTATCACCCAGCTATTTGAACATAGTGAATACCAAAATAAGTTCTGAAAGGTAACAGAATATACCATCATCTAATACCATATAAAATGTAATCTGAAAAAAAAATTACTTTTTAGGCTTCCAATTGTTATAAGTAAATTGGTCTTCACTCTACCAATGTAACACTTCAGATTATATATGTATTAGATGATTCATAGTTCCTCATTTCTTGCAACTCTATTCCCTCAGCCAAGAAATTCCTCCATCTCATGATTACATTAAATCCTGTGTATTCTTCAAACTTCAGCAAAAGAGTGATCCCCCAAAAGGAGCCTTCCCAACACCACCAAACTTCCCTGGTCTCCTGCTCTCTCTCAGGGTCTTTCCTCCTTCATGTTGTCTTCTGTGCATCATAACAAAACCCACCCTCATCCCCCAGACCTCACCCCCACAAAAACATACCTGTTCTGCAATGCACTCCCTCAGAACTCTGCCAGGTAACTGAAGATAATATAATGAAATCAGATGTTTTATCTAGAACAGAGTCAATTCAATCACTAATAGGCTTTATCATTGTGAAGTTAGATTGAGTGAGCTCAACAGCAGTCTGTGTTGCTTTAAACTACAAATGGATTAATCATGGGAAATTTTTAGACACAACACATGAAATTTTTAAGCACAAGATGCACAGGAGGATATTTCAGGGTAAAGGGGGACTTTGTAACTCCTTAAGTGAGCCATTCATAGATGTTATCAATGCCAACACTATCTTTCCAGCAACTTGTAGCCAACAAAAGCTAGGCTCTGAAATCTAAATCCAAACAGGAATCAAGATAAACATAGAATTCAGAAAAACTATTCTAACTCTTGAAGATCCTCTTTTGAATCTTCAACATATTTTTCAACTTATTACTACTATTTAACAGTCCTTAGCAAGAATACTAGCTTTATTACACCTCAACTAATTGAAATCAATCTAGGCTTACTCTTATAGGTGGGGTGCTTTTAAGAATGTTACATAAGCCCCGTAAGTATTAAGAGCTCTTTCTTCATTTCCTTTATACCTGAACATAATCTGGGTTCATCTCCTTCCACACAGTACCTCCTGAAATAAGTCTGATCCCTGCCATTTCAGTTAGCTTCACACAGATAAAAAGTTTACATGTGCTGAAAACTGTAAGACATTGATGAAAGAAATTGAAGAAGACACAAATAAACAGAAAGATACTGCATGCTCATAGATTGGAAGAATTAATTGTTCAAATGTCCATACTACCCAAAGGCATCTATAGACTCAAAGCAATCCTTATCAAAATTCCAATGCCATTTTTCATAGAAACAGAAAAAAATCCTTAAAAATTTTTGGAACCACAAAAGATCCCAAATAGCCAAAGCAATACTGAGAAGGAAGAACAAAGCTGTAGACATCACACTTCCTGATTTCAAGCTATACTATAACGCTATAGTAATCAAAACAGTATGGTGCTCTCTGCTCTGGGTACCCCCTCAGGGTCAAAGGGTAAGGGTGAGTTGATATAAAACTCAATAGAAATTTTAACTGGTTAAGGGAGGTGTGTTAGCCAGGCTTCTCCAGAGAAACAGAGCCAACAGAATGTGTATATATACAGAGAGATTTATTTCAAGGAATTGGCTCATGCAATTGTTGAGGTTTGGCAAGTCCAAAATCTGCTGCAGTAGGCTAGCAGGCTGGAGACTCAGGGAAGAGTTGCAATTTGAATCCAAAGACAGTCTGCTGGCAAAATTCCTACGTGCTCAGGGTAGTCAGTCTTGGCTCTATTAAATTCTTCAACTGATTGGATAGGCCCATCCACATTATGGAGGGCAATCTGCTTTATTCAAATTCCACCAATTTAAATGTTAATCTCACATCTAGAATAATGTTTGAACAGATATCTGAGCACTGTGGCCCAGCTAAATTGACATATAATTTTAACCATCTCTGGTGGAATTTGAGAGTCACAGAGATTTGCCTCACTTTCAATCTGGAGCTCTAGCAGAAAACATCCTCACTTGAGAATATACAAGTTGGTGGGTAAACTCTGGGGAGAGATGGAAGAGATGAGAAAGCTGAAACTAAACAAGAAGTACTGAGTTACATTAACTTGTAAAATTTGTGGTATTCATGTTTAAATACAGATCCACAGAAGTTAATTTCAATTATAAGCAATAATATTTTTTAAGTTTACCAAAAAACAAAGTATATGGAAACACACACATAGACCAATGGAACAGAATCCAGAGTCCAGAAATAAATCCACACATACGTGGTCAACTAACATTTGACAAAGGGAGACAAGAATACTCAATGAGGAAAGGATAATCTCTTCAATACACGGTGTCGGAAAAACTGGATATCCACATGCAAAAGAATGAAAATGGACCCCTGTCTTACATCACTCACAAAAATTAACTCAAAGTCAATTAAAAACTTCAATGTAGGAGCTGAAACTATAAAACTCCTAGGAGAAAACATAGAGAAAAAGACCTTGACATTGATCTTGGCAACAATTTTTTGGACATGACACTAAAAGCACAGGCAAGAAAAGCAAGAATAAACAATTGGGACTACATCAAACCAAAAAGCTTCTGCAAAGCAAAAGAAGCAATCAACAAAATGGAAAGGGAAAAAACATTTTCAAATCATGTATCTTATAACAGGTTAATATTCAAAATATATAAGGAACTCATACAACTTAATAGCAAAACTACAAACCGTCTGACTTTTAAATGGAAAAGGAACTGAATAGAGACTTTGACAAAGAAGACATACAAATGGTCAACAGGTACATGAAAAGTTGCTTAACGTGACTAACCATAAGGGAAATGCAAATCAAAACCACAATGAGTTATCATCTCACACCTGTCAGAATGGCCATCGGCAAAAAGACAAGAGATAAGTGTCCGTGGGGATGTGGAGCTTTTCAACAGTGAACACTTTTGTGCTGTTGGTAGGAATGTAAACTGGTGCATCCACTATGGAAAATGTTATGAAGGTTACTAAAAGAATTAAAAATAGAACTACCATATGATCCAGCACTCCCACCTCTGGGAACATATCTGAAGGAAATAAAGTCAGTATCTTGGAGAGATAACTGCACTCCCATATTCACTGCATCATTATTTACAATAGCCAAGACATGGAAACAACCTAAGTGTCTGTCAATGAATGAATAGGTAAAGAAAATGTGGTACTTTATATATATATATACATGTATGTATATATATATATGTGTGTGTGTGTATATATATATATATATACACATACTGGAATTTTATATATATATATATATATACACTGGTATTTTATATATATATACACACTGGAATATTATTCATCCCTAGAAAGGAAGGATATCCTGCCATTTGTGACAAGACAGATGAACCTCAAGGGCACTATGCTAAGTGAAATAAGTCAGCCAGAGAAAGACAAATACCATATGATCTCACTTATATCTAGAATCTAAAAACTAAACTCAGAAACGGAGTGGTTGCCAGAGGTGGGGAAGTGGGAGAACTGCATGAAAGTGGTCAAGAGGTACAAATTTCCAGTTACCAGATGTATAAATTCTGGGGACTGATGTACAGCATGATGATTATGGTCAACAATACTATTTTGTATACTTGAAAGCTACTGCGAGAGCGTGTCTTAAAAGTTCTCACCCTACTCACACCAGAAGAAGGTAGTGTGAGTGATGGATGTGTTAACTAACCTTAGTGTGGTAACCATTTTGCAATATATAGAACATTCAATTACCATGTTGGACACATTAAAATTACCCAATGTAATATGTCAATTACATCTCAATAAGGCTATGTGTGTGTGTGTGTGTGTGTGTGTGTGTATGTGTGGGAATTCTCCAGCCGTAGGCATTTCTCCTACAAAAACACATAATTTGCAAAAAGCCAACCAGGTAATAGTATAGTATATAAAACACAGCAAAAAAAACTAGGAGATGACCATCCCAGCTCTCTTTGTAGACACATGACAGAATAAATGATAATATTTTGCACTATGGTTAATCTTGCAGGTTGCCTCAAATCCTCTCTAAGGTTTAAATCCTAAATAACAGTGCAGTATGATTTTCACTAAATAAAATAAAAATTTAAATATTTGGCTTTTTGTGATGATCCCATTATCAACCTAGAAATTAGATAATCATACATAATGAATATTAGAGAAGCATAAATAAATTGGCATGGCCTACCATAAATGTGAAATTGTTTAAACCTTCCTAAAGCTATTCCTAACTAGCAACAGAGTTTTGCGTGAGTGACATCTAGGGGCTTAAAAGGATTAACAGCGAAACAGTCATCATCTAAACTCCTTAAATTTTCCCCTCATTTGCATCTGGGTAATTGACATATACACAGTTCAACACCTTGTATAGAATCTATACCACTTAAAAATTAATGTCCTGTTATCTAAAATGCCATTACCTAAGACCACGTTTTTTTAAACTATTGCAATATTGTATGAGTTCCACTGATTGAAGACTTAAGAACATGAAAAGTTGCTTTGGATGGATGGATACTAGAGATAAGAATGGATACTAGAGATATGGATACTAGAATGGATACTAGAGATAAAAGTTTCCGTTTTCTTAAAATTAGCAAACTTCAAGAAAAGAATATAGGTCTCCCTGTTCTTTCATCTCCTCCCATTGTCCTCAATGGATTTCATTCTATAATCCCTTCATAGAAATGTTAGAATCCTTTTTTCTTACCTTATTTCTCTGGTAAAGATTTTGTTGTAGCTCTATTATCTAGGAACAATGCATCAGATATGAGAGGAAAGTAAGTTTCCACCTGAGGTAGTTGGATGGAAAAAGAGGTTAAGGCCTATATTATCTCCCTGTACCTACACGGCACTCATGTGAGGTGCAGCAGTTCCCCCTTATCTTTGAGGGATACTTTCTAAGACCCCCCCCCAGTGGATGCCTGAAATCTCAGATAGTACCTAACCCTTATATACTATCCTTGTCCCTATGCATACATACCTATGATAAAGTTTCATTTGTAGACCCAGCTTAACTAAGTGTGTATCATGCACTGTAGCCATAACTTTTGCAGTTTGAGGTGCAACAGCAAAACTAACAGGAATTTCTTTTTCCTTCTTCCCAATTTCACAGATAGAAGATTCATTCTTACCCTAGATCTTAGCGACTTCAGCAATTTTTTTTCTTTCCTCATTAAGTCCAGAACTGTCAGCCTTTCACTTAAAGGAAGCACTTTACAGATTCTCTTTGGCAGATCTGAATTGCCAGCATCACTCCTCTTGGACTTTGCGGCCATTATTCAGTAAAATAAGGGTTACTTGAACAAAAGCACTGCGATAACTCACAGACCATTTGATAACTGAGAAAGCTACTGAGGGACTAAAAGGCAGAATACACTGGACAAAGGGATGGTTCATGTCCTGGAGAGATGGAGTGGGACAGCGCGAGATTCCATTACGCTACTCAGAATGGCGCGCAAGTTAAAACTTATGAATTGCTTATCTCTGGAATTTTCCATTTAATATTTTCAGACCGTGGTTGACCACAGGGAACTGAAACCAGTTTTGAAAGCAAACCTGAAGATGGGGTGGGGAGACTACAGTATTTATTTGTTAAAAGTGTTTAGAGTAGCTTGAGATTGTAAAAACCCATTCATACATTAAATGTGTTTAATTCAAGCGTATTTATATAATTTTCTATATCCAAATGTTGAAATCTATTTTTAGAATTTTGATGCCTTAATAAAACAATACTTTTAGACTTCTTGCTGCTTGTATTTTTGTATTTGGTTATTAACTAAACGGTGAATAAAACTACTTCAGAATGTTTTATTAGCTTTGATATTATGTAAAATAAAGCCTTCGGTATTCTCCTTGCCCTTCCTTACTATGAATTAATAGGATATTCCAGCTATCTCAAAAAATAACACTACCTTTTTCTTTTCTTAAACACAAAGTCCAGAAGCTTTTTTTAAAATTCACTGTCAAAATTGCTCTTTATATTGCAAGAAGACACTGGGGTTTTTTCTAATTATTTAATTAAAGGTCTTTGCTTCCCCTCAATTGTCAGTACCATATGCACCATACCTTGAGTTTGGATGCACATTTACCTAGAAAGTGGCTGTCAAAAGCCATATTCCCCTTCAGAGACGCAATCTATTTGGAAGAGAAATTTCTAGGTCAAGAGTAAGTGTGTATGAAGGAAAGCTGATATCAGAAACTTTAATCACCTAGTCCTGTAGGACTGCTATAACCCTACCAGAAACTAGCCCCCTAAATATTCAGGTAGCTCTTCTTCATTTCCTTTACCGCTGGACATAATTTGCATCCACCTCCTTCCACAGAGTTTCCGGTTATCTTCTAGTCAAGTCCTAACTACATGACTCCCGGGAGGAACCACTGTACTGAGAGAACGCACCTCAGGCTGCAGCAGCCACGCAGTAGGGATAGAAAATCCAATTCTTATGATCAAAGTACAGACCAACACATTGTATGGAGGTGGGGTAGAGTCTTTTGCTAAATAATGAATTTTACAGTATTTGTACAATTCACATTAAAACAAGTTAAATATGACAAAGTGTGGAAATATGGGAGATTTGGATCTGGCACATGGTAGGGTTACAATAATTACTTGTTGAATGAGTAAATGAAACGTAAAGCAACATAGTCACCGAAGAGGGTTCCACATATAACACAAAACAAGAAAGACAGAGCGGGAGATGTCCACTCTCTCCATCCCACTAGCAAGTCAAACCCCCCTCCACACATTGCCTTATTTTTCTACCCTCCCTTACGACCAATTTTATTGAGCTGTCTACACACGTTGTCACTACTTCACCATCTCCCATTCATTTTATACCTTATTTTTTAGTCTGAGGCCGTCTTCCTATAAGCCCCAGACGGACACGAGATGACCACAGGGGAACAGAAATGGCGGCAGGGCAGCTGTGGGGCGATAGGGCCTGGGATATGACAAACATACCTGGAGTTTCTCTCCACCTTCCCAAGATGGCTCCAAGGATACCCCGCTTCTGGGGACAGAGGAGCTGGACCAACACAGTCCCCACCTCCCTGGCCTAAGGCAGTGGGGAGGAGGCTTTAAAGAGGTTTTGATGGCTGTGATAAGTGTTAGACAACATAAAGTATAAGGTGCCATGGGAAGCACAAAATAAGAGAGTCTAATCTGGACTAGCCTTACCCTAGTACGGGTCTTCATAGGCTTTTATTTACAGAAAATAGATACAAATTCATTTTTATTTGAGGTTAAAACTAGAATGCCAGGACTTCCCTAGTGGCGCAGTGGTTGAGAGTCCGCCTGCCGATGCAGGGGACACGGGTTCGTGCCCCGGTCCGGGGAGATCCCACATGCCGCGGAGCGGCTGGGCGCGTGAGCCGTGGCCGCTGACCCTGCGCGTCCGGAGCCTGTGCTCCGCAACAGGAGAGGCCACAACAGTGAGAGGCCCGCGTACCACAAAAAAAAAAAAAAACAACAACTAGAATGCCAGTTTTTTAAAGGATGACATTTTAAAATCAGACAGCATAGAGAACAGAAGTAATTTATAAAAAGTATAGATTGGGATTTGAACATTCATTGAACACAACCCCTTGTTCAACATTTGAATTCCCTCATTAGTATTGTTTCCTGAAGCATTATTTTTATATACATAATATTATACATATACACCATATTTTATATCCCACCAATCACTCTTTGAAAGAGTGAATCCAAAACCACTTTATTATGTAAACAACATAAATTAATTTTGTACATTGTATATGATGACAGGCACCGTATTATTATGTCTTCATTTGTAATGAGTTTTAAGACCTAAAACTACAACATTGATTGTGCCAATGTTGAGAATGAATTAATTGAAGAAAATTTTACTCTATTTTCAAAACCCTAAAATCTACCTAGTCTGGAACTCTTAGCCACAGAATTTGGCAACATGATGGCTACTTCAATTATTGGGAATTATAAAAATTATCTGGCACTAATAAATACTTTAGTTTTGCAATAAATTGGAGCATATGTGATGTTACTGACATCATAAGATTATTCTCTCATTTGCATTCTGGTATGCTTTCATGAGACAGATAAAGAGCTGACGTTATGACCAGCACAGTGGTTAATGGCACTGGGAGTGGCCGCGTGGGAGCATCAGACATGGGGATAGCAAGCGTGTCCTACAGATTAAAATGTTGAGGACCTCTGTTCTAACTACTACTGGGCCTCCCTGTCAAGGACTCTAGCCCCTGACCTTGGATATTTCCAGGAACAGAAAACATCTCTACCAAGAGTCTGTTTTACTGAAGGTTCTCATTCTGTAGGTGAACCGAAGTTCCACAAGGCAGCCCAATCCCAGGAGCAGTGCGCCACTAGCGAGATGAAGCCTTAACATGCAGCGTAAAGGAGGAAAAACAGCAGGTCCATCCTTGTGTATGTGTTGGGAAGGAGTAGGGAAGTTTTAGGAAAATGTCACTCTAAGATTTTCTTTCCAAGGTGAGTTAAAATAAGCCTGTGAGACAGTCACAGAGAGTTAAATTCCGTTTATGCAGGTTGTAATGCACTCAGGCATTGCTAAAACATGGGGCTAAATATATATTTCTGTATAGCTCTGAAATGGTCATGTTTATAATTACTAAGAATTTTAATTATTAAACCTTATTAATAGATAAAAGAATAGACATTATGAAATTAATATAATCAAGTCTATCAATTGGACCTTTTAATATCATTTTAATTGGTTACATTCTTTAGCCTACCAATGTTATACTGAAATTCTTATTTTCTTTTCTTAGATTTCCATTAGTTGCAGCGAAGGCTAAGCTACTTCACTAACACTAACAAAAAAAGACAAAAATGCAATGGCTCAACCAAGATAGAAGTTTCTTTCTTCTTACTGTAGTAATTA
The DNA here is from genome assembly GCF_951394435.1 of Stenella coeruleoalba. Taxonomy (NCBI): domain Eukaryota; kingdom Metazoa; phylum Chordata; class Mammalia; order Artiodactyla; family Delphinidae; genus Stenella; species Stenella coeruleoalba. The sequence continues at coordinate 13,783,274 of NC_137158.1, read as the reverse complement.
AGCACAGAAAGGCAAACTCTGCTACAGATGGGCTCAAACAAGTGGAGTGGCCCCTCCATCCTATGAATTCTAATAGTCCATTTAGTTCCCATTCCATTGGTGATAACTTAGCCACCTGAGCATTCACACCTACAAGGGGGGCTCATCTCTACCTCTTGCTCGGCAGCCATGTGCCCAGCCACAATTGGTAGCCTACACCACAATACGTTTGGGTCAATCTGTTTATTCTTTTAGAATTTTAAGACCCTCTTCCTTCATCGTTTTCTGGTCCTCTGGGTGGATATACAATGACACAGGATGTAAAGGTAGTGACACTGACACGGCTGTTAATCCATGCAAAGAGTTTAGGGACATTGTACCTGGTCTGCAGTAGAGTTTGTAAAGAAAGAATCAAGGAGTGCTACTCTAAATTTACTATATGCATCTGCCTTTTTTATTGATAAATACTCTGGAATTTAGTCAAGAATGACTATACTTGTAAAGGTATTGGTTAATAACTGGACTAGCAGCTAGGTACACTTTATTCAGCAAACATGTCAAGAAACATGTCAACTAATTAAAGCTATGCTCATGTAATGGATTTTTTTTTAAGATTTTCTTGATATGTACCATTTTTAAAGTCTTTATTGACTTTGTTACAATATTGTTTCTATGTTATGTTCTGGTTTTTCGGCTGTGAGGCACGTGGGATCTTAGCCCTTCAACCAAGGATCAAACCAGCACCCCCTGCATTGGAAGGTGAAGTCTTAACCACTGGACTGCCTGGGAAGTCCCCGTGTAATGTATTTTAGATCTGATTTTAACTGAGATTTGGGATCTAATTTGCAGAAACCCAAGTAACATTATGAAGGTTGCATGGAATTAAAGATATTACCCAATTAAACAGTTAAAATAAAGGTCTGGTATATATTTCCTGACTACTTTTAATGGTAGATTTGATTGGATTTGATCAATTGGGGAATTTGAGATTTCTGATATCCTTAACTGGTTATTTTTATCTTTTGAGGATTTGGAGGACTGATAGATAAAAATTAGACCACATGGGCCAGTGATGAAAATAAAATTGGGTTCTAAATTATTGATGGACCTCCAAAATGTAATTGTTGTAGCAAAGCCTATTTTATATGGTCATCTGTGTTGTGGTGTGTATCCAAGTCAGTCTAAAGAAATAAAACTCTATATCAGAGACCCTCAAGTGTTTGGTCTTAAGACCCTTTTAAACTCTTAAAAATTAAAGATCCCAGAGAGTTTTTGCTTATGTGGATTCTGTCTAAAGATATTTACTGTATCAGAAAGTAAAACTGAGAAATTTTCAAATATTTGTTTATTTAACTATTTATTATTAAACATTTTTATTTAATTCAATTATTTATTTTAATATTATATAAAGAATTATTAAAAGTTTACTTATTTAAAATAACAATAAATATAAAAATAGCCATATTTTCCAAAACAAAAAAAATTTATGAGAAGAATGACATTGTTGTATATTTTTTCAAAACTTTTTAATGTCCTAACAGAAAGCAGCTGAACTCTCAGGTCAGCTTCTGCATTCAACCTGTTGTTGAAGGTTGTTACTTGCATTGACGTGGATGAAGAAAATTCAGGCTTGCAGAGATAGGTAGGTGGAAAAGGAAGAGTCATATGGACCTCCTGAAAGGATCTCAGTGACTCCCAGGGGTTCTTCAACCACCCATTGAGAACCACTGCTCTACACAGCACCTGGGCCTGGGATCTAGATATTTACACCCATTTCTTTGAAGGAATCCAAGATTCCCTTGACCAGGAAAGAACAGTCCTGAATCCTCTGTGAGGGAAGAGGCCAAGCCTCAACCATACTGGGGCCCTTCTCTCCAGCTTGAACAGGAGTTTTTAAATGGCTGCTAGAGAACACTCGGAGACTGTTCTAAAGCAAAAGGAAAGTACTCAAGGATGAGCAATAGGACAAAATAAAGAGAAGTCAGAAAAGAAGAAGTGGGGGACTTCCCTGGTGGTGCAGTGGTTAAGAATCTGCCTGCCAATGCAGGGGACACAGGTTCAAGCCCTGGTCCAGGAAGATCCCACATGCCGTGGAGCAACTAAGCCCGTGCACCACAACTACTGAGCCTGCGCTCTAGAGCCTGAGAGCCACAACTACTGAGCCCGCGCGCCTAGAGCCCGTGCTCCGCAACAAAGAGAAGCCACCGCAATGAGAAGCCTGCGCACCGCAACGAAGAGTAGCCCCCGCTGGCCACAACTAGAGAAAGCCCGCGTGCAGCACCAGAGACCCAACGCAGCCAAAAATAATAAATAAATAAATTTTAAAATTAAAAAAAAGAAAAAGTGGGAAAACTTAAGGTTAAACACGAGTGGAGTTTGTTGAATGAATATGATAGTTTAAGGACAAGAGAATGAGAGAGATAACAAGAAGTAAAATCTGTCATTCACACGTGTCCCAAATTTTCTGAACAATTCTTCACATTTGAAAATATGTGTGTATACTTCCTCCAAACATAAATATCCCAAGAAAAAATTTTCCATCCCCTCTTGCTGCTTAAGTCATGATAGGTGTTTAAATCACACCATCAGATGTACCTGTGCATGACTTTAATTCAGAACTAAATTACAGGAAGGGATGGGAGCAGAGGTTGCCATGGTTGTGGATCACAGCCATGTCAGTGGTGTTCTGAAGTCCCTGGCCATGGAAGAAGCTCTGATTCAGCATCTTACTGATCATGACAGACATGGCATGCTTCTGGAACTGGCAAGTGGAGTGGCACCTTCATAACTGGAAGCTCTGGTCTTTGCAGGGCTAGAAGATGGTGCTGTCAGTCTCAGAAACACAATCTGTATCAATCAGGCTTCCAACAGGAAACAGTCGATATACTCAGAAAAGTTTAGCTGAAGAGAATTGAATGAAATGACTGATACAGAGGGGATTTAAAGGAACAAAATAAGATGGTTAAGCAGCCAGGGAATAACCACCATTAGGTTTGAAGGGACAAAAAAGGTAATGGTAAAGGAGCCTGGGAAAGGTATGGCCAGGGAGGAGGGGCCCCCTGACAGAAGATACAGCCTTAAAGAAATGCAGCCGCTGTCAGAACACAGCACGGCAGAGAAAACGAAGGAGGAATAAATACCTAACTTCTCTCTTCCTCTGAACTCTGATCTTCTGCTTGATGCTCCTATTGGCCAGACCCAGCCAGAAGCCAGGGTGCAAAAAGGCCAGCGAATGCAATCCATGGAGCTCTGTGTCCTAGGGTACAGCAGGGCAAAGAATGGAGAAGGGGTAGGGCCAGGTAGTCAGCTAGCAGGGAATAACCATCACATCACCTCTAGTCTGTTTATTCATCTGGAGCTTCTGATGTTCCTTAATAAATCTACTTAAATTACTAGAGTGGATTCTGTTGTCTACAACCTAAAAACCAGGTCTGTATGTCGTTTGTATTTGAAGGTGAAAAACCCTTAGGGAAATGAGATGGATTGTCTTACCTAGTTGGGTTTGAAGGCAATAAAGACGAGGTTAACATTACAGGAAATGGTACACCACTGATCCTTGGCATGGGGTGCAGTGGTAAATATTACCTAAAGTAGCACTGAGGTAACCTGGGATAGAGTCACTTGCCTTCCAGCGAGTATCTGGCAGACGAAATGGCTTTTCTGAAAACTCATTAAGAGGGGCACAGGGCTTCCCTGGTGGCTGAGTGGTTGAGAGTCCGCCTGCCGATGCAGGCGACACGGGTTCGTGCCCCGGTCCGGGAAGATCCCACATGCCGCGGAGCGGCTGGGCCCGTGAGCCATGGCCGCTGAGCCTGCGCGTCCGGAGCCTGTGCTCCGCAACGGGAGAGGCCATAACAGTGAGAGGTCCGCGTACCACAAAAAAAAAAAAAAAAAAGAGGGGCACAAAAAAACACAGGAACTAGAAATCGACTAATTGCTTCTAAGTGCACAGAACTTTAAAAAAATTAAGTAATAAGTTAAAGGTTTTAAATTCTCGACTCCAAGCCTGGTCAAAGATTCAAATAATTTTTGAAATATGTAGATAAAGAAAAGCACTGGTTATCTCTGAGAAATGCAGTAGTACCTGTCCTTCATAGGTCAAGGAGAAGGATGAAACATGCTGCCTTTGAAACTGTCTCCTTGATCTCAACAAATAGGATGGGATACTGGCAGAGGCCAAAAGACAGCCCCAAAGCCACTGGAACAAGATGCACGTGGTTACTGTGATAGTCAACCGGACTGGTGTGCGATACACGTAGTTTATCCTATAGAAATCTTTGGTATTATCATAATAATTATAAGGTCTCTAGAAGCAAAATAAATGGGTAGTTAATACTTGATTGTTATTATTATTATTTGAGTCACCACAGTACACAGCCCAACCCATTTCCTAGATCTGAATCCGTTTCCAAAGCCTCTTGATTACAGAGAAGAATGGGTAACTCGATGAAGGACCCCATGACAGCATCACAGTAGTTCCTAAGTATGAGATTTTTAAAAGTGATTCAACTTTATTAAAATGTGGAGACAGTATTCTTCTTCTGGCAGTTGGAACAAGAAATTCCCTTAAGCAGAAATTCACTTTTGTCGAGAAAAGTCCTTAAATCATAGGGTGAGAATCTCTACAAAGCCTGGCTATCTGCTGATGCAAAGATTTGGGACAAAGAGGAATCTGTCCAAAAGAAAGAAGGGAAGAAAAAATGATGGAAGTGGCAAAGAGAGGTAAAGAGAGAGCCAAAGAGTTGGTGAGAGGCTTCTTTGTGGAAAGCGGTAAAGATTGATACCCAGTTTGACATGGAATAAAATAGGCAACATGTAACAAAAAAATCTTTCAGAGATAGAGAGAACAGACCATATGGGTAAAACCTAGGAAGTTTCTGGCATTTTGGAAGGACTGGGCCCTCCACAAGCCATGGTATTAATAGTTCAAGTCAACTTCATGCATCCTGAGACAGAGAGGTCACAACTGGCAACTGGCTTATGAACAAGAAGGCATAACTAATAACCATTATGCCTGAATATTGCAAACTAAAACCAAATCCTGTAAAAGATCACTCTTTAACCCTCTATCCATAACACTTAGTGACGAGAGGGATGGGGAGATTTCCTGTTCCAGTTCCTATTTCTTTGATGTACTTGTCATGATCCCACCCCTCCTCCTCCAGGAATTCTGCTAAGTGTTTTCTTGAGCGCCTCCAGAACCCACCTTTTATTTGCCTCTGTCTCACACCTTTGATGTCAGCCACGCTTTCGAGGAAGGGGTTGGAATGGTCAAAGTAATCACCTCCACTCCCATAGCACCACCACTGTTTTCTTCTTTCTCCAGTTCTAAAAATCATCAGCTTCCTTCTCTTTCTGGAGTTTCAGTCATGAAGTCCTAGATGGAATTTAGCCAAGATTTAATGTCCCATGGTACCTGGCTATTCCATGAATGGAGATCCCAGAGTCTGGGGACTGACAAGACCCCAGGGACAACTACAAGACCTGAAACTGAGGGTAGCATTGAGTGTGGAGGGCCCACAATGAGGAAGAAGTCGAATGATGAAAGAATGAGGGGATGGAGAGTTCCAGGGGACTATCTAGGAAAAAGAATCACAGAAGGGGACCCAAGGATAACAGATACAGCACTCTTCACGTTTTACAGAGACTACGGCCAATTATAACTAGGCTTCTGTCTTTTAAGACGTCTTGAACCTTATAGTTTCCTCAGTGCTTGCTATTTTGAAATTAATGGATATTTCCTTTTCTTCTCTATGATGTCCATGGCAAAAGTTCTACAGACATTAAAAGATGTTTGAGTTTTCATTTTAAAAGCAAGGAAAATCTAGAAAACCTGTGTTATGTCCATAGTGGCTCTTGACACAAATTAATCACAGTGGTGGCTTAAAAGAAATCAAAATGCGTTACATGCCTGGGGAGCTGTGAGAAGGAAAGGAGGGGAGAGAGAGGAGGCGATGGACAGTCAGTTTAGGAAATCAACTGACCCTAAGATCTTAATGGGCAGAAAACCCTGTGATCTTAGCTTTTGATGCCCTGTGCTGTTAAGAGGCACCTATCGATTCATAAGTATGGCCACGGCCAACAATTGTAGGATGTGGATCTAAGCACCTAGCTCTGCTACTTGGGGCTCACGGTGGGTTACACAAGCATAACTAGTTTTAGTTTTCTTGTTCAAAAAATAAAAATAACTGGGCTTCCCTGGTGGCGCAGTGGTTGAGAGTCCGCCTGCCGATGCAGGGGACACGGGTTTGTGCCCCGGTCCGGGAGGATCCTATATGCCGCCGAGCGGCTGGGCCCGTGAGCCATGGCCGCTGGGCCTGCGTGTCCGGAGCCTGTGCTCCGCAAGGGGAGAGGCCACAACAGTGAGAGGCCCGCGTACCACAAAAAAATAAATAAAATAAATAAATAACAATACCTACCTCCCAGAACCTAATGAACTAACTTGTGTAAAAGAGCCTTGCCAACCCCATTGACTTACACTTGTATAGTACTTCCCAGCTAGAAGGCAGCCTGCTCCAGTGGGCAGCGCTGGCATCTGCAGTAATCCTCATGTGGATCTGCCATTATTAGCTGTGCAATCTGTCATAGACTGCTTTGCTTCTCCCAACACTGAGCTCCTCCTGTCTGTAGCTAGGATTTCACAGCCTTCTTCACAGAGTTGTGGTTCAGAACCATTAGTACTTACAACAGTCTCTAGCACCTAGATACTCAGTAAATGTTGGTTCCCTTCCCTAGACTGGATGAATGGCCTTGAAAACATCCCAGTAAATGACCTGAGGGAGCCTGCACTGGCTTTTTCTACCTTGCATAGAGCCCTGGACATCATGAATATTTTTCCCCTGTGAATTACCACATCTGGGTTTAAATATGTGATGCATTAGTTAAAATAACTCATCTTGCATTAGAATTCATATGCAGTTTGAAGTTCAGGGTCAGGATATTGCATTTTAATCCACACACAGCTTTGCTCTTGAACTTAATGGCAAAACAAAAATGAAAATGCAGACCAAAAAATGATGCTGTAGGAAAAAAATAATTTTTGAAAAGGGTTTAATAATAGACTCCCAGTTTCTTTCTCTGTTTTACTTTCCTGTTACTTAACTACAGCTATATAGGCAAGAATTACAGATGGGCAGACTCCCCAAAATCACATTTAAATTACCGTAGGTTCTTTGCTTTTTTATTCTTGAATCCCTCTCACCTCTTTTTTCAGAGACGCTGCCTTTCTTTCCTGTGGCAGAACCTCTTGCTTCAAAGGAAACTCATTTGCCATGGCTATGGACAGCCCCATGAAAGCAATGACTCTTTCCTTCTTCTGCAACCCTCCATTTCCTCAGCTCACACTGAGACATGCACCAAGTTATGGAAAGTGATCTTTCCCAGGGGAGTTCAACCTGAATTCATCTTGAAGTCCTGACTGTGTTCTGGCTTTTGGATGCTGTACATTTCTAATTTTCATCTTCCTTCTTTAAAACTGAAGATTCTTTGCATTATTACAGAGATAAGGAAGTTGAAACAGGAAGCATGTAATGCAGGTGAGACACTGAGATCTCTGGTTCAGTTCTGGTTTCCTCTATGCTTCATACGTGTCTTTGGGACAAATGCCTGGACACAGAATTCTTTCTTCCTAAAGACTCTCTAAACAGTTCTGCTATTAATCACCAGTCGGTTTCTCAAAATAACTTGGCATAGCTAAAAGTAGCAGAGTAAGGAAGTTCTGACATATGGTGAAGTTCTCCAACAGCAATTGTGGGATTACAGTTTAACAGCCACAGATCTGTGTGCACATCTATTAAATGTGTCTTGAGACGTGAGGCGGAGGAAAGCCCCAAATACTGCTGATGGCAAACACGCCCAAATTCCCATTCCAGGGATCTGCAGAATGTGTTTAACCCAGGCTTGTGAAGGATGATTAAAATAGTTTCTGACTCTGTGCCTGCAAGAATATAGACTAAGCTTTTTTCTCTAATAGCAATTGAATTCCATATCCTTACCTTTTCTCCTAAGCTGACCTAGGAAGAAAGGCCTGTCAGAAAGTCAATTCCAGGACTTACAAGAAACTGGGTGGGGTTTTTAAAATTTTCTCTCTAGAATATTTAAGGGCATCCAATCAAGCCACAAAATGTAAAAGAAATTAATTCTCTAATCTATCATTACTGCTAAAAAGAGACAAGAGGAAAATTCAACTGTAATGAAAGTTTCAATTATTTCAATTACAGTACATCTCTTTTCAAAATGAACATTCTTTTACATCAGACATCTGCAACTTAGTGCTAATTTGCTCCCCAAAATAGCATAAATTATAATACTTTAACCCAAAACAAGGTAAAATACATTCACAAATTATTTAATGGTATTTAGAAGTGTAAGAATTATAAACATATCTGATTGGTAAAGTTTTATCTTTATAGTTTATTCAATTATTGCCAAGGACAGCATGCAATTATATATATATTCTCTATATGTTGTGTGTGTGTGTGCATGTGTATATCTGTATTGTCCACATATGCAGATAAATTGCTCTCCCCTCACGGTCATAAATACCCCAAGAAAAACATTTTATTTATTATCATGTCTTTGCCTTCTGAATTTCCATGAATGTCCACAAGCATGGAAGATCCAAAGAAGTAATTCACTGCCTTTTTCTCTTATGTGGGTCCATCTAATTTGTACCTAAGCATTTGTAATTCCAGTAAGGGAAATAGTAATTCTTTCCATGGACCTTACATTTGGCGATAAGGATTAAATCTGCTTCTCAAATCAAGACAAGTTATCGCACAGTAAGCCTGTCTTACTGTCCCCAGGCTTTCTGTCCCCACTAGTTTCCAATGACAGGCAGGAATGGCCCCGTGAAAGTGATCTTCAAGAAATCCGAACAGGGATGAGCAGAATAGAACTTGGGCATCGATGTGCGGGAGCTCGCTCCTACTGGAGACCTGACTGGTAAACACTCAGGACTTAGGAATTAATACTTAATTTCCTAGAACAAAAGTATTTTGAATTAAAATGAAAAAGAGTCATGATATTTTACCTTCACATACAAAGATTCATTAAACTATCACTATCAAAATAGTAATCATTACTGTTGAGTACCTGTTATATATTATAAGGTACTTTTTATCACATTGCTACTCTACCCTATGAGTCAGAAATTATTACCATTTTACAGCAGCAAAACTGAGAGGCCTAGGGAGTTTAACGTACCTAAAGTTTCAGGACATGTAAGATCCCAAGCTTAGATTAGAACCCTCTCTCTGACTCCAAAGTTCGTTCGGTGAACCACTGACATTTTATTGCCTCTTGTGCCTTCATGGATCCCATGTGCTCACAAATATAGCTGTTTCTTTTTACCAGCTTAAAACCTTCAGAACTGTGTGCTGAGCTAATCACAAGAATTATTGACATGTTCATGACTGATGTGCACCCACAGGCTGTTTAAACTGATGGCCTTTGAGAGTTCATGCTAAATTGAGTTGTTGGTTTTAATTCAGCCATCAACTAAATATTTGTATCAAAATTGCCACAACAGTCAATATCTGCAAACTCCTTCATTATATAGTGATACTATGGTCCAAAATCTTCTCTGCTTTTCACATCTCCTCAACATTCTGCAGTGAAATTTCAGTTTAGTACCAATTGCTGCACACACTTTAAAAATTCCTTTTAAGCGTTACCTTTGATCCAAAATAATATAGCAAGTTACAAAGCCCACACTTTCCTGTTGTTTTCTATACCTAAAAATTGAATCCTATGATTGAATGTGGAAAATGAATCTGACCCTACAATCCATACATCAATTTTGTCCCCATCTTTATCAGTAAGAGTAATATTTAGAATGAAAACAAAGTGTTCTTAGAAATAATGCCAAGACATAGCTGATAGAATTCCACAACAGCAGTTGATAGGAAAATATCATTTACTTTCTGAAACTGGCAAAGCATAAAGTACCTGGCATGTTGAAGATGTCTTACAAATGTTAGAGAAGGAAAAGCTTAAACCTTGGGGAAGTCACCGAAAGTGCAACCTTGTAAGAATCACATTGTGAGAAGAGAGATGCCCCAGAATTTCAGGGATGTTATTAAGCCGTGGGCAGACGTCCTATTGGTTCACAAACTATTCATTCGCAGTTCGCCTAAATCCTTAGTTCTCTTGAAATTGAGAGATCCTTACCCTGCCCACTTATTTTCAAGTAATTCCAATAGGAGTATGTTATTAGATGGTTTTTAAGGATGAACAAGGGAGTTTCAATGGCGATCAGCAACTACTCTTCAGCTCAGAGTCATTCCTTATACCTTCAAGAATAACGTAATTTAGCTCAACTTCATTTTTGGTGAGAAATGATTAGTTATCTCACATATGCAAGAAAAATTTGTATTAAAAACTCAATTACTTTGCTCAATTGAGATTACCTCCCTAGATGGAACGGGTCATTACCATACAAATGTGTACTCCACACAGAAGCTTCTCAGATATTATGAGAAAATATATTTATTTCATTAATAAGGAGGTGAATTTGAAACCTTATGATGTGCACTTAGATTACCCTACATTTCTCCTGATCCCAATGTAAGTTTCCACTGTTCACTGAATTCCCACAAGAAATTACACGTGCAGTTTGCTGAGGAATAGTGCTACATATTATTTTTTTTTTTGTACATTAGAACAAGTTAATAGTTTATACTAGATTATTTCTAAGGTCCCTTCCAGGGCTAAATTTTAATGACCTTATGTTTATATTCCATGCATTTTTATATTTATACTGAATTAGTGCACAAGAAAGCTCTGTACATCAGTCATTTATTCATGCTATCTTTCTTCTAAAATTTCCATATCTCATATGATGGCAATATTCCATTTTTTCCTTTTCCAACCAGGGTGACAATGAGTCTTATGTTAATGACACCTGTTCTTAAATAATTATCCTCATAAACAACGGTCTCATCTTCCTGCTCAGCAAATGCACTGCTACATCTGTGAAATCGCAACTGTTGCCATGACAACAGAGGTGGCCAACAAGGAGAAGAGGCAAAGCTTTTGTGTAACATCGAGTAGAAACAGCATGTAATTTCTTAAAGTTATTAGTCAAATTAGAGTTCGTGATCCGTTTCTAAAAAAGAGAAAGAAATGTGTAACTTTCCCCATTTTGTTCTCCCTTATAGGTTAAATGGCTGTAGGAAAATATCTCTGCATAAGATAAAATACTCCCAGTCAAAATTCGATTTTTGTAAGCTTAATTGGCCTAAGTCACCTGGCCTGACCATATGTATAAAATAGAATTGATGCAACACTGGTGCTATTGCTTAGTAAACTCAGACCAACCCAAATTACCCTCTGTTAACCAGGGCCTAGTTTCACCCACTTTGTTAAAATTTCTGGGGTGGTAAGAAGGGAGGATTTGGTGTAGGCGTGCTTTTCTATCTGTCAGCACGTACTGCCCTCCGAATTAGAGCACAGCACGGCTGCAAGGAGAACTGAAAAGATTGGTGCAGAGGCCTCGCTAGGCACACAGACGAGGGCCCTTCGCTGTGCAGCTGAAGTAGCTTTTCTGCAGTTGGGTTTTCCTCACGCCGCCTCTTAGATCCCCAAGGATTTCAGAGCCTCTGATAAGAAAACAGATAAGACTCAAGGCCAGAGTCTATATAAAAATGACAACAAGCTCTCTGAAGGAATGTGGGCTGACACAAATGAATACATCTAAAATACAAATCAAAGCCAGGGCCGTGTCACTGAACACTGGAATCCCTCCTGGATGAATTGCGAGAAGCAGCAGAAATGTTTGACACACGTGAAGTCAGTGTGTTAAGAGAAAAGACGCAAGAGGGTGGGGATATGGGGATATACGTGTACATGATGCTGATTCACTTTGTTGTACGGCAGAAACTAACACAACATTGTAAAGCAATTATACTCCAATGAAGATGGGAAAAGAAAGAGTAAACAGAACAGCGCATGGCAAACTGAGTAACGTAATTTGGGAAGAGACAGGAGGGAAGGAAACTCATAGGTTACACAACTCAGGGCCTTCCCAGAATACAAGTAATTTTCGCCAGACACAAACAATCCCAAAGTCCCAACGCCAAAGTTATAAGAATTACCACGGGTAAACATTGGTTTTCCTCACCCAGGGGACAGTAGGAACAAGGCAGTTAGCGTCGGCACTATTGTCGCTCCCGCCGAGCTGCTGCTCCACCAGGATTAACTAGCTTTTATTTCTCTGTGGACATCCTGCGTTTTTTTGTGCTCAGATTCACAGTTGCATTGCACCCAAGGTCCCACCCTGAGCCCAAACAAACCAGAGAGAAACAGACAACCTTGGAGCAGTACGGAGTCCCCCTGGGAGGGAACCCATCTCAGGAGAGAAAAACTCCCCCAGGTGCAAAGATCCCAGGTCATAGCAAAGGAAGGAAATTCTGAAGACATTCTGGGGTTTGTCGCTCTAAGCAGTCTCCAGATTCCCAGGAACTCCTGTCTGCTCTATTCATCTATTACTCACTAGACTGGGCTCTGAGGATACAGAGCAAGGAGAAGCTGTCAGTGCACAATGAAATCTTAACCTGCGGGCTTCCCTGGTGGCGCCGTGGTTGAGAGTCCGCCTGCCGATGCAGGGGACACGGGTTCGTGCCCCGGTCCGGGAAGATCCCACGTGCCGCGGAGTGGCTGGGCCCATGAGCCATGGCCTCTGAGCCTGCGCGTCCGGAGCCTGTGCCCCGCAACGGGAGAGGCCACAGCAGTGAGAGGCCCGCGTACCGCCAAAAAAAAAAAAACTTACCCTGCAGCCCAGTAACCAGGCACTAGAGAGCAAGCTACTACAAGTAGGCTCAGTGTGCGAGGAGCTAGGGGACTCTGTAAGAGCACTGAACAGGGAGATCTAACCTCGGGGAGCCAGAGGAAGCTTCTCTGGGGAAGAGACAATTAAACTGAGATATAACCAGGCAGGAGCCAGGGGCCAAGGAGGGGAAGATGAAATTGTGCCAAGGCTCTGAAAGATTCCATGTGATGGACTCAACTCCAGTAAATCCAACATGGGGGTCGACAGGCATTGGATTGTGTGGCTCTTCTATCTTGTTTTTAAGGATAGGGACTAGTATCCTGAGGGTAACGAAGCCATTGAAAAGTTTCAAGCAGAGGAGATAAAGGGTCCGAGATGTAAATTAAAATGGAAACAACTGTTTTTGGTAAACCCGGCGACGTACCGCTACACAAGCAAGGTGGTTTGGGTAACTCCCCAACAGGTTAGGACACAAAAGGAGAAGGGCTGTCTTTATCCTGCTTTGCGATACACAGGGTCCGTGCAGCCTCGGTTTCTGGAGGACTCAGCGCACTCCCACCTCGCGGGGCGGGGCCGGGGGGGAGTGTGGGAGCGTGGGAGATGCTGATTCCAGAAGCATAAGGACTGGGCAGGCTGCACCGCCTTGTCAGGTTGGGCTGCTCATCTCTTTTCTCCGGTTTGTATTCAACCAAATACAACCCCAAATCTTGTTCAGACAGCATTTGTAAACATTGTTAAGTTTGATGGAAATTTGGGGGCAACATAGACGCCACGCATAAAACAACATAAAACAGTAAACATCCCTTTTCTTCAAAGCCCTCTAGCGCCCTCACCCCTGGAAAAAAAAACCTCTCAGGCTTCAGCCTGATGACCAATGAATCTGCAGTACCTAGAACAGTACCCGCCCATATGAGGCAAGCAAGTATTTGTCCATTCAAGCAATGAGCCTCCAGGCTCGTGTTTCCTGGATTCCCTTCCAAAAACTCCACTTTCTCACTTCCTTATGCAGAATAATTTACATTGCACCTCCTACTCTTTTCCAGAGCTGCCCTTACACACCCAAGGATTCATTAATATGCTCTGACAGAGGTTCTCACGGCCCCGCCTCTCACTGCAGGGAGGAGCTGGCAAAGCCTGGATTCCAGGCTTCTCTACCCCTAAGTCTCTGCAGATAGTCCACGTGGGATTAGAATAGCCGGCTTTCGGGCTTCCCTGGTGGCGCAGTGGTTGAGAATCTGCCTGCCGATGCAGGGGACACGGGTTCGAGCCCCGGTCTGGGAAGATCCCACATGTCGCGGAGCGGCTGGGCCCGTAAGCCACAACTACTGAGCCTGCGCGTCTGGAGCCTGTGCTCCGCAACAAGAGAGGCCGCGATAGTGAGAGGCCTGTGCACCGCAATGAAGAGCGGCCCCCGCTTGCCACAACTAGAGAAAGCCCTCGCACAGAAATGAAGACCCAATCTAGAAACAACAATGCCAGTAGAAACTTTTGAAGACTCTTACCTTGAAAATAGTAACAAGTCCTAGACAAAAAAAATTTTATATTATATTACTTCATAAAATGTTAGCCCATATCCAACTTGCATTGTTACTTTGTTTTTAAAACTAAGCTATTGGGGAGGGGACGTTACTGTATAGTTATTAAAGGACCATACTATGATCAAAAGATATCAGTAAGAGAGTCAAAAGGCAAGCCACAGACTGGGAGATAGTCATAATATATGCATCTACCAAAAGAGTGATATCCAAAATATGGAAAAAATGCTACAAAGCAATAAAGAAAAGACAATCCAATTTTTAAATGAGCAAAATTTTAATATAGCAAAAACTATATCCCGATGGCCAATAAGCTAATTTTAAAATGGTCGACATCATTATTTATCAGGGAAAAGAAAATTGAGACCAAAGCCTTATCAGAATGGCTAAGATTAAAAAGGCTGACAATTCCAAGATTTGAGCAGTTACGGCTCCCTCGTTACTGCTGGAGGGAGTGTAAATTTGTGCAGCCACTTTGGAAAACTGGCAGAATTTACTAAAGCCAAACAGAGATCCGCTCTATCACACAGCAATTCTATTTCCAGGTGTATATTCTAGGGTGATAAATTCACGCATTTACCAAAAGACGTGCACAAGCAAAGAGACTAACCCTTTCCCACAATAACTTGCTCGTTGAGAACAGTTACATTTATACACCACGGGGATTAATTCAAACCTCAACAGAGCAAAGATGTCACCCCAGCAGCACTTCTGGCTGTATATCCAGATGAAATCAGTATCTCAAACAAATGTCTTTATTCCCATGCTCACTGCGGAATTATTCACAATAGTCAAAATATGAGAACAGTGGAAGGGTCTATCAAAGGATGAATGGATAAAGAAAATGTGGTATGTAGCTTCAAGAGAACAGTATTCGGCCATAAGAAATTAAGGAAATTCTTCCACTTACAACAACATGGATGGAACTTGAAGGCATTATGCTAAGTGAAATAAGTTCTGCAGAGAAAGACACATCCTGCATAATCGCACAGGTAGAATCTGAGACAAAAACGTTGAACAAAGAGTCAAATGGTGTTGCCAGGGGCTGGGTGGTGGTGGAAATGGGCAGAAGTTGCTCAAAGGGTGCAAACTTTAATCTGTAAGATGGATCACTTCTGAAGATCTAATGTACAGCTAGGTGACTATAGTTAATATTATTGTATTGTATACTTGAAACTTGCTAAGAGAATAGATCTTAAGTGTGTTCACCATATACACACACAAAAATGGTAACTTTGTGAGGTGATGGATGTTTTCATTAACTTGATTATGGTAATCATTTCACATTATATACACATATCAAATCATTTAAATACATACGATTTTATTGATCACCTATAACTGAATAAAGCTGGGGAAAATAAACATTTTTAATTTAAAAAGATATTAAAGGATTCAAAATCACAAAAATAATTATTTCTGAGTGGTAGGATTTTTGGTGATTTTTATTTTCATTAAGCTTTCTGTATTTTTTCAAAATTTCTTCAGCGAACATACATCATTGTAATAAAGTACTTTTCACTATCAAAGCACGTCATTAAAATGCATACTATTTACTTGTTGTTTCTGTTCTTTGTATTCTGACTGAAAAAAAAAAACTATGAATCCTTTACAAGAATTATACGTGAGACCTTTTTATCCTATGTACACAGATTATTTCTCAGGTAAATTATTGCTTAAATACTAGCTGTTTCATCAAAATCTTGCCCCAGCAGAGAATGAGCATCCCAGCTGAGAAAAGTATATAACACTTCTTCACAGCTTTAGTCATTACCTTAATTAATTATCAACAATGCTCGGTTGTAATACTAATGCTTTCTTAAAGTAATCCAGTTTCAAGAAGAAACCACTACTCTTTACATCACTATATGATCGTTAATAATCCAGTGCTTTGTAAAAATTTTAAGGTGTTATAATTTAGGAAACATTGTGAATTCATTAAATGTCCCAGATTCCCATGGACCGATAAAATTAGCATGCCATTTTTGTCCACCCAGAAGACCAATGCAGCAAAGCACTACAAGAGACAGCAAGGCAGTATTACGAACCAAAGTGCTAATCCCATCAGTAAAGTTTAATCTTCATGTTTTTATTCATATGGGTTTATGATAATGTTACTTTTGTTCACGGTGTCTCTTCAATATAGTGCGGAGAAGAGATAGGAATTTTTGTTTGTTTGCGTTCTGCTTTTCTTTATCTGGTCTGTTGGTTTCCACTTTACATCCCATGGAATGAAGTGGAAGCCAGTCTGTGGTCCCACCGCCTTCACCTGAAGACAGCTGTTGCATGGTGATTAATAAGGGGTAAAATTGGTTCTAGGGAAACGTTCACCGTTCCCTTAACTATTGCTTTCTTAAGCTCAATTACAGCTGGTACTAAGCAACACAATGTGTACCAGAACAGACTTTTCTGGCCCTAAGAGGCTGTTGTTCAGGCTGTCCACAAGCCCCTGACTGACTGGTTCACAGTCCTGACTGGAATACTCATTATGCTGCCCGGGACTCAGCAGGGAAGGAAGGGAAGGCAAGGAAATTAGCTCAGAACTTTTAACAAGTCTCAAGAAATGGGAAGACTGCATTACATCTTAGAGGAGATTTAAGCCATAAATAGAAAAGCTTTGAAAATCGCACATGAAAATGCAGCACAATTATGATCTATAAATGTCTTGTGCTCTGTCCCGTCTGAACTCTTGTACAGAAGTGGACACGGCAGATAGATATAGTTGGAAAAACTCCCAAAGGGCTACTCAATACCTTATGTTGAAAGAATACTATCACTAGTGGATTAAAGACTAAGACTCAAAGCCAGAATGGGTCAGAGACTGACCCTGGGTCAACCCAGGCAGTCTCTCAAGCCTTGCCTTCTGTCCATGACCTCTCCTCTCTGGCTCTGGTATGAGTCCCACATTCACGTTTCTGTGAGCAGCGTCTCTTTTTTTTGACATATTCACAAAATCTTTATAGAAAGTATTAATACTCAAAAAAAGAAAAAAAACAGGAGTAAATACAGAGCTGAAATGTACAAAACAAACGGGCAAGCAAACTAAAAGTTCTGGAAAGTATTTTAGTTCAGATTGAGAAATGAACAGTTCCCACACCGTTCATTGCCAGATACCCGATATTCATGAATACAACGCTGGTCATCTGAGGAAATGTACACACCTCCATTTCTCCTTCATGCTTTTTCTTTTAGAAAGATACTGTTTACCAAAAAGAAACTTCAGCAGTATAGGAAAAATGATTTTCCCAATAAATTTACAAAAATTTAAGATTCCCAATGGAATCAAGGTTATCTTCCTCCACCATCACCTTAATATAATCACATGCTTATTGGAACACACAACTCTGTACCCTAAGGGTTCATTTACTTTCAACAATGAGTGTGACTCTCAAAAAAAAAAAAAAGATTGGGATTGACTTATACACACTAATATGTATAAAATAGATAACTAATAAGAACCTGCTGTATAAAAAAATAAATTACATAAAATTCAAAAATTCAAAAAACTTAAAAATAGTATTTGCACATTCATAAAAAAAAACTTCAGTGTGGTAAATGCAACATGGATTTCTGCAAGTGTTAAGTGTCTGAAATAGGCAGCTAATACTGGATTTAATATTATTTTATAAATAATTGTCCTACAGCAGTAAACATAAATCTACACATTCACAATGGTCCTAGAAAAAAAATACTGTGATTAGACACAATATGTTATGACAAACTAGTTTCAAAAAACAAAAACTCAAGGGACTTCCCTGGTGATGCAGTGGTTAAGAATCCTTCTGCCAATGCAGGGATGCAGGTTCAAGCCATGGTCTGGGAAGATCCCACATGCCACGGAGCAGCTAAGCCCATGAGCCACAACTACTGAGCCCGCACGCCTAGAGCCCGTGCTCCGCAACAAGAGAAGCCACCACAATGAGAAGCCCACGCACTGCAGGGAAGAGCAGCCCCCACTCACCGCAACTAGAGAAAGCCCGCACACAGCAACGAAGACCGAACACAGCCAAAGATAAATTAAATAAATAAATAAATAAATAAAACAAAAACTCAATATCTTGATTCAAAAATGTGACTCTAAAATATAAAATATTGTCCAAAAAATCACATTTAAAATCTTCCACAGTTTACACAAATATTATGCATTTCCAGTTTTGGAAAAAAATTTTCCATTGTGATTTAAAATATCTATACAAACATATTGAAAGCTATTAATTTCAATGATGATATCAGTTTTGGTTTCAGTTTAGCATTATTTTCTTTCTAAAAAAGTTGCAGTAAGTGTACATTAATGGTCTGATTGGTTTCAATATTTCATAAATGTATATAAAAGAAATTCTTAAAAGCCAAAATGCTTAACTACTGTGGGAGACAATAACTATAAACAGCTTTAATTAAATCATACTTATACAAAACTAGTTTCTTATACTCCACTTTATGCTTTTGGTATTGTTGATCTTTAAAAATTAAATGGTCTTTGACAATGGATCTATTTTGTATTGCTTGTTAAGACAAAATATTTCTTCTCCTTTCATGGGATTGTTATCTCCAATTAAAACTTTTTTTAAACATGGGCTTGTTTCAATCATACTGTGAATTTTGGTTGTGGTCAGCTTTGAGTGCAAGTGCGATGTATAATTCTGTTATTCATCACATGTTGAGTTTGAAACTCAGTTGGAAATATTGAATAGAATGTGACATTTCTGAAAATGCTTTCTCTCAAGGTGAATGCTCTTAAACTTAGCATCAGTGTGTGCAACTCTGTTAATGATGGCCATTTCTGGGGTGATTCTTTCATATATACACATATGAGACCAGAGCCTCTTGAACCCAACTCTCCCAGTCAATCTCAGCTCCATCAGTGACTCATCGTGTGGCCTCCAGTAAATTATGTAATCTGAGCCTCAGTTTCCTCACGTGTGAACTGAAAACAATAATTGTACCTCCCTCTTAGGGTTCTTGGGAGGATTAAGTGTGTACACAGGATGGTAAACAGTCATTAAATACAGTGTAGGTGATACTACTCGTTCCACCCCTACCTCTACATGAGCCAAATGCCCTGAGAAAGGAACTGGAGATGTTTGCTTGACCTTCTTTGCCCTAGTAAAATTCAGACTGAAACAAGACTGAATGGCAAATACAAATGGAAGTGTGCAGGAATGTAACCTTACTTTATTTTAGCTAAAAATCCATTCAAATCAGTCTTTTTCAGGTACATACTTAAATCAGTGAAAGTTCAAAGTGTCTTTCAGTTCTTTTTCTCCCCACCAGCCCCCATACATAATTTGGTGATTGTCTCTACATGTTGGAGACAAAAAAGTTCTCTTTACTCCTTATGGGTTCCTCTTCTGATATAATTTTTCAAATCCTACCCACCTTTAGCAGTCCATCCTGAATAGAACTTCTGTCATCAATCTTTTCTGGCTACAACAGTCAACTTTGCACCTTGACTTTCCTCAACTTCTAAGGCACTTATATAATCTGAATGTCACTTGATTCCACTGTCTCAGATTGTTGCATATTTTAAAATTTAAAACATTTACCTTTTAAAACAAAAACTGAAATTAAGTCACTTGGAAATTGTATCAGTACTTCTAATTATGTTACTTAAACCATAGGGAAAACACTCAGAAATATCTTCTGGTTTCCTCAAATCCCATAGGTATAAGTTGTTGTAAAATTTTAGCTCTTAAATAAGAGTTAAATAATTCACTAAATAGTGAGTGCATTCTACGTGCCATACTATAGACTAAGTGTTTTTCATATCTTGTTTCATTCAAACCCCATGGCTTTGGGTAGTGGAGAGGTAGATTAAGAAAGATGGTAAAATAGATAGCTAGTGGGAAGCAGCCACACAGCACAGGGAGATCAGCGCGGTGCTTTGTGACCACCTAGAGGGGTGGGATAGGGAGGGTGGGAGGGAGACGCAAGAGGGAGGGGTTATGAGGATACATGTATATGTATAGCTGATTCACTTTGTTATAAAGCAGAAACTAACACACCATTGTAAAGCAATTATAGTCTAATAAAGATGTTTAAAAAAAAAAAAGGAAAGATGGGAAAGGGAATTATCATTTGTGGAGCCAAACATTATGGGTTTTGTTCATGTTATTAACTGAATTCTCCTAACAACCTTTGAAGGAGACACTAAATTCTCCCCTTTATAGATGTGAAAACTGAAGGTAAATGGGTTTCAACAACAGATCCAAGGTCATGTAATTAGCAAATGTCAAGCCCAAAGTCAGAATCCAATGATTTCTGACTCTAGCACCTGTGGACTAAGCCCTGATTCATTCTCTGACTCGCTTGTGACCTTGGGAAAGCGAGTGAAACCTGCCAGACCTCACTGGAAAGGAACTACTAAAACCACAAGCTAACACTTATTGAAGATGTACTTTGTTCATGAGTTGTGGTAAGTGACTTATGGGAATTATTTCACTTTCTCCTCAGAACAAATCCACAAGGCACTTATTATCCCTGCTTTACAGATAAGGAAAGGGAGGCAAAGAGAGTGATGGAACGTGCCCAGACCACACAGCTAGTATGGTTGAACTGGACTTCTCATCCCACTCTCCTCTCCACCATGTACTACACTGCCTCCAGGGATTGGAAAGATCTGTCGTAAACATTGAACCTGGTATTAGAAGCACCAGGTGAAAGAACATATATGAAATGCCTAGCACAAAAATGTCAGCTTTGCTTACAAAATCGTAGGTAATACCAACTAATGTACTAAAGGACAAAACTCAGCTCTAAAAACTCCTTGACAGGCTATAAGTGTTGGCCAAATTAACATGATGAAATTTCACAGGATAACAGCCAGGCCTATAATTAAATTTTAAAAATCAAATGTACCAGTTCTGAAGGGAGTAGGCCTGGTTAGCAGCTGGTACATAAAAGGATTTTAGTAGATTTCAAGCTCCAGTATAAGGCAATACTGTAATATAGCAACTCCCCCCAAAAAAAAGTCAAAGTAATCTTAGGCTACATTAACAGAAATTCAGTGTCCAAACAAGATAGACCATAGTAGGACTGAATTTGTACTGCTTGGATCACGTCCAGAGCACCGGGGTTCACTCAGGGAGTCACATTTTAGAGAAAATGATGAGAGAAGGGAGAAGAGAACTCAGAAATCTGCCACATTGGACCCTGAAGTTATGACACTGTACCATAAAACTACACTAATGATCATTAAATATTTGAAAGATTTATATCCTAGATGGCCCTTTAAAGCAAAATAAGAATCATGGTTGGAAGATACAGGGAAGAATGTTCCAGTTCAATATAAGGACAATTATAAGAAACAAAGATACGTAAAATTGTACAAACTTTCTTATGAATGTGAGTGTTCCCTGTCATTGCAGGTGTTCAAGCAAAAGGTCAACTATCACTTGTCAGAAATATTACACAAGCGATCCAGGCAAGAGACAAGGGCTCAGAATACATGGACTTGATACATTCCTTCCGGTCTTGTAATTCCATGTGTGAACAGGAGTAGGGAGAGGATTTTAATCTGACAAAAGGTACACACTCTGCTTGCTTCAACTATTTTAGACAGCACATTAATTGCATAGTGCCATACTCATAAGTGGCTTAAGAGTCTCTAAATAAAGAAAAACGTTCTCTACACATCAAAATAATGTGTTTTCTAGTAAGTTAAGTTTAAAATGCAGTTTAAATCCATCCTACAAGCTTAACACTTTTCTAGGTTATACAATCTACTAAGTAATTTACCATTTTGGGTGGCAAACCATATTTAGGCTTCCTTTCGTTTTCACTCTACTTTTTTTTTTAGGGGATTGAGCTGACAAACTCCCCTCCTCACAAGATTTGAAATAACAACTATTACTAGCCCAGACCACTTTTCTGAGCTCCATATCTGTATTATCCTATAGATATTTCCATTTAAAGGGCCAACAGGTATCTCAAAAAATTATTCTGCAGCTAAGCCCTTACTGGCTACATCCCACCCACAGTCAATCTAGTCTTCCTCCTATTTTCCAAGTCTCAGTAAACCTTACTATCATCCCCAAATTTGTTTATGCCAGAAAGCTTGGAGCCGTCCAGGAAAGTTCCTTTTCCCTATGTCCCATAACTTGCCTGTAACCAAGTAGTAACTATTCTTCTCAAAAGCATTCCTCCATCCACTTCTCTCCATGGTTTCTGCCCATATTCCAGGCATTCCAGCCTCATTTCACACCTGAACTACTGCAAACCCTCAGAACTAGGGTTTGCCTAGGGTTTGCTTTAACTGTTGTATCCTAACTGTACTGTCTCTGTTACAATAGCTTGTCTTCTGATTATTTTCCATTTCTATGTAGTCAATCAATGAATACAACGTGATAGATATTTGTCAGTGGTCTTTTAACATCTGAAGGTGAAGGGGCAGGATTTCATACATGGAAAGAAACTCTCTCTGCTATTTTCTATATTTTGATTAATATTTATTAAATTTATATATTTTTAAATATTGCTTTACTTAACACCATAAGATAAATTGAAAGATCTTATTTTATTTCTGAACTTTTAGCTAAAAGTAGAAACCTCAATTTCACTTGTTCTTTGAATCATGCACAATAATTCATAAGTTTAACAAATTAAATCCTTTTAAAACATTTAATACAACTTACATACATAATTAATCAAACCCTCTTAGACAATTCAAATCATAATTACCCACTCAATATACCTGACTCTCTAAAATGTATTAAACACAAAAAGGCAGACTTAGAAACTGAACAAAAACATTTTCTTAGAACATCACTTTTGTAAGTCTAGGTCAGACATTGTTTCAATAGATCAAACTTTATTACACATTTCAAAAATCTTAAAAAACAAAACTAGAATCTTTTGGGTTAAAAATGTGAAAACATACATCTACATGTCCTCTCTCCTGAAACACTACTAAAACCCAGAGTAAAAGGCACTTTTTAAACAAAGAAATCCACCTAATCTCAGACTTCCAACCTCCAGAAATATGAGAAATCAATTTCAGTTGTCTATAAGCCACCTAGTCTATGGTATTTTGTTATAGCAGCCTATAAACTAAGACAACAGTCACAAGTATACTACAGAGCACAGCAACAGAATTTTGGAAGTTAAAAAGCCTGAAGTCAAGAAAGGTAGATACCAAGTCAGTAATAAGGAAACAGCTAAGAATCAACCCAATTTACCACAGAGACTCTCCAAACGTTTCAGGAAGAGGCAGACCCGGGCACTTCTGGTAGAGGGGGCTTCATGGTGGAGGTGGAGGTAGAGGGCTAAAATAAGGAAGATTGTTTGAAAGGACATGTATATTTTTAAATCTCCTGCCCCCATCCTAATCCAGATAGAAAGTTTATTTTTGGAGAAAGAAAACAGAAGGTCGCTGGACTGGTGAATACTGGAAACAGCTGAGGGCTTAGTTATTATATCTACACAGGGGAAAATAATGAACCAGGCACACCAATATAAATGCAGAGATTCCCGATAGCCTTGCCCCACTGAGCTCTCAGAAGTCCGACAGCCACACCTTTACCCTCCAAACAAGTGATTAGAAGGTTCTTTCCTGGGAATCTGACCAGCCCAAGAGGAGTTGAGGATGCTAGGGAGGTTTTGTAAGAAGCAGCCTACACTGAAGCAGTAGTGCACAACTGGAAGCAATTTGTCCACCCCCAGAGGAAATGTAGCACTACCTGGACACATGTTTACGGCACAACAAGAGGAAGTGTTCCTAGCATGTAGCAGGTAGAGGTCAGGGACGCTGCTATATGTCCTACACGGCTCAGGATAGCCCCACCCCTTATGGCAAAAAGACATCTAACCCAAATTGTAAGTAGTGCTGAGGTTGAGAAATCCTACCCTAGAGAGAAGTTCAAAGTTCACAAGTACTGAGAATGCATCAAAGTTACCACTAAAGATTTTTGTTCCCCATTCTTAACTGTGAGAAGGGAACCAAGAATTATCAGACATCTGAGGAAGACTTATAACTTGGAAGATAAGAAAACAGCATGAAAACAAAAGAAATTGAGACCACGGAGCGAGAATAAGACTTCAAAAATATATTATTCATCTTGAAGAAATGAGAGAAAATACTGACTCTATAAAAATATAGAGAAAACAATAAAACAGTTTTTGGAAACAAAATTCATTACAGTAAAAATTTTAAAATATCAGTGAAGGATTACAAGATAAAATTGCACACATCTCCCAGAAAGTAAGCAACAAGAAAAAGAAATGGAAACCAGAAAGAAAATAAAACAGCAGAGAATTAGTTCATGAAATGCAACACCCATATAATATATGCTCAAAAGAGAGAAGAGAAAGTAGAAGGAAGAAAACTATTTAAGAAATATTACAAGGAATGTCAGCAGAAAAAAAGAACGTGAGTTTCCAGATTGAAAGGTTATACCAAATGCCCAGCTTACCGGTTTTAAACAGCAACTATGGAAGCTAGAATTTAGTGGGATGATGCCTTTAATTATAAAAGGAAAATTCTCTACCCAGCCAAAATATTAGCTAATTTTGATGGTATTTTTAAAGATATTTAAGACATAAAATGTATTTTAAAGTGTACATCACCACAGACATATATACCGATGAAATAGAATGGGAAGGCCAGAAATAAAACCTCACATACACAGTCAAATGATTTTTGACAAGGATGCCAAGATCATTCAACAAAGGACACTATTTTCAACAAGTGGTGTTGGGGAAAGTGTATAACTACATGAGGAAAAAAACGAAGTTGCACTCGTACCTTACATAACATAAAAAATTAACTCACGGACTTCCCGGGTGGCGCAGTGGTTGAGAGTCTGCCTGCCGATGCAGGGGACACGGGTTTGTGCCCCAGTCCGGGAAGATCCCACATGCCACGGAGCAGCTAGGCCCGTGAGCCATGGCCGCTGAGCCTGCGCGTCAGGAGCCTGTGCTCTGCAACGGGAGAGGCCACAACAGTGAGAGACCCACATACTGCAAAATAAATAAATAAATAAATAAATAAAAAAAATTAAAAACATGAATAAATAAGTAAAATATAGTAAATAACAATAAAAATGTATCCATTATATAAATAAATAAAATTTAAAAAAACAACTTCAGACATTAGAAAGAAAGGAACCAAGAAAAAAGAAGCTTTGCATGAATATTATCAAAAAAGTTTTCACTATTTTGTTTTCAATGTTAAGTGTGGAAAACTTCTAAAACTTTTTTATCAAAATTGAAAATGAGCATGGGACACCAGAAGTAGCTCTAATAAATAAATTTTAAGAAATCTGTTTTATTCTCTAAAGCACAGTTTCACTTATTCATTTTTCTATTAACTGCTGTGGATAAGGATACATTGTTCTTTCTCCAAATAGTTGCTGGCAATTTCCAAAGACATAATTTCTTGTAGAGTGATGAACTAAGTATAGAGGTGGTATACTATTGGGCTCTAAGTTTTTTCCTCAAGGACATTATTTTTTTAATGTCCACTATCAGGTGAAATGGAAATTTTTAGAATATTTGATGGAATGGCTTAAATTCCACAGAAAAATCTATAATTAACTGTTCCATTCAATTACTTTCATTAATAACAAAAAAAATTGACCACTGAAGTTTGGGCAGTGAAAGGTATAAAGATCCATCAGTGAAGAAAGTCATTGAACTTGAGTAGAAAGGAAATGATATATCTGTTCATTTTAGCATCTTCTCTTAAATACTCCAGGAGATTTTTCTGGTAACGATAGAACAAACACTGAGTAAGAGATCTTCTTCTTGTGATATGAATTTCCATGGAGCCTGTTGGAGAATTTTCCCATACTAAGCATTAACAGGCTTTTCCAGAAAAGAAAACAAAAGAAAAAACAAACAAAAAAATAGTTCAAGCAACTCGGAAATATATGATAATGATGATATTGATTTTTTTAATCCGTCACTATATCCATTTCTATTTCCACCCTAAAGCTAACTGTCGTCACAGCTTGCCTGGACTACTGAAACCACCTTCTCCGATAGATTGCACACTACAGCCCAACTGACCTTTTCACTAGGAAACATCTCCCCACTCCAACTTCATCCTCAAAAGACTCTCAGTGGCTTTCCATCACTGTGAATGAAGACCAAAATTCTTAACTTAACCTGTCATTGCATTGTTTACCCCTGCCGCTGTTTCTCCAAGTTCATCTGACAGTTCCTCCCCACACTTATGTCCTCCAGCCAAATTGGCCTTTTTGTAGTCCTTCCAAATTCTCTTGGCTCTCTCCCAGCACCAATTCCAAGTGGTCATGAAACTGTCACATTGGATCAGATGTGCTGTGTGTGACTGGTGGAGATGAGAAAAGGAGGAGAGGAGCTGAATCTTAATGATCATAATGAATAGCAAGCGCCATCACTGTAGGTTGAGAGAAATCAGTTATTGTGAGCTGAATGGGGAATTCTAAAGGTAACTGTTAGACAACGTTAGATTTAAGAAACGTATGGCAGCTGGCCACAGCAGCCTCATGTGACTGCGGCAGTCCCAAGCGTCTTCCAAACCACCAGGCTCCTGGTGGGCCCCCAAGAACCCAGGCCCCCAGCATATCCCAGCACCTGCCAGCTGCCATGTCCCCAGGTGGTTCCTGTGGCACCAGGATCCCCGTCCACCCCATCCCTGGCCAACATTCAAGACCCTGGCCCCCCAGCGGTCTCCCACAAACCCAGGCTCCCAGCCCACTCTGCTGCTGAATGCTTCCATGGCACCACACTCCTGGCAGGCTCCCCCAAACCCAGGCTATGCGAATCCCATGAATCCCAATTCTGGCTAGCTCCTGCAGACCAAGCCATCTCCTGTGGTCTCAGGCTTTCAGTAAGCCTTCAAGAACTCAAGCTCCAGGTGGGCGACTACGAACCCAGGCTCCTGGCCAGAGTAACTACTGCAGGAAACCAAAAGAGAGCAGCAATAGCTATACTTATACCAGAAGAAAAAAAGGTCTTTAAGTCAGAAACTGTAACAAGAGACAAATAACGTCATTATATAATGGTAAAGGGGTCCATTCATCCGGAGGATATAACAATAGTCAATACATATGCACCCAACATCATAGTACCTAAATATATTAAGTCAATACTAACAGATCTAAAGAGATAAATAGACAAAATACAATAATAGTAGGGAACTTTAATGCCCCACTTTCAACAAAAACCCCACAAAAAGAAAAGCCCAGGCACAGATGGTTTCACTGATGAATTCCACCAAACATTTAAGGAAGAATTAATGCCAATCCTTCTCAAACTCTTCCAAAGAGGGAACACTCCCAAGCTCATTTTATGAGGTCAGAATTACCCTATTACCAAAGCCAGATAAGGCACTATAAGAAAAGAAACTACAGGCCAATAACTCTGATGAACATAGATCTCAACACAATACTAGCAAACTGAATTCAACAGCACATTAAAAGGATCATATACCATGGTCAAGTGGGATTTATCCTTGGGATGCAAGGATGGTTCAACATATGCAAATCAATAAATGCAGTAAGCCACATTAATAGAATGATTAAAATCATATGATCATATCAAAAGATGCAGAAAAAGAGTCTAAGTTCAACATCCTTTCATGATTAAAAACTCTCAACAAATTGTGTATAAAGAAAATATACCTCAACATAATAGAGACCATATACGGCAAACCCACAACTAACATCATACTCAATGATGAAAGGTTAAAAGCTTTTCTGCTAAGATAAAGAACAAACAAGACCAGTACCCACTCACCACTCCTATTCAACACAGTACTGGAAGTCTTAGCCAGAGCGATCAGGCAAGAGAAAAAAAAGGGCATTCAAATTGGAAAGGAAGAAGTAAGACTGTCTCTGTTTACAGATGATATGATCTTGTAAAATTTTAAAGACTTCACCAAAAAATTGTTGGAACTAATAAATTTAGTAAAGTTGCAGGACAAAAAAAATCAACATATGAAAATCAATAAAATTTGTATATACTAAAAATTATTTGAAAAAGAAAGAAAACAATGAAAAATAATAAAATGCTTAAGAATAAATTTAACTAAGGAGGTAAAAATCTGTACACTGAAAACTACTAGACATTGATGAAAGAAATTGAAGAAGACACAAATAAATGGAAAGATATCCCATATTAATGGATCAGAAGAATTAATATTGTTAAAATGACCACAATACCCAAAGTGATCTATAGATTCAATGTAATCTCTATCAAGATTCTAGTGCAATTTCCACAGAAACAGAAAAACAATCATAAATTTGTATGGAAACACAAAACAAACCCTGAATAGTCAAAGCAGTGCTAAGAAATAAGAACCAAGTTGGCGTCATCACACTTCCTGATTTCAAACTTTTATTACAAGAATACAGTGATCAAAATCATGGTATTGGCATAAAACAGACACATAAACCAGTAGAACAAAATGAAGAGCCCAGAAATAAACCTACTCACGTACAGTCAAATAATATTTGGCAAGTTAGCCAAGAATGCTCAGTGGGGAAAGAATAGTCTCTTCAAATAATGGTATTGGGATAAACATTTTAAAAAATAAACACACACACAAAAAATATTGGTACTGGAAAAATTGGATATTCACAGGCAAAATAATTAAACTGGGCCCCTATCTCACAATACTTACAGAAATTAACTCAAAATGGATTAAAAAGTTAAATGTAAGACCTGAAAATAAAAATACTACAAGAAAACATAGCAGAAAAGCTCCTTGATATTTGTCTTGGCAATGATTTTTTTGGATATGACACCAAAAGTACAAGGAACAAAAGTAAAAATTAGTAAGTAGGACGACATTAAACTGAAAAGTTTCTGTACAGCAAAAGAAATAATCAAATAGAAAAGGCATCCTGCCAAAGGGAAGAAAATATTTGCAAACCATGTATCTGATATGGACCTAATATCCAAAATATATTAGGAACTCACATTTCAATAGTAGAAAAACAAACAATCCAATATAGAAATGGCCAGAGGACTTGAATAGCCATAATTCAAATGAAGACATACACATGGCCAATAGGTACATGAAAAAAGTTATTCAACAACACTAATCATCAGAGAAATGGAAATCAAACAGCAATCAGATATCACCACATCTGTTTAAAATGGCTATTATCAAAAGACAAGAGGTAACAAGTGTTGAGGATGTGAAGAAGAGGGGACCCTTGTGCACTGTTAGTGGAAGTGTAAATCTATATAGCCACTAGGGAAAATATTATGGAGTTTCCACAAATAGTTAAAAATATAACTACCATACGATCCAGCAATCTTATTCTGGGTATGTATCTGAAGGAAATGAAATCACTATCTCAAATAGCTATCTGCATCCCCTTGTTCATTACAGCATTATTCACAATTTCCAAGACATGAAAACAATGTTAAGTGTCCATCTACAGATGAATGGATAAAGAAGATGTGGTATGTACCCTATCTATCTATCTATCTATCTATAGATATAGATATAGATATCTATATCTGTAGATAGAGAGAGAGAGAGACATAGATATAATGGAATATCATTCCATTATTATTCCATAAAAAAGAAGGAAATCCTGCCATTTGCAACAACATAGATAGATTTAAGGGCATAATGCAAGGGATGTAAGTCAGACAAAGAGAGACAAATACTGCATGATCTCACTTACACATGGAATCTAAAAACGCCAAACTCATAAAAATAGAAAGTAGAATGGTGGTTGCTAGGGCTGGGGTTTGGGGAAATGAGGAGATGTTGGCTGAAGGACAGAAACTTCCAGCTATAAGATTAATCCATTCTGAGGCTCTAAGGTACAGTGTGTTGACTATAATTAACAATAATGCATTATATACTTGAAAGTTGTTAAGAGAGTAGATCTTAAATATCACTACACACTCACACACATACAAAAAGGTAATTGTGTAAGGAGATGGAGCTGTTAACTAACCGTATTGTTGTTATCATTTCACAATATATATATATGTGTATGTGTGTGCATCAAATCATACATTGTCATATGACATATAACTCACATGTTACATGTCCATAATATCTCAATAAACCTGAGGAAAAAAATGTATCCTCCCTGGCATCACCTGTCATGGCTTATGGTTTAAAAGTCAGAATGGAATCTAAAGCACATTGATTCACTCTGCCCCATGCGCCCTAACTCAACATGAGCATAGCAGGATCACTGTCAGAAAATAAGAAAATATGTCATAAAGTCCATGTAGGGCCAATACAACAAGGGATGGGGTGAAATCGTTCAGAGTGAAATTCGAGCTGCTGAGAATATTACTGCATTTCCCAGGAGGGATACTTGGCAAATTTCACAGCAGATGCTGTGGTGTCTGTGGATCTAACCAAGAGTTGAAAATGTTCAACACAGACCCAGCCCCAGAAGTCACTCTTCCTGCCAAAAGTAATGAACTCCTGGGACTCCTTTCATCAAGACAGGAGGAGAGCAGAGAGCTCCAGAGCAGAAAGCAGTCGGAGAGGAGGCCAAGGTATGTTTCTAAGCACTTGCTTATCAACTGAGATTTTTGATGTAAAAGGTCATTAGATCAATTTTGTAAGTACAAGCCATATTGCTTAATGAAATAGATGAGACAAGAATAGAAAAATTAGTGAGTGCATGGTGCATCACAATGATGAAAATACTTTCTCATGAACTCACTTTTGTTTCATTAATATATGTACATATATTTGTGTAACAGATCACAATGTAAAATGTGTTTCTTAGTATGAAGCACAATGAAAACTGTTGGAAAAATACTGTTCTGGCAAACATAGAGAGAATAAAGGCCATAAGTAATTATTAGCACACATTTTAGAAAATGCTTCCTTACAAAAACCTCTTATAGGGATTTCCCTGGTGGCGCAGTGGTTAAGAATCCTCCTGCCAATGCAGAGGATGCAGGTTTGATCCCTGGTCCGGGAAGATCCCACATGCCACTGAGCAACTAAGCCCGTGCGCCATAAATACTGAGCCTGAGCTCTAGAGTACGTGAGCCACAACTACTGAGCCCGCATGCCATAACTACTGAAGCCTGCGCGCCTAGAGCCTGTGCTCCACAGCAAGAGAAGACACCGCAATAAGAAGCCCGCACCCAGCAACGAAGAGTAGCCCCCACTTGCTGCAACTAGAGAAAGCCCGCGTGCAGCAACAAAGACCCAATGCAGCCAAAAATAAATAAATACATTTATTTTTTAAAAAACTCATATAAAGACGAAGTATTTAAAGTAAACTTGAGAGCCTGAGTCCTGGTCAAACTTTTATTTACTATGTTAATAAAAAAGCACCTGAAATTTTAATACAGGGTCTAAGAGCTGGTGTTACTACTATCATTACGGTTGAGGCAAGAGTAATCATCTCTGGAATCACTGTGCTGTTTTTTTCCAGAAAGATGAGAATGGCAAAGTGTGGGAAAACTGAGAAAAAGGAGGTGGGTAAAATGCATATGGAACTCAATGCATAACCACTGTAATTTGAAGAGTGACTACAAGAAGGGAAATGAGCGCATGGACTCAGATTACAAATGCATCAACGTAGGACAACGCAAAGATCTTTGAGGATTACTGTTTCATTAGTTAACATCATATATTTGTAATGGTGAATATGTACTCAAACTATAAGTAGCTTGAAATTGGCTTTACCAATCTTAAAATTTGACCACAAGTGTCTCACATATGCAGATTTAATTTTTTAAACCCAGAACTTGGACAGCATCATTAAAATATTTATACATAATATTGAAGAGTATACATTAAATATGCTTCCACAGTAATGGCTGAATTACTGTCCCATTCATCATGATTGAAAGCTTCCTACCTATTTACTTTGTGTCTTATACACATAAACTTTTTAGTGAAATATGAAAGAAAGCATTTTTAAACAGAAAAAAAAGCAAAAGTGAGAAAGAAGGACAGAAAGAGAGAGAGAAAGAGAGAAAGAAAGAAAGAAAGAAAGAAAGGAAGGAAGGAAGAAAGGAAGAAGAAAAGAAGAAAGAAATGGAAGGAAGGAAGGGTGGGAGGGAGGAAAATAGAAAGAAAGAAAGGAAGAAACCATAAGCAATTACATACTAGGAACTGATTATTTTTCCCAGCTTCCCTGAAAGGGCTCTGATACAGGGAAGCAGCAACTTGGTTCAAAAACGGCACATGTTAGAAACTGTATGGAATATAGAACATGGAATTCAGAACATCCTGGTGGTGCAAGAAAAAAATAATCAAAAACAGACTAGAATAGGCTAAAAGCTGGGGTATTGGGTTTAACACTTCCTTAGGAAAGGGAGCTTGGAATCACACTGCAATGGAAAAGCTGTGCTTAAATCAACTACATAAACACAGTTCTCACCCATTAGTGAGGATTCAAGCATCCTCCACTCGGCTTTCCTATCGTCTCCATAAGCTCCTCAGTTAAAAACATCCCTCCAAATATAGCCATAGTTCAAGAGCTAAAGTGAAGAGATCCATCCTGACTCTCTCAGTCAAAACCCAGATACACCATCAGAGCCGACAAACCAGGCACTGAGCCCAAGTTACAGAAACTCTGCCTAGCCAGGCATATTTGGGCATAGGTATGCTACCCAAGTCACACATGCAAGAAAACACAAGCAAATTTGGTTATCCACCAGAAAATTCAAGCCATAAGCCACAGAAAGTCAGGAAAATAGCTCAGAAAATTGAAGCCACAAGCCACAGAAAGTCAGGAAAATAAGTAATATGCCTGTCTGTTTTATCACCTTCCTTTCAGATGTTACACACAATCATTCACACATCTTCAAAAGCGAAGTTTCGAAGTTTTAGAACTTTATGCAGTTCCCCAAACATCTCCTACTAAAGTTCTGCCTTTATGCTCCTTCTGATCATAATTTCAGTGAACTGGGTTATCACTTTGCAGAAAGGACTTGAATTCTCACAGAGAAGGCCCATAAAACACCTCGGGTTTTCATCTAAATTAGAACGTCTGCATCTGCTGCCCTCTTTCTAGGCAAGAATTTTTCTTTTCACTGTGTTCTATACTTTCAACCTATTTAAAAATCAAACTATCTTCTTATCTTCCTATTTTGCAACAGATTTTGTCTACGTGAAGCCAAAAATGACTGAGATTCTGAGCCTCCACCAAGATTTTACCAAAGTTTCATCTGTAGATGACCTACAAACACACAGTTCCTACTCAGGAGTGCGTCAGATTTCTACACGATTAGGAAATTCAATGAAAAAAAAAAAATGAGGACAACTTGTGATTTAGCTTCGTACAAAAAAAATTAAGCTGCCTTTTTCAACACTTGATTCTGTGGTGTCCTATAGATGAAAGTTTTATCTGACACTGATCGTATTCTTTGTATCTCACTGATAAAAGTGCTTCTTTCTTTTCAATTTTATGTCATTCCTTCCTCGATAAAGTTCACATTTCTAGAACTGCCTAGCTCAAAAACAATTTTTCGCTTTCTTATTATCATATTTCCTTAACAGAACCTCTTCCTATACTATCTACACCTGGAAAACTAATAATGAACTGGAAGTTTCTTGAGTAAAAGATTATTTTTATTTTTGTATAGCACCCAACCCCACATAGTAGACACTCAGAAAATAGTGGATGCAAGAATAAATTAATTAATTGAAACTAACACTTTGGATTTGATCAAATATGACTTCATTTTCCTATAAACTCCTAAACACTCTGTAGGATAATTTTCAGGTTTTTTTCTCTAAAATCCGTTGGATCATCTCACATGGATTTAGGCTTACCCGACTCCCCATTATTCTGTCTCCCTTGTTTAGGAACGATGTTCATGATTATAGTAAACTTTCTATTATCTGTTCCAATGAAGCAATGCAAAGGTGTGAATATAACCAGAATACAAGTTCTGATTTTGAAAAGATTCACTTTTCTGAATTAGCCTCCCTTGGGCTAATATTAAAATGTGCTTGCATCAATTTGAAAAAGACTGTTAGGTAAGTTTCAAAGAAGTGGGCTGGATTTTAGGGGAGAGGTCAATCCAGGATGAAAATTTACTGGTACTTCTCAAAGTGAGAGAAAAAATTCACATAACTACATATGGAATGTATAAATACCAGATATCACTTGCACGTTCACCTTCAAAAACTCACCCATTAATAGAGTCAGCAAGTTTGTATTTTTGCTGCAAATTAGCTGTCGGTAAATGTTGAAACATTTTTGGACACATATTTGCACTGGGGCTACGTGTCATGAACAGATTAGTGATTCCTATCAGATGGTCCAGACTTCAAAAGGCTTTGTTGCTTTACTCTCTGTTTCCCTGTGGCATCACTGAGATAAATGGTCTACATGATTATTCAACGGTTAGAAGAATCCGCTTGTTCAATGAGGTTTGTAGATTAAGCAGTGGAGCCAGTCTTTTACTAGACTTTCATGTACCATCTATTTCTCTTCATCAAAAGTTTATTTTATACTGTTATATGCAAATTTATAGCCTCCATTAAGCAGCTTTTATTTCAAAACCTTGGGTGAGAAATTTCAAAACATGCATAGTGGATATCTGCCTTTTTGATTGCACAAAAGTAGCAAGGAAAGTTATTGTTAATTTCATCTTGAAATTACCTTGAAATTATAAAAATGTCAATGGACATTGAAAAAGAAATACAATCAAACTTCATTATGCTGCTGGAAATGGGAAAGCACAATAGATGTCTGTATTTACAATTGAAATCAATAAAGTTCAGAAATTTTTCGGTGTCCATGAGCAATTTAGTAGCTACCTAGAAAAACAGACCCAAAATACAGAGAAAGTACTCTAATTCCTAATTTCCTTTTATAGAAAACCACCACCAATAAGTTTTCATCAAAAATGTAACTTTATCTTAAAACTTTTTTAGCGGAGACCCACAGTGTGTAAGAACCTTTTGAGCTGCCACTTATTTTTACCAAATGCAACTGATAATTATGACTTTGTTTTAAAGTTTTTATATCCTCTCAGAGACTGTATATAACCTGTGGATATTGTTATATACAGTCTATATAAAAATAAAAATAATCCATCATTCGAGAACCTTGACAAATAATTATTATCATTCAGAATGCAATACAAGTTAATATGCCACATTTTTTAAGGATTAAGTTAAGTAGTGTGCTTTTTGTTATCTGATGGCCCTGAGCTCTGGGCAGATTTTCTGTGATAAAAGAAAATATGGCTTCAATACTCCTCTTCTTAATGAGTTAGTTAAGTAACTGATTAATTAATCCAGCTTTTGAAAGACATTTGTGCTATTGTTTTTGTTTTGTGTTATTGGAGCTAAGATAAAAAGTTTGATTTGCCTTGAGCAAATCAGGTTTGTATCTGATACACGGACAGTACCTAAACAAAAGTAGGTACTTAGAGAATGCTGTTCCTCTTCGTAGAATTTCTACAAATTCTAGGAATATTGTTATAATTATCTCAGCTTGGGAAAAAAGAAAATGAGAGTCTACGCAAATATTCTGACTTTCAATAGCTTGTTTTCAGATTCTAAGTTACTAAACATTTTCTCCCGTCACACAATGATACCACCGAGCCAATAATATTTAGACTTCACTTTTCTGAACCAGTGCAAAGAATAATAAGCTGGTGATAAATAATCAACTACTTTAATAGATCAATCTTAGGGGAGATGAAACAATGATGAGGAGATCTGCTTCTGACGAACAGGACGAAACACTATCACAGGACAGAGCCCAGGAGGAAGAATAACCTTACTTGCCTGACACGTCCTTCCTGTTCAGACAACGGCCTGAGACCTGAGCCCTGTCATGATTCACGAGGAGCCACATCCATCTCAAGAAAGCAGCCATGGGGAGCTTCGGAGCCGCGGAGGAGAGCGCAGCCACAGGGGTGCGGAGGGCAGAGCGGAGAGATTCCCGCACAGAGGATCGCTGCCGACCGGCACTCACCAGGCCGAGAGGCTTGTCTGCTCACCCGCCGGGGCGGGCGGGGCTGGGAGCTGAGGCTCGGGCTTCGGTCGGAGCTCCGGGAGAGGACTGGGGTTGGCGGCATGAACACAGCCTAAGAGGTTAGTGCGCCACAGCTGGCCGGGAGGGAGTCCGGGGAAAAGTCTGGAGCTGCCTAAGAGACAAGAGACTTTTTCTTGCCTCTTTGTTTCCTGGTGCGCGAGGAGAGGGGATTAAGAGCGCTGCTTAAAGGAGCTCCAGAGACGGACATGAGCCGCGGCTGAAAGTGCGAACCCCAGAGACGGGCATGAGACGCTAAGGCTGCTGCTGCCGCCACCAAGAAGCCTGTGTGCGAGCACAGGTCACTCTCCACACACCCCTTCCGGGGAGCCTGTGCAGCCCGCCACTGCCAGGGTCCCGGGATCCAGGGACAACCTCCCCGGGAGAACGCACGGCGCGCCTCAGGCTGGTGCAACGTCACGCCAGCCTCTGCCGCCGCAGGCCCGCCCCCCACGCCGTGCCCCTCCCTCCCTTCGGCCTGAGTGAGCTGGAGCCCCCGAATCAGCGGCTCCTTTAACCCCGTCCTGTCTGAGCGAATAACAGACGCCCTCCAGTGACCTACACGCAGAGGCGGGGCCAAATCCAAAGCTGAGCCCCGGGAGCTGTGGGAACAAAGAAGAGAAAGGGAAATTGCTCTCAGCAGCCTCAGGAGCAGCGGATTGAATCTCCACACTCAACTTGATGTACCTGCATCTGTGGAATACCTGAATAGACAACCAATCATCCCAAATTGAGGAGGTGGACTTTGAGAGCAAGAGTTATTATTTTTTCCCCTTTTCCTCTCTTTGTGAGTGTGTATGTGTATGCTTCTGTGTGAGATTTTGTCTGTATAGCTATGCTTCCACCATTTGTCCTAGGGTTCTATTCATCCGTTTTTCTTTTTGTTTTTTT
Source organism: Stenella coeruleoalba (assembly GCF_951394435.1). NCBI lineage: Eukaryota > Metazoa > Chordata > Mammalia > Artiodactyla > Delphinidae > Stenella > Stenella coeruleoalba. The sequence continues at coordinate 13,746,177 of NC_137158.1, read as the reverse complement.
TTTACTTAAAAATTTTTTTTCTTAATAATTATTTTTTTATTTTAATAACTTTATTTTATTTTACCTTACTTTATTTTATTTTATTTTATCCTCTTTCTTTCTTTCTTTGTACTTTTTCTCCCTTTTATTCTGAGCCGTGTGGATGAAAGGCTCTTGGTGCTGCAGCCAGGAGTCAGTGCTGTGCCTCTGAGGTGGGAGAGCCAACTTCAGGACACTGGTCCACAAGAGACCTCCCAGCTCCACATAATATCAAATGGCGAACATCTCCCAGAGATCTCCATCTCAACACCAACACCCAGCTTCACTCAACGACCAGCAAGCTACAGTGCTGGACACCCTATGCCAAACAACTAGCAAGACAGGAACACAACCCCACCCATTAGCAGAGAGGCTGCCTAAAATCATAATAAGCCCAGAGACACCCCAAAACACACCACCAGACGTGGACCTGCCCACCAGAAAGACAAGATCCAGCCTCATCTACCAAAACACAGGGACTAGTCCCCTCCACCAGGAAGTCTACACAACCCACTGAACCAACTTTAACCACTGGGGACAGACACCAAAAACAGTGGGAACTAGGAATCTGCAGCCTGAAAAAGGAGACCCCAAACACAGTAATATAAGCAAATGAGAAGACAGAAAACCACACACCAGAGGAAGGAGCAAGATAAAAACCCACCAGACCTAACAAATGAAGAGGAAATAGGCAGTCTACCTGAAAAACAATTCAGAATAATGATAATAAAGATGATCCAAAATCTTGGAAATAGAATAGACAAAATGCAAGAAACATTTAACAAGGACCTAGAAGAACTAAAGATGAAACAAGCAATGATGAACAACACAATAAATGAAATTAAACATACTCTATAAGGGATCAATAGCAGAATAACTGAGGCAGAAGAACGGATAAGTGACCTGGAAGATAAAATAGTGGAAATAACTACTGCAGAGCAGAATAAAGAAAAAATAATGAAAAGAACTGAGGACAGTCTCAGAGACCTCTGGGACAACATTAAATGCACCAACATTCGAATTATAGGGGTCCAGAAGAAGAAGAGAAAAAGAAAGGGACTGAGAAAATATTTGAAGAGATTATAGTTGAAAACTTCCCTAATATGGGAAAGGAAATAGTTAATCAAGTCCAGGAAGCACAGAGAGTCCCATATAGGATAAATCCAAGGACAAACACGCCAAGACACATATTAATCAAACTGTCAAAAATTAAATACAAAGAAAGCATATTAAAAGCAGCAAGGTAAAACAACAAATAACACCCAAGGGAATCCCCATAAGGTTAACAGCTAATCTTTCAGCAGAAACTCTGCAAGCCAGAAGGGAGTGGTAGGACATATTGAAAGTGATGAAGGAGAAAAACCGACAACCAAGATTACTCTACCCAGCAAGGATCTCATTCAGATTTGATGGAGAAATTAAAACCTTTACAGACAAGCAAAAGCTGAGAGAGTTCAGCACCACCAAACCAGCTTTATAACAAATGCTAAAGGATCTTCTCTAGGCAAGAAACACAAGAGAAGGAAAAGACCTATAATAACAAACCCAAAGCAATTAAGAAAATGGGAGTAGGAACATACATATCGATAACAACCTTAAATGTAAATGGATTAAATGCTCCCACCAAAAGACAGAGACTGGCTGAATGGATACCAAAAGAACACCCATATATATGCTGTCTACAAGAGACCCACTTCAGACCTAGAGACACATACAGACTGAAAGTGAGGGAATGGAAAAAGATATTCCATGCAAATGGAAACCAAAAGAAACCTGGAGTAGCAATTCTCATATCAGACAAAATAGACTTAAAAATAAAGACTATTAGAGGCATCTGTGGTGGCGCAGTGGTTGAGAGTCCGCCTGCCAATGCAGGGGACGTGGGTTCATGCCCTGGTCTGGGAAGATCCCACATGCTCCGGAGCGGTTGGGCCCGTGAGCCATGGCCGCTGAGCCTGCGGGTCCGGAGCCTGTGCTCCACAATGGGAGAGGCCACAACAGTGAGAGACCCACGTACCAGGAAAAAAAAAAAAAAAAAACTTCCAACAAACAAAGCCCTGGACCAGATGGCTTCACAGGCGAATTCTATCAAACCTTTAGAGAAGAGCTAACACCTGTCCTCCTCAAACTCTTCCAAACTATAGCAGAGGGAGGAACACTCCCAAACTCATTCTGCAAGTCCACCATCACTCTGATACAAAAACCAGACAAGGATGTCACAAAGAAAGAAAACTACAGGCCAATATCACTGATGAACATAGATGCAAAAATCCTCAAGAAAATACTAGCAAAAAGAATCCAACAGCACATTAAATGGATAATACACCATGATCAAGTGGGGTTTATTCCAGGAATGCAAGTATTCTTCAATATTCTGAAATCAATCAACGTGATACACCATATTAACAAATTGAAGGAGAAAAACCATATGATCATCTCAATAGATGCAGAAAAAGCTTTTGACAAAATTCAACACCCATTTATGATAAAAACCCTCCAGAAAGTAGGCCTAGAGGGAACTTTCCTCAACATATTAAAGGCCATATATGACAAACCCACAGCCAACATCATCCTCAATGGTGAAAAACTGAAAGCATTTCCACTAAGATCAGGAACAAGACAAGGTTGCCCACTCTCACCACTCTTATTCAACATAGCTTTGGAAGTTTTAGCCACAGCAATCAGAGAAGGAAAGGAAATAAAAGGAATCCAAATCGGAAAAGAAGAAGTAAAGCTGTCACTGTTTGCAGATGACATGATACTATACATAGAGAATCCTAAAGATGCTACCAGAAAACTACTAGAGCTAATCAATGAAATTGGTAAAGTAGCAGGATACAAAATTAATGCACAGAAATCTCTGACATTCCTATACACTAATGACAAAAAATCTGAAAGTGAAATCAAGAAAACACTCCCATTTACCACTGCAACAAAAAGAATAAAATATCTAGGAATAAAGCTACCTAGGAAGACAAAAGACCTGTATGAAGAAAATTATAAGATACTGATGAAAGAAATTAAAGATGATACAAATAGATGAAGAGATATACCATGTTCTTGTATTGGAAAAATCAACATTGTGAAAATGACTCTACTACCCAAAGCAATCTACAGATTCACTGCAATCCCTATCAAACTGCCACTGGCATTTCTCACAGAACTAGAACAAAAAATTTCACAATTTGTATGGAAACACAAAAGACCCCGAATAGCCAAAGCAATCATGAGAACGAAAAACGGAGCTGGAGGAATCAGGCTCCCTGACTTCAGACTATACTACAAAGGTACAGTAATCAAGACAGTATGGTACTGGCACAAAAACAGAAATATAGATCAGTGTAACAGGATAGAAAGCCCAGAGATAAACCCACGCACATATGTTCACCTTATCTTTGATAAAGGAGGCAGGGATGTACAGTGGAGAAAGGACAGCCTCTTCAATAAGTGGTGCTGGGAAAACTGGACAGGTACATGTAAAAGTATGAGATTAGATCACTCCCTGACACCATACACAAAACTAAGCTCAAAATGGATTAAAGACCTAAATGTAAGGCCAGAAACTATCAAACTCCTAGAGGAAAACATAGGCAGAACGCTCTATGACATAAATCACAGCAAGATCCTTTTTGACCCACCTCCTAGAGAAATGGAAATAAAGACAAAAATAAACAAATGGGACCTAATGAAACTTCAAAGCTTTGGCACAGCAAAGGAAACCATAAACAGGACCAAAAGACAACCCTCAGAATTGGAGAAAATATTTGCAAATGAAGCAACTGACAAAGGATTAATCTCCAAAATTTACAAGCAGCTCATGCAGCTCAATAACAAAAAGACAAACAACCCAATCAAAAAATGGGCAGAAGACCTAAATAGACATTTCTCCAAAGAATATATACAGGCTGCCAACAAACACATGAAAGAATGCTCAACATCATTAATCATTAGAGAAATGCAAATCAAAACTACAATGAGATATCATCTCACACCTGTCAGAATGGCCATCATCAAAATATCTAGAAACAGTAAATGCTGGAGAGGGTGTGGAGAAAAGGGAACCCTCTTGCACTGCTGGTGGGAATGTGAATTGGTACAGCCACTATGGAGAACAGTATGGAGGTTCCTTAAAAAACTACAAATAGAACTACCATAGGACCCAGCAATCCCACTACTGGGCATATACCCTGAGAAAACCATAATTCAAAAAGAGTCATGTACCAAAATGTTCATTGCAGCTCTATTTACAATAGCCAGGAGATGGAAACTACCTAAGTGTCCATCATCGGATGAATGGATAAAGAAGATGTGGCACATATATACAATGGAATATTACTCAGCCATAAAAAGAAACAAAATTGAGCTATTTGTAATGAGGTGGATGGACCTAGAGTCTGTCATACAGAGTGAGGTAAGTCAGAAAGAAAAAGACAAATACCATATGCTAACACATATATATGGAATTTAAGGGGAAAAAAATGTCATGAAGAACCTAGGGGTAAGACAGGAATAAAGACACAGACCTACTAGAGAATGGACTTGAGGATGTGGGGATGGGGAAGAGTAAGCTGTGATAAAGTGAGAGAGTGGCATGGACATATATACACTACCAAACATAAAATAGTTAGCTAGTGGGAAGCAGCCACATAGCACAGGGAGATCAGCTCGGTGCTTTGTGACCACCTAGAGGGGTGGGATCGGGAGGGTGGGAGGGAGGGAGACGCAAAAGGGTAGAGATATGGGAACATATGTATACGTGTAACTGATTCACTTTTTTATAAAGCAGAAACTAACACACCATTGTAAAGCAATTATACTCCAATAAAGATGTAAAAAAAAAAAAAAGCCGCCATAAACTGTGGGAGTGTATTGTCTTGAGGCAGGAGAGGAAGATATTGGTTGATACCACTTATTTCTTTCTCCTTTCTACCCTATAATTTGGTTCTTAACCCACCTTTAAAAATATGTATATATAGTAATCAGAAAGCTCATTTTGACATGTACCTGTAGGTGATTTTGGAGAAAAGTAAGATAAACCACTTTCTCCTTTAGTTATCTAGTTTATTGAGAAGCCATCTAGAGCAACCTTCTAGGGAAATGAATATCTTAAATGAGAAATCAAGTCAAATCCAGTATTATTACTAAGAAAACAACTCAAAGTGGGTGTCTCACTTGCAGATTCATGGAGAATTAAATGACTTAATTCACATAGAGTACTTAGAGAAATAAGTGCCTAATAAAGGTGTGCAGTTAGTATTAATAATACTGATTAACATTTCTGTCACATATTATAGGATACCCTCAATCTTATCAGCTCATTCAATCTTTACAGTAACCTTAAGAGATAACTAATACATTTTACGGGTTAAAAAAAATCTTATCAAGTTAAGTAACATAAATTCCACCATCTCACTCCCCACCACACACTTTAAATTGTTTCATCTTTCGTCTTTAGGATAAAGTTCAGTCCCTTTAGCATGGCGCAAAAGGCATTTCATGATCTGACCCCTTGATTTCCCCAGGGTAACTCCTGCTGTGGTCCTACACAGACCCTTCACCAAGCCACATCCCTTTCCTCCAATATATCAGCTCCATTCATTTGCATAGGAATGAAACACCTTCCCTCTAGACTAACTCCTGTCCACCTGGCCAACTTCTACTCATTTATCAAGACTCAGCTCAAGTACTGTGTCTCCTAAAAGGAGCCATCCTTGATTGTTCGTTCCCCACCTTCTCTAGTGACAGGTTGCTTCCTTCTGTGCTCATCTTTTCACAAATTTATCACATGACTTTAAGCCTGGTCTGCCCCCTAATGCCCCGTTTAGATGCTGAGGGAGCACCCATATCCAGTTCTTATTTATATCTATATTCCCAGCATTTTGAACACTATCTGACACAAGACACGTGCTCTCTCTACGGTGGTAGAATGAAAGGGGGAAAAAAAAAGAATGAGTAAATGAAAGAATGTGCGCAAGTCATAAGCAGTAGACCGACACTTAAACCCGAGATTTCCGGATCTAAGTTCTTTAGCAAACAGACATTTGTAGTGTATCCCTACTATTTTCTAAGTTTGCCACTAAACACTAGAGATAGAGAGTTGAAAAGGGCATGATTCACACCCTGAAAAGCAAATATACACATGCTATCGTGCCTTAAGAAGGCCAATTATTATAAAGCTATTAGACATCTCATTTGAAATATTATCTTCCCGGATCTATGAAATTGCTCAGAGTGCCTTGCACACAGGAAGAGGAGACAGAGGAGCTGGGCTTTGTCTTTCTGTCTTAGGCGTCAAGCTGCACACCTGATGGTGACATCCTGAACTTTCCTTCACCTTAGCAAAACCATTAGATGGGAAAAGATACACAAAAGAAAACTGCAGTTTTTACAGAATACATAATTAACCATAATTATTTCCAAGCTCCTTTGATTCTGTAGAACTTGACTGGGCAGGCAAAGGTTCTGAGATGATCCTGGCTGTAAATTTTTAAAAGGGCCATTTAGATGATCATCATATAATAGAACAGTGTAAAGTCACAGAAATTGATTGTGATTTCCAGCCATGTTCTTTATGTGGTCAGTCTAATCCAGCAACTCTTTATACATTTTTTGCATAATGAAAATTATATTTTATTTGAAGTCATTTATGAATTAAACATAAACTATTGGAACTAAAAGCTATTGAAAGAGAGCAAAACTGAACACACAATTTTTCTTCTTGCTGAGGGTCAGTTTCAAAATCACGATTAATTCTGACAGAAGCTCCATTCTGAGATTTGAAGCGTGATTGAGTTAGATGGGATCTTTTATGTCAAGGAGTGCAATATTTGCATATTCATAGGGAACATGCCTCCTCGGAGTAATGAGAGAGATACCATCAGACCTGTCAGCTGAAAAATGCCTCCTCAAAGTTTGGCATGACTGTGCCTTCCCCCAGGTCTGAAACACTCACCACTACAGTTTACCTTTCAAACGCAGGGACAGGCCCTTTGGAAGATGGTTTCAAATGCACTTGGGTTAATTGAAGAGAACTCTCTGGTGTTCTCTTATATAAAAGGGAATAAAAAGTTTGGAGAAATATAAGAAAGGGTTCAGTAAGAAAGGTAACAAAAAGAGAAAGCAATTTCAATTTTATTTAAGATCTGCCCTGCCACTAAAAAAAATGCCACCTTTCTCAATCTTCTATTTTAAGTGCCTCTAGAAATGGAGAATAAATCTTCCATCATGAGCTTATTTTATATGAGTCTTTTTCTAGTTATAATAAAAGTTTTCTTCTACTCAGTCTATATGAGGGGTCCCCCACCCCCGGGCCACAGCCTGATAGGAACCGGGCCACACAGCAGGTGAACGGCAAGCAAGCAAAGCTTCATCTGCCGCTCCCCATTGCTCACATTATGGCCTGAACCATCCTTCCCTCACCTGTCAGTGGACAAATTGTCTTCCAGGAAACTGGTCCCTGGTGCCAAAAAGGTTGGGGACAGCTGGTGTACACTACATCATAAGAATATTGCATTTTTCCACATGTTGCCATGAAAGTGCTTCAAGCTCATTTTAAGGATTTATATTAGTCCAGGAACCATGTCTAATTTTAATTACCATTAAGTGCCTGCTATGTACAAGGCACTGTCTGCTAGGAGCAGTGAAAAATATAAAGATCAACAATGGGAGGGAGAGATTAAGAGAAGGAAGAAGATGAAGAAAGAACATTCAGTGTGGGCTTGGGATGTGCATTAAGATAACGCTAAATTGGTGGCTTTGAAATTGAAATGTATTTCTCACTTACAGAAGTCTAATGTGTGTGTTATTGGTCTGTCAAAAGCTTTCCTCCATGGGATGATCCAGTGATCCAGGCACTTTCCATCTTTGGCTCCACCGTCCCCTAGTGCCAGACAGAAAAGAAAAGGTAGAGAAAGCAAACTCACTTCTCAGCTGCATTACATCAAAGGCAGCACACATCACTTCCACTTACCTTCCATGGGTAAGAGCTTAGATATAAGCTTCATATAGCTGATTCTACTTTAGATGGAAGAGGGACTGAGAAATGGAATCCCAGCCTAGCCAGCTGCTTCCTGCTGATCCTAGAAGCAGGAATCCGTGGTGAGACAGCTAAACATCCCTGCCCCAGAAGGGATGCAGCATCAAGGGTTCAAATTTCAACATTCACGTTAATTTTTTTTTAATTCTATGTAAATAAAGTGGTTAAAAATATGAGTCCTGATCTGAAGGAAGGACAGTAGGTTAGACACAGAGCCACATCCTCAGTGGGCACTTAGACAGTTTTTCCTGAGTCATCTAATTATTTTTTAAAAAAACAAACATTTCATACAGTACCCAAACAAGAGTTGCTGGAAAATATCCACCTGTCTCTGTGTGTATATTTATCACTAAAGAAGGTCTAGAATAGAATGACCTATAACAAGATATTAACATAGTCATATCCAGGTACTAGAGTTAGGATGTTTTATTCTTTTCTTTTTATGCTTGTGTATTTTTAAATTTATCTGCGGTGAAAATGTGTTACATTCTCAATGAAGAATAAATTTTAAATACTTTCAAAGTAAACACAAATCAATGTTTTGACATTCAGGGATTTGAAGAAGTGGTTTTTAATTTTTTCTTTTTTCAAAACCATACAAGTTTATTCACATCAGTGTTGTCTATTAGATCACAGAAGTAAGTTGCTTTTTATGTTAATCAATTTTTTATCATTTGTTCAGACCGATTTCTGGTTCTCTCTTGGACGCATCATACAGCTCTCTCCCATAGGACACTACCCACTACCCCCACCAATTGCACAGAATAATAATAATGATAATAACAACAACAATATTGGGCATTTATGATATGCCAGACACTTAATCACTTTACATGTGATGTCCCACTTAGTACCTACCATCTGGTGAAACAAGTGCTATTTCTACCCCATTTATACATAGGGAAAATTGGTCTTGGAGAAGTATATTACTCGCCCAACCTCTCACAACTGGTCAATAGCTGAAGTGACTATGAACCCAGGCAGAGCCCACGCATTCAAACACTATATTACTCTCCCTTCAGAAAAAACTGTATGTTATCTAATAAAAACTTATATGTGCAAATTAGTTTATAATATTCAGGGCACCTTTACAAACATTACTGCATTAGCCCTTTACAATGGCATGGGAATTCTCACCATCATTTTCCAGGTAAGGTGACTGAAAGTCAAATGCTAAAGTGTCCAAAGCTAAAGGAGGTTGCATCAGTATGTATCCATCCAGAGAAACAGCAAACATGCACATTATTTCAATTGAAGGTGATCTGGTACAAGGAATTGATTACCAAATTGTTAAAAGGGCTAGAGGAGAAAAAGGGAGAAGATGTTTAGTAATGACAGGGAACCACTACCATCACTAGAGCTGAAAAAAACAGAAAAGAAAGTGATGTTATCCTGAGCCAATAGGCGCTGCACTACGGGGCAGAAGTGCAGGACCCCTCTCCCTCCTCACAGCTCTGCCGAAGCTTCTGGACTGGTTGCTTTTGCTGGTAAGTTCTACAGTCACTTGCTACTGCTCCTGCAGCCGCTGAAGCCAGAAGCAGAAAAAAATACAGCTTCTCTCTTTGTCCCGTCTTAAGATCTTATACAAGTTGTTCCATTGGCTAAGTTCAAGGGCCTCAAGGAAATATGGTTTTTAGACTTCCAGCCATGTGCAATACAGAGAATACAAAATGGCAAGTGTGAAGCTGAGAGGCAAGAGATAGATAACTGACACAGTGGCAGAAACAGAACTGAACTCAGATCTTCTGACTTAGAATCAGTTATTTTCATTCAATGTATATTTATGCAACTACTTTGAGTCAGACAATGTGACAGCTACCAGAAGTTACCATTACAAACTAGGTCATGGTCTCGTGGGGATTACAGTGTTATAGAAATGAACATGGGAACTCTTTCCATTACATTCCATCCCAAACTCTGGTCAGAGCTGAGGCCTCTTTTACAGGTGAAAGAGTATGCTGGACTTTGCTGTGTCAACTTGATTCATCCGGGAACCATGTTTAACAGTGTTTCCTAATACGTATATTTCTGAGTTAGAGTTGGATAAAAGAGGAACTTGCACGAGATTGGAAAGCAGAAGCAAAACAGAACTGTCGCTCTCAGAGGTCTTTGTGGTGAGATACTATTAAGGACAGATGAAGTACCTGGTGGGTCTCGTCTCTCCTCCACCCCACTGCCTTCCCAATCGCTGGTTCTACCACCACCTAACATTTGGCTGCGTGGAAGCAGTTAATTATGCAGCAGCTGATTCCCCTGGGTCATTCCCTGAACTGCCCCCTTCACCCCCTTTCAGCAGCTGGATGTGCTCGCATTGCACACTTCCCTGCATGCCCCAGTTTGTCCACTCATTCTGGTCCATCAGGCAGATGAGTTAGCGACTCTTCCTCTAACCCTGGGGCTTTCACTTCCCAGTCCCCCAACAGCTGTGGATGGTCTAATGTTAAAGACATCTCTTATCTCATAAACTCAAAGTGGCCCTACTATCTTAACTGATAACATAGAGTCCCTTTGGTATTTTCAAAAACAAGCTGTCTTTCAAAATCCTGGAAAGAACTGCTACATGCCACGTACTAAATCATTTCTTATGCGTGGTTCATGATGATTTCTTACATGTCTGAGACCTATCTACATCTCAACCAGTTCTTCTCCCAATCATTAGCTTAATATGCTAATCTGGCTACAGAATTCAAAGTCTAATTACATCACTGACATTAAATTAATAAATAATTCAGCAAAATGCTTCTGACAGGTCTCCTAGGAGTACCAAGTGGCTGACCAAAAAGATAACCAAAAGATGATTTGAAATGCCTCTTTCTATAAAACAAGTTTCTTTCCCTTATTGCTTAAGGGAGTTGGATTTTTCTCCCTTCCCTGGTATAATGCTTAATACCCTGCACTAAAATGCTAACATCACAAGTCTTCTCAACTTTCTTACGAGTAATTAACTGTCCTGTTGACTGTGTATTGGAAACAAAGAGTATCAACTACCTTTTCTTCTGCTGTCATGATAATTGCCAAAGAAGATAACATAGATTCAGCAAAAGCCAATAATCAATAAAAAGCTGGGGTTGACTTTCTGATCTTCAAGAAAAAGGGAATAAGGGGTTTGGAAAAATAATCATGTGTTCTCTTCTGTGAGTCACTAAACCACTGTGTAATTTTCTTCTATGATTTCAGTGACACTGATAGAAAATGTCATCATCCAAACTATTTGAAGTGCTGACCAATGGAGATAGAGCTAATAGAAAGACTTTCTGACAACAGCACAAGAAAAGTTTTGAAATCCCACATCAGCTTATACTCACATTTAGTTAATTGTAGTGAATACATTAACATAAAATACAAACTAGGATGAACTAGGAGCTCTGGGGGATTTGGATAGCCAGAAGCAAGGACTCAAGTCAGAATCCCAGAGAGTGAGCTGCAAAGATAAACTACAGGGTTGGTTGTCTCATTGAAATCTCTATGCAGTTGTTGGTTTGAAACCGCAGGAGCTTCCCAAGTGAAATCTGAAACTGGCCCCCATACGTGGAGGGCAAGGAGAGGCCAAAGAAAGAGGCAGACCACACCAGATTGGTACATGGCAAGTTTAGTAAGCAAGGGAACTTACATAGGAGGCTTGTCTTGGGCAGTTGAAAGACAAGCAGATCTGCACACCTGCTTGTCAGAATCTTAAAAGTTTACATAGAGGCCTTAACAGGATTCAGTCACGTATACCACCCAGATAGTCTCAATAACACATTGTTCTCTCAAGGCCGCCTGGGGGTGGCTTCCACTGTGGGAACAGTGTGAAGAACATACATTTCAAGGACAGGGGAAGGGGTGAAGAGCCTCTGACTGCCTGAGTCCAGCTAATGGGTCAACTGATGGTCACGTCCTCTCGATGACCTCCTACAACAAAAACACTGGGCAAGCAAGGCAACATTTGGAGGTCAACCGTGGCGGAATGAGTTGGGGACTAGGGGAAGAGAGGGAAAGAGAGTCTACCCATGTTGGCAGAGTGCTTTTGTTCAAGGTAGCCTTGGTGCTGGTTAGTGTCCACAAGCAGGAAGCAACAGCAGCAAGGTGATGCCTTCCAGCGGCTCTGAAGAGAAATACGAAAAAGAGGCCAGAGGAAGAAAAACAACAGAAGACAGAAGGACCTAAGAGCACATGCCCAACATTTTTAAAGATAAGAGAGACGATACTTTGTTCCCCGTGGAGACTAGATCGGAGAAGTGAATTAGAATAATTGATATTGCAAGAATTCGAACTCTTAGCAAGAAAACAGTTTCGAGAGTGCGTACATAAGATGTTCTCTGGACATGTCATTTGTCTTTCTGTTCACCACCTAGGGTTGAAAACCAGAATCTTTTGTGGAGCTCTTCAAGCTACAATTACCAGTGCCCCATCTCCAGAAAATGTCTGGGTCCTGAGTACCGAGTTTAGGATGGCATCACCCACCAATCAGTCAGCCACTTTTTTTTTTTTTTTTTTTTTTTTTGCGGTACGCGGGCCTCTCACTGTTGGGGCCTCTCCCGTTGCGGAGCACAGGCTCCCGGACGCGCGGGCTCAGCGGCCATGGCTCACGGGCCCAGCCGTTCCGCAGCATGTGGGATCTTCCCAGACCGGGGCACGAACCCATGTCCCCTGCATCGGCAGGCGAACTCTCAACCACTGCGCCACCAGGGAAGCCCCTGTCAGCCACTTTTGAGCGAGAAATAAACTTCCAGCATGTCTGAGTATAACATTTGGAAGTTACTCGGTAAGTAGCTAGTTACTTAACCATACACATGACTGAGGAGTATATAGTTAGAAGGAAAATAAGAGTCCAATTTTAGGAACCCTCTGACCCGCAGGCCTCCTATCCCCGCTCAGAATATCCATCCTCTGCTACTGAGCCATAGCCCCGCCACCATCTAGGATGCGTCAGCTGCTGGGCAGGCTTGTGTACGTTCTCCCCTAGCTGACAGGGCCAAAGGGCCATCAGCTGAAAGAGGCAACCCTACACATCATCATTTCAGCTCATTTTACACTTCTTACTTTGACAGTCTGATCAGAGGGCTTTAACATCTGGGCTCGTCCCAGCCTCGGCAGGCGTCTGATCCAGCTTTAACAACGCAAAGCAGCCTGTCTAGCCATCTAGCAGGCACTGTCCCCCTACCAACCACTTCATTAGAAAGCCCTATAATCTCTACTAGGAACCACATTATAAAAATCCAAGGACTGAATTTGATGGTCTCACACACACACGCTTTGATATGAGGCTGTGCTTAATTTGGGGGCAGGTAAAAAAATGAAGACGTGTCATAGACAAAGCATCCACAGCAAATCAGAGTCTTTTCCTTGGACTGTAGAACGATGGCTGACAGAACAAAAGACTTGCTCTCTCTCTGCGCTTCCTGACTCTCCCTGTCACGCTATTCTATTCTGCACGCTGCAGATCCAGAGAATCTGAATACCGAGGAGGGGTGTATTGGGATTAAAGAAGAAGCCATCACTTTCAACCAGTGATCAAGAGTGTTCGTATGACAAATAATTAATAATACAGATCCCCTTCATTATCTGATGGAAAAAAATCATGGAGAAGACACCTAAGGTCTCGAACAGAAAGTAAGTTATTCTTAAAAATTTAGGTCACTTGTAGGCAGAGCACGTCAACTTCCCTGGAAAGAAGTAGGTACGGGGGATTTCCGAAGAGCACCAGTGTGTTTACTTCTTTGCCCTGCCAAATTTCAAGATACAGTTCTTTTTTTTTTGTTTCTGGAAACATTCAGAGCTGACAGGATCAGGGACTAGGTAGCTGTTTGCCTTATAAATTCACATTGAATGTGTCTCCAGTTTCTGATTTGTTAACTCTGACAGGGTTTGACAAGCCTGGCGAATACAGCACACCTGACCAATTTCTTGAGGTGGGAGAATTTTGAGGCTATTTCAGTTAACATGGCCAAGAAAAAGGGCTGCTGGGAGAAGTCAGCCAGCTCTGGGGGCCGAGAGCACACAGGAGTTGATGAGAATGAAATAGGATGGGCGTGGGACTAAACACTGGACTGCAGGAATAGAAAATGGAAGCTTGTAAAGAAATCACATTCAGGTTAAAAAAAAAAAAAAAAAAGGGCAGTGTGGCAGACGTGTGGGGAGTCAAGTGAATGAGTTTCTCAATTATGGGGGGGAACAGGGTCACTACATATTAGAACCCAAGTGAACTGCACAAATGAATTCAAGCTGAGGAAGGTGGGAAATTAAGACAGTGGAAAGGTTGTTAATAAAGTGATTTCCTGCTAGGATGTGGGTCCCAGCATTACACACTGTGCTCTATGGGATCTCAAGCCTAACCCAAAAAGCTGTTCGATTTTTCTCCAGGTAAACAAGGGAGGTTTGCAGTAGGAAGGTTTGCAGTAGGACTTCTACTAGTTTGAGGATTTTTTTTTTTTTCCCAATAAGGTTGCATTTTTCTGGAGTGAGGGAGTAAATTAGGTTCCCTGATCTCAAGGCACTGTGGATCCCAGGACTGGGGTGCAAAGCCCCCTGTGCTGAAACTCCAGATAGAGATAACTCCAGCTCTAACCAGTTAGTATCTTTTTATTACTTCATGTTTTCCAGGACATAACAATCCGGGGAAAAGCCCAAGAGGAGAGCAATAGGCAGAGAGAAAAATGGCCATTGGAACTCACAATCCCCCATCCCCAGAGCTGACCTGCTGGTACTCCGCTCCCCTCAAATTCTCCACCCACATTTCTGAGCAGCCCCACTGGCGTCAAAGGGGTATCAGAGGGTCTCTCATGGGAGAGGGTGCAGCATCCTCTCAGCTGTCCGCGGCATCCTCCGTTTCCTCTTCCCTTAATCCATGCTGCCTGCCCAGAATCGTGTTATTGGAGGCACCTCTGCTGGCTCTGCTCGCCAAAAGCAGGGTCATAGCTGTGGGTGCCCTCGCACCCACGCACATGCTACCCGCCCAGGTGCTGACGGCGTGAACCTGCTAACTGTGTTGTCACCAGGTCTGCCATCCCTGCCAGGGCTAGCTGCTCCCACTGTAAATGCTCTGTAACTAGTGTCGACGCAGATGATATTTTATTTATAGTTCCTTTAGTTTTCACTTGAGCATAATTGGAGCTCTCTCATGCCAGAGCTCAACCCAAGGAGGCTGCAGTCAGGGTACAACCTGTATGGTAACATTCACCATCATCAAAATCCCTCCTCCTTTCAGACACTAGTGGACGGTCCTTTTGGCCAAGTTTATGTCTTGATATTCTCTTTCCTTAGATTGAGTTCTCTCCAAAGAGGTTTCTCCTTTCCTATAGTGAATGAGGTAGACCTGTCCCTCCAGTCCTGTAGACATGTGTCATCCTGTCTGAATCCAAGGCACTGCTGGGTCACCATAATTCATTCATTTATTCACTCAACAAACATTCTTGAGCACCTGTTTACCAGAGACTCTATGAAATGCTAGGGATGCAGTGGTGAAAAAGACGAATACAACCCCTGTCTTCATAAATCTCTCATTGTAGGAGGGAAAATAAAACAAAATAATCATAAAATAAACTGGGATGAGTATGATTTAATTGCCAAAGAGCTGGCTATATAAAAACATGAGGAAATTTTTGAATCTATGTTCAAATCTATTTGAAGAGAAGAAAATCAATCTGCTCAAGTTTATCCTGGAAGTAGGTCAACATAATAAAAGGTTCCAAAGATTATGACCTTCGCAAAAAAATTTTGGAGGCACATTCAAAACTACCTGGATGTTGTCCAGCACAGTCCTAGGAAATTGAACTATAGATCCCTCCCTAGGTAAAGTTTCACAATTATTTCCTTCCCTGTGTGTGATACAGGGCACTCAGGATAATTGGCCACA
The DNA here is from genome assembly GCF_951394435.1 of Stenella coeruleoalba. Lineage (NCBI taxonomy): Eukaryota > Metazoa > Chordata > Mammalia > Artiodactyla > Delphinidae > Stenella > Stenella coeruleoalba. The sequence goes on along the minus strand of NC_137158.1, from coordinate 13,730,290 downwards.
GTCAGCAACTGTGGATTTCAGAGCACAGATAGCCTGCAGAGGTTCCGAATTGTCTTAGAAATAAGATAACAGCATCGGTCCAACTCATTCGGAATTGTCTCTGAGGTTGGTCTTGTAGCTCCCCATAGAGTTAATTTGGCCATCGGCTCTCCTAAATTTGCTGTGTAGAAAAAGCGCAAAGACAAGGGCATCTAAATATGTCCATGAAACCACTGCAGTTTCCACTTTTACTACCACCATCATTGCCATCTACATGGTCACCCCCACTTTCGAACTGATGTTCCAGGGCGGGTGGCCTCTGGGAGATGAAGGGCAGGGCAGTAGATGGGAAGGTACAGGATCCTCCTTGTTCCCTGGTCAATGAAGTGCCAAGAATCTTAAAAAATAACAATAAGGATTTTTAAAAGGAAAAAACAAACCTAGTGCTTCACAGAACCTAACAATTCCAACTACCTGCAAGGGTGAAACAGAGCAAACACTAGTCCCAGGCCTTGTTAGGCCAGAGCAGGTCCCCATCCCCCACTGCCCCAGCCCAAGTGCACAAAACTATTCGCAGCATCTCAAGCACAGCTGCCGTGGTCCAGTGCCCAGGCTGGTGAAAGGTCCGGAACCATGCATAAAGGCAGCGGTGATGACCACAGGTATGTCAGCCACAAGAGCGGAAACTGCAGTGAAAGCTGTACTGAGTTACGTCCCGTGAGGGAAATATTGGCAGGGGAGCAGAAGAGTCCAGGCCCAAGCAGCAGGAAAGTAGCCAAGCAAAGGCGATGCATCACCTCCAAGACAGTGTGGGTGTCCTTTCACGATTTTTTTTTTTTTTTTTTTTTTTTTTTTTTGCGGTACGCGGGCCTCTCACTGCTGTGGCCCCTCCCATTGCGGAGCACAGGCTCCGGACGCGCAGACTCAGCGGCCACGGCTCACGGGCCCAGCCACTCCGCAGCATGTGGGATCTTCCCAGACTGGGGCACGAACCCGTGTCCCCAGCATCGGCAGGCGGACTTTCAACCACTGCGCCACCAGGGAAGCCCTCACGATCTTTTTTGAGAGCAGAAGGTACTGATGGAGAACGGGGCTTCCAGGAAGCTGGCACGGCTGAGCTAGTATTGTGACTCTATCGAACCTTGGTGCTGGAGAAACACTTGCTATGCTTGTTGAGATTAAGATGAGGATATCAGTCTTCAGAGCCAGCAAGGAGTTCTGGGATGGATTAATAGGAATAAAAACACCCTCCACATGTATATTCTTTGAGACAAGTGAGCTCATCCTATCTGTGCCCTTCCCACACCCATTTCTCATTCCCCGTCCATAAATAAACTAGTGGCAGCATGATGCTGTTATCACAGAGCCTCCAGCCTTGTCCTCCTGAGATCCCTCACCCCCTTGGGCTAACAAACGATCCAAGTCCCTGGCCTCCGATCCTGAATCCCACCTCTCTCAGCCGTCACCCCAGATGCCTACCTGGCTTGTACCTCCCGCCCCTCCCCTGCCCTTTATCCCTCAGTTGGCGTGGCTTCTTTCAGTCGAAAGTTTTTAATAGCTACTCAGTATCTCCAGCTGATTTCCTCTAGAAGCCCCTGGCCTATGGCATGGAGCCCAGAAAGACACTCAAGATTGTTGCTCCTCCACAAATACTCATTTTGCCTCATCATGTGAAAGGTCGAGCTTGCTATTAGAGTTTCAGCGATATACTCCATTTGACCTCTGCCCTCTAAGACTTTATGATATCTCACAGTCACCTATGGAGTTTAAAATTCTCATATCACAAGCTGCTCAGTAGCTTAGTTATGGGTTTAGGAACTTAACAAAATAAATATATTTAACGTATGCCTTGAGTTGGAGCTTCTAACCGTGAGAAAGATAAAGTCCACGGATAAGGCATGAACTAGTCAAATATATTCAGATCTGAGAGGGGGCAACTTCATGGCCCTGTGACCAATGCAGCTCATAGGGCCTTGTGCTTGCTTTAATGCTCTGGTGTCACTGTCTTGAAATTCTTAATAATTTTTGAACAAGGGGCCCTGCATTTTCATTTTGCCCTGAGCTCCGCGAGTTAAGTAGTTGGTCCTGCTTGAGAGGGTCCTGGTCATGTAGTCCGCACATTCACTGAAATTCCAATTCAGGAGAATTGGCAGGAAGCTTCCAAACAGAATTCAAATAAAATCACAGAGAAGAAGATAAGAATCAATTCACATCAACAACTGAATTATCCTAAGAGATTCGAAACAAGAAGAAAATCAGCCATCCAATGTATCTCACAAGCAGGGCAAAGTCTTCTCTGCTATAAGCCATTTCATCTGTCCTTACTTTACGCTTTTAATCTCTCAGCTAAGGAAACTCTCAGAGTTTCCACAAAAGAAGGTCTAGAGTAGTTGGGGGAATGCCAAGGAAGAGTTAGGTTTTGACATCCTCTGTTTACATGGGTGAATGTGGAGTTTATAGAGAGAACATGTTGATATGGAGAATAAAGAAGTTTTTCCAAGCAAGAGAGCCAGAGTTGGCAGGGCATGTGCTAAGGTCAAGTGCAGGGCAAGGGTGTGTATGGGGCAGCGCCAAGAATGTGGTTGGATGGCGACTGAATGAAAGAGGAAACTTCCAGGGATATTTGAAAGCAGGACTTCAAAGGGTGGGTAATAGAAAACCTAGGCAGATTCTTGAACAAGAGAATAAAGTAACGTGGGTGGTTTTCTCTGAAGGCTTGTTTGACAAATTTTTGCCTTTTGGTCTGAGATGGGAAAATATGAAGAAAAACAGCTAACTGGAAGAATGCTTCAATCATTCACAAAAATGGCGGTAAGCACTGAAATTAAAGGAAGAAAGTAAGATGTGTTTTCTAAAAAAAATACAAAATTGTCACCAGAATTTTGGTGGTCAGTGGGGAATCTAGATTCAAATAGAAAAAGAGAAGCTAACACAAAGCTCTGGGCAGAGTTTGCATTCAGCACCGGTGGAAAGTATTGAAACCAGGAAACATGTACAAGAAGAAGGGTGATAGACAGAAGAACCAAGAGGTGGAAAATGTCTAGAACATTCTATTTTGACAGATGTTTTTAGGATATTCAGTAAGTAGAAAGATAACTAAGTAAAGATAACTAAGTAAAGGTAATATGTGATTTTAAAACTGTCCCAGATTTATTTTTTTTAACATCTTTATTGGGGTATAATTGCTTTACAATGGTGTGTTAGTTTCTGCTTTATAACAAAGTGAATCAGTTATACATATACATATGTTCCCATATCTCTTCCCTCTTGCGTCTCCCTCCCTCCCACCCTCCCTGTCCCAGATTTAATGCATTAATTTTTAAGGGAACAATAGCAGTTTGTTTTTATTTTATAGTTTTACATTTTACCCCATGATGTAAAGCTCATGAGGGCTGAGACAAGAATTCTGCTCGCCATTATACTCCCAGCACCTAGCATAATGTGGTGAGAAATCAACCTCCCCCTTCATAATAAAAGCTCATATCATATCTTCCAAAAGTAAAGATCTCAACGAACAAGAAAATTTCACGTCTTACTGCTCTTGACAAATGCTATAACCTCTTTAAAGATCCTAAATATCTTACTGGACAAACGCTAATGACCTTTTCCAATGTTGCCATCAAAGGCTGTCAAAGAGCCTTTTTGAAGTATCATGGGACCACAAGGTCCACTTAGCATCACCTCCCCACCCGCTAAGCATCTTGATATATCATCTTACCTACTTGAGGGCCATGAAGATGGCATCTCCCCTGCTGACCATAAAGCAGAGGCGATATTGGCTATCTTCAGGTACCAAAGAAATAGGGACATTTTTTCATGTTAAGGAACTAGGTGTGATGGGCTTCTTCCTGCAACAGATGTATAAACAAGGAAGTCTTGTTTATGATTTTGCGGACAAATGCTGTGGGATATAAAAAAGAAACTTTTGAAGAGTGAATGATGGTGATTCACCCTCTACCTTATGAAGGCTGGATGGTCATCCAACCACGAATATCATTGGCATTGACTTTGCTTTGTCTAAAGCATGAAAAGAAATGGGCTTGTCTATAAGTTGGGCTACAGATATCCTGACTGCTAAAATCAGAATAATGAAGGGGCAGAGCAAAAAGATAAAATAAAACCTAAAGTACGTGATTTTAATTTTAAAAAAGAAACATAAAAACATCCCATAAAACACACTTTATGAGTTGAAAATTATGGGAAAGGCAAAGAGAATCAAGGATATGGGAATGATTGAAATTATTAGAAGGAAGCAAATTATATTTTAAAAGAGACTGCAGAGAAGGGGAAATCGTCAGAGGAAATAACCAAAGAAAGCCAGAATAAAAGTGCTCATCCAGAAAACTGCCACATTTTTCTTGTGTTTCATTTCCAAAAAATGTTCGTAGCTAAAAAGTCAATTAAACAATACATCTGGAGCCTTTGTGAGCACCGGCTAAGCCAGCACAACGTGCATAGGTCACTGGAGTGCATGTAACATGCAAGTAAAGCAGAACCCCACAGGCAGGAAAACAGATGCAAAATACAAAAGACCCAAGAATATCTCTCCAAGGTACAATGAGGGGAGAAAAACTCATAAACTATCCTGCAGATATAGGGGTGAAAGCAATGAACTGTACATAGATGGGGATGTGATTTAAATTATGTGGTGTCATGCTGGATGAACTGATAAAGGAGCTTCATCTCTGCAACAAAAGCCCAAGGTTCACAGTGACAAACTCCCCCAACTGTTGCCCAGCAATAATGTGAAAAAAAAGATGACTCGGGACAGAAACTGTACAGTGGCTACTCTCCGCACCTGGAGAAATTCAATAGAACCAGGTGAAAGAAATCAGATACAAATCTGTCCAAAGGAGAGGGGAAAAGCTCTTAGACAGATAGATGGTATTTTTAAAATTATGATGAAACCAGCTTCAGGGAAAATCGTTGACAGGGAAGTGAGGCAAGAAAATAAGTATCCATTAACATGATGGGTCTCAGAGTCCAGGTACAATGTAATGAGTCCAGAATGTACAGTAGATTTAAGAGGAGCCACTAAGATACCCCCAACCCCCCCCCAAAAAAAGTCTGGCTCCCAGAGTTGCCAAGAAAAATAAAAGAGATTATCATTAATCTGCTTCCAGATGACCTCTTCAAGCCTAGAAATTTCCCTGGAAAACTCACAACCAGGAAAGCAATCTCAATGGGCAAAGAGAACATGCTCTCTGCCTAGACCTCAACTTTGGGGGAGAAATTGCCCCAGGCAGACTCAGGTTGGAAAAAGAGAAAACGTGGCATGAAATGTGCCTTTGATTCTCAAAGCACACATACTTTAAGAGGAAAATAATATCTGATATTTATGTTACAACCACCAAGAAGTGCACAGATATGACAGAGATTAAGGAATATGCAATGTTCCGGTTTGAGTCTGAGAGTTTTTTCATAATCTGTGTAAACTGAAGAGACGTCCTACTCTCACTAAGCACAGCCTTCTCCTAAAGCAGCTCTGTACTCTCTGCATCCATTGTGTGTGTGTATTATTGTGTGGGGTTGGGGGAGAGACAGAGAGACAGAAAGAGCAACAGAGAGACAGAGATAGAGAAAGTCAGAGAGACAGAAAGAGAAGCAGCATACAGAATAAGGGAAGGGCATAAGGAGAGTAGCTCCTAAATGGGTTCCCTTTCCCCAAGGTCACATCATTTCCTTTACATCCCAAATCAGCCAGTACCAATCACCTTGCCCACAGGAGTTCTGGTTAATAGAGGTCTGCACTGGAACTCTAGGTCTGAGTAGAGATAGTCAACCCAATTAGCTGGAAAGGACAGAACAAAGAGTAGCCTTTTTCAGGTGCCTATTGTCAACTTAAAGAAAAACACATAGCGTATGAGTTGTGAGTCTGTTTGATTCAGGGTCTTACTGAGGACTAGTGCCCAGGAGACAGCACCTCAGCTCTGAGGAACTGCTCCAAAGAGGTAGGGGAGAGGCCAGTTTACATATGAAATTTTTTGGCTGGGAAATACATGCAGTCCAACAGACATCTTGGTAAAATGCTAATCACAAAGAACAAATACCTCCAGTTAACAATTTCAGTGCTTTTCTACCTATGGGATGTTACAAGAATCTAGGGTCATTGAAATTCTTCCTGAGATATGCATCTAACTATGTAAGGGCCTGTTCATCCAAAGCAGAGGGCCTCAGCCTGTTTTTCATCCTGAATTTCTCTAGGTCGCACTGTGGGTGGGCAACTGAAGTGGGTTATGACTTAACCCTTGCAGAACAGGGTGGTGAGCAGAGCTATTTTGTTCTTCTTTGTTTATACTACCTTTCAATATCATTCTGATGCTTCCTATAGTAATAACAAAGAGAGCAAGTTTGAAAGGCAATTCTTCCTTGAGTTCACTGCTAATTCTATTTCTACCGTGAATGAAAAATATTTCCTGCCATATCTGTAAACAAAGGTTGTTGCAGCCATCAAACCGTCACATTACAGCCGCCCTGCGGTGAACCCTGAGGGAACTCAGGGTGGAGGCAGGATGCCCCCCCATCTAGCAGTCAGCTGCTGCAGCCACCCCAACGGTGCACTCTGAGGAGACTCAGGGTGAGAAAGCACAGGATACTGGCCCCAGATAGCTGAGATGCATATCAAAGGAATGATTTCAGAGAGCCCAGACTCTTGCATCTTCCCGTATACAGAAATGCTCTAAATTCCTCAACTTGAGATGTCTGGTTTTCTTTTATTAACAGTAATCTTTTGATGTTCCAACTAGCTGGTCTTTGTTGCAAAAACTTCTATGTATCCTGGCTCCCCCCTTTGCCTCTTCAGAGCAATCTCTCAGAGTTATCTGAGGTGCTGTGTCCCAGGCCCAAGTCCTCATTTTTGTCCACCAAATAAAACACAACTCTCAACTTTTAGGTTGTGCATTTTTTTCAGTCAACTCTACTTAACTTTCATATGATTAATAAATATTATAAGTCCATCATTTCCACAAACCACATGCCCTGACACTGCTCCCTTTCCTCCCCATCTAGCCACTCGTCGTCTTCCGTCTTCTTTGCCCCCCCCCACAGTTCTTTCATCCTTGCTTCTCTTCATCCCACATTCTTTCTGCTCATTATTTTTTCTAATTTTCCTCTTCTCTCTCTCCATGTATCTTTCCCTACTTTGAACTCCTTTTGCCAAGTTCCTTCCTTCATTCCATCCTACCTTAACCTTCTTTCTCCTTTCCCTTCAACTCACCATACTGATTCTCCGAAAAACGGCTGACATTTGGATTCAAGGTTTGTTAATACAGTAAAATCTCTGTAATTCATCATCATTGGGAGGTTATTTAACTTAATGGAAATTTTGAGGAAGAGAACTTTTCTTAAAGAAACTAGGTTTCAAAATATTCCAGGGCAAAGCAATGAAAGTGCTGTCACAGGAAGGCAAGCTGTGAAAGCACTTTAACTGATAACATATTTATAATGAGCACATCCACTGTTTGAATACAAATGTTTCAGCTAAAGGCCTTCACTCTCAATCAGCATAAGATTCCCCTTGTTTACTCTATTAATTTACTTAGCAACCTTTTCCGAGATGCAGGTTAAACGAGGATTCTAACAAAGCTATATGTCCCAGCAGATGGCCTGTAGAAACAGCCTTGTTGGTCTAGTCAAAACAAATTTTGCACAACAAACACTTGCGGTTCCACAGCCCTGTCATAATCATGCCTTGTCAGAGTCATTCTCCCTGGAGGAAAAACATTTAATTGGGTTTTGTTTGCTGTTTGCATTAGAAGCAGGCAGAGATGGCCTTAGATATAAATATGAAAATAGTCTAATTTTGTCAGCTAGGTCCTGCTTGCACCTCTTCTCCCCCTTCTCCCTTCTTCTATCCCACCATAAGCAAGTGGTCTATTTCCCTGCCTGCCATGGAAGTGCCTCCTTCTTCCAAGGATCAGTCCCCATTTCACTGGAAAATGTATCGCACTAACGAAGCTATGAAAAGGAAGAGTGTTGGGCTTCCCTGGTGGCGCAGTGGTTGAGAGTCCGCCTGCCGATGCAGGGGACACGGGTTCGTGCCCCCGTCCGGGAAGATCCCACATGCTGCGGAGCAGCTGGGCCCGTGAGCCATGGCCGCTGAGCCTGCGCGTCCGGAGCCTGTGCTTCGCAACGGGAGAGGCCACAACAGTGAGAGACCCGCGTACCGCAAAAAAAAAAAAAAAAAAGGAACCACGAGATGGGTGATAGGGCAGAGACATGGTACAGTTAAGACCCACACTCCTGGGCAGGCAACCCACAAACAGGAGGATAATCACAATTGCAAAGATTCTCCCCAAGAAGCTAGTGTTCCAAGCCCCACACGGGGCTCCCTAGCCCAGGGGTCCTGCACGGGGAGGATGAGCCCCCAGAACATCTCGCTTTGAAGGCTAGCAGGACTTGCATACAGGAGAGCCAGAGGGCTGGAGGAAACAGCGAATACACTGTTAAAGGGTACATGCAAAATTTCACAGGCTCCAAGTTCCCGTGCAGAGGCAGTAATTTGAAAGGTGCCTGGTAAGTGGATCAGTAAGATCCACTTACTGATCATGGAGAGCCTCCCAGACAGGCAGGAGGCAACCTGGAGTCCCCTTGAGGACATATACACTCGCAGCAGCCATTTTTGGGAAGCGTGTTCTACTATGACACTGGTCGTGGCAAGCATATTTTGGAGTCCTTCCTCTAGCCCATTAACATGAAGGGTTTATCTCCCCACCGGCAAAATGGCACCAGTCCCAGGAACAACAGGGACCCACAGCCAGCCACATGGGGGCCAACCCCAACCACCAGCAGGACGGAACCAAACTATTTCAAACTATTGAAGAGGAAGAAATGTTTCTGAACTCATTCTATAAGGCCAGCTTCACTCTGATACCAAAACCAGACAATGATACCACAAAGGAGAGAGGGGGAAGATGGCGGAAGAGTAAGACGTGGAGATCACCTTCCTCCCCACAGATATATCAGAAATACATCTACACGTGGAACAACTCCTACAGAACACCTACTGAACGCTGGCAGAAGACCCCAGACCTCCCAAAAGGCAAGAAACTCCCCACGTACCTGGGTAGGACAAAGAAAAAAGACTAAACAGAGATAAAAGAATAGGGACGGGACCTGCACCTCTGGGAGGGAGCTGTGAAGGAGGAAAGCTTTCCACACACTAGGAGCCCCTTCGCGGGCGGACACTGCGGGTGGTGGAGGGGGGAAGCTTCAGAGCCGCGGAGGAGAGTGCAGCAACAGGGGTGCGGCGGGCAAAGCGGGGAGATTCCCGCACAGAAGATCGGGACCGACCAGCACTCACCAGCCCGAGAGGCTTGTCTGCTCACCCGCTGGGGCAGGCGGGGCTGGGAGCTGAGGCTCGGGCTTCGGTCGGAGCGCAGGGAGAGGACTGCAGTTGGCGGCGTGAACACAGCCTGCAGGGGGCTAGTGCGCCACAGCTGGCCGGGAGGGAGTCCAGGGAAAAGTCTGGAGCTGCCGAAGAGGCAAGAGACTTTTTCTTACCTCTTTGTTTCCTAGTGTGCGAGGAGAGGGGATTAAGAGCGCTGCGTAAAGGAGCTCCAGAGACGGGTGCGAGCCGCGGCTAAAAGTTCCGCACCAGAGATGGGCATGAGACGCTAAGGCTGCTGCTGCCGCCACCAAGAAGTCTGTGTGCGAGCACAGGTCACTATCCACACCCTCCTTCCAGGGAGCCTGTGCAGCCTGCCACTGCCAGGGTCCCGGGATCCAGGGACAACTTACCTGGGAGAACGCACGGCGTGCCTCAGCCTGGTGCAACGTCACGCTGGCCTCTGCCTCCGCAGGCTCGCCCCACATCCATACCCCTCCCACCCATGGCCTGAGTGAGCCAGAGCCCCTGAATCAGCGGCTCCTTTAACCCCATCCTGTCTGAGCGAAGAACAGATGCCCTCAGGTGGCCTACACGCAGAGGCAGTGCCAAATCCAAGGCTGAACCCCAGGAACTGTGCAAACAAAGAAGAGAAAGGGAAATCTCTCCCAGCAGCCTCAGAAGAAGTGGATTAAAGCTCCACAATCAACTTCATGTACCCTGCATCTGCGGAATACCTGAATAGACAACCAATCATCCCAAATTGAGGAGGTGGAATTTGAGAACAAGATATATTATTTTTTCCCCTTTTCCTCTCTTTGTGAGTGTGTGTGTGTATGCTTCTGTGTGAGATTTTGTCTGTATAGCTTTGCTTTCATCATTTGTCCTAGGGTTCTGTCCGTCTGGTTTTTTTTGTTTGTTTCTTTGTTTTGTTTTTTACTTAAAAAAATTTTTTTTCTCTTAATAATTACTTTTTACTTTAATAACTTTATTTTATTTTATCTTTATTTTATTTTATCCTCTTTCTTTCTTTCTTTTTACTTTTTCTCCCTTTTATTCTGAGCTGTGTGGATGAAAGGCTCTTGGTGCTGCAGCCAGGAGTCAGTGCTGTGCCTCAGAGGTGGGAGAGCCAACTTCAGGACACTGGTCCACAAGAGACCTCCCAGCTCCACATAATATCAAACGGCGAAAATCTCCCAGAGATCTCCATCTCAACACCAGCACACAGCTTCACTCAACGACCAGCAAGCTACAGTGCTAGACACCCTGTGCCAAACAACTAGCAAGACAGGAACACAACCCCACCCATTAGCAGAGAGGCTGCCTAATATCATAATAAGGTCACAAACACCCCAAAACATACCATTGGATGTAACCCTGCCCACCAGAGAGAGAAGATCCAGCCTCATCCACCAGAAAACAGGAACTAGTCCCCGCCACCAGGAAGCCTGCCTACACAACCCACTGTACTAACCTCAGCCACAGGGGAAGACACCAAAAACAACAGGAACTATGAAACTGAAGCCTGTGAAACGGAAACCCCAAACACAGTAAGTAAAACAAAATGAGAAGACAGAGAAACACACAGCAGATGAAGGAGCAAGGTAAAAACCCACCAGACCAAATGAAGAGAAAGTAGGCAGTCAACCTGAAAAACAATTCAGAATAATGATAATAAAGATGATCCAAAATCTTGGAAATAGAATAGACAAAATGCAAGAAACATTTAACAAGGACCTAGAAGAACTAAAGATGAAACAAGCAACGATGAACAACACAATAAATGAAATTAAACATACTCTATAAGGGATCAATAGCAGAATAACTGAGGCAGAAGAACGGATAAGTGACCTGGAAGATAAAATAGTGGAAATAACTACTGCAGAGCAGAATAAAGAAAAAAGAATGAAAAGAACTGAAGACAGTCTCAGAGACCTCTGGGACAACATTAAATGCACCAACATTCGAATTATAGGGGTTCCAGAAGAAGAAGAGAAAAAGAAAGGGACTGAGAAAATATTTGAAGAGATTATAGTTGAAAACTTCCCTAATATGGAAAAGGAAATAGTTAATCAAGTCCAGGAAGCACAGAGAGTCTCATACAGGATAAATCCAAGGAGAAACAAGCCAAGACACATATTAATCAAACTGTCAAAAATTAAATACAAAGAAAGCATATTAAAAGCAGCAAGGGAAAAACAACAAATAACACCCAAGGGAATGCCCGTAAGTTTAACAGCTGATCTTTCAGCAGAAACTCTGCAAGCTAGAAGGGAGTGGTAGGACATATTGAAAGTGATGAAGGAGAAAAACCTGCAACCAAGATTACTCTACCCGGGAAGGATCTCATTCACATTTGTTGGAGAAATTAAAACCATTACAGACAAGCAAAAGCTGAGAGAGTTCAGCACCACCAAACCAGCTTTTCAACAAATTTTAAAGGAACTTCTCTAGGCAAGAAACACAAGAGAAGGAAAAGATCTACAATAACGAACCCAAAACAATTAAGAAAATGGGAATAGGAACATACATATCGATAATTACCGTAAATGGACTAAATGCTCCCACCAAAAGACACAGACTGGCTGAATGGATACCAAAACAAGACCCATATATTTGCTGTCTACAAGAGACCCACTTCAGACCTAGGGACACATACAGACAGAAGTAAGGAGTTGGAAAAAGATATTTCATGAAAATGGAAACCAAAAGAAAGCTGGAGTAGCAATTCTCATATCAGACAAGATAGACTTTAACATAAAGACTATAAGAAGAGACAAAGAAGGACACTACATAATGATCAAGGGATCGATCCAAGATGAAGATATAACAATTGTAAATATTTATGCACCCAATATAGGAGCACCTCAATACATAAGGCAAATACTAACAGCCATAAAAGGGGAAATGGAAAGTAACACATTCATAGTAGGGGACCTTAACACCCCACTTTCACCAATGGACAGATCTTCAAAAATGAAAATAAATAAGGAAACACAAGCTTTAAATGATACATTCCACAAGATGAACTTAATTGATATTTATAGGACATTCCATCCAAAAACAACACAATACACATTTTTCTCAAGTGCTCATGGAATATTCTCCAGGATAGATCATATCTTGGGTCACAAGTCAAGCCTTGGTAAATTTAAGAAAATTGAAATCGTATCAAGTATCTTTTCTGACCACAACGCTATGAGACTAGATATCAATTACAGGAAAATATCTGTAAAAAATACAAACACATGGAGCCTAAACAATACACTACTTAATAACGAAGTGATCACTGAAGAAATCAAAGAGGAAATAAAAAAATACCTAGAAAAAAATGACAATGGAGACACGACGACCCAAAATCTATGGGATGCAGCAAAAGCAGTTCTAAGAGGGAAGTTTATAGCAATACAATCCTACCTTAAGAAACAGGAAACATCTCAAATAAACAACCTAACCTTGCACCTAAAGCAATTAGAGAAAGAAGAACAAAAAAACCCCAAAGTTAGCAGAAGGAAAGAAATCATAAAAATCAGATCAGAAATAAATGAAGAAGAAATGAAGGAAACAATAGCAAATATCAATAAAACTAAAAGCTGGTTGTTTGAGAAGATAAACGAAATTGATAAACCATTAGCCAGACTCATCAAGAAAAAAAGGGAGAAGACTCAAATCAATAGAATTAGAAATGAAAAAGGAGAAGTAACAACTGACACTGCAGAAATACAAAAGATCATGAGAGATTACTACAAGCACATATATGCCAATAAAATGGACAACCTGGAAGAAATGGACAAATTCTTAGAAATGCACAACATGCCAAGACTGAATCAGGAAGAAATAGAAAATATGAACAGACCATTCACATGCACTGAAATTGAAACTGTGATTTAAAATCTTATAACAAACAAAAGCCCAGGACCAAATTGCTTCACAGGCGAATACTATCAAACATTTAGAGAAGAGCTAACACCTATCCTTCTCAAAGTCTTCCAAAATATAGCAGAGGGAGGAATACTCCCAAACTCATTCTATGAGGCCACCATCACCTTGATACAAAAACCAAACAAGGATGTCACAAAGAAAGAAAACTACAGGCCAATATCACTGATGAACATAGATGCAAAAATCCTCAACAAAACACTAGCAAACAGAATCCAACAGCTCATTAAAAGGATCATACACCATGATGAGGTGGGGTTTATTCCAGGAATGCAAGGATTCTTCACTATGTGCAAAACAATTAATATGATAAACCATATTAACAAATTGAAGGAGAAACACCATATGATCACCTCCATAGATGCAGAGAAAGCTTTTGACAAAATTCAACACCCATTTATGATAAAAACCCTGCAGAAAGTAGGCATAAGGGAACTTTCCTCAACATAATAAAGGCCATATATGACAAACCCACAGCCAACATCACCCTCAATGGTGAAAAACTGAAAGCATTTCCACTAAGATCAGGAACAAGACAAGGTTGCCCACTCTCACCACTCTTATTCAACATAGTTTTGGAAGTTTTAGCCACAGCAATCAGAGAAGAAAAGGAAGTAAAAGGAATCCAAATTGGAAAAGAAGTAGAGCTGTCACTGTTTGTAGATGACATGATACTCTACATAGAGAATCCTAAAGATGCTACCAGAAAACTACTAGAGCTAATCAATGAATTTGGTAAAGTAGCAGAATACAAAATTAATGCACAGAAATCTCTGGCATTCCTATACACTAATGATGAAAAATCTGAACGTGAAATCAAGAAAACACTCCCATTTACCACTGCAACAAAAAGAATAAAATATCTAGGAATAAACCTACCTAAGGAGACAAAAGACCTGTATGAAGAAAATTATAAGACACTGATGAAAGAAATTAAAGATGATACAAATAGATGGAGAGATATACCATGTTCTTGGATTGGAAGAATCAACATTGTGAAAATGACTCTACTACACAAAGCAATATACAGATTCAAAGCAATCCCTATCAAACTACCACTGGCATTTTTCACAGAACTAGAACAAAAAATTTCACAATTTGTATGGAAACACAAAAGACCCCGAATAGCCAAAGCAATCTTGAGAGCGAAAAACGGACCTGAAGGAACCAGGCTCCCTGACTTCAGACTATGCTACAAAGGTACAGTAATCAAGATGGTATGGTACTGGCACAAAAACAGAAATATAGATCAATGGAACAGGATAGAAAGCCCAGAGAGAAACCCACGCACATATGGTCACCTTACCTTTGATAAAGGAGGCAGGGATGTACAGTGGAGAAAGGACAGCCTCTTCAATAAGTGGTGCTGGGAAAATTGGACAGGTACATGTAAAAGTATGAGATTAGATCACTCCCTAACACCATACACAAAAATAAGCTCAAAATGGATTAAAGACCTAAATGTAAGGCCAGAAACTATCAAACTCCTAGAGGAAAACATAGGCAGAACACTCCATGACATAAATCACAGCAAGATCCTTTTTGACCCACCTCCCAGAGAAATGGAAATAAAAACAAAAATAAACAAATGGGACCTAATGAAACTTCAAATTTTTTCCACTGCAAAGGAAACCATAAACAAGACCAAAAGACAGCCCTCAGAATGGGAGAAAATATTTGCAAATGAAGCAACTGACAAAGGATTAATCTCCAAAATTTACAAGCAGCTCATGCAGCTCAATAACAAAAAGACAAACAACCCAATCAAAAAATGGGCAGAAGACCTAAATAGACATTTCTCCAAAGAAGATATACAGACTGCCAACAAACACATGAAAGAACGCTCAACTTCATTAATCATTAGAGAAATGCAAATCAAAACTACAATGAGATATCATCTCACACCTGTCAGAATGGCCACCATCAAAAAATCTAGAAACAGTAAATGCTGGAGAGGGTGTGGAGAAAAGGGAACCCTCTTGCACTGTTGGTGGGAATGTAAATTGATACAGCCACTGTGGAGAGCAATATGGAGGTTCCTTAGAAAACTACAAATAGAACTACCATATGACCCAGCAATCCCACTACTGGGCATATACCCTGAGAAAACCATAATTCCAAAAGAGTCATGTACCAAAATGTTCATTGCAGCTCTATTTACAATAGCCCGGAGATGGAAACAACCTAAGTATCCATCATCAGATGAATGGGTAAAGAAGATGTGGCACGTATATACAATGGAATATTACTCAGCCATATAAAGAAATGAAATTGAGCTATTTGTTGAGGTGGATAGACCTAGAGTCTGTCATACAGAGTGAAGTAAGTCAGAAGGAGAAAGACAAATACCGTATGCTGTGTTACATATATATGGAATTTAAGGGGAAAAAATGTCATGAAGAACCTAGGGCTAAGACAGGAATAAAGACACAGACCTACTAGAGAATGGACTTGAGGATATGGGGAGGGAGAAGGGTAAGCTGTGACAAAGCGAGAGAGAGGCATGGACATACATACACTACCAAACTTCAGGTAGATAGCTAGTGGGAAGCAGCCGCATAGCACAGGGAGATCAGCTCAGTGCTTTGTGACCGCCTGGAGGGGTTGGATAGGGAGGGTGGGAGGGAGGGAGATGCACGAGGGAAGAGATATGGGAACATATGTATATGTATAACTGATTCACTTTGTTATAAAGCAGAAACTAACACACCATTGTAAAGCAATTATACTCCAATAAAGATGTTAAAAAAAAAAAACCCAAAGTAACTATTATACCCTGTTTACAGATGAGGAAACTGAGGGTTAATGAGTTTTCCCAATACCACAGTTCAGGGAGGCCAAGAACAGAACATTAATCACCTTCTAGTCATCTCTCTTGCAACTAGATTCAAAATTCCAAAGAGTACAAGTATGGAGGAAAAAGGAGTGTAGAAAAACGACTGCGGTCAGAAAAATTAATCAGCGCAAGTAAGAATAATGGGAGGAACAGCAATATTTCACTGAGGAAAATAAGATTTGGGGGCTGTCAAATATAGGCTCCCAATATCTAAAAAATCATCCCGCTGAAGGAGGATTACACTTGTTCAATACGACCCAAGTTAATCTTAACCAGCAAATATCATAAGTAGCCAAATTCTGGTTCAAGGAAAGAGGGTCAAAACTGTCCAAGCCATTCATTCATCTTAATTGGGCACATCTGATCATAAGCTGAATAAATCCATTTGCCAGACTCTGTAGGAAATTTTAATCAAACGAACAGCTGGGCTTTATCTAATGAGACTCTACATCTGCATCAGACATTGTTTCAAAATACACAAATAAACTTCTAGAGAAAGGTGGTTCTAATTTCACAATTATAAAATTAGGAATAAATTTAAAGTAAAACATAGGAAAAATTCTTTCTCAATGAAGATAGATATGCAAGTACAGTGAAGGTTTTTTTCTAGGCATTTTTATTATCCATATTCAAACAAAAGGAAACATATAAATTATATAATAAGCACCCATGTACCAGCAATGCAAATTAAACAGAAGTGAATCTGCCTCCAGGTATTTTAAATATGTTTTAAATATAAATATATACCTATATGTTATGAAGTATGTTAAATTACACACAAACGCATTACCCATCGTAAGAATGAGAATTACCTAAACTAAAGATACTCATATATTCTTCCTTATCCCAACCCTCTTCCCTTCCCTACCTGCAGAAGAAATAACTTTGCTGAATTTTTATCCTAAATATTTCCTTGCCCTAAAATGAAAAGAATAATATATTCCACTGTGTGACTATACCACAACTTACTAACTCAATCATTCTGTCAATAAACATTTGCAAAGTGAAAAAAAAAAAGAACCAGTTCAAGAATGCTGCCACCCAAATAATATGGATTCTAGAAAGAGAAAATATAGAAATTAAAATATGGAAATCAGATCCCTAAAAGAGGTTTTCAATAACTAAAGGACATGAATACCTAGATTAAAGGTCCTCTAAGTGCCCCACACAATGGATTAAAAGAGACCCACAACCAGAAAGATTATCATGAAATATCAGAACATTGCAGACAAAGAAAAGATTCTAGAAGTTTCAGGAGAGTAAAAGATCCCATGCAAAGAATCAAGAACAGGACTTCGCTGGTGGCACAGTGGTTGAGAGTCTGCCTGCCAATGCAGGGGATGCGGGTTCGTGCCCCGGTCCGGGAGGATCCCATGTGCCGCGGAGCGGCTGGGCCCGTGAGCCATGGACGCTGGGCCTGCGCGATCGGAGCCTGTGCTCCGCAACGGGAGAGGCCACAGCAGTAAGAGGCCTGCGTACCGCAAAAAACAAAAAAAGAATCAAGAACAATTCAGACTTCAGATTTTAGTAGCACAGGAAGCTAGAAGATGATGGATGGATTAATTAATGTCTTCAATATTCTAAGTAGATGTTATTTCCAACCTAGAATTCTGTATCCAGTTGTCTTAGTTCTTTTGGGCTGCTATAACAGAGTAGTATAGACTGAGTGTCTTATAAACAACAGAAATTTATTTCTGACAGTTCTGGAGGCTGGGAAGTTCAAGGTCAAGGGGCAGACATATTCAGTGTCTGATGAGAGCCTGCTTGCTGGTGCACCGAAAGCAGTCTTGCTGCTGTGTCCTCATGTGGCATAAGGAGCAAGAGGGGGTCTCTTTTCTAGGGCACTAATCCCATTCATGAGGGCTTCACCTTCTGACCCAATCATCTCCCAAAGGCCCCACTTCCAAATACCATCACACTGGGGTTAGTTTTCAGCACATGAATTTTGGGAGGACAGAAACATTTCGTCTGTAGCACTGGCCAAACTATCAGTCAAGTATCAGGATAGATGGAAGCCATGTTCAAACATATAAGACCTCAAATTTATCTACTGTGAACTTTCTTTCAATAATCTACCAGAGCACGTGCTCTGCGAAAACAAGAGATTAGGTTAAGAAAGAAGGCAACCTGGGGTTCGGAAAACGAGAGAAGTGAAGGAATCCCCAGGATACTTGTGAAAGGAGATCCCCAGATTACTGCTGTGAACAATAACAAGAAATGGAACACTACAGCCTGCAGGAGGTTAGAAAGCTCTAGGAAACATGGACCATCTGAGGTGATTGACCATATGAGGAGGAAATTTACACATCGGGGGTAACATTTGGGATTAACTGATTGTTTTGTATGTAGGAAACTTAGGGAGACAATGAGATAATTGCAAAAGTCATTAGAGGTTACTGGTTAAGAGCATAGGCTCCTGGGTTCCAAACCTGGCTCTGCCACATACACCTTGGTTTCCTCAAATATAAAACAGAGACAATAGTACTTACCTCATAATGGTATACTGAGGAATATATGGGTAATCTACAGAAATCTCTAGAACAGTGTCTATCACCACATAAGAGTACAATGCATGTTAGTAATTACAGTATTCCACACTCAGCTATATGTAGCATGTATACGGTCACAATAATATAAGATTGAACTTTCGATAAACTGAAAATACAATATACAATAAATACAATAAATACAATAAATACAATAAAATACAATAAAATACAATAAAATACAATACAATAAAACTGAGGCAGATGGAAGGATGGGACTAGTACATGTTCACGAGTGTGGGGAGGGTTTGTGTGGGGTAGGGGGAGAAGATATTCTTAATATTCGTCATTTGATAATGCCTGAAAGCGAAAAACAAAAAAATAGTAATAGAAGCATACTGTTTAGAGGTGCAAATGAGGCTACTAGAAGAACTAGCTTAAGGAATTAAAAGTGGTTGCCTTTGAACGGAGGGAGGTATGGTACCATTATCTTTCACAAACCTTATAGAACTGTTTGACTCTATACACTCTGTGCATGAATAACAAATTTTACAAATGTAAACCAGACTTAAACCCAGAAAGGTCATCTGTGTGTAATGCCAGAAAGAAAGCAATATACAAAGCAGGCCATTTCTATGAGAATGGAGACAGCTTTGCTACCTCTGGAGACAGACATATCGACTAACCACAGACTTCCAGGGGTGGCAATTAAGTTCTTTCAGTGGATGTTCCTTGCGCATGTCATTTTGGAAAATATTTGACCCTGACTGTCAGCCTTCTTCTGCATTTGGCCGGACTTCCCCTGGTTCTCTGTGTCCCTGTAACAGGTGAATAACTAAGGAAGAAAAGCATTCCTTCTGTCTGTAGACACTTGTTTATAATGGCATTCAGGGTCCCCTAGCTGGGCTGACAAATGCTCCTCCAGAAGGTTAATGAGATAAAGTTTCCTCCAGCTGGTCCTTAAGCAGAGATTACACCTAAGGGGAAGATAAGGAGATTATTCCAGAAGCAGGCACTGCCTCATGTTCTTCATAAATTAGCCCTCATAAAGGTAAACCAAGAAGGTTATCCTCACTCAGCTAATATCAATATTTCACTGTTTTTCATATTTCTGTCATTTTATTTTTTTAATGAGACTTGGGACTGTTCTGTGATTGTTACCAGAAACACCAATGCACAAAAGCCAGAATGTATTTGGAAACTAGAAGGGCTGTTTTTGTTCTTTGGATTTTTCTCCAAGTTCAAGGAATCAAAGGTAAGTTATTTAAATATTCGTTTATTTTTTAATTGCTTATATATAAAATCTATTTACAGAGTTGAACATTCAAAATCAAGAAAGTCACCCCTGTATCTCAGAGGGCTCGTATATGGTAGGCCTTGAATGAATATTGATTGATGATTGAATGATTGTCAGAAATGGTTTTCACTTGCTGAATATTTATTTTATATTTGCATAATATATGTGTTTTTATATATATTTTATATTTGCATCTTAAGTGCAATTTATATTAATAAAATAGGAGAGATGAATGCATCCTATTTACTCTTATAAAACATTGAATACACATTCATAACATTAATGTCAATAAAATTAGTACATCCATGAAAAAAATGAAATATTTTGTCAATTATGATCAAACAAAAAATGTATTCCATACCCTCTCATAGTTAAATCATTAGTTATTTTCCCTTAGAAAATAGCAAGGGTGCTTCATCTTCAGAGTCCATGATGGGGACCAAATCAGAAACTCGGTTGCTTGTAAAGTTGTATGCATAAAAGAACAAGCACTGCAAGTTTTTATAGCAAATCTTCAAGTGAATCTAAAATTAAAGCAAGCCACAAAACAGGCATATTTAAGAAAAACAATGTACTAAAAATAACTTGTTGAAGAAAGCTTCACTTTTTTTTAAGTATAAGGCTGACCATTATAACATAATGTTTTAAGACATTCGAAATCAATAACGTTCAGTTCTTCTTTAAGGATGACGTAGCTTTGGACAATCAACCTTTTAATTGAAGCATTGGTTTTAAAGCACCCATAGAAAAGTAGAACACATTGTTGATTGCATTTGTTAAGTCACAAAAATAACAGACCTGTCAGTTATTTTATATGTAACATTTTAGTGGTTGCATCTGGAGAGAGAAGAAAATTTCTGGAAAAGATTATATGAAAATTCCCTTTATGTTTTGCTACCTATAAATGATAATGGATGGAGAAAAAGTTTACTTACTTGCCTTTCAATTTGTCAATTATATATAAATGTTTACATTTATAAAAACATTTTAATTATAAACAAATGATGGGATTCCAGTATATTCTGAGCTTAATCTGCTGAAGCACACCGATTTGTCAGTTTCCGAAACTTGACCGGTCAAATCAGCTTTGGTTTTGTTTAATTAATTATGTTAACTAATTTAGCTATTTTCTCTATTTTCATATATTATGTATCAGCTATTACAATTACAAATAGCATAATTACATACAGAAATTTAAATGAAAGAAACTCACCAAAAAACTACAATTTGCTATATGCCGATATCTATGAAACAAACTATTATAACTGCATAATAAAAAATCTTTACATGGTTACTTGTTTGGAGCTTTTTATTCCATAAGAACCTCAGATCTGTGAATTTCTGTTAATCTTTAATTAGTGAGGTCCACGGGTAATTAGAGTTTATGTACTTCAGCCAGACTGGTTTCCCATTTGTGACTAATTAACCATTACGAGTGTATTTACATAGAAAATGCTTTTGGAAGAGAGAGGAGTTCAACTCAATACAACTAGCTGTTGAGCATAAAAACTGGGTATTTAAAGTCAAGAATTTCTTTTTAAAAAGTTACAGATTATTTGAAAAATCGAAAGATATGGAAAATTACCCATAGTACACCTATCCAAACACAACCTATGCTGACACCTTCATATGTTCCCTCAGTCTTTTTTCTATGCTTATTCATTCTTTCCATGATTGCAGTTCTACTGTACACACAATTTTATATGAGGCTTTTTGCACATCTTTTGCATCAACTGAATGGTCTACATTGCTATCTTGCTTTGACAAGCATCATTTTATTGGCTGCATAATGTTCCTTTCAGTTGATATCATGATTTGCTTTATCTAAATACTCAACGAAAGAGAAAGAATCGTTTCTAATTGTTTTGTTATTATGATATTAAGATATCCATTGCAATGAATATCTTTGCGCATAAGCTCTCTCAGTATTTAAGATCCCTAGGATGAATTCACTAAAGTAAAATTATTGGGTCAAAGCAATATAAACAGTTTATGCGTGGTATTTGATTCATATGCCAAATTTCTTCTCAAAAGATTTCTTATGCCGGTAGGTAATTTTTCCCAATTTGATTCCACAAGTGGAGTGTTTGCTATGTACCCAACACAGAATACTAACAGATTCAGAGATATGCCGATATTTCAAAAGGTTTCCTTTAAGCTTTGCAGATTTCAAATGTAGTTTTTCCATTGATACATAAAAATGAAATGGTTTCGATTTCAAAACATTCATTAAATAAATCATTTAGTGCAACAAAAGACAGTTCAATAGTTTCAAAGAACAATTACTTCATCAAGATACAAGCACCTCTCTTCGGTTTTCATAATGCAGATGCCAGTTATATCCTACGTGTACTGCACTGCTTTATTCGCTTACCTTTCCATTTTGCATAAACAATTTCACCTAATAGCTTGTGACATTCTGAGGTGTGGGAGAAAGAGAAGAGAGAAAAGCCACCCTTAGCAAACCCTAAAATGGAAATGGTATTTATCAGAGTATGGGCTTTTTGCATTATATTTGGTTATACTAAATGAAACCTTAACTAAGTTATTATTAGCTCACCAAGGTAGGGTAATTTATTTTAGTAACTGTGAAATGTCAGGAAATTTGCATTTGAAGACACTCCAGTTCTTGCTAATTCTTTACTACTGAGATATGTTCTCGTTTCATAAAATTACCCAGGAAGTTATTTTTCCTCATTGCGGCTCCATGAACAGAGAACAAAGCTTCATTTATATACCTGAGATAGCCGCCCAGTGACAGTCACATTAACTTTGCAGCCCCTATATTTTATCATCTCTGCTACGGTCTCAGAACAGTGTAATTCAAAAGGTTGAAGGCAGATCTTTTTCTTCAATTATACCTGAAAAGACGTCCTTAAAATCAGTCATGTAAATTGAAGACACTTAATGTCCAATTGAACAAACCACGGCAGCACACCTCGCTCAGACCATTTATTAGATTATATGCTTTAAAAAGAAGAGGCGATTGCTGCCTTGTGACCCTTCCAGGCTTATTTTGCTGATCACACTGAAGGACTATTATATGTGTGAGCTAATTAGGCAGCGTTGACAGGACCTATTGCTTTCGTGGCCATTTCCATCAATCATGAGCGAGCCACCACCTTAAATATCAACCAGATTTGCATGCTAATCCCGTACGCAAATTCAGATCCTGTATACCTTCGGTGCCCCAGCCATGTTCACAGATCTTATGCCGTTTTAAAATAATCCGTTTGAGGCAAACCAAAAAACCAGTTTGTTTTTCATAATAGTCTCTAGGTTTATATTATATATAATTCAGTAGGTATTTGGAAATGACCATAGGAAAAGTCTGGTTTTCAGCAACCATTGGGTCTGAGTTCCCTGTCTGAGACGGAGAAACAGTCTCCCTGGGATTTTCGCCTCACTAATCAAGAGCACCATGTCAGATGGAACCATTTTAATAAGGGAGGGAGTGTACTTTTTGCTCTGGATCCAAGGCAATCTGCATGCTGAAGCTTATCCTACAGAGAGTTGATACCGTGATAATGAGAATTCATATATGGAAATGCCACTGTCAGATCTGACCTACAGCTTGCATCATTATGATTATTTATTGAGAATGTACTCCCACTGCTGCCCCTCTCTGCTGGCCACAGTGAATGTGGGAAGAATATGAAAGAGCTACAGAACCATGATAAATACTTCTAAGCCTACGGTTGTATTCAGTAGATAAATATTCTCCCATTTACATGCAGCCATTCTTGAGGAAACTGTGTCTTTCTGCGTACCTTTATAAAGGCATCTTCTTTCATTCCAACTTGGGTTTCTCCATCCAGCCACCTTTAGACCCCTCACTCACCATGGCCCACATCTATTTTCATAATTGCTCCCCTAGGAAAAGGATTAAAGGAAACTAAGCCAAAAGCCAAGGAAAGAGAAGAACTTCCAAAGTCTCCCCGATGCCTTCAGAATCAAGTCCAATCATTTCATTTGAGTGTCCTTACAATCCGCCCCTACCTTCCTTTCCAGCCTTACTTGTAGAGCCTACATGAGTCCACGCCATGGCTAGACACATTACTTTCTGCAGATCTCCTTACTTGGGAAATATACACCAAGAGTGTACAAAACATATATGTGGTATTTAGAGAATAATAATAACATGCTCGCTTCCCAGGTTAAATAATAAAACATTAATAGTATCTTAGAAGTCCCCTGTCTGCTCTGCCAGGATCTTGTCCCCTTTACTGTCATGAATCTTGTGTTAATCATGTCATTGCTTAACGTTAGTGTTTCCACCTATAGATGTATATTAATATTTCTTCATTTTGTTTGTGTATTTATATAAGTAATCTCATGCTGTATGTGTTCTCCTATGACTTAGTTCTTTGGTTCAACATTATATTTTTAAGAGTCACCCACACTGTTGCATACATCAGACCCTGAGGCAAGAGCTCACCTGCTACTCTTCATTAGGGAGTGCATTTTCAGGGAAACAGGAGGAGAAGAAAATGAGGGATGAAGCAGTGAAAGAGGGAAAACCAACATAAAGATGCCTCACCAAACTGGCCAGCACTTGGTGTCAAGTGCAACCAATTGCTGATATTAAGGGACCATCTTTAGAGACTACAGGATCTCCAGATTGTCCATGAGGTTGGGAGCCTAGGGGTAAATGGAGAAAAATTCACAAGAGATCTCCTCAAAAGTTCACCTTGGGCTTCCCTGGTAGCGCAGTGGTTGAGAGTCTGCCTGCCAATGCAGGGGACACGGGTTCGTGCCCCGGTCCGGGAAGATCCCACATGCCGCGGAGCGGCTGGGCCCGTGAGCCATGGCCGCTGAGCCTGCGCGTCCGGAGCCTGTTGCTCCGCAACGGGAGAGGCCACAACAGTGAGAGGCCCGCGTACCGCAAAAAAATAAAAAAAATAAATAAAAGTTCACCTCAAAGGACATTAACTTCCCTGCACTTCCAGTGCACCCGTCCATGGACCGCGGGTGGGTCTTGGTGCTTCTCACACCTCTGCAGCAACAGAAAATCCTGGGGCAGGAGAAACAGACACCGTGACACAGCAAGAGGCAAGGAACTGTGGGCTTGTGTCTCCCATAATGGGTCAGAGCTTATGAAGAGCTGGTCTGAGAGACAGGTGAGGCTAAGTGGGCCTGAGATGGTGCTTCAGAGGCGCCTGGGACGTACTGCTGCCTGGTATGGATACACCGTGTATTCATTCTTCTGTTGATGGACATTGCATTACATACAACACTGGTACAGACATTCGCAATTGTCCCCCGGTGCTCTCCAGGAATCTCTCCAGCGTCTAGCTCTCTCTTTCTCTCTCTCTCTTCTGAACAGGAGAGAAATCATTGTGTCACGAGGAATGCATGTTTTCAGTTTTACCAGGTGATACCGAACTGTCTTCCTAAGTGTCTGTGCCATTTGGAGTGAGAATCCCTTTTGTTCCAAATCCTCATGCACACTTGTTATTGCCTGACTTTTTATTTTTTGTCACTCTGCATTGGGGGTGAAATAGTGTCTCAATGTGGTTTTAATTTGCATTTCTCTGATTACTAACGAAGTTAAGTATCTTTTCCTGTATTTTTGGGTCTTGTGTGCTTCTTCTTCTAGAAAATCCTTGAACAAGTATTTTGACCAATTTTTTCATTGAGATATATGTCTTTTCTTACTGATTTGGAGCAGTTCCTTTTAAGTTGCAGACACCAACCCTTTTGCAATTATGTTCAAAAACATTCTGTCAGTTTGTAGGCTTGCCTTCTTACTGTCTTAATGGTATAGCCTTTGATGAACACACATTCTTAATTTCAGTGTTGTTGAATTAGCCTTAGTAACTTCATATTCTCCTATATTGTCTTATAAAAGACGTTTTGTTTTTCATACTTAATTCACAACAATTTATTGTGTGTGTGTGTGTGTGTGTGTGAAGCAGGAAAACAATTTCTTTTTTTTTTAAATACTGATAATCAATTGTTTTAGCGCCACTCAATGAATACTTTCTCCTTTTCTCTCTGCTCTGTGATGCCTCTTCTGCCATGGGCATGGGTTTGTTCATTTTTTTTTATCCCTGAGCTAACACCACATTGCTTCAATTATTTCAAATTTATAATACTCTTGAAATCTTGTACCCATGTTTCCCTGGCTTCGTTCTCTTTCTACAGGAGTGTCTAAGCTATTCTTGACTCTCCACTCTTCCCTAATACATTCTAAAATTAGCTCACCAAGTTCCACAAAAATCCCATGGAGGTTGAACTGGAATTGTGTTGGATCCATAGATGAATTTGGGGGAAACTGACACCTTTAGAGCATTAAGTCTTTCTACCAAGAACATGGATTAGCTCTCCTTTTATTAGTACCTTACAATTAAGTTGCATAATGACTTTTTAAAGGGCTCCACATCATGGACTTATCCCTAGCCACTTGATATTAATTGTGATCATGTAAATGGCATCCTTATTACATTTTTTTAACATCGTTATTGGAGTATAGTTGCTTTACAATGTTGTGTTAGTTTCTGCTGTATAACAAAGTGAATCAGTTACACATATACATATGTTCCCATATCTCTACCCTTTTGCGTCTCCCTCCCTCCCACCCTCCCGATCCCACCCCTCTAGGTGGTCACAAAGCACCGAGCTGATCTCCCTGTGCTATGTGGCTGCTTCCCACTAGCTATCTATTTTACATTTGGTAGTGTATATATGTCAATGCTACTCTCTCACTTCGTCTCAGCTTACCCTTCCCCCTCCCTGTGTCCTCAAGTCCAATCTCTACATCTGCGTCTTTATTCCTGTCCTGCCACTAGTTTCATCAGAACCATTTTTTTCTTTTTTCTTAGATTCCATATATATGTGTTAGCATATGGAATTTGTTCTTCTCTTTCTGACTTACTTCACTCTGTATGACAGACTCTAGGTCCATCCACCTCACTACAAATAACTCAATTTTGTTTCTTTTTATGGCTGAGTTATATTCCATTGTATATACGTGCCACATCTTTTTTATCCATTCATTTGTCAGTGGACACTTAGGTTGCTTCCATGTCCTGGCTATTGTAAATAGAGCTGCAATGAACATTGTGGTACATGTCTCTTTTTGAATTATGGTTTTCTCAGGGCTTATGCCCACTAGTGGGATTGCTGGGTCATATGGTAGTTCTATTTTTAGTTTTTTAAGGACCCTCCATACTGTTCTCCACAGTGGCTGTAGCAATTTACATTCCCACCAACAGTGTAAGAGGGTTTCCTTTTCTCCACACCCTCTCCAACATTTATTGTTTGTAAATTTTTTGATTATGGCCATTCTGACTGGTGTGAGGTGCTACCTCATTGTAGTTTTTATTTGCATTTCTCTAATGATTAGTGATGTTGAGCATCCTTTCATGTGTTTGTTGGCAGTCTGTATATCTTCTATGGAGAAATGTCTGTTTATGTCTTTGGCCCATTTTTGCACTGGGTTATTTGATTTTTTGATATTGAGCTGCATAAGCTGCTTGTAAATTTTGGAGAATAATCCTTTGTCAGTTGCTTCATTTGCAAATATTTTCTCCCATTCTGAGGGTTTTCTTTTGGTCTTGTTTATGGTTTCCTTTGATGTGCAAAAGCTTTTAAGTTTCATTAACAAGCTGTTGTCCCAGCGAAACCCTTTGGTTTCCGTATCATTCAAACTATCTGTCAAGCCAGGCTAGAAAAATGCTCTGAAAACTATCACATCCCGTACATTTGTGAGATACAACGCATCATCCGCAGATCTCAGATTAACTTATAAAATTCCATTCTGATTCTCTTATTCGTAACCTGTGTATTTATTTAAACTCCACATTCTGAAACCAATGGAGATGGTGCCCCCCAAATTTACATGATGGGTTAAAAACTGGGAAGCAGAAAAAGGTTAGTAGAAGTTAAGTTAATGTAAGGAAGAGATGATTAAAAGTGGCTTAACAGGGTTGGTCCTACACAGATACGGAGAAGGTATCTGTCTACCCAGGGTGATCTGAGGGGTACTAAAACATCCAGCTGCTGGGGAAAACACTATTTCTCTCTGTCAACTCCTGAAAATAAGCCTTAGCTAGGCTAGCCAGCAACTTCAACATAATTGTTCTCACCTCAGTTTCACATGCCTGTTTACTTCAACCTGACCTCAGCACTAAACCAACTCCACTCACCGTTTTCCAAAGAAATATACTTTACAGTTAGTCACAGCTTATAGAAATATCCTACTCTTCTAACTTTCAAGACTGGCTTGTTTGGGGGAGAAAGGATTTTGCTGAGTTTGCTTATGTATTCATGTGAAAATCATTTACAATCCTTCACATTTTAAACTTCGCTGCTAAAATGCTCAAGTAAATTTAGCACCGCATGAAGAAGCTAAGTGTTGATACTGTGGTTTCTCACAACCTCTGACACACGAATGCAGACCTTGAGGGCACTTGGGAGTCGAGGGCATCCCATGGTCCTGAATTGCAGCAGGAACAGTGCCTCTGGAACCGGCAGGTGGCTGTGAACGGGCCTTGGCCAAGAGGCTCTTTGTGAAGGATTCCTCGCCTTAGGTGAAGGCAGGCTATGAGTCCTTCAAGCTACCCCAGGACAAGTGCCTCAGTTGTGTTGCTCTCCTTTCTGAGGACACAGAAGGCCGGCCTTTTTGGAGTATGCTCCTACCCCTACTCAACATCCTCCTCTGTCTCCCCACGAAAGGGGTGGGGAGTGAGCACCCATTTTTGTTCTGGGTCCAAGACCCTGCCCTGCTGGACCCCTGCCTGTCAACTCCCTGACACCTACCAGATATGAAGAGCTCAGGACCCCACTTGCTCACAGGTCATCCCCCCGGGGCACAAAAGAGACCACCCCCTTTCTCTTTCCTTTATTGGAAATCTATAATTAACATTTTTATAGATCTTTTTAGATTTTTCCATGTATATGAACAGATAATTATTTTATAAAAATTGGATCAACAAAATATATTTTCATGCCATTATCTTTCATGCTTGTCCAGAATTCTAATGAACTCTTTTTTTTTAACTTGGTAGGTATTTTTTGTTGTTGTTGTTTATTTATTTTTCATTGAAGTATAGTTGATTTACAATGTTGTGTTAATTTCTGCTGTACAGCAAAGTGATTCAGTTACACATATATATACATACTTTTTCCTATTCTTTTCCATTATGGTTTATCCCAGGATATTGAACATAGTTCCCTGTGCTCTACAGGAGGACCCTATTGTTCCCCTTTCTCTTTTCTACTTCTCCCTTCAACTTCCATTCGGTCCCTGCCCTCTCACCATGACGCATACGCCCTCAGCAAAATTTCTCGGCATCTCACCTATAGATTTAGTTCTTCCTCTTTTTTTTAGTGCAGTGAGATGGACTTACCAATACATATGTATCCGTGCAAATACATAATAGAATAGAAGATAGCAAGCTTTACTTCTTACAACGGTTTTCCAGGGTCCTAACCCTTTCCTTCTGACGTAGAAATACAATGGCCAAACCTATTTTTGCAATGTGAAGAAAAACATTGCAACCGCTCTAATGCTTTGAGAGAAAGGGGCACTGATTTTCACCCTCAGCAGGGGGTAGTGGTGTGGAGACAAGGAAGGCTGCCGTGGCACCCAAGTTTCCAAAGCTTCAGGGAGGGCAACGGTGTGGCATCCACCTCGCATCACCGATAATCAGTCTGTAGGCTGGCTATTGTGAGATTGCATTGGCTTCGTATCTCATTACAGAAAATCACTGAAAGTTTCCCTAATTTCTATGGTCCTCTTTTCCACCATTTACTCGCTTGCAGCAGGCTTGTCAGGATGGAATTTCACTGGGAGCTACATGTAGGAAGATAGAGGAGAAAGCAAGACGTAGGAGCTCTTGTCATCTCCACTTGATCATGCAGGAGACAGTGTGCTTAAAATCCATGCAATTTTCTGGAACAGCGTTAAGCAAGTGTTCAGTACAACTGCATAATTTTTGAGGTGTGTTCAGGTATGTTAAGCACAATGTACATTTAGTTCCCTTGCTCTTTGGAAGAAAAAAATTTCAGGTGGGTAATTGAGCATTTCCGCTAACGGCGGGCCCGGGACTGGGATGTTTTGCAAGGCTGAGCGTTTGCAAAAAGGCCAGAACTGCTTACTCTTTTTTGGTAAGGTCTGGAAAGCATATATAAGATGAAATTTTTATTTTTTAAGCCTTCCAGGTATTGATTTGGTCCTGGAGTGTTACCCACTTTCTCTCTGTGGAGTTCTGTTCTTCAAATGGAGATTTTTATTCTGGAGGGATTCCAGTAGCTTTTGTCTCCACTCCTGTTAATTCATTCATTAGGACATCGCAGCCTTTTTCCCTTAGGAAAACATAATGGGTTCACTAAGTGCTCTTACCAGTGGCTGTCACTCTCATCACAATGGTGCCGCGGACGCCCCATTCTCCTTTTTCTGTTGTCTGTTACTGTCACTATATGTGTACAGTAATCCTAGGTTGTAAGCCTGCAGGGTTAGATGGCGAGAAAACATTCCTCTAGAGGAGAGAGTCTGGTGAGAATTGGTCCAAACAGGCTGGTAAGGATCCCTTTGAATACATAACCAAGAAAGAGGCTGCCTGGTGGGCACGGTTGAGCCCTGAAATGGAAACTTTGTAAGCAATCTATGATTGGAGGCCAACTTTGGTACAGGAAGGAAAAAAAGAAACTCTTCAGTGATGTAATAGGGAGGTAATAGGGAAGTTTCCAGGTTGCCTGTCAACATTAAGCCCTACCAGCCTAGAGCCTAGAGTGGAAAAGATACTTTTGACTGAAGGGCTGACCTTCACGTGAACTAGTGGACATGTTTAGGCAATGCTTAGACCATCTAATTTTAACACAATAAATGAAGGGGACAAAGCCCAGTATTTCAGAGCTGCCTCTCCACCCCAGCGAGATCTGACTTTTTCTTAGGATAATGTAATGTTTGAATTCAGTGTTTGAATCAAATGGTTGTTCATTAATTTCCCTTTCTGTACATTTGGACATTTCCAAACTTGTCACAGCTACCCTGGGTGGCAGGAGCCGGGTCAGCTCCAGGATTGAGCAGTTAAAGAAATTTAATTTAAATCCCAGTTTAAACCTTCGGTGTTGACCACCTTCCTCAGTCTGCTGGACGTTGCCTGCCTGTGGACCTGCAGTCCTCTTCCGGCCACCTAAATACTGGTATTTCCCATCTGCCAGGACTTTCAGGAGAACCTCCCAGCTCAATGGGAGTCCATCCCACCATGCTACGTCTCAGCCCTTCCTCAAATGGTCTGTTTTGCTGCAAAATCACAACCTTCACCACCACCCTCATCAACAAATGTCAGTCCTGAACACGCACAATCCCAAAGTCAAAGAACTGATTATTGGGGTTCCGTTTTCCAACCTTCAGCTCTCATTATATTATGTGTTCGATAGCGACACCTTCTGGTGAAGTGTCACAATAGCATGTTGAATACACCGGGCTCTACGAGCACACTGCAAACATCAAAATAAAAAATAAAAATAAATAAATGAAAAGAAGGAAGGAAAAAAGAGGAGGGAATGAAGAGAGGAAATGTTGATAGCTTTGCATGTGGTGTCAGGGGAATCCTCCCTCACTCATATAGGACCTTGCTTTGTTTCAGGAAAGGAAGTAAAAACAGATCTTTCAAAGAGTTTTGCTCTAAGTGCAAATAGAAAAATGGGTCAGTGGCTGGAGGGAAAGTGATATCAAAAAAGAATCTTTTAGGTAGAAGGAGAAACTAATAGAATGTTTGCAGGCTGATAGGAACGATCCAGTAGAAAGAGAGAAAAATGATTCAGTAGGTGAATGAAAGGAGGGTTTCTGGATGAACGTCCTTGCAAGGTGAAAAGGCTGGGATCCAGTGCATAAGTAAAGGAACTGGGCTTAGACAGGAGCACGGACCAGTCATCAAATAGTCACAGGAGGGAAAGCAGAGTATTTGAGCACAGATGCAGCCAGTGAGTGGATGCAGTGCTGGGAATCCAAAAAGTTATCTTCTGGTTCCCCCTGCTCTCAATAAAACATGAAGCAAGGTCATCAGCTGAGAGTGAGAATTGGTAGGAAGTGCAGGAAACCTGAGAAAAGTTGCGTGTAGTTCTCCGAGAGAGAGAGAGAAATTCAATGGACCAGAGAAATGTAGTGTGAGATTGTTGAAGGATCATAAATTTAAAGTGAGTCCTAATGGTTGATTTTCTCCAGCCATGTTCAGCTACTAGGGTGCCCGTGAGGAGAAGGCAAAGAGTGGTATTTAACCCTGGTTATGGTTTTGCCTGTCAGGTACAATAATGGGGGCAAGAGAGTGGAGGACTCGTCCTCCTAAAGAACCAGGCAATATTAATACTCTTTCCTATTGATACCTATGTTTGTAACTGGCTCCATTTAGTATTTTTTCATTGGTTTACTCTTGGATAAATTGAAAGATCCTGGGGAAGCTGATTTTACTAAATTATACTTTGTGTATAAACTGTCTCCTTTCTGTTCTTTTGGTTTCCATTCACAAAGGGATTTGAGAGCCTTCTTTAACAAAATGGGAACCTAAATCTCTGTAAGCCACACGCTGGCGGTCTCCAGGGGCCAGAGTGAGGGGTCCCAGCTGTTCATCAGTAATTCCTTTCTTAAACGGTAGAACGGCTGAAAGGAAAGAGATGGAGTGGGAGAGGCAGAGTGGAGATCTGACCACACTGTTAACATGCTCTGTCACCTCTAGGCCTCGGTACCTGACTGAGTGGCAAACAGAAAAATGGTATCTGTTTCGTCTATACACTAGAGCTTTTCTGAGAGTGATATGAAATAATACCGATGGAAAAAAATTCAAAATAAAATAGTACTCAGTGAATGTAAGTTATTTTTCTGAGAGGTCTACAAAGCTAAAAACGAAATCCAGACCTAACCCTACCAGACACCTCAGTGCCAGTAGGATGAATGGCTCCGGGAGTTTAATCCTCTGCCAACACCCTCTCTTTGACCTCTCCTCCATCCCTTCTCTCATCATCTCGCATAAAATATCAAGCTTGCTCTGTAAATGAAACTCTAAGGCCCCAAATCACTTTCAACCAGATTGCCACCCCCGGAGCCCTGCCCTCAGAGAAATCCTAGGGCTGCTGCTCATAGGCAGGGAGGTTGTTTCGTTGCATTGTTTCCCCTAGGTTTTTAGAAGCACTCTACTTCCTCATCAAGAGTATACCTCTGGGTACCACAATGCTATATCATTCCCCGCTTGAATCATCATGTCTATCTAAAGAGGCATCTCTCTGGAGGCTTGAGTGCTAAGTGAGGAGTGATTTTTAGAGAGATGTGTGGGAAAAGGTTTCAATATTCGGCAGCTCCTAAAGGCAAGATGATTCGAAATGTTGTTTTTGTTTTTCTTTTTTTTCAATACGCTTGATCAGCCCATTATGCTACTCCCTGATTTCTGAAAATGTCTTGTCATTGAAACATCACATTTGGAAGTTGCAGCAAAATAGAACTTCCATAACCCTCAGGATCAACCTTTTAGTTTTTTCCATCATTTATTATGTGCTTCACTTACAGCACACACGTGTATATACTCATCAGGAAATCAATCTTTTTTTAATTGAAATATAGCTGATTTACCATGTTTTAGGTGTACAACAAAGGGATTCAGTTGTACATGTGTATATTCTTTTTCAGATTTTTTCCACTATAGGTTATTACAAGATATTGAATATAACTCCCTGTGCTATACAGTAGGTCCTTGTTGTTTATTTTATATACAGAACTGTGTAACTGTTAATCCCAAATTTCTACTCTATCCTTCCCCGCTCCTTTCCCCTTTGCTAACCATAAGTTTATTTTCTATGTCTGTGAGTCTGTTTCTGTTTTGTAAATAGGTTCACTTGTATCATGTTTTTAGCTTCCACACATAGCGATATCATGATATTTGGCTTTCTCTGCCTGACTTACTTCACTTAGTCTGATAATCTCTAGGTCCATCCATGTTGCTGCAAATGGCATTATTTCATTCTTTTTTATGACTGAGTAGTACTACCAGGAAATCAATCTTTCTTTTACAGATCTCTCCATTAAAATATACAGTTCTGAAATTAAAGACATAGACAATGCCGCAAGAATTGAAACAACCGAAAATACTGGAAAATTTTACAAAGTGTCAACAATGAGACGAATATTCGATTTGGCAAAGCCTCGAACCAAAAGATCATCATTTTTCCCAACTGGGCTTAAGGTCTGTCCACAGGAATCCATGAAAGAGATTTTAGCAAGTCTTCAAGCTTATTATAGACTGAGAGGTAAGGAAAGAGGTGCAGCCTGTTCAGACTTTCCCTCTCTTCATCCCCTCCCTTTCATCCATCCCAAGGTTGTGTTCAGCCCAGAACTTCCAGTCTCTCATTCAGTCACAGGAGTTATAAAAATCAGCCTACTGACTTGAGAGTTATGAATAATAAGCCTTCCAAACTATGGTAGATCTGTGCTTGTATGTTTTAAAACCATGTCCTGTGCAACACAGAACCACGAGAGCATTTAACAAGCCACCGGAAAGCCTTGGCCTTTGGGTTTTTTTGTTTGTTTGTTTGTTTTTTGCGGTACGCGGGCCTCTCACTGTTGTGGCCTCTCCCGTTGCGGAGCACAGGCTCCGGACGCGCAGGCTCAGCGGCCATGGCTCACGGGCCCAGCCGCTCCGCGGCATGTGGGATCTTCCCGGACCGGGGCACGAACCCGTGTCCCCTGCATCGGCAGGCGGACTCTCAACCACTTGCGCCACCAGGGAAGCCCTGGCCTCTGGGTTTTACCTCTTTGTTTTATTTTTGCCAAAGCCCACTATTAAATCCTAATGTTGTAAGAAGCACAGGATGATTGCAATGTCAGGAATCTGTGCAAGTTGATTTATGACCTAAGATTTCACTTTTCAAAAACCACATTACAATCCCAATCCTCCCTCCCTTCTTGGTAAGTTTCAGTTGTTTATTGCTGATCCAGTAAAAATGTCTGAAGCTGGGAAACCTGGAGGCACAAATTAGCAGTGGTTACCAAGATATAATAAACAGGGGTGTTAACGGGATTTACAGCACAATTACTGTGGTTTTCATCAGAGTTACAGTGCAGTTTTTACCCCAAGACAGCATTACAGGACTCTTACAGCCTTCCCGGAAATGATGATGGAGTTCAATCACACCACAGCCATCAGTAGCTGTCCTTGTCATTCACTTACCGTGGATGAAAAAAAAAATCCCATGGCTTCTTCTTTAAATGAAAGAAAAGCATCTTTGGTAACTGCTATTAAACTCCCCAGGTAGCTTGTCTGGCTGCAGCCTAAACACAAGTCACCTTACATGTGAAAATTGAGGACGTTTACTGATTTCCACCTTGATCATAATAGATGTTTGCTTCCACTCCAAAAAGCACAGTCACCCTGCTCTATTTCAAGCCTATTGACTAGAGCAAGCTGGTTCAATTCTAGCCTGTGATGTGTTGCACATTCTGACAACTGAAAACTATGCCATCAACTAACATCCCACCAAGTTCTCAAGTATTTACATCTATGAGATGTGCAAAAGTTGAATTAATCTGGGTGTTCTTATATTGCTGCAACCAAATTTTTAGCTCTGAATTTTATTCTTAGCTCTTTATTCTTGATTAGGTTTGCTTCATTCTTGCTTCCCTGGATGAAACAAACCACTGTTTTTCTCCCCACAGCAATGACAGCCTATTATCTTTATGGCTGCCCCTGGGTGATGGGAAATTTTACTGTTCACCAGCATGGGTTTCTTAAGTCTAAAAAATTGGTTCACAAAGAAACTAGAAATAAGACCCAGCTATAAAGCAGTGTTTCTTTGACAGAGTAACCCAGTTATTGTTGTCATAGCTGCTTTTACAAAATTATCTGTTGACATTTTTCAAACTTAGAGGAGACGGCTCCCACATTCCTCAAATCAAATGGAATACTGAGCTATTTCTCCTCCCAATGCTTAAAGCAACACAAGGGAAAATGTTCTGAGCTTCCTGATAGAATCGCAAAGATTTCCTCAGAAAGCACAGACACTAGGGTAAAGGTCGTTTCTGGTACTTTCCCAGGCAGAACCTCTGCTCCCACCACGCAAACTCTCTCCTCTGTGACTGCCTCCCTTCAAAGTCCTCTGTGAGTCCTTTGTGATTTCACCCCTCCCCATGTCTCTCCCTCTCTCTCCCTCCCTCCCTTCCTCTATCTCTCTCCACTCTCTCTTTCTCCCAACCCCAATATTAAAAGCTAGATCTTTCTTTCACGTTAATGTGTGACTCGGAGAAAGTTAAAAGTGAAGGGAATCCTAGTTTTTGCTACTCAAACTGCTGTCCACAGACCGGCAGCATCACGTCACCTGGGAGCTTGTAAGAAACGCAGATGTCCAGGTGGCTCACCAGACCTACTTCATAATCTGCATATTCTCATATTGATAAGATGCCCAGGTAATCCCGTTCCCCCACCTGCGGCCCTTTCTCCCACCTCAGGGACACAGAAAGCCCTCGTCCCTATTAAAACCTACTTTCCCCAAAGGCTCTGAGAGAACGTTCTCCCTGAAGCACAAATGCCTGGAGTTGCTTGAAGAATTATTTCCCTGGGGCACTGTCGTCTACAGTGATCAAAATGTCGGGATGAAACAGGAACCAGTATCTTTTCTTTAGACGATTTTTGAGGGGCAGGATTTTGGTGACTCCTCCGATGGCATTTTTCTGGCATCCTGGAAGCTCAGCACAAATCAGGAGGCACAGAACCCTTCTGTGATCAAGAGAACAGAAGCACCAGCCCATGACTCACGGGCAGAGTCATCCATCCTTGCTAAGGGAGCCTCAGATAAAAACCTTGAAAGTCGAGGCATCAAAGGACCTCAGGGCTGGGAGGAGTCTGAAAACCTCTGAAAAGTTGGATTTTTCTAACCTCTGGGTTTACCTTTCTACACCGTCTTTGTCTGACTCTGTTGGGGAGGATTGCCACAGGGATTTTGGAGAAAGCCAGAGCCTTGCCTCTCCAGTATCCCCACAGTTGCTTGAGATCTGACCACAGAACCTCAGCCTTTCTGCTTAATGTCTCAGCCTAGGCTGTTTGATGATGTAGGAAAAACCCCAGGCAACACACACCTCAAATGGCACTTTTGGGTGCTGCAAACCTCCCCCCACCCCAGGTCTGTGGTCAAGTTGCTGCTAGCAAATGACCTGAGCTTCTGTTGGTCTGGAATTCTCTTTGCCTCTTAAAACAGAAAGCTAAGAGAAATCCAGATGTGGACCAAGTGGGGAGTGAGGGAAGGTAAAGCACTAGAGTAAGAGTCTCCAGACTGGGCTTCTCATACTTTGTTCCTCCCCATAACCCATAACCCCTTTTCTCTGCATGGCAGTCAGAGGGTTTCTTTAGAAAGTCAGATGATGTCAGCTTCTGCTCCAAAGCACCCCTTTCCCCCTCATCCCTCCAGAGTTAAAGATCAACATATTACAATTGCTTATGACCAAAGTCTTCTATCTTTTTCTAACTTAATCCCCTAAAATAATTTTTAAATTAGGTGCCCTCTTGAGAGCTTTTCTGTTGACATCTGACGTTTTTCATCATAAGCTTAAATAATTGGATAAGATGTAACTTTTGGTGAGCTGTAAATAAGTATTGATATTGAAAATAAGATAGGAATTAAAGCATTGTCGTATATACAGTGGAATCTGTCATAGATACTCAATACTTACCATCAAGTACTCTACAAATGCATGAACAAACCCTTCCAAACAGGAGGCAATGTCACGTGGTCCCTTTTCCTCCACACACCCACGTTTCCATCCCACTTCTCACTGCAGAGTCTTATCTTAATGTAATTTAGGTCATACTTGAAAGTCTGTTATGGGTTGCTCTAAAATACTTCTCAGTAACAAAAATGTAAGTACATTGAAATTACATTTTTTACTTATTTCCTAAGTAAATAACTTATTTGACTTAGTTCCAGAAATTTCTTCTGGATTCAGTTGCATTTATAATTATTTTTAATATATAATTGACTAAAGGAAGTAGATATAAGTTTGACAAAAGTTTTTAATTTTTTATTGATGGATATAAGCTCAGATATGGGTTTGGGGTAACTAATGTTTATAGACACAAAATTAGGAACAAAGTTTTGGAAGGGGCCAATTTAAATGAAGGGCCTATAGCTTAAGCTCCACTAGCTTCTGCCTCTGGATAGATGGGGTTGCTTTGGTGCCGTCCCTCTATTAGTTCATGTGCCATTATTTATTATTCCTATTATGTATTGCTAACATTAGACAGGATTTAACATCCATTTTATCCCTATTCTTTTCCTTAGTTTCACTTAAATGCTGAGAAAACGTGTTACATAAATAAGTAGACGGGAACAGATGGAGTTTTGTTACAGTAGCATCCTTATTCCTAAGTTCCTCCGGCATTTTATGCTAACAATCACATCGTGATCTGCCATCATTATTTTTAATGATGTATCAGCTGTCGACTTCATTAGGACTTCTAAGGTGTTGAAGGCAAAGCATCAGAAACTGCCCTACTTGCAAAAACTGTGTTTGCCCTTGACTAAGTTCGCTCCCTGTCTTAATCTCAAACACAGTTATTTCGAATACCCTTTGTGTGGCAACCTAGGGGCACTGGGCCGTCACAGGAAGACTATGGATGGGGAGATGGGGGAAGGATGATGGCCAAAGGGAAAGTGAGGAGAGAAAGATGTGCTGTTAGGCAAACCAATTTAGGAAAGCACGCTAGGGAAGTTGAGATCGAGAAATTGAGTCTCTTTAAATGTCTGTGTGCCTGTTTACCCCTTGGAAAGTCTGCAGATACAGCGGGGTTTCATCTCTATGGGCTATAGGCTATTGTATCAGCATAAGCCATGACAGAGCTTGCCATGTTTAAGATTGGGCTTGGGTTGGGAGAAGGGCATCTTCTCAGGATGCGGCCGCTTTTCACTCCTCATGGCGCTGCCTTGCAGTGTGCCAGGAAGCAGTGTGGGAAGCGTATCGGATCTTCCTGGATCGCATCCCTGACCCAGGGGAATACCAGGACTGGGTCAGCATCTGCCAGGAGGAGACTTTCTGCCTCTTTGACATCGGGAGAAATTTCAGCAACTCCCAGGAACACCTGGATCTTCTTCAGCAGGTGAGTTTAAACACAGAGTGTTGGGAACCCGGTCCAAATAGCTCCCAGGCCTCCAGACCCTGCCCCTTTTGAAATGGTTCCCCCAGCGTAAGGGTTGGCTGAAGAAATGCTTGGAGGGATCTGAGAAGGCCGACAGGAATTTTATTCCTGCAAAATAACATTTTACAGGCTGATTGAAGTGGAGTTAAAGGGAAAAGGGAATGAAAATAGACTGGCTCTTCAGTTGGCATTGTCTCTTGATAAAATTACTTTTTATCTTCCTACAGAGGATAAAAGAGAGAAACTTCCTTGAGAGGTGAGTACCCAAAACACAGTGCAGCATGCTCTTGACTTTTGAAAGATCACACGAGGAGTGAGACTGAGCTATTGTGCCTTTATATTATTTCAGCTACTGAGATCAGAGTAGGTTATTCTGACAGACCCTTTATGCATATATTTTGCTGAAGATAAATGAGCATATAAAAGGGAAATGTAGACCTTATAGATTGAGATAGATGTTTGCACTATATTTGCAGATAAAATGAATGCAATACTCTGATAATTATCTAACATGTTTTTTACTTATTAGATACAGAGCAATTAAAATAGTTTAATTTTTCGAACTGATGAAAAATATTACTTACATCAGGAACGTGTTGAATGCAATCAGAGAGCAACCTGAATTTTGAACTCTCATTTGGTATTCTGTAAAGTGTTAGTATTTCTCAAACTAAACTGAAGCACTGAGCTGTGTCCTCTACAAGAACCGAATATCAAATCAGAAAATCAAAATGCAAAGAAAAAGCAAAGTACATCCGATAAAAATGATTAAAGAAGAGAGATGCTGTTGCCGAACTCTAAACTCACAAATTACACTCATAACAGTTAGGAATCTAAATCTGAAGATAATAATACTGCAGAGAGAGCCACAATTGGGCTGTATGAATTACAATTCTTTATAATGCTTTTCACATTTGTTCCTTGGTTTCTGTTCCCTTTGTCACCACCTGGCCCAGGACCTTATTAATTTACACTGTGCAAAACGTCAAATCCTCGCCTCTAACCTCTTACCCTCCTTAACTTGCATAACTGCTCCTGGGTTCATACATCTGAGATATTCCTTTTTTTACACTGAGCCTTGTTCAAAGGCTTTTCAAAACTACTCCTGCATCTTCCCCTCGCCCTTCTGAATATCCACTGCCACCCTTCTCCACTTGCTCTGTGTGCAGAGGGTTGAGTGGGAGAGACTGACTCACTGGCCTCCCTTGGCCTCTGGCTTCTGGGAAGGACCAGCCAGTGTGGATCAGGAAATCAGAGGGAGGAGCAGAGTGAGGTGAGCGAATTTATCACCTCCCCACGCCCCCAACCTGCAAAGTCTTCCAGGGCTACGGACCTCTTTCAGCAGCAGCTCAGCTCCTGTCAGGCAGCCCTCTCTTTCCACAGAGCCTTCTCTGTCTCTGATGGGTGGTAACTGCTGCATCACCTCACCCCTCCTGGAGAGGGGAGCTTTTAGTACCTCGCTGTTATCACCCACGGGTTCTGCACTCGCCCTTGTGGTTGCTCGTATACTCTTCCCATGACTTAGTAAGTAAGGCCTTTATTAGACTTTGCTCAAATTACCCAACTCTGAGTGAGCCATTTGTTCCCTTTCAGGACCTCCACTGAGGCAGAGGCCAAACTGATTCATCAAGGGCTTCACCCCCTGACCTTTCCAACTTTGCCCTCCATGAGCCAGGATCCCAACACTGCCACCATGACACTTCCCCACCACATCCAGACCGCACCCTGCTCATCCTGGGCTCTGACCACAGCCTTCCCCTCTGCCTGAAGAACCTGTCTTCTCCACCCCACCCACCGAAATCCTGCTGTCCTTTCAAGCTCCCTAGTCCCCTACAACAACAGAGGACCTAGCCATTCCCTCTGGTCTTCCATCAGCGTGAGCCACTATTTAGATCAAACAGTCAACCATGACTATATTGTACAAGCCCAGACACACTACTTTGAGACCTAATAGCTTATAGTAAGAACTCTTTCAGGGAGCTTCAATAGCTATCACTACTGCTACTCCTTCCTAAATAAAGCTTGCTAGAATGGGCTAATGTGATATGCAGACAACTCTATAACCATGACCTTGGGTGACACTCCCTGGCACTGCAAACCTACCCACAACTCCATTGCAGACAATGATTATGTCCGGAATAGGGATTCAAGACACCTTCATTATCCAGAAATCTCTCTCTCTCATTATCGTAACCATAAGAGTTACTTTATCAGATAAACTTAATGACTCTCTGAATTTACAGGTTTGAGGGTCTGAGATTTTAGCAAGAATATTTCAGTCATAGATCATGTGATCAATTATCTTTGATGTCAAGGACACAGTTGAAGCACAATGGGGACTATAAAACATTGAACCCCCAGAACCATCTTTGCCTACTATGAAAATACTCCCCAGAATGGCAAAAAGCCAAGATGCTTATGAAAAACCCTGGAGTCAAACATAATTGTTTTCGGGTTGTTTGAATTTTTCTTCAAAGAAAAGATATTAGAAGATTACTTAGGTAATGAAAATATAAGTAAACCTAGTTTTAAAATATACTTTCTCTCTAATTTTTAGGTCTATTCGGTATAAGCAAATTTAAATGCATTTCCTCTATTGTCATCAAACTCCTTTTCACCAACTCTTTTTTATTTCCTATTGCGGTAATAGAAAAGATGAAATACACACAACAGAGACATTAGGAGAGCCCGGTGAAACCCCTGAGTTTTCAACAGGTAAGCTTAAAACTCCTCGTTTCATCTGCTACTGAACCTTAATTCAAACCATCATGAAAGCATGTTATTTGAAAAGCAATGGTTAATTGAAGTCGACACAGTTTATAATGCACTTTCTCAAAACTAACTTGTATTACTAACCTTACACAATGATTTAAATTCATAGCATACACCTTGGAAAATACAGAAAAGAATAAAAACAAAACCGAATCACCCATTATCCTACAACTTGGAGGCAATCATCAATATTTTCCAACAAACAAATTCAAGATAATGTATTCATGTGTCCTTTACCTAGTCGCAAAAAGAAAAAGTAACCAGATCTCATTAGGCAAAGCCATTTAACTGTAACACATCTAGGGGAGCTCCAAACTTGCGTTCTGGAAAGGAACAATGAGGAATTTAAGTGGGATCTCGAGTATGAGTTATATTTTGCTGAAGAACATATTTGTGTGATCTTAAGAGGAAATGAGTTCAGAATGCACCTAACATCTGTAATTTCCAGAGTGACAGGAAAAGCATGTGACATGGTGACCTCATTCTGATTTAAACTCCTCCAGTCTCATTTTCGTGCCTGTACTTTTTTAAATTTCCACAGACATTGCCAGTGTCTCACCCGGGTCCCTGCCTCTCCCTCCTGATGACACACTCCTCAACGAAATCGTCAACAACACCCTCCCGGACACCAAGATGCCTACAATAGTAAGAAGTTCTCAATCTAGCCCTTCAAATGTCTGTTTAGTTTCATTAGTAAAACAGGGAAAGACAAGGGATGGACTGGCCATTCACTGTTATTAGTGCTGCATTTTTATCACCCCAAGTAAGAGTCAGTGATTTCCTTCTATTCACTGTTCTCACTTCCTCCAAGGGAGGGACTGAAAGGAAAAAAAAAATAGATTGGAAACTAGGATAAAGTGAGAGAAGTTGCAACTTAATTATTAACTCCAGGAGGGCAGGGGCCCTTCTTCCCTCAATGCCTAACAGAACCTTATGTACAGCAGGTGCTCACCAAGCGTTAGAGTGAATAAATGATGGGTGAATGAATGAATGAATGAATACATCAGTCAACCCATCAATGAAGTCCTTTCTCCACTGAAGTGTAATCACACACTGACAGCAAGGGTAGAGGTCTTCTTCCCAGTCATGTCCAGCCCGAATAGACCAAATAAATAACCAAATGACCGAAATCCTGCATGTCAAGCTGGGGAAGAATGAAAACAGTGTTTTCTGGCAAAAAGCAACACTGGCCACCACTCTGAGTGAAAGGGCACGCAGGATTGTTAGGGAATTGAATGTTGGTTATCACTAAAGGGGGACTTCTTAATTGAAGTAGAGTTGACTTACAATATTTTATTAGTTTCAGGTGTACAGCAAAGTGGTTCAATGGTTTTATACTCCGTTTAAAGTTATGACAAAATAATGGCTATATTCCCCGTGCTGTAGAATAGGTCCTTGTTGTTTATTTATTTGATACATGGTAGTTTGTATCTCCTAATCAAAAGGGAGACATGCTTAACCTCTCCAAAAGCTTTGAGCGCAGACCCTCAGTGCAGAAGCAGACAAACACCGCTCCCTTTGCTCCAGTGATAGAATTGTAGCAGCACAAGTCAGGCAGCAGACACAGAAGAGGGCAGTCATGTAAGGAAGGGACCCCAAATCAGAAGCTGGATCTTATCCTTATGCCGTCACTGCCACAGGTCTACCATTCCCTGTCGTCTGTGAGGTTTCTCTGGCCCTTTCCTCTTCCTGTGACCCTCCTTCCAAGGCACAGATCAAAGCCAGAAGGTGAAGGCAGGAAGTTCAGTCTCACCACCTCTACATGGAAATTCAGAGATGAGAACCCTGCTGGCCATTCTCTCTGGGCTTTAGGCTGGATGACTGTAGACTTGATGGAACTGTTGCTATGAACAAAGAATCTAAACGTTTTGTCTTTCTCAAAAATACTGTTTCCTCAACAGTGAAAACTGCTGTTGCAAAAAATTATTGAGAAACATATTCACTGCAAAATTTCTAAGACAACTCCAGTCTGCCTTCTCTCTTTTCTCACATTACCTGTGCCCCGTCTCCTTCAAAGTCTGATATAGGTCCCTCCTTCTCCTGTAAATATCCCCTGAATATTTTATTTCACATTCATCATATCCTCCCGTTAACATCCTTTTCACCACCTACATCTATATTTATTCTTTCATTCAGCAAACATTGGGCCATGCACTAAAGATACTAAGATAAACAAGACTCAGTCCGGTCCTTCAAGGAATTTATAGTGCAAATAAGGGCAACAAAATAGCCTATGTGCTATGACTGAAGACGGCCGATGTATAGACAAAATAATAGGCTAGGACAGGTTGCTGAGGATGTGACCCGCCTTGTCGTGGATATTCACTGAGAGTTTTGTGCAGAAATGGTCTCACGTTTTTTGCTTTGAGGGACTCAATGAAGTGTGGGAATCACACTGGATTCAAGGAGATTTTATATGG
Source organism: Stenella coeruleoalba (assembly GCF_951394435.1). Lineage (NCBI taxonomy): Eukaryota > Metazoa > Chordata > Mammalia > Artiodactyla > Delphinidae > Stenella > Stenella coeruleoalba. The sequence continues at coordinate 13,686,118 of NC_137158.1, read as the reverse complement.
GGTGACAAGATTACCATATTAAAAAAAAACTTCTATGTGAGTGTATCTATGTGAGTGTATCTATGTCTTCTATGTGAGTGTATCAGAGGTACCAAGTGAGCAATTCAGATGTAATTTGCTAGTGCAAAGGTTCAGAGAAGGCAAAGGTTTCTACCCTAGATGGTAGAGGAGATGTTTTTTTAAATGAACCAAAGGATATTGGTAAAAGGTAAACAAGTGTGTGTGTGTGTGTAAATGCTTTCATGAAGAGCACACAGTCACAAAATGATGGAGTTCTCAAGGATTCTACATAATTAACTCATCGGAGCTTTGATACTCCGTGAAATGCAGAGGCCACTGCTAGTTAATAGGACTTTTATTCTAGAAGCACTTAAGGCTTCATAACCCACTTCCTGAGACAGTATCAACATATATTATACAATGGAACCATTTGCTTGTGATTTATGTTAACAGAATCCCTTCTTTTTTTTTTTAACTCTAACCCAGGAGAGGGAAGTAGAATTCACTGATGCTGCTGAGCATGCGCTAGAGCAGAAGGTGGAGCTAAGCATCTCTCTGGCAAAGCAGAAGTTCAAGGAAGAGCTCACCGACTCGCAGTCCCCGTATTACCAGGAGGTTGCAGCCAAGTCTCAGCTTCAGGTGAGTGAACCCACCTCACACAACCAGAGCCCAAGGCAGGACTCAGATCTGGGAGTCAACAGCACAGAAATCCTCTTGACTCATCTTCCTGTGACCAGGCGTTCTTTTCATTTTTTTATTTTTATTTATTTTTTTTATTTTTACCTTTTGACCCCCTTCACTCATTTCTCCTACCTTCCACCCATCTCTACCTCTGACAGTCACCAGTCTATGTTTTGTATCTATGAGCTTGGTTTCGGGGGTTTTGGGTTTGTTTTTAGGTTCCACGTATATGTGAGATCATTCAGTATTTGTCTTTCTCTCTCTAACTTATTTCACCTAGCATAATGCCCTCGAGATCCATCCATGTTGTCGGAAATGGCAAGATTTCATTCTTTTTATGGCTGAATAATGTTGCATTGTGTGTGATGTATTCCACCTTCTTTAGCAGTTCATCCATTGGTGGACACTCAGGTTGTCTCCATATCCTGGTTATTGTAAATAATGCTGCAATGACCGTGAATCTTTTCAAATTAGTGTTTTCATTTTCTTCAGATAAACCCCCAGAACTGGAATGAAGTGGAATTGCTGGATGATATGATAGTTCTATTTTTAATTTTTTGAAGACTCTCTGCACTGTTTCGATAGTAGCTGCACCATTTACATCCCCGCCAACAGTGCACAAGGGCTCCCTTCTCTCCACACCCTCTCCAGCACTTGTTGTTTTTAAAAGGCATGGCATTCTTCATGGGTGATAAGTGGAAGAACTTATATGGTCCACATCATCCGTCACTAAATCAAGACACTATCCCAAGATGGCTCTTCCATCTCTGACCATCATCGCAGCTGCTTGTTCCTGGTTAATTTAAAAAGCTCTTCATTCCCTGCAGGGTAAATCCAAACTGTCATGCTGAACTTGGCATTTCTATGCCATGATAAGACTCCTGCCTTCCTTTCCAGCCTCGTCTTTACACCAGCTCTTTACTGTCCCCCTCTTTACACTCTACTTCCCAGAAATGCGAACTGCTTGCAAATCTTTTCCTACCTTTAGTCTTTACATGTGCTGCCTTCTCTGTCTGGAATGCCTTTCCCTGAGTTGCATTTTACAAACTTCGTCATGAAATGTTCTCTCTACGCATCCTGGGTTCAGTGCCTCTCCTCTGGGCTAACACCCGGTGCCCACCGTTGTCGCAGCACTTGTCACCTTGTCTTGAGATTGTTTGTTTACACGTCTATGGCTTTCATTGTCTCCACTCCTCTCTGCTCTCCGGCCACACTCACTGCCATGAGGGCATGAGCTTCCCCTTGAGGGCAGGAACTGCTTCTTTCATTTCTGCTGCTTACCTCCTAATGCAGAGCTTGGGATGCAGTTAACTACTCAGTAACTGTTTGTAGAAATGCAATTGAAATTAGAAGCATCCGTGAGATTATGTAACCATGAGCTACATTTATGAACAGCCTGGGTGCCCAAGCATCTTAGCGTGGCCAGGAAAAAACAGGCATCTAGTTCTCATACTTGGAAAATTCAATGCTTTCCTCCTCTTAGCTGGAGAGGAGATGAATAACAAAAACGTTCTCAACCTCCAACCTCTCTCCCCGCATCAGTATTCAGTCAATAAAATGTAAAGAACCTTTTCTATGAACTTCAAAGAGAAAGCATCAGCGTGGGATATTTATGAACCAGAGAAGTACTTAGACGTGGATTAGTAGATAGAATGAATTAGACAATAAAGACAATAACAGACAATAAAGAATTGTCTGTTAACTTTTCTATTTGTTCTTTGAAATATTCTTTTCAACAAATCCTTAGGCGAGTCAGAATATCTTAAAATTGGATCATTGACCATAGACTGTCTTCACTGACCTGTTGTTAATTTTCCAAGCACCTAAAACAACCTGATGTAAAATAATGCAAAGAAATCGTAACTTTTTAAAATCTGAGTTTTAGTCTTGTTTCTGCCCAAGAATTAGCCATGAGAATTTGGGGGTCACTTCCCTGACCTTGATTCCTCATTTAGAAACTAAAGATGACCTCGAAGTGCCTTTCCAAGTCTAAAATGCTCTGTATCGAAATAGTAGCACTGTTCTTAACGTTTTATATATATTAACGGGATTTTTTATGGGATTCTATACTTAAAGTAAAATCATTTCTCCTTTTGACAAGTGAAGATACTGAGGTGCAGGGAGATTAATTAATACACCCAACAATGTCACACCTATTAACTAGTAGAGCCCAGATTCAGACCCAGGCAGCCTGGCACCAGAACTCCTGCTCTTAACCACTAGGCTATACTTTCTATTTTTCCCAAATAAATAGGCATGGGGAAAGGATTTTTGGCGCAGCAAATGAACATGCCTCTTCTAGCCTCTGAAAAATTTATCAACCAAAGAAGAGCATGTCTTGCTGGATTTTGTTCCAGAGACCATCACATCAGTCTTGCTGGTTCCATTTACATGGTCACTGGAGCCCCTCTTCTCAGCACACCTGTTCCCCTTCCAGGCACCTGAGCAGTCCGACCACCCAGCAGCTGCCTTGAGATAACCAGCCAGCCTCACCACAGCCCAACACTCGCATTAGCTCAGCCATTCAGGCCTAATCAGGAATTAATGGCCAGTGCTTTGCAGTAATTTAATTTCCACAATAAAGTTAATGACCAATTTAATACAAATGTCAAAAGGAATGCTTAGTTGTTGTCCGAATGCTTTCTGCTGTGCAAACATCCAGGAGAACTCGACACGGCTGCCTTTTTTTAACAGACATTCCAGCAGAATCAGGAAGGCCTCTGTGCATTTCACATTATTAATAAGGTTAACTGGGCACTTAATTGGCAATTTAGTGGTTAGCCGCTCCATGATCAGAAGGTCTACCGGAAGATAAGTTAGCAGAATTAACTGAAGGCCTTTGTCATCGCCTCCTTAGACGCCTTCTGCACCCTCCTAATCAAAGCTGATTCTTAATCAGTCACAGCCAGGTTCACAGAGAGGACACGGGACCAGCAATCAATCCCGTCCGCTGGAGCCGGGGCTTAGGGGCTGCTCTCCCCGCGAGGCTCCCTGCTGCACACGTCGCAGCCGGGGCTTCTCCGGAAGCAGTTCTGTGTGTGATGGGTTCTTTTCAGATGTGTAACGGCATCACTGGTGTCCTGGACCAGATAGATGGACAAGTCAAGGGTCTGAACCTTGAGCTCCAGAACCTGCAGCTTACACTTAAAACAGTCCACGCCAGGTGCTGTCACTGGAATGGCATTTGGGGGCGCAAATGCCTTGTGGCCCCAAAGCCATTTGTCACAAGGCCTCCACTGAGCTTTCCCACCTGCCCCCGTAATAAAGATCAGCTCTGCGGAAACTGGCCTCCTCTCTCACCTCTATTAAGCCCACCGTGAGGTGGGAGTGGAGGCACGGAAACTTGTTACCCAGGCCCCCTGCCCTTGACCTCTGTGAGGACCTTCATCCTGTCATTCCCCCTGAAGTCTGTCAAAAACAACTGACTGGGGCTCCCCTGGTGGCGCAGTGGTTGAGGGTCCGCCTGCCGATGCAGGGGACACGAGTTCGTGTCCCGGTCCGGGAGGATCCCACATGCCGCGGAGCGGCTGGGCCCGTGAGCCATGGCCGCTGAGCCTGCGCGTCCGGAGCCTGTGCTCCGCAACGGGAGAGGTCACAACGAGAGAGGCCACAACAGTGAGAGGCCCGCGTACCGCAAAAAAAAAAAAAAAAAAAACTGACTGAAGGCTTGCTCTGCCTTGCCAGCCTCCATGCCATGTGCCCACTGAGGAAGTAAAAGTAAATCGAGCTTTAAGGAGCTGGGAATCCAGTAGAGGTGGCAAAGACTAAGGAAATAAATAAAACAATATTACCAGCTCTCTGCTCACCGTGTCAGGCACTTACTAGTTATTCCTTATGACAACCTTACAATACACGTATTGTTATCCCATTTTGGGTGAGAAGACCAAGATTCAGAGAGATTACGCAATAAACTCAAGGTCCTGCAGCTAGAAAGTAGCAGAACCGATTTTTTTTTTTTTTTTGCGGTACGCGGGCCTCTCACTGTTGCGGCCTCTCCCGTTGCAGAGCACAGGCTCCGGACGCGCAGGCTCAGCGGCCATGGCTCACGGGCCCAGCCGCTCCGCGGCATGTGCGATCTTCCCGGACCGGGCCACGAACCTGCGTCCCCTGAATCGGCAGGCGGACCCCCAACCACTGCGCCACCAGGAAAACCCGGCAGAACCGACATTTAAACTCAGGTGTATACAGCCATCTCCTCGTCACACAAAAGCTGAGCTACCTTTATCACTACAGTTGTTACACACTCAGGGAGCAAAACCACTTTTAATACTGGTACAATAAAATATAATTTAGGTGGTAAATCAGTCTGCTGGGAAAAAAAAAAAAAATCCACGATGCACTCCAAAGCCCAATGTAAGTGATTTGGGGATTATCTGTGCGTCACTGCTCTAGTCCTTGGCATAGATAATGTAGACTCAGCAGTAATTTTAGATACAGTGACAATGCAGTGGCATATTGATGAGTTTAGAGAAAGAAAAGATGCTCTCAACTCGAGTAAGCAAAGTTTGCTGAGTCCCTACTACACGGATGACGATCTGCTACAGACTGGGAGGAAAGGAGATAAAGATGAACAAATAGGACACAATCCCTGAGCCCAGGAAGCATAATCTCAATGAAGAGACAGCATGCCCCCTCATGGACTGTTTTACAGGACGTATGGCAATAAGTTCTAGAACAGCAGGGAGAAGAAATAATGGAGCCTGACTTGGGGGAGCTACAAATGCTTTTCAATAGAGAAGATGCTTGAGCTGTCTTTGAATGATGGCGTGGGGGAGGCAGTCAATGAGCAGAAGGTAGGAGAAGTTGCATTTGGGGCTAAAGGGAAAAAAAGGTCACAGAAGCCTGGAGGAAGTACGTGTCATATTTGGGGAGACACAGGAGTTAGTCTAGTGTGACCAGAGGACATGATATTGGCTGAAGGGGTCAGGATGGCAGGAAGTGCAAATGGAAATGTACTTGGAGGGGCAGATTGTGGAGGGTCTTAAATATCATTCTAAAGAATTGGACCTTATTCATTAGGCACTGCAGCCCATCACAGGATTTTTAGTGAAGGGCAACAGATAGGGAATGATTAACTTGGGAAGAAAGTGTAGTCAAGGGGACATCTTCCTTCGCCCACCCCAGCACACCCCCAGAACCCATTTCCTTTCCCTCCCCCTACACACATCCAGAAAACCATTCAGCAGTGTCAGAGGGGAGCCAGGGAGGGTGTGCCTGCCATGGGAATATGAAGAACGTGGTAGAAACAAAAGTCATGTGGAATTCAGACTAGCAGGCATTGGTGACTGGACAGCAGGAGCACAGAGGGAAGGCGTGTAGGGTTGCTGGACTCTCTGGATGGAAGACCATGGGTGTTCGTGACCCTGACGGAGACAGGGAGCCTGGGAGGAAAGGCAGATCTGGAAGGAAGAGATTCACTCTGGTTTGGGCATATTTAGTTGGTGGCAAAGTTGGGATTTCCATGTGAAGAACTCCAAGCTGCATCTCAGGTGATTGTGGAAGACCCCCCAACGAGAGGCAGAGGGGAGTGGGTGCAGGGAAAGGGGGACAGGGTGGGCCCTCCCTTCAGTGCTTTACTACTAACTGCTATCACTTCCTCATGGTCTCTCTTGCCTCCCTGCCTCCCACGAGTGAACTGGGTGGGGCAGAGCCCATTTCCATGGTGATGTGTCCTGAGAGCCCAGCACAGAACCCACAGCAGAGCTTCCTGCACACATGGGAGTGTGTGTGCAGTGAGGGGCTGAGAATGCAGACCTGCAGAATCCTTCCAGCTGAGGGAGAGGGTGAAGTCAGAAATAGGATGGAGTGAAGGAGACTGAGAAAGTGGCCAGAGAGATGGAAGAAGAACCTGAGAAAAGCAGGCACTCTGTGGAAAAGGAGCGGAAAGTGCCCCTGGGTTTGGAGAGGACCATCCTTGTTGGGGGAACCCAGAGGCAGAAGCCAGGCTGCCGTGGATCTGGGAGCCACTGAGTACTGCAGTTGTAAACTGTTCTGATCACACACGTCATGAGCAATATGAAATCAAGCAAGTGTAAAGTCCACATAAAGAGCAAAACTAATAAGATCAGAGTTTGCTTCTACCATTTTTTTTACTCATTCTTTTTTTTTTCAATTGAAAGATGGTTGGTGTACGATATGGTATGTTACAGGTGTACAATACAGTGATTCACAATTTTTAAAGGTTTTACTCTTTATAGTATTATAAAATATTGGCTATATTCCCTATGTTGTACAATGGATCCTTGTAGCTTATTTTATACCTAATAGTTTGTACTTAACCCCTTACCCCTGCATTGCCCCTCCCCCTTCCCTCTCCCCACTGGTAACCGCTAGTTTGTTCTATCTGTGAGTCTGCTTCTTGTTTGTTGTATTCACTAGTTTGAATACTAGCTTCTACCATTTGATGTATGTTTGCTTGATCAGTTTGATGTATGCTTCTACCATTTTAATTAGGTACAGCAACCAGTTTGACTTTAATAATCCCTTTAACATTACCGATGTTTTCCAAATCATATAATTCAATTCAGAAAATATGATCATTACTCTGTGTGTATAAATAAAAATACTGTAGCCAAAAAAGTTTCTTCCAAATACCACCTTAAAATTATTTCATATTTTATGTAAAGTAACCAGTAAAGCAGGTCAGAACTACCCAATTACAGCTTTTAAATAAATAGCAAAACACTTTCCTCTGGGTTTTAGAAATAAATGAGAACAAAAAGTTTGGCCTCAATCGTTACTTCAATTTTCCATGTTCACTTTTTCCCCCTAACTCATCAAAAGTGTTTAGGCTTTCTCAGTTAGATAAGATCTGACCCAGTAGAACCAAAGAGTATTTCATAAATTTCTTTCTCTCTGCAGATGCAAAAGGTATTTAAGAAACTTCCAGGATTCAAAGAAATCCATGTGTCAGGATTTAGGTAAGAGAATCGGACTCTTCTCAATTTTTAACTTTCTTTCTCGCTATCCCCTTTTAAAAGCAATGTCATGAGGATTTTAAGGTCACTTTTACCCCAATTGTTTAGCTCCGCCAAATCCTGAAATCTGAATACATTTCAGATGAAGGAGTTGTCTAATTAGAACATGACTCTAGGTGATTTTTAAGGAGTAACACAGGAGCCGACCTCCTTCCTTCCTCCGGATTCAGAAACAGGCAAGGACAATGTCATTTACCAAACCTCTTAGGAAAATCCCTCAGCAGAGACAGATCCAGAAAAGTAGCAATTAGTTACCTTGATGTCAATTGCCTGGTTTCCTATCCAGTGCTAAGTACAGTCATTGTTTAAGCAAATCAAGTTGACCCTAGGGAGACAGGGGAAACTAATCAAAAGTGGTACCTATAGGGGTAAGAGAATTGGGTAGACAGGGATGGGGATGGAAGTATTAATACCTGTTTTATCACTTTGATGCCTGACCGTGCTTTTATACCGTTCTGATGTCTGGTCCATAGTAATGTATTACCATGCAAAATTTATAAAATTGAATATTTAAATAGAAGACATGAAATAAAATAGTGCCACGCTAAAGCAGGGTTCCATCATGTTCCCACAGCTTTCCCATGAGCAGGCCTATATCCAGTAGCATCTCAATATTCCAATGTGGGTTCAGGAGTTTTGGCAAGACTTCTGCATCTTTCTTTTAAGTTCTCACTATTCAAAACATCTACAAGGGGGATCATAATGTGGTATTTTTTTAACTGTGCCACAGGGCATATATCAGCCCTGGTGTGAGCAGAATGAGATCCCTTGCACTGAGGGGAATTTGTAAAACGGGAGGACAGGCCTCTCTCGAAGTTCCTCCTGGCCTGTCACCATCTGTTGTCTTAAAGCAAGAAGGTCCACAGGGTGGGTCCCACATAATCACAAAGAACAGTTGTGTAGGTGGGGGGCTCCGCCCATTTATTTCTCTCGAAGCTATCAAGCCCTCTGATTTGTGTAATTTCAGAGGAAGGACATGTTGAACCATGAAAGTAACAACAGATGAAACCCTTAACATTTACCAAAGCAGACTCATTTTTCTTTATTTCAAGATGCTGCTCCACGGTACTCCATGTGAAATCAGATGGATTAGAGAGAAATAAAAGGTGATAGGAGAATACTCCGCATAGATGCAAGGTCTCCTGGATAGACCACTGCAGTTAAAGAATACATTTTTAATTTAAACCTGAAGGAAAGGATAGGAACAGTTCTCTCGGTGAATGTTCAAATGCTCATTATCTCCTCTCTTCAAATAAATGAAAAACTAATAATAATTTAAAAAATCTGTTTCAGAAGAAAACCAAAATGTTAGGGGATGAGATTTTGCAAGGTAAATATTTTAAAGTTATTAGATCCTCTGAAACTGCATCTTTCCCGTGTGTTTTTCTCTGTAAGAGTTTATCCTTCTTTCTGTCAAGGATGCTTATGAAGTATATTTGATCGCATTTTCCCAGTGATTTCCATTATGTTACGTAGACTTATCCTCCCAGAAAACATTTTGACCCCCGAATACAATAAATAATATGCTTATGAGTGTGGCAAACTTTTAATCCTGAAAAACAATGCTCAGAATATTGTAAAGTAAACTTGTTATGAAGGAAATTGCTTTCTCATGGAGCCAGATCTTCCCACAGAAGACCTAAACTCCCAGGAGTCTCAAGGTACCCTCTTTCTATGAGCTCACTCTTATAAAACCTGATCTACAATTAAACAAATACTTTTATATCAGTGACCTCATTTGATTCCTGTAACACAACTGGGAAGAAGTTAGAACATCTATTATTAACACGGTTATAAGGAGGAACATTAAAGGTTCCACTTTAAATATTGCTTTATCTCTTAAAGCAACTATGAGAAACTATTAACAATCATTCAATCTAGGTGGAGGGTATATTCCTTCACAAACGTGTACACAGCTATCCACAGCAGCTTCATTTGTCTTAGCCAAGAACTGGAAACAATCCGAATAGCCATCAGCAGAGTCACAGATAAACAAATTGTGCTATATTCTTACCACAGACTGCTACTCAGGAAAAGAATGAACTACTGGAATACACAACAACATAGATTCATCTCAGAATAATCATGTGGAGTGAAAGATGCCCCCAAAAAGGAGTATGATATAATTCCATTTGCATTTAACTCTCGATAATGCAAACTAGTCTACAGTGAAGACAGATGAGCTTCTAAACTAAATTCACGTTATGTGCTCAGAGAAGTCCAAAATGTTGTCGCCAGTCTGGTGACCAAATGGCCTTTTTTTCTGGCACAAACAGGTGGTGGCGTGGCAAAACGAGCCCAGGCTATGGTCTTCCAGGCCAGGGTTGGAATCTCGGCTCTGCTACTTTTCCACTGACAGCTTTCCCTCTCTCTGCATCTTCCCTTATCTATAAAATGGTGATCGTGTTGTTGAAAAGATTAAATGAAGAAGCATGTGAACTGCCTGCAACAGACCATCCACTCGGTAAACAGGGGTTTGCTTTTCCTGCAACCTGTTGCGTGGTGAATTGCTCCATCCCCTCAAGGCTTACTGATTAAAGCAATTCAAAAAACAGTCAGCAAAACTCCAGTTCCAGCGTCTGGTCTCAGATAAATTACCTTCAGGAATAAACTAAGGGGATGAGAAATCCATTTATAAAATACTTTTTAAAACAACTTCCTGGCACCAGCACCCCACTGAAAACCTAAGGTGTATAGGATATATTTGAAGCCTCTGTAAAAGGAATATAAGGAAATCAAAGAGTTTAAGTACCTAAAATCTTTGAACTAAGGCTCAAATCCTAGTAAGAAACATCATAGAATAATGTTTACTTCCTGAGATCCATATGGTTCCCAAAACTTCTATCCAAAGTCTGATGGCTCTGAACCAACATGGGAGACAATGAAACTTTTTTTTGTATGTGATTGATTCATCAAATGTCTCAATAAATTTCATGAAAATTCTTTCTCCCTTGCATGTTCCCGTTGTGTATGATGACATGAAGACCAAAGAAAGAAAGAGATGGGTAATTTGAACTTTTTTTTTAATGTTTTGAAATATAGTACATTTCCCCCCCACACACACACGTTTCTGTGCTAAACTCCTGCAGATTATTTTTACGTATAAAGTCTGGGATAAGCCAGTGTCTTTTTATTGGTGTCTTATTTAAATGGAAGTATTTGATCAATTGCTCAGTAGTAGAAAAGAACCCTCAAATCAAAATCACTATGTGGAGAAGCAGGTAAACAGTGACCTACCTGATCAGCGAAAGTGTGTTCTATACAACTCAAAAGCTTTTCAAAAGAAAAACATAAAAACACCTATCTGTGATGCAAGTATGCTTCAACAATTTCTTAAATGTCATTTGTGATGGGAAGTTGTCGGCCTGGACGCACACTTGTGCATGCAAGCCGCCTAAGTCTGTAATAAAGCAGAGGAACTAATTTGCCACTTGGTTCCCAGGTCAGTGTGAATGGGGAAAGGGCACACTGTATCTAGCTTGGCTCCTGTAATTGGGGAAATAACCAACCGTAGACTCTGATTGATCGTGTGACCCGAAGAACTGCCGAGAATACACATTATCGTTTCCTGTGGCCTTTAAAACATTTTTGTATCCCTCTGTGTAGATTTATGGCACAAACTAAGAGGTAAAACCTGGTCCTAGAGGACAGAGCTAGAGAGGATCCTATTTCATGTTTACATGAGTAAAGGCGCTGATTCAATAAATATAACAAATACAGTTAATCATGAACTACTTCCCTTTCTCTTTTCTCACATCTTCCAAGATGTTATTTTAAAAGCAACTTGAGGGAAGAAGAGATTATGTTTAATATAGTGTTGTATTTTTTAATTAAAAAATCCTTCTTCAAAAAAGTAGAAAAGAAATAGCCTTGAGAACTGAAGCTTTGACTTGGCTAAAACACGTACATATTGTTGTCCCCCTGCTATATCCTACAAGAGGCTACTTGTAGGAAAAGAAAAAAGACAATTCATCCTTCTTGCTGATTGGCACTTATAAGACCACGAAAACACGGATCAATACCAGCAGCTCTTGACAATTAACTTTTTCACAAAGACCTGAAGTGAAAATGTATGGTCACTTGATCCAGTTAATAGTCTCTCTTCAAGCTGGATTTCAGTCCCATTATACATTCTATTTCAGAGCTGAAACATGTCAATTCTTTTTCTACCTTTTAAATTTCTGACAAACACTGAAATTAGTTTCAAGTGTGTGATATTCATTAAAAGTCCGTCAGGAAAGAGGTTGAAGCTGTCCTGAAGCTTTGTAGCAACATAGTGATTCTCTTTATAAGGCATGTAACAGTGGCTTTGGATGTGATGTGTCCTCTGCGATCTACAGGTCAAGCTCTACAGAGATGCAACTTACAGCCATCTTTCAGAGAGACAAGGCAGAAGCAAAAAGCCCTGCAGGGGACCTCCTGTCTTTTGATTCCAACAAAATTGAAAGTGAAGGAAACCTTCATGGAACGATGGAGGAAGACAAGCAAATGGAAATCTACCCCACAGCTTCAGACCTCAGAAAGCTGATCAGCAAAGCACTGGAGGAAGACCAGTCCTTGGATATGGGGTCAATTCAGTTCACTGATGGTCAGTGGGTGATTTCATAGTTCTGAGTTTATCCTCATCCTGACAGAGAGATGAGGAGGTGTGACTGTCTCCTGGTCACTGTCATTTTAACTTGGGTCCTGTAGAGTCAGTCATTTCGGTGACAGGCCAATCACGGATGGTTATCATTTCTGTCTTTCCTCACTGCCCCCGGGTCTCATTCAATGAGCCTTTCATGACCACTTCATACCAAAATAGCTCTAGGGAAGCCAAGAGGCTCAGCTCAGCCCAGCTCGACCACAGTCACCCAGTGGAACCCAGGTGGAGAGAAGAACTCAAGGAGAGTTCTGTTCCCTCATCTGGCACAGCCCAGATTCCCTCATCTAGTAAATGGGTCAGGTTCCAGGTGGCATGTTTGAACTAGGATAATTTGAAAAGAGTTTCATAAAGGGACTATTTATAAAGGTTTCCCTAATGCCCAGAGGACTAGGACAGTTCCCCGGGGCTAGAAGCACCAAGGCCCCACTACTACCTCCAGGCCTGAAGGGCTGCCTAATGATCTAAGCCATCCCAAAGACAGGGAGCAAGGAACCACTGATATGGTCCATATAAGTCAACCTCCCATGTCAGGGAGTAGTGGGGAGAGAAGAGCATGGGTCTAAAGAAATCAACAGGTAATCAGGCTCACTCAGGGTCCTCAGAGGGCGCCCTGGAGGGACCCAGGAGCCTGGAACTCTTCACCCAGTACTCTTGGCATAATAGATGGGCACTAGAAATGCCATTTTAATGTGATATGGCTTGAAACTGGCATTCTCTGTCAGTTCTGTTTCTGTAGTTTAGAGAGTCAAACTCAACTCTGGAAAACTTTACAAAGATCCCTCGGGATGAGATGTAGGGTGTGTCACTAAAGTTGTCAGTAAACATTAAAATCCTCTTGGTTCACTTTTGAATTTCTAGACAAGGAAAGTTCAGTGAAAACTTCAGACTCATCTCTGAGAGCATCTGGTACTCTGGGTTGGTCTCTTGGTTGAACCCTTTGGGATAATCTGAGAATTGGGCTTCAGGGGGAAGTAGGACTCGCAAGGACTCACATTCGGTCCTTGGTTCCAGTATTTATTTTAGCCATTTCTTTCTTTGTCAACTTAGTTATATTTTTGTCCCCACTGGCCTAGCCAATCAGTTGGCCTGCTTGGTCCAAATGTGTACAACAAAACTAAACACCCTAAAAATCCACCTTAATAACTGTTCATGTCCCATAGACTAGCAAGATGTACCCCTTGCATGCATCCTTCAACAGATCACTCAGATCAATGACCACTAGTGCATCTGATGCTGATTTCTTGATGATTTGTTGTACCACTCCTTAAGAACCGATTATCGCCACATTTCCCAACCTTCACTGTTTTACTGCTCCAACCACAAAAGAAAAAAAGAAAAAGAAACACTCAAACCTTGTGATTTTTCACCCACAGAAGTTGTTGGGTCTTTGCCAGGTCTTGATCCTGACACCCAATCGGTGCTGCCCACTCTCCTTGCTGACATCACAAAGGTGAGTTTGTTGTTCTTCTGTTCTTCAAATAGGAACAAAGCCTCGAAATCTTCCATCAGAAAAAGTCAGCTTAAGGACTGAACAGAGCAAGATCCCCTCTGCAATGCTAAATATAATTCTTTTCTGAATCTAAAAAAGAATGAATATATGTATATGTAGAACTGATTCACTTTGCTGTACACCTGAAACTAACACAACATTGTAAAGCAACTACACTCAAGAAAGAAAGAAAGAAAATTCTTTTCTGGTTTTTACAGGCAGTACTTGCTTACCCACTTCCACTATCTGTATTAATAAAATATAATACAACTTGCATTTCAAATATCCTTAAATTCAAAGTTTCCTTCAACATAGTTAGAGCTCTGTTTCAATTAGAGTCAGGAATTGCCATTTTTTGATAAAACAAATACATGTTCGTGAACTGAAAAAATACTTAAAGCAGAATATATTATTTGACTTTCTGAAATAAATATAACATAAAGATACTTTATAAGTTTGTCCTTAAGTCTTAAGGTCTTATCTATATGTTTTATGGGGGGTTTTAAGGATAAATTAATAACTTAGGAAGTAAAAAATAATGAATTCAGTAATAACTTTTGTATTTCATTTAAAGCTATGTTCATTTAATTTATGCCAAAAGTTGTCACTATGGTGTTCATAAATGGAAGTGCTAAGCTTTATTCCCTTTTTAAATAAAAAGATTCATAAGTTCGAATATGATTGACACACGTTGCAAAGTATTTTGGGTATCAGTTAACCCTATACAGGCAGACTCAGCCACGAGATTGTATTTTACTACTGTATCAATGCATGTTTTCCTTTCACGACATGTTTCTGTATCAGAACCTACAACAGAATCCACAATAGATTCAAGTCAACTATGAAATGATTTGCTTAAATTTAAATGAAAAGAAAAAATACAGAGTATAACCCTTCTCATATACAGAGAAATGTCCCTTGTCAACATCTGTCCTAAATTCCTTCTTCAGGTTGCTACTCTGAGTCCAGAACTTCCTCTTGGTCAACCCATGCTGGAGACAGTGGACAGAGCAGGACAGAGTCTACCTGGTGAGTTACTTCCCACAGGGTCTGTGTTAGATGATGACATCCTCTTTGAGGAATCCATCTATGACACTATCTCAAAGACCAGTGATAAAGTCATCCTCCACCCAGGAGAAGGTTTGGTCCCACCACTGTTTCCAATGGAAGAGCTGTCCACTGAACCACCTTCTTCTAAAGAGGTGGTCACCCTCAGCATCTTTCCCTCAGCTCTCATCCCCAGTCCCACAGAGAGCACTGATAACCCTTTCCTGACGGATCTGGTGAAAGAAGCTGAAACCAAAGCAGCACCAACCGCTGCCCACCCAGAACAGCCATCTCAACTGAGCTTCAAACCTGAGAGTCTGTCAGGACAAGGTGGGTCCTAAGGCCCACGTCCATGACAAGGGGCTATGGCGACAGAGGATTGGGCTCTTACAATCAGTGTTTGTATTCCTATTCTCCATATACAGGCTGACCCCGGATACTGTCTGTTCTGCTATGTGTGTCTCTTTAGTGCCAATTAGCACACGTGTAACTGGTCAATAAGGATGTCAGTAAACATCGAAATCCTCCTAGTTCACTTTTTTATTTTATTTTTTTTACTTTTTAATTAAGTAACTTATTTTTTTAAATTGATGTATAGTTGATTTACAATGCTGTGTTAATTTCTGCTGTACAGCAAAGTGATTCAGTTATACATATATATACTTCCTTTCTCATATTCTTTTCCATTGTGGTTTATCACAGGATATTGAATATAGTTCCCTGTGCTCTACAGTAGGACCTTGTTTTTTATCCATTCTATATATACTAGTTTGCATCTGCTAACCCCAAACTCCCAATCCATCCCTCCCTGACCACCCTCCCCCTTGGCAACCACAAGTCTGTTCTATCTGTGAGTCCATTTCTGTTTCATAGACAGTTTCATTTGTGTCATATTTTAGATACCACATATAAGTGATATCATATATTTGTCTTTGTCTGACTTACTTCACTTAATATGATAATCTCTAAGTCCATCCATGTTGCTGCAAATAGCATTACTTCATTCTTTTTTATAGCTGAGTTGTATTCCATTGTGTATATATACCACATTTTCTTTATCCATTCATCTGTCAATGGACATTTAGGTTGTTTCCATGTCTTGGCTATTGTGAACAGTACTGCTATGAACATAGGGGTAGATGTATGTTTTCAAATTATAGCTTTGTCTGGATATATATCCAGGAGTGGGATTGCTGGATCATTTGGTAATTCTATTTTTAGTTTTTGGAGGTTCCTGGTTCACTTCTGAATTTTCAAGAATGTTTACTTTTGAGGCAATAGGGTCAAACTTTCTCACAGTTAAAGAGGGAATCTTTATCAATATATGAAGACCTTATGAAAAAAAAAGTGAATATTCTGCAGAAGAGTCTTTTTTTAGTGCAAGAAGTAGTGGATATAGTGGCTTTAGGAAACTCTGTGCTTCCCACTTTATGCAGCTCCCTGGTGAAACTATAAGCAAAAATGTCTTTAAGGAAGCAATAACCCCAGGATATAAGGCTGATAAGGATGCTCTGTGATTCTAAGTGGAAATGCCAGGGAAGATTTTTTGTGGCTGATATTTTTAATAGAGCTGTTTCCGTTTTAGTCAGGGCTCTTTACAAAATTCTATGGATTTTGGTGGTCTACCTCATTCCTATTTTCCTCGTGTGAAATCAGTAGGCAACTTTACTGAGTACAAGGTTTTTCACAAAAACATGTATAGCATGATAGCAGAACCACCTATACAGATTATATTTGGTTTACATGATTACCAGTGACTAAATATTAACCGCATGATACAGTTATCTATTTCTGCATTACAAATCACCCTTCAAGCTAGTGCCTTAACACAACAATTGCTTATTTTGCCCATAAATCTGAAAATTTAGACAGGGATCAGTAGGGACAGCTGTTTTCTGCCCCATGTTGTGACAACTAGAGTGTCTCAACTGGCGTTGAAGATCTTTTTTCAAGAGGGTTCACTCACACAGCTGACAAATCAGTGGTCAGCCAGAGCTGTTGGCTGGAGGCCTCATTTCTCCACTGTGTAGCCTCTCTGAGGGGCTGCTTGACCTCCCTCTCAGCATGGCAGCTGGGTTCAAGGAGTCATTGTCACAAAAGAGAAAAGTGGAAGGCTCCAGTCTCCTCAGGGCCCAGAAACAGTGTCACTTCCTCACATACTAATGGTTAGGCAGCCATAGCGTCCATCTTGGTTAAAGAGGAGGGAACATAGACCTTATCTCTTGATGGAAGAAGTAGCAAAGCATTTATGGCCATCGATAATCAACCACAATTCACAACAACCGCTCTTTTGACTTTTAAATCACTTAAAAGTTGGTTGGATAAAACAGACCACCTTTTGGTGACATGAATGATATTAAATGCTCCCTGGATTCCTTTCCTTCATTATGATACCAAAAAACCTTATTATAAGATCAGCATTTGGGGTATATTAATAAAAATGATAGTATATCTATGATGAAAGTATTATTGTGTTTTCAAAATTGCTTTACTGTTTTCATTTTTTGTATACATTCCTTCCATTCATGAATATACCATAGAACACTAAAGCTGGAAGGACTCTTAGACGTACTCTAGTTAAGCTGTATGTTTCACAGGTAAGAAAACCAAGGCTAGAGGTGGGAAGATCCTTGCTCAAGGTCACACCGCGTAGCTGGTGGCAAAGCCAAGACCATCATTCAAGTTTCTTCCACCTATTACACTATGTTTGGCGTAGTAGCCCCATCATTTTAAAAAATATATAGTGCCCCAAACTTGTTTTCTCTCAACCCACAGCCTCTTCTTTCTCTATTTCACTGCCTTGTCATTTTCTTTAATAGTCTAGCATTCTGAGTCTTCACAATCTCGCCTTCTAATCACCACAGTTTTCACACGGTTTCACACGTTACAGGGACACAATTTTCACACAAATCACAGATCGTTTTTCAATTGAGCAGCGTCCCTTCCATCTTTATTTTACTACACCGCTGGCGCAGGGCTCCTATTGACACTCCCTTCTTTATACTCCTTCATTTAGCTTCTGCAAGATGAGTCATTCTTGGTTCTTAGGTTTTTCTTAATAATTTGTTTATTAAAATCCTGCCTCATTCCCCAAAAAAGGTGATGATGGTTTACAGACTTGTGTGAAATACAATAAGATTTTATTTTAAAGAACTGAAAGAAAAATGGAAGAAAAGATGAAACAAAGATAGGTCAGATGACTCTTGGAGTAATGAAAATGTTTAGGAACTAGATACAGGTGGTGGTTACACAACGTTGTGAATTTTCCTAACACAATTACTGAATCATTCACTTTTTTTGAGGTCATCAGATGTTTATAACTAATAAATAATTTTAGAATAACAGAATTAAGGCAATATTGAACTGAATATTGCCATCACTCCTTTTTTATATTTGGCATTTTATGATTTAAACCATTTGCTTTAAAACGTCTAATATTATGTTATGTTTCACCGTAATAATATTTTTTTAAAAATCAAATGACTCCATAGGGAAAATTGTTTAGAAAGTAAATATCAGAACATTATTTCTTTGCTTAGGTGGTTCATGAATTTGGCTTTGAGCTTCTCAGCAGACTGTGCAGTGAGGACAATGCAATTTGTCACATGATTTGGAACCTGCATGCTTAGAGCATGGTAACTGCTTAGGAGAAAAATATTTCTCCTATGAGTCCTCCTAAGAAGGAGCATCTGGGTTACGGTGAACCACGTTCTGTCTGCCTCAGCCTCCCCTACAGCATAAACTCGGTGTCAGGTATTTCCTAGAAGGCCCTCCCTGGAGACGCATAACGAATGCCTGAACCCAGTTCATTACAGTGGTTCCATGAGGGACAGGTGCTGACCGTCTGCCTTAACTCAAGGATTGATTTTAGAGTATCCAGAGGCATGACCATGCGGTATAACCTTCAGTCAATACCCCATAAATAAAAATGACCCTCATAACTGAGCTTTTGATTAGTATTGACCAAGAAGCACTATATTTGTTGGCCTGGGCTTAGACAGCAAATATGCTATGTTGCCAATGAAAGGCAGATCCATACGTTTTCATAATCAGCCCAGCCAAGGACAGAAAGGACATATCTCAATGACCAATGAAGACCCCCCACTAGGAAACATCCCTGATAAAAAGGCATCCCACTCATATATGTAGAAAGGGGAAGGAAAACAAAAAGCAGCTCTAGGCAGGATCAAGGCTTCCCTCCCTCAAAAATTTCTGGGTCTCTCCGCAGCACAGGTAGATGACACCCAGGACTCCAAAGCTCTGCACCTCGGTATCACTGAGATAATTCTAGCCTGGAAAATGTTTAAGGTTAGTGTCACCAAAGGCCCACTAAGCCATTAAAATCTCAGTCAAGTACTCATAGAAATCTCTCAGCGTAAGTAGTCTAAGGTAGTGGTTAATCCCCTGAGATAAAGTACTTGCAAAACATGCCTCTAGAACACTAAATGAATTGGTGTCTATCTGGTCTCGAATTCTGAGGTCTTCTATTTTTATTTTTTTAGGTTAGTTGATCCCATTCTTTCTTGCAGAGCCAGTTATCTGTTAAGATTATTCCTATTTCATAGAAATGAGTCATAAACCTATAGGACAAACTCAACATTCTGTTCTCCACATAACATGCATCCAACTCGTTCAAAAGTGGTATCATATCATTAGGATAGAAATTTTGTGTGGTTTGATTTGGTTTGGTTCACATGTGCGTAGGCAGCAATACATTTTCCTTTTCGTTCATTAGAATGATGATCTGACCTGCCAAAAGAGAAGCTCTTTAGTGTTCTCCCTCCCAAATTAGTTTCTCACTTGCTAGACATTCCATTTAAGATGTAAGCCAGATCTCTCAATAAATTGCAATATCTGAAACGGTGAAAAAGCAAACTTTAGGCAGAGCTATTCTGCTATTGGACATTGTTTTGCCTTTAATTCCCTGCATTACTCTGGATTCTCCAGAGAAACAGAACCAACAGGAGATTAGAGATAGAGATTAGAGATAGAGATGATAGAGATAGAGATATAGAGATAGAGATAGAGATATAGAGATAGAGATATAGAGATAGAGATAGATTCACTATAAGGAATTGGCTCCCATGCTTATGGAGGCTGAGACATCCCAGAGCTGCAGTCAGCGAGCTGGGGACCCAGGAGCACCAGTGGTGTAAGCCCCAGTCTGAGTCCAAGTCCAAAAGCAAAAGAAGATCAGTGTTCCAGCTCAAAGACAGGCAGAGAGAGTGAATTCCACGTTACTTCGCCTTTTGTCTTATTCAGGCTTCCAGCAGATTGGATGAGGCCCACCCACGTTAGGGAGGAGCCTGCTTTACTCAGTCTACCAATTCAGATCTTAATCTCATCCTGAGCCACCCTCACAGACACACGCAGAATAGTGTTTACCCAAATATCTGGGCATCCCATGGCCCAGTCCAATTAGCCATCACATCCCCCATCTAGGCAATAGGTTAAAACACCACACGTTTCTGACTTTCCTTAATCTGGCCTCAGCCTTTGACTCCATTGAAAGGAATCAGTGATATGAGCTAAACTGAATGAACCCATTAGAGAACCTGGGTCCTCATATTCCTTGAGGTCAAGGACTCGGTCTGTCTCTACTCATTGCATCATCTTCAGTGTCAAGCCAGATGTGTGGAACATCTAGACAGGCAATTAATATATATTAAATGAGTTAAAGAGTAAATGAACACATTTATAGCATAATACCTCCATGAAAGTAAGAGTTGATGGGTTAATTTGATTATTTCCCTTTTTGCGCTACCTAAAAACGCAGCTCAGAGAGAGCCAATGAAGTGGTACAGAAACAGTGGTCAGCTATCTATTCTGGCCATTGTGCTCACCATTGCCATAATATGTCAACCATAGTCATGCCTTTGTAGCTTTGCACGAATTATTCTCTCTTGTGCTTATAATACCCATCCATCCTTCTAGCCTGATGACCTCCTACTCATACTTTAAGTTCCAGCCAACATGCCACCTCCTCTGTGAAGCTTTTCCCAACTGCTGCCTGAAAAGACTCATAATTACCATTTTTCGCTGACTCTAAAACAAAAAAGTTTATATACCTCCATCAGGCATTTACCACTCAGTATTGAAATAATTGGTATGCATCTCTGGGGTCCCTCCAAGACTGACTTCCTGAAGTGAAAGAATGTATTCTTATCCTTTTTAAAAGATCTCCTGCACTGAGCACAGTGTGTGGCACATGCTTGGGGGTTCATAACTATTTGTTACTGTTGTCAACTTTACTGGGTCCATCAGTGTTTCTGGTGTCAGACGGTAAACTCCTGGAGGATATACCTCTCTGTGTATCGGTCCTCATGCATCTCCAGAGACAGCCTCACGTGAAGGGTGATATTCCTCATTGGTAAATACTTTTGTCAAAATGAGAGTGCTGAACAACTTTAATTAGCTCCACCGCATGGGATGTATTAATACCACAAGGATTCATGTGGAGGCATGAAGTGGAGGAAATATGCAAGAAGCCACTCTCCCAGCCAAAACATTTTACTTCCTAACTCTCAACCAGAAGAGCCTGGCCAAGGTGTTATTTAATTTGCTCCACTTCAAGATGAAAAGATAATAATTAAGACTTGGTAAGATTTGTAAGAAAAACTCAGCTGAACTTTGCACCACTAAGGTCAACATGTTTGCCTCTTCTTCCTTGTATTTCTAAATTGAGGACCAAACAGTGAATTTTCCCAGCAGGAATATGCCACTAATAAAAATAGTTCGGAGGTCCATGGGGAAAATCTCATCTCAAAGAAGGAAGGGACGGCCATTCAACAGGGGCTTGCAATTATGCTCCATCCCTAGATACCATCTTCACAATGCCCAGAGAAAACTGAAACGTGAAGGCCTTCCAACTCTCAAATTGGATCAAAGCTGAGATAGTGCTGTCCTCCAAATTTTATATTTGGGAATTTGCCCCAAATTGTGGCAATTGCCAAGAAAATGTGTTTTCTGACTTTCTGCCCCCAGTTGAACTGATCTGATGCCCTCTCCCTGCTGCAGCGCTATTCAACCCTCATTCTCTCAAACCTCTCCTCCATGACCACCCTTTTTCCAGCTCTTCCCAATTCCGTCCTCAAGTTATGATCCAATGTTTTATGCGGAGTAGTGGTCCCTGTAATCTCTTTTCAACATTTTAATGAACAGAAACATCGAGTTTTATGAGCCTGTTAAGAACATTGAAGGGGTCTTAAGCTTGGGAATGACACAGCAAATCTGAGTTTAAATAGATCTTCTGACTGCGTTGTGAGGAATTGGCTGGAGGTGGGCAAAAGCAAGCAATCAGTTAGAAGAGTGTTAACGGCAATCCATGCTGGAAATGTGGATGGCCTGGACTTGGGTGATAGAAGGGGAGCTGGACAAAAATGAACTGACTTGAGTGGTAGTTAAGAGGTAAAACCATTATGAAGAATTCTGAAGCCATGAATGGCTTCGGCAAGAAAGCTTGGCCTGATTAATGAGCAGCGTCTGTTACGGGCTCAATAGTGGGTGGTGGTGATCTAAGTGTCTGCAATGTCTGTACTATATGCAAGTGAGCTGGTCTGGGTCACACTCCCAGATGTCCAAATATGGTCTTCCTGTTGCCACTTTATGGTCATACGACCAGTGAGCACATTCCAGGAGATGCCAGCCCTAGCTTGTTCTCAGACCCTTGACATGGCCACTTTCATCCATTTTTGTTGGTTCATATTTACATAATGAGGAAGGTTGATAAGTATCCATTATTAGCAACGCTTCTGATTGATCTGTCGAGTATTTTACAGTGAGGAGAAAAGAAGAGGTTGATAAATACAGAAAACTGTGCCACATAAATAGGTCAACATAATGATTTTAAGGACTTGACCCATGCAACTGTGAAGGCTAGCAAGTTCAAAATCTGCAAGGTAGGCTGGCAGACCAGAGACCCAGGGAGGACTCTGCTGACAGAATTTCCATTTCCTCTGGGGAGGTCAGGTTTCTTTTTTTGTTCATTGAGGCCTTCAACCGATGAGGCCCTCCCACACTATAGAAGGTAATTTGTTTTACACAAAGTCAACTGATTTAAATGTTATTTTCATCTAAAAAATACTTTCACAGAAGCAGGTAGAATAATGTTTGACCAAATATCTGGGTATCATGGCCTAACTAACGTCAAATTAACCATAATAGTGTGTCTTGAATGAGCATAGTAGGTAAAAAACAGAGAGTGCTTTATACATTAGGTCAGCAGGAAAAGATGCAAAGCAGGACTAGAATGGGCAGAATCAGGTCATAATTGGACAATTCATCTGGCGCAGAGAGAAAGCAGGGTTGCCTGATGGAATGCCCTTAGTCATAATGTGAAGGTGTGTTTGTCATCAGTGATAATAGGTGGTCAGCATTTGTGGAGTTGGAAGGAGCCCACGGTAGAAAAGGGGGCAGGAAATACACAGTAGGCAGAACATTGTGCAGAAGAAAGCCACGTGGAGAGAGGCACCAGGGTGACATGGACGAGGCAGTCAAAGTGACATCTAGCCAATCCCATAGTCACCCGTTCCCACCCGTATCACTTCTCGAGCGACTGGGACATGGCGTATTCATAGCTACAGGATTGCTGCCTCGTGTCCTCTTACCTTGACCCACACGAGGTAACATCACAATGAGGGTGGGAAGGCAAATATTTCTGACTCTCTTTTGCCCATTTTTACAGAGAGTATAAGGCACCAGTTGTGCAAATGGTCTGAGGCCAGTGAGCAACCAGGAGCTGACAAGGTCATCTCTGAGACTGTGAGGAAGGAATGTCACCTTGGGTCCTGCTGTGAAGACTCGGGGAGTTTACAATACGATCCGCTTTGTAATCAAAGAAGCACCTCTTGCATTGAGGGAAAGTGACATTTTAGCAGTCCTTAAGGTAGAAATAGCAAGAGCATTTACAAGGGAATTCTATCCATTTACATGGATAGAAACTCCCATGAATTCCTTTAGTTTTTAAGTTTTAAGAAGATGAATATGCATTCCTAAAGGCATCAGGAAATAACAAGTTTCATGCAGTGGTCAGTTTCTAGAAGGAAGTCCGCACAGGCAACTGAGCAAACCAGTCATTGTCATACACTTCTGCTCAAAGAGACAGGTCACATCATTCACCTGACCTTAAAAATGTGTCAGGAAAATGGGAACTTTGTCTTTAGATTCTATAATCTCAGAGAAAATTTAATGTCTTTTGACCACTGAGTAAACCAAAAGATAAGACGATTTTCAATTTCTTCTGTCTCTATTTTTTTTTTTGCTTGGCAATGAATGAGATGGAAAAATAACAACTCTCCCGTGCTACGTGGCAAGTTCTCTGTATTGTCAAGTTAGGTAAAATCCTTGCCAGAGCACGTGTATTAGCTTTATTCTATTTGGAATGTTGAAACAAGTGCTAATCCACAGAATTTTAATAAAATGTTCACAAAATGTCATCCAAAGACAGCATTTACAAAACTTACCCAACTTCATTTATAGATGGAACGAATGAAAGCATTTGAAGACAGGTAAATGAATACCTCTATGTGTATTTGTTTGTTTGCTTTGAATGAGCACGTTTAGAATTTAGGAAAATGTATCTCTCCCTACTGTTCTCCATAGTGGCTGTACCAATTCACATTCCCACCAGCAGTGCAAGAGTGTTCCCTTTTCTCCACATCCTCTCCAGCATTTATTGTTTCTAGATTTTTTGATGATGGCCATTCTGACCGGTGTGAGATGATATCTCATTGTAGTTTTGATTTGCATTTCTCTAATGATTAATGATGTTGAGCATTCTTTCATGTGTTTGTTGGCAGTCTGTATATCCACTAATACTTTTGTATATCTTGCTAGATATTCATGTATATGGGGGGGGCAGAAAACTGTAAATTTCTAAGCCTGGACCTAACTCCTGTTAAAGTAAAACTTTATTAAAAGGTAAAATCATTACTCTCATACAAATATAAAATGAACATAAGTCAAAGATTATATTTAGCAAATTACTAATGAGGAAACAAGTAAGACGTTATGACCAGTTTGAAGGAGAATTCAAACAACACAATCAGCAATTAAAAATGAGGAAATAAATTTACAAGTTTATGCAAAACTGGCCAATAGCCACACGGAAATAGTCAATTATATCCCACCTGATGAAAACCCTTTGTCTTTCATGGACAAGAATAATTTGCATTACTCTAAGTATACTACAACTAAAAGATTGCAAAAATGATAAAAGGCACAGACCCGTATAGATCAGAAAACCCAGAAAGTGCACTAGATAAGACACTTAAGTCCTTTACATTCTTTCCTGACACTTCTTTTTTTATGTAAGTATAATTTGCAAAATGTATTTTGCAAAATTTAATTTAAGCTGAGCTTTCTGCAAATTCAGCCAATGTGTATAATGAACTTTACGAAGTGTTAGCCACCAATTCAGGAAATCACTACTTCTCCTATGACAGTAGTGATCATTGTGTTTATGTGGCCAATGCAACATCTGAATCTGTCTGCCATTGTAGCTGTGGAATCCACAATGATGTTTATAGATGTTTACATATAAGTACATATAGGAATCTAACTGCTTTATTATGTCTTATGGTGCTATAATGCCTTTTGAATTACATATTGTGCTATTATAAATTATTTTCCTTTTATTTCTCCTTTATGTTACAGTTTTTTTAACTTTTTATTTTATATTGGAGTATAGTTGATTAACAATGTTATGTTAGTTTCAGGTGTACAGCAAAGTGATTCAGTTTTACGTATACATTTATCTATTCTTTTTCAAATTCTTTTCCCATTTAGGTTGTTACATAATATTGAGCAGAGTTCCCTGTGCTGTACAGTAGGTCCTTGTTGGTTATCCATTTTAAATATAGCAGTGTGTACATGTCAATCCCAACCTCCCAATCTATCCCTTCCCCCCACCTTTCCCCCCTGTTTATGTTACAGTTTGAACAATGCATTGACTTTTTTGAAAGTGTGTATTTGCTTGGTTATATTCTTGATGAAGCTCATTCAGGATCATAAGGGGGCATTACAAAATATTTGTTAGAAAAAGGGGTACTGAATTCGTTGGGTTGGGGACACCTAGCATGGACGTCGCCTACGGCAACCTAGATTAGGTAAATACAATTCAGAGCGGCAACGCTGAGGATAGAAACCACGTTCCTAAATGCACAAGCTACGTCTGTCTCTCAGTCCTTCCTTCTACTCACTCCTCCCCTTCTTCCCACCATAAACACAAACACACACCCTGTTCTAAAAGCTTCCCTGTAAATAGACTGGCATCTAATGTCCCATTGCAGATTAGAATACTGATATTACACACACACACACACACACACACACACAATGGAATATTACTCAGCCACAAAAAAGAAGGAAATAATGCCATTTGCAGCAACATGGATGGACCTAGAGATTATCATACTAAGTGAAGTAAGTCAGACAAAGACAAATATCATATGATATCGCTTATAGGTGGAATCTAAAAAAAAAAAAAACAAATGAATGTATTTACAAAACGAAAATAGACCCACAGACATAGAAAACAAACTTATGGTTACCAAAGGGGAAGAGGAAGGAGGGATAAATTAGGAGTTTGGGATTAACATATACACACTACTATATATAAAATAGATAACCAACAAGGATCTACTGTATAGCACAGGGAACTATACTCAATATTTTGTAATAACCTATGAAGGAAAAGAATCCGAAAAAGAATATATATAAGAATTTATATATTTATATATATACACACACACATATATATAACTGAATCACTTTGCTGTACACCTGAAACTAACACAACATTGTAAATCAGCTATGCTTCAATAGGGAATTCCCTGGTGGTCCAGTGGTTAGGACTCGGTGCTTTCTCTGCCAAAGCCCAGGTTCAATCCCTGGTTAGGGAGCTAAGATCCCACAAGCCACACAGCGTGGCCAAAAAAAAAAAAAAAAAAGTATACCGCAATTAAAAAAAATTTTTTTTTAATTTTTAATAAAAAAAAAGAATATCCTAAACCAAAGCCAGATCCTTTGTGGTATTCTGATTAAAGCCAGAGTTAGAGACTGGGAGACTTAAATCCTGCAATGCCTGGTCTTTAAGGGGTTCTATGTGGATTGGTTATCTGTCTCTGCATATAAAGTGACTCTACAACTTGGTGGCTGACAGCAACAATAAACATTTATTGTCTCTCCACTGGGAGAGGTTGGAAATCTATGTAAAAATTTAGTTGGTTGGTTCAGGCTCAGAGTCGCACATGAGGTTGCAGTCAAGACGTCAACTGAGGCTATAATCTTAAGACTTGACAGGGGCTGGTCTTCCAAGATGACTCACACATCTTGCAAACTGGCCTCAAGAAGGCCTCAGTTCTTCCTCATACAAGCATCTCCACATGGCTGCTTGAGTGTCCTCACAACATGGCAACTGATTCCCTCCAGAGCAATTGATTCAAGGCAACGAGGTGGAAGAAGTAATATGTTGTATGACCTAACCTCAGAATCATGCATCATCATTTGTATAGCATGCTATGGAAGTCAGCCTCTACAGTGTGGGAGGGGACAGCACAGGGATATTAAAAACAGGAAGTAAGGCTCATCAGTGACCCCATTAGAGGTTACCATACCATGTAATGTGTTGTGGGTCTTCCACAGTCCCAAATGCACACTATATGTAATATTAATCTTTATCATTCTCTCAGTTACATTATTATTAGTAGAGAGAAAAATATATTGATTATTTCACTTTGCAAGTCAAAGCTGGAAAAACACAACCTTTTCCATAATCTTGGAATAAATGATTCAGAAACCATTCAGAATTGAACTATAACCATGCTATTAAAAGCTACAATATCACTGCACGTCAAATCCATGTCACTTTACTTCATTTGTCCCAAAATACTCATTTCTTCAGTGAAGGCAAATTTTATTGTCACCAACAAACCAGGGATAGATGTTCTCTTTTTCCAAGTCGTACAATTTTCTCCTAGAGGGCTGATTCTAAACTGAAAGCTATTAGAAATTATGTTACAATGAAGAGAGGAAGTAATCAGGTGTGACTCAGAGCTCTGTAGTTTTTATATTATATGAGGCAAGGTTTAAGTCTAATAAGGTATCACAGATTAGGCATTTTTGTTTAATGGGGGAAAAGTATAATAAACTAAACTGGAAAGAAATGTGCCTTGTTTGATGATTTGTTAAAATACACTGACATCCACAGCTCATTCTGATAATGACCTCTGGTCAGGGGACCCTATTCTTTGTAGCCTCTCTTAATTACTCACTTTAATCACTTAAGAAAACAAAATTAGATATTTCAAAGACATCAAGTAGTGAGTGCAGAGTGTAAAAATCAGGTGAAAACTTATGGCTTAAAGTAACTGAAGATTTTTTTAAAATATCCCTTGTACAGTACCTAGAACATAACAGGTGCCAAATAAATATTAGTTTCCTCCCATCTCATCCTCAATCCTGCCTCTCAAGGTTCTTTTTGTTTTTAATTTATTTTGTTGAAGTATTGGTAATTTACAACCTTGTGTTAATTTCTGCTATACAGCAAAGTGATTCAGTTATATATATCTATATATTGTTTTTCATATTCTTTTCCATTATGGTTTATAACAGGATATTCAATATAGTTCCCTGTGCTATACACTAGGACCTGTTGTTTATCTGTTCTATATATAATAGTTTGCATCTACTAGTCCCAAACTCCCAATGCATCCCTCTCTCTGCCTCTCAAGAGTCTAAGACTAGATTTTGAGGCCATAACCCCATAGAAACATCAAACTAAAATATATTGTAAGAAACTACAGTGAAGTCCTCCACTCCACGGTGTAGGAATTAAGTTTCTTAACAATTTCAGTTTTAATCCAAATGTTATTTTAATGTTAACGGTAACAAAGATTTGGAGTAAAATATTTTTACTTCTGTGGTGGCTCTCTGCTTAAGACTTACTTAATAAGTAGATACATGCGAAATTTCATATCTACCTCAGTTTACCAAGGAGCTATTTTTTTATCTGAAGTTTGCAAAAATCTAAAATAACATCTATAAGAAAAATTTTTTAACTGTATATGTCTGTAAATGTATTTTATGTAATGTGTATTTCTATATTTCATGGTGCACAAAAATATAATATTGGAGATTTCCAAAAAATTGTGTATAATTATGTTAGACTAAACAATAGACTTTTAAAAATAGTAATTACTGTTACTTTTAAATCATACATGCTCATTATTTAAAATGCTAAAGGAGGAAGAAAATTACCAAAAAGGGAAAATAAAATAATATTAAAACTGTGCTACTCAGAAATAACTAAGTATTTAATCTATTTTTCCAGCTATCTCTCAATACATTTTAATAGACAGGCTACATAGAAAGGCTTTTACAAACATGGAATTTTTCTGGAATGCCACTCAAATAAAATGGACTGCATTTAATATTACTTGACTTCAACATAAGAAAATGAAACAAATAAAACTCAAGAAATTGCTGAATTTCAGATAAATATTTCCTTAATTTATTTTTTTTAACCTCTTTACTGGAGTATAATTGCTTTACAATGTTGTGTTAATTTCTGCCCTATAACAAAGTGAATCAGCTATACATATGCATATGTCCCCATATCCCCTCCCTCTTGCGCCTCCCTCCCAAACTCCTTATCCCACCCCTCTAGGTGGTCACAAAGCACTGAGCTGATCTCCCTGTGTTATGCAGCTGCTTCCCACCAGCTATCTATTTTACATTTGGTAGTGTATATATGTCCATGCTACTCTCCCACTTCGTCCCAGCTTACCCTTCCCCCTCCCCATGTCCTCAAGTCCGTTCTCTACATCTGTGTCTTTATTCCTATCCTGCCCCCAGGTTCATCAGAACCATTTTTTTTAGATTCCATATATATGTGTCAGCATGTGGCATTTGTTTTTCTCTTTCTGACTTACTTCACTCTGTATGACAGGCTCTAGGTCCATCCGCCTCACTACAAATAACTCAATTTCATTTCTTTTTATGGCTGAGTAATATTCCATTGTATATATGTGCCACGTCTTCTTTTTCCATTCCTCTGTTGATGGACATTTACGTTGCTTCCATATCCTGGCTACTGTAAATAGTGTTGAAAGGAACATTGTGGTATATGTCTCTTCTTAATTATGGTTTTCTCAGGGTAAATGCCCAGTTGTGGGATTGCTGGGTCATATGGTTGTTCTATTTTTAGTTTTTTAAGGAACTTCCATACTGTTCTCCATAGTGGCTGTATCAATTTACATTCCCACCAGCAGTGCAAGAGGGTTCCCTATTCTCCACACCCTCTCCAGCATTTATTGTTTGTAGATTTTTTGATGATGGCCATTCTGACCGGTGTGAGGTGCTACCTCATTGTAGTTTTGATTTGCATTTCTCAATGATTAGTGATGTTGAGCATCCTTTCACGTGTTTGTTGGCAAGCTGTATATCTTCTTGGGAGGAATGCCTATTTAGTTCTTCTGCCCATTTTTGCATTTGGTTGTTTTTCTGATATTGAGCTGCTTGTATATTTTGGAGATTAATCCTATGTTGTTTCATTTGCAAATATTTTCTCTCATTCTGAAGGTTGTCTTTTCATCTTGTTTATGGTTTTCTTTGCAGTGCAAAAGATTTTAAGTTTCATTAGGTCCCATTTGCTTATTTTTGGTTTTATTTCCATTTCTCTAAGAGGTGGGTCAAAAAGGATCTTGCTGTGATTTATGTCACAGAGTGTTCTGCCTATGTTTTCCTCTCAGAGTTTTATACTATCTGGCCTTATATTTAGGTCTTTAATCCATTTGGAGTTTATTTCTGTGTATGGCATTAGGAAGTGTTCTAATTTCATTCTTTTACATGTAGCTGTCCAGTTTTCCCAACACCACTTATTGAAGAGGCTGTCTTTTCTCCATTGTATATTCTTGCCTCCTTTGTCATACATTAGGTGACCATAAGTGTGTGGGTTTATCTCTGGGCTTTCTTTCCTGTTCTATTGATCTATAGTTCTGTTTTTGTGCCAGTACCATACTGTCTTGATTACTGTAGCTTTCTAGTATAGTATGAAATCAGGGAGCCTGATTCCTCCAGCTCCGTTTTTCCTTCTCAAGATTGCTTGGGCTATTAGGAGTCTTTTGTGTTTCCATACAAATTGTAAAATATTTTGTTCTAGTTCTGTGAAAAATGCCATTGAGTTTGATAGGGATTGCAGTGAATCTGTAGATTGCTTTGTGTAGTATAGTCATTTTCACAATGTTGATTCTTCCAATCCAAGAACATGGTATGTCTCTCCATCTGTTTGTATCATCTTTAATTTCTTCCATCAGTGTCTTATAGTTTTCTGCATACAGGTCTTTTTCTCCTTAGGTAGGTTTATTCCTAGGTATTTTATTCTTTTTGTTGCAATGGGAGTGTTTCCTTAATTTCTCTTTCAGATTTTTTGTTGTTCATGTATAGGAATGCAAGAGATTTCTGTGCATTAATTTTGTATCCTGCTACTTTACCAAATTCATTGATTAGCTCTAGTAGTTTTCTGGTAGCATCTTTAGGATTCTCTATGTATAGTATCATGTCATCTGCAAACAGGGACAGCTTTACTTCTTTCCCGATTTGGATTCCTTTTATTTCTTTTTCTTCTGTGACTGCCATGGCTAAAATTTCCAAAACTATGTTGCATAATAGTGGTGAGGGTGGACAACATTGTCTTTATCCTGATCTTAGAGGAAATGGTTTCCGTTTTTCACCATTGAGAATGATGTTGGCTGTGGGTTTGTCATATATGGCCTTTATTAAGTCAAGGTAGGTACCCTCTATGCCCACTTTCTGGAGAGTATTTATCATAAATTGGTGTTGAACTTTGTCAAAAGCTTTCTCTGCATCTTTTGGGATGATCATATGGTTTTTCTCCTTCAATTTGTTAATAAGGTTTATCACATTGATTGATTTGCGTATATTGAAGAATCCTTGCATTCCTGGAATAAACCTGCTGCTCACACCCATCTCTGGAGCTCGCTTAGGTGGTGCTCTGCCTTCTGTGGGCACACAGAGCAGGAATCCCCTCTTCTCGTACACCATAAAACAATGGTCTCTTGCCTCTCTGACAGGTCCAGACTTTTTCCCAGACTCCCTCCCAGCTAGCTAGCCAGCCAGTGGCACACTAGCTGTCTTCATACAACCAACCCCAGTCCTCTCCCTGGGGTCTGACCTCTGAGGCCCGAGCCTCAGCTCCCAGCCCCCACTCGCCCCAGCAGGTGAGTAGACAAGCCTCTCAGGATGGTAAGTGCTGGTCAGCACCGATCCTCTGTGCGGGAATCTCTCTGCTTTGCCCTCCCCACCCCTGTTACTGTGCTCTCCTCTGTGGCTCCAAAGCTTCCCTCCTGCACAGCCCCCATCCCTGCCAGTGAAGGGTATTCCTAGTGTGTGGAGACTTTTCGTCCTTCACAGCTCTTTCCCAGAGGTGCAGGTCCCATCCCTATTCTTTTGTCTCCATTTTTTCTTTTTTCTTTTGCCCTACCCAGGTACGTGGGGAGTTTCTTGCCTTTTGGGAAGTCTGAGGTCTTCTGCCAGCATTCAGTAGGTGTTCTGTATGAGCTGTTCCACATGTAGATCTATTTTTGATGTATTTGTGGGGAGGAAGGTGATCTTCAAGTCTTACTCCTCCGCCATCTTGAGCGTCTCCCTCTTCCTTACTTTATGAGATACTCATTCTTAAAAGATCCCTAAAGGCTAAGAATAAGATTACCTAAAATATTAATTTGGAGTCATTTCATTTACACTGTATGTACCAACATTAGGCAGCATTTTTGATGTACTGTCATAAAAGGTAAGACTATCAGAACACCCATAGTCCAGCCATCTTCACTCCCCCACGTCCCAAGTTTTGATAATTAGACGAGTATATTACATGGTCAAGGTTTATAAATTTAAAATTGATTCTGCGGCCACAACTCCCATGGCTTCCTGGACAGATTTCCATATTTAAATGGATTTAAGGCTCAATCTCAAACCTTCTGTCATAGCTTCTGTATTCCTGAGTTCTCTGTTTTGATGTATCTTTTAGTTGGCTGGACTGTATCATCAGATCATTGCTTCAGGAAGGGTATCAAAGCTCCTGAGGGTTTGGCTACTAAAAGAAGGGCTACTTCTCTATTCACAGCACTTCTAATATCAAATGTGTAGGGAGTTTTCCTATATCAACCAATTCTCGACTCTCCAGACATCAACTGTGTGTCCTACAACTCAATTATGACACTAAACACCTGGAGTTGATGCAGAGCCCACAGATAAAGAGCTCAGATCCACAAGACTGCCCCCTACTGTAGATACCAAAGTCCCAGGCTGTCACTTGTACTTCTGATCAACCAGCTAAAAACTGGCTTCCCAACTTTTATGGCTGCCATCAGAGCGACTGATTCCCAAATCACCCAGCTCTGGCAGCCAATGGAGCTCAGCATTCACAGTCCCCCAGAACCACAGAAGACAAAAGAGGCAATTTTAAATGGGTACCAAGCACTTCCTGTGGCCTTCCCCTGGGGTTCAGCACAGAGGGAGCCGGCATACACACACAGCTCCCAATTTCTCCCTGGAACGGGTTTGACGGCATACTTTTCCAGCTGTTGCTCAAGGTTCAGAAATTTAAGAGCTCTGTGTCAGGAACTGGAGGCTGAGGCAAATATATATTTCTTATTGTATCCCAGCTACTTACTACCTGTAACTTTCAAATGTGAAGGACAACTTGACTTTTGGAGTTTCTTCTTCTGCCATTTTCACTGATGCCCTTCTCTACTATTCTTAGAACTGCATTTGAATATTCAGTTGTCTCAAAATAAAACGTTTAATACTTCTAAAGCCATATCATTGAAGTATTCTGACATATACAGCATTTTGCTACCTCACACTTCCCCACTGTGCAGTCCCACTTACCAAAAGTACTCCCTTTTAACTCAGCTATTTCTTCTGGCATTTATTCTTGCCATATTCTTAAATAATATACATCTTTTGACTCATCTGTTTTATACATTATTTACTGACTTCCTATTATTGCAAATAAGGATTTAAGTTTCTTACAACACCCTTCCCTATCAATATGGTAATAACTATTATTGAATCAATATTCAATGTTTCCATTATATATTTGCAGATGAACTATTTGCTCTAAATATGTTTACTTTCTGTTTTCCTGGAATTAATGTTTTCTTTGATTTTTTTATTTGCTTAATGTTCTTCGTACTTATTGCCAATTCTTTTCAAATTTTGCATTGAAATTTCCAGTAGAATTTTCCACATCAGGTAACTTATCACTTCCAATTTTCAAAGACCTTCTCTTTCTCCTCGACTACTACTCTCTAGGCCTTTTGGACAGCTGTCACCTGGGATTTCCATTTTCTGTCATCCTTAAAATTTCGTTGGCCTTTCTCCTGAGTTGGATTCCCTGATCCCTAGATCTCAGGCCCCTCTGAGATCACTCTCTTGTTTTATGGAGCACATCCATTAGTAGTTTTCTCAAGTTAAAAAAAAAAAAATTGGTACAATGGCAGAGGGCTTGGTGATACAAGCATCGCATGTACTTAGTTTCCTTTTACACCTCGAGTACCCATCTCTCTGAGATGGGGATTTCCCTTCACCTTCTTCCTGGAGATTTCCCTAACTTTTCTTCAGTACCCCATGTCTTCCTATTTCTCGGTTTACCCTATCATTTTAGGTAAACACATCCTAAGAAAGGGTGTCCAAGAAGAATTTTTTGAGACTTTATGTGTTTAAAAATATCTTTAGTCACCCTCACTCTCAACTGAGAGTATAGAACTTTATTTTGACCATGCTGCCCTCACAGCCAGCTGTTCCTGGAGCAATACAGGCACCCTTCTTTCTCTGGCTTTCTCATTTGCATTTGCTGCATGGCTAAACTCTCTCACCTCCTTCAGGTCTTGCTCAAATATTGCATTCTCAATGACCACCGTATAAAATTGCAAACCCAGCATTCCCACCTTCTTTCCTGCTTCATGTTACTTCATTAGCTCTTATCACCACCTGGTATAGAATATATTTCCCTTTGCTTATTTTGTTTATTTTCTGTCTTCCTCCACTAGATAGTAACCTTCTTGGGGCAAGAAACTTTCATCTGTTTTGTTCACTGATGTACCCCTGCACCTGGAACAGTGTCTGGCACATAGTAGGCCATCAATATCTATTTGCTGAATGAATGAATAGTAAACACATATGTTCTATTTCTATAATATGCCAAAAAGAAGATGACTTTTTTGTTGTGATAAATAAGAATGGATTTGTTTGATAGAGAATTAAGAACTTGCTGGTCACATCACTTGAAGATCTAGAGGAGACTGTGGAATCTTTGTTTTTAGGTATTTAAACATAAACCAGGTGACCACCGGATGTTTATGATTAATGGGTACATGTAGATGTGTGACCCTTTCCAGCAGCATTTAGGACGATCTTTCATCTGCACTTGCCTCACACGTCTCTGTGCCTTCCTCTGGCTACTAGTGGGGCTCCTGGCTGCCCCCACTGAGCCCATCCTCACCTGTTACTGGCTTATCTCACTTTGGGCTTCAGCTGGACCTGAGTTCAACCACTCTGGTTTGGAGCATTTCATCTGTGGCCTTTGTTTGCGGGAAGATCTCCTGCCCAGAAAGTGACCAAAATAGCCTTTTCCTTTACACCCAGCAGCTGGGCTTCTACCAGCGGCCCCCTGGGCACACATACATATAAACATACCTCATGCCCTCATGAGAACTCTACGCATGCTCTAACATGACAGCTAAAAAGTCAAGTTATCTGGAGTCTGTTTTGCATACCTCATGATGAAATAAATGGCCTTGGGTTTTCGTGCTTGCCTTCTCCATTGCAGTGTAAAAACTTAGGGTTAGGATGGCCTTTGTTGCTGGCATGTCTTTTGCATAAAAATCTGATGAATAATTATTTTAAATACATTTATAAGTGTTGGTAATGTCTGGATGAAATTTTGTTTCAAAAGAATTGACTATAGCCTTAGTAGTTTCCATATCAAGCTGAGAGACTGTGAGGGGTCTGTTAAAATCACACTTAAATAGGGCTGCTAGATTCAGCAAAGAAAAATACAAGATAACCAGTTAAATTTGAATTTCAGATAAACAACAAATAACGTTTTAGTATAAGTACGTTCCAGTGGAAATCCTGTATTTTATCTAACAATGTACATTTAAATAGCCAACGGTTCTATCAGTGAAATAACTTGGTTGGGTTTATTGTGAATGTGAATGATTAATGTTAAGATGCCACAGGGACTTCCCTGGTGGTCCAGTGGTAAAGAATCTGCCTTCCAATGCAGGGGACGCAGGTTCGATCCCTGATCGGGGAGCTAAGTGCCCCCCACATGCTGCAGGGCAACTAAGCCCACGCACCATAACTACTGAGCTCGTGAGCCTGAACAAGAGATCTCGTGTGCTGCAACTAAGACCCGACACAGCCAAAAAATAAAAAAAATTTTTTAAAAGATGCCACAAAGGTTAAGAGTTAGAAATTCTTGCTTGCTGGTTGATGACATAATGCAACAGACTATTTTAATCTGACTAAAATCTCTCTACTGAGAAAGGTATGAGTAATGAGATTCTGGCCTGGAGCAGAAAGAAGACACCTGTCATTGTGCTTCCTCCCTGACCCTGACCATCTGGAAGAGAGCTGAGGAGCTCAGATTCAAATGCATTTCCCCCCAGCACAAAGTCAAATCAAACCACTGATAGTACTTGAAGCCTTCAACTTATTTATCCCAGATCTTTCCAAGGATGTCTTAGTCAGCTTGAGCTGCTATAACAGAACGTCATAGACTGGGTGGCTTAAATGACAGAAATTTCTTCCTCACAGTTCTGGAGGCTGGGAAGTCCAAGGTCAAATTGCTGGATGATTCAATTCCTGGTGAGGGGCTTTTTCCGGTTAGCACACAGATGCCTTCTTTCTGTATCCTCACATGGCAGAGAGAGAGAGAGATCATCTCTCTTATGTCTCTTTTTATTTATAAAGGCACTAATCCCATTCATGAGGGCTCCACCCTCCTGACCTAATTACCTCCCAAAGACCCTACCTCCAAATACTGTCACATTGGAGATGAGGATTTCAACATATAAATTTTGGGAGAATGCAAACATTCAGTCCATGGCAATAGAGATTTGAATAAAACTACGAGTGTATATCTAGAAAGATCTTGGATGTTACAAAACATCATTTCTGATAGTTGAGTGAGTTATGGGTAGACACACCCAGGCATCCTCCCCAGGTGGAAGAAAAGGGCGTGCTTCTCTGAAATCTGGTTAAATTCTCCACAGACAGGTTTTATTTTAAGAAACTAATAAAAGTAATATGATTCTACCTTTCAGAGCTGTTTATTACTTGGATTTTCAGTTTGGGTGATTGCACTCTAGTAAATTAGCTGACTGAGAGTCCAAAGATTATATCTGCATCCAGACAGTCCATTCATCATGCTTAGCATTTGGACTTTAACACAGCTTTCCCACATATTTGCCAAAATGCCACCAAAGTATTCACAGAAAGCTCCCTCTTTTGATCTACCTAATGCCTTAAATATTATCTATCAGTGGCTCTAGGTTTAGGTTTATTGGAATATTTTAATAACCCACCAATATCTTTATCTGAAAGCTTCATATAACCACTTTCTTAGTTCATAAATACTTATTGATTTTAATTTTGCACCAAAAAGGGAATGGACTTCAGTAGTTCAATATGTACTTACTCAAGAAAGCAATGCAAAGTGGTGGTATCATCAAGGTATAATCATGTAGGAATGAAAAAAACCTTTAAATATTACCCAATATTTAGTTGTATGGCCAATACAAAGTTCAAATTATATGTGTAACCCACATCTTCACGGTCTCCATATCATTTTGCAAATAGGCAAGTTATTCAGTCAGATTATCCAATGTTGGAAAAGCATAATTTAAATTTTAATTGATGAAACTACCAAAATGTGATAAGCTGAGATCCCCCCAAAAATCCAATTACATAAAATTCAGGTTTGCATGATTGGAAGGTGAATAAAACTCCAGGCCAAAAGAGCACAGCTAATTGTCTGGGAGGTCCAGATGGGGATGTGGGATCCAAGTCTACCCCAAAGCCATCTGTGGTGCGCCACCACCTGCTGACCTAGTCCTTTTTGACCACCTGGTCCCTAGATGTGCTGTGTCTCACTGGGCAGTAAGTAATCCCTGTAATTCTAGGCAATTGGTGCTCTTTTAGTCTCGCATATCCAGAAGTATTGGGTCTGAATAAAATGGTTATAGAGACCCACCCTCTGTCTCCCTAGGTGTGGACACAGGGCTGCCTGCCCTTTCTGTACCAATTTGTCTTTTTTGTTTTTTGGCCGTGCCATGTGGCTTGCGGGATCTTAGTTCCCTGACCAGGGACTGAACCCGTGCCCTCATTGGTGAAAGCACGGGGTCCTAACCACTGGACCACCAGGGAATTACCACCAATTTGCTTTTTAAAATATGATACTAAGTATGGTAATTATTTCACTACGTAAGTTAAAACATGCTGTACATCTTAACTTTATGCAGTGAGGTATGTCAATATCTCAATAAAACTGGAATAAAATCGAAGAAATTTAAAAATAAATAAAAAAATATGACATTAAGATAGTCAAATGCTATTTTTCCAAAAGTAATTTTAACTTTGGATTTTCTTTTTTGCTTTCTGTTCTTTGCGGGGATGCTTGGACATAATGAATTGGTCTCAGGAGTTTCCTCCATGGACAGTTCTTGGTCTCCACCTGCTGTGGCCTCCACCTCCCTATCAGAAACTCGGCCTTTTTTTACTGCATCGAGCATCTTTTCTCAGACTGATCAAAGTGCCACAGACATAATTTCCCTTGATCAGACAGTACTAATCCCACGGCTAACCATCCCCACCGATGATTATTCTGCCATCAGCCAATTGGCTCAGGAAATTTCACGTTCACCTGCATCTTCAGAAGACAGCAGGTTGAGTATCAGCAGTCAAGATACAGTCGGAGACTTAGACGGAACGGATCTCGCCAGCACTCACGCATCCTCTGAGGTACTGGGATTCAGTGGGTATGTTTCCACCCTGGATCATTTCTTGGAGAACATCACTCCTGGCCCAGCTTTGCAGTACATCACCACCAGCGCCATGACCATCGCTGCCAGGGGCCGAGAGCTGGTGGTGTTCTTCAGTCTGCGTGTGGCCAACGTGCCCTTCTCCACTGACCTGTTCAACAAGAGCTCACTGGAGTACCAAGCTCTGGAGCAGCGATTCACACAACTGGTGAGTGGACACCACATACAGCTATCTGTGTGTCTCCTTTCTTTTTTTTTTTTTTTTTTGCTATTATTTTATAATATAATCCCTGGCTGTCTTGAGCAATGCAAGGTGGAAGAGACAAGCCTCTGAGATAGCTGTTGCCGACGGCATTCAGCTAGAGTGTTGAGATGGATTCAGATCCAATGGGCCACTGCCGCCCAGCGTCCTGGGAACAAACTTATTTTTAAGAGCTTTTCATTATAGTTCCTCCCGATTTAGTTTTCCCAGGAATAATACATAACCACTCACGGACTGAACTTGGAATTTATAAACAATATGAGCGGACTTTCCCTAAGTTATAATACCACATGCTGTTTTCCAGCCATCTGAATAAAGGGTTCAAGGCTAGAAAAGTCCAGCACAAGTGAGGCCAAGAGTTCAAGTGTAAGAATTCTTTTTTTTTTTAGTTCCCCTTCAATTCTCATAAAACTAAAAAAAAAAAAAAAACTGACTAAATGGCTTAGCATCCCAAGCCCTAACAAAGAAAGTGAGAAGACAATCATGGTGGCATATAACCCTGATTTATGAAACACCCCCCAAACTCACATGTACTAGAAATACATGCACAGTGAAAACTGCTGAACTGTGAACCTCTACACAGTCACGGCTAATGAAATTCAAGTACACAAGGCATAGCACAAAGATTACAGAATTTCTGAAAATAAGAGGAAAAATATTTGTAAGCTACATATAAGTTAAATCATTAGCAAATTAAAACCACATAAACACCAATGCTTCAGGTGAACTTTAAAGTAAGACTTTGTGCTATTCCCCCCTCCCCCAAATGAGGTGAGTAGATATTGGGACAATCTCAAGGAACAGAGTCCCAGGGCACCGAACCCAGGTGTATTAACTAGGGTACATGCTGGGCTGCCATAATGAAAAGATCAAGAATACAGTGACTTAAATAGAGTACAAGCGTATTTCTCCTCCACTGGGTGGGTGCGACAGCTCTGCTCTATGACGTCATCCAGGGACTCACAATCCCTTCATCTTATAACTCTGCCAACCCCAAGGGTGTTTCCTCACTCATGCAGCCAAAGCTGGGTCGCTGGTACATCCCTGTTTCCACTGTGAGAAGGGGAAAGAGAGGAAGCCCAGGGCAAGCAATTTCCTAAGCAAGTGATGCCAAAGTTGCCCACATCTCTTACACTCATATTCCATTGGTGGGAACTGGTCACGTGACCACAGTTTGCTGCAAGGGAGGCTGGGAAATGTGGTCTCTAGCTGGGCAGCCTCTTTCCCGTGAAGAAGAGGAGAATGATTTGGGAGAAGGGAGCAGCTAGTTGTCTGCACACTAGCTGAGGACAGTAATTCCCACCAGGGGCCAAAGCAATGTTAAGACATAGAGAATGAGCCTAGTCAAAGTAGGTGGGAGAAAACAGGAGAGAGCGGTTCCACACTTTGTATAAAATTTCATTTTATTTTCACAATGACCTTGTGCGGGGGGGCGGTTACTGGAAGGGGTACCAACATGTGGGTCTGGGCCAGTGTCAAAATTCTGGTGGGGTGGGGACAGGGGCAAAGGGAAAGCAGGTCTAGGCCAAGCCTGGGAGATTGTAGTTTGCATCTGTGCCCTCTCTGGGTTCGTGGGTGTTGGTTCATGAAGGAGAGGGCTCACTTTCAAGGCCGGAAACAAAGCAGACATCGCTGAGTTTCAGACATATCTGAAAAGTGATCTCAAGGACGGTCGTGGGGACCTCCCTGGTGGCCCAGTGGTTAAGACTGTGCGCTTCCACTTCAGGAGGCACAGGTTCCCTGGTCCTGGTCGGGGAACTGAGATCCCACATGCCATGCAGCACAGCCAAAAAAAAAAAAAAAAAAAAAAGGATGGCTGTGGCTTACAAGAGACAGGTGTGGGAACGTGAAGCACAATCCTCTGGGGCATCATTTTGAGATTATTAAATTATAACTTGGGAAAGGTCCTTAGGGAACAACTTTTCTTCTCCCTCATAATTCAGGTGAGAGCACTGAGGTACTACAGTAGTTAATGGCTTGATGAGGTCACACCGCTGGCTAGCAACAGTCACAGGACTGACACCTAGTCTTCTGACAGCCAAGTTCTCTGCTCTTTCCACTTCACCACATTTGTGTTGATATGAAGCATCCTGCACAGACAGACGAGCTGATGTTTCAGCTGTTTATTTCAATACGTCATTTCAAATTGGTTGCTTCCAAATGGATGTCCTATTGACCAGGCATAGGTCAGTCTGCTCCTGGGCTCAGTTTGGAACACGTTTTTATTTACTTGGATTTTTTTTTTTAAATAACTGAACCTGGCATCCCTTCTTGGCTGATAGTATTGACCTGGATTTTTTTTTCAATCCTCTGTTCTCACAATTCATCATGAAGAAAATCACTGCCCATCCATCTCAGTACCCAGGAAAGTGGAAATATGGGACATAATCACTGCAAATAGATCATTAAATAGTGGTGTTCTGGTCTCATGTTCAATTCAAACACAAACATAAAAAAAGAACTGAGGGCTTCCCTGGTGGCGCAGTGGTTGAGAGTCCGCCTGCCGATGCAGGGGACACGGGTTCGTGCCCCGGTCCGGGAGGATCCCACATGCCGCGGAGCGGCTGGTCCCGTGAGCCATGGCTGCTGAGTCTGCGCGTCCGGAGCCTGTGCTCCGCAACGGGAGAGGCCACAACAGTGAGAGGCCCGCGTACCGCAAAAAAAAAAAATCAGTGTCAAAAAAGGAACTGAAATTTATGCCTCAGATAATGAAATGTGAGTACAAATGGAAGGAGAAGCATCTGAGCACTTAGAACCCCGTTAAGAGTAAACCCTCTTTTATTTTTGCAGCTGGTTCCATATCTACGATCCAATCTCACAGGTTTTAAGCAACTTGAAATACTTAACTTCAGAAATGGGAGCGTGATCGTGAATAGCAAAATGAAGTTTGCTAGCTCGGTGCCATATAACCTGACCAAGGCTGTGCGAGGGGTCTTGGAGGATTTTCGTTCTGCGGCCGCACAGCAGCTCGATCTGGAAATAGATAGCTACTCTCTCGATGTGGAACCAGGTAAAAGAATCCAACCCAGAAAAGTGTGGGGGTGTTTTGGTTTTGTTTGCTTAGGCATGCAGTTCAACGTTGAGGCCACAAGAATCAGTTTAAAACTGCACTTGACAGAATAACTTTTCAGAAGCTATGAATCAACGTGGTAGAAAGGTAGGGTCCTAAGACATGCAGGTTAAAGTTTTCCTACATCCAAAGAGCAAGTATACCTCTTGCTTCACAATCTGGGCTCTATAATTTCCCCACAGAACAAAACTTATGCTGTGCTTAAGAGATTTTTTTTTAACATAACCCCCAGACAAGCTAATTTATATCTTGCCGGAAGTCAAAAGCACTTTCTCAGTGAACTGCAACCACCTAAGAAACCTTCCAGTCCTCTTCGTAGCACAATTCGGGATGAAACTGAGACAGTTTCCCGAGGAAAGAAAAATAATCATTAGACCGAAACTCAAACTTGGAAGAAAGCCACTTCACCATCACCCAAGAGGAAAATCCTGTCCCTTCCCACTTGTATACCCTAGATCAGCTTCCACATGTGCAGGTTAAAACAAAGCAGTTAGATGTGAAAAAAACCTTAAAGATACAGGGGCTGAGCCCGAAGCTACAAAATAGCAAACATTTGTTCTGATGATAAAGCATAGTGTACGTACCAATATAACCAGCTATGCCCAAACTGGGAACTGTTTCCACCATTAGCTTCAAAATTCTGTTTTCTAACCAATTGAAGACAATTTTTTAATTCTCTGCATGGCAAGGGGGCAAGGCTCCAAATCTACTGGAAAAGCGACCTTGGAGTCATGTTCAGAACAAACTTCCTAATTGGCTGTGAATTAGTGAGGTGGATAGGTAACATCCTCCCTGGCTTCCTGGGGACTAACAATGAAGGGGTAGGGAAAGGCCTCGGGCAAAATGCAAACAAAAAGGCTCACTTGGGAGACGCTTCCCTTTGATGGAGCAGAGCCTTGAGCAACTTTAAGAAAATTGCCTCCTACCTCAGTAAACAGGATTATTAAAAAGACAGACAGCCTGAAGGCACTGAGTCTGGGAGCGCTTACCTTTGAACACAAGCAGCTAAGCAAGCCCTCCGGACCCCTAAGAAATCAAAGACCTCCTAAATGCTAGTAAGATACCACCTCTTCCCCTGAAAACTACCAGGGGGTCCCTGCCAGTTAAGATCAGAAGACCAATTCTTTTCAGTCAATTGAAAACAGGAACATATATAGGGAGAACTTAGCATAAGAGGGACAAGGGCCCGACCCCCTCCCTTTTTTCCTCCCCAGGGAGCTGACAGGCTACTTAGAGACCCATCCAACAATAGGAGCCAAGTTGAGGCAGGGGAAAACTGGGCGCCTCTTAGATAGAGGGCAGGAAGCTGGTAATGTATTCGCCAGGGATGTGTAAGGGACCCTGGGGACGCTGGAAGGAAGCACAGCAGAAAACCATGACCTTGGAGGGCTAC
This sequence comes from Stenella coeruleoalba, assembly GCF_951394435.1. Taxonomy (NCBI): domain Eukaryota; kingdom Metazoa; phylum Chordata; class Mammalia; order Artiodactyla; family Delphinidae; genus Stenella; species Stenella coeruleoalba. Next base: position 13,642,486 of record NC_137158.1, on the reverse strand, counting down.
GGTCCTGAACATGAATCCTGTGTTCTAATGATGCCCAAAACTCTGCCTCTGTGCACCAGTGTGGAATCGAATCTCAGAGACAGGGCTTTGGATGAAGTAGAAAAGAATAGTTTTATTGCTTTGCCAGGCAAAGGGGGACGCAGCAGGCTCGTGCCCCTCAAAACTGTGTGGCCCAACCTGGTTGGGGGGGGGGGATTTGGTGAGGAGTTTTATAGCAATGGTTCAAGGGCAGGGTTGCTCATAAGGATGGGGTGTGTACAGGGCCTGCATTCCTTTAATCTGGCCTCAGGTGGTCTCTTGATGAGTTTCTACAGGTTATCAACTGTGATCTTCCCCAGAAGGAAGAATGCTAACGTCTTCCATTGGTTGGGGGTTTCAGTTCTGCAGAAGAGCTGAGAGATATTGTTATGTGTATCCCTTGAGGCGGAACCAGGACCCTGCCCCAAGGCTGCACTATTGTTTCTTGACTATTCCTCCCTTATCTCACCATCCCCTCCCTTCCCTGATTAGCATCTGTTTGAACCTGCCCTTTGGAACTCAGGGAAGGTCATGGAGGCTGGAGTGTATTCCCTACAAACAAGAGAGAGGGGCACAGAAAGACTTCCGTGCCCAGGAGCCCTACAGGGTCCTGTTCAGTTTCACTAACAGCAGGACTCCATCTCCACAACTGGAAAATGGAGGTAGTAAGAGCTGTGAGGATTAACCAACACTTAGCATAACATTCAACACACTGTAGTTGACTAATAAAAGTTAGTGGTTGATATTGTAACATCGTCATTAGCAACTTGACTAATAATCTGTGATCTGAGGAGGGTACCAGTGGGAACAATGACAGTACCACGACAAGGTATTTGTGTGGAGGTTCAACTGAAATTATTTCACTAATTTCTCACAACCAGTTTGGCTATGTAGCTTTTCCTCTAAGAAGCCAATAGCAATAGAAATGAGATGGTGCTAACGTGGGTTCCAGTCCCTACTGGAGCCAAATTTACACTGATTAATGGTAGAGCAAGAGGGGGGGGCCAGAGAGCGCTGGGCCACCTGGGACATTACCTTACTCTACTTATTTCTTGATACTTGGAGAATTCAGAAAAATCTGAATTTTTAATACGTTGGAACTCATAGAATTATTGAATGAGTGGATGGATAGATGGATGAGGTCTGCCAAGAACGGCTGTCATGAGCCAGCCAGGACATGAGTAATGCCTAAACGAAAGGATTGGAGGACAGCAGAATTAGAAAGCCAAATATGGATTTTATAAAAGTTAAAAATAAATAGCAAAGAACTTTATGGATTCCTCTATATAAATCAAAACGGATAAATCTAATATCCAAAAGGGCTCCTAGTTATAGTGAGAAGCCACTGTGCCATCTTCCAACGGACAGGGAGCTGGAGAAGGTGGGAGGAGGCAGGGCTTCCTCCCTCGCAGCTGGTTTCGTTATTTCACAAAAGGCAAAGGGAAGATTCACCCATGTAGCCAGCAAGCGGCTGATGATGGATTGAACCTTACCATCTTCTACACGGGTAACCCAAGAGTCAGCATTCATCCACCACGGTGATAACCAGCGAACATATGAAAGTCCCTGCCCAAAGGAACTTGCCCTGTGGCCAAGGGTGGTCACCTTACAATGATGCTGGGATCAAAGCTATGCCTTTTCCCTTCAAAGACCTTCTAATGAGCACTTTCTGATACGCTACTCTTAGTTGCAAATTTCTGTGAGTTTGGGAATCACCAGGGAGGGATCCCATAAAGAAGAAAGCACTGAGTTTTCCTTTAAATCCCATTTCACTGAAGCCTGAGGCCTGAATAGTACAGAGAAAATATGGGGATAGGGATGAATGTAGAGAATTCTGGTCTCCCTGGCTGATCTCAGGCAGTGAGGAGGCCTGTGGTTGTTGGTGGTATGAGGGCTGGGCTGCTGCTGTCGCCATGAAGACAGCCAGCGTCGTTAAAGAAACAATGACTCAGTGACATTTGTTAAAGATGCCAAGGGAGACTTTATTCCGGGGGCCCATCTTGGTGGATGTAGGGACCACGGCAATGGAGTCTCACAGTGGAGGAGAGAGATTGGACTCAGCTCTGGGCACAGCACACGCAAGTGGGAATTTATAGCCAAGGAGCAGAATGGGTCAGTGGGTGGAATATTACTAAGAAGGAACGTCAGGGGTGAGAGGGGATTCTGGCTAAAATGACCTAAAAGGATTCTTGCAGAAGGCAGGCCAGGTGATTAGACACCACCTGGGAGAGAGCAGAGGATGAGGAACCTGAGGATCTGGTATATGGAGGGTGGGAGATTCTGGCCAAACCTACTAAACAGCTTTCGTGCTAAAATTGGACAGTGAAGAGACAAACACAGCCCAAGAGTTGAGGCTGAGCTGGAAATTTTAGGGGAGCCTGAGTTAGGGTCTGGTCAAGGAGAAAAGCTTTGTCAGCACCAGAGCCGGAGAGGCAGGACACCAGCCACAAAAGTTTTGGTGGCAGTGGCCCGAGCTACCTTTGGAGGGTGGCGGCTGCCGAAGAGAGGGAAGTAGCCACCCAAGACAGAGGGGTACTTGGGGACCCACCCAGACACAGACTCACAAATGCTCCCACCTTCGTTCTCACACTACTCACAGCCCTTCCCTGTTCACAGCCTGCTACAACCATTGCTTCTGCACAGAGTTCATTAGTTTCTTACTTCTGTGAATCTGCACATCTCATAAAACTTCTTGACACGTAAAATGCCGATCATTAAAAAAAAAAAAAACCACCTGTATACTTAGTGTTTCTAGCCTCAGTTCTCCTGTACAATTTTAGTTTGGGGAAATATGTACAAAATTAGTATTTTGATTATAGAAGAAATGGGTGTCTGGATTTTAAAACAAATTAAGGGAAAATATGCATATGATATTCAGTAGTTTTCTTCTTATTCCTTTAATCTAGAAGATGACAGCTACTTTGCTTCTAGTTTTTCAGCATAACTGGCTGGTCCAGATTTTCTCCTCATGGTGGTGTATTTAAGTGTAAGCTGTCATGGTGATTGACAGGCAAGCTGATTAAAACATCCTCCTAGTACATGCAACCAGTGCACCCAACTGCTCACGCTGCCTCTCAGGTCTCTGGACCCCAAGGACTTCAGCTTCCTAGAGAACAAGAACTCAAATCCCAATACACGCGGCCTCTGGCTCTGTTGCTGGCATGGTCTTTTCTAGTGTCTAAGGCTCGGTGGAGGCTCAGCAGTGCCCATCCCCCAGCATGTAGTAAGAGAGGTCACAGGGTCAGGGCACTGACCATCAAAATCCCAGATAACACCCGAAGGCCATTTTAGCCAATAGAAGAAGGCTCGCTGATTCGGGTTTGTTCATATAAGTATTTGCTTGAACTTACTGGAGAAAACTCTCCTTGAAATAGGATCCGAAAGGGAAATACTGTACATCCGGAATAAATACCTAGCTTGTCTACGGGAGAGAAGCCCAAGAATCTTTCCTTGGAAAATGGGGAATGTGTCCTATCATTTCAACCTTTTCCCAACCAGGATGGCCAAATACAGCAACACTAAGTTACGGGGTGTCTTACCTCTTTGCACTTTTCTTACCACTTTCTTGGAAGAAACAGACTAAAACTAGGGCTACACAACACTGGAGGGTCTCCCGCCTCAGGTGCAATGTCCCCCAGCCCGGGAGCCGCCAGCCTGCCTCCTCCAAACCCCCAAATGTGAAAAGCATGAATGTCATACGAATAGATAGTGAGCATATGCCACAGTCTTATTTGACTCATTAATAAGGAAATTGTTAGATGACAAATCTGGTTTAAAGAGGATGTGGAAACAGGGATCTTATATAAACAGAGAACAAAAGCAAATGATGAAATCTAAATACAAAACAGAAAATACAATCATTGTATCTTATCCACTTTCTCTATGATAGCTTCTAACTTTATAGAGTTGTAAAAAGCCATAATCAATAGTAAATGGTAGGTCAAACCAAGTTACCTCCTTCTAGGAGTCAGCAAACAGACAGTGAATATTTTAGGCCTTACGAGACAAAAGGCAAAATTGAGGATATTATGTTGGTGCGTATATAACCACTTGAAAATGTAAAAATCTAGCTGGCCGGCTGTAAAAATGCAGGCAGATAGCTGGGTCGGCCCACAATGATCCCTGTTTACCAGGCAACTTGTCATCCAGTTTTCTCCTTATTTCCAAATATTGGGGGATTTTTCTTAAACCATCAAAGGTTTCCCAGCCTCTTGCTCTCTCCAGCCCTTCTCTTTGCTGTTACAGAAAAGTCAGACAAGTAAATGACAATGCAAAAACGATGTGGGACTCTGTTCATTCATCCCTTCAGGAAGCACTTAGGGACCGTCTGCCTAGAGCCAGGCGCTATTCTAGACTCCGGACCCAAAGGTGGATGGAGCCCATCTCTGCCCCAAGGAGCAAAAGGTCTAACAAGAGAGACAGAAGTATGTACAAAAAAAGTCAGAGACTCTCTAAACACTATAGTCAGGATATGAACAGAAATGTTAGGAAGCACAGAGCAAGGAACAATTCACTCTCCCCAGGTGAGAGAATGTCACCGCAGCCTTCCTAGACAGACAGCCATAGGGGCTGGGCCTTGTAGAATGGTGGTGGGCCCAGGCGAGGGAGGGTAAGGAGGGGCTATTCCAGAAAGGGCAGGAGGAAAACGCAGACATTTCTGGGAGTGGCGGGGTACTTCTTCCACTGTGAGAGCAGCTTTGGGTACTAAGCAAGGAGTAAAGATGCTCAGAATGGAGGGAAGGGAAAGCCAGGCTGAGGCAGTGTTACCCGAAAACTGGGTTCCCCTCTTGATGGGTGTCGAACCAAAAGACACAAGCAAGCCAAAGAGCTGGAGAAGGAGTCATCATTCTGGCAAGAAGCTCTAAAGAGATTTACATCTCAAAGGGGCAGAGGAAGAATTTACAAGTTTTCTAAACTGGCTGCTCTTGATGCCAAAAACTCAGCCTCTGTGCACCGGTGCCAAGTCAAATCTCCGAGACAGAGTTTTGGGTGAAGAAGAAAAGAATAGCTTTATTGCTTCGCCAGGAAAAGGGGGTCACAGTGCGTTCATGCCCCTCAAAACTGTGTCCCAACCCGCGAGGATTTGGTGAGGAGTTTTATAGCAATAGTTCAAGGGCAGCTTGCTGATAAGATTAGGGTGTGTTCAGGGCCTGCATTCCTTTAATCTGGTCTCATGTAGTCGCGGCCTCTCACTGTTGTGGCCTCTGGATGCACAGGCTCAGCGGCCATGGCTCACAGGTCCAGCCGCTCGGCGGCATGTGGGATCTTCCCGGACCGGTGCACGAACCCGCGTCCCCTGCATTGGCAGGCAGACGCTCAACCACTGCGTCACCAGGGAAGCCATCATGTAGTCTCTTGATAAGCTTCTCTTGTTCCTTTAATCTGGCCTCAGGTGGCCTTCTCTGGAATGAAGAATGCTAACATCTTCCATTTGCTGGGGGGTTTAGTTCTGTGAAGATCTCAAAGATATTGTCATGTGTATCCCTTGAGGGGGAACCAGGACCCCGCCCCAAGGCTGTGCTATTGTTTCTTGACAACTCCTCCCCTGTCTCTGCATTCCCTCCCTTCCCTGATTAGCAACTGTTCGACTCTGCCCTTTGGAACTCAGGGAAAGTCATGGAGGCTAGAGTCTTACCTACAAGAAATGGGGGACACAGAAATATTTCCATGCCCAGGAGCCACAAGGGTCCCACTCAGTTTCACTCTAAGGAAAGGGAGGTTGAAGAAAGAAGCCAGTGTAAAGTTTAGTTGAGCTGAGGGGACTGTTAAAGCCCTCTTGGTCAGAGGATGTAGCATTTCTTTTCTTTGCCCCAGTTTTATTATATTTATAGGCAATGCCCGGACAGACCAATTATTTAGTTCCATTTGCAAAATTTGAAACAAAACCCAATCAAGTGCTTTTCTTTTCTTTTGGCCTAATGTCAGGGTGGAAGAGTGGTTTATGGTAGCAATGCCGGGAGCGGGGAGGGGGGTTATTATTCCTTTACTACTTTGGGACTAAAGAGAAGAAAGAAGATAGAATCTGAAAACCCTCATGAGATTTCCAGGTGAATTTCACCCCACATTCAGATCAGCATCGAGCCGTCTGGCTGTGTCCTCTAAAGGAGGGTCAGCACTTTGTCAGGCCAGATGGCATCTGCAGAGGCGCAGACAGGTAGGAGAAGCCACACACGCTGTTGGTACTGTGTGCAGTTTGCCTTTCACCTTTTGAAACTCCCTGAATAAATGCATCTCTGATATAAAAAGTATAAACCAACGTTAGAACTATCTGATTTATCAACCGAAAAACAATAAATCACGGCTTGCTCAGTATTCTACCGGCACCCGCAGCAACTAGAGTTGTCTTTCATTTAAGCTGCTGTGAAAATTCTTCAGAAGCATGTAGAGCTTTTATGCCAGTTAGGTGTGCAGGTTGAAGATTTCTAACATGCAAAACTACATATAACTTATTCTGACTTATTCTCTCCTTGAATTCCTAAAAGTCCTCCTCAAAAACAGGCAGACTCAAGGCTGGTAAATGGTAAACATTGAAATTAACTACAGTCTGGCATCCTAGATGCTTCCAGCCAGAATGTGGAACAACAAACTCATTTTCTCTGCAAAGCGCATCATTTGTTAAGATTCGCACTTAGTCACCAGCTCTGAGAAGATGGTAGATGTCACTCATCACAATAATGACAATAAAAATGATAACAGCTACTGTTGATTGACACTATTTTTTAATCTTAATAAGTAACTACACAAAGTTATTATTTTCCCCCTATTACACAGTTGGAGAAACTGTTTCCTAAAACTGTGAGTAACTTACCTTTTACTGGTCACAGAGCCACCAAGGGCTGGAGCTGGAATTCAAAGGCAGCTTTGTGTGTTTCCTTCAACTCTACCTACTGCCTCTTTATAAAAAGGAGTCTTATCAGCCCTCCTACTGGGTATACAGAGGCTGTTTAATCTACTTAGAAAAAGTGACAACACACTTCAGTCTAATTAATCCTAGATGAACTGTTAGGTTCTACATTTCACCAAGTGAAATTTCCTACAATATTTTGTCATCTTCTAGAATGCCAAAAAAACCAAAAAATCGTTCTCTCAGAAACAAAAGTCCCAAACTTGCAAATGTCCCCTTTCCATGTACTGGTGATTGGCTCTGCTAGGAGTGCCCCTTCCGAGCTGGGGCAGCCGCACGAATCCTCTCTCCAGAAGACTCTCCCCAGCTCCCCCATCCCATCTCCTAGGTCTCTGGCCAGTCTCCTAGGGTTACACTGCTGCTGCCCCGTGCCCCCCGGGGTGCCACCACAGGGATTTTCTGTTAATGTCTGCTTCCGTTACCAGCTGGACTGCCACATACCTTTCACCCCTCTCCAGCGTTTCAACCTGTGCCCTCATCTCACACCCGAACCACCCGATGGAGCTTCCTTACGACACTCCCAGAGCCCTTCATCCAACCCCTTAATGCAAACCCTCCACACAAGCCTGGGACTCAGCCCAGCTGCAGGGTCACTTCCCACAGCCCCTGCTGTCAGCCGTCCCCCTCCACATCCTGGGACACTCAGGCCCTAAGATCAGTGCACCCAGAACACCTCAGTTTAGCTGATACAAAAAGGACTGAGCGAGAATTCTTCAACTCTCTGTCCACGGTAAGACATGTGTGTTTGCCCTGGAAATGTTACTGAGAGCCTCCTATAAAGAGATTGTGGTGGTTTTCTTGAGAATGGTGGAGAATTGAAATGAAACCCTAAGTTTCTTCGTTGCGTGCCCCTTCAAGCCAGACAGAAGGCCCATTAATAACTTACTCAATTCCACAAACGTGTATTAAGCTGCAACCACGTGCATAGTACTATGCTGTGCGTTACGTATCATTGAATAGTTATTCTCACTCTAATCCTACCCTTTGGCAATAAGTCATAAGCAAAATATTTTTGGCCGGTAATGAAATAACAATAAAACAATAAACATGAACTTAAATGTAGATTTTTTAAAAATTCTTTTAATGTAGATTTTTTTTAAGTTCTTTTAATCACTGAATTGCTCAACAGTTCTGGAGCCCCGCTAAAGCTCCGGATGCCTTTGTTCCAGTAGGACACCTAGAATGGGAGATTTCTATTTGAGCTGGAGGAATGTTAGCGATCACCTGCTTTCATTACCCCTTTTTTATAGAAGGGAGAAATGAGACACAAAGATGCGAACCTGCATTCCCAAGGCCACAGATAATTGCTGAGAACCAGCTCTTCTCGCCCAGGGTGCCTTCCTGGAGGCTTCAGCATTGACAGTAGGGATGAGCAGGTTCACTCCGCGGCAGGTGCGGCCAAGCCCAGAACGTTCTCAGGACTTGGGAAAACAAGCCCGATGGGCCTGTGTGGAAGGTGAGGTTCCCCACACAAACCCCCAGAAGGGCGCCACATTTATTCAATGACTAAGTACTCCGCACCGAGCACTGAATTAAAATGACATTCACGCCTTAAGAAGGGAGCAGGCAGACGACCAGCGCTGCATTAGGATTTCCTGGGATCTAGACCCTTTGCCTTCATGAATATTAATTTAAACATTAATATTAATAGAAATCTTTAAAATTATATTTTATGTCTGCGGCGGTATCGAGACAGATATAATGCAGATTGGATTCTATTAATTTTTTTCTTCTGATTTTAAAGAATTTAAAACACGTTCGCGAGCCCCTAAAATTACGGTCGGTGGGCTAGTGCGTCCCGTGCCCGGCAGATTACCATCGATCCGGATGTGTGGGGCTGTCATTCCGTGATGCCCCAAGGAAAGGAATGACACGCGCTCCTCCCCACCAACAAAGCCGGGACCGCAAAGCCTAGGTTGTTCGGGGGTTAGGGGGCCCCAGCTCCCCACTTCTCTCAGACGTGAGGCTGGGTCGCGGCTTCCTCGGAACTCCGGGGCCCTGTCTCTGCCTTTTTGAAATGGGAAAAGATGATCCAGGAGTTTGCACCACATGCCCCAGCCGGCCAGGCCCGATCTGCCGCGGTGATCACGGCGTCCTAAGGGCTCTATCAGCGGTCCCCCGAAGCTGATTCTGCCGCCGCGCCAACTCCAGGCGGACCTCGCCTCCCTCCACCGGTGCGCTCCGCACAGCGGATTTTAAGCAGACAAAAATCAGTTCGGGCTCTTATCATTTCATCCCCTGAATCTATTCCTACTTCTTTTGCTATTGAGCGCCATCTAGCGATCACTAGGTTTCATCGCATTAAAATGTTAAAAAACAAACAGAAAAAAAAAAAGTCCACAGAAAAGTCCTAACAGGCCCTCAGCGCCGGCCAGACCAAACGAAGCCTGAGTTCCAGCCATACTGAACTGAAATCCTGCCCTAGCACGGGACCCGATTAAAGGCGATGCCTCACTTCCGGTCTAGCACGTGAGTGTTAGGACCGCGCAAGGGAAGGGGATGGTGAAATGGTAAAGAATGATGAAGCAAAGGGCAGAAAGACAATCAATACTCAGCCCCAAGGATGCGGTACAAGTGACAGGACGATCTGGGGGGAGGGGTGGGTGCAATGAACCGGAGTTAGTGACAGGTGGGCCTGAGACCCTCAGAGCGCTGGCGGGAAACAAGAGTCTATTTTCAGGCATGAGTGCACTTGGGACCAGAAACAGAGGGTTGGAAAAAAGACAGTCTTGGACCATCAGGAACCTATGGATTTATAAGCTGCTTGATGACCTGGATCGTAATCTTTTTTAACTATAACTGTAAAGTGCTTTCAAGTGTCCTCTGCAGGCAGGGGGTATTCATTTAGATGCGTTTTGATCACATGATGTAGGACTGAGAGACCACCTCCCTCAGTCAGCAGCTGGGAATACTTTTCAAGACCTTTGAAATGCACACCAAAGACATGATAGAAGCAAATCCAGGGGAGAAACTGACACATAAAATGTGCATGCACTGGAAATCTCAAAATGATCCAAGCCCCACATGACAGCTCCATTACCGCAAGTCATGTTCATTGCTGTCACATTTGAACAACAGAAAGAAATGTGGAGCCACCGTCTGTCAGACTGCGCTTTCTATAAGGGAAGCTTTCTGCCTCATGAAGGAGCAGTGGCAGATGAGGGTTTTGAGCTTGCTTTAGTTAGATTAAGGTTCAGAGGAAAGCCTTCCTGGACATCTGATTTGTAAACCAATGAGACTGGAGATGCTGGCGAGTTTCGCCTCCCCACTGCTCTCTCCCTCGTCCCTATTCACCCCTCCAAGCCCTGAAGGGCCTCCTGGAAACCCCATAGTTGAAACCACTAAAATGATGTCAAAAGCTGAACATGTTAATCTTGGGTCATACTACCTAAAATGGGCTTCAGTTTCCTTACCTGGGAAAATGAGGTCAGCACTGTCTACTCTGGAAGATTATTGTGAATATTAATGAAGACACATGTTTCAAGTGCCCAGCACAGTGCTAAACAAACAGTAACCCTCATTACATGTGCGCTCCCAGTTCGTATAGATAATTGCCATTGTTCTCCTGGCGAAGCTGGAGGCTCAGATCATGATTTCTGAGGCCAAGTCAGGGACAAGGCCTGAAATGAAATGACACCAGTGCTCTGACTATGTTTGGAAACCACGTGGGAAGCCAAGGACCAAGTGCCAGGATGAACCTGGACCTTTCCCACCTGCTGCAAACGAGGAGCTACTAACACAGTCAACTCACTGAGTGCCCTGGGCTGCCTCTACAGAGAGATTGTCCAGTTTGCTCGGCAGAAGAGCTATCCACATGGATTAAGGATAGAATATTAAGTCATTTTGCTAGCAAGCAGTTATGATAAGCCCAGAGGATGTCCCAAATCATACTAGGTGTTTGCTGGGTGTGGTACAGGCTTATAGAGAAACCTCTTGGGAGTACGCACCATCAAAACAATCTATTTAAAGGGGATTTAAGTAAACCCAGGAGGCTAAGGCATCATGAGGCCCTCACTTCCTCAAATCCACACACAACCTGATAGTGACTTGAAAATATTCTTCTAGAAAATGGCAGCTAATTGTTCTCTTCCTGACCGGCTGCTGATCTCAAGTCTTGTCCTCCCTTTTTCCATGCCACACACCACATTCAGAACAGAGCATCTTAGGTTGTTGCTGCATAATGTTGAGATTATTAATCTTGACCAAATCAAGAGCAAAGTGCAGGAAGTTCAGACCAATTTGTTCTGCGCATGTCCCGGGGAGTTATGTTAAGGAAGAGGCAAATAGTTGTGTGGTCCACTCGTGAATGAGTCCATCATTCTAAGGAGAATGAAGAATGAAAAAGAAAGGAAATAACAACGTAGGGAAAGCTTTGCTTAAGAAACTTCTACTAGTTAAACTTTCATCCATCGTAGAACCATCTCTCCTCTTCTATGGCCCTGCCTCTGCAGAATCAGCCTAAAGCCCAAAGTTGTAGGTGTCCCTCAAAGAATGATATGTAAGTAAAGAGGGTCATTTTTACTTATGAAAATAATTTTTCATACATTTTTAAGGTAATAGGAGGGGACGCAGTAAGAGTTGCCTCACAAATTAATGTAAATATTCGTCTCTTCTGTTACGATTCTAATTAACTGAGATTGCCTTTACAAACCATGGCCAACGGCTCCCCCTGGTACTCTTTCCTTCCCTGGAACCTGTCCTCACACAGTCCACAAGATGGGGGGGCCGGGGGGAAGGGGGAGGACTTGAGCGCAAACAGCCTTGATCTTGGCAACATTCAACCTCACTGAGTCTTGGCTTCCTCATCTGCAAAGTGAGCAAATTAGTGGAGAAGGTCTCCAAAATACCTTCTAGCTCTAAAATTCTGCCTCAAATGTAAGGTTTTAAATATGGATAAAATAAAAATCTAAAGCAATTAGCTGGACTGGAATTCTTAATACTAAAGAGTTTGAAGGGCCAATCTGTTATTTGAATGACTGTCTTAGGACCCAGGAAGACGTACACAGCAAACCAAAACAACTAGGTGACGTGAAGTCTTGTACTGTTCTGTAGGCTGGTCCCAAATAAATGACATGGGAGAAGCAAGTAATCTATAAACTAGGTGCATTTGTTTGTCAAATATAGCCGATTGATGGCCCCCAGATTTGGATAAATTCATTTCTCCAGTGTTGCCTTACTGTGTTCTGTTCAGCTTTACTGGTACATAGACATAGACTACGCCTGGCTGGGCTGAAGGAAATATTGGTAAAACAGAAACATTGGGCTTGCCTGGTGGCGCAGTGGTTGAGAGTCCGCCTGCCGATGCAGGGTTCGTGCCCCGGTCCGGGAAGATCCCACATGCCGCGGAGCGGCTGGGCCCGTGAGCCATGGCCGCTGAGCCTGCGCGTCCGGAGCCTGTGCTCTGCAACAGGAGAGGCTGCAACAGTGAGAGGCCCGCGTATCGCAAAAAAAAAACAGAAACACTTCTTTAAACAGGAAACTCACCTGATTATCACACATTTCCTATTACTCTTCAGAGGGGTAGACTCGGTGCATTCAGTCTGCTTTCCCAGGTAAATCTATTTCTCCACTGCAGAAAGAGGGCAGAGGAGACGCTGACTCTTCCCTTCTGGCCTTTGCTTTCAGGACTGCAGGCCTGGCTGTCAAGTTGCTGACAGCTGTTATTTATTAAACCAGGCCCTGGACATGAAACACCTGGGTTGTCAGAGTAAATCTGAGTCATTTTCTAAACAGTGACAAGGACCCCTTCGCACGGCCAGCTTTAGGAACTGTGAGGCAGGGAAACCCGTTCGCATTAGCCAGGCCTGGCTGTCCATATGGACCCTCAAGTTGCAGAGAAATACAACTTTACGTAAAAACGTAGCAGGTCTACTTTGCTGGGAGACCCCAAAGTATGTTTTCAAGGACCTGCTCTCGCCCTCCCTCCGCCTGGGCTGGTCTAGCCAACCCCCTAGCTCTCATTTTCCACCACGAGGGGGCGCTAGATCGGGACAGTGAACACGAGGGTCCGTGGAATTCTCGCCCCACAAGCTGCACCCCACACACCTGCAGGGCTTCTGTGGTCAGTAAACTTGGCAAAGCGGCTGACTCCAGCCTTGCCTCGAAGATGCGCAATAGATATTCGCTTATTAGTGACTCTAAGAGGTTTAAAAGTAAAAAGAGAAGGGGGTGCAGCTGGAGGGAGAGAGAGTCCAGGGGAAAGAGAGAGAAACCGGTTATGTTTATTTCATGCAGCATTTAAAAAAAAAAAACTTATTTAGCCACCAAACCTATTTTTAACATAAAACTTACTAAATCCTGCTCAGTTGGAGTTCTGCAAATGTTCCCGCTTGGGAAATACTATACCAGACGATCACGGAAGCAATCCTAATTCTGAAACTTCTAAGATCTATTTACATATTTTCTAAAGCACAAGTCTGATCACAGCCCTCCCCTGCCCCCAAATCCTCCATGGCTCCCACCTGCCTGTAAGGTCCAAATTCCCCAGCACGACATTCAAGAGCCACCGGAGCTTGGCCTGAACGTCCCTCTCCAGTCTCAATTCCCTTCCTCCGTGTGCACAAGTCTCTGCTCTCCTCCATGCTGGGCTTCCCCTGACCCCTCTTCACATGGCAGTTGCTTTCCCACCTCTGTGCCTCTGCTCATGCTGGGTCCAGTCGGAGTGCCTTTCCTAGTCGTTGCACATCAAATGCAACCCACTTTAGACACACAGTTCAACAGTCCCCTCCCAGATAGCTCTTCTCTAACATACCCTCATAGTGAGAGCCCTTACACTAGACAAGATACTGGGCTTCTTGTGTAGAAACATCTGTGTATATGACTTATTGTCCCCTAGGGTTCTTGAAAGAGTGGCTTCATACCCGACTGCCTGTCCTCTAGTTCCTATCACATAATAGGTGCTTATTGAAATAATCTGAAGAGTAAATGGCTGATGTGATTCAACAGGAAACCTTCTGGGCGGAAGAGAACAGTGGTCTGGGGACCAGGGGCCTGTTCTTGTTCTGCCATCAGCACGTGGGGACGTGGGCCTTCTGCTTCTCTGCCCGAGAGCTCGGTAGGCTCAGCTCTAGAAAGACAGGGAAGGGGCTGGCAGGGGCCACAGACCTTCCAGAGCTAAATTGTCTGAGATTCTCCTGATTTATACTCCACCTTACAAAGAACTTGAGGCAATCTTACAGAAATAAGAATAGAGTGAAAGAGAACAATTGATGACAAAAGAACAGAGACCTGAGGTCTATTTGAATTTTCCAAAGGAAAGAACCTCTAACATGAGGGCCTTAGGGATCACAAGAGACTAAGAAAAAGAGATTTTTTTAAATCAAGAAATCATCCTGAGTTCTCAAAACTGTCCATAAAAATGACTATTTTATTACTTCTAAGGTATCTCTCATCTTAAATATATAAGATCACCAATTCATCTCTGCAGAAAATGCTTGCCTTTAAAAAAACCTAATGGGGCTTCCCTGGTGGCGCAGTGATTGAGAGTCCGCCTGCCGATGCAGGGGACACGGGTTCGTGCCCTGGTCCAGGAAGATCCCACATGCTTGCGTGCCGCAAAAAAAAAATAAAATAAAAAAACCTAATGAACAAAAAAAATTTTTTTGAAGTATATTTGATTTACCATGTTTTCAGGTGTACAGCAAAGTGATTCAGTTATATATATATATTTTTTTCAGATTCTTTTCCATTACAGGTTATTACAAGATACTGAATATAGTTCCCTGTGCTATATAGTAGGACCTTGTTGTTTATCTGTTTTATATATAGTAGTGTGTATCTATTAAACCCAATTCCCAGTTCATCCCTACCCACTCCTTTCCCCTTTGGTAACTGTAGTTTATTTTCTATGTCTGTGAGTCTATTTCTGTTTTGTAAATAAATTCATTTGTATCATATTTTTTAGATTCCACATATAAGTGATATCATACGATATTTGTCTTTCTCTGTCTGACTTACATCACTTAGTATGATAATCTCTAAGTCCATCCCTGTTGCTGCAAATGGAATTATTTCATTCTTTCTATGGCTGAGTAATATCCCATTGTATATACATACATCTTCTTTATCCATTCATCTGTCAATGGACATTTAGGTTGCTTCCATGTCTTGGCTATTGTAAATAGTGCTGCTATGAACATAGGGGTGCATGTATCTTTTTTTTTTTTTTTTTTTGCGGTACGCGGGCCTCTCACCGCTGTGGCCTCTCCCGTTGCAGAGCACAGGCTCCAGACGCGCAGGCTCAGCGGCCATGGCTCACGGGCCCAGCCGCTGGAGTCAGCCGCTCTGCCAAGTTTACTGACCACAGAAGCCCTGCAGGCTCACGGGCCCGCCCTCAAGTATCTTTTTGCATTAGAGTTTTTGTCTTTTCCAGATGTATGCCCAGGAAAAAACTTTAATTCTCTAATACAGTGGTTATCAAAATGTGCTCCCCAGGTCAGATACATCAACATCATCTGCATTAGAGAATTTTTTTAATGTTCCCTTTGTTAGTGCCTTAGAAATACAAATTTCCTGTCCTCAAACTTCCTGTATCAGAAACTGTGAGGGGGGGTCCCAGGAGTCTGTTTTAACAAGGCCTCTAGATGATTCTGATGCATACCAGTTTGTGCATAATTATATTTGGAGCTAAATATGTTATCACGTGTGTCTATAAACTCATTTATCAAAGATACAGAAATGTGTGGCTCCCTTTTCTCTCCAGTCTTTTCTCAGTCTTGTACAACTCACTCCAAAGTGGGGTGATGGGGCTTCCCTGGTGGCGCAGTGGTTAAGAGTCCGCCTGCCGATGCAGGGGACACGGGTTCGTGCCCCGGTCCGGGAAGATCCCACATGCCGCGGAGCGGCTGGGCCCGTGAGCCATGGCCGCTGAGCCTGCGCGTCCGGAGCCTGTGCTCCGCAACGGGAGAGGCCACAACAGTGAGAGGCCCGCGTACCGCAAAAACAAAAACAAAGTGGGGTGATGGCAAATCTATGTGGTCCCTCATCTCTGACTTCTGCAGGATCCACTGCTCAGGCGTCCCTGCACCAATAAAATCTGCCCTGTTTTTTACAGCTGATCAAGCAGACCCCTGCAAATTCCTGGCCTGTGGCGAATTTGCCCAGTGTGTGAGGAATGAGTGGACCGAGGAAGCCGAGTGTCGCTGCCGAGCGGGGTACCCTGGGCCCTGTGCCTCCGGAGAAGACTGTGACGACACCCCAGGGAAGGGAGCGCCGTGCAGGTGGGTCTAGCACCGCGACACTCAGACCCAAGAATTAGTCACTCAGGCTTCTGAGACACCCATCATTAGCATGAATTCATGCAATCCCGTAAACCCATGGTTCTCAAACTTCAGTGAACACCGGAATCTCTCAGAGAACCTGTGAAAGCACACATGGCTGGGCCCTGCGAGGCTGTTTGTGATTCGGTAGGTCTGTGCAGGGCCCAGGTACGGCTGCTGCTGGTCCCAGGACCACACTTTGAGAACCATTGGCCCTAAGCCTTTCTGCAGGATTTCATTAAAGCCAGTAAGGGAAGAAAAAAGAGGCTGCATCAGCTTTAAGACAGAACACCACGTGACCTACTACCTTAATCCGTGTCTATGTGTCTAATATTTGAGTTTTTCCCTGGTTGCAAACACATTAGCTGTCATCATAAGAAAGCTGAAAAACATAGAAAGTGATGAGAAGGAAGACGAAAAGCCTGTATAATTCATCATGTTAACTGATGTACTTCTTTACATAGAATTTTCCAAAGCAAAATGGAATTAGACTGGCTTCTTTTAGAGCCAGCTTTTTTTACTTAGAACATTGTCCCATGTCATTAAATATTTTCTGTAGCATCATTTTTTTTTTAATTTATTTTTGGCTGTGTTGGGTCTTCGTTGCTGTGCACGGGCTTTCTCTAGTTACGGCGAGCGGGGGCTACTCTTTGTTGCGGTGCGTGGGCTTCTCATCCTGATGGCTTCTCTTGTTGCAGAGCACAGGCTCTAGGCACGCAGGTTTCAGTAGTTGTGGCACACAGGCTCAGTAGTTGTGGCTCATGGGCTTAGTTGCTCCACAGCATGTGGGATCTTCCCAGACCAGGGCTCGAACCCCTGTCCCCTGCATTGGCAGGCAGATTCTCAACCACTGCACCAGCAGGGAAGTCCCTGTGGCATCATTTTTAATGTTTACATGGTAAGCCATTCTCTAGATATGTTATACGTTGAATCAGTCCTTCACTTCTGGAGCTCTTTAGAAGGAGGAAAAGGAAGTAAGATATAATTGGCCTTCTATTCACAAACTAGACTTTAGGGCGTAGGTTGCCTTATGAACAAACAGGGAACCCAGTGGGTCCTAATTCTTCAACAAGTCCTGTGTCACCCAGTGAAGCTCTGCCTGGGAGACCTCTGTCCTCAGAAGTCTTCTCCCGAGCCTGTCCCGAGCTTCCCCAGTCCTGAGCTTCCAATCACACACTCTTGAACATTTCCTCCGCGAGGATCACCTTGACGCACGTCTTTATTAGATCATCCTGTTTTTGTCACTGTCCTCTTATTCATTCTTGTGGCTGCTGTCCCTAATTTCCCACCAGGGGCACTTGTGGCCAGCTGCTTCCACAATCGACAAGAAACAAGAGAGACTGAGCCCTTTTCTTGATGAAACATACCCTGTTCCTTTAAAGTAGTAACATTTTAAAGACCATTATCCAATAAGGGTTAAGAAGCAATATTCTGGAGTCAGACAAATTGTGATTAAAATGTTGGCTTAGCAATTTACTAATCAGGTGACGTTCAACAAATTTCCTAACTTCTCTAAACCTCCATTTTTTTCATTGGATAGTGAGACCAATAAAAAACCCCTGTTGGGTTGCTGCAGCAGGTATATGAAATTACATTTATAAAGCTTCTTAACAAATAACATAAAACACAGAGTATCCCTTCAGGTAAGGGAAGATTATGATGATGCTGTCAGTTTTCTCTGAGTTAATCTCAATCCTGACAGAATTCTTTATGGAATTTGACATTCTGGTTCTAAAGTTCCCCTGGAAATAAAAATGTACAAGAGAAAATCTTAAAGTACGATGGTGGGGAGGCTGCTCTATAAGATAGAAATACATAAAATAATAATATTTAAAGCACTAAGATAGACACAGACCTAGACGATAGATCAACAGAACATATATAAGCCCCAAACAAAGCCCTATATATCAAAGAATTTATTTTAACAAGCATTTCAAATCAGTAGAGAAAGTATGGACTTGTCAATAATCATTAGAGTACACCTGGCCTTCCATTTAGAAAAATAAAATATTAGTTTCTTACCACACACAAATCAATTCAAATCAAAGATTCAAACCTAAGATTGAAACTATGAAAATATGAAGAATTTCTTTTATATTTCTATAAATTAGGCTAAAAAAAGGCTTCCCTAATAAGACCTCAATCCAAGAAGACATTTTCCCCATAGGGGAAAACACACCATAAATAAAATTAACAGATAAACAACAAGGTGAGAGAAAAATATTTACAACTTATAGACAAAGGATGAACATCCGTACTAACAAGCGCTCCTACACATCAATAAAAGGCGAACATACTAATATTAAAATGAGTAAAGAATATAGAGGCAAGTTCATAGAAGAAATCCAAATGACCCGTGAAACATAGGAAAAGGTATTCAATCTTACGGTAATTAGGGAAATCTAAAAACAATGAGGATATATCATTAGCTACTCATGAGTTTGACAAGAGGTCAAAAATATCCAGTGTGGGTAACATCAGGGAAAACTAGTTCTATCAGCATTGCTGTTGGGTGTATTAATTGGAAAAACGTGTTTTCAAGATAAATTTATCAATATCTATAAAATTTTTAATTTGATTCAGATACTCCACTGTGTAAATAATTGTTTAGACAATTATTCCTACAAAAATCATTGCACTTTGCAATGTTCACAGTATCATTGCTTTGAATTATGAAATAATTGCACAGCCCATCAATAGGGGAACAGTTAAGTCCATAGTGTGGTATATTATTCACTGTGGAACATGGCAGTTAAAAGCGGTAATATAGTCTACTGGAACTGCCATAGGAAAAGACCAGGACATTTCATTAAATGAGAAAAGTAAATTTCAGGATAATAGATCCTGTTTACATAATATATCAATAACAAAAATATGTACTTATAAGTATATTAGTTTCAATCGTATTGCATTGCCATGTTGCCAGTTAGAAATCATCAAATATTGACAATGTTGTATGATTCAATCTAATATGTAAGTAGAAGCATAGCAAATATATGGAATAATAAGTATCATTAGCTATCATTCCAGTTAACAATGGAAAGGAGCAGATTTGGGGTCCAAAATTTTAATAGGGCTAATGTGTTTTCTGTGACACTATTTATAATAATGAAAATCATTTCAAACATAGGGGCCAGATTAAGTAAATGATGATAAAAGTGACATGTATAAGGAGGTTTTAATAATATGGAAGTACTTGTTTTAACTACAGCAAGATCACAAGTTTGCTCTCATTGTACACCTCAGATGGGGCAGGGTAGCGGGAGGTCCATTTTTTTTGCCTCTAGAATCGATTCCTATTTCCCTTTTTGAGCCCTTTCTCCACTGGATAGTAGGGGAGGGGGAGATAAGAGGGGGAGAGCTTGGAGTTTAATATAATCCAGTCCAGTTTTTAAGAACTCCATGTGATTAATAGTGCAAGCAATCACTTTAGGCAACTCAATTCCCTTGGTATATTTAGGCTCAAAGGTCCTCTCCCATTCCCCTCTCTTCTCCTAGGTGGTATCTGGATGTATGGCAGAGCGGGGTTGGCCCTCTTTGTCTTACAAGATCCTTTGAAAAGTTTCCATTTCCATTGTCCCCTCACCTGTGATCTCTTAGTCCTGACTCCAGGTTTTTTGTTTTTTGTTTTTTTGGCTGCATTGGGTCTTCCTTCGTTGCTGCGCGGGCTTTCTCTAGTTGTGGCAAGCGGGGGCTACTCTCCGTTGCGGTGTGTGGGTTTCTCATTGCAGTGGCTTCTCTTGTTGCGGAGCACGGGCTCTAGGCACGTGGGCTCAGTAGTTGTGGCTCAGAGGCTTAGTTGCTCCTCGGCATGTGGGATCTTCCCGGACCAGGAATTGAACCGTGTCCCCTGCATTGGCAGGTGGATTTTTAACCACTGCGCCACCAGGGAAGTCCCGGCCCCTGGTATTCTTGGAGCCTCCAATTTGCCCAACCAGGGCAAGTAGGAACCCAAAACGCTACCTTAGCTGGTGGTAGGAGGAACAAGGAACTTGTTACTCAACCTCTTCAAACCACGCGTCTCTCCTCACTCTTCTGCCTTCTTCCTATCAAGCACTAGGGCCGGACAGGGTTTCCCTCCTTCCTACAATAATACGCTCCTTCCCCCTTTCCTTGATATTATAATGGACAGAATGTTGAGAGAAAGAAAAGAGTTTACTGAGTTTACTGATAAGGGAACATATATCATAAAATATCTCACAAATATTACACCCATTTTATAATGTAAAGTGTGAAAAAGCAAGGTGCAAAATGTGTATACAGTATCGTCAGAAATTATATGTACATAGAAAAGTCTGGAATTGTATACATCAAATTTTAAAATAAACTTTTAAAAAAGTTTTTTTAAAACTGTATGAACAAAATATTATTGCAGAGTTGTTTTCCAGTAACCATAACTCAGAATTTGACTTTAAAAATAACTCCACTTCTTGCAAGACAAAGTTATCACTCATCTTTCCCGTGAGCTTTGTCCATTCCTTCTGAGACCACTGCCTATGAAACAGTAAAGCCAACTGGAAGGCAAAACTCGGGGCAGAGGTGGGCTGGTGCCCAAAGCATATCTCCTCCAACTCTAATGGAGGCACCTGCAAAAATACGCTATTTTCATTTGTCCTAATAATTTTAGAACTAAAATAGTAGAAAGCCATAGTTGCGCTTAATGTTGATAAGCCCAGGAAACAGGATATCTTGTGTTTGCTTTCTTTTGCAGGTCACCAGATCAATCTAGAAACCAAGTGTATGAAACTAGTGTTAAAAAGTTCCAAAATCAGCAAAATAACAAGGTAAAATCCCATTTTTATATGTTGGTTTTAATTACTGAATATAAATTTTGAAGGAAATTAAAAACATTTCTGGGCCTGACTCTTAAATAGAGATAAGAAAAAGCAGTTTTCCTTTATTTGCCAAGCTTTTTTATTTAGTATTTTCAGAGGGAAAAAGGCATTTCCTGGTACAAAAAGTATAGAGACAGGGGCTGGCATTAACTGAAATGTGTAGACAAAACAATAAAATAACAGAAAAAATCCAAGTATTTTATAATATTCCTAACCTTTTCTTTTAAAATATACATGCAATTTATCAAATGCATTTCAACAACACTGAATTTCTCATAATGATTTATATTCCTGGAACTGAGTAATTATATATATAGACATATATATATAATATATACGTATATGTAATTATCTATATACATGTATATATATATTATATATATACATGTATATGTATATTATGTATGTATATATGTATATATTCTTATAAAGTGTTTTTATTTCAAATAATCAGCTAAAGGAAAAATATGAAGAAACATGATTTGTGAACAATGAGTAACCTCAAAAATTCCTGAAAGTTCATCCTCAGATAAGTGTTCCTTCCAGTGTCCTAGATGTCTCTTTCAAAATATTCGTCCATTCAATCAACTTTTTTGACTAAATTTTATTTTACAAAGGGAAATAACTTATCCAATAAGCAGGTTAAATATAGCCTACATAGAGCTTTTAAAATAACTTTTGGAAAAATACCTTCGATAACTTTTAGCCTAAAATTACCTAGTTTCAAAAATTATAACTAGTCTTGGATGGTAAAATTGGGTGGTAATCAGCCAGTGTCCACTCTACCTGAGGTCTCTCTCTCTCTGTAGTGCTAGATGGAAACAATCATGGCAAAGTTTGCAGTTGAAACTAGTCATTACGGTCAATATACACTCCAGAAGGATACTGAGGCCATTACACCAAACGCTAATCATAAGTTCATGTGTCCAAGTGCACACAAGGAATAATGTGTGCCATTTTGACTTCCTGATACAAAGAAAATTGAGAAGACAGAAAAGGTTCAGACTTGGGCCATAAAATGACAATAGGACACAGGATCTGATATTAATAAAATGCCCAGGATGAAGTATACACCAACTGAATCTGGAAGTACCAGGTAGAATTAGGAACCACATTTCAAATGAGGAAGCAGCTTAGAGTAATGATGTCTGCTATGGTTGGAAGGGAACATGTTGACTTTGATTCACAAATTATTTGCCATCCCTGCTTCAAGAGATTGATTCAGTCTGAGAAGATTTAAGAAGAATAGTAGGTTTAAGAATTCTTAGTAGGTTGTAAAGTTAGGAATCTTTCCCACCTTTCAAAGAATGTATCCTAAATGGCAAGCATATTATCTCATCTACCAGCAGAGGTAATATTGGAATGAACCATTGGTTTGACCTTGGGTGACATTCTTTAATCTCTTAAAACTATTTCTCTTCCAGGTAACCAGGAAAAGAAATTCTGAATTACTGACCGTAGGATATGAAGAATTTAACCATCAAGATTGGGAAGGAAATTAAAAACTGAAAATGTACAAATTATCATTTAATCTATCGCAAGAGAGATGGCTTGTTTCTCAAGGAAAATTATATCCACTCTGTCAAAATTCTGAAAACATAGGCAGGCATATCCACTGGTCATCGATATCCAGGCATATAGTCAACACTGAGATCCAGGACACATCACATTTCAAGTACAGAAGAGTCATGTACTTGAAGACCAATAAATTCTGGAAAAAAAGCAGCTTATTATCAAAATCAAAACCACCACCAGTAAAATGTAGTTTGGTTATTCCTCAGTGATAATCAAGGTGATAGCAAACGAGCTTTGTGTCCAGCTGCCCTTAAAATATTGTTCACAGGTCATTTACAACAAGTGCAAATTATTATTTGGGGGCAGGGGGGTGGGATATACTGGGAAATAAAGCTCTTCATATGTTAGAATGTACATAAAAGATGATTACGTATGCAGGGAGGTGCAGGATGAATGCATATAGTATGTAAATTGTGGTGAGTTTATAGACGCTCCACACTTCAGTGTCTGTAACTCACATGCCCCTTCAGTTCTTAGGCCCGCTAGTTTTATACAAAATTCCTGCTTACATGGTGGATAATTTTGTTGCCAATAATTTCTAAGTTGCTCCTTTAAAGAAAAGAACTGGGATATACATACCATAGAAAATCTTACTTTTCTTGTTACTGCATAAAGCTATTTTAAAGAAAGATACTATATTGGGGGGAAAAAAGTGAGGTTGTACTTTGTGACATAACCAATTCCCGTTTCCCACCACGGATGAACTATGTCTTCTTCCAATGTGATAGCTTCATTGAATACTCCTTGACACTCACTGTGGTGTGTACATAGGCAGACTGGTGTCAAGGTATTCCAGTTCATCCAGTTTTTAATGTGCTATTTAATGAAAAACAAATTCCTCCATATCTTTCAAATGCTCGACTATCAAATATACCTTAATTTCAATATGATAAGCACTGTATCTATAGATTTGTAATGTGTGTGTTTACTAGAATTATGATGATTTTAAATGAAAAAATCACTTAGGTTGGCCTCCCAAATGCATAGCTTTCATCCCTATTCCCAGCCCAACTGTCCCCAGAGTGAAGAGCTATGATATAAGGACTTTGTGTATGGTGATAAAGTGCCACAAAGCAAGAATGGTGGCAAGAGGTGTACCTGCTCACTTCCGTATCCTTGGGACTCCCCAGAGGAAAACACTCTTGTTAGGGGCATGACAGGCCAGCCAGTAGCATATGAGAAAAATTCCATGGAGAGAAAATGAAAATCTAATGCTATCACCTCCCCAGAATGTGCCCTCTGTCACCTACATTTCAGTTGTGCTCTAACTGCTGCAGAGAATGTAGCTTTTGAGGAGGAAAGAGAAGGAGGCAAACACTTCATCTTCTGTGGGGAAGGTCCCCTTTGGAAGCCAGTGTCTCTCACTCTTCGGATCACCCACTCTTTGGATTGGTCTTTTCCAACCAACCAGAGAAGAGCTGTTGAGGTTAAGATGGCCCGCCATCTGCCCGCACCCAGAAGACCCATCTGGATCAGGGTAGGTTCCACACGAAGTAGCCTGTATACACCAGCGGTGTTTGAAGTCCTAGGTACAAGGACTCTTCTTTGGGTCCCCAGTTCTTACATCCTTTGTCACCTCACAAACAAACTGGTAAGGGCCTGAGGAAAGGCAGCCACGATTTGGATTTTCTCTCATCTAGGCAAAGCGGCTCCTGCTTTCTCCCTGGAAAACCTGTAGGAATTTGGGGTCAAAGCTCAAGGATGCTTCAATCACCCAGGTTCCTTGCCTGTTCCTCCGCCACCAGGCACAGGGTTTCCAGGTCTGGTGACTGGACGAACTTCAGGATTCCAGCGTCTCCCATTTATTCCATTGGAAACAGGAGACAACAAGTGTAACATTTGCAACTTTTTTGTTTATAACACCCTGTAACTGTATTAAAAGCACAGGAAGCAAGTTCTACATAGAAGCATTTATTATTTGTATTTCCAGTACATCAGTATTTTAGGAAAGTATCAGATACACATTTTTAGGGAATGAGGAAAAATTCAGTAACAGATGCAATTCGATGAATTTTCAAAAGTGAAAAGAAAATGGCCAACTCATAAACCTATTTGGGGTTTGAAGGTAAGAGTCTGCACAGGTACAAATTAGGATTAAAGATTTTCTTTTCGGTGTGCATTTTTCCCTGATTATCTCTTGAAAAACTTTTTGAAAAGTATATGACAACCAAACTTACTTCACATATTAGGTTAGTCGTGGGGAAGGAAGAATAAATTGATTTGACCTGAACTTCACTGTACTCAAAGATCTGGTCCCGGCACGGGTAGGCTCGACCTCATCAAGTATCACCACTTCATCGCTCCACAGGGCCTACGCACAGAATGTCTACTGGCCTTCTCCAGCGTGGCAGTGTCATTTCTGTATGCTAAGAATCGATACACCGGGCCTATCTTGGTCCAAGTTTAATAGGTCCATGGGTTTTGCTCTTACGTTACATACAATTCATTCTACAACTTAGCAAAGATCTAGGAGCGCTTGGTCACCTAAAACGCTGCACTGTTTTCAGCCTGGGGTGTAGCGTCTTCAGGGGTGCACCCCTTTTCTTTCTCTTCCATTCACTCTTCTCTTTCCTTATTGTTACAACCTTCCCCCTTACCTGTCCTTATTCTAATTTTTAGATATCCTCTGTCCTCCCCTCCCTTATTAGTTTATATTCTGGAAGAAATAAAAATGCTCCGTAATTGTTACTGCTGGCAATGCTAAACAGACAAAGGCCATGACATCTGAAGGTGGAGAGTGACAGGAGAGCAACCCTTCATAAACCCCCAGGGGCTACTCAACGAAGTCTGCGTGTTCTGATTCTTTGTGCTGCGCATGAGTGCAGCAAAGGCATTTCTATCTCTTTCATGGCCTAGAATTACATTACCTGAGCTCTCTGGATCTCTGTTTACCTCTTCTGTAAAAGGAGTTAGGTCTACCACTAACACTGTAGTTAATTCACTGATTCATTCAACAATATTTATTCTACTGATTCAGGTACTCTTAAGGTAGTTTAGGTGAAGAAACCAAAGATCTACCTGTTTGGATCCCCTGAGAACCACTGTAATAACCTGTGAGTGAAAATAATCTTTTTAAAAATCCAATTAATAAAACTACAAAATCCTCATTATTCCTTGTGCCTGTGAGTTTCTACTCTCTAAGTTTCCACAAATACCACCTGTGTTCCACTTAAGATGATCTTTTCTTTTGCGATCTGATATGATCTTTCGTTTTGTTGTTTGCAAAACAAAAGGGTTCACCATGTTACTGGAAAGAATGACCTACAGAAAGTCACTATAGGAAGCAGAATGTGAGTTACAGTAGAATGTCTTTTGTGTGGGCTTGTGCTCCTAAGTGTACTATTTACTTCCTCCTCACATAATCCTTTAAGAAGGTGCCGTCTACTCAACCTTACAACTAAGAAAACCCACTGTTCTCTTAACATACGTGTGTGTTAGAGAAATTTTCTCTCAGTGCCTACCCGTAGCTCACAATACGTACCTCAAGCGTGTTAATGAGATCAGGAATTACACCATCATTGAATGTGAACACATTTTGTTTTCGCAGTTTTAATATTTTATGTACATCTACCTTTGCAAAGCATATACACTAAGGGAGGAACTGGTATTGAGTGACACAAGCATTGAGAAGAATTAGTTCTTAATGTACAGTGTGCTCGTTTTAACTTCTAATTTTACATCTCAGTTAAAATATAAATGGACGTTTGATTCACACCGTTTTCAACCTAGTGTTTCTGGGTTTGATTGTGAACACTGTAAAGAAGGGGCATCTACATGTTTCGCAACACTCTCTCTGCTGTTTCCCTTAAAGGATGATGGAGGTCCTAAGCTTCTCCAGCAAAGGGGCTTCCGTGTGTGCAGAGCTGTGGTATGTAGGTGACTGTAAGTCTAACTGAATTAGGGCAAGTCTCCTGGAGCCACAATTAACTCAGGAGACTACTTAAAACAGATATGCTCTAGGACATGTTCTAGGACAGCTGTGTGACATAATTAGCAACAAAATGGCTTAAGAATGACTATAATTTTATCAGCTATTAAAGTAAAAAATTAAAGACCTGTAACAATGCCTTGCTGTGATATATTTCTGACAAATTCTTCAAAACTTTAAGTTCTCTCATTATGATAATTCAACCTGTGTGATTAGTTTTCCATCAAGTACCTGCATGTATCTAGGACACACGTAAAACTGTTTCTGGAAACAGCGCTAAGGGCACAAGTCATTAAAAATCTGTTTGGTTACTAAATTTTCTTCCAGGACTCTACTTGTTACCAGTTAAGAAAAAAGCTTATCATTCACTATCCTGTACAAATAAAAACACCAGTTAAAGGCGAGTGATAAGAAGAGGGAGAACAGGACATTTATTTTCAGTAACCAGACCTTCTGTCACCAAATCACAGGGACCAAATGACCCAAGGGTGGGTGAGTCTATGCAGTAATACAGCCTTAAAAAGATAATCACATTCACATTCTCAACAGTAAAGACAGGACCATTTACTTTCCTTAACAGAAGACGATCGTTTGCACAGTATCATAATAAATAAATATCTCTATACTAAAACATATAATGAGAGAAGCAATTCTGAAAACAGTGTCCAGCTCACAAGCACTAATCCAATCAGCTGGGAAATACTTTCCTAACTGAGGTACTCTTTCTAGGAAAAAAAAAAAAAAAAATCACTGGAAATTCATTTCAAAGGTTAGGGTCTTTAAACACCCAGGGAAAAAAAGTACAGAGAGTAATTTTATTTTCTAATTTTATTCTAAAATACAAACAAGACTCCTTAGGATTATGTCAACATAACTCCTTGATGTATGTTTGTTTCCAAATTCCTAACATGAAAGTCATAAATATTAGGCTTGAAACTGCTGACATTTGATCAAAACTAAACAGCACACAAAACTTTTTTTTTAATTATCAGTTACATGAAACAAGCAATTCCCCAGTGCAGGGTTTTTGCATTACAAGGCTTATAAAAGAGCTCTACAATTACCAAAATCTCGAAGGCCAAAAAAGACAATAGGAATTTTTTTAAAAAAACAAAGGTGTTTTGAAGCAGAACACTAGTTTAAATCACATGAAACAACTTGGACAAGATTCTGACACAAAATCACAACTGAGATGAAACTGAAAGAATATTTGAATTCAGTCCAGTTAAGCCAAACTGCCACCTAAAACCTACTTCCTTTTCTAAAGGAAACAAAGTTATCTCAAAACTTCCAAGCATTTAAACGATCTGAATTTCCTTTATTTGTCCATGGAATGTAAGAACATATTCTTACAGCAACACAATGTGATAGAAAAGCAAAACTGATCTGTGCAGGACACTATGTACCTTCTTTATCACAGATTGCATCAAATACATCGAGGCTCTCTCCAGAATTCTAGAACTTCAGGTAAATTGCTTTACTCAAACTAAGACATTGCAAAAGAGGGGGGAAAAAATAAAAATTTCCACCTTTGACGGAAATTTCCATGAATTTCTGAAAAAGTTAGTATAGAAAGTACACAGCTTTCAGATCAAAATATCAGTGCCTTGATCATTTTAAGTGCCTTAATTTTTGTATGAAAATTGAAGCTAAGTTTTCTTCAATCCAGTTATATGGTACTGTGCCATCCTTAAAAAGCAAGAATTCTGCATTTTTTAAAAACTTTTCCTGAAGAACAATTAAGATGGATTTAAGGTAGTCTGTTGGCAAAGAAGGAGAAATGTCCAGAGTCTGTCCAAGTGTAACAAGTATTACAATAATGAGAGGTCTAACAGTTACAGCTGGATACAGGAAAATAAATTTTAGGTCCCAAATTCACTACCATAATTAACCTTAAATTAACAAAAAGCCATGATTAATAAAATCTGTTCACTTTGTATAAGTAATTCTAACTTGATCTTGGAATGGTTAAATCTCTGGGACACACTCCCTACCTAGTGCCATGGCAAGGGCTCCCAGCTGCAAGGCTAGTGCAATTTCTACTTTAACAGATTCTGCAGCATGGCCGTGGCATAGGTGGGCCTGGCCTGTCTGCTCTCAATTGCTTTCTGAAGATACTGGATGCCTCCACAGCGTTCCCAAATTTCTTCGAACTGTCTTGGCAAAATCTCAGCACCACGCTTTCGAGTCAGGCCTGTCTCTTCAAGATTCAGCTCACACATCTCCATGTCATCCTTACCTGCACAGATGAGACGTCAGAGAATTACTATACCTCCTTTCAGAACCATTTATTGTAAACTTTATTCCTGAAATGTCTACCAATTCTCATAGATTTGAGGACTTTTAAAACCATTTCCTTCCCCTAAGATTGAAATCTGCTTCATAAATTCACCAGACACAAATGTGTCCTCCACCAAGTTCCATTTCAACATGTACTAAGGATGCAGTTGAAAAAACAAGTTACCAGGGTTAATAAAAATGCTACATTTCCTTCAGTAACCATTACAAAGCAAATGATATAATCAGACACCAATGAAAAGGTTCCTAGGACACAGACAAGTTTCTATGTGCTCTGCAAGGACATAATTAATCCAAGCAATTCCATATTGTAAAGAAGTTATCCTCAACTGATGTGACTTAACTGCAAAGCTCCACGCCTCCACCCTGAAATGTAATGAATTATTACACTGTACATCCCACCATTGCATTCAGAGGGTACTCAATCCTTTTCTGCTTTATAAAGTTTTTTTCATGTGAATCGTACACACCAGCCACCAGGAGGATGGGTGGCTTGTCAGGATGAAGCTCCATCTGCCGGGCAATCCACGGTCCATCAAAGTGCGCGTACCACCAGCCTTTCTTCTTATTCTGCGGGTCTTTGTACTGGTCCGCGGGGCGGATGAACGGGATGCGGAAGAAGCGCTGTTGTCGGTTCATCTCGATCCCCTGCTGCCTGGCAGGGAGCTGAGCTGCCGGGTTCTGCTGAGCTGTCACAGAGAACAAGCAGAGTCACGCCAGCAGCCCGAGGGATAAGGAGAGCAGCGTTTAATCCTAAAATGCACCACGAATGTTTACAAAAGCAAAAAGAGGGATTCCTCCTAACAGTGAATTTAAAACAAAATGTAAATTGGAACTGCCTACAGATGAATGCAATTCAAAGGGTGATTTCTTAGAAGTTTCTTCCCCCGAAGATGTTCCTGGGCATTGTAAACACACACACACACACACACACACAGGCACACACACACAGGCGCGTGCACACACACACACACACACACACACACACACCCCATCAGCTGCAGCAGCAATAACAACCACCAGCCCCTAGCAGATTCCCACAAACGACTGCGTCTGCACATAAAACTCACTCAGCGAGAAAGCAAACTAGTAGCATTTCCTAGATTTGTATTTTTTCCTCCAAAGAGTTCAAATGAAGGCTGCAGGACAACTTTTGCAGGACTATTTATGATGAAACCAATAAAAAGTAATTTCACAAATCTGAAAGATTCCAGATATTTGTCGATTTAATCACAGATTCTCAAAAGAGTGAAAGACATACGAGTTTTCTCCTCTGCCAACTGATCCTGGGATTTAAAATGGCCAAGATAACACAGATGTTTTACTAACAAGATTTAGACAACTTTGTGACAGCAACAACAAAACTGTAACAGTCAGCATGAACTTTCACTCAGAGAGATTTACTTACTCTGAAACCAGACTTCTCTTGGAATAAAATCCACTGCAATAAGTGGAACGTGTATAATATTTGGTTTCCTTTGCCAATAGAAAAGAGAAATCCTTGCTTTTCTGCTAACACTGGGCATTGAGCTCATTATCATCTCTTTTCCCTCGCTCAATTTCCATTACTAAACGGTTGAGTTTTGGTTTTTTTTCCTGAAAATATTCAGTTCTCTGAGGCAATGACTTTACATCTTCAGGAGCATAATTCTGGTAAATCTGTTTAATATGCTCTATACTCACAACTTTAAAAGCAGACCAATCATTTACTGCAGCTCAATTAAGAATCTCACTGAAAAGCTAAGTATGTCAATGAAAAATTATATAATATGTACAAGTCAAGGACAGTCACATGGCTTTTGTGAGACTTTCTAAGTACTGAAAGGATGAAATTACTCTTATTCTACTTTTTGCACCAATAGCAAAAAGCTTTATAGCAGCTCAATTTATTTTCGTGCAAACAACAGAAAGCAAAAAGCAGTTAGCAAAGCTGTATATGCCTATGAAAGAAAGAGACCCAGTTTTGTTAGTGACTTTAAAAAGCCGTATCACCTTTAGCACGTTACCAGAGATGAGCTTATTTATTCTCTCGTTCCTGTTCCCTCAAAACAACTTACAGTTCAGTGTTTCCATTTCGAGTTTTAAAAACTACCTACTCTGCAGAAAATACACTAACTCAAAACTAAGACATTTTGTACAAGGATTAAAAAAAAAAAAAGAAACCCTTCCCTCCATCTTCAGCAGTGAATTAGAACTCAGTGTCCTGCTGACAGAAACTTACTATGATACTGATGGCCACCCATTAGTATAACCTACATTTTTCTTTCAAAATAACAATCCCCTGTAACTTAATATATTGGGTAAAATTCAGAAACCCAATGGAAAGTCTTGGATGGCTTTTTCTACTAATGTGAGAAATGAAATTGTATTTGGGAAGCCTGGAAATGAATATTCATCTGGAAAAGTACAAAGATACAGACGTTAAAAGCTTGAAACTAATCTTCTAAACAACTATTTCCTTCACATCCAATTGTTATCTTCAAAAGTGTGAATAAGTTTCAAATTTGTAAGTCTGTAAATTACTGGAAGCACTAAGAAAAATCATGTCCAACCAGCTGGCAAATAAACATGGCATTATATTCAAATCATTACTGCTGAACTGATTCTAGAAGAAATTTACTGTACACTAAGATGACTCAGAGCTTTTAGATGATCAAAAAATGTGCATCATAAGAAGCTGTAAAAGTAACAGAATGACCTCCTCTTCCTATTAAGAGGTATTCATTCTATTAAGCTTGTGTACATTATCATACGAAACCCAAATCTCTTCGGACAGAAATGCTTACACCATCACAGTATTTGAAACCAGCACCTAAAGTTAGTCTTTACTCTAAAAGATCAGCTGCTTATTAAGATAGAGTTTTGCTACAATAAGAACTGGGTACACTCAGTTTAAAATGCTAGTTTTTTTGAAAAGGAAGTAATTTGATGAAATAACAGATTGATTAAAATTTTTTTCTGCATGTATATTTTGGAGTGATCCAAATGAAAGTACCATCTCAAATGAGGTATCTCAGTCCAGATAAACCAACATTAATGTACTACAATTCACCTTAAAATTGTAGCAAAACAATGTTTAGAAGAAGTTAGTACTTTATAAAGTATTTTTAACCCATCTTCCAGTTAGCTCATGAGTTACCACCCATTGACTTACGTGAATTGTTCAAAAATGGTGCAAAATCTGTGAACAAATATTTTATATTGAAGAAAAGATAAAAATGCCAAAACTGTTAAATGAGCATTCTTCTAATTTATAATGCCTTCCCATCAATGGAGGTGGTGACTAACAAATAAATACCCTACCCATAGCCAAATACTCCCAGAACTACCTACAAGTAGATGCTGCTTTCCAATTTTTTTTAAGCTATTTTGATTGTGTTTTTAGGACATCCTGCTTGATGGACATACAAAGGGGACCAAAATTTTAATTTTCGAACACAGTTAATATCCAAACAAAAATCCACAACAGTGACTTAATAATCAAGATGAAAGTACCTTTAAAGCACTACTAGAATTTTTGTAGGGGAAAAAAAAAGAGTATAACTCATAAATTCATTTAAAAAATACTTTTTATATAGAGAAGAAGCATTGCCACACTTACATACACTCAGCATGTTTTAATTTCTTCACATTGTCTTAAATCTTCAACTCACAACATTTTTATTTAGGAGCTATGAAATAAAACTACTCTCCAAAGTCACTGTTTTAAGCAAGTAAATGTAAATCTTTTACTGGGTAATTTGCCACTGCCCCCAAAAATTATTTCTGAAAGCCTCTTTCCGGGGTAAATGTGACGAGAGTGTGCTCACCCGGTATAGCACACAGGAGAGGGATCTGAGCCTCCCAACTCCTAACTCTTAAGAATTTACCATAATTTGTCAAGGTCTTACTCTTAAAGGCAATAATACCAAGTTATATTTTTGTTAATCATAAGCTGTCATCATTTTATTTTCTCAAATTAATGAATTCTAATCCTTCTAAATTTTAAACTACAGAGCAGCTCCTTTTAAAGGTCAAGCAGCTGCACCATTGGGAGGAAACCACCTAAAGTACAGAATTTTCTCAGGTGAGCTGTTAAGCATCTTGGTGCCCTTCACCTTTCCTGTTAACTGTACTCCTGTGTCAGAGTGACTTTTACATGACAGAAAAATAAAGAGAAAAAAAAGTACTCTTCAGGGCAGAAGTTACATTTTATGCTGAAAATGACCTACATTCAAATTCTCTGAAGGCTACATACATGCGGGAGTGTGTTCCTACACAATTCCTAATTTTGTTCATCTACCTGGATGGGACCCTTGAGAAATTTTCTTAATCTACTCTGTTGTTCTTCCAAAAAGTACTTTATGAATGGAAACAGTATAGGAACCAGTAAGGTAAGCCGCATGTTATTTGCTCCTTTTGGGGCAAAGTTGGATGAGTAAGGTACCAAAGTTTGGTTTGCTACAATAATACATGAAATATTTATATATTCATTAAAAATGTGTGTACCGGGGACTTCCCTGGTGGTCCAGTGGTTAAGAATCCACCTTCCAATGCAGGGGACATGGGTTCAATCCCTGGTGAAGGAACTAAGATCCTACATGCCACAGGGCAACTAAGCCCAAACCTGCGTGCTGCAACTACAGAGCCCACGTGCTCTGGAGCCTGCACACCATAACTAGAGAGAAGCCCACGCACTGCAACGAAAGATCCCACATGTCGCAACTAAGACCTGACACAGCCAAAAATAAACAAATTAATTAATTTAAAAAAAATGTGTGTGCCAAATATTACAACATTTTTTAAAATTAATTAATTTATTTTTGACTTCGTCGCTGTGTGCGGGCTTTCCCTAGTAGCAGCGTGCGGGCTTCTCATTGCGGTAGCTTCTCTGTGGAGCACAGGCTCTAGGCATGCACGCTTCAGGAGTTGTGGCTCCCAGGCTCTAGAGTGCAGGCTCAGTAGTTGTGGCGCATGGGCTTAGTTGCTCCGCGGCATGTGGGAACTTCCCGGACCAGGGATCAAACCCGTGTCCCCTGCATTGGCAGATGGATTCTCAACCACCGCACCACCAGGGAAGTCCTCTTTTTGTTTTAAGAAGTGCAATCATGCAGATATATAAATTCTGAAATAGAACATAATGAAACCCAATCAGTTCAAGGTCATGATTAGAACATTACAGCTAAAGATCATAGCTAAAAAGAATAGCCCTGGGCTTCCCTGGTGGCGCAGTGGTTGAGATTCCGCCTGCCGATGCAGGGGACACGGGTTCGTGCCCCGGTCCGGGAAGATCCCACATGCCGCGGAGAGGCTGGGCCCGTGAGCCACGGCTGCTGAGCCTGCGCGTCCGGAGCCTGTGCTCCGCAGTGGGAGGGGCCGCAACAGTGAGAATAGCCCTTTGCCATTTTTACAAAACAAAGCAACTGGGGTAGAAACTTGGTACAGACAGTGAACAGATAATGGAATCATCCTGTCATCTTCATTTCCCAGAGACAAATTTTTAAACTGGAGAAGAGAGTGGTGGTCACAGAAGATCAGTGTTGAGAGGGCCTTCCTCCTGCCATTTCTTAGCTGCAGGCAAGCTCACTGCTCTTGCAAGAGTTATATTCTGAGTGAGGACACAGGTGAGCAGTCATTAGCACTCACATCTCTCGTACTACTAATAATACTTCCCTTCCTCAATCTAATCTTTGCAACATCTTCGAAACACTAAAATTTCACCATTTAATTGACTTTCATCAAACACTGCTTTATTTGCTAGGAAGGCGGTAAGGGAGGCAAAATATAACTGTGAGCTCCTTTTCTAAGTCAGCTGGGGTCACACATGGCTAAGCTATACCACCAAGTGTCGGGAATATACCTCGTTCTAAAAAAAGATATTAAATATGCTGTCACCTTGACATTAGCCAGAATTAACCTACCAAATTGTGCCAGTAGCAAGTTGAATAAATGAAATTCCAATTATTGCTTTTAAGACTGAAATTACAACTCATATCACAGGTATTCTTAATTAATGTTAAAGCTAGTGCTTGCTTTTACTAGGTTATGTCCTTTCTGCTCTATTTTCCAATTTCAGGTATACAGCTTTGTCTTTTGCATAACAAAGTAACAAAATTCATTTTTAGGATCTCAGTCAAAAAAGCAAATTCTGGTCTAGGTAAAACTCTGGTCTGAACCAAGGTATTATTTCTCACTCATATTTTCACAGTTTTATAATATTTGCAGTAAACATTCTTTTTTTCATAGTAATCTTTACATTTACACACATAATCTTCACATATGTGTATATATGTGTATGTGGAAAGAATACATATTTACAGCATTATCATACAACTTCCTCAATATGGACAAGATTATTCTTACCTCCAGAATTTATCTTAACAAGTAAATTCAATACTTTTAAACAAATATGACTTTAAAGATGTATCTAACAGAAATAATACTTTGAAAGATAAGCCATCACGGTTGTGTTAGATTCAGTGGACCCATAGTTCTAAAGTAAGAGAAAATTTATATTGGACAATTTTACTCAAATGCCTTATGTATAAATTTTACTCAAATGCCTTATGTATAGTTACATGTAATTACATACATATACTTTTTATATACATATACTTTGGAACATTCAAAAGTACAGATTTGTTTTTACCATAATCAGTAACAGACTTTGGAGCACGTTGCTCTGTTTCAGTATTTCTCTTCTTGTTCTTGGATTTCCAAGCATGATACACTTTTAGTCTCCTATGAAATTCTTCTCTGCAAGCTGCCAGGAGCTCAATATCTATCAATTACACAGAGAGAGTTAAAAAAAAAAAAAACAGCAATTAACATCGTAATTTAGTTGTCTAGCATAATTATCCTGTGGCATAAATATATATTTTTTTAACATCTTTATTGGAGTATAACTGCTTTACAATGTTGTGTTACTTTCTGCTGTATAACAAAGTGAATCAGCTGTACATATACATACATCCCCATATCTCTTCCCTCTTGCATCTCCCTCCCTCCCACCCTCCCTATCCCACCCCTCTAGTGGTCACAAAGCACCGAGCTGATCTCCCTGTGCTATGTGGCTGCTTCCCACTAGCTATCTATTTTACGTTTGGTAGTGTATATATGTCCATGTTACTCTCACACTTCGTCCCAGCTTACCCTTCCCCCTCCCCGTGTCCTCAAGTCCATTCTCTACGTCTGCGTCTTTATTCTTGTCCTGCCCCTAGGTTCGTCAGAACCTTTTTTTTTTTTTTTTAGGTTCCATATATATGTGTTAGCATACGGTATTTGTTTTTCTCTTTCTGACTTACTTCACTCTGTATGACAGACTCTACGTCCATCCACCTCACTACAAATAACTCAATTCCGTTTCTTTTTAACATATATATTTTTAAATGAAGATTTCATTTTTAAATTAACAGTACAAAATCAAAAGTAAACATTATTGATAAAGATGAGCACTTCATTGTAATACTATCTTTCACACTTACAGAGCATTTTCTTAAACATTATTACTACGTTATATCTTTCCTCCACGCAAGAATCCTGGACTAAATAGGTCTTTTATAGATGAAGAACTTGAAAAAGGAAGGTTAAGTCACTTGTCCAAGGTCACAGACCACGACAATAGAATAAGAAGTCACTGTGTTCAAACACAAGCTAGATTTACATGTACCACATTTTTTACATTTGTACTTATGCAGATAAACTCAGTGAAGAGGGAAAGAACATAGTGAGGCGTCCTGTACGATTATGACACTTGAAGTCCCAGTTACAGTGTCCTGAATTCAAACACTATGATTTATACGTGAACACAACTGTGTGGGATTCTCTGGATACAGCCTTTTACTCTGTTCTGTTGGAAGAAAAATTGCTTTAAAAGGGACGGACTCCATTGCCATTTTTTACTTTGCATTCATAGACCAAAATAGTCTGATATATAGGTATTTAACTATTACGAATAACGTTAAGAGGGTCAGTCATAAATATAGCCCAAACCATAATTCCTCTATGCTTTTCCTCTCTGGTCTATGCAAGAGACGGGCAAAATGAATTTAACTTAATAAGTATGTCTTTCTTTTAGCTTTGTGAACAAACTAGGTCTTCATTTCAAGGTGAGAGTAACAAAGAGAATGACTTAAACTAATTTATATGAAAAAAATTCCCATCCCAATCTAGGTATTTACTTTATATTACCTGACAGCGACAGAGTCTTCCCACTTTTCATCCTCCCCATACACTTACCGCAAGAAGTATTGATGGTATCACGTAGTTCTGCGTACTTCCATTTACTAAGATCATGTTTCTTGGTACCAGCAGCCGCCTTGGTGGCCTGTACAGCAGGGCCTCTGTAATTATTACACATTTTTGCATATTTAAACTTAGAAACACGAATGAAATGTTGACTAAACAGGCAAGAAAGTGAACATAAGCTTGAGAACTGGAAATAATTACTGGAAAAACATATAATAATTTTTGTATCTTTGACAGACGAGATTAAGAATGGTGTACTACAGGATGCCCAGGTGAATTAGAATTTTCCAGTGCATCATTCAACAGCCACATTAGATTTTCAATCAGAAATTCTGATTCCAATATTCTAGTGCCATGGACTTCCCCCAGGCTTCAGTTTAAATCTTCTAACTCACGGATATATGAACATCAAGATAATACATTTACACATATTTCTCAAAATCAAAACTACAATGAGGTATCACCTCACGCAAGTCAGAATGGTCATCATCAAAAAGTCTACAAATAATAAATGCTGGAGAGGGTGTGGAGAAAAGGGAACCCTCTTGCGCTGTTGGTGGGAATGTAGATTGGTGCGGCCACTATGGAGAACAGTATGGAGGTTCCTTAAAAAACTAAAAATAGAGCTACCATATGATCCTGCAATCCCACCCCTGGGCATATATTCAGAGAAAACCATAATTTGAAAAGATACATGCACCCCAATGTTCATTGCAGCACTATTTACAATAGCCAAGACAAGGAAGCAACCTAAGTGTCCATCAACAGATGAATGGATAAAGAAGATGTGGTCCATATATACAATGGAATATTACTCAGCCATAAAAAAGAAGGAAATCATGTCATTCGCAGCAACATGGATGGACCTAGAGATTATCATAGTAAGTGAAGTAAGTCAGACAGAGAAAGACAAATATCATACGATATTGCTTATATGTGGAAACTAAAAGAAATAAAAAGACACAAATGAACTTATTTCCAAAACAGAAAGAGATCACAGACACAGAAAACAAATTTATGGTTACCAAAGGGGAAGGGGGGTGGGGAGGGATAAATTGGGAGGGTGGAATTAACATACACACAGTACTATGTATAGACTAGATAACCCACAATGACCTACTATGGAGCACAGGAACTAAACTCAATATTATGTAATAAGGGAAAAGAATGAGAAAAAGTATGTGCGTGTGTATGTATGTGTGTGTGTGTGTGTGTGTGTGTGTGTGTACGTGTGTGTATATATAACTGAATCGCTGTGCTGTACACCTGAAACTTACATGCTATTGTAAATCAACTATACTTCAATTGAAATTTTTTTTTAAATCAAAAGAGAACTCCTCAACATACTTTAAGATCATTAGAGGCACATGAAGGGTTTGTTTATGAGCCAATCACCTGCAGACTACCGGAACCTGCAGATGGCCAAGCCCCACCACTCATAATGGCTCAGGCTCTCCCTGGGCATCTGGATGTTTAGAGGTCCCCAGGGGAGTAGCCAAACTACTAGCCTCTGCCCGAGTCTTTAGAGACATCCTAAAAGAGCTGCTGCAGCCTGGAAACTCCCGTGACCTTTGAGCTTCTGTGTTAAAAAATACTTAGAAAAGTTCTGTAAGCAGATAAAAACCACACCTTCGTGTTTAGTGAGTAATAATATGACAACCAGTAAATTAAAGGAAAAGGCTGCAGGTCATGAGACAGATAACAGAGATTTCCAAGGGCACAAGTGCTTTATCTTGCCCCCTGTAGGAGGAACATCCGAGTGGGAAAAGAGGAAAGGAATAAAAAATAAAATACATATATTTAAAATATAAAAAATAAAATAAATAATTTAAAAGTTAAATGGGATAAGCTTTTTCGTAGCAGTGCTACTGAGCACTTAAGATTTGTTTCTATGCACATAATTTGAAATAATTATTCTAAAAATACAGGGAAAATTTCTTTTCTGTAAAAATGAACATTATTTTTCAGCAAAGGATCACACTTGCCACATAGCAGACACTCAGAATAAGCTGCAAGTGAACTTGTAAGCTCAGTGTAACCAAGGAAGAATTTAAATACATCATATTTCAAGCCACGAAAAGAAGACGGCACAATATTAAAAGAACTAACTATTAAAGAACTAAAATATTGCTTCTCGGGTACCACACAAAGCATTTCCCCTTTGGGATCTACCACCTGGAAAACCTTCCTCTTAAAGAGGGATGATCATAGTCTAATACTGAAAATGAGCTCATATTCTTCTCAGCATTCTACATTCTGAAAGACAACAGCGATCTTGGCAAACAATCAAGACACAGACACTCGATGAGACGGATGTTATTTAAAAGTGATGCTTGAAGATATGTACGCTCCCTCCTCAAACAAGGAAAATTATTCCTTCAGCATTACGCTTAACAATGAAACAAATAAGGTACTTTTGCCTCTTTAAAAGGCCTATTTATGCTTTCCTTTTAGAGAATAAAAATAGCATACTTCACCCTACATCCTTAAAAACTGTTAGACATGATGATTCTTAGTCACTTACAAGCCTGGCTAAAGAATAATGTGTGCCCATTTAGTCCTTCCTGCGTTTTCATGGTTAAAATCTGTTTCAAGTTTACTGCAAAACCTCTTCTTTTCATAAGCTGTGTGACTGGCCATTCTCATGGAGCTTTTTCTTAATTGCTTTGCTCAGAAAGAGCCAGCTGTGTGTCAGCAAGGTTTCTCTATTACCCTTAACAACAAGTTATGCTTTTAACATTATTCAAATATTCTTTTTTTCCTACATCCTGAAACCACCATTCAGTAAACTAACAAAAAAATTATTTTTTCTTCCTAGCTCTTCTACCAGTCTTTTCTAGAAGAGCAGCTGAAAGTATGGGGTTTTGTTATTGTTTTCTTTTCTCCTGAAAGAGAAAGTGAAGCTACACAATATGGTTTTATAGAC
Organism: Stenella coeruleoalba; assembly: GCF_951394435.1. Taxonomy (NCBI): domain Eukaryota; kingdom Metazoa; phylum Chordata; class Mammalia; order Artiodactyla; family Delphinidae; genus Stenella; species Stenella coeruleoalba. The sequence goes on along the minus strand of NC_137158.1, from coordinate 13,602,519 downwards.
TCTCAGAATATATACGAGATGTTGATATACATAAGGTGTTTTGATACTTTTAAAAATCACACTGAATTCAAACTATTTTTGCTTAAAATATGTTTTTACTATTACTAACTTTTCATTCATATTACGTCAAACAAAAATACACCTGCTAAAAAAAGCATATTCAGCATCGTAAGAAGTACACAAATGCAATTCATTTAAATGCTCCCCCCACCAATCTTTGGCGTTATTAAAATAGTAAAATGAAGGTATACCTTCATTTACTGATTATTTAGACTTGTGATAAAGACAATCATGTGAAATACAGAGTAGCAAAACTGACTTTTGATTTTTTAAAATATATTAATTTTAACACTTTCAATTAACTCTGCAACTTCAGAGTTGAAAGTTAAAATGTTATTGATTCATATCCACTTGATAATGGACCAGATCCTGCTGGGAAGATACATTCCTTGGTGGCTCGACTTCTACACCGGTGGTGTTCTGCCTCTGTGCTGGGGTGGACAGGGGCTGCCTGGAGCCCCACCCTTCCTCATGTCCCCTGCAACCAGGTGCAGTGGGCCCAAGGACAGGAAGGGCTCCCCTACTGAGACTGAACTGGTAGGGGCTCATGGTAAGCCCGACAGTACTACCAACAAGGAATAGCCTCAACCAAAATGCCAATGGTATCCCCACTGAAAAATGCCAATTTAGAGGAACACTGGTTTTTTTTTTTTTACCTTTTTCTATGTTAGTGTGGCCTGAGGGCAGAGTCACATTTCTTGTACCAAAAATTTACATGGAAAGGACAGGCTACTCATATAACAGGTTCTGGTCCAAATAATGAAAAGTAATTTAAAACATATGATTTTGAGGTGACGCTCATTTCCCCAAATTACACTGCACTAACCTACTCAAAATTTCTGACATTTCTTTCGCCATTTGTTCCCTATAAGAAAAATGATAATACAACATAATTAGATGAAAGACAAACATACAAATTACTTAAAAGACCTAAAAGTATAATTAAAATTTATATTTTCAACAGGATTGTTGCTTTGTTAACCATACACTATTATTTTACTTCGTAAAAGTCGATAATATACTTTTCAATATATATAGCCATACAACAGAGCAAAATTTTTGTTTAAACCCAGTTAAAGTTACTTGCACTTCATTTTTGCAGTAGAAACTTTTAGATAAAATCTCATGAGAGCCGTGCTTCTGTGATATTTTTATGGATAGAATATAATCAGCATGTTCTAAATGCATACAGGTAACTTGGCAGGATACAGATTCTATGCAAGGATTTTTGCACCGGGGTTGCTTAGTAAACATTAATTAGACAAGGTGTAATAGTGGTAAACCAAACGGGTCTACTTTACAGTGCCGGAGTTTAAATAAGAGTCTGATATACTCAAAGCTCTAAAATTCTGAATCAAAGCATGCCTAAGAAAATTCAAATGCCTCAAACACTTGTTAAAGATCTGAGGTGTTCTGACCTTTCAAGGATAAACATTTCCCAGTGGCAAAAACTTGCTTTTCTTTTATTACCCAGAAGAGTGTTAACTTTTCTTAAAATTTGCTTAATTCTGTGAAGTGGAATGTTCATGTCATCATGTTCATCAACTTCATTAGTATTTTATTTTCCTGACCTTTGTGCTCTTCCTTCATAATTAATCCTATTCTCATTCATTCTATTCATCAGACTCTGGTAACCTCAAAATCTTATAAGTCAGCAAAAATCAGAAGAAAAGAAGATGGCTATGTTTGCCTCAGGGCTCAGTTTTCCGGATGCCGGCCAAGAGCTGCGACCCTGATTATAAAGGAGCAAAGGATTCTCTCCGTCCTTGTGAGGAACACTGGCTAAGGTTCAATGCTGACAGAGGTCTAGCCAAGCAAGCACAGTCAGAGAAAAAGTAATCTTTCAAAACTGATGATCAAGGGCAACAAACGCAAAGTAAAAAAACACAAATATCATCAAATAAAATCAAACGAATAAGAATTTTCTAACTTCACATTTCTTTTCCCAGAGCAGATTTCAAGGGAATGCACAGCCTGGCAAAGCTCTTTACTCCATAGTCTGCTCATCATATGGAGATTTCATACGCAGATGCCCTCACACCACCCACGCTGGACGGGCAATCTCTACTGATTCAACATCCCACCTGAGCATGTCACTGCTCTAGGAGCTGCACCATATATACTGGATAGAAAAGGCTCCTGCATCCAGGTGTTTTTTTTCCTTCTGATTTTTCCAACCTATATGCAAATGCTCACAGTTTCACCTCAGACGTAAGTTGGTTGCTAGGCTTATTTAATTCGAGCTCAAATGGTTAACTATGAAGCAGTGGATGCAACGGCACCCACTCAGAGATAGGTTTCAAAATTTGTGGTGCATTGTGGGAGCAATGATGCTATGAGAGTCCACTGCTGGCATCGGGTGAGGTGAGGAGTCAGGGATGCCAAATGTCCTGCACAAGAAGAACTGCCCCACGTCCCATATGACTTTAACATATCCACCAGACATATAGCGGTGAAACGCACATATACATATAGTTACATGTAAACTATATACACATAGTTATACGTAAGTTCTACATGTAAAACAACCTTTTTTTTGCATGGTTTTAATATTCACAGAATTTCTCTAGGAATTTCTCCACTATTGTATAATGGAGAGGACACTGTGTTTAACTCTGTTCAGAACTTTACAAAGGACTGTTCACAATTTCGTGGCATTTAACTGACTGATACAACTGTCTTATATCAATTTGCATTTGTAGCTGCTGCACTCATGGTGATTCTATGTATATGTGAAAACATCTGAGTACCTGACTACGTTTTCCTGTAGTTGTGAGCAAGCACTTTCATATTAAAGTAAATATAATAAAATAAATAATTATAAATTACTGTCCTTTTATTTCTCTTTTACATGTACTGTTTAGAGAGAATTATTAATGTAGGTTGCATCATTCATAAAGCATTTATTATTTGGTACTGGGGTCTGACAGAGTTAAGAACCATCACTATAAGGGGTACAGTTGGAGTCCTAAAAGCTATTAAAATTCAGATTTTAAATATATTTCAAAATTATATACATATAGCACATATGTAAAAATATATGCAAAAATATATTTATGCATATAAAGTATAATTTATATGTATATCCCTATTGCTACTTAGATTCTCTCTCTGTGGGGAGATTTTCGTAACAAAAAGATACACGAGCACCAATGTTAGCATTACGTATATAACTTTAGATTATGAACTATTTTAGGTATTAGCAGAATGAACTATTATATATACGGAAAACTAAGCTATCTGCCATGACTCAAATACTTTAAATATTTTATTTATTCTTATTTATATCTCTACATCTACTTTTATAACGACATAAGTAAGGGATAATTAAAAACACATAAAACAAGATGGGTATTAAAGTTTAAACAAAGTGAGCAAACAGAAAGAAAGAAACCAAATCATAAACTACTGTGATTGAGCACCGAACTCCTAGGAGCAGTAAACATTTTTCCTGGGCAAAATAATAATGAGGATGATGATAATCATGTAAAATTTACTTCAATGAGGAAAATGTTCCTCCTAAAAAGTATACACAACCTAATAAAGAAGAAGAAAAAAAAAGGTCATATGATTAAATCAGTTTTAAAAGGGAAATGACATACGGTGTCATTCTGGGTCCTGCTCCATTAATCCTGTGAAAAGAATACGTATATTTTAGTCAATACCATAACCAATTCTGAACTGTGAAAATCCGGATTGTGCCAAATTTGTATTTCAGTGACTTTGCAAATTGATTTTAAAAACTCCATTATCTCTATTTAATCTATGTATGAGAACACTCAGAATTTTAATGTTTTTAAATCTTCATTACAAATGATTAGAAAAAAATAAAGGCATTCTGTGAAAATTAAAGAGTGAATATATTACATCTAGATTAAAAAACTATTCATGTGAGGTTTGTGTGTTTGTTTTTAATAGAATCTAGATATTACTTTATAATTTAAGGTAGTGTGAAATCATTACTGTGCATCAGGATCATATGTGTAATTGATTGAGATATTTTAAAATATATTATGTATGCAGGAAACAATTCTTACTTAGAAGTTACCGGATGGGAATCCAAGCTGGAAAAGTAACTTGAAATTGTTTTGTAATGTATCACAGAACCCAAGAACATTTTCATGCCATATATTAAGAACAGAGTTACTTAGAGAGGTTCTTACTCATAAATGTGTTAGAAAGAATTCAGTGCTAACAAAGGTAACATAAACATTCAAAAACATTTAGATGTAGCCCATGGAGTAAGATAAAATTATCAAACACGGAAAATCTATAGAGAACATCATATCCACAATGAAGTGCTAATGCTTTTAGTACAGTGTATAAAAAAAATAACCTGGCAGTTCAGAAGGGAAGGAGTTCATGGGGACCTGAGGGTCAGCTCTCTTCCTGGAAGACAGCTGGCAGACAGGACCTGAAGGGACAGTCCAGGGAGGGACACCATTCCTAAGGCTGTCCCACAGGAGAACTAAACTAACTCTTCTGCGGTTCAAGTCGTAACTGCTTGAGTATCTCCTAATTATTTGGGAGTGGTCCCATTACCTAGTTAATTCTGTTTAACTTAAATCATAGGTAACTCCTCCCTTAAGTTAAAGGGCCTAAATGGTCCACTCTTTCTCTGAGACCACTCACATTGGAAGAAGTGCATCTTTCTGAGGATGAGAAGGAGACCACATATGAGCCAATATCTTACTCATATTACCTGGAATGACACTGGATAGAGCTAAATATTTCAAATGCTTAAACACAGAGTTAAGCCATAAACACCAAGAATGACTCCATTAATAAGTCTCTCCCTAACAAGCTTCAACCATAATCAAGTCAGCTCGGTCAAGTGCAGGACTTCCTCACACACATCAGGGCCACTGCTCGGTGCATTAGGAGCCTGGCCTAGGCCACTAGTCAGTTATCCACAAAGGCTCCGCCAAGCCACCCAAACACAGGTGGAAGGAACCGAACAGCAGCTGAACGAAGTCTGCAGTTACAAAAGCCACAGACGAGCAAAAATATCTTAATTATAGTGAAATGTTAATAAAGAACCCAAACCAAAGAGCTTAACAATTATTGTAACACATAGGCATATTCAGTTTATTTAAATATAACTTTCACATGCAATTCAGACTCCAGAGCTCCCCAATACAATCATTTACTAGAAAAAGTGTGAAGGCAACTTAACGTACTCTTTCCCTTCCCTATCTTTGTTTTCAGCTAAATAAAACCTAATCACCACCTTGCAATGTGGTGGACCAAGTTTTTTTTTTTTCTTTCACAAGGAAATAGCAACATCTAGTATTTTAATTATTTTGTCATAAACAGTGCTCTGACATTCTGAAAAGCATGGTTACACCCATCTATGTGCCTCTCAATATATACACAATATACCTAAACATAAAGGAACCCTACAAACTAGTTTGCTTTGTTTTTACAAATAAATAATAATAGTAACTACTGTTTCTACATTCTGTATTTTTAGAGAATGCATCTGTTATAGTACAACCTTCCTGCAACTTTTAATAAGAACTTCCGTGTTCCTCCACACTCCATACTATTTAGAGATAATTCAGAAACGTGAAGAGTCAAAATATTTCAATGTGATTAAGCTTCCTTCTTGGAAAGGGAAATCTGTTTATTCTAAATCACGGGGAAGCTGGAGGAGCGTGTGTGTACGCGTAAAATTTCTAAAGTGTTAGGGTATGTGACATATTTTTAAAATTTGCATTAGGAAAGTAATGAATTCCAACCTCAAAAATATTAAACTGGATTATAACATATTCACTGATTTTTATGCCAGTGTTGAACAGCAGATACTTAGAAATTACTTGTCTACCCTTTATACAATACTCTTTGATAATTTCAGAGTAAAACTTAAGATATTTTCTTAAACTACTCAAGAACTGAAATATCAGCTTTAACTTTCAATAGTTTAACAGTTTGATGAAATCAATAGCTTCATTCACTTGGGTGGTGTAAAACTGAATACAAATCATTTTTAAATGGCAAATATACCAGGGCCTAAGGAATATGATGACTCTCGCCTACCCTAACGCTGCAAAGAGGCAGGCAGGGAGGTCAAGCGGCAAAGCCCCGCCCCCTCCACCGCGGAGAGCCCCACCCCCTCCGCCCCCGCCTCGCCCCGTGCACGCGGTACCTGCGCAGCGCCGGGTCCACCTGCGCCTCGTCGCTGATGAGCTCCGCCTCGCTCTGCGCGATCCGCAGCGCCAGCTCCCGGTCTCGGCGCTCCTGCTCCAGGACCGCCTGCTGCTGGGACTCCTCCTCTCGCTGCCGGGCCAGCTGCTCCTCCACCTCCGCCTGCCAGCACAGAAGGCCATGGCGCCCGGGCCTCCCCACTTGTTTACCTGATCATTCCCCTCCCCACGTAAAATCGTTCCATAGACTTTTTTTTTTTTTTTTTACTTACTAAGAAATACCTACTGTTTAACCAGAAGTCTCTTCTGTATTATGATTAATGCTACCTCGTTCCCCAAACCAAGAGTGCACCATTCTATCACTAGAGTATGAGTCTCCCAAATATCGTATCCTAGGTGTCACCTTAACACCAACACCTACACAGCAGAGGTCAGGAATTTAAAGTGTTGGTTGTGCTCAGGATGAATCAGAAAGCTGAGACAGACAGACACTCAAATAGGGAATCAATTATTCTCAGACATGGACTTTTTACAAGATGGGGGTAGGGAGACTATCTTAATCCTAACCTATTAATATCAGTATCTACAAAGTTATAAAATAACATTTTTAAAACATTATATAATGTAACTGAATACTGATCTGACTTTCCCCCTATGAATAATAACAACCTATTACTTATTGAACAAGGCACTGTTCTAAATGCCTTAACACGTGTTAACTCATTTAATGCTCACAATCACTATTTATCTCCATTCCAGAGAGAGAAAACTGTGGCCCACATCGTGACTTGTGCAATGTCACAGTTTCTGTCAGTGAGGGGCTGGATTTGAACTCACTTCCCTAGCTCCAAAGTCCCGTCCCATAACCACTTGAGAAACTGCCTTCTGTCTCTAGAATAAAACAATGACAATTTATACCTAGTAAATCAAGATCTTCTGTTTTGTAATTTTGTAGATTTCATTTTGCTAGAAATTCAGTCTGATTGCCTCCTGAGTACAGACCTGAATACGTTTTTCATCATCTTCCCTTTTCTTTCTCTCTTCTTCTTCTTGCTTTCTCTTTGCTTCCATGTCAAGTTTCCTACCAAAAAGCAGAATACTCTTCAAAAATTTAATATAAAACAAGAAATCCTTCAGAAGAAAATTTAACTATTAATAAAGGTTACAAAATGGGAAGTCAAATAACCTCCTGGCTATATACATTATCAACTTATTTTGAAAAATAAAATAAAATCTAACTCTACTGACAGCAGTTCTTCAGAAACAAAACAAATACAATTATATTCCATA